>NC_064641.1:911795835-914295835 GCF_023864345.2 Schistocerca serialis cubense | reverse complement strand
TAAAGTATTCGGTGTAAAGAACTGAAACACTTAGGTGACTGGATCACGTAACTGACCAGAGAACCCAGACTTTAGAAAATAGAAATCGCAAGTTTGGCTGTCTTACCATGATCACAAAAGGAGCAGTTACAGTACTAATAACGTACTCACTGCACATCACCACCCCATTTAGGGTTTCTATTGGGTAACTTCGCGGCCGTCCTGCACGCCGACGGTTCTATCAACCCAAGTGTCACCGCCGGACAGCACACTTGCTAGGTGGTAGCCTTTAAATCGGCCGCGGTCCGTTAGTATACGTCGGACCCGCGTGTCGCCACTATCAGTGATTGCAGACCGAGCGCCGCCACACGGCAGGTCTAGAGAGACGTCCTAGCTCTCGCCCCAGTTGTACAGCGGACTTTGCTAGCGATGGTTCACTGACAAATTACGCTCTCATTTGCCGAGACGATAGTTAGCATAGCCTTCAGCTACGTCATTTGCTACGACCTAGCAAGGCGCCATTATCATTTGCTATTTATCTTTTGATGCATGTTCGACCGATGTTCACCAATTATGGATTAAAGTTAAGTATTCCAGCAGCTATGTACCTTTTTTACTAGACTCAACTCCTTTAACTGTTCCAGACCTCACGCCAGCCTGCGTGAGCTTAAACGCGTGCCTTTCGGCTACCTCGTAGTGGCTTGGCTGTCTCGCCAAGTCACAACAGATCCCTTGTAAAATTTACGATTGCAGTTGGAACCAACTGCTGTTCCTGCCCATCTGATGTTGTCTGCATAGGGTGTAAACCAGGCCATTTTGCACATATTATATATGTGATAAATCACTGGGGACATTATGATTGTTATTGACTACTGTATATACTACAAATTATGATGTGCTTGGTATAAAATGTGGACCAGTAAAGTTGTGGCCGAAGGCGTCATAGGTTTTGCGTCGCATTCATCTCTTACAAAGCAATACGTTCACCACCAGTATCATAGCAGAGATGGGCGAACACATCTTCGATAGATTCAGTGGCTCATTATTCTTTTCGCTACGGAAGAATTTCAACGAACATCACTTAAGCAACCGAAATTTTAGTGCTTCTTCTTCTTCCTCGTCTTCATTGCATGTGTTACGCTAATTGCCTATTACAGCACCCCATCTCTGTATGGTCTTCCTATATTTCTTCTACAGATGCATTTATAATCGAGAGACTTTACCTGCCGTTTTCCTCCACCCATATTCCTTCAGTTTTCTATTTTGTTTCATTCTTTTCTTTTAGATCAGAGATTCCTAATTTTTCATTACATTTCTCGTAGCATCTTCTCTCATAAATCCTTTCACCTTTCTTAGAAAGCTTGTCTGTTCAGCCTGTGCTCTTCTTTTTTGGTGTTTTGTTGTCACCCACGCTTCACTTCCTTAAATGTTAGTACTGCTATTTTTTTTTAAAACTGCACCTGCCCCTCTTTTCCGAGTTTTTCTGTAAATTTTTTGCAATCTTGCAACATATGAATGCTACTTTATTTAAATTTTAGTTCACTTCATGGTTGTGTTCCTATACTTTGCCGTATTCTAGATATTTAAAATGTTTCACCTGCTCAAAGATTTTATTGCTCAAAACTGATTTTAATCTTCCTGGTTGCATACCTTGAAACACCTTCGCTTTTCTTTTACCTACAGACAACTTACGGTTGTTTCCTGAGGCTATCTGCTGCGACGTCTAGACTCCCATCTTCATGTTCTCTCCACTCAGTGTTGGGTCATCTGCGTATAGGATTGAATTTAGTTAAGCGTCTTGAGTTAAAAATTTTGCTTTTTGATTCAACATTCTCCATTTCCTGATATCTTTCTGTGCATAGGGTGAAAATTATTTAAACGGACAAACTGTGGGATCTTACAAAGAACACCAAAACAAACATTTCTCTCTAGTGTCATAGTTACTTATGACCATTTTGTAAACCGATACAGGCCATAATCGCTCTCAGCATTCGGAGGATATTAGTGGTTAACGTCCCGTCGACAACGAGGTCATTAGAGACGGAGCGCAAGCTCGGCTGAGGGAAGGATGCGGAAGGAAATCGGCCGTGCCCTTTCAAAGGAACCATCCCGGCATTTGCCTGAAGCGATTTAGGGAAATCACGGAAAACCTAAATCAGGATGGCCGGAGACGGGATTGAACCGTCGTCCTCCCGAATGCGACTCAGCATTCGTGCAATTGCGCACAACATGGAGAGGAATGAGATGAGTGTAAGAAACGTCCCTGATGAGTAATTGTTAATCCAACTGTTACCTGGTGATTATCCACTCATAGCGCGGGTTTCACAGCGTTACCTCGAACTCTGGTGTACTGCGTTACCAGACAAGAAGAGTCTGCGACAGTTGGTACAAGAAGTACCTTGGAGGTACGTCCACAGCAGGAACATCGATCGCTGCGCACAAAGCAGTCACGCTGCCGTAAGAATCACCCCCCTGGGGCACCACCAGGAAGAGTGCTGCACGCTTAAGTAGCGGTGGAGTATCATAAGTCGTCAGCCGCAAGTTGTCAGTCCGAGTCTTGATGGGGACTATGGAGTTCCAGTTGAACGTTCGTCTTGTATTCAAGTCAAGTCGTCGAGCGACATAGAAACGGTGGGCGATAAATAGATAGTAGAAAAAGAACTGTGATTAGAATTACCGTGTATAAACAGAGATAGCCTTCCTATACATTTAACTGAGTAGTGTTAGTATGGAACTGTTCTTCTAATAGTAAATCAAGACAGAAGATTAGTTTTCTCCTCACTTTAGTTGGGAGAACGTTATTTAGTTTGTATTCCCTCCACGCAAGACGGATACGCTAAACTTGCTGTTTATAATTGCTATAGTCAACGTTACCAAAGTTCGTAATATGTTTTACTACTCACTATTTTGTGCTACTTTGATTGTGTGTGTGCTGCTCTGTAACCCATGCATCCGTGCTACCAGGACACCTTTATTAGTCTGTTTCAGCAGCAGCGAGCTTTTCATCAAAGTGGACGCCCCCAGTCCACAACAGAAAAGGTGTGAAATACACCTAGCATTTCCGTCGTATGTGCTTTTCACAGATGAAGCAACGTTTGATACGATGGGAACTTCGACATCCGCAGTTCACATGTTTTCAGTGAGGTCAATCCATATGCCAGGTCTACTCTTGCTCATCGATTGCGGTTCTACGTGAATGAGTGGGCAGATGTTGTTTGTGGCCATTTAATGGAGCCGTATCTCCTACGTAGATCATTAAATGACAGTCATTGTTTCAGTTTCCTTGATGGACGACGTGCCAGTCTCTACAAGAGAGCGATGTGGCTCTAGCATGACGGGCGCCGGCGAATTCCAGTTGTCCTATGAGTGGATTCTTGAACCGTTAGTTTCCAGAAAAGTTATTTGGCAATGATAGTTCTGTACCATGACCTGCAGGGGCACCTTCATTCCCCCTGCAGAGTACGGCCGAGAATTGTTACGAAGACCGAGCGAGGTGGCGCAGTGGTTAGACACTGGACTCGCATTCGGGAGGACGACGGTTCAATCCCGCGTCCGGCCATCCTGATTTAGGTTTTCCGTGATTTCCCTAAATCACTCCAGGCAAATGCCGGGATGGTTCCTCTCAAAGGGCACGGCCGACTTCCCTCCCCATCCTTCCCTAATCCTATGAGACCGATGACCACGCTGTCTGGTCTCCTTCCCCAAAACAACCAACCAACCAACCAATTGTTACGAAGAACGAAACGCTGACAGTTACTTTATGTGGGCTGCGCAACTTCAGGCGAAATCTGTCACCAGGCCCTCGTACTTGGTGGGAGGCACTATTTTCTAGGCGTCTTTACGTGTTCACTGTGCCTTCAGAACTGAAAGAGCATCGTGCGGCGATCGACGTTCGTACTAACACTTCCCAACACAACAGTGCAGAACTTCATCGGATGTTCAGAGTGGTTTCCATTTCGCCACCGATGGGAACTTAATTTCGCGAATGGAATGTGGTCCACTCTGCGCACTTTACTCGTATGGCAGCACATACTCGAGCGCTCTCTATGTAGCTGAGACACGTATGCAACACACTCGTGACGACGTGCGGCTAAGCAGCCACGTGGCGAGCAGCGTCCAGAGCCGGCACGTGGCGGATGCAGCCGCGGTCACAGGCCACAGCGTCCACGCCGCACACCGCACGTCCGTGCCGGTGACCGCACGCGAAATCGAGGGCCGACCGCGGACGGATCGGGGGCGCTCGCCCTACGCAGCCCACCTGTACTTAGTGTTGTTCTTTTTCCATGATTACCCCTCCAGTGAACGGTTAGCAGCCAGATGTCGTACAGGCTTTTCATGTAAGTGTGGACTCTCTGCACACTCCACATTTATTTTACACAAACTGGTAACACAACAAGAAGTAGTCCCAGTCCTCACGCTACAGGTCAGTACCTTTTCATGATTTAACTTTAAGTTTCATATTTATTTGCATTATTTTGCGCTACCGTACTTCTCACAATCATTTACTTTTGATTTTACGGTTCAAAAATGGCTCTGAGCACTATGGGACTTAACATCTCAGGTCATCAGTCCCCTAGAACTTAGAACTACTTAAACCTAACTAACCTAAGCACATCACACGCATCCATACCCGAGGCAGGATTCGAACCTGCGACCGTAGCGGTCGCGCGGTTCCAGACTGAATCGCCTAGAACCGCTCGGCCACCATCTCTGTACTCCTTTTCCCATAAAGCAGTAAAGAATTACATCACAGATCACGATATGACAAAGCTCTTGGTCTTTACGTTCAGTGTTTGTTTACTGTAAAACGCAGTGCCCTTAACCCGAGAAAACTAAAGGGGCGAGGGTTTGTTACATTGTTACTAACCCATCGTAAATTTTACTACTCCGTATTTCAGTCAGAGAAAGTCATTTTGATACGTATGCGTATGCTTAGGCTTCCGCCGCCATTCTCACAGTAAATGAAATTCTTCTGGGTCTATCTCCGCATTGTCTGTGTTTAAGAGTTCCGACGTTTCGGGCACATTCCATTTGGCCTTCCTCTGCGTGCTCAAACGTCAGTCAGAGAGAGAGAGAGAGAGAGAGAGAGAGAGAGGAGAAGAAGAAGAAGAACTACCCTACCATCCCGAGGAAGGCCACTTGCAATGGCTGCAATGGTGGCCGAATCGTCAGAAGTTTTAAGCACTGACAATGGGTGTGTCAATTTTTGTACTAGTTAATTACATTTGTAAGACCTCTAGTGGTATGCCACATACATTGTAAGTACAAAATGTCATGTTTTACATCCTATCCTGACAATACCAGATTAGCGGGAACCGCAGATAGGTAGCAACTGCAGTCGTAACATAACTATGTTAAAACATAACTATCTTTTCATTTCGTATACATTTCATTAACTTAAGCCTAAATTTCCATTACTTTCAATAGCGCCTTGATCGTATGGACTATCTGCACACGTCCAGAAAATAATGTGTCTGTAATACCTCCATCTGATACCTATCTATTCTTTAGAAATTTCTTACATAATATTATGTTAATAGCAGAGACGTGATCACAGTCATGCGTCTGAGAATGGAGGAATCCTTAACAGATTGTCTTAAAAAAAGGAAGTCTAGCATGAGGCCAATAGAATCACACGACGCTGACCGTCCGCTGTTTTGTCACCTCCCAGATGACATCATTTGGAGTAGGGTCAGCACACCGCCCTCGCGTCTTTCTAGTCCTTGGAGCCGCAGTGAATCACTCCTGGCAGTATCTCGTACTGAACCGGAACTCTTTGCATGGCAGTCAGGTGCAACGAGCGCTCAAATCCAAAATATGTTTTACAGTAAATAATACATCCTACCACGATGATTTCATTTGATTTGTCTCTAAAAGAAAGTGAGCACTGCTGTACAATGTTTCCTCAGTTATTCGAATAACGAGACGAGTTTTACGAATATATGGGATGAAACATTCTATTACATAGGCTACACAAGGTGCTTCGTGTAGCAATTGAAAAGCCAAAGAAATTCGTCAAAACAGGCATATGTCACTTAACGTTGAATGACCATCAGTCTGGATAATCGTAAAAGACAATCTTAAGTTTTAGAATATGATACTCTGAACACACAAAAGACGATAACATGCAAACACATACGGTACATCAAATTTGCAAATCATCTTGTATGTCATAATCACCACTCTACTGGTGTAAAAACGCCAGTAAACAGTAATAATAATAATAATAATTGTACGTGGCTAAAGTTCACGTATCACAAGCTGGAAAAGATCCACTACTGTTACTTTTAATATGCTACAATGCCACCTTTCTGACTTGAACACATTCTTTTTTTGAGGTTATGATTTCACTAACTCAAGGTATTTTCCCAGACAGGTTAAAATATGCCATTGCCAGGCCTCTCTACAAAAAGGGGGAAACCACAGATGTCAATAATTATCGGCCAGTGTCCCGGTTTACAGCATTTTCAAAAATCTTCTACAAAATAATGTACTCAAGAGTGGTTAGAGATCTCAACAGTAATGGGATACTTAGTAAATCACAATTCGGATTTCAAAAGTGCTGTTGCACTGCGACAGCAATATACAGTGTCACTGTCCACGTAATAGAGTTTTTTTTTTAAATAGGAATTTTCTGTGACTTGTCCAAAGCATTTGATTGCGTGACCCATGGCATTATGTTACAGAAATTATAATTCTATGGTATAAATGGAATAGCATATGAGTAGTTTAAGTCATACCTACAGAACAGGAAACAAACAGTTTCTTTATATGGGTCAAGTGATTTAAATAATTTTGCCACTTCATCTAACTGGGGTGAAATTACATCAGGTGTTCCACAGGGTTCAGTCATGGGTCCCTTCTTATCTGAAACAAGAAGCTTAACTGACACTGTTTGCTGATGATACAAGAATCATTATTAAACCAGTAAAAGAAACTCCAATTGAAAATGATACAAATAAGGTCTTTGAAAAAAAGTCATTCATTGGTTATCTGCAAACTAACTTTGGAAAACACAGTTCATCCAATGTTCTGCTGCAAAAAGTATAGTTCCTTCAATAAATATAACACATCAACAGAAGTCAGTAGACAGTGCAGAGCGTACTAAGTTTTTGGGTGTACATACAGATGAGAAACCTAACTGGAAAATTCATATTTTCGATCTTCTAAAGCGACTAGCTTCAGCAACTTTTGCAATCAGAATAATTGCCAATTTTGAGGATATAAAAATTAGAAAGCTAACATACTTAGCATACTTTCACTCTCTGATGCCATACGGAATAATATTTTGGGGTAACTCAACACTTAGGCAAAAAGTATTCACTGCTCGAAAGGAAGTGGTTAGAATAACGTGTGGGGTTCATAGTCACACGTCTTGTAGGCATCTTTTTAAAATATTGGGAATTATTAGAAAAGCCTCACAGTACATATACTCACGAATGAAATTTATTCTGAACAATATGGGCCAGTTTAAAAACAACAGTGACATTCATGATTATAATACCAGAAAAAAGAAAGACTTACACTATCCTTTACTCAAACTATCTTTGGCAGAGAAAGGAGTAAAATATGCTGCTATAAAATGTTTGACAAATTACTAGATGAAATGTTTGACAGACAGCAGTAACTACTTCAAAAATCAATTGAAATCATATCTCCTTGACAACTCCTTCTATGCCATAGATGAATTCTTGAATAGGAATAAATGAATCTATTAATATAATACATTTAAAGGAATGGGGTAAATGATAGAAATATTAATCTTTAACACTGTACTGTAATATCACATGTGCATTTGTTGTGCACTTGTCACGTTCCACATCATATCGGCTTCCGTACCGTGCGATTGATCAATGGAACACGCAACCAGCTAACTAACTAACTAGCTAAAAATTTCGATAAAGATGTTTGCCTACTTTTGGTTTCCAATAAGCTGCTCTTTTCCGTCCATAGATTCCGAACTATATCCCGATTATGATACGAGGCCTGTTCAGAAAGTAAGCTCCGATTGATTGCCAAATTGAAACCACAGTGAACATCAGAAATGTTTTACTTGTAACAATTAGCTACACCTTTCAGCTACTTCTCTACGTAGTCGCCGTTCTGACTTAGACTTTTGTCATAGCGTTGTACCAACTTTTCAATAGCCTCATCATAGAAGGCAGCCACCAGTGCTTTCCGCCAATTCTCCACGCTGGCCTACACCTCGTTGTCTGTGTCAAAATGTTGTCTTCAAAGACAGCGGTTCATGTGACCAGAGATGAAACTCAGGGGGAGACAATTGCGGACTGTATTGTGGGTAATCTCACATTTCCATTTGAAAACGATGCAGGAGCATCTTCATTGCCCCTGCAGAATGCGGCTGAGAATTGTCCTGAAGACGAAACAGCACGACAGTTATGTAATGTTAGCTGCATAGCTTCAGGCGAAATTTCTCACCAGGCCCTCGTACTTGGCGGCAGACACTATTTTCTAGACATCTTTACGCACTCACTGCGAGCTCAGAAATGAGAAGAGCGACGTGATGCTAACTGGGGTTATACTAGAGACACTACCCAACACATCTGTGCAAAGCTTTATCGGATTTTCATAGTCGTTTCCATTTCGCGACCGATCGGAGCTTACTTTCTGAACGCCCCTCGTATTTTTCATCGACATGATGTCACAAACTACTTCTTTCTTGTAGTAAATTTATCAGTTTCTCTCACTTAATATTTCATGTATAAGAACGTTGGCGATTCGACAGAAGAAAACAAAGTAATTTGTACTTCTCCGACTGTCGTCAGAAGTATGTACGTTCTGGGGATGAGATCGGCTACATTCTACCGCGCTCTTAGTTGATTTAGAAAGATTGGCCGCCTTCGGCTGGTATCAACTTCGGCGGACCCGACCGACTTCGGTGGTACTGCGACCACAGCCTGAGAAGTATTGCGCTATGGAGTCTAGGCTGTACTCTGCCGCATACTTGTCATTCATTTGCGAAGTGCGTCCGTTGATGTACCGTGCTGTCAGATTTGACTATGTACACGTTTTACTCTTTCGTTTGGTATATCCAAACTGCTCCATGTAGGAGCATTGGTGTGTACGCTTAAGCCACCGAAGCTGAAGCGTGAAACACACATCGCTGCCGCTGTCGGCAGTTGCAGGCAAGTCAAGAGGTAGGCAATCTAACGGGGCCATTTCAATAGTCATGTCACTGAAAGGCGATAAAGTCGGTCACTGACTAAGGTAAACACCGCTGTAACGAATTCATTACGAGCAGATGTATCGGAGCCCTCGCGACCCTTCTGCCATCTGTCTGCAAGCTTTCGACGCAGTCGTGTCATTGGCGCACCAGTAAACATTTGGACCCGAAGTTTCTCCACTTTCTTTAACTTGCAACTACAAATCAAGTGAATTCCTTCCTGTGGCTGTTCGTCAGAACGAAAATAAAACATTCCTTTCCTTTTCTTAGTTTCAATCCAAGATATATAACTATCACAAAGGAACTAAAGGTTATCAGCATGCAAGAAAGAACTACTACTTTAAGGGGTCCGCATTCTTGCAAGACCACAGTTTGGATTCATTAACAAACATGTTTCATCACCGTTGGTGCATCATCAATGTATTTTCCTGTCACCGCTTGTTTTGTTACGTAATGTGTTTCCTGTGACTGTCAAACGAAATCGGTCACATGTCTATATAAACATAGCACGACATCATTGCTATGTTACGGATTAGTTGCTCATAAACATACAGTGAATGCTGGGTGCAGACCACAGCAGTGAAACGGCAATCGGATTTCAGCCAATGACTGTGAGACGATGTCGCCTTAAGCATAAAATCTATGTTTGATATTGCGTCAGTAGTTGGGAGCGACATTAAAGTTATATTATTCTTGAAGAATCAGGTTTCTCATGATCGCTCGTAACTCTTTTTACTACTATTACTGGTTTCTACAGTCTATGCTGTCATCATCGGATTTTGCAACAATAAGCTTAAAAGTTGCAAATTGCTAATTCATTTGGCAAACAAATACAAAAGAAATACAGTTCCAAACAGGTCAACTGTAGCAGCGACGCCATGATGTGTTAGTGCACACATTGGGCTAATATCGTATGACAGTCACAGGATATACATACTCTAACAAAACAAGCAACAATAGGAAAATCCACGCAATACGTCACAAGTGTCGTGAAACATGTCTGGATAGTAAAACAAAACTGTGTTTTTGCAAGAAAGCAAACACATTTGATTGAGTAAGACGACACGCAAGACCTTTGAATTCGAGTGTATATATTCAGCGATGGAGGAAAAAGGGCAGTTTCAGGGACAGCGCAGGTAAACCCGAACATACAGCAAAGATGATCTTCTTAGCTCCATAATGAATCTTTCACAATGGACAGTGCGCTATCAAAATCCTCGTGACAAATTAAAACTGTGTTCCATTCCGTCATTAGAAGGCCTTTTATTGATAGAAACTGTTCCAAACTATCACGATTCACTCGAAGACGATAGGCGTTCACAAGTTATTCCAAAGAGATCTCAGGTTTTACCATGCTACTTGTGAAAATTACTTTTCAGAAAAAGCGGAATGCAACGGTTCTGGCGACACCTTAATAATTTTGCTGTTTCCTTGAAACAAAGTAGCTAGTTCGGGCTTGGGTTATTCGTTTTTACACACATTGTAACTGTCATAAAGACACATCTAGTTTCTATTTAAATAAGATATTTTGTAAAAGCCTATCAGTTCAAATGGTTCAAATGGCTCTGAGCACTATGGGACTCAACTGCTGTGGTCATAAGTCCCCTAGAACTTAGAACTACTTAAACCTAACTAACCTAAGGACATCACACACATCCATGCCCGAGGCAGGATTCGAACCTGCGATCGTAGTGGTCGTGCGGTTCCAGACTGTAGCGCCTTTAACCGCTCGGCCACTTCGGCCGGCAGCCTATCAGTGTTCAATCTTCCGGACACTATGTATAATATTATGGAGAACCATGGGCGAACATAAATATGTACTCTTCGTTCAACATTCACTTACCCACAAAATGTCAGTCCAGGCCATTGGTAAAATCACTTTCCTTCCAACAGAAATAGCATTTTCTAATGAAAGCCAAAATGTCGTTCTGCAGAGGTGTTACACACCGACTGCTGAAGTATCATCAGGCTCTCAACCCAGAATTGTAATTTCTGTCCATGACTATCCACAACCATTTACGATAATCGTACCATCCTATTTCATAATGCTTCTTATGTTACAGACTAATACTGAATACTAGAAGTGTAGGTCGGATAACTAATTAAGAGCTACCAAATCTGGTCGGAGAGAAAAGATATTTAATGCACAACCTAATTAAATGGCCACGTCCTAAAGAATCACGGCATGGATAGTTTGATAGTGGAGGGTGGGTCAGAAGAGCTGCGTCAAGAGGTAGCCAACTATCTGAGAGAACGTTCTGAGACCCGTCGTCTGAGTCTTTCGAAAGAGAAGAGAAAGTGTAACATAAAACCGTAGCATAGAATAACAGATTGTTGTTCATGTTGCGGTCTTCAGTCCGAAGACTGGTTTGATGTAGCTCTCCATACTGCTCTATTCTATTCAAGCTCCACCATCTCCGAGTACCTACTGCAACCTACATCCCTCTGATCTGCTTATTGTAAGTATCTCTTGGTCTCCTTCTACGATTTTTACCCCCGACGCTTTTTCCCAGTACTAAATTGGTGATCGTTTGATGTCCCAGGATATGTCTACCTTTTCCTAGTCAGTTTATGCCACAAACTTCTTTTCTCTATAAAACAAAATGGCTGTGCAGTGTGTTGGTGTTATGCAACGCGTTTTGAAACTTCAAACTTCATACTTCGGTAGCTAAGGTACTCGGCTTCTCTCAGGGAGTTCATAAGAGATTGTGTGGTCGTTGGAATAAAACGATAAAATTTGAGGTATAAGAGGTAATTTTTTTTTATTGAAAACGTATTCTAACTATGAACGGTGAGTCTGTGCACTGCATTGTAGTCTTTCTCTTCTTCATTGTACAGTTATGTCATTCTCCACAACTACGATAGCGGCTTCGTCTATCCCAAGTGCACTAAATGGACGTTCTTGTTCTCCATGTGGTGTTTTGTCGGCCTTATAGTCACCAGAAATCATTCGGTCTGGTGCTGCTTTGAACACTTGATTGTATTCGTGTAACATCCTTTGTACACCTTGGACTACTTCTCGTCTCAATCCACTGATACTTGTACATCGTTGCTCAATATCTGTTTCTTCATTTGCGATAAAATATACTTCCAGAGATTTATGGTCTTCGTTGGGTAGTGGTAGTAATGAACCCATGTTGTCATAGATTTGTCCTTGGATGGAAGAAACATACTTGCGGGACATCTTCCAACTTCTAACTTTCGCTAACTCGTCTGCGGTACATTTCCTCGCTTTGGTAGACATAGATCTTGTACCATTCACAACCTTCCGGAATCTGACTAAAAATGACTTCCAATTTGTTTCTTATATCACTCTGAAATAATTGGAACTACGTTCAGCTATTGTTGTTTCCTCACTTTTTGCAAATTAAAATTAGAGATTTACATTCCTGAGCAAATGCGGAGCTAAGGAAGAGTGTTCTAAATGTGGACCTTCGGATACAACGATAACGTTATTGAATCGCACAGTTTAGTTTGCCAAAATATGATATTTCAGTAACAATATTGTAATTAAGATCACTCTTATTGAGTGCAAAAGTTGCTAACGTATTTTCGTAATTAGCTGTAAAGATACTACACTTACTCATGTAAACTTTGATCTACTTTATTAGCAAGCTAGTAGTCAAGTACATGTTCACAAATGAATAATGAAATCGAAACTTGAAATTACTGGTAATCGTAATTCGTACAATTTTTGGGTAAATCAGTCACACCAGTGGATGCAAAGAAGGTTAATTCTTTCGTCACTGGTTCGTTTACTGAGCGGAGGTACTCATGTAACTCCAGTGGCTTTCTTTACAAGAAACTATATAAATGCTTCAAGAACAAATATCTCCCGAGATGATACTGACGACAAAACCAGGGAAATTCGAGTTCATGCGAAGGCTATCTGTCTGCTGCAACTACTGCAACCGCATCATTCTCGAAAGGAGTTGAAAAGCACAAAAAATGACAGTGTTGTACCAAATATGCTCCTCCACATAACAGAACGTGATTCTTGGTGTACAGAGATAAAGGTAGATGTAGAAGTAGTTTCCATGAGCAGGCAGTTGCTTTAACCTATTTCTGGGGTGCCGTCGATCGCATGAACTAGGAGTTTAGTGTTAGTGGTGTGATGTGAATTAACTGTAACAAAATACAGATTCATTGGTTACCAATAATGAATTTAAAAACATCCCTATCGATGGTTTCCCAGGAAACTGTTCTTCTGAACAAATACTTAGCCGCAGACCATCGGTTGCTCAAGTGCAAGTAATAGACAGGACAGGAGACAGGACATTACAGCCCGAGTTATTGCGACGAAAGGTAAATTCATTACATCAGTTTCTGAAGGTTTTTAACAAATGTGCTATACCCCGTTCCTCACACAAGTCGGTATTTTACTCGGCGCTTTTCCTTTTCACGTCATTTCCAACGTTCCATGTCGCGCAGAATACAGCTGGACACACTTTAGTGGTTCATTCATTCACTCTACGATGCCGTTCTATAACCTGCTACTGGCAGTTGTTTCCGTCCCTAGGTGGGAACAGAAGGTCACAGGGGTAAAAAGTGGAGAGTCCCTGTGAATTTTATAGGAGAACAGTTCCAAGAAATGAATCACATTGATTCATACACCAATACTGTGTTCCAGAAATCCTCTTTTATTTTCAGATGGACACGGTGATTGGAGTAGCTGTACACATTCTTTTATTTGTCTTACGAATTTCTTGATAGTAAATAAAACAGAATGGGAACTAGTATGAGATGAACCTGCAAAGCAAGAAAGACGGTAGTACTAAACTATAGCAACAAATTTACACTGAGTTCATTCTGAAGATTTATACATGTTAGAAACATGAAAGTAATTCATTTTCTAGCTAGTTACAAAACACTTAACATTATGAAATGTTTAGAAAGTAATAATACATCGCTTACGTGGCAGTGGTCTTGCAGTTGGGAGGAATTCCTGCATGTCCACGAACTTCTCTCGAGATGCTGGCAGGATATCTGGAAACAATAATGGAAATCTATGTAGGGGCTAGTAAAATTTAAATTGAGATACAAATTTTGCAGGTGTACCTTTTTCTGGATATGATACACACCCTTCTATGCACTTTGAGAATGCAGCAGGTTTTCTTTTTGTAGTGTTTCATCCATTTCTTGCTTTTTGCGATCGATTTGTTGTCAGTATGGAAATCATCCATTGTCCATTTTATAGCTGGTGATACACGACGAATAAGGAACGTAACTAAGCTGAGCATATGTTTAAGGTTAGGACAGAAATGGAGAACAAAACAGTTGACAATTTGTCGAAGTGGAGATTGACTAACCTTTAAAATGCACCCCACTGCTAATACCATGCAGTACAATATTTTCTTACCCAGTATGTTGTTAACTTGCGAACTGTATTTAATCAACGAGATATTAAATATTACTGTGACTAGCCTTTTTCTTCTCTAATTAATTGGTGTAATATAATGTAGTGTAATTAAGTTACACGAATAGACAATAAAATGCCTTTCACAAAGAAAGTTGACTTAGCCTTTTTTTCGCTTGTGGCCTTCTCTCTGTAATGCAGTACAGCTTTTGGGGTGGATGTTCGGGTGCGGTGTTGAATGCTGGAGTATGGCTTCTCTCCGCGGTCCCCTCCAACAGCAGCCTCGAAGCTGGCAGAAGAAGGAGAAGAGAAGCAGGAAGCCTGCAGAGTTTCTATCGACCTGCCGGCACGCAAACACACACACACTCCGCCACCACCTGTCGGAGACTCCAGAGTGTTCCCCTCCCCAGCCCCCAACAGCGCTAAGCACTTCGGTCGCCAAATGGGGATGGAGAACAACCATTTACCCCCACTGTCTTCCCGCTGTAAGGCAGAGGTGGGAAAATGTGGCTCACAGTGAGACCTCTCCAGCGTGAAGCGCCTGTGATTTCAGAAGACGGTACAACCTGCAGAATGATAATTTCATGTCCTCCAATAGCCGCGTGCTATTCTTTCAATTGAACGCCATTTCGGCGACTTGCGTGTCTCTAATCTATCCCAGTTATCTAACTGGGGAAAGCCATAGCCGAAATTCACCCAGGCATCCGAACCACATGTCGTCCTTGTCGACTCCTCACATCACTCACAATTATAGGTTACATTAAATGCAGACAGAAACTTTCTGCAGTCCAAGCGGGATTCGATATCACGAACTTTTGGTTTCCTGGCATGTACTTTACCACTGGACCACCAGTTCCAACATCTGCACAGTAAACACAGCACATGGGATCACAACGCTCGATTTCTTATTGTATCACAAGTCAGACTCCCCCCAAACGTCTAGGACTACTCCAGTGAAATGTATATTAGTTGTGTTTTGCAGTAAGTGTGGTAATGTAAAAGTCTTTCTATTACGTGATACGCAGGGTGAATTTGTTGGCTTCTCTAAAACTGCAGATCGCTTAAAGTCTTTGAGACGGGTTTTACGATTAATCAAGGAAAACTCCCAGTTGGGAAACGGGGCAAAAATTTGTTGGTTGCTGTCGAGTTGCAAGTTACAATTTCTTTATTGATTACTTCAACCATTAAAAGTCATTTCTTTATCACTTGACCAGGAACAGATCCAAACAAGCTAGTAGGAATGGGCGCCTATTCAAAACAATTTACTTTACAGTTAACGGCCAACCCATTTTACTTAAAACCGACTTTGATAACACATGTGATAACAAATCAAAATTTTTAAAGTAATGAAATTAAAAACTTTGCTTTACCGTTAATAGCCAAGCCATTTTGTATAAAACAGACTTTGACAAAGCATTTAATAACAAAATTAAAACTTTCTAAGTAATGAAACCAAAACAACCACCAATTTGCACACAATTTTGCTACCGAATATGTAGGGAGCCAACTTCTTTTAAATTTTGGCACAACAAGGTACTAAATTACAAGGGCTCGCTAACGAGGAGGCAGAACTAGCATTTTCGAAGGATGCCAAGTAGATTAAAACAATCAAAGTAAAGACAGTCATTCACCTTTTACAATAACTAACAATTTTAAAGCCACGTAATTTTAAAGACCCACCAATGACAGGCAAACTTAACCTTTTTAAACAGTGGCCAAAAACAATCAGAGTAAAATACAACCATTTAACATTTTACAATAACTAACAACTTTAATACCATGTCCTGCCATCAAAATGTCCTGTGATGGAAATAATTATCCGACCGGGTGTAAGGGCGGCCACCACTGTTTCCCGAAGGATGCTCAGGCTAGAAGCGGACTAACAGACCCACAACGCCTCACATTCAGCAATCACATCGACCTCGCACGAGGCCAGGGGAGGAGGAGGAATCAATTCAGGAACCATAATCCCTGCCCAAAAATACACTTCCTCCCAGGCAGTACTACGAGGGCAGTTCAATAAGTAATGCAACACATTTTTTTTCTCGGCCAATTTTGGTTGAAAAAACCCGAAATTTCTTGTGGAATATTTTCAAACATTCCCGCTTCGTCTCGTATAGTTTCATTGACTTCCGACAGGTGGCAGCGCTGTACGGAGCTGTTAAAATGGCGTCTGTAACGGATGTGCGTTGCAAACAACGGGCAGTGATCGAGTTTCTTTTGGCGGAAAACCAGGGCATCTCAGATATTCATAGGCGCTTGCAGAATGTCTACGGTGATCTGGCAGTGGACAAAAGCACGGTGAGTCGTTGGGCAAAGCGTGTGTCATCATCGCCGCAAGGTCAAGCAAGACTGTCTGATCTCCCGCGTGCGGGCCGGCCATGCACAGCTGTGACTCCTGCAATGGCGGAGCGTGCGAACACACTCGTTCGAGATGATCGACGGATCACCATCAAAAAACTCAGAGCTCAACTTGACATCTCTGTTGGTAGTGCTGTCACAATTGTTCACCAGTTGGGATATTCAAAGGTTTGTTCCCGCTGGGTTCCTCGTTGTCTAACCGAACACCATAAAGAGCAAAGGAGAACAATCTGTGCGGAATTGCTTGCTCGTCATGTGGCTGAGGGTGACAATTTCTTGTCAAAGATTGTTACAGGCGATGAAACATGGGTTCATCACTTCGAACCTGAAACAAAACGGCAATCAATGGAGTGGCGCCACACCCACTCCCCTACCAAGAAAAAGTTTAAAGCCATACCCTCAGCCGCTAAAGTCATGGTTACAGTCTTCTGGGACGCTGAAGGGGTTATTCTGTTCGATGTCCTTCCCCATGGTCAAACGATCAACTCTGAAGTGTATTGTGCTACTCTTCAGAAATTGAAGAAACGACTACAGCGTGTTCGTAGGCACAAAAATCTGAACGAACTTCTCCTTCTTCATGACAACGCAAGACCTCACACAAGTCTTCAGTGGACTGTTCTTCCTCATGCACCCTACAGCCCCGATCTCGCACCGTCGATTTCCATATGTTTGGCCCAATGAAGGACGCAATCCGTGGGAGGCACTACGCGGATGATGAAGAAGTTATTGATGAAGTACGACGTTGGCTCCGACATCGACCAGTGGAATGGTACCGTGCAGGCATACAGGCCCTCATTTCAAGGTGGCGTAAGGCCGTAGCATTGAATGGAGATTACGTTGAAAAATAGTGTTGTGTAGCTAAAAGATTGGGGAATAACCTGGTGTATTTCAATGCTGAATAAAACAACCCCTGTTTCAGAAAAAAAATGTGTTGCATTACTTATTGAACTGCCCGTAATAAGAAGTCAAAAGATCACTGTCTATAAATACACCGGCGTCAGGGACAGGAAACCCGAACGCAGGAGGCCACAAGGCAGAAAAGACGCTGTTTGCACAAACCAAAATTCTTCATTTAACATCGAAACATTTAACCAACTTAACTTGCAGTTTATTAGAGAAACAGCGGGTGAACTCCGATGCAAAGGTTCCTCACACCCGACCGTGTACACATCGCCAGCGCACCCAACTGGGCACAGTCACGCAGCCACACGCTCTGTCACTGGAGCCCTCGACTTCTCTGCACCCACGGCGGCGAAATACCACTCCTCAGGTTAGGCGAGTTACTAATCCATCATTCCCGCCTCCAGACGAAAAATTTAAAGACATCCTTTGCCGCTCCCACCAAGTAGTGACTCGGAACAACAGCAGCGGCCCCCGGGTGCTCACAGCAAGATCTTACACCCTTCTCCCGTCAACTCGTTCCAATCGTCTCGCACCGCCAGGATAAACCACGCGACTTCTCGGAACAACAGCCAACTCTCCACCGCCACACCACGCCGCGGTCTTCTCATACGACATTGTCTAAGTCCCAATTTTAAACCCGACCGACCGACCGACTCGTCACCGCTAGGCAACCAACCGCCATCCCCACAAAAATCTTATTCCCTTAGATAAGGCTAACAGGAAACAATGACTCGAAGATCGATAAGACCAGACACGCCGCCAGAGGGAAATCTCAACAGAATCGTACGCAGCATAACGATAAATATGAAAGAATCAAATAACGATGGAATGGAAGGACTCAGAACAATATTTACAGCGCGATATATGTTGAGAGCCAACACACGGCTCAGTCTTTATAAAATTTAGTTTGTCTATAAGCACAGATCTCACAGAAATAGGAATAGGACAAAGATCGCTTGTTGTGCAGGTCAGGATACTATTGTTGGTTAACTATCTTTTTCCCTGCGACTTCAACCACATGTGTGGTCAATACGTTTAGTGAAGATGCCTTATACCCCCCCCCCCCCACCCCCACCCCGCAGCCCCCCCCCCCACCACCATATACACCTCTTCGCCCCTCTTTCTGTCCACCTCTTGCTCTCATATCTCACTCTCTGCCTTTTTCCTTTACAATCTCTCTGTCTCTTCATCTCCTCCTCCCAGTCTCTTTCCCCATCACCACATTACACCTGCCACCTGGCTCAGACATGTTCCCCTCCTCCCCTGTCTATGTTGTGCCAGCCAGAGAGGCCGAGCCTTTCTAGGTGCTACAGTCTGGAACCGCGCGACTGCTACGGTCGCAGGTTCGAATCCTGCCTCTGGCATGGATGTGTGTGATGTCCTTAGGTTAGTTAGGTTTAAGTAGTTCTAAGTTCTAGGCGACTGATGACTTCAGAAGTTAAGTCCCATAGTGCTCAGAGCCATTTGAACCATTTATCTCTGTTGATTTTCTCCTCCCGTCACTCAGTTCCTCCCCTCCTCTCTCCATCTCAGCCCATCACCAGCTGTGCTCATTGGCAATACATATCAATAATACAGGCCTATACTACTCCCACAACACACCTGTCATAGAGGATAGGCTACACATCAGAGACCTGAACATCATTTATTTGCCCCGATACACAGGCTGCCACGCAAAGTAGGTCTATGAAGCAGGTTGATACTAGTCCAACACTACTGTCATTCAGGGCTGCCTCCAGGTTGGGGCCAGGAAAATGTTTGTTGCTTCTGACAAACAGCCCGCTCTGCAAGGAAGGTTTATTTGGAAGGGTTATACTGTTCTCACACAACATGTCTGTCATGCAGGGAAGACTTTATGCCAGGGGCTGGAAAGACATGTATTTGCCAGTATCCCTGCTCCTATTGGATAGGAGGTTATAAACTCAACAGTGCTCATATTCATTGGGTCTACTGTTTCTGTGCCAACTTTGCTTGAAATCGATCCAGGGATTTGGGAGGAGACTCTGGACACACAGATCATAGTAAAGAAGTTTTTTGTACTTGGTGGATGGATATTTTATACCAAAAGCATTTATTAAAAAATTTGGAATTCTGAATAGTTTTAAGAACTATAATAGCAGCGAATTTTGACAACTTCATAATTCATATGGAATTAATTTGAACTCAGCGTAGGCCCACACTCGGGGAAAGTGTATGAGGGCAGGTACAGGAGTCGTGCATCCCCAGTCATGGCCAGGTGCTAGTGGAGCTGTTTTTCCATTGCCTTCTTTCGACCTGCTATGGTTAAGGGTGCATATATGGATGACTGTGATGATTGCTTGGACAGCCTAGTCTTTGGCTTGGATTGTTATGGATGAAAGCCAGTGATGGCACGGAGCCTACTCCTCTCATACTGCACCACGGGCCCCGCCGAACTTGACGTCTCCATCCGACGAACAGATCACCATCAGTAGTCACGTGCCCTCTGTTCGTGAGACGCAGTGCAGACGTTTGTAATACTATCCAGGACATTGGGGCAAACACTAGCCATCAACTTTACGCCTCCCTCCTCCCCTTCTGACGATATACAGGCAGCGAAAACTTTCCACCATCAGGATCTGAAGCAGCGTACCACTGAGTCGAGCCCGATAGCGACCTCGTCTGGGGGGACTTGACACTCCCTGTCACTGCAACAGAAACATGTATTTTAAATGTGACAAGTATTTCTCTCAACAGGACACTAAATATAGCGATTTAAAAGCGATATCTACTCTTCTGGGTACTACTTGTAACTTATTTTCAAGAAAGACGCACATGTAGAAGCTATAATATAAATAATTTCGTGGATGGTACAGTAAATACTTGTCAGTTTCTTGTAGGATATAAACAGCAAATGCACTTTCTCTACTATAATTTGATAAATTATTCATGATTTTCTGTTATCATTTGTAAGAATGGAAACATTAGAGACACCGACATTGGCTTATGTGTAGGAAAGGATTTGTCTAGCTGCGTGGTAGACATCAAATAAGGTATTGGAGTATTTTGCTGATGTGGAAGGTCCCTCTTCTACATGCTGTTATACTCAGCTGCATAAGGTTTGTAAAAATAAATAAGACAACAATATTTACTCACGTACAAACTGATTGAAATTTTTGCCTAATCACAGTAATTGCTCACGTACAGACGACACGAAGATGCACACACGTTGAAGATCTAGGCTCAGAGACGACAGCTACATACCCATAAAGTGTAGTGATATCTGAGTACACATGACGAACTAGTGCACCTCATATCGTGGTGTATGTATTTATTATACATATAGAAGTCTCGAAAAGTCTGTAATAGCGTGAGATATAACGAGACAATTTATGCATTATTATATTTCACTTCTCTTGTTTTCATGTAAAACATTTTCAGTGCTGCTTTAAGTACAAAACAGAGGATGGTGATTACAGTTTAATTCCTAGGTGGTTATTGTTCCCTAGCACCTAGTTATCAGTACTCAGTAAAGACTAGTGTCAGCTCCGAACATCAGCTTTTAGCAAACGACGAATGTGTCTACAGCGAGAAATGAACCGTATAGAACTGCAGTGACATCTAGCTATACCCTGACAAAATGGTAACTTAGGGCAAATACTCGAAATAATGCAGAGTAATGCAAAGTTATACTACAACAGGTTCTCTTCAAGCCACATTTTGCTACTGTAGGTGCATCGCTATCTTATTTTTAAAAAGTTTACGACCTATGGAAAATGTCGTACGGAGCTAGTGGAATTCAGAGAGATTTATTCTACAAGTCATTACATGTGGTTAGCGTTGAGAAACTGTATCTACTGTATCGAAGCTCCAGAAATAATGAACAGTAAACCCCTGTTACACAATTGAAAATGTTAGGAGAGCTCACCTTCAAATAAATAATTGAAAATGTTCCTGTCTACGCAGATCCTAGCAAACATTGTCAAATCAGAGCTGTTCACGTGAAACTGAGAAAAGAGACTTAAAATATTCGTTGAGAAAAGCTGAATTGTACAATCCGTAACTGCGTATAGCATCAGGTGCTGGCAACAGTATTCAGGGTATAACTAACATGTACCACACAATCTCCGGGACACATTCCTCACACGTAGACGAATAACTTATGTCACATGAACATGGTTCAGGAAACGCTTTGCTTCCATGTTACAGCTCATTTAGTACAACTTTGGTGTTTACAGATGAGACATAGTTTCAAAGAGATCAGATTTTAAATTTACGGCAGTCGGTATATATGGGAAGACGTCCATCCTCACGCAGCTGTTGAAGCAAGTCATCAACAAAGATTTTCTTTCAATTTTTGGGGTGGCATTGTTGGTGACTGTTTTGTAGGGCATCATTTTCTAGCACCTAGGTTCAACGGACCAAGTTATCACAATTTCGTAGAGAATGATCGACCTGATCTGTTACCAGATGTGTCTTTAGCTGTTCGACAAAACATGTACTTCATGCATGGTGGAGCATCTTCTCATTTTAATGTTAGTGTCCGTCGAGTTCTATACAATAGAGTCAGTGACAGATGGATAGACCCTCTCCGGACCCAAACACACTGGACTCTTATTTGTGGGGGCATTTTGAAAGTTCAAGTCTATGGAACCGCAGTACAAGATCCAGTCTCCGTGCTGGTATTATGGAAGGCTGCGAAACCATACGCAATACTCCAGGGATACCTCAGCGCATCTGAGATTCGTTACGACGGCGGGTTGACGCGTGTATCAATGCCCATGGAGGGCATACTGACCATCTCCTGTGAGAGAGAGTTACATGTGGCATCTTAGTGCGTTCTTTCCGTGTGGCTTTTCCAGTCATCAGTGACCTGGAGAGAATGAGTTTTAACATGGAAGCAAAGCATTTCCATACCCGTGTTAACATAAAATAATTTCTTCATCTACCTGTGAGGAATGTGTCCTGCAGTTCGTGCCATACATTTTCGTATATTTGGAAAGCGTGTGATATTCGGTCGGCAGCTTGACACGTATACATTTTAACGAATCCGCAATAACATTGTTGACATTAGTAATTTGTAGAACATTTCTCGTGGATAAATAGTGGTCTGCCTAAAAGTACTTTAAAAATGGAATACAAAACAGGCTCTATCATGAAAACATTTATTTCTGTACCAAATGGTTTCGGTCAGTGTTTCATAATCCTCAGACCCTCATCCCAAGAAGGTAGGCCATGGCGGTGAATGGAGTGGATATTGTGACTCCACGTTGATGTTCTTGGAGTCATAACACTCGCTCCATTCACTGGCACCGCCTACCATGTTGGTATAAGGGTCTGAGGATGGTCAAACACTAACTGAAACCGGTTCCATCTATATAAATGGTCTTACAGTCAAGACTGTGTTGTAATCCACTTTTATTATTGGAAATGTTTCCGGGATCTTTTTTGAAGGTGTCATTCTGGCATGTAATTCAGTCACATTCAAATTAGACCAATAAGTTTACCAGTAATTCTCCGAATATCTGACGGAATCTGTTACAATATA
The DNA here is from genome assembly GCF_023864345.2 of Schistocerca serialis cubense. Lineage (NCBI taxonomy): Eukaryota > Metazoa > Arthropoda > Insecta > Orthoptera > Acrididae > Schistocerca > Schistocerca serialis. The sequence continues at coordinate 914,272,546 of NC_064641.1, read as the reverse complement.
TATCAATTGTGGTGAAGTAGGTCGCAAGTATACTGCTATTTGGTCTCTTAAAGTGTGGTGGATTATACGGTGCAATTCAAGAAACATTCAAATGCAGCGTCTTCTGACCAGACAATTAAGAAATTACATCTACGACAGTTATGGGTTATAAAGACCTGGAAGGAACAATTCATAAGAATATGAAGTGAGAGATCCACAGAGTTAAGGATAAAGAAAATAACATGATTGTTAACACATAGGAAACTGCAGAGTCCTGCAGAATTGACAGCTTACGAAACATTTGTACAGCTAGTAATGAACTACAGTTCGGAACATGTTTCTAGTGAGTGGTACCCCTCCCCGGTTGATGAAATGCGTTATACCAAAGAAGGTAAAGGAAACTCAACTGACATAGAAGCGCAGAAAGATTACATAGAAAAATGCAGCAACCGGTTTTCATGGCTGAATCTAGGAATATCCTTTGAGCTTCTACATCTGACGCTCGTACAGTATGTGTAAATAAAGTGAGATTATCAACAACTCACACAAACATAAATAGCAAATAACGCTTCTTCCTGCTCTCCATCTGTGAGTGGAAATGGAGGAAGGCTCTGTAATTTTTTTTATGTGGTAAAGGCCATAATGCATCGGTTTCTGCCCAAGACATGAGAGCGAAATAGTGGATAGAAAGAGGTGTTGATCAAACCAATTTACAAAAAGGTGTATCGCGGACTGCATGTATTTAACTACTGCTGTATAATAAATGTACGAAGTGGCTAAATGACAAATTCTTATTGTTATCAATGAATAAGCAGTCACGAACTGCTGTATTTATGACAGATCAGATAATTAATAATAAATAACTAAAAATAGCAGAAAAAAACACTGTTTCTTAGGGTGAAAACCTCATCACATTTGGTCCATCATATTTCGGGCTTGCACCCGGATCACGTTAACATCTTGGCACGATATTTCGGCTAACAAACATGCATCCATGCCTCGGGCATGGATGTGTGTGATGTCCTTAGATTAGTTAGGTTTAAGTAGTTCTAAGTATAGCGGACTGATGATCTCAGAAGTTAAGTCCCATAGTGCTCAGAGCCATTTGAACCATTTGCTATAGAACAAATTCCCTTGCTCATAAGAGATCGTAATATACGAGCACAAAATGCGATGTATAATTGCACAGGAAATCAGTAGCATAGGCTTACAGTCGTGTGCCCCTGTCCGGAAACTCGAAGACAATGTACAGCGCCTCCTTCCAGACGTTTGGAACTGTTCGTCGTTCCATCAATCTACGATAAACATCTGGCATGATCCAAAAATTAAGTTTAATTTTGGAAATTTGCACACCTTTTTCTTGCTAATTAGTTCATATCACACTTTACTGCTTTGAAAAGCGACGCTTCATTTCTCTTACCTCTAGAATTCACCTACTTCATAATCACTCATCACTGTCTGATCTCATTAGCTTGAATGGTTACAGAGAACTACGAGCAATAGAAGAGAATTAACTGTGTTCACACGTCAGTGTCGGATTCAGACGTTTTAATACTTAAAAATATAGCCGGCCAAAGTGGCCGTGCTGTTAAAGGCGCTACAGTCTGGAACCGCAGGACCGCTACGGTCGCAGGTTCGAATCCTGCCTCGGGCATGGATGTTTGTGATGTCCTTAGGTTAGCTGGGTTTAACTAGTTCTAAGTTTTAGGGGACTAATGACCTCAGCAGTTGGGCCCCATAGTGCTCAGAGCCATTTTCTTAAAAAATATTTATTTTTCTCGCTCACAATTTATAGAGAGTTTCAGGCCTCAATAAGACAGCTCTGGCTGACCGAGCTCAAACGCCTAGTTTAATACGCTGGATGCCGCACAAAAGCCTGTTCTCCGAAACACAAACAAAAGCTTCTCGGCCATGAATAAATCTGCCGCTCGGTAATTAAGTTAGCTGTTTTCTTCAGATTTCCGCTGCACTACTTGAGAAAACAAGTGCAGAGCTAATGAGTTTACGTAGACGAATTAACGTCAAGTTTGCTAGCTACACAACTGAAAACTGCTGTACCGGACACAGGCTGTTAACAGCGATGCCACGTTAACCGATTGAATGAAATATAAACAGTCGCGTTCTGCTTATTGCGCCCCGTAATACTTCACAGAAGTGTCGCCCTTAAAACAAATGTACCAGTGATCACTAGTCATTTACGGTTCATTCTGATGTAAGGAAGGTGGATAACAACTCTATAAACTTTAAGGGAATTTTGAATATCCTGCGCAAATTTCATTACGAAACTGAGTATCCCTAAAGGACATATACAGACTGATAAGGTAGATGTTACGTACAAGGGAACGAATTTCATTTTTATATCATATGGAAGAATTTTACGTCTAAAAGCATTTATTAATGATATTGGTTCTACATTTGTAATAAAGATCTCTGGAAGTGATACTTGATTTAACTGAGGAAAGGGAAATTGTGTTGAGCCATTGTAGAAATTGGTGTTTTGAAGAGCGCGCCGCAGCGCGTAGTGTGAAGCAGTCACCCTCCGTTTCTGGCGGTGGCGCCGCCGTGGCAATTGCAGCTTTGGTGTCTCCCTCTGGTGGGAAAGAGGAAAGGTAGCCCGTTCACGTGCATTTAAGGGGCGCTATGAGCTCGCCACTCGGCCGTCCTTCCTATGTCACCATCCATAACACAGATTCCTACACCTTTTACCCCTCTGCCGGTGTGCCCCAAGGCTCCGTCCTCTCCCCCCTTCTGTACCTTTTGTACACGGCGGACATGCCGCCGCCGTCAGCCCCCGTCCACCTTCTCCAGTTTGCCGATGACACCGCCTTCCTTGCCCTTGCCCCCACCCTACAGCGCTCTCAACACCTTCTCCAATCCCATCTTGACCGGTTCACCGCTTGGTGCAACCAGTGGTTGCTCAAGGTCAATCCCTCCAAAACCCAGGTGATCATTGTAGGCGAAACCACCCCTTCCTTCCACCTCCTTGATTTCTATATAACCATCTATGGCCGTCCTATCGCCCTCACTCCCACCCTTAAGTACCTTGGCGTCACCCTCGACCGCCGCCTCTCCTGGACTCCCCACCTCCGGACAATCCAAGCCAAGGCACACTCCCGACTCGGTCTCCTCAAGCTCCTCTCCGGCCGTATGTGGGGTCTGGACCCCTCCACTATCCTCCACACCTAGAGATCCCTCATCCGTCCTATTCTTTGTTATGCCCATCCGGCTTGGATCTCCGCCCCCCCTACCTTTTATAAATCCCTCCAAATCCTTGAACGTTATGCTCTCCACCTCGCCTATCGCATCCGTCTTCCCTCCCTCACGTGGATCCTGTACGATCTCATCGCCTTCCCCCACCTCCTCCTTTTCCTTGAAAGGATATGGATCCTGTACACCTCCCGCAAACTCGATCCTCCTCACCCGCTCGTCTCCCCGATCCTCTCCCACCCCTGCCCGCTGCCGCGCCTGTATTCGCTCGTCCCACCCGGTCTCCATCTCTCCACCCTCCTTACCCTCTCCCAAGGTGGCTTCCGCCAGCTCCCCTCCCTGATGATGCCCTCCTCCCCTCCATCTACCCCTCCTACCAACTTTGATCCTCCCGCCCTCCTACTGTGCTTGCTCCTCTGGGCACCCTCCCTCCCTTCTCTCCCTTTTCCCTCCCTCCTCCCTTTCTCCCCCCTCCTCCCCTGGGCCTCCCCTCCCCTGTCCCTCTCCTCCTGCCCCCGTCTCCTCAGCCATTGGCATCCTTTTTCTCCCCTCTCCCCCACCTCACCCCGGTTCCCCTCTTGGCAGGTCCCCGGACTCGCACACGCTAAGTGGACATTCGCGTGCCGGAGATCACCGCCATCAGTGTTTCGTGTGTGCCGTCATGTTTAGTGTTCAGTGTCACCGTCACACTCCATCGTTCACCAGTGCCATCGTCTTATTCAGTGTTTGTGTGTCGTATCAACAGTTTGCAGTGTGGATTATCGTCGAGTGTGAACGGCTCCATGCTTGTCTTTATGTGTCTACTGTTTTATTGCCCACCGTTCTGTAACTTATGTGTCTTATCCGTGTTTCTTCTCTTTGTGTATCCTTTGGCTGAAGAGCGGCGTAGAATGCTGCTGACAGCCTGCCTGTTGTACAGGTTTAAAATAACAATAAAGAAAAAAAAAACTCGCCACTCGGTCAGTCTGGGTCTGTCTCTCATCCGCATTTATTAGGCAGTTAGTGTCTCTCGTTCGGATCAACCTTTAAAGCCGGCAAAATGAGAGTCTTTCCATTCCGCCAGTAAGAGAACTCAGCGAGTGGTCGCCCGGTCGGGGCTTAGTTCATGCATCTGAGTCTGCGCGTTAGGCCGCCAGTTTGCTCGAGTTTGCTCAGGCAATGGTCATTGGCGGTCGGATCGATAGGTTGGTCGGTCGCGCACTTAGACACTAGATCAATTGTCCGTCTTGAGCGTCGGCGCATGTGAGGTCGCCACGTGAGTCCAGTGGGCCGCGGCGTATAGCGAGGGGTAGTGACTCTGCGGTCGACACGATAGCAACAGGAGTCGACCCACGACATCAGTCTGGCCGGTGCGAGCTGCGACGCCGTGAGACGGAAGATCGGCGCGCCTTCCTGCGTCCGTTGAAGCGGCTGGCAGCGGACGGTTCGGGAGAGCACTTAGGGGGTGCTGCGGTAGGTCTTCTCGAGAAATCGCACTTTATTAGAAGTTAATTGATTGGTGATATGTTGTTTGATTTTCTCTTCTTAAATTCTACTTGTTTTATTGGTGAGGTCACCAGCCGTTTTGATTTGGGATCGTCGCACCATCCTTCTCCGTTTGCATACCCGCGGGAAGGTGGTTGTTTATAAATTGGGTGGTCCGTTTTACCCTTGTGGAGTAGGGGGCGGGTTAAAGCAAGCTCCCGTTCGGGTTGTTCGATAATCTCCCTATCAATCTACAGCACGTTAGTAGCTGCCTCTGTCATGTTTGTCGAATTTGGTGTGTTAACGAATTTATTGCTTGGAGTGTAACGGTCTAATACCTGAAATATGTTTTAATCTTTGGAAACTTTGATGTTATTGCCTATGATCTTGAGAGGCGGTATCTGTGTACTGTAGAGCATTTTAACTGTTGTTTGGCCAACCTTGTAGAATTTTAAATAAGATTGTATTTCATGGGCTTTTCACCGTAAGACTTTTCTTAGAAGTTAATATCAAGTTGCACCTTCGGTGACAAGTTTAATATTTTAATTGTTAGTGTTTCGTACCATTTCCATCCCTCCTACTAGGGGTGCATAGTTTGTGTGCTTGTGTAAATTATTGAAACTCTTAGTTTAAAGTTATCTGGTGTGTTGCAGATTTGCACCAGTGGAGTCTTTCAGAGGCTGTTATGAGCGGTCTTAACCACGGCCGTGTCAAAATGGGAGCGGCAAGGTTCTCTGCCCGAAAGCTAATACAGTCAACACTTGTTTCTTTCTGCCTCTGAATAAATTTTAACTTTGATATTTAGAGGTTGTTTTCTGATTTTAATTTTAAATCTGTTTCTTTTAAAAATGCTTTTAGGCGCTATTAAAGTGAATAAAATTCCCATTTGTTAAAAGGAATTTGGTTATTATTTCATCAGTTACTCTCTGGCAACTAATTCCTTGCGTAAATAGTGTGATTAAATGTGTTAATGTTCTTGATGAATCGCTAGTAAATAAAATAAATTCTTAAGAATTTCTATGAAAATAAATCATGGTTCATGTGTGTCACACGTTTATCGATTTGAAGCGTCGTCTTTGTGCTTATCTAAACATTATGTAAGACACAATAATGTACATTGTGCAGATGGTTTTCTGTTAAAAGACGTACCAGACAGGTTGAAATTCCATTTCCTTCTCTCCATCTCTTCTGATGTTTCCACAGCTATTTATGAAATACGTTTTCTGCTTAATTCGATTTCATTTACCAGTATTTACTGTCACGACGTAACTTAGCATCATGCTGTCTTCCCCAGCTGCTTTACATTTAGGCGTAGAGTAATTTTTACTCGTGGATTCCTTTGGACTGTGGTGAGATCTATGTTCTGGGAGTACCAGTGACGTCATGCATCGAAATTTGCCAATGTGTAAAGATACTGACATATTTTCTGTGCACCACACTCTATGTTGCATGTTTAAAAATATCAGTGATACCTGTAGTTATACTTTCGCTGAATATGTCCTTATCTGACATATGGAGCACAAGAGCTAACGCCTTACCATCAGTTCACATTTTAATACTTAGTTGTTTACATTACAGATGTTTTTAATTGCTAGGGTGTAATTTGTTTCATTTCCTGAGGTAGCATATGAACAAAGAGACCGAGTTTCTTGTGCAAGCATATTTATCTGGTGGTGCAAGTTATCTTGTATGGTTATTCGGTATTAATTTATATTAGGAGGGATGAAGCACTATTTACATTCGATTTTATTAGGTTAACACTCTTTAAGATTCATGAAACAAGTAATCTGCACTGGAGAAATTGTTCAAGAAATTTCCGTTACTACTTTCTAGCACATTACTTAGCAACTCGTTTCCAAGTATTGTGCCGCGAATAAGATTTGTAATTCTTCAATTAAATCGATTCTATTATGCGTTGTACATTTAAAATTATATATATATATAACACTTGTGCGATAGGTATTAACCTGTTGAGTGTATCTTTTTTGGAAGCATCAACCAGTTGGCTGCCATAACACGTCGCAGCAATAAATATTAGTAAATGAGTGTTGGTGAAAAATTATTTTATAAATTTTGTAATACGGTTGTGCCGACCTCAAAAAGTCCCATTCAGCGTGGATAAAGTTAAGTGTAACATCTGTACCTTGATGAGCAACATTCACCTTTCTGCAGTACACGCAAGTTATTTTACACACACCACTCTGTGACAAAGATTTAATTCTGCCTTTACTAGTGAAGCTGAAAGTCAGAACAGGAATCTAGAAAATAAAAATTGTTTTTCTTCACTGCGTTTAAGAGTAAGGAATTTTCGGGGTTGGGATTGCCAAGTCCGTGAAGCGGGCTGTCAGCGTGTGTACTGTCGGGGAGGGGTGGGACAGTCAGCAGTGCTGATGGGCCCACAGCGTCAGGTTGTGTGTGACGGGCGGCGTTTACGCGCGGCTGGTCATCTGACGTGACGCAGTGGCTCACCGGTACGTACGTGATACCTCCTCCTTCAATGAGAATTAACTACTACGCTAGTGACAGCAGATTCTACAGTTTCAATGGGTCCTATTAAAGTTGGAGCGTTGTTTGGGAAACTTATAGCTTTCTGCGCTTGCATTAACACTAGCGTGTGTGAGAAATCCAGTTCCTGGATAAACAAGATTGACCTTAACTTCATACCACAAATTACCGTGGCAATATGTAAGTCATCCATATATATATAATCTATTTTATCCCTATGTAAATGAAAATAAGGTGGTGGTAGTAATTTTTCCTGGACAATAATTCGGATCAATCATTTATAATAACTGACTTTCTGACAATTCAGACATTAAACAATTTTTTTGTAATACAGGTGTTAAAACTATTAAACATAAAACTAAATGAAAAGCCCAATAGTGCACTGTAGTTATATTTATTTAAGTCAGTAATAGTTCCACGCAACCGTTTTCGCAACTTGTAAGTTGGATCTTCTGGTGTATGTAACTGCTATTTTGTATGAGGTGAGGAGTTGTTACAGAATGCCGCAGAGTTGCTGTCTGAGTGGCTAGGCAAAGTTCTCAGCCCTCCTCAGTTGACAAAAAAACCGTCATCGACTGGCAAAAAAGAAAAAAACATCTATGACGCATGTCATGTCTGTCTTAAAACCACGAACTGTCATCGCTTTACTGATTAATATTTGTTCTTTTCGGCCTATGTCAAGCAACAGGCAACCATAAATGACGTTTTTTTATCAGTTGAGGATGATTTGAGGAGGACTGAGAACTTTTCCTGGCCATGCCAACAGTTAATCTGCGGTATTCTGTAACAACTCCCCACACCATATGACATAGCATTTGCATTCGCCAGAAGATGCAACTTACAAGTAGTGTAGGTGTATAATTGACTTCAATAAAAAATTGTAGCGGACGATTGGAATTTTCATTCAGTTTTGTATTTAATAATTTTAATACCTGTGTTAAAAAAACTGTCAATCAATCATGTATACCTGTTTTAGCTGTGGTTGCCCCAGTTTCAAAGTTATCCATATTTATGATGTTAAACACGTTAAAATCTGATCATACGAACACTGACTAGGCTGACCTAGATTCATTCTCCGGATACACACCATCACAGAACTCTTGCAACGTGCAGGAATAAAGGCACGAGTGTTGTTCTTGTTGTAGTCTTCAGTCCTGAGACTAGTTTGATGCACGAGTGTAACAACTAGAAAATTTACAGACTACGGTGTTTTCGATCGCTTCCCTTGGACAAGAGTTCTAAGGACGTAAACGCTGACAATTTATGATAAAATTTCTTAGTTGTCAGGCTTCGCCTTCGAACTTCTAGTGTATTTGACCTTCAAGCACCCAATGACACCACAAGAATCCAGAATACGATCCCAGAAGAGGTGTCGAAACTTCAAGTATTCTATGAGTTTTCAGAGCAATTTGAAACGGTGTAACGAGTCTGATGATTTTATCATCAATAACAATGCTCATGTCACGAAAACCTTCAGATCTATGCAACATAAAACGATGGTATGGTTGAACATTTTAGTTTTGTATAAACCGATATGTACTTTCATTCATTGAGGTGTTCGGATTATTGTGTCGGTGGCTGAAGACGGGAATTCGTCCTGATATAGAACTCTTACATACTGGAAAACATCTGAATGTACCGGGTGATCAAAAAGTCAGTATAAATTTGAAAACTGAATAAATCACGGAATAATGTAGATAGAGAGGTACAAATTGACACACATGCCTGGAATGACATGGGATTTTATTAGAACGAAAAGAAATACAAAAGTTCACCAAATGTCCGACAGATGGCACTTCATCTGCTCAGAATAGCAATAATTAGCATATCAAATTAAGACAAAGCAAAGATGATGATCTTTACAGGAAATGCTCAATATGTCCATTATTCCTCAACAATAGTTTTAGTCAAGGAATAATGTTGTGAACAGCATTGTAATGCATGTCCGGAGTTATGGTGAGGCATTAGCGCCGGATGTTGTCTTTCAGTATCCCTAGAGATGTCGGTCAATCACGATACACATGCGACTTCAGGTAACCCCAAAGCCAATAATCGCACGGACTGAGGTCTGGGGGCCTGGGAGGCCAAGTATGACGAAAGTGGCGGCTGAGCACACGATCACCAAACGACGCGCGCAAGAGATCTTTCACGCGTCTAGCAATTTTTTTTCGGTTCTAATAAAACCCCATGTCATTCCAAGCATGTGTGTCAATTTTTACCTCTCTATCTACATTATTCCGTGGTTTATTAAGTTTTCAAATTTATACTGACTTTTTGATCACCCGGTACTTGCATGGTATTAGACTGGACGTGATTGTGTTCCGTCTGCGAGGTTTTGATAGGATTCACAAAATTACTAACGGCAATTTGTAAAGGATCATGACCGACGAGTTGTCAGCTAATCATAAACGTATGTTACACAGAGTTACAGATTAGGAATACTACGTTACTGCTCTCGAAGAATGGGTGCAAACCTCTCAGCAAATGGTCACCGGCTGTTTCCTTCATGAACATTTACATTCGTGTTTCGTGGGGACGAATCCTGCGTCGAGCTTTAAAAGGTTTTCGATGTAATGGTTTCATTGCCCTCACTACTTAAGGTCAAGATTCGATAGTATTTGTCGACCTACAAAAGCCGTTCAGTAATAATAAGTGAGGCACCATATTTGAAGTCCTCAGAGGAACAGGTAACCCTATCCGGACAGACTACTTTCCTACAATATGTACCAGGTGGTTAGAATAAAAGTACACCTACTACAGACGTGCAGCGTGGTCCGTAATTATCGTATATCAGCGAAACTTGGTAGACATTATAATGCGTTAATGCAAAACCAATTCAATCTGCCAAAAAAAAAAAAAAACTGTTTCTGATTTTGACCGTTAGGTCCAAATCTGCTGCTGTGAATGCAAGAAAGACGTATAGAAATATTTCCATGTGTAATGGATTAAGAACGGAACGTTTGCAGAAAATATCAAACTGAGAAAGGTATAATGTTGATTTTATTATTAATCACCGCTTACACAATTTGTTCAGTGTGACCACTGGAGACGTCGACGAGATACTGCATCCGTAAAACTTCGTGATCAGCAGCTGCTCGCAGCAGTTCCAGTGGAATCTCAGCAACGTGTTCCTGTGTACTGGTCTTCAGATCGGGTAGAGATAGATCGTGTCGCAGTTTAACGGATTCTTTTAGATAGAGCCTGATTCAAAAGGCATGGATTCACATCAGGTGACCTCGCAAGCCATGTATCTGGAAACCCCCCTGTTCGTGGAAGGTTACATTAAACAGATCTTTCACTGGGTCAGCGACATGAGGTGATACCGTATTTTGCACTAAAATAGTAGTTTCCACGTAGCTGCGCTCTTCCGAAGCAGGAAACACATGCCGTACAAGGATGTCTCCGTAGCGTGCAGATGTCACGGTACACGTGACAGGCCGAGAATAAAGCATCGTGTGAATCCACAACACACGGTCACATACGGCGAGTGCAATGGCTCTTCGTGGACAACCAATTGTTCAATGGTACCCAAATTCGGCAGGACTTTCTATTTACTGCAACTAATACTGTAAAAATTCGGGAGGACGACGGTTCAATCCCGCGTCCGGCCATCCTGATTTAGGTTTTCCGTGATTTCCCTAAATCGCTCCAGGCAAATGCCGGGATGGTTCCTTTCAAAGGGCACGGCCGACTTCCTTCCCCGTCCTTCCCTAATCCGATGAGACCGATGACCTCTCTGTCTGGTCTCCTTCCCCAAATACAACAGTAGTACTGTAAAATGTGCTTCGTCACCCAGAGAATATAGCCCTCCCACAGGTCACCAAGTTCGAAAACCAAAGAACAAATTCAGAACGTTTCTACGGATCATAAAGTCTCAGTTGCTACATTGTCTGGATCTTTCACACGGACCAGTGTAAACTAGACCGCAAAACATTCCGTACTGTTAACCATAGGATGCACAATTCTCGTGACACTGCAAGAAGACTGGCACAACCTGGGGTACGTGCCGCCTGGTCAGTTACAGCAGCAACAGCATCGTCAGTAACTTCCACCGGGCTGGGACACACTGCTATTCCAAGTCCCATTCCAAGCCCACCTGTGTTTTCGAGTTTCATTATCATCTTTTTTTAAACAATTTAATGGCAGCGGGCTTCTCGTCAGCCCTTTTCAACGTAGCACTGTAATTGCTGCCGTTCACATAAAACAGCACGTGGTCTCTCTTCTCGACGGGCATAGTGCTCACTCACACTATGGCTAGTCACATGGTAGCCTGGTTGTCGTACAGCGCCAGATTCGCACCTGGTGGCGAAAACTGGAATTATTATTATTATTTTTTAACGTAAATCGTTTCTGCAATGACGTATTAGCATATGTATCAAGTTCCACTGTCATACGACAGTTACAGCCCACACTAGCCCGCCTTGAGGAGCTGCACATTAATTTTAACTACCAGAGACAATGATTCATGACGAAATCAAAGGAATTTGTGACAACGTAAATGTCCTTCGATTGAAAACGGCGTGAGGCGGAAAAGCAGTGCGTTATCCCTACTGTTCTAAATTCAGTATGAAAGTGCACTAATGCTTCGCTGACGACATTCCTGTCCTCTGCGAAAGCGGGGACGCATTATAGGGCGTGCTGTGTGGAATTAAGTCAGCTGAGGGTACAATGTTAAATGAGAAAAAAATCGAGAAAGTACGACAAACTTCACTTCACAACAGGGAACTGTTAATAGACGAAATGAAGGAATATTGCTACCTTGCAAGAAAAATGACGGACGATGCACAACCAACGTAAAAAGTAAAGCATCCCAGGAATACAAATATAGACCCCATTTGAGAAAGATGTTTCTGAATCAGCATGTCTGAAGTTCAGTGTTCTTTGAAAGTGAATCACGCACCATGGGGTAGCCTGAACACAAGGAAATCGAAGGTGTTGAGATATGGTGTTATAGAAATATGGTGAAAATTAAGCAGACTGGTAAAAAGATAAAGACGCTAACTACACCAAAAGAGAAGTATGGAACATGTGATAAACGGTAGCTGTAAGAAGAGACAATCGTAACCTGATATATGTAGGTGGTCGTTCTTGTACCGACTCAGTAATAATTGTCAGTAATCAGAAGGCTTCAGGAAACTAGCAGGCAGCCGCCAGTCTTGCGTATCCAACGAAAAATATACTGTGAGTAGCTCCGAAGTAACCATAACTAAAGAACACAACATTTTGAATGTGCTATTGGGATCTTTAACAATACACACACTTTAGCAAGGTACTCACACGTCACTGAAGTGGCAGTTCCTTCGGTGTGTCACTTCTACTTCCACATTCGCATGTGACTGTTATCAAATAAATATACCGAGTGGGGCGGGGTAGTGGACTCACATTCGGGAGGAAGACGGTTCAAACACGCGTCCGGCTGTCCTGATTTAGGTTTTCCGTGAGTTCCCTAATCGCTTCAGGCAAATTCGGGGAAGGTTCCTTTGAAAGGGCACCGCCGATTTCCTTCCCCATCCTTCCCTAATCCGATGGGACAAATGTCCTCGCTGTCTGGACCCCTCCCCCAAATCACCACCCAAGCAACCATCAAATAAATGCATATGGTGGCAGCACTGCCTGACATAAGTATAGTTTGACCGCCTCAACAGCTCCTTCCTTCCGACATTTCGCACGCCCAGCTGTGCATGCCTTCAGGAAAAATTCAACAAGTTGGACACAAGTTCGGCAGCTGAGCCGTGTACCACGAGCATCAGTTGTTGACGACAGTCGGTGCCATCAGCTATCGCAAATTATAAACGCAAACTGTGTAGCGAATTCAAAGGTGGAGGACCTGTGCCGCCCGTTGTCACCTCTTTGCTGCATGGTGTTTCCCAGAGATTTACCACTAAAGACGTAGTCACACAATAATTGATCTTTTCTCGTAATTAAACGCACCGCGCTATTGTTTGCGTGTGTGTGTGTGGGGGGGGGGGGGGAATTCGGCTGCCAGTCCGTGCATCTACGATCTATCATCTGTAGATCTTGCAGCATTTCGCTACAGATTTCTGGAATTACAGTAGACTACAGAAACACACAGCTTCCGACGTTGCACCTAAAATCGTAATTCTTGGAAAAATGATTCTATTCCATAGACGAGTTTCTACGCAAAGACTGGTAGTCCGAACAGCCCTTGTTTTTAAGAGTAGCAAAGTGAGTAGGATTGAAAAATATTGTGTTCATTAATGTTAACACTATACATGCGTATGTGTCCTGTAAATTGACTTCTTTTACACTGCTGGCCATTAAAATTACTACACCAAAAAGAAATGCAGATGATAAATGGGTATCCATTGGACAAATGTATTATACTAGAACTGACATGTCATTACATTTTCACGCAATTTGGGTGCATAGATCCTGAGAAATCAGTACCCAGAACAACCACCTCTGGCCGTAATAACGGCCTTGATACGCCTGGACATTGAGTCAAACACCTTGGATGGCGTGTACAGGTACAGCTGCCCATGCAACTTCAACACGATACTACAGTTCATCAAGAGTAGTGACTGGCGTATTGTGAGGAGCCAGTTGCTCGTCCACCATTGACCAGACATTTTCAATTGGTGAGAGATCTGGAGAATGTGCTGGCCATGGCAGCAGTCAAAGATTTTCTGTAACCAGAAAGGCCCTTTCGCAGGGATCTAATGAAGGGTAAAGCCACGGGTCGTAACACATCTGAAATCTAACGTCCACTGTTCAAAGTGCCGTCAGTGCGAACAAGAGGTGACCGAGACGTGTGATCGATGGCACCCCATACCATCACGCCGGGTGATACGCCAGTATTGCAATGACGAATAATTGCTTCCAATGTGCGTTCACTGCTACCATCATGATGCTGTAAACAGAACCTGGATTCATCCGAAAAAATGACGTTTTGCCATTCGTGCACCCAGATTCGTCGTTGAGTACACCATCGCTGGCGCACCTGTCTGTGATGCAGCGTTAAGGGTAACCGCAGCCATGGTCTCCGAGCTGATAGTCCATGCAGCAGCAAACGTCGTCGAAGTGCTCGTGCAGATGGTTGTTGCCTTGCAAACGTCCCCATCTGATGACTCAGGGATCGAGGCGTGGCTGCACGATCCGTTACAGCCATGCGGATAAGATGCCTGTCATCTCGACTGCTGGTGATACGAGGCAATTGGCATTCAGCACGGCGTTCCGTATTACCCTCCTGAACCCACCGATTCCATATTCTGTTAACATTCATTGGATCTCGACCTACGCGAGCACCAATGTCGCGATACGATAAACCGCAATCGCGATAGGCTACAATCCGACTTTTATCAAAGGCGGAAACGTGCTGGTACGCATTTCTCCTCCTTACACGAGGCATCACAACAACGTTTCATCAGGCAACGCCGGTCAGCTGCTGTTTGTGTACGAGAAATCGGTTGGAAACTTTCCTCATGTCAGCACGTTGTAGGTGTCGCCAGCGGCGCCAATTTTGTGTGAATGCTCTGAAAAGCTAATCATCTTGCATATCATAGCATCTTCCTCCTGTCAGTTAAATTTCGCGTCTGTCGCACGTCATCTTCGTGGTATAGCAATTTTAATGGCCAGTAGTGTACATCGCTTCCATGAAAGAATCTTTCCGATGCTCTATGCAACATAAAAGTAAGTAACCTGTTATGTCTGCCATTGACTCTAACTGGCTACCGACAAAGCGACGTGGGACCGAGAACATTATCTACAGTACGCTCCAAGACATGTGTACCCGCACACAGCAAGCAATTCGCAGCCCCTAACTGCCCAATTTGGTTTGAGGGCGCTCGTGCGGCCATGCAGTCACCGTGTTGGCACAACTCCAACGAGCGTGTTGAGGACGTCGTGTGGCGGTTGAGTGGCCCTTGATCAGGATGGCTCCCCAACGATCTTGTTGTTTCGCGTGGATCAACTCGCCTGGATGAACTAGGATGTTATGTACGACTAGGCAGATGTATATTACGCTATAGCTCTCAGTTGCACTCGTATTAACCTTCATTGCAAATGGCGAACGAGTCCGATTACCGGATACACACAGTTCAGTCAGTTAATTGGACCATTGGTCAGAAGCCTGAATAACCACTTTTGGCTGGCCGGACGTGAAAGAAGAGAATCAGTAAGGTTCTGAAACATATCGATAGAGAGATGGAACCAGGCTGTCTCCAGCACAGTGGCTAGCTGCGCTAGGTTTCTCGGTTGAGAATACATGGTGAGAACAAGTCGATCGAGGTAGGTTTAAATTCGGGGAGTTTGGTGGCCAGGGGAGTACAGTAAACGATCCACGTACGCTGCGAGCTGTGTGACACGCTGCAGTGTCCTCCTGGTAGATGCCACCGTGCCGAGAAGGAACAAGCTGCATGTACTGGTGGACGTGGTCTCGAAGCATAGGCGCACACTTACGTTGAAACAATGTGTCTTCCAGAACGACGACATCAACCAGCGAAAGATTCCTATAACCTTAGCTGAACTGTCTGCCATGTTTTCCCCAAAGTACAGGATATTCACACTCGTTTACTTAGAAGTCACGATGCGAGTGGATATTTCTAATAAAATGAATTGAAGAATCCTTGGTAAATATGGTTAGCTGCTCAACTGTGAACTGCACTAACCATTGCAAAAACAGTTTTAGCATGATTACATTTCCAACTCACCCCGGACGAAGAAAACTGGGAACTATGACCTGTCGCTCAATTCTCTATTATAAATCTTCGTTAATAAAAGTAGTTATAAACACGAAACGAACTGCATAAAGTTGCTTTTCTTCCTCCAGTCCAAAACTTTAGTGAAGCAGTTGATTTCAAAATTTTTCTAATCCTATGATATTTTCGTATTTGACGAAGTGGAGAGGAACGTTTGCAATGTGTCTGTACGCCGTTATCATAAACACACACCGAATAATAGTTAACTCCCCTCCTTATATAGTTACGGTAGGACGAGTGATAATTAAGATATTTTTATAGTGATTTGGTCATTGTGAGGGAACTTGCACAAGTACATAACTATCTTGACGTACACAGAATGAATGAAGTTAAATGATAGGTGAAACTATTAATAAAGATTCGTTTCACTGCAACATGAAACTATACTCCCAAGTTCTGCAAATAAAAATGCCGCATTTGTTTAGTTACCTACACGTCCTTATGATTAAAAATTATATACCACTTTTGGAAGTGCCTGTATACAGGCAAAAACTAATACATAGGCACATGTTGTTACTACATAAAACCCACATTTGGAGACACTGGTACCGAGTTCTTAACTCATTACATTTGGTATTTACGAAACACCCGGAAGGTCCGAGCCTACATCTCTGTAAATGTGTAATACTGATTCGAATGGCTCTGAGCACTATGGGACTTAACTTCTGAGGTCATCAGTCCCCTACAACTTAGAACTACTTAAACCTAACTAACCTAAGGGCATCACACACATCCATGTCCGAGGCAAGATTCTAACCTGCGACTGTAACGGTCACGCGGTTCCAGACTGTAGCGCCTAGAACCACTCGGGCACTCCTGCCGGCTGTGTAATACTGCATTTAAATTTTTCTGTTGTATGAAAACAGCATTCTAAATGTCTTTATGCACTGTAATTACTTTTCGTACACTTCACATATGCAATATCAAATATTTTATTAGTAATATTGTAATAAGTTGCGTGAACGAATTAACCACACACAAGATAAACATCGCCGAATCCTCAGAGACGGGGAAAACATAGCGGACGATCAGCCTATTATACATAGTGTTACAAAAAGGTACTGCCAAACTTTCAGGAAACATTCCTCACACACAAATAAAGAAAAGATGTTATGTGGATATGTGTCCGGAAACGCTTAATTTCCATGTTAGAGCTCATTTTAGTTTCGTCAGTATGTACTGTACGTCCTCGATTCACCGCCAGTTGGCCCAGTTGAAGGAAGGTAATGTTGACTTCGGTGCTTATGTTGACATGCGACTCATTGCTCCACAGTACTAGCATCAGGTTGGTGTTAATCACGAACGTGGTTTTGCAGTCAGTGCAATGTTTACAAATGCGGAGTTGGCAGATGCCCATTTCATGTATGGATTAGCACGGGGCAATAGCCGTGGCGCGGTACGATTTAATCGAGACAGATTTCCAGAACGAAGGTGTCACGACAGGAAGACGTTCGAAGCAATTGATCGGTGTCTTAGGGAGCACGGAACATTCCAGCCTATGACTCGCGACTGGGGAAGACCTAGAACGACGAGGACACCTGCAACGGACGAGGCAATTCTTCGTGCAGTTGACGATAACCCTAATGTCAGCGTCAGAGACGTTGCTGCTGTACAGGGTAACGTTGACCACGTCACTGTATGGACAGTGCTACGGGAGAACCAGCTGTTCCCGTACCATGTACAGCGTATGCAGGCACTATCAGCAGCTGATTGGCCTCCACGGGTACACTTCTGCGAATGGTTCATCCAACAATGCGTCAATCCTCATTTCAGTGAAAATGTTCTCTTTACGGATGAGGTTTCATTCCAACGTGATCAAATTGTAAATTTTCACAATCAACATGTGTGGGCTGACGAGAATCCGCACGCAGTTGTGCAATCGCGTCATCAACACAGATTTCCTGTGAACATTTGGGCAGGCATTGTTGGTGATGTCTTCATTGGGTCCCATGTCCTTCCACCTACGGTCAATGGAGCACGTTATCATGATTTCATACGGGATACCCTAACTGTGCTGCTAGAACAGGTGCCTTTACAAGTACGACACAACATATGGTTCATGCACGATGGAGCTCCTGCACATTTCAGTCGAAGTGTTCGTACGCTTCTCAACAACAGATTCGGTGACCGATGGATTGGTAGAGGCGGACCAATTCCATGGCCTCCACGCTCTCCTGACATCAACGCTCTTGACTTTCATTTATGGGGTCATTTGAAAGCTCTTGTCTATGCAACCCCGGTACCAAATGTAGAGACTCTTCGTGCTGATATTGTGGACGGGTGTGATACAATACGCTATTCTCCAGGGCTGCATCAGCGCATCAGGGATTCCATGCGACGGAGGGTGGATGCATGTATCCTCGCTAACGGAGGACATTTTGAACATTTCCTGTAACAAAGTGTTTGAAGTCACGCTGGTAATTTCTGTTGCTGTGTGTTTCCATTCCATGATTAATGTGATTTGAAGAGAAGTAATAAAATGATCTCTAACATGGAAAGTAAGCGTTTCTGGACACATGTCCACATAACATATTTTCTTTCTTCGTGTGTGAGGAAAGTTTGGCCGTACCTTTTTGTAACACCCTGTATAAGAGATCTAAACCAGGGAATGCCATGAAAACATTTCCCGACCACAGCGCTCCCTTCTCTTGTTTGGACGCTTCCAACTGTTGTTGCTGGGTGTTTGCTTTCAGACGTTTCCCGCCGTACACGCCAACGGTCATCTGAGACCTAAAAAGGTCACCTGTCGCCACTCTGCGGGTCTCCAGTTGGCGTGCAATCTCCAGTCTTCGTCGCCGATGAACAACAGTCAACACGGGCGCGTGAATCAGGCGCCTGCTGCGGCACCCAGTACGCTGCAAAGACCGCTGAATGATCGTTGAGCAAATACTGTCGGTAGCCCTTTAGCTCACCTTTGGGGTCAGTTCCTCGACAGCTGTGTGTTGATTCGACTGCGCACGTCTCCGCGGCCGTCATCTGTGCTCGTGGTGCACTACAGTTACCTCGGCACCGTTTTTCGATAGCGCCTTTTCGCCATCCTCGGTATGCTGTAACGACAGTGGCACGCAAACAATTTACAAAGATACCAGTTTTGCAAATGCTTCCACGGTTGTCGCAAATGCCAACGCTCATGGAGGTTTAGACATCAGATAAATCGCTACGTTTCCGCATCCCCCGACACATGTCATGTCTCCACTGCTAGTACTGCCGTCTGTAAGTGTGGTGTACGTACTGTAAGACCTTCGGTACAGACACCATCAGATTATTTGACTTGTCGCTCTAACGAAGTAGGCGAGTGTCAGCAATATGTCCCGTGGTCTTATCGTGGCGTGTTTATCTTCTGCCGTTAGGTCAGACGATAGAAATGCCACTTGCAAGCTTAGAGTAGCAGATTGATGATGACCAACTTTAAACAGAACTTGATCAATTTTCAAACACATTAATTAAAATAATAAAAAGCATAGACATTACGTAACTTGATTCTGGATGCTGTTTACAACTGACAATCTGAGGTTCCTTTGGTCTTGGTACCTTAATCTTATTCTTACATATCTCTGATACTTGACAAAGAGTCTATACATCTATCTTCGTGGCTATGTACAGCAATATGATAATCTTATTAGGCGCAGACTGAAACTTGACGATAGACTGGTACAGACTAATGCAGACTGGTACCGACTGGTGCATACATTTGCAGACTGGCTAATCGGAGGTCTGTACACTCGTTATAATACCTCGCGCATTCAGGTATCACTGCACGAGTGTAATCCGTGAGGAGAAAAGGTTCTACGTTAGCAGCAATCTCATTGGCTGCGTTACATATTAATACGCGGATCGGCGGAAGCAGAATTTGGTCCGTCTCTAAGGCAGCGCCATCTCGTAGTGCGGAGACGGACGAGCGCTGCGTCTGCTGTGTTGTGCTTAGCGGGGCACGCTCTATTAGTAAAGGTGTGTACGCGCTGACTATGCAGAACTATGTACACAACAGTAAGTGACTATCACATGTTGAAGTCGAATGTAGGCGGTGGTCACATTAAATTGCCTGGATCAAATTATTAGTGTTGACACACACATGCGCACTTCTTAATTTGACCACAGTAAAGTGCTTCCAGGTTTAACTCACATCCTTCTCATTGCTTAGCGATGTTGATGACTTTAGGAGGACGACTGAATAAATGGAGGTTAGTGGCAGAGGGTACCAACAGAGATATATTTGCAACGGAGTCGTTAAATTTAGAGTGCTGGTACTCCGTCAATAGGACGCTGCACGCGTTACGAATCGCTGCTGTTCATTTCAGCACGGGGCGTCCACGTGGGCTGCACGCGGCAGCGTGTCGCACGGCACGCCAGAGCACGCCCGCGCGCACCTGTTGCGTGTCTCGTGCCCGCCGCGCGCCCTCGCAGAGTGCGCCATCTCTCATCCCGAAGACGCCACCCAGCAAACAACACTAAAGTGGTCGAGCCTACGCAACTGCATTAGCGGCACACTTTTAGCCTGAAAGAAGTTACGTGGTGTAGAATCATCATCGAGATTTCAAAATAGGACGTGGGTGAAAAACAAAAAATGTTGGTCCGCAGCTCGTGCTCATTCGGTAGCGTTCTCGCTTCCCGCGCCCGGGTTCCCGGGTTCGATTCCCGGGGTCAGGGATTTTCTCTGCCTCGTGATGACTGGGTGTTGTGTACTGTCCTTAGGTTAATTAGGTATAAGTAGTTCTAAGTTCTAGGGGACTGATGACCATAGATGTTAAGTCCCATAGTGCTCAGAGCCATTTGGACCATTTTTTTGAAAAAATGTACCTTTGAAAATAAGCCACATAACTCAACATTTTTTGTCTAAAAACTCAATTTGTATCTTACGTTGCTTCGGTGGGATCATAAAAATTCTCATCTTACAGTGAGGCGTTCGAACAACGCTTAACAAAGAAAAAGGAAGTTTGTAAATTACATATACGCTTTTTAGTGCTGCAATGAAGAAAAAAGCTTTATGTTACCCTTTTAATTTTAAATGTATATTCGTGTAATGTCATAGACGTTACTACAATGAGCACACTACACTAATAAACTGAAACACATCCTGTAAAGCATGAATCGGTTTTTTTAAATCTTGTGATAAAATAATTATCCCCTATGAGAACTATGCAATAGAAAATAAATGTAACGTTAAGCAGAGCAAAGCGAATGGTGTCTGTAATCCACAGACTTTATGCACGAAAAACGTGAAGAAATATCAGTTTTTCTCTAAAAACAAAAGTTTAGGGAGCGAGGCCTTCTGGTTCTTGTACTCATTTCTGTTGTCTGACGGCAGGCGATCAGAGGTAGTGGTGAGTCATCAGTGTAATTGCCGATTATTGCTGAATAATAACTGCTACTTTTCGGTTAAATGTGTCTGCAATCATCTGTATGAGTTTCACATTAGAGGACAGTGTATCAGGATTGTGCACGCATTGAGACCAAACGGGCGATATCTTAGCGCGTCGTGTCCTTTAAGTATTGCGTGCATATAATCTCGAACCTTTGCATTCTTTATTGCGAAATCCGATTCTGTACTATTATTACTTTTTGTATGGAAGTCTTGTAGTGACTTCCATACAAAAAGTAGTAATACTTTCACTGTCAGTGCTTCCCAACAATGACGATGTACAATAACCTCTAGGACCTGATACACCAATAAGAAAAGAAACGCATACGTAAATCATTAAAGGTGTTGAAATATAATAAAACAGCTGGAGATTTTTTTATGTTTGTTAAAGTAGTAGCCGCATCGTGCTGTCGCGTTAGTAACGTATCTTTCTAGAGGCAAACTTTCCTGAATCTCCTGCAAACGTTTCACCAGATTTAAATATTTCTTTCACATTTTACTCTAACAGTAAGGAAAGATACGTTACAGCACATTCCGGCAAATATGAAAATGCGATACAAACCTTAGAAAAAAATTGTCCTTACTGCCAGAACTTCTCCGTTTCACTTTAGCTTGGTACAGTTATTGTTTCCATCTCACGTTAGAAACAACAGCTTCTACAGTTGTTAGCTAGGGCGATTTCCCAGGCAGCGAGTGGTAAGGGCAGTGGCTTGGTCCAGCGAAAGTCTGGCGCTACAGCGTGGACCGTCCATGGTCTCACAGTCTGTCCGTCAGAGCCAACCGCAACAGACCGTCTAACAAAGACCACTACACATTCGTACATAAAAAAATATTTTACTCCAAGCCTTCTTGGACGTGGTTCTGGAATGGACTTATTTTCTCCTAATTACTCGCCATTCGTCACGTTTTTGGCGGGATTTGACTTATTTTGATTTGAAGAACTCAGTGCAGATTTTTATTGAAAATGGAGTCTGGTAAATTTGTCTTTCCAAAGGCAAAAACTGTTTTCCTAAGCCGTGTGGGATTGGCCGAGCGGTCTGGGGCGCTGCAGTCATGGACTGTGTGGCTGGTCCCGGGGGAGGTTCGAGTCTTCCCTCGGGCATGGGTGTGTGTGTGTTTGTCCTTAGGATAATTTAGGTTAAGTAGGTGTATAAGCTTAGGGACTGATGACATTACCAGTTAGCTATCATAAGATTCCAAACACATTTGAACGTTTTTTGTTTTCCTAATTCCCTACGTATGTCAGTAACTTTTCCTTCATAATAACTTGTTTTACTCCTTAGAGTCAAACTTTACTTGCTCCTCTTAATAATTCTTTTGCCGTTAATAGCGGCACTTCGCTTCTACATAAACGCGTGAGCTTGCAGCCCTTACATTGTGTTTTGAGAATGAAAGTATGGTCCAAATAGGTTGTATTTTTTATTCTCCGTGCAAATGGCCAATTTCAACCGTAGGGCATTTTTAAGCATCTGTAATCTGTTCAAAAATGGTGAAGATAGTTGATGTATAAACTGTCTACATGCTCTCGCGTGTACATTTGCTTTATAGCCAAAGTTACTTACATATCTTAAGCTTCAAGCTTCATTTAGGACTGTAATACGTCACTGGTACAAGCGAACAGATATGCATCGTGTTTTTATGCGTATGTGGCACAAAAACAATATAATACTGTACATGATTACGTCCATTAGCCGATACAAACAGGAAGCTGCCATATCATAATATATGCACAAGTCTTATAATATGACCAGGGATCTTTGAATCTATCTGTGAATGATAGGTAACAGTGGAGCAATATTCATTGTCCGTTATTTTCATTGTGCTGTCCTATTAAAAGTAATGGATCGAAATTAATATGTCACGCCACATCTAAGGAATTACAGTACATAATTCAAACTACAAAAGATAAGTCGGGCCTTTTAAATAGGTGTGCTAGTCAGTCTATAAAATAAAACAGTACTGATTTTGTAACAAATACGTCATGTGGTACATTAGAATAACTAACAAATATACACTGGTGCAGTTTTTATATCTATAATAAAACTGGAAACTATATTTGGCTTACACCATGTAAGTACAGTTGTTGGAACTCACAGGCATTATGCGAAGGAGGAGGGACCTGCTTTGGATTGCCCGTATGGGCCATCTAAATTACCGTGCAACATAATGCAAAATGGAAGTATTAGGTACAGTTTTGAGGAAAATAGTCTCATTTAGAGCACACACTTTAAAATCATATACTACTACCTGATTCGTAGCTCATACATCATGTGTCAGGTTACACGTACAAAAGTATCATTCATTGTCATGTTAACCCCACTAAAAATATGTCGGACATCCTCATGGGGAATATTACTCAATCTATAAGCTAAAACCTCCGTTAGAAAATTATTAACAGAAGGAATAGAACAGTTTAAACCAACATAAGCTTGTGCGTGGAAGTGCTCAGGAGGGCAAATTGTAGCCCACAGCTTCTGCAGTACGGAGGGGCCGAGTTACAAACCACTACTTCAGAAGTTCGTTATGTCGGTCAGTTAAACGTATACATACGAAATACAAATACTCAGAAAGCCATTCTTCAGGACTGAACACATGTGGTCGTTATCGGGCACCAGCTCGACCCCTACGAACCAGCGGCCCATAATTTACGGCAATCAAGTGACCCTACATCACGGGGTTCCGGGTTAGATTCCCGACCGGGTCGGGTAATCTCCGCTCGGAACTCTCTCTCTCTCTCTCTCTCTCTCTCTCTCTCTCTCTCTCTCTGTGTGTGTGTGTGTGTGTGTGTGTGTGTGAGTGTGTGTGTGTGTGTGTGTTGTCCTCAATACTATTTCATCACCATCGACGTGAAAGTAGCAGAGGTACCGGCAAATAAAAGGGCTTGCACCAGGCGGCCTCACTTCTCAGCAGAGGACCCCCGGCCAGATACGCCACACGCACACTTCCTTTCTTGCGTGACATGTACGTAGACACCTGGTGCAGCATTGTTTCCGGAAACATTTAACTGCCAGAAAATGCAGACTTGCTACTGTGTCGCGTTCTGAAGATGGATTAACACCCCGTTAAAATAGTTTTCATAATATTTCAGCTCATAACCGTATGTTGGGATGTTGCGTACTTAGGTTTTCCGAGAAGCGACTTCTGCAGAAAACGCCACTTACGTTTCCACCGCTAAGAGCGAGTCATGGTCTTTCTCTCCTTCATAATGTGTCTTAGAAAACTGTGTGAAAAAAATAAGAAATTTATTGTAATAATTGTGAACTATGGACTTATCGTGTCCGCTACCGCACATGTATCACGAAGCCATGAACAGTTACCGTCTCTCTTAAAGCCAGATTCTAAGTTCCGGATTACTGGGCATTGTACGCGACATTCCACTGGAGGCGCTCATTTACTTCGCCGGAGCACGATCTACCACTCGTCTTATTCCTTGAGGAAATCAGAAAATAAAAAATTGAAAAAAATATTGACGTAAATCCTGATTCACACTTTGAGACAACTACCCAATTAGCTATGCAGTAGAAGTTACATCAACAGATGCTAACGCAAATTAAATAATGTGGTAAACGTGACACTGTAACCCAAAATTAGCTCCGTTGGCTCGGACGCAGGGATCACACATGCTGGAGCCTAGAAGAATAGCTTCCAACAGCCTCAAAGTGAATGAACATCAGTGTAAAATTCTGTATTGTTTTTAAGCAAGAAGCTCAGAATAAGAAAACCACAGGTAAAGAGAGCATTTATGGCTTGCTATAAAACGCAGGCCTTACTTCGAAAAAGAAATTTCTGAGATGAATGTCAGGGATTGCAATCTATGATGATGGTGAATCATGAACAGTTAGGTACACAGGATGTTGTATTGTTGTCAAATTAGATATCTCAGGTGTCCCATTACAGGTGAATTGCTGTCATCTTTTCACTGAACTGGATAGAGAGGAAGGCAGTAGCTTTGGATAAGTCGCCTCGATGATTGATTTCACATTTGAGTGTCTTGGGACAGGAGATGCTTCGCAACGAATTTGATCCACGTCCTTTGTCGATACTAAGAACATTACACAATATAAGAAAATGTGGAGGAACAGTACGCACTTCAGCAAAAAAATTGTTTTGACATGTAAGCTAAAGTGGTTCATGGTGTGGGTTCTTGTAGTCATGTCCTAGTTCATGAACCACGGGCAACGTATGAGTGGCCAATTAAGTGGTCCCGACAGTCGGGATACCAGTTACTTTGGAATATGGCTGGGCATCTCGGACATATTCTGAGTCGTGGTCACCTTTGTGCTCATACGGCAAAGACTACCAAATCCACCGGTTAGTCCCTCAACCGTTAGGGGTAAAACCCAATGGGACTCGGGGCAAGGAAGGCTAGCAACCTGCTTCCCTGGTACTTTAAATATGATACTGGCAACAATCAGAGCAAAACGCATCGGACCTTCGGAGGTGACGGAGTCCCACCTCTAACTGACAAACCAGGGACTCCTAAGATACGATTTGGCAAACAAATGGTAATGACATGAGGATCTATTAATATCAATTGGGGCTACTCTGGGAAGAAGGTAGAGCTGGCAGAGGCTGCAAGTAAGATGCAGCTGGACGTTTTAGCTTTTAGTGACGTTCGGGTAAGGGGTGAGAAAGAAGAGGAAGTGGGAGAATACAAGGTCTCCCTGTCAGGGGTCAAAGCAGGAATAGCACAATGGGCTGTAAGGCTTTACATCAGGAAAGAAATGGAACACGGCGTAGTTGCAATAAGGTATGTAAACGAACGACTGATGTGTATAGATTTGACAGTGTCTAGCAAGAAAATTAGGATTGTGTCAGTATATTCGCATTTTGAAGGGACAGATCAAGATAAGATGGATAGTTTTTATGAGACACTCAGTGATGTAGTTGTTAGAGTAAAGGACAAGGACAGTGTTCTACTCATGGGTGATTTTAACGCCAGGATTGGAAATCGAACAGAAGCGTATGAAAAGGTTTTGGGTAAATTTGGAGAGGATATGGAGGCCAACAGTAACGGGAAACAACTCTTGGATTTCTGTGCCAGTATGGGCTTAGTAATCACAAACTCCTTTTTTAAACATAAGAACATTCACCGGTATACTTCGGAAGGCAGGGGAACCAGATCTGTCAATGACTATATAATAACATCAGGAATTCAGGAAGGCTGTGAGCGACACACGTATGTTCAGGGGATTCTTTGATGACACTGATCATTATTTAATCTGAAGTGAAATTGGGATTGTGAGGCCGAAAGTGCAGGAAGTCACGTCAATATGTAGGAGGATAAGAGTGGAGAAACTTCAGGATAAGGAAATCAGGCACAAGTACATAACAGCGATCCCAGAAAGGTAGCAGTTAGTTGAATGTAGTCAATTACAGTCACTGGAAAAGGAATGGACAAGGTACAGGGACACAGTACTAGAAGTGGCTAAAGAATGTCTTGGAACAGTAGTGTGTAAAAGTAGGATGAAGCAAACAGCTTGGTGGAATGACACAGTCAAGGCAGCCTGTAGAAGGAAAAAGAAGGCGTATCAAAAATGGCTACATACTAGAACTCAGGCAGACAGAGACAGTTATGTTGAAGAAGTAAACAAAGCCAAACAGATAATTGCAGCATCCAAGAAGAAATCTTGGGAAGACTTTGGAAACAGGTTGGAGACTATGGGTTAAGCTGCTGGAAAACCATTCTGGAGTGTAATTAGCAGTCTTCGAAAGGGAGGTAAGAAGGAAATGACAAGTATTTTGGACAGGTCAGGAAAACTGCTGTTGAATCCTGTGGATGCCTTGGGCAGATGGAGGGAATATTTTGAAGAGTTGCTCAATGTAGGTGAAAATACGATCAATAATGTTTCAGATTTCGAGGTAGAATGGGATAGGAATGATGATGGAAATAGGATCACATTTGAGGAAATGGAGAAAATGGTCAATAGATTGCAGTGCAAGAAAGCAGCTGGGGTGGATGAAATTAAGTCGGAACTCATCAAATACAGTGGAATGTCAGGTCTTAAATGGGTACACAGGATAAATGAAATGGCCTGGGAGTCGGGACAGGTTCCATCAGACTGGACAAAAGCAGTAATCACACCAATCTTTAAACATGGAAACAGAAAAGATTGTAACAACTACACAGGTATCTCTTTAATCAGCGTTGTGGGTAAAATCTTCTCAGGTATTGTTGAAAGGAAAGTGCGAGTATTAGTTGAGGACCAATTGGATGAAAATCAGTGTGGGTTTAGGCCTCTTCGAGGTTGTCAGGACCAGATCTTTAGCTTACGGCAAATAATGGAGAAGTGTTATGAGTGGAACAGGGAATTGTATCTATGCTTTATAGATCTAGAAAAGGCATATGACCGGATTCCTAGGAGGAAGTTATTGTCTGTTCTACGATATTATGGAATAGGAGGCAAACTTTTGCAAGCAATTAAAGGTCTTTATGTGGATAGTTAGGCAGCAGTTAGAGTTAACGGTAAATTGAGCTCATGGTTCAGAGTAGTTTCAGGGGTAAGACAAGGCTGCAACCTGTCTCCACTGTTGTTCATATTATTTATGGATCATATGTTGAAAACAATAGACTGGCTGGGTGAGATTAAGATATGTGAACACAAAATAAGCAGTCTTGCATATGCGGATGACCTAGTTGTGATGGCAGATTCGATTGAAAGTTTGCAAAGTAATATTTCAGAGCTAGATCAGAAAGGTAAGGTATGAAGATTAGCATCTCCAAAACGAAAGTAATGTCAGTGAGAAAGAAATATAAACGGATTGAGTGCCAAATAGGAGGAACAAAGTTAGAACAGATGGACGGTTTCAAGTACTTAGGATGCATATTCTCACAGGATGGCAACATAGTGAAAGAACTGGAAGCGAGGTGTAGCAAAGCTAATGCAGTGAGCGCTCACCTACGATCTACTCTCTTATGCAAGAAGGAAGTCAGTACCAAGACTAAGTTATCTGTGCACCGTTCAATCTTTCGACCAACTTTGTTGTAAGGGAGCGAAAGCTGGGTGGATTCAGGTTACCTTTTCTACAAGGTTGAGGTTACAGATATGAAAGTAGCTAGGATGATTGCAGGTACTAGTAGATGGGAACAATGGCAGGAGGGTGTCCACAATGAGGAAATCAAAGAAAAACTGGGAATGAACTCTATAGATGTAGCAGTCAGGGCGAACGGGTTTAGATGGTGGGGTCATGTTACGCACATGGGAGAAGCAAGGTTACCCAAGAGACTCATGGGTTCAGCAGTAGAGGGTAGGAGGAGTCGGGGCAGACCAAGGAGAAGGTACCTGGATTCGGTTAAGAATGATTTTGAAGTAATAGGTTTAACATCAGAAGAGGCACCAATGTTAGCACTGAATAGGGTATCATGGAGGAATTTTATAAGGGGGCTAAGCTCCAGACTGAACGCTGAAAGGCATAATCACTCTTAATTGATGATGATGATGATGATGATGATGATGATGATGATGATGATGTAAGCCAAAACCATCTGCACTTAAGACTGCTGCTTTTTATCTCTTTTCTGTACTAAACCATTCTAAATGTAAAACTATGAACCACGAAGTTCAGCCTCAAATATCACAGAGATGATTGTCGCCGATTCCTCTCCCCAGTGGTTGCGGAATTGTGCGCTTGAGAAGGGAAATTCGTGTTAAATGTGCATAACACAATCAGCACTTAAACTATCTGCCAATTTCTATTAGTAAGCAAAAGTACAACATTAACATGGAATGTACCATCATTATGAATAATAACTTCTGTTTTTAGAGTTCAAAAAATTATGGTGTGTTCATTTCTTGGAAAAGCAACCATTACACACTTAGCTTTAGGATGTTTCCTGTCCGTTACCCGCAGCAGTGTTGAAAGCAGAGCAGCCAGCACACCTGTTAGAAAGTTTTTTGATTCTACTTATTTCTCCACATATACAACATAATTTATTTGGTTCTTTACTGTGTAGTGATTTCAATAATCCAGTAAACCAGTGATTGCAATCATTGTCATCGTCATCACCACAAATACTGAAAACATTCGATAGCTTCGGTGAACTTGTGTTCCGTCCTTACTTCTGGCTTTCTTTTTCTTACTTACCAGCTGCTCAGTAACTTTCACATTCTTGTTCTTCAACCAAGTCTGTCGCTTCTCTTCATTCCTTACGATTTTCTTCTCCGCAGATTCTTCTAGCGTCCTTTTCAAGGACATGCTTGTTAAAATTTGTAAGTTTTGTGATCTTCTCCTCGTCTTTATCTTGGCTTTTAGTATAGAAATGGATGAAATTTCGCTGAAAAGATTTTATTTGTTTGTAGATGGTTTTGGATATTACTGGGTAAGCTTGAAACAAAATGTTGAACGAGACGACGATAATATTCCTATAATGAAAAAATTTCGACCATAAAATCGATTTACGCAGCCCATCATAAGTTAGTAAAATAGTATTTACAAATACCACCATTTGTTTAATTTGTTGAAATACGGGGTATTGACACACATGTAGCCTTTCAGTGAAACGTTACAAGCTACTGCAATCAGATTATATATGTTAAACTGTTGTATATAGGGTGGAAATGCATGTAATGATACAATGAATTATATTTTAGAAAAACATTCAGATAAGCATCATTTAATAATGACTGTAAGCTCACCTTGTTATTTTTCTGTCTGCAGTGACGCATCCCCTAGCTCGAATGGCGCCTGTCTTCTTTCACCTGTTCGTTGCCTGCAGGAACCAGCAGAGGGCAGCAGTAACCGTAGCAGTCGCCCAGTTTACCGGGATCCTGAAATACTCAATGTGTACGATTGCCCCCTGCGCACAATTACCCAACTCTGCCTTACCATTTACACTTCAGACTTCTTCTGGAGAGCATGAAATTCTGATTGAAATACGTAAATTCGACCATGGACTTACTGTATAATGCTAATAAAGAAAAGAAATTTCTTAAATGGGTATGCAACAATAGTGGATATCTTGTCAATACACCAATCTAGATCGCTTAATATATTACTTTATTTATTACGTCGTTCCGGCTACTGCCATCGTCAGATTTGCAGTTACTATTGAAAGACAATAATTATGAGAGGTGTTTGTCATTCATTATCAGTCTGCAGTAGACAAAAACTTAAAACGCTAGAGCTTTTTGAAAAAGTCCACTCACCAAAACTCGTAAATTCTAAAACATCGTTCGGTGACGATCAAATGAAACCTATGCCTAAACGACACATCAGCTCTCAACGTTGCTCAAAAAGTAATTCTCCATTGAGAACTGAGAAATAAGAGGGAAAAGAAGCATTGCCGCAATAGTGCTACCTCTGGATTCTCGGTAGTATCTTTATATTTTGGATAAATGGCAGCATCGGTCGTAAAGACTGAAATCCTTTGTTACTGATCGATTTCGGTCATTATATGACCATCTTCAGTGCAGTGCAGTACTTGGATCGGCAGCTGCTAAGGTCACAAGAGAGTCTATTCCGTAATTTCAAAACTATTGTATGCAGTTAAAGTGAAGATATCTACTGGAAGTAATCATCACAGGTTACACCTCACAGAAAATGATGTGTCATTACGATACGGGCCTACAACGTTCGAAAGCTTGCACTGTAGATGGTCACACAGTTACCGAAATAGATCTGCAAAGTAAATGTTTCGATCTCTATGATCGATGCTCCAATTTATCCAGAATATACTGACAACAATACGCTCGTGATGCACACGGTTCCAATGCATTTAGAGATAATAATAATAATAATGGCGTGTGACGAGGGCCTCCCGTCAGGTAGACCGTTCGTCTGGTGCAAGTCTTTCGATTTGACGCCACTTCGGCGACTTGCGCGTCGATGGGGATGAAATGACGATGATTAGGACAACACAACAGCCAGACCCTGAGTGGATAAAATCTCCGACGCTGCCGGAAATCGAACCCGGGCCATTAGGATTGACAGTCTGTCGCGCTGACCACTTTTTTGTTCGATTTAGTTCGTTGTATCTGCTCGGAGCGGACGTCGTAAGACATCCTTTTAAGTTCGTTGTTGATCTGTTAAGCCAGTTTTTTTTATTACTGAGGGCACGTTACCCTCTGACCGAACACGCTGAGCTGTGCCGGCGCCACTCAGCTACTGGAGGCGGACGATTTAGACATCAAATAGTATCTTTGTAAAAAAAAAAAAAGTTTAAGCCAAATTGACAGTTGACGGCCTTCTGATGCATAGTTTTGGGGAGTGAACTTTTAAAAACTGGTTTCACCTTTAATTTTTCGTCCTTCGTAGCCCGGTAACGTATAATAGACACGTCTCACTCTTACGCTCTGATCTTAACTACTGATCTGATGATGCCAGTAGCCGCAGCGACGTAATAAAAAGATAATGTGTTAGGCGGTCTAGAGGGCTTTATTCACAACACACTTGGATGGAGCGCTGCACAAGCAGCTCACGCCAAACATGAATGGCGACGGGACCGGAGAAGTTGGCCCGGCGCCGAGGGTGGGCGTGTCCGGCGAGGCGCGGTGCTGCCGCCGAGGCTCCACAGGTGCCGGGAGCGGCGGGGACGGGAACCGCGGACCCCGAGCCTGGAAGCCCCGCCGCGCCACGCCGGCCTCGGCCGGTATCGATCTGAGCCGCCGGGGCCGCCGCCGCCGCCGCCGCCGCCGGGCCACGCCCCGCCCCACCCACCGCCCCCAGCTGCAGCACCTGAAGGCTGCTCGCCAGTGCACCGCCACTAACGTACCGCCACGTGGACTGTCTTCCCAATTACAGGTCCGGCTCCACGGACATTTTTAGTACTACTGGATGGTTAATTTTCTACAGGAACGAAAGTAAACATCTTCTGTGCCACAAGGCACCGTATTTGGAAGCTGCAAATGCTCTCAACATAAATAAACGATTTACCAATCAGGATCAGCAGCAGTAAAAGATAGTTCTCTGTCATTGTCGTTGACTATAGGAAGTACCTGATCTACATTTACGTAAATACCTCGGAGGATAATCCTCTAACAATGCCATTAATTTCCTCTTCTGTCCCATTCGAAAGGGAAAACGGACAGCCTGTATGCTTCCTTACGACCTCTGTTTCCTTTTATGTTGGCTCTGGCGTTCTCACGCGAGATTTGTGTTCGTGACAACAGGATGTCGAGCAGTACATCGCAAATGCCTGTTCTCTAAACTTTCTCCATAGTAACGAAACTTCCTGGAAGATTAAAACTGTGTGCCGGACCGAGACTCGAAATCGGGACCTTTGCCTTTTGCGGGCAAGTGCTCTACCAACTGAGCTACCCAAGCAGGACTCACGCCCTGTCCTCACAGCTTTACTTCTGCCAGGAGAGCTTCTGTAAAGTTTGGGAGGTAGGAGACGAGGTACTGGCAGAAGTAAAGCTGTGAGGACGGGGCCTGAGTCGGGCTTTCGTAGCTCAGTTGGTAGAGCACTTGCCCGCGAAAGGCAAAGGTCACGAGTTCGAGTCTCGGTCAGGCACACAATTTTAATCTGCAAGGAAGTTTCATATCAGCGCACACTCCGCTGCAGAGTGAAAATCTCAATCTTTTTCAATAGTGTTTTGTGAGAACAGGAATTCCCACTTGACTTCACGGAGCATCTCCGTAATACTCGCTTTTTGATCGAAACTACCAGTAACAAATTTAGCAGAACGCCCCTAAATTGCTCCGATACCTTCCTCTAATCCAATCTATTGGGGAGCCGTCCCACAAGAATAAGTGGCACTACTTTTCTATGCGCGTTCTCCTTTATAGATGAGCTACACTTTCCTAAAATTCTCCCGATAAACCAAAGTCAAACACTCACCTTTCGTATAACCGATCTCCAGTGCTCATTACATTTAGTTTCGGTTTGCAGCGTTACGCGTCGATATTCAGTCGACGTTGTTGTCTCAAGCACTACACTAATAAAACTATATTCGAACATTACAGGGCTGCTTTTCCTACTACTCAACGTTTATCCATATTTAGAACACTACACACAAATTCTGTCCACGTAATCCTGCATCCTCCTATAGTCACTCAACGGTGACACATTCCAGAATACTGTAGCCTTCTGTACAAACAGTTATAGGCTGTTGCTCGTCTTATTCGTCAGATCGTTCGTATACATAGAGAAGAAAAGCCGTGGAGCAATCCTGTCGATGTCTTTCTCGCCATTGAGCACTCGCAGTCTAGAAAAACGTACTGGAATCTTGTGTTTAAAAATTCTTCGAGACACTCTGAGGACCTCTGCGCATGCTCGGCCCATCATTTACCGTCTGTACTGTAGCACATGTAATCTCCCCACGGAAAATTACCCTCTACCACGCAATAATTAATAATGGTCAATCAAATCATCCACATTTATTCACTTTTGAAAAGTATCTGATCGGATTTTCTAGTAATATATGCGCCGACAGCTCATCGACGCCAAGGTATTTTTCTAGTACGTTTATTCTTTGGAATAACAGAGATACATATATGCATTCTCCATGGTTACTATAGGGGGATATCTAGGACAGCTTCGGAAGTATCTGTTGGAAGATTGTCGGGTTGCTAAAAGAGACATATTTGCTCTTCTTCTCGCTAAAGCGAGCTATTAACGTTTGTGCCACTAGCGGGTTATTTGAAGAGAGAGAAAAACTGTAAACGCAAATTAAGTAAGACTTGGAATCAACAGAAAACGGAACATGTAATGGAGTTGGATTGAATATACAATTTTCCTCAGAAATATGGTTTGTGACCCTTTTATTCTAGAGTGAATGACGAATGAGTTCTCTGTCTGAATCATTGATGATTGTCTTGGCCCTGTAATTAGTGGGGAAGTTTCAGTTGTGACGAAGAGAGCCTGCAATCACCGAGATTTTATAAAATCGTCCAAAAAGGCTTCGGACACATCTGAAATTCTAAATCTGTCGTAAAATGAACGAATTGTTCAAACGATCGATTTTCCCAACTGAATGCAGCGCTTAACAATAATAATAGATATAAAGATCTTTTACAGCAAGCCAGCCGCTGAATATTAAGACGAAGGGCTCCACCAGAGATTCTACTGGGCTGAGTTCACGTAATGAAATATTATATTTAAAACAGTATAGAGATAAAGGACAGAGAAAGAGAGAGAGAGAGAGAGAGAGAGAGAGAGAGAGAGCGAATGAAATTAGAGAAAATACGCAGAATCCTCCATTAGTGTAATTGTTTGCCTGTCTTATCACGGATCAGCCTAAAGATAAAACAGGAGGCCCTTACTTTACTGTACAGGTTTATGTGTGAGAGACATTACACTAAGTTAGTGGCAAGCTGCATTCACATACTTTCATCATTTACAGTATAATCCATTATACACTGTTTTAAACAATATTTGGAAAATCAGGTAATGTGAAATTTCACTAGTACTTTCATCCAGCATTCGCAGGACGTCGTGTGTGAAAACGGCAAGTTGAGTTTCACACGAGCGATACTTTCTATATGCCCTTTATTGATAGAAACTTTCCTGTCTCAAGTAAATTGATTGTTTTGGAACTTAGAATATGATCAACAGTTCTTCAGCAAACACAGAATTTTCGCTTCGGGCTTTGCGTTGGGCGAGAGAGTCGCAGTAAATGCATTTACCGCTGTCTGTCATATGGTAGTGAATATTATATCCGTACCCCTTTACTCGAGACTAGTTGAAGAACGATTTGAAACAACGTCACCACTCTGGCACTTCACAGTAATCTCTGTTTCATCGTACCTGAAATTTACTAAATGCACTGAAGTCAAATCAATGGATAGGGGTGTATGAAATAAGTGAGTGACGTAAGAA
This sequence comes from Schistocerca serialis cubense, assembly GCF_023864345.2. Classification (NCBI taxonomy): domain Eukaryota; kingdom Metazoa; phylum Arthropoda; class Insecta; order Orthoptera; family Acrididae; genus Schistocerca; species Schistocerca serialis. Next base: position 914,237,556 of record NC_064641.1, on the reverse strand, counting down.
ATAAGTGACGTAAGAAATAAGTGACGTAAGAAATAAGTGAATGACGTAAGATGATCTTCTTCTCCTTCTTGTTCTTCTGCCCTCCAAATGTTAGGCCTTTGTTTGTTCTTCAGCCGAACGGACTACAATTTCTCACTTTGCTACGTAGTCAGCCGTACTTCATTCTGTAGAGATGATCACTCCATTTTCATCTTTTCAGTTTTGTTTCCGTCGTTGGAGGTATTTAACTTCTTACTAAATGTGCTGGTTCTTAGTCTGCCTTCTCTGGTACAGCCTTTCACAGCCCTAGTAAATCGGCCCGGATAGTACTTTTTGCAAACGACTCACGACTCATTTCCGTATTGCAGAGTGAGGACGGGCGTACTTTATAAAACTTTATTCGTTTGACGTTTGGTATCTTGTTTCTTAAGTATCTGTTTACTGTCGCACGTGTGTTCCCAAATTACCACTTTCTTGCCTGTATCTTCCTCACACTCATACTCGTCACCATATCCCAGACAATTAAAATGGTTGCTCTTTTCTACTACTCCATTGTTCAACTCTATTTCTCTTCTTATGGGATCCTGTCCCATCAAAGCCATTGCTTTCGTTTCCTTTGCGGGTGTAGTTATGCTGTAGCCTTCAACTATTTTGCTTGCAAGGTAAATTTCTCACTCCGTTTGTCTCGTAAAACTCAATGTCGCCTGCATACAAAACGCACTAAATCGTCCCTATATACACTCCTGGAAATTGAAATAAGAACACCGTGAATTCATTGTCCCAGGAAGGGGAAACTTTATTGACACATTCCTGGGGTCAGATACATCACATGATCACACTGACAGAACCACAGGCACATAGACACAGGCAACAGAGCATGGACAATGTCGGCACTAGTACAGTGTATATCCACCTTTCGCAGCAATGCAGGCTGCTATTCTCCCATGGAGACGATCGTAGAGATGCTGGATGTAGTCCTGTGGAACGGCTTGCCATGCCATTTCCACCTGGCGCCTCAGTTGGACCAGCGTTCGTGCTGGACGTGCAGACCGCGTGAGACGACGCTTCATCCAGTCCCAAACATGCTCAATGGGGGACAGATCCGGAGATCTTGCTGGCCAGGGTAGTTGACTTACACCTTCTAGAGCACGTTGGGTGGCACGGGATACATGCGGACGTACATTGTACTGTTGGAACAGCAAGTTCCCTTGCCGGTCTAGGAATGGTAGAACGATGGGTTCGATGACGGTTTGGATGTACCGTGCACTATTCAGTGTCCCCTAGACGATCACCAGTGGTGTACGGCCAGTGTAGGAGATCGCTCCCCACACCATGATGCCGGGTGTTGGCCCTGTGTGCCTCGGTCGTATGCAGTCCTGATTGTGGCGCTCACATGCACGGCGCCAAACACGCATACGACCATCATTGGCACCAAGGCAGAAGCGACTCTCATCGCTGAAGACGACACGTCTCCATTCGTCCCTCCATTCACGCCTGTCGCGACACCACTGGAGGTTGGCTGCACGATGTTGGGGCGTGAGCGGAAGACGGCCTAACGGTGTGCGGGACCGTAGCCCAGCTTCATGGAGACGGTTGCGAATGGTCCTCGCCGATACCCCAGGAGCAACAGTGTCCCTAATTTGCTGGGAAGTGGCGGTGCGGTCCCCTACGGCACTGCGTAGGATCCTACGGTCTTGGCGTGCATCCGTGCGTCGCTGCGGTCCGGTCCCAGGTCGACGGGCACGTGCACCTTCCGCCGACCACTGGCGACAACATCGATGTACTGTGGAGACCTCACGCCCCACGTGTTGAGCAATTCGGCGGTACGTCCACCCGGCCTCCCGCATGCCCACTATACGCCCTCGCTCAAAGTCCGTCAACTGCACATACGGTTCACGTCCACGCTGTCGCGGCATGCTACCAGTGTTAAAGACTGCGATGGAGCTCCGTATGCCACGGCAAACTGGCTGACACTGACGGCGGCGGTGCAGAAATGCTGCGCAGCTAGCGCCATTCGACGGCCAACACCGCGGTTCCTGGTGTGTCCGCTGTGCCGTGCGTGTGATCATTGCTTGTACAGCCCTCTCACAGTGTCCGAAGCAAGTATGGTGGGTCTGACACACCGGTGTCAATGTGTTCTTTTTTCCATTTCCAGGAGTGTATATTGAGATCAGATATAGCATTTCCGATGAAACATAGTTGGAATAAATGCAGAATTTAAATCAAAAGACAAATTTAGCATTTGTTGGTCTGGAAAAAGCCTTTAACAAGAAAAACATTAGATTATAGACAAGAAATGAGGACATTCACTGCATCTTATAAAAAACTTCAGAAGGCCTGCCAGAACAATATGGCCGCGGCAATACAGCCTCCGACTTACTTCCGACATAAGTCTGTCCAGACGACAGGACCGCCACATGACGAGGAGTGACTGCTAGTCGGACACACGCACGGTGCATGTAGTATTAGTGAGCGTGCTGTCCATGTGTAGAGTGGGGGAGGCGCACGATCTGAGTTAGACCGAGGGCACTTTGTGATGGTCCGGAGGTCGACACGAGCATATGGGGAACTGCACAACTTTTCAGGTGGTCGAGGAGTGTTGTGGCGAGTGTCTTCAACACGTGTCGAAACCAAGGTCCCGACGTCGTGGGGTTGGGCGGCTGCCCCTCGTTACACATGTCGGACGTCGTAGGCTGCGAAGACTGGTAAAACTGGACAGGTGGCGAACTATGGCGGAAATAACATTTTAACGCTGGGCAGAGTAAAAGTGTGTCTCAATACATAGTGCACTCCTAACGAGGGGCCTACGCAGCCGACGACCCATCCATGTACCAATGTTGACACCGCGACATTGACAACTACGACTGAAGTTAGCTCATGACCATCGACACAGGACGTTGGCGCAGTGACAGAGTGTTGCACGGTCTGATGAATCCCATTTCCTTCTTGATCATGCTAATGGGAGGGCGGGAATCTGTCGTCTTTCAGGTGAACACCTGTACTGCGAGACGGAGACAACCTGGCGTCGGCTCCATGACGCTCTGGGGAACACTCATATCTTCATGCATGGGTCCAATGGAGCTCGTGCAAGGCACCATGATGGCCATGGAGTATCGTACACCGGTTGCAGACCGTGTACACCCCTCCATGAGTATCACGTTTTCCGACGGAAGGGGCATTTTTCAACAAGATAAAGCGTCTTGTCACAAGGCCAGAAGTGTGATGGGGTGGTTCACGAAAGACAGTGGCGAGTTTCAATTGATGTGCTGCCCAACCCCTTCAACTCAATCCGGTGGAACACATTTGGGACGTGCTTGAACGTGGCGTCAGGGCTCATCAACCCTCCCCGGAATGTACGGGAATCAGGTGACTTGTGTGAGCAGATGTGCTGCCAGGTCCCTCGAGCGACCTAGCAAGCCTCATGGCTTCCGTGCCACGACTCCCGCCGCTGTCATCCGTGCCAAAGGCGATCATAATATTACGGCTTATCAGTGTGTAGCCATTGGAGGTGTACTAAGAACTGGTTAGCAGGTTGTACTGGTCTGCACCATGCAACAGTTCTCTCTACATTGGAACGCCACAGTATTAGAAAATAACCCCAATAATGGTTCACTTCGTATCTGGAAATTAGCAAACAGAAGACAGTTCTCTGGTGTCACAAACAGGGTGTTTCAAAGCTCTTGCATTAAACGTCTCGGGGTGATAGAGTACGGCGTGGGCAACAACTTTGTTGGAGATCAAATTTTCGCTGACGCTTTCTGCCGACACTAGGAGTCGTTTAATATTTTTTGGTTTTGGGACGACGAGATTTCACTGAACTGTCACGGTCTACTAACCAGATCTGCTGCACACTACCTACCCCACTTATCTGACAAAGTGATTTTCAGCAAGACCTTAAATTTTGCATCGCCTACTTACTATGATATAGAGCAGATGTGTGGATTATAGGCAACACACAAGGCATAAGCATGTGGCTAAATTCCTGACTCTCTGCCGCCTCTCAGGGGTGTGACCAATACAACATAAGTCGTAGCGTCGCCGGGGAAGGCCCGCGAACATTTTGTTTCTAAAACGTCAAACGATACGCCGCGTGACGTGATCTATCACCTCTAGACGTTTGACACGAAGAGTGTGAAACAGCCCAAATGTAGTGTCGTTCCAAGAACGAGGTCCCAATGCAAGGTTGGTAACTCGCGACGGGACCACCAGATAAGCCTACTCTCTGTTAGAAGCTACGAAGAATGAGAGACGTCACCGTATACACACCACCCGGATTTCCGCACGCCGCCGCTGCAGAATGATCACTTACCTCAGAGCGGAGGGCCGCTCAGCCCAGTCTGCAGCCGTCGCCAAGGACGATAGCGCCGTCTCACCACAGAGCCAGCAGTGCGGGAGTCGTGTTCGTCAGGACATTGCAGCAAAGTTTATAATCGACCGTAATTTAAAAGGCGAGATAAGAATCTTGTGCTGTATCAAACGATATGTTGGAGGTCGGCGACGGTCATAAATATACATGGCAATCCTGTGGCAATGGATTGTTCCAATGTATTTCCTATTGTTCAAGTTACAATACTGTGATCTAATATTCTGCATCTGTTGCACCAACAGCTCAGCCTCCCCCAGAAGTAAATCTAAGGGCCCGCCACAGAGCCGACGAGTGTTTTTGGTTTTTCTATGCCATTGCTCGACCAGTAAAGATGACAGATGACTCAATATTTTTTCTCATTCCAGATGTCACAAATATTATATTGAAATACATCCAATATAATATAAATGATGCACCTATTGCGGTAAACAGTAACATCAGTATGTCGTTCTCAGAGAGTAGATTGACGCTTATATGCAATAGAACGTAATGCACATGGTTTCTTACATGGAGCACTTCTTAAAGTGAAATTTTACTATCTTAAGTTGACCAAACAGTGAAGTTGTCCATTTTAAATTTTTAGGATAGAGGGTAGATGAGGGCTTCATCGGAAGTATCAAGTTGACGGCCTTCTACAGAAACTGAAAGGTTCTCTCTTCATTATAAGAATGATCTTCACCGTGTCTGAAATTGAAACTGGAAGGCTTGTCTAGTTTGCTTACTTTCACCCTGTTACCTCGTGTGCTATTAAATCTTGGGACAACTCTGCGCACTCAGGAACAATTTTCTTGTCTCAGCAAACTGCAGTAAGACTGACCAGAGGTGTCAGTTGGCGAATTTCGCATAGGCTGGGTTCAGGATGAAACTAATACGAATATTACTTTCAGTAATTGGAGACTGTCTGTGTGTCAAATCCTATCACTATCACCGAGCGAGGTGGCGCAGTGGTTAGACACTGGACTCGCATTCGGAAGGACGACGGTTCAATCCCGCGTCCGGCCATCCTGATTTAGGTTTTCCGTGATTTCCCTAAATCACTCCAGGCAAATGCCGGGATGGTTCCTCTGAAAGGGCACGGCCGACGTCCTTCCCTAATCCGATGAGACCGATGACCACGCTGTCTGGTCTCCTTCCCCAAACCAACCAACCAACTAGCAATGTGAAATCAAGTACTTTTAAATTCCGATTACAGTGTCTGATCTAGAGTCGTCTTTGCTACGAATATAAATTTGCGAACTACTTTTGATGTCTCTGTTTGTCCATCCATTTGATTCGAGGTATGACGGACTTCGGCCGTTCACTTAAGTAATAAAATGAAACACCTACAACCGTCCTTACGATGTTGTTTATCACATGTGTATCAGTTTCTGTGCTTTAGTGCACCAATTTTAGGCCTTAACTGTCGCTCAGGGGGTTAACTCCAATTGTATATACGATTCATCGGTGGCTAACTTCTATGAACTGGTTTTCGTAAACTACCTGTAACAACGATGTTGTGTTTCCGACCATCAATTACCAGCTGCCTGGAGAAACATTCAAAATACAATGTCCAAAGACATGAGTCAGCGATTCGTGGAACTATCACACACAATGGCAAACTGTTCTGTAACGGTAACTGTAACTTGTTAGAAAAATCGCCTCTGTTGAATTTACATGAAATGTTGGTAATCAGAACTGTTTTTAACGTTCTTTCAAAGGTTCGTTTAGGCCCCAGAATAGATTTTTACATTGGCAATGGGTAACTCGGCTCTGCTCTATCTGCACTCCAAAAATGATGAGTAGAAATAAATCAGTTTGCCTTCTTTTATTATTAACTAAGCTGCTGTAGCAAGTGGCTTTTCTGCCCTCTTTCTGAAAAGACGATCGCTCTCCACGGAATGTTGCAAACCGCGGGAGTGCGACTTTTCCCCAAACAAATTTTTCATTTAAACAGTGACTGTAGCTCCAGTGAAACGTTCTGTAAATAAGTAAGACAGTAGTTTGCAATTAGACTGAAACCCTTTAACAACACAGAGAAAACTGACATTAACGATTACTCTTTTCTCATCATCATCTTCCTCAGCGTTGTCATACACCATAATTAATGCTTTTAACAGACACTTTCTTAAATCACGTAAAATGTACTCTTTTAGATTACTGGTAAAATATATTTAAATTAATCTTCATGGGGAAACTAATTAGCATACTGATGACATGACCGATAATTCTCCCTGGATGCCAACACGCAGATATTATTAAACGCAACAGAATATTTACGCTATAATAATTACTAAACTAGCGCTTGCAATAAAATAAACCTAATGCAAATTACCTTCTTTTTCAAATAGAGAAAGAGCCATCCCTCTATACAACCATACCAAATCTTACTTTATCCTCAGTTATGCATCATAGGAACAGCTCAAATAAAAATCTGTGTGCGGCACATCTACCATCCAACCTTTCGCTCGTCCATGACACATATCTCTCCCTCATGTGCTCTGGCCCACAAATGCTTCCGACCACTTCGCTCGCCAGAGTTCTGCTCCATGATTCAACCTCTTGTAGCTTCAGAGTACGTATCACTGATGTGTGCGGCATGTAAAGATGCTCAGAGTGCTTAACATTGCAAATAAACTGTCAAATATACCAAACAAACCGTCATTTCTCATGGCATATTCATCTTTCATAGCCATATTTCCTAATATGTACACCATTCAAGGGGTGTCCCCATCCTGCCCGCTCTGTATATCGGAATTGCCTTTGACAATATTAACTCTTCCAAAGTAGACTGCTGCAGTGATTGAGGAAACTAGAGAAAAACAAAATTCAATTGCACAACTATTACTTAAGTACAGCAGAGAAAGGTGTGCAGTGTTGACTGGAGGTTTCATTTTCAATATGCTTTCAGCATAACGGAAGGAATTGTAGTGACATGCCTGAAGTATTCAAACCCAAGTTGAAAGGTTCCCTCGTGGTACACTTCTTCTATTCCATACAAGGGTTCCTCACAGTAGTTGAGAACTCTTCTCTGTAATGTGTTTTTCATTATGATACTCCTACCATTCTTTCGTGTTTTACTAATTCTTGCGTTTACACTTCCTCTAATGTGCATTCTGTAAAAAGTGGACTGATTCTTTCCACCACAAGGTACAGGCTGGGCAAATTTAAATTGGCCCGGAAAATATTTGTAAGACTGACGCGGAATTGACTCTTGTTGATGATACGAGAACTGCCCACCAAAGAAAATAATAGAAACCGTGATTTCGATGCACCAGGAAGGTTGCTGCCACATGTCCGCATGTGAACGTCTTCCGCATGCTCTGTCCCGAGTACTTCGCCGTGTCACTACGACTGACGGAGTGACAGAAGTAGCCGTCCTAGTGACCAGTAGAAAGGCGAGACAAAATGGTACTCACGATAAAACAGCGCTTCTCCAGTGCTGAGCACTACGAAAAGCACAATTCGTACATAACATTTACGGAACTGTTTGCGCAAGAGTGTAATACTGGAAATGTTTTGCAAAAGTTAGAGCAAAGTCTGAAATGCAAGGCTCAGCAGCAAGATGACGAGAAGTGGTAGACATTTCCAGCATCTCGTGTGAAGTTCATCAACAAGGGTCAATCTTTCTGTAAATACTTTTCGGACCAGTTTCACATTTCCTACCTTGTAGAATGTCACAATAATTTAAGTTTGTTGGAATTCAAACATGAAATACTCTGGAAAGCTATCGGACATCCAACTTGGCGTATTACCGTAACAGTCAACCATTATAAGTATCGGAGAAAACGGACTGTCAAATATGGAGTAAAAGAGTACAACACACGATGTTATTTCGGGAGTGCAGCGGAGAGTCATTTAGGTGGCAGCCGACGTCTGCCTTTTTTTGCGTAATTTGCTTCGAGCTTATAGAACAATACTGTGAACAACTTAGTACAAGTATAAAACTACTAGCTGACAAACCCAACATTGGCCGGGTATTCATTCTGCCCATTTACTGTTAGAAACGAAAATAAAATATGAATTGTGTCTGTAGTATAGTATCGAAAAAATTTCATTTCCGTCTATTCGTGGGAACATCTTTGAAATTATGAAACAGTAGTAGAAAGAAATTCGCATAATATACAAATACATAAGAAACATAATCTGGTACCGCTTCTGTACGCTGCGCGCAGCTGCTTCGTGTGTCTACAGCGCTATTTTGTAAACGTCTCTACGACATCGTCTCTTCACAGCTCTATAGGTGGCTATTGTTCTCGCCTAGAGTCGTTTGCGCTCCACAGTTGGAAACTGTCAAAAGCGCTGCCAGGTGTCAGGGAAGCCCTTAAGTTGACTCTACAGCAGTAGCGCCTTAGCAGGCCTAGTAAAGAACAAGTTTATTAAAACTTCATGCATGATGCGGCATTGTTCCACGTATTTCAGTATTTACGGCGTCATATCTCTTAAATTATGTGTCGTTAAATGATATATTCATGCAGGCACATTCAGTGACGTATGAGGACACTGCCTGCGAAATATGTTGCGAACAGAATTAGCAGCAAAGAAATAATAAATTTAAATGCCACACATGATGCAGCAGTTTCTCACGCATCTCAGTATTTATGACGTCATATCTCCTCATCTGTGACAGGTATGTGGTTCTTACCCCCCCAACGACCGTGCTTGACAATAAAAGATACGTGTATCAATTTGGTTGAAATCGATCCAGTGGTTTTGGAGGAGATGTGGAACGTACATACATTCATACGTACATCCAATTTTATAATATGTATGGATACATACGGAGAAATCACAATTTAAATAGTCTGAGTAATGATCCAAAATTATTTTACGGTGTCCACATACGAGAACCTTAGTATAGCTAAGGAACATTTAGATATCGCTTGCACACAAAATAGAATATAAAAAAGGACAGCTTGGATTTGGGAGCATACACTTAGATATTACAGTGCTTATGCAACCACAGAGCAGTTGTGAGGAAGGAAATCTCTAGTTTCACAAGGTTTCGCAGTAAACGGTCAGCCAAAAAAATATCGGCTGCGCGTTGTAAATATACTGCCAGTTTTAGAGCTGTATATTCAAGCATTAATTTATTATTAGATATTCTGTAAATCAACAAGCTAGCAGCCTGCTTATCCCCGTTAGAGCAAGAACCGAAAGGAAAACGCTGCACGTTCACGCTTGGCGATAACCACTTTGCTAACCATGGTAACTGCATGTAAGTGGCGCAGTAAAAGGTGTCCGACGGGTCCGTCGTTGGGTTTTGTCAGATTCCGGATTTGTCTGGAACACATCATGTCGACGTCTCTGTTTTTTTTTCTGCAAACGCCAGCGATCTAGCAGTTCTATTGTCAAAAGAGCGTGGTGAAGTTAAATTTCGCATTTTCTGCTGGTAGCGCCGAACGCCGATTACCTCAGCATTTCCCCTCACACGTCTCCGCCCACCACAAAGACTAATCTTGTCATTTGGATTTGAGCAACTGTTTCTGAAGAATGCGGATGCGAAGAAATAGCACACTAGCTGCGTTAAAAATTGTTTCTTAACTCAAGTGGTGTGCTATTTCTTCACATCGGACATCTTGTTATTCCATTTACACCGCCACCTCCCAGTGCAATCGGATTTCTTCTTTGTGGCATGTATATTTGTTTCACACAGTCAAAGAGAGGGACTGGACGTGATCAAAGTTCACAAAATAGAAAGACTCCTTAGCACAGTGAAAGTAAAATTATGTTCTATAACTTTCAAAAGGACACTTCAAATATTTATCGAAAATTGCGGAAAAAATAATATAAAATAAGAATATCGGCACTCGATATTGCCTTTTGATATCGATATATCGGTGAAAGAAATGTCGCCAATATACATCGATTTTTTGGGGGGAAATGTAGATATATTGATATTTTGTCAACAGCCCTAGTTTACATCCCCTTCTTCCTTCTGACAGTCGCAGAATCGGTTATCTTTTATGCCTATCCAATGTAAGTAGAAAGAAGTTGGAGGCTTGGTTCGTAGCCTACACATTCGTATCAAGGTAGTTATCAGCTTACTGTTGGCATTAAATTTTCGATACCAGGGAGGAATTTCTAGTTAGATACTGGTTGGATTCCAACGTGTACTGTAGCTTTGTAAGTGGGCTGCTTCTGTGTTGGCAGCGCTGTGTAGCGCTTTGCATTGGATCTCTGACTGCGCTTTCTTTTTACGAGGCTCTGTGGCTGATCGGACTCGTTGTTGGAAGTTGGTCGCCAGTGGTGTTGGGCAGCTAGTAGTTACTCTCCAGCAGGGTTAGAAGTACTGTTGGACAGCTGGAGCTGAACAGCCAGCAGTGATGGATGTTAAGTGTGAGAAGGTAGCATTGATGGAGGATAGAGGTCTGAAGTGTTAGCGTAGGCCAACGATCTAGAAGTATCCGACTTGTAGATTGAAAATTATTCAGGATTATATATCTTTGTACTGGATGTCAATAACGATTTATATTCGTGTTTGCACTGGATGTCACATTATTAAGGTAAAAAATACATTATCTGGTTTGCAACAAAATCTTCCTTTGCTAACCACATACCTGTTAGTAGTTGGTGGCTTTAGTAGTTAGAATCTTTTATTTAGCTGGCAGTATTGTCGCTAGCTGTATTGCAGTAGTTCGCGTAAAGAAGATTTTTGTGAGGTAAGTGCTTAATGAAATGTGTAGGTTATTGTGAAAGTTTACCGTCTAACCTCCTTGCCTAGGGACGCCAGATGAAAGTTGATGTCGTCAGGCTCTGAATGAAAAATTGCGCAACGGATAACTGGGGAGGGGAGCTTGAGAGCGCTACCTAGAGAGCGTGTCCTTTCTGTACGATACTAGGCAAGGGGTAGGAGGGCTCACATGCGGATGTGTGGGTCCCTGCATTCTATAGCTTTTATTTTAAATAAATTTCTTTAACTTGACTTCTTTGTGATTTTTAAGGTATGTTAAAGACTGATGACAGTTGATTACCTATTTATTTTAAACATTATCACTCGACTTTACAGCGATTGCAGCAATTGTTTCGTTTTACAGATACTACAATTTTACAATATATACGGGTATATTATATACTAATCTGCACGCACATTTCTACGGGTAAGACGGAATTGCGTTGGCCAAATGTATACCACCAAAGTCTCCCAATATTTTACATATGACATTCACTATGTGAGGAGGATAACGGGCAAACTGGGGACCAAATACATTAACACAGGGGGTCAAATTTCCTAAATTAACGAGATCATTCATTTCCTTACACAATCCGAAGCTGGAAATAAAATAATTAGTACAAATATTCAAATACCTCTCTTCCATGCGTGAACATTGAGACAGACGCACTGAGGTTACGTCTGCTCACTTACCCGTCTTCTGTAACACCCCTCCACGAATATGGCGGGCACCCGGAGGTCTTCCTGGGCCCCGGTGGAGGGGGTGGCCGAACCACTTGGCCATGACCAACCTCTCCACCCAAAATCTTGTGACACTGGGAAGTCTTTGACTTTTACCTGCCTGTGCTGTCTCTCTGATCCCCTACCCAGGAGTAAGGTTGGCACTACTACACTACAGAACTACTTCCCAACAAAGATTTGGCCACGCTTTACGGAAAGGTGTGAGGAGGATTAGGAAAGTTCATGTGCAGATTCACATTCACGTACAAGAAATGCATAATAGACGACACATATAAATACGCATTATGAAGCCTGACACATTTCTTTCCACCCGTCCACATGGGTTCTGTTGCACCCGCCGCCGGCCGCGTCGTGTAATAAAATTCGATGCGGAGCCGCCTCTGTTTGTATTTGCCGGTGCGAGCGAGCAGCGAAACCTGCTGCTTATAGAGCGGAAACTACTGTACCGTTTCAATTGTTAAGATTTCTTTTTAGTCAAGGCAATTCTTTTAAATTAATTATTTGACGTCAGGTTGTAATTTTTTTGAGTAGTCAGATTGCGTTGCGCTAGAATATTGTGGGTCAGTGTTGACATGATAAGAAAAAGTAAAGAGAAAGTAGACTCACTACGTTTAGTTTAACTCAGCTGTTTCAGAATCAAATAAGGCAGAAGTCTCATTTTCTCAGTCATTCGGCAATTTAAGTACAGATTCACACATTTAAATAAAGAAGTTTCAGCTTTAAGGCAGACTGACGTCAGGCGTCAATCCTCTGTCTGCTCTTCCTCGGCCAGTTGCCACGTCCATAACGTGAAACCGGAGAACGGCAGATCGACACTCATTGCAGGACCAGAAACACTGGCCTCTTTCGCAAATTCGTCGTACTTGGCAGTTTAAGCCAATCCAGTATGAGTTGCGGTCCACATAAAGGAGTTTCTCATACATCTTCGTTTATTTAGCGATGATTTTCGTGTTATTTCTAGTATTTGATTTTTTATTTTGTTGCTCCACTTAGGGTTATCCGTAGATTGGAGTACGCTTTTTGAGTCAGACACTAACAAAGGGTTCTGGAGCGCCGTATGACGATCAAATTTGGGAGGTTCTCGAATCGCTGTCGCTTCCGCGGTAAAAAAAAATAGGGAACCGTGCTGGGCAAGCGAAATAGCTTGGAATATTTCAGCTTGGAGCAAGATATAACACATCCTATCGCCAAAGTCTCGTGATATTGAGAGCCATCAGTTCTCACAAGAACGAAGTAAGGTCAGTAAAGATTAATACAATCACTGAAACTTGGACTGCTTGGCCGGGCGCTATGGCCGAGCGGTGCTAGGCGCTTCAGTCAGGAACCGTGCTGCTGCGGTAGGTTAGGTAGGCTTACGTAGTTCTAAGTCTAGGGGACTGATGACCTCAGATGTTAAGTCCCATAGTGCTTACAGCCATTTGAACCATTTGGACTGCTTGTGCAGAAACAGTTTCTCATAAAACTGCAGTAGTGACTAGCGAGATTTTCCAGCTGTTATCAGAATGGGACGATGTAGCCTTAGGACTAAAACTTTCGCCATTGTTCCAGAAGGTCGAAGCTTTATTGTAAAAAATTTACAAAAAATTTTCGATTGAAGGTATAGGCCATCCTGGCCACTACTTTCTTCAATCTTTCGGCCAGCATATGAATCCCGCGGCGGAAGAACTGAACGTCTTTTGAGGAAAACCATGAATCACTCCAGTTTTGCCCTCGCTGCTCCTGAATCACTGGATCCCGGGTTCCACTTCCGGCCGGGTCGGGCACTTCCTCCGCTCGGGAAATGTGTATTTGTGTTGTCCGCATCATTTCATCGTCATTCGTGAAAGTGGCGAGACTGGATTGCGTGAAGATTGGGAATTTGTACGGGCGCTGGTAACCGCGCAGTTGAGGGCCCCACAAACCAAACATCAAAAATGGCTCTGAGCGCTATGGGACTCAACTGCTGAGGTCATCAGTCCCCTAGAACTTAGAACTACTTAAACCTAACTAACCTAAGGACATCACACACACCCACGCCCGAGGCAGGATTCGAACCTGCGGCCGTAGCGGTCGCGCGGCTCCAGACTGTAGCGCCTAGAACTGCTCGGCCACTCCGGCCGGCAAACCAAACATCATCATCATTGTTTGTATGGGCGGAAGAGATGATCAGCAGGCTGTGTACCATACATCGAGGAATGTGGTAGTCAGAGTAAGAAATGTCTGGAGAATATGGTGAGTAGGGTAGGTCTTCGATTTCAGAGGTTCCGAGTATGTTTTCGCGGATTTTGCGACATGGTGTCGAACATTGTCATGCTGCAAAACCACCTTTCCACGTCTGTCGCTGTATTGTGGCCGTTTGTCTTTCAGTGCTCTGCTCAAACTGATCAGCTGCTTTCGAGTACAATCTCTTGTGATCGTTAACGTCGGTTTCAGTAGTTTAGAAAGCTTTCTCTCTTTTTCGACGTCAACAACACTCTTCGTGCGGAGTGGAAACGATTATCTGCACGGTCTTTCACTAATAGGTACCTCACCATAGGTCTTACTAAGCATTTTATGAGTCTCACCCGCAGACTTGTTCATATTAAACCAGAAAGAACAGAGCCCATAAGTCGATAAATTCAATCGAGAATAACTTTATGATGCAATCACAAATCGACTATTGTTTTGATGTCGTTATGTTTACAAAAGCCTAAGCTCAGTGCACGACCCATACGTCCTACCGCCTGCACCACCACTTCCCAATACTGCCATTTATTGCAAAATGGCGAAATCAATGTTATTGACGTAATATATGTTTGAATGCAACTGTCAATGGTAAGGAGTGAGTCTAATGTTGTTACTAGTAGAGGTCAAAGTTTCCTATGAGCGGAAAATTGTCTTTCATGTCTCGTAGGACGTTGATTTACTTTTAGGTCGTTGGCTCCTGTGACAAATAAAGTTTTTCGCTTAGCACTGACGTCCAACATACAGCATAGGTTCAACAGCTTATGCTAGAAGGAGTCGATAACATTGCTCCAAGGCATATCTGCAGTGTAAATTTAGCAGCGTTGCGATATAAGAAGCATCCGCAATTATGCGGACGATGGCTTGTACACTATCAAGAGAATGTAAGGAGCTGCACCACCATAGTAAATCAGTAGTATGAATAACGCTGAGCACAACAAATGGATACATTGGTTTCCGTTTTATATTTTGGTAACAGTCCAATTAAACTATAATTGAAGGTTCATTGAAATTTTCATAGAGCGTCTCCACTCCTCGTCTGTTTCTATCATTCCAGCACTGTCGAAATCAAAAAGAAAAATATGCAATCCGTTAGCCGACCATTATTGGATTAATGTGAGCGATGTGTTGCAATGTTTATGATTTGTTTTGTGCCACTCGCTGGTGAAAAGATGGGAACCGCCCGTCAATTAGGTGACGAGAGCACTTGACGCGGTATAAACGAGCAATTCAGTAAATTCGTCAAGGCGAACTTGGCAGCAATTACCGGCTAAGAGGCACCCCTAATGAGTGCTACAGCGCCCAATGGAATGGGGACTACGCTACCGCCCCAGTCTAGTGGTTAGCACGGTGGGCGCCAGGTGGCAGCACATGTTGAAGGGCTGCAAGTAGTTCGCGCTGAGGCCGCTAGATGGACGCTGCTGTGCGAAACCTGGCAGATGTCGATCAATACGAATTCGGGGGGCGTGGTCGCTTCAGTTTTCTCTTGTGGAACGGAAATAAATAAGAATTTAGCCCCAGATATTCTGATCAGAAATGTTTCTCTTAGAGTCCTTATTTTCACACTTCACTGACATGACATGATCAGAACTGTAATGCTTGTTGAGACGGATGTGACACTGTTCTCTTATAATCATAAGAGACTGGTACGCAACTTTTATATTGACTGTCAAGGCGATAAGTGATGCTGTCCATAGGAAAGTACTACTGACTCATCATCATACCTCAGTTACAGTACTGGCGCTAACTATTCTCTACAATGCAGCGCTGTTATAATCTCCCATACTAAATTTAAAATGGTTTAGGGTTAACTGTTTCTGCAAAGAATATATACATTGAAGGGTAAGGAGCGTGTATGTATCTGATGACACACAAAGATTCACTCCATATTAAAATGTGGATGGATTTCTTGTGTCTCCCAGGTGCTAGTTCGTGCAGACAACATCTGTACGTCATTCAGGATGCACACTGACGTGCTTTCGTAGTTCCACTATGTGAGGTAATAATACCAAACATATACAGGGTGAGTCACCTAACATTACCGCTGGATATATTTCGTAAACCACATCAAATACTGACGAATCGATTCCACAGACCGAACGTGAGGAGAGGGGCTAGTGTAATTGGTTAATACAAACCATAAAAAAAATGCACGGAAGTATGTTTTTTAACACAAACCTACGTTTTTTTTTAATGGAACCCCGTTAGTTTTGTTAGCACATCTGAACATATAAACAAATACGTAATCAGTGCCGTTTGTTTCATTGTAAAATGTTAATTACATCCGGAGATATTGTAATCTAAATTTGACGTTTGAGTACCACTCCTCCGCTGTTCGATCGTGTGTATCGGAGAGCACAGAATTACTTAGGGATCCAAAGGGAACGGTGATGGACCTTAGGTACAGAAGAGACTGGAACAGCACATTACGTCCACATGCTAACACCTTTTTATTGGTATTTTTTACTGACGCACATGTACATTACCATGAGGGGTGAGGTACACGTACACACGTGGTTTCCGTTTTCAATTACGGAGTGGAATAGAGTGTGTCCCGACATGTCAGGCCAATAGATGTTGAATGTGGTGGCCATCATTTGCTGCACACAATTGCAATCTCTGGCGTAATGAATGTCGTACACGCCGCAGTACATCTGGTGTAATGTCGCCGCAGGCTGCCACAATACGTTGTTTCATATCCTCTGGGGTTGTAGGCACATCACGGTACACATTCTCCTTTAACGTACCACAGAAAGAAGTCCAGAGGTGTAAGATCAGGAGAACGGGCTGGCCAATTTATGCGTCCCCCACGTCCTATGAAACGCCCGTCGAACACCCTGCGGAATGTGCAGGTGCACCATCATGCTGATACCACATACGTCGACTCGTTTCCAGTGGGACATTTTCGAGCAACGTCGGCAGATCATTCTGTAGAAACGCAATGTATATTGCAGCTGTTTGGGCCCCTGCAATGAAGTGAGGACCAATGAGATGGTCGCCAATGATTCCGCTCCATACATTTACAGTCCACGGTCGCTGTCGCTCTACCTTTCTGAGCCAGCGAGGATTGTCCACGGACCAGTAATGCATGTTCCGTAGATTAACTGCCCCGTGGTGTGTGAAACCCGCTTCATCGGTAAACAGGTAGAACTGCAACGCATTCTCTGTAAATGCCCATTAACAGAATTGCACTCGATGATTAAAGTCATCACCATGTAATTGCTGATGTAGCGAGACATGAAACGGGTGAAAGCGGTGACGATGAAGTATGCGCATGACACTACTTTGACTCAGTCCACAGGCTCTCGCAATGTCCCGTGTACTCATGTGTGGGTTCATGGCAACAGCAGCTAACACACCAACTGCACCCGCTTCTCCTGTGACGGGCCTGTTACGGACCCGTTTGCGTGCTACGACCATACCTGTTGCATACAGTTGGCGGTAGATGTTTTGCAATGTGCGGCACGTTGGATGCTCTCTGTCCGGGTACCGTTCTGCATACACCCTGCAGGCTTCAGCTGTATTTCGTCGACACTCGCCATAGATGAGTATCATCTCCGCCTTTTCAGAGTTCGAATATACCATGGTCACAGTTCCTACAACACTACACTATCACAGACGTCTGGTAACACGGTGTACTACAGTTGGTCTGCGTGCGGAGACTATTGCAGAATAACAATAGCAGCAAGCGCTACATGCAGACACTGCAACAGCTAGACCAAACCACAACAGTGCACTACAGCCACACCCGTAAACACGGTCGTCATCGTAAACACGTCCCTGCAGATGCTGCTCGCCGACCGTGGCCCGTGTTTGTTACAACACGCAACTGAACGTCGGAGGTTTCAAGCGTCAACTTTAGGTTACAATATCTCCGGATTTAATTAACATTTTACAATGCAACAAACGGCACTGATTACGTATTTGTTTATATGTTCAGATGTGCTAACAAAACTAACGTGGTTCCATTAAAAAAACGTAGGTTAGTGTTAAAAAACATACTTCCGTGCATTTTTGTATGGTTTGTATTAAACAATTACACTAGCCCCTCTCCTCACGTTCGATCTGTGGAATCGGTTCGTCAGTATTTGATGTGGTTTATGAAATAAATCCAGCGGTAACGTTAGGTGACTCACCCTGTATATTGAATGTTCATAAGAAAGTATGATTATAACATTTTTTTTATAACTGTTGCTTTACGTAACGTACTAATCTTCCTCTTCGTTTTCGTCCTGATTGTATACTATTACAGGTCAATCCCTCGTTCTCTTTCTTCCTGACAGCATCCTTAATGAGACACCAATAAAGCGTAATGTTCTGTGGCGAAGAACTTGACTATATCTCGATCTTTGATATGCAACCAGAACTGTTGTGCTTTATGATATCCGTAATGGTTTCACTGTATTTTCTTTTTATATTGATGAAAAAAATCTAGAATCAGCTTCATGGGAGCGATAACTTTTCGATTACTGCGTAGTAGTATACTGTATGTTTCTCTGATAATAGTATTAAATAATAGTCTCCAATAATATTCTAATCCCTGTTTTACGTACAAGAAATGAAAAAAAAAACAATCCGCACCAGTATAGTTCATTTTATCATTATTTCACTTCGTTTTTTAGTACTTTAGTCCAAGTAGATATGAAGTATTTAATTAATTATCTTATTAAATTCTATTAAAATTTTCAACTAAATTCAGTGGCTTTCTGATTCATTATGCTAACGAAAATTTCACATCCTATTCTGAGGTCGAATGCAATGATATTAAATGTTACTAACCACCCTCCACGATTCAGCGTCTGTAACAATACAGACTCATCACCTGATCTGCGGAATAGCTTTGATCACGTGATGTCTCCTTCATAAAAGCGGAGAGGTTGTCGTTCTGCGTTCATTTCCTGCTAACAGACACTTTTTTTAAAAAACTGGAAATGCTCTGTAGAAAAATACTGTCATTTCAACGTGCGCCTACGTTTGACGCCAGTATCTGCAGTGTGCTTCGTGTGGCACTAGACTACCAGAGATTCAACCTACACACAATAGCTAATGCCATCAGAATTTCAGAAAAAATT
Source organism: Schistocerca serialis cubense (assembly GCF_023864345.2). Lineage (NCBI taxonomy): Eukaryota > Metazoa > Arthropoda > Insecta > Orthoptera > Acrididae > Schistocerca > Schistocerca serialis. The sequence goes on along the minus strand of NC_064641.1, from coordinate 914,218,547 downwards.
GTGATGAACAATTCACTTGAAGAATTATGTAAGGGAGAGCTTTGTTTAACGCTGACCAAAATTAATGCTAAGATGGAATTCTCAGCGGTGTCTGGACCGTCTCAGTATCGCCAAAAATCTCTTGTTGAGCAGATGTATTACTGTAAATTGGACATAAACTCAGAATTCCACGAAAAAACGGAAATAACATAGGGTGAGACGGTGAAAGTCGGTGTCTCTCAACCAATAAGGAAAAACCAGATTTTATCTGGAGGAAAGAACATGGCAACTGTCTGGACCGATTCTTCTTTTGGATATTTTTCAATGGGCAGATAATAACAGGTTTATACTACTCAAGTAAAGGAACTATACACAATTATGTGCGAAGCGGCCTGCATTGGAACAACCGTAGCAGAGCATCTGCCCATAAAGTGACTTTCTCGATGGGAAAACTGAGAGATTTGAAGCGCTGATACATTTTATTCACGTTACTTAGTACCCTTTGTCTTCGACTTATTCTAACATCTCAAGAAAATCGTGAATTAAAGCGTTCATCTTGTATCGAAAAGTTTCTGTTAACTGCTAATGCCTTGTTTGCGGAACTTACAGATGCCACTTCTCAGATATTAGATTTTTTTTCTTCCGATGATGGATACCCTTCATTTACCGGCCTCTTCATCTCAGAGTAACATCTACATCTTGCATCTTTAAGCACCTGCTGTACTTATTTCTGTCTGCCTTACCTTAAAATATTCATCTCTACAGCTGCATATCATGGACTGGAAGTTATTTCCCGATGTGTTATCATACTATCTTTCTCTGTAGTTAGTTTGTGTAGTTTCAGCTTCCTTTTCTATTATCACGTGACAAATTCGTTTCCGGACCGTCGCACAGTCCATGGTTGACTTGGATCCAAATCTTTGCTCTAGATGCACTTTCTAACTAATTCGTCCTTCAGGTTGTGCTGCTAGACTTGTTTTAGAGAGGAATACTCTCTTTGCTTGTATCAGTCTGCTCCTTCTATCCTTTTTGCGTCGCCCGTTATGTGGTGTTCTCCTTCCAAGGTGAGACGTTTCCGTTACTTCGACTACTACATAGTCCCCAATTTTTAGGCTAAATTTGTCATTAACATCATTTATGTATTACTTGATGCTTTATTCTATTTCAGTCCATATTCTGTGCTCAGTAAGCTGTTCATCCCGTCCAATAGGCTCTGTAATTCTAACTCAGTTTTATAGAATTTAACATTGGTATATTTTACCCTAAATATGAATCTCACTTCTGAACACCACCCCTCTCTCTTGATTCTTCTGCACACACGTTGATCAGCATATGTGAAAGACGGAATGGCTGTATCCGAATACCTTTTTCTTCTTGCTCCATTCCTATAGTTCCACTTTGGTTCTTGCACATGTTCTCTGTGGCGAATACCTTTCTTTTCTTTAATTTCAAGCATCTTGCACTACTTTACGTTGCAGAACATTCTTTCTTTGTTGACAAAGCTTAAGGAAAAATCTTGCTTTTTCCTTAAACCTTGCTACCATTATCGGCTTAGTCTTAGAACATCCTCTTTATCTACCTTAAAAAATCGCTGATCGGTATGTAATGGAATTTACAAACTTGAAAACGTTGGACAATGCATGTACACTGAAAGGAAACTACGTGCATTTTTTAGTTAAAAAACAGTCATTCATTACATAATCTACAAATTTTAACTAAGCCCTCATATGAAAAGCTGCCTAATGTTCAGTAGGTATGACGGAAACACACACATTTACGTAAATTTTAAGACGTTGGGCACGACGGAAATGGTGAGGATCGCCAAGTGTTGACATGCAGTATTCATTAGCAAGTTGTATGTGACAAATCACTGGATCCCATGTATAGCACGAGTGTCCGAGAACTGTCCCGTCTGTAAATTCGAACATTTAGCATTCTGTGGTGCAATTGACTGCGAGGTACAGTAACGAAAACCCCATGAACTTCTTATAATAAGCTGTTAATAGCACACAGTGACAAATGACTAGCTAATAACAGCAAAGCCGCATCTCTGATGGCAACGCGAATCTTTCCTCTCGAATTTTATGATCATGTCACAAGAAATATGCTTTTAAATAATTTAAATAAAATCGTAAATATTTCTAAGCGTATGTGTGATGCACCTCCCTAACAGTGGCTTCTTCATATATTCTACTTCTCTGGTGGCGGGCGGATCCGCATCATCTCTAGCGGTATTTGTCTCATTGTGCTTCTAAGCTCAGAGATTTGGAAATTTGTGCCATGTTAGAAACGAATAAATGACACGAATGTTTTCTGCTCAATTGGGACATAAAAGGTTTAAGTATTCCATTGTGATATCCGATTCCGGTTTTAGCCATCCAGCAGTTACCCATACAGCCTTGCTTCGATACACAGCGACACGATGAGTTGGAATGTGGGCTATGGAGAGGAGATATTCGGTGCGGAAGCAAACGAGCTCCCCAATATTGCATTCTTTGAATTTTTATCCGTGGAATTTCGTAATCGAATACCTTTGGAATCGATGTGTTGGTGATACGTTACACGAACGTGGTTGGTTACTACATAAAAGGTCGTTGCAACAGATCGTCTTGAAACGGAAGGTACCAAAATGAAAGCTGAAATACTAATTGTGTCTGGCCTAAACCAGTTCCTCCTATTGACAGCGGCAAGGACGCAAAGTAAGTGAATGCGGAATTAAATGACAAATGAATGTACCTGATAATACAGTCACGTGGAGGAACTGGCTCCTTTTCCAGTTACAGTTTGTCATAGGTAACTGGAACAATGGAGAGTCGCAAATGACTGGAAAACCATACAAACGTTAAGAAAGTTTGTAGAAACAAATCTACATCTTACATGCCAGACAAATGTCAGCTTGGTGTAGAATTATGGAACGCCTTTTACGTTAGCATTCGGTTTATTTATTTATTTATTTTTTTTTTTTTTTGGAGGGGCGCCTTGAAAAGATCTGTAAAAGTATCATCACGAACTCCATAAATACTCTTAGTGTGAACGGAACCACTGGTGAAGCCGATAGGGGAAACATCCATTCGACTTTGTATAAAGGTAGGAACACGCGGGGTAAAACGTTTCTTATGAATTATCTTCTAAAACAAGGCTGAAATGAGAGAAAACTTCATTTATAGCATTCGTAGACTCAAAGAGCTATTGACAATTTTTACTATAGTATACTCTTTCAAATTCTGAGGAAATCACATTAGATACGAAACATTAAAACCGTTAGCCTATATTTGCTCTTTGCACAGGAGAGTAACTGAAATAATGGCGCCGGCCACGGTGGCCGCGCGGTTCTAGGTGCTTCAGTCCGGAACCGCACGACTGCTACGCTCGCAGGTTCGAATCCTGCCTCGGGCATGGATGTGTGTGATGTCCTTAGGTTGGTTAAGTTTAAGTAGTTCTAAGTTCTAGGGGACTGATGACCACAGCAGTTAAGTCCCATAATGCTCAGAGCCATTTCAACCGTTTTTTTTTTTTTTTTTAAATAATGGCAGAAGTAAAAACGAGATAAATTATATTCTGAAACAGGTTTTCCTGAAAAGAAAAAGTAGGTCAAAATTTATCTGTTTAGTGTTGTTTGTTGCATGCTGAAATGTGTGCAGCTAACTTGCTAACAATCCCAAAACTGTCTGACTTCTTAATTCCGGTAGATTGAGATCCAGTATCAGTGTAGATTCCCCACTTTTTGAAAACTACTTATGAGAATGCAAATTACTTTTTAAGAAATTGTATTTTAATTATTCTGAAACGCATCTGACTGTAAATCTGATTCCATAAAACAATGATTCATAAAATACTCATAATGACTAACAGTTACATAATTTGAATGTGACCTTTTACAGAAACACATCTATTGAATTTGCATGGAATTTCAGTAAAAGATTCATTTAGGTCCTAGAGCAAATTTTTCCCTGGCGATGGATAATTTCACTCTGCTCTGGCTGCGCTGCAAATAATGACTGAAATATATCACTGAGCTGCAGTTTGCCTTATTATTATTATTATTTGCTTTTCAGGTGATGCTTTGGGAAAGGTTCTGATAATTATTATTCACGTAAGAGTGCAACGTGTGACAATGCAAATTTTACCGAACGCGTTTCTTTGAAGAGTGGAATATGTTTGGTGAAATATCTACAAATTGCAAAACGAAGTACTGTAAAAATCTTTTAAAAACACAAAAGGGAACTTAGCATTATCGTACTCGATAATACTTGGTTCTACCAAATATTTCTATTACAAAAATTTGTGTTCTTGAATTCCTACTAAAATATTATTTAACTAACCCAAATGAAGGAGGGTTAATTATAATACTGAATACATGATTGATAGTCCTTCGTGACTGCCAACACGTAGATATTATTGGACACAAAGAAATCTTTGCTCAGCAATAATTCTGAACATGCAGTTGATAGACCCAATATACGTTGCTTTTTCTGAAGTGTTATCCCATTATCTAGTCATCTTAAAAGCCATCCTTCATCCCCAGGTTACATATCACGTAATATCTCTGACAGAAGCCTGTGTACGACACCTCCGATATCCACCAAGCTGCACTTTCTGTTCTGCTATGATCCTGCGCCCCCCCCCCCCCCCCTCTCTCTCTATCTCTCTACGACTTCGCAACAACGACTACAGCGCAAGCCTGCGACTCGACAGTTACCTGCTAGCTTGCCAGCGCTTTTCGTAATAACGTAACCTCTGGAAACCAGCGACCGTGTCTTGTTCACGTATTTAGTACGCAAAAATATTTAAAGTGGCGATATTCTGAAAGAAAAGGTAATTTTCATTATATTTACATCCAGAGAGACACCAAGTGGTAATGATGTAAGAAACAAAAACTGATTTTGTTTATGGATTTTTCCGTCACTTCTTCGTAGAACAATTACAAATTTAACATTAAATAACAAGTAAATTGTTTTAGTTCTGCTTATTTAGATTAGTAGAACAAAAAGAGTTTAATTGCTATTCAACCTCATATAACGGTAAGACAGAGGCCACCCTGATATCAGTTTTTATCGCAGGAATAAGTGGACATATGACGCACCTGTGAAAGATCTTGCTCAATAAACACTCGGTCGATCTCTTCTTAAGTTCTGGTCGTCATTGCGGGACACTTACAAAGTGACATCACGCAGAACCTTGACACATTTTCCAATACGAGTTAAAAAAATTCCTAATTTTCTCCGACACAGAATAAGAATGGAATGACTTGTATAGGCAAACGTGAAAGATGGTCAGTTTGTGTTCCGGAGCAATGAAGGACCACGTGAGGCAATATTTACGTTATGACTAACCTTGGAAGATAAGTTGAAAAAACACAAATTTACATTTACGACATTTGTAGATAGAAAATTTTTCCACACTGTTGACTGTATTACAATCTTTGAAATTCTGGAGGTTTCACCGGTGAAATACTTGGCGTAAAGCGTTATCCACAACTTCCACAGAAACAAGACTTCACTTGTAAGAGGCGAAGGATATAAAAGGTAGCGAGTATTTTAGAAGTGAATGAGCCAGGTGTCGTAGCCTATCCCTAATATTATACAGTCTATTCACCATTTGGATTTGCAGCTCCTTATGTTTACCGTGTTGACAGTTAAAATTGTTCAATGTGAGGTCCGCCAGTCATGCAAAACACTTCTTTTTCCAAGTTTCCGAACACGTTTCAGCAACATTGTGCCATCAACAGTGGGTTTCAGTTTTATTTAATGTGTAATGTGAACCTTTTTACTACGTGATTACACATTTATGTGGATATTTAGTTCAAACAACAATTCGTTTCCTTTTGTTAATACCTTTACACTTGGTGTGCATAATCTTTCAGGACCACTTGTGCATTATTTATTACAGGTAGCTTCTCATCTGCAACCAAACGATGTTGAGAAATTTTGTTGGGCGTTAACCTATCATTTTATGCTCTATTTAGTTTGTCGCGATATTTCTGGCGTACATTCGTTTTTACTTACGATTTCGTGTGGCAAGCCCATTTATTCTCAGCAAAAAAAAAGGTTCAAATGACTCTAGGCACTATGGTACTCAACTGCTGTGGTCATCAGTCCCCTAGAACTTAGAACCACTTAACCCTAATTAATCTAAGGACATCACACACATCCATGCCCGAGGCAGGATTCGAACCTGCGACCGTAGCGGTCTCGCGGTTCCACACTGTAGCGCCTAGAACCGCACGGCCACTCCGGCCGGCTTATTCGCAGCATCATGGTGAGTTGTTGTGCAGCACACGCAAATGTAACACGTATTTTCGCAAATAAGGTCGTAAAAGCACCAAAACACAGTGTAATTGTTGTTGTTGTGTGTCCCAGCCCAGTCAGTGTTCTTTTGTCCACCAGTGAGTTCGGCGCCAAATTTTAATTTTGTTTACATTTTACGCTACGGGCCATTATAATTGCTACATCAGGAAGAAATTCAGATGATAAACGGGTGTTCATTGGACAAATATATTATACTAGAACTGACATGTCATTACATTTTCACGCAATTTGGGTGCATAGATCCTGAGAAATCAGTACCCAGAACAACCACCTCTGGCCATAATAACGCCCTTGATACGCCTGGGCATTGAGTCAAACAGAGCTTCGATGGCGTGTACAGGTACAGCTGCCCATGCAGCTTCAACACGATACCACAGTTCATCAAGAGTAGTGACTGGCGTATTGCGACGAGCCAGTTACTCAGCCACCATTGACCAGACGTTTTCAGTTGGTGAGGGATCTGGAGAATATGCTCGCCAGCGCAGCAGTCGAACATTTTCTGTATTCAGAAAGGTCCGTACCGAACCAGCAACATGCGGTCGTGCATTATCCTTCTGAAATGTAGGGTTTCGCAGGGACCGAATGATGGGTGAGCCACGGGTCGTAAGACATCTGAAATGTTCCAAGTGCCGTCAATGCGAACAAGAGGTGACCGAGACGTGTAACCAATGGCACCCCATACCATCACGCCGGATGATACGCCAATATGGCGATGACGAATACACGCTTGCAATGTGCATTCACCGTGATGTCGCCAAACACGGATGCGACCATCATCATGCTGTAAACAGAACCGGGATTCATCCGAAAAAATGACGTTTTGCCATTCGCGCACCCAGGTTCGTCGATGAGTACACCGTCGCAGGCGCTCCTGTCTGTGATGCAGCGTCAAGGCTAACCGCAGCCATGGTCTCCAATCTGATAGCCCATGCTGCTGCAAACGTCGTCGAACTGTTCGTGCAGATGGTTGTTGTCTTGCAAAAGTCCCCATCTGTTGACTCAGGGATCGAGACGTGGCTGCGCGATCCGTTACATCCATGCGGATAAGATGTCTGTCATCTCGACTGCTAGTGATACGAGGCCGTTGGGATCCAGCACTGCGTTCCGTATTACCCTCCTAAACCCACCGATTCCATATTCTACTAACAGCCATTGGATCTCGACCAACACTGCAGCAGTGTCGCGATACGATAAACCGCAATCGTGATAGGCTACAATCCGATCCTTATCAAAGTCGGAAACGTGATGGTACGCATTTCTCCTCCTTACACGAGGCATCACAACAACGTTTCAGCAGGTAACTCCGGTCAACTACTGTTTGTGTATGAGAAATCGGTTGGAAACTTCCCTCATGTCAGCACGTTGTAGGTGTCGCCACCGGCGCCAACCTTGTGTGAATGCTCTGAAAAGCCAATCATTTGCATATCACAGCATGTTCTTCCTGTCGGTTAAATTTCGCGCCTGTAGCACGTCATCTTCGGGGTGTAGCAATTTTAATGGCCAGTAGTGTATCTTTGTGTGTGTGTGTGTGTGTGTGTGTGTGTGTGTGCGTGTGCGTGTGCGTGTGTGTGTGTGTGTGTGTGTGTGTGTGTGTGTTTTCTGTACGCTTCTTAACTGTATTTCACCTGGTGTTACTTTTGTGTATAAATTGGTGTGTCTTTGCAGAGTGTAGTGTATCCATTTATCGTGTGTGTGTGTGTGTGTGTGTGTGTGTGTGTGTGTGTGTGTGTGTTTGCGGGTAAACTTTGTTTGTGCTTTCCGTTTTGTAAAGTTCTTTTAATGTGTTACATACTGTGCCCTTGCAGAGTGTAGTGTATTCATTTATGAGCTGTTTTCCTTCTGTTATTGCCTTCTGTGTGTGGAAGCTTTCCTCGATGATCACTTTGCTGTATATGCTGTGGCTGCGTTTTAGTGTTCTAAGTTTGTTTCTATTGTAGTTGGGTGGTGATTGTGGGCTATAAGGTGGTTAGCAAATGTGCTATGGGAGCTGTTGCTTTTTAAAGCTGTGAAATGTTCTGAATATCTGGTTTTGATGTTTCTGTATGTTTTTCCTGTGTACGGTGACTGGCAAGTGTTGCATGTGAGTTCATATATTCCCGATCTGTTAAATTTCTCTGTGGGTATCTCTTGTGCTCCGATCTCTTTCTGCGTTGTGTTCTCTGTCCTGTATCCTGTTTGGAGCCCCTGTTTCTTTAATATGTTGCCTATTCTGTGAACAATCATGTTATTGTAGGTGACTATCTGCCACTTCGTTTTGTGTGTGTGTTGTTGCTCTGTTGTGTCTTGTGTGTGGTCATTGTTTGTGTTTTCTGTTGTACTGTGTTGGGTGAGTACTTGTGTGGGTGTGGTATGCTCATTTTTCTACTGTTTACATATTTTTTATTTAACTTGTCTACCATATGCGTATCATAACCATTTTCTACTCCTATTTGTTTAATTGTGTTTAGTTCTTGTGTGTAGTTCTGTTTGTTCAACGGTGTTCTGTTTAATCCATGGAGCATGAATCTGAAGTTTGCTTGCTTACTTGTCAGTGGGTGATTTGACAGGTTGTGGATGGTGTTGCTTGTGGTTATCGGTTTTCTGAATATTGTGAAGTTGTGTGTGTTATTTGTTTTATGTATGGTGAGATCTAGAAAATGTAGTGTGCTCTTAGTTTCTGTTTCTACTGTGAAAAAACGGTGTTTCGCATAACTGGCGGACCTTACTTCGAACAATTGTACAGTCTGTACGTCGAGCAAGAAGTAAAGGGAACCAAGGGGAAATTTGAGAAAGGAGTTGATGAGGAATAAAAGCTTCTACTTTTTGTCGATGACATTGTAACTGTGTCAGAAACGGCAAATTATTTACCAGAATTGTCGAACGGCGTGAATTGTGTCTTACGAAGAAGGTAACAGATGAAAATCAACGAAACGTAAAACAATTGTAACGTAGTGTAGCTGAATTAAATTAGGAGATAATGAGGGAATTAGTCAGGAAATGTAACAGTAAAAACAGAAGACAAAAAATGGCCCAGCAAAATAACTGTTGATGGGAAAAGTACAGATGGTGTAAACGGGCAAAAAGATTAAAAGCTTCTATGCAAAAGAGAAATATGATAATGACAAATATAACTTCAAGTATTCGAAAATCCTTGCCAGTAGTATTTCTCTGGAATGTGGTCTTACATGGAAGTGAAACGTGAACAGTGAATAGAGCAGATGAGAGAAGAATAGTAGTTTCTGAAATGTTGTGTAAAGACAAATGCAGAACATTTGATCGGTAGATCGAATAACCAATGAAAAGATACTGGCTCGAGTTGAGGAGAAAAGATCTTTATGGTAGATAGTAACCGAAGAAAGAGATTTCTTGTGAGGACAAATCCTGTGGCAACAAGGAATATTTAGTGCTGTAACGGTGGGAAGTGTGGGAAGGGTGGGGATGGGGGCTGGGTGGGGGCAGGGAAATATTGTAGAGAAAGACCAACACTGACTACAGTAATCACATTAATGTAGATGTTGGCAGTAATAGCTAAGCAGAGAGGTTCTAACAGCACAGATTAGCGTGGAGATAACGTCAAAATAGTCTTCAGACTGAAGAGCAATACAGTAGAACTTCTCGAGTAACTCCCACTTAGGAGTGTGAGAGACCATGCTCACGCAGAGGTATCCCAAACACTCTTTCTCCCGATGGAGCAGATAGGGAGCCAAATGGTTCTGGCCCATCACGCACGCCCCGCCACAACTGCCCGTTGGCCTGCGAAAGGCAGAGATAGGTGGTGTAGGTGCACATCTAAATGAACCTGTCATTCGCAAACAACTGCGTTGTATTACATACTGACAGGTTCGCCTGGCTCGATCTTCATACTGGACAATGTCAGTAGGGACTGAATTATTATAATTATTATTATTATTATTTACTATTATTGCCGTGAATAGTTAAGAAGTAAAATAATGGTAGTTCTGTCAGCATACCACAATGTTTCGTCCATACCGGCACTGTCGAAGAAACGTGTTTTTTTATTGTTTTTATTTTTTTAAGTGCTGTCTTGCCAGAGTTTCCGGCCTCTTGTTGCTGTTCGTTCTTCTGAAGTCACACCTGTAATTAATGACGTGTAGAACTGCCTTTTCTAAAAGTAACTTTGCCTTCAACATTTAATCCTCGGGGAATTTCCCTTACACTCATGAATTTCAAGCAAATTGAACAGTGCGCGTAACCGGATTTGTAATTCATTCCAAACTTCGATGAGGCTGCAGTTGGAGATATAAGAAGTCCAAGCCCAGCAAATCCAGATGAATTTTTCTAGGATCACAAGGGAAATGAAGGTGCTTTGTCGACTGGGGCATTAACATGCGAATACAGATTGAATAGCGCTGCTGCAGTGTAGCCCTGCATAGTTTTGTAATATTCTTTGATGAAGGCGAGTAGTAAAATGTTCCCATTATCGTCCTTTTAAGCAGAAACAATGTGGAGGAGGTGTGTTGATCCGTTGATATAATCGTGGCAGCTTACCATTTCCATGTGTAGTAATGGAAGTAGGATGATTCTAGGTAGCCAACAAGATTGTTAGATGTATGACAAAATGTTCTTCGACTGGTGTTTGGCTCGAAGATTCAAGAGGGATTAAGAGAGTAGTTTCTATTAGGAAATGTACGACATAATGGTACAGCCGGAACATTATGCCACCCTATTTTATATTGTTTTGAGCCACTTTCGGAACGCAACATAACAGCGACTCTTCTTGGTTTGAATCGTCAAGTCTTTGCTGAGGTTAAGCAAGTAAGAGACAGTACATGTCTACACATAAGTGACGCAATCCCTGTGAATTTTGAGCTGATGGTTTGTGGGCGCCGAGCTTGCGATCGATAATATCCCATATGCGTTCCGTCTGGTTGAGATCAGGCGAATTTGGGAGCCAAGACATCGAAGTTGGTTCATTGTTGTCCGCCTCAAATCACAGTCGCACGATTCTGGCCTTTTAACTAGGTCAGTTATCCTGCTGGAGGACGTCATAGACGCCGGGGAAGACACCAAACGTGACGGGGATGCAGGCGGTCTCCAGTAATGTTCACGTAGTCCTTGGCTGTCATCGTGCCCCCCCCCCCCCCCATCACTACCACAAGTGAATCACCCCTAGTGTGTAGTGTTACCGTCACCGTTCTCCACCAGTAGTGCGGCGTAAGTTTCACACAACCGTCAGCCAGGATGACTGCGAAGCCAGGCACGACCATCGGACTGGTGTCAACAAAAAACGTAATGCGTCCGATCAGTCGAGGCACTTCCACTGAACCACAGTCCAATATCAACGAGGCGGTGACCACTGCATAGTCTACCTCTACATAGATACTCCGCGAGCCACCGTACAGTGCGTGACAGAGGGTACCCTGTACCACTACTAGTCATTTCCTTTCCTGTTCCATTCGCAAATGTAGCGAGGAAGGAACAACTGTCTATGTGCCTCCGTATGAGGCCCAATTTCTCGTATCTTATCTTCGTGGTTCTTACATGCAGTGTATGTTGGCGGCAGTAGAATGGTGTGGCAGTCAGCTTCAAATACCGGTTCTCTAAATTTTATCAAATAGTGTTTCTCGTACAGAAAGTCGCCTTCCCTCCAGGGATTCCCATTTGAGTTCCCGAAGGGAAGTCGCCTTCCCTCCAGGAAGTTTCGTCTACGTCATCTTGCATCAGCCTACAGACACTTATCTTCGAGACCTTCTTGTACACCACACCATCATCAGCGAACAACCTGAGATTGCTGTCCACCCTGTCTGCCAGATCATTTACGTATTCTTTCTCTGACCAGGGACTGGTTGTGTGTGTTGTCCTCATCATTTCATCATCTCCATCTTTCGTGACAGTGGCTAGAATGGACTGTGAAAAAACTGGATTGTGAAAAAAATTGGGACTTCGTACGGTCGCTGATGACCGCGTAGTTGAGCGCCCCATAAACCAGACATCATCCATTTATGTACTGAGAAAATAGCAACGGTCCTATCACACTTCCCCGGTGCACTGATCATGCTACCCCTGTCTCCGATCAATACTCAATTGAGAGGACAATATACTGGCTTCTATTACTTAAGAAGGCCTCTAGGCAGTCACGTATCTGGGAGCCTGTTCCGTATGAAACAGCTTCGTTAACGGTCTGCAGTGGGGTACCGTGTCGAATGATTTTCGTAAATCTAGAAATATGGAATCAGCCTGTTGCCCTTCATTCATTCGCAGTGTATAACGTTAGAAGAGAGAAAGCTGGGTTTCACAAAAAACTATGCTTTCTAAAGGGTGAACTTTTCGGTATCTACGAAATTTATTACATTAGAACTCAGAATATGGTCTAGAATTCTGCAGAAAACCGTATGGACGACAAGGAAGTAGGCAAATCTGGTGTAGCGCGGGGTAGCCGCGCGGGGTAGCCGCGCGGTCTAAACGCGTCTTGTCACGGTCCTCGCGGCTCTCCCCGTCGGAGGTTTGAGTCCTCCCTCGGGCATGGGTGTGTGTGTGTTGTGCATTACGTAAGTTAGTTTAAGTCAGATTAAGTAGTGTGTAAGCTTAGGGACCGATGACCTAAGGAGTTTGGTCTCATAAGATCTTACCACAAATTTACAATTTACAAATCTGGCATAGAGAAACAACTGAAAGATTTTAAAGCAAATAAATCACCAGGCCCAGATGGAATCCTAGTTCGATTTTACAAAGAGTATTCTACGTCATTGGCACATTACTTAGTTTGCATTTACCGTGAATCTCTCGCCCAGCACAGAGTCCCAAGCGACTGAAAAAAACAGCAGGTGACTGCAGCATATAAGGAAGGAACGGACCCGCAGTATTACAGACCGATGTCCCTAACTTCTGTTTTCTGTAGAATACTTGAACATAATTTCAGTCCGGATGTAGTAAACTTTCTTGAGATTGAGAAGCTTATGTCCACAAATCAGCATAAATTTGGCATAGCGAATCTTTTCACATGCTATATTGAGAACCAAGGATGAAGGGCAACAGGCAGAATCCATATTTCTAGATTTCCGGAAAGCTTTTGACTCGGTTCACCATTGCAGGCTGTTAACGAAGGTAGGAGCATATGGAATAACTTTGCAGATATGTGAGTGGCTCGAAGACTCTTTAAATAATAGAACCCAATATGTAGTCTGCGACGACGAGTGTTCATCAGAGACAAGGGTGTCGTCAGGAGTGCCCCAGGGAAGTCTGATGGGACCGGTGTTGTTCTCTATATAGATAAACGATTTGGGACCAGGTGGGCAGCAATCTGGGTTCGTTTGCTAGTGGAATAGGGAAGGAAACGACTAGTTGTGGTACAGGATAGCTTCCACCACACACCTTATGGTGGCTTCCTGAGTATGTATGTAGGTGTAGAATGTGGCTTCACCACTAAACAAGATATATGATACATGTGGAGTTTCCTGTCTTAATGCCAATGTACAGAAGTTAACATCGTTTCCACGCAGCTCTTGATTGGGAGATGTGATAGGGACAGAACCTACGACGATGGAGAATGCGTAGGACACTTGCGTCGCTCGTGCAACTTCCTCGTGCGACTGCGGGGGACCTGAGGCGCAGATCACCTGCAACAGAAGCAACAACATTAATTTCTCCCTCTTCTGTCATCACCTGTTTCCTTTAGTTACGGTGTCGAAGTTTCAGCCTACCACTTTCACGTAACTGGTTGAAGAGGTTGATAAACAATTGCCGAAATGGTTAACGTCTATTAGGATATCTTACCACACACGTGATACAAAAACGAATGGCATTCTTCCTACTCTCGCCACACACGAAAAGCGTATCGCCTTTTCCTGCATTTGTAAATCCCGTCGTCCACGCATGACCATCTACTCGGACTGTCACACTCTAACCGACTAGGAAGTCGCAATGCGCTCAAGGAACGCACTAGCACACTGGAAGCAAACATAACGTCTTACATAGTAACTACAAAGGCTGAACGGCACAAACAAGTTTTTCGATGTTGAAACTAACCAAAAAACGATATCTTGTCAACGACTCGCACTAGAATCCTACAATAAGCATGACTGAAATGCTAATTTAACCTACCTTTAGTTTGTTAGTTTTAGTAGGGATTGATCCATGTAAAAAAGCGTATGTTTGTATAAAAATACACTTCTAAGTATTATTACAATCTGCGGATTGGCTAAGAATCCATTGTGTGAAAGCCGCACATCAATAGCCCTTCCCATTGGCGCAATACCTGCGGTGTAACTTTTAGGTGATTTACACTGTATACTAGGTGTCCCACCTAACTTTGCCACCTCACATACTTTCAAAATGAAGCAAAACGTGAAACATACAATTTTCTGGGGATGTACCTACGTTACGGCTCACACAATGGGCAACAATTCAGAATCCATGCAAGCAAACAAACATCACTTTCAAAACAAAGTTACATTTTTTTAAATGGCACACGTGTTTTTTTTAAAACTAGAGGTATAATGCTGGTACCCTTGGTTTCACAGCCCTAAACCGTAAACGTTCTGGAATTATAAGATCTCAAATAATTACGGCGGAAACTGTGGCGCCGTTACCATTCCTTAGTCTACGAATTTCAAAAAGCATGACGTTTAGAACAGTGAAAACAAATCTGTCGTCACTGATAGTTATTGTAGTTTCCATTTCCGGATATTTGATCTATGGTGATTGTATACAGCTGCTCTCTTAATCCCTAACATACAAAACCTATGTCGTCGACATTGTTTGCAAAGATGGGGTCTTCTGGGGACTTTCTCGACATAGTAGTGTAGAAGATTGCTCACATTACGTTCTTTGGATGTCTAAACGTGTATTTAAATTAAATAAGTATTATTGACGTGTTGGTTTATTGTCAAACCTCAACTGAAGAATACGTACAAACTGGTTGCGTGCCATGGCAGTAATAAAAACTGCACGACGAATATTTTCGTCTGTGGCTCATATTTCTAAAATTGGTTCCTTCGCTAGAGAAAAGGCCCAGCAGACAGTAGCACACTTAAAAATGCTATTTGATACAATCTGCACCTGTCGAAATTCTCAATCTGTTCAGAGCAGCATTTGCTTTGCAATGCTGAACAACAAATCACGCTTTAGCAGTGGCAAAGGTGCATATAGTATCTACAATTTGGTCAACAAAGAACACTTTGTAAACTTCAGGCATTGTGAGTGCAAGGTCAACAAATGTTGAAATGTGTGTGAAATCTTATCGCACTTAACTGCTAAGGTCATCAGTCCGTAAGCTTACACACTACTTAATCTAAATTATCCTAAGGACAAACACACACAACCACGCCCAAGGGAGAACTCGAACATTCGCCGGGACCAGTGCAAGATCACTCGCATTCGTTGACGCGGGATATTCTTTGATAATGTGATAGATTGACAATAGAAAATCACAGGAGACACTGAACTGTTCATTTTCTTCATCGGGATCCTCGTCACAATTTTAGATGGCAGTGTAACTTTCTTCTTAATTTACTTCAATTACGTAATCATTACGGCACCTCAACTCAACCTCACGATACCGGAAGTATTTTACTGTGTTTCTGTTAACTACTTAACATATTTCTGAGACAACATTCAGATTTGATTTCATTTTTGATACATCGATATGTTTATATTGCAATGATTTTGTCACTATGATCTTTGAAGTACTTGTAACTCTTGATTTTTGGGCGCGTAAGGGGCTATTAGAGAGTCGGACATAGAGAAAGTCGATTCTTGGATGTCATGTTGGAAGGACGCGTATTGTAGTCAGCTTATAAAATGTGAACTTTAACAGTGAGGAAGATGTTTTCAAGTATGTTTTCTATTGTGAAGTGATGTTTTGTGTGTTACGTGATATTGCAACAAAAGCAATAAAAAGGAAGTGTAACTTAAAATCGGAGTGCTGATTATTTTTTTACATCACCATTGTGCTAACTTTCAAAGGTTTAATCTTCAAGAATGGTTTGTGAAACACATCTATAAAACCTTTGAATATAGCAGAATAAAACTTAGGCCTCTTTGCATCCGAGCTTAGAATCATCACCACCTAGATTTTCGACGATTGAGCCATGATTTTACAACGAGACCAGAGTGACAAACACGAAAATATGAGTGCCTAGTTTATTCATTATTTCATGAAATGACTTTATTAACTGTGCTCTAATGACACCTGCCACATAATAACTTTGTTGTTGCCCGAAAATGCAGTATTTAGCAGCTTGAGCAACACCACTATCATTAATAATTTTTGACCTTTGTTGTGGTAAGGTTGTTAGATAATGCATCTTGTTCTGGAACGAAGTCCTGACTAGGTTCTCTCGAAACGTCTTCGAGGTCACTGAAATCACATTCATCCAGCATCCGAAGAATATCAACTTAAGAGATTTTTTCCGGGCTATTTTGAAAATTTTGTGGAATTCACATTATGAGAAACAACAAAAAAGTACATCAAACTATGTAGCATGGTAACACCAAGTGGGTTACTGTCAGGTCCCCGACTCTTTTCTTACTTTTTTGTATTTCTTTAACGAATGCATCATAGATATCATGAAGCAGTATTCATCTTAAGCACATGCATGGCACAAGGGCACAAGGGCATATATAAAAATTAAGACTAAATTGTTCCTCACTGTTACAGCAGTATCACTAAAAATCAATGTCTGTGGGCCCTAGAGGATCCTGCTTGGTGTGTTAAAGCTTAATCACATCTGTCGCACCCTGTGAGTTTGCAAGCTCAGACGGCCCACCTTCGGGCAGAAAGCACCCCTCCAACGATCCTCAATCGAATAAGCAGGTTGGCGTGACCACCGGAAACGCTCCTAATGCGATATTCAACGAGCGGCACACACGCGTGGCTAGCCGCCGCCAGGGTGTCCGGCGTCAGCAGTCTGTGCCTGCTGCGGCAGTAGCCGTGAGCGGGTGGGAGGGAGGGAGGGAGGGTCGCACACTTTCCACTTCGGGTGCACAGAGGCGGGTGTTGGCCCCCACCGCGCAGCCTAGCATTTTGATGAATCGTACGCGACACTTTATTATATGAATTACGAAGAACTGGATTCTGGAATAATGACTGATTCCGGTTCACCTCGACTAAAGTCAACGGCGATGGAATCGCAAGCACCACGATATGTTTTCTGGAGATGATTCACTACGAAAAATTGAACGAATATATTCTAGAAATTGTTCTTCAGTTATGCCTTAACGAAAATCACAACAAGTTACCCAACAAAAACATTCGCGTGATATTTCCATTTGTTTTTCACAACACTATTTCTTTAAATGCTCACACTAAGAAAAGTACTCCACCATTTTAACAACAACAAACGAAAGATTTAAAAAAAGGTACAGCATACGTGATTCAGGGACGCACTCGCAATCCGTAGTGTGTCACATGCTTTCTTTCAGCCGTCTAAGAAGTGTTTATGGTATTCACTTTCGTTTCCAACAGAAAAGACTAATCAAATTTAAAAAATAATAATATGGTATTGGAAACAAACTACTGAAGAAGGAGCGAGCACAAACATCGAAAGCATCGGACGATCGACCTGACATCACTGTTTTAAATTACTGACCAGCTTAATGCAGAATGTTAGTGTAAGACGATGAGTTTGACTTCAAGAAAATTTAAATAACAAACGAAGGGCTTCTACTAATAATTCCAG
Source organism: Schistocerca serialis cubense (assembly GCF_023864345.2). Taxonomy (NCBI): domain Eukaryota; kingdom Metazoa; phylum Arthropoda; class Insecta; order Orthoptera; family Acrididae; genus Schistocerca; species Schistocerca serialis. The sequence continues at coordinate 914,200,642 of NC_064641.1, read as the reverse complement.
GAGCATTAAAGAAAAATCATGGCACTGGCGGTCTCAGAGAAATCTTTCAACTTTACTCAGTAGTACGGAATTACGAAGGCAGTCAAGTAGTAAACAGAAACCAACTTCGAGTAATAAAAGTGAAACTGACGGCATAGTTGGTCAAACACTAACGACGAACGAAGCGCTTCCAGTCTGTAGCGCCTAGAACCGCTCGGCCACTCCGGCCGGCCTGACACAGACAGATTAATGAAACACGGACTATAGGTTAAACTTGGAGGAATAGTAGAAAATATAAGATGCATCACATGGGAGAAACACATCAGACTTACGGAGGCTACTAGAAACGAACGGGAAATCTGGCTCTTTAAGGACATCGGCACAATGTCTGGATAACAGCAGTCTAACAAAGTCAGCATGATTTTATTATAACGTACAGTCATGATCACAGTTATGTTGCACAAATTTTCGCATTACCAGCTTAGGTGTTATGTTCGATGGAGACTATATCGTTATGAGCAGGCTACAAGAACCACGCACTGTTGCTGCGCTATGGGTTATGGTATTACCGAGGGAAGATGGCACTGTGAAGACGGTGGTCGGACTAACTAATCAGTTGTCGAACTTAAGTAATTAACAGCTCCTTATACGGATGCCTTAGACGAAGGCCAGTGTCAATTTAAATGTAATACTCTTCCATATTTATGCCTCTTCATTTTGTAAGCTAAAAAACTGTGCAGGGAAAGAGAAAAGACCAGTAAACGCGAGCTCTAGAATATATACCTCAAAAGCTGTAAGCGCTGGTCCCGGCGGAGGTTCGAGTCCTCCGTCGCGCATGGGTGTGTGTGTTTGTCCTTAGGATAATTTAGGTTAAGTAGTGTGTAAGCTTAGCGACTTATGACCTTAGCAGTTAAGTCCCATAAGATTTCACACACATTTTTTTGAAAAGCTGTAAGCAGTTTTTCATCTTCGCCGTTGCGAAACACATCAATTCTTTCGAAAAAAGTTCCCATAGTTCTTCATGTATGCATTTTAGAGCCCATTTTTACGAGACGTTTTTGCTTCGAATGATCGTTCCGGTCATACAAAACGGGCTTCTGCAGGAACCAAGATTGGAAGGGTCTGATGACACACCATCGTATTTCCGTTGTCACAGACATAGGACTGTCGAATTACGAGTCGAGATAGTGATGCCGATTGTCGAGTTACAACCAAAATAAGCTGGTGTACAGGGACTTCGTCATCACAACCCCACACTTTACTGGCCGTGAAGGTGAAGGTTTTAAGATGGCCAAAATGTCTACTGTGTTGTACGAATAACACCACCACCCCGATTCTTTAAAGAATCCAGTTCCCATTTATAAAACAGCTTTAAACATTCGATTATGTTTACAGCAGGATTAATGTGTTAAATACGACGTTATGCGAGTAACACCTTCATGGTTGAAGACGGAATACCCTAATTATGTTCCTTTTATTAGTTTTCGGTTATGCACTCCGAGACCAGTAAAAAAAAGCTTATAGAAGGTTAAAAATTATCTTTAAAGCTTGTTGCAAGTCGCCAGCTGTCATTATTATCAAACAATGGGTGATTATAGTCTGGGTAATTGGCACTCCATTTTAAGAAAACACGAATCTCAATGCTTCTGACATCATACCTCCAGAACTATGTATCGTCAAATGATATAATTTTCCTGGTACATTTGACGGTAGATGTAGATACTGTCTGCAAAATGTATTGCGAATCGAGTTGGTAATAAAGAAGTAATAAATTATAACCTTGTGCGAAGCGCTGACGTATTACTGTGTCTTCTTCCTGAAACGATTCTGCTTATGAAGGTCATTTACAAAGCCAATCTTCTCTCTTCTCGCAGTCTACCGATCGGCATTTCCTCCCATGCTAATCCTCTTCATGTCATACCATCATTGACATTGTCTCTCGATATCGATTGTGGTGTACCAATAGGTTTTCATCCAGATTCTTCCCATTCAAGTGTTCTTCTTCGTGGTTAATCTTTTCCCATTCTTTTGACACGTCCAGAGTATTTCATAGTATTTCTGTCCATAGTTCCTGTTAGGAAACCTGAAGTGTGTTTCGTATTGTACGATTTATTATCCTGTCCCTTCTCATCTTAACCGAGATCCCTTCTAAAAAGCGCAACTCCTTTGCTGGTATTCTAATCAGCTCTTTCTTTGTCCAGGTCTGACATTACCATATGTAGGTCAGAAGCGGTACATAATATTATTCACGTATTTTGGTCATCCAGGCAGGTATTTTACAGCTCCTAATTACATCTGATGATCAACAGACAAAGGAGCCTCGGATCAAAACCTGCATCGAAAATGACAATGCCTTTAAGCTGACCTAGCAGGTATAACGTCCACGACGGCATAGATAAAAGACGTATTTGTCGGAAGCAACAATTTCACGGCGTCAAGAGTGAAAATGAAGTAAGTGACAAACTTTTCCGTTTTCATTATGTGTGTCAGCGAGAAAACGGTTCGAAAAGGTTTGAAATTATGTATCAAGTCTATTAGGAATCTTGAAATTATCCCATTGTCAGGTACTGGTTGGATATAGTTTGGATAACTGGTACACCATGAGCTATGCTGCCTCAAGATATATACACAGTTTCTATCTTCAGTACTCGACTTACTTTGTTAAACCATTCATTTATCCATTTTAATGTTCAAATGTGTGTGAATTCTTATGGGACTTAACTGCTAAGGTCATCAGTCCCTAAGCTTACACACTACTTAATCTAAATTATCCTAAGGACAAACACACACACCCATGCCCGAGGGAGGACACGAACCTCCGCCGGGACTAGCCGCACAGTACATGACTGCAGTGCCTTAGACCGCTCGGTTAAACCATTAACTCAAGGTCATAGCTCCTACTGACAATATTATTACAGCACGTTCAATTTTCAAATTCTGTGACTAACCATATGAACTACTGAAAATCTAATTTTTGCTGTCCTAGGCGTTTGTCAGACAGTTGACCTGCCCCTAAGAGCGTCCACCGCTCTAGGCGTTCAGCAGTAGCCTAATGCGCAGAATGATTTAGCTACCCCTACCGATGTCGTCTCATGCAGCCTGCAGTGTTGTATCTCGCCTTCAAAAATCACGCAAACGATTTTCATATTCTCTCTCTCGCTAAGCGCAAACTGTCAGTCCCATATAAAAAATTAACCGGACCTTTTTTAAGAAATTTAATGTAGTTAAATTTTTTACTGGATACGTTTACGGTGGAGGGCTCTGTTTTCGAGTTATTCAAGAAAAACGTAGAAAAGTAACCTTCAGACGCACCTCCACCCCTATATTCTTCCCCGCCAGTCATGATTTCTAGTATGTTGTTCACGGCACTCCCAGCACGAACTATTCCTCACATTCTTCATTAATTGGCCTTATTACGCCCCAGCTTAGTAGATAGATTACAAATTGTAAAATTGACGTTTATGTAAATTTTTCCAAACAGTTTTGTGAATTTTAACACCATGAAAGAAAATATTACGTCGCTGTATTTGTCAGGCTTTCTGACTACGGAATACTGTGCTTGTAACGGCCAAGTTTGAATGTACTGCCAACGTAATTAATTGTAGCGTGACGTTTACAAAGGTCGTTTTTCTTTCTTTACCGTCACGGACAGATTTAAATTAATAATGTTTACGAATATTCGACTATGCTGGTGGCGTAATAGACCAAATACTAAGAGTCCAAAAAGGTCTAATGTCGGGAATAGTTCGAGTAGTCGGAAATTTATGTACAGTGGAAAGAGGGAGTGCCACGAACAACATACAATAAATCCTTATTGGTGCTGGATGAATGTGGGGGCGAAGATGCGTTTGAAGGTCATTTTTGTACGTTTTTGCGTGACTAGGAAACTTTGGCCTCCAGCGAAAAAGTATCCCAGTACAAAATCTAAATACGTTATATTTCCTACAAAAGTTGCTGTTCATTTCTTCTGAAGGATTAACAGTTCGCGCTTAGAGGGGGAGAGTATGAAAATCTCCCGCGTGGTTTTTTAAAGTCAGATAATACATTTCGGGTTGCATAATGCGACATAAGTAGGGAGCAGCTGAATTACTCATTATAGCTCTTCTAGTGTTACGAAACTACACAGCCTAATACCCAAAGGAATTTTACTGAGTTGACAGTTTCATTTATGAAGGTCCGTATATTATGCCTTGGGGGCCGCCCTTTTACGGGTCACTCCTTGGGCAGCGCTGCCCCGGGCTGCTTCGCGGCATCCCAGGGAGATGGATGGGCCACGAGGCGTGCCGACCCATGCGAGGCGCTGATCGTCGCCCTCAGGACACCCCCTCCCTCTCTCCACGCCCCAGAACAGCCCCACCCCACCCCAGCCCTTATCGCAGTCGTTAGCGACACCGCCAGAGGGGCGTCGTTACCCTAGGCGTCTGCTGCTGGCCGTCGAGTTGCAGGTAGCCGTGCGTCTGCATACAGAGTGCCGTCTACCGAGTGGGGAAAGTGTCGCACTGTCCCGACCGCGTCATTATACGCCGGTTAGTAGGCGGGAGCTTTTCTAAGGGACAGCACTACAGTTTGGCTAAAAGCGGAAATTATTCCAGCATTATAACCACTCCTCGACTTCGTGTTCGAGGTGCGGTAGAATACTGTATAGGTAGAGTGAGGTTCATGTCTGGTAGGGTTGGTAGGTTCAAAAGTGTGTCAGCTCCTCTGTGTTTATGTCTTGTAGGGGAGAGAGAGAGAGAGAGAGAGAGAGAGAGAGAGAGAGAGAGACATAGAAAGTTGGAAGAGATGTGGAGCTCTGGTTAACTGGTGAAGGAGAAGGGTAGGGAATGGTAGATGGATTGTACATTCCTCTACGATTTGCAGGATTTGGAATCGTAAAATTCAGGAGGGACGCAAGACTGCCAGGGCGATTTAGTCACAATGTCAGCATATTAGTAGTTTTATAGCTTTACTTTATTGTAGATCCATCTACTTAGCCGACGTCACTGACACACTACTGCGCAGTGGCGCTCGACTCCCAGGTAATGCGGTTCGAATGCTGATGGTGTAAATTTTTGACTTCCAGTATTTGGCCGCAAGAGGAACACAGAGAGTGATGCAAAACTCGCAATCACCAAATCTCTCCGCAGCGTCTCATGAAGTGAGAGCATCCGTCAGATGCTACTGGAGAGGGTCAATCTATTCGCTGGCACAGGCACCCTACCCCTTCCCTTCGTCCACAGAACAAAACGTCCAACCGTACACTGTACAAGCACTGACGGCAGTCATCCACGCGGCACTGATACACGCTTGACACTTGGTGAAAGGTCTGAGGCAGGCAACGACAAACTGACTGCACCAGGACCTCGGCAAGAGCGGCGATGCTCCGCCAGCGCTCACGTGTTGATTATGAGACCACTTAGATTTGGCTGCTGTGGGCTTCCTTTTGGTTGGTTAACAATGCGAACTCCAAGGTATTTTAGTGTTGTGACAACAGTGAAATGGTCGATCTTAAACACGAGTGATGATGTACACTATATCAGATGGTCATATTCGCGATGATTTGGTGATGCGGACTACAGTGCGCAACAGTAATGGATCACATTTTCAAAATCCAATAACTGTCTCCCATTGTGATGCATATGCTTGAAATCTGTCTCAAAGATGGCTACAACCTTCCCCTGTGATGGTACAAAAGTGTGGCGCCCTGTGACTTCACCCCTAGGTCGGCGACGCTCCAAACAGCAAGGAGACCACACATGCGAGAAAAAGGCCACAGTTCAGAGGTACATGTGAGCTATCACGTGCGTTAGTGATGTCACATTGGGACCAAATTTCATCACAGTTAAGCCCAACACCACCATGGACGTGTCGCACGATGGGAAGGTCATCACACCCTCTCTGACTCACCTTTCAGCCCTTCTTTTGATGCCCCTGCCATGGAGCCACAACCGCGACATCTAGCGTTGAAATCACGCGGTTTTCTTATGAATGGCTGCAGAAAACGTTTCTCTCATCGCCGTGCAAAATCGACACGAAAAGGCCTCAGTAAAGTGCTTCAGTGAAACCATCCGCTGTATGGGAACGCTCATTCCTACACATTTTAGGTTCGGAAACGACAGATCGCAGTGCGCTGAACAACGGGACAACGTTCTTGGAAACGTTCGAAACTGCTGACACCGCCAGGATGGTTGACTCCTTCTCGAGGGACATGACGGGCCTGCAGCCACACTGAACTTCATCTCACCCCCTCGCAGTGTAACGCGACCGCAATTTTCAGTGGAACCACTGGTGGCCGTTCAAAACCATTCGACGAAACATAAACGTGATACGAAGCAGCAAAGGATGTTTGTTTTTCCAGCCCTACTGTTCCGCGCCCTTCTGTGGCGTGTTCGGGACGGGGAGGGGTTACAACATTAAGACGTGCGTGGACAGAACTGGAAAGACCACCCTGCTTGGCAACACTCCTGGCGCCATTAATGCACCTTTCTTGAGCAAGTTAAAAACGTGCCTGTGAGGAACTTCAACACTGGCTCAGCCTCGCGGCTGCCCCAGTGTCCGAAGGCAAGCAACCACCACATGAACGGCGTCGAGCAGGCTGCCTAACCACCAGGCGCTAGAACGGCCTCTTAGCTGAATGTGTTCCATGTTTCTAACAGGTATATTTTTAACGTCCTCCAATAAGGTGTGGACGTCACACCGAGGATATTGCCGAACTGGGAGATCTTAGAGAGACACTTTGCCGTTTCATTCAAGCACATGTTACTGTTCCGACCCCCGTGTTGACACCACAGAAAGGATCAAAAAGCATTAAACCATCTTACAGCTGTGGTCTTTCCTCCCAGGCGTCTAAACCCAGCTGTTTGAATCGTCGCAGGGCGCCACTATTTTGCAACGTTACAGAGGAGGGTTGTAGGCACCTTTGAGCTAAGTTTTAAACTTACGCGTAGCATATGAAATAATTACGCGGTATCAAAAAAAATGATCCCTTAATTGTGTTGAACAGTCTACTAATGTGCGAAATACAAAAAATTAAATATTTGCGATCTGGACTGGACATATTCTGTAAAAACCATCTGTCAACAGGTAGAGCAGCGTATCAAACTCCGAAAGGTTTACTTGGTATAGAGTATGTGTACAGTACGTGAGAACTGCAACATGCCTCAGCCCTTGGTGGGGCCTTCTACTGGTCCCCAGAGGCTGCAGAAAGCGACGCCGTCCACTTGACCGTGACTCGCCATCGCCGGCGCCGCTCTACAAAGTGGCATCCCGGCGCTGGAGGCGGCGGCGAGGCGGACCGCTGCCTGCCGACCCCGGGGCCTCCTGGAGGCGGGCAGCGCCGCGATTTATGCCCCCGCAGGGAACCCCCGCCCCAGCCTCCGCCAGAGCGTGGCGCCGCGCCGTGCTCCGCTTTATGGAGTGTAAAACGTTCCGCGAGATCGCACGCCGAATGCCCGAGGAGGGCCTCCGGCGCGTGTGCGTGGGGCTGCAAGCGTGTGCTAGCAGCAGCAGCAGCAGCAGCAAGAACAGCGGGCGGCTTATCGGTCGCGCTGAACAGCAGCCGCAGACACGCCGCGCACGGACAAAAAGTAGAGCTAGCGGCCGAGCTCCAGACGGCTTAAGCGCCTGGCTTAATCGAGACCGATGCGGTTCCGTGCCGCGAGAGGGCAAGGTGTGCTCTTCCAGTGCAGCGTTAGAGGCGATTTCGTCCCTCTCCTGCTGCGTAACACTATTGGAAAAAAGTCCAATTTCAAATTTCTTTTTAACCTACAACTAGCTGAGTACCCGGCATTACCCCGGTATGTACTCCGATCGTTTTAGTACACTTCCCCGTCCCCCCTCTGTCCATCTCCTCATCCCCCACTATTTCCTTCTCTCCCTCTGTCCACCTCCTCGATCCCCCAATGTATATCTCCTCCTGTATCTCTCACTGTCCATCTACTCCTTTCCACCCACTACGTCCATGTTCTCCTGCCCCCCTGTCCCTGTGCTTCCCTCCACCATGTCTTGCTACCCCTCTGTCTCCCCCTCACCATCTTCTCCTCCCTCTCTCTCTGTCCACCTCCTCTTCATCCTCTCTTTCTCTGTCCATTTCCCCCTCTTCCACGATATCCCCATTTTCTCCTCCCTCATATATCTTTCCATGTCTTCCTTCCTCCTCTCTTTTGGCCCATTCCTTCCCTGTTCTCTTTCCACGTTACCACCCCCAAACCAATAGGAGACTACTGTTTCTTACCCGCACAGAATTTCTTTACAGATATTAATACATTGACGGAAAAAATCGCATCACAAAAAAAAAATTAATGTAGAATAATGAAATGTTGGGAATACACTTGTCTAGGTAACTTATTTACAGAGTCCATGTAAGCGCGAAATAAGGCATTATAGATGTGAAACGCTGGTACATTAATAACCGGTGTAACCGCCAGAATGACGAATGCAAGGATGCAAACGTGCATGCATTGTGTGGTGTCACCGCCAGACACCACACTTGCTAGGTGGTAGCCTTTAAATCGGCCGCGGTCCGTTAGTATACGTCGGAGCCTCGTGTGGCCACTGTCAGTGATTGCAGACCGAGCGCCACCACACGGCAGGTCTAGTGAGACTTCCTAGCACTCGCCCCAGTTGTACAGCCGACTTTGCTAGCGATGGTTCACTGACAAATACGCTCTCATTTGCCGAGACGATAGTTAGCATAGCCTTCAGCTACGTCATTTGCTACGACCTAGCAAGGCGCCATTACCAGTTTATATTGAGATTGTAATTATGTATCATCAAGAGCGATGTTCTCCAATTATGGATTAAAGTTAAGTACTCCAGGAGCAACGTACCTTATTGGCTATATTAATTACACTCCTGGAAATTGAAATAAGAACACCGTGAATTCATTGTCCCAGGAAGGGGAAACTTTATTGACACATTCCTGGGGTCAGATACATCACATGATCACACTGACAGAACCACAGGCACATAGACACAGGCAACAGAGCATGCACAATATCGGCACTAGTACAGTGTATATCCACATTTCGCAGCAATGCAGGCTGCTATTCTCCCATGGAGACGATCGTAGAGATGCTGGATGTAGTCCTGTGGAACGGCTTGCCATGCCATTTCCACCTGGCGCCTCAGTTGGACCAGCGTTCTTGCTGGACGTGCAGACCGCGTGAGACGACGCTTCATCCAGTCCCAAACATGCTCAATGGGGGACAGATCGGGAGATCTTGCTGGCCAGGGTAGTTGACTTACACCTTCTAGAGCACGTTGGGTGGCACGGGATACATGCGGACGTGCATTGTCCTGTTGGAACAGCACGTTCCCTTGCCGATCTAGGAATGGTAGAACGATGGGTTCGATGACGGTTTGGATGTACCGTGCACTATTCAGTGTCCCCTCGACGATCACCAGTGGTGTACGGCCAGTGTAGGAGATCGCTCCCCACACCATGATGCCGGGTGTTGGCCCTGTGTGCCTCGGTCGTATGCAGTCCTGATTGTGGCGCTCACCTGCACGGCGCCAAACACGCATACGACCATCATTGGCACCAAGGCAGAAGCGACTCTCATCGCTGAAGACGACACGTCTCCATTCGTCCCTCCATTCACGCCTGTCGCGACACCACTGGAGGCGGGCTGCACGATGTTGGGGCGTGAGCGGAAGACGGCCTAACGGTGTGCGGGACCGTAGCCCAGCTTCATGGAGACGGTTGCGAATGGTCCTCGCCGATACCCCAGGAGCAACAGTGTCCCTAATTTGCTGGGAAGTGGCGGTGCGGTCCCCTACGGCACTGCGTAGGATCCTACGGTCTTGGCGTGCATCCGTGCGTCGCTGCGGTCCGGTCCCAGGTCGACGGGCACGTGCACCTTCCGCCGACCACTGGCGACAACATCGATGTACTGTGGAGACCTCACGCCCCACGTGTTGAGCAATTCGGCGGTACGTCCACCCGGCCTCCCGCATGCCCACTATACGCCCTCGCTCAAAGTCCGTCAACTGCACATACGGGTCACGTCCACGCTGTCGCGGCATGCTACCAGTGTTAAAGACTGCGATGGAGCTCCGTATGCCACGGCAAACTGGCTGACACTGACGGCGGCGGTGCACAAATGCTGCGCAGCTAGCGCCATTCGACGGCCAACACCGCGGTTCCTGGTGTGTCCGCTGTGCCGTGCATGTGATCATTGCTTGTACAGCCCTCTCGCAGTGTCCGGAGCAAGTATGGTGGGTCTGACACACCGGTGTCAATGTGTTCTTTTTTCCATTTCCAGGAGTGTACATTGTCCTGTTCCAGACCTCACGCAAGTTTGCGTGAGCTTAAACGCGTGCATTTCGGCCTCCTCTAGCAACACGGTGTTGGCTCTTCTGCCAACACATCACATTGTGTAGTGCAGGTGCCGTTTGTGAGGTTGTGGGATCGAGTTCCATGCCTGTTGCACTTGGTTGGGCAATACAGGTACGGTTAATGCTGTTTGTGCAAGACGATGGATATGTCTACCAATCATCTCCCATATGTGCTCGATTGGAGAGAGATCAGCTGATCTAACAGGATAAGTTTACATGTCGATAGTGTGTAGAGCATGTTGGGTTACAAGAGTCGTATGTGGGCGAGCGTTTTCCTGTTGGAAACACCCCGTGGAATCCTGTTCATGAATGGCAGCACAACAATCGATGTTCGTGGGGTAACCACGAGAATGTCCCCGCTGTCATACGAAGTCGCACCCAGTTGCAGGTCTACTGTGCCTAGCACGCATACAGTTTGGCTGCAGGCCCTCAGTTGGCTCCCTCCTAACCAACACCCGGGCTATCAATGACAGCAAGTCAGGACCAACTTTTATGACAAAACACAACAGTCCTCCATCTTGCCCTCCAATTACCTCTCGCTTGACACCCCTTAAGTCACAAACGGTGATGGTGTGACGTCAGTGGAGTGCACTCCAGAAGACGTCCGACTCGGAGTTGTCCTTGGAGTAACCGATTTGCGACAGATCGTTGTGTCACTGCCTTGTCAAGTGCTGCTCAGAGTGCTGCAGCAGATGCAGTACGGTGCGCCAGAGCCATACGCTGTACAGTAGGATGTTCCTTCTCAGTAGAGCCATTTGTCCGTCCGGAGTCCGCTCTTCTTCCGACCGGATTTTCTCGTGACCATTGCCGTCAGCAGTCATGTACAGTGGCTACATTCCTGCCAAGTCTCTCTGCACTATCGTAGAAGGAACATCCAGCTTCTCGTAACCCTATAACACGATCTCGTTCAAACTCCATGAGGTGTTGAGAATGACGTCTTTGTCACCTGAAAGGAATTCGTGATTAACATCAACTCGTCATGTCCAATCCAAAATGTAACTAATTCTCAAGACCGTTAGAGCGTGTGTTTAAAGCAAACCTGACTTGCATCCTCAGAGGGACGCTAGTAGCACAACGCTTATACGACTCACCCGAAATGAATCGACATCATCTTTCAGATACAGACACACTTTCGTCTATGTCGCACGACTCCTTCTTCAAGTTGCGATTTTTTTTCCGTCAACGTATATCTACTGATTTCTTAGAAATCGATCCAGGGTTTTAGTAGGAGCTTCTTAGCCGCTGCTTTGCCAAATTCCACAAGTGTCACTTGTGTCTGACGTATGTTTAACATATTTCACACCTATTTGTACACATATTTAGCGAATTTCATCCTCAAGTTTCGATTGCACGCTTCTCAATCTCTATGACGACATCTTTCCTGAACAATGACATAATTTTGAAGATACATTGAGTGGTACATTTTTATACTGTCTACGAAATGTGTTGCGAATATAGTTAGTAATAAAGACGTAGTAAATTAAAATTTCTTTCGTAATGTGGCATATTTCCATGGATATCAGCGTTTATGACGTCACATTTCCTGAACTGTGATAGGTAGGTGGTTATTATTCTGACGACTAGTGGTTGACAGTAGGGTATGTGAGTACCACGTTTTGTTGAAATCTGAGCATTTGTTTAGGAGTAGTTGTGGAACATAAACAGATACATACACACATTCTTATAACATGTCCTCGTGATGACTGGGTGTTGTGTATTGTCCTTAGGTTAGTTAGGTTTAAGTAGTTCTAAGTTCTAGGGGACTGATGACCATAGATGTTAAGTCCCATAGTGCTCAGAGCCATTTGAACCATCTTATAACATGTATTGATTCAGTTTCACTTGCTGACACACCGACGTAGTCTGGAGGTCGTTGACGTGCGCTTTAGCGATGGTGCTCGTTTCGGAGGTGGCCGGCTGGAATTCTGCGTAGACAGATGCTGGGGTAATATGGTTCAAAGTAGTCAACGACACAATCTGCGTATCGGAACAATAACAAAAAATTAAACTACAACCTACCCATCACCGTGCACACTTCTACGTTGACACTGAAAGAAAAGTTGAGCAGAATGGATTGCGCTTGAAAAGTTATTATGAAGATCAGTAAATGTAAACCAAGGGCAACAGGACATAGTCGATTCAGATTTGGTGATATTGACGGAAACAGACTCTAAAAGCATGTAAATTGAAAGGGGAGTGGGGAGAAAGGAAAGGAAAGGAAGGGAAATGATTACTGATGTCAGCTCCATAGGGACATAACGTGGAATCAGCGGCAACGACTGAAAATGTAAACGACACAGGGATTCGAACCCGGGATGTCCTGCTTACTAGGCAGGTGCGTTAACCACTGTGCCATCCGCGACGCAGTGTCATCGCAGCTATGCGGACTAGCTCGGCACGCCTCACGGTCGAGCCACACTCCCATGGAGTTGCGAACTGCGCGTGGTGTCTGTTCTTTCCGACATGTCCGACTACCGAGTCTGCACTATTGCGTATCGCTCTGCAACACTGTTGCTCGTGTTGTTCAGGATCCCACGACTGATGGATTCAGGAGGACCGTCTCATCTCCATCGAGTAACCGAATGTATCCAAGCGCCTAGGCCCGAGAGCATAAACATAGTGCTTGCTTAGCTGTGCAGGACCGTACAGCAACGTCATCTACCTTCAGCCTGAAGCTGAACCGTGTCCACACGCTCAAAGTGACGACACCTCGAACTGAGCGGACTGTCGTTAGGTCACCACTGTGGCGGATTACTTTGACGCATCAGTGGAGAAAGCAACGTCCCCATAACATTGACGTCACAGCACATTTTCAGACAAATCCACATTCTTTGTACAGCATGACGAGGGACGTAACCATCTGTTGAGGCTCCGAGTAGAGTGGACGTCGCCAGAGTGGATTCGTCATCGTCATCTGGGCCAAATACCTTCTGTGATAGTACAGAGTGTCATTAGATAGAGAAAAAGATCACCCCTCAGCATGCCCAGTAGTCTGTAGAACAGCCATTACACAAGGAGCATGAATTCGACACGCAATTTTAATTCAAATGTGGATCATATATTTATGTCTAACGTTAACCTACTACGAAGAATCTTGGCCATTAGTCTTTCCCCAACAGTCACTTGCGACAGGTAGGACGGCTACCATTCTGCGGTCAACGACCAGCAAGATCGGCAGAGTCCTGAGCCGACAGGGAATCAGACCAGTCTTCCGGCCACCCAGGAAGATTAAGGAGATGTTGCGACCCGTGAAAGATAATCTCGGCCTGAGAGTACCGGGAATTTACAGCATTCCTTGCGAGTGTGGCAAAAATTATGTGGGCCAGTCTATAAGAACTGTTGCCGATCGCTGTGTGGAACATCAGCGTCACCTGAAAAACAGGTATCTAGAAAAATCGGCGGTGGCTGAGCACAGTTTGCTAAATAAACATAAGATTTTATTCGATGAAACAAGAGTACTTGCTCACGCTTCAAACTATTGGGACTCTGTCATCAGGGAAGCAGTTGAAATTAGACTCTGTGAAAATAACTTCAACAGAGACTCCGGTTATGCACTCAGCAATGCATGGAAGCGCGCAATTGATAAAGAAAGAGCGCAGAGGGAGACTTCTCACATTCCTCGCAGTTCTCCACCTGTTGCGATGGATGGCGCTGCAAGCAACGCTGGATAAAGCGCGCAAAGAAAATCTATGGATATAGAGGCCGCCACCTCGGTACGCGCCGTTTTCACCGTGACGTAATCCAGCCAATGAGAAGCCGTTCACTGCTTATAAAAGGGGGAGCCTCACCGGTCCACGACAGTCAGTTTTACCCCTGACGAAGATGACGGAGGTAGTCATGGAAAGCTTGGGATGTTATCCAAATTTGACGCGGCAAGTAAACCGAGAACTTTTTATGAAAGGACTCCGTCGCGAAAGACTTCGTAGTCAAGTTAGTAGAACTTTCAGTTGAATAAGTTATATTCTTCAGTACAAATTAAAGTTGAGGCAGTCTATCTAGTTTGGTTGCCACTAATTCACAAGACCGGATTATAAGTGGAAACATCCCTGTCACACACGTGAAATTGTTTGAACAGAGTAAGTATGAAATCGGTAGGAAAGTCCGCAAAGTCCAGCCCATAGCATATCGTAGCGTCGACTCCAGGCGTGTGTAGTCTCCACTCTGGTACCTGTCGATGCTGTATTCTCTCGTTACGATGCAACTTATAGTAAGCCTAGACTTCGCAATCAAAGTTTAAAAGACAGCTAATGGTTCTCCTTCCTTCGTAATAGCCATCTGTCTGCAGCCCACTCTCGTCCATCCCCTATACCCCACAACTTTTCCCTCCTCCCTGTAGGTAGAGTCTGTGTCAATTGAAACATCACCTCTTTTTTTTATTTCTTCCCCTTCTAATAAAACTAAACATAACTTCAAATCTGCTGAACTAAACTACACCATTGTTAGTGCCCTCAACTATCATCATTATTATCAGTTTCAGTTATTACTATTATCATTATTAACATTATCAGTAATTTTAATATTAATATTGTTATTGTTACGATTGTCGTGAATGTCTTGTAATATTTTTGGTATGTATTGCTCCTGATCGGCTGCCGGACCTTAAAGTCCTAACCTGTGGGATTAAATAAGCAATAAATAAATAATATACATGTAATCGATCCGTGAATGCAGGCATTAGATTTGTAATTTCATCAACTGTCAGAACCTCTTATGTCACTTCAGTTGTCTGAATTATTAAAAATCTTTTTGTTTATATGTGCTGGATTTGGTGGTTGTCTTGCCATTGTTAACATGAGTGTGACTCGCTGTGGGGAGGTCTGTCATCTACGTTGTGCACTCTAACATGACATAAACTGAAACCGTTTGCTGAATGACGTTTGTATACACATAGAATGTGACAATTATTGAACTATAACAAAAAGAAACGTAAATTATTTACTAACTACGGCGTGCACACGCATTATTCCACATGTAAACGCCACAACAGATATTCAGATTTAGCTTATGACATGTTCGATATGCCGGCCATCATTGGCGATGATGTGGCACGGACGAACAGCGAAATTCTGCAATTACCCCCTGAAGTGTCCGAACATCAATACTGTCGATGACCTCCTGAATGGATGTCTCCAGCTCAGCAATGGTTTTGGGTTTTTTTCCCTACGTCGTGTCTTTAATACAGTAGCACAAAAAGGAGTCGCATGTGCTCAGATCCGGAGAATATAGTGGCCAATCGAGGCCCATGCCAGTGACCTCTGGGTACCCCAGAGCCAGAATGCGGTCCTCAAAGTGCTCCTCCGAGACATCACTCTCCTTCTTCGATCGAGTCGAGCTCCGTCTTGCATGGACCACATCTAGTCGAAATCGTGGTCACTTTGGATGAAGGATATGAAATTGTCTTCCAAAAATTGCACGTACTGTTCGGTAGTCAGTGTGCCATCAAGGAATATCGCACCGATTATTCCGTGCTCACCACACAGTGACCCGTTTAGGGTGAAGAGACTTCTCGGTCGCAAAATGCGGATTATCAGTCTCCGAAATCCGCCAATTTTGCTCATTTCATGTGTAAATGGCCGACAATAACAAGGCGCGTGCGCATACTAATTCCCACCATCCTCGTGGCCAACCGTGCAGTTTGAACGTCCTAACACAGACATTTAAGAAGTTATAACGATTTTATTTCAAAAAGTTCAATAACTGTCACCCCGTATGTGGCTCTCATGAGTAATAAGCTAACATCTTGAGCCATCTTAGCACACTATATGAGCCGGTCCTTTGGCCTTACACAGTTTCAGTTGTTCCTTCTGGGAGATACTTACTTACTTTCATTCCATCCATAATACTGCGTGTACTTCAGTAAAAACGGCGCCTCGGTTAACTGAGCGACACGACTCTGTCTGCAGACACTGTGGCTCAATCGAAAAACTACACCAGGCACCAACTCCCTCTGTTAGCCGCACATCGCCTGGAAATAGCCAACTTCAGTGAATTTTTCGCAAGCTGCCTTTCCCCTCAGGGAAATTAAAGCTCGCTGTAGTTAGTCGAAACCGGAAAAGAACGGAGAAGGGCAAAGTTGTTCCTAAATGCAGTTAGCGTGTTAGAACAAAGTTCTGAACTTTCTAGCAACTAGACGGTTAAAACTTCCTTCCCTGCAAGCGATACAAACATCTGAATAATTTATTGGTACATAAGCTGCCAGAATGCGAACTACGTTCAACCCGAATTCTTTGATAGTTTCAACTTTACTACCACGCTAGCACTCTCGCCGTTACATTCGCAGTTCTTGAGAAATTTTGTCGTTTATCTTTTTCCTGAAGACAGTGTCTAAATCCAGGCAGAATACATAGTTTCAGAACAAATTATTCAAGGCTGCAATTCCTTTTCTACTGTCGCCATATCAGCCGAGCAGTACATTCGCCATATTTTGCTGTTGTGATTCCGACTGCGACATGAAAACAAGCCTCTGCATTATCTCCTCAAGCACGATCGGGTTAGAACTGCAGAACTGCGTTACTGGCAACAGAAAATGCTGTAATTCCATTTCAAAAAGCGAAGTTGATACCGATACATCTGTAAATTATGTAGCTATGAAGGAAGTTTATACATCGTTTAGTGAGGACTTTCGCATAGTTAACCTGGGTGGAAACAGAATTAAGATATCTTAAACATTTCTAGAAATATTGTTGATAAACATTTTAGGTGTATCTTCCTGCTCGGTTGAAATCGTTCGAGGCTACGAACTCTTCAGCCCACGCAAGATTATAGACAGCAGCGTACGAATGAAAATAAAAGCAAGCGAGACGTAAGACAGGGTGGACAAAATATGAGGTCAGCTGAAAACCGAACACCATCCACAACGGGACCATGAAATGATTCCAATCAAAAGTAGTCACAACTCGCGTTTAAGGCATTTATCCCGCTGAGAGGCGAAACGGTCAGTCCCTGTTCCGTAGAGCGCGGTCTGCCGCAGACTGCGCTGTAACACTCTGTGTGTCTAGTGTAGTGTGTGTGTGTACACGAAATTAATTACTGAAAAATGGGACCACTTAAGTCCTGTACTGCAGAGTCGAGTCGACAGTGATCGGTCGCCTGACGTCGCAGTGCACCGTTTCCAACGTCTCAAAAATACACCTAACTCGAACCAATTAAAAAATTACACGTCGAATGAACTACTAAATTTTGTGTGAATAACTTATCCAAATCACTTTAATAGAAGTCCACTGTTGATTTACGTACCTAACTTGCGAAACCAAACTCAGAATACGAAAAATTTTTCTGTTGTGTTGGCTGAAGAGCCAACACCGTGTTACTAGTGGAGGCCGAAATGCACGCGTTTTAGCTCACGCAGGCTGGCGTGAGGAGGGAAGAACTATAGTGACGTGAGGTCTGGAACATGACAAGGAACTAGAATTCTGAAAGCGGACATAGCTAGTTTGATACTTAACTTTAATCCATTAATGATGAACGTCGCTCTTGACGGTACGTGATTTACAATATTGTCTGTTCAGAATTCATTCTAATTACTGAATATGGCGTATTGCTAGGTCGTAGCAAATGATGTAGCTGAAGGCTATGCTATACTATCGTCTCTGAAAATGACAGCGTATATAGGCAGTGAACCATCGCTAGCAAAGTCGGCTGTACAACTGGGGCGAGTGCTAGGGAGTCTCTCTAGACTTGCCGTGTGGCGGCGCTCGGTCTGCAATCACTGATAGTGGTGACACGCGGGTCCGACGTATACTAACGAACCACGGCCGATTTAAGGGCTACCACCTAGCAAGTGTGGTGTCTGGCGGTGACACCACAGTTTCACGCACTCATATATCAACATGTTCACTGAAATTTACTTTGTATAACAAGAAAATAACTTCAAAACTAATTATAATTTATCTGACCTAATCACTGATCAAGTGTGTAATGGTTTTGTTTTGCATGTGTTGTATAATAGTATGATTATGGCCCTGAACTATTCTTACACTTACCGTACCTCGGTACAGTAGAAGTTCTTGAAAATGGAGCATAGCAAGCAGCGTGGGCCACAGTAAAGCAAAGTTAAAATGCTAAACTAAAATGATATTCAAGCACGTGTACCGCCACATATAATGCGGACACAAGCAACATAGTATTTCAAGCATAGGAATAATTCTGTGTTCTAATGTTCTGCAAAATGTTCTTCTTATACCGAAGAATTACCTTCCAACTTCAGTGTCAAGATCGTGAACAGTATTGACCTTATACAAAAACTACTGGTTTCAGTAACAGCTGTAACAGGTTCATAAGTCAAAAATTTACTTTACACAAATGGTTAATCTATCCAAAATGATCTCGTTCTTTCACGAAACGTATATGTGGGGGAGAAGAACTAACTTCCCCGAATAAAAGTTTCAACCAGATCTCCGAACGACAATTAGCCTTACCACACAGTGCTAACTATCTGCAAGTACGCAAACCTGTGAATTTATCTTGACTCTCAGTTCTTCGCTAAACTCTTTTCAGAATCCATAAATACCCTCAAATAGTCTTATTCAATCATTTTCATCAGATCTGTATTCAATGTTTAGCTCCTCAACTCCAGATAAATATTTCGTGACCATTCAGTTCAACGTTTGCTTCCCAACACAAGTCCACTACTAATAATGCTACCTCAGTGAGCGCCGTTAGCTAGAGACGGTGTAACAACACAACCAAAGATCGCAAATCGTCGTGACTTGCTCTCAGATGTGTGCTTATCAGTATATGAAAATTAGAAGTTAACAGTTTTGTAGTGACCAAGATGACAGGCACACGTCACCGCCCACAATCGCATCCACTCTTGCACTTCCTCGTCTGATTGAAACCAACGTCCACGCATATCTTTCTCCAGGTCGCCAGAGATGTGAAAATCACACAGTGAAATATCCGTGCTATACGGAGGATGTAGCAATGTTTCCCAGTCATTTCGCTGAAGCGTAGCCTTCGTCCAATCAGCACTGTGGGACCGGACATTGTTGTGCAGCATAATGATTCCGTCCAACAGCATTCCGATAGTCCAAGGGCAAACTGTGGGAACATTTCACATCCTCCCCGCCACAGAAATCCAGAACCATTCAGTCAAGTTCCGATAAGGCCACGATGACCTTTTCTTTGACTGCAGGGGCCTTCTGTTCGTTGGGTTCCTCGGGCGTGGAACGACATCGAATGTGCAGTGCCATGGAGTCACTTTGTTGGAACTGCGATCTGCCTTTAAGTCAAAATAGCCAGGAATGCTGTCGGACGGACTCATCTTTCTTCAAGATAACGCCCGCCCCACACTGCCAATCCAATGAAGGTTACGCTTCACCGATTTCGTTGGGAAACACTGCAAGATCCTCCGTACAGCCCGGATCTTTTACAGTGTGAGTTTCACATCTCAAGCGATTCGAAGAAAGACCTGTGTGCACGTCGGTTTCAGTCTGACGAGAAAGTCCAGGAATGGCTGAAGTTGCAGATCCGTCAGCGGACGACCGCATACACGAAACAGGAATTGATCGTCTTATCTCACTGTGAGATAAATCTATTGATGCATGTGATGATTACTTTTGAGTGAAACCATTCCATGGGCCAGTTGTGGTGGTTGTTCGGTTGTCATTTGACTGCCCCTTATAAAAATTGGCCCAAAAATGTTTCGTGCACCTTGAGATAGGCAACCCAATTTACGTTATCTGCTTCGAATGTGGATGACGTAAGTTGGGTAGCTACCTTAAGGTGCATGGAATATTTTTTTTGGGCTAGTTTTGTTCTGATCATTCCATACACCCCTTGGCAGTAGTTGTCTCCTCGGGAGGAGAATGTTGACCTACATATAACCTGAGCCCCAGAAGGCGAGCTGATGGGGCCTACCTAAAGATGGTCAGCGGTATTGTTTGTTGACCTGCAACGCGGCACTGGACAGCTAAATATTCAGAAATGAGGAGCTGCTTGATTTTAATAGCACCGCAATTCTTCTATGAGGACTCTCCTTTCCATCCTTATGACCACGTGACTTCGGAGACTACCCCAAATTACTTCCTTTTCGACCGCGCAGCTGTTTGAATAGATGGCATGCAGACCTTCTGGTCACTTTGGAATATTCACCATAAGCTCAACTGTCATCAAAATTATCAGATAGAGTCTGCAATTATTTGATACCCACTAACTTATTTAAAATATATGAGTAATAAGGAGCAATATCACAAAGTATTTAACTGGCAAACTAGCTCTTCTATGAATTATCGTAAACGGCGAAACTTCAAGAAAATGCTACATTTGAAGTATATGTGTCATATATTTTTGGTGTGTAACTTTCTCCGAAAGAGAAGTGCTGATTTCTTTCGATTACAGAGCTGTAACACATCTCCAGTAGAACATAACGTATTCTATGCCTAACGTGTTCTGTGCCTACGACGTTTGAGTTTATTTGCTCGGTAAGAGCTCTGCCACTTTCGTGCTATTGTTACTGCCTTTCCTCCGAATTAGAGTATGATAAAAAAAGGGCAAATAGAGCAAGGAAACGATTTTGTATAGTAACTGGAAACTGCTGTTTCATAAATGTTTCCAACCTTCTTTGTCTTAAGAAAGAAATGGTACCCTTAAACGGCATGCATTTTTATCGCTCCCTTTTCCCGAGCTATCAATCTATGCAATCGTTTTCCCTTTCAAACAAAACTTCCATCTGTTTCGATAATAGTGGCAATATTGCCAAGGACCATTCATATTTGCTGAGAATTTCAGAGGAATGTGCCGTTCGTTAAAACTTCCGCACGCGCCGGAGAGATAAATCACCAGAGACAGAATAAGGACAATTTCTATCTCAAGAATCAGAATAAGCTTCAGCCGTATTTTAGACAGGGAAACGAAGATGCTGTTGAGAAAATATTGTTTCAGAAGCCGAACTGCCAGGATTGCTCAGGAATCAAATTTTCAAGAACTGGCTTGTTATTTAAGAAATGTTCTTAACTTGTTGCGAAACATCGAGACTGAGTACTTTTTCAGTATGTTGAAATGTATGGGAATTTCGTCATTGCATTTGTAATATTACTTAGAAGGAATTTCACGATGTCGCATCTCGTCTTCACCACTGCAAAAGTACCATGGGATCTATAAACGGCAATGACTTAGCTCTTGACTTTCCCAGAAGACGGTAACAATTTTCATCGAAACCCAGAAGTGTAGCTACATACCGATCTGTTAGGATCCCGCGAAAACTTCAACTAATTCAGGCAGGAACTAAGTAGATTCGCACACGTTTACACGGCTGGTTTCATCTGACGAATGCTTAAGTGAATATATTACTTCAGATATACATATGCATCGAAAAATTCGTTTAAATTTGACACTCAACACCGTACCCTCCTCAGATCTCTATATAAACGTTTCGGTGGTAAATACAGGTCAATAAACGACGTACAATAAAATTAGTTTAGAAGCTTAGAGATATCATTTTGTACCGGAAACTTCATTTCATGAAAAGTCACGAATTTCCAAAGCTAAGAGAGATACAAGTGTCTGCTGTCAATCATCTCGTTTCAGGCGAAACGTATCACCCATGTGAATACGAAGGTAAATAGGCCACCTGTAGCTTATCGCAAATCTCTGACAATGGTTTGATTGAACGCGAGCCGTCATGGCGCGCAGTTGCATGCTCTGTACATTTCATTTTCAGATTAAACACAACAGTAAAGTCATTATTTATTTAATGTAATCAGGTATACGATAGTTACGAGCATGAAGTTAGATGTACTTGCTACGCTGGAGAAGTAGTGTTTTTATCTGATCGTCAACTGTCGCACTTCGCTGAAGCGCGTGACTGTGATGTCATCACGCGGTATATTGTTCCAGTGAGTGCAAGAGGCACGCAAGATGAGCAATGCCTTCGATGTCGGTGAACTTCTCGCTTACCAGATCATCTTGGTCACACGCATCGAGTACTCCAATCCCAGAAACTCACAGGCACTGGGGCTTTTAGTCGAACCACGGTGTCAGAATCATACCAGATGTGCCGCATGATCCTCATCACTCACAACTGGCATTATGGTTTAGACCGTTAGGCTGTTCTGGATTCTTAATACTCCAGCCATGTTTCGTATGGATGCCAGGTCAAGACACTGGATTCGCATCCGGCAGGCTGCCGTTTCAAATCCCCGGCCGGACATCCGGCTTTAGGTCTTCCGTTGTTTCCCCTAGGCGGCGTAAGACAAACTTCTGGATGGTTCCTTTTAAAGACATGGCCGATCTGACTGAGTATCCTTCGCCATCCCGAGCCTGTGATCAGTCTGTAATCACTTGATCGTGGACGCGACGTGAAACACTAATATTCCTTCCTTCCTTCCAGTGAAATCGCAGTGTTCTCCGCCCTGATGGTTCAAATGGTTCAAATGGCTCTGAGCACTATGGGACTTAACAGCTATGGTCATCAGTCCGCTAGAACTTAGAACTACTTAAACCTAACTAACCTAAGGACAGCACACAACACCCAGCCATCACGAGGCAGAGAAAATCCCTGACCCCGCCGGGAATCGAACCCGGGAACCCGTGCGTGGGAAGCGAGAACGCTACCGCAAGACCACGAGATGCGGGCGCCCTGATGGTGTTGGCCAGTGTGGATACAAATAATTACGCCTGGATTTCGTTATTTTTCTTCTAACCTAAACCTATGCTTGAAAGAATGTATATGTAATACAGTACATTGATAAACGTGAGTTTGTAAGTCTCACACATAAACATACGTGCAACCACGAGAATGTAAGTAGACAATATTCATATCAAGAAACAGTCGAACAATCGTGTCAATAAACGCAAAGTGCTGCAAGTCAACGTGAAATCAGGTAAAAAACGTCAGTGCAAAACGCAGGAATATGTGGCTTATTTGTAAAGAGAGACCACTTCCAGATATAAGTGGAAATCATTCAAAACAACGTCAGAGGTAGAATCTCGTCTGAACGAAGGAGGACGCCCGCACGGATTTTTTAGTAATTACAAAAATGGGTTTCATATACCTTTGATAATTGTAAAGCAGCTACGGTCGCCATGGCTACACAAATAAGTAACTAAATGTTTAATTTTCTGCCAAACATCATTTCGCTTACGATTGTTGCCAATCTGCTGTTCTTGACTGTCTGTTACACCGTACTGTCTCCTCAGCCACTTGCTGGGCTTCTCAAGTCTTTAGATTCATTCACATTCAAATACAGATTGTTCTCAAATATAGTATTTCACACATGAATAACGTTGATGGCTTGTAAAGCAGATATGCGTTCGTATTTTTAAATCTTCTTTATTCGGGTTTAGTCGATCGCTCTGGTGTACTCCTCTTCTTAGACTCTAGAATTTATTTAATTTATGAAACATTGAGTGAGCTGTTACATTACAAAATTCATGTTAAGAAAAAATCTAATTTTATAGTTAATTATCTCAATTTTTACCACAGTTTTTAATAGATTTGGAAAATTTTAGAGTTTCACACACCTGTAAGTATGGTTTGTACGCTGTGCAAAATTTATTGAAGAATCTCTCTTACGTATGGAGTAAAGTGTACCTATAACATAAAATGCAGCCAACAGTAAGTAAAAAATGGTGAAGTTTCACATGCAAAAAAAAAATATTTTGCTATGTTTTTGAACTTCCACTGTTACAAGTGTGAATTCCGAATCATTCCTAGTCATGATAAAAAAGTTTTATGAATTTATTTGTAAAAGTGTAGACAGCGGAAATTAAAATGCCCTATGGTGCCTCTCCCGCTCCAAGTCCGCTCGTTTGACGTCCTACCCCCATTAACACAATGAATCGCATATTAAAGTTACAAACATGTGTATATGTCTTAAGGCAGCGTATCTCAAGGAGCGCAAATCGGCCAGACTATAGTCGTCCATTACTTGAGAAAGAGAGTAGCCTACTGAACGACTTTCAACATGTTCATAGTATCATAATGTCAAATGTTTTCTAAACTTTTTCTCACTGACCACCACCCCCTGCCACGGGCCACGCCAAATACAAACACACAAACATAAACAAAAATTGGAAGAGGGAAACGTTTATCGCTGACTACATTTTCGGTCATCATGCACTACAGTTTCAGCGTGAGACATGACGTTCTATCCGGCCGGTTTGGCCAAGCGGTTCTAGGCGCTTCAGTCTGGAACCACGCGATCACTACGGTCGCAGGTTCGAATCCTGCCCCGGGCATGGATGTGTGTGATGACCTTAGATTAGTTAGGTTTAAGTAGTTCTAAGTTCTAGGGCTGATGACCTCACATGTTAAGTCCCATAGTGCTCAGAGCCATTTGAACATGACGTTCTAATTTATTACTTCTCTATTACTACATGTATTCACAAAACATTCTGCTGACAGTACGTGCATATTGCGCTGAATGTACCTCCAAAATTATATCACTGTACTGCACATAGTACAGGAGATATGACGTCATAAACATTGGATGGTTGGTTGGTTTGGGGGACGGGACCTAAAAGCGAGGTCATCGGTCCCATCGGGTTAGAGAGAAATGGGGAAGGAAATCGGGCACGCCCATTCAAAGGAACCATCCCGGCATTTGCCTGAAGCGATTTAGGGAAATCACGGAAAACCTAAATCAGGATGGTCGGACGCTTTCCCAAATGCGACTTCAGTGTGTTAACCACTGGGCTACCTCGCTCGATCAGAAACATTGAGATGCGCGCAAAACTAGTATTTGTTAAAATGCAGCGCAAATTATGCAGAATATATTCATACAGTGTTTGATAATGATAGCATATTAACTCATTTGTGGAGTACTCAGGTGCCTCGAGTTATTTTACATATGGGAATTAGATTCTGTAGAGAATCGCCATGTTTAATCACAACGCCCGTAATACGCCACGAGCAGGTGTGACAATTCATGCTTGGGAGAACCATTAAAACAGGGCAATTTTGTAGTAAATCTTTACCGTGCCAACAAATGACATTTCCGTAAGTAACTTGTGTGTGGTTGTCGAGACATTTAGTAAAGGTGGCCTAGAACGTGTGTCTCAGCCTGCAGTGGCTGGCCGAAGTATTCCTGTGAAGCAGCGGGCTGTTTTACAGTCGATGCAGCGTCAGGCGACACACACGCGCGGGCGGTCGATGCTGTGAGACACGCGAAGTCTGTGATCGCAGTGGCCCGCCGTCGTTCGCAGAACCTGCTCAGCGGCCTGGGGCTACGCGCGTACCGACAACGCTACGGGTCGGCAGTGACGTCCAGCGAGGCCGTCAGGACACCGCGCTCTCGATCGAGAGGATCGGTGTTCAAACCCCTGTCCCGAAAATCCTCATTTATGTTACCCACAGTTCCTCTAAGATCGCTCGAGATGAACACCGGAATGACTCCTTAAGAAAGGACACGGACGATAACTTTTTGTAGTCCAGTAAAGGTCTAACTTTTTCCCCGCGTGTAATGACGTTGTCTGCTATCGTACATTACACTTGTTCCCATAGAGCTGATAAGCCATAGATGGGTTGCCGAGTTCAACACTCCCATTTGTTTGACGGATCATTATCAACACTGTCACAACATTAATCACTGCGCTTAAGCAAACTGTCATAAAGTTTTGCGAGCACTATCTATAATTCCCTTCCCACCGAAATTGTAAAACTGAACATTTCTCCCACTTACAAGATTAGAAGTGATTACATCTACGCGTAGGAATTCCTAAAGCCCGTCTCCCACCGTGTAAGGTTCTCCGCAAGTTTTCTAGATGGCTGCCGGGAAGTAAAGCTCTGTATAAAGGAAAGCGTGACCATCGTTTTCCCCTGATTTTGCAGCCTTTCGCACTTCAGGACTGCCTAAAACAAAGTCACGTGACATTAGCAGCCACTGTGGGCCCAAGCGTTACGTGTGAAGCATAGGAAGTGCTGTGTATCTTCGAAGTTTTAAGTAGAATAACGCCTTAGTGCTGTGCTTTTGGCCGTTCGTTTCGAGGCGAAAAGGGAGGAAAACTGTACAGAAGATGCAACAAGAAGAACAACATTGGTCGCAATGGGAAAGGTTGCAGGAACTCGACTTAACCACATTCACTTAATTTTATTCATTTTTGGCCTTTGTCTCCTTTTTATATTTCAGTTACTTAGTTTCCACACCATTGGAACAACAAAAAAAGTCAGAAGAGCTAATAGGAATGTTTAATGGTAATTTAATTATAAAACAGAAATGTTAGAGATAAAAGTGCCACTGTTAGCACTTAAAAAGAAAAACAGTGAATGATATCTTACAAAGTTATCATGAATGGTAAAAAAATTTCACCTGATTTACTGTACAGTATGGTTAAACTTATATTTATGATGCTCACAATAATAAATTGTACTTTGTACCACACAATGTAATGTACAAAAAAGAAAAAATTGTTCGCACTAGGCAAGTACCGAACCTACGATATTTCGTTTAGTAACCATTAGCGTTACCAGGAGCCTATTATTACTGTAGCAACGTAGCTGCCATTACAGATAAAGTTGTTACTGTTTCCTACAACCTACTTATGATCGTAAGCCTAGTTTTATCCGAACACATTGTAAGTAGGCTGTTTAGGTTTTTATGCTGGCAACGCCACGTAGCGCTCTGTATGAAAATCACTGGCTCTGCTGTGTGTGGCTGGTCTGCATTGTTGGACAAATGGCTCTGAGCACTATGGGACTCAACTGCTGAGGTCATTAGTCCCCTAGAACGTAGAACTAGTTAAACCTAACTAACCTAAGGACATCACAAACATCCATGCCCGATGCAGGATTCGAACCTGCAACCGTAGCGGTCTTGCGGTTCCAGACTGCAGCGCCTTTAACCGCACGGCCGTGCATTGTTGGAATATTTGCTATTGTAGTGTTGGGCAATTGGATGTGAACAGTGCGTAGCGTTGCACAGTTGAAGGTGAGCCGCCCGCGGTGGTGGATGTGGGGAGAGAGATGGCAGAATTTTGAGAGCAGACGATCTGGACGTGTGTCCATCAGAAAGAGTAAATTTGAAATATTGGATATCATGAACTGCTATATATACGATGACTTTTGAACATTATTAAGGTAAATACATTGTTTGTTGTCTGTCAAAATCTTTCATTTGCTAACTATGCCTATCAGTAGTTAGTGCCTTCAGTAGTTAGAATTTTTTATTTAGCTGGCAGTATTGGCGCTCGCTGTATGTATTGCAGTCCGAGTAACGAAGATTTTGTGAGGTAAGTGATTCATGAAAGGTATAGGTTATTGTTAGTCAGGGCCATTCTTTTGTAGGGATTATTGAAAGCCGGCCGGAGTGGCCGAGCGGTTCTAGGCGCTACAGTCTGGAACCACGCGACCGCTACGGTCGCAGGTTCGAATCCTGCATCGGGCATGGATGTATGTGACGTCCTTAGGTTAGTTAGGTTTAAGTAGTTCTAAGTTCTAGGGGACTGATGACCACAGCAGTTAAGTCCCATAGTGCTCAGAGCCATTTGAACCATTTGATTATTGAAAGTCAGACTGCGTTGAGCTAAAAATATTGTGTGTCAGTTTAGTGTTGATCAGAATAAGTAAAGAGAGAAATGTCAGAGTACGTTCAGTTCTGCTCAGCTGTTTGAATATCAGATAACGTAAAGGGTTTACCAGCACTGTCTGTCATTAATTTTTCTCAGCGGATGTTTCAACATTTTAAAAATATTTTATTCTCTTGTACTTTCGTAATCATTCTCCTAATGTCATAGAACAATTGCAGACAAAATTTTGTGGGGTAGGTCTGACAAAAATATAAAGAATGTATAATTATATTGGCACGTTTATCAGTGGTATTTACTAAGGTACCGCGCATATACATTGAATTCATTGCCTTATTTCGTATAAGAAAAGAGACATTGTGCGAATTTTCGTAGTACCGAGTAGCACCAGCAAGAAGTAAGTCGATACAGAGCTTTAAATTAGCGATGAATATTTCCTTGTACTTGAGAACTAATATTGGTTACATTTTGTCCTGCTGAATAGGAGCAGTTTAACGCTAATTACGAAAACAGGTTTACAAACTCGATACTGCAACAAGAACTGCGAAATCTGCTTTCGCCATTAATAAAGGGTAGCAGGGAAAAATCATTGTTTCTTGCTCGCCACAACAAATGCTTTTCGACTCAAATGTAATAACTCAGAAGAAAAACACCCTTGAACAGCGTTTGCACTAGGCGGCTGTACTCTACCCCTTGTATTTTCCAGGAAAAAAATGGCATAAGGCGTTTAATTTCATTTTAATATAAGTTCGGAACTTCGAATCACCTTCACCTTCTTTCTTCTCGCTGGTCTGAAGCGCCTTGAATTCCTCTCCTGTGCCAGTGTCTATATCTCTGGTTTCCTCCAAATGGCGGCGTTCTGTGGAATTTACTCCCTCATATGTTAACATATGCCTTACCATCCGGTCTCCTCTTTTTGTTGTACATACTCCATTCCTCGCCTGTTCTGCGCAGAATCTCCTTAGCACTTATGTTGTCAGTCTTTCCACAACTGGTCTGTTATTCCACATTTCAAACGCATCTTATTTTATTTTGTTTCTGGTTTCCTCACAGTCGACGATACAATGTCCACTTGGTACATGTGCTTGTGAGTGAGAATTCATTTTAAAATTCAAGTGATTGTAGCGAGAAGTAAAACATTTTGAAGAATATTTATTCTTCAGAGGTCTCAGTCACCACTGAAACGGCCGTTTTTTCACTAAGGATCCCCTTGTATGTACTATTCATCGTCTGACATCGATCTTACTTCGTCCCTCATGCGGCTTTATGGTTCTCAGTTAGCACAAATAGCTATGACGTCCTCAAATGTTATTTAAATTTCTCTCTAATCTCATTCCTCCAGATAGCTGCTGAATTCTCCTCTGTGACATCCGTGCCTCCCTCCCATTCCCAGCATCAGTGGCCAAGTCTTAGTGGGGACGGTAATCAACATCCATGCCTTCGTATGGCAGTCGTACACAAGAACAGCTCGTCTATGGAGGACTACTCGTAGTTGCTAAGACAGAGATCAGGTTTCCCGATTATAAATGTAGTGGGTAAAATAAACCCCTCTCGGAAAGTAGTTCATACACCTTAAGATAGGCAACTCAACTTACTCCACCTGCCCAAGGTGCGGATGACGTGATTGGGTTGCCTGTCCTACCATGCATGAACTACTTTCCGGGCGAGGTTTATTTTGCTCACCGTGTACATTTGTATAGAGGTCGCCGCAGAGAACCAGCTCATACGAAAAGATTATCTATTTCTTAAATTGAAACTTAGGTATACCACATCGGTCCGTTAAAACTTCCAGGGCTATTTTTCCATCTAAGGCATCAATCTGCATCTTGCACAAACTGCTGAGTAATTTAAAACACAAATTTCATACGCAGTAACACATTTTCTGACGAAGTAGTTGATAATATCACAATAATTC
This sequence comes from Schistocerca serialis cubense, assembly GCF_023864345.2. Taxonomy (NCBI): domain Eukaryota; kingdom Metazoa; phylum Arthropoda; class Insecta; order Orthoptera; family Acrididae; genus Schistocerca; species Schistocerca serialis. The sequence continues at coordinate 914,170,971 of NC_064641.1, read as the reverse complement.
TATCGGTACTTCTTGCAGGCATGTGGAATCTCGAATAATGAATTCCCGCCTTACGGCTTAGTGTGCGCTAATGGTCGATCTGTATGTTTTAGCCTCAATCGTTGCTTGATGGGTGGGAAAAAGGTGTAAATGTTGTAGTATTTCTGGCTTATTCAGCCATCATATTAGGCTCCAGGAAGCTATTCCCAGGGCTGTGGAGATGCAAGAAGCATAGAGGTGACGCAATGTGGGATGATCTACCGCTGACAGATGTTAGATTCGGTACCATTCCTGTGAGAAAGACCGCCTGCATGATGCTTTGCTCTGTGATTGGCTGCTGTGTTCGGCGGTAGGGCGCCAAAACGTTAAATTTTAGTTGCTATTATTAATTAAACCTGTCATCCAAATTACTTCATTTTTTAAATAAAAATCTCTCAACAGCCAGCTATCAATCAGTCATTTCAAAATTATTAAAATCAAAGTATTACTAAAACGAAAGACTGACGATATTAGTGCCGATGCACTTCGGTAGCGTTTGGGTCACGCCTTGTTGGCTTGGCGCGCGAAGTGTCTCGGGCAGTCCGGCTCTTCAGTTCTGACCGTTCCAGTAGACAGACATTTTGACTGTGGCAGGATGTATTTCATGTTATTTTAGCCAGATATAGTGACTGTGGAAAGATATGTTCAATACGTTGTGATCAAGAATAGTTTCTCGTGTCTATAAACGCGAGTGGCATACCAAACGAGTTATAGTTTATTCGTAGCAGCAGTTCCTTGTGAAGTTAATTTCAGTCTCAAGAAAAAGAATCCACGACCTGCGTGCTGTTTTCTGCGCTGGGGACGTCATCATCATGGAGACATCAGGTTAGTGACGTGTACAAGAACTTGTGTTTTCCACACAGGACAGTGGAAACAACTAGGCACCTCACGTGTACTGCATGCACAGTACAAACGTGCTCAGTGACACGTCATCTGCAGTAGTGCAGAGGAGGTAAAGAAGAATGAAAGTATTAACACTATCTCACTTTTATTCCTTTTTCTTGCCGTACTGTGACACCCCGTTTCTGTCGTACTCCATTCTCTCTGCCAGGTATCATTTCGCGAGCAGTCTGTTTGGCACCTTTCCAGGGTGTCCTCTCACATAATTTCAAATACCGTGCCGCGTCTACCTTTCTTTAAATAGTGCGCTGCTGCTCTTTGACGGATGGCGACGTGACTGGGGGCGGTGCACACTTCCATCAGCAGCCGAGTACAGCAACTAGATCGACAACAGCTAGAACGAGTCTGGGAGCTGCAGCCGCGGCCGTGGCAGAGCTGTTGGTGGCCCGGCGCCGCGTCCCGCCGCCCGCAGCACTCGACAGCTGAGGCGACGCGGGGCGCAGCGGCCGCGGCTGCCGCTTAATGAGGGCCGCCCGTCCCGCGCAGTCTGTCAGCGTCGGACGCGATCGATGGCCCCCGCGACGCCCGGCGCCGCCCCCATCCTCCAGCTGGCGCCCTGTCCTCGCAGTGGGCCCGGTAGCCGCTGCCCGACTACCCGACTACTGAGCACTGGCCACAGCCCTCACGCTTGTCGCGCCTCACGAGGTCGTATGAGAAGGCCACTGGATTGCAAAAGAGGGTACAGGCCACGCCAGAAGCATATCCGAGGGTTCACCGGCTTGTCTACACCTACAGCTATATACAGGGTGGTCCATTGATAGTGACCGGGCCAAATATCTCACGAAATAAGCATCAAAGAACGAAACTCGTCTAGCCTGAAGGGGGAAACCACATGGCGCTATGGTTCGCCCGTTAGATGGCGCTGCCATAGGTCAAACGGATACCAACTGAGTTTTTTTAAAATAGGAACCCCCACTTTTACATATTCGTGTAGCACGTAAGGAAATATCAATGCTTTAGTAGGACCACTTTTCTCGCTTTGTGATAGATGGCGCTGTAATAGTCACAAACGTGGTATCACCTAACATACCGCCAGTGCGGACGGTATTTGCTAAGTGATACAATACCCGTGTTAAAATGGACCCTTTACTAGTTGCGGAAAAGGTCGATATCGTATTGATGTATGGCTATTGTGATCAAAATACCCAACGGGCGTGTGCTATGTATGCTGCTCGGTATCCTGGACGACATCATCCAAGTGGCGCTGGATAGTTACGTTATTTAAGGAAACAGGAAGTGTTCAGCCACATGTGAAACGTCAGCCACGACCTGCAACAAATGATGATGCCCAGGTAGGTGTTTTAGCTGCTGTAGCGGCTAATCTGCACATCAGTAGCAGTCAAATTACGTGAGAATCGGGAATCTCAAAAACGTCGGTGTTGAGAGTGCTACATCAACATCGATTGCACCCGTACCGTATTTCTATGCACAAGAAACTGCATGGCTACCACTTTTGATCGTCGTGTACAGTTCTACCACTGGGCACAGGAGAAATTAAGCGACAACGACAGATATTTTGCACCCATCCTATTTAGCGACGAAGCGTCATTCACCAACAGCGGTAACGTAAACCGGCATAATATGCACTATTGGGCAACGGAAAATCCACGATGGCTGCGGCAAGTGGAACTCAGTGACCTTGGCGGGTTAATGTATCGTGCGGCATTATGGGAGTAAGGATAATTGGCTCCCATTTTATCGATGGCAATCCAAACGGTGCAATGTATGCTGATTTCCTACGTAATGTTCTACCGATGTTACTTGAAGATGTTTCACTGCATGACCGATTGACGATGTACTTCCAACATGATGGATGTCCGGCACATAGCTCACGTGCGGTTGGAGCGGTATTGAATAGCATATTTCATGACAGATGGATTGGTCGTCGAAGCACCATACCATGGCCCGCACGTTCACCGGATCTGACGTCTCCGGATGTTTTTCTGTGGGGAAAGTTGAAGGATAGTTGCTATCGTGATCCACCGACAACTCCTGAGCATTACGGAAGGCCAACTACTCATTGTTGAGAGGAGTGTCGTTACACTTATTGCCAAATGCATTGAGGCTGACGCCATCATTTTGAGTATTTATTGGATTAATGTGGTTTTTACAGGTAATCACGCTGTAACAGCATGCGTTCTCAGAAATGATAAGTTCACAAAGGGACATGTATCACATTGGAACGACCGAAATAAAATGTTCAAACGTACCTACGTTCTGTATTTTAATTTTAAAAAACCTACCTATTACCAACTGTTCGTCTGAAATCGTCAGCCATATGTTTGTGACTATTACAGCGCCATCTATCACAAAGCGAAAAAAGTGGTCCAACTAAAACATTCATATTTCTTTACGTACTACACGAATATGTAATAAAAATGGGGGTTCCTATTTAAAAAAAAACAGTTGATATCCGTTTGACCTATGGCAGCGCCATCTAGCGGGCCAACGATAGCGCCATCTGGTTTCCCCTTCAAGCTAGACAAGTTTCGTTCTTTGTAGGTCTTTAGTTTGACGCTTATTTCGTGAGATATTTGGCTCGGTCACGATCTTTGGACCACCCTGTGTATACTCCGCAAACCACCATATGGTGCATGGCTAAGGGTATCCTGTACCACTACTAGTCATATTCTTTTCTGTTCCACTATATGCCCCCATACAAGTCCTAATCTCTCTACTCTTACCTTCGTGGTTCTTATGCGACATGTACGTTGGCGGCAGTTGAAGTGATCTGCAGTCATCCTGAAATGCCGCTTCTCTAAATTTTCGCAATTTTGCTCCATGAAAAGAACGTCGCCTCCCCTCCAGTGATTCCCATTTGAGTTCCCGAAGCATCTCCGTAATACTTGCGTGTTATTCGAACATACCGCTGACAAATCTAGCAACCCGCATCTGAATTGCTTCCATGTCTTCCTTTAATGCGACCTGGTGCAGATCCCACATCCTCGTCCAGTACTCAAAAATGAGTCCTGTGTGACGACTCCTTTACAGATGAAGCACAGTTTCCGAAAATTCTTCCAATAAACCGAAGTCGACCATTCGACTTCCCTATTGCAACCCTGACATGCTCGTTCCACTTCATAGCGCTTTCGAACTTTACTCTCAGATATTTATTCTACGTCATTCTGTAAACAAGCACACTACTAATGCTGTATTCGAACATTATGGCTTTATTACTTCTTCTCGTCTGCATTAACTAACTTTTTTTTTCATTTACAGCTAGCTGCCATTTTATCTAAGTCATCCTGCATCCTCCTTCAGTCACTCAACGACGACTCTCTCTCTTACACTGTAGGATCGTCAGGAAACAGCAGCAGACTGCTCCTTACCCTGTCCGCCAGGTCATTTACGTATACAGAAAATAACAGCGGTCCTACCTCACTTCCATGGCGCACTCCAGACAACAGACTCGCTGTCGAGCACAACATAATGGGTTCTGTTGCTGAATAAGCATCCGAGGGACTCATATCTCGGAATCTATACCACATGTTTGTACCTTCGTTAACATTCGGTGTTGTGGCACCGTGTCTAATGCTTTCCGGAACCCTAGGAACATGGGAGCCGCCTGTTATCCTTCATCCATGGTTCGCAGTATACCATGCGAGAAACGGGAAAGCTGCGTTCCGCACGAGCGATGCTTTCTAAAACCGTGCTGATTTGTGCACAGAAGCTTTCTCGTCTCATTGAAACTTTTTATACTCGAACTGAGAATATATTCAAAGATTCTGCAGCAAACCGATGTTAAAGGTGTTGGTCCATTATTTTGTGAGTCCGTTCTTTTACCATTGTTATGTACAGGAGCCACATGCATTATTATTGGGTCGCTTGGTACTTTGTGGTGGGTGAGGGATTCGCGATTAATTCAAGCTATGTAAGGCGCCAGTGATGCAGAGTTTTTTTTTTGGTCATCAGTCTACTGACTGGTTTGATGCGGCCCGCCACAAATTCCTTTCCTGTGCTAACCTCTTCATCTCAGAGTAGCACTTGCAACCTACGTCCTCAATTATTTGCTTGACGTATTCCAATCTCTGTCTTCCTCTGCAGTTTTTGCCCTCTACAGCTCTCTCTAGTACCATGGAAGTCATTCCCTCATGTCTTAGCAGATGTCCTATCATTCTGTCCCATATCAGTGTTTTTCACATATTCCTTTCCTCTCCGATTTTGCGTAGAACCTCTTCATTCCTTACCTTATCAGTCCACCTAATTTTCAACATTCGTCTATAGCACCACGTCTCAAATGCTTCGATTCTCTTCTGTTCCGATTTTCCCACAGTCCATGTTTCACTACCATACAATGCTGTACTCCAGACGTACATCCTCAGAAATTTCTTCCTCAAATTAAGGCCGGTATTTGATATTAGTAGACTTCTCTTGGCCAGAAATGCCTTTTTTGCCATAGCGAGTCTGCTTTTGATGTCTTCCTTGCTCCGACCGTCATTGGTTATTTTACTGCCTAGGTAGCAGAATTCCTTAACTTCATTGACTTCGTGACCATCAATCCTGATGTTAAGTTTCTCGCTGTTCTCATTTCTACTACTTCTCATTAGCTTCGTCTTTCTCCGATTTACTCTCAAACCATACTGTGTAATTAGACTGTTCATTCCGTTCAGCAGATCATTTAATTCTTCTTCACTTTCACTCAGGATAGCAATGTCATCAGCGAATCGATTGTGCGATAATTCTCGCACTTGTCAGCTCTTGCCGTCTTCGGAATTGTGTGGATGATGCTTTTCCGAAAGTCAGATGGTATATCGCTAGACTCATATATTCTACACACCAACGCGAATAGTCGTTTTGATGCCACTTCCCCCCAATGATTTTAGAAATTCTGATGGAATGTTATCTATCCCTTCTGCCTTATTTGACCGTAAGTCCTCCAAAGCTCTTTTAAATTCCGATTCTAATACTGGATCCCCTATCTCTTCTAAATCGACTCCTGTTTCTTCTTCTATCACATCAGACAAATCTTCACCCTCATAGAGGCTTTCAATGTATTCTTTCCACCTATCTGCTCTCTCCTCTACATTTAACAGTGGAATTCCTGTTGCACTCTTAATGTAACCACCGTTGCTTTTAATGTCACCAAAGGTTGTTTTGACTTTCCTGTATGCTGAGTCTGTCCTTCCGACAATCATATCTTTTTCGATGTCTTCATATTTTTCCTGCAGCCATTTCGTCTTAGCTTCCCTGCATTTCCTATTTATTTCATTCCTCAGCGACTTGTATTTCTGTATTCCTGATTTTCCCGGAACATGTTTGTACTTCCTCCTTTCATCAATCAACTGAAGTATTTCTTCTGTTACCCATGGTTTCTTTGCAGCTACCTTCTTTGTACCTATGTTTTCCTTCCCAACTTCTCTGATGGCCCTTTTTAGAAATGTCCATTCCTCTTCAACTGTACTGCCTACTGCGCTATTCCTTATTGCTGTATCTATAGCGTTAGAGAACTTCAAATGTATCTCGTCATTCCTTAGTACTTCCGTATCCCACTTCTTTGCGTATTGATTCTTCCTGACTAATGTCTTGAACTTCAGCCTACTCTTCATCACCACTATATTGTGATCTGAGTCTATATCTGCTCCTGGGTACGCCTTACAATACAGTATCTGATTTCGGAATCTCTGTCTGACCATGATATAATCTAATTGAAATCTTCCCGTATCTCCCGGCCTTTTCCAAGTATACCTCCTCCTCTTGTGATTCTTGAACAGGGTATTCGCTATTACTAGCTGAAACTTGTTACAGAACTCAATTAGTCTTTCTCCTCTTTCATTCCTTGTCCCAAGCCCATATTCTCCTCTAACCATTTCTTCTACTCCTTCCCTTACAACTGCATTCCAGTCGCCCATGACTATTAGATTTTCGTCCCCCTTTACATACTGCATTACCCTTTCAATATCCTCATACACTTTCTCTATCTGTTCATCTTCAGCTTGCGACGTCGGTATGTATACCTGAACTATCGTTGTCGGTGTTGGTCTGCTGTCGATTCCGATTAGAACAACCCGGTCACTGAACTGTTCACAGTAACACACCCTCTGCCCCACCTTCCTATTCATAACGAATCCTACACCTGTTATACCATTTTCTGCTGCTGTTGATATTACCCGATACTCATCTGACCAGAAATCCTTGTCTTCCTTCCACTTTACTTCACTATCTAGATTGAGCCTTTGTATTTCCCTTTTCAGATTTTCTAGTTTACCTACCACGTTCAAGTTTCTGACATTCCACGCCCCGACTCGTAGAACGTTATCCTTTCATTGATTATTCAATCTTTTTCTCATGGTAACCTCCCCCTTTGCAGTCCCCTCCCGGAGATCCGAATGGGGGACTATTCCGGAATCTTTGGCCAATGGAGAGATCATCATGACACTTCTTCAATTACAGGCTACATGTCCTGTGGATACACGTTACGTGTCTTTAATGCAGTGGTTTCCATTGCCTTCTGCATCCTCATGTCGTTGATCATTGCTGATTCTTCCGCCTTTAGGGGCAATTTGCCACCCCTAGGACAAGAGAGTGCCCTGAACCTCTATCCGCTCCTCCGCCCTCTTTGACAAGGCCGTTGGCAGAATGAGGCTGACTTCTTATGCCGGAAGTCTTCTGCCGCCAATGCTGATTATTTATCAAAATTTAGGCTGTGGCGGGGATCGAACCCGGGACCGAAGACGTTTTGATTATGAATCAAAGACGCTAGCCCTAGACCACGGGTACAGTGTAGTGTTGAGTACCCTAAGTAAAACCGAAGTGGGATAAAATCAGGACATGGTGACTTATTTGCTTTCAATTCCTTCAGATGTTTCTGTACACCAGTGATGCTTATTACTATGTCCTCCATACGGGAGTCTGTGTCATGGTCAAACGACGATATGTTCCTGCGTGAACGATTTCTTAAACCCGAAATTTAAAACTTGCAATTCACTTTTGCTGTCTTCTACTGCCACATCAGACTGGTGAACAAGTGACAGGATAGAAACCTTAGACCCACTTAGGGATTTTACGTATGTAGGACCGCCCTATCGCATAAATCTATGGAGAGAGTATCTCTCCATTGCCGATGTCGGTAACGCACACATGCGAAGACGTAAAGGGTATTTTTATAGCCGTTGTGTCAGCCTCCTTTCTTAAAAATTAAATTAGGTTCAGTTTAATTAAATTTTGTTCAAAAGTCTCGGATCCCGAACGTTAAACTTGGGTAATAAATTTTAATGGAGTGAATAACAGTTACAAGGAGGCCTAACACACGAATCGCTTGGAGAATTTAAGTTACCGGTATAGCAATTTGCGCTCCAGTATTCGCATATGACAGCATTCAATAGCGTTATACAGTTCCGCAAACCGCTTTAAAAGCAAAGAATACCAAATATAACACAGACAGTACCTAATTGTCTCAGGCTTAATGCCGCATTTGGACGCTGCGTTAATCTGATTGAAAATAAGTAATCTCACGCCGGTCCACTTTGTAAATGAAACGCCGGAATCGCGAGAATAAAAGAGAATATATATTCTTGAAATAATACAGGATGCATATAAATAAAACCATCCTGTGAAGTACACTAAGGGGAAAAAGAGATAACGACCTACCACAAAGGAATTATCCGAATGGGACGGACGGTGGATGTGATGTACATGTGCAGAGCAACAAATCATTCCAGCTTCAGAAAAACTGGATGATTTATTCAAGAGGAGGTGCTTGACAAATTGAGCAAATCAGCAACGCGTTTGTCCAACTCTGGCCCTTCAGATACTTAGGTTGAAGTTGACTGACAGAGTTGTTGGAGGTCCTTCTGAAGGATGTCGTGCCAGACCGCACATTCTGTCCAACTAGAACGTTAGATCGTCAAAATCACGAGACAGTTCGAGGGCTCTGTTCTCAGATCCGGAGGGACCTGGATGCTGGCCAAGTCAGTCCAGAATGGCTTGCAATGAAAGGCAACAAAAGTGGGCGTACAATATCGTCAACCTAACGCTACGCTGTAAGGGCTTCAGGGATGGGCCGGCCGAAGTGGCCATGCGGTTAAAGGCGCTGCAGTCTGGAACCGCATGACCGCTACGGTCGCAGGTTCGAATCCTGCCTCGGGCATGGATGTTTGTGATGTCCTTAGGTTAGTTAGGTTTAACTAGTTCTAAGTTCTAGGGGACTAATGACCTCAGCAGTTGAGTCCCATAGTGCTCAGAGCCATTTGAACCATTTTTGTCAGGGATGACAATCAAAGGGGTCCTGCTACGAAAATAAACGGCACCCCACACCATCAGTCCTGGTCGTCGGCCCGTACTTCGGGTGACAGTCAGGCTGGTATCCTACTGCTATCCGGGACGTTTTCAGACACATCTTCGGCCTGAAATCTCATACGCTGGAGTAGAAATGTCTTCAGTGACGAGTCCCGTTCCGAAGTGAGCCACGATGACAAGCGAAGACACGTCTGGAGACGCCCAACTTGACAGACTGCCACGATACTCCTCAGGAGGACATCGAACAACTCTATCAGTCAATGCCAAGTCGAATATCTGGTTGCATAAGGCCAGAGTTGGACCAGCACGTTATTGACTTGCTCAATTTGTGAAGTCCCCCTCTTGAATAAATCATCCATTTTTTCTGAAACTTGAATGATTTGATCGTCTGCACATGTACATACATTTATTGATTTCCGTCCCGTTCGGATAATTTCGTGGTGCGTGGTATTTTTTTTTTGTCTTACATTGTATTTTGCTGTCCGCTGCTATTTTGCTCATCCTCTGTTATCGGCAGTGTGCCTCGTAGTTACAACTTCCTGACAGTCTCTAAGAAAATATTAATAATAAACGCAATAGCCCTATCCTGGCGCAAATATAATCACGCCAATCTAGAACGACTACAGTACAAAGTCACTAGCACAATATCTTAATTTTCTTGTTTTGCAGGAAATCGGCGACTTGTGAATCTCATGCCTCTTAGTCCAGTGTTTCGTCCTTCCGCTACATCCACAACAGTTCTCTTGGCACTGCAGTCTCGGCAATATGAACCTGGGTGGCGACTCGGATGTTCTTACGGGAAAATGAAAAGATTTTTCCTCATTTGTCGCCATTCTACCATCACTCAGCATCAGTTCCAAAACACACACATCAAAAAAAGTTTTGCGTCACCTCAGTTCCGAGAGTTCATGAACCAGTACAGAAAATTGGAATAGAGAGCAACATAAAAATCATTTCCGACCTTTTTACTGCTCATGAAAACCACATATTGCATGTTTCACAACCATACAGCTAGACCTTCAGAGCTGGTGTCCAGATTGCTGTGCACACCGGTGCCTCTAATACCCACTAGCAGATCCTCTTGCGCTGATGCATGTCTGCATTCGTCGTGGCACACTATCCACAAGTTTATAATGGTACTGTTGGTCTAGATTGTCCCACTCCTCAACGGCGATTCGGCGTTGATCCCTCAGAGTGGCTGGAGGATCACGTCGTCCATAAACAGCCCTTTCCAATCCATCCCAAGCATGTTCGATAGGGTTCATGTCTGGAGAACATGGTGGCCACTCTAGTCGAGCGATGTCGTTAGCCTGAAGGAAGTAATTCACAAGATGTGCGCGATGGGGGTGCGAATTGTCGTCCATGATGACGAATGCCTCGCCAATATGCTGCCGATATGGTTGCACCATGGGTAGGAGGATAACAATTACGCATCGTTCAGCCGTTACAGCGCCTTCCATGACCACCAGCGGCGTACTTCGGCCCCACATATTGCCACCCCAAAACATCAGGGAACCTCCACCTTGCTGCACTCGCTGGACAATGTGTCTAAGGCGTTCAGCCTGACCGAGTTACCTCCAGACACGTCTCCGACAATTGTCTGGGTGAAGGCATATGCGACACTCATCGGTGAAGAGAACGTGAAGCCACTCCTGAGCGGCCCATGCAGCATGTTGTTGGGCGCATCTGTACCGCGCTGCATGGTGTCGTGGTTACAAAGATGGACCTGGCCGTGGACGTCGGGAGTGAAGTTGCGCACCATGCAACATATTGCGCACAGTTTGAGTCGTAACACGACGTCCTGTGGCTGCAGGAAAAACATTATTCAATATGGTGGCTTTGCTGTCAGTGTTCCTCCGAGCCGTAATCCGTAGGTAGCGGTCATGCACTGCAGTAGTAGCCCTTGGGCGGCCTTAGCGAGGCATGTCATCGACAGCTCCTGTCTCCTCCATGTCCGAACAACATCTCTTTGGTTCACTCCGAGACGCCTGGACACTTCCCTTGTTGAGAGCCCTTTCGGGCACAAAGTAACAATGAGGACGCGATCGAACCGCGGTATTGACCGTCTAGGCATGGTTGAACTACAGACAACACGAGCCGTATACTTCCTTCCTGGTGGAATGACTGGAACTGATCGGCCGTATGTCCCCCTCCGTCTAATAGACGCTGCTCATGCATGGTTGTTAAAATCTTTGGGCGGGTTTGGTGACGTCTCTGAACAATCAAAGAGACTGTGTCTGTGATGCAATATCCACAGTGAACGTCTATCTTCAGGAGTTCTAGGTCTTTGTCTTTTTAATTAATATTTTATTGGAGAACAAAGTAATGAACGTAAGGGGACCGCTACACAGTGTTCCTCCAGCTGGGGCAGGACATATGCTGGTATTAGGCCATGACGGTGGCGTAGTGATAGAGGGGTTGACGGGGGTAGGGGGAAGGGGAAGTAAGGGGAACTGGGAGTTCTGCTGAGTTGCGGGATATCACGTAAGTGGTCGTTTTGGCGCATTCTCTAAAGCTTGTTTCAAAAGAGTGAACGCCATAAACGCGAATTTAATTCGTATAAGTTCCAGTTTCTAGCGGTAACAATACTATCTTTTGTATAATTTATAAAATACGTCGCAGTTGCTCAGGATTGGATTCTAGAGAATTCAGGAACGTTTCGGCGCCAGTTTTTGGCCGGAAACTGGAGGAGAGGTGGTGGCGTGAAGTTACTGGTTGCTCAATCTTCGTGTTCCGCTCTAAACCACAGTGTCCCATCTAGGTGGATCTGTTGGTTGTGATTAGTCTGCTGGGTGTGAATGTTTGGCAGACATGACGCCACTCTCTTCACGCAGCATTTACGGTTACCTACGCAAGTAAGTTGCATTTAGCCAGGCTGACACATAAGCCAACCAGTAAAGTAACGAGTGCATCACGTCGAATAATACGTGTGGATCCCAGAGAAAGAGCCGGCCATTGTGGCCGTGTGGTTCTAGGCGCTTCAGTCTGGAACCGCGTGACCGCTACGGTCGCAGGTTCGAGTCCTGCCTCGGGCATGGATGTGTGTGATGTCCTTAGGTCAGTTAGGTTTGAGTATTCTAATTAATGAAATTAGTCATGAAGAAATTATTCAAAATAGTCCCCATTTGCTTCAATGCATAAAGTCAATCGTCTGCAAAACATGTCCATAGTTTTGAGCAGCACATCCCATGGTATGGCTGCACACGCTCTTCGGATGCTTTGCTCCATATCGTTTTGGGTAGTGGGCTGTCTGTCATAAACAATATTTTTTTTAAATAACCCCATGCCGGCCGCGGTGGTCTAGCGGTTCAGGCGCTCAGTCCGGAACCGCGGGACTGCTACGGTCGCAGGTTCGAATCCTGCCTCGGGCATGGATGTGTGTGATGTCCTTAGGTTAGTTAGGTTTAAGTAGTTCTAAGTTCTAGGGGACTGATGACCACAGATGTTAAGTCCCATAGTGCTCAGAGCCATTTGAACCATTTTTTAAATAACCCCACACGAAAAAATCAGGAGATGTTAGGTCTGGCGAACGTGGAGGCCACTGAATTGCTCCGCCGCGTCCTATCCACTGACCATGGTACCGAAAATAAAAAATTCCACACATTTTTAGCATAATGGGGAGCTGCTCCGCCCTGTCGGAACCACATTCGTTGCCTAGTTTCTAAGTCAACATCTTCCATTAGCTCCAACAAATCATCGCAGAGAAGTTGTAAATAAGATTCCCCAGTAACATTAAGGTCAAAAAAATGCCGTCCTATCAAGTAACCGTTTAAAATTCCACACCAGACACTTAACGATCATTTGTGTTGATTGTCAACGTGTCTGTGCCAGTGTGGATTGACAGGAGACCAATAATGACAATCATGGCGATTTTAATTCGCCATTGTTTTTGAATGTGGCTTCATCGGTGAACACAACGTATCTAAAAAAAAAATCATTGTCACCTCTTATCATTTCCAAGGCCCATTGGCTGAAATAACGCGTATTTGCATATCTTTCGGCGTTAATGCCTGTGTCAGTGTGATATGATATCCATGATATTAATGTGACTTCAAAATCTTCAAAACAGTTTATTTCGATATTCCAGTTTGTCTCTGAATCGCACAACTAAACATTTCGGGATCCAGTTGAACACAGTCGAGAACGGTAAGTGTACGAGCGTCATTTTCATTGTATTCACGTTGACGAGGTGGACGGTACATGTATCAATTTCGAGCTCGTTGAGTGCAATTTCGAATAATGTTTTCGCTTGGATGTCATCTGTTTGGGAAACGATTCGCGTACAATTGTCCAGCTGCAGCTATTTGTTATGGCATTCACCTAAAATTAACATCATATCAACAATCTCTGTAGGAGCATAGTGAGCCATGTTTCGCTAAAGAATAATTTACTTTCGTCAGTTGATGTTTACGGTTCACAACCTGAAAGTGAAGTGACGTCTGATCGCATAGCACCGACCCTTATACTAAGTCATAGTTCACAGTTTAGACACGGTAGCGCCACAATCAGGTTAGTAATGCAATTGTGAAGAGTTCCCTAAGGAGATTTTAATACCATTCCGCCTGCCCCCATCAAAAACTGTGGCGGGTAGGATACATTTTGTAAAAGAAATAGCTTAATTTGTCGTAATGAAAGAATTGGTCCACATTTTGTATCGATTTAATGCGTCCTTCTCGGATCATTCTATATAAATGGGAGTTCTTCCCCAATTTTAATTTTTCTCCATTTCAGCTCCATCTGTCAATGGTTTAAAAATTTTTTCAGACAAAACTTGATTACTTTTTATGGACCATCCGAATCTGCAACAAAAAATGGGGGTTCCCATTTAAGATTTAAAAGCTGCCCCCCGTCCCGGGGACTGTAAGTCACGTGTAGTATCATTTAATGTCCCCCTTTGAACTTACGAACTTGTCTTACGCACTATTTTTACCTGATTAATAGTTTTCGAGATAATCTCATCCAAAACTTTAGATGGACCACCGCTTCAAAACCAAGCTCGAGATTTTCAAATTCTTTCCCTCTCTACGCGCAAACATCAACCGAAAAAATTAACGGGACCTTTTTGTAGGAAATTTAATGTAGTTAAATTTTATACTGGGTTATGTTTTCACTAGAGGCAAAAATTTTCTAGTTATTCAAGAAGAACGTACAAAAGTTACCTTCAAACGTACCCCAGCTCTTACACTCAACCTCTCCCCCCCTCCCCCCCCATTGGTCAGGATTTCTGTTGGCTACGGCAAATAAAAGTGGTCCGGGAGAGTGGATACGAATGATCGTGAATTTGCGGTAGCATTTTCGGAGGAGGAATAGACCTACAATTACTTCCAACTGGATGGAGCAACTGAACATACAGCTTTCCGAACTTTGTAGCACATTTCCAGAATCTTCATGGCTGACATAGTTATTAGCAGAGGCATTCTGGTCGCTGCCACCCAGGTCACCTGATCTGTCAATGTGCCATTACTTTGTGTGTGGAGCCTTCAAGTCTAAAGTGCATCGCAACAACCCTCATAGTCTTCAAGAACTGCAGCAGAAAGTTTCAGTTGATACTGCGGCAATTTCAGCAGTCCAGCTTCGATCCGCCTCCAGCAACTTTTGACCAGGTCCCAAAATTGCCAAGAGATGATCTGCTGTCGTCAGATTAGTACTGTATTTCCTTTCCTCTGCGGTGTTTCGTTGTATGCTGGAACTCTTTTCTCCACTTCTATTTGCCGCACCTTGCAGTATATCATTCATGGCACTCCCTCCTACTATTGTACAAAAATTTGTGACTGCTGGAATTATTTCCCACATTCCACATCATTTGGTCTCCACTGACTGGCCTTACTACGTCACCGGCCTAATCGAGTACTTATAAATTGTAAAATGGACGTTTGTGTAAATTGTAGATAGCAATTTTGTTAATTACAGCTGCACAAAATAAACAATTACATCGCTGTATTCGTCAAGCCTTCCAACTACGAAATTACTATGGTGACAAGAGTTAGGTCTGGATCGAATTATCGACGTAATTAGTTTTAGCCCTAACGTTTGCAAAGTCGTTTTTCGTTCATTGCTCTCGCTGGCTCATTTAAAATAATATTACCAACAAAATACCTGTTTTTGCTGGTAGTTAGCCCAATCAAAATAGGTCGACTACGAGGAATAGTTCGCATAGATGGAATTCTTTGTACAGTCGTAGGTGGAAGTGCCCTAATAATATACCATAAATCCTGATTGGTAAAGTATGAGTGTGGGGTGGAGTCGCGTCTGAGGCTCACATTTTCTTGAATAAGCTACAGCTGGGCCATTGCCGACTCTAGTCACTTGAATGGACGAACCGTCGCGTCTAGTGGAAACGTTCAAAAATGGTTCAAATGGCTCTGAGCACTATGGGACTTAACATCTGAGGTCATCAGTCCCCTATAACTTAGAACTACTTAAACCTAACTAACCTAAGGACATCACACACATCCATGCCCGAGGCAGGATTCGAACCTGTGACCGGAGCGGTCGCACGGTTCCAGACTGAAACGCCTAGAGCAGCTCGGCCACACCGGTCGGCAGCGGAAACGTATCCCAAGACAAACTTTGACTACGTTATATTTCCTACAAAAAGGGGACCTTGTTCATTATTTCTGTAAGACTAATACTATACGCGTAGCGAACAAGAGAATATGAAAATCTCGCGCGTGATTTTTTTGAAGGCCAGAATGAACATTGCAGGTTGCCTGAAACGACATCGGTAGGGAATCTGAATCGCCGTGTATATCGACGCATGCGTATGTCTACTTAAGGACGTTATTTCCGAAAGAGCTAAATTTATTAGTGCCTCTTCCCCATGATGTGACGCTATACCTAGTGGAAATGTACAGTTCGTATCTCTGTCAGCGCAGCTCCCTATTCACTGCAATGTTTTCAGCCTGCCCAGCATCAGCACAGCCGTGCGAACTAACAGGATCTCTGCCCGGCCGCCGTAGTGTTTTCTCCCTTTCTTCTCATTTAAGACACGTCCTTTGTGCGCGCCGCCCCTTGCGTCAGGGAGTCGATTGTGCGGCATTCTTTTGTCTCCGCGTCTGCCGCACTGTCGGCTTCAGTTCTCGACTTTCTTTTGTCTGTGGAGAGATTTGTTACGTGGCACGTCATGCGCCAGGCGCGTTTTCACACCACCAGCCGTTTTCCCCTGACATTTCTGTGCGCTTTCTGTTCTGGTTTTAGACACCGAGCAACTTCTATTGTACAAAAAAAAAAAAAAAAAAAAAAAAAAAAAAAAAAACTTCCAAATAAATTCTTTTGTGTGGCAATGACATTATCCTCTAAAGCGTGCTCGCACATGCGTTAACTTCATCGCTGCAAGTTACGGTACTATTTCATTTGTTTGCCTTAACATATACCCAGTCACTCTGAGCAATAAAATGCACCGGCGCTTTTCCATCACAAATGTTTTGTGATCACTGTAACTTAGCGCTTCTCGGTTAGTATGCTGCGAGCGGATATCTCGGTAGGTTGTCTTATAGTGTTAAGCGCCCACTTTAACTGACAATGGCTAAAGATTTAAGTCACACTGTAAAGTATTTTGTTGTTTTAGTTTGTATTATGCTAATTAGTTTAAAGGACCTTAATCTATGTGTATAGGTTCTGCTTTCACAGGAACGCAGAGAACTGATATCAGTATGTTTCGTCTGTATCTCGCCTACCCTAGAAGACTAGTCCAGGTGAGCGACATACCCACTTCCAGCAGCCACGCACCAAGTGCCAAAGTATTGGGACCATATAGTAACACTTTCGCTATACATTATAGGTTCTTCAGATATAACTTGGTTATTATTTGACAGGCAGGGGACTAATAAACAGCCGGCCGGTGTGACCGAGCGGTTCTAGGCGCAACTACCCTTACACTGTGTAAGGGTAGTTGACTAGACCCCTCCTGAGCGATCAGTTTCTATGTATATAAAAATGTGGCATTAGTTGCTGCGGTTAGTTCATGCATTGCACTCCGCATGGATCGCAGTATTGCGTTTGAAATATTTTGGCATATTCCTCATCACGCTGTTGCAGCGGGAGGACGAGGTGAGTTGTCTGCTGCGCATAGAAGCATTGCAGAACAGTTGTTGGGGACATTAGAGAATTTTAAAACTCGGAGTCAGATAGTTGAGAATTTATTTCTTTATAATTCGTAGGAAGGTAATAACAGTGTATGAGTATTACTTTGTAGTGCAAGTCTGTGTGTATGTCTCATTGTGATACTAACTCACAAGCATAAACTGGGAAGTACGAAAAATTATTTACTGTAATGGTGATTTTGAATTTGTTATGATATAGCCAACTGGGTTTTCTATAGCCAACTGGAGTTTTCTATGCATTTCAAAAGTCGTTCCATAGAAATAAGCTGTTGCTAACTTCTTGTTCTTTACTTATCGTATACGAATATTTGTAAAATTAAATAGTGTCTAATGTTGTTTCCTATATTACTGTAATTATATTTATTATTTTCACTTTATTTGTGCTGTATCATGGTAGGCTGCCATAATAACGTGGTAGAAAAGTTGCACCTCCCAGATACAGCATGTGGTGTAATTTTTCTAATAGAAGTAGTAAACTTACTTGTTTTGTAAGTTCGTTAGCGCATATTGTTCAGACCTATAAAAAGGTATTGAGGGAAGGAAATTTCTGTCAGACTTAGAAACTTATTTTTTGGAACTAGGTGGAAAGAGTATTGAAACCTGCCTGTAGGTTTTGTCGAGATCACCCCCCCCCCCCCCACCCTAGTGAAATAATAAAAAATTGTCAATGAAGTGTCAGCTTTGTTATAGAAATACATCAAATATGCATGTGGAAGAAAGAAATATTGTTAGTTTCGATATTCAAAATTTCACCGAAAACTACTGGTCTATTTTATAACATGATTCAATAAATTTTGATTTTTCAAGGCATTTATATGTAATGAATAAGATATCTGAAAATTTGCGTCCATGTTGTGGGAAACAATCAAATCAATATTATACAAAATAAATCAGTTTGAAAGTGATAATTAAAAATCATTAGCCGAAAACATAATACTACAAGTAACATACACTTTGTAGAGCTGGGACACTTGTTTTGGAGCATACATCTTCAAGGCGAATAGTTACAGCAGTTCCTTGTCATTCCAGATCTGCACGTTCGAAGAATTAGACAGTTGGTGTCGTCCTTCCAGTATGTGACTGTTATATTTCAGTCTATGAGCAAATCACTTTTCGAGCAGTGGAATCGGAAATTTATGTATTTATGATTATTACACTAACCGAGTCGAAACAAGTACTTAATGGGAAATCAATCCAGAGATAAATATGATGCCGTATTTTCTTTTTTTTTTGTGGTTTTAGGGTGCACAACTTCAATGGTCATTAGCGCCCAGACTACGTTAGGAATGCACCGCGAGGCACAAGTTTAAAACAGCAACTAAAAGGGAAAACCCGATAAAAGACAGATTGACAGGCATAATCAAATGTCCTTAGACAGGTTTGTAAAGTTGATAAAACGAAGAACGCCAGCAGCTGCTCCTGGGTCATCCGCTAAAATGGCATCTAGAGTACATGGCAGGCCAAGATCAAGACGCAGTGTAGTAAAATCCGGACAGGACGTTAAAATGTGGCGGACCGTCAGCAATTGCCCACATGTCCAGAACGGCGCCGGCGCAGCCGTCAGCAGATGGCGATGGCTGAACCGGCAGTGTCCAATTCGTAACCGGGCCTAAACGACCTCCTCCCGCCGAGAAGGGCGTGAGGAGGACGTCCAAGCCGCGGGAAGAGGTTTCAAGGCCCGAAGCTTGTTGTCCGTAAGTGCAGCCCAATCGGCATGCCACAGCGATAAAATGCGCCGACAAATGACCCTGCTACAATCTGATGAAGGGACACAACAAGAAGCTGTCCGAGGCTGGAGGACAGCAGCCTTGGCCGCGGCATCTGCAGCTTCGTTCCCTGGGATACCGACATGGCCAGGAACCCACATAAAGGTAACCGGAGAACCGTCGTCCACCAGCTGCTGAAGAGAGCGTTGGATCCGGTGCACGAAAGGGTGAACCGGATACGGATCACTGAGGCTCTGGATGGCGCTCAGGGAATCGGAGCAGATGACATAAGCAGAATGTCGGTGGCGGCAGATGTAAAGAACAGCCTGGTAGAGGGCAAAGAGCTCAGCTGTGAAGACCGAACAATGGCAATGGAGCCGGTATTTGAAACTTTGTGCCCCGACAATAAAAGAACACCCGACCCCGTCATCGGTCTTAGAGCCATCTGTATAAATGAAGATCGTATTAATGAACTTCTAACGAAGTTCGACGAACCGCGAGCGGTATACCGAAGCTGGGGTAACCTCCTTTGGGAGCGAGCTGAGGTCAAGGTGAACGCGAACCTGAGCCTGGAGCCAAGGTGGCGTGTGGCTCTCGCCCACTCTAAAGGTTGCAGGGAGTGAAAAATCAAGGTGTTGAAGGAGGCGACGAAAGCGAACTCCAGGGAGTAGCAGGGCAGAGACATACAACCAGTATTGACGGTCGAGACAGTCGTCAAAAAAGGAACGATAAGACGGGTGGTCGGGCATTGACAGTAGCCGACAGGCATACCGACAAAGCAGTATATCGCGCCGGTAGGTGAGTGGCAATTCACTGGCTTCAGCATGAAGACTCTCGACGGGACTAGTATAAAACGCTCCGATCGCAAGACGTAAACCCCGATGTTGTATGGAGTTGAGGCGGCGTAAGATGGACGGCCGTGCAGAGGAGTATACGAAGCTCCCATAATCCAGCTTGGAGCGCACGATCGACCGATATAGGCGAAGTAGGACGGTTCGATCCGCTCCCCACGACATACCACTGAGAACACGGAGGACATATAGAGAACGGGTACAACGGGCAGCCAAATATGACACATGTGGAGAGCAGCTAAGTTTCCTGTCAAATGTAAGACCTAAAAATTTTGTTGTCTCCACGAATGGGAGAGAAACGGAATCGAGTCGTAAGGACGGTGGGAGAAACTCTTTGTAGCGCCAGAAGTTAATACAGACCGTCTTCTCGGCAGAAAAACGGAAGCCATTGGCGACACTCCAGGAGTAAAGACGGTCAAGATAACGCTGAAGACAGCGCTCCGGGAAACATGTACGCTGCGCGCTGCAATAGATGGTAAAATCGTCCACGAAAAGGGAGCCTGATACATCAGCTGGGAGGCAATCCATTATTGGATTGATCGCTATGGCGAAGAGAGCGACGCTCAAAACTGAGCCCTGTGGCACCCCATTCTCCTGGCGAAAGGTGTCTGACAGGACAGAACCCACACGTACCCTGAACTGTCGATCCATTAAAAAGGAACGAATAAAAAGAGGGAGGCGACCGCGAAGGCCCCATGTATGCATGGTGCGGAGAATGCCCGCTCTCCAACAGGTGTCGTAAGCCTTCTCCAAATCAAAGAACACAGCCGCGGTCGGGCGCTTCCGCAAGAAGTTATTCATAATGAAGGTCGACAAGGTAACCAGATGGTCAACAGCAGAGCGGCGCCTACGAAATCCACATTGTACGTTGGTAAGTAGGCGTCGAGATTCGAGCAGCCAAACCAAACGAGAGTTAACCATTTGCTCCATCACCTTACAGACACAGCTGGTAAGCGAGATGGGTCGATAACTGGAAGGCAAGTGCTTGTCCTTCCCCGGCTTAGGAATCGGTACAACAACAGACTCGCGCCAGCATGCGGGAACATGTCCCTCAATCCAGATGCGATTATAAGTACGAAGAAGGAAACCTTCACCCGCAGGAGAAAGGTTCTTCAGCATCTGAATATGAATAGAATCAGGCCCTGGAGCGGAGGACCGTGACCGGGCAAGTGCATTTTCAAGTTCCCGCATGGTGAATGGGGCATTATAACTTTCACGATTCGAGGAGCGGAAGTTAGGTGGCCTAGCCTCCTCTGCCTGTTTTCGGGGGAGGAAGGCAGGGTGGTAATGATCGGAGCTCGAAACCTCTACGAAAAAGCGGCCGAAGGCATTGGAGACATCCTCAGGGGCCACAAGGACGTCATTCGCGACCGTCAAGCCAGAAACTGGTGAGTGGACCTTAGTGCCAGACAGCCGGCGCAGGCTACCCCAGGCAACAGAAGGAGTAAAACTGTTGAAGGTGCTTGTGAAAGCAGCCCAGCTGACTTTCTTGCTTTCTTTAATAATACGACGACACTGCGCACGTAATCGTTTATAATTGATACAATTCGCCACTGTATGGTGGCATTTAAAGGTGCGTAAAGCACGTCGACGAGCACGTAAAGCGTCTCTACATGCTGCGGTCCACCAGGGGACCGGTACGTGATGTGGAGAAGAAGTAGTGTGAGGGGTGGAATATTCAGCAGCAGTGAGAATGACTTCCATGAGGTGTGCGACCTGACTATCGCAGCTTGTGAAGGTTTGATCCTGAAAGGTCGCCCCGGAAGAGAAGAGCCCCCAGTATGCTTTGGAGATGTTCCAACTAGGTGAGCACGGAGAGGGGGTATGATGCAGGAGATGGATAACACACGGGAAGTGGTCGCTCGAATATGTATCAGAAAGTGCATACCATTCAAACCGGCGTGCAAGTTGGGTAGTACATATAGAGAGGTCTAAATGGGAATAGGTGTGACATGTGTCCGAAAGAAAAGTAGGGGCGCCAGTGTTGAGGCAGACAAGATTGAGGTGGTTGAAAAGGTCTGCTAACAGGGAGCCCCTCGGGCAGGATGCTGGAGAGCCCCATAGGGGATGGTGGGCATTGAAGTCTCCAGTTAACAAAAATGGTGCAGGGAGCTGAGCAATAATTTGCATCATGTCTGCCCTGGTAACGGCAGACGACGATGGAAAATGCAAAAGTGGGGAGAGTAATTCGAACGGCAACTGCCTGCAGGCCGGTGTGCAATGTGATGGGATCGTAGTAAACATCATCCCGGACCAGCAACATAACCCCTCCATGAGCCGGAATACCTGCCACAGGGGGTAGGTCAAAACGCACAGAGGTGTAGTGTGCCAATGCAATTTGATCGCATGGGCGGAGCTTCGTTTCCTGGAGGGCTACGACGAGCGGACGGTGCAAGCGGAGCAGCAACTTCAAGTCCTCTCGGTTGGAGCGAATGCTGCGAATATTCTAGTGAATAAGTGCCATCGTGAGAAGAAAAAGAAAAAGAAGATGCAAGAAGGGGTCACCTCGAAGGCCGCTGAGGGCCTGGCTTCGAGCGAGCACTGCCGCCGCTATCAGTAGGCGGGCAGTCATCGACCATTGGTTCTATAGGTTCATCGGCCATCTTGTTAAGATGGCCGGGAGGGGGAGCTTCCTCCGCCGGTGAACGGCCAGATGGGCTACCAGCGGTGCGGCCAGGCGAATCGGATGACGGCCTGGGGCGGCAACCGCTGGGTGGCGCAGGAGAAGAAATGCGCCGTGGCGGAGAAGGAGAACTGTGCTTCCTATGAGCCTTCTTGGAAGGTCGTTTAGTGGAAGTACTGGTCGATGGCTGGGAGTTCGAGGTACGTAGGAAGTCTGCACGGGACGGTTCCTTCTTGAAGGCCCGTGCACCTGACTTCTGGGTCTTCGTCTTGGCAGAAGCTGATGAAGGTGCTTGCGTCTGAGGGGTGACGGGAGGAAGAGGAGACGTCGACTGGGCGATCTTAGCACTGGCCGAACGGACGACCGTAGTGCTGAAGGTCAGATCACATGTCTGCGTCGCCACCTCCCTGGTAGTCCGAGGAGAGGCGAGGACAGTACTGTATTTCCCCGCTGGGAGCAGCGTGGGCTTCCAACTAGCAAATAGCTTGCGAGCGGCCGAGGTGGACACTTTCTCTTTGACCCGAATTTCCTGTATACAGCGTTCTTCCTTGTATATAGGACAGTCGCGGGAGGACGCTGCATGGTCACCCTGACAGTTCACACTCCGAGGAGACGGAGGTGGACAGTCACCCTCATGGGCATCCCTGCCACAAGTGACACATTTAGCCGCATTGGAACAAGACTGGAGAGTGTGATTAAAACGCTGACACTGGTAGCAGCGCGTAGGTGTCGGGACATAGGGGCGAACAAAAATAACCTCGTAGCCCGCTTTGGTGCGCGACGGCAGTTAAACACTATCAAAGGTCAAGAAAAGTGTCCGGGTCGGTACAAGGTCATTGTTGACCTTTTTCATGACCCTATGGACGGCCGTCACGCCCTGCTCAGCGAGGAAAGACTGAATCCCCTCGTCAGTCAATCCGTCGAGTGATCTAGTATGTACCACACCGTGAGACGAATTCAAAGTGCGGTGAGCCTCCACCCGGACAGGGAACGTGTACAGGAGTGTGGCCCGAAGCAATTTTTGTGCCTGAAAGGCGCTCTCAGTTTCTAGTAACAAGGTACCGATACGCAACCTGGTACAAGACTTGACAGATGGGGCTATGGCATCTACGCCCTTCTGGATAACGAAAGGGTTGACAGAGGATAAATCCTTTCCGTCCTCAGATCGGGAAACTACGAGGAACTGTGGGGCAGGCGGTAGTACTTTTGTCACTGGTGGCTGGTCAAGTTTCCGTTTTTGGGCAGAAGTCGAGAGAGAGGGAGAGAAATCCATTGCGGAGGAATCCCCCATGATTGCCAGCGTCTCCGATGGCGCGCTCCTTCCTTGTGGGGACCCTCTCAGAGGGCAATCCCGCCTTAGGTGAATGTTTACACCTCAGGTCACACCTCCCGAGAAACAGACGGAGGAACCAATCGGCATGGTCGGAAGGTATCAGCTCAGGCAATCACCCCTCCCTGGGCCTGGCCTTTACCAGGGGGTACGTGCGTGCCTTACATGTCTACCCAGGGCGGGGAATTACGCGTTACCCCGTCACCGGCTACGCGTGCGAACGCGTGGGTCGGCGTTCAGGCACGCACAGGGAGGAAGGAAGAAGAGGAAAAAGAAGGGAGAGAGGGAGAGAAAGGACAGACTGTCTCAAACGCCGAGGCGGATACCAGAGAAGGCAAGGAGAAGAAGGCAAGGAGAAGAAGGCAAGGGAAAGAGTAAGTAAGACAGTGGGATGGAAAAGAACAAAGAAAGGAACCAACCAAAGGAAGGAAGAAACCAGAAGAAAAGAAAAACCAAAATGACCGCAAATATAGGTAGTGGAACCGTCCGTCTCCGGACGCAGGCGCTAACTACCCCCTTGAGGGGGAGGGACTCCTTTTAGTCGCCTCTTACGACAGGCAGGAATACCTCGGGCCTATTCTAACCCCCGGACCCGCAGGGGGAGATGCCGCATAATGAACACTGACAGCAACGGCGATTCGTCTCCAGTGATACTATTTAGCTGAACTTCTCATTCTCAGACGAACTGTAGATAAATGCACAAAAATTAGTTTTCATTGCTATATTGTGCATGGAATGAATTTATATGTTAACCTTATCAGGAATAGGGAAAATACAAGACCTGTGGTACGGCTCGTCCCACAGGAGGTTCGAGTCCTCCCTCGGGCATGGGTGTGTGTGTTTGTCCTTAGGATAATTTAGGTTAAGTAGTGTGAAAGCATAGGGACTGATGACCTTAGTAGTTAAGTCCCATAAGATTTCACACACACACAATACCTGTGTGACTCACAACAATTTGCTGGAGAATTATGGGCCATATTTCTTATTGTTGTCTTCGATACACTTTCACATCGTAGTTGCATACTAAACAAAATAACATTCTTTCGAAATATCAGAATTCGAATAAACACTGTTTGGATGACAGAACTCAACACTTCCTTCGCAATGGAAACACTCTGTCAACAGTGAAACTGGAATCCGGTGTACCACAAGGATGATTATATATATAATATTTTTTCCACGGTTTGCATCGCGTATGTATTCGACACATCTACATCTACTGTGCAATTTTCAATTAAGTGCCTGGCACTTCCCGCTACCGGACAGAAGGCAGAAAAACGAACTCTGATTTCTCTTATTTTATTATGATGGTCACTCATCCTCATGTAGGTGACCGCCAACATAATATTTTAGCAATCTAAGAAGAAATTTGGTGATAACAATTTTACGAGGAGATACTGCCGCAACGAAAAACGCCTCTTTTCTTTAATGATTGGTGCCCCAAATCACGTATCATGTCCGCGGTATTTTCTTCCCCATTTCGCAATACTACACAACGTTCCCACACTGCACAGCAATACGCGAGAAGAGAGCGGACAAGTGTGTTGCAAGCAGGCTCTTCAGCAGACGTGTTGGACTTCCTAAATGTTCTGCCAATAAATCGCAGTCTTCGGTTTGCTTTCTTAACAACATCATCTATGTGATCGTTCCAGTTTAAGTTATTCGTAATCATAATCCCTAAGTATTTAGTAGACTTTGCGGGCTTTAGATTTGTGTGATATAGCGTGAACCGAAATTAGGCGGATTTCTTTCAGTAGTCATGTGGATGACTTCATATTTTTCACTATTTAGTCATTTACCAGTTTTCGCACTGTACAAATATCTCACCTAAATCATTTTGCAGTTGGTTTTGACCATTTGATGACTTTACAAGGCCGTAAATGACAGCATAATCTGCAAACAACCTAAGAAAGCTGCTCAGATTGTCTCCTATGTCGTTTACGTTGATCAGGAACAGCAGAGCTCTTACACTTCCATGGGGAACGCCATGCAATACTTTTGTTTTACTCAATGACTTTCTGTCAATTACTATGAACTGTGGCCGTCCTGACAGGAACTCACGCTTCCAGTCGCACAACTATGGCGATAGTCCATAGGCACTCAACATTATTAGAAGCTTACGATGAACGGTATCAAAAGCCTTCTGGAAATCTAAAATTATGGAATCAATCATAAGTCGATAGCTTTCATTACTTAGTAAGAATAAACAGCTAGCTGTGTTTCACAAAGAACAATATTTTCTGAATCTGTGCTGACTGTTTATCAGTAAATCGTTTTCATCGAAATAATTTATAATGATCGAAAGCAGTATATGCTCCGAAATTCTGCTGCAAATCGAAATCGAAGTCAGTGATAAGGGTCTGTAATTCAACGGATTAGTCATATTTCCTTTCCATCTATTACACACAGTTCTTTCGGAGAGCGAGCGACTGTTCTGCACCCCCCCCCCCCCCCCCTCCCGCTTCGCTGTGTCGACATCTACCGTCCCCATCTGTCCACCTCGTCATCCCATCTGTATCACTCCCTCTCCCTCCCTCCCCCCTTCTCTCTCTCTCACTCTCTCTCTCTCTCTCTCTCTCTCTCTCTCTCTCTCTCTCTCTCTCTCTCTCTCTCTCTCTCCATCTCCTCCTCGGCCCTCTTTGCCCATCTCCTCCACCACCTCTCTACTACCACGACTTCATCCCTCTGCCTCCCTATCCATATCCTCCTCCATTGTCTCTGTCCGTCCCCTCCTTCCCCTCTCTCTCTGTCCAACCCCTTTTCTTCTCTCTGTCTGCCCATACACTCCTCCTCCTCTCTGTTCATCTCCTCCTTCCCTCTCTCTCCGACGATATCCTCCTGTCGTTTCTATGTCGACCCCTCCTGTATCCACTCCCACTATCCATCCCCACTGTATCCATCCTAACCTTGCCAATCCATACACATAGCCCCAGCAAAGCAGGTTGATAAAGAGGGCCTATACTAGGTGAGATATTTGTATAAGTGCAAAAAGAGAAATCCGACAGTGACAAAGGGTATCTCGGTAACGGTGAAGTTTCTCTGTTATTGCGACCTACTGTAGTAAGCATTTATGGAAATCAGTGTGTGAATTTGCAATTTCAAGTTCCTCAATTTTCTTTACTTTCTTGTCTACGTGCATCACCTCTAAATCCTTTTTCGATCTTTTTTGAGGTTACCATTAGTACAGTAAATGTGAGCGGCTTTGCATCGACAACCATTGGTAAGTTATCTCTTCATGACATTTGTAAACAAATAGTTCAAATGGCTCTGAGCACTATGGGACTTAACGTCTATGGTCATCAGTCCCCTAGAACTTAGAACTACTTAAACTTAACTAACCTAAGAACAGCACACAGCACCCAGCCATCACGAGGCAGAGAAAATCCCTGACCCCGCCGGGAATCGAACCCGGGATCCCGGGCGTGGGAAGCGAGAACGCTACCGCACGACCACGAGATGCGGGCCTTTGTGAACAACTTTGGAATATTATGGAACATCTGATGGCTCAGTGCAGTATGTTGGGGCGTACGCATGTCTACTGAGCTAGCCGGTGCACATAGTTAGTGGGATGTGTGTCTGATGCGACTGGTGTTCACTGCTATATGAAAGGAACGCTTGGTGGGTGGCCGCTACCATGGATACGTGGAGCAGAGTTTCTGGTGTTTCTGTAAGTAAAATGAGGACTTCATCGCCAAGTAATTTAATTTGTTTTCATTTTTTGAATTTGTGTGTTGCTTTTTAAGTTGATCATTAGGTAGGGTTAACAAAGACATGCAAATTATGAGGGCTTTACTCCCGAAACGCGTTGCTGAGGGTTATCTTCCTAAAATTATTTGTTGTGTACTAAAGTACTTTAATTGTAACTATGTATGGAAAGTGGTTGAAGAACGGTGAAATAACAAGTCGGTGACAAGGTTTTGAACACCCACGCCTCATCACAGAGAGTTGATGTCAGAGACTACCCACCTCTGTAAAGCAGGATACGGCAGATCTGACGACATAGTACAATTCTGGTGCAGGTGTAAGCGTTTTGATCCACAATGTTCAGCGTACATTGCGGAACAAGGGGCTCTGCAGCAGACACTGTGTGTTCCCATGTCCACCCAACTACATCGTCAACTACGACTACAGTGGGTAATGAATCATCTGTATTCGACGGTGGATACTGGAGAAAGGTCGCCTGGTCGGCTTAATAATGTCTCTCGGTGCAACAAGTCGACGATCGTGTCCCAAAAATTCACACGAACCGCTGTCCGAAATGTGCACCGCGCCGCGGGATCACTCAGATAGTGCCAGTATTGTTGCTATGGGAGATATTCACTTGGTTTTCCGCACTCGCAAACACAGGACAGTAATTTGCGGGAGTTACGTGACCGATACGTAGACCTTTCGTGCCACATACCTGCAGCAACCTGCCAGATTCTTATCAGTCCGTGTTACGCTGAATTGCTGTTCAGTTGGGTTCCAAATGCCGACCGACACGCTGTTACGCAGCTGGTCTCGTCAGTTTACGTCCCCGACAGGAGCGAGCGGCAGCTTTGCCGGGTAGCTTGTGTTCTGAGGGCCGGGGCCGGCGGCAGCACGTGGCCGCGTCGTGGGTTCACTGCTCGCCCCGGCGCCCACTGCCTCAGGGTCGGCCCCGGGCTATTGACCCACCGCTGCCCCCTCTGCTGTTCCCTCTATCAGATCGCGCGAGCGGCCGCAATGAATATTGAACAGGAATACGCGTGTCTTGTGATAGTAAAAATTTTTCCTTATCAGCTGCCGATCTCCGCGCAATACGGTTTCCGCGTCGCTGCTGGAATTGGAGTAATAATTTACTAGAACTGCGAGGCGGTATGCCGGCCTTTTTGTCGTGCGCTTTTCACTTCAGTGTGGTTGTGTGTGTGTGTGTGTGTGTGTGTGTGTGTGTGTGTGTGTGTGTGTGTGTGTGTACAGCAAGGGAAATTGGAGAACACTGGCCACTTGTGATCATGCAACACTCATTTTTGTTCGATCTGAATCCAGTTGCACTACAAGCAGAACCTGATGTCTCTTGTTATAGTATGAAGTCTCTTAATTCAATACTCAAAGGGGGCGGGGGGGATGTTACAGTGTTACTAACCCATCGTAAATTTTACTACTCCACATGTAATTCAAAGTACGCCATAATTTATAGTTTATAAACTAATTAATTACCGTTTTAAGGTCTCTACTAGTATGTCCCGTGCAAAATGATCACAAAATGTCCTGTTTTACACCCTGTACCCACGATACGAGATTGGCGGGAAAAGGGAATTGGTAACAACTGCAATTGGAAACTTCGCGATGGTTTAATGATCTTGTGTTACTGACAGCTTTAATAGGCTACAAATGCTCTTGTAGAACTCTTCAGTACTTCTTGGAAATTTTGTTTAGAATTACTACAAACACACCAGCGGAATACTGGATAAAATTACAGTAAAGACTTTCAGAAAGACCGTTTCCCTCATTTGTTAATATGTCACTGCATATGAGGTCAAATTTTGGCCAGAATTACGGACATCGAGCACGAATGCGTAGACGGCAAATTTTGAAAGGTGAAAACATCGAAAACACCTGCCTAGACCCAAAACCAACACGGAATAATGGTGCCAAAGTACGTTAGGAAACGAAAGAAAAGAAAAGAAACTATTTAGTTTGGTTCAGATACACACCTGAGAAATGGGGATAGAAACAGTGCTGGATGCAGACCAGTCGCATACACTCGGCTTACCCAGAACGCCTGCGGGTTTTACCAGGACCAACTACTACGTATGACAGTTTACTTGTGAACTTTCAAAATAGTAGACACCACTGACGTTTACACGAAAATAACTGCGCAGCCGATAATTATTTTCGTTTTACTGCCACACGTTTTCATCTCTGAAGCTATCTTTTGTTCAGAGCACTGTCGCCTTCAGTTCCAGAGATCAGGTGTGACCCCTGTTCCGTATTCTTGGGGCAGTCTCATTCGTGCAACCTCTTCTTGCGTTTTTCATCACTCGTTTTCTCCTGTGGTACGTGTATCTTAGCTTGCATTGGTAATAAGCAACCCTTTCTTTCCACATCGTCGTCCCATTTACTTCTTTCTTTTTTCATCTATTTGATCGTTTATTGGTTAATTTTATGTGCATCAACATCTGTGCCGCGCAAGCCCCCTTACGGTGTATGGCGGAAGGTACTTCTGATAGCACTGTCCGATCCCCCATTCACTGCTCCATTCATGAGTGGCACGTGGGAAGAATGGTGGACGGTAAAGCTGCGTGTGACATGTAGTTACTCTACGTTTCTCGTCGCGAGACGCCTGTGGGAGAAGCAACGTATTGCCCGACTCCTCTTGCAAAGTACGCTCTCGAAATTTCAACAGCAAACATCTCCGCGACGCACAACACCTATCTTATAGTCTTCGTATATCCATAATTGAAACGGACGACTTGGGACGTCACGTAGTGTAATATATGTTAAAAAATGAAGAAATTCTTCCAGCTGTATTAAGGTGTTAGTTTTATTGGCAACTAGTTTCGATGTTGTTACTTCATCATCTTCAGGTCCATACTTGTTGATAGCAACCGTATTTGTCTTACACGTCTATCTTATAGCGTCTGCCACTGGAGTTTTGTAGAACATCTCAAGGCTCTGTCGTCGAACAGTCGATCCCGCAACGAAGCCCTTTGCTCTACTTTGGACCCTCTGTACACCTTCTGTTTACAGTATTTCGTAACGGTCCCAGACGAATGAACAATAATCAGCTATAGATACAAGAAGCACTTTATATACCTCATTTTTCGTGCATGAATTGCTTCACTGACATTCTCCCAGTGCATGTCAGCGTGACACCTGCTAAATGTACTGTTTGTTTTATATCGCCATCCCCCTTTAAGCCGCTCTGGATGGTTAATTGAAGGTAGTTTACGGCAATTACTGCTTCCAGCGACTTGTCGCTGACAGTGTAATCGAACAGCAGTAGATGGGTCTGCTTACGCGCAGTTCGTTACGCTTATTTACGTTCAAAGCCAACTGCCAGTTCTCCGTCCGATCATCGGTCCTCTGCGGCGCTTCGCGTATTTCTCTGCAGTTTTCTGGCGTCGCTACCTTTCGACAGACAGCAGCATCGTTCACGAATATCCTTAGCGAGGCTCCAGCGTTGTCCACTAAATCATTAAAATAAACTGAAAACAGCAAGGATCCTGTAACGCATTTGATGATTTTGTTCCGTGAAGAACACGATGTTGAGTTCTGTCTGCAGTGAAGCCGTGAATCCATTCGAAAATCTGGTCCGACACTTGTTAAGTTCGTATGTTGTTCTTTCTAGCACTTTAATTTTATAGTTTAACTAATTTTGTACATCCTTTCACAACTCTTAAAAATTTCATTCCGGAAGCTTAATCGTATTTATCTTTCACTTGATAAGAGTCCAATACTCACAGCCGTCGAGAACTGCTATAGTTCAGTTTGCTTTCTCTTTTCGCCTTTTTTAAGTTGAAGCTACAGGAAAGAGTAGTGAAATTTTACAAGGTTATCCGACATAGTTGACAGTATCTGATCTTAGTTGCTTCGAACGAATTTTGAGTTGTAGAAGAGTACGAAACTGATAAAAGTATAAATAGAAAGAAATTCTGCTACGAAATAGTGTAATTGGTTGTTTAAAGCAATAAAAGGAAGTTTATTGTACACAAAATAAAAGTTCGGGGCCTTTGTTATCAATGTGGGAAACAAAGGGGTACGTATTTGCATAGAATCTTACCACTTTTTTTCTTTTTTTTAGTAAATTAGGATTTGCGCTGGCTTTTCCTTTGCAGAAGGCTGCCCCACGTAATTGTGACTCGGTAGACTATTGCAGCTTCCGCATACTTAGACGCCTGCGGCAGCTGTGGACACGATGGTTTCCGGCAGAGAGCCAAGGCTGCGGGCGACACTTTGCGCCCACCTGCTCTCCCAAGATATTGCTGATATCTGACTCTGCAGCTTCAGCTCGAAATCCGCAATACGGTGTATTGAGCATGGTACTAATTGCACCGTATAACTACACAGCTCATACGAAACATTATGCCCCTGTGCTTAATATTCTCTTGTAGCGTCTTTGGAACGCACTGCAGTAGCGATGCTGCGTCCCACAGATTCGGTACGTTGTTGGTAGGTTTCCTGACGTATATGGCAAGTAAATTACGGTCCTGCAGTTAGCTACTGAGACGTTGGCGCCATATAGTATCCTAGATGTGTTCCAGGCGTTTCAGTTCAGATAAATCTTGTGACCAAGGTATCCCTGTGAGTTTGTTATCACGCTCTTCAAATTACTGTAGTGCCATTCAGGCCTTGTGACACGGATAGCTATCCCGCTGGAAAATGCGATCTCCATCTGGGTGACATCAATCATGAAGGAATGCCGATGGGCCTCTGTAACTTTTACATTGTCCACAGTTGTCATGGCACCATCGTTTACTATTATAGTTTCCATAGAAGTCCAAGTGAATGTCCCCATTAACATAACACTGCCCCCATCGGCCTACGTCGATGGCATGGTACAGTCATTCAGCATTGTGACAGTGTATCTGGACACGACCACGGACCTGATGTAACAAGAGACCGGATCCATACGACCAGGCGACACGTTTTCCTTGATCCATGATCCAGTCTCGATGATCCTGTGGCCCATTCAGTTTAACTCACGACGATGTGGGATCGCCGGCCGAAGTGGCCGTGCGGTTAAAGGCGCTGCAGTCTGGAACCGCAAGACCGCTACGGTCGCAGGTTCGAATCCTGCCTCGGGCATGGATGTTTGTGATGTCCTTAGGTTAGTTAGGTTTAACTAGTTCTAAGTTCTAGGGGACTAATGACCTCAGCAGTTGAGTCCCATAGTGCTCAGAGCCATTTGAACCATTTTTTTTTATGTGGGATCAGTATGGGAACACGTAGGAGTTGTAAAATGCAAAACCCCTTTTCACCAATGTTCACTGAGCGGTGTGCGCCGAAACCCTTTTGCCTGTACCAGCGTTATACGCTGATAGATTTGCCACAGATCGCTGCCTATGCTACTTCATAGAACAGGCAAGCTTTCGACCTCTACGTTATTTGGTGAAGCATGGACGTCTGACACCTTGTCGCCTTCTTGTGGTTTCACCTTTCTTTAAAGAGCTGATCAGCTTTGCCGTTTCCGATATGGTCGTTCACAAACACGGGACCATAACAACGTACCGTTTCTCAAAGTCACTTATGTTAGTATATTTCCCAATTTGCGACCCGCGTCGTTCTTTCTGCTGAACTTCTGTACTTCCAGAAGATTATGGCCACTAGCCACCTCTAGACTGACTACTCATTCTGCGGATACAGAGAGCCATGTATCCGCAGAATGGGCACTCAGTCTAGAAGTGGCCAGTGGCCATAAGCTTGTGGCTCACCAGTCAATCTGATCACTGCGAAAGTAATTCACCCCTTCGCCCTTGCATTGCGTCGATTTATTGACATTTTTGATGAGTTGCTGCGGACATTTTTTACTTGTTAGGAAGAACAACTTTTGTAACACAAGTGGGATGTACTCGAAATCTCACACTTTTTCAACAAGTCGTCCAAGCTTTACATTCATGTCATTATCCAAATAACGAAACGTTCACCAGTTTAGGTTTGCGGATGAATATAGTCGTCTGTGGAAATGAAGGTATCCTCTTTCGCACAGGTATGTACCAAATAAAAGTGTCGAATGCATCATTTTGATGGGTATGAGTAGTCAGAAGACCGTCTTTGTTACCTTCTACAAATACAACATCCAAGAAACCATTGTCGATATATAAAGCCGTTCTGTGACGATTCGTCCCCAACTGCGGGAGCCATCGGTAACTGCGTTAAGGGCTAGAGGGACCTCCGCAGTTGAGAGGCCCAGTGGAAAATGGCCACATGCCACCTGCTCAGTGATTTTGTGATTCTGGTACAGGAAGACAGCCGATGCCACCTAGTATCGTAGGTGAGAACTTCTAGCACAGTGGCATGTGCCACTTCCTTTAAAGATAGCGTATTATATTTGCTGTTATTCAGGACTGACACATTCCCAGTGAAAAAGAGGCCCATGACAATAGTATTTCTGTGTCTCAAGAGTCGATTCGTCTCATTGGTTGACTTGGTTTTTCAAATGTTATTTATATGTTTCCAAGATGGCGGCAATAGGTGTTGCAATTAATGTTACTCACGAAGAAAATGCAACAGTTCATGTAAAAAGAAAAGAATGCGTAAGGAAAACGAGTGGAAAGATAATGAAAGGAACAGATTAAGAAACAATGGAAAAGAATATAAATCACGACAAAATTAGACTGTGCCCGAGAAAGTGTTTCGTAATGCCAGTAATCCATGCTGCAAAACTAGTTTCTGCAAATACTCAGCATTGAATGAATAGCAGAACGAGTGCGATATTTATTGAGTTTTATCGGTTTGGAGATTGTAATAAGCAAAATGCCTATTTATTTGGATTAGTGTGGCTTAATAAGTGAAAAAAGTGTATCCAAAGCAGAGTGAGGTTCCAACAGTAAGCCAGAGGAACATTTCTTTCAGGTATTTCATTCGTGACACTCAGTTACTGAGGAATGTGACACTGAGAGACATGAATCTACAACACATGTATCTGTAGATACACCAAGACAGGATAGAAGAAGCAAGCATTCTATCACACCGCATGCCATTAATAACGAGACAAAAAATAAGGTTAGAAATCACATCTAAATGTTTCCAAGGTAAACATCACATTATAGTAGAACGCAGAATCCGAAGAAGTTCTACATAGCCTCTGTTCACTCGATTGCTACAACGTATAGCTTCTACTGTGAAGATCCTAAAAATACAGATGAAGTCCCAGTGAAACAACAATTGTATGAAACCATTTTCAACACGGGATACAATATTAGTTTTAAATTGCCGTCGAGTGGTACGTGTCGTATTTGTGATTCTGCTAAGGCACGTAATAACCCCGAATCCACAAATATCAAGCTACAACTTGAGAAAGCTGAAGCTGCATATAGTGCTCTCACAACTGACTCAAATGAGTCAAAACAGGATGGTAGTGATGCAGTCGTTTCGTGCATGGAGTTACAACAACACCATATAGTTCGACGGAGATGGTTTTTTATAAGAGACAACTTTGGACGTATAATATCTGTATTCACCGTTGTAGTGATGAGAAGGTAGTGATGTGTATCTGGTCCGAAAATGTTGCATCTAGAGGGGCCTATGAGGTAGCCAGTTGCGCTTTAAAGGCTTTAGGCATGGTGAAGGAAGAACGTCATCGAAGGCTCTAAATTTACTCTGATTCGTGTGTTGGACAGAATAAAAACTATATAATCCTAGATCTGTGATTGTATCTCCTAGACAAAAAATGTTTTGATGTTGTTGACCACGTGTTCCTACCGTTTGACACGAATTTTGTAGTTACTGAGAAGCTGAAAAGAAAGAAACAGCCAACAGCAAAATGGGTTAAACTGATAAGAAAGAACAACCAAAAGAACCCGTTCACTGTGGTTCAAGTAAAGAAAGACGACTTCGTGTCTTTGTCGTATATAATGAACATTATAGTCAAACGTAACGTTATTGTTGACAAAAAGACTGTAGAGATCAGAAACGCAATGGCTTACAGATTAGTGAGCGGTGAACATTCTGCATATATCAAATATTCACACACTCAAACAGAGGAACTGGCGCGAGTTAGTTTACAGAAGGGTCGTAGACGATTTACGAAGATTGCAGACTGCCAGTTGGTTCCTAAGTATCCAAATGGAAGTCAAATTAAGGCAGCAAAGTCCAAGGACCTTCAAAGCTTACTGCAATTTGTGCCTCCAATATAGTCAGGTTTTTGATAAGTGATGGTAGTGACAATACAACTGAACAGAGAAATATTGATGAGGAGTTTGACTATTAATGACATGCTACACTCCTGGAAATGGAAAAAAGAACACATTGACACTGGTGTGTCAGACCCACCATACTTGCTCCGGACACTGCGAGAGGGCTGTACAAGCAATGATCACACGCACGGCACAGCGGACACACCAGGAACCGCAGTGTTGGCCGTCGAATGGCGCTAGCTGCGCAGCATTTGTGCACCGCCGCCGTCAGTGTCAGCCAGTTTGCCGTGGCATACGGAGCTCCATCACAGTCTTTAACACTGGTAGCATGCCGCGACAGCGTGGACGTGAACCGTATGTGCAGTTGACGGACTTTGAGCGAGGGCGTATAGTGGGCATGCGGGAGGCCGGGTGGACGTACCGCCGAATTGCTCAACACGTGGGGCGTGAGGTCTCCACAGTACATCGATGTTGTCGCCAGTGGTCGGCGGAAGGTGCACGTGCCCGTCGACCTGGGACCGGACCGCAGCGCCGCACTGATGCACGCCAAGACCGTAGGATCCTACGCAGTGCCGTAGGGGACCGCACCGCCACTTCCCAGCAAATTAGGGACACTGTTGCTTGTGTGGTATCGGCGAGGACCATTCGCAACCGTCTCCATGAAGCTGGGCTACGGTCCCGCACACCGTTAGGCCGTCTTCCGCTCACGCCCCAACATCGTGCAGCCCGCCTCCAGTGGTGTCGCGACAGGCGTGAATGGAGGGACGAATGGAGACGTATCGTCTTCAGCGATGAGAGTCGCTTCTGCCTTGGTGCCAATGATGGTCGTATGCGTGTTTGGCGCCGTGCAGGTGAGCGCCACAATCAGGACTGCATACGACCGAGGCACACAGGGCCAACACCCGGCATCATGGTGTGGGGAGCGATCTCCTACACTGGCCGTACACCACTGGTGATCGTCGAGGGGACACTGAATAGTGCACGGTACATCCAAACCGTCATCGAACCCATCGTTCTACCATTCCTAGACCGGCAAGGGAACTTGCTGTTCCAACAGGACAATGCACGTCCGCATGTATCCCGTGCCACCCAAAGTGCTCTAGAAGGTGTA
Organism: Schistocerca serialis cubense; assembly: GCF_023864345.2. NCBI lineage: Eukaryota > Metazoa > Arthropoda > Insecta > Orthoptera > Acrididae > Schistocerca > Schistocerca serialis. The sequence continues at coordinate 914,134,276 of NC_064641.1, read as the reverse complement.
AGTCAACTACCCTGGCCAGCAAGATCTCCAGATCTGTCCCCCACTGAGCATGTTTGGGACTGGATGAAGCGTCGTCTCACGCGGTCTGCACGTCCAGCACGAACGCTGGTCCAGCTGAGGCGCCAGGTGGAAATGGCATGGCAAGCCGTTCCACAGGACTACATCCAGCATCTCTACGATCGTCTCCATGGGAGAATAGCAGCCTGCATTGCTGCGAAAGGTGGATATACACTGTACTAGTGCCGACATTGTGCATGCTCTGTTGCCTGTGTCTATGTGCCTGTGGTTCTGTCAGTGTGATCATGTGATGTATCTGATCCCAGGAATGTGTCAATAAAGTTTCCCCTTCCTGGGACAATGAATTCACGGTGTTCTTATTTCAATTTCCAGGAGTGTATGTAATGTGTTATGCTATAGGAGTTTTGCTATTTGGGGAGCAAAATAACTGATGATGGTCGAAGTAGAGATGATGTAAAATGTAGATTGGCAATGGCAAGGAAAGCGTTTCTGAAGAAGATAAATTTGTTAACATCGAGTATTGATTTAAGTGTCAGGAAGTCGTTTCTGAAAGTATTTGTATGGAGTGTAGGCATGTATGGAAGTGAAGAGAAGAGAATAGAAGCTTTCGAAATGTGCTAAAGAAGAATGCTGAAGATTAGATGGGTATATCACATAACTAATGAGGAGGTATTGAATAGAATTGGGGAGAAGAGGAGTTTGTGGCAAAACGTGACTAGAAGAAGGGATCGGTTGGTAGGACATGTTCTGAGGCATCAAGGGACCACCAATTTGGTACTGGAGGGCAGCGTGGATGGTAAAAATTGTAGAGGGAGACCAAGAGATGAATATACTAAGCAGATTCAGAAGGATGTAGGCTGCAGTAGGTACTGGGAGATGAAGAAACTTGCACAGGATAGAGTAGCATGGAGAGCTGCATCAAACCAGTCTCAGGACTGAAGACACAACTAACAAACTATTTAATGTGTGTACATGTCAAGGATTTCATTTTTTTGTACTTTAAACTGTAATAAAGTGGCCTAATATTTAATGGTATTTGCATCACGCTGTCTAGTTACTGTAACAACTGTTGGTATCACAGCGGGAGTTCACTATACAAACTCATATTTCCTTACTTCTCATTTCCTGACACAACATACTCTGGTAGGATGTGCCCCTTTTCCACTGGGCCCCTCATTTGTAGCGCTGTATAGAGCAACGCAGTTTTCGTTTGAGCTGTTGCTTCATCTGATCAATTAGGGCGCACAAAATTGAACATCTACAACGGCACACAAAGAGAATGAAATCACACTACGAAGTCATATCGTAGGAAACAGCGTGCCATTCACACGTACAAGGTATGCTGAAATATTTCCCGGGTGGTCCCCTCTTTTTTAATTGATTTCCTGCGTTTAAATTCACTTTTGGGACTAAAATGACCTTCCACAAGTTTCCAAACAGTGCTTCGCTGACGGTACTTGGCGTATCATTATCACGTCTCCTCTAGCTTTTCAATTCGATTCCGTTGTCAAACATCCCCAAACTTCAAATGAGCAATCAGACAAGTCAGTGCTATGCTTCATGGAGGGTAGCGTGGCCAATAAGACGTAAAATCGTTTTTAATTAACAAGTAGAGTTTCTACGACGCCTTGTTGGATTACGATGTTTGCATTTGAACCTCTTGTTTGGTGATTTTTATTTTATCACTTGCGCATTATGAAAATATGCTGTATGAAATCAGTAGTACATTGAGAAAATCTCGTAAACAAGCCGTTTCCGGTACGATTTGTTGTAATGAAATAACAGGAAATGACGTATTGATGGTGAAGAATTTTCGGACTTGGAGCTTTTCCTGTTATATTTCGTGAACAACTAAATGCCGTTTCCAGGCACTGGCGCATTTATCTATAAAAAACGCGTCCTTGTTTGTATGGTTCGTTATAATAAAATGTCAGCTAAACACATCTCTCGCTAAAGCCTTCAGGACATCGTAAGATGAAAGACATAGACTCAAACTGATTTGCGTAACTGTAGTGTATTGCATAGAGTGTGAAGGGTTGCCTAATCGGTTCCTGCTTTCTTCGTATGTTTTGAATTGACTTTATTTTTTCTGGGACTTTCTTAATAATTTATAGAAGTACATTTACAGTATTAGATGTAATGTACACTAGTGAGTAAAACTTAAGGAAGATGTACACTGCGAAGCAATATAGCTCCATGAATCTTGGGCCATACATTGGAAGAACTGCTGGAGTGTAGGGCAGAAAGTAACTAAAAGAAATACACGATAGAACAAAAATAAATGAATGTTATTAAGAGACAATAATTACGCTGAAGTCGTCGCGATTTATCACGGTCCCCTGGACATGAGAAAGCACCAGACGTGGTTCGAAACGCTCTCGATGCACGTGAAACAGCGCTGAGAGCAAAAGTAAACTCCGGGACCGCACTCGTCACACATCGTCCTCCTTCCAGTTTCCCGTGGTTCGTAGCCGTTTAAAGTCAAGGAAATGTTGTACCCGGATCAGCCCTATTTGGAGCTATAGTCATGCAGACGTCACGGCGCGACACTCGAGAAGACCGGCCGTGGCGTGTACGTCACAGCACGTGATAGACGTTGCACGCCTCACGAGTGCCACACCAACCGTCTTCGGCGGGCAGCGAGTGACTACTTCAGACGAGTTTAATAATTCCTGACAGCGTGTTGAAATGCATGCAAGTTCTCGATCGCACACGACAAGACAATGAAGTTTAGCGAGTATGTTTTCAATTAAATATTGATTTCCCCTGGGCCCTACATGGAGCGCATTAGAGTGACGCCACAAGTTAGTTGCAGGGCTCGTATGTCTCGTTAGCGCCGCGTCAAGCCGTGCGACTCCCGTCTTCCTGGGTACGGCTGAGAGATTTCTGGCAACATGCTGCCGCACCTTCATCCGTTTCTACCGAAAGTTAATATGTTACTTTACTTCAAGTGCCTCGCAAAATTTTGCACAGCTGTGTACATAGAAGGGCGTTCTTCGTTCAGTAGTGACTTTGGGCAAGTGTGCGAATGTCGAAGGAAACCTGGACCAGTCAATTGCAAAGATTGCTGTTTGTTATGCATACATGTAGTCACACACACACACACACTTGCATAAATTACAAAGGAATTAACGGTAAGATTGCTGTACATAATTGATGTTTTGGATATATCTACAAGAGAGCTTGCACTACTTGCAGTAGATTTTGCATTTCCAGTTTCAAGTCTTCTGTATTTCTCTTGTTCTAAAATCTCTGCTATTGAATAGAGGCTGGCAGGTGTGGCCGAGCGGCTCTAGGCGCTACAGCCTGGAACCGCGTGACCGCTGCCTCGGGCATGGGTGTGTGTGTCGTCCTTAGGTTAGTTAGGTTTAAGTAGTTCTAAGTTCTAGGGGACTGATGACCTCAGAAGTTAAGTCCCATAGTGCTCAGAGCCATTTGAACCATTTTTATTGAATAGAAACGGATTGCCTTTGTTGTTCTCGTAAAAAGTGATAAATAATATAATTAAATAATTTCTATATTACGTGAAGAACCATCGAAAATTGGTGTCACATCAATTGTAATGGAAGTTTGAAACCCGATGAGCTTACTGACTGTACATGGAACTTCTTTTTTGTCTACTATCGTGAACATGGATTTATTTACATATAATACATACAGAAAACATGGTTAGCATATCGTTAACAGCGCAGAAGCGCTCTAAGAAATATATACATGAAAAGGCCACATGTAGAATCGAGGTTCGGGGGATCTCGGTTTTTGGTTCCTACTCCGGCCTTGTGCACGGGGTGAAAACATTTTGGTTTAGTCCGGACATGCGGCCATCTGTGTAGCCACTTGATCATCCGCCTTACTGTAGCTGTGCTACAGTATATTAAGCAAGGTTTAAACGACGAACTGGAGCTGGCGCCCGGGCAAATTCATCAATTCCTTTCGCAAAATTAATTGGGCTGAAATTAATGCTCAACTAATGCCACCATTTGCATGAGCAACCTTTGGTTTTAATGTGCAAAAAAGAGGAAACATTCATTTTCTTGGATGATTTTACAGGGTACCACTTCTATTTTTTAAACTTGTACGAATCAGTTGAAACTTTGCACGAACGTGGCTAAGTGGATCAAGTCAAAACGAACTTCTTTCATCCAATAATCTTCATCCGTTTTCGGGATACGATGATCTAAAGTCGCGCCAAATGCGGCACGTAAAATTCGTTCGTACTTGAACTGAATGTGCGGAAACTGTTTAAAGTGAGTCAAATAATTAAGAAATGCATTCATACAATAAATTAAAAATCGCTTTAACATCTAGGTTCATTCGGATATTACGTGCGAAAAGCACGTTTTTGGCGAGTTTTCTTTTATACGAGCCACTTCTGTGTTTCAGACTTGTGCAAATCGGTTCAAATTATGTAAGAAAAAATATATGTAATTAATGGTCGTTCTGTTATTTTGTGAAAACATTATCCATTGTCACGATATAACCAACATGTTTAGAACCATAATAACAAAACCCATACCAGATCAGTAATTTCCCGAGTAAACAAAAATTAACATTGTTCGCCAAGATATGTCGGTCTAACGGCAAAATTATGATAGAGTAAAAGTTGTGAACCAGAATGAATACTGCTCCTGTCATAGCACAAAAAAGACGAATATGTCCTGGACACAGTTAGAGATGTAAGAGAAAGGAACTAGCATTTCCACTTATGTGGCAGTTTCTAAGACATTCAAATTAGAACATCTTGACATATTCGCACTTTTTTACGAGTTAACAATACCTCCCAAGCACAGGGATCTCTCTTAGCTGCAAGATGTTGGCATCCCTGTATCTTGCAATTTATAGGCTCAAGTGCCCGATCCTGTGCTGAAAATTCATAAAATTCGCCAGCCGTATGATGACATGAGATGATGACATGTGTCATGTTATACGAGATGATATCCTGTACCATGTTACCTTACTTGCATTATGTTACATGTCATGGGTACTACTACTAATAAGTAAAAAAGCGCGGATATGTCAAGATGTTTTGATCTGAATGTCTTAGAAGCTGCCAGATAAGTCGAAAAGTACGCATCTTGACGAATGTGAAACCTGGAGTGATTGGCCATGAGATACATGTTGTTGTTGTTGTTGGTTGGTTGTTTTTTTGGGGAAGGAGACCAGACAGCGTGGTCATCGGTCTCATCGGATTAGGAAAGGATGAGGAAGGAAGTCGGCGGTGCCCTTTCAGAGGAACCATCCCGGCATTTGCCTAGAGTGATTTAGGGAAATCACGGAAAACCTAAATCAGGATGGCCGGAAGCGGGATTGAACCGTCGTCCTCCCGAATGCGAGTCCAGTGTCTAACCACTGCGCTACCTCGCTCGGTGAGACACATGTCCCGTGTAAGGACGACGTAAGGGAAGCCGTGACAAAAGTTGCCGTTTCTCTTTGGCTCTTCCATCAATCTCTTATCAATCGTACCTAACCAAGTGTCCTTGTGTGATAAGCAAATGCCGGCCGGTGTGGCCGTGCGGTTCTAGGCGATTCAGTCTAGAACCGCGTGACCGCTATGGTCGCAGGTTCGAATCCTGCCTCGGGCATGGATGTGTGTGATGTCCTTAGGTTAGTTAGGTTTAAGTAGTTCTAAGTTCTAGGAGACTGATGACCTCAGAAGTTAAGTCCCATAGTGCTCAGAGCCATTTGAACCATTTTGTACGGAAGTCCCGGTACACGAGTCTCAGTTGCACGTACCCGAAATTTTTTTCCATCTGGCTCGTTTCCACTTGACTGCAGCTTGTATAAGTGATCTATCAGGTAACGCTGGAAGCTCCGTGAAGCTGTATGGAGACGATGTGGTTGTCTGTAACATGCCAGCAACGCAAGACTGTAGCGAGTTGCAGGAACACCTGCAGAGGTCTGAAACTCATGACTGTTGCAGCTACTGCTATTTGACGATGCACCAAAATAAATGTGACGCATTGTGGATAAATAGGCGAGGAAATCCACCTCTGGACCACTCCACTACTTCCGAGAAACGTAATACTCGCATAAAACAAATTGCAGGAGGAGTTGCGGCCTGGCTGAGATTTTTGGAAGAACTTTCAGGAAATGTAATTCACCCAAGAAAGAAGTCGTTTACAAAACGCTTGCTCGGCCGATTCTTGAGCATTGCTTAAAAGTCTGTGAGATTCTTACCTCGTTGAATTAACAGACGATATAAAATTGATGCAACAGAATGTGGCTCGTTTCGTCGCGGGATCGCTTACTCGGCGCGAAAGCGCTACAGACATACTGAATAAACTCCAGTGGCAGACACTACAATAGGGGCATTGCGCATCGTGGAGACGTTTCCTGTTGACATTAAGAGAAAGTACGTTCCGGGAAGAGTCAAATGACATACTGCTGCCTTCCACATACGGCTCGCAAAATGACCACGACGAGAAAATCCGAGAAGTTAGAGCCTATAAAGAAATTATTCCCATGCGCATGGGTCGTCGACGGGGGGAAAAGTAGTGACCACAGTCCGTGATATGGCATGCGGAGTGTTCCTGTAGATGTAGATGAGGACGTAGCTGTCGTTCCGCTCTGCTAGAGAACAGAACTGCCTCTCACTTGCTGGCGTCTCACTAACATGTCACTTCTCCTACCATGCATCGACAGTTGTGAATACTGTCTACTTTTCTGAGTTAATGTTTCATGGTTGCCAGTCCTGAGTAAGGACTGCTGTGTCATCAGCGGAGATGGCTATCGCGTTGTGTGTCTCTGGATACCGTCAATGAAGCGTTAAAACTAGAAACCTCTAAACCCTACGCTATAATACTCTCGCTTCTACACCGCGTTGTGTTGACTGTTTCCCGCTGTTGAGAGGTCTGTTCGTGAAGAAGAATTCTGCTACAAACAGACCGTCACTAAGTCAGACACTTCAAGGTGACGCCTTCTGTCTGCAGTCCGCAGACGCTCATTTTTTGTAAATACGATGGAGAGAGCTGTAAAAGGAAAAGTCCAATATTAACTTTCTTAAATATCGGACATTAAAGTCAGGACTCCACACCTTACCGACATTGATCTTAATAGCTTACACAACACCGAACAGTTAGAACATAGCAGGTGATGAGTGCCGTGTACTGCCCGCATCATACGCTATACGCCGTTAACACTGCAGCTGGTCGGCGCCAGCTGGATGTTCAGTGTCTCCGTGTGATATCTTGCGTTCACGTGTAGTTTCTGCCTTCCGCGGTGCAGTGCCCTCACGTGTGTATGGCAGTTTAGCGCTGCTCCTGTTCGTGTGCTTAAACGACAAGACAGCTGAAAACAAACTAAGGCTGTCCTGTAGAAAGTAATAAAGATATTTTTGTTTTCTGATCCGGCCAACAGTGATGAATCTAGGAATAGTAAAAACTATGCGCAAGTTGATAAAATGACACGACCTTGTGGTAATCTCAACATGTGATCACGTGTTTCGATTCTCCACGAAAGGGACAGAAAAGAGAACGGAAATATACCAAGCTGTCGATTTCAGCCACGGCTTTAGTACATACAGCTATACCCCTACACTATGGTAGAATATTCGAGGGATAGAAAAATATGGGGTTTTCTACTTGAAAAAATAAATTTTTCTGGCTGTGCTTCTCTGGTCATTGCTTTTTGATTCATATAATGTACAGATGGACGAAAAATTTTAAGGGTATGCTGTGACACTGCAGCATCAAGAACGAAGTTTTGTAAAAAATTTCCCATTCCATTGTGGCAGGCTGTTACAGAAACTGATTTAAAAGCGTACCATAACAAACAGTCTCGGTTGCGAAATTATTGCGTATGCAGATACTTTCACACAATTTGTTGAATGTCCCAAGAGGGTGAAACGCGTCTCGGAACCGAGGCTGTTGCTGTTCTGAAACGAAGTCTTTGCGTGCTGAGGACAACAGTCTTGTAATATGATAAAACTTGGGTTTCACAAAATGATACGGACAAATACGTTTTGGTTGACTACGACATATCTGTTGGCCTAAAAGCACTTTTAGTTACTGTCGTGCAGCGAATATCGGCGATTTTGTTGATGGGTGCAGTGACAAAATGTCAGTAAGAGCTACAAATAAAAAATATACGGGAGGCAGGGAATATTCTAGCTCATATTAAGGCCAGTCGTAGGAACTAAAATACTAGCTGCGGCGTATAAATACTACGAGTCTCTCGTAGATAAAATGGGTTCGTAGGTGACACTGTACGATAAAGAGGTCTCACATGATACCAAAATTAATTTTATAGTTTTCGTAACAACCTTCTCGCTGGAAGTGTTACAAGGTCCCAAGAAATGCATATTTATGAGCGACGACATTTTTCGTTGCACAGGGGGAACAATTTCATATCTCTTACAGTACTTTAATTTTTTACATCGTAACCGTTTTACTTATCTCGTCTCATGCAGTGCTTGGTTCTGAAAATGTTCATGTGTCTTTTTTTTTATCAGTCCGGGTTGAAGTAAGAAGTTACTTTTCCTCAAAATATCTTGTGACATTCGTTTTGATTTTTTCCGATGTATCTGGCAAGTATTCTTTTTTCGAAAGTACTCCATCATAATCGACGGTAAAACTAGAGATGTCTAATTTTTATTAACATTTTAAGTTACCATTGCCACTGCTGTACGATGGTGAGATGACCTTGAGACGTCTGTTTGCATGGCGGCCTCTTAGTGAGCTAAATTCTGTCCGAGAGTAAAGCTCTCTAACATCTACCGTGAAGAATTTATCCGTCGATGTCGCTCGATGCAGCAGCCTCCACCTCGAGTACCTCTGCAGCGGGTGTCTCTGGCAGTGTGCTTGCATTCATCGCGGAGCAGAGCAGAGCAGCCAGGCAGCTGGCGCTGAGTGGTGCTGGCGGCCGGGCCGCTGTTGACTCGGCAAACAGCGCCCGGCGCTGCCGCGGGCGTCTGTACCACGCCGCCTCTTAAGACATCCGAGAGCCGCCAATAACGGCGTTCTGACGCAGACCCGCGCTGCGGCAGCTCGTCTTAACGAGTCGCCACCGGCGCGAGCGGATGCCGCTGACGTTACACGGGAAGTTCCTGCCTGGGAACGTTACTGTCACGCAACCGAGAACGGTAGCATCGGACCATGCCCGGCGGAGAGAGACCGGGGGGGAGGAGGCGCTGCAAACCGGGGTATCTGTCCCAGGTGGCAATTTCAGGGGCCGCCATCTTGTTTCATAAAGATCCTAGCATCCAACGCTCACGTTGGTCTGTCGATTGTTCATATGATTTTGAAACGCACCCCTGTTGGTTTTTGAACATTTTTTAATACATTCTAAGTTGATTCGTGACTGAATCATAAGTTGGTTTTTGAATGTCGCATCTAGAAGTAAGAAGGTTTGCCGCAAATAAAAAGGGACGCGGCTATTCGAGGTGAGCTGAATAAACCTGATCGGGTGACTGCCAATAGTTGTCTGTTCATGTGATTGACTGGGTGTGCGAATCATCAGCGTTGTTATAATTATTAGAGAAATCCACAGATTCAGACTACCAGAGTGGAAATAAACGGGAATTACAGGTAAGAAAGATTATATATAATCTTCTCGGTGTGTCCAACAAAATGAAATTCTGAAAGAATATTTCTTTCAGGTCGCTGCACTACTAAGAGCCAGTTGCACAGCCCCCGGTTAGAAGCCGCTTAATTTTATTCTCGGAATAGGGCAGAAAATACTTAATCACGCCCAACGTGGAGAATAAACGCGAGATAACTAAACCGTTGATACTGGGAGGAATAGTTACAGAATTAGTGATGATAAGATTGTTTTTTACAAGGAGGTAGGACAAGAAGCGGGGACATCACACAAACTATATGGAAGAATATGACGATTCCAAATTTACATAAAAATTTCGTACTACCACTACTTTTCGATCTCATGCTTCAGAAACTGCTGCATATGAATGAAATGTAAAGCTATTTCCTAACATAAAACTTTTTGCTTGTAGTAGACCTGATAGGCATTTGACATCGCTACTTTGCGAATTATATTCCGTCGAGTTATTTACGTAAGTGAGATAGGCAAAAATTACCATTTGTGCCAACACAGTCTCGCTTATTTGGCGTGTGTTGCAATCGCTGCAATATTAGAATGGCTTATTTCGTTTCATCTAGCAGACAGTGGCAAAATAGACGTAATGAAATCGAGAAATCACACCAGTCTTCGGTTGTAATCGTATTAACAGCCTGTATGTACCCTGCTTATATGTTTGTGTGTTGGCAGCGCTTTTGACTGCAGTAATATCACTGACAGCGCTGTGTGCCCTCTGTAAGAGACTCCGTGGCTGGTCGGACTCACAGTTTCAAGTTACGTAGTTAGCCGTGATGGAGGTCAGAAGCAGCGTTAGCGCGGGCGGACGGTCTGGGCGTGTGTCCGCCATGGAGACTTAATATTGGTCGGACGTGGATTGTAAAATGTGAGTAATCGTATTATTGACGATTATATAATTTCTGGAACTGGATATCACGGACGATTATATAATGTTTGGAACTGGATGTCGCATAATTAAGGTAATATCTGCTCAATACATTGTTTGCTCTGCAGCAAAATCTTTCCTTGCTAAGCACTTGCCTGTTAGTAGTTAGAGCCTACAGTAGTTAGAATATTTTTATTTGGCAGGCTGTATGCTGCAGTTCGTGTCATGAAGATTTTCTGTGAGGTAAGTGACTTACGAAACGTATGGGTTATTGTCAAGATTTCTTCTAATTCAGGCCCATTCTTTTGTGTCAATTAATGGTCAGATTGCATTGCGTTTGTATGTTGTCGGTCATAAATGAATAGAATAAGTTTGAGCTGTATTGGTCAGGGAGAATACTGTAGTTCAGTGTTGAAATGATAAAGACAATACGTTTAGTTTCAGTTTTAGAAGGTTCAGTTGCATTAAGCAATTTAAGTAAAGAAGTAGAAGTTTCACCTTCTCAGTTATTTCAGTTTACGTAAAAATTTAAATAAATAACTTTCAAGCTAATACAGTAATAGACCTCGACATTTTGATTTTTCATGTAGCAAAACTTTTGCTATGTTTGAGTTAATACAGTAGATTCTTTCGCAGAAAGGAAAGCACGCCGTGTAAAACTCTAGCAAGATTCGGGAGAAAAAATGCTGGGACCTGAGTACTGAAGTAATGTGTACTGTCTTACTTGTCTCTTTGTCTTCACTAGTTATGTGTTTCCTACATTTAATTTTATGTCACACAAAAGAGAGTTATTATCTAATAGACAATATAGACTGCGAAAAGAAAAAGTGTTCCGGAAAAATCCGATATGTGGCGAAACTGAACGGCGGACCCGTCGGACACCTTTTATTGCGTCACTTACCATTGTTTGCTAATTGGTTATCGCCAAGCGTGAATATTAATTTGTTATTGATATTGCAATTTTACGCCGTTATTAGACGTTTCCACTTGCCATTTCAGGGTCCCTTATATCTATATTTGATGGCTGCGGTGCCGGCCGGAGTGGCCGAGCAGTTAAAGGCGCTACAGTCTGGAACCGCACGACCGGTACGGTCGCAGGTTCGAATCCTGCCTCGGGCATGGATGTGTGTGATGATGTCCTTAGGTTAGTTAGGTTTAAGTAGTTCTAAGTTCTAGGGGACTTATGACCACAGCAGTTGAGTCCCATAGTGCTCAGAGCCATTTGAACCATTTGATGGCTGCGGTTTTCCGGTTTAATGCGGTTATATCAATGGTTTTAAATATGAGTAACGTTGTGCGGAATTAGTATTTGATTTATGGGTGACTAGACACTTCAGCCAGTACAATAAAGCCGGTCGCTGCGGCCGAGCGGTTCTAGGCACTTCAGTCCGGAACCGCGCTGCTGCTACGGTCGCAGGTTCGAATCTTGCCTCGGGCATGGAAGTGTGTGATGTACTTAGGTTAGTTAGGTTTAAGTTCTAAGTCTAGGGGACTGATGACCTCAGATGTTAAGTCCCATAGTGCTTAGAGCCATTTGAACGATTCGAACCTAAATTGCTTAAAAATGTACCAATGCACATATTTTTGTTAGTAATTACATATCACACGAAAAATTCCAGTTTTCTGTTTTGAAGCATAATAAACAACAGGATTAGCGTTGCCACAACTTAACAAATAGACCCTAGTCCCCTAATGTTACATCAATGCCCGCTTCCAACTGGCCATGGTTGATTGGCTAATGGATATGAGAGCCTTGAATAACTGCTTACGCAACATTACTGATTTACGTAATTTATTAATAGTAGTTCACTTAAAAACAAAATCACTTCATAGAAAGGTTGGTTAAATAACTGTTCCTTTGATTAATCGGGTAATAAATTCTCAACCAATAACAGTTGCAAACAACATCACAGTTACTGTTCATTCTCCACATAGTTGCCGGCCGCGGTGGTCTAGCGGTTCTAGGCGCTCAGTCCGGAGCCGCGGGACTGCTACTGTCGCAGTTTCGAATCCTGCCTCGGGCATGGATGTGTGTGATGTTCTTAGGTCGGTTAGGTTTAAGTAGTTCTAAGTTCTAGGGGACTGATGACCTCAGATGTTAAGTCCCATAGTGCTCAGAGCCATTTTTCCACACAGTTAAGTAAACCAACACCGCAGAAGTCACTGAAAGGTTAATACACGTACCGTATTCCACTGCTTTCTTCTCCAATATCATGACATCCTTACTGAGGGCTAAAATGCTACAGCACAGAGTGTTCATGTTGGGCCCACGCTGTATTGTTTTATCTGCCGTGGGAAAACACCCACAAACGACATCGGCCACAGCTCGCCGTAAATTGCGACCATACAATGTCAGAGCCCACGGGTTATCGTTCCACAGCAGCTTTGAATTCCCAAGCGTCTCGGTTTCACCATCATTTCATTACCACACAGTGCCAAAATTATTAATATAAAATTCGGACCATCCGGCCCCCAACACTCTGCCGTTCTGCCCTTCTCGCTCGGTACTCTACAACCATCCTCTCCTCGCCGCCAGAGGGTCACACGCCGCCAACTCGGTGCCTCAGTATCTCTGGCGAGGCCAATGTCGACCTTCAACACTCGCGGCCGGAACACAATCGTGCCGATAATCCGCACAACGTGATCTTCGCTATTTAAGGAAAATGAATAGCTTCACTTCTCAACTTAAGCTTCGTAATGCTATTGATCGCAAATAAACAGTTGTATAACAAGATCATTGTTACTTGTTGCACATAATCAATAGATGCAACTGAGCGAAACATTTGCAACAGAGACTGTTTTCTATGTTTGGAACATCAAACCTCTTTTGCTGCATCAGGCTAAAATGGAGCGGAATAATGATCTGTCGTCATTTTGTAAAATCGTTACAATATGAGGAGTGAAAGTTTTTTTAGATGTTTGCCACAGTGAACACTTTATCTACGTGTATGTATAAAGCAGACCCCTGGATTCCAAAGTTTATGTTGTTGTCAGGCAGTCAGTCCGCGTGAGAAATACTGCGGTATCGAGCGCTCGGTGATGCAGGCGTGGAGGCCTGAGTTCGGAATGCTATTGCTGGAGGTTGGTGTGTGACAGAAGTTATTTGCCGCATGCGCTAGCTTTGTACAAAATGGGATGTTGCGTTTGAGGAACACTTTCAATTTTTGGGTCCTGAATTTTTATAACTGTCATTTTTTGACTATTTGCATTGTTGCTTCATGTAGTGGAGAATAGGCATACATTCAAGAAAGAATGAAATCGATCTTTACCCCTTTTTATTTTGAAATACTGAATGTAAATTTTGTTTAAAGAGTTAACTTCGTGAATGCAATAGGTTTTTCCTGAAGAATTAATTTCAAGAGCTTTTTGTTTGCTTTTCACGTTACAGTAACCATTATCAATGATGCACGCTTGTTACAACTGTTTTAATGTAGCTGGTTAATATATAACTAAATCAAGTTATCAAATTATTCGATACTGAGCTATCCAAAAGTTTTAAATCATTGCAATTCGGACTCGCTTTACAGCTCGCAAGATATGATTATTACTTTCACTGCACTCCGAAAGTTGTATTTAAGTAATATCAAAATTAGCGTGATTTATTTGAGCATATTTCAGAGAAACGACTGCACTGCAGCTGCCGGTGTAAGCGTTCTCGCACAGATAAGCCAAGTAATTATCAGGACTAGAATTAAACATTGTCTTGTGTCTTGGGAATAGCAATTATCAGTTCAGATTACATTCAGTGAAACAATAACTGGTTTAAAGTACATTCTAGTATAATTTAGTTCAGTGGATCGGTGTTTTTCATTGGAAATCTAAATACTGAGATTATGTACAAAGTTTATACAGCAACCTAATATTCACATGTGGTGGATTGACTGCGGCTTGTGCATAATAATTGCACTTCATGTACTTAATTATGCACGAAGGTACTTTAAACACAGAGTTATATACATAAAATATACAGTCCGGTTCAAATCTGAAGGTTTAACTGAAATGCAAAAGTAAAACTTTCGTTTCAAATGTTAGCAAAAGCATAAAAGTTACAATGAATATTATAGTTGAAAAGTTGTACTTTTATATGGCTGAAAAGTTACGCTGAGCATTAAAGCTGAAAAGTTACAGTTTTCTGAAATTATTTTCATGCTATTCCCAGTATGGTGACTATATCGTCTCTACTTATTCCGTCATCAGCTATTTTGCTTAATATCAAAACTCGTCGACTGCCTGTAGTGTCCCTTTTCCTAATTTAATCGGTCCAACGTCATCTGATTTAATTCGATTACATTCCATTACCTTTGTTTTATATCTGCTGATTTCATCTTATAATCTGTTTTCAAGACACATCCGCGATACATGTAAAAGTTTAAACTGGATTCGCATGGGGCACAGTACTTATGGAGAAAATACACACAAGTGGCGAAAACTTCCAACGATCCGTTTCCTTCTCGAAGAAATGGTTCAAATGGCTCTGAGAACTATGGGACCTAACTTCTGAGGTAATCAGTCCCCTAGAACTTAGAACTACTTAAACCTAACTAACCTAAGGACATCACACACATCCATGCCCGAGGCAGGATTCCAACCTGCGACCGTAGCGGTCGCGCGGTTCCAGACTGTAGCGCCTCTTCTCGAAGAACACACCACGGTGATTCAGTGTAGCCTTCGCTGCAACACCCATGTGTCTTGTGTAGATACCGGCAACTAGTCTCAGCATATAAAATTTAAATCGACTCGCCTCTTAAATTGTGCAATGGACAATGTAATAAAATTATGGTGAAAGGAGTTAGCTAACCAGGGACTTCCAAATGCTGCCTGTCTGGGGCACAACCACAGTGGGCTCGATATAAATTACCTGGCATCTGCCGACGACCTGGCACTTCTGTAGAAACATCCGTTCAGTGTTCTCAGGCGATAAGCAGGAAAGATAGAGCTCAGTATGTCACTTGCAAAAACACAATGCATCATGAACAAAAGTGATTCGCCTTCCACACTGCACCTGGAACTGGGAGAAATCGAGAAGAAGGTTTAACTATCAGGGAGAATGACTGGAACCCACAGAATAGCAGTATCAATAGGAGTAAACAAGCTGGAATTGGCATACCAACTGTTCAAGAGCAGTTTTAACAAAAAGTTTATCGCCCATAACACGAAAATGAACCAGACTTGAAGCTTCGCTTGTCTAATACACACTTTTTATCTGATGAAAATTGCCTTATGCTTTTCGATATTACATCATTTCCAAAGGCTAAAACAACTGTGTACTCAGTATCATAAATAAGTACTGATTACATTAATATCACAGTGAATGTACCAAGTTTTGATAGTAAAAAAATCATGCTCAAAAACTGTTTACTTGTTGACATATGGGTACATTGTGCCTCGGCATCTGCTGTGAAACGCAGCTAAGTGCGAACTGATCGTAGTGCTAGGTGGGCTTGGTTCAAGACGGTTACAAGAGAGCGCTACCGTAATGATTGCCAATTACCTGCAGCTTGAACAATGAAATTTTAAAAAATTTAAAGAATTAAACGTCGGAACCATCAGACTAATGATTTTTCTGTTACATGTGTCTTACAACTAACTGAATACTCGCAGAACTGAGTGGAATGACAAGACAAACCGACAGAAGGCACTGCTTATGGGAAAAAGTACTAAGCAGAGCTACATCACAAGCCGGCAGCTGGCACTGCTTATGGTAACAAAATTCAGCATTTATATATCAGTTAAACGTATGTACAAAAGCATGTGACAAGTTATAAATGCAAACGAAGCTGATACGAAATGAGTAAAAGTACTTTATATTGTTCTTTAACGTATGTATGTGGTGGATTGACTGCGAATTGTGCACAATAATTGCACTTCATGCTTCATATGACGTATGTGGTTGCAGAAAAAAAACTGGAGAGTTTATTTAAAATGTCTAGAGCCTAGCCTCTTTGCAAATATCAGCTACTATATGCAGTTGGTCGTGGACAGCATTATGAATACCTTTGAATTACATAAGATTCCTTGATTAGCAACAAAAGTTGCATGTAACCCAGCGGGTGTGCATTAAGTACAGACTCCATTTTCACATATATTATTTTTCATGTGCACAGAGAATAAAGCGAAATAAGATAAGAGCAAATCGTCATAATAGATAGGGGTAGAGATACAAAAAATGAGTGGGAAAATGTGGGACGGCTGGGGTATATTGAGGGTAAATTGAGGATGGGTATGGGGGATGGGAAAGGGTGAAGTAAAGAAAGATAACATTGAGGAATAAGAATGAAGGAGGGGGGCGGGACAAGTGAGGGGGAGGACAGCAGTTGGAGGAGGGGTTGGGAAATCAGAGGTGGTTTCAAAGATACCAAACTAGCCACAAGATTAGTACATAATCAGTCACATTTGTTGTACAGTTAATTGTATTGTGGCCACAACAGGACCTCCATCACATAAAAAAATAGAGGGCATTGCTTATGGAGACAAAATTCAATGGGAAGTTCAATGAATTTAGTAGATCACTCAGTTCAGTCTTTTTACAAGTATATGTGACATGATGCAAATACGTAAGACTACGTAGCAATAAAAATTGTGAAATCACCTTACGCTGAGCATTTACCAATAGATATTGGTGATTAAGCTAGCATTTTGTAAATGTAAAATTCATGTACAGTCCAGACTCTTTGTGAACAGTTACTAAGGTCTATAGCTGATCATAGACACTACCATCCACTTACTTAAGTTATATAAATTCAGTGAAGTGGAAAAATGACAGCGACGTCTTGCACAGCGTTTTTGCAGACTGTCTTGTAAGCACCACTAGAGTGTCATCCGACCTGAAGCTTGAGAGTTTCAAGTACTGAACAGGAAGGGCCTCCCGGACAAACCAAAATGTCAGTAGAGAAAGATAATGAGGGAGGCAGAGCGACCAGTTGAGAAAGATAGCAAATGTAAAGGACGACCAAATCAGCTGTACTAATACTCTGAAAAAACAACGGACACGGCTAGGCCTTCTGAGGACACGTCTACAGGATTCATCACAGTAGGTTGACGAGTACGTTCTCGCGTGCTGATAGGAGTACTAAGTTACTATGGTTGATGGAAGGGATAAAAGATCTGCAGGAAATGGAGAGGTATAGGAAGTGACCTGAAAGACCGGATATTTGTCAGGAGAATGCTTCGGCGAGTGAGGTTCCGGGAGAAACAACCGAAACAGGAGACAGTGGCGCCCTGGAGAAAAGGAAGGGAGGAACGACACAGTCAGAGGATGAGCATATACTGAACTAACATGAAAACGACCTCATTACACATCAGTTGAATGTCGTGGCCCTCAGTTGGCATGTACGAAACAAGAAGAAGAAGTTACCGACATCTCCTGGAAAAAGCGCATGGTGTGTCTGTATAGATCTTATGATCCCTTTCTGTGTGTATGTGTGTGTGTGTGTGTGTGTGTGTGTGTGTGTGTGTGTTTAACAGAGAGAGAGAGAGAGAGAGTGAGCGAGCGTGAGCTATTGCATGCCGGATCGAGAGAGATAAGCGCCAAGCTAAGCGTTTTCTCGCGCCAGTCCTCCGTCCGACGTAAGCCCGGTTTTTTTCCACAGCGGGTCCGCCTCGCGTGTCGCACCACAGTCAGTGATAAGACGTCGCTTGCGCCTGCTGGTCAGCCGCTTGTGGTTGGGTTGCGTGCGGGTGGCGCCGCTCCTCGCTCCAGCAACGAAATTGCTGCCTTAAATTCTGAATTCAGACTCACGCTGTTGCTTTGCCATAAAACGCGCTAAAAAGAGAGGAACATTTTGATAGCCACTTAGTGCTACCTTTACTGATAACTTTGAAACTTTTATTTACTACCTTATTACCCTTATTTTCGTAGCATGATCCAATCAGATTGTGTCCGAATTTCAGGAGAAACATTTTACTCTTTTTAGGATTCCGTACCCTAACCGTTAAAAACGGAACTCTTACAGGATCACTCTTGTCCTTCCGTCAGTGTGTCAAATTGTTAAAAATGCATTTTCTCAGGAACGGGTAAATGTATTTAAATTGATGTCGCGTATTAAGAGCTAAGGTTCCTAGGTGATATAAAAAATCGATACTTCCAAGTCGATGAAATCAAAAGATAAGGCCATTTATGTGACTCGCTAAGTCATTCATCAAAATCTATAGGATACTTCCCATTGACCTGGAATCAAGATATTTCTTAAAAATCAAGGTTTCACAGTACAAGGAAAGGGCAGACTCCGAAAATTATTAATCTGTATTTATATCGTACGAAAAAAAAACAACAAATTTATCTGTCTGTCTGTCCTGTTGAGAACCTTTTTTCTCGGGAATGGATAGATGTGTATGTTGCCTGTATCGATATCGATTCCCGGTAACTATTTATATAATGAAGTTTGTACGGAAGCCTTGGTGTGTGTGTGTGTGTGTGTGTGTCCTACTCCTACTTATCCCGATTTGTTTCTTTTGTATCTTTATGTAATCCATCATTGTTATAGCTCTTCAAATAGTAGTAAGAATTACGACATTGTGATAACTGCAGGCTAGTCATTTGCACATGCTCCATTGATTAGCATCAGTTACTGCGATTCATCATTCCTTTCTGGGACCTGCTGGACCGCACGATGCGCAACAAAGGCCACTTCCAGAGACCTATTAGGCTTCTCCTTTGTTGTGTCCACACCGCTAATTACACTCTCTCAAAAAGAGTTCTTTTCTGCTCGATAGATCGCGTTGTCCTGATTTTCTTGCATTTCTCTGCCTGGCCAACTGTCCAGTTGCGGATTTTGTGCCTAAAATTTCTTCTGTCTGACACAACAAGGTCCTTTTTCTCTACTGTTTCAATTTTAGTTTTACTGCGGATTACTTTAAGTAAACTACGACAAATATCAATGACGCTACCTATTGCGAACTTTGTGGCGAACGAATTGACTTTACTTCTCTACGAATTCTTCGCAATTGGAAGAAATATTGTTACCTCTTAATAGATTCAAATATTTCAGACGACATCAAACCTTTCGTCTTTGAAAGCAAGTCAAAACTGTTCATGGTAACTTTACACACTTCTTCATAATTTTATTTCATTCTCCTCATTCAACATGAGTCACACAAGATAAGAAATGACTCCTCTTGGCGTACATTACATTATATCACAACCATCTTGATACAGACTGACAGCACAGAGTTCAAAATTACACGACATCGCATTTCATTTCTTCAAAAAACGTCGCAATCGTGAATTGACGCGTGAGGAATCTTGTTACCCGTGACCGTCGAATGGATGGCGACGTCGACCAGATGCGACTACGGCTCGTCGGTTGGCTGAAGACTGCCACCGCCGTCGGTGCTTCCGGCGTCGCTCGTGTGACGTAGAATAGAAAATCGTTTCTAGAAACCAGACAAACAAACATGTTACGATGCACAAACAAGACAATATTTAACAGATACACTTATGTGTATCCCTTGTGCTGACCAAGAAAGCTATGGAGAAATCTCGTACCATTACAAAACAATGCGCATCGATATTTTCGTATAAACTCTAACACGGATTCTTATGATTGTTTTGTAATTAATTTAATGCCCGCTTATATACCACCAATGCTGTAACAGTAAAGAAACACGTCTAAGTACTTGCGGGTTTATTAAACTTGCAGGCAATCGCAATTAAGGTACACCTATAATTAAAATTTTTTTAGACTTGTTTTAATAATCATGCTCCTGTAATTTTAATTAAATGTATAGTCCCCTGATACTTTGTGCATTGCACCTGGCAGTGTCATGAGCAGTGAGGGGGCACTTATAACGGGAAATTAACATCAATTTCATTTCCTCTTTTAAGTACCTGTGGCGCACGTTACTGTGTAAAATGTATGTCAGCTTCGTTTACATTTCATAAGCGGAAACAGAATAGAGCGATATTATATTTTGAGAACATGCAACTCTCTTCATATATTGACCTAAGCGTCATTCCATAATGAAATGCGCAATCCTTTAACTACTCGAATACAACCAAGAGATTTCAAAAACACACTTTGCGTTAATGTCATGCAGTGTTCTATATTTCGCTCATGGAGTGGGTACAGTTCAAGAAGGAGCGCCAACATCGTATGAAGAGTGAATCGCCTAAAATTTGCACTGCAGATAATGCGGAAATGAGAAGTGCTAACGATGTGCGATTTCCACAGAATAGATTCTTAATCAAGAGCTCGCTTTGTTACCCAATCAACAGTCAAATAATACTTATAAAATGTATTTTTTTTGTGCAAACATGCAATTTTTAAAGTGACGTTAACAAACTAAAAGTAGAATGTCAGTGGTCTTCGTCGCAGCATTGTAGTACGACTCGTTTTCGAGATACTTTCGTCACCGACAGTTTTTTGTGACATTCAACCAGCGTAGCTGCCAGCTACGATGTTGTCATGATTGCTTACGGACTGCGTGTGTCTTCCTTGAGTGCTTCGCTACACGCTAGTCTGTTAGCGTGTGACAGTCCAAACAGCAGGTCGCGAGTGGACTATAGGATTTACCAGTGCAGAAAAAGTAGACATGGTCATGGTGTAGGGAATGTGTAGGAAGAATGTAGTTTGTTCTTGTGCGGTATATGCGGGAATATATCCCAATAGATGTCAACCACCTCGGCAGTTAATCAACCTCTTCAACCAATTACAAGAAAGTTGTAGTACAACACCTGGACAAAGTAACAGAAGGGAACAAGTGACGACAGAAGAAGAGGAAATGAATGTTCTGCTGGTGGTGCAGTTGAGCGGCACGTTAGCTCCCGCGCAATCGCACGAGGAATAGGTATGGTTCAGGCAAGTGTCCTACGCATTTCCATCGACATATGTTCCACCCCTGTTACATCTCTCTCCACCAGGGGCTGTATGGAAAGGATTATGAAAATCGTGTTACCTTTTGTACATGGGCATCAAGGCAAGATATTCTAGATGTGACATACATTTTCTTTAGAGGTGAAGCCACATTTACCAATCTCGGCCAGGTAAGCCGCCGAAACATGCACTACGCGTGTTGGCCTTTTGACAGACTCCGTTGGCTTCGTCAGGTGGCACATCAGCGCCCATGGAGTGTAAACGTGTGGTGCAGCGCAGTGAATGATCAGCACATAGGCCCATATGTCAAAGACGGAACTGAACGCGCACAAGTATCGCAGTCTCCTAACAGACCATCGTCCACGGATGCTAGTTGATGTTCCTCTGCAGACTCGAAGGAACCTGTGGTACTTACATGATGGTTGTCCAGCCTGTAGTGCACAAAGAACTACAGCATGTCTTCATGAACTGTTTCCGAATCGTTGGGATTGGATGCAAAGGACCCTGAATTGACACCCGCAGACTTTTTTTTTGTGAGGAAAGCTGAAAGACGCTGTCTACAAGGACATGGCAACTACATCCGACGATATGCAACGACATATTACTGCAGCCTGCTCGGGTATCTCCGCTGAAATGCTAGCGTGTGTACAGTAGTTTGCCATACCAGACTGGAAGCGTGTATCGCCGCTGCCGGTGGTCATTTTGAACGCAGCTGCCTCGTTACTGGTCAGATTCAGGACAACTAGTGTATACACTTACGTTGTTCTTTAGTGTGTGCTACTACAGGTGTTGTGCAAGTATCGGTGTGGGAATACTTCAAAATACGATACCTACACTGAGGCTCATAAATTAAGGATAGTTGCAGAATCTGGTGCCACACAACGTGGCATTACACTAAACTGGCGCTAATAGCATAGGCACATAGGGAACACACATGACACAGATCTGTAAGTCCACAGAAAACCGTCCCGAAACACGTGCTACAAAACGCCACTGTTTCCCGCGTATGTACCCCGTCATCAATATGGGCTGTGGTCACCATTCACACGTACACAAGCCGCACACAATGGGTTGGCATACTCTGGATCAGGTGGTCGAGCAGCTGCTGGGTTATAGCCTCACATTCTTGCACCAGTGCCTGTCGGAGCTCCTGAAGTGTCGTAGGGGTTTGAAGACGTGCGCCGTCGACCGAGAGCATCCCAGACGTGCTCGATGGGGTTTAGGTCTGGAGAACAGGCAGGCCACTCCATCAGCCTGATATCTTCAGTTTCAAGGAACTGCTCCACGATGGCAGCTCGGTGGGGCCGTGCGTTATAATCCATCAAGAGGAAGGTGGGACCCACTGCACCCCTGAAAGGCGGACTTAGTGGTGAAAATTGACGTCCCGATACACCTGACCTGTTACAGTTCCTTTGTCAAAGACATGCAGGGGTGTACGTGCACCAATCATAATCCCACCCCACACCATCAAACTACAACCTCCATACACGTCCCTTTTAAGGACGTTAAGGGGTTGGTATCTGGTTCCTGGTTCACGCCAGATGAAAACCCGGCGAGAATCACTGTTCAGCTTATACCTAGACTCGTCCGTGAACATAACCTGGGACCACTGTTCTAATGACCATGTACTGTGTTCTTGACACCAGGCTTTACGGGCTCTCCTGTGACCAGGGATCAGTGGAATGCACCTTGCAGGTCTCCGGGCGAATAAACCATGTCTGCTCAGTCGTCTGTAGACTGTGTGTCTGGAGACAACTGTTCCAGTGGCTGCGGCAAGGTTCCGATCAAGGCTACCTGCAGTACCCCGTGGCCGTCTGTGGGCACCGATCGTGAGATATCGGTCTTCTTGTGGTGTTGTACGCTGTGGACGTCCCGTATTGTAGCGCCAGGTTACGTTTCCTATCATCTGGAATCGTTCCCATAGTCTTGAGATCACACTTTATGGCACACGGAGGGCCCGTTCTACGACCTGCTGTGTTTGACCAGCCTCCAGTCGCGCTAGTATTCTACCTCTAGTAACTTCATCAATATTAGTCCTTTGAGCAATTTTCAACCCTCAGTCACCTTCACCACGTCTGCAAACGTCTGCACACTTACTCGCTGCACCGTACGCTGACATGCACCAACACACCTCTGCTTATGTGGACTGCTGCCAGCTCCACCGTGCGACGACCTCAGGTTAAATGCACCGCATTGTCATACCCCGAGGTGATTTAAACCCACAAGCCGCCCACCAGAGCGTTGTTTCACCATGTATCAACATTATCAACTTCCGGAAGGCGTTCGATACAGTTCCGCACTGTCGCCTGATGAACAAAGTAAGAGCCTACGGAATATCAGACCAGCTGTGTGGCTGGATTGAAGAGTTTGTAGCAAACTGAACACAGCATGTTGTTATCAATGGAGAGACGTCTACAGACGTTAAAGTAACCTCTGGCGTGCCACAGGGGAGTGTTATGGGACCATTGCTTTTCACAATATATATAAATGACCTAGTAGATAGTGTCGGAAGTTCCATGCGGCTTTTCGCGGATGATGCTGTAGTATACAGAGAAGTTGCAGCATTAGAAAATTGTAGCGAAATGCAGGAAGATCTGCAGCGGATAGGCACTTGTTGCAGGGAGTGGCAACTGACCTTTAACATAGACAAATGTAATGTATTGCGAATACATAGAAAGAAGGATCCTTTATTGTATGATTATATGATAGCGGAACAAACACTGGTAGCAGTTACTTCTGTAAAATATCTGGGAGTATGCGTGCGGAACGATTTGAAGTGGAATGATCATATAAAATTAATTGTTGGTAAGGCGGGTACCAGGTTGAGATTCATTGGGACAGTGCTTAGAAAATGTAGTCCATCAACAAAGGAGGTGGCTTACAAAACACTCGTTCGACCTATACTTGAGTATTGCTCATCAGTGTGGGATCCGTACCAGATCGGTCTGACGGAGGAGATAGAGACGATCCAAAGAAGAGCGGCGCGTTTCGTCACAGGGTTATTCGGTAACCGTGATAGCGTTACGGAGATGATTAATAAACTCAAGTGGCAGACTCTGCAAGAGAGGCGCTCTGCATCGCGGTATAGCTTGCTCGCCAGGTTTCGAGAGGGTGCGTTTCTGGATGA
The DNA here is from genome assembly GCF_023864345.2 of Schistocerca serialis cubense. Classification (NCBI taxonomy): domain Eukaryota; kingdom Metazoa; phylum Arthropoda; class Insecta; order Orthoptera; family Acrididae; genus Schistocerca; species Schistocerca serialis. The sequence continues at coordinate 914,109,903 of NC_064641.1, read as the reverse complement.
GGTATCGAATATATTGCTTCCCCCTACTTATACCTCCCGAGGAGATCACGAATGTAAAATTAGAGAGATTAGAGCGCGCAGGGAGGCTTTCAGACAGTCGCTCTTCCCGCGAACCATACGCGACTGGAACAGGAAAGGGAGGTAATGACAGGGGCACGTAAAGTGCCCTCCGCCACACACCGTTGGGTGTGTAGATGTAGATGTAGATATCCTTAATTTATAAGCATGAGTGCAGTAAATGATTCGCAACCGCAACAAAGAGCACTGACATTTTAATTCATTATACTTTAGCTGGTTAATGTCAATAGGCATATTACTGTTTAAAGAAAGTGTACATTTTCACATAAATATACTTCCTATGTATTATTACAATCTGTTGATCGGCTAACAATACGAGCCCCTGACTACCAATCCATTCTGTGAAAACCACATCTCAGCAGCACTTTTCGATTTTTGCAATTTCTGCTGTGCAAGTTTTAGGCGATTCACCTTATATAATAGGTAGAACGTTAGAAAAAATTTCGTATTTTCAGACATGGTTGTCCGGGCAAATACAACGAAAAACTATCTTGTAATCACGCACTATCAAATGCATACGGTAAGAGCTTGAGTACATGTTAATTTTCGCTGCTGTGAAACATCTTTTTTTTCTGCAAGTTCTTTGCTGTTACGAACGACCTATAGAATTTAGTAAACAAATAAGGACACACACCTCTGTGATATTCGATGGAGAGGACGTGCATTAAATATCTGTTAGTGTCATTACTGTAAACTGTATTCACAGTTCTGAGTAAGAGCAGTGAATACATTAGTCCTAAGGGAAACGGCTTGTGTTTTTATAAGCCTGTGAAACGTCTTTTTACTGTAGTTTCTCTCTGTACTTACCAACGAGATGGTGTCATTGTATTATGTTCTGGTGAACTTACTCAGAAATGTGATTACGGTTTACAGTAATAACATAACGGAAGTTTACTGTATGCTGTCTCCATGGACTATAACAGAGGAATGTGTTCTCACATTCTGGAGGTTGTCTGTAGCAGCAAAGAGCTTCCAGCAGATGAGATTTTGTTTCACAGTAGCGTAGATGAACAAGTGCCCATACCTCTTCAGGAATGCATGACAGCGTCCATGTGTAGTGTTCTGTCAATATATGGATTTTTTTATTTTACTTTTTATTTATTTATTTATTTATTTTTTCACCAGCCTCCTGACTGGTTTGATGCGGCGCGCCACGAATTTCTCTCCTGTGCTAACCTCTCCATATCAGAGTAGCACTTGCAACCTACGTCCTCAATTATTTGCTGGATTTATTCCAATCTCCGTCTTCCTCTACAATGTTTGCCCTCTACAACCCCCTCTAGTACCATGGAAGTCATTCCCTCATGCCTTAACAGATGTCCTATCATCCTGTCTCTTCTGCTTATCATTGTTTTCCACATATTCCTTTCCTCTCTGATTCTGCGCAGTACCTCTTCATTCATTACCTTGTCAGTCCACCTAATTTTCAACCGTCGTCTGTAGCACCACACCTCAAATGCTTCGATTCTCTTCTGTTCCGGTTTTCCCACAGACTATGTTTCACTACCATACTGTACTGTACTCCAGACATACATACTCAGAATTTTCTTCCTCAAATTAAGGCCGATATTTGATGTCAGTAGACTTCTCTTGGCCAGGAATGGCCTTTTGCCATTGCTAGTCTGCTTTTGATGTCCTCCTTACTCCGTCCGTCATTGGTTATTTTACTGCCTAGGTAGCAGAATGGAATACTGAATGTTTTTAAACACCCGATATAGAAATGTAACTGAACACAATTACGTACTTTGAGACACAGTTTGTGGGTCGCATCCAATGACTCACGACGGGACGTGTCCTGCAGAAACACATTTTGGTGTATTATAGGAAGTGTTGAGTGCCCCTCAAAACGATAGAAAAGGATTTAATTATGGAACTTTCTGCATTTGAAAAGAATTTTACAATCTCGACTGTGTCTGTTTCATCAACGGTGATCATTTACGTATATTTCTTTAAACCTGTACTACAAAATGATAGTCAGCTGTGCTGGACTAGTTATTTGATTTTGATAGCAATTTTCTGGAGAGAGCCGTATCAAATTATGATCTCTACAAAAATTTATTTTTGTGACCAAAGTACGTTAGGTTCAAGCGTGGAGAGCTGCATAAAACTAATTTCACACTGATGAGCGCAAAAACAACCGACACTACACCTCAGTGAACTCATAGTGTTTCTATGTTGCTTCTTAAATTATGTAGCATTCATTCGTCTGCCACTTGCATATTACGCCACGACATTCTCTCCCACAGCGATCTCTCTGCTGACCTGTACTTGCACTGCACCGTCATTGAAACCTGCACACTTACTCACTCGATCGCCCTGATAAATTTCTCTCAGACCTGTGTTTATATCTCTATTGTTAATACCTACTCGAAACATTTGTAGTTCATTACTATATTTATATTTTTTTTGTTACATGTTCGCTAACTTTAATGTATCGGTATTCCAAATTAACAACTGTGTTTCGTGGTTCAAAAATGGCTCTGAGCACTATGGGACTTAACTTCTGAGGTCATCAGTCGCCTAGAACTCAGAACTACTTAAACCTAACTAACCTAAGGACATCACACACTTCCATGCCCGAGGCAGGATTCGAACCTGCGACCGTAGCGGTCTCGCGGTTACAGACTGAAGCGCTTAGAACCGCTCGGCTACTCCGACCGGCTGTGTTTCGTGGGGTCAGGCCTCCTAGATGCAACTTGGGCCTGCTCAGAAGCTCCTGTACCACCTCAGTCATTTACTGCTGATCATTGTTTGCCTATTCAACCCTAAGTATTGTGGCCACTGGCCTGTCCTGTCATAAAGGTAACTTTTGCTTTGCTGGGGATAAAGTGATTCACTTGTTCTCTCTCTCTCTCTCTCTCTCTCTCTCTCTCTCTCTCTCTCTCTCTCTCTCTCTCTCTCTCATGTTTTGAAGAAGACTGTGTACTCGACGTCCCGTATATCTACTTTCCCAATCATGACCTTTGAGATATTGACTGTACAATTCGTGCCATATACTTCATTTGACATGTAAACACCGTCTTTTCTGCCAGGAGATGATTGTCTGCCGGGAGGGAGGTCTGCCACATGTATAGTGGCGTTCAAGCTTGTCACTGGAAGGGTGACGCCGCTTGGTGTTCGAACTTGTATTCATGGACTAACGTCACCTGGACAGCGCGATCCACATGCGTAAATGCGAGAAATCGACAGTGAGGTAATAAGCCCCCTCGCAAAATGTATCTGAAAAATGCGAAGAACTTTCAACCCATTTAAAAACTATTACATTACAGGTAGTATATAAAGTAAACGCTTATTTAAAAAGTATTAAAGAAAATTCAGAGAGTCTACATATGAAAGGTAAAACCAATGTATACAGAAAAGAGACATTCATTGAAGAAATTAATTTTTAAGGAAGTAGAGACTTCCTCTTTCTGTGACTTACTTCTGGCTTCGCCGTCGATGTATTAAGAGGTAATGTTGCCGAATCCTCTGTTATGTCCTTTTACGAAATAGTAATGATTTCATTCTTGTGTCAAATTTCTGTCAGTTGTTGTAACTGACCTTTTACTATCACAACACTGCTTTATAAATAATGGATTTATATGTTACAGAGAGCTGAGTCGGATAGTCGTGCTCACGTCGTTTGCAGGCAGAGCTACGCATAGTTCATCGCGCTGTACCGTATAAGTATTTTATTGTTCAAAAGTCGAACCGGCAGATCTGTTTTCAAGAAAGTCCGATCGAATATTAATTACCATCTTACACGTGGAAGTCGCAATAGTATTTTTACTGTCAACGAGCCTCCAAGGAATTATGATCCTCAGTAGCAACCAGGGCCTGAAGTGTTGAAGGAATATAATCGTCGATGGCACAGAAATTTGAAATGTAAAAAAGTAATGGTGACTAAATATCCTAAAAGTCTCTCTCTCTCTCTCTCTCTCTCTCTCTCTCTCTCTCTCTCTCTCTGTGTGTGTGTGTGTGTGTGTGTGTGTGTGTGTGTGTGTGTGTGTGTGGTTCTTAAATGGCTGGCCCCGCGGAAAGATACATTAGCCCTCCCCATCCAGGCTGACTGAGGGTGCAGGGCGATTGGAAATCACGCCAACACATTGCCTTCAGAATAAGGGTTTTTTGTTTTATTTCTTTGAAGATCGTTCGCATCAGGAGCTCATTTCGAGGAATCACTGAGATTATAATCTCCCACTCTGTTGATATTCCGTATTAAAACAAGCCCCACAAATTCGTCCGTGCGCCGAACAGTTTTAATGGTGCCTGGAAACGAGCACATGAGGCAAAGCTTATTCAAAATAGAAAAACCGGAATTCCTAAGGTCATATGTGGGGAGTGATTAATTCGTGGTCCGGTGGGGAGGGGAGTGGGGGGACTGCCTCACTGCCAGTTTCCTGCATTTTAGCATTCAAATCCCTGCCTTCGAGTGACGTTAGAGTCGATACTGGAGTACTGAGCGATGCCGTCCGACCAACGACAAGTTTGAACGCCACTGTAAAGGAGGCAGACCTCGCTATCAGCAGTAGTTATCTTCTGACGACGAAGATAGTGATCATCTCCGAAAGCTCGAACCTTAACTCAGATTTGGCGCGGTTTGCACAACGAGATTTTATGAGAGAGCTGTTTGTTAGAGACGAGGAAACGCGCCAGGGTAGGTGTTTGCCGGGGGCGCCACCGCCTGTTACTGTGTGGCGCGCTGTCTGGGCAAAGGTCCAGGGCGGTCGGAGATGAGAAATGGGGGCCAGCTCTGGCTCATACATACACACATACATACAAACGTACAAACAGGCGGGCAGTGGCGGGCGGGCGCTGATACGACGCGGCACAAAGCTGCGCAGAACAAAACACCGGCAGCCGCCACTCACAGCGGGCGCTGCTGGCTCTTCCACCAGCCGTTGACGCGTGCGCCGCACGTTTCACCTCTTGTCTGAGTCAAACGTATCCCAGGCAGCGGGGGAACAGCCCCACCGTGCATAGACGCATTGGAGCACAGCTGTACGACTAGGTCTTCCGTACGCAGCAGCATCTGCGAAGCAGCACGCAGCATCTCCGGACGTACTAAAACGTTTGTCGGAGCCGCATCGAGAACATTTATAGTGTGTCTCAAACGAGAGTTTATATATGATGTGACAAAACAAAATAAAGCTTGAAGTCTAACAACAAAATCTTTACTTACTATTGAAGTATACAGTTTGGGAATTTAGGTCTTAAAAATGTGTCATTTGAATGAAATCCAGCAGGCCTACGGCAGTCATTTAAACGATGAATAAAATTTTGCGTGATGGCTGGGCATGTAGACACTGGGACGGTTGACGCCTTGCTACGGAGATTTTCCTTCTGTTTCTCCAGAGAAGTTAGATTATTGACATACACTTTAGATTTGACATTTCCCCATAAGAAGAAATGCATGGGGCTCAAATCTAAACTCCATGGGTGCTAAATTATGTCACCCACCTGAATATCAATATGCCAGGGAAAATTTCAAGAACTCGCAATCCAGACGGATTGGACGTGTGTCTCGCTGAAACCAAGTTCTCTGGTTATAACCAGGAAAGTTTTGCATTTCAGGCACCAAACAAGTCATTTACTATCTACACACATAACGTTTCTAATTCACGGTAACTGCAAGACCCCTCCCGTCCTCGAAAAAGTGCGGGTCAGTTATTCCTCGAGCCAGCATGGCAGCCCATACAGTAACTTTTGGCGATTGAAGGGGTTTCTCGTGCTTCTGTTTAGGATTCGTTGCACTGCAGAAGAGACAGTTTTACTTATTGACGTGACCGTTTAGGTGAAAATAAGCCTCGCCAGGGAACAAGATGATCTTAAACGAAGGGCACTCAATAATATCATAAACGAACTCCAGCCTATGTCTCACGTCCTGTGGCGTTAATTCCTGCACCAACTGGATTTTGTAAGGGTACAGTTTAAGATCTTTTTGAATAATTCGGTGCAGGCCTCCTTACTGTTACTGTCATACACTAGGTAACCAACAATGTGAAGCTGTGGCGCGTAGCAGCGTGTCGTGGCTAAGTTTTATAGGGCTTAACAGAACGTGGCTGAATATTTTCCTTTTGAATACTTTTATAGGGTTTAGTGACAAAAGAGGATTATTATACTCTTATGCACATTTCTTGCATACGCCTTCAGTCACTAGTAACGTGCTTAGCTGTAAGTATTGTGCAGGTTCTGCATGGTCTGTTTCATCAAATACATCGACGTACAAAGAGTTAAGATGGATTATAGAGGAGCTGAAACCCTGTGGAACAGTTCGGCATCGCCAGCAGTTACACGTTTTCTTCCTTCGTACGTTTCGTGGTCTGAGCCGACAAGAAACTTAGTCGAAGCACGTCTTCCTATTGCGCTCCGAACTACCCTTACAGTGGAAATTGCCACTCGGGCTGGGAGGAAGGAAGATTAGAGTTTAACGTTCCGTCGACGACAAAGTGATTAGAGACGTGGCATAATCCCAGCGTGGGGAAGGAAATCGACCGCGTCCTTTTGAGACGAAGCATCGCAGCATTTTCCTGGAGCCCACACGGGAGGCCACAGCCGGATGGACGGACATGAATCAGCGAGTCCCTTGAGCTACCACTGAGCCACTTCTGCCCTGTTCGGGTAAAAATTTCGTGATAGATCCCGCATGTTATTACATAGTACTTCCGTGTTTTCGTTTGATGTGCTATATTTATATATACTTCCCATACGGGTAAAGTCGATTCACATACGGGACGAGCATGGAGCTCATGGATTACGCAGAAGCAGATTTTTGTGTAATCATTTTGCAATTTGTATTATAACTAATCACGGGAGTTTGTTTTACCTCTATGTAATGGTAAATGTTCCCGAAAAATTCGCGACTGACGATTAGAACTGATAAGTGAATGGTTCTCTGTTCACAAGACGCTTAGCGTATTACGGTTGATTAACCGAAGAAAGTGCAGAGGTTGGGCAAAAATACGGAAAGACCACGAGAAATGGACGCTTGAATATAAATGGAGACGCTAGCCAAGCCTGCAGGTAACGCCTTTGTATGTGACCACGAGAGGCACCTGTGCAGTGCTGTCAACACGTTGTACGTGTCAGCTGTGGTCGTAAAAGTGTTCTCTGTAGTTGTGAGTGCAATATGTCGGAGTTACGTAAATTCGAGCGGGGTAGACTGGTGAAGTTCGCACGGTAGCTGCTTCTGTAAAAATGTTAGTCGAAGTGTTTTGTGTTTAAAGAAGCACCGTACCGACGATTCATGCCGCTTGCAGGGGAAAGGAAGAACATCGTCGATTAAGTCACGACGCAGACGAAGGTTTGTGTTGAGTGATCGTGACAGGCGGTTGTTGAAGGGGATTGTGACAGAAAGAAAGAGCGGCAAATGTCACTGCAGGAGTGACTGCCACACTCGCGAACCTGCGCCAAAACAACACGAACGGACGTCCATAAGCTGGGAAGCGCAGTGCGAGGTGTAATTCCAAAACCGCTCATCAGTGGTCCAGCTCCCCGAAACGTGGTGCCGGCGCTACAAATTGGGGACTATGAAGTAAGGGAAGAAAGTCATTTGGTCGGCTGGGTCTTGATTCACACTGTTTCCAACTCCTGACCGAGATTCACAGGAGTGACACTTGGCGGAGGCTCGATAATGATTTGGGCAACCATACCGTGTTATTTCATGGTCCCCATGGTTACTTTGCAACGTTGTACTCCTGCCAAAGATGACGTGACCATTCTGGCTGATGAGGTCCATCCCAAGGTATACTACTTGTTCCACACTGGTGATGCTGTGTTACGGGACGACGGGGTCACTATTCGCACAGTTCGCACCGTTCAGTGCTGATTTTTTGAGCACGTGGATAAATTGTCGTCGCATGTCCCCTGTACACTACTGAGCTTTTGTGGTCTTGTTTGGAGAGAAGGGTGAACGATCGCTAGCCACTTCCGTCATCGTTAGCTGAACTTGTCAGAATTTTGAAAATCGTGCAGTACCTGTAGTTATCCATTTCGAGACGACTGGAAGCTGTTTCGCATGGCAACGGATTTCTTACGCTACACCTGGCATGGTAAAGTGTTGCTGGTGGAAATCTCGTTTCGCAGGATAGAGCGGATAAGGTTATGGTTGTGGAGTAGGCCGCAATCAGTTACTGTTAGTTGCACAAAACACACAAACCTTTATTTTCCTAAGAACCACTTAATTACACACTGCCTTAAAAGGATCAAATCAAGTCCTAGTTAAAAAAAACTTGCGCTATCTCCTGGGCTGAAGGCCTGAACACAAGTTATAAAAATTCCTTTAAAGAATACATGTGGCTGAAGGCCTTACTTAAAAAACTATTTCACGTAAATACTCCGCTGAAGGCCACACAGAAGACGTAAAACAACTAGGGGCTTAGGGCCTGGATAACAAGAATTTCAGATAGAACAAACTTTCAAAATTTAGTTTTTAAACAAATCAATCTTCAAATTTTAATGTGAGTCGGCCGAAGGCCTTATTTTAAAATTACAACAAACTAAATTAATAGATGGCTGAAGACCTCGCGCACTACATCAGACTAAAATGAAAATGACAATCTAAAACCAACAGAACAGTGGTGGTCAGAAGTGTTCCAAGGGTCGGCCTGAGGAGGTAGCTCTAACGTAAGGTGAGGTGAAACAGGCAGCCAAGAGTAAGGTTTAATAATCGGATGGTGACCCGACCCAGGAATGGCTGAAGGACCGACCAGCAACCCAATCAGTTCCCTTCCACCCGACCAATGGTACGGCAACTGAAAATATCAGCTGAGGACGAAGATACCAGCAGCACTACGTCCTCAAAATTGGCGTACAAAAACAGCCAATGCACACTAACGACTCTTAAGAAAAAATATGAAGAAACAACTAAAAGGCTATCGAACTACACACCGTGCCGGACAGCGTCAACACAGTGAGGAAAAACACACTGCGGGGTAAACTATGCTAACGACCAGGGCAGGTAACTGGGGTGTTAACGGTCACAAAGCAGAAAATACCGCTGGTGCACTTCACTGGTAACAACCAATTTAATTGTTAAAGACTATACAGGAAGACGGCTGCAAAATTTCCCCGACTCCAACTCAACATATGTTGCTGATAGCTGGAATGGCCCAGGAAGCAACAACTGGCAATGAAAGAAGAGATGTCCCAGCAGTTGAGGTTTCATAACAGGTTAACAGATCACTCAACTTCAGTGTTCAGGTTCGGTGGGCAACGAACTTCGTCGCTCTCACAGCTGGCGCCTCACAATCCGACAACGCGTGCTCGCCGCCAGCAGTCCGGGCCTGACTCCACGCCGCGGAGACTTCCTCGATGCTCTGTCCCGACCAACAGACTGCGATACACACCACCACACGGAAATATAGCGGTCACACCAAAGATGGCACAGCAGTACTAGTATCGATAAGCGCTGCTGCTGCCACTGACGGAGGCAAGTCACCAACTCGTTATGGTAGTAACTCAGGGAGAAATAAGACGCCAATCGATTGCGACAAAATGCCAAAGAACAAACGGCATCAACGCGAGCCTGCCAAGGCTCATTGGTATTCCATATTTGTTAAGCATGCAAAAGCTGTAGCGAAACACGGATAATGTGTAATATGTACATGAACCACGATGAAACAATGAAAACGGAAAACCGCGGATGTCCTTGGAGTAAAGAGAGTGTGAGGCAAAGATATAATGGTCCTTCCCTACTGCTCAACTTGTAAGTCGGAGAAACCATAATAAATATAAGAGAAAGATTCAGGAGTGTAAGTGGTGAGTGTGAGGTCAGGGTGAAAGGGTATTAATTTTAAGATTCTCCACTGACATTGTTATACAAAGCTGATGTGAGAAATAATTGCAGGAATTGTTGAATGGATTCAAAAGCCTAACCTGCACAAAATATTGGCTGCGAGTAAACAAAAGAAACGTGAAGTTAATCGTAATTAACAGAAATCAAATTAGTGGCAACACTAACTTGGAATATTTTCTTCATTTAATACAGGTCATGAAGGAATTGTGCTACATTGGAAGCTAAATAACGCATGAAGGACGAAGTAGGGAGGCCTAACACAGGAAAAGAGGGCATCATTCAGTGAAAGAAGTCTGATAGCAGCAAACGTAGGCCGCAGTCTGAGAAAGAAGCTCCTGAAAATGTACGTCTGCAGCGCAGCATTGTGTAGAAGCTAATCATGGAATGTTCGAAAACCGGAAAAGAAGATAATCGAACCGTTTCAGATATGATGTTACAGAATCACACTGAATATTACGTGCGCCGATAAGACAAGAGAACTAAGAGTTTGGTTGAGGAAAGGAATTTTACGCACTGTAGAAGTGATGGGATGACAGCACACGTGTGGAGCCAAGAGGCGAGCTGTGCCCCGTACTGGACTGAACTCATGTGCACAGTCACTGATGTAGCTTAAGTTGTGTCAACAACATGTCGTTTCCAGAATGAGATTTTCACTCTGCAGCGGAGTGTGCGCTGACATGAAACTTCCTGGCAGATTAAAACTGTATGCTGGACCGAGACTCGAACTCGGGACCTTTGCCTTTCGCGGGCAACTGCTCTACCAACTGAACTACTAAGGACGACTCAGGACCCGTCCTCACAGCTTCACCTCTGCCAGTACCTCGTCTTCTACCTTCCAAATTTCACAGAAACTTTCCTTTGAAGGAGAGTGTGAAACCTTAAAAAATGGTTCAAATGGCTCTGAGCACTGTGGGACTCAACATCTGACGTCATCAGTCCCCTAGAACTTAGAACTACTTAAGCCTAACTAACCTAAGGACAGCACCCACATCCATGCCCGAGACATGATTCGAACCTGCGACCGTAGCAGTCGCGCGGTTCCAGACTGTAGCGCCTAGAATCGCTCGGCCACACTGGCCGGCTGTGAAACATTACACCGGGTCGTTATAACCGAACTGCAGCTGCTCACAGTGGTACACTGTGGGCTTTAATTACCGTATGGCAGTGACAGCAAGTAAGCATTCTAATGCATTAATGTGGAACCTGTTTATGTTGGGAAAAAAATTAGTTGCAATTTCGGATACCATGTGCAAATCTGGCGCTGTGAATGCAAGTGCAACGTTTAGACATGTTTCCATTTGTGATGGATTAGGAACAGGACGTCTGTAGGAAAGGTCGAACAAGTGAGGAAGGCATAATGTAAATTTTATTATATACCGCCTCTTGCACAGTTTGTTCGATATGAACACTGGATACGTCGACAAGGTGCTGTACAGTGCCATATTTTAACCTGGTGGCCAAAATTTAATGTATTTCTTTTCCTCTGTAAATCGGTTCCACATTAGCCTACCTACCGCGTTTCCCTGCCGTGTGGTTATTGCGGCCCACACTGGATCTGGCTGTAGCTGCACTTTAATTACAACCACACTGCGTTTTACAAGGGTGACTGATCCGTACAGTAACGGGAATAGAAGCATTAGCTTTAATCATATATAACGAGCAAAACTTCATGCTGTTTCCAGCTTTCAACTACGAAGTGCCAATGGCTGCAGTTGAAAGCAATAGCAGTTTATAGCCCTCCGGCAGTACTGAAGCTTTGTTGCAGATATGTTTACAAAATCGGCCAAGATGAGTGGTTTCAGTACGCGCACGAAGCTGCTACCACTAGCCCAATGCAACTGATATTCTTACAGCGAACCGACTATAGTAACATGGACCTTGGGAATGTTGCTGATTGTTTCAACAAAACATGTTACGACAGTCCTTGAGTAACGAGACAACATTTTCGCGTAGGTTACTACCGCGAATAAAATGCTTCAGCTTCGATTAAACACCATCAGGAGAGTGAGAAATTGAAATATCAAGCAGGAGTCAGGGAAGAGGATTCAACCGTAATAAAACTCGGCTAAGTAGTAATAGATAATGTTTTCTGACCCTTAAAATGGGATAGTGAAGTGACATAATATCGTTTATTCATACAAGAATAGCATCAGCTTAAGTCGGCTAGAAAATAAATTGTAGTATTACTGAAGTAATTCATTTATGATCCAAAATACAACAGCGCCTCAATCCACCTCTGCAACGCAGAACAGCAGTGATTCTGCGTCGCAAGGTTTCCAGCAAGTCCTTGGTAGGTAGCTGAAAGAACGTGGCACCACACGTATATGCACAGTAATGCAATTGCCGAAAATAGGACCAATGGTTTGAGGGCACTGATGTGTCACGCAATAGCGTCCCATATGTGTTCCATCACGTTCAGATCAGGCCAGTTTTGTGGCTATGATATCAAGGTCAGCTCACTATCATGTTTCTGAAAACAGTGTAGCAGGACTCTGGCTCTATGACAAAAACAATTATTCAACTGGAAAATACCGTCACCGGCAGGGAAGGAAGACATCAAGAGTTCACGTGGTCCCTAATAATATTCACGTAGTCACAATTGTCATAGGGCCTCCGATTACTACCTGGACACCAAGCACGCCCAGGTGAATGTCCTGTACAGCATAGTATGAACCCACCGCTCTGTGTCTGGGGGGCAGTGCATGTTCGGCTGGCCGCTCATCTGAATGATGGCATATCCTCTCAGAAACATCAACATTGAGTAACAAAAAACGTGATTCATTCGACCAGTGACATGTTTCCTCTGATACACATTCCTGTGTTGATGATCACGCGTCCACAGTAATCGTCTCTGGCGATGTCGATAGGGCAACATTGTAAGACTTAGGGGTCGCCTGCTGTGAAGCTCCATGTAAAGTAACGTAAATACGCTGAACAGTAAACCAAGAATCTCTTGTGGCAGCACCAGTTTTGTGCTCTGTCGTCAGTCCTGCCACAGATCGTGGCCTACCCAACGCTACAAAGCGAGCAAGCCTCTGTTCTCCACGTTCTGTCATGAGGTATGGACATCCAACCCCTTGTAATTTGCTAGTGAATTACAAGATTTCCTACCTTAAATGACCCAGTTCTTTTGTCTGTAGCTTATTTCTGCACACCTTTTAGCCCCGACGTAAAAATTGGATGTAATAACTTTCACTATCTGAGGCATCAAAACTCCCAAATAAATGGACCCATTTCATTGTAGTTTATTTTAAAGTTGCTTTAATGGGGATTGTCACGACTTGTTTGATGGCAGTCTGGTTAGCCGTTCAAAGATCGTCAGCTACACAAAGTGTAAGTGTTTGCCACCAGTGTGCTCTTTTCCAATACCATCCCTAAACTGTAAGTGGTGTAGTATAAACTGTAAATCTCCAAAAGGCCAATCTAAACGTCTGCAACGGTATACATGGCTGACCACCATTCACCATTCTTCCGGTTTGCAGTTCCTGTGTAAGACTATTTTTAATGGCAAAAATTTTGATTGAAAGCCACCCGCGAAATATTCTCGTATGCTCTCGCGGACTTTCTATTAGGGTTTTTGTTTTGTTTTTTAAGTTAAACATTACATCACTTTGACGCAGGTCTAATAATATGGACGCCACTTTGAAAAGTAGCACAGTGGCAGCTAACATTTTACGGGCACTGTTATTGCCGCTGTTTATTCCTTATGTAGCGAAATCCATTTTAAAACCTGATTGGATGATATACCTGTGAATTAAAAAAAGAAACACGAAAATTGAGCAAATAGTGTTCGAATTATAACACCCCCGATAGAGAGGCACTGGTAATAAGCAATTGTACGAGTCGTTCCAAAAACTAACACTGCCCTGAAAGACATGTTCTAAATATGTTTTAGTCCACCATTTCTGCAACCTTGTATTCATGCTTTTTTTAAATTTAAAGAAATTTCTCCTGTTAATAGTTTTAAAGTGAAATGCAGTTCTAATGAATGATATGATATCTCTTCTCAGTTTGTGCACCTTTCCCTAAGAAACAGAAAATCTCACTGACCCAATATGAGTATGTAATGGTATTGCCATAAAGTTTTGGTATGCCAATACAAATTTCAATGGATTCTCTTATCTCAGTAAGTTAACTAAATTTCCATTATGTATGGAAATTACATGAGGTCTCAAAATACAGATTACCAGGTTAGAATTTCGCTGCACTAAACTGAATACCTTTGAAGAAAGAATGTTTCTGTTCTAAGAAATATATACTTTGAAACAAACTGTTTGCATGAATTGCACATAAATAAATGTCAACTACGAAGTAAACTTTCATTTCATCTGTTGAGAAGTTTTATGACGTGATGTGACCTGTGATGAAATAATTGTGAAAAATTGACACTTACCTTCATTTGGCATCACATTTGGGCTGCACTCACCAGTGGCTTAGATCCTTCATCCTTCCATATGTTGGGGGAAAGGGGTGGGGGTGGTGGTTCAGCTCTATTTAGTTGCAATAGTTTAACAGATCATCATTCCAAAATATATATACTGGTAATTGTTTAGAAGTGGAACACAAGTTTCATCTACTGAACATGCTGATATGAATGAATGCAAATGAAGTAAAAAAATTCTGTGTATGAATGAATTTATTTATTTCTTTTATTTATCTTCCATACACTCTTGTCAATCATCACTAACACATGGAATGAGAAAAATTTTAGATTATAGTGGTTCACAATAGAAAATTATAGATGTACAGCATGAATACTATGTAGGGACAAAATAATTAAGACTTATGGACACCAAGTCCAAACATTAACAATAAGCACATTCTTGAGACTTAAGTTTCATAATTTTAGGAATAATAATGATAAATTTTGAACAACATTAATTATTAAATTACTATTTTATAATCTCCAGGGTAGTAATGGAAGGTTTTTAAGTACGTGGGACACTAAAAGAATGCAAATAAAACACTGCACCATAAAGTTTTGTGTAGGAAGAATGCATATGAAAGCACTGTAGTAGAAAAATGGCGATGCTTATAGACATTATATTAGGTCAACCTGTAAATTGCAAGTAATTACCATCTGTAAGTGTATGTTATGTGGCAAAAATGTGTCAAGTGGTGTTGGAATATGATCTGATTACATTAATTAGATTAGGTGAGTGAAAAGCAATTGTGACAGGCTTAAGCTTTTTGAATTTTCTTTTATAAACAAATATATTCAAAAAGCCAACAGAAGGGCGTACCTGAGAGTCCACCTCAGATATTTTCCTCTTCAGCAAAGATGAGCTAACAAGAAGGCACTTTATGGCACAGAACAAGCATCTATTTAAAGAGCTCAGTAATTACTCAACCTGAGGATTAGTGGCACTCAATAGTGCTTGTAACAGAAGTGAGAGCTGTTCCACAATTACATTACTATTAGATGAGGAGACCTGCCAATCTGTATACACAAAGAAGGCCATGAAAGTACTGCAAAGCCCTCCCCTACCAGCTTCTCCATTTGTAATGGTAGTAAAATATATACAAACATGATCTACATAAGAAAATGTTGAGAGAACAACAATTATAACAGCTGCAGAGAAAGTAGTAAACTCAGAAAAAGAGAGGCAATTGTCACAGCGTGCACATCTGCACTCATAACAGTGACAGTAGTAGAAGACAGAGTAACACCACAAACACTACGCGAAATCGAAGTTTGCCTACTAAATAATGCATAAATACTATAGTAGCTTTTTCAACAGTAACAATTAATGAATCATTACAAATTGGCAGATTTCTCACATGTATCACAGTGCTAAAGTAATAACTTCAGTATATGAAGAAAAGTGTTACAGAGAATGTAGAGAACTATAGAGCAATTTTGCTCTTGTCTTCCATTTATCACCAAAACAAACTAACCTTGTTTGCAAAAAAAGTGGTCTGCTATAGCACAGTTTGTGTAAGTTTTTCTCAAAATAATAAAGGAAGGTGATAAAAATGGCATTGTCTTGTCATTGCCAAAGGCATGTGCCATGTTGGGCCACATAACTTTATTACACAAGTTAGAAATACTATGAATAAGGCGTGCAGCAAAGAAGTGGTTTAAGTCATACTCAGAAAAGCAAGTGAATTGATTTTTAGGTTTCACATACTATAAAAAGATTACTATTGATCCTCTCTGCCTGCCACACCCCCTCCCATCCCTCCTGTATGTATCATTCACCACCCAACTTCAAATGAGAAAGAATTAGTGTAAGATTCTTTATATTAAAGATCAATTTCTTTGATAAAAATTTCAAGTTAGGCTATTACTGTTGATAGCTGTTAGCAGCTGTATATTAAAATATTTATATAAACTCTCAGCCATAAGTTGCAGTTTGGTAAGTTTGACTAGTTTCAGATTGACCTAATTAGTTCAGCTTAAGAAGCATTTGTTGATGTTTCAATATTACTGATGACAGGTTTTGTATTAATGATTCAAAAAGAATCTAAGATAAAGATTTTAAAATTATGTTGTAAGAGTTTGCAGTTTTCGCTGAGTGTATTTTGAAATTTTTTTTCCATTAAAATATATAAACACCAACAGAAACAACAGTTTTCATTATTGCCTGGGATGAATGTCCATTGCAGCATACCCCATCAAATAATAAAAAATCATTTTCGTGAAGAGTAGCAAGTGCTACTGCACAGGCAATAGCACGTTGATTCGTACAGGCAAGAAAATCTCTTTCATGTTCTTTGAGAAGTCTGCTGATGACAATATAATTGTAGACAATCATATTTAAAATAGTGTCTGATGGGTATTTAACTCCTCCATGATCAAGTCTCAGTATCAAACTAAAATGTTCGTTCATTGGCAACTCCTTTTCAATCACAATTTCATTCAGGCAACTCTCACATTTCAGCTTCTTAATCACTGCATCCTTACCCATGAACCAGCGATACAGATAGCCGTACCGTAGGTGCTACCGCAACGGAGGGGTATCTGTTGAGAGGCCAGACAAACATGTGGTTCCTGAAGAGGGGCAGCAGCCTTTTCAGTAGTTGCAGGGGCAACCGTCTGGATGATTGACTGATCTGGCCTTGTAACATTAACCAAAACGGCCTTGCTGTGCTGGTACAGCGAACGGCTGAAAGAAAAGGGAAACTACAGCCGTAATTTTTCCCGAGGACATGCAGCTTTACTGTATGATTAAATGATGATGGCGTCCTCTTGGGTAAAATATTCCGGAGGTAAAATAGTCTCCCATTCGGATCTCCGGGCGGGGACTACTCAAGAGGACGCCGTTATCAGGAGAAAGAAAACTGACATTCTACGGATCGGAGCGTGGAATGTCAGATCCCTTAATCGGGCAGGTAGGTTAGAAAATTTAGAAAAGGAAATGGATAGGTTAAAGTTAGATATAGTGCGAATTAGTGAAGTTCGGTGGCAGGAGGAACAAGACTTTTGGTCAGGTGATTACAGGGTTCTAAATACAAAATCAAATAGGGGTAATGCAGGAGTAGGTTTAATAATGAATAAAAAAAATAGGAGTGCGGGTTAGCTACTACAAACAGCATAGTGAATGCATTATTGTGGCCAAGATAGACACAAAGCCCATGCCCACTACAGTAGTACAAGTTTATATGCCAACTAGCTCTGCAGATGATGAAGAAATTGATGAAATGTATGACGAGATAAAAGAAATTATTCAGGTAGTGAAGGGAGACGAAAATTTAATAGTCATGGGTGACTGGAATTCGTCAGTGGGAAAAGGGAGAGAAGGAAACATAGTAGGTGAATATGGATTGGGGGGAAGAAATGAAAGAGGAAGCCGCCTTGTAGAATTTTGCACAGAGCATAACTTAATCATAGCTAACACTTGGTTCAAGAATCATAAAAGAAGGTTGTATACCTGTAAGAATCCTGGAGATACTAAAAGGTATCAGATAGATTATATAATGGTAGGACAGAGATTTAGGAACCAGTTTTTAAATTGTAAGACATTTCCAGGGGCAGATGTGGATTCTGACCACAATCTATTGGTTATGAACTGCAGATTGAAACTGAAGAAACTGCAAAAAGGTGGGAATTTAAGGAGATGGGACCTGGATGAACTGAAAGAACCAAAGGTTGTAGAGAGTTTCAGGGAGAGCATAAGGGAACAATTGACAGGAATGTGGGAAAGAAATACAGTAGAAGAAGAATGGGTAGCTCTGAGGGATGAAGTAGTGAAGGCAGCAGAGGATCAAGTAGGTAAAAAGACGAGGGCTAATAGAAATCCTTGGGTAACACAAGAAATATTGAATTTAATTGATGAAAGGAGAAAATATAAAAATGCAGTAAATGAAGCAGGCAAAAAGGAATACAAACGTCTCAAAAATGAGATCGACAGGAAGTGCAAAATGGCTAAGCAGGAATGGCTAGAGGACAAACGTAAGGATGTAGAGCTTGTCTCACTAGGGGTAAGATAGATACTGCCTACAGGAAAATTAAAGAGACCTTTGGAGAGAAGAGAACCACTTGTATGAATATCAAGAGCTCAGATGGCAACCCAGTTCTAAGCAAAGAAGGGAAAGCAGAAAGGTGGAAGGAGTATATAGAGGGTTTATACAAGGGCGATGTACTTGAGGACAATATTATGGAAATGGAAGAGGATGTAGATGAAGATGAAATGGGAGATAAGATACTGCGTGAAGAGTTTGACAGAGCACTGAAAGACCTGAATCGAAACAAGGCCCCGGGAGTAGACAACATTCCATTAGAACTACTGATGGCCTTGGGAGAGCCAGTCATAACAAAACTCTACCATCTGGTGAGAAATACGTATGAGACAGGCGAAATACCCACAGACTTCAAGAAGAATATAATAATTCCAATCCCAAAGAAAGCAGGTGTTGACAGATGTGAAAATTACCGAACTATCAGTTTAATAAGTCACAGCTGCAAAATACTAACGCGAATTCTTTACAGACGAATGGAAAAACTGGTAGAAGCGGACTTCGGGGAAGATCAGTTTGGATTCCGTAGAAATGTTGGAACACGTGAGGCAATACTAACCTTACGACTTATCTTAGAAGAAAGATTAAGAAAAGGCAAACCTACGTTTCTAGCATTTGTAGACTTAGAGAAAGCTTTTGACGACGTTAACTGGAATACTCTCTTTCAAATTCTGAAGGTGGCAGGGATAAAATACAAGGAGCGAAAGGCTATTCACAATTTGTACAGAAACCAGATGGCAGTTATAAGAGTCGAGGGGCATGAAAGGGAAGCCGTGGTTGGGAAAGGAGTGAGACAGGGTTGTAGCCTCTCCCCGATGTTATTCAATCTGTATATTGAGCAAGCAGTAAGGGAAACAAAAGAAAAATTCGGAGTAGGTATTAAAATCCATGGAGAGGAAGTAAAAACTTTGAGGTTCGCCGATGACATTGTAATTCTGTCAGAGACAGCAAAGGACTTGGAAGAGCAGTTGAACGGAATGGACAGTGTCTTGAAAGGAGGATATAAGATGAACATCAACAAAAGCAAAACGAGGATAATGGAATGTAGTCAAATTAAATTGGGTGATGCTGAGGGGATTAGATTAGGAAATGAGACAATTAAAGTAGTAAAGGAGTTTTGCTATTTAGGGAGTAAAGTAACTGATGATGGTCGAAGTAGAGAGGATATAAAATGTAGACTGGCAATGGCAAGGAAATCTTTTCTGAAGAAGAGTAATTTGTTAACATCGAGTATAGATTTAAGTGTCAGGAAGTCGTTTCTGAAAGTATTTGTATGGAGTGTAGCCATGTATGGAAGTGAAACATGGACGATAAATAGTTTGGACAAGAAGAGAATAGAAGCTTTCGAAATGTGGTGCTACAGAAGAATGCTGAAGATAAGGTGGGTAGATCACGTAACTAATGAGGAGGTATTGAATAGGATTGGGGAGAAGAGAATTTTGTGGCACAACTTGACTAGAAGAAGGGATCGGTTGGTAGGACATGTTTTGAGGCATCAAGGGATCATAAATTTAGCGTTGGAGGGCAGCGTGGAGGGTAAAAATCGTAGAGGGAGACCAAGAGATCAATACACTAAGCAGATTCAGAAGGATGTAGGTTGCAGTAGGTACTGGGAGATGAAGAAGTTTGCACAGGATAGAGTAGCATGGAGAGCTGCATCAAACCAGTCTCAGGACTGAAGACCACAACAACAACAACAACAACAACAACAATCACTGCATGAGCACGGTAGCCTGCAATGAAAGTTAAAGACGTTTCAATATCTTCCACTGAAAGAACATCGTCTACAGTTACACTGACTTCTATGTCTAATGTGTCTGTTTCTTCAACTTCAGAAAACATAAAACTTTTTATGGCCCCTACTGTGATATTGCCATAGGAAGGAGAACATAATACTAAAGGCATTACACTTTGAATTCGAAGCTTCTTTTCTGCTTTGTAGACTTGTGTCACTGAAACATTGTATTGCGAACCTCCAAGCTGTCTATACTTTCCAAAACGCCGCTAAAGCACATGTGTTTGTAGCTTGGCTGCCAGTAAATAGCTCATACCTAGCTCTTCAGTACAGTATCGAGCAATCTCTACAACGGCATATGTTGTATGCTGAATAGCAAAAAATGTTTCTTTTGTGAGAAACCCACTTGACAAACCCTTTGCTTTCCACACATCAAGCCAGTCTAGAAAATCCAGCAAAAATTGCATAGAAAAGCTATCAGTTGTCAACGGATCCATATAAGGATTCTGTTTGTGTTTCCCTTTAAACACTGATTTCACATTCATGACATGAAACCATTTTGTTATTATTCGAATATATTCTGCTGTTGATGGTGCATGTCTCAAATCAAATTTATCACTAGCTACCTCAAGGCCCTCTGACACGTGTCGACTGAATATCTGCAGCACTAGTTTCATGCTCTGTTTTTCTAACGATGTAGGGCAAAGTGATTTGAGAGACAATGTGTGACAATATTTTACTAAAGAACTGGAATCTATGTCATAAATCTGTTTCAGTGTTTTAATAGAAGCTACAGAAAACAGGAAAGTGAAAACAACCTTTGGTGGCATTAAACGCAAAGGTGGTAACATTAAGACTGCAACGGGAATTCCACTGTTAAATGCAGAGGAGAGAGCAGATAGGTGGAAAGAATACATTGAAAGCCTCTGTGAGAGTGAAGATTTGTCTGATGTGATAGAAGAAGAAACAGGAGTCGATTTAGAAGAGAGAGGGGATCCAGTATTAGAATCGGAATTTAAAAGAGCTTTGGAGGACTTACGGTCAAATAAGGCAGAAGGGATGGATAACATTCCATCAGAATTTCTAAAATCATTGGGGGAAGTGGCAACAAAACGACTATTCACGTTGGTGTGTAGAATATATGAGTCTGGCGATATACCATCTGACTTTCGGAAAAGTATCATCCACACAATTCCGAAGACGGCAAGAGCTGACAAGTGCGAGAATTATCGCACAATCAGCTTAACAGCTCATGCATCGAAACTGCTCACAAGAATAATATACAGAAGAATGGAAAAGAAAATTGAGAATGCGCTAGGTGACGATCAGTTTGGCTTTAGGAAAAGTAAAGGGACGAGAGATGCAATTCTGTCGTTAAGGCTAATAATGGAAGCAAGGCTAAAGAAAAATCAAGATACTTTCATAGGATTGGTCGACCTGGAAAAAGCGTTCGACAGCATAAAATGGTGCAAGCTGTTCGAGATTCTGAAAAAAGTAGGGCTAAGCTATAGGGAGAGACGGGTCATATACAATATGTCAACAACCAAGAGGGAATAATAAGAGTGGACGATCAAGGACGAAGTGCTCATATTAAGAAGGGTGTAAGACGAGGCTGTAGCCTTTCGCCCCTACTCTTCAATCTGTACATCGAGGAAGCAATGATGGAAATAAAAGAAAGGTTAAGGAGTGGAATTAAAATACAAGGTGAAAGGATATCAATGATACGATTCGCTGATGACATTGCTATCCTGAGTGAAAGTGAAGAAGAATTAAATGATCTGCTGAATGGAATGAACAGTCTAATGAGTACACAGTATGGTTTGGGAGTAAATCGGAAAAAGACGAAGGTAATGAGAAGTAGTAGAAATGATCAGGATTGATGGTCACGAAGTCAATGAAGTTAAGGAATTCTGCTACCTAGGCAGTAAAATAACCAATGACGGACGGAGCAAGGAGGACATCAAAAGCAGACTCGCTATGGCAAAAAAGACATTTCTGGCCAAGAGAAGTCTACTAATATCAAATACCGGCCTTAATTTGAGGAAGATATTTCTGAGGATGTACGTCTGGAGCACAGCATTGTATGGTAGTGAAACATGGAGTGTGGGAAAACCGGAACAGAAGAGAATCGAAGCATTTGAGATGTGGTGCTATAGACGAATGTTGAAAATTAGGTGGACTGATAAGGTAAGGAATGAGGAGGTTCTACGCAGAATCAGTGAGGAAAGGAATATGTGGAAAACACTGATAAGGAGAAGGGATAGGATGATAGGACATCTGCTAAGACATGAGGGAATGACTTCCATGGTACTAGAGGGAGCGGTAGAGGGCAAAGACTGTAGAGGAAGACAGAGATTGGAATACGTCAAGCAAATAATTGAGGACATAGGTTGCAAGTGCTACTCTGAAATGAAGAGGTTAGCACAGGAAAGGAACTCGTGGCGGGCCGCATCAAACCAGTCAGTAGACTGATGACAAAAAAAGACATAAAACTTATTTTCTTCCACTTCTTTTCTAACTGGAAACTGTGGATAAAACATATCTTTACCATCATTTTTTTGGTTCAGCCACACATTTCTTATGCATTTAACAATGTGTATGGCATCAATTAAAAAGAAAAGTGGGCGATTAGGATCAGATGTATGTTTAAAAACTATATTAACAGCTTTATCCAGAGAAAACATGGACATGATTTTGCTATTGATTTTGTTGTTGTCAGTTACCACACAAAAAACCCTGTACCCTATTAGTTCAAGGCCATTTATTATGGCCAGTAGCACATCGTATAATGCATTAGATGAAGTGCTTTTCACCGGTAAAATGTCAACAACATCCCTGTAGAAAGACTTGACACTCTGCAACATAAATACAAACGCTGAATTTGCAGCACATTCCGAGTTATATGACATGCCCAAAACACTACCTCCTTTATATTCCAAATAAGAATTTAGATGAATTTCATCTACACTCAAAACAACATTGATATCATCGCTGTTCAAGTATTGAAATTTCTGTCTTGCATAGGACAGGAAATTACTTCCCCCAAACCTTTCGTGAGATGGATTCACATTAAATCTGCTGCAGATCCTACGCAGAGTGCTTGGATGTGGCATTTTCATTAATGAGCTGCTACATAAAAATTGTAAGCATGAGATGAAATTGAAAATAGCAAACAACACAGCATTATAAATGTAGAACTAAACCTATGATTAAATTTCTTGACATTTAAGAGACTAACTTGTTCATATATAAAGTCTACCATCTCCTTTTCACTCTCCTGTAAACTGTCTTTCAGCACTCCTAGACTCTCTTTCACTATCTCTACAATACTATCTATAGAAGTTTCTGAGTGCCCACAATCTGTGTCTGAAAACTCCTGCAGTACACTGACAATTTCATGGATATTGGTTACAATTACATGAAAAGATCTTTATCCTAATGTCTTAATTTGTACATCTTTCTTAAACAATGAAACATTTAAATTACTATCTATAGCGACAGAATGTGTGATTAATGGTGCTGGATTTCTTATTATCTTTAAGAAACAAACAAAATCACTGTGTTTCACGATCACACCCCACTGTTTGGGCAAATCCACTTCCTTCGTACGCAACATCAACTCTTGCAAAGAACTGAAGCTGAAAGTGTTTTCATAGTCCTTCTGTGATGCTAAACTAATTTGTAACGCTGCAGCTAACTGCTCATTTTCAAGCCTTTGCTTTTTCTCCTCTGGCCCTTCACGTCTACTTTCTTCCTTTGAAAGGTAGGAAGGACAGTTTGGGAGTAGTGATGGAACTGCATCTGGTCTCAAACGTGGTTTGAGAAGGGGGGCTCTTAATAACTGACCAGTCCTTTCATCCACAATTTGTGTTTCCCAAATAACATCATCCTTGTGGAAGTGAAAATGACATACCTGTAATTAAAAATGAATAAAAAACGAAAAAGGTGCTTACAATTGAATGTAATGACAATATTAATAGTGTGAAAACAATTTATGAATATACGAGTAAAGTTAGTTTCTAGTTCTGAAATACAAATAGACTCCCAACTAAAATGCAGAAGAATACTCAAGAGATAAATGTGGCCATGGCACAGTAACTCAATAAAACAGTAACACTACAATATCAAAACACATGCAGTTACATGTCATGGCAACAAGCTCTTAAAGAGATGGTGAAATGAAGAAAGTACTTGCCCCATCAATAATTACGAACATTGACTAATGTTTGTAGCATAATTCAATAACAGTGATAATTTTTTTATATAATTTAGCCTTGAAGCTCATATATTCACTAGAAGGGTGGGATTTTTGCTTAATGTCTTGCTCTATTGCCCCCCTCCCCCCCCCCCCCCCCCACACACACACACCTCGGACACAAGAAAGCATGATGACACCAAACTCACACAGGTGTAATCCATAGAAGCAACTGTGAAACAGTAACAGAATAATACAAAGTAATTGTCACACTGTGTAACCTGTAGAACTATGAAATACTTAAAGGTAGTGATTTTTATCAGATAGAAACTGTTTTGCTTTTGTATTTCAGCTGCTATTTCCTAATCAATATATCAGTTCATAACTTACATAAAAACTGACAATATGATGAACTAATACATTGCCACTTATGTGCTACCTATTAGGCTAAACATGAGCACACAATTGCTTTCAAGTACTTTAGCTGTTTATCTATAAGACAGCTGTGTAGGCCACTGGCATGTATCTGAAATTCCAGACCCAGAAAGTAAGAATTTGTAAAATCCACAAGTATTTTTTATTTTTTACATGTTTTCACAGTTTCTCCCTTTGCATTTTGTGATGGCCTGTTAATCCATTCATGTACTCACTCATTTTTCCTGTCTATGGTTCACTGTAAAGTCTAAAGCCTACTATATTACCTAATAGTAACATTCCTTGCATTGACTTCAAATTCCCACCAATAATTTATTAAAAACAAGCGACTGAGACACTGTTTTTACTTCATTTTCAATTTCTGGGTACACCACATTACTTGTTTTTGAACAGGCAACTTCCTAAAGACTTTTACAGCAAAAAGAAACACTAAATACAGAAGCAGAATACATCGAAAGTCGTCTGTATCTTAAGTGCATGTACTTTTATTCCTAACAACAGGCAGCATAAACAGTAAGTATAAACATATACTGAGACATTTAATTACGTAAGTGTGACTGTGCTTAGGCTATACTGGTTGAACTTGCAGAATGCAGAATTCATATAACCTATACCAGCTAAACTGTAGAATTGCCAGGGCAAGAAAACGAAGCACTATTTTCTTCGGCACTTATACAGTTAAGATCTGATTTATTATTCAAAATGTCGCTGACCTTCCTTACTGCATAAGTGCCTATTCTTTGTTAGCACACTTAACCTCTTTTAAAAAATAAACAAAACAAATACTCACTCTTGAACTTGAAGAAGGAGTGAAGTTATCGCTGCGAATACTTGACAACCATTTCTTCCTCGTTGCTTCATCCTCCGGAAATTTAAACACGGTTACTTTTGGTCCACCGTCGTAATTTCCTCTACAATTCGGTACACAACAACGATACGGCATTTTGCAGGCAACGAATTTTTCGCAGGCAAGAAAAACAGACCACCAGTTTAATGCACAGAAACTAAACAACCAAATCACGTACACTAACGCAGGAACACCATTCACTATAATAGTAAGCTGACGCGAAACTCACCGAACGACTATTCACAAGCACTCTTCCGTGAAACTGTTGAAGAAGGGACCATGTGTGTAGCCATCTTGTGACGTCACGCACTACGTAGACAGGCTTTCTTTTACAGGGGGTGCTGATCCAGCACGGCGTTCCGTATTACCCCCCTGAACCCACTGATTCCATATTCTGCTAACAGTCATTGGATCTCGACCAACGCGAGCAGCAATGTCGCTATACGACAGACCGCAATCGCGATAGGCTACAATCCGACATTTATCAAAGTCGGAAACGTGATAGTACACATTTCTCCTCCTTACACGAGGCATCACAACAACGTTTCACCAGTCAACGCCGGTCAACTGCTGTTTGTGTATGAGAAATCGGTTGGAAACTTTCCTCACGTCAGCACGTTGTAGGTGTCGCCACCGGCGCCAACCTTGTGTGAATACTCTGAAAAGCTAATCATTTGCATATCACAGCATCTTCTTCCTGTCGGTTGAATTTCCCGTCTGTAGCACGTCATCTTCGTGGTGTAGCAATTTGAATGGCTAGTAGTGTAAACCACACATCACGCCGGTAAATGCCAAACAACGCCTCGGATCGTGTAAGGAGAGGAAGCATTGGACGATTGAACAGTGCAGAAACGTTGTGTAGAGTGACGAATCACGGTACACAATGGGGCGATCCGATGGCAGGGTGTGAGTATGGTGACTGTCAGGTGAATGTCATCTGGCATCGTGTGTAGTGCCAACAGTAAAATTCGGAGGCTGTGGTGTTGTGGTGTGGTCATGTTTCTCATGCGGGGGCTTGCACCCGTTGTTGTTTTCATGGCACTGTCACAGCACAGACATACATTGATGGTTTAAGCACCGTCTTGCTTCCCACTGTTGAAGAGCAGTTCGGGTATGGCGATTGTATCTTTCAAGACGATCGAGGACCTATTCATAATGCACGGCGTGTGGCGGAGTGGTTACACGACAATACCATCCCTGTAATGGACTGGCCTGCACAAAGTCCTCACCTGAATCCTAGAGAACACCATTGGAATGTTTTGGAGCACCGACTTCGTGCCTGGCGTTACCGACCGACATCTATACCTCACTTCAGTGCAGCACTCCGTGAAGAATGGTCTGCCATTCCCCAAGAAACATTCCAGCGCCTGACTGTACGTATTCCTGCGCGAGTGGAACCTGTCATGAAGGTTAAGGGTGGGGCAGCACCATATTGAATTCCAACATTACCGATCGCCAAGGACTTAAACGTCATTTTCAGCCAGCTGTCCGGATACTTTCGATCATATAGTGAATCTGCATTAGTTCCCATTACATCCTGAACGCATTCCCTATCGCAACATGTGCCCTCAACACCTCCAGGTGGCATTCATTGTTGCTGTGGGTAGTGGTTTCATTATTTTGGCTATTAGTGTATTAATGACCTCACATACTACTGAATTAACAAAGAACGCTATACAGTGTGTAAACATCAGCCATGACTGTTATCTCAACAGTGCCACTGCCGAAATTTAAAACTAACTTGTGACAACAGGAACCACCATTAATTTCGAAGAATTGTTTAAAATAAGTATTAGTTACTTTCTTTTTAAACTGTTTTTTTTCAGGTACTGACACACAGATTTGGAAATCTCATTAGTTCAAGTACTTTGTGACAGGCATGGACGAGCTACGGAACATTTCGCGAAACTAGGGCTCGTGCATTATTGTCCGCTAGCCAGCGGTTGAAATCGAGTTAGCAGCGCTAATAACAGCAGGAAGCAGCTTCGCCCTGAAACGTTGTACGCGTCGGTGGGACACGGAAATGGCCCCCTCTCGCGGGTGTAATAAATGGAATCGTCAGTTAATCCGTCCCCGGGAGCCATAACCGTGGCGTCGGCAGAATCACGGCACAGCGTGGCGCGGCCAGAAATTAGCCCGCGGACAAAGCTCGAGGGATCTGCTACGGTGCTGATCCGCCCATCAGCAGACGGCTGTGTAAATTGCCTCGCTGCAGGTCGGCGCCGCGCGCCGCGCTAATGCGACTGAGTGGGGAGCCGGCACGTCGGCAGGCAGAAGCAGCGGCGGCACACCCGGCTGACCGGCGAATCGCCCGCTCCCAGCTGTCTGGCGCAGTCCGTCCGCCAGTCAGGGCGCGTCATCGTTTGGCTAACCCACTGCAGGCTAATGTGCGAGTAGCAGCTGTCGGTGAGCGAAAAAGACAGTGAAACCCAGCGCTCTGCTCCCATTCCTTGTTTACTGGCGACCTTTATGTTCTGCCAATCTCTCAACGT
The DNA here is from genome assembly GCF_023864345.2 of Schistocerca serialis cubense. NCBI lineage: Eukaryota > Metazoa > Arthropoda > Insecta > Orthoptera > Acrididae > Schistocerca > Schistocerca serialis. The sequence goes on along the minus strand of NC_064641.1, from coordinate 914,081,886 downwards.
GTTTACGAATGTGTGTCCCACATTCTAGTCTTTATCTATAACTCTATCGCTACTTTATCTTGCTTTCTAACCAATGCTCTCTCTGTACTTGGGTTTACTTGCGTGTCAAAATAGCATTCACAGGACGCATGTGAGATTCATGCATAAACACCAAACTGCAGACTTGTATACGTTACAACGTACGATAGTTTCTCCCAAACAAATTCTCGATATTGCATGTCTTTAATTAGTTTACTAATGTTTCCAAATAATTTGGTCTTTTTACATAGTGAGAGATACAACCTATCACACATTATATAAATTACAGTTGTTTTCTGACATGCACAAATAAAGGGTGACGACTACGTGGAAGGGGTGTTCCGCAATACGGGATACTATGATACTACCGTTGACGTCGTAATGCGTCCAGTGTGTTCTACAATGGCCGTTTCAGTCCACCCATCTCGATCCGCCCATCATCAGGGCTGCCCGATCTCGCATGCCATTCCACGCTTTGCTCGTAGAACCGTTGCTCCACAGCCTTCGTGAACGCCTCTCTGAGACGTCTTCGGTGGCCATGTCTTCAGCTGCACTGCTTATGCCGACAATCTCATCGCTCTTCGTAGCAGTGCTGACGTCAGGTACTCATTGGCAAACGTTACCACCTACGGCGAAGCTTCTGGTAGCTGCCTTAACGTCCGCAAATGGAGCGTCATGGCAATATGTAAGGTACTTCGAGTGGTCAGCGCTCCCCCTTTGTGTGTAGCTGATGCCATACAATGCTTAGGATTTGATTTGGCAAGTCGTCTTCGGCGCACAATTGCCCTCAACTGCTTGTGGCTATTTTTCCGACTACGAGCTCGGCTCTTAGATCACCGTTTACGAGCACTAGATCTTCTGCAACGGATACAATATGTAAATATATATTTGGCGTCACGTATCCCCCACATGGCACAGACATGGCCCGTTGCATGCTAGCGGCATTAGAACCATATGTTTGCCAGTACTTGCTGTTTATGTCTGTATCACGTGTCTGACATAGCGGTAGTCCTTTTCTAAGCCCTCACATGGGACTGTGGGGCTGTTGTCTTTGCCAGCATACTGCTGGACGCCCTCGCACCACGCTCTCTCCCAACACCGCTTTCGGATGTCCCGCCGTCCTGCTTTCACTCTGCCACTTTTTCCTTGTACTTAGCTACGTCCTTACGGCGACAATGCTAGAGCACTAGACATCCACGAAGGCGATCTATCGTTTCCTTCAGCAGCACAGGTCACCGAACGTGGCTGAGGGGAAACATCTCCACGTCGACTGGCGTGCCGTTTGGCGATCGGTGTGCGCTCCTTGTCTTGACTCTGACGTCAAGTCTGCACGCTATCTTACTGTCAACGGGAAGCAAGTATGCCGGTCACGCCTACACAAGATTCACCTCGCAGACACCCGTTGTGCGTCGCCTGTGATGTTTTGGACACGGACGGCCATCGCCCGGTGAACAGATCGACAAGTGGTGTCTGGTTATTGGTGCTACGGATGCTGTCCTTTTGTTAGCACACGACTCCTCGTCAGATGCCTACCCAGCTGCTCCTTTTTCCGGACGAGGTATATTTCCCACAAGAGAAGATGCACTCCGTGAAGTGTATTTCTGTACAAACAGTTCACTACTTGTTTTCTGGTGGCGTGAAAAATATCCTTGATTTTTGGTACTCCCTTAACGAAGGCCATTGTGGAGTTGACCGCAATCCCAAATGCAATTTTTCTCCAATTTCCTATGTAGTGTGTTCCTTAACTCAACCTACAGGTCGACATTACCCGCTGGCTATGAACACAACATTTTGGCACATACCAGCGTAGAGAACTGGCGGAAAGCACATGCGGCTGCCTTCTATGACGGGGATTTTGGAAAACTGACACAACGGTACTGCAGATGTCTAAGTCGGAACGGTGAGTATAAGAGGAGTAACTGGAAGCTGTAGATTAGTGTTTTAAAGTAAATATTTCTGATTTCACTGTGGTTTCCATTTCACCGCCGTATATTAAAGTTATTAAATAAAATTAATATACACTCCTGGAAATTGAAATAAGAACACCGTGAATTCATTGTCCCAGGAAGGGGAAACTTTATTGACACATTCCTGGGGTCAGATACATCACATGATCACACTGACAGACCCACAGGCACATAGACACAGGCAACAGAGCATGCACAATGTCGGCACTAGTACAGTGTATATCCACCTTTCGCAGCAATGCAGGCTGCTATTCTCCCATGGAGACGATCGTAGAGATGCTGGATGTAGTCCTGTGGAACGGCTTGCCATGCCATTTCCACCTGGCGCCTCAGTTGGACCAGCGTTCGTGCTGGACGTGCAGACCGCGTGAGACGACGCTTCATCCAGTCCCAAACATGCTCAATGGGGGACAGATCCGGAGATCTTGCTGGCCAGGGTAGTTGACTTACACCTTCTAGAGCACGTTGGGTGGCACTGGATACATGCGGACGTGCATTGTCCTGTTGGAACAGCAAGTTCCCTTGCCGGTCTAGGAATGGTAGAACGATGGGTTCGATGACGGTTTGGATGTACCGTGCACTATTCAGTGTCCCCTCGACGATCACCAGTGGTGTACGGCCAGTGTAGGAGATCGCTCCCCACACCATGATGCCGGGTGTTGGCCCTGTGTGCCTCGGTCGTATGCAGTCCTGATTGTGGCGCTCACCTGCACGGCGCCAAACACGCATACGACCATCATTGGCACCAAGGCAGAAGCGACTCTCATCGCTGAAGACGACACGTCTCCATTCGTCACTCCATTCACGCCTGTCGCGACACCACTGGAGGCGGGCTGCACGATGTTGGGGCGTGAGCGGAAGACGGCCTAACGGTGTGCGGGACCGTAGCCCAGCTTCATGGAGACGGTTGCGAATGGTCCTCGCCGATACCCCAGGAGCAACAGTGTCCCTAATTTGCTGGGAAGTGGCGGTGCAGTCCCCTACGGCACTGCGTAGGATCCTACGGTCTTGGCGTGCATCCGTGCGTCGCTGCAGTCCGGTCCCAGGTCGACGGGCACGTGCACCTTCCGCCGACCACTGGCGACAACATCGATGTACTGTGGAGCGTAGCCCAGCTTCATGGAGACGGTTGCGAATGGTCCTCGCCGATACCCCAGGAGCAACAGTGTCCCTAATTTGCTGGGAAGTGGCGGTGCAGTCCCCTACGGCACTGCGTAGGATCCTACGGTCTTGGCGTGCATCCGTGCGTCGCTGCAGTCCGGTCCCAGGTCGACGGGCACGTGCACCTTCCGCCGACCACTGGCGACAACATCGATGTACTGTGGAGACCTCACGCCCCACGTGTTGAGCAATTCGGCGGTACGTCCACCCGGCCTCCCGCATGCCCACTATACGCCCTCGCTCAAAGTCCGTCAACTGCACATACGGTTCACGTCCACGCTGTCGCGGCATGCTACCAGTGTTAAAGACTGCGATGGAGCTCCGTATGCCACGGCAAACTGGCTGACACTGACGGCGGCGGTGCACAAATGCTGCGCAGCTAGCGCCATTCGACGACCAACACCGCGGTTCCTGGTGTGTCCGCTGTGTCGTGCGTGTGATCATTGCTTGTACAGCCCTCTCGCAGTGTCCGGAGCAAGTATGGTGGGTCTGACACACCGGTGTCAATGTGTTCTTTTTTCCATTTCCAGGAGTGTATTTATAAATCAACTGACGCAACTGTTGTACATAGCGATGCAAGCAACAGTTTTTGCGAGGAATAAAAACACATTTCCATTCCCTTCTTTCAGTAAATAAAACGCTAATAATCTCATACAAGATTAAAAATGAACTTAATATGGATCAGAACCAATCTCTCTCACACTTTCAAGCCAACCGGTTGAAAATAACTGTTTGATACACTGACCTAGGTTTCGACACCTACTAATGGTCTCTTCATCAGAAGGAAATTTTAAAGAATCGTAAAATCACATTACGGGAAAAAATTGTCAGAATTTAGAGCAGCTATACTCAAGTCAGAAATAAAATAATACACGTAGCGAAGGCTGGTACAAGTTTTATTTTATTTCTGTTTAAAACCACAATCTCTCTCATTTTCGTGGGAAGTGTACTTCTAACACTGAGTTACAGGATCGCACAGAAGTCATCTACACAAAATACATCTTCACGACTGAAGAGCGATACTTGTTTCACAGAAAGCTTCACAAGCTCCCTTAAACCTCTCTTCCGTACCCCCTAGCCTGTTGAAGGGGAGGAGAATAGATAAACCAGATCAGTAGTGATCGACAAACGTCGGCACCCTTAAGCCTGTGCGGAAACATCGGCAGACAAGTCACGCGATGGCGTATTCCCTGCCATGAGCATCAACCACAATTTGAATTCTGTCTGGTGTACCGTCACAATATGGCACGAGGCTGAACTTTGTGTCTTCCTTTTATGGGCTTGTTTGTTACAGTCCTCTTTTTCTTGGGACGAAATGCTGCCGCCTTACTCCCCAGCACGTCGGGTACCTGCAGTGCAGTTTCCTGGCAAGACGCCAGAACAAGAGGTTGGCCGCAACGCCTTCCACGTTTCTTCGTCTCAAGAAGAGTCAGGCCATATTTTTTTGCTTAAGGTACTTTCTTGTTACTGAGGCCTGTAATTTGGGCAAGAAACATCTATATACTGTTGCTCTCTTCTCAGTGTAAAGCAGCCAGGAAAAGGAAGTTACATATTCGTCCGAATCAAGGAAGTGAGATCAGCGTTTTTCGTTACGGTATAGTGTAACGAGAAAGGTAGACATCTGTCATCTTCCGTATTCCATTACAGATATATTAATTATTAGATAAGTGGTTACGTGGCGAGGCGGTTTCATAGAAGAAAATACAGCAAGAAAAGACTAATTCTCATGGAAATTATTCGACAAAATACGAATATGAACTTACTTTATTGTAGTTTATGGCACTTCGTGTGTGCATGTTAGACAATTATTCAACTCTTTATCATTTTCATAAATTCATCTGTCAATTTTAGTACTGAGGCTAGAGATCATAGACAGTAGACGCTTCCCATAAATTGAGGCCGAGGCCTGTTTCACTCAACATCTTGTGTGTCGACCGGTATGAAAGAGACTGAGACGTGGAAACGTTCGAATCGGATAGCAGGTAATTTGTGTGGTGTAAGCAAGAAATGAGGAGGTTCTCCGCAGAATCAACAAGGGAAGGAATACGTGGAGAACACTGACAAGGAGAAGGGATATGATGATAGGATACCTGTTAAGACATAACACAATAACTTCTACGGAGGGAGCTGTAGTCCGTAAACTCTGTAGAGGGAGAAAGAGATTAGAATACATCCAGCAGATAACTGAGGATGTAGGTCGCAACTGCTGCAGTGAGATGTAAAGTTTGGCACAGGAGGTAATTCGTGGTGGGTCGCATCAAGCCAGCCAGAAGAGTGATGACTCAAAATGAAAACTCTATCAGAAGTACAGAGCAAGTTCTGTAGCCGTTGGTGTATCGTTTACGCAGGCAACAGAGGCACAAATTCGAGACATTTCACGATATGTCGCGATAAACGAAACCCCTCCATCCTTCTTGTTGTTGTGTTCTTCAGTCCGAAGACTGGACTAATGCAACTCGACACACTAGTGTATCACGTGCAAGTCTATTTATCTCTGCATATCTTCAGGCAACCTGCATGGTCTTGAACCTGTTAACCACAGTCAACTTTGGTCGCCATCTATAATTTTTATACACCCGCCCCTCTGGTACCCTTTATTACGAAACTGATTTTTCCTAGAATGTCCTATTAACCGATTCTTACTTTTAGTCAAGTAGTAGCATCATAAATTTATATCTGACGATAGAACATTGCCCTTTTTCAGGAAGGCTTTTCTCACTATTGCTAGCCTGCATTTTATAGTCTCTTTACTCTGGCCATCGTCTTTATTTTGCAGGTCATCTACTAACTTCTATCATCTACTAACTTCTGTGTCATTTCCTAATCTAATTTCCTCATCTCCACCTGATTTACATCAACTATTTTGCTTTGTTCTTGTTCTAATTTCGTTAATATTCACCTTATATACTTCTTTCGCGACACTAATCATTCAGTAAAAATGCCCTTTCAGGTCCTTTGCTATCTGTGACAGTATTATGATGTCACACCCAAGCATTAAAACTTTTATTTCTTCTCCTTGAATTTACTTCCCCTCCCTAATTTTCCTTGATTACTCACATTCAGTAACGTCAATGGGAGGCTCTAAATCTGTCTCATTTCCTTCTCAGTTACTGCTTCCCTTTCATGTCCTTCAGCATTAATTACTAGAGTCCGGAGTCAAGTCAAGTTGTAGATTTCCAAGAATGATTACCTATCGAAATCGCGGGGTCCAGGCGATACATATCGAACGTGCAATCGTAAACCGATCGTACGACTCTGGTGGCAGGCGTTATGAATAAGTTTACAGTGGCCGCTACTGCAACGACAAAAGAAGAGCGTTACAAAAATACTTGTAATTGCAAAGGAGACGACTTACCTTACTCGTCGTCGGTGTTGTCATCATGTGAATGTCCGTTGCGGTGGTGTGGCTGGATAATTTGGAAGATTCGAACCATGTATTCTTCCTGATACTCGTTAGTTTTCCGCACTGTACGCAATGAAATTGTAAATGGTATTTCAGCATCGAAACTGTTCTTACGAAGTTTTACACACTTCGCACCACCGCAGTGTACATAGTTCCTTTTTCCTCGTCCGGTGGTACTCCATATTTGCGACAAAAAGTCGAACAATTTTCTGCGCTGGATTTCCATGTGAGTGAATCGGCCGAAGAAACGTCAAGAACACCTGATATCCCACTCACTAACGACATAAATCGTCTGGGATTCCCTAGCAACTCACAAATAATTCGCAGAGGTAAGTAATTTAGAGCAACTAAAGGAACGACGGAAAACAGAGTCACATGATCGATTTACGGTAGCACGTTCGATATTTATTGTTTGGACCCCGAGTCTTCGATAGGCAATCATTCTTGGAAATTAACATATTTCGTTCCCTGTATTTTCGCCTTGCTATAGTTAGAATTGCAGGGACCGCATTCAAATTAACATTCCCAACAGATTGCTCTAAATCTACAAATATCATACAAAATACCGATGTTGGAAGATTACAAATAGACGTTTCAATAACGATACTGAAGTGTCTGAAACACTACAACTATCGTGAGGACAAAAGTCAACCTTCGACTTTGTCAAAGAAAGCAGGCTACTTGTTACCACTGTCAATAATTTTTCCGTCATCTGAACGAACCGTTCTTTGAATATGTCTCATAACGACGCCAATGCAACGTTTTTGAGATTTCTCTGAAGTGCGGAGAGGAGGGGGCAATATTTTTGAATTAACTTAGACGGGAATACTTCCTATTGTTGCAGCAAACCGAGGACTAACGCATTCCATTTTTCATTCAGTTCATGCTTTCGTGGTATCAATTATAGCTTAGACGTGTTATTTGGAATAGATATTTTTTAATTTCTCTAAATGATACTTCGAATTATATTAGTATATTTCTGTTAATAATTAGTGAGATTATATTTGATTCACGTAAAAGTAAGTACTGGTACTTATACAACAAATTTTCGTAGACTTCGTCCACGAGCGATTACAAACCTATATCGAGTAATCAAATTTTTCTAAAAAAACACGTTTCTTCTGTTATGATGCGAGGCAGTAGCTGGTCCGCGGCCTTTCAGTTCTTCGTTAGTGGCGATGTTCAAAGGGCCGCCCCCGGCGCCGGCAGGTATCTTCGAGGCACCGGCTCCTGAGCTATTGATAAACTACGATACTACACATTCAGTCTTAAGGAAAATTCCTAAAGTTCCGGACCACGTGGCCTCTCACCACAAAAACTGACCACGAGCTCTTCTCGAGTCTAGTGCGAAATACAAGAGTTGGCCAGAAAATAATGCACAATAATTTTTTTCTCAGCCTAAAACAATGCTACAAACGCGAAACACTACGTATGTATTATCTGCAGCATTCTGAGAGATGGTTCAAATGGCTCTAAGCATTATGGGACTTAACATCTGAGGTCATCAGTCCCCTAGAACTTAGAACTGCTTAAACCTAACTAAGCTGAGGATATCACACACATCCATGCCCGAGGCAGGATTCGAACCTGCGATCGTAGTAGCCGCGCGCTTCCGGACTGAAGCATCTTTAACCGCTCGAGCACAGCAGCCGGCGCCTCCTGAGAGAGAGTGCCAAGTTCCCGTCACTTCCGATAGATAGCATAGCTGCAGGACAGTTTCAAAATGGCGTCTTCAGGTGACGTACAAGCAACGTGCCGTCATTGAATTTCTCAGTCTATGGAGCATCTGCTGTCGATAGAAGTACAGTCAGTCGCAGGGCACGGAGGGTGAGGTCATCACAAGGCGATGTTGCGGAACTCCACTGTGACCCCGAGCGCCGATGGACGAGTACAGGACGCGGTGTATCAGCAGCGGCCGCAGAGCGCTTCTACTCCGTGGCGGTTGGGGTCGCAGCGAAAAGCTTACAAGTGAAGCGGCATTCTCAATCACTTCTATAAAGCTCAGTTGAGGGTGTTCCTCCGACAGGACTGTTATATAGCTGTTGCGGAGGTATTGAAAGTCACCCGCGCCGCCCCTACTCCGTACCTGCAACGAAGCACGGTATGTGAAGCAGTGCATCGCTCCGAAAACAGTGTCCTCCCACCGCTGACTGCGCATGCACACATGGATAGCAGCCGAGATTCAAGCTCCCTCCCATCACGGCTGGTTAGCTCGCACTAAGGCTGTGTATTTTTCTATTGAATCCAGCCCTGGCCATTTCTCGACAAGACACATTTGTAGTTCGTGCATCGTGACGACAAATTTATATTAGTGCCGATCGATTTATTAATTTTTCCAAGGCTGCATTTAGACAAACAAGGACTGCCATCACACCGACTAGTTACTATGCTTAAATTCCACCTCCTTGCTGTGTCCATATTTCAAGTTCTCGTGAGAAATTTTATGTCGATTATTTAACCAGTGGAAAAAGCTTCTTTTACAGCACAAAACAGGTGAATGTGCTCCTGTTCATTAAAAGACTCTGACTGAAAAGCGGGGTACCACCTACCTTATTCTACTTTCGTCAGAAGCTTTAAAAATTTGTTCAAAAATTTTTGGCTGAGAAGATATCGCCGCTCTTTTTAACATCCAACTCACATTTCACTCCCACAAGCTCGCGAAAGTGTAACGCGCTCAGACACACTAGTCCATCGCCATTAGGTAGCTCATGCCCATCCACTCCCATTTCCCCACTCTCTCACTTATTCATCCCACCTCATTGTCATTATCTCTTTATGTCTCTCTAACTGTCACTGTCCCCTGTCTCACAGCAACAGTCTCCTTCGTTCTGTCCTACTATCATTGGGTTCTCTCACTGTCACTGTCTCCTTATTGCCCTCTCTTACTGCTACTTTCTCATTCATTCTTTCCCACTGCTGCCGTCTCTTCTCACTGACGCTGCCTCTAACTTTCTCGTTGTTATTATCATACACTCTGTCTCTCATCACCAGCAGCTCTCACCCACTTCTCCTTCTCTTTATTCCTCTCCCACTAGCACTGTCTCCTTCGTTCTTTTTCGAGCACTATTCTGTCACTGTCAGCTATGTTACGTTGTCACTCTGTCCCTCTCTTTCTCTCACACTGTGTCTCCTGCGCTCTTTCTATAATGCAATCACTGCCTATTGTCTTCTTGTGTTTATTATTTTTCCGTCTCATTCCAATTGCCACTGCACGTTTCTCTCTCAGCATAAATAAACGCGAATACGGTCGTGTGAGAAAACATGTCTACAGGAGCTAGGAAGGTAGAATGAGTCAGCTGGTACCCTAATTTTAAGTCAGAGTCTTTTGTAGGGGAACGTATTCGCATTTTTTGTGCTCCGATAGGAGCTACAGCGTGACATGTCACTCATTCAAATAGCAGTTAATGCGTCAGTAAAATTTTGATAGTTTACGTGTGTCAAACTGATGTAACGCAGAAATAATTTTTTAAATCTCAGAACGAATTTTATGTGCACAAACATTTTGCATGTGCTTTAGTACTGCAGTGATAAGGGACCGCAGGACACTTCTGATGGTAACGGAGAGACTTTACAGCATATTTCTCGATACCAAGCCACTTAATAAACGTTGTTTTCTCCTCACACTGGATATGTGCGTATTTTAAGTCTACAAGTAGGATAACTTCGAACCGTGATATATCGGAAACGGATAAAGATATCAATAAATTTTGAAGGCTGTTAGAGATCGGAGTGTTAGGAATATACCGTAAATATGCTGCGCGTAACCGTTTAGGAATCCGCGGCTTGGTTTTCGTACCCATAAACCATTTTTAGGGTATTCTTAGGGAACCTCCCATGAACTAAGTGGTCCACCGTACACCACGCCAATGCAGAAGGAACAAAACCATTTGCCTAAGATGGAAGTAATGTGTAATATCCAAACTTAGACTCTGTACTTTAGGATAGTTACAGTAAGATGATCCTTCTGTTAACCACACAAGTCGTCCAAAGCCCAAGGGCTATTAGAAAAACCTGACGCTACCTTCGTGTCACCAATACAACATGAGGTATGAGTCCAGGAAAGACAGCGTTTTCATTCTTGACGTTTCGGAATATACACCGACAGAAAAAATAACATCAAGAAGGAATAAACGAATTTTAGTAGGAGTGTTTCTACATCTGGAAGATGATGTCTATTCATATTTTACGGCAGTCGCAGAAAAGTGGTGGTAGTAGCGTCACTATGAGGATGCAAATCAGGTTCGCTTCAAATACACGCTGTGACGGTCGTGAATTTCAGTTACTTTTCAGAGTGTGCGTAGTGTGTTGACGTTAGTGAACAACACCATCAAGGCGACAAGGCCTCCATTGCCAGCACCTCACTGATTTTGGGTAATGTCGTGCAATAGGGCTACGAGAAGTTGGATGTGCTTTCTACAAAAGTACAGAAACACTTGGCAGGAATGTAGCCACTGTTCATTATTTCTGGCAGCGGACGGGAATGTACGGTCCCAAGAAGACCAGGCTCTCTGGACGGCCACGTGGCGCTACGAAGAGGGAGGATCATGTTGGGCGTATGGCTTCGGAGGGTCGTACTGCATCTGCAACAGCAATTTGAACGGCAGTTGGCACCACAGTGGGAGGTGGAACTGTTACAAATTGTTTATTTCGAGCATAGCTCCAAGCCAGACGCCCTGTAACATGCATTCCACTGAACTCAAACCACCGTCATTTGCGACTTCAGTGGTGTCAAGCGACTGCGCATTGCTGGCATGGTGCAGGTCTGTTGCGTTTCTGATGAGTGCTGCATCTGCGCCACTGCCAGTGATACCGGTGTGTTGCGTAGAATGTGCCTGGTTGGAAAATGGTTCAAATGGCTCTGAGCACTATGGGACTTAACATCTGAGGTCATCAGTATCCTAGAACTTAGAACTACTTCAACCTAACTAACCTAAGGACATCACACACATCCATGCCGGAGGCAGGATTCGAACCTGCGACCATAGCGGTCGAGCAGTTCCAGACTGAAGCGCCTGGAACCGCTCGGCCACAGCGACCGGCTGTTTCTGGTTGAGGGCCTGCAGTGTACCTGTCTGCACACTGGACCTGCACCTGGAGTTATGGTCCGGGGGGGCGGGGGGGGGGGGGGGGGAAGGATTTCGTATGACAGCAGGAGCACTCTCGTGGTTGTCCCATCTACCCTGACAACAAATGTGTACGTGAATCTGATGAATCCACCTGTTGTTTTTCCGGTCATGAAAAGCGTTCCAGGGGATGATTTGCAAGCCGGTAACACTCCCTAATACCGCTGTAGTAACCCAGCATGCTCTACAGTGCGTCGACGTGTTGCCTTGGCGTACTCGATCACCAGGTCTGACTCCAATCGAGCATATATGAGACGTAATCTGACGACAACTCCAGCGTCATCCACAAACAGCATTAACCGTGCCTGTGTTGGCCGATCAGGTGGAACAGTCATGGAACTCCATCCCACAAGCCGACATTCGGCAGTTGTACAACATAATGCACGCACGTTTGCTTACTTCCATTCGACATTTGGCGGCTAGCTGGTTATTAACGTACCACCATTTCACGTTTGCAATAGCGTACATCCGCGTACGTTATCCTACGACCTTGCAGTGTTGATCACTTAAATAGATTACCTAGAGCAATGTTTTTCTGAAATTTTATTATTCCATGTTAATTATTGTTTGGTGTAGCAATTTCTTTGCGTCAGTGTAATAGGTAGCGAACACTGTTGCCTCCGTAACGATTACATTAGGAAGGGACTTATGTTCCTATACTACCCTGCACGTGTCGGAAGATAGCTCCTGTACCGGCGATATTCAGGGTGAAAAGTATTTAAACCGACAAACTCTGAGAGGTTGTAGGGGGCATCCAAACAGATATTTATCCTTAATGTCATTTTTTTCTATGATGAGTATTTAAACCGGTAGAGGAAGATTTCTCTGGCGGTAAATTAATAAACCAACAAACACTTTTTCATTTTTTTGTGACCAAGAGACAACACATTAACACAACCCAATTTCAATCACAGCAGATTTTCAAAAATTCCTCCATTGACATGTAAACAAAGGCTACACCATCGGATCATGTTCTGTCTGACACGGGCAAAACCCCAAGAGTATCCTGAATTGTTCCTGCTGCTGCTACTATCCGGGCAACCAGATCCACTTCTGATGCAACAGGAGATGCGTACTGCAGTCATGGACTGTGCGGCTGGTCCCGGCGGAGGTTCGAGTCCTCCGTCGGGCATGGGTGTGTGTGTTTGTCCTTAGGATAATTTAGGTTAAGTTGTGTGTAAGCTTAGGGACTGATGCCCTTAGCAGTTAAGTCCCATAAGATTTCACACAAATAGGAGTTGCGTAAACAAGGTTGCGCATCCCTCCCCCCACAAAAAAGTCCAGAGGGGACGTAACTGGAGATCGAGCAGGCCATGGCGCAGGACCACCTCTGCCAGTCCACGTTTCTGGGAATCGTCGGTCCAGGAATCGACGCAAACGACGACTGAAATGTGCCGGAGCCCCGTCATTTTGGAACCACATGCGTTGTCTTGTAGGGAGTGGGACGTCTTCCGGCAATTCTGGCAATACTCTGGCGAGACAATTTTAATAGTGCCTGCCATTTAATGGCCTAAGTAGCAGATACGGCCCAATTAAACACTCCCCAACAACACCGACCCACACATTAACGAAGAACCGCACTTGATGAGCGCTAGTAACTGTGACACTCCAAAATGTGAATTGCGCATGTCGAAGACTCCATCACGCCCGAACGTTGCTTCATCGGCAAAGAACACAGAGGATGGAAATGTAGGATGCATTTCACACTGCCTCAGGTACCTCTTCGAATTTTGGGTGGATAATCAACTGGCTCCAGGTTGTGGACACGCTGTAAGTGAAATGGACGTAACAATTGCTCTCGAAGGACTGTTCTAACATTCGTCTGATTCGTCCCCATGTTACGTGCAATTTCGCGAGTGCTGATTGAAGGATCCCGCTCGACAAGCTGCAAGACAGCTTCCTCAAATTGCAGCGTTCTTACCGTGCGAAGGCGTCCCTGTCCAGGTAATCTGCTAAATGCCCCGGTCTCACGCAGCGAAGGTCGAATGATGCGGGATACGGCGTTTAGGATATTGTTGTTAATAAACCCGCTGTGCAGCTCGTTAGTTGTGGTGCGCTACGTAGTACACACCAACCATATCAGTGTAATCACTCCAGGCGTATCGCTCCATTAGTAAACAGAGGCAATGCACTACTACACTGGTGGACAGCACTTGCCTACAACTGAAGAGCGTAAAACGCCTCTAACAACTGAAGATCGTAATACGGCCTCTAACAACTGAAGAGTGTAATACGGCCTCCACCGGTTTAAATAATCCTCATAGGAAACAATGACATTAGGGAAAAATATTTGTTTTAATGTCCCCTACAACCTCCCAGAGTTTGTCGGTTTAAATACTTTTCACCCTGTGTACTGCTACGCCTCAATCTTGTGCGTACGGACCTCGGTGGGTGTCGCTCCCCAGCTGACAACAGCTCGCTGGCGGCTGGCGGCATGCCGTCCCCAGCGGCATCAGCGACGGCACGACCAGAGCAAGTGACCGCCCGCCGCCCGCCGCCCGCCGGAGCACGTGCACGCGTGCCGCCCACGTGGCGTGCGGCGCCGTTTGCTGCCTCGTTCCGCTGCCCGGCCGCGTCTATCGACGGAGGCGGCGGCGGCGGCGGCGGCGGCGGGCGGCGCTTGGTCGCGCGTGCGCCGTGGGGGGCGGCGGCGGGGACGATGGGGGCGGCGGGGGCGGCGGCGGCGGCGGTGGCCGGCAGTGCGGCCTGCGCGCGCCCAGCCTGCCCACGCCACGTGACAGCGCGCCGTCGCATGGCCCGCGCCTCCACCGACGCCGCCGACGCCGACGCCGCTCTCTCACGTAAATACCGCAGCTGCCTGCCGGCTCAGGCGAGCCGCCGCGCCGGGTTTAGCGCTCGCTGCTGGCTGGCTGTTGTCACCTGGTGCCGCTCCGTCCGCCCCCAGCACGCACCCCACTCCGGCGTCTACCACACCTCAGCTGGTCGGTCGTACCAATTATCGCGTCATACGGACCTGACACTGAGTGTGCATTTACAGCGAGTATCTGAAATTTTCTGATGTGCTATCACACGTTGTCTTTTACTGTTTGCAAAGTGTTTTGAAGTGAAGAATCTTCGTCATTAGCAGCTAGTTACAAAAGCTTTAGTTCGGTTTGTTACCTAAATTATCTTCGTAACAGTACAGTACTAGAAATAAGTACACACACATGAAAATAGAGAACATGTACTACGCGTTATATGTTGCCACACCTGTTCCGCACAACAGCCGCAGAACTGTACTAAACGTAAGCTCATACGAAGAATGATATGCATATATCTGAATCTCTATGTCCGGAATTTATTTGATCTCTTCCACTCTCACTTGAGAGTTACTGGTGGAGAGTTTCAATGTCAGAAGTCTTGCTGTCGAGTGGAAACTTGCAGAGCAATGTGTTTAGATTCTCACACTGAACACTTTTGTTTCGTAAAAGATATATGTGCATAGCTACACCAGCAGTTACTGTGAAAGACTTTAATAAGATGCACTAATTTCCGCCTATCAATTCACTTTCTTCTGCCACTGATCGAGAAAATTGTCATTACATTTTTCATACTGATGCATTATACGCAGTTGCCGTTATATGAAGTTAAATAGACAAGCATCAGTGCTATAATTACGTGTCACTAATTCACTCTTGATATCTTGACACACCTGTACTTCCGTTGCAAAAGATGGCAAGTATTCTTCTTGTAAGATTTACCCAAGTTTTTCTTAAGGATAAGGAGGGTATTTACCATATTTTGCAAAGAAACTACACGTGTGTCCAGATAAAATTGTATTAGTGGCATGTAACTTTAACACTGATGCTTGCCTATTTACCGCAGTATTAAAACAAATATATGAAATGCGTAAGAAACCAAACGCTGTATCGGATCACTATCAAATGATGCTGCATGTATAGATGGAAACCAGTAGCAACTGAATACATTTTTTGACAGCAGCTTTCGTGCAAGATATTGCACTTATAGACCTTGACCTTACAAAACTATTTTAAATACTTTTGTGACGGTATTGCACGTTCGTAGTTGTCTAGAACAGAAACTGATTGTAATTGGTAAAGTACTAATGAAACTAATTATAACGTTGTCCAAAGCCTCGCACGGAATCTGTATGCCTATGGAGAAACTGAACTCTTCCGACACACTTTCCCATCTTTATAAATGTTGTTTGTCGAGTGTTGCTACTTCAATAAACCTTGTTCTACGGTGGGCTAGTTACAAAGTAATTCGTTCGGTTTTGTTTTTGGCTATACTGCATTTGGAACAATTGAAGCTCAGAAAATAAGTGCAGCATCAAATATGTGTTTCGACATTGAATTCTCATTTCCGACTGCTGTAAGAGTTTTCAAAAATTTTTCATTCCATGTCAGCATGTCTGTCATTTATCCTATCCTGCCCTGTAGTTGGATTAATATCATCTCAAGGAAATGTGCCTCCTCTATCATGCAGTAATTCACACACATGAATCGGCTCATTCACAGTGTTTGTTTACGTTCAATGATAACGTTGTATGACGCTAGGGAAAGAGAGGCAGAACGACACACGCCTAAACTTATACGAAATACCTATGTAAAATCTGAAAACTCTACAAAATGGAAACCGGCGTAACACGGGCAGTAACTTTATCACTTAAATAGTTAATAACTAAATTGCAGACATTCCAAAAACGAAGTTTATAACATGTGAACGTAATTTGTATTGAGTTTGTAAAGGAACCTATCCACTGACTCACTTTACGTAATGCTGCCAACGAGCAATTTGTCCATATCCTCTGCAGTTTTTTCTCTCTAATTTTGTTTCCCCAGCACCCCACACCGCTTCAGAATGCAACTTGGCAATGGCTCTCAAATGGTTGGCTCTGAGCACTATGGGACTTAACATCTATGGTCATCAGTCCCCTAGAACTTAGAACTACTTAAACCTAACTAACCTAAGGACAACACACAACACCCAGCCATCACGAGGCAGAGAAAATCCCTGACCCCGCCGGGAATCGAACCCGGGAACCCGGGCGTGGGAAGCGAGAACGCTACCGCACGACCATGAGATGCGGGCACTTGGCAATGACTGTACTCATTTTAAACAACGGTTCTGTATTTATTCCTATGTACTGTACTGTATCCTAACACGCTTCTCACAGTACTCGTTGTCTTTCTCGTATGAATAGTACTTCCCTACCTGTCTCATACATGAAACGTGGTGTTGAAAGGAAAACTGAACCATGTACAAGAGCGTTTACCATCAGTTAGTGCAAACAGTTTCTCTACCACCACGATATACGCCCCGGATTGCACGCAGTTTAGCCAAAGTGCTGGTATTGTCAGTACAATTGAGTAGCGAAGGAAATTAAGGTAACGAAACGAATGAGTGGCTCCATAGAGATTCTGATGCTAAGAAAAGTCCATAGACAAGTAGTCAACGCAGATCGTTCTCAGTAGAGTTCGGACTGGAACTGAAGACAGCTTATTTCAACTTGAAGAAGCTATCCAGTTGTGTTTTGAGAAACAAATTGGGTTTCATATTGCTGTTTATTCAGAATGTTACCGAACTGTTCAAGCGTAACAAATGACATGGTATGAGTCTCGTAGTGCTGGATAACAATAAATTACTAACGGTAGGTTGCAAAAGGCAGTTGGAGATGTCATGTTACAAAAAAGTGTTTTCTGAATGGAGAAGTGTGTCTTTCAGACTTTCCACATACCATTGTTCTTTTTCATAGCAACTTTTTTGCTGAACATTTCGCTTTCTTTCGTTAGACTGCAACTGTCATATCCTAAGAACTGTAGCTACAGATCGACACATGGAGAGAACCCGTTGTATTCAACTGAATCGTCATCGACCGGCTGGTAGCAAACTTTTCATTACGGGCTCACCAGGCGAATCATA
Source organism: Schistocerca serialis cubense (assembly GCF_023864345.2). Classification (NCBI taxonomy): domain Eukaryota; kingdom Metazoa; phylum Arthropoda; class Insecta; order Orthoptera; family Acrididae; genus Schistocerca; species Schistocerca serialis. The sequence goes on along the minus strand of NC_064641.1, from coordinate 914,064,328 downwards.
CGTCAGTATCAACAGTGATTTGTGACGTGAGAAACAGAGTACTTCGCTGGTGGTCCCTTCTCTTCAGGCTGATATCAAAGACGTAAAAATTATTGCCATGGTATAAAATTTTCTGCATTATTATTTATTTTCCGCAGGGTGTCATTTTCGGCTAATATGTCACTTTCAGGCGGTATGTGCAAATATCACACCGCAATGGCATGAAACATTAATAAAGGAAATAAACAAAAAATGTCCGTAATTAGGGCGCCCAGCACCGGAAAATAAGTCATACTTAGATTACAATGTGTAAAATGTAGTCATTCTACGGACCTCGCTGATGTTTTTACTGCATGGAAACAAAGTATGTTTTCTGATATTTCTTTAAAAGGTTGTGTTTACCCCTGAAGTATTCCAGACTTTATTTTTCCTTATATAACAAGCTGTACTAAATTACCCTTCGCAACTATCGCAAAGCCACTGCATTATCTACCGTTTCTTTAGGCATACGTTACTAAATTAGATAGTCTGACGTTTACATGGAGTCAGCTGCATTCACTCAGACTAGTATTTAACGATGGCAGCAACTGGCACGGCTGTTCGTTAGAAACTACCTCGCACGTAACCTGACTTCTGTGTTAATTCATTTTAAAATTATTATAGACTTACAGTTTTTAAATAAACTGATTCATGTAGCGTAATTCATCAATTTTTCGAGTTTAGGTACCTCTGAATGCTTACGAGAATTCTAGACACTTCCGTGGTGTCCCTTGCAACCACTTTCGCGCTAAACTTTGTCAGTGTCTAAGTAGCATTATTGTTAAACTTACAGTTCTGTAGATCATAGGAGGAAAGATAGTCAACTGTGCGTTTCGTATCTTGTAAACAGGAAGCAGGAAGTCTTTCGCTAAAGCCAGCAAACAGTAAACTGTTTTGAATGCGCCTCGTCGCCTGTAAGATGATGCCGAGGAGTTGTTTTCCTCCTCAGGTGATTCTCCTGCTGTATATTAACGACCTACCGCACAATATTATTTGTTATTTTTTTAAATGAACACATCGCCACTTGACTATGTTGTTATTTTATTACGACCAAGGTTTCGACCTTTTGCGCCAATTTCAAGAGATTGAGTTTATGTCATTAACACATATTGCAGGACATACATGTTAATGATATAAATGGCATAAAAGGCCGAAACGTAGATCGTAATTAAATAAACAATAATACAGTCAAATAGCAGTATGTTCATTTAAAAGTTATTGTACGACTTTTGCTCAGCAACGTCAGAAAAAATATTTGCTATATTTTCTATTAGGAGATGTTACAAATGAACTTGCACAAATGGTGGAATATAACGCAAGTGGTTTAAAAAGCAGCGCAATATATAATATCAGCATGAGGCCTACGAGATAAAAATTCTTGCTTAAATGCAACAAAAGTAAATAATAAATAGCGTGTAACGTAACCCTTGCAATTTCACATTCGTCCACCACACGGTATCAAATAATATGTAAAGTTACACAATTCAAAATTGTATGTACATGTACATCCCTCTTGACGTATCGCATTCAGGACGTTGATCGTGAACTTAGTACTGCTCTGAGCATCACAACTATAATCTCCGCTGCCGTATTCAATGAAGTCTGATAGCGTCTTTATTCTTCTTGCTTCCATATCGTCGTATCCTGTAATGTCGTATTGTCGGATAATGTTCTGCACTCACACGGGATGTTCCAAAACGGTATTGTGAAAATATATAAATTCTGTGGTTGATAACATGATCTCATTCAGAAACAACTGAGTTTTTCTGTTGCGCACAGCAGAGAGAAACGATATTACGTTCATATTATATGAATGCGTGGTGTCTGTTCTTTCGGACATTTCATCAACGATGAACACAGAAATGTGTGCCTTCCTGCAATTGGCAGTTAAGTAGACTTCCAGCAAAAATGGGAAACAGTAATGACTGACAAGTCATAAACTGTAGCAATAAAGGCTCAAAGCAGCCCAAATAATCAATAAAAATGAGTAAGTAACTGATGGACACTAGTACTACAAAAACATAAAGCCATCTTTACACACAACACAGTTCAGTGTTAGGAAAGATCATCCTGTTGACGACAGACGTACATAAAATGTTTACTACAGTCGACAAGATTGTCCATAAATGTGAATAACTCTCCAACTTCTTTTAACGCATGCTTCAGCTGTGAGCTTTTGACTGTTTCTTATTCACATCTTTTTACAGCACATTTTCCGTGGCGATTTCGTTCCGTATACTTTGCTTAAAACATGTGCGATGGCATAGCTTTGTAACATCTGACAACTTACAATAGCTAGGTCAAATGCAAACAGAGCAAAACCTTTTTATTTGCGGCATTAAATAACTAGAGAAGTGTATTTTATTCTGAATTACGCCTATTAATGTATTTAAAGATTCCGATATCCGTCAGTACTTGCGCTTCACGAAAAGATAACTTACTAGCTTCTCTCTTTCTTTAGATAACTATGATGGTTCGTTGTGCAGTAAACCGTGGTCGGCAGTTAAACCAGAGCTAGTAGGCATACAGGAGCGCGTAGTGGCCGATTCTGCAGGAAACTCGCAGTCTGCAAATCATGTCCATTGAACAGTTCTACTACATTCCATTTTTACCATCTTGAAAACGCGTTTTCGAAATATTTAATGTTCTCTCTCTTGTTTTGGAAGCGCTATTGTCGTTACGACACACATCATAATTAAGTCAACACTGTCCCACAGAGTTGTGGTTGATTATTTTTGAAATTACTGTAGTTAGAGGTAACGGTTCTCTTAACCACAGAAAACACGGAAATTTCGGGATTCTGTGAGTCAGTCAGGAGTTGAGTACGTCAGACATCATTTCAACATAGCCGAAGAGGCAGACTTTGCGGTTCACACACATGAGATTCGCTCACTTGTCTAGAAGAATGTATGCAGCTTCCGCAAGAGGGTACTTCATATTAGGGACTCTTGCATTACCCGTCCAGTACGGCGCGCGCTGTAAATCTAAATTGTCTTCTTGAGGGAACTGTAGGATATTCCAAGATTTCTCACTTATTGATAGTTCCTGAAACTTAGTAAGCGGGCCTTCTCGAAATAGTTCGCACCTATCTTTATGCGCCTTCAATTTCACGTTTTTCATCGTTTCAGTCAAGCTCTCCCGTAAGTCAAAGAGACCTTTGACCTTCGTTGTATACTTCCAGGATCCTCTATTAGCCCCATACAGTATGGGTCACACACACACACTTGAGGGGTATTGATGGACGAGACGCAGGGTGTTGTTTAAGCACTCTCCTTGTTAAACTGGCTGCGCCTTCTCAGTATCCCAGTGATGAGCAGTAGCCGGAGCCAACGTGATCATTCGATTCCACATCCCCAGAAACTGACACATCCACGTATCTGTGTTACTGGTTCCTGTTGTGACCTGCTACCATTTGCAGTCTAGCGATACTACGTTTTCACCTTTTGGGAATTGCACGACTTAACATTTGTGGAAGCCGGTCTACCAGCGCTAGCTCATTTCTTGTCTACAATATCCCCGATTGCCATTACTGTTCATAAATAGTTACAAAGGAAATTATTTTCCACCGAGCTTTGGGGAATGTATTTGTTTCTCGTATGTTTATCTGAAAAAGAACGCTCGTGTTTATCCCAATGTGGACATCGTTATTACTTCTGAACTCAGGAGAGACTATAGCCACACACGGCATAAGTTAGGTTTGTTTCTTGATGATGGTTATTGTATAGATCGACCTACGGTCCACCATCGAAATGTTTGGTCCGCTTCTTCTTTCTTTTCAAGTTATATTAAGCCATATGGCTCATATTCTCATGACTTCGTATGTCTTGCAATATTCATCTACACTGCAGCTTGTATTTGTGGATACTTATTTGTATTCTGTTATTTGTGGCCCTATTTAACTAACGGCATCCGTTCACCTTATCCCACTAACACTGCCGACAACGTGGAGAAGAAGAACAAGATGACATAAAGCGCTTAAAGAGAATGCCGACGTGATTTCTTTTAAATGGACATGGCCCATATTTTCGTGTCAGTGTTCCGTCTTATATTAAATCGTTGTCGATGTGGCATAAAAATCTAATCTTAATGCTTTTTTTAAAGATGAAAAAATTCAGCCTCCACCCTGTCCATCCCTCTTTTACGGTAGTTCCGTCACCCCGCAAAATTTTTCTGTCTTCATCCTTCTACTAGTAGAATGTAAGGTTCCGTCTCGAACTATTATTAACATGTCTACATGCCAAACACATCCAGCATACTTCACAAGCTGCTTGCACTTCCAATCTGTCTACCTCGGTGGTTTTGCCTTATACTGTTCCTTCCAGCGCTAAGCTTACTATTCCTGTTTGAGGAAGAAGTCTCCCCACCAGTTTGCCGCTTAACATGGCGATGTTCCTGCATCGACTTCTTTCCGTGCTTGTTTTTTCTTTCTAGAAACTCTTCGTTTCTTATTTTATCCGTCTACTTAACTTTTAACACACTCCTATTGAACGACATAGTGTTTCTCTGAACCCAGATTTTGTTCAGCTACTTCTTACACCTTTCTGGCTATCACTGCCTCATGCAGTCTCGCTTCCTCAACAGAAGTCTTTCACGTCTCCCGCATTCCACTCGTGGATAGAATATGAGAATAAAGATTCTCATTACTGCTGTGTATACGTTCTAATTTCTCTAATCTGGACATCAGACGAAATGTAAGTTGGAGGAAGCAGTAGATTTTACACTTCATCTACAACTCGGGGAATTCAGTTCTTTGAGAATAATACTCTAAACGACTCATAATGTTTCCTTTTCGGTGTGTGCTACGCCAGTTTGACTAGCATTTCCGTGGCGCTTTCGTACCGGTGAAGCAAATTTGTCACAAAGTTCTCATTTGCAACACCTCTATATCTTCCGTTAACCTCATTTGCTGAGTATCTCGAACGGTGGGCAAAAGAATTAATCATTTCCGTTTTAGCTATGTTTGTCTGCAACCCATATTCTACGCTTTATACGCCATCCTTTCCGTTCATCAGCTATTATAAGCATTCTTTACTTTCGGTCAGAACAAGAAGTCGTCTGCTAATAGTGGTGTTTGTGTCCTTTCCTTCTGTAAATTTTATTTATTTTGTGATATTTGCACTACGTTCATTTTTTGGCATTCCAACATATGAACTAACAAAAGGTACGTTTCCTGGTTTCTGGAAGGATTATCGACATTGTAATGTGCATCAATGGAATCCTGTTACTTAAGTCGCATAGTGCTCAGAGCCATTTGAATCCTGTTACTTTATTACCAACTGGTCGATAGCAGGGTCCGGATACGCCATCATCTAGGTGAACGGTTGCAAAGTGGTAAGGCAATATTATCTATTGGGGACATTCACCTGGGGTTCCAAGGGACGTGCAGTACTAAGCAAAGGCACCATCACAGGACTAGGTTTCGGACTACGTGGTTCTCCTGACGCTCTTCGCGCTCGATCTCTTTCCCGATGGCGATGGTATCTTCTAGCAGGGTAACTGTCTGTTTCACAAGGCCAGTTGGTCTGAGAAGGCCGTTGTTCAACTGATCTCATCCTGAAGGCACGTATATGGGACGCCATCAGGCGGTAACTCGAAGCCCACAAGCCAATGTCCAGTAATTTACACGAATAGCTTGGCCAGTGCGTAGACATGTGGTGCGACATACGTCCAGAAACACATCAAGGCCTGACCGATTCCGTGACACGCAGATCTATATTGCGTTCCAAATATGGACCAACACGCTGTTAATGGTGGTCACAATGTTTTCGATCATATGTGCGCACGGTGAAGGCTAACTGTTGTCTTTGTTAATATTATTGATTCGAACTAAAGCACTTAAATTACTTCTGATTACAGTCGCTTGGGCGGAGTGTCCTCGTGAAAACCCACTTGAGTACAATTTTTGTGGTGACAAGTGATTGCCTTCGTAAGCGCAGCGGAAAACACGCTCACGACTCTGAGAAAGAAATAATTAGTTTCTAGTTCGAGGGGAATAAATGGAGCTAAGGGACTGCGAAGACTGTGAAACTCTTAGTTTAATGCTGATCGCCTTACACACTATCTTCCGCGCAATGGATTGTGCTGACAGCATTGTGAATTAGTATGACAGTTGCGGGATTCGTGGAGACGTACTGACCCCGTATCGAATCAGCTCAGTGCATTAACGACAAAGGCCAGTATTCTGGCAGCCAGGATATGGTTCGTAGACAGTTTTTTACATCCGAATTGATGAATATTGGGTTAGTACCCACACCTCTCCTCCGTTATACAATTCAAAAACATTCTAAACACATTTTCACACTTATGCTTGGGATAACACTAGATGCAGACGTATGGGGTACACGAATTCCGTTCCGTGCAGAAAGGGCTGCTGAGAGGAACGGATCCGGCCACCATCTACTACTAACTCTGCCAGATCCAGATTAACAAGCTGATCCCGTGAAGACACGGGATAAGGTCAACTAAAAGAAGAAAGAAAGAGAATCTGAAAACTGTGAAAGTTATTTAAATGCAAAACCTCTGACGTATGAACACAAAAAAGAGCTTTTCTCTAAGCATTTGGTGAGACTTGATTAGTATCATGTGCTGGCTGCGATTCTGAACATCAGCTTGCTGTATGTGTTCTTATCAAAAAATGATGGAGAATCACGTAATATTCGGGGTGGTCAGAAACAGTTTGAAAAGTTTGTAAGGGTGCTGAGAAATATTTGTTAAGAAAAGAGTTCGATAAGTTGCGCCATTTCCGAGTTAATTAGTGTTTATGTAAGTCAATCAGGCGGTTGTGTGCACGATTTCAAGCTGTCAGCCAGAGACGTGTCGGCTAACATGTTGTTCGTTTGGTTCCATAGGACCCAAGAATAGATCGATACAAAAACTGGAAATGGTATGGTTATAAGGGTCGAATCTGAGCCAAAGGCTGAGCAGCCTCGTAAGCTATCATCTACGCTATGAGAACAGCTGATACTAATGGGATCTGTTAGGCCACTTGGATTTCCCCGAGTAATGGCCAGATTGGCTAACTTCAATGCTAATTAACTCGGAAACAATGCCACGTATCATGTTTTTTTTTCTCTCTCTCTTAGCAGGTATTTCTCAACACAGCCTACCTTGCATCACACTTACAAGCTTTTCAGACATTTTGTGAGACCCAAACCTCCAGATTTGACACTCATATCGGTAGCAAACTTATGTCGATAGAGTATGAACAAAAACACCGATTTAGTTCGTGCTGTGTGCTGTAGTCCAGTAGGATATGGGTAAACGGTTGTTAAAAGTATCACCAGAACTACGGAGCACAGGAAAAGCGTATGTGTGAGTAACTGTGGGTGAAAAGGTAGAGCGTTCGGTCGTCGTATCAAAGGTCCCTCTTGCAAAATCCAATGATGATAATTTTTAACTGTGAAACTATTACATGGGAAAAGATTTTCATGATATGTAAAAGAACTTTTCAGAGTTTGTAGCCTTGTTGTTTTGGCAGTCTGCTTTTACTTCGATAGTTGTGTACTTTTTATTCATCTTACTATTTTGTTTATCATTAATTATTATTATTACTATTACTTAAGCAGGTGTGATGCAATTGGTCATTTATTTTTCTGTTCTGATCGTATATTCTGTGAACTTACAAATGTACTCTACAGGTTTACTACTTTCAAAGAAACGAAGCAGACTGCCGAGAGACCATTCCTGTAAACGCCAAACAGCTCTTCTACATATCATAAAAACATTGACCCAAATAATATATTGAGGCGTAATACGGTGAAAAACACATGACGCCATTAGTGATTGAAACCAGGGATCCTGAGTGCGAGGATCTAACGCTGTGCCAGCTGTCCCACGGAGACAAGATGTGGTACTCAAAGTTATGTTTTTGATGTTCTCCGTAGTTCTAGTGGTACTTTTAATTAACGTTTACGCGTGTTCTGCTGGACAACATCACAACCACAAACTAAATCGGAGTTTTGGTTGATACTCTATCGACATACAACGTTTGGTAGCGATCCGAGTGTGTGACATCTGAAGGTATAGGTGTCAGCACCTTCTATATCAATACTTGTGGTATTTTGAAATGTAAAAGATATTTATATGTATCTGTGCAGTCAAATTGAGCATGTTATCATTTTATGGGGTACTGCACGCCGTGTGGTTACGCAAGAATGTGGTTGGAAAAAAATAAAAAAGACAAGGAATATTGGAAAAAACGGTACACGAAAACCACGTTTGCTAATAACTTGCTGCAATAGAAAACCATTTTTTTTAGAATATGGAGACGTATATTGAACTTTCTCAGTCAGCATCGAAATTTAAACTGAGCACAAACGAAACAAATCACCTTACAGGAAACATAACATAGTGATATCAGGGAATCGAACTGACTTATTACTGAATAATGGTTTCGAATCTAGCATGATCATAGATATCAGTATCATTTATGTATATTTCGGTCCACGTAGAACCGTCACTGACACTCTTCGACAAAGAAGTCAGTTCCATTTTCAGTCGGAATGCCGAGTAATAGCAGGACATTTACCGTGACCAATAATCACGTCGAAAACCAAGCTTTTCCGAGATGAACACAGCCGATTGCATTTTAATGTGTAGCGATTTCGCCAACGGATTAGCAATAGCAAGATGTGATACAGCAATCTTGAAGTGCGTGATCGATCAGAAACGAGACCAGAACAAGAGCAGAACTCACGAGCAAGTAGGACAGCGCCCTGCCAGTTTCTTCTGAAAATTCGCAAGCCGTCTGATTTGCTGCCACAAATCAAAGAGCCTTCCGCGACACATATCTCACGCTCAGCCAGGCCAGAGAGCTGTGCAAGGCAGTCCACCATTCATTGCGTGTCTACGTGCGTCGCCCTTAGAATAACGCAGGAGACCTTTACATCAGCGAACCAGGTGGTTATAATTACAGAGAAGTTAGTCACAGAGGTCAAGTATAGGCCGTAATTATCGTATGGCAATAAAATTTGTTGAATATTCTAATGCGTTAATGCGGAACCCATGTACGCTGGAAAAAAAATACACTCCTGGAAATTGAAATAAGAACACCGTGAATTCATTGTGCCAGGAAGGGGAAACTTTATTGACACATTCCTGGGGTCAGATACATCACATGATCACACTGACAGACCCACAGGCACATAGACACAGGCAACAGAGCATGCACAATGTCGGCACTAGTACAGTTTATATCCACCTTTCGCAGCAATGCAGGCTGCTATTCTCCCATGGAGACGATCGTAGAGATGCTGGATGTAGTCCTATGGAACGGCTTGCCAAGCCATTTCCACCTGGCGCCTCAGTTGGACCAGCGTTCGTGCTGGACGTGCAGACCGCGTGAGACGACGCTTCAGCCAGTCCCAAACATGCTCAATGGGGGACAGATCCGGAGATCTTGCTGGCCAGGGTAGTTGACTTACACCTTCTAGAGCACGTTGGGTGGCACGGGATACATGCGGACGTGCATTGTCCTGTTGGAACAGCAAGTTCCCTTGCCGGACTAGGAATGGTAGGACGATGGGTTCGATGACGGTTTGGATGTACCGTGCACTATTCAGTCTCCCCTCGACGATCACCAGTGGTGTACGGCCAGTGTAGGAGATCGCTCCCCACACCATGATGCCGGGTGTTGGCCCTGTGTGCCTCGGTCGTATGCAGTCCTGATTGTGGCGCTCACCTGCACGGCGCCAAACACGCATACTACCATCATTGGCACCAAGGCAGAAGCGACTCTCATCGCTGAAGACGACACGTCTCCATTCGTCCCTCCATTCACGCCTGTCGCGACACCACTGGAGGCGGGCTGCACGATGTTGGGGCGTGAGCGGAAGACGGCCTAACGGTGTGCAGGACCGTAGCCCAGCTTCATGGAGACGGTTGCGAATGGTCCTCGCCGATACCCCAGGAGCAACAGTGTCCCTAATTTGCTGGGAAGTGGCGGTGCGGTCCCCTACGGCACTGCGTAGGATCCTACGGTCCTGGCGTGCATCCGTGCGTCGCTGCGGTCCGGTCCCAGGTCGACGGGCACGTGCACCTTCCGCCGACCACTGGCGACAACATCGATGTACTGTGGAGACCTCACGCCCCACGTGTTGAGCAATTCGGCGGTACGTCCACCCGGCCTCCCGCATGCCCACTATACGCCCTCGCTCAAAGTCCGTCAACTGCACATACGGTTCACGTCCACGCTGTCGCGGCATGCTACCAGTGTTAAAGACTGCGATGGAGCTCCGTATGCCACGGCAAACTGGCTGACACTGACGGCGGCGGTGCACAAATGCTGCGCAGATAGCGCCATTCGACGGCCAACACCGCGGGTCCTGGTGTGTCCGCTGTGCCGTGCGTGTGGTCATTGCTTGTACAGCCCTCTCGCAGTGTCCGGAGCAAGTATGGTGGGTCTGACACACCGGTGTCAATGTGTTCTTTTTTCCATTTCCAGGAGTGTAGTTCCAGTTTTGGCCACCAGCTGCAAATCTGGCGCTGTGTAAGCAAGAAAGACGTAAAGAAATGATTCGTTATGTAATGGATTAGGAACGAGACGTGGCCACAAAAGATCAGACAAGCGATTTTAATATTAATTGCCGCTTATACAGTTTGTTCAAAATGAGCACCGGAGATGTCGACGAGATACTTTAATCGTAAAAAAACGTTATGAACAGTTTCTCTCAGCTTTGCCAAGCTAATAAAGCAGCGTGTTACTATATACTGCCCTTCTGATCAAATTGATCGTGTCCCTGGGAAGCGCATTCTCTGTGATACTCCCAGGGCCAAAAGTCACATGGATCCTGATCAGATGATCTTGCAGATCTTGAATCTGCAAAACCTCTGGAGACAACACATTCGTGGAACGTTGTATTAAGCAGATCTTTCACTGGGAAAGCAACATCAGGTGTTGCCCCATGTTGCTAGAAAGCAGTGGTTTCCACACAGCTGCGCTCTTCCAAAGCAGATATCACATACTGTACAAGGAAGCGTCGATAATGCGCAGACGTCACAGCACACCTGACGGACTATCTTCAAAGAAGAACGAAACAGGAATAAATGTACTTGTGAGTCCAGAGCACACAGTCACATACGGCTTGTGGAATGGCTCTTCGTGCACAACGCGCTGTTTAACAGAACCCCAAATTCGCCAATTCTGTGATTTAACTGCACAGTGTAGTGTAAGATGTGCCTCGTCACTCCATAGAATACTGGCCGGTTACATGTAACAAAGTTCGATCCACGGCAGACACCGAAGAGAAAATCAAAACATTTCTGTGCGTCATGAGGTTTCAGCTGCTACGCTGTCTGGATCTTGTCTGGTACCAGTGTAAAATAGACCGCAAAACTTTCGGTACTGTTGACCGTGGGGCGGACAATGCTCGTGACGCTGCACGAGCGCTAGCAGCACCCGGGACACGCGCTGCGTGGCCACTTACAGCATCAGCAGCCTCGTCACTAACTTCCACTGGAATAGGGCCACCTGCTCTTCCAGATGCCACACCGAGCTTTTTTTAAACCACTTAATGACAGTCGGCGATACTCTCTGTGCTGCACTGTCGTCCACATAAAACAGTATCACCAACAGTGCTCCGTCTCCATACTGTTCACTCACTTTATGGCTTGGCAAATGACAGCGTAGACGTCATACCGTCATACAAACAGTGTACAGCACCAGATTTGCACCTGTTGGCTATAACTAGAACTAATTTGTTTTCCAGCATGAATTGGTTCCTCTTAAACGCATTAGCATATTACGCAGTAAGATAATTACGGCTCATATTGGACCATCGTGAGTAGCTACACCTTAATTGTAACCGCCTGGTATCAATGAAACGAGTCGAAGCAGACGTGTTTCAACAGCCACAGCTAAACGTGAATGTGCATGATCGTAACGACTCGCTGGTCGCGTTACATCTGGATCGAAAAGGCGGTTCGTGATGATGATGTTTGGTTTGTGGAGCGCTCAACTGCGTGGTCATCAGCGCCCGTACCAAGTTCCAGTGTTTGCAGGGTCCACTTTTTACATAATCCAATCAAGCCACCGTCACGAATGAGGATGATGATTATCAAGATGATGAGGAGGAGGACAACACAAACACCCAGTCCACGGGCAGAGAAAATCCCCAATTCGGCCGGGAATCGAACCAGGGGCCCGGTGCTCCAGAGGCGGCAACGCTAGCCACAAGACCACCAGCTGCGGACAAGCAGATTCGTGCAGTATGTCTCGAACATTTGTCCCACCCCTCTGAAGGTTCCTGCAGTGAGATGCAGCAAGACGCGCTACTCGACCTGTCCCTCGGCAGAGTCCCGCCCCAGCCGGCAGTTGGTGTGCAGCAGAGAGAACCGACCCCCTTAACGGGGCAGCGCGGAGGCGCCTCGCCTCGGCTCGGCTCGGCCGCGCGCGGCAGCCGTCCTCCAGAGGCAACGGGGCGGCCGCGGCGGTCCCTCCTGAATAAGTGAGTCGCAGCGGGCGCGGATTTCGTGGCAGCGGCGCAGCGCCACTCAGTCGAGCGCCGCTTGTGTACACAGTCGACACGGACGATCGATAGCCGCTTCCGCGAAGCGCTCGTCGCCTCTGATTCTTCTGATTAAATGTTGCCGCTGCGCGGGCTGCGAGGACTGCGAGCTCATCACCCGGAATCTGGATTCTGTCAACGCGAATGCGGCAGATCTGCTGAAGCAAGCGTTCTCTGAAACAAAAAAAAAATACGGTCCTCTCACAACTACATCTCCCTTCCACACTGCAGACTCATTCTCGGTAATGTCGTAATCCTCTTTGTGCATCCATGGTGAAGGTGTATATTCTCCCAGCGATGCAGCTGAATCTCTCTATTTTCCTTATGTATAAAAGGAGAAAAGAAACACGTGGTATCCGACCTACGTCTCTGTCTTCTTCAGCCATTCATCATCAGATACGGTATGGAGAGGCATCGGGACTGTGCACAGTACTTCCAGCTGTTGCCGAAGTTCCAGCCTTGGAGCCGCTACCTCTCAGTCATGTAGCTCCTCAGTTGGTATTATGGGGATGAGTGTCCCTCTCCCGCGAAGGAAAAACCCCTAACTGTACCGGGGATCGAACCTGAGTCCGCTGCATTAAGATCTGTCACATCGATCATTCGGCTACGGAGGTGGACCTTTTTCCCCTCGATACACATGTCTAAATTATACTGAAGAGCCGGCCGGTGTGGCCGAGCGGTTCTAGGCGGTACAGTCTGGAACCGCGCGACCGCTAAGGTGGCAGGTTCGAATCCTACATCGGGCATGGATGTGCGTGATGTCCTTAGGTTAGTTAGGTTTAAGTAGTCCTCAGTTCTAGGGGACTGATGAGCTTAGAAGTGCTCAGAGCCATTTGAACCATATACTGAAGAGTGTGTTCCCCAAGAGGATGAACTCACTCTGTCTTCTGGCAGTTTATCCCAATTTTGCTTCGGAATGGACTTTCGTCTTTAAAACCATACTTCTGCTTTTCGAGTCGAAATACACTATTGTCTAAAGCTTATAAACGAAAGTACGTTTCGCATAATGTGTCACATAAAAGCAACATAGTTCCATGAAACCTGGACTAATCATCGAAAAGAATTGCTACAGTATAGTACAGAAGGGAACTAAAAGAAATAGAGAATGAGACGGCCAGGAATGACAGTTTTATCAAAGACAATAATTACTCTGACGTCACAGCGATTTATGGTGGCTCCCTGGTCCCCATAAATGGTGTACAGTAGTTCTTAGTAGGGTGTGTGAGCACCAAACACAGCAGTGCATGCACTGCCACGTGCTCCAGTACTGACCGAGGAGCTGCCCAGGAGCTCCTGTGCTGGCGGGACAGTCGGTTCCGCCACCAGCGCCGTTCATAACTGCTGGATGGCCGCCGGTGCAGGTGTCCGCGTCGTCGCAGTACGTCTGCCCAACGCAGCCCACGTGTGCTCGATTGGATTTAAGTCGGGTAAACAGCGAGCCAGTCCATTCGCCGAATATCCTCTCGTTTCGGTAGCTCCTCCACCTGCGCTATTCGCAGCACAGATGGAGGCAGACAACCACCGTATCGTGGATCAGGAGAGACACAGGCGGCTTCCCCAGGGCAAGTCCCGAAAATTACTGTCCTCTGAAACAAACTCTCCCCATTTCGAAAGATTCATCATAGGGAGGGGGAGGGGAATCTCCACCCACTGCCACAGTGACCAGCAAGAAATCCGCTTTCTTTCAGAAAACATTGAAATCCTGCACTAACATACATTTTTGGTCCACTGAATCAGTCTTGAAATGCAGGAGATTGCTATCATCTTCCAGCCAAGTCCCTCTCATTGGTCGAACCCTTCGTGCCAAAGTGTGGTGAGACAAGATCGTGTGATCGGATAACAAGATTTTGGGGCGAAGGCAACGAAATTTCCCACGGTGGGCTAACAGCACCGTGCCGCCCTCTTCTGTGATATGCGTACAGGAAAGTGAACTCGTCACGTACAGTTATGTTCCGGTGGCTAGGCGGCAGTTCCTGAATTCGCAGTTAAAAAGGAAGGCCAGGGGTTTGCTGCAAACGCTTCTCCAAAAAGCAGTGCCTGCGAGACCTACTCCGTTTCCCCAGAGCCTTTGTGACAGGACATCCTGTGGCCAAGCAAGAACCGCTAGGTGCTCACTCGGTCCACTCGCTTCAATCTGAGACAAATTGAAACCTTTCTCCAGAGCCAGCCACAAATGTTCTTTCCTCAGACATAGCCAAAAATGAGCAAATGAAATTATCAAGCATGACTAGCACTGCGCTAAACAAAAACTGCTGTTCGGTAGTTTTGGTGCAGTGCGTAAATGACGAAGTAAACGGTAGGATTACCAGAAGTATCAGTAGCATTCACAGCGAAACAAACATAAATGAATGACTGAGAAGAAACTGGAAGCCATCGAATTCTCTCTGTGTGGTTTGTTTTTCATTTAATTAGATCTGGGTATCATTCAATGTTAGTCTGTAACGTAGTTAAAGCTCTACAAAAAGTAAGATGAATTTTATAAGTACTAATAATTGACTGATCTTACAAAATTCAACTTTTTTTACAAGTATTAAAAATTAATTGATTTTGTCTCTCCTGTGGTTTTAAGTAAGCAAAACAATTACTTTCGAAGCAAGTACAGTTTGTATGCTGAAACACAATAATTATTGTTGTTATTTTGTAGTCAGTAGAAAGTTCTTCAACAAAGGCAAGAGTTTCCTGTTATTATGCATAGCTGTGAAACTTCTTCATGAGTAATAGAAACATGTTTTACGTGAGCTCCATGAAGTACTCAGGCGATCTTTGATTCGCTTTTGTTTTGCCGTTTTCATAGATTTCACCTTTTTTCTAGACCTATATTATAAATCTTGACATTCTCAATTTTGCTACAAATACAGTTTTATGTGAGTAAAAGACAGGAGGATAACGACATAGAACAAAGATGTTCCATGTGCTAAGCAGCGCTCTATATATTCTCACTCAGTTTCTGGGCAGTTCACCAGTTTCGGTTTCTGGGGGTGAAACACGCTATTTGCGTCCAATAATACGACAGTAAGCAGCAGGGCCATAATCAAACACACACAGCTTGTGTTAAACCATGTTTATTAGCTTGCACATTTTAAATACAATAAAATCGATCAATTTAATAAGCCCAATATATTTTTTCTTAAATCCCTATTGAAATCGCAATAACAAATACATAAAACGTTAAAAAAATTCCTGTTGATGTAAAGACAAGACTATCCTGTACAATGACTTCTCTTGTGCGACATAAATTCATACCGAGGTATAACATTAAGGCATAATATAATGCACACGAGTAACAATAAGGCAACTTCTAAAACTTGAACGCTCGGCAATGAAGACACCGGGCACACGAACTTCTGACTAACGAATAATCCAGTTAATGCCAGTACAGGTAGGCGTTAGTTAAATAACAAACAACTAATGATAAAACACCTCCTCGGCATCTAATCATTCCCTGAGAACATACGCAAATGAAACCCTCCTCTATAAGAACTAAACTTTTCAGTCAGCATACAGCGTACAAATGTGATAAAATGGCTGATAAGGGCATACAGAATAAATAAGGCGGAGCCTCCAGCAATCTGATAGGGCAGTAATTACACAGTGACCCAGTTTAGAAGTTTAAATTTATATTTCGCGAGGAAGATGCATCCGCCAAGGTGGCGGAGAACGAGCTACAAAGCTTAATGACATGGCAGAGTCAGGAACAAAGAGAACAGCAACACCAAACTTAAGAACGATACCGAGACAGAAGGCCAGCAACATGGAGCCCGGTCGAACGAATCACAGTTTCACTAGCAGCGGCCAAGTCGTGAGGCCCCAGTGCCCGTACCGGAGGGAATACACTGAGCTCCGAGCAACTGAAACAAACTGCAACAGCGCACTTGCGATTGCACATTAATATTACATAAAGGAATAAAAATAACATTGAAACAAGAAGGCTGGCCAGTAAAGATTTTTTTTTTAACTCGCCCCTTAAGAATTCATTTACACACTGCAGTAGGCGCGTAAATAAAATTGTTCCTTGAAACGTAATAGCGGCAGCTGAGTATTATCTTAAGCGGGTAATATACCACCAGAACAACACTTTCATGGAATAGTACGTCGTTACTCGTTAATTAAGGTGAAAATTTGGTAGTTAATCACTAATGTTACCACAATCTTAGTTACTCAGTAATGAGGAGCACACCGGCTTTCCTTACATCTAGCAGCAGATTCGTCATCAAGTGGTAGGAAAATAAGATGGAAAGTCCAAGCCCCGTTATCATGTCACGTGTGGCGTAACTTTGACATATCAGACTCGTCACTGAAGACAACATTTGTTAACCATTAACAAACATATAGACGCACACAATTGCACCTGTTTAAATGGAACACACACCACATGCCCAGGCGAACAGTTAATGCCAGGGCATGCTCCGAAAATTTCTTCTCAACGTGCACTGCGTGGCGAGAAAAATCAAACACTGCGCCTCGTGCCGGAACCCAAAACCTTTCCGCCGTCTCCGGACGCAGCATCCAGTAATACCACGCGCAGTGTGCATGCGCACCAAGCGCCAATATTCCAACCGTGTTGTAACCGCAACCGACAGACCACAACGTGAGACTCCCGCGCCGACGCTGCAGACTTATATAGCCCAACCCGCGGTGAGCAATCAACTCGCTGACGGCCAAAGGGAAATCGATGGCAAAGATGACACTACAAGAAAAGGGGGTACTGGCGCCAGCCGCACGACGTGTCAGGGGGAATGTACGTAAAAAGCTGCTGGTTGCATATGCAAATAAAGAGGTCGAAATGACGTAACGCCCGATAGGTATGCAACACAACTATCATACAGGTAACTAACCAAGGCCATCAGGAAAATACCGTAGTCTACAGTAGCCTGCAGTAGTTTTACACCTCTAAGCATGATACAGTGATATGTGACTACAACGTTACAAGTGGCAGCCACCCAGCATTTGTCAATCTGCCTGCACAGAAATTGTGTAACAATTGACATTGTGGCATTCACGAAAGAGGTATTTAACGTTATTCAGACCTTTCTGTTTGGAGGCTACTCGCTGTCGACGGAACAGTCGTTTTATAATGTACATGCAGGTACTACGCGACCCGCTGCCAGTGGAACGCTGTGACAGCAGGGGAATTTGTGCAGCATAATAACGTGACTGCGACAGGGGCGTCGTGCTCAGCCGCCGGTGCCGTAATTCCGGGAGATATATTGCCTCGCAGTCGAGGGTCGCGTGCCGGCTCGACCGCTCGCCGCTTTTCGGCCCGTTGCAGGTGGAGGCTCTGGCAGTGGCCCCGAGAGTGCAACAGCTCCCCACCTCCACTCGCATCCGTGGCTCTCAGACACAGCGACGCGGCAGCCAGTTTTGTGGTCGGTACGTGCCGGATGGCATCTGCAGAACAGTGGCCAGAACAATCAAATCTACCGACCAGTTTGAGTCAGGGGCGCTGCTCGCATTGTTGCGGCGAGGGAGGGGTGGAGGAGGGGGGGAGGGGGACGGACACTTGAACTAAAATGTAGACCGTTTCAGGAAGAGGGATCTGAAATTGGACGGTATTAAATTACGGAAAATGGGACATGCCGGCAAGAGAATGTATGCTGTCTGAACTAGCGTGGAATAGAGTTTTAGGACACTGGCGTTAGATGTCAGTTAGTGGGTATTCACAGTTAGCAATCAGTAAGAAGTAGTACAGCGTCCACTCAACTAAAGGCGTTCTGTGTGCTGCAGTTTGGTAAGAGTGATTTAGTGATTTCGCTCCAGCGTACTTTTCTTCAGCGTTTTAGCATTGATCCACTTGCACCCGAAAACATTCGTCGTTCGTATCGCCAATTTGAAGAGAGAGGATACTTGTGCAAAGGTAAGAGTCCAGGTCGACATCACAAAGGGAAACAAAATAGCTAGAATCAGCTATCTTAATATGCTCCAGTATTGACTTCTCCACAGCTGCAGGAGGAACCCGATGACATTTTCCAACAGGGTGGATCTGCACCACACTGGCACAGTAGCGTACGACAGCTTCTCAATGACACTCGCTCTGATACCTGTACACGCTACACGGGACCCCCAGTCTCTGCTCTGCATTCTTGGTCTCCAACATATGACCCCATGCGATTTCTTCTTGGGGCATACGTGAAGGAAAGTGTGTTCGTCTCCCCTTTACCTCTTTTGTAGAAGCACATACTTTGTGTAAAGTTTATGACGAATTTAGTAATCACCTAGATGTTGTTTACGCTGATGATGGTGTACACATAGAGAATTTATAATACCACAGCTTAAAAAATTAAAGATATTGTATTTTGCAATTCATCCCATGTTCGTAGTATGCTTTTATCCATAAATATAAAGTTTAGAAATCAGATCCTTTTTTCAAACACCCTCCACTTCCAAAATTATCACTAAAATTACTTGAAAAAAGCGATAAAATGCAAAAATATACAACATAAATAAAGTGAGTTATACACTGAAGAGCCAAAAAAACTGGTACATCTGCCTAATGTCATGTAAGGCAACCGCGAGCACACAGAAGTCCTGCAACACGATATGGTATCGACTCGACTAATATCTGACGTAATGTTGGAGGGAATTGAGACCATGAATCCTGCAGGGCTGTCCATAGATCCGTAAGAGTGCGAGGGAGTGAAGATCTCTTCTAAACAGCAAGTTGCAAGACATCTCAGATATGTTCAGTAATGTTAAGATCTGGGGAGTTTCGTGCTTCAACCCAGAAGAGCTTTCCTGGAGCCACTCTGCGTCAATTCTGGACGTGTCGGGTGTCGCATTGTCCTGCTGGAATTGCCCGAGTCCGTTGCAAAGCACAATGGACATGAATGGACGCAGGTACGTGTCACCTGTCAAAGTCGTATCTAGACGTATCAGGGGTCCAATATAACTCCAACTGCACACGCCCCACATCATTACAGAACCTCCACCAGCTTGAACTGTCCTCTGTCAACACGCAGGGTCCATGGATTCATGAGCTTGTCTCTATACCCATGTACCTCCATCCGTTCGATACAATTTGAAAAGAGATTCGTCCAACCAGGCAACATGTCTCCAGTCATCAACAGTCCAATGTCTATGTTGACGGCCCCAGGCGAGGCGTAAAGTTTTGTGTCGTGTAGTGATCAAGGGCACATGAGTGGGCCTGTGGTTGTGAAAGCCCATATCGATGATGTTTCGTTGAATGGTACACACGCTGGCAATTGTTGATAGCTCAGATTTGAAATCTGTAGAAATTTGCGGAAGGTTTGAACTTCTGTCACGTTCAACGATTATCTTCAGTCGTCGTTGGTCCCATTGTTTCCGGCTCCAGCGATGTCGGAGATTTGATGTTTTACCGGATTCCTGATACACACGGAACACTCGTAAAATAGCGTTACGGGAAAATCCCCATTTCATCGCTACCTTGGAGATGCTGTGTCCCATCGCTCGTGGGCCGACTATAACACCACGTTCAGTCTCACTTAAATCTTGATAATCTGCCATTGTAACAGCAGTAACCGATCTACCGACTGCACCAATCACTTTTTGGTTTATATCGACGTTGCCGACCACAGCGCCATATTCTGCCTGTTTACATTGCTCTGCATTAGAATACGTAAACCTATAGAAATTGCTTTTTCGCTTCAGGGTAACATGAACCAGAGGAATGAAGAACTTTGTAAGAGTTCGGAACTGAAATTAAGAAAAGCACTCTACGATAAATAATGGGACAATCCTCCTCTCATGTCTCCCACAGGGTGATGGCCATCTTTTAGTTCTTCCACTTCCTGCACTCCATCGGCTAAATAATGGTACACAAACTGTATGGTTTTACATTATGCATTTTGGCAACACGATGTAGTTTACACGTGAATAGATTTGAAAATCGATGAAGCAGCTCGTGGTAGTTGCTAAAAAGTGTAAAATATAGGAAAAGTTATCTATACAAAAATTTTTGGCCACCCGGGGTTAGCCGAGCGGTCTGAGGCGCTGCGGTCATGGACTGTGCGGTTGGTCCCGGCGGAGGTTGGAGTCCTCCCTCCGGCATGGGTGTGTGTGTTTGTCCTGAGGATAATTTAGGTTAATTAGTGTGTAAGCTTAGGGACTGATGACCTTATCAGTTAAGATTTCACAGACATTTGGACATTTTGAAACATTTTTGGTGAGAAAACAACTGATCGAGCGGATAGTGCTAACGAGGAGACCGACAGAAAATAACCGAAATGGCTGGAAAACATTAAATCTTGTAATTTAAAATCTTGTAATTTAAAAACTAGCTATAATGTTGGCTCGTTTACGTTTAGAAAATTGACCAAGTACTGAAAGAATACTGTAAAACTAGTAGTAGAGAATGATAAGCAGGTAAGAGCGTCCTGAAAATTTCTAAATCACCGGTGTGGGGAAAATTCTTGGTCCCTGCATGAATACATGTGGGCGCTACTGGTCTCACTGTGGTGCTCGGCTGCTTTTATGTACGCATCAATACGTAGCGAGAAGATTTCAGACACACTTTTTCATGGTTCAAATGGCTCTGAGCACTATGCGACTTAACTTCTGAGGTCATCAGTCGCCTAGAACTTAGAACTAATTAAACTTAACTAACCTAAGGACATCACACACATTCATGCCCGAAGCAGGATTCGAACCTCCGACCGTAGCGGTCGCTCGGCTCCAGACTGTAGCGCCTAGAACCGCACGGCCACTCCGACCGGCCACTTTTTCATGCTCTATTCATCTTCGATGGGATTTTATTCAACTTACGGAAAAACAGGAGTATTTTCAGGTATCAAACTTTGTTATGAATTCATTGTGTTTACGATGTTAAATCCATAACTGCCTCTACAAAGTAAGGCAAACAGTAACGTTGCTTGTGCTAAAGATGCAGAATGCACATGTGACGGGGCACGTGACTCGTCATTTGTCAGCCTTCGTCATAGTCTCGGAGTGTGACGTCACTCACATGCCATCATTGCGCTGGCCGCTTGCGAGACAGGCGAGCGTCATATGGGTGCGGCGCCCAACGTCGGCGACATTTATTGTGGCTCTCTGACACACGGGGCCCCTCCGCAATCGGGTAGGTCGCAGATTGACTGAGTAGTTACCCTGCACTGAGATTTGAAAGAAGCACCGTTGTGAAAAACGAAAATTTCTCGTGATTTTTCACGTTAGATGAGTGTATACCATTTTCAAGCAGGCCTAACTCATCAACAATCCTTCTGTGGCATTTACCAAATGCACTTGGCGTTAAACATATAAATTCTGCAGGAAGATAAACCTGAACCTCATAAAGCAGTTGTGTTATCACGTGGCTGGCCTTAGGCGGTTTTGGACAGGGCCAAAATTAGCAGCAAATTAGAATGATTCATTCAATAATTTTTCAATACTTACCTGGAGAGTGAATATTCTGCGTGATTGTTGCGACCAACTTTGAGAGGGTGGTAGAAGGAGTCGTAAAGAACAAATAGAGTATAGGTACCCGTGTCCGGAAACGTCATCCAATTACACTACAGAGCGCTGAAGTTACAGGCGCCGGGGTCTGCCACTGTGGCACCTCTTCAGCAGCAAACGTGACTTTGTACGTTGACGGACCGTAAGCGGAACGCCTCGGAATGTTGTTTGTCGTTCAGCGATCGTGATTAACTGTCACTACCACCAGTGGAGAAAATGGAGATAGTTAGTGCGTAGACAGGACTTGTCCCCAACGGATGTGATACTCTGTTGCCTTTATGCGCGATGGGTTCAGACACAGGTTCCATTCGCACTTTTTCTCCTTGACCCCTCTAAAATGTCCAATCTTTTTCGTTTTTCGGTGTACAAGAGAAACTGTAGATGGATACCTCCGTCCGCAGCCATCATCCACATATGCAAGAGAGCGTCGAGTTCATAGGAGACGAGGCATTCTCTACACTGGCGATCGTGGCAGTCAGTTGTGAGACGTTCCGTCTACGGTCTGTCAGTGTACGAAGTCACGTTCGCTGCCGAAGGGTGCCAGAGTGGCAGGTGCTGGCGGTTTTAACATCGGCGCAATGTAGCGTCGTTGGATGACGTTAGCGGACACGGTTCCTGTCCTCGATTTGTTAACACTCTACAACCACTAGAAGCTTGTCCCAACATTTCTAGGACATCCTGATTTTTCCAGTGTCCTCTTGCACGGATATGTCTCTAAACCTGCTGTAGTCCTAGAGCCAGTGAACGATGACTAACATCAATGGAATAATATCTAGTTTGGGTGTTCTTGGCGATGACTTTATATGATTCCTGAGGCATTGATGATACTGTCCTTGTTATTGTCTTGAGGTATTGTCTAACTAACTGCTGAGTAGGAGCACTTGTCTGCTTACACCCATGTTAAGAGGATGGATGTACACTTTGGAACAATTTTTGTGACATAAAGCCGATGTGTAACATAGCTCTTTTCGAGTGTGGCCCCTGTAGAGCCTAACCTAACTATGCTGGCAGCTCGACGCATTTCTGTGCAGGCTGCATCCCGCATTTTATGGTTTCTACAGAAGATTCAAATCGATTCGTTTAACTTATTCGTTCAATTTATTCGTTCATCTTTTGGTAGTTGATCACTCTCAGAAGAGGCTGTTAGTAAGTGTTGTGGAGAATTTTGACGCAGCTGTGTCTGGGAATTTCTGGGAGGACGACCCAGATATTTCATTACTGCAACACCCATCCGCACTGGGTGTAACGTAATTCCAATTAGTCGACATGCGACTCACCGTTAGACGAGGCATATCAAAAATTGGAATGAATTAGTTTTCACATGAACGTTTACTTGTGAAAAGAATCTGTCCCTGATGGATTTCGCTTAATTTGGTGGAAGGGATTTCGCTTAATTTGTTAGAAGGAAATGTTCAGGCGAAAGTCGACCAAGGAAACGTAGTATCCGTATACAATATCGTAACAAAGAGTTAAATTTGAATAAGTTCGCTTCAGACATAAGCCAAGCAGCAGTCACCTGCTTGGATATTCCAAGATGAAGCAAAATAAAAAAAAAAAAAACATTCGTTCGAGAAGATCTCTCAAGAAAATGATGGCTTCATCCCACGGTTATACTATGCTTTAGGAGTCGAATAACGTCTACAACTCTGAATGGTATACAATACTTTGTTTTCCACAAGTCATCAATGATATCGGAATCATTCTTTGTCATGAAGATGCCAGCTCTCACATAGTACGTGAACCAGTTAATTCCTTGACGGACAAAAACATCGAATTTTATATCTCGTTGCTCAAATTCACCAGATTCATCGCTTAACAACTTCTTTTTCTTCCCTGCTATCAAAGGGAAACTGCGTGGACAGCCATTTTTCGAACGGTGCTGTTGAATCCTTCCAGAACGGTGTTTTCCAGGTACCAAGTTCAGAGCCATATACAGGCAGGCCTGTATCTCTGACGTCGGTCTGTTGTAGAACTTCGGAACATATTCTATACTCCCATACAAACACATTTCTGAAGACCGAAACTCTCCTCTGTAGGAATCGTGGCAGTCAGTTGTGAGACGTTCCGTCTACGGTCTGTCAGAAAGAAAGCGATCGTTTGAAACCAAGCTCGTTCAGATCTTCCCAGAAAGCAGTAGATACACCCGTCCAAACAGATGCCATGTTCCCTGAATTCAGTAAGGCGTTACAAACAATTCCACACAGCCACCTAATGAACGAAATAACAACGTATGGAATATCGGACTAGCTGTGTGATTCAAATAAAGACTTTCTTGCAATCAAAACAACAGCATTTCATTATCAACAGAGAGAAATATTGAAATGTAAAAGTAACTTCGGGCATTCCCCAATGAAATTTTATAGGACTATTATTTTTCACGTTATGTGGGGGTATTTCAAAATTACACCGACATATTTTGAGGAAATGTACAAGGTGTCTTGAGGAGCAAAATGAGGATAGGAACCCATGTCCAGAAACGTCTTCCAGCGATGCTACAGAGCGTCGAAGTTACAGGCGCCGGCCCCTGCCGTTAGGCCACCCCTTCAGCAGCAAACGTGACTTCGTACGCTGACGGACTGTAGGCAGAACGTCTCGCAATGTTGTTTGTTGTTCAGAGACCGCGACTGACTGCCACGACCGCCAGTGGAGAAGATTCAGCTGGTTGCTGCATTAACAGGCTTTCTCTCGTGTGAATGTGATGCCCTGGACGACGATTTCAGACACTGGTTTCCATCTGCAGTTTATTTTTCCCCCAGAACCGAATAAAATCTCCAATGTTTCTCGGAATAAAGTAGAAAAGCTGTGGATGTAATCCCGTGTCCGAAACCGGTATCCACCGTGGCAACAGAGCATTGCATCCATAGTAGACAATGCGACAATGCCTGTCTATGCAGCAGATAGCTCCATCTTCTCCAGTGTCCAATGGCGATCGTGACAGTCAGTCGAGGTCGCTGAGTGAGAAATAACGTTGCGAGCGTCTGTCCTTCACCGTACAAAGCTATGTTTACAGCCGAATGGGTGTCCTATCAGAAGGTGCCAGTAAGTTCGACACTGTCTAGCGTCGCTGGGTGACGTTGCCGGATAGGGACTCCTATCCTCGTTCTGTTCCTTAAGACACCTTATCCAGCACCTCGAAGTTCGTCGGAGTAGATGGACGACATGGAAGACAACATCAGTAGTTCCGTGAGGCGTTTCGCGGATAATGGTGTTGTATGGAAGGTGGTGGCCACACTAGAAAATTGTTGCGAAGTGGAGAGGATGGACGCTTGGTGCAAGGATTGGAAGTTGAGCAACGTAAACAAATGTAGTATATTGCACGTAAATAGCCATAATGGCCAATTAATGTATGAGTACACGATTGCAGAACAGGCAGTAGAAGTAATCACATGCATGAAATATCCGAAAGTGTGGGTATGGAGCGATGTCAAGTGGATCGCCCACATGAAGCACATCTCAGGTAAGCCATATGCCACGCTAAGATTCATTGGAAGCATCCTCAAAACGTCTAGTCCCGCTGCAAAGGAGACAGCTTGAAGAAAAGCTTTGCCACCAATACCTGAATAGGGCTGGTGGGTATGGGAACTGCACCGCAGATAATATCCAAAGAGTAGCAGCGCGTTTCCTTACGGGTTCATTTAGTAAGCGTCAAAGCGTCACAGGCATGCAAGAAAGACGCTCTGCATCATGATATGGCTTACTGTAGAAGTTCCGAGAGTGTGCTTATCTGAAAAGAGGCAACCAATGTAATTCTTTCTATATCTCATGAAAAGACCGTGAAGGTAAAATCAGAGCCATTCGAGTCCACATGGAGGCTTACCGGCTGTCGTTCATCCCGCGATTCATTCGCGGCTGGAACAGGAGAAGGAGGAAGTGCGGGTGGTTGACGAGGCGGCTTACGGAGTGTAGAGGTAGGTGTGGGTGTAAAGTGTTGTCACGACTGGTTAGAATGCACGTACAAGTGTGTAAATTTTAAAGACGAATTTTTTGGGAAACAAAAAAAAAACATTTGGACCAAAAAATGTTTTTGTTTTGTTCTTTTGTTGTTAAAATACAGATGACCGACCTAGTGTCATCGAGATCAGTATTTTGTTCTTAATTCTTCATTTTCATTGGTGAATAATTGAAACACAAGCATTTGCCCACGTTCCATTCAGCTGGGGCTGTGCTGGGAGAGTCATAAAGATGGTACGAGAAGAGATACGGCCACTCCTGCGGCGCACGACAGCGCCCGGATAAACGTGGAGTCGCCACGAGGATAAATTCCCTGTTGTGAATTTGTATTTTAAAGATGAACGTAGTGTCGTTATAGACACTCAGTCATAAAATCTCAATGCGGTTTTAACTTTAAATGCGAACATATTAGGCTGAGTTTCACCGTTTTGAATCTCAATGGAAAACATCAACTATTGCAAACAGTCACATTTGTCACACTTACCAGAACGTGTTTCTGGGCGCTAGAACTCCATCTTCAGGTGGTTTTATTGCGCTTAATGTGGGGCAAACGATTTGTATCTTCGGCTGGTAGCGGAAAATCTTTGGAACTGTCGGGCAGCACAAGACAAGACAACAAAGAATTCATTGCAGATCCTAAACTTACGTAGATACTGCCCAGCAATCTCACT
Organism: Schistocerca serialis cubense; assembly: GCF_023864345.2. NCBI lineage: Eukaryota > Metazoa > Arthropoda > Insecta > Orthoptera > Acrididae > Schistocerca > Schistocerca serialis. Next base: position 914,037,759 of record NC_064641.1, on the reverse strand, counting down.
GTAAATACCTTTCTACTGTACAAATACGTAGAATAATATTAAAGACAGAAATACAAACAAACACAGCAACACGGAAACTTACAAATAAAGCAATTTTAGTCAGAAATGCGTAAGTTGATGACCCGATTCCGAAATATGCCTTCCTAGCCTGCCCCATAAAGTAATAACATTTTTAACTCATTGTTACTTTTATGTTTCTTTACTGTAAGCAATATGTGCCTACATAATGGAAAAAATTACATTATTACGTTATGAAAACTGTAACACATACGACCTGTTTTCACGTACTAGGTAATAGGGCTTAACAAGGACGTAAATTAATTTAAATTAAATACCTTTCATTTCTCACATATTTCTTTTCCGGCCATACTTGCATCACGTGCCATTTCCCTGAAGTGATCTAAGAGAAGACTTTATATTGTGTTCTAGCAAGTGCAAAGAACAGTAAAATAATAATGCAACTAACAGTATCAAATTTCAAGTATTTTTTTACATAAAACTGATATTGTATATGTGAGTCTCTCTCTGTATTCCTGTATGTGCTTCTGTCTGCGTTGCTTATGCACGTTGTGGGAGGGACAAACATTTGATACATTTTAAGATAGGTCACCCACCTTACTTCATCTGCCAAAGGTGCGGATGAAGTGAGCTGGGTGGCCCACCTTAAGGTACATGAAATATTTTCCAGGCCATTTTTATTTTACCAACCCTATTTATATAAGCAGGGAGTTTCATACTCTTTGCATAAACGGTCTACTGCTGAATGAGAACGGTAAGGGAAGTACTATTGCAGGAGAGAAAATTCTTTCCACTACTTCTCAGCAATACTAGGCTCCTTTTATAAACGGTTATACCCCTAATAGGTAGCAGGGCGCAAACATACTGAGTCGTTAGTATGCAGCGTGTGTCGCCAGTTATCTTCTCCGCACAAGTGGGCTTACTAGAGTTTGTAAAATACCTCTCTCCGCTTACAAACGCAGATTCTTAGAGTTCTCTTGTTGAAAGTCATTCTGTCAATTTACAGGGGTAGGTAGTACCCAGCTGCACCACGCCTGGTTAATAGACCCTGGTAGCTCGGTGAAATGTCGTCGTCCCAGCTCCGAAGGTTACAACAGGAAGTGGCCTAACATCACTGGTAAATGTCAGCGAACAGTTTGTGTCCTATAAACGTTGCTAGTCATGACGTGACGTACCACCCCTAGATATTTTATGCAGAGACTTTGAATCACGCTATAGCGGGTGTCCCAGAAATGTTTCGCGAACTTCGAGGGCTTGTAGGGGGTGTCTTGTGGAACAAATCGAGGACAGAAACAATATCCAACGACGCTACACAATGTCGAACGTATAGACGCTGGCCCTGCCACGAGGCCACCTCATCGGCGGCAAACATGACTTGCTACACTGACAGACCATAGGTGGAACGTCTCCCAGTGTTGTGTGTCACTCAGTGACCGCGACATTGCCTCGATCACCAGTGGAGAGCATGTAGCTCGGTGCTGTATAGAAAAGCATTCTCACCTATAAATGCTGTGCTCTATTGACTCGCTGGATGATAATTTTGGACGCGCAGCAGCTGAATCAGTTGTGTGTGTGTGTGTGTATGTGTGTGTGTGTGTGTGTGAGAGAGAGAGAGAGAGAGAGAGAGAGAGATGTTTCTTCCATAGACATCACGCCACAAGGAACGGACTTGTCGGTTTTCTTGCACTGAGAGCAGTTCTTAATTAGGCCCACACATTCGAGTACTGCAGGGCTTTATTCTCGAGTTCCATTTCGCATATTTCCTCCCTCAATACTCAGCGGCGCGGTGAGATATTTGTTCCCCCTGGGGCGATGACACGCGCTCGCCTGGAAATGCAGTGGTCTGCGACTCGAAGATTAATAATCTCGCGCTAACACAGGGAGGAGGTCCCTCTGCGCAAAAGACTAATGACCCTGAAGCGAGATGGATGACGGCAACATCTCACGCGAGGAGAAAGCCGTAAAGGCAGCTAAAAAGATGGAAAGAGAGAGAGAGAGAGAGAGAGAGAGAGAGGAGAGAGAGAGAGGATGGCATTGTGCAGCGTCTGTGGGTGCGGCCTGTCTACACGAGCAGAGCTGAAAGAAGCCCATAAAGGCGCCGACGGCTCCTTTCCTTTGCAGGGGCCCCTTTTTTCCCAAAATGTATCAGGCAGAGTGCAGGCAAAGAGATGGCAACGTCCCACCCAGATGTGGCGCTCAAACGAGAATGATATCTCACTCACTCTGTGTGAGCCAGAGAGCCATAAACTTGTTTGCTCTTCGTAATTATGTTAAGAAACGCAACACTGCGAAATGACAAGAAATGAAATGGAACGAGGACGTACTGTAGGTCAGTAGCAGAGAAGATGAATAGTCGACTAATGTTCGCTATAAGGATTAAGGGAAGGTATCTTGATCTTCTCTACATCTGTTCCCAAGTCTACAGGGTGTTTCGCAATTCATGTTACACAGTTCTAGAGGTTGTAGAAGGCACTTAGTAGATCAATTTCTACATAGGAACTTAAGTCCGGGAACTTCATCCAGCGATGCTACAGAGCGTCCAAGCATTAGGCGCCAGCCCCTGAATATGTATGTATCTACATGGTGATTCCGTGATGATGTTACGAACTTTCAAGGATCATGGAGAATGAAAAATATATCAATTGGAGGTGAGGCTCCTTTTACTGGAAACGAACGAGTCGAAAGTTATAGGCGAAAATCGTTCTGATACCTCTGATAGTGGAATATATGTACCGGTACTGTTGTTCCTAAAAATGTAGGGTAGGCAACTTGCAGAGGTGGTAGTATAGACCAAAACAAGAAAAAAAGTCCAGTAAACATGGGCTCTATAATGCATACCTGCGGAGCTGTGAGCACTTGTTCATCTTCGCCAGTGTGAAACAGATTTCCTCTACTGAACAAGTACTCATAGCCCTTAAGGTAGGCATTGCCATACCCATGTTTACTAGACTTTTTTCTTGTCTTGATCCATACTATCACTTCTGAAAGTTGCATACCCTAAATTTTTAGCAACAACAGTAGCGACACCATTATCCCACTGTCAGAGACATCAGGATGATTTTTCGCTTACAACTTTCGGCACAATCCTTTACGAAGTAGGAACCATTATCTCAAACTGATACATTCATTCTTCTCTACTATCCTTGAAAGTTTGTAACTTCATCATGGAATCACTCTGTATACAAGTACACTTATAGGCACCGACGCCTGTATCTTTGAAGTTCTGTAGCGTCGTCGGATGACGTTCCCGGACATAGGTTCTTTCGTAAAACTTGATCCAATAAAAATTCTAGAAGTGTGTAACATGAATTGTGAAATGCTCTGTACTTCTACATCTACATCTATACTCCTCAAGGCACCATTTGTGAGTGGAAGAGGGTAGTTCTGGTAGAATAATCTCTTCCTTCTTCGCTGTTCCATTCGCCAAGGGCGAAATGATTTTCGGTTGTCTTCGTATTAGCTCCAATTTCTCTGATTTTCTCGTTTGCGATCATTTTTTGAGAGGTATGTGAGAGGAAGTAAAATGTTGTCCCTCTCTTTCTAGAACGCAGTCTCTCGGACTTTCAATAGCAAACCTCTCCGTCATGCACAACGCCTCTCTTGTAGCGTCTGACTAAACAATCCTGTACAATAGCACGCAGCTCTCTGTTGGATGCTGCCTCTCCTTTCCAATAAACCAGCCTCGTAGGGGTCACAGACTGATAAGCAATACTCAATGATGGAACGAGCAAGTATACTCCAAGCCATATCTTACGTGGATGATCTACGTTTCCTTCAGGTTCTTCCTGTGAGTCTCAGCTAGGCATATGCTTTTTCTGCTATTTGATGCATGTAGTCGTGTCACTTTAGCTCGTTCATGATGTTTACGTTTAGTTATTATACAATAGTTACAATATCTGGTGATATGTCACCAGTACGGTAATCGTACACTGCTGGAATTCTTCACCCGATTATGAGCAATATTTCACTGTTGCTTAAGTTTAGTGTCAACTGCCCGTCCCTGCACCAAACATAGACCATTTACAGTGTTTCCTGCAGTCTGTTGTAGTCCTCTGGCGTTGCTATCTTCTTAGAAGTAACCACGCCTATTCCAGTCTTCTCCATTAGAACTGTTATCTACACTGAAGAGGCAAGGAAACTGGTATCGTGTACTGCCCCACGAGTACGCAGAAGTGCCGCAACACGACATGGCATGGACTCGACGTATGTCTGAAGTAGTGCTGGAGGGCACTGACACCATGAATCCTGCAGGGCTGACCATAAATCCGTTAGAGTACGAGGGGTGGAGATCTCTTCTGAACAGTGCGTTGCACGGCGTTCTAGATATACTCAATAATGTTAATGTCTGTGGAGTTTCGTGGCCAGCGGAAGCGTTTAAACTCAGAAGAGTATTCCTGGAGCCACTCTGTAGCAATTCTGGACGTGTGGGGTGTCAGATTGTCCTGCTCGAATTTCCCGAGTCCGTTGCAAAGCACAATGGACGTTAACGGACGCAGGTGATCAAACAGGATGCTTAAGTACGTGTCACCTGTCAAAGTCGTATCTAGACGTATCAGGGGTCCCACATCACTCCAACTGCACATGCCCCACACCATTACAGAGCCTCCACCAGCTTCAACAGTCCCCTGCTAACATTCAGGATCCATGCATTCATGAGTTTGTCTCTATACCAATACGCCTCCATCCTTTCGATACAATTTGAAAAGAGATTCGTCCGACCAGATCCATACACCTCCATCCGTTCGATACAATCTGAAAAGAGATTCTTCCGACCAGACAACGTGTTTCCAGTCATCAACAGTCCAATGTAGGTGTTGATAGGCCCAGGCGACGGGTAAAGCTTTGTGTCGTGCAATCATCAAGGGTAGATGATAGGGCCTGCCTCTCCGAAAGTCCATTCCGATGATGTTTCGTTGAGTGGTTGGCACGCTGATAATTGTGGATGTCCCAGCATTGAAATCTGCAGTAATTTGCGAAAGGTTTGCAGTTCTGTCACATTGAACGATTTTCTTCAGTCGTCGTTTGTACAGATCTTGTATCATCTTTTTCCGGCTGCAGCGATGTCGGAGATTTGATGTGTTACCATGTTCTAGATATTCATGGTACACTCGTGGAATGATCATACGGGAAAATCCCCATTTCATCGCTACCTCGAAGATATTTTGACCCGTCGCTCGTGCACCGACTACAACACCACGTTTAAACTCACTTAAATCTTGATAATCTGCCATTGTAGCAGCAATAATCAAACTAACAACTGCGACAGACACGAGTTACCTTATGTTGTAGTCCTCTGGCGTTGCTATCTTCCTATCAACAACAATATCTCTTTCAGTGTTGTCCACTAAATCTTTTATATACATTGGATGTAGTAACGACTCCATCTCATTTCTTTGGCGAACTCCTGAAATTACCTGTACAGTTGTCGATTTTGTTGCGTTAAGGTCGACGTGTTGGGTTCCATCCGCAAGTTAGTCCTGAATACAGTTGCAAATCTGGTTCGGTACTCATCAATCTCGGTTCTTTTTCGAAGTGTGACAGTGCGGAACTGAGTCAGTTGCCTTCCTGAAGTCAGGGAACACGGTTTCAAGTTAGGCGCAGATGTCTGCGGCTCTCTGTATGTCACGGATACACAGACAAAGCAGGGTTAACAACGTCTCTGCTGAGACCATGTTGATACCTATAGAGTAGATTTTCGTTCTCCAAAAACGTCATGATACGCGAACATGAAAAGTAGTCCATAATTATACACCAGACTGACGCCAGCAACATCTCCTCCTAACCAACGGGACCGATTTCAACCAGACTTAGCACACACATCCCTTACCGTGAGCCAACAACCGCTATGGGAGTAACAACCACCTATCTATTATGCACCGAAGCGCCAAAGAAACTGGTATAGACTTGGGTGTTTAAATACAGAGATATGTAAACAGGCAGAATACGGCGCTGCGGTCGGCAACGGCTATATAAGACAAGTCTCTCGCGCAGTTGTTAGATCGGTTGCTGCTCCTAGCATGACAAGTTACCAAGATTTAAGAGTATCTGAACGTAGTGTTATAGTCGCGCGCGAGCGACGGGACAAAGCATCTCCTAGGTAGAGATGAAATAGGGATTTTTCCGTATGATCATTTCACGAGTGTACCATGAATATCAAGAATATCGTAAAATATCTTATCTCCGACATCGCTGCGACCGGGAAAAGATGATACAAGATCTGGACAAACGACGACTGAAGAGAATCGTTCAACGTGACAGAAGTGCAAACCTTCCGCAAATTTCTGCAGATTTCAGTGTTGAGCTACCAGCAGTTGCCAGGGTGCGAACCATTTAACGAAACATCATCGATATGTGCTTTCACAACCACAGGCCCACTCGAGTACCCTTGATGAATACACGACACAAAGCTTTAAGCCTCGCTTAGGACCGTCAACACAGACATTGGACTTGGTTCAAATGGCTCTGAGCACTATGGGACTTAACATCTGTGGTCATCAGTCCTCTAGAGCTTAGAACTACTTAAACCTAACTAACCTAAGGACATCACACACATCCATGCCCGAGGCAGGATTCGAACCTGCGACCGTAGCAGTCGTGCGGTTCCAGACTGAGCGCCTAGAACCGCTAGACCACCGCGGCCGGCAGACATTGGACTGTTGATGACTGGAGACATGTTGTCTGGTTGGACGAATCTCTTTTCAAACTGCATCGAACGGATGGAGGTGGCATGGGTATAGAGACAATCTCATGAATCCATGGACCCTGCGTGTTAACCGGGAACTGTTCAAGCTGATGGAGGCTCTGTAATGGTGTAACGTGTGTACAGTTGGAGTGACATGGGGCCCCTCATTCGTCTACATACGACTTTGATAGGTGACACGTACGTGAGTATCCTGTTTGATCACCTGCATCCATTCATGTCCATTGTGCTTTGCAAGGGACTCGGGCAATTCGAGCAGGACAATGCGACACCCCACACGTCCAGAAATGCTACAGAGTGGCTCCAGGAACATTCTTCTGAGTTTAAAACACTTCCGCTGCCCACCAAGTTCCCCAGACAAGAACATTATTGAGCACATCTGGGATGCCTCGCAATGTGCTGTTCAGAAGTGATCTCCACCCCTCGTCCTCTAACGGATTTATGGACAGCCCTGCAGGATTAATGGTGTCAGTTCCCTCCAGCACTACTTCAGACATTAGTCGAGTCCACGCCATGTCGTGTGGCGGCACTTCTGCGTGCTCGTGGGGGCCCTGTGCGGTATTGGGCAGGTGCACCAGTTTCTTTGGCTCTATAGATATGACACCATCAACAATGAGAAGAGTGAAAAACTGCTGCATCATACATCACGTTTAATTTTATTTCTTATGTGACAATAAATCTATTCGCAGACAAAATCCCCATTTGCTGTTGAATGTACCTGCACAAATATGACACTGAACGACTCATAGTCCAAGAGGTATGTCATTATAAACACAGATACGTGGTAAAATGCCCCATCATACACGACGTTTTATGCGTTTATTCTATACGACTAAGGCACTCCTACAGTCGAATAAACTTAAGGAAATCCCTGACATCTGAGAGCGTTTTTGAGAGCTTTTAACTGCAGAGTGCAAACGGTCGTAGGCGGAAACAATAGCCGTCTGTAGAGCTATCAAGAGGTGTTGGAGTAGAGAAAGTCACAAAATCAAATTGTACACATGCAAAGCTGCTTGCGCCCAGCGTACTAAAACTTGTAAATTATGTATATTTCTTTTTTCATAATTTCAAAGGTGTTTTGACGTGTACATGGAAATTAATTATTTTCGATATTATACTAAGAAACGCATGCCATATTTTGTTTTCATTTCTAATAAAAATTAGCAAAATGAATACACCTGGCAATCCGTAGTTGTTCAGGTAGTAAGTTTATAATTATGTAAACACTGATAAGCCAAAATATTACGGCCACGGACCTAAATACAGTGGCGAGATGCAGTTGATGTGCTGGCCTTCCAATTCACCAAGTCTGAACCTGATTGAACGCATGTGAGATGTGATTAAACGTATCGTGAGAGCTCATCGCCCCCTCCCCACAATTTACGGGAATTAGGTGACTTGTGCGTGCAGATGTGGTGCTAACTGCCTCCAGTGACCTACCAAGCCGTCATTGCTACCACGCCACGACTCGACGCGGCTGACAACAGACAACAGGTGGACATACCGGCTATTTGGCATGTTTTCATCATGTTCTGGCTGATCTGCGTATTTGTTCTACGGGAATATACTGAAATTCTCTACATTCGCTAGGTACCCTCTCAAACAACAAGAGGACTGATAGGAAGCACTTAATTCGACACCAGGTCTCCACTCCTCACGTCTTTCAGATATCCTCTTCATTTGTCCATATGTTTAAAACCCTCAACTTTAACTATTTTGTCTACATGCCTTACACGTTGTTTCCTCCCAGGTCTCCTTCCATTAAGACATCTCTCTACAATCGTGTTCAGCAGTCCGTCACGTCTCATCACATAGACAATAAGTTGCACTCTTCTTTTGACAACCGACTTCCACAGGATTCTCTTCTCAGTCTCTCTTTTGAGGACCACTTCTTCTGTAACAATGTGACTACACTCCGTTCTGAGGAAGCGTCTGTAACATCACATCTCGAAACCAATCAGTTTGTTTTCTAACACAGTCTCCAGAGTACTGGTCACACAGCCAAACATAGCCGAACGAGCGCTTCTCCTCATTTCAGTGGTAGTGATTTTCGGATTTCAGACGTTCTTATTGTTTTAAAGGTTGAGCTTGGTTGAGCAAATCAACTTCAGACTGCTTCTGCTTTCTCTGTCCGTCCCATGTAAGTAAGTAAATGAGTCCAGTTTTTCAAATAGTTCATTACCTATCTAAAATCGGACATTTGCTCTCTCTTCCTCATCGCATGCTATCATTTTCCTTTTGCACTTATTTACTTTCATATTATATTTCTTGAGACAGTCTTATACATTGTAATTAGTATGGCTCGAAAATATTCTGAACTTTCAGCGATGAGAGCTTCATCATCTGCGTATGTGACATACCTATTATTTCGCTGCCCCTTAGTATAACTGTGTCTGAGGCCTCTCTAATTATTTTAAGTGCATCTTCTATATACAAATTGATCATAATGGCTGATAATGCGCGACTTTGTTGGGCACAGTTTCGTATCTGGAATCCTCAATCTTTTGTCTTCCACCAACAACTGCTGTCGAATTTTTGTAATGGCTCTATATTGTCTTCTGAGCTTTACAGTATAGTCCAGATTTTTTCCGGACCTCAAATATTTTGCTCCATTTAATAATATCAAAGGCTTTATCTGTGTCTATGAAAGTTACGTATGTAGATCTTTTTCGTTCAGAGTTTTTCTCCTACAGAAAATTTTATATCTAGTATTGCTTGTCTGGTTCCCCTGTTTTCCGGAGTGGAAACAGATCATCTGAAAGTGTAACTTCAACTTTCTGCTATATGTTGTTTAGGACAGTAGTAATATAATTTAAAACCCCAAGACAAAAAAATCATGCACCATGAAGAAATTATCCGAATGGTATGGATGTCGCTAGATGTGATGTAAACGTACAGACAAACAAAAGATTACAATTTCTGGAAAACTGGATGATTTGTGCAAGAGAAAGAGCTTCACAAATTGAGCGAGTCGATAACGCGTTGGTCCATTTCTAGCCCTTATGCAGGCAGTTATTCTGCTTGACACTCATTGACAGAGTTTTTGATTGTTCTCCTGAGGGGTACCGTGCCAAATTCTGTCCAATTGGAGCTAGATTGTCAAAATCCCGATATGGTTGGAAGGCCCCACGCATGATGCTCGAAACTTTTTCAACTGGGGAGAGAACCTGTGACCTAGTTGGCGAAGATAGGGTTCAGCGAGCACGAAGACAAGCAGTAGTAACTGTGGTGGGCATCATCTCGCTAGAATGTAAGCCCAGGAAGGGTCGCCATCAAGACCAACAAAACCATGGTGTAGAATATCGTCGAATTGCCGCTGTGCTGTAAGGGTGCCGCAGATGACAACCAAAGGGGTTCTGCTATAAAAAGAAGTGGCACTCCAGTCAGCCATACCCGGTTGTTACTCCGGACGTCCCACCGCTGTCTCAGGCGTCTCCACACACGTCTTCGCTGGTCATCTGGCGTCAATTCGAAACGAGTCAGTTCCCACTCAAGTGAATGAGATTCGAGGCCGAAGGCGTGTCTGAAGACGCTCCGTACGGCGGTGGGATACCAACCTGACTGTAGCCCGCCATACGGCCCGACAGCCAGAAGTGATGGTCTTTGGTCCTATTTCTCTTTATAACAAGACCCCTTTGGTTGTCATCCGCGACACCCTTACAGCACTGCGGTACGTCCACGATATTCTACGCCATGTCTTCTTGCCCTTCGGGGCAAGCCATCTTGGGTGAGACTTTCTGCTTGTCTTCGCGCTTGCCAAACCCTATCTTGGCCAGCAAGGCAGCCGGATCTCTCCCCAGTTGGGAACGTTTGGAGCACTACGCGCAGTGCGCTCCAACCAGCTACGAACGGTGACGCTCTAACGTGCCGATTGGACAGAATTAGGCACTGTGTCGCTCAAGAGGGCGTTCCGCAAATCTATCAATCAGTGCCAGGTCAAACAATGCTTGCATAAGGGCCAGAGGTAGGTCAACGCGTTCCTGTAGCTCCCTCTCTTAAGTAAATCACCAAATTTTTCTGAAATTGTGATCACGGTTCGGAAATACAGGCTGCAAGTGGAGAAATACTGTGGCATAAGTTACAACGGACAGATTATTATAATATGTAATCGGCGGGCGAGCATATCGGAAACGGACCTTGTCGGCTAGTCGCATGTAAGCCTGTTCCACCTATCGATCGCCTTTCATCTGCAAAGATCAGTACACAGTTCGGCCCTCTTGGCACAGTCAGATACAACGAAAGCCCAAAATACCAGAGAGTCACTCTGGACAGAACTTTAACATACAAAAAACACCTTTTCAACTTGGCCAAGAAGATAGAAACACGAGTGAACCTTGTGAGAAAGCTGGCAGGCAGTACATGGTGAGCAACCACATCAGTTCTCCGAGGAGCATCCCTTGCACTGGTATACTCTGCAGCAGAATACTGTGCACCAGTTGGGCTCCGAAGCGCCCACGTAGTGAAACTAGACGTCTAACTGAACTCAGTTGTGAGAGTAATTAGTGGTACAGTCCGGCCTACACCTACTTGCTGTCTACCAGTGCTCTCAAACATGTCCACCAGACCTCCGTCGAAAGGCTGCTCTTTACAACCTCTGTCAGCAAGTTTTTGAAAACAACTCGATCCCTCTTCATGACGATTTCCTAACACTGCCCAGGAAACGCCTCAAATCTAGAACACCAGCATATGAAATGGGAGTCCAAATGCTATCCACAAAATTCGACCAGGACGCAGAGTGGAAACGTGAGTGGTAAGCTACAACAACCCGAAACCACGAACTTGTAGACAATCCAACAGTTCCAGTTCCAGGCTTCCACCATCCAAGGGAGGTGTGGGTGCAGTTAAACAGACATCGGACTGAAGAGGGTAGGTGCAAATACAACATGCACAGGTGGGGCTTTTCAAGTGACAGTGTGTGTGACTGTGGTGACACCCAAACAATGAGCCAAAGTGTGAATGACTGTCCAGTCAGATGCTTCCCTAGTGGCATTGAGAAGCTCCATCAAGCATCCCACGAGGCACTCCGCTGGATCGAGTCCATCAACATCCGAGTGTAGTGTGAGCCGTTTTAAAACTTGTGTACTATATATAATTTCACATGTTCATTGTTATATATATATTTCTTTGTTTTGCTAAATGTGTATTACTGAAATTGATGCACAAGATAATAATCATAATGGTTAGAACCTCTGGAATGATTTTCAGGGATGGTGAAACGACGAGTAGGCGATAAGAGTTTGGACTTCCCCCGGTATCAGAGGACACTGAGTTCGGAGTTTTCCCCCTGTACATCAGGAAAGGTGGCTATGTGTGACAGGTGCGGCGACAGAGTACAAGTCTGCTACAGGCATTAGACCGTTCAGTGTCCGTTACTGAACATTGGGGCTCCGCAGTAGACGACCGTTACGAGTCCCTAAGTTGACCTGACGATGTCGTCAGTTACGACTCTAGTAGGTACCACACCAACGAGATTGGACCGTGGATTCAAGGGACCCGTCACGTGGTCGGATGAAGCAAGTTTCTTGTTGCAATGGGTCATGGTCTTGTCGAGATGCGTCGTCATTCGAGGAAACGTCTGCTCGAAATACGTAAAGCGCCACGGCCGCAGGCCGGTGCAGGCAGTATATTGTCTCGGGGACGTCCACTTACTCTCACATAGGCTTGTGGTAGTAATTGAAAACACCATGGCAGCTATGGAGTACGTGAAAATTTTTGCGGACCACCTGCATTCCTTCCCCGACGGCGCTTGCATTTTCCAACAGGACAACTGTCAGTGTCGCAAGGTTGAGTCATGTACAGTGGTGTAATCTGAACATGACGGGACACATCTGGGACGATATCAGGCAGCAGCTCCGCATCCCCAAAACCATCGGGTTTGTAATTTACAGGAACTGCGTAACATGTGCGTAGACATTGGGCGCCACGTACCTTTGTAAACACACCAAGGACTTGCCGAGTCCATATCACGCAAAACTGTTGCTCTAATGCGTTCCAAAGATGCACTCATATTCTCGCTCATCATTGTGCTTCCACACACAACTTCATTCACTTCACTTACCCAGAACACTAATATTATAAGGAATGACGAATTTCTTTTGTGATGGTGAAGTGGGGTTCCTTTCACCATTGGAGGGGCCAGTTACCTCGGTTTCCAAACAAACCTTGCAACTTGTACCCGCTGTTACCTTTCTGTTCATTTAAACAGATAATCTACATCTACATCCGCATACATAGTCTGCAAGCCACCGTGCGGTTAGTGGCGGAGGGTGCCCTGTACCACTACTAGTAATTTCCCTTCCTTTGCCACTCGCAAATCTAGCGAGAGAAAAACGACTATCTGTATACCTCCGTACGAGACCTGAGTTCCCTTATGTTATCGTACCTTAATGGTTCTTAGGCGAAATGTACGTTGGCGGCAGTAGAATCGTCCTACAGTCAGTTTCAAATGCCAGTTTTCTAAATTTTCTCAGTGGCGTTTTTCCAAAAGAAGTCGCCTTCCCTCCAAGGATTCCCATTTGAGTTCCCGAAGCATCTACGTAACACTTGCGTGTTGTTAGAATTTATCAGCAACAAATTTAGCAGCTTGTCTCTGAATTGCTTCGGTGTCTTCCCAAACACTTGAGATACACTCAAAAATATGTCCCACTGATGTCCTGTATGAGGTCTCTTTTAACGACGAACCACACATTCCTAAAATTGTCCCAATAAACCTAAGTCGACCATTCGCCTTCTCTAAGCAAGCCTTACATACTCGTTCCATTTCGTATCGCTTTTCAACGTTACGCCTAGATATTTACACGACGTGTCTCTGTCAAGTAACACACTATTACAGCTGTATTTGTACATTACGGGCTTGGATTTACTAAGCATCCGCATTAACTTACGTTTTTCTACATTTAGAGGCAGCTGCCATTCATCACAGCAACTAGAAATTTTGTATTCTTCTACAGTCACTCAACTTCGTTACTTTCCGGAACAACACAGCATCATCAGCAAACAACCGCAGATTGCTGCCCACCCTGTGCGCCATGTCATTTATGTATATGGAAAATAGCTGCTCTCTTATCAGACTTCCCTGGGTAGTCCTGATGTCTCGCACGAACATTCACCGTCGAGGACAACGTACACTGGTTCTGTCACTTAAGAACTTTTCGACCCACTCAAATGTCTGGCGACCTATTACGTACGCTCACACCATCGTTAATAGTCTGCAGTGGGGCAGTGTGTCAAATGCTCTTCGGAAACGTGACAATATGGAACCTGCCTATCGTCTTTCAACCATGGTTCGCAGGTTATCATGTAAGAATAGGGCAAGCTGAGTTTCGCACTGGCGATGCTTTCTAAAGCCGTGCTGATTGGTGGAGAGAAACTTTCTCGTCTCAGGATAGTTTACTGTATTCAAACTAAGAATATGTTCAAGAAGTCTGCAGCAAACCGAAGTTAGGAACATTCGTCCGTAATTTATCGGATCCGTTCTTTCACCCTTTTTCGATACAGGAGTATATCATCAGATCTTAGAAAGGCAGCAAAGGAGAGGACCCGTAATTGTTAACGGAACTGATTAAGAATAGACATCATTCTTAAAGATTTATTTGAATACGAAGCAGCAAAACGTTGAATACATGGAACATTCAAGAGTTAGTGGAAAGTTACAGGAAACGAGATCTTGGTAAACAGTATTTCGATAACTACCGCTTTTTCTGGCGAATCCTTTATCAACCGACGCTAATCTCTTTGATGGCGCCTAAGTGTTTAGTTTTGATGTCGAAATTTCTTGTTAAATTTCGCAGAGTTGCGTCGTTATTGTTCGCCCACTTTAACAGATCTGTACGATATTCTGTATGTTCCACGTGACATTGTAGGAGAGCCGCAAATGTAAATTGCGTCGCCTAGGCCATTAGCCTAGCCCAGTGGAACGTGGTTGGCTAATAAACGTCACGCAGCGCTCCACATGCGGCACTGCACACCTGCGCCCACCCGCTGCGGCGCAACCGCCTGACCACCACAGAATATACTTCATGCATTACAGCTGTGCTCGCCGGATTGCTAACTAACTAGCTGCGCCCCTTAAAACTTGGTTAGCACGCGTATCTTTCCCATTCAAAATTATTAGATAAGCTATCTAATGACTAAAATGAATTAGCAAAACCGAGAAAAATAGCTGATGGTATAAGATACAGCAACATGCTACACATCTTACTTAACTATTTTCTAGAGGATTCTGTAATGTAACTAATAAAAAACTGAATCTCTGTTCCATTTCATTTCCTTTAGTCAACAACCTAGGAAGAAAATATTACCAGTGGTGGTCCTCTATAACTTATACAAGTGGCGATGAAAAACCTTCTCTTTGAGGACGTTGCTGCAGCGTATATCCAACGTCCCACGACTCCTAATGCGCGTATATAAACACCGACGTGTGGCATTTGTGTCTTTCCGACATGCATACGGTAAATGCGGGAACGTGTATTAAGGCGACTTTATTACCAAATGCAGTACCAAACTGCTGTTATCTCTTGTTGGCTGCCGAAGGATAAACTCCGGTAGACATTCATCGAAGAATGAAGAATTTGTGTGGGGCAGCATGATTGACGAAAACCGCTGTTTGGGAATGGAGCGTCAAGTTCCGCGCTGGTCACGATTTGGCACAAAACGCCGGTCGACCTGCGAGACCAACCTCATCCTTACGGATGAACTCAGTCGGGACAGAGCCGAGTACCCGCCCTGCAGTGCTGATCTCTCCCCACACGCGATTATCACTCCTTCGCTCCCGTAAAAAAGTCCCTGAAGAGTCGACGCATCCTTTCCGACGGGGACGTGCAACAGACGGTTACGGACTTCTTCACGCAGCAGGACAGAAACGGTGTTCTGCCAAACAGGTATCTGCAACATGGTGTGCCCATAGGATGATTGCCTCAATGATCGTGGCGGTTTTGCGTGAGTAGCGTACCGATTCTGGACTGTACAGCCTTCGAAGGGGAACTTCTTTATCGCCCCTTATACTTTTAAAAACTATCGACATTGATTATTTCCTTCAGAAGAGAAGACCAAGCCTGACTGAAACGAACTTTGGTACATTTAACTTGTCACAGGTAGCACGCACAAGGGACGTGCTCTAACGTCTAAAACTGAACAAAAATGATTTCAAACTACAGACCTGTGTCTTTGATACAACCAAGGCCAGTTATCAGTAAATCAGTGTTTGATGTTTATAAAATGTCAACACAATACAACCACATAATAAATAATATCTAGTAATAGTTTTTATGACCATCACATTAAGAAAAGTTATTAATGAAGTTTTAACTGGGGGAAAGTTTTATACGTCACGGACGGCAACGACAAGGTGAAGGATACGTAGCACGGCTGTGGCGCGTTATTTAGTACTATTGGCCGCCGTGTTTTGTGTGCTCATCCTGTTGTTGTTGTTGTTGTGGTCTTCAGTCCCAACACTGGTTTGATGCTTGAAACAATGTATGGAAACACACGCAGTACGAACAGAGCCACCTATCCGAAACAGAAATTGTGTTGTCGTACGTTCCTCCCTTATTTGCCATCGTTGTGCAATTTTAGAGTTTGGGTGAAGTGATTGAAACACAGTGAAACGGAACAGTATGCGTAGATGACAAGGAGAATATGCGGGCAGGCTCTGCACTCCGGTGGTCCAACATCAAAAAAGACACAGTGATCACGGTATCCAGACCTTCGCCATGAGCTGTTCTATTACGCTCTACGATGATGCTCATCATTGTAAGAGCATCCCCCCTCCCCTAAACCCCAATAATATTCAACAGCAACGCTGTTCTGGCTGTGCTCTCTAGTAATGTTTTGTGGTTGCTGGCTGCATGAGGAGAGACCTGTATGATAGGTCGGTGGCCGGTTTCCTCTCATTACAACACAAAATGCACAGGTGGTTAAAATATATTTTATTACAGGAAGCAATTTAGTACTTAAGTGATGTCCAATCTGAAGTTCAATGGTTAATAGGAACCTACTCTAATTCTTGAATCTTGTTCGTGTCCATATCTCAACTACAGGTATATGCAATGACTAACGTTCCCTCACAGCTGTCTAAGGTGCGAGACAACGACTATGATTGTGGAAGACTAGAGCAAAGTGTGAGGTGCAGTGGGAGCTGAATGCTGATGCGACGTACTGTGGTATTGGGATGGCGAAACTGAGACAGCTCGGTCAACGGCGGCGGCGGCAGCAGCCTATACGCACGCTTCCCAGGGGGCGTTATCAGCGCGTAACCTGGGGGCGTGTCTTGGTCTTCTCTTGACATAAGCGCGCCTACCTCAGTGCCTGCTATACAATGTATCCTAGTGCCGACCGATGTGCTCGAGAAGGCGTGCGCCGGCACACTCGTTGTCCCAGAAATTCATCATTCACACCGTCCATTAGTTAACCTCTCCATACTTTCATTAGGTCTGCTCATCGCAAAAATATCCAGTTTTACTGGCGGCGAAAAACAATGTAGGAAAAATTTTTAGAACCAAATGAGTGCAAACTTTTGATTGAAGGTTTTATTAAAACACCTTTCTTCGAATGCGTCGGATGATGGGCAAGAGGATATACAAATTAATTACTGTCCTTTCTGACGTAGTATATAGTGAATGATCGTAGCATTCTGCGTCTGTCACACCTTTCAGCAGTTAGGCATCTATGTGTCCTGTGGCTAATTCAGTTAACTGCCAACAGTACTGGTCACAACCTAACCATTTGGCCCCCTCACATGCTGCTGCACGAAATCGCCAATGCTCAGAGAACAACCATGTATAATGCAACTTCCGCCACATGATGGTGACGGTGATTAACTGTTGAAACACTTAATCGATAAAATAAAACTTCGTGACTGACGCAGAACGCTGTTTTCCTGTCGTAGTTCTCACACCACAGAACGTAATGGATACAACTAAATTTTTACTGTCATTTTGTCTCTCTCAAACATATACAAGTTCTTCAGAACGTGGCGACATAGACACAAAACACCTCCGACAACGCCATCTTCTTTGCGTCGAGCTTTCAGTTGGAAAGTTATTTTAATAGCAAATTTGTTGCACCAGTGCAATTGGTTCCGGTAGCAATCCAGCACGTTCAGCTGAAACTGAAGCATGCGAGACTGTAACGGATCGAGGAAATGGCTGTCGAGGCACGCGCAGAATGCTCCACACATCCACCAGGGCAGTTAAGAATGCAAGGAATGAGAGATATGCCGCAGTCATGGCTGCCGTGGGGTGGGCGGCGTGTGTCTGCCGGGCACTTGTTGCCTCGCACGCGACACCGCGCGGCCGCCGCTTTCGTTTACACGATAAATAATACAAACGTTTAAACTGATTGCATTCTATCATTGGCTGTCTGGTACAGCAACCGGCTATGATATTTTTTGAATAAAGGCACCCTTGGTTGCAAAATTGTTTTTATTAATACCAGTTACGCCTTTCTCCCTTGTGAAATAGAAAAACTGCCCTCTAAAATAACCTTGGTGTAGACAAAGCAAAAGCTGCAGCTGATCCCATTGTCCCAGCCGTAGAGCTGAACCGGTATTTCATATTACCAACAACCACAATTAAACCACAAACGAAACAGAGACTCAGTGATTACTTCAAGAATATAAACGACTGTAGCCATGAAGAATTCTCTCTAAAGGATGTTACTTGCAACACCGTCAAAACAAATTGTACGTATCAGATCAGCATCTACTGGACACGATGGCATCACAGTCCAAATGATGACTTTTAAAACGACCGACTACTGTCCACTATGCAGATACCTTCAACCACTCCATTACCACATTTGCTTAAGTTGAGGCTTGGAAACAGGGACTAGTTAAGTCACTATCTAAAAAGGCCGTTGGCACCTCACCATCTGATTACCGGCCTATTTGCGTCCTCGACTAGCTAACAACCTATCTAAGTGCAGCCAACTTACTATACGAATACCTATTAGGTTTCCGTAAACATGGAAGCAAAACATCTGCCTTAATAATGGTAACTGATTATCTGGAGTTTGCAACAGTTGCACTAGCGGTTTTATCAAATGAAGTGGACTGCAAATCTGACACACAGAAACACAAGGTTGGAGAAGTGATGTTGACCTCCTTCAACCGAGTAAACCCACCAAAATAATTACGTCTGCGCCTTTTACGACCGTAATAAGATACACACACACACACACGAACAAACACAAACACAAACACAAACACACACACACACACACACACACACACACACCACAGATTGTATTTTAAATTTTTGTGTTGCGGGCCTCTTTGTCCTGCTACGTTAGACTAGATAGCCTGAGCGTAAATGCGGAAAAGTTTAGATTAAAACTGTAACAATAAGATCACACTGGACAACTGTAAACATCGAATAGAAAGAAGTACATCCAGAATAATGTGATCCAACGATGGCCAAGATGGAAATAAACAGAAGGCATTTTCTACCCGCGTCACCTTCATAAGTGGATACAGGGATGAGGCTAAACATTATGATCACTGCACGCCACACAAGTGTGAATGCCACCTCTGGCGTTGCATACTCGCAATATGGTAAGGAAAGTACCGGGTTGTTATAATTAAAGTGAAACTACTCACAGAGGTTCAGTGTGGGCTGTAATTATCGTATGACAGTGAAACTTCGTATATATTCCAATGCATTAATGCGGAACAGATTTACGGTGAGACAAAAATTAGTTTCAATTTTGGCCATCGGTGTAAATCTGGCACTGTGAATGTAGGAATGAGGAACAGAATTGTTTCAGTATGTAATGTATTAGGAATGGGCGTGAGCAGGAAAGGTCAAACAAGTGACAAAGGCATAATGTTGATTTTTTTATTAACTTCTGCTTTAACAGTTTGTTCAGTATGAGCAACGGGGACGTCGACGTGATCAACAGCTGCTCGCAACAGTTCCGCTGGAATCCGAGCAACGTGTTCCTGCGTGCTGGCCTTCAGACCAGGACGAGGCCGAATGTGCCCTCAGTAAACTCGTTCTTTTAGATATCCCCATAGCCAAAAGTCACGTGGATTCACATTCGTGGAACGGTCCATTAAGCAGAACTTTCAATTATTTGCTTGCTGAAAAGACTTTCCAGAGTAACTTCTGAAAGCCTACACAGAAAATCACAGTGGAAAGATTCTCTTTCACAAGATAATTCTGATTGTTAACCGCTGCATTTGTTGGCAGAACTACCACTTTGTCCAACAACCTATATCTCAATTTTCAAAATACAGACAGCGTAACAACGCTTCTGGGGAACCAAAGATTATCGTCGTGTTTTCTTTCAACAGCTTTATACATTGTAGTCTTTTTGTATCTCCAGGTCATTAATTTGAACCAACGGAAAATAATGGGTATAAAGTATGCAACTCATGCAGCAGACCCTTAAAGTATCTGTTGTTCTACTGCATGCCTAAGTGCTGCTGAAATACTGTGATTTAAAAGTTCTTAAGGCGGACCAACTTATATTTTATCATAATGCCTAGGTCATATCACATTGCCTAGTGATTTCCAAGC
Source organism: Schistocerca serialis cubense (assembly GCF_023864345.2). Taxonomy (NCBI): domain Eukaryota; kingdom Metazoa; phylum Arthropoda; class Insecta; order Orthoptera; family Acrididae; genus Schistocerca; species Schistocerca serialis. The sequence goes on along the minus strand of NC_064641.1, from coordinate 914,017,524 downwards.
AGTGTTCAATGTTTCGTTTTGTGCAAATCAACAGCTTTACAACGGGCTTAATGGATGCCGTTGGAAGCGGCAAATTATTGTCGTCAACTAGATGTTTGGGAAGTGTAATGCGCTTGGAAGTTGTAAAATGGTTTCTCAGAGTCTTTACACTAGAAGCTACATCAGACAGCAAATCCAGTTTCTTAGCACCTTCGTTGTCATTCATCTCAAACTTATCACATGTAAAATGAATCCAATTAATGAAAATAGATATTAAGATGTAATGTGACATAGAATGACTCTGAGCACTATGCGACTTAACTTCTGAGGTCATCAGCCTCGTAGAACTTAGAACTAATTAAGCCTAACTAACCTAAGGACATCACACAGACCCATGATCGAGGCAGGATTCGAAACTGCGACCGTAGCGCTCGCGCGGCTCCAGACTGTAGCGCCTAGAACCGCACGGCCACTCCGGCAGGGTGTGACATAGAATTTATAACTCTTACGAACAAAGTAAACTTAAAAAGTGAGTAGTATCACGCAAAGATGACAGAAAGGGGAAAACACAACTTTCTCCCAACAAGGATCGATTTTGCGAACATAGTTTTAGAAGTCCATCACACTACATTACCTACAAGATTGTATGGAGTTTTTATTTACATGAAACTAATAAATACACTTAGTGACCGTTATCACTTATGGATCTCTGCGAGCGAGTTGCATCCACATTTTACGCATATTCTCATTCTTTGAAACACTTAACATTTTTGTCAGGAGTTTTTATAACTGTCCTTGCACAGTGGGGTATCCCACACCATCTGTAACCCATTTTCCGAAAGTAAAATTCCCAGGGAAATTTTCCAAACAAGGTATAATTATGAATGGGCTTTACGATAGTAGGAGTAGCATCCTAGCCAGTGACGTCACTGGCAATACGTGACTCAGACGGAGCATTTTAGTGACCTCTCAAAAAAATGGTTCAAATGGCTCTGAGCAATATGGGACTTAACAGCCATGGTCATCAGTCCCCTAGAACTTAGAACTACTTAAACCTAACTAACCTAAGGACGTCACACAACACCCAGTCATCACGAGGCAGAGAAAATCCCTGACCCCGCCGGGAATCTAACCCGGGAACCCGGGCGAGGGAAGCGAGAACGCTACCGCACGACCACGAGCTGCGGACAGTGACCTTTCAAATTGTTTTAATTTCATTTGTTATTGAAATATTGAAATTCAAGAGGAACAAAACACATTTTATGAATATAAGATTGGAGAATTAACCACTTAATACGACTTCCAGAAAACAGTGAAATATTGAATTTCGTGACTTGTGCGTAGACATTTGGTGCCAAATACCTGCTGAAACCCGCCGAGGACTTCCCGAATGCATGTAGCAGAAACATATTGTCACCGGTATCATATCCACGAAGAGATGAGATCATATATCGGAAAGCGAAAGTACCGGTATATTTGCCGATATTCGGAAAGCAATCCCTGTACCGAGATCCGTGGCTTTGTGCTTATCACAAGTTATTCCGGGAGACCATCTCGTAGCGGCTGGAAGCAAGACGGCCGCTATCTCGGACAGAATGGGCGCAGGCGGCGGCCCGGCGGCAGATCGGTGATGCATTGGTGGGGTGGGGTGGGGAGGGAAGCCGGCCGCGCAGTGGCCGCGGGCAGGCCCGGCCCGGCGCTCATGCATAATGCGGCCGCCCTCCACCGTCCTCCGCTCTGCAGGCAGCGTGCGGCCGGCCTGCTCTCCAGTGCCGGGGCGCTGCCGGCGCTGTGCTGGCAGGTAGCCGCGCCCGTCACGGACGGCATCGACAAGGTGAAGGATACGTAGCACGGCTGTGGCGCGTTATTTAGTACTATTGGCCGCCGTGTTTTGTGTGCTCATCCTGTTGTTGTTGTTGTGGTCTTCAGTCCCAACACTGGTTTGATGCAGCTCTCCATGCAACTCTATCCTGTGCAAGCTTCTTCATCTCCCAGTCCCTACTGCAACCTACGTCCTTCTGAATTTGTTTAGTGTATTCATCTCTTGGTCTCCCTCTACGATTTTTACCCTCCACGCTGCCCTCCAATACTAAATTGGCGATCCGTTGATGCCTCAGAACATGTCCTACCCACCGATCCCTTCTTCTAGTCAAGTTGAGCCACAAATTTCTCTTCTCTTCAATTCCGTTCAGTACCTCCTCATTAGTTATGTGATATACCCATCTAATCTTCAGCATTCTTCTGTAGCACCACATTTCGAAAGCTTCTATTCTCTTCTTGTCCATACTATTTATGGTCCATGTTTCACTTCCATACATGGCTACACTCCATACAAATACTTTCAGAAATGACTTCCTGACACTTAAATCTATACTCGATGTTCACAAATTTCTCTTCTTCAGAAACTCTTTCCTTGCCATTGCCAGTCTACATTTTATATCCTCTCTACTTCGACCATCATCAGTTATTTTGCCCTCCAAATAGGAAATCTCCTTTACTACCTTAAGTGCCTCATTTCCTAATCTAATTCCCTCAGCATCACCCGACTTAATTCGACTACATTCCATTATCCTTGTTTTGCTTTTGTTCATGTTCATCTTATACCCTCCTTTCAAGACACTGTCCATTCCGTTCAACTGCTCTTCCAAGTCCTTTGCTGTCTCTGACAGAATTACAATGTCATCGGCGATCCTCAAAGTTTTTATTTCTTCTCCATGAATTTTAATTCCTACTCCGAATTTTTCTTTTGTTTTCCTTACTGCTTGCTCAAAATACAGATTGAATAACATCGGGGAGAGACTACAACCCTGTCTCACTCCCTTCCCAACCACTAATTCCCTTTCATGCCCCTGGACTCTTATAACTGCCATTTGGTTTCTGTACAAATTGTAAATAGCCTTTCGCTCCCTATATTTTACCCCTGCCACCTTCAGAATTTGAAAGAGGGTATTCCAGTCAACATTGTCAAATGCTTTCTCTAAGTCTACAAATGCTAGAAACGTAGGTTTGCCTTTCCTTAATCTAGCTTCTAAGATAAGTCGTAGGGTCAGTATTGCCTCACGTGTTCCAACATTTTTACGGAATCCAAACTGATCTTCCTCGAGGTCGGCTTCTATCAGTTTTTCCATTCGTCTGTAAAGAATTCACGTTAGTATTTTGCAGCTGTGACTTATTAAACTGATAGTTCAGTAATTTTCACATCTGTCAACACCTGCTTTCTTTGGGATTGGAATTACGATATTCTTCTTGAAGTCTGAGGGTATTTCGTCTGTCTCATACATCTTGCTCACCAGATGGTAGAGTTTTCTCAGGACTGGCTCTCTCAAGGCTGTCAGTAGTTCTAATGGAATGTTGTCTACTTCAGGAGCCTTGTTTCGACTCAGGTCTTTCAGTGCTCTGTCAAACTCTTCACGCAGTGCCATATCTCCCATTTCATCTTCATCTACATCCTTTCATTTCCATAATATTGTCCTCAAGTACATCGCCCTTGTATAGACCCTGTATATACTCCTTCCCTCTTTCTACTTTCCTTTCCTTGCTTAGAACTGCTCATCCTGTAGTTTTCTGAAAGTGGGAGATTTGATATACCGTATTGTGAGCTACGCAGCTACCGCATTTGTATATGGAATGATGCCAGCTGTGAGCTCAGGGTATAAATGCAAGCACTCATCTGCAAGAAACATTAAAGTTTGGTTTACTATCTGGCCCACTTTGTACTTATACGCTGAAGAGCCAAAGAATCTGGTATAACTGCCTAATATCGTGTAGGGCACCCGCGAACACGCGGAAGTGCCGCAACACGACGTGGTGTGGACTCGACTAATTCCTGATGAAGTGCTGTAGGGAACTGACACCATGAGTGCTGCAGGGCTGTCCACAAATCCGCGAGACAACGATGGGGTGGAGATCCCTTCTGAACAGCACGTTGCTAGGCATCCCAGATGTGCTCAATAATGATCATGTATGGGGAGTTTGGTGGGCAGCGGAAGTGTTTTAAACTCAGAAGAGTGTTCCTGGAGCCACTCTGTAGCAATTCTGGATGTGTGTGGTGTCATCCTGTTGTCCTGCTGGAATTGCCCAAGACCGTCATAAGGCACAATGCACATGAATGCATGCAGGTGATCTGAGAGGATGCTTATGTGCGTGTCACCTATCAGAGTCGTACTAGATATATCAGTAGTCCCATATCACTCCAACTGCACACGCCCCACACCGGTGTAGAGCCTCCACCAGCTTGAACAGTCCCCTGCTGAGATGCAGGTCCATGGATTCATGAGGTTGTCTCCATACCCGTACACGTCTAACCGCTCTATACAATATGAAAAGAGACTCGTCCGAGGAGGCAACGTGTTTCCAGTCATCGACAGTAGACTGTCGGAGTTGAAGGGCCCAGGCGTAGCTTGGTACTTAAGTACAGGGCTATTACAAATGATTGAAGCGATTTCATAAATTCACTGTAGCTCCATTCATTGACATATGGTCACGACACACTACAGATACGTAGAAAAGTTTTGTTCGGCTGAAGCCGCACTTCAGGTTTCTGCCGCCAGAGAGCTCGTGAGCGCAGTGAGACAAAATGGCGACAGGAGCCGAGAAAGCGTATGTCGTGCTTGAAATGCACTCACATCAGTCAGTCATAACAGTGCAACGACACTTCAGGACGAAGTTCAACAGAGATCCACCAACTGCTAACACCATTCGGCGATGGTATACGCAGTTTAAAGCTTCTGGATGCCTCTGTAAGGGGGAATCAACGGGTCGGCCTGCAGTGAGCGAAGAAACGGTTGAACGCGTGCGGGCAAGTTTCACGCGTAGCCCGCGGAAGTCGACGAATAAAGCAAGCAGGGAGCTAAACGTACCACAGCCGACGGTTTGGAAAATCTTACGGAAAAGCCCTGACACCCGATGACGAACCCTTTGAATTTTCGGCGCGGTTGCAACAGCTCATGGAAGAGGATGCGTTCAGTGCGAAACTTGTTTTCAGTGATGAAGCAACATTTTTTCTTAATGGTGAAGTGAACAGACACAATGTGCGAATCTGGGCGGTAGAGAATCCTCACGCATTCGTGCAGCAAATTCGCAATTCACCAAAAGTTAACGTGTTTTGTGCAATCTCACGGTTTAAAGTTTACGGCCCCTTTTTCTTCTGCGAAAAAAACGTTACATGACACGTGTATCTGGACATGCTGGAAAATTGGCTCATGCCACAACTGAAGACCGATAGCGCCGACTTCATCTTTCAACAGGATGGTGCTCCACCGCACTTCCATCATGATGTTCGGCATTTCTTAAACAGGAGATTGGAAAACCGATGGATCGGTTGTGGTGGAGATCATGATCAGCAATTCATGTCATGGCCTCCACGCTCTCCCGACTTAACCCCATGCGATTTCTTTCTGTGGGGTTATGTGAAAGATTCAGTGTTTAAACCTCCTCTACCAAGAAACGTGCCAGAACTGCGAGCTCGCATTAACGATGCTTTCGAACTCATTGATGGAGACATGCTGCCCGAGTGTGGGAGGAACTTGATTATCGGCTTGATGTCTGCCGAATCACCAAAGGGGCACATATCGAACATTTGTGAATGCCTAAAAAAAAATTTTTGAGTTTTTGTATGTGTGTGCAAAGCATTGTGAAAATAACTCAAATAATAAAGTTATTGTAGAGCTGTGAAATCGCTTCAATCATTTGTAATAACCCTGTACATTCTAAGTTAGTAGAAGACTGCAGTTCTATCTTTGTATCACACATTAAATTCGTCTAAATACCTAAAATTTCGCTACGAAACAGGCACATTAACACTACTGCACATCTAATGTACAGCTTGAAATGCAGTTTCCTATGCGAATTAGCAAAGTAAACTATATTATTCACATATCTTTAACTAGTCCCTGAAACTGAAAGTTCGCTATTCCAACCACACTGGATCTAAAAGTTAAATACGTCGGCACCTAAATTGTCTGTATAACTTATTACAATACATGGATCTCTTTTACGGACAACAGTAAATCGATCTAAATACATCAAAATTGGTTGGAAAGCTCGAATTAACTCAACTGCAGACGCAAATTTCAGCCTGAAGTACACATAATATTGGCACAGTAAACAATGGTGTCATCACAAAAAACACTTCACCACACATCCTAGAATACATTTCGCATACTAATATGGTCAGAATGTCTATCATCAGCACAGCACGAAACATTACCATGTTCTACCGTTAAATAATGGTAACTTCAGGCAAAAACTGTACTCCCTCTGTAATAGATGACAATGTTGTTTCCTAATTAAAGTAAGGGTTACAGCCTTTCATTGCTTCTGTAATATTTGATACAATGTTGTTACCTCATTAAAGTAAGTAACATGAACAGAGAGACAGAAAATTTACTGTGGTGTGTAAATCACAGAGATGTTGATGAGAATGATTTGGAAATATTGTTCATAATCTTTTGATGTTGCGTGCACACATGTGAGATCAAAATTAATGATGTGGCAGTATAGCAGCTGAGGGAGATGGGAAACTGTCTGATCACCATCACCCTGCATACTATGTTGAAGGATGGTGGTCAGTGGAGAATGTTGATTACTATAGGAAAGGTGATCAATAAGAGAATGATTGTCAACGGAGAAAGATGGTCAGTGGAGAGAATGATGGTTAGTCACTTGTCACTGACACTGATGGTCATGACCACACATTCCCCTGGGTGGGAAAGAAGCAGACTGGAGCACTATCCTAAATAATTGACTGGACCACCATTTAAGAAAATGGAAAGGGGCCCTGTTTAACAATCGATTGGGACACCATTTAATGAAATGGAATGGGTAACTGTTTAAAAATGGAACAAGTCACAGTTTATAGAAAAGGAATAGATCAACATGTAAATAAAATGTAAGTGTTCACCACTTAAAATTACGCAATAGCTTACCATTAAGAACAGAATAGGTCACCATTTTAAGAAATAGAATGGGTCACCATTTAAAGCTGTGATCGGCAAATCACCAACCTTGAGCTGCTACTAGATTGCAGGAACATTTTCCGTGGATCACGGTAGCACTTGGACAGGGTAATGTGGATTGCACCATGGAGCTCACACTGTACTCACAACAGTAGCTTGTTTCTCACATGATACTGCCGTTGTAAGTAGAGACATTTGAGAATGTGAGTAGTTTGACAACTCACAGTAGGATTTAAAAGACGTATAGTAGCTCAGAAGCTTTGTAAGACTGGTGACTGCTGGTTTAAGGAAATTGAATTAGTTATTGCTTAAGAAAGCAGATTGGGTCTCCATTTAAAGAAACAGAACGGGTCACCAAATTTTCCCTCCACATTACAAAACGACTGTAAGAAATTGCCTTCCATTTTCCAAACTGACCTACTGTATGTTACAGCCAAATTGTAACAAATTACTCGAAAACTGTGATAAATTGCCCTCAAATTTGTAGAAAATTGCCCTCAGAACTGTAACAAATGTCTCCAAATTTGTAACAAATCGCCTTATGTTACAGAAATACTATAACAGATTGCCCTCTATCTAACGAACTGATCCACGTTACAACAAGAAGGTAATAAGTTGACCCACATTATACCAAAACTGTAAAAAGATTAACAATTTACTCATGGTAGAGCATAGATTGTAACTGTCACTGTCACAACTGTAACAAAGTTACAGCAAAAATTGTGTTAACTATATCAGTAACAACAGACATAACAAATTACCCTACTCGTTGTAGTGAAGTTGTAGCAAACTGACCACAGATAGCAATAAATTTCCCAGAATAGTGCAACAAATTCATATGCAAGATAAGAAGTTCTAAGGAATGCTCTCCCCCTGCTTGCTGACAGCTCCTGAGGATAAAATTGGAGCAACTAGAGCCAATACAGGGACTTACCGACAATCATTCTCCGCATACGCCACTTCCGAGTGGAATAGAGTAGGGTGGTCAGTTAGTGGTACGAGAAGTACCCTCCACCACACACACTGTAAGGGCGCTTGCTGAGCATGATGCAGATGTAAAGGTAGATAATTTCGAATACTATTACGTGCACCATTTCCACACACCTGCTTCTTCAACATCTCTCTGATTTCAGGGAAAATAAAGCCTTCTGCTCAGGTTTCCATTGCGTAACAGCTGAAGCTGATATCGTTTAGTACTGTGCTGGTGTTAGCTATTCTGATCGTATTACTATGCTAAATGCATTCGAATATGTATGTTGATCCGCTCTTTGCAGTGATGTCATTGCTTACTTAGATAACACTCGAGGCACTTCAGGCTGTAACTTACATCCGCATTGGTGCCCATGTGCACTTTCCAACCTATTTTTTTTAGATGAATTTAAATTTGTCAATAAGCTAGCTGCTTGTATTGTAGTAAGTTATGCAGACGATTTAGGTAAGACATGTTTAATTTGAAGGTCCATTGTCGTTGCAAATAGTAGCAGAAATATCGACCTTGCGATTTAGGGATGAGTTTACACGTGAGACTAACATTGATTATTTTGGTAATTCTCATCGAAAAGTGCGTTTTAGGCTGTTAGTTACATCTGCAGTAGTGCTCACATGCCTGTTTTGCAACAAGTTTTCGTGTATTTAAATGAATGTCACGTGTGGTGAAAAGGTCGAAGTACAGTCGTCTACAAACCTATAATTTACTTAAATAGTGTTTGATTTTAATAAGTTATACAGACAATATAGATACGAAATACTTAATATGAAGGTTCATAAGGCTTGGAAAGTGTGGTATAAAACATCATACTTTCGTCGTTAACGAGTGCTACTTAACCCAAACGTTTTTATCAGCACTACCAGTAAGCAAGCTACAAGTATTTAACAAGTAATACAATTTTTTTTACATGTCGGTGCTGATTGCAGCGAATACAGTTTGTAAACATTTTACTAATGTTAATCATATCGCATAAAGAGAAGCTGGCTTTTAACTACTTATGGAGAGTATGTTCTATACTCATTCTCATGTTCCAAAGGTAATTATATATAATTTCCATTATTGAGTGACTATCCAGAATCTCGACATATGTTTTCAGTATAGCTTGTAACATTTCCGAAACATCGAATGCATAATTGTTTTTTCTGCATTGTGTTCAACTTTAAATGAAGTATGGTTCGACATTAGAAAATTTGAATTACGTAGAGGAATTTTCTGGGAGCAGATAGTTACACCGTGTTGTATCTCTCCTGTACCTAAGAACACCACTGACAGACACGAGACTCGTTCAACAGTCAAACAGACAAACATATATAGTGAAGACGACGTCTAATACGGGGAATTAGAATTTTCGTAAATGTTAATTGGCAGCCTTGTGAATAGCTGAAGCAGTTTCGTGGATAAATGTTTACTTAAAGTTAACGTCTAAGCTCTTAGCGTCCGCTCGAAGAAAGAAGTTCTGAAGAACAAAATTCTGTAACCCGATTTTTACGTTGGCAAGGAATAAAACCGTGAGGAATAGTCCATGGCATGAATACAGCATTACCTGCACGAACCGCGCTAGTTTCTACGCGTGGGTATAAAAGTTTGAGAGAGGCGACAAAAGCGCAACGTATGATCACGGCTCTGTATGCTCGGTAGCGGTTGCGACTTCGGCGCTGCAGGCTCATATTGATTCACTAGTACAAGAGGGCTCACGTCTCAAACTTGAACTTCTGAAAAATGGCGAGTAAGTCTAGCCACAACTCATTCTACCGTTCACAAGAAGCTAAAGTAACGTAAGAATAGGTTCAAATGGTTCAAATGGCTCTGAGCACTATGGGACTTAACGGCTGAGGTCATCAGTGCCCTAGAACTAGAGCTACTTAAACCTAACTAACCTAAGGACACCACACACATCCATGCCCGAGACAGGATTCGAAACTGCGAACGTAGCGGTCGCGCGGTTCCGGACTGAAGCGCCTAGAACCGCTCGGCCACACCGGCCGGCAACGTAAGAATTCCTCAAAAAAAATGGCTCTGAGCACTATGGAACTTAGCAGCTGTGGTCATCAGTCCCCTAGAATTTAGAACTACTTAAACCTAACTAACCTAAGGACATCACACACATCCATGCCCGAGGCAGGATTCGAACCTGCGACCGTAGCAGTCGCGCGGTTCCGGACTGCGCGCCTAGAACCGCGAGACCACCGCGGCCGGCAAGAATTCCTTAAACTCGAGTCCCAGAGAGCTTACTGTTCGTCCCATACAGCTGAGATATATTATTTGCTCTGAGGTCAAAAATCGTTGATGTAGCGAAGGTGATGTATTTTTGGACAGAACTTGATCTTGTAATGAGACTCGGATACATCACTCTGAGGCACAATCCGAAGGTCAAGCCATGCAATGAAGACGCTTTGAATCGTCCGTCCGTAAAAAATGCGAAATGCTGCCATCAGGTTTTGCTAGCCGTCTTGTGGTGTGCCCAAGGTCGAATTTGCTGTGATTTATTTGGCGGTGTAACGTACTAGCAACGGCCTATAGCAAACAGGTATGACTGAGAACAAATTCAAGGTCGCACTGAAGACGGGATTTCCAGGACGACAGAGGAAAAGGGTTATCCTTTCGTAAGACAATGTTCGGTCTTACATGACACAACTGACACTGAAAAACCTTAGTAAAGGGGTTGAGAGCTACTACATCGTTCTTCTTAGATTTTTATCTCGTTCGTCCAATGAAAAAAAAAAAATTGCGACGCATGAAGTTCTTCAACGAAAAGATGAAAAAAAAGTACAAAATCGGCTTCGAGATAAAGGTAAAGAAGTCTTCGTTGAGATGGTAAGAAGCAACGTAAGTGTTGTATTAACCAAATTCTCTTGACGACAAATACATACATACGACAGGAAGCGAGCCCCCTACTACCAAATGTAGTTGGTGTTACAAGAGGCAGGAATTTCAAAACTTCGTCACAGTGCCAGATAGAGTTAGGTAACAGCTATGGCGAAAATAGATGGCAACACAGATTAGCAACAATTCACAAAGGTTTACTGAAAGATGTTTTACGAGACTTAACTGGAGTATAAATATTGCGAGTGGCAATATTCTTCAACGTTCACTTGCACAAATCAGGTTTACAACCTGCTACAGTCCTCTGTCGATCGAATGATGACTCACATTAGTTGTATAATATCTAGGTTTATTCTTATAGGTGGCGGCTGTAGACTAGTCCTGAGTCGCACACATAGACCTGTGGTACTGTATAACTAACAGCTGAGCGGAGCATTGAGTTTGCTTATATTCACGCTAGGCGAATACCTATCAACTTGGAAACTATCTGAGTGTATTACAGTGGAAGTGTAACATAGTCTTTGTTGAGTGCATCCTCTATGGAGTCTGACCTTAAGGATGACAGACGAAAATGTTGCTCAAATTCAAGATTTTTTTTTTCGTGCTGCTCTGTAGTAAACAAATGGGGTTTGCTGCAATGAATAAAGCATACATTGAAGTTTTTATTGGTATTTTTATTGACAAATATTCACTGTGAATTGGGATTTTGCCGAGGCAGTTCTGAAAAGAGTTAGCTCGACGGTTGTCGCCGTAACTCCGGTTCTACATCCACATCCACATCTCCGCAAGCCACCCAACGGTGTGTAGCAGAGAGCACTTTACGTGCCACTGTCATTACCTCCCTTTCCTGTTTCAGTCGTGTATGGTTTGCGGGAAGAACGACTGCCGGAAAGCCTCCGTGCGCACTCGAATCTCTTAATTTTAGATTGTGGTAGTCTGAAACATGACATTAACATATCATCATGTTCCTTACAGATGTAATTTTAGTTCATCGTAGGATGTGCAAAAAATGTTTCCTTTTTTTGGGAAATTACAGATATCTGAAAAAATGGCTATTTTGAACCCTTTCTTTATGGGCGAAAAAATACTAAAAATCAACATAAAAAAACCGGCTGCGATGATGTGAAGAGAACTGAATTTGCTTCAAGGGAGACCAAGATTAATTAAAACCGGATAAAAATTATAGCGTGGGTGACGACAACCATACCGAAAAAACAAGGTTTTGAGTAAAACCGAGTTTAAAGTTTGACAAGTATTTACCACATAAAAAAGGAACAAAGATTGAAACTAACGGGATATCATCGATCCCTGGTCCATAATAACTGTAGACCGGGCTAGTGGATGGCCGCTTTCTGCTACTTTGACCTGATAAGCCCTCATTTTCGTCCTCAAACCCCTTTTCGTCGCTGAACGCATCGCCGCTGGCGTCTCTATCTTCACAGAATCGGAACATTTCATCGCCGATTTTGATTTGAAAGACACTTTCCATGTGCATTAATGCAGTATGGCCTACATTGAATAGACGTACGGCCAAATTTGAAGCAATTTCGCTTCGACTGGATGTCATTTTTGGAGCGTATCTCCAAATGAATGTAGCTTCCGTTCACTTAAGTAAAGCCGCCCAAAGAACACTCCAGCAAATCAGGTTTACCCAAATTGGTATAAATAGGTGTGACGGCATCAATAACGACTTGTGGCAATGTCGTTTTGTGTTTTTAACTTTCTAATTCACCGTTTACTTTAGCTTCAAACACTCACATAGTCGTTACTATTTAGAGATGAAGCATAATATTTAGGGGAAATATCTTTCAATGTGTACACATTCTAATTCCGTAATAAAGCAAATTTATAATTGTTTCGACTGTCACCCTGTCGTTCCCCCTTAACTATGTTGCCCCTGCATAGTAGGCAGCTCGTCTCTCTTCTACGTAGGCCGTCTCGCGTATCTTCTCTACGACATACCATTAAGACAATGGAACAAAAGCACAGAAGTTATTGGTGATTACGTGAAAAAACAGACAAAACATTGTACTCCTGTAATTCGTACCAGTGGAACACAGTACGTCAGCAAGAATCTCTACGTTAGTGCGTGTGCCTGCGTACGCCTGTGTGTGTTCACACGAGGGCGCACGCAGTAAGAGGAAAGAAGACAGTTACCGGCAGCGCGCATTAGCAAGGGAACGGGCCATTAGCCGCGGACTGGGCACTGCTGGAACACTTGCTGGCTCCAGCACAGCGCCGCTCAGCCACGCCCGCCTCTCCGGTGGCTCACTGAGCCTGGAGGAAGTTGGCAGACGACCAGCGACTCGAATCTCGGGCGCCGAAAGTTTCTCGTGGACTGAGGACTTTCTTCTCTGCAAGTGTGAATAGTCTCGTGACTGCACTGTAGTAATGGTGTATACCCACAAGTAAGAAAGAACGTAAACCGAGGATGCCTTTCGTGTGTCTGTCTACCGGCAGTGTTGCATGCCTCGTCTTCTAAACTTTTACATTCCAGAGATTTCTACTTCTGCGGTGAACAATCTGACGACTGCTTGGCACCAGTTAAGTTGGCGGCAGATTTCCACTCTTCACGTCTTTCCGATTTCTTTTTCTTTTCTCTATAGCTCTAACACCCTACATATTTCATAATATGTTCGGTGTGGTTCGTGGTGTTTCAGGCCTTTTTCCATTAACATGCCCCTCTGCTTTAGTGAACACGTCACATAACGCCAGGGGTGTCCTACATTTTAGCTTATCTGGTATAACGAAGGATCCTCCTCTAGCATTACTTTTCCTCAACAGTAGTTGTCGATACCAGGACTATTTTTTTATTTTTGTACAGGTCAGTATTATCTCAGTTGATTTTTCTGAAAACTTTCATATAATTTTATACACAGTAGGTAATATTTCAAGCTAAAATTTATGAAAATGAATTACTTTGTAAAATATCTTAGTTTCGATGTTATAATCGATAAGTATTAGTTCTGAATGTACGGTTAAAACTGTTTTTTTTTTTATAAACATTCGAAATTACGAATTATATGCACAGTTAAAAATTCTATTATTAATTACGCAATCCTGTGCTCTTTGCCATGTTTATTTCTGAATTCATTCATGAAATAATAATCGAAATTAATAACGTAATGAAAACTAGTAGAAATTCATTTGTTAAGAAAAATTGAAAGCCCTTTGGAATATTGTTATTTCCACAGATTGTGTGAATCGTAATCTTGGCTCTGATGTGATCGGACGTATTTTTGTATAATACGTGCGAACAACGTAATTCCGGCTTCGTTAATGTGAAAAATCAAAATACTGTATGGTATACTAAAATGTGAGAAAGTCGGTGGAAAATATATTTACTTAAAAAAAAAATCTGCAACAACGATCTTCCAATTTATTTAGTTCAAACAACCATGAGGACCTGATGTTAGATTTTCAGCCTCAAGAATAAGACCCCTAGACAAGAAGAACTGGAGCCATCTCAACATGACAAGCTAAACAAACTTGAAAGTTTATTGTAGTCTTCGCTCCTCTCAAATATTCATAAAAGACTATGCTTATTACTTGCTTGGACTGGGCATTGTTTAATGTGGACAATAGCTGGAAGAAGAAATGGGGGGGGGGGGATATTACACCTGGCCACAATGGAAGAAGGAAGATTTTTTTGGGGCGCGTATAGTATACTTAACAGTAACATGCCGAGAAACAGAGAGAGAAAGAAAGCGACGGTCGGGGGTATGGCGGAGGTGTGGCGAGAGTTTCAAATTGAAAATATTCGTTTTATCAGAAACTGATCCAAATGGAATTTTATGGAACTTTTTTTTATCGATCGTATGATACACGTTCATTTCTTGGGTCGCACTGAAACTTGCTTTGAGCCCGCGGGTTGGACGCCCATGCGTTAGACGCTTCTTTCGACAATTACCTTCATAAATGTCTCTTGTCACTCCCTTAAGGACCTCATCGTAAGTAGTAGGTAGAGAAGTCATTTCACTTCATTTTGATCATGGGTATGTAACACCATGTCTCGAAAGAACTTAGTTTCCTCACTTCCCAGCGTCCAGGCTTCACAGCCATAACATACCACACGCCAAACGTAGGTTTTGAAATACTTTTCCTGATTTCAAGGCGCGTACTTTTTGATGTGAAGATATTCTTCTTCATGCTAAAGCAGTTTTCGCTTGACAAATTCTTCTTCTTCTTCTCTCTTGCTTCGTCTATACCCACTGATCTCTTTCCGAAATAAGTAACTGAGCCAACTTAGTCACGTAGCGCGTTACCTACATAAATTCGAATTTTATCTTCTTTATCACAAGCCAACAGTTTGATTTTCATTTATTTGTTTTCATATTATATTCTTCCTCTCTAATCTTATTCACTTTGATTGAAATGGCTTCAAGATCTTCTGCGATTTCAGCTAGCATTATTTACATAATATTCGTCGGACGCGCAAGAGGATAGGCAATGGCAAGGATGGGACACTGACATTGCGGTGAATGATTGATAAGTCTTTCACAAAAGAGACTTTGCTTTATTGACGAAAGGGGACTTAGTAGCGTAGTGAGTCTCAGTCAGGAGTGAAGAGGCTGAACCCGGTAATCAGTTTGCATGAAGAAGAGAAAAACTGACAGAATTTAATAACAGACATGTGAATGGCTTCTGTCGTGACGCATGAACTTAAAAAAGAAAAAAAAACAGTCCACCGGCATAGAATGGGGATGGAGCAAATGGTCGCAGTGCAAGACCGTTCTGGATCAAAGAACCTAGAAAGAGCTTTGAGCTCGCACGGTTTCCTTGTCGTTTGACGTAATAGCGTCTCTCGCCATATGACTCGGTATTTGGAAAAATCGCACTTCCAGTGCTGGATGCAACAAAAGTTTTCTTGCCCTTTAGCATACTTTTCGTGCTGAAACAACGCTGCATCACCTTGCGCACAAGTGAGGAATTGTTCCCCCTATTCCAAAATCACAGACTGTAACAGAAAAATACACAGCGAAAATCAAATTGAGAATAAAATGGTTTCTTCGGAGGCTGATCAGCGGATTCCAGCAGCAAAATGTCCCGTTACTGGGCGGAAGAAATTTCCCGATCATCATTCACGTACATTGATGAGCCTAAACTTTACGATCACCTACTTAATGGGACGCTGGTCCTACTCTGGAACGCATAAAGAAGCGATACTGTTTGGCAAGGATTCTAAAAGTCGTTTGCAGGTTTCCGGAGGTTTGTAGCAACTGATGTCTACGTACAGGCCAAGCAATTTCCGTAAATTACGGGCCGTTGTGGGTAGGAAGCTAGCGCCCGTTAGAGTCCCAGAGTGATTCGTCGGATTGTGGGAAACAGATGGCCAAGACATCAACATCAATTTACTTTCATGCTTCTCAAAAGACAGTAACGCGATTAACGCTTTCTGACATGGACAAATAGCCTGCCGGAACAAGCAGCTGCTGTCTGAGAAAACATCAAGCATGTACGTGCCCCACAATGAAGTCCGCGTAGTGCACAACTGTCATAGTACCATCACTTACTGGCACATGTTCCATCGAAGCCCAGACGAATGTCCTCACAGTATAATACTGGCCACCTCCCCTCCTCTCACCTCACCGGGCCTTTGGCCTGCGTTCTTGATGCGGTGCGTGCTTCGAGCAGCCGTTCGCATATGTGATGACGTATACGACTACGTACGTCGACCTGGTAAACCGTGATTCACGCCGCCAGTCGACACGCTTCCGTTGATCCACAGTCCACTGTCGATGATCCCACGCCCACTGCAATCGTAGCTGACGTAGGGCTTGTCTGCTGCGGAGCCACCTGTTCCACAACGCGCGCTGAGCTGAGTGCCGACAGACACTTGTGCCTCCACTAGTACTGTACTCCGACTGTAGACCTACCACGGATCGCTCACACAGAGCGGCGGCTTCCACGTTCCGTGACGAGGCACTGACGTCTATTACCTTATCGTCTACTCGTGGTTTCCCATTTCCAATCCATAGATGCAGACGAGAGTAGTACACGGACAGCCGATCTTTTCTAACATCTCCGTTCCCCAGCATCAGGACATAGCAATCTATATTCACCATCCCATGTACGAACGGCATGCAGTCTCGCGGTAATGGTAATTATGTTTTGGGTATCAAATTCCAAAATTGATATAAAGGCATGTATACTGAAGCGCCAAAGAAACTGGTACAGAAATGCGTATTCAAATACAGATATATGTAATACGACGCTGCCATCGGCAACTCCTACATAAGACAACAAGTGTCTGGCGCAGTTGTTAGATTGGTTACTGCTATTACAATGGAAGGTTATTAAGATTTAAGTGAGACTGAACGTGGTGTTAGAATCGGTGCACGAGCGATCGAAAACAGTTTCTCCGAGGTAGCAATGAAGTGGGGATTTTGACGTACGACCATTTCACAAGTGTACCGTGAATATCAGGAATCCGTTAAAACATCAAATCTCCGACATCGCTGCGGCCGGAAAAAGATCCTCCAAGCACGGAACCAACGACGACTGACGACAATCGTTCAACGTGACAGAAGCGCAACCCTTCCGCAAATTGCTGCAGATTTGAGTGCTGGGCCTTCAAAAAGTATCAGCGTGCGAACCATTCAACGAAACACTGATACGGGCTTTCGGAACCGAAGGCGCACTCGTGTACCCTTGAAGACTGCACGACAAGAAACTTAACGCCTCGCCTGGGCCCGAAAACACCGACAACGGTTGATGATCGGAAACATATTGCTTGGTAGGACGAGTCTCCTTTCAAACTGCATCGAGGAGTTGGACGTGTACAGGTATGGAGTTAATCTCATGGATCCATGAACGCTGCGTGTCAGCACGACACCGTTCAAGCCGGTGGAGGCCTTGCAATGGGGTGGGACGTGTGCAGTTGGAGTGATATCGAACCCCTGATACGTCGAGACTCTCGGACTGGTGACACGTACATAAGCATCCTGTCCGATCACCTGTGTTCTTCACACAGTCTGCAATTCCCGTAAACGAAGCAGTGGAAGAGGACTAGTATACCTTGCTCCCCCGCCCCTTCTCCCTCTCTCTCTCTTTCTCTCTCTCTCTCTCTCTCTCTCTCTCTCTCTCTCTCATAGCGTCGTGGATAGAAAACACTATGACACCTAAATTCAAAAATTAAAGATGGAATCGAGAAATTCAGAACACACAGTTATCTAAACACCATCCGGAAATCGAATATTTATGATTTTTTAGTTTCTATCCTGTTTTAACCAATACGATACAATTCTTTAAAATTCACGACAAAATCTACTTCGAAGTTTTTAGAAGAACTCGAGGAACTTTAACTCTCTAAAATGAAAGTAATTATGTTGTTGACAGGCATCGTGGCTCACTCGGTAGCGTTGGAAAATGATTATCAAGTAATCAATGGACCTCTGGTTAGAAAATCTCTATGGTCTTTTTTCGTTTTATTCTTTTCGTTCAGTTCGGATACCTAAATCGCTTAAATATATACCAATGCACGCATTTTTGTTACTAATTACATATCGCACGAAAAATTCTAGTTTTCATTCAGATTAACTTCTTTATTGTCGATACTTCATAAACTATTGTCAGCAAATTTATGATTTTTAAAACTTAAAAAATATTTTATATAATACTGATAATTATTAATTAATATTTCCAAAGGAAACTGGAATTTGCTTGTGGTATCTAATTATTAGCAAGAAGACGTGCATTTTGTATTGATTAGAAAATATTTAATGCATTTTTTGTGAAATGATGACTGTTTTACAAATGAATGAAGAAAATAAAATGAAAAAGACGGAAACGTGACTTTAACCGGCGGTTCTTCGGTTATAACCTTTTCCCATCGC
Source organism: Schistocerca serialis cubense (assembly GCF_023864345.2). Lineage (NCBI taxonomy): Eukaryota > Metazoa > Arthropoda > Insecta > Orthoptera > Acrididae > Schistocerca > Schistocerca serialis. The sequence goes on along the minus strand of NC_064641.1, from coordinate 913,998,943 downwards.
TACAGAGTAAGTTACAGTGCCTGTCGGCAAACAGCCTTCTTTTTAGAGAATGAGACTTCCTAAAGTTCCTCGGAAAACTTCAGAGTCGATCGGGATTTTTTATAAGTTGCAGGGAACTGCTTTGGAGTACTGATATTTGAGTTCTGAATTTCACGTGCCATAAATATAACAGAAATTATAAAAATACGAATGCTGCGCGATATCCTTGTCAATCTTCCTTCCTTACCCCATAACGGAGAGTACATCGGTTTCTCATCCACTTTACTGGTACGGCAGCTGTCGCAGTAACAAATGGCATACCACACGCCGCGCCCAGCTACTCTACCTGTTGATGGAGACTGGAGCGGAAGACGCATACTGCTCCACGTCACGCGACAGAACCTCCAGCATTAGGGGTCGGGCGGATTGTCGCGGACAAGAGCTGTTTATAGACTCGGTCGCTAGTGGCAGCACCTGTCGCGCCACTGCGGGGTGAGCTACGGAGGAACGAGACAGCTCGCGCTGTTTTCAATCAAAACACAGTGCATTTAGGATTGGCAACAACTTTCCGTCGCAAGAATTTGGGAGTAATGTTTTCAGCTCGTAAACAGGTGATACCACCTTTTTATTATATATTTAGACAAAACTTACATTATTCTCTATATTCTAGGCGGTGACAATATCTAGCCCAGGCAATAACAATAGGAATGTTAAATACAAACGATGGTATGATCGGTTAGTTTCGGACAAAGCAGTTTCGGGTTGTACTGGATAAAACAGGTAGCTTGTGAACTCACTTTTTTTTCTTTAACAGAGGAAGATGGAGGATCGAGGATATAAGTGTAGTGAAAATAACACGTAGAAAGCCGTAGAAAAAGCCTGACTTCTTGAAGTGCGTGAGAAATATTCAGTTCGCAGAGGTGCACTAAGTGATAGACTTGAAACTTCAGTCGAGAGTGTGACGGTTCAAATATCCCTCCGGCCACCTAGATTTCGGTTTTCCGTGATTTCCGTGAAATTAAATAAATCGCTTAAAGCAAATGTCTGGATGGTTCTTTTGAAAATAGCTTCCGAATTCCAAATTTGTGCTGATGACCTTGTCGATGAGACCTTAAACTGTAATCTACGTCCTCACCTAGTTAAAGTTTTAGTGGAAAACAAAGAGTTGGCCATGAAATCTCTTTTAGGAAATTATAAGCTCTTACGAGAACATTCAGTGATGAACAGAAAACGATGTTGTATCATCATATTAAAAATGTGGATAAAAAGCAACTGAAAATAGAGCATGGGTTCAACACGACAAACTGAAAGAACGCAAAGACTTTTGTCTCGATTTTACGAAAAGACAAACACAGCTCAGGGCTGCTGACCTCACGAGTTTACAGCGAGCAGCAGGTTTCGGCAAGGAGGTAGTTGATAATTTCTTTCACCCACTACGTGAGCTGATGAATAAGCTCAAGTTTATAACCATTTACAATCCAAGTAAAACATTTTTGCAAAATGAACGAGATGGAATCGAGAAATTCAGAACACACTGTTATCTACACACCATCCGGCAATCGAATATTTGTGATTTTTTAGTTCATGGGACGCGAAGTTCAGAACGTGTACGATTTTATCTCCAATACAGTCCTCCAAAATTTTAATTGACCATAATGCAAAGAGTGGAAAAGATAATAAAAAAAGTCCATCGAACCTGTATTCTTATGAATTCAAGTTTTATAACTCTGTTTACTAAAGTATCATAGTACCCTTTCGTGCGTGGAGTTTCCAATACGCGTCACGTATCCGACACTACCCGACCTCCACCTACCTGTCATGGAAAGGACAAAACTATTATGTCCCTCGTACGTCCAAAGGAGGAAATTTAATTTGAGTCATTTCTCAGTAAATCCTTCCCTCCTTCACTCACTAAATGCCTCCAAGAGAACGAATTGAAGAGAGCACGGGTTAGAACAGCAATCCAGCCATCCCCATCTAAGATTTTGATTTTCCGTTTTGTCTTCAGTCCGTTAATGCAAATGACAGAGTAGTTCATTCGTGAGAGTACTGTCTAACTCTCTCTTCATCTCAGGTACACTCTGTCTCTAGTGATTTCGATATTTGAGAGACCAATTTGCCTTTTCATTCGGTGTTTTAGTAATATCACATCTAGTTTGTTGAGGCTAGGCCAATATAATGTTGTATTACCGTAGCAAATGCTACGGTAATACAACTACACTCCTGGAAATTGAAATAAGAACACCGTGAATTCATTGTCCCAGGAAGGGGAAACTTTATTGACACATTCCTGGGGTCAGATACATCACATGATCACACTGACAGAACCACAGGCACATAGACACAGGCAACAGAGCATGCACAATGTCGGCACTAGTACAGTGTATATCCACCTTTCGCAGCAATGCAGGCTGCTATTCTCCCATGGAGACGATCGTAGAGATGCTGGATGTAGTCCTGTGGAACGGCTTGCCATGCCATTTCCACCTGGCGCCTCAGTTGGACCAGCGTTCGTGCTGGACGTGCAGACCGCGTGAGACGACGCTTCATCCAGTCCCAAACATGCTCAATGGGGGACAGATCCGGAGATCTTGCTGGCCAGGGTAGTTGACTTACACCTTCTAGAGCACGTTGGGTGGCACGGGATACATGCGGACGTGCATTGTCCTGTTGGAACAGCAAGTTCCCTTGCCGGTCTAGGAATGGTAGAACGATGGGTTCGATGACGGTTTGGATGTACCGTGCACTATTCAGTGTCCCCTCGACGATCACCAGTGGTGTACGGCCAGTGTAGGAGATCGCTCCCCACACCATGATGCCGGGTGTTGGCCCTGTGTGCCTCGGTCGTATGCAGTCCTGATTTTGGTGCTCACCTGCACGGCGCCAAACACGCATACGACCATCATTGGCACCAAGGCAGAAGCGACTCTCATCGCTGAAGACGACACGTCTCCATTCGTCCCTCCATTCACGCCTGTCGCGACACCACTGGAGGCGGGCTGCACGATGTTGGGGCGTGAGCGGAAGACGGCCTAACGGTGTGCGGGACCGTAGCCCAGCTTCATGGAGACGGTTGCGAATGGTCCTCGCCGATACCCCAGGAGCAACAGTGTCCCTAACTTGCTGGGAAGTGGCGGTGCGGTCCCCTACGGCACTGCGTAGGATCCTACGGTCTTGGCGTGCATCCGTGCGTCGCTGCGGTCCGGTCCCAGGTCGACGGGCACGTGCACCTTCCGCCGACCACTGGCGACAACATCGATGTACTGTGGAGACCTCACGCCCCACGTGTTGAGCAATTCGGCGGTACGTCCACCTGGCCTCCCGCATGCCCACTATACGCCCTCGCTCAAAGTCCGTTAACTGCACATACGGCTCACGTCCACGCTGTCGCGGCATGCTACCAGTGTTAAAGACTGCGATGGAGCTCCGTATGCCACGGCAAACTGGCTGACACTGACGGCGGTGGTGCACAAATGCTGCGCAGCTAGCGCCATTCGACGGCCAACACCGCGGTTCCTGGTGTGTCCGCTGTGCCGTGCGTGTGATCATTGCTTGTACAGCCCTCTCGCAGTGTCCGGAGCAAGTATGGTGGGTCTGACACACCGGTGTCAATGTGTTCTTTTTTCCATTTCCAGGAGTGTATATATCGGCCTAGCCTCCACACAGAACTACACTGAAACGCCAAAGAAACTGGTACAGGCATGCGTATTCAAATGCAGACGGATATAAACATGCAGAATACGGCACTGCGGTCGGCAACGCCTATATACAGTCGCAGGTTACCAGTATTTAAGTGAGATTGAACGTGGTGTTATAGTCGGCGCACGAGCGATAGGACACAGCATCTCCGAGGTAGCGATGAAGTGAGGATTTTCCCGTACGACCATTTCGATAGTGTACAGTGGACATCAGGAATCAGGTAAAACATAAAAATATCAGGCATCGCTGCGGCGTGAAAAAGGTTCTGGAAGAACTGGACCAACGACGACTGAAGAAAATCGTTAAAAGACACAGAAGTGCAATCATTCCGCAAATCGCCGTAGATTTCAACGCTGGGCCATCGACGAGTGTCAGCGTGCGAACCATTCAACGAAACATCATGTACATGGGCTTTCGGAGCCGACACAAAGCTTGGTGACTGTACGACACAAGGCTTTACTCTTCGCCTGGGCCTATCAACACCGACATTGGACTGTCGATGACTGGAAACATGTTGCCTGGTCAGATGAGTCTCAAATTGTATCGAACGGATATGGAAATGTTCGGGTATGGAGACAACCTCCTGAATCCGTGGACCCTGCATCTCAACAGGGGATTTTTCAAGCTGGTGGAGGTTCGGTAGCGGTGTGGGGCGTGTGCTGTTGAAGTGATTTGGGACCCTTGATACGTCTAGATAAGACTCTGACATGTGGGACGTATGTAAGTATCTTGTCCGATCACTTGCATCCCGTTGTGCATTCCGACGAACTTGGGGAAATCCCATCATGACAATGCGACGCTTCACATGTCCAGAACTACTACAGAGTGGCTCCAGGAGCACTCTTCTCAGTTTAAACACTTCCGCTGGTCAACCAACTCCCCCGTTATGAACATTATTGGACATACCTGGGATGCCTTGCACGTGCTGTTCAGAAGAGAAGTGCTATTACGGATTTATGGAGAGCCCTGCGGGATTCGTGGTGTCGATTCCGTCCAGCACTACTTCAGACATTAGTCGTGTTCATGCCACGTCATGCTGCGGACCTTCTGCGTACTTTCGGGGGCCCTACACAATATTAGGCAGCTGTACCAGTTTCTTTAGCTCTTCAGTGTATATTCCTAGGAAGAAACTATTCAACATTCCCAGTTGCACATACGCACATACGGCGAGCTGCAGAGGCAGATGTAACTGATTGTACCTGCTGGCTCATTTGTCTTCCCACTGTGGTCTGCGAGTGGACTTCAAGAGGAAACTTATACATTATTACTGCAGGCCAATTACATTTTACTGAATGCCGCACTGTGCTTCAAAGTGGCACAGATGAGCATAACCACCGCTGTTCTGGCCGCAGAGGGGTCAACCTTCCGACCGCCATGTCGTCCTCTGTCAAAAGCACCACCGATATGCGGTATGCAGAGACGCGAGGACAGCCACCGTTCTTCCGGCCGTTGTCGCCTTAGCAGATCTGGTGCCACCGCTTCTTATGCGAGTGTCTCCTCAGCTGGCCTCATAATGTTGAGTGCACTCGTTCCAGTCCTCTCGCTAAGGAAAAACCCGAGACAGTATCCGGAATCGAACCAGGATCCCCACGTAGCAGTGATTCACTGACCTCTCAGCTATGAAGCTATATAGTCCCGCCTTCTTCAACTTTGGAGCACGTTTCGAGCGTTTCCAGTTGCTGCTCTGGAGTGATTGAAACTACCCGAAGCTTAACTGAGAACGAGGTACTGTTGATGTAAACAAGCAACTACATACTAGGAACTGGAAGATTTATTGTAGGAAATGTGTAAAGACGAAGGCTCCTGCACATTACTGCGCCGCCTCTATGTTGGACACAGAATGGGACACTGTAGTATATGAAGGTAGACAAAATGGCGATGGTAGTCAGTTGTACGTTCATCCACATCTGCTGTAGTCGAAGCTCTACGTTGTGAAGATATAAAGTTTCTTTCCGTATTACTCTGTCAGTGCTGCAGCAGACATCTTAGTTTATTTCAGTTTTCTGTTTACTAAATATTTCACTCACTGTTGACCCTGGATGTGTTGATAAAAATTTCATTTTGTCAAAGTGATGATGTTAAGTCATCTGTGCTCTACGGTTTTCTTTTATTTAAATATATTACTGTACTACAAAGCAAGGAAAACCAAACATGTGGATGTTAATTCTGGCCAGAGTGAGCAAAGAGTTTCCCAGATACGGAATTACAAAGACTAAGATTGTAGGGGAGAGAGGTGAGTAGTCTTTGGTGTGTTGAGAACTCGTCGTAATATAAAAATAATATGGCTCCTATATTGAAACACGGTTTTGAGTGAATAGTCTATAACTAATTACAATTTTTACGTGCTTTTCGTAGTGCGAATTGGATGAAGCAAAAACTGCGCTTTTAGTGAAGGGTTTTAGTTATTGCTCACTCGGTGATCATTGCATTTGTTCATTATTACTGCTATTAATATCTACAATGAAGAGCCTGATAATGTGAAAGAGCGTGAATCCTGCTATTGCTGAGACAAACGTAAAAAATTTAGAAGCAAAGCTACTAGTGTAAGCACATGAATAATCACGTGGTGTATCCATTGTTCCAGTCACATGGGAAGTCCTCAATTACAAGGCACAGAAAATGGCTCTGAGCACTACGGGACTTAACATCTATGGTCATCAGTCCCCTAGAACTTAGAACTACTTAAACCTAACTAACCTAAGGACAGCACACAACACCCAGTCATCACGAGGCAAAGAAAATTCCTGACCCCCTCGGGAATCGAACCCGGGCTTCGGAAGCGAGAATGCTACCTCACGACCACGAGCTGCAGACTACAACGCACAGATAAGTGATTAAAAAGAAAAACTGTAGATATCAGAAGGCTCTACCTAGACTACATATACTGTCATTTTATTTTGTCAATAAAATTTTCGTTCCATTGTTACAGAACCAGTATTCATTATCACCAATAATAGAAACCCTCTCTTTGCTTTACGCAAATATTGCAGGCTATCAGTACTGCGCTGACTTCACATTGGCGCTCATGTGTAATTTTAAAAGTTAAAAATAATTTCTTGTTGCTGTTTATAAGGTCTTTATTTTGACTGTCCATAAATAGTAACACGATTTTTCTGTGTTTCTTCCTTCCTCCTTTTTCTGCGGACGTGTCTCTCGACAGCGCTTTTAGGGAATAATTCTTGGGTCTATATGTTTCTTTTGGTGAAGTATATTTCGTAATTTATGTGCCACAACGTCGTCTTGTTTCAAAATACGAGGAGATGCGTGTCCGCCCATTAGCTCTGCTGGCTTTCAGCCAGTCAGGGCGTCACACGTGTTAGATTCTCTCTCATAGGCGAAAGATGCAAAGACCGCAAAATATTGGAATTTGACTATGAAGCGCGATTAGTGGTCACGGGTCAATTGGTTCAGTGCGATGAGCGATGTGGTACGACTGTTTAACGATATCTGGTGTGCGTTTAAACCGGAATGCGTGTGTTTTAAAGAAGAAATTACTTTTTTTAATTTCACTTTTTTTCTAATTAGTATAGGAGTTGAGAGATTCTGATGTGACTCCTTTACACGTCAGTAACAGTTGCCTTTCATTTAATTTATTCTCATTTCAGAATTTTGCGACATGGTCAGTATATGGCATAATTCTATTCCTTTATCGGCACTTTTTGCAAGTATAAGCTGGAATGCAGGCTCTCGGCCTACAATTCTTTAACTGTATCAGATGAAAAATCCTCCGTCAAGTGTAACAAAAAATTTTACGTATAAATGTGGGTTCTGATGTAATATAATAGACACTGCTAGAAATCATCTGCCCCTTTCAATATCGATCTTCTTATTTACTTCTCGGCTTTCTTCAGGTGGTCCACGTTTTCGTATTTGGTTTCTCTTTTAGAATTTATCCCCACATTTACTGATGTGTGTTGGAAGTGAGAATCCCCTCTTATTCGCAGTGGCAGAACAGGTTTTGTGGGGGAAATCTGCCGCGAATTAATCTTGCTAAACCTGCTGATCTTAATTTTAACATTATTTCAGATAAGACTTTTGAACCAGTTCGGGTATTTCAATACACTCATGAGGTCAAAATACCTCTATTCCAGTAACTGCTGTAGTTTTACTTAACAGACTATGTTTTAATTGTTAATGATTAATTAATGTTTTATTTCGGTATTTGTCTGGTGATGTTTTCTTATGTTTGGACAACTAGAAAATTTGTGAAGGATTCCGAATATCATTTATGGGCTCTGAATTGTCCATATACACTGTCCAGCTACATTCATACGACAACCTGTTAGAAGCCTGAGTAACTGTACCTCTTGCAGTGCGGACCGCTATGGGACTCTCAGGAAGAGGGTCAGTGAGGTTCTGGAAGGTACCGACAGGGATGTGGAGCCACACCGGCTCCAGTGCCGTGGCCAGCTGCGCGAGGCTTCTCGGCTCGGGATCCGTGACGCGATCAGTCCGATCGAGGTGACCCACAGATTCTGGATTACGTTTGAATCCAGTGAGTGTGGTGGCCAGAGGAGTACGGTAAACTAATGCCGGTGCTCATCAAACCACGCACGAAGATGCGAGCTGAGTGAAACGTTGCATTATCGTGCTAGTAGATGCCACCGTACCGAGGGGAAACAAACTGCATGTAGGGGTGGACATGGTCACCAAGGACTGATGCATAGTTTTGTTGATCCATTGTGTCTTCCAGAACGACAAGATCATCCAGGGAATACCACGAAATCATACCCCCAGGTCATGACGCTCCCTCCTCCCGAATGGACCCTTCCGGTGATTCCTGCAGCGTGTTTGCCATCTGTCCCATGGAGCACAAATGTGATTCATCTGAAAAGGTAACCTGTCGCCACGCGATGGACATCCATTTCCGGTGCAGTTTTCATCGCCAATCGACAGCAGTCATCGTGGATGCGTCAGTCAGACGCCTACTGCTCGTTGAACAGTTTTTGAACAGACAATGTTGGCATGGCGGCAACTACTTGGTTCACCTGGGCGGTCATCTGCCCAACAGTTACACATTTTCGCAGCCGTAATTTTTCCGTGTCATCTATGGACCGTGGTGTACAACGGTTGCTTCGGGACCGGTTTTGGAAAGCATCATTTTGCCACGCATGGTATACTTTAACCATCGCTCCTTGCGAACGTTTACAGACTTAGGCAGCCGACGGCAGTCGCCGAGCTGTTCTAGGCACTTCAGTCCGGAACCGCACGTCTGCTACTGTCGGAGGTTTGAATCCTGCCTCGGGCATGGATGTGCCTGATGTCCTTAGGTTAGTTAGGTTTAAGTAGTTCTAAGTTCTAGCGGACTGGGAACCTCATATGCTAAGTCCCATAGTGCTGAGAGTCATTTGAACAGACTTAGGCCATCCGAAAGTGCTTCCACCCTTGGTCCGAAAGCCCATGATCATGCCCTTTAGGACGTCAGATAAATTGCTCCTTTCTGTATTACAACAATTGCACTGTTAACCGCGTCCACCCGGAAAATTTTATATATCCTCCACTGCTAGTGCTGCAGCCTCCCCCAGTGAGTGGTTATTGCATGTTGACGCCGAACATAGTCGATGGTCACATTAACGTGGCTGGACAGTGTATTTGGCCGTAAGTCAGCTTAAATTTATGTTAAACATCATACGAGGGTTGCCTAGAAAGTAATTCACCGCATTTTTTTCTTCAACAAATTCTTATTGAACGTAATGAGAATTACAGACACGTAAGAACGGTGTTTTATCTGCACATCCCATTTTTCCACGTAAGTTCCACCTTGTTCTGTGGCCTTCCTTCAGCGTGAAACAAAGGCGCGTATGCCCTGTCGGTACCAGCGCTTGTCCTGGTGGCGGAGCCTGTGTATCACTGTGTGAATCGCCTCCTCCCCGTCCTCAAAATGTCTTCCACGAATGGCATCCTTAAATGGCCCAAACAAGTGGGGGTCCGACGAGGCTGGGTCAGCGCTGTAGGGAGGGGGGGGGGGGTCAGCGCTGTCCAACACTGTTTTGCGATGTGGTCAGCAGTCCTCAGATTTGTGTGGGGACAAGCGTTATCGTATTGGAGCAAGACATATCCTGGGTTGTTGTGGCGCCTAAGTCGCCGGAAGCGCTTCTTCAGTTTTGTTAATATTCCGACATATGCTTCTGAATCAACCGCCGCTTGGCATCACATCAATGAGAATCACCCTTCACCAACCCAGAACACGGTGATTATGACCTTACCGGCGGAAGCAGTTGCTTTGAATTTTTTCTTCTGTGGGGAGTTGGAATGGCACCATTCCATCGACTGTCGTTTTGTTTCGGGCTCAAAACGGTGAGCCCAGGTTTCATCATCTGTCACAATCCGGGACAAGAAGGCCTGCCCCTCAGCTTCAAAACCTTGTTACGCATCAAGACTAACGTTTCTTCTGTGCGATTTCTGATCCACAGTCAGACACCGCGGGACCCATTTGGCACACACTTTTGAATATCTAAGAATGCAGATAATTGCATCCGTACTTCCTTTGCTGTTTGACAGATGCAGCGCCAACTGCCAAGTCGTAATGCGTCTGACTTCGCGAACGACAACATCAACTCGCTAAAACATGTTAGGTGTGACAGCCGTGGATGGTCTCCACGACCGCTGCAAACCGAGGAGCTCCGTCGAACCGCCTTCTGATGACCTCACCCTCTATGCCCAGTGACTAACTGTACTTCTGTTGACAGCAGATGCTCCATAGACTATGCACAAGCGTTTGTGAAGATTGCCCACAGTTTTGTCCTCTGCAGTGACAAATTCAATCGCGGACCGTTGCTTGTAACGTACATCACCTACAGACGCCATTTTGAGACTGTTCGGCAGGTGCGCTACCTGTCGGAAGTGACGGAAACGTGGTGCGCTCATTCAGGAGACGTCAGATAATACATACGTAACGCTCCGCATTCGTAGCATTGTTTTCGGCTGAGAAAAAAAATGCGGTTTGTTAGTTTCTGGGCAACCCTCCTATGAATTATAAGACAAGTAGTAATACTGACGTAGGTTTTGTTTGACGCCATGGAAGTGACGTCACAATCCACTACAATAAACGAAACAGCATCAGCTGAAGTTGGGCATTGTGGTGAGAGTCGTGGCGCGTTGTCGACGGCTGTAGCAGACAGCCACTTCCACAGCTACTGATGTGCGTACTTTGAAAATGGCGCTGTGCTGTTTGTTTCTAACGTAAAGGTGGCAACAGTGATGTAACGAAATAGTTTAGCGCGTCTCTTTTATTCTATTATTTGTATCTTGAGCCAAATAAAAAACATCGCGTAAAGTTTATGATTGTTATTTAATAAGTTGAAAAACATCTCAAAGAAGAAATGTATATGAGTGTCTGCATCTGCGGACAATCAAAGAACACAAGATGAGATCAGTATATCGTATGAGTTGTGGGCTTGAGATTCTGCATTACTGGTCGGAGAGTGTATTAATGCTATTTCAAATAAACATTGGCAGATCTCAAATAGTAAACACAAATAGTTTTGAGCCAGGATCTGCTTACCAAAACAATATATAGAATTACGTTAGGTTGCTGGAGATGATGACGTTAGAGACATAGATAGTATAGTTTTCTCGCACTGCCATACGCACATGGTGGTGGCTGTACCATCAAGATGTCTATGTAGTTGCAATTAAATAAGCTGATGGTGCAGTCTAGACGGAAACTGGAATCTAGGGTAGCACAGAGGGTACGTGAATAATCCCACGATCGTCACGGCTCCCGTAGTGGAACCCCACTAATTCGTGTTAATTGAGGGACGAACCATTTGAAAATTTCAGTACGAATACACCATACTGCAGATGTATTCTTTAAGTAAAAGCTATATAAACTGTGATACTATGTGAAATAATATGCGCTATATTTCACGTAAGATCAACTTCTGTAACGCTATCAGAATGACAAACTATAGGATTAAACAAATTAAACTTACAATTTATATTGAAGACTCATACGTAAACTACTCCGCATATACATTGATGTGTGTACCCAAAAATGAAGTATATTGTGCTGAAACTGAACAGCCATCCAATTAATCTGCAAATTTATCCTATTTACTCTACAGTTCGACTCTTGTTACAGAAATTTTGACAGAACATTGTTACTAGTAAATGTGTACATAGCATGATCAGTGGTGGTCAGTTTTGGCGTAGTTGTCCGTTTTCGTTCACCCGGAAATTCCTCTTGCTTCAGTATCAAGTCTGAAGTTTGACAGCAGTTTTTTCTTAATTTCGTAAGATGTCTATTTTAGCAATGCCAACTCTCTTGTGACACTTCAGACAGAAGTTATGGCTTGGAAATTATAAAATAGTTCAAATGGCTCTGAGCACTATGGAACTTAACATCTGAGATCATCAGTACAGAACTACTTAAACGTAACCGACCTAAGGACATCAAACACATCCTTGCCTGAGGAAGGATTTGAACCTGCGACCGTAGCAGCAGCGCGGTTCCGGTCTGAAGCGCCTACAACCGCTCGGCCACAACGGCCGGCTTGGAAATTATAAAGCATTATCATTTTATCTCCTAAATGTAACGATTTATGTTTATTACTAACACTAACGTAGCTTACTCTGGTGTATTTTGGTCTGTAATACACTTTTGAGCCATCATAGAGATTGAATTCGACACAACTCGTCGTTTCCGATACAGCAAGTGAAATCAGCAGTGTATGAAGCGTGCTTACGACCAACGAAGATAATATACGTGACTCGTTATCAGCCACAAGAGAATGGAGGAAATGTGTTCAACATCCATACATATTAACAAAAAATGATGTTTATGTATGTGTGTTGTTTCACATCTCATATTTATCATTGGATCGATTTTAAACAGACTTGGTACACATATCACTTACTGTCAGGCAACGATCGCCGATGGCGAAATAACCACCTACCTATCATTATTCAGAAGATATGATCTCATAAAGAGTGAGATGCGTGACAATTGCTGCATTATGCATGGCGTTGAAATTTATTACTTTTGTAATACTTGCTGCATCCGCAACAAATTTCGCAGGCAGTGTGCATATACGGCTCTAAATGCGCCTACAATATTATATCACGGAATAACACAAAAGTCACGAGATATGACGTCTTAAACACTGAAACGCGTGAAAAACTGCCACATTGTGCATGAAGTTTAAATTTATTACTTTTTTCCTACTAACTCTATTCGCAACATATTTCCAGACAGAATCGATATGTAGCGCAGAATGTACCTACACAAATATACCGTTTTGCGTCACATAGTTCAATAGATATCAAGTTATTACCATTGAGATGCGTGAAAAATTGCGCAGTGCATGAAGTTGTAATGCATTTATTCTTTACTACTGAAACACTCCTACAGTCGAGTCAGCTTAAGGAAATCCCTGACATCTGACAGCGCTTTTGACAGCTTTCAACTGCGATGCGCAAACGGCTGTAGGCGAAAACAATAGCCGTCTACAGAGCTACAAAGAGTTGTTGCCATAGACACGTTTACAAAATCGATTTGTAGACATGCGAGGCAGCTCAACCCGCCATACAAAACTCTACTATGACACCTCGATCCGCCAAAATTGGGTAACCTGTGTGTCAGAAAGATAGTGTGTAACGTGCTTGAAGCTATCACCTCAACAGGGAAAGGAGAGAATGAAAGTGTATACATCCCACTGATCCCCTCAGCCCGACAGACCTCCAGTTCCACTTCAAGAGACTGTAGATTCAAATGAGGCTTGTTTTGCCCTTACAGTTAACACGTCACAGGGGCAGTCTACAAAATATTGCGGAGTAGATCTGACATCTCCATGTTGTTCTCATTGAAAGCCTTATGTCGCTTGCTCAATGCTTGTATCACTCAAGAATTTATTCATCGTAGCTCCTGGACATGTAACTGGGAATAGTTTATAATCGAGTTCTGAATTAAATAAATATTACAGAGAAATTATATTTTGCAGACTGTGTTTCTCAGTTTGGATACTACACTTATACATTTGTACATCGAACATATTTCTTTGGCAACTGTTTCATAATTTCAAAGATGTTTCCACAAATACAAATACAGTTATCTTGTTTTACAATAAATTAACTTGACCCAAATGGTGTTTGGTACAGTACGATGACGTTCCACTTTTCAATAAAAGGAAAGTGCAACTACAGTGAATTCCAAATCAATGAAGTCGAAACTAACGTAAGTTCACTGTAGTATTAATATCACGTCACTTAATATGCGTTGTAAGATGTCCGAGCAGATGTAATGTTATGTAAGAGGTCCGAGCAGATGTAATTTCGATGTATTGCTCATGCGCTGCCTGCGATATGCAAGGTAAAAGAGAATCGCTGACCAGCGAGCAGTGTTGACTGCAGTAGGTACTGTGTAACTGTGGCAGTAAGTTGTTGCTAGTCTGTGCTAGTCTGGTCTGCGGTCTGCTCTGGTCTGGGCCGGTCGCGGTGCAGCGATGCCGGAGCCTGAGTATTACTGTATAAGGTAAAAAGCAGCCTCGCGCATATCTAGTAATGTACTCGTAGTGTGAACTCCCATGTAAATCTTTTTAAAAAAAATGTCCTAATAATAATCTTTGTGATATAAAGTAATTTTTAACAAGCATTCATTTCAATTTAAAGAATGTACTAATTTCTCCAATCCATGATCATTCCTATTGTTGCAAAAGAAAAATCAATTGCTTCCTTTCATAAATGACAAATCTATCGGCCAGCGTTGCACAGAGCTGTGCCGGAAAAATTTTAGGTAAGAGCAGATATATTCGCCGTTTTTATTGAGGTAAGAATTTTTCCTTTTTTTGTTCAGAATGATCTTACAGGGCCATGATGCAGCACTGCTGTCGTCCAAAATTTACCAGGTTACTGAATTTATTTTTTATTACGAGGTTTACGAATTTTTCTGTTTCGAGCTTACATTAAATGAGAAAAGAATTTTGTGGGCACATTAAATGGGAACCAATTTTGTTCTGAGGTTACACTAGAATTAGGATCATTATCCATTATATTTATTTTATTATTTTCTGTAGGGAGATTACACAAAAATTAGAATCATATTCGTATTATTATTTATTTTTTTATTTTGTGGGGAGGTTACAGCGTCTGTGTGTGGTTGTGGCGCGCGATACGAAAAGACGCGTGACTCACGGGACTTCAGATATGAAACATCACATGGCCCCGCTGTAACCACACGCTCGCGGTAGCCATGCGGCGGTGACAAATGAGCTGTTCGGCCGACGAGAGAACCCTCGGCCGATGCGGGGTTAATTTTCGAAATGTAGCGAGTCTCATCGCGGGAGTGAGTCCCTGGACGTTTGCCAAACACCAAATGAAGCGCATTACGGGCCTGCGGAAACGGGATTGCCCGTCCTCTGCTAATATGCCGAAAGGGGAGGCACGCACTTGGTGTCACTATATAAAATCACTGCTCTCGTGCACAGCACACTTTTTTTTAAGTTCCTGGGACTGTATCGTTTTATTTTTACTGCGAAATACAGTAGAGATTTAATTCCGTTGTACCATTTCAGCGAACAAAGGCTGACAGTTGCCGTACAGAGGTGACAATTTACGAACAGAATCGACTACACGAAGGCATTTTTCTCACGTTTGACGAGTTTCCGCTACATCAAGTGAGTCTGAGAATCGCTTTTTGTAGCAGAGTAGCATAAGTAATTTTTTAAAAATGATACGCGTATTCATGTTAACTGTCAAACAAGGAACTTGCGTGTAATGGATAGCCCTCAGTACAACCTAGATTTATTTTTAATTGTTTACTTAATCCATAGATTAATTTACAAACCTTTTTAATCATTGAGGCTTCGCAGCGCCTTCTGACCATCTTGCTCTGACATCTATTTCGGCTTCTTCGCGTAACGTGTATTCGGCTGATAACCTGAAGTTTCGCCAGCACGAGTGGCAGTTGTCGAAGTATATCTAACTCCATCTACAGTGCAATGTGTGTATGTGGTGCCACTAGCTTTTCTCTCCGTGCCATTTCCATTCCCGATAGGCGAGCGGCAAGGAATGCATGTCAGTAACCTCCGTATTTTCTCTGGTTTAATGAGTTTCCACACGATTCAATCGCGGGACGTATGTAGAATGATGTACTATGATCCCAAACTCTTTCTAGAATGTACTCACTTGGTCTGTCAATATTAAATCTCTCGGTAATGCAAACCTCGACGGCGGGTGTTCATCAGAGACAAGGGTATTGTCAGGAATGCCCCACGGAAGTGTGATATGATCTCTAATATTCTATAAATACAGGTTGTTACAAAAAGGTACGGCCAAACTTTCAGGAAACATTCCTCACACACAAAGAAATAAAATATGTTATGTGGACATGTGTCCGGAAACGCTTACTTTCCATGTTAGAGCTCATTTTATTACTTCTCTCCAAATCACATTAATCATGGAATGGAAACACACAGCAACATAACGTACCAGCGTGACTTCAAACATTTGCTTACAGGAAATGTTCAAAATGTCCTCCGTTAGCGAGGATACATGCATCCACGCTCCGTCGCATGGAATCCCTGATACGCTGATGCAGCCCTGGAGAATGGCGTATTGTATCACAGCCGTCCACAATACGAGCACGAAGAGTCTCTACATTTGGTACCGGGGTTGCGTAGACAAGAGCTTTCAAATGCCTCCATAAATTAAAGTCAAGAGGGTTGAGGTCAGGAGAGCGTGGAGGCCATGGAATTGGTCCGCCTCTACCAATCCATCGGTCACCGAATCTGTTGTTGAGAAGCGTACGAACACTTCGGCTGAAATGTGCAGGAGCTCCATCGTGCATCAACCACATGTTGTGTCGTATCTGTAAAGGCACATGTTCTAGCAGCACAGTTAGAGTATCCCATATGAAATCATGATAACGTGCTCCATTGAGCGTAGGTGGAAGAACATGGGGCCCAATCAAGACATCACCAACAATGCCTGCCCAAACGTTCACAGAAAATCTGTGTTGATGACGTGATTGCACAATAGCGTGCGGATTCTCGTCAGCCCACACATGTTGATTGTGAAAATTTACAATTTGATCACGTTGGAATGAAGCCTCATCCCTAAACATTTGCACTGAAATGAGGATTGACACGTTGTTGGATGAACCATTCGCAGAAGTGTACCCGTGGAGGCCAATCAGCTGCTGATAGTGCCTGCATACGCTGTACATGGTACGGAAACAACTGGTTCTCCCGTAGCACTCTCCATACAGTGACGTGGTCAACGTTACCTTGTACAGCAGCAACTTCTCTGACGCTGACATTGGGGTTATCGTCAACTGCACGAAGAATTGCCTCGTCCATTGCAGGTGTCCTCGTCGTTCTAGGTCTTCCCCAGTCGCGAGTCATAGGCTGGAATGTTCCGTGCTCCCTAAGACGCCGATTAGTTGCTTCGAATGTCTTCCTGTCGGGACACCTTCGTTCTGGAAATCTGTCTCGATACAAACGTACCGCGCCACAGCTATTGCCCCGTGCTAATCCATACATGAAATGGGCATCTGCCAACTCCGCATTTGTAAACATTGCACTGACTGTAAAACCACGTTCGTGATGAACACTAACCTGTTGATGCTACGTACTGGCCGGCCGAAGTGGCCGTGCGGTTAAAGGCGCTGCAGTCTGGAACCGCAAGACCGCTACGGTCGCAGGTTCGAATCCAGCCTCGGGCATGGATGTTTGTGATGTCCTTAGGTTAGTTGGGTTTAACTAGTTCTAACGCACTGATGTGCTTGATGCTAGTACTGTAGAGCAATGAGTCGCATGTCAACACAAGCACCGATGTCAACATTACCTTCCTTCAATTGGGCCAACTGGCGGTGAATCGAGGAAGTACAGTACATACTGACGAAACTAAAAAAAGCTCGAACATGGAAATTAAGCGTTTCCGGACACATGTCCACATAACATCTTTTCTTTATTTGTGTGTGAGGAATGTTCCTGAAAGTTTGGCCGTACCTTTTCGTAACACCCTGTATATAAAAGATTTGGCGGACAGAGTTGTTCGCTAATGATGCTATGGTGTGCGGTGAGGTGTCGCAGTTAAGTTACTGTAAGAGGATCCAAGATGACGCAGACAAAATTTCCAGTTGGTGTGATGAATGGCAGCTAGCTCTATATGTATAAAAATGTAAGTCAGTGCAGATGAGTAGGGAAACACACCAATAATGTTCGGATACAGCATTACTATGTTCTGCTTGACACAGTCACGTCGTTTTAATATCTGGGAATAAGGTTGTAAAGCGATGCGTAATGGATCGAACATGTGAGGATCGTAGTGGGGAAGACGAATGGTCGACTTAGGCTTATTGGGAGAATTTTAAGAAAGTGTTGTTCAGCTGTAAAGGAGACTGCATGTAAAACGCTGATGCGACCTACTCTTGAGCACTGCTGGAGTGTTTGGGATCCTTACCAAGTTGGAACAAAGGAAGACGCCGAAGCAGTTCAGAGGCGGCCTCCTAGACTTGTTCCTGGTAGGCTCGAACAACGAGCAGCTACTCAAATGGGAATCCCTGGAGGGGAGCGATGTTCTTTTCGAGAAAACCTATTCAGAATATTTAGAGAGCCATTTGAAGCTGACTGCAGAACGATTCTGCTCCCTCTAAGACACATTTCGCTTAAGGTCCACGAAGATAGGATACGAGAAATTAGGGCTCATACGGAGTCATATAGACAGTCGTTTTTCCCTCGATCTGTTTCCATATGGAACAGGAAAGGGGATGACTAGGAGAGGTGCGGTATCCTCGCCATGCGCCGTACGGTGAACATGTAGATGCAGATGCAGATGTTGCATCTGCCACTGGAACTTACGAAGCATTTATCTATGGCGGTCTCACGCCAGCTAAGCGATGCTGTGACACGACGTGCCGCACTATGTTGGATCTAGTCTGTCCCTCTATCAATCCAACCTTTTATGGGTCTGAGTCCGGTGAACAATACTGAAGAATCGGTCGATCAAATATTTTTCAAGCCGCTTCTCTCGTGGTTGAATTGCATTTTCTTAAGATTCTTCCAACGAATCTCTTGCTGGCTTGTGTTTTCTTTACAATTACTTTTATGCGATCATTCTCGTTTAGGTCGCTAAGGGTGATTAATCCTTGTTGTTTTAAGCTATTTACTGTTTCCAGTGATTTGTCACGAGTAGTGTAATCGAGCGGTAGTCAATTTCCTCGAGTATTAGTGCGTAGTACGTTATACAGGGTGTTCAAAAAAAGCGACGAATTCTGGGAGAGGCGGTAGTAGACACAAGCGAAGTAAGTACATAAACAAGGGTCCGAAAATGCACACTTTCTGCGATACACACGTGCCTACGGAAGATGTTCAACGCGACATTCATTCATGATAATGCCCCCTTCTGTCCTACGGCGTAAGAAATGACGCACCCATCGACATATATCTGGTTGTTGTTGTGCCTGCTGCCACGGACGCTACCCTGTAGTGCCCGCACATCGTTGGCGTGGCGTAGGCCAATTCCTTCAAGTGTCCCCATAACCAAAAGTTTAGGGGATTGAGGTATGGGCAACGAGCAGAAGAGGAAAGAATGGCTGAGTCCATCGAAAACAATTACACCGCGTGTGAAGGATACTGTACACCCTCAGAAAATTATGTTGTGCGTTTGTGGAACAATCCTGACATTCTTCGTCATGAACTGCTACTAAGACACGAAACGATGAAAGCTGCGTATACTGTACAATAAAGACGACTTGCTGGTGCTACTGAAAACTAGACACCTGCTAAATCTGTCTTGTTACTAAACGAAAGGCCAGAATGACCACAGAAACAACTGCTGATCTTGGTTGGAACCACTTCCCTTCGCATTCAGCAGACTTCTGATTGTCATTATTTCTGTTCCCACTCTGGCAACATTCTGGGACAGGTGTTTCATGATGAGGTTTCTGTTAGCAAATGGCGAACAGTTTTTTCAACTCAGAGCCACAACAGTTCTACCGTAAAGGTATAGAACTCCTCAAAACTGAACGTTGGCAGTTGGTATCTGACAAAGATGACGATACATCTCTTAGTGGATGCGTATATTGTATTATAATATTATATAATGTATTTCGTGTTAATAAAATAAAATCATGATGTAAGAACACCGCGAACTTATGCGACGATCCAGTGTACAAAACAAGTAATTGATGTTGCTGGGTGTATGTAGTGTTCTGAGGAGAAAGGATTCATTGTGGCAGTTCTTTTCTGATCCGTGACGAATATCTGAAGTGTCAAGCAACCACCCTCAAAGGCCTCGAATTACATTTCGTAGCTGCTGATACTGTGAGATCTGTCTAATCCGCTTTTAGTAGTCCGATGAATCCAGGACCGTTGTAAAGTTTACTTCCTTCGCTTTCTCTTTTGCAGATCTTACAATTTGAAAAAAGCGACTCAGATATCCATTCAGATACTGATAAGATCTCATTAAGGGGCAAACTTGCTTTAAATATCCGGAAACGCGAAATTGTGCACTTCACAGAACGTAAAAGTATCCTATGAATTACAACTGGCATCAGTCGGCTCATAGTTTACCAGTATGTTTCAAGATGTGGGAAAGTATATTGATCACAGAGGCTCAATCTTGGGTAAAGCATGTGGCAGACTTCGATTCGCTGGTAGGATACCGAGAAAATACAATCGGTCTGCAAGGAAGATTAATACCAAACACTATGCGCCCTCTTAGAATATAGCTCAAGTGTGCGGGGCCCATACTAAAAGAACTGAAAGCTATATTTGACTATACAAAGAAGAGCAGCGGCAGTGGAAACAGATTTGCTTGACTAGCGGGGCGGAAGTGCTGAAAATCTTGGCCTGGCAGACACTTGAATAAAGACGACAACTAATCCGTCAAGGCCTACTAGGAAAATTTCAAAAAACAGTGCGAGGAACACAATGGCACACCTGAGCCTCCTGTCGCCCTGTTAGGGACCTCGAAGGCGACAGTAAGCAAACAGCAGCGCGAGTAGCGACGCTTAAACTGTCAGTCTCAAAAAAAAAAAAAAATGGTTCAAATGGCTCTGAGCACTATGGGACTTACTTCTGAGGTCATCAGTCCCCTAGAACTTAGAACTACTTAAACCTAACTAACCTAAGGACATCACACACATCCATGCCCGAGGCAGAATTCGAACCTACGACCGCAGCGGTCGCGCGGTTCCGGACTGTAGCGCCTAGAACCGCTCGGCCACTCCGGCCGGCAAACTGTTAGTCTCCCCGCACTTCTAATGCCAATCGAGCTGGACAGAACGCCAACAATGGAAAGTGCGTTCAGCGAACTGCTAATACAGCTTAAAGCCGACTCCACAGGGGAGGTTTTAGGTTATGTTAACGTGGAGCTATGCGAGCGTTGTGGCGTCGCTTCCTGTTATTGCACGTTGAGGATCCACTGCCTCGCGTGAAACAAAAAATAAGTTCTGCGATAGTTCTGGGACGTGCTATTCGTGCCGTATAGTATTCGTCGTTTTCAGCCGAAGCCCTTATTTCACGGGTTCCATATTTAAACTTGGACCCTATCGATAACGTGTCGTTACTGATACGATTTCTATTTATAAAATGACAGGAAACGTTGTATTTGTGATTAAAGAATTTTCGTGTTTTGTTATTTTCATGTTATAAACCGCGTGTTACAGAGGTACAGCCTATTAAGGCAACCGCACATCAAAGATTCATCGAAAGTTCGTCGTCATTGATAAAATTTGTTATACTGAAATGTCTGTTAATATCGACGATTAAAGCCTCCAGAAGATAGTAACATAAAATACAAGGTAGTGCGTTATAGTAGGCCAGTGTAGAATAGCTGGTAGAGGTGTGGAGTTAGAAAACAAGGGGGAGAGGGTTTGCGTCTTATTGTATCCAGTTTTCTTTTCCACATTCTCGTTTTCTAAATGGTTTTGGGGCTTCCTTATTAATTAATAGAAATATTTTCTGTAATATTAGATATTATATAAGGCCGCCCACTCTCAGTAGAGAATCTATCCGATCTATATACTACAGACAGAAAGATAGTATATATATATATATATATATATATATATATATATATATATATATATATGGATAGGGGAGTCAGTAAGATGGCTAAAAAAATGTTTTGTTGAAGTCAATTTCTTTAACTGCAGCTTAAGCTAATCTCTTCTAGTTAAATTCGGTCTCATAGTTGTGCAAAAACATATGTTATGATTAAGGTCTGTAGAGACAGTCTTCTGCTACTCGGAGATCTCGATAGTGTTTACCTTGTCAACTTGTAACTTAAATGTTTAGATAAGGAGGTTCCGAGAGTCTGTCGAGCGTAGGAACACTTCGTAACTTGAAATCACTAAATGTTGAAAGAAAGAACATAATTTACATTTTTATTAACGGTAACCAGTTATATATTGAAAATTGTTCCAGATGATAAGCAAATATTCTTCATTCCGTTAATGTCACTATTGCAGTATTACAATTCTGAAAAAATCTAAGATGGCCGCTCTTAGCAATACCGCAAAATTACGCGGTAGGACGGACTCTAAATAGACGTATACCGTCCCCCAGGTCTCGAAGCAAAGTACTTTCAGATTACACATTGGTAGTTCGTTATGACAATACAAACAGAAGCGAAGTGTGTGACAGGACGTTGAGCTTTCTTTCGCAGTCTGTAAGCAACGTTATTCCTTGATATAAAATTAAATCATATACCGTTTCGTGCAGTTGCTCACCACGATGCCCAGAGCACGCTGTGTCTACCGTGCTACTCCACATCGCAATGGAGAGCCCCACAGTCGCTCGCCACGATGCCCAGAGCACGCTGCACCTCGTCAAGTTTGATTTCTCGTCAGCATCAACGACAGCTGCCTCGCCCCAGGGCAACAAATACGTAGAACGAATGCAAGCAGCAGACTGACGACCATAGAACACTCACAGACAGATCGCGCACAGTTACCGACTGCCGCTGTGCCTCGTCAAGTTGGATTTCTCGTCAGCATCGACGACAGCTGCCTCGCCCCAGGGCAACAAATACGTAGAACGAATGCAAGCAGCAGACTGACGACCATAGAACACTCACAGACAGATCGCGCACAGTTACTGACTGGTTTTGCACGAATAGTTTAGCTTTAAGCTTCGATGAAGTACTGCTCATTCAGTATTCGACTGTCAGAAATAGCCCACTTACTATTAATTTGGTATACCAATGAGATATAACAAATAACGTAAAAAGGTCTATGTTCTTACGCGTGCATATTGATGAAAACTAAAGTTGGTAAAACGATACAGTAGACCTGCTAAAACGTTTAGTTGCGACTGCTTTTGCTGCTAGAATAATTGCCAATTTTGCGGAATATAGCAGTAAGTTGACATATTTTCATTCACTGGTATCTTACTGGATAATTCTCTGGGGTGGCTCCTCATCGGACAAAAGAAAGTAATTGAAATTGTGTGTGGCACTCGCACACGATATCTTGTTGGTATTTCTTCAAGCAGGTGGGAATTTTAACCACAACGTCACATTTCAAGGTTGTTGGAACATTTGGTTCAATAGGACAAAGTCCGCCATTACCTAGCCTTGGTCTTACAAAAGCACATGTGTTCAGACATGAAATATGTCATTGACAATCGACCTGATTGGTCCAAATGGCTCTGAGCACTATGCGACTTAACTTCTGAGGTCATGAGTCGCCTAGAACAGAACTAATTAAACCTAACTAACCTAAGGACATCACACGCATCCATGCCCGAGGCAGGATTCGAACCTGCGACCGTAGCGGTCGCCCGGTTCCAGACTGTAGCTCCTAGAACCGCACGGCCACTCCGGCCGGCCAATCGACCTGATTCTGGAAGTACAACACTAGGCGGAAGAATGATCTGCATTACCTTTTGATAAACATGCCGTTATAAAACTCTTGGACAGCCTAGCTATGGAACTAAACTGTCTGATAGATGATAATAACGTAGTCGCAGTAGACTAGCGGGTATGTCACTCGAGTCACGGCCTAGAGATTCTGGGTTCATCCCGGATAGGGGGGAGGATTTTTCCTGGACGACCTCAGGTCCCCTGAACCTGTTATCAAAACGAGTACCAGGCCACTCTCCCGGAGGTAAAACGCGGCTTGGGCGAGTGACCCGCCATCCCTCCCCCTCCTAGTGCCGCAGCGATTAAAA
This sequence comes from Schistocerca serialis cubense, assembly GCF_023864345.2. NCBI lineage: Eukaryota > Metazoa > Arthropoda > Insecta > Orthoptera > Acrididae > Schistocerca > Schistocerca serialis. Next base: position 913,975,151 of record NC_064641.1, on the reverse strand, counting down.
ACGCTGCACTCTACGTGCACCCAGGCCGATTCCGGTGTCACGGGCTTACGTAACAAGGTTGCTTAGTAAGTAACAACCCCTTGTATACCATAGAGCAGTGGTTCCTATCCTGAAGGTAGTTACCCCCTGAGAGGAAAATGAAATTTTCTGAGGGGTAAAAATTGAACGCTTCGATTCTGTTGCAATCACGAGACTAAATTATTTTCAAAAGATTGTCACTATTATTATAATTTTGTAAGACTCTAATATTATTTACACAAGTTAACAATACTTTTCTCAATTAGAAGCTTTAATGCGGTGCAGGTTACAGGTTCCTCACATAGTCCACTCACTACACATTTACGTAGTCTTTTTCCAGTACATTTCTGATGATGAAAGTGAGACATATACGCAGTAAATGCTAAATATCACAAGAAAATGTCTTCTCCAGGTTGTAGATAATACCTGCAGTAATCCAGCAATTGCTTCATAACTTGCTTCCTAACAGATAAGCGAATTAATTGACAGCACGGCACAGCAGTAACTACATAAGGGCTACTTTAGTGCTGTACACAGTTTTACTATTATTATTACCATTATTATTATTATTATTATCATTATTATTATTATTATTATTATTATTGCTAGCAGCTGTGGTCAGGCACAAAGCATTAATAGCCCGTAGTCTCCCAATTTCCGCCAGTTCAGAAGTAAGCAGTAAAGGGATTTACGAACAGTAAATATAGTGTACAGATTTTAACTTTGCTGATTTTAAATGGGGTTTCAGTGTGCAGGTCAAGCAAGTGCCGCCTTGGAGAGGAGTAACGCAGAGAAGTATGTTTTGTAACAAGTGTCTACCTTCACTCTGCATAATTAGCTGAGAAAGAGTTACACGTAGCATTTGCGATGCACGACGAATTTCTTCGTCATTCATTCCAACCCCCCCGCCTCCCCCAACCCCCCCTCCTGCAAATACATATACTGAATATCATTCACCTTTCATCATTTTAAAAATAAAGGTGTTACAAGAATAGTCCTTCAATCTACGATTTACGTAGGTGCTAAAGTTCGGGGAAGTGCGGGGGTGGGGGGGGGGCAACAGTTGGCAGCGGGGGAGGGGCAGGGGTACTAGATAATGTCTCATTGCTCTCAGGGGTAATGGTCTAAGAATAGTTGGCAACCACTACCGTGGAGGAACTATCGAATAGAAAATAATCAGTCATTTATCCACAAAGAAAGTGTAAATACCCAACTTGTTCTAGGTTTTTTCTGTTGACGTGTTCCACATTATAACGTTTATCGCAAACACGTAAGGAGCTACTAACGCCCCCCCCCCCCCTCCCGCCCCCCCCCCCTCACCCTTACGATAACTGACGACAGCGCCGACAGGAATGACATCTGCCTACAGCACTAAAATAAAAGAAAATTGTCGAATCATAAAAACTGCGGACCCGTACAACGTGGTACACGATAGGAAGGAAGAAGAACAAAGGATGTAGAGTTATACGTAGATACAGTTGTGACGTCACATTTGACTTTCGGACATGTCTGAACTGTACAGAGCGGAATCCTTACTCGGACGCAGCGTGCGTGTTGCTAAACCGACGGGCGCGGGACCAGTTTCGCAAAGAAGGCCGCGCTCCCAGCCCCAGACCAGAGGTCCTGGTATCGATTCCCACCGCCGCCGCCGCAGCCACACCCCACAGGTGCCGCGGTGGGCAGACACTTTGCCAGCGCCCCCACCCACCCAATTCTTCAAGCGCTACTTTCGATGGGGGCGGACCACGACCCAAATCGCATCTCCGTTTGTCAGGCGCGGCGGTCGCAGTTCCCGATTATGACCCGCTATAAATTCTATTTCCTTTTCAGCGGCTTCGGTGGAGGAAAAGAAAGAAAACGCGTAGCGAAAGATAAGCAGCCGGTCCCCTACGGAACATCCACTATAAATTTTCTCCAACCTGTTCGAAGTAGTTTTCTGCGAACTAAACCCACGGCCCAACATTTTACCACATATGTATACTACATTGTTACTATTTTTAGAACACAATACTAAAAACTCTTTAAGAAGCAAATCGGTGCTAAGAATTGTACTTTATGAATGACAGTTTTTCTTTCCATCTGAATCTGGTAAGAAATTGGCAGATTATAGCAGTGTATACAATGAAGGAAGATTAGAGATTCTAGGCGCTACAGTCTGGAACCGCGCGACCGCTACGGTCGCAGGTTCCAATCCTGCCTCTGGCATGAATGTGTGTGATGTCCTTAGGTTAGTTAGGTTTAAGTTCTAGGGGACTGATGACCTCAGAAGTTAAGTCCCATAGTGCTCAGCCATTTGAACCATTTCAAGATTAGGGTTTATGGTGCCGTCGACCACAAGTTCATTCGAGACGGATTTGAGAAACACGGGGAAGTAAAGCCGATGATTTCAGTGGAAGCATTGCGGCACTTGCCTTGAGGGGGTAGACTAGCTTGACGCTCGAGTTTGGAACCGACAATCGTGGTTCTTTTTCAATGAAATAAAGAACAAATTACAAAACTGTGTATTAACCTTTATTGTGCATCTTTAAGATACAATCATATATTTTGTTAAATAAATAACTTATACCCAAAGGACAGTAGACGATATCAACAAAAGGCAGCCGCAAAAGTGGTTGGTGGGAGATCTAAACGTCACAATTTTCAACCTAGAACAAAATTTCGAAAACTTCTTTGAAACTGATAATATCGTCTAAAGCAGTATGTAGGGGTATTTAAAAACTGTTTTTAACAAAATGGCGGTACTCTGAAATAAAACTCACTTTCCTCGACAAAAAAGTCGTTATATAAATGTGCACCAAAAATCGAATTTAAAATATATCGCAAAAGTTCAACGTACTGCAGCAGAAAAAAACGCCACCTCACAACTTAGGAAGAGATATAAAGTAATTGCAGGTATAAGAGGGGTATTCGGAAAGTAAGGAACGATCGGTCGCGAAATGGAAAATACAGTGCAAATCTGATGAAGCTCTGCACAGATGCGTTGGGCACTGTGTCTAGTACGCCCGTCGATCGCATCATGTCTCTCTTTCCAGTTCTGAGCTCACAGTGAGAACGTAAGATGGCTGGAAATTAGCCTCTTCCGCCAAGTATGAGGGTCTGGCGAAAGATTTCGCCTGAAGCTATGCAATCTACATAACATAACTGTCATGTGGTTCGTTCTACATGACAATTTTCGGCCACACTCTGAAGGGGCAACGAAGATGCTACTGCAGCGTTTTCGATGGGAAGTGTTTGATCACCCACAATACAGCCCGTAATTGGCTACCCCTGCGGTTCATCTCTGCTCAGATGAACTGCTGGCTATGAAGAGAATATTTTGACACAGACAACGAGCTGCAGTCCAGAGTAGAAAATTGTCGAAATGCACTGGCGGCTGTCTTCTATAACGTGGTAATTGAAAAATTGGTACAACGCTACGACATATGTCTAAATCTGGGCGGCGACTGTATAGAGGAGCAGCTAAAGGTGTAGCTAACAGCTGCAAATAAAACAGGTTTGATTTTCACTGTGGTTTCATTTCGCGACCTATCGTTCTTTACTTTCCGAACGGCCTTCGTATTTCATGAGTTAGCGCTCCTACCGACATGGAAATAATAAGCTATTAAAATTTCAACCCATGTTTTTTAATATTGAAACTGAACAAACCTTTCATCGGCAGTGCGAGCTCCGTACAGATGGCCTTTTCGTCTCCGATGTCGAAACACACCCACTTCGACGAAATTATATCAAATAACTGGCTTCCGCTTACCAATAGAAGCGTAATTTTTTTTCGCGACTGGGATTACTTTTCAACCTTTCTACTAGTATAAATACTTCTGTTTGTTATTTTCAAGCACTCAGGATTTACTTCGTATAGAAAACAAGCGAAATAACAAAACATGCACGTACTTTCAGACTGTTAGCATAAACATGTTACGAAGAGAAATCTTGTTGAGAATAGTATTTTAGTTGATACTAATGCTCTCTGTGATATTATGCGAAATATCCGAAACTAACGTGACCCCTATTTCGCCGGTAACTGTTACAATATTACATCGGTTGCATTCGAGCGCTCGGCTACGCCAGCCCTCCATGCATATATCACGGTTTCAATAATTGTAGCACACTTTATATGACTGAGTCTCAAAAAACAGACTCTCTAAGGAACATCTGAAACCAATAAAAATTAGGCTAAAAAGAATTTCTATCCTGTTTTAACCCTTAAGCAATTTGGGGAAACCACGGAGGACCCAAATCAGAATAGCCTGACGGAATATGAACCAGTCTTCCTGAAACAGTAGCTTTGGCCTTAACAATTTAAAAATATCTTTCCGTCAATATCTAATATCTTTAAGATACGACGTAATGAAAACGTTTATATTTCATCCAATGTCTTTGCGCTGCTCCAACTCACACGACATATAATACTGACATATGAATAAAAGTTCTACCCGTTAATGGGCAAAACATCCAATTGCAAGTGGTTGTGCAGCCATAAGTTGAACTAGTATGTGCCGTAACAGACAGCATTCGAAGTCATACACTCTCAAAATGAGATATTGCTGCATTAATTACATTCCGATAGAGCTTCACCGCTTCAGAATAAAGAAAATCCAAAACACACTCAAGAAGTACGCGGTCGTATGGACTTTACCGCACAGCAATAGCTCCGTGAAAACTTTCTTACTGAATGGCTAAAGTTCTGATGAGCAAAGTAATCTAGTGGTCAAAGTTGTGTTGTTCTATGTTGTTCATTCTCCCACAGTGGCGCTGCAGCTTGTTGTGAGTGTGGAGCAGTTACTTCAGCCACTGCTCAACGTGGTGCAGAAGAATTGCACTAAGCAACCAAACTATCCCCATATATTTACAAGACACTGAATCCCACACAGTGCATTACTTTCCTGAATAATTCATTTCTTTCTTATGCAACACTCATAACAAGTACTCACCGGCCACATTCTTAAGTGAAAGTCGCTTTATTTATCTTAATGACAGCCACCATCTTTTCATACTGTCCCCGTCGCGTCACATTTCGGTTATCTATGAGAAACTGTATTGTTTATTCCTCACGAAACCAGGAAAATTGTCACTTGTCGAGCAGGTAGGTTACCTGAAGGTCAGATACCACCATCGCTGTGCCGTCTCCTGAAAACCGACACAAAGCCAACACTGAATGCATAAGGTGACTACTTGGAGCACGTATATACATGGTGCGGCACAAGTCAGTTAACCGCAGTGCGTTTCTATCCATGGTCAAATTTTAGCTAAGTCATTAAGAAATATCTCCCACGTTAAAAAATCGTGAAACTTGTGCGCTACAAGGTTTATTTAAAGAGAAATGGCAGAACTGGTTTGTTGTTAACACGTGACAATATAAGCTTTGCAGTAACTTGTGCATTCACTGTAAGCGTGAAAGCCGCGAATTATGAACAGAAAATCGTCTACAGAACAGGGCGTGTCTGTTACAGATGTGGTGGAAATCTGATCGAAATTATGATAATGTAAGATGAGGTTTCTCCGCATACACAGCCACGATTCAGGCCAACTATCTACAGATTCCTATAGTAGTTGGTGTTAGAGCTGCACCTTTTTTACACTGAAGTCAGCTGATAGGTATACCTGCTTAAAGGAAGTGCCTCTAACTAAAGGCTCACCTCCAGAGGATGTAATGTTTCCAAGTAGGAAGGAATTAGCATATTTCATCAAAATATAAGAGGTATTAGAGATAAAGTTAGTGAACTGCTAATAGATACTAACTCTGAAATTATTGGTACATCTGAGCACCACTTAAATAATTTGATAATTCAGAGGCTTCCTTTGCCAGGCTACAGATTAGCTGGCTCTTTCTCAAGGAGTTCCTTGCGGGGTGGGGGAGTGGCTCTGTACGTAAAAAACAGTATTTCATTTGAGACCATAGACGTATCACGACACTGCACTGAACAGATATTTGAAAGTTGTGCAGCATTAGTTGAATTTAGTGAAACTAAACTTCTAATTGCTGTTGTTTATAGGTCCCCTAACTCCGACTTCAGAGCATTTTTGCTGAAGCTAGAGAAGGTTCTTGATTCACTTTGTAGGAAGTACCAGAAAGTAGTTCTATGTGGTGACTTCAATATTAATTTTGTACATGATTGTGCAAGAAAAAGGATGTTGGTAGATCTCCTAAATTCATATGATCTGATGCAAACTGTGTTTTTTCCAACTAGAGTGCAGGGAAACAGTAGCACAGTCATAGACAATATTTTTATTCATTCTTCGCCGGCCGCGGTGGTCTAGCGGTTCTGGCGCTGCAGTCCGGAACCGCGGGGCTGCTACGGCCGCAGGTTCGAATCCTGCCTCGGGCATGGGTGTGTGTGATGTCCTTAGGTTAGTTAGGTTTAAGTAGTTCTAAGTTCCAGGGGACTTATGACCTAAGACGTTGAGTCCCATAGTGCTCAGAGCCATTTGAACCATATTCATTCTTCATTACTAGATGGGCATTCTGTTAGTAAAAGGGTGAATGGCCTTTCAGACCATGATGCACAAATATTAACACTAAAAGGTTCTTGTACTCTAACCAATGTCGCATTTAATTACAAACTACGTAGGAAAGTTAATTCAATAGCAATAGAGAATTTTTTCAAAACTTGTCAAGGAACAAGAGTGGCAAGATGTTTATAGTGCTGATAATATAGATGGCAAATAAAATGCTTTCCATAACACATTTCTCGTGCTCTTTGATAGTTGCTTTCCATTAGAACATTCTAAACAGGGTACTAGCAGTAATGGACAGCCCGGTTGGCTGACTAGTGGGATAAGGATATCATGTAGAACAAAGCGGGAATTATATCAAAATGTTAGAAGTAGTCACAATCAAGCTACAGTAGCCCATTACAAACATTATTGTAAGGTGCTTAAAAATATTATTAGCAAGGCAAAAAGTATGTGGTACGCAAATAGAGTAGCTAATTCACAGGATAAAATTAAAGCCATATGGTCAGTTGTGAAGGAAGTGTCTGGTCAGCAGCACAAGGTTGACGATATAAAGTCAGTTTGCAGTAATAATATTTCTGATACTGATAGCTCAGATATATGTACAGTATTTAACAACCATTTTCTGAGCATTGCTGGTGAATTAAATAAAAATTTAGTATGTACAGGAAATCATGTAAATTTCTTAGCAAATGCCTTTCCGAGATTGACGTCTGAAATACTCCTCTGTGATACAGAGAAAAGGGAGATTGAGACAATAATCAAATCAGTGAAGACTAAGGACTCTCATGGTTATGATGGAGTGTCTAGTAGAATATTAAAGTACTGTGCTGCAGATGTTAGCCCTGTATTTAGCCATATTTGTAATTTTTCCTTTAGGAATGGTCAGTTTCCTGAGCGATTAAAGTACTCAGTAGTAAAGCCACTTTATAAAAAGGGAGAAAGGGATAATGTAGATAATTTTAGACTTATTTCTATGCCATCAGCGTTTGCAAAAGTTATCGAAAAGGTTGTGTATGTAAGGTTAATTGATCATTTTATATCACACGATTTGCTGTCAAATGTACAGTTCGGCTTTAGAAGTCGTTTGACAACTGAAAATGCTATATTCTCATTTCTCTGTGAGGTACTGAATGCGCTAAACAAAAAGTTTCGAACGCTTGGCGTATTTTTTGATTTAACAAAGGCATTTGAGTGTGTTGATCACACAATATTGCTCCAGAAGTTGGACCATTACGGAATAAGGGGAGTAGCTCACAATTAGTTCACCTCTTACTTTAGCAACAGGCAGCAAAAGGTCATTATTCACAATGTTGATAACGGCTGTGATGTGGGATCTGAGTGGGGTACTGTCAAGTGGGGGTGCCCCAGGGATCAGTGTTGGGGCTGCTCCTGTTCCTTATTTATATAAATGATATGCCCTCTAGTATTATGGGTAACTCTAAATATTTCCGTTTGCTGATGACACTTGCTTGGTAGTAAGGGATGCTGTGTGCAACATTGGCTCGGATTTAAATAGTACTGTTCACGACCTACGTTCCCGGCTTGTAGAAAATAAACTAATGATAAATCACAGTAAAGCTCAGTTTTTACAGTTTCTAACACAATTCAAAAAACCATGACATTTTAATTTCACCGAATGGGCATATGATTAGTGAAACCGAACAGTTCAAATTTCTAGGTGTTCAGATAGATAGTACACTGTCGTCGAAAGCCTACGTTCAGGAACTTGTTCGAAGACTTAATGCTGCCCTTTTTACTATTCGAACGGTATCTGAAGTGAATAAACGTTCGACACGAAAATTAGTCTACTTTGCCTATTTTCATTCGCTTATGTCGCGTGGTATTATATTTTGGGATAACTCTTCCCATTCTAAAAGGATATTTTTGGCTCAGAAACGGGCAATGAGTGCTGTAATTTCATTAACCTCTTGTCGACACCTGATGACGAGTCTGAGTATTTTGACATTAGCCTCAATATATATTACTTACTGTCATTTCTTATTAACAATTTTAGCTTATACCCAAGAATAAGCATCTTTCACTCAATTAATACACGGCAGAAATCAAACCTGCATTTGGATGGGACTTCCTTAACTCTTGTGCAGAAAAGTGTGCAGTATACTGCTGCATGCATTTTCAATAAGCTACCACTCAAAAATCTTAGCAGTAATGCACGTGCTTTGAGATCTAAACCGAAGAGTTTCCTCATGAGTCACTCCTTCTATTCTGTCGAGGATTTCCTCGAAAACTTAAGCTGATTCTTGTTGTATTGTTGATTGCTTTTACTTGAACTTATGGACTAAATTTATTCGGGTACAAAAACATTATATTTTTATCTGTTATTACTTTTATGTTGTAATTTCGTGTTCTGACATGTTCCATGGCCTTGGAGATTTGCTCCTCAATTTGGTCCTATGGCACTTGAGATGTAAATAAATAGATAAGTAATGTTAAAAGTAGTTACTACTGAAAAGCACAGTACCCCTGTACGTGGAGGCGTACGAAACAACCTCACTTTGCAGCAAGACTGTGCTCCACCGCACTGCAGATTACAGGTGCACGCAGTTTTGGATGACAATTTTCAAAAGTGAGTAGGAGGGCAGGACAAAATTCATTGGTCTCCATGATACGGGGTCCTTTTCAATGTTGTGGATATTTAAAAACAGTGTATTCAGTTGTTGTTGTTGTGGTCTTCAGTCCTGAGACTGGTTTGATGCAGCTCTCCATGCTACTCTATCCTGTGCAAGCTTTTTCATCTCCCAGTACCTACTGCAACCTACATCCTTCTGAATCTGCTTAGTGTATTCATCTCTTGGTCTCCCTCTACGATTTTTACCCTCCACGCTGCCCTCCAATTCTAAATTGGTGATCCCTTGATGCCTCAGAACATGTCCTACCAACCGATCCCTTCTTCTGGTCAAGTTGTGCCACAAACTTCTCTTCTCCCCAATCCTATTCAATACTTCCTCATTAGTTATGTGATCTACCAATCTAATCTTCAGCATTCTTCTGTAGCACCACATTTCGAAAGCTTCTATTCTCTTCTTGTCCAAACTATTTATCGTCCATGTTTCACTTCCATACATGGCTACACTCCATACGAATACTTTCAGAAATGACTTCCTGACACTTAAATCAATACTGGATGTTAACAAATTTCTCTTCTTCAGAAACGCTTTCCTTGCCATTGCCAGCCTACATTTTATATCCTCTCTACTTCGACCATCATCAGTTATTTTGCTTCCCAAATAGCAAAACTCCTTTACTACTTTAAGTGCCTCATTTCCTAATCTAATTCCCTCAGCATCACCCGACTTAATTAGACTACATTCCATTATCCTTGTTTTGCTTTTGTTGATGTTCATCTTATATCCTCCTTTCAAGACACTGTCCATTCCATTCAACTGCTCTTCCAAGTCCTTTGCTGTCTCCGACAGAATTACAATGTCATCGGCGAACCTCAAAGTTTTTATTTCTTCTCCATGAATTTTAATACCTACTCCGAATTTTTCTTTTGTTTCCTTTACTGCTTGCTCAATATACAGATTGAACAACATCGGGGAGAGCCTACAACCCTGTCTTACTCCCTTCCCAACCACTGCTTCCCTTTCATGTCCCTCGACTCTTATAACTGCCATCTGGTTTCTGTACAAATTTTAAACAGCCTTTCGCTCCTTGTATTTTACCCCTGCCACCTTTAGAATTTGAAAGAGAGTATTCCAGTCAACATTGTCAAAAGCTTTCTCTAAGTCTACAAATGCTAGAAACGTAGGTTTGCCTTTCCTTAATCTTTCTTCTAAGATAAGTCGTAAGGTCAGTATTGCCTCACGTGTTCCAGTGTTTCTACGGAATCCAAACTGATCTTCCCCGAGGTTGGCTTCTACTAGTTTTTCCATTCGTCTGTAAAGAATTCGTGTTAGTATTTTGCAGCTGTGACTTATTAAGCTGATAGTTCGGTAATTTTCACATCTGTCAACACCTGCTTTCTTCGGGATTGGAATTATTATATTCTTCTTGAAGTCTGAGGGTATTTCGCCTGTTTCATACATCTTGCTCACCAGATGGTAGAGTTTTGTGAGGACTGGCTCTCTCACGGCCGTCAGTAGTTCCAATGGAATATTGTCTACTCCGGGGGCCTTGTTTCGACTCAGGTCTTTCAGTGCTCTGTCAAACTCTTCACGCAGTATCGTATCTCCCATTTCATCTTCATCTACGTCCTCTTCCATTTCCATAATATTGTCCTCAAGTACATCGCCCTTGTATAGACCCTCTATATACTCCTTCCACCTTTCTGCTTTCCCTTCTTTGCTTAGAACTGGGTTTCCATCTGAGCTCTTGATATTCATACAAGTCGTTCTCTGATCTCCAAAGGTCTCTTTAATTTTCCTGTAGGCGGTATCTATATTACCCCTAGTGAGATAGGCCTCTACATCCTTACATTTGTCCTCTAGCCATCCCTGCTTAGCCATTTTGCACTTCCTGGCGATCTCATTTTTGAGACGTTTGTATTCCTTTTTGCCTGTTTCACTTACTGCATTTTTATATTTTCTCCTTTCATCAATTAAATTCAATATTTCTTCTGTTACCCAAGGATTTCTACTAGCCCTCGTCTTTTTACCTACTTGATCCTCTGCTGCCTTCACTACTTCATCCCTCATTCAGTACAAAACCATTAAACCTAAATTGAACAAGAATTTGAAAACACTTTTGCTAATAATGGGAAGTGTTGTGACAAGATACGTAAGTCAGTGCCTAAACTATGAGTTAAATGTCTACATAACTGTGGAGACCACTTTGAACATTTTCAGCTGGACAAATTACTCTGTATAAACCATTAAAGCTACAAAACACTATACTCCCTTTTTGGTTGACCGACTTTCGCGACATCCTGTACCTACACGATTCCAGTTCCCGTAATTTACGTGCCGGTGGTTTGCGTGCTGAGATGGAGCCCGATAGCGTGCCAGACGTGTCCTGTCGTGTGCTGATCAGGATAATTTGGTGGCCGATGCTTCTACAAATCGCTATGTTACCTTAACTATGGAAAAGAGTCACAAAACCAACGTACTAGCATTCAACATAATTTTCTTTTATCTTAAATGAAACGTTCATAATGGGCCCCATTAACATTGACACCCGCATCTATCGGCTGTTGCATTGGATCAATGCCATAGCGATGTGTGTAACTTACCAGGCTTCCAAAATCCGGACCCAAAAACTGTCCGCACTAAGTAGCGGGATTCGAAAGACATTACTCTCACAAGTGTTTTGTGCTTTTAGACCCATGGAACATGGAAGCCAGCGAAGATGTGTACCTCTGCCTTTCCATCCACCATGTAATCTATTATTAGCAGCAGGTTAGGTAGAATAGTCACTAAGAGAGCGTTATAAGTTCGACCGTTGAGCCTGGTTGGAAAAATGGAAGTCACACTAATGACAGGTTGTTGCAATAGGTATCGTACTGCTAGAGGTGATAAAAAAAATATGTTCTGATTTCAGACGTTTTATCACACACCCTACCGAGCGAGGTGGCGCAATGGTTAGTACACTGGACTCGCATTCGAGAGGACGACGATTCAAACCAGCGTCTGGCCATCCTGATTTAGGTTTTACGTGATTTCCGTAAATCGCTTCAGGCAAATGCCAACATAGTTGCTTCGAAAGACATGGCCTATTTCTTTCTCCATCCTTCCCTCATCCGATGGAACCGATGACTTCGCTGTTTGGCCCCTCCCCCAAATCCACCAGCTAACTAAGCAGTCACGCTGTCTACATGAAGGCGATACAGATCGAACATTTAAACTGATTCTTGCATTCTGGTAAGACGTATTTATGGGACTATTTCGTTTTGATAACAATGTAATGTATGTAAATATGTCTTCAATTAATACAGCTTAGTGCAAAAAGAAGACTGCAATACATGAAAAGAAGCCTTTTCCCCCTGTGAGTGAGTCGTCTGACTGGATATGTACTCCAGTCTCTCTGTTCCTATACAGTTTTTTTTTTTTTCCTGTACGGCTCCCTACAATACCATTCAGTTATTTTTTGGTCTCTCAACATATGTCCTACCATCTTATTCCTTCTACTATTTTCTGATTTTCCAAGTACTTCTTTTCTCGTTTAAGCTAGACAGTACCTCTTGTTTCTTATCCGCATGATTCTGTATCACCATAATTCAAATTCTTCTCTTCCTTTCCGATTGCTTACGACACCGTGGTTCAGACGTATATCTTCTGAAATGAATTATACGTAGAATAAATCGTTGTGATGTGCATTAGGGTAATCATTTCCATGCTTCATACATCTTCCAGGAGCTTATGTATCTACACGCTAGCTATTTGCATACTTGTTCAGAGTTCTGTTTACCAAATGATTAAAATGAACTTCATTCTAGATTTCGTACTGCTAACAGACGCAGACACTGAGAACACCAGCTGACGAGAAGTGTCCGTGCACCCATATGTAACGCGGAACTGACCACCGTATGTGAGGAGAGGCACATCGCCATTATAAAATGAAGTGGGGAGTAAAACCAAGAGCAGGCACATCTCATGTGCTGATGGACAAGGACCGTCGAGCACTGCGGAGCGTGTTTGTAAAACATATCGCGTGGAATCAGCGGAATGAATCACACGTGATTTCCAAAGTGCTGTCAGCAGTCCTCATAGCACAGTCGCTGTGTGTGGAGAGTTAAAAGGTATGGGCTGTAACCGTCTAGAAGCTCGTCCTAAGTGATACATTTCTGTAGTCCAGGCTAAGCGGCACCTGAGGTGGTGTGAACGACGGAGCCACTGCACAGTGGATGGCTAAAAGCGAGTGATCTGCAGTGACGAACCACGCTGTGTCCGGGGGCGGTCAAGTGCAACGGCTTCGTTTGCTGAAGCCTGGAGGACATTTACTGCCATCATGTGCAGCACCAGCAGTGAAATAAGGAGGAACTGATTTTCAGTGTGGGGGTGGTTTTCGTGGTTAGGGTGAGGTCCTCTTACTGAGTTTAAGAGAAAGCTAAGTGCGGAAGGATGTGAACACATTTTAAAGCATTGTGTGCTGCGTGTTCATGTCGTAAAGGAGTAGTTGGCTGACGGTGAGTGTATCAAGTTCAGAGTGCACCATGCTATAAAGCAATGTGAGGCAATAGCTGGTGGACAATAACACTCATGAAATGAACTGGTCTGCCCAGAATTCCGATCTGAAGCCAAGGGAACACCTGTGGGATGAGCTGGGACATTGTCTTCGCTCCAGATTCCAGCGTCCAAACTCACTACTTTCTCTGGCTGCCATCCCACTACTGACATTCAGACGTTTCACTGACAGTGTCACCAGCAGAGTTCAGCCCTCCATAAAAACAAAGGGTGGGGTTGAATGACGGAGAAACCATGAGTAAGCCACAAGGAGGTACTCCTCGTCACGGGACATGGCGTTCAGAGGATTGCCCGCTCTGTTTAGGATAGGCGACGAGTTATGTTACATCTGATGACATAGTATACCATTGCTGCAGGGACAATTGTTTCAGAGCACGCTGTCCATATCTGAACATGAGTCTGGAGAGCATATGGTCCTTAGGTGTTTCTATGTTGACCCAAGAACGTCGTCAGTTCTGAATGTGGACTCACTACATACTGGTGTCCAATGCTAAATGTTCGCACATTTTCGACCAGGAAGTATACCTAAGAGCACGTCAGTTTCAGAATGAGTCACGCGACGACCTTTTTCCATCATGCTAAGGAGAGTATAGATGTTTTCTAGAACTAAAACCAACTTTAATCAACGATCTTCACGGAAGTCATCCCTCCCGATGCACGACCACAACAAATCTCTGAAAACGAGCTGTGAAACTTCTTTTATGAAGGTTCTGGATTACAATAGTTTGAACGAACCGATTTGAGACATTACTGTTTTTCGGAAATGATATAAAGATCATTCAACTGAGATCTTCGCTTAAAACTTCCAGTTTTCATAACACTGTTTAAGCGTTTACTGTGAACAGGCTATTCGGCCAATGCCTGAGCTGTAGTTGTTTTAACAATAACGAAAAACGAAGTTCGAGGACAATGGTAACGTCACATCTCAGTACCGCCATGTAGTGGCGTTTTATAAAAGCTTGAATGACCAGGCCTATATCAGCGGGAGGACGACTGCATATCTACCAAACACACATTTCACGTCCTGTCCGGCATCTTTTCGTTTCCGCTTCCGCTTTGCATACGTATCGCTGCCCGCCACTTTGCATGTGGCCTTTTTCGCTTTTGTGCCCACTCCTGCTCCCCCCTCTGTGTATTTTTCTGCCCTCTCGTGCTTCATCGATCTCGGAGCACTCTCGGGAATGAACCGCTCAGACGCTTCAAAGTTTCTCTCATAAGATACGTCAACTCGGCGAGAACTCCAGCAGTTCCGTTGCTAAGAAGCGCCGCATTAATGTTTCAGACCACCGCTGCAGACACGTAACAATGTTAGCGTGTAGAAAAGCGGTGCAGAGCTGTGGAACGTACGCAAATTTGCTCGGAAAGGATTAAAACCTTTTTGTCAGATTTAATCCCAGAGTACCTTCTTCAGAGCAACTCCAGAGGAAAATAAACAAAGTCGTTTTGTAATTAAACTGACAGCAACTTTCTAAACTACTGGTCTGGAGATAACGCTCCTGACGTCAAAGAGAGTCTGTCTGAGGTGCAAATAAGTAGCGCCTGCTCACTAGTCGTGATGGAGAAAAAGAAGTATTCAGCAAGCTTGCCGCGTTATGGCAGATGAGTGGTGCTCGATTTAACACAAAATTTGTGACTCTAGGCTACAACACTGCATGGTGTTCAACTCTTTTAGCGTCTGGGATCGATGGGTTCAGCAGGAACTGACAGGCGACTAAATCGGCAAATGTTGCATCCAACAAAATACATAAACTGTCCAAACGTGGACCACTTCCCTTATTCTGCCTTTAACTTACCATCATCGACGAAAGGTCGAAAATAAACATTTATAGCTGCGCCGCTATCTCCGCCATCTTCCCGTTCTGTTGCGTGCACATTAGCTAGTTAACCTAAAGTAGATTTCTCATCTGTAGTTTTAGAAGAGCCAGTCCTGTATGTCGATGGCTCTGATCTTTGTGAGGCAGAATTGGTTTGTGCTTATCCCAACATGTGTCCTTGATCCTCCCACCCTCCCCCTCCCATCAGCCTTTCCTTCAGTCACACTGTTCAGTTATGTGCTACACTTATAATATTTAATTTTCCTATTCTTTTTACGCTTGTTTTCATACTGATCATGTAATTTTCTTGTTCACTTATCATTCAAGTTTTCGACGCCACTACACCAATGACACATCATGGCAAGTAGTGAAACCAGTTTTTGTAACGACTGTTAGTGATCAGTTGAGCATCAGTGCTAAGATAGAACTCACGTGACACAGTACTACGTATTAAGTCATTTCATTCAGCATATTTACTCTTCATACCGCTGAAACGTTCTGCCTGTACTTCCACGACAATTATCCTCTTTTGTCATATGTTCTGATGATAGGATGTGCCCGAAACGAGTAAAAAAATACAAATTTCAACGATAAGTGAGGTGTTCTTATTAGCGACCAAATAAATTCGTGAAGAAAAACGTTCTCAGTGATGATTTGTACCGAAATTACAATCATCCGTTCGCTGTATCGAAATTATAAAATGTAGGGAAGCAGCATGGTTACAGTATGTTGTCAGCGCAGATCATAAGCCAGACATTTACGTGATATTTTCAGTTTGGAAATAACGTGTCATGAAGAAGTAGGTGCGCCGCGCCGGATTAGCCGAGCGGTCTGAGGCGCTGCTGTCATGGACTGCACGGCTGGTCCCGGCGGAGGTTCGAGCCCTTCCTCGGGCATGAGTGTGTGTGTTCGTCCTTAGGATAATTTAGGTTAAGTAGTGTTCAAGCTTAGGGACTGATGACCTTAGCAGTTAGGTATCATAAGATTTCACACACATTTGAACTTTTTTTTTTTTTTTTTTTTTTTGAAGAAGTAGGTGCGTGATTTCATTTTTTTCTCCCTGTTTGGTTATCTGCTGACATACAAATGAAGCAAAACTATTCCGGAAGGTTAAATATGCGTTTTTGTTTCCCCTAACTGAAAGAAAAATATCTTCTTAAAGATTTTGGAGAAGCAATTTAATAAGGATCACAGTAAATTCTTATCAGTCCAGATGTGTAGGACATTAATAAAAACAGAAATAAATTATGATTGACGTGCTAAGGCTTTCAGGTCTTTGTTCCACATATGTACGCTTTGTACCAATATGCACCTACTCTTCCATGTTACACATGAAATTAATTCATCGTGAAGAATAACTTGTCATAAGTCTTTAACATATGTGTTGCCTGACCGCCCCTAGATCCACCATTTCTACTTTGTCTCGTTGTGTAGCATTTCTACCGATTCGTTTCTTCATAACAAAAGTATGATGAGTTTGAAATATCTGGACATGTACGACAAGTATCGAAAATAGAACGCGTATCACGCACAGACGCTGCATGGGAACTGTTTCTGTCGTGGGAAAAGCTCTTCTCTGAAAAATAGTTAATCCATATCTAAATCTACATCTACATACATGCTCCGAAAACCACTGTGAAGTGCACGACTGAGGGTGCATCCGGTTATTTGTGCCTTTCCCGTTCCATTCACATATGGTGGTCTCCGTGTGTGCTGTAATTAGTCTAATATTATCTTCGGTACCCTACGAGCGTGATACGTCGATATTTGTAGCATGCTGGTTTTGTCGTTGGTATATCACTTTAGATATACACCACCATCTTGTGGCGTTCTGCATACTGTGAAACAATAGTGCAATTCCTAATTCGAAAAACTTTCGTTGCTTCATGTTGCCGGCCGGTGTGGCCGAGCGGTTCTAGGTGCTTCAGTCTGGAACCGCGCGACCGCTACGGTCGCAAGTTCGAATCCTGCCTCGGGCATGGATGTGTGTGATGTCCTTAGGATAGTTAGGTTTAAGTAGTTCTAAGTTCTAGGGGACTGATGACCTCAGATGTTAAGTCCCATAGTGCTCAGAGCCATTTGAACCATTTTTTGCTTCATGCTGTGCGCTTTTGGACAGATTAGTGTGGCACTGTATGACGTAAACCATACTCTCATACCTTAGTTTGTGAAGAGAAACAAAAGTGTCATTCTGTGCTCTGTTTATTTTCCGCTTCAGCATTAGTATGGCGTCCACGACCGCCGGTTAATGAGCCATGTGTGCGCTCATGTGTGGAACTGATAACGAGCAGGCACGTCAGGTCGGCTTCAGAGCTCTCGTTAACGGTTTTTTCGTCGACGGCGCACTTTCGTTCCGCGCTCCCCATCGGTCAAAATCCGAGCCCCTTTTCGCGGCGCTGATTACTCACCCCCTTCACGAAACGCGAAATAATTTCCATTAACGGGCGGCAACCGCTGTTAATACAGACTCCCGGCGTATTCGCGGATCTAGCGGACACAGGGGACGTTTAAGGAAAATGGGATCCCATTACCGAATTCGCGGTGTCGGTGGTATTATGACCACGGTGGATTTGCCTCTGGCTGCTATGATAAACAGCCAGCGGATTACCGCCAGAGCCGGTACTGTGCTCATTAAAATGTAGCGGGCACATCTCTCAATGTACCACGGAACACAAAGCGAAGTATTAGCCTTCAATACGAGGCTCCTGCATGAGAAACTCACGCTACAAAATGAAAATAGCTGGGGAGACTGGCAAGCAAAAGGAAAAAATTTAGTTTCCAGTCGTCCGAATGGTGGTAATTCAACATGTGTGTGCGTTAAAATCCCGTGTATATCATGGTTTGATATCCCAGTATCTACGCAGCTCAGTCTGTAAGCAGCCCAGAAGG
Organism: Schistocerca serialis cubense; assembly: GCF_023864345.2. Lineage (NCBI taxonomy): Eukaryota > Metazoa > Arthropoda > Insecta > Orthoptera > Acrididae > Schistocerca > Schistocerca serialis. The sequence continues at coordinate 913,956,835 of NC_064641.1, read as the reverse complement.
AATTACTTTAGCTTTTATACACAGCTCTGCAGTAGGTGATTGAAAAGTTTATGTTTTATGACTGTGGCCTGATATCACCTAACCTGAAGCTATAGTTCATTCTGTTTCTTCCTCCGCTGCACTCACTTTTGTAGAGATGCCGCAGTATTTCAACACAAAATAACATTTTTACACGGAGAGAAAGAATGCTTTCATATCGTTTAAGGTAACACTCTTCTGGTAATATCAACTTCATTATGAAATTTGTTCTTTCTCAGGACCGCACATTTCAGCCGCTATTCTTCTGTTTAATTCTGATTCTCCACCTGGGTTAGTTAACGTGGTGCGACAGGCGTAGCCTAATATAAGTTTATAACACTCACCAATTGGCATGAACTATGCACTGAACTCATTGTTTGCGCTGTTACGTGGCAACCATGTACACTCGCCACCAAATAACTGCCCTTTATCACTCAAATAAACTTTTTATCTTGTCATCCCGCCCCGTACACAGACTAGTGACGCATACTTCCATTACTGGAAGCATTATTTGTCTGAAATCGTGCCTTGGCTCCACCGCCCATCTCCTGTTCAATTTATGTCCATAATGGAAGGCTTCATAGGTGTCCATCATTTGCCTGTGCTTTTTCCCACACGTTCCTGACATTTCCTAGATTTAATCCCACCGTGCCTCTGTCAAGGAGTTGCTGTAAGAATTATAATAGCAACAAGCACTCGGCAAATTGCCAGTATCCTAATTTATAAGGCAGTAGGGAAGGTGAATCGCCGATTTCGGTTTGTTGGGCGAATTTCGGGAAAGTGGAGTCTATCTGTAAGGCAGACGGCGTATAAAAAGCTGTTGCGATCCATTCTTGAGTACTGCTCAAGTGTTTGAGATCCCCACCAGGTCGGACTAAAGGAAGACATTCGGAAGCGTGCTGCTGGATTTTTTACCGGTGTAACCATTATCAGGCGACAGCGATGCTTCGTGAACTCAAATAGGAACCCTTTGAGGGAAGATGACGTTGTTATCGCGGAGCACTAGTGGGGAAACTGAAGCTAACCGCAGAACGATTTTCCTGCCGTCAACATACATTTCACGCAAGGACCACGAAGATAAGATGGAGAAACCGGGGCCTATACAGTCGTTTCTCCCTCGCTTTGTTTGCGAATGGAACAGGAGAGAAAGTGACTAGTAGCTGTGCGAGGTACCCTCCACCACTTGCACATGGTGGCTTGCGAAGAGTTACATCCACGGTCAACGGACAGGAACAATTCTCAAGACGTAAGAGAAACGACGTTTATTCCCTGCAAGTAAACTTCAGTCCCTTTCCAGTGGTGGTGACCCGCGGCTTGAAGGCCTAATTAAGAAGTAATAATTAGATCAAGAATGATTAATTTACAGCTAAACAGTCAGACAATAACGTAGGTCGTCTAACAGGAATAACAGTTATTGCATCAAGTAATTAGTTGTGAGGGAAGGCCGGTGTTGGAAAACACTTAAAGCAACTGAAATAAGAATGAGGGTTGTCAACGTAATCCGAGATAATGACGTGTAGGCCAATTATTGTTTCCAGAGTTGACTGTAGACCTTGACTGATTGTCAAGGTCCACAGTGGGTGAGAGGATTTGCAGTTAACGAGAAGCATTATTTACAAGTCCGAGCTGTTGATACGGTGCCGTAGGCCACTTGCCCACCTGTTATAGTCCGGAGTCTTGCGGTTCAGCCAGGACGACGATTCGGTGGCGTAGGTGGCGGTGGGCTGGATGCACCGTAGTGAACCCCTGGTTGTGGAAGAGCTCGTGCTCTCTGCGCCTGGCCCAGCAGCTTACTCGGAGAAAAATGCCCTCCGTGGTCTGTACGCAGCCAGAAATGGGCTGCCTGCGACAGAATACTCGGTGCACTATTTTCAGTCCCGTGTATATGCATAACAAACTAGTAGGCGTACGCCGCGACTCTTCCTGAATTTATCCCCTTATTCGCTATTGAACGGTCTTCACTTCTCTGTCTTCCTTTACTCAGCTTCCCGTCCCAGCTGTAGACTCTCGTCTGATTTGTTATTGGTGGATGGGGTGATCAGCCTGTGAACTTTTGCCATTTCAGTTTCTTAGCCCCATCATAGCTTTGCGTTCTGCCTGCCTGTCGAAAACATAGTTTGTAATTTTATACAGCGTGTTCAAGCTAAAAGCAGCTCAGAAAATATTTCATCCACTACAAGATGGAGACTCAATTACAGCATCTGTTCTAGGTGCGGACAGTGTAAGCTGCATGAATACAGTATTCTCCGGACCAGTTTTATTTTGCATACCTTGCCACTTTAGATAGTGTTCATGCTACATTAATCTCCGAAAGTTGGCCGAGATAATTGGTTTTAATATAAACTCTAAGGCAAAACCAAAACTCAGCACACGACGGACTTACCCAGACAGTACAAAAAACGTTAGATGTGATACTCATGTACTGGAAAACAAATGATTACAAATTGAGAAAAAAATAGAGGATTTATTCAAGAGAAAGAGATTGACAAATTGAGCGAATCAGTAACGCGTTTGGCCACGCCTGCCCCTTGTGGAGCTGTCACTCGACTTGGCAGTGATTGGAAGAGTTGTTGGATGTCCTCGTGATGGGTATCGTCCGAATTTCTGTGCAATTGGCGCATTAAATTGTGAAAATCCTGAGCTGGTTGAAGGGCCCCGTCTTTACCAAGCACGAAGACAAACGGTAGAAACTCCCGCCTTATGTGGATGGACATTATCTTGCTGAAATGTAGGTCCTGGATGGCTTGCCATGAAGGGCAAGGGAATGGGACCATAGAACACCGTCGACGTGCCGCTGCGCTGAAAGGCTGACGCGGGTGGCAACTAAAGGGTCCTGCTGTGAAAGGAAACGGCTCCGAGGCCGTCAGCTCTGGCTGTCGGGCAATATGGCGGGCAGCAGTCAGGTTGGTATCCAAGCGTCATCCGGCGCACCGCCAGGCACGTCTTCGATGGTCATCGGCGGTCACTTCGAAGCGGCACTCATCACTGAAGACAGTTCTAATACAGTCAATGATATTTCAAGCTGAAGATGTATCCGAAGAGGCCCCGAACTGCTGTGGGATACCGGCATACTCGCCGCGGGACTCGACATCGGCCATTTCTTTTCGTAAAGGGTCCCTTTGGTTGTCATCCGAGGCACCCTTACAGCACAGCGGCACGTCGACGATATTCTACGCCTCTTTTTGTTACCCATCATGCCAAGCCATCCTCAGCTTACATTTCATCAAGTCAATGCCCTTTCCCGTACGGTGAGAGTTTCTAATGGCTGTCTTCGTGCTTCCCAAAGGTTGCCTTCGCCAGCAAGGTTGCAGGCTCTCTCGCTACTCGAGTGTTGTGAGCATTATGGGCAGGACCCTCCAACTGGCATAGGATTTGACGATCTAACGCGCCAAATGGACAGAATTCGGCACGATATCTTAGGACGACACACAACAACTCTACCAATCAGTGCCAAGTCGAATAACTGCATGCACAGCGCCGAAAGTAGACCAACGCGTTTCTGAGTTTTTCAATTTCTGAAGCTCTCTTACTCTTGAATAAATCTGTACATGTATATGACATCTGTCGATTTCTGTCCCATTCGGATACATCCTGTATGGTGCGTCTTTTCTTTTTGGTGGGGGCGGGCGGTCATGAACGCCCCCACCCCCTCCAAGTGGATCCTCCACAACTGGGATGATAGAGCTGGGGTTAATTCCACACTACTGCGGTGCCTTCACGTCCCCGCTACGAGTGGTGAACGGCGCGCGAAGTTTCGACTGCTGTTCTGTTTGCTAGGGCTCTGACGCCGTCGAAGGCGTCCAGGGACAGCTGTGGAGACGACGCGGCGTCCCCTGGAGGATCCGAGCATCCGCGCCTCGCGCGGAGGAATATTTCGACGTCGCGGCGGCGGCGGCTGCGGCGGCGGATTTAATGGAGGTTCTGCGGTGGCAGAGGAGGAACCGCGCTCATTAAGCGGCGCTGCACCCGGGCGCCGGGGGGCGGCCCGCGCACGCACGGCTGTCGTATCGGTTTCCGATGACCCAGAAAACGCGACGGCTGCCGTCGGGCCGCGGGGAATTATCGTCGGCGAGGATCAAGCGCTCTGCGTGGCGTGCCGCCGGAGTTTGTGTGTGTCCGCGCCGGCTGCCGCCAAGCGCGGGCCCCCGCCGCGATAAGAGGGGGCACGCGAGCTGCGCCACGCCACCTGCTGTCGAGAGTCGGCCCAGCCGCCCTCGCAAGGGGCGCGTTTGCCTCCGTGAAGCACGCCGACCGCCCTTTCCATTGCGGTTGGCGCACGCTCAGCAACCAGCTGCTATACTGTCCTGCCGCGTAACACCGTTGTGATAAAAGTCACGCTATACCTCCTAATATCGTGTCGGACCTCCTTTTGCGCGGCGCAGTGCAGAAACTCGACGTGGCACGGACTCAAAAAATCGTTGGAAGTCACCAGCAGAAATATTGAGCCATGTTGCCTCTATAGCTGTCCAGGTGTTGCCAGCGCAGGATGTTGTGCACGAACTGACCTCTCGATTATGTCCCATAAATGTTCGATGGGATCCACGTGGGCCATCTGCGTGTCCATTGGCTCGAACTGTCAAGAATACTCTTCAAACGAAACGCGAACAATTGTGGCCACATGACATTGCGTATTTTCATCTATAAAAATTCCACGTTTTTTGGAAACATGAAGTCAATTAATGGCTGCAAATGGTGTCCAAGTAGTTCGGTTGTACCAGAGGACCCAGTCCATTCCATGTAAAAACAAGCCACACCATTATGGGGTACGCACAGTGCCTTGTCGACAACTCGGGTCCAAGGGTTTGTGGTGCCTGTGCTACACTCGAACACTGCCATCAGTTCTTACCTGCTCAAATCCTGACTCATCTCGCCAATGTTTTCCATCCGTCTGTGGTTACACCGATACGGTCGCAAGCCCACGACAATCGCCGCAGGTAACACCGTGCTGCTAGCAAAGGCACACGCGTTGGTCGTCTTCTGCCTTAGCCCATTAACGCCGAAATTCGCCACATTGTCCTAACGATACCTTCGTCGTGCGACCCGCATTGATTTCGGAAGATTATTTTATTCAGTGTTGCTTGTCTGTTAGCACTGACCAGTCTACATAGACGCCGCTCCTCTCGGTCATTAAATGAAGACCGTCGGTCACTGTGTCGTCCGTGGTGACTGGTAATGGCTGACATTTGGTATTCTCGGCTCACTCTTGTCACTGTGCATCTCGTAATATTGAATTCCCTAACGATTTCCGTAATAGGATGTCCCATGCGACTAGCTCCAACTACCATTCCGCGTTCAAAATCTGTTAATTCCTGTCGTACGACTATAACCACGTCGAAAAATCTGTGAGAATTTGGATGTGATTTGGCGAATTCTACGAATTCGAATCTCGATGAGTTGAGAGACTGATATGTAGCTTAGTCCGACGTCCGTGTTACTTTGGAAAGTTACAATTTGGTTGTGAGTTGGTGAATCTAACGAATGTGAAAGCCTAAAACTATCGGTTGTGTCTTGTGCTCCACAGAAATGCCAGCAAACTCCGTCTCCGCACTGGTGTCTCTCCTCTTAACTCTAACAAAGGATTTTCTTTATAAATAAGATTACTATTGTTTTAAAATTTGTCATTTGTTAAAACAATAACACCTCACAAATAGGCCGAGTAATTTGTTTACAATGAGGGTGCCCATCTTGCGAAAAAAAAAGGGAATTCCTCGTTAGATTATTTTTTCACGATTTTTTGTAACCTAACAACGACGCACAAAATCGTTCGTTTAACTTTTGGTAATCAGTCGCCTTCAAGAACTACTGTTTGCAATTAGTTTCCAAATTCCGCCGGGGTCACGCTTCCCATAGCGAAGATTTTCGTGGAGCTCGATCGGAACTAGTTGTTGGTCCTAAAAAACTGGACGCTCTGCACAATAGGATGGAAGTGAATCAGCCTGCTACCTTACCTCGACATCGAGGCATCCTTAAGCGTATCGGCAGCTCCATTACATTTGATATGGCACCAATCTTGGTTTCGAAATGGATTCCGGCCAATTTGACTGAAACTAAAAAAACACTTACTTCGCTTGAATGAGAAAAAGCGCAACGCGTATACAACACTGTAAAAAGAGGACGAAACTTGGATATACATGTACGAGTCGCAAGTAAGGGACAATAAAGTACATCGTTGTTCGAGTGAGCTGTAACCAACTGAAGTCGTTGTGTACGCACCGACAAGAAACTGACCTCTCGCTACGTTGGTTGCTCTCAGTGCTCCTGTCCTGACCATTGCTTTACTTGTCACAACGGAGCGATAGGCACAAGTCTGGAAAGTTCTTCTTCCGACGGCGGGACGACGGTTTGTGATGATGTCATCTTTACATCATTTAATCAGATTCCGAAAATATGATGTCCGTGGAGTCCCTTTCGAAAACTGTCTTCAATACCACAGGAAAACATACATTGCTGTATTTGAAAGAATATTAGGTGTCATATTTGACAGCTATAAACGTTAAAACTTACTTTTGTACGTCGGAAAACCTGCAACATTGTTTGCAGTATCTTAGCGAAAACTAGGTCTTGACTTATCCGTCTTAGCTGCCTCACCTCTTATCAAAGTATGCTACATACCACAGACATTAAAATTGATGTCTGAGGGTACGTCAAAATTATCTGCAATGTAGCTATACATTTAACTGCAATAAAAGTAGGACACGTACGTTAACATCATTTTTCAGTATTGTGTATTGTATTTCAATGCACTTGGTCCACCCACCGTTGCATAAGCTTTCTGATGCCATCAGAAAAGACGCTTTTCGGCTCAGTAGCGACTCACACATGCACCGCATCCTTCACTTCTTGGTCCAAGGTGAATCGACGGCTTCTTAATCCCTCTTTAAGTGGACCAAACAATGGAAGAGACAGGATGAGGACTATACGGAGGATGAGCCATTACTTCAAACTTGAGTTGCCGAAGCCTTCTAGCAGTGTGGGCAGCTGTGTGTGGATGCAGCCGTGCAACAACACATCTTTGACAGTAGTCCTCGGTGTTTGCTTCGAACCGCAGGCATTCAGTAAGCATCTCGTTGTAACATGCACTGTTTATTGTTGTCCCATTCTCCCGATAGTGTTCCAATACTGGGCCTTATGCTTGCCAAAATACGGTAGAAGATTGGGTTTTGAAGTTTTTCCTGCTGGGCGATTGTGTATGTATCCATTCCATACACCGGCGTTTGCTCTCCTGCTTTTAATGGTGGATCCAGGTTTCATCACCCAATGATGATTCTAAGAAGCCGTCACGTTAGTTACTATAGTGATATAAATGTTTTCTTGGCAGATGTCGAAGGGCGTTTGTGTGTACAACTCGTTCCGGGGCCAATCTTGTACAGACTTTGAGTCCCAAGTCTGTGTGTGTGTGGGAGGGGGGGGGGGGGTGATTTCGTAGGCAGAATCGTCACTAATGTACAGATGACGTGCCACCTCGTCAGCAGTGACTCGTCTGTCTACCGAAACTATGTCACGTGCACGCTCAATTTTGTCATCGTTTGTGGTCGCGGATGGTCGTCCGGATTTCCTCATGCGTGACACTTTTCCGACAATTTTTTTTAAATTTTGCAATCCACTCATAGACACTACGTTGCCGCAGAACGATTTTCCTGTACTATTCCAAAAGTATTTGATGGACTGCGATACGCCTTCCAGCCACAAAAATCGGATTACCGCTCGTTGTTCCTTTATGGTAAAAACTTCTAGCGGAGCGGATCCTTCTGCAACAAAAAGAAGACAAATGAAGGAGTTACGATCAAACTTTGATGGCAGGAACACAACAGCATAAAAAGAAAGTAAACGAGGACACAGGTCAGTATGAACAATGCAAGAAGCGTTATGTCAACATTGCGGACAGTTTTTGACTTATCGTCGTGGAACGTCTGTAATCGCACTAATAATGCGAAATAACGACAGCACCGATAGGTGAGCAAGGAAGAAAACGTATTTGTGTTTCCTCTTTTAATAACGACATATTAATCAAACGCACACAATTGTGCTGAAGGAAATTACACAATCCCACAAAGTGAGATTAATAAACGTGATTTTCTTTGTTGTATATACATCACAGTAATCTAGCTTTTGCGCTCAGTGATATAATTCGTCTCCATAGCAAAACTTTGGAAGCAAAATATTTGTGAGCTTAAATAACATATGAATGCTATCACGTCGACTCTTATACAAATGCTGCAAGTGTGACAACTGAATACGGCTGTTTTTCACCAATGCGCCAAAATGTTTCATTCAGATTGCTGCCGGACGGCATACATGGAAATGATTTCTCTCGCACACACGTAATCCACTGTCTGCGTGTGTTTTATACCGCGTGTTTGCCAGTTGCGTATTACTCTACGTCACACTGGTTACATGGGAAAAGCAAACGTGTGTTTGCCCGTATAAACACCGCTATATATTCGTATCTCACGCAGTTGTAGTGACCCTTGCCTTCCCACTGCAGTGAGCTCTGCATTTTGTGGACAGGAACCTTCTCGCAGATTGTGCGGTCTTCTGAGTACATGACCGGATTTGCATCACAACGTGATGTCGCACGAACTGAGAATCTGACATTTGTGATTCAGTTTGCAAACTCAGGTGCGCATGTATTTACATTACTCTTCCTACATTTTAATTCTTATTAGGAACATTTGGGTATGTCCGCAGCATGTACAGATATCTAAAGTAAAATGTGAGTTTATAAAACACTGTAGAATGTGCTAAAATTTGGTTTACACCGTTTTAGTTTTTGTACTACACAGACTCCTAAAAAAACTATATTAATAAAAAATTTGAGAAGTGAGGGCAAGGTATATACATTACCACGTACACATAATTAACTATTTACAGCAGAATTCTCTCAGCTAACGTGACGAACGCCTACACTGAATAAAAGTTGTGTACCACAAGTAACTCTTTATATTTACATTTGAAAAACTAGGGTTTCTCGCTCAGACTGTTGTTCAGTTTTAGTAATACTGAAAATTGAAACTGCAAGGTGGCGTACTACTTTCTGTACACTGACCAAAGATATGTTTTCCAAGCTCAAATTATTTCTCCGTACAGTGTTCACTGAGTGAATGTATTAGTTCCGTTTGAACGAGTCCATGTCACTAACCACAAATCCCATAAAGGAGCTTATGTAGAGGGCTATAAGAGGCAGAACAGTGGGATGTGTGAAGAACGAGATGAGTTAATTTCTCGCACCGAGACCGCTTGCCGTCATGGGTATAACAACGTTAAAAAACCTATTGTCTTTATATAGTGATTCAGGATGTGCACAAGAAAAGAAGTCTGCCGGCCGGGGTGGCCGGGCGGTTCTAGGCGCTACAGTCTGGAATCGCGCGATCGCTACGGTCGCAGGTTCGAATCCTGCCTCGGGCATGGGTGTGTGTGATGTCCTTCGGTTAGTCAGGTTTAAGTGTTCTAAGTTCTAGGCGACTGATGACCTCAGAAATTAAGTGCCATAATGCTCAGAGCCAAGAAAATAAGTCTAGTAGAGATAAACGTTTAAATTCATACGTTAAGAGGTATGAGCACTTGCTCATTCTCGATACTGTGAAATAAACCATTTCTCCTGCAAACTCTTTGCCTTCCACATTATGGGAGGATGCTATGGACCAAAACAAGAGGAAAATGCTCAGTAAACATGGTCTTTAAAACGCATACCTTAAGACCTATGCACACTTGTTCATCTACGCTACGGTGAATCACATCTCTTCTATTGAACGAGTGCCCAATCGTCTTAAGGTATACATTTGGATCCCAAGTTTACTGGCAATTTTTTTCTTGTTTTGGCCCGTGCTAGCTCTTCCGAAAACATGGAACAAAGAGCTTGCAGTAGAAACGATGTGTTTCAGAGTATCAAAGATGAAAAAATGCTCGTAGCTCTTAAGGTATGCATTTTAGAGCCCAGGTTTACTAGATTTTATTTGTTGTTTTGGTGTAACGAACATGTCTGCAAAGGGTACAAAAGTATTTTCGAAACATCCTGCATATTCGATTTCTTCGGTTCACAATTTGCTGTTTGGAAGTGCATTTGTCTTATGTACAGGTCTACTGAAGAAATCTTTAGCTTTACCATCAGCTATTGATCGTTAACATGGTAGTGATTAATCAACCGAAATTTCCCATGATTAGAGGCTGGAAGGAGTGATCTGTATTTCCTTCAAAGAAACTTTAAATAGCCAAGATGCCATTCAGTACTATTTATTTCTGATAACCGATTTCAACAGTTAAGATCATCATCTTCAAAAAACTTGTTATACGTTCTGTTCCGTTGTGACTGTGTCACATACTACATTTGACATTATAGTGGATAGTATGTAGCACATTCCAAACAGGTTTGTTAATAATAGAAATAGGTTTGTGACGTTTGTGTTTGACACAGGTCAGACTCCTAACAGAAAGACCGATATCGGACTCTCAGTAACGAATATACCCTCCTCGGATATTAATACACATTTTGCACCTCTTATTCATGCTGACTACCTAACTGTTGAGGAACGATTGAGAGATATTGTCCTCCTCCTCTCCCAAACCAAGGAGGTTTTCAGTTCTTGCAAATTACGGCTGGGGGGAGGGGGGGGGGGGGATCTTTGAGAGACGTCTGCCGAGAGAATCCCTGGAGACCACCCCATACGTTTGTATCTTCTCTTCCAGTGTCTCCGACGCCTCAATGGCCCCGTGTGGGAGGGCATTTTCGTCCATAAACAGAAACTCGGGACCTACGCACCCCTACACAGAGAGACACGCTCAATAATAATCCCTCAGCAGTATCGCTGTACTGTAACGGTTCATCGTTCAAGGCTCTGCAACGTTGTTTTGCTATTGTGCATAACACCTAGGCTATATCGGTGACGTCCATGAACACTCTGTGGCGCGAGGCGTGACCCCTTCCCCTTCCTTCCTTCCTTTTTTCCCTCCCTCCCTCCCTCCCTCCCTCCCTCCCTCCCTCGTCACACTAACTACTGGCGACAGTCACTTGCCACAGTGAAGCGGGATTCGTCGGAGTTCATAACTCTGGACCGCTGTTGCTGACTCTAACCAACATGCTCCCTACAGCAATCAACTGTTTCCCGAAGATGGCGTGGTTAAATGCATTTAACAGGCTTCTATGCATACAAACCAGCCTGATTTAATCGCCGCGAAATGGTTGTCGCAGAGACAATTGTACCGGTAGCGGCTGTAAGGTCTGGAGCGATCCGGTTTGGAGTGAAATCTGTTCCTTTTAAAAAAAAAATAGCTCTGAGCACTATGGGACTTAACACCTATGGTCATCAGTCCCCTAGAACTTAGAACTACTTAAACCTAACTAACCTAAGGACATCACACAACACCCAGCCATCACGAGGCAGAGAAAATCCCTGACCCCGCCGGGAATCGAACCCAGGAACCCGGGCGTGGGAAGCGAAAACGCTACCGCACGACCACGAGATGCGGGCTGTTCCTTGTCGTCTCTGGGGCTACTTATAGAACCTGTTGCAGTATGATGGTCCGTCTATGGCCACCGCCATGCGTTTACATAGCAGTTCCACCTCCAGCGGCCTTCTGTAATCGCGAGGTGACACTTTTGGACACACCCTTTACTGTGTCCGCAATAGTGGCAGTTTGACCGGGTTAGAGCCATCCACGAACTTAGGCATTCAAAATATGTCTATGTCTTGCAGAAATGTTACCGAACCGCACGGAAAGTCTTTCTGATCATTTTCACAACAACCCTCACCAAGCACCGTACTCTATGAATTTGCAACGCAAAAGGAGCGTTTGTGCGCAGACTTCATTGCATTTAACACTTCCCGCTCTCTACATTTCCCTTCACTATCGGCGGTAGGGTGTTCCGTAGCAATTGTCGGTTGTTCCACACCAACTGGTCATTTTTATGTAGCAAGTGCCAGTTGTTCCTTAGCAAGTGTGAAGCAGTGTATAAAAATAAAAATAGAATAACTTGTTTCCATGCATGTTTAGCACATCGCTTCAGAATAGTGTCCAACCAACTGTAATTCAGTGAACTGTAGCATCTGAAAGGTATTCTTCCAGAAATTTGAAAAGTACTTTTGCCTTGCAGTTGATTAAGAACTATAAAAGCAACAAACTCTGTAACGTCATAATTTAAACAGCACAACATGAAAGTGTGCGCTCACCGTCATCAATATTTCTCTTAGGTCTACGATTATGAACACAGTTCTGCAGACTGAAGTTATGCCAGCATGTAAAGAGGGAGGATACCGGTTCTTTAAGCAGTTTCCGTCTACCTTTAGAAAGTCAGGCCTTCGTTATTTATTTTTTCGCCGTGGAGGTACTTTCCCCTCTGTCGTCCCTCACTGGACTTTGCATGAATTGCAGGTTCGGCTGTGGGCTCACGAATGTGTCGTATTTGTTTTTTGACGGCAGATAAGGTCAGTCTGTTAATTGGAGCCTTTGCTTGGCTGAAATGATACTGTTCGTGCCCATGTGGCACACCCTCAGCCAAGCGACTGACAAATGGTGTGATGAACGTAACTTGTAAGTTCTACAACTCCTTGCCCAGACTCTTCAGTTTCCATGCTACTTAATTCTCCGAAAGCAGCATATGAAATTTCAAAACTTACACACAAATCAACAGGTTGGCGTATGAATGGTCAGCCCCGAAAACTAGACTGCTCATTGTCGCCCGCCAGTTGTTGTCTATTGTTTCGAAGCTATTGTGACTACTATTTGTATCGTCAGTACGAAAGCCGTTGCGACTTGGTTAACACGTATTAAGTAAATATATTAGCGAGGTGTATCCTCTTCAAGAAAGAATCGCAATGTTAGAGGCGTACGTGTCTAACCGTTCATTGAAGAAAACTCGGGATATTGTTGCAAAGAAGTTTTCCCAAGCGTTTTCATACCAGCAAACAACAGTATACAGGTTTTGGTGAATAGGTGACGTACTTAAAGGGTCAGTTGCAAACGCAATAAAGAACCTAGCCCCATCCATTCGAAGACCTACTATGGCCGCGGATAGTGCAGCACGAATGATCCGGAGCCCAAAGAAGTTGACACATAAGTTGCCACAACAAGTGAACTTTCGTGTAGGTATTTTCAACGTGTTTTGCACCATATGGAGATGAAGCTCTACAAAACGACATGTGTCCAAGAACTGAAGGAGGAAGATAAGACGAAATGTGTAAATTACTGTTCGTAGCTATAACGAACAACAAAGATTTGGATCTGCTGCTGGATTTCGTTAGTTCATCCATCTGACAGGACACGTTTCTGCACAGCTGTTGTACCAGTTCTTCTTTTGGTGGTGATATACCTTCTATATTCATTGATATGATGGTCAACTGTGGTCCTGAAAAGGACACAGTGGGGATCACATCCACAAACTAGTCGCTGTTCCGCAATGGTACTGTGCTTTTCTACTGCTGAATAAGCTTCTCCAGTCTGGTACAGGTCATCTCATGCCAGACAACTAGACATTGCTCTCAACGAAACTTGCAGGTTGATCACAGGTTGCTTAAGACCTACCCCAACTGATAAGCTCTACTGCCTGGCTGGAATAGCACCACCATGGGTACGCAGAACAGTGGCTGCCAACAAGGAGAGACTGAAAGTGGAACAGGACAGTGCCCATCCACTGCACGGACATAATCCACCACAGCAACGGCTGCGATCGCGAAAGAGCTTCCTGAGAACCTCCGAGAAGCCCACCATTTCACTGGAGAAGGCAAGGCTGGAGTTATGGAAGAAGTCGACGCCTCACCTGCAGACGCCAGAAGCTGAAAAACTACCACCTAGACACAACGAGAGCTGGCTGGTGTGAAAATCTTTAAACAGATTACGATCAGGAGTTGGACGATCCAGAGACAACCTGAAGAGATGAGGCTTCATAACAGAAGATACGTCCTGTGATTGTGGACAAGAACAAACCACAAGCCACATGCTCCAATGCCTTTTGTGCCCAGCATCCTGCACGAAGATTGATCTCCTGCAAGCCACTCCAAACGCCTTGGAGGTTGCAAAGTACTGGGCACATGTAATATAAATACAATTTGTATACATATATGTACATATTTATTGATGTGTATGGCTACTGTAAATTCGTATGTTTCTTACTCGAGAATAATAATAATAACAGAACATATGCAGTCGAGGACACCAGACACTGGTCAATAACCTAACGGTATACCATTAAGGAGGAACATCTTCACCGTGAAAAAATCTGAGTGTGTCGTGTCTTGTCAGCAAGTCGGATTGTGGGGCTATTATTTTTTGAACGACAGTAAACACTGCTGCGTACAGGGTGTTAGCAAATACCCGTCACGAATTATAGGACTTGTAGAGGGGAGTGAGTACATCATATTTTGAGTAAGAACACACATCGGGAAACTTACCGTTTTCGTTCTACAGTAATTTCAGTTCAGATGTTTAACTCACCCACTTCTGCTTGAGGAACTGAATTGGGTGTCATGTAGTACATTTATTAGGTAACAGTTCGAAAGAAAACATAACGAAACATCCATTTAACACTTAAGCACATTTGTTTGTATTAACATATTCGAAAAAGCATACTGTACGTACAGAACAGTACTGATGCATTACAACAGCGGCCCGATGTGGCGACAGCCAACGTTGTTGCAGATCGTGCCGGCAGGTCTTCCTCTGTCTCTAGCGAGGCGGACGGTAAGTGACACCAGGGAACCGCATGACGTGGTACACGTCATCCTGTCTGCCGTACTGCAAACCGGAACAAGCACCCCTGACACTTCCCTCTTTCCCTCAGAAGACGGGGATGCGTTACACATCTGAACTGAAACCTTCGTAGAGCGGAAACAGTACGTTTCCGAACATGGCTTCCTATTCAAAATCTTATGTACTCACTCCCTTCTACATGTCCTAGAGCTGATGATAAACGGGTATTCATTTGACAAATATATTATACTACAACTGACATGTGAATAGATTTACACACAATTTGGGTGAATAGGTCCTGATAAATCAGTACCCAGAACAACCACCTCTGGCCGTAATAACGTCCTTGATCAGCCTGGGCATTGAGTCAAACGGAGCTTCGATGGCGTGTACAGGTACAGCTGCCCATGCAGCTTCAACACGATACCACAGTTCATCAAGAGAAGTGACTTGCGTATTGTGACGAGCCAGTTGCTCGGCCACCATAGACCACACGTTTTCAGTTGGTGAGAGATCTGGAGACTGTTGTGGCCAGGGCAGCAGTCAAACATTTTCTGTATCCAGAAAGGCATGTACAGGACCTGCAACATGAGGTCGTGCATTATCCTACTGAAACGCAGGGTTTCGCAGAAATCGAATGAAGGGTAGAGGCAAGGGTCGTAACACATCTGAAATGTAACGTCCACTGTTCAAAGTGTCGTCAATGCGAACAAGAGGTGACCGAGTCGTGTAACCAGTGGTACCCCATACCATCACGCCGGGTGATACGCCAGTATGGCGATGACGAATACACGCTTCCAATGTGCGTTCACCGCGATGTCGCCAAACACCGATGCGACCATCATGATGCTGCAAACAGGACCTGGATTCATCCGAAAAAATGGCGTATTGCCATTCGTGCAACCAGGTTCGTCGTTCAATACACCATCGCTGGCGCACCTGTCTGTGATGCAGCGTCAAGCGTAACCGCAGCCATGGTGTCCGATCTGATAGTCCATGCTGCTGCAAACGTCGTCGAACTGTTCGTGCAGTTGGTTGTTGACTTGCAAATGTCCCCATCTGTTGACTCAGGGATCGAGACGTGGCTGCACGATCCGTTACAGCCATGCGGATAAGATGCCTGTCATCTCGACTGCTAGTGATACGAGGTCGTTGGGATCCAGCACGGCTTCCGTATTACCCTCCTCAACCCACCGATTCCATATTCTGCTAACAGTCATTGGATCTCGATCAACGCGAGCAGCAATGTCGAGATACGATAAACCGCAATCGTGATAGGCTACAGTCCGACCTTTATCAAAGTCGGAATCTTGATGGTACGCATTTCTCCTCCTTACACGAGGCATCACACAACGTTTCACCAGGCAACGCCGGTCAACTGCTGTTTGTATATGAGAAATCGTTTGGGAACTTTCCTCATGTCAGCACGGTGTAGGTGTCGTCACCGGCGCCAACCTTGTGCGAATGCTCTGAAAAGCTAATCGTTTCCATATCACAGCATCTTCTTCCTGTCGGTTAAATTTCGCATCTGTAGCACGTCATCTTCGGTTGGTGTAGCAATTTTAATGGCCAGTAGTGTATTTGTTGTTGTATTTGCTCGTGGTGAGCAACGATTCGTGTTCAATTGGCCATCAGTCTGTAGTCGGGGCCAGCTATCGTGCGCCAACCAGTATAAACGCTTCCACTAAAATGTTAGTTCTGTGGGTCATGACCCCACGACTCTCTCCCTTGGATCTGCGCTCCTCTCACAGATGTTCCAGCTGTGCCTCGTCTGGCACCCGCTGACAGACGGTGCGGCGTACCGCTTCACTTTGCCACCTGCCGTGGTAGCCTAGGTGACGTGTTTCCCGTGTGAGGTGGGCCCGGGACTGCACAGAGAAGAGAAGCGCCGGACGGCGGCAGTGACAGCCGCTCGCATAAACAGGCCCCCGGGGAGCGCCGCGCAAACAGCCGCCCCCGCCACCCGCGCCCCGCGCCGCTCTGCCGTAACGAGCTGAGTTACGACCCGCCATTAGTACGGGGCGCGGCAGCCAGGCAGCGAGCGTGGCTGCAGCCGGCCTGTTACCACGGTCTCCAACGCCGGCGGGCACGCGTCTCAGGGACGGAAGCGAAACGTGTCCACAAACTTGACACAAACACGTACTGTCTCTACACTACTAAACGCCTGAAACGATCACCTGCTCGCCTCGCACCAATCGCATCTTGCCTATGTAGCGGCTTCCAGGGGTAACATTAAGATGTATTCACTGATCAGCCAGAACTTTACGACCACCTGCCTGATAGCCTGTATGTGCACACTCGGCATGGATAACAGCGGCGAAGCGACGTGGCATGCAAGCAGTGACGCCTTGGTAAGTCGCTGGAGGAAGTTGGCACCACATCTACACACACAAGTCACCAAATTCCCGTAAATTCAAGGGAGAGGGACTATGAGATCTGCCGCCCCGTTCAGTCACATCCCAGATGTGTTAGATTGGGTTCAGATCGGACGTATTGGGGTCTAGAACAGCAATTTTAAAGTGCCACTGTGTTCCTCGAATCACTCCATCAGACTCCTGGCCTCGTGACAGGGCGCATTATCTTGTGGGGAAATGCCACTGCCGTCAGGAAACTCGAGCGTACCGGAGAGGTGTAAGTGGTCTGCAACTCCTTGACCATCGTGGTGCCTTGCACTATCTTCATTGGACGCATGGATGCCCCCAAAGCGTAACAGAGCCGCTGCCAGCTTGTCTCCATCCCGCAGTACCTGTGTCAAGGAGGTTTTCCCAGAAGGAGGAGGGATTCGCGTCCACCCGTCAACCTGATAAAGGATGTATTTGGATTCATCACACCATGCAACGCTCTGCCACTGCGCCAACGTCCAGTGCATATGGTCATGAGTTCACTTCAGTCGTGGTGCTAACATTGGCACATAGATGGGCCGTCGGTTGTGGAGTCCCATAGCTAGACGTGTTCGATGCACTGTGTGTTCAGACATATTTCTGTCACACTCGACTGATGTATCCGAGCTAGTCGGCGATGTCAATGTGGCAAGTCGTATATTGGTCAGACGATGCGTACCGTCGAGGATCGATGGCGTGAACACCAGAGGCACACTCGACTGATGTATCCGAGCAAGTCGGCGGTCGCTGAACATTGTTTGTCGGAAAATCACGCTATGGAGTATGAACGCAAAAGGATTCTGGTACAGACGTCGAGATACTGGGACAGCGTTGTTAGAGAGGCCATCGAAATTCGCACCAATGACGACCTCATAAACCGTGACTGTGGCTATAATCTTAGCAAGGCATGGGAACCAGCGATTGGGTTAATCAAGAGAAAATCGAGCAAACGTATAGTTGTGACGACCACGGCGGACAGAGCCATCACACCAACGTCATCTCAGACGCCGTCGCAATCTGTTCCACCGCGCGACCGTGGCGCGGGGCGCGGGGCGCGGACGGCGGAGTGAGCGCGCCGCGGGCGGAGGGTATTTAAATCGGCCGCCACCGCGACCGAACCCAGTTCCCCCTGTGCAGCCATAGCGTACGGATCTCCGTGACGGCACGTTCACAGGAGCTCAGTCCGTCAGTTCACCTGATGATGGCGATATGTATGATCGCCGAAATAATGTGCCCGTTGGACACTGTAGACAGGCAGTACACCCGTGGATATTTTGATTGTCAAATACGCCGGGAGAACAATCATATAAATTCTAGTGTTTGGAAATGTTTTCTGGAGGTATTTATCTGCAGTGTAGCCTTGTGCCCTGGTGAAAAATGGACGATAAGGAGTTCAGATGAGAAAAGAACAGAAACTTTTCAAGTATGGTGATGCAGAAGAATGTTGAAAATTAGACGAGTAGATCGAATACAAATGAAGAAGTACTGAATAGAATTGAAGAAATAAGAAATTGTTGGCACAGTGTAACTAAAAGAAGGAATCGCCACGTTCTGATGCACCAAGGAATCGTTAATTTGGTAACGGAAGGAAGAGTGAGGATTGAGGGCGGTAGAGAGGCTGGGGGGGTAAGTACAGTAGAGTGTCCAAGGCTTCAATGCAGTAAACAGGTTCAAATGGATAGAGGTTACAGTAACTATGCAGAGATCAAGAATCTTGCACGAGTAGCTTGCAGAGCTGTATCAAAGCAGTCTTCTGACTTAGGACACAGTTTAACCTACCAGTAACCGACAAATGTTTGTGCAGCACGCTACATTTTATTTATTTGTAATCACCACATATCGTCTATGATTTTTACAGGCGTTGTACGTGAAACCGTCATTAGCCACAGCAGGGCTTTAATTTTCTACTTCTAGGACAAAGATTCACACATATTTTTCTCTGTATGTTACTCCACCGTCAGATTACAGGTTGAATTCAACGTTGTACACGGCTCTGAGAAACGATCTTGTTGTGGAACAATTGGTTCTTCAAATGCAAATAAATTACCAGGACATTGATCCATAGTGCTATTTTTTATGTAAACATTGTTGCGCAAACCTCTCACGAAAATTTTCTCGCTAAGCACACAAATCTTCTGCAAGATTTCCAACAACGTTATTTGAGGTTGAAATTGTTCGTTTCGTAGATGGAAGTAACTGGTGGAGACAGATTAATTAGTTGCAGCTGACGTTTTAGTTAGTTCATTCTTCTTCAGTATAACTTTAGTTGCGCCCTCCACATCAAATATTGTGACTTCTCTTTGTAGAAGTAAATTTTAGGCGTTCAGATGTGATAACACATCCGACAAGTAAGTGAAATTTAGGAGCAAGGCGAAGTTACATAAACAATTATGCAACTGGAAAACTTTTCAGAGGTTAAGTTATTTTTCTCATTTCTTAAGCAAATAAGAAGAAAAACATGTTAACATTCAACCACTCGATAATCAAGGAACTTTAAAAACTTTACACATAATATGAATGCAAAGGGAGTGTTCATAGTATAAGTACTTACTATTTCGTTAATTTCATTTAGTGTGCTTTTCTGGTATTTTTTATCTGCGAGAGCTTTCCTGTCTCCGATACAGTAATGCAAAAAGTTAGGAAATCTACACAACGACTTGTTGTTTGTTTCGGGCAACTGGCGATATCGACAGAACCTTCCAAGCATCGACAAGTTGGAGCGGTAAAACCTTGCCATCTCAATTATTGGAATTTACACTGTCTGTTAGCTGGTGAGAGCAGAACACGAGTATTCGAATGTACAAGCTCCAAAGCTGTCAGTGCCAAATAGCTTAAAACAGAGATAAATTATTAATTGTGGACGTAGTTCCAGACCGGTAAGAAAATTCTCTCCGAACACCAGGATTCCACAGAAATGCAGAAGACTTGGACAAAATTTCGACTCGGTGCAGTTAAAGTCAGCTCCCTTCAAATGTCGATAAATGTCCAATTATAAGTGGTTGACGCGTAGAGTACTAAGAAGTGGTACGAAAAGAACACGTAAACACAGTGCAGAGAAGGCTAATAGAAGACATGGCTTTGTTCGAAGAGTTATTTGGAAAAGGACTGTACTGCGCAGCTCTGGAGGAAACCGCATGCCAGAAGCTACTGCGACCAATCCTGCAGCACCTCTCCGATGTCTGGAGTCCCCACCAAATAGAAGTAACGACAGACACCGAAAGAATTTAGAAATTAGAAAGCCGTTGCTAGGGTCAGAGTGTTAACAGAGTCGCTCGTAGAACTCAGATTTAAATCCTTTAGCAGTTACGTGCTATTGCTCCAGTGGAGTCCTGTTAATTAAAGCTAAAGCTATGAAACAGGTTCTGATGAAAACTGTGAGTCAACTTCGCTGACGCTGTAGCGTACAATTGTGTGTGTGTGTGTGTGTGTGTGTGTGTGTGTGTGTGTGTGTGTGTGTGTGAATCAAGCCATTTAGATCGCTCAGTATACTTCTTTCTTTTCTTTCTTTACAATGTCGGCTTCTGCCATCAACAGACATGCAGTTAGGATTGAAGAAACCTAAGAGTCAGAGGTAATTGTTATACATATCCATACATATAACCAGGTACTAAAAATTAAAAAGTTAATTTTTAAAAAATACGTTCACTTACCAAAGCTTACAACTTGTAAAAAAAAAGTCCAATGTTAGTATCAACAAATCCTACGCTTAACTGGGATGTCAACTTGGTTCAAAACATGTTGTAGTTTTATGGTCATTCTTCAGACTTGCTTCGTTAGGCATTTCCAAATCATCAATCACCCCTTTTAAGGTACGTCTAGATGGGCCATTCAATGGCGCATTGCCGAAATATATCCCGATAATTGGGCAACATTACAACCACACGGATTGCTGCCACACACACCACGGCATTACCGGCCGCTATTAGTCGACCACAATATTATTGCAGCGGGGAGTGTGGCCGCTTTGGACGGCACTTTGTTAGTTTTTATCGTGATATTTCACGAGGACATGCTGAACCACTTGAATGTTTATGCATAACTGTCTTGAAATCGTTAAGAGTGTCATGCGTTTTCGTTAGTCACCATTGTACTTGTTTACTGTAGCGTCACATCATGTTCCCGATAGCAAACAATGAAAAGCCAAGTGCAATAATAACGTATTTGGGTAGTACAGCTCGGAAAGTTTCCGGCGATACGTTTCCAGGAGGAAGGGTTTGCAAGGGTCCACACTACTGACACAAAATGGACGAACGTGATCTAGGGGAAGTGCCTCTTTTCTGTTACATCACACAAGTAATCAAGTTGGAAAGAACAAGAGAAATTACGCTTTGTGAATGCGTTCTTTTTTAAGCAGGCGGGATGCTCTAGAAAATTTAGCTACTGAACCGATGCTGGACACATACCTGTTCCAGAATTTCACGAGAATGACAGCGTTTAGTTTCGAATTCCTCGTACAAACAATTTATCCGAGAACTGCTTCAACCAATACAAATTTAAGAGAGAGTATACCAGGTACAGCCCAATAGTCGACTACCCTTCGCTTTTCAGCTATTGGAGATTGGTACAGAAGTTTAATGTATCTCTTTAAAGCACGCTATTGAGCAATAAGACCCATGGTATGTAAGTCGTTGGTAGAAGAACTGAAAGAGATGTAATGGAGGTTTGGAAAAAGAATACAATTATATGAATGCTTGGTATCTGTTCTTTCGGACATGTAACACGTACCAAGTAAGTTGAAAGTGGGGAGAGAAAGTAAAGGAAATGAAAGGAACTTCATTGAGGCCTTATACGAAGTCATTGGCGCCGACTGAAAATGTGTACCAAACTGCGATTCGAACCCGGGATCTCCCGCCGGGTGGAAATTTGGATCGGCCTAGCAGCGTACCGTAATAGTCCGATTTACAGTGATTAACAATACGTCGAAGTGACGCAGTGGTTAATACAGCTACCTAGTAAGCTGGAGACCTCGGCTTCGAATCCCAGTCCAGCACACATTTGCACTCAGCGCCGCTGACTCCACATGAAGTCCCAATGCATCTGACATAGTGAGCAACTTTCCTTTCTTTTCCTTTCTCCCACCTCCGCATTACCTAATAAAATAACAATTATTATTAATATTTTATATTTGTTCACCAGCACACAGCACTGTTTGGTCCATGAATTCCTGCTTCAGGTACGTTTCAAGATAGTATGAAATTCACAGCATCAAATGCTATCCATCTATCAAGAGCTACCTTAGCTTCCACTTTTTCTATGCAATTTTCTTGCCTCGCTTTTGGCATAGTTTCGAAGACTTCGGAATTTTTTGTGTGTTTCATCAAACTTGGATCCAAGCTCATTGGCAACCGATTGCTAACAGTTTCTACAAATTGCGATTGTTGCACACACTAATTTCGATGTGTTACAGCCCTGGTCATAGTTGATCTAGAATGAGGTGCTTGGGTAGCTCAGATGGCAAGTCGGCTCTCAGCCGTGTTGTGAAGCATACGTGCGCGGGGCTGAGTGCGGCACGCCGCAAGCGGGCCGTTGTTTACTCGTGCGGGTAGTGGTATGGAAGTGTAAACATATCACCTCGAACGATGATGGCGCTTTCTTATAGAAAGGCCACGATTAACGTCACGTTCGATGCCCAGTACGCACGACCTACGAAGTAAGGCGTTTCATGCGTGAAGTAATGCACGTTGATCCACAGGAACTTACCGATATACATCTTTCGATCGTCTGCAGCACAATTTACCTGAAACTTTTAGATGAAGCAGCGTGCGAACGACTTCTTCGCCGTTCCACCGATGGATATCCTTTCCACCACTCGGACGGCAACGTGGATGTAGTGACTGTCGACCATGCAGGACTCGGAGTTCGGAAGACACGAATCTTCGAGCTGCCGTTTGAAGTTTTGGCCACGATTGTCGTGAACGCGCTGCGGCCTTACGGGGAAGTGTTAAGTCATGTGGAAGAAAAGTGGCATATATTCGAGATGTATCCTGTACTGAATGGAGTGCGTTAGGTGCGAATCGAACTGCATAAACACATCAGATCGTACGTGACCGTTGGTGGCTGTCGAGCGATCGTCATTCGTGACGGCCAACCGCAGACTTGTTCAGGGTGCGGGCAGGAAGGGCATGTACGCTCTGAGTGTCTGCAGCGACGCCTCGCCCAGATACCATGTGCAGACACGACGCCTCCATCGCAACCTACAAAGATGCCTATTACGTACGTTGAGGAAGCGAGGAACTTGTCGGACGCGTTGTTCCGTTCCAGTTATCGACCCCCGAGGGGCGGATTTTTGCGCCCACGACTACGCAGTCTCCATCTGAACCGTCGCCGTGCGGCAAACACGTCTGCACCCCTGCCATGTGAGGATGGAGAGCATCAGCAAACCGATTGGAGCTCGGACACGGAGATGCGGGAGGTGCCTACTGTTTTTCGTGATCCACAGGATGCGCACACGCGTTCCCGCAAGCAGAAGTCACACAAGCGACGAAAGAAGAGGAGGCTGTCTGCAGTAAATGATTCGAGAGATGGTGACACGTTGCAGGAGGATGAGGTAAATCAATCTGCGGCCAGGTCTGTGGCTTCACACCAACGGTTCCTGGTTCGCTGCTGGCAACGTCCACCCAAGGACAAAGCCAAATTGACGATGCTCAGCTCACCGACGAGCCCCATGGCGATTTTGCGGCTAAGACATCGGATGAAAGTCATGCTTCGCCTAACGTAACACACCTCCAGCTTGGTGACTGGCCGTCCGAGATGGAAAGAATGATATCAGACTCGAGCGACAACCAGATGCCCGCTGCCGGCGGATCGTTTGGATCTCAGCCAATCAATAATATATACGGTGCGGTGACAGGGACGGTCTGACGGATGGCGTGGCGCATACTAGCTTAAACGACTGCAGGGTACGTCATCGTACTATCACATGACTCAGGTGTACCGGATAGATATAGTCAATGACAACGGCGTTAGTTCCACGATCAAAGCTCAGTTGTTAAAGGACATGATTCGGGCGCCGGACATTGATATCGTCTTTCTTCAAGCGGTACAGCCTGACCTGCGCCTGGATAATTATGGATACGGGTCTTACGTCAGCCCAACATTCGACGCGATGGCATCGAACCAACGGATATTCAGTTTTTGCCATCAGCGAGAAGCATTGCGCTCGCCATTGGAGCAGTTCGCCTTGTGAATGTGTATGTCCCGTCTGGCACTGCGAACCGTCGAGAGCGAACACTCCATTGATTCACGGCGCCACAGAGCACCTGGCGGTGGGCGGGGACTTTAACAGCGTCTTGCACCCTGAGGATCAGATCCCTCACCGTGTCCCGTGTCCAGCCCTTCATGCTATCGTCAGAGATCTCGCTTTGCATGATACATGGCAGGGCTTCTGCAAATCACCGCTGACAGATTAGACGAAACGCAGGTTCCATCGAGACTGCAAGATTCCATCCCAGAGGAACGTGCCTCTCTTTATCACATCGTCAGAGAAAGGAGACACCGTAAGAGACAACTCATCACGGCAGTTATTTCTGAGGATGGGCAACGTGCAGACACACACAACGCCACCTCCTGTGCCCTCACAGATAATTTTCGCACTCTCCATCTAGCAGAACAATAGCGTGACAATGACAATGGGGACGTCCTGTACGACCTGCCACCTTCGGGTAGGGCGCCAGGCGACGCCACATTCTTGGAGGCCGTCACTTGGGAAGAAATGCACATGGCCCTCTCGCGGGACGCGAGAAACAAATCGGGCGGCCGCGGTGGTCTAGTGGTTCTAGGCGCGCGGTCCGGAACCGCGGGACTGCTACGGTCGCAGGTTCGAATCCTGTCTCGAGCATGGATGTGTGTGATGTCCTTAGGTTAGTTAGGTTTAAGTAGTTCTCAGTTCTAGGGGACTGATGACCACTGCAGTTAAGTCGCATAGTGCTCAGAGCCATTTGAATTATTTTTTTTTTCGAGAAACAAATCACCTGGACTGGATGGTCTTCCACTTGAATTTTGTAGCACCTTTTCTGACCTGATGGGGAACTTTGGCGGCAGATGTGCTGCAAACTCCTAGATCCGGACTTCCGCGTCTTCCCCGAATTTTTGGAGGGCCTGATCATTCCTGTGCCAAAACCAAACGGCGGGTGTGGACCGCAAGAGTTCCGGCCGTCGACGTTATTGAATTCGGACTACAAGACGTTCGCCCACATTCTTCGTGGTCGTATCCTCGCTATTGTCAAAGATGCCATTCATGTCGATCAAACATGTCTGGGAAGTGGCAGTAATATACACACGGCGTTAAGCTCTTATAGAGATGTAGTTGCGCTCATGTCGGCATGCCGCTTAGAAGGCGCCCTCGTGGCGGTTGACCTACACCACGCATCTGACCGAGTTGAACACCATTTCCTGCACGCTGTCTTAGAGAAGATGGGACTGTCCTCAATATCGGAAAGTGCGGTTCTTTGTCTATCGGAGCCCCTTTCCCAGTTCTGGTCAATGGCTACCACTCGCCACTATTAACCATTGAGCGCTCAGTGCGACAAGGATGTCCCCAGTCAGCCTTTCTCTTCGCCGTCGCCCTCAAGCCCGTACTTCACGGTCTACGACAGCGTTTTGGGGGCATTCGCATCCAGATGTGCATTTTAAATGTTGTGCCTGTGCGGACGATGTACTATTCTTGGCGAGGTCGGCAGAAGATATATGTAGGGCGATCGAATGGCTTCAGCAATACGTAGAGGTGGCCAGGAGCCGTATCAACCTGCAAAAGGCGCACTGCATGAATGTGGGCAGAGGACTGCATATGAATACGCCAGTGCCCATTACCAAAGTCCCGACGATGAAGTGATTGTGAGTGACCCTCCATGGGAACGCAGCAGCAGCTACGTATTGCAGATTACTTAATGTGATCCGCACACAAGTTCGTCTTCATAACTTTCGGACACTTGACTTGATCATGCCGGTACATTTTGTCACGGTGTACGTCACTGCGAAACTTAGTCATTACACATACGTTCTCCCAATGGCCGCTACGGTCGCTGCCAAGTTCCAGGCGACCTTCAGTCATTTCGTCAGCGAGGGTAGGGCGTTCAAGAACCGTTACAAGACGCTAAGTTGCCCACACATGCACGCGGCATTGGAATGGTAAACGTGCACAACAGGGCGCGCGCTCTCTTCCTGCGGACGATGCGTCGCCTCCGTACTTCGGACAAGGACACCCTCCCTGGTACACTGATTGCGGAGGTGGTGCCTCAGTCCCTCCGTCCGCCGGTTCCTGTTGGACATATCACGCCAGCACTGTGTCACATTTGCACCTATACGGTCGACATCAGTTACCTGCTGGATGTCTTGCCGACCACGCGGGATCCTAGAACCAAGGACCTCTACCGCTACTTTCAACTGACGCTGCCTGCTAATGTGGTTGAACGCCGACATCCGGCAGTTGGCTGGAGTAACATACAGTCGCCTTTCCTTCCCACCACGGTCAGGGCGCTGTGGTATGTGATAACGACTGAAAAAATCCCCACCCGACAGCGTTTACACATGATACATCTTGCCGAGGATCCTCTCTGCCCCAGATGCGCCGCTGTCGACACCGACATGTACCGTTTAATTTGTGGTACGACTACCGACTGCTGGCTCCTCACACGGCGCATGTTGGCATTGTTGGTGCGACGGACGCCTCAGTCCGTAGAGCCCACCGAACTGATCCATCCCGACGTCACTTACTTCCCTGCTACTCGTCATAACGCCACGGTGTGGGTTAAGGGCACGGCATTGTCATACTTTTGTAATGAGAACGTTGTAGAGTTGTTCGATTACTGCCATTATTTAACGAGTAACTACACGATTTTACGGTGCAAAGCGTCGTATGGTACGGTCTTTGCGAATTACCTGGGGTCGTTGCTTACGCGCCCTCCAGACGATTGGGGTGCACCAGGTGTGAAAAGAGACTTAGATATTGCACATGATGGACTAAAGAGAGACATAAACTGTAATTATAGGGTGTTTTACCCTCGTTGAACGAGAGGACAACCAGGACACCACGCCGTCTGGCTGCTGTGGACACCCACGTGGAAAAAAGGCATATAACAAAAAAGAATTACAAATAAAAATATAAAAACAAAATGAACAACATATAATATATAATAAAGTATTGTATCCCTTCTTTTATCCTTTTTTTAAATAAAATGTTCAAAGACTTATTTAATTTTTGTTCGTGGGTGGAGCCTGAAGTGGTGGTGCACGACCGTCCTAGTTAGCTCTAGGGTGAGAAACCAAAAAATATTTAAAATATTAAAAAAAGAAAAAGTGGTTAAGGCAAAAAATGGGGTGGCGAAAAAAAGGGGGTAGCAAAAAAAAAGAAAAAAACAGATGGTAGGGCACTTGCCCGTGAAAGGCAAAGGTCCCGAGCTTGAGTCTCGGTCCGGCACACAGTTTTAATCTGCCAGAAAGTTCCTTAGCAAACATCTACAAAACATGTGGTTGTGTGTACCAATGCAGACTTTCGAACAAAAATGAAATGATATAATTTTTTTCCTTCAGACAAGTGACTGCTGTTCTCTCGGTGAGAGAGGCAGGAAACAAAGATTAGGATCAGAGGTAAGCTTGTAACATCACCAATATCGTCCATCTGTACCGCAAAATTGCTGACTACTGCAGTCACATTCCAGCAATGTTCACAGCGACTGTATTCGTCCAAATATTGCCGTAAAATTTGGGCCATCTAAACCAGTGTTCATCAAACATTTTCCTCTAAGAGCCAATACTACCGTTTGGCGGGGGGGAGGGGCATCTCGCACCCTATGTGTACCAGTTCTATTATTAATTAATTAATGTTCTACATAACTTAGTTTGTTATGAGCAACTAATAGACTAATTGCAGTATCGATGCATAAGTTGGCTACTGGAAACTCAAATACTGATCGTTAAAAGTCGGCACCTTTCGGAACACTTCGTGTTGACTGTTCTATGTTTGAGATTACCACCACCCTCAGCGATCCCAGAGTTGAGACACTGTAATTGCCTGATTAAATGCTGTTGCGTTGTCTCAGTGAATGGTTCATTAATTGATTAATTCCAGTAACTATACTTATATTCAAATGTATTATGCAATATGATCACGATCATATATGTGTGTTAAATACTCTGAATCTTATTTTTCTTCTACTCCCTGCATAATATTACAACAGCCTTAATTTAATTTCATATTGCTTGCCACAAATACGTACCAGATTTGAAGGTGACTGTCTCTGTAATGTGGTTTCACTAGTGCATATTACTCTCGACTCAAAATTTATACCATAGCAGTTACCTAGAACAAGTCGCACTGGCCCATGAGTTGGCAGTGTTGTGTATGACTTCATATACAATGGTAAGGAAAGGATGGAGGGCTAGAGTGGTGTAGCAGCTGCCGTCGTAGGAAAGCTGGACGGGAGCAGAACTGCGCAGCGAGCAAGTTAACATGCTAAACAAAAGATTTATTTAACTTGTCTTTCTCCGAGAGTACGACCACTCATTACAAATAGCACAGCAAAAAACAGTCCAGCTCTCAATGTGAATGAGAAAGAGGCTCTTTGTACTAAATACGAATGATGGTGTCATAGCAAAGAGGCAGGTGTGTGGAGTAGCTGCCGCCGGCAGCAGAGGCGGCTCTCAGTCCAGAGGCAGTGGGGCGTGGCCAGCAGGTGCGCACCACTGGGTCCGCCAGGTCCCGCGGCACAACTGTCGGCCTCAGGCGGAAACTTGTAGCTCCGTTTCCAAAAGCGAGGCCCTTGAGGTGGCACCGATGCACGATACCGCAGGCAGTACTAGAAGACAAACAGTGAAACATCCCTCTCTCACATCCCCTAACACCACAGAGGCAGCACTTCTTACCCCGCTAACCCTGAGCTAAGCGACGAACATCACTTAGCTGACGGCCTAATTCACCAACGTTAATTAAAATTAAGCATATGTTTAACTACACTGGTGACCAAAATTGAAGGAACAAACTGCTATTTCACCGTCCTGTGTGTAATTAACGATATAATCACACAAACTATCAACAGGTGTCGTTACGATCGTGTCCTTCACGGAACACGGCATTCCGATCAACGGACAACTACGTCAGCAATGACATCAGGGCACCTGTCAAGCGGGGCAGTGTTTGCACTCCCACATCCACAATCGCTGTGTACACAGTCACAGACAGTGCAGTACGGCACAGACAAGACGCTTACAGACTCTCTGCTGTGGAGGGCCATAGAAACAACGGAAGCAGGGCAGTCGCAAACTGATGTGGCCCGATGGCTTAATGGGAATCGTTCTGTTGTTCCTCGGATGAGGCGACAGTTTATGGAGACCAAAACTATGCCCAGGGACCAGGGCAGGGCCGACCACGTGTGAGATCAGAAAGATGGGACCGTTATTTGGCTACAAGGGTAAGACGGTACCACCTCAGTACTGCACTGCAACTGGCATCTGACCTCGCAGCATTCCTGTATTGGTGCCGGAGGTGGTCACATCCCATATTGAGCACATTAACCAGTTGTTGGAATGTGTGTGCTACTTCCGTTACATTTTTGTCTACCGTTATGCAGGTTTCAGTTGATGGCGTTCTGTATTCTTTGCATTGCTCCTACTTTGCTATCATTTGTTTATACTATTTTGTGGCAAAATAAACGTAACATTGCAAAATTTTCCTTTGTTGCTTCATTTTGGACGCCAGTGTATTACTAACTCTGTAGGTATTTTTGTTTGTTACTGAGCAAGAAAACTACTTTCTTAAGAAGCTCTTAACGTTAGTAGACGCCTCTGGATTTACGTTTTGTTGTAAAATACGTCTGAGAACCGCACCAGTACTTGATTCGGGCCGCATGCAGCCCGCGTGCTGCAGTTTGACCACCGCTGATCTAAAAGCACTTTTAGTCACTTCCATTTGAAGCGCCTAGTTTTTACTGTCTTTATCCGTGGAAGTGGCCGATGTTGCGCTATTCCTGCGAGCTCGCAGTAGGCGGCTCTCGCATTTAGGCGTGGAGTGAGGACCGGCTCGCAGCGGCGTGGCACGCCAGGACCGTCCCGAGCACGTAGCGGAGCGGCAGGTAATGGGATTGCCGTAATCTGGCGCACGGCCCGCGCCGCCCGCCGCCCGCTGCCCGCTGCCGCTCTTAGCGCCGCCCTGCCGGCTCGATACGCAATTACGGCGCCGCCACTGTGCGCCAGCAGCGCCGGCCGCTCCTGGGGAGTCCATCCAAACCGCATTACGCTGACCGAACAGGGGCTTTTACTAATTCCAATAATAAACTAGCGGGATCCTGCGGGCCCCAGTGACTAGCCCACTGACGGTTGTCCGGGTTTGTATCTACGCCAAATTTATTGTCGCTGACGTTAATGCAACCTTCTGGCAGCCTACCTGCACTGGTGTGCTAAAGCAGTATGAACACACCGCTACCCATTGCAACACTGAATATCGACTGGTGCCGTTGCAGGTATCTTTCGCAGCAGGAAAGTATTCTGCTGAAGGTGGCGAAGGAAAATTATCCACGTATAAAATGAACACACACAAATAATCTACTCTGGTGGGAGTTAGTTTGGCAAACAGCAACAAGTCTAGCGTATAGACAGTGAAAAACGAAAACAAATATTACAGAATCGTATTGCTGGTCACTGCGTTGAACGCCACATCCCTTTGGTGTAGAGGCCACCAACGGTGTATGTCCGTAGCTGTCAGCTCTTGCAGGCAAAGATCGACATGGACGGTGGCTCCAGAGTGAGATCCTGATTGTGAGAATACTTTCGCAACTGAGTGTGGCCTGGAAACGGGCTAAATACTCCACTTGGTGCCACGATACTGCACGCGCTACTTTCGGCCCTGAGAGAAAAGGTGTGCAGGGCCAGTGACCTCTGGCAGTGCTCGGGTTTCCGCCCGGTGGCCGCGCAGAGTGCAGTTGCCCCTTGTCTGTCGTCTGAACAGCTGTACACTGTGACGTCCGTGCCCGCATAACGCGTCTGTGTTCTTGGTTGCTGGCTGAGTAGGCACAAGTCACCGACACAGCACAAAGCATAGAGGCACAGCAGACGAGTGAGAATCATTCTAGCGGCGATATGGGCCACAAATGTGGGAAACCGTTGACATAAGCGACTGGCAGGTTGTTAGGGTCCGGCACCTGGAAACGACGAAGCTGGTCGTTAGTTTTCTAGTTTCTGTTACGAGCATGGGAAGTTGTCGAATGACTGCGAAACCCCCAGTAGCTGACAATGACTTCGACAGTGTCCGCCCCTGGTAGCTGAGTGGTCAGCGCAACGGAATGTTATACCTAACGGCCTGGGTTCGGTTCCCGGCGCGACCGCTACGATCGCAGGTTCGAATCCTGCCTCGGGCATGGATGTGTGTGATGTCCTTAGGTTAGTTAGGTTTAAGTAGTTCTAAGTTATAGGGGACTGATGACCAAAGAAGTTAAGTCCCATAATGCTCAGAGCCATTTGCCATTTTTTCCGTTCCCGTCTGGGTCGGAGATTTTCTCCGCTCAGGTACTGGGTGTTGTCCTTATCATCATCATTTCATCCCCATCAACACGCAAGTCGCCGAAGTGGCGTCAACTCGAAAGACTTGCACCAGTCGAAAGGTCTACCCCACGGGAGGCCTTAGCCACACGGCATTCCCATTTCCATTTACTTCGACAGTCACACCCATACAAAACGTGGAGATCGGCTTACCCGATCTGTAAAGCAGGATGGGAGACAATCTGTGTCAGATCTGACGACAGAGCATAGTACTGACCCAGGCACAAGTCTTTTGTATCGCACTTTTCAGTAGAAATAATCGAACGTGGGATTTCCCAGCAGACGATGTCTACCTGTTTGCACGTTGAGCCAACGTCATCGTCAGTTACGATCGCAGTACGTGCAGCATCATCGATACTGGCACAGTAATCGAAGGAAACGTGTCACCTCGACAGACAAATCATGTTTTTTCGTTACACTAGTCGATGGTCGAGTCCAGATACTCCATCACTCAAGTGATTGACTGCTCGAATCAGGAAATAAGCACTGCAACATAGTCACAGGGTTTCACTTTGATAGTGGTGAAGCGATGCAAGCAGAGATGAGGTCGTGGCTCCGTCAACAAAGTGAAACATTCTACAATGACGGTGTCAACATACTGGTCTCTTATTCAGGTAAACGTGTTCGTCCCCGGGGTGACTATGTTAAGAAATAAATGTGTAGACATGAAGAGTAAAGATGTAGAATACTAATAACTTTTGTTTTATTTAAATAGCCTCAAGGATTTTCACATAAAAAATTCGGAGGCATTACATTTCAGCACGCCCTCGCACTAACGGAAAACTTACAGTTAATCCGAAAAAGCTTTCAGATGACTAGACGTCCAACACCATTACACAAACGTTTTAAGCGTTTTCTAGATTTAAAGTCTCTTGATATTAGTTGTTAGCAACTGACTTTTCACATGCTCACTTATTTTGTAGCACTACAAACACCCTCAAACCATGTAGTTACATCAACAAGGTACCCACATCCGACAGTGTTAGCAATCTTGGTGCTATAGATTATTTAGGTAGAGTATTTCCACATGTTAGCAGGGTGAGAGAGTGAAAACATTGATTGTACGATGCTGCACTGCTGACCGAACAATGTGTCTGTCTACTCGGGCGCTAGTTGCATGGCACAG
This sequence comes from Schistocerca serialis cubense, assembly GCF_023864345.2. Taxonomy (NCBI): domain Eukaryota; kingdom Metazoa; phylum Arthropoda; class Insecta; order Orthoptera; family Acrididae; genus Schistocerca; species Schistocerca serialis. The sequence continues at coordinate 913,924,105 of NC_064641.1, read as the reverse complement.
TTAGATCCTGCATGGTGTTCAGTGAGGCCTAATAAATCCACCACTTCCTTGTCTCATGACAGACGCACTATCACAGCCAAAGTGAGTAGCAATACTGTGGAACTACAAACCTCAGTCCTACAAGGGGAAGCCACGACGTTAGGATTACAGATTTATTTCAAACATTGTACACCTTTAGTAGGTCATTAAAACAACATAGTCTACTAACAATAAAGAGCACCTACTCCGACAATTTCGAGAAAATCGCAAGAGACGTTTTACGCGTCTATTATGTGGCGTATGTATCTGTGCATAGGGGCTGGATGGTAGAGTTCATGCTGGTCAAGTGGTGCTTCTGTTCCCGTCTGTGGAGCGCTCGCGCTCGCTGTTGTTCACTTTCAGAGGCCGCCACTTACGAGTGGATTACCTGTACCAGAACCATGGTTAATCGTTTTCGAAAGTCAACACTGTGATTCAGCTTCTGCAATGACTATACCCGACCAACTGGAACGTTTCCTACGCGACGTTGCTAAGGTCCCAGCTTCCGACATCTTGGGCATCCATTTGTCCATATTAAGCAGTACGGCGTACGCCAAAGTCATCAATAACACGGTGTACGAAAGAATACTTCCTGACACCAAACATGCACTACGCTTTTGCCACGCCGACGAAAATGTCGGTGCGGTCACTATCGACCTCACAGGCTTTGGAATGCACCCTATGAGTTTTCGAACTCCCATTCGAGCTCCCGACGAAAGACATTTTCGCGGCTTGCCGCCCTTATGGCACTATACATGGCCACACTGCTGAATGTTGGGTGCAGTTCCAACCGCGGTCTTAACGGTGTACGATAGATCCCCATTGGTATCCGTTGCCTCGAGCCATCTTACCTGCAAATCAGCGGGTGTGGCGCGGTCGTCATATACGACGACCAACTCAAGACCCGTTCTGGGTGCTGCAAAGAGGGCCACCTCAGGTCTGAGTATCTTCAACGACGAATCACTCAATTGCCAACAGCTACCGTGGCGCCTCCGACTCCGACGACGATTTTATCGATCACCTACGCATCGGCGCTGTCTTCTCCGACCGTCGTCCCTCGGACCGTGTACCGGTGACCCTTCCTGCTGCTACGGATACCGCCGTCGTCGACGCGTCACGCTCACAACCTGACGCTACTCCGGCGCCACTACCAACACCGACGACTTTCGATCCCTTCCCGGCCGATGGTATGGACGCCCCTACACTTACCGTTCCCGCGATGGCCTTCCTAACCGACCGCCGCGACTACCTCCCGCCTTCGACAGAGAGGGAAGAAACGCAAACAACGTTCACCTAAAAGGCTCAAAAGGAGCGCCGTACGATGTCGGAACGAGACAGATCACCCTACCCTGAGGCTCAAGAGGCCTCGGAGAACCTTCACGACTACAAGAATGACGCCGGCTCTGGCTGTGCCGGTGCCTACTCTGCTGGCTCTCCCAGGTGCATCAGAACCAATGGACTCCACCGTTGCGACTGCCAACGCAATGTCTTCCACTCCTACGAACGAGGTAGATCAGAAGAACATTGCAACTACAGCGCCCTCGATGGTGTGGAGTGACGATGTCTACGATGATCCGAACCACACGCTAGGGACGGCGTTACAGCAGACGGGGACCCAGTTACGCCGCCGATAACGCCGTCATGTGGTGTACGGCATGATTAGTCGTTGCCTCGCCCTCTTCACCCTCCGCTGATGGAGCTTCACTCCACGGCGGGGCACGACTCCAAACCTAACGAGTAGCAACGATCAACACTAACGCCATTACCTCCAGCGTGAAAATTCAACTGCTATTAGAGATGATACGGACATCGAACGTCGATATCGCACAACTACAGGAAGTACACTTGGCTACACTTCCAGACGTCGCGGGATATAAGATTTATTCTTCTCCTGACGATCAACTGGGACTTGGAGCAGCCATCTACACCCGAGAAGCCATTCCGGTGGCTGATATCGCATACTTTCTGCCCACCAGAGACATGGCCGTCACCGTCATGGGGACGCGTATTGTCGACATTTACGCTCCGTCAGGGTCCACCCACAGACGCAACAGGGCACACTTCTATTCAGAAGAAATCGCCCCCTTTGTTTCTTGGGCGCTGTGACCATCACTTGCTTGGGGTGATTTTAATTGTGTCCTGCACCCTAAGGATCAAATGCCCAACTACATCACCTGTCAAGGACTGCACCTTGTCGTCGGTGATCTCTTGCTCCACGACACATGGGAAGTTCAGCACGGCGACGCACCTAGACATACTTACCAGACGAGTCAGTCCGCGAACCGCTTTGGTAGGATTTGCGTCTCTCTCGAACTCACACCTGCAGTCCAAGGTGCACAACTTTGGCCCTTGGCCTTTTCGAACCACTGTGCCTACATCTGCAATATTATCCTCCCGCAAAAAGTGGTCTGCCGCAGTCGTGCACCGTGGAAGCTAAACACCTCCCATCTTCATGATACCGAATGGGCCACATTTGAACGTCGCTTACCAAAGTATCGCGCAACCTTGACTTGTTAGCTGGAATGTGCCAAACCTGTCATTCGACGTACCTTGATTCAGTATGGCAAGGAAGTAGCTGCGTGACGTCGGCACATATTTCTACCCCGTTCTCCGCTACCTGGACGCCCAGCCACCAACCCATGAAACCCAGAGGCAACATGGCAATTGTAACTTTAACACCCCGTAGACTGCTGGGGGTGACAGTGCGGACCCGACGTCATGAATCGGTGAAACAGGAACATCCGGCCATACGTCAAATCATCTCCGATAGGAAACACCGACGACAACGACTCATCACCGAGATCTCAACCTGTCGCACCCAGCACCTCACTTGCCAGGCCGAAATCGTCAGTGCCTTTGTAGACCACTGCCGCACAACGTACTAGGAGAAGACTACCAACAACCGCGCTGAGGAGTTTGTGTTACCACACAGTCGCCGGCAACGAGGCGGATGAACTGATGGAGCCGGTTACGTGCGACGAAGTCGACGATGCAATCAACAAAGGTGCTCCGAATAAGCCACCTGGCGTCGACAGATTGCCGATAGAATTTTATCGCGCTTTCTTTGCGCTAATGGCGTCACGGTGGACGACAGTGTTTCATGAACTGTTGACGATGGGGAACGCCTCACCACCGTCCTTTGTCACTGGATTATTATACCCAACCTCAAAGCGACATCGGGAGTGACGACGGCACATTATCGTCCCCTAATTATGCTTAACGCAGATATAAAATTTTTGCACGACTCCTGGCGACGCGATGTCGCAAGATTCTCCCTAGCATTCTATCTCCACAACAGACAATCCGCGTGGCTCAGTCAATATACAAACGGCCACAGGAGAATGTCGTGATTTAATTGCACTGGTAATGAAGTACAGACTCCGCACCGCGGAGGTAGCCATTGATTTTGACAGCGCATTCGACAAGGAGCGGCATCGTTTTCTGTTCTCAGTAATGAGCCAAATGGGTTTCCCTCCCGCCTTTATTGATATCATCCGGCGCCTGAACGGCAGAGCCGAATCGATGATTCAGGTCAAGGGCCGTGTGGTGGGACCAATGACCGCCCGGCGTTCCATAAGGCAGGGTTGCCCATTTTCGGTACTATTCTATACCTTAAATCTGGAGCCACTCATCGGGAGTCTGACGACCCACCGTTGTGGTCTCACTTTGCGACAGCACACCTTAATTTGATATCAACGTACGGAACTGCAGCGGGCAGTAGCATGAATGTGGCTACATCCCATTGGACGCGGTCTCTCACACGACGACTTAGCACCTCTCCCGTGTGTAGAAAAATGGTTCAAATGGCTGTGAGCACTATGGGACTCAACCTCTGAGGTCATCAGTCCCCTAGAACTACTTAAACCTAACTAAGGACATCACACACATCCATGCCCGAGGCAGGATTCGAACCTACGACCGTAGTGGTCTCGCGGTTCCAGACAGTAGCGCCTAGAACCGCACTGCCACTCCGGCCGGCTCCGTGTGTAGAGAAACTACGATACATTGATATCATTTTCACCTCTACCGCGCGCCACTCCGCTGGCATCAATTTTCGGTGTACTCTCCACATTATCAACACGGCGGTGCGACAAAATCTCCTCTGCCGAGTCGAATTCTTACAACGTGTCCAATACCCCAATCAACACGTGGCGTCCAGAACGACCCACATCTCACAGGTACTTCCGCTGCCATCAACTGTTGGACACAGCCTCCAGGCAACGTTCCGATACTTTCTTACTGGCGGTACGCTCTTTAGCGTCCCTTACTAAACGCTCACCCTCCCCTCGCGAGCGAGGGCAGTCAGACTTGTCAATGTGCAACTCCGAGTTGCGTCTTTATACACGTTCACAATGAACAAGCAGTGGAACGGGGACGTCTCTCTTACGTGGAGGCTGTTGGAAATTCTTATGCCCGCAAACATAACACCACCAGTACCTGTCTCCCACATCACGCACCATCTGACGCACATTTAAGACCTCATCGTCGACTTCGGTTATGTTCACCCTCACTTACTGAGCACGCGTCTTCCTCGAACCAAGGATTTCTACACCCCGCTCCTTCGTTGCATATCCAGCAACAACATCGAACTCCAACATCCATCGACGCGGTGGCCCACGTTTTGGCGCCATATCCACGTCGCATGTGGAATATTCGCCATAAATCAACGCCTTCGCGCCATCGGACTCCGTTTTCTTCAGTTTACCAACTCGTGGATGACGATGCCCACCAACTGGCTTGTGCCGCCACCAGTGACGTCTGGAAACTGGGTCGACAGTTTGTTGGCTGGTACCTCGGCGTTCGCCGGATTCGATTACCCATGGACTTTTACCCATCCTGAGGATACTTATTTCCCCACCATCAAAAAATCATGCGGTTGTATGGGTTAAGTGTTGCACGATAACTTACATGTATAATGGTGGCGATAACAGGCCTTGACTTCTGGCAGTGCTTACAAACCACTCACAGTGAAGTCGAGCACCGACCGCGCTACCACGCATTCTTCGCCACTTACCTTCGCGCGATCCTTACACGTCACCTCCGCTCAGCACCCTCCCCCCCCCCCCCCACCCCCCACCCCCTGCTGAGACAACTGAGACTGTCCGCACTACATTTCTATACAGTAACCTACAGTGGAGTAGGCGCATGGAGACGCGCCCCGCCCCTTTCTTTTATGCACTATACCATAGCAGCCGTCATTCCCCAACTCCACTCTCCCTTCTCCTTGGATTCTGCCCTCCTTTCTGGCGCTTCTTCGGGTAGTGGTGCCAGAAACACCGTGGCCAGGCCTCGCATGTTGACCCCTGCCTACTCTGCCGCCACGCTCTATCCGCCAAGAAGATGGCTGCAAGGCTTATCATACCCACGCACCTTCTTCCCTCTTTTGTGACGGCCTCACACCTCTTATCTTACTTCAATATTCACTGTTGTTATTTTTTTCGACACCTTGTTAATAAACTTTTGCACGCCTTGTTCGAGTGTAATGCGTAATGACTCGTGTCGATTCTGCCGAAAGGATGGCCTTTCTGCTGTACTTATGCTTGTACAAATAAAGATATTTTGTTTACATACCCTGTTTCCAGCAAAGAAAAAGCGCGTGTTCGGTCATAGGGTTAGCTGCTCTCTGTAGTAAAAAACTGAGTGAATGGATCAACGATGGACTTCAACGGGTGTCACGGGACGTCCGCCCCAAACAAATGCAACGAACCATAACAAACAAAATGAGATTTTTAAAAAAGTGGTTAGCGTTCGAGGTACGTAAGACGAACATCTGTGAGGTGACGGTTCGACTCCAGCTCCAAACTTTATTCTTAATCTACATTTTTCTCATAACTCGTTATATTACTTAATTCATATGACACTTGAGAGGTAATACAATTTTTAAAAATCCACGTGTATTGGCATGAAGTTTTAGTGACTGTCACGTTATTTGACTACCTACTATTTTACGAGGGGGAGTTGGAAAATAAGTTTCCCCTGTCGACTGTGGGCAGAGTTGTGTGATATGGGCGAAAGACGACACGGCAGGTGAACGCGCGCGTGCAAGACACCGATAAACCATTGGTTAGAGGTCGACCGCGATCAAGCAGATGGCGCTGTCGCAGTGCCTGTTCAAAGCGGAGGCCAGCCGCCCAGTCTTTTCACGGAGCTATGGAGAGGAGCTGCGTTTTGGAGTCTTGGTCAAAGGCGGAAGTGAGAGCTGTTATTCGCTATGAATGGGCTCGTGGAGTATCAGGCACAGAAATTCATAACCGCCTCGTTGAGGAGTATGGGTCAGGTGTGATGTCGAGGCAAATGGTGCGGAGATGGTGCCAGCAATTCAGTGATGGACGTCAGCAAGTTAGGACGTACCGAGACCTGGACGGACGCTCACGACCACTACAGATGCAAATGTCAGGAAGGTGGATGACATGATTAAAGCGAACTGACGTATCACCATCGATGGAGTTGCGGCAGAACTTGGAATCTGACATAAGCGAGCTCACAAGATCATCCACGACATTCTCCGATACAGGAAGGTGTCAGCACGATGGGTGCCCCTCCACCTGACCCCAGCATAAACGGAACAACGCATGGCGTTCAGCCTAGAACAGCTCGTGCTTTACCATGAATCTGGCAATGACCTTCTGTTTCGGATTGTGACGGGGCTTGAAACGGGGGTTGCACCATTAACGTCCGAATCGAAGGCCGCATCCATGGAGTGGAAACATCCATCATCATCTACCCGAAGTAAGTTCAAAAGCACTCCGTCTGCAGGTAAAGTGCTACTCACCGTTTTCTGGGTGCGGTTCTAGGCGCTCCACTCCGGAGCCGCGCTGCTGCTACGGTCGCAGGTTCGAATCCTGCCTCGGGCATGGATGTGTGTGATGTCCTTAGGTTAGTTAGGTTTAATTAGTTCTAAGTTCTAGAGGACTGATGACCACAGCAGTTGAGTCCCATAGTGCTCAGAGCCATTTGAACCATTTGAACCGTTTTCTGGGACGCCAAAGGAGTTTTGCTGCTGGACGTTCTGGAGGATGCAACCATCAATGCTGCGCGGTACTATGCCACTGCCGATATTGAAAGAGGTGATTCGGAGAAAGCGTCCTGGCCTTCTCAGATCTGGCGTTCTGCTGTTGGATGACAATGCGAGACCACACACGGCGACGGCAACGCAAAACCATATCGCAACTCTTGGTTGGGAGCGCTTACACCATCCGCCTTGCAGTCCGGATCTCGTACCAACTGACTTCCATCTGTTTCCAGCTTTGCTTAAGACTCGGCGGAAGGTGCTTTGGCAGCAATACTGACGTCAAACAAACCGTTCAACGCTTCTTCCGTATGTAACGACCTGATTTTTTCCTGGAAGGCTTTTTGAAGCTTATAAAGCGGTATGACAGATCTCTCAATGTACTTGGAAATTATGTAGACAAATAAAGATATGTCTTATCTTTAATGTCTCATTCTCTTTCTTTTCCTTTCACATACAACGCAGACCACAGTCGACAGGAGAAACTTATTTTCCAATTTAATTATGAGAACAAACTTATTTATAACTATCGATAGGTAAATGAAGAAACGCATAAAGTTTTCCTGACAATGTATTCCTCTCGTGATTTCAGAAATCTCTTACACATGCAGTTTGGTAAGGTACAAAACTACTTTGCACGTAGTCGCTTCGAGCTGCAGGCACAGAGGCAGGCCCCATTAGACAGTTTACCTGCGAGCAGTGAGGTGCTGCTAATGTAGCGAGAACGAATAGTGTAGGTGCACATTTTTTCAGTAACGTAGAATTTACACTTGTACTACAGAAATGACAATGACTTCCTATTGTTCAAATATTGCAGATAATGAATGTAATGACGATTCTAATCCTCGCTCGTCCACGACCCTCTTGCAATGCGCCAATGTTAACCACGTGACCATAATGACTTCTTCCAGCCAGCACTTTCGCATGGATACTTCAGTTGGATAACAGATGCGTAAAACTTCTCTTGCTTCTTACTGTTTGCACATTCTGTTGTTCTAAATTGTTCAAATGGCTCTGAACACTATGAGACTTAACTTCTGAGCTCATCAGTCCCCTAGAATTTAGAACTATTTAAACCTAACTAACCTAAGGACATCACACACATCCATATCCGAGGCAGGATTCGAACCTGCGATCGTAGCGCTCGCGCGGTTCAGACTGAAGCGCCTAGAACCGCTCGGTCACTCCGGCCGGCTATTTTGTTCTAATGACCTACTAAAGGTGAACAAAATTTGAAGTAAATCCATGATCCCAACATCGTGATCCAGTTGCTCATGAGCCGACCATGTCGAATTCGGACATCGGCTGGGGGACGTTACTCCGTCTTACACGAGATATAACGCGTTCGTCTTAGAGACACCAACATTTAGATGCGATTTCTGAATAAGAAAGCAACTATGTATTCGTTCCTTATACAGGGTTGTACCGGGTACAAGAGCAGTGCTACTTTAATAAGTACACACGTCAGTGTGTTCGTTGTTTTTTTTCTCCTAACGGACGTCCTACAAACACGTCACAAACTGTACGACTTAATGTTGTCTGCACGACGGTGACTGCACCACTAGGTGTACTTCGCCTATTAGCACAGACTAACCGTTTTGTGTCCGTGGGTCCACACTTCCTCACATGACCTGCTGCCAAGGGGAAAATAAGCTTAATGGCTTGCTCTTGCCTCATGTACACTGGTGTCCAAAATAAAAGCAACGAACCGCTTATTACACGTCTTGCGTCTAATTCACGATACAATCACACAGACTGTCAACAGATGTCCAAATGATCGTGTTCTGCACAAAGATGGCATTTCGATCAACGGACCACCACGCCAACGGTGACGTCAGGGTATCTATCCGACGGGGTAGTGTCTACCGGATAGTACGTCATCCAAAACTGCTGTGTTCACAGTGACAGACTGTGCATTACGGCACATAGAAAACGCCTACCAGACTCTCCGCTGTGGAGGGTCATAGAAAGAATGGGGACAGCCGCAATCTGATGTGGTCCGACAGCTAAATGTGAATCGTTCTGTTGTTTCTCGGATGTAGCGACAGTTTATAGAGACCGAAACTGTACCCAGAAGACAAGGGCAAAGTCGACTGTGTGTGACATCAGAGATGGAGGAGCGTTATTTGGGTGTAAGGGCACGACGGTAGCGTTTTAGTACTGCACGGCAAGTGGCATCTGACCTCGCAGCATCCCATGGACAGTGTTGTATCGAGGCCAACGGTATACAGAAGGCTTCAGAAAAGTGGCCTTTACTATCGGAGACGTGCAGTGCGTGTACCTCTGACGCGTCTTCACAGAAGGGAACGTCTAATCGCTCCTTACTTAGCTTGCATTTACCGCGAATCTCTTGTCCAACGTAAAGTCCCAAGCGACTGGAAAAAAGCGCAGGTGACTCCTGTATACAAGAAGGGTAGAAGGACGGATCCTCAAAATTACAGACCAATATCCTTAACATCGGTTTGTTGCAGGATTCTCGAACATATTCTCAGTTCGAATATAATGAATTTCCTTGAGACAGAGAAGTTGCTGTCCATGCATGACGGGTATCAGACGGATGCCATATTCCTTGACTTCCGGAAAGCGTTTGACTCGGTACCCCACTGCAGACTCCTAACTAAGGTACGAGCATATGGGATTGGTTTCCAAATATGTGAGTGGCTCGAAGACTTCTTAAGTAATAGAACCCAGTACGTTGTCCTCGTTGGTGAATGTTCATCAGAGGTGAGGGTATCATCTGGAGTGCCCCTGGGAAGTGTGGTAGGTCCGATGTTGTTTTCTATCTACATAAATGATCTTTTGGATAGGGTGGATAGCAATGTGCGGCTGTTCGCTGATGATGCTGTGGTGTACGGGAAGGTGTCGTCGCTGAGTGACTGTAGGAGGATACAAGATGACTTGGACAGGATTTGTGAATGGTGTAAAGAATGGCAGCTAACTCTAAATATAGATAAATGTAAATTAATGCAGATGAATAGGAAAAAGAATCCCGTAATGTTTGAATAATCCATTAGTAGTGTAGCGCTTGACACAGTCACGTCGGTTAAGTATTTGGGCGTAACATTGCAGAGCGATTTGAAATGGGACAAGCAGGTAATAGCAGTTGTGGGAAAGGCGGATGGTAGAATTTTGGGAAGATGTGGTTCATCTGTAAAGGAGACCGCTTATAAAACACTAATACGACCTATTCTTAAGTATTGCTTGAGCGTTTGGGAACCCTATCAGGTCGGATTGAGGGAGGAAATAGAAGCAATTCAGAGGCGAGCTGCTAGATTTGTTACTGGTAGGTTTGATCATCACGCTAGTGTTACGGAAATGCTTCAGGAACTCGGGTGGGAGTCTCTAGAGGAAAGGAGGCGTTCTTTTCGTGAATCGCTACTGAGGAAATTTAGAGAACCAGCATTTGAGGCTGACTGCAGTACAATTTTACTGCCGCCAACTTATAAATACCAGAAAGTAAGAGAGATAAGGGCTCGTACAGAGGCATATAGGCAGTTATTTTTCCCTCGTTCTGTTTGGGAGTGGAACAAGGAGAGAAGGTGCTAGTTGTGGTACTAGGTACCCTCCGCCATGTACCGTATGGTGGATTGTGGAGTATGTATGTAGATGTAGATGTAGAACGTGCCACCTGGACGGTCGAACAGTGAGCCAATGTTCTTTTCACGAGTCCCAGTTTGGTTTGCAGAGTGATTCTCGACTGATTCTCATCTGGAGAGAATATGGTACACAATTTCGGGACCCAAACATTGTGGAAAAAGACCGATATCGAGGAGGATCCCTAATGCTGGGGGCAAGGATTACGTTGACCACTCGAACAGCTCTTCATGAAATTGTACGGATCAATCTAGAAGGTTTAACTGGCGTCACGTACCGTGACAAGGTCTCGAGACCTCATGTGCGGTTGTTGCAAGACGTTCTGGGCGCAGTTTTCGTACTGATGGACGATAATGGTCGATCTCATAGAGCAGGCGTTGTCGTTGTTTTCTTGGAATCGGAAGATACTACACGTACGGCGTGGCCTGTTCGATTTGAATCCCATAGAGCACATCTGGGATGCACTTGGGAGACGACTTGCATCGCGTCAGTATCCACCAGCCACTCTGTACCTGCGAGCAGTTCTGCCTCAACGTGAGACTGACATCATTCACAGCACTCCCACGCATTGACAGGCCCGTATTGTTGCCAAAGATGGTCACACCTCATACTAAGCACATTACCCAGTGGTCGGAATGTGTTTGCAAAACCGTTAAAGTTGGAAAAAACGAAGAACATTTTCGTCTACCATTATGCACGTTGCAGCTGTTTACATTCTGTATTCTTTACATTGTTTCTACTTTATTATCACCTGTTTATACTGTTTCGAGCAAAATAAACTCAACCTTGTAAAATTTCCGTTTGTTGCTTTAATTCTGGACACTAGTGTACATGGAGGAGCTAACCAACCTAGAATACTACTTCTAATATCCATAATTAATAGTGTGAAAATGAAGTAAATACTGATGTAATGTTTTTCAGTACGCCATCCTCAGACACCAATAGAAAGATATGCATTTCTACTCGCCACACCTTCTATACAGAAAAACTATGGCGTTACTCTCACTTTCTTTTTGGTCTGTCTGAAATGTTAATCCAAGCATGGAGTAGACTTCACGCCAATTAAACGTTTAGCGGCCAGCAGTATAATACCCCTGCAGCAGCCGTCTCACTTACATGAAAACAATTCGGCGCCATTCTCTTCTACGCCACTGGCAGCTGTCAGCGCGCAGCTGTAGCAGCGTCTCGTCGGGCGTCATTACTGACGTAGAGGAGTGACGGCGCTGCAGATGGCAGCGCGAGCGGAGGGAGTTTCGCGTTACACGGCTACTTGTTAATGGCGCGACGCAGATGCGCGGGGGCAACGCTAGAGCAACGGGACAGGCAGGCGGGGGTCGGGTTGTGTTCCAGCGATCCATCAGGGCCGCGGCGCGTGTCAGCGAATCGGTTTATTAAACACGTGGCGCACCCGCAGCCGGAATGGAACAAAGCAGAGTGCGAAAATTACCTTCAGTCCGCGGCGGCGGTGAATCAGCTGGCTTTGACAGCGCAGCCCACACTGGAACAACGTCATTACCTCGGTCTAGTCCCCGCCGCAACAGAAAAATGTAGCGAGGGAGGAAGGGGGGGGGGGAGGGGGGTAGACAGGCACAGAGAACTCTGCCAACCGCTGCTCGCCCTCGAATAATCCCATTCCGTCAGAGAACGTAACCGAATATTCCCCAGCCACTGATGGTGGAAAAGTAATTTGCCTCAAAGCATGCACTGTCTTTGTGTATCAAGCATTCATCTAGGACCTGCGTAGGTATAGAAGACCTTTTGTTGCGTCCATAAACCGCAGAACTGAGGAAATGAAAATACAATTTCCCCAGAAGAAACCTTTCATTCGTTAGTAGTGCGAGGTTGTCGAAAAAGCAGCGGAAAAAAACGGTTCCACTGCTTGTGGGGGCGTAGGCACACACACACACACACACACACACACAAACACACACACACACACACACACACACACAGCCTCTGCGATTCTTTCGTCCAGCGCTTACAAAGAAAATTAATTATTCCACTCAAAGTGGAATGTAAGTCATAAGCTTCATAACCGCAATCGCGGGCCGACTGCGTGAATATTTACAACGTCGGTAAGCTTACTATTCAGATCCATACATACTATAAAGTGTGTGTGTGTGTGTGTGTGTGTGTGTGTGTGTGTGTGTGTGTGTGTGTGAGTTCTACATGTCCTCCAAAACCCCTGTGCCGATATCAACCAAACTTGTTACATACGTGATAGGCAACAACCGCCGTGGGGGCAAGTAACACCTGTCTTCTATAGTTCACGAGATATGACGTCATAAACATTGAGATGTGCAAAAAACTGCCGAATCATGCATGATTACTTCCGTGCTACAAACTGTGTTCGCAATAAATTTCGCGGGTAGTATCGCTATGCGTGTGACAGCATGTGTATCTAATATATTCCAAAACGCTGGACACAAAAATGCGATTTTCCGTTGCTCTTACGTTGGGTTCTTTTGGTAATAAAAACGTACAGTGAAGTGTTTTGGATAGCGCTTGAGCTAGGGACCATTTGTATACTCAACAGATGGATCGCCTTACTGTCACAACCCCACGTGCTGGGTCAAACTATGAATATTGCACACTTCCTCCTACTTAGGCAAATGAAGAAAATAGGTTTGTTCTTTTTGCATTTTAGGTGCTCTACAGTTGGGTTCGTGGGACTTACGGAGGCACCATTAGTTCATGGGCGGTTCCTCGCAAAACCTCATAAGAAGGGTTTTTCACTACTTATTCTCCGTCACCAGCGAACCAGTATCTAGCCGAGGATTCCAACACGGCTATGCAAAACAAATGCCTGAAATTTTTACGACATATTCCTAAGATATTGTTCTCAAAGAAACCTGAACATTTTCTTGATTTCTTTATCCATTTCCAAGATACACAAGTTCAAAGTTATCCTACTTCTACACGTAAAACGTCGTATGAGTCAAAATCTAAATAACAAATAACCGCAGCAAATTGCTCGAATTTTAACGGTATGCTCTCTAGGCATTTGTCTAGAAGAGTCATCTCAGCGTTAGCAAAAGTCTTTATCCGTTTTCGAGGATCACCCAAAAAACTTGTTTTTAAGCTGAGGGAGAGAAAGATTGTGACAGTGGCGAAGAGACAGAAAATTAAGGAATACTGGAAGGTAGCAGAGAGTGGTTGTGTTGCAGAAAGAGCAAGGGAGAGAACGTCGCTGTGGGAGGAAGAGGGGGAACATAATTGATAGTGACAGTGCTAGGAAAAGACTGAAGGACACAGGGCCAGGAGGGAGAGTAACAAAGACAAAGATTGAGTGGCAGTGGTTGAGAGCCAGTGATAATGAGAGGCAGAGTACATGACAACGACAACGATGGAGAGAGAGATAATGACAGGAAGAAGAGACAGCAGGAGTGTGAAGGAAAGAATGAGAAAGTAGCACAAAGAGGGAGCAAGATGGAGAACGTGACAGTGAGAGGAAACTGCAGAAGCAGGACAGAAAGAGGGGAACTGAGGCTGTGACACAGGAGCAGAGACACAAAGAGAAAATGGACTGAATGAGTGAGTGAGGAAGGGTAAATGGGAGTGGATGGGTATGAGCGACATACAGAAATGGACTATTGCGTGTGAGTTGCAGTTACGGGAGATCGTTGGAGTTTGAGGTGAGTTGCATGTTTAAAAACAGCGCAAATTATTTCGCTTGTCAAAATTTTTGGGAAAATTTTAAAGGTGCTGATGAAAATGAGGCAGCTGGGGCCCGACTTTGCAGTCAGCGTCTTTCAAATAAGCAGGAACATATTCGCATTTTTGTGCTCCGATGGGAGCATTTTTCAGCTAGTCCGGATAAGCCGCTAAATGCACCTATAATAGTATATCACGGTATCACACATAGTTCAGGACATATGACGTCATAAATACTGAGATTAGTAAAAAATATCCGGATTATGCATCACGTTTCAATATATTACTTCTTTTCTACTAATTTCTACTAACACTATTCGCAACACATTTGCCGCTGAATGTAACTACAAAATAATAATATTATGTGACACATAGACCAGGGGATATGACATCATAAACCCTGATATACGTGAAAAAATGCAGAAAGACGCGTAAAGTTCTAGTACATTTATTCTTTACCACTAAGACCCTCCTGCAGTTGAGTCAACTTAATGAAATCGCTAACACCGGGCAGCGCTCTTGACAGTTTGAACTGCGGAAACACAAACGGCTGTAGGTAAAAACGACAGCAGTCTAAAGAGCTATGAAGGGGCATTGGCATAGAGACCTATAGACGTCTATAGCGATGTATACACGTTAAGCAGCTGCGCCGAGTGCACTTAAACTGTCCGCGGTCATGTTTCTTAATTTGGATTCTGTAATCATACATTTATGTATTATGCATGCTGATATCTTTGTACAATTGATTTAATGTCGCAGCTGTTTTCGGGAACAATAAGAAATGAAATTTTTTCGATACTTCACCAGAAACACAGTTTATTTTTCTTTTCGTTACTAACAAAAAAACTGCTAGAATGAATATCGGGAGAGTGGAGAGTTCTTCAGCTAGTTTCTAATAAAATATCAGTTTTACTCAATATTGCAGCCCCGCAGTTGTTATCTGAGTTACAGAACAGTCGGATGGTGGAATAAGAGTAATTTTTATATCCGCTCCGCGCGTGATTAGCCGAGCGGTCTAACGCGCTGCAGTCATGGACTGTGCTGCTGGTCCCGGCGGAGGTTCGAGTCCTCCCTCGGGCATGGGTGTGTGTGTTTGTCCTTAGGATAATTTAGGTTAAGTAGTGTGTAAGCTTAGGGACTGATGACCTTAGCAGTTAAGTCCTATAAGATTAAAAAAAAATCCAGTATTCTATTGTTAACAAAGTCACAAGATGACGCATATCATTAAAGAGAAGAGCTATTTTGTACACTCTTGTGTTGCAAAGACACTACCGCGCAGGAACACAAATGGTTCAAATGGCTCTGAGCACTATGGGACTTAACATTTGAGGTCATCAGCCCAGTAGACTTAGAACTACTTAAACCTAACTAACCTAAGGACATCACACACACCCATGCCCGAGGCAGGATTCGAACCTGCGATCTTAGCAGCAGCGCGGTTCCGGACTGAAGCGCCTAGAACCACTCGGCCACAGCGGCCGGCCCGAAGGAACATCTATTTATTGTGGGCGCCTCCCAGTAAAGCTGACAGTGGGAGCTACTTTCTCTACTTTTTATCTGTGGAGACACCACACTGGGTCCCCACAGATGCAATAAAACTGCGGAGACTCACTCTCCAGGGGACATTCTGACCCACGTTCTCCAAAGTGCCGTGTGGTTGTTAAGCCTCTAGAAATTGTAACTGCAAAAGTTACCGCACATCTTTGCTTAAGACCCACAGGCGCCCATTACTTTGTAAACAGTTGTGCGTAGAATCGGTGGTAAGGTCAGGTCGCGGCGTGAGAATATGCACGCACTTACCGTGATAGCCGCAATTAATGGCGTACGCAGTATGCCCTGCTAGTTGACTGCACACCACTCATCGATGAACCTTATAAAAGAGTTTCCAGGCTTGCCAGCATCTGTTTTCGCTGCTCGTAGTTTGATAATTTTTCTCCCGTATCTTCTAATTACCATGGTAGACTCGAAACACAACGAGTAATCCGAGACTGTGATTGGTATCGTCCCATTCTGTGAGGTCTGCCTCGTATTTTCTTGTATTTAATGGTCAGTTTGTCTGCAGCTCGTGGTCGTGCAGTAGCGTTCTCGCTTCCCGCGCCCGGGTTCCCGGGATCGATTCCCGGCGGGGTCAGGGATTTTCTCTGCCTCGTGATGACTGGGTGTTGTGTGATGTCCTTAAGTTAGTTAGGTTTAAGTAGTTCTAAGTTCTAGGGGATTGATGACCATACATGTTAATTCCCATAGTGCTCAGAGCCAATGGTCAGTTTTCTTGTATTTAATGGTCAGTACATAAGTATTCAGTTATATCCTGCCTTTCTATTACGTATTTGTGGCCTTCGTCCTGTCCCTTATTTTATAGCTCCGTAAGGGAGAACTATCTTCTATAACATCGATATCCGATGCTGCCATGGTCCAGGTAACAGAGTTTTCTCGTAAGTTAGCTTTTATTTGGAGACAGGGAACTGGGAACACTGTGGGCAACAGGTTCAGTTAATTCATTATTGAATATGTTTCTCTTCTAGAAGGCATGCTATTTAATTTCGTCATGCACCGTTTAATATTCATTCACATTTTAAATAACGCAACCAGAACATTCGCACAGACTTGTATCACTAACTGCCTACCACAGAAGTGTTTTGAGCCACAAACATGACACATAAAAAACGAGGGTCAGAAATTGTAGTCAGATTTTAATTATCTGTTATTTAATAGCGTATGGGCTGGACATGACATGACAAACACAACGCAATACGCTACTGTGGAGGAAGAAAAAGCTATTTCATTGAGTGTAAGAAAATGTAACACCTAAAGCTGTCCTTATGATGTAATTTACTGTGTATCTACCAGTTTCGGCACTTCAGTGCATGATCTTAAGGCCTTAGTTCATGCTGAAGGGGATATCACGATCCATATATACGATGCCATCGGTGGCCAACAACTGATTTATGCAGACTGCCTGTAACTGTAATGTCGTCTTTTCAACCATCAACTGTCGTATATATGGATCGTAATAGCCTCTTCAGCTCCAGAAGGCCTGAAGGTGGTGCACTGAAGCGCCTAAACTGGTAGCTACACAATAAATGACACCGTAAGGACGTAAGGTGTTTCATTTTCTTACAATAGTGAATGGCCCCAGTCCCCCAGACCTCTAGGCAAAAGGATGGACATTCAAAAACTATTTCATTGAGGTCAGTAGTTTTCGAGATATGAAGCGAGAAGTTTGAAGGTGTTTTCTGGACAGCCAAATATCTAAAAAGTTTATCGTACCATGGTCCTAATTAAAATTAAAAACAGAATCTATTTATTTTACTTGTTCCAAAGCACTACACCTCCCTCCCTCCCAAGGCCATGCCATACACGAGTTTAAATTTTTTTACGCAATTTTTACAGAGGACAACGACTCTAAAACTATATCCTGTCCCCACGGATAGCGTTGTGTGGCTACCTGCAGACAGCACTCCTCGCGATGAAGTCGTTAACTTCGGACATCAAACATCTGGTACTAACTGGACACTTCAGGACTATTTGCTGCATAGGTTCGATTTTCATAGAGTCGTCGCTACGTTGTGGTATTTGCAGATTCCGGACTGTGTCCTTAACACTATGAAACCTGTCATTAAAATCGTGACAGCGTCTGTAAAAGTTCTGACAGTGACGGCAAAGTTCCATTTTCCAAACCCAAATAAATTTAAAAACATTACGAGATCTGACACTGATTTGTAAATTTTTACAGGTCGACACACATAAAGGGGCTCATAGTGTTACAAATTACTATCACACAAAGCTCAGCCTACCAAGTATTTTGTTAGCAGTATCGTGCCTAAACAATAACTGTTCGCTCACGTATCTATATTAAACTTTACACAGAAATTCGTACATCTTCGTGTAGATTCAGGAATGTTCTTTTCACATCATAAGCGGCAGGAGTTTTAAATGTAAGACAACATGGACAGATGTTTTATTTAATAAAGATATAGTGAAGTTTGCATAGTTCTATAGCATACTCGGTAAATAGTTTTTCTGTGAGAGTTCCTTAAAAGTTTTTGGCTTTAGTTAATAACAAGCAACAAATTTTGCTGTGGTGTAATCAGCGTTCTGCCTGACAATTTCAGCTTAGCAGCTGCCCACCTGTCGCCGAACCGTTCGAGTTGCTCTACTCCTCTCGTGGTTGACGGAGAGAAGGTATACGTTTAAAAAAGCCATTATATTCGCTTACTGTAACAGCACATTCCCTACGTTTTTACAGTCGTCATCGTCGCCATTGACTGCTAAAACTATTCATTTATGAATGGACTACCGCAATTTCGTCCGTTTACACATTTTCACGTGGAGTACAGCTAATATTTTGGGCTTCAACATACGTCAAAATTAAAAAAAAAAAAAATCACACCCATAGGCTGGGTATTTAAAGTTGTTGACAACCCTTTCAGAAATAACATCAAACCAGTATGAATGCTGACTATTTGACGGTGACTGAGGCTGTTATTTGTGCAAAAGATGCCAACAAATTTAAATACTCAACGTATGTAAATGATGATGACGTATACACTGATGGTCAAAATGAAACTGGTGTAGAAAATATTTCAGGCAGTTCTACTTATATCACTTGCCATATGTGGGGTTGATGTTTCTTATAAAGGTTTTCTAATTTTAATTTTCGTGTGTGTATGTATTGTAATGTGAACGTTCTTTCAACCGAACAATGAAGTGATATGCTTAAGAAACCGCTATCTGATGAAAGGAGTCGCCAAATTAATCTGAATTTGTAACTGTTTTCCAGTTAACGTTTACTAAAAATCATTAAAGGACGTAAAATTGTACACCAAAAAAGCTGTCACGTGACACGCTTTATTGTGCAGTGCAGTGGACAGTGGACAGTGCTACGTTGCTTGACATCACAGTACGTTTCTTGCAATTCTAACACACAGAACTAACCGAAAAAATGTCCTGCATAAAATTACAAACTGAGCTTCGAACGAATAAAAGCCCTAAATACTTCTGTTGAAATGCCTTGCAAATTTGCATTACGAAACTAAATAAAATTTCGAACACCGAATGACACACCGCAATGAAAGAGTAAGAATGTCAGACAGAAGAACCGAGATCTGAACTGAACTAACACTGATAATTTGCAGTCCAGGACTTGACTGTAAATAGTGTCCGAACAGGATGTTAAACTCGCCCTAACAACCTTTCGTGACTTGCGTTGTGGCAACGGAAATTCGTTCAAAAATGGTTCAAATGGCTCTGAGCACTATGGGACTTAACGGAAATTCGTTACTGCTCGAAAGTTGTGAATGCTAGAACGCAGCGCAGCTGCAAATCAGCTAAAGAAAACCTTGTACATGTGCAATGCAAGGAAAAGTAACTACACAAAGCACATCGTACTTTAAGTTCTAAGTAAGTGTGTCTGGCTAAGTATAATACTGTGACACTCGATTACAAAAAATAACTTTAGTAGGAGGACGGTGAAAAAA
Source organism: Schistocerca serialis cubense (assembly GCF_023864345.2). Lineage (NCBI taxonomy): Eukaryota > Metazoa > Arthropoda > Insecta > Orthoptera > Acrididae > Schistocerca > Schistocerca serialis. The sequence goes on along the minus strand of NC_064641.1, from coordinate 913,904,353 downwards.
ACTGCACCTATTGAGTGATGTAGAACAGACCAGCATTTAAAAAAGTTTTAACGAGTACGACATTCATTAAAAAATTTCTCATTAAAAAATATAGCTCTGCCATGTAACTCGTTAATGAAATGGTGAAGACGTGATGAATCTATGCCTCGGAGAGCAAGCCATGTGAGCAGATACTTTTGTTTAATCCGTCTGGACAGTCAATCTAACTTAACCGAATAGACGAAGAAACATTGTACCCTAAATCTGTCCTTGTCAAACCTATCATAAATTACGCTAGCGCGAGCAATGCATCGGCGACATTACGTGAATATCTTCACACTATTACAAAATCACATTTACAAAAACGAACATATTCTGATGCTGCATCTCTGCGTTCTGCTAGCTGTTTTCCAAACCGCTCATCAGCGTGAACCGATATCAGATTTTCTCATTTAATACACACGACTGTGCCGGCCGCGGTGGTCTCGCGGTTCTAGGCGCGCAGTCCGAAACCGTGCGACTGCTACGGTCGCAGGTTCGAATCCTGCCTCGGGCATGGATGTGTGTGATGTCCTTAGGTTAGTTAAGTTTAAGTAGTTCTAAGTTCTAGGGGACTGATGACCACAGCAGTTGAGTCCCATAGTGCTCAGAGCCATTTGAACACACGACTGCTACACAGGCAAAGACAAACTACTTTTACTTCTACTCAGCCCAACCGTGGCGTAACATACCGACTAATAAACACATCTCTCTGAAGAATATCCAGTGTACAATGAGGAAGTATGTCTCATCGAATAAAAACAGAGATCAGATCACTCTCATCACCTATCAAAGCAAAGCTAGAGACATTACAGTACGTTAAAAGATGCATGAAATATTTTATGTAACAGTTTCATTTTGGCCGCCCTTTGTACGTCACACAAAATTTTCGACGATGATGTCTATAAGGTAGTTTTGTCTGACAGTGAACCCAATCCATGGAAAATTACTCACTTTACTCATTTTGTGGTTTCTTAAAATCCATGACAAAACGAACTAACTGAAAGTCAAAGTTCTTCATTAACAGAGAACAATCTATAAACCAGTAATGCGAAAATTAAAACAAAGAATTCGACATAGGGGGATACATGCTTTAAAATGACGCTTTCACCAGGAGGCCAAGAGATGAACAACGTGCTACGAAGTAACAAGCGAGTATAGCGTAGGAGTAAGAACTGGACTAGTATTCGGGAGGACGACGGTCCAATTTTCGATGCAGCTATCGAGACGTAGGTGTTTTGAGACTTCCCAAAGTCTCTCACGGCGAATGTCTGGATGATCCCCAATCCAAGAATTATTGTTCACCTCTGATAACTTCGTCGTCAAACGGAATGTTGAATCGTAATTTTCCCCTTCCTTTTATGGAGCGATATGACCCTAAACCGCCTTCTTCTTCCACACACATACAGAGATTGTACCATTATGTATATTGCTGTCCCGTGTCAGGAAACGGCATACAGGGTTCCTATAGCAATTTCTCGATTGATTTAGTGGACAGGGGACGTCTTCACGCCATTAACAATAATTTTAGTCCTGTTATTGTCATCACCAATGCATTGTGGGAGGAATGCATTACACAAAACTACAAGTGTGTTCTATAATTGTACTGAATTTACGAGATCAGAAGAAGCTCAACAAATTCGGAGATAAAACCCATGTGGGAGGCCTGTAATCGAAGGTGAATGGTTGTGCCAGGACAGGATATTTATGTCTGTTGGACCATTATATCTAGTAATTCGCGTACTTTAAGACTATCGCCTAGTTACGTAAGGAGGTATTCCCGTAAGTAGTGGAATTTCCGAAGTTTCTCTGAAACTGTAATTGTTTGCTGAATTGCTACGAAAATAATTAGGTATCAATGTTTTATTGCCACGATATTTAGACGTCATGTCGCTATTCCCTTCAGATGCTTAATGTAAGCTTGTATTAGATATTATCAGACTATATTTTTCGAAATATCTGTTTGCCAGTGAACGCAGGAAAACTCTTTTGCGTGCGCAAAATAGCTCCCTCAGATCTATCTTTCTGAAATAATGGATATCATCAGCGGGCAGAGTCCAAAAGCGACTCTCTCGCTTCTTTTCATTTCCGCATACGTCCATAACGGCACATTTAATTCGCAGTCATCGCAGTAATCTGTGCCATGTAGCCTATTTAAATATCACAGGGCGCGCATAAACGAACCGAAGGCAACTTCAGAGCAAATCTGCTAGGACTTCCAGTAAGATGAAAGCGTTTAATTTCCTCCGCACTCTCCATTACCCGGTCAACTAGCCCGGGTCCTGCACCTGCTCTGCCATTCATCGACCGAGCGCTGCAACAAACCTTATTTGTAGGTAACACGGATACGTATCATACTTTAATTTTATTCCAGAATGTTAAGCACACTGAAATTTTCAATTGTCTGATACGATTCTAAACTGTCTATCCAAGCAATATAGAATCCCGTGTACAGTCTGACATCTTGCAACTTTCTGAAGACTTCACAGGTACATGGCTCAGCATGATAAAATAAGAACGTCCCAATAGGCAGGACAATTTGAGACAGTTTGAGGCTCACTGATGAGACCATTATGAAACTTCTATAAGTATTTTTAGTAGAAGTTTTTTTTAGCAACGAACCCCGCAACCGTCGCTGTGTTATTTCATCCATTGTCAGGACTATTTTTTCAAAACTTACTGTAACACATTACCAGTTAACAAATTTGCTTAACTCATACTTATCTCTAACTACAAACTGACTTCCTTTTGAAAGATATACTGGGTGAATATTAATAAAACTGACACACTGCAGGGACGGACTCCTGACTGGAATCAGAGGAGAGAAGGTCCTGTGAACACGTGTCCGGAGATAAGCGGTGTGCGTGCAACGGCAGCAAATCGCCCCGGAACACAGTACAGAACTGCGTCGCACCCAGCTCACAAAAAATGTTCAGAGTGGTCTCCGTGGAATGCAAAATTGTTGAAATGGCTCTGAGCACTATGGGACTTAACATCAGAGGTCATCACTCCCCTATAACTTAGAACTACTTAAACCTAACTAACCTAAGGACATCACATACATCCATGCCCGAGGCAGGACTCGAACCTGCGACCGTAGCGGTCGCGCGGTTCCAGACTGAAGCGCCTAGAACCGCTCGGCCACATCGGTCGGCTAGTGGGATGCAATGCACGCGTTCACTCGTAGCATCACGGATTTCCGCTCTTCTTCGCTTACTCCATACTGGCGAGCTACTTGCCTGGAGCTTGTACTAGGGTTCGTCTCAATATCCTCTAGAAGTCGATCCTCCTAATCTGGTGTACACACAGTCCGCCGCCTCCCTGCACGTTCCTCTGTCTGAAAGGACCCATGATCACACAAACTCCCAAAAAGCCCTTGAAATGTTGTGTGATATGGTTGGTGCTGTGAGGGTAATTGTTTTGGTATAGCCGTGCTGCCTCTCGACCGTTTCCATCTGCTTGGCCGTACAGAAAACACCACCTCTGTTTGTCCCCGACATAAATACCGGACCATTCTCCTCATTACAGTACGGTGCGTAAATCGCACAGCCTGCAACACACAAAGTGCACACAGCACGTGGTCAGAGAAATTCTCCTTCATCGGCGCCGTCTACCGTGGCAATGACGCATTTCGGGCCACATTTTTCCCCATTTCCAGTCAGGAACCCGTCCTGAATATTGTCGGTTTTATTAATGTTCACCATGTGTACACGTCTTCTTCGTTGGAATAATGCAGCAATACAACTTCTTAATAACATCACTTAAATCACTTAAATATTGTTACATAATGGTGGTTACAGAAATTTACAAGTTTTAAATATTTTTTACCTTAATTATTATTATTTAAATGTTGCAAACATACTTTTTTGTACACAGTCATATTTATTACAATGTTCAGACTCTGAATTCAGTGCTGCAGTCTTGGTCGAGATTGTAATATGGGCTTGGAGTTCACAACGTGAGAGAGAGAGAGAGAGAGAGAGAGGAGAGACGCAGGAGGAGAGGGGGGGGGGGGAGGATTTAACGTTTTAAAACAAGCTCCGAGACTTGATCGGCAGCAGTGATTTAGCTCCTCGTCTACTTATATATATCTGTTTTTCCTATATTGAAGCCTGTTTCTGATTAATCTCCTCACTTAAATTTTTATTTTATGGGACGTAATGTGAATGCTATACGAAAAGATTTCATCTATGAGATTCGCTGTTAAAGTATGCCCCCTCATAAACATTTGCTCTATCTGTAACACTGCACACATTACACCAAGAATGTACTTTACTGAGCATGATTTACTATACTTGACTACGGTAGAGTATTTATGAGTAACGTGTTACGATGTGTAACTCTGTCATATGATGGGAAAGGTTGTGCATTTCCTTTACATGATTCAGTAACGCAAATCGTACGCGGTCCAGTCACATAATATCAACACCGTCCATGCTCGACCGTTGACATGCAGTAACTATACACAGATGGCACGCGGCAGCACCAGCGGTGGAGGGTATATAAAGCGTATCGGGTGAGATGGGTGGCGACGAGGGAAGCAGTGCAGTGGTTGTCGTATTATGGAAAGGCATCGATTTATCTGACGTCCAAAAGGGCGTGCACATTGGCTTTCGGGACACGGGTGGAAGCATTTCCGATACAGCTAAGTCTGTTAACTGCTCGCATGGTGCCGTGGTTAAAATATACCGTGCATGACAAAATGGTGGTATCCAAAAACGGCGCCGAGGTAACTGTGGTTCACCACGGGCCACATCGTCCCGAAGAACCAAGAGGCTGCCAATAGGACCTCGTCAACGATCGTTGCTGCACCTGGGTCTCCACAGCACGCGCCTGGTCCATGCACCCATGATTGCTGTTCATCGGAGACGGAGGCTGAGATTTTCACGCCAATACGGGAACTGGAAGTCCACCGAGTGGCGGCAGATGGCCTTTTCAGACGAATCGTGTTTCATGCTTCATCGGCGTGAAGCATCTGATAGCAACAATCGCCGGGAGGTTCCGGCAGGAGGAGAAGGCGCTCAGCTCTGTTGAATGATTTTGTAGTATTCCATGGGTGATATCGTGATTATAGAAGGCATAATGGATAAGCACAAAAGTATCCATCTATCTTTTGGGACCAAATCCACCCCTACAGGCAGTTTGTATTCCCTCGGCACGATGGCATCTACCAGCACGACAATGCGAAGTGTCACACAGCTCGCAGTGTACATGCGTGGTTCGAACAGCACCAAGAGTTCACTGCACTCCCATGGCCACCAGACTCCAATGCAATCCAGAATCTGTTGAACCGCCTCCTTCAGGATCTTCGCGCAATGTATCGTCAACCGAGAAACCCAGCGCAGCTGACAATTACGATGGAGTCGGCACGGCGCCACATCATCTCTGCGGCTACCTTCCAGAACCTCACTGATTATCAGAACAATTGTGTGATTGGATTGAAGAGTTCCTAGATAACAGAACGCAGCATGTCATTCTCAATGGAGAGAAGTCTTCCGAAGTAAGTATGATTTCAGGTATGCCGCAGGGGAGTGTCGTAGGACCGTTGCTATTCACAATGTACATAAATGACCTTGTGGGTAACATCGGAAGTTCACTGAGGGTTTTACCGGATGATGCTGTAGTATATCGTGAGGTTGTAACAATGGAAAATTGTACTGAAATGCAGAAGGATCTGCAGCGAATTGACGCATGGTGCATGGAATGGCAATTGAATCTCAATGTAGATAAGTGTAATGTGCTGCGAATACATAGAAAGATAGTTCCCTTATCATTTAGCTACAAAATAGCAGGTCAGCAACTGGAAGCAGTTAATTCCATAAATTATCTGGGAGTACGCATTAGGAGTGATTTAAAATGGAATGATCATATAAAGTTGACCGTCGGTAAAGCAGATGCCAGACTGAGATTCATTGGAAGAATCCTAAGGAAATGCAATCCGAAAACAAATGAAGTAGGTTACAGTACACTTGTTCGCCCATTGCTTGAATATTGCTCACCAGTGTGGGATCCGTACCAGATAGGGTTGATACAACACATAGAGAAGATCCAACGGAGAGCAGCGCGCTTCGTTACAGGATCATTTACTAATCGCGAAAGCGTTACGGAGATGATAGATAAACTCCAGTGGAAAACTCTGCAGGAGAGACGCTCAGTAGCTCGGTACGGGTTTTTGTTGAAGTTTCGAGAACATACCTCCACCGAGGAGTCAAGTAGTATATTGCTCCTTCCTACGTATATCTCGCGAAGAGGTCATGAGGGTAAAATCAGAGAGATTAGAACCCACACAGAGGCATACTGACAGCCTCGAGTGAGAATCGATAGAGGTATTCAAAGTACCCTCCGCCACACACCGTCAGGTGGCTTGCGGAGTATGGATGTAGATGTGGACATAGATTATCTTCTCCCACGTCTCTCAGGGGTCCACCCCGCCAAAGACGATTTATTCAGGCTTTTGGCACATTATTGTGGCTGCACAGTGTAATATGAACATTATGAGTAAGCATGTGATCATCCATGCACTTTCACAACGTATCTGTCTTAAAATGCATGATTTGAGAGAATTGTAGCATTCAAAGAAGCTATAATGTTAAGAAATTCGAACCATTATGGTTAGAATACACACCATAATTCATTAAGACCTGCGTCGCCAGCGGACATAATTCGATATATTTCCACTCACGAAGAGAGATAAAGTATGGTATAGACGTAATAACTTGACTGTTTGCGAATTCAGAAACCAACTACAATCCCCCGAAAATACAGGTATTCCACCACCTAGGCGAATCTCTGCTTATAGAATTAGGCGTTGGATCTAGTGCTCCAGCGACCATTAAAATCTTACCTTGGCATAACCATTCAACTTTGACTGCAGGCCTTCCAGATGGGCTTAGTGTAAATCTGTTGACGATTTTACGGTCACGTAAATATCGCGCAATGATGGAACACACGTGTATCTTTTTTCTAATATAGTTGTTCTACAATTTACCTGACGATTACTATCAGTCAGAAAATGATTTTTAATGGCGTCGACGATGTTCCCTATGCACTAAATCAATGGATAAATCGCTACAGAATCTCTGTGTTCCGCTTTCAGATAATGTGCAAGAACTACATAATGGGAAATACAATGACAGTACACATTTACGATATACGAGAGTGATTTAGGATGGTGTCGTTTCAGAAAAGGACATGTAGAGTTCAACGTTTCTTCGATGATAAAATCACTTACACTAAACACAAAATTCGGACTGTGGAAGGATGGGAAGAAGATAGGCACTTGTTTACTGCTATGCGACTTCGCTCGCTATGTTATTTCCTAGTGTATAACTGCTTATCTTTTGGGTTTTACATCTAAATAAATACTCCGCAAGCCAACGTAAAGTGCGTGGCACATCGTACGTCGTACCATTATTATCAATTATTTTCGCTATTGCGTTCGCATAGGAAGCTAGAGAAAAATGCGTGACTTAACGCCTCTGGAAGTGCCCTAAGTTGTCTCGGCTTTTCATCATAATACGTTGGTGAGGGCATAATGGTTACACAATCTCCTTCGAATAGAGGTTTCTTATTTAGTACAACGAATCCAATTTAATTTATGAGACCATTCCTGTTATACAGCGTTAGCCAGAACTTACGCAACCCTACAATCGAAAACATAGTGTGGTGGGAAACTGAATTTCTTATCGACGGGAATGTTTGTATTGGCAACGGATGACCTTTGGGGAGAGGCATAGCACGTGTTGGCCAAGCAGTTTTTCGCCCTTTCGATGAGAGTGTGGAGTTAGATGGGTGCGAACGAACATGTTTATTTCCAGGCTCAACTTAAGTTCATTATTGATAATTAATTCAAATTGCGTTCTTTCTTAAAATGTCAGGAAGACTTTATGGTAGCTTTTCCTGAAACAAGGGTACCTAACAAATCAACGATTTCGCTCATTAAAAAAAAACAGGTACTGTGAATAAATGTGAATCTCCCGGCCGGCCTTCGCTGTTAAGCGATGCCTCACTGGAAAATATCCACGCGTCCTTGTTACGTTCATCAAGAATATCTACAATAAAACTTTGTCAGCAAACTTTCTTAACGGGGTGTTTGCAGAACTACAAAGAAGCTGAAACTACGTCCGTGTCGCATTCGCTTTTTGCATGAGATTCGAGAACCTGATAGAGGAAAAAGACTATATTGTAGTCGAAGGTTCAAAATGGTTCAAATGGCTCTGAGCACTATGGGACTCAACATCTTAGGTCATAAGTCCCCTAGAACTTAGAACTACTTAAACCTACCTAACCTAAGGACATCACACACACCCATGCCCGAGGCAGGATTCGAACCTGCGACCGTAACAGTCCCGCGCGGTTCCGGACTGCAGCGACAGAACCGCACGGCCACCGCGGCCGGCACAGTCGAAGGCTTTTGCGTTTTATTCGCAACAGTGTTCGGATGATGGATTATGATGAACCATACTTTCATCTAAGCGACTATCAAAACAACCATAACGACAGATATCGGAGTTCAGAAAACCTTCACGTTTTCCATTACATTCAGGGAATGTTGAAGTGTGGTATGCAATTTCACACAAAAAATTGTAGGCCCAATGTTTTTCCTAGGAAACGTTAGTAGCTGAACATTAAGAGGACATCATCATGCAGTTCGTCACATTGTTAAGGATGACGAACGACACTTCTGGCGGCAGCAAGATGGTGCAACAGCGCAAACTGTGAGTAACAATATCATGATACCGCGTGAGTTGTTTGGGAACACATTATTTCAGGTGATCTTTGGCCACCTAGATCCTCAGATTTATCGCCCCCCCCCACCCGACATTCCTTTGTGGGGACGTCAGAAGGATAACGTCTATAATGACAGCTCTCACACAATCGAACAACTGAAGCGCAACATCGAAGGCGTAATATGTAGCATAAGTGTAGTGACCACCAAAAAGCAGCAGCTAATATGAAGAAAAGGCGTGTGTTGCAGCACATGGGGACATTTTTAGCATTTATTACGAGTAAATATATATTATAAGATTTGTCTCAGTGCTGCCTTGTGTGCGATTCCCTTCGCAGATGTACTGCACTTTGCCAGAATCGTTCAAACAAATATAAGACTTCCATTCGCCGTCCCTAATACGGACTTGATGTGATCGCCCCATTTCATACCACTTCTTACCATTCCCGTAGCACTGGACTCGCATTTGGGAGGAAGACGGTTCAATCCCGTCTCCAGCCATCTACATCTACATTTATACTCCGCAAGCCACCCAACGGTGTGTGGCGGAGGGCACTTTACGTGCCACTGTCATTACCTCCCTTTTCTGTTCCAGTCGCGTATGGTTCGCGGGAAGAACGACTGTCTGAAAACCTCCGTGCGCGCTCGAATCTCTCTAATTTTACATTCGTGATCTCCTCGGGAGGTATAAGTAGGGGGAAGCTACACTCCTGGAAATTGAAATAAGAACACCGTGAATTCATTGTCCCAGGAAGGGGAAACTTTATTGACACATTCCTGGGGTCAGATACATCACATGATCACACTGACAGAACCACAGGCACATGGACACAGGCAACAGAGCATGCACAATGTCGGCACTAGTACAGTGTCCATCCACCTTTCGCAGCAATGCAGGCTGCTATTCTCCCAAGGAGACGATCGTAGAGATGCTGGATGTAGTCCTGTGGAGCGGCTTGCCATGCCATTTCCACCTGGCGCCTCAGTTGGACCAGCGTTCGTGCTGGACGTGCAGACCGCGTGAGACGACGCTTCATCCAGTCCCAAACATGCTCAATGGGGGACAGATCCGGAGATCTTGCTGGCCAGGGTAGTTGACTTACACCTTCTAGAGCACGTTGGGTGGCACGGGATACATGCGGACGTGCATTGTCCTGTTGGAACAGCAAGTTCCCTTGCCGGTCTAGGAATGGTAGAACGATGGGTTCGATGACGGTTTGGATGTACCGTGCACTATTCAGTGTCCCCTCGACGATCACCAGTGGTGTACGGCCAGTGTAGGAGATCGCTCCCCACACCATGATGCCGGGTGTTGGCCCTGTGTGCCTCGGTCGTATGCAGTCCTGATTGTGGCGCTCACCTGCACGGCGCCAAACACGCATACGACCATCATTGGCACCAAGGCAGAAGCGACTCTCATCGCTGAAGACGACACGTCTCCATTCGCCCCTCCATTCACGCCTGTCGCGACACCACTGGAGGCGGGCTGCACGATGTTGGGGCGTGAGCGGAAGACGGCCTAACGGTGTGCGGGACCGTAGCCCAGATTCATGGAGACGGTTGCGAATGGTCCTCGCCGATACCCCAGGAACAACAGTGTCCCTAATTTGCTGGGAAGTGGCGGTGCGGTCCCCTACGGCACTGCGTAGGATCCTACGGTCTTGGCGTGCATCCGTGAGTCGCTGCGGTCCGGTCCCAGGTCGACGGGCACGTGAACCTTCCGCCGACCACTGGCGACAACATCGATGTACTGTGGAGACCCCACGCCCCACGTGTTGAGCAATTCGGCGGTACGTCCACCCGGCCTCCCGCATTCCCACTATACGCCCTCGCTCAAAGTCCGTCAACTGCACATACGGTTCACGTCCACGCTGTCGCGGCATGCTACCAGTGTTAAAGACTGCGATGGAGCTCCGTATGCCACGGCAAACTGGCTGACACTGACGGCGGCGGTGCACAAATGCTGCGCAGCTAGCGCCATTCGACGGCCAACACCGCGGTTCCTGGTGTGTCCGCTGTGCCGTGCGTGTGATCATTGCTTGTACAGCCCTCTCGCAGTGTCCGGAGCAAGTATGGTGGGTCTGACACACCGGTGTCAATGTGTTCTTTTTTCCATTTCCAGGAGTGTATATATTCGATACCTCATCCAGAAACGCACCCTCTCGAAACCTGGCGAGCAAGCTACACCGCGATGCAGAGCGCCTCTCTTGCAGAGTCTGCCACTTGAGTTTGCTAAACATCTCCGTAACGCTATCACGGTTACCAAATAACCCTGTGACGAAACGCGCCGCTCTTCTTTGGATCTTCTCTATCTCTTCCGTCAACCCGATCTGGTACGGATCCCACACTGATGAGCAATACTCAAGTATAGGTCGAACGAGTGTTTTGTAAGCCACCTCCTTTGTTGATGGACTACATTTTCTAAGGACTCTCCCAATGAATCTCAACCTGGTAACCGCCTTACCAACAATTAATTTTATATGATCATTCCACTTCAAATCGTTCCGCATGCATACTCCCAGATATTTTACAGAAGTAACTGCCACCAGTGTTTGTTCCGCTATCATGTAATCATACAATAAAGGATCCTTCTTTCTATATTCGCAATACATTACATTTGTCTATGTTAAGCGTCCGTTGCCACTCCCTGCACCAAGTGCCTATCCGCTGCAGATCTTCCTGCATTTCGCTACAATTTTCTAATGCTGCAACTTCTCTGTATACTACAGCATCATTCGCGAAAAGCCGCATGGAACTTCCGACACTATCTACTAGGTCATGTATATATATTGTGAAAATTAATGGTCCCATAACACTCCCCTGTGGCACGCCAGAGGTTACTTTAACGTCTGTAGACGTCTCTCCATTGATAACAACATGCTGTGTTCTGTTTGCTAAAAATTCTTCAATCCAGCCACACAGCTGGTCTGATATTCCGTAGGCTCTTACTTTGTTTATCAGGCGACCGTGCGGAACTGTATCGAACGCCTTCCGGAAGTCAAGGAAAGCATCTACCTGTGAGCCTGTATCTAATATTTTCTGGGTCTCATGAACAAATAAAGCGAGTTGGGTCTCACACGATCGCTGTTTCCGGAATCCATGTTGATTCCTACAGAGTAGATTCTGGGTTTCCAAAAACGACATGATACTCGAGCAAAAAAAATGTTCTAAAATCCTACAACAGATCGATGTCAGAGATATAGGTCTATAGTTTTGCGCATCTGCTCGACAACCCTTCTTGAAGACTGGGACTACCTGTGCTCTTTTCCCATCATTTGGAACCTTCCGCTCCTCTAGAGACTTGAGGTACACGGCTGTTAGAAGGGGGGCAAGTTCTTTCGCGTACTCTGTGTAGATTCGAATTGGTATCCCGTCAGGTCCAGTGGACTTTCCTCTGTTGATTGATTCCAGTTGCTTTTCTGTTCCTTGGACACTTATTTCGATGTCAGCCATTTTTTCGTTTGTGCGAGGATTTAGAGAAGGAACTGCAGTGCGGTCTTCCTCTGTGAAACAGCTTTGGAAAAAGGTGTTTAGTATTTCAGCTTTACGCGTGTCATCCTCTGTTTCAATGCCATCATCATCCCGGAGTGTCTCGATATGCTGTTTCGAGCCACTTACTAATTTAACGTAAGACCAGAACTTCCTAGGATTTTCTGTCAAGTCGGTACATAGAATTTTACCTTCGAATTCACTGAACGCTTCACGCATAGCCCTCCTTACGCTAACTTTGACATCGTTTAGCTTCTGTTTGTCTGAGAGGTTTTGGCTGCGTTTAAACTTGCAGTGAAGCTCTCTTTGCTTTCGCAGTAGTTTCCTAACTTTGTTGTTGAACCACGGTGGGTTTTTCCCGTCCCTCACAGTTTTACTCTGCACGTGCCTGTCTAAAACGCATTTTACGATTGCCTTGAACTTTTTCCATAAACACTCAACAATGTCAGTGTCGGAACAGAAATTTTCGTTTTGATCTGTTAGGTAGTCTGAAATCTGCCTTCTATTACTCTTGCTTAACAGATAAACCTTCCTCCCTTTTTTTATATTCCTATTATCTTCCATATTCAGAGATGCTGCAACGGCCTTATGATCACTGATTCCCTGTTCTGCACTTACAGAGTCGAAAAGTTCGGGTCTGTTTGTTATCAGTAGGTCCAAGATGTTATCTTCACGGGTCGGTTCTCTGTTTAATAGCTCGAGGTAATTTTCGGATAGTGCACTCAGTATAATGTCACTCGATGCTCTGTCCCTACCACCCGTCCTAAACATCTGAGTGTCCCAGTCTATATCTGGTAAATTGAAATCTCCACCTAAGACTATAACATGCTGAGAAAATTTATGTGAAATGTATTCCAAATTTTCTCTCAGTTGTTCTGCCACTTATGCTGCTGGGTCGGGAGGTCGGTAAAAGGAGCCAATTATTAACCTAGCTCGGTTGATGAGTGTAACCTCCACCCATAATAATTCACAGGAACTATCCACTTCTACTTCACTACTGGATAAACTACTACTAACAGCGACAAACACGCCACCACCGGTCGCATGCAATCTATCGTTTCTAAAGACAGCCTGTGCCTTTGAAAAAATTTCAGCAGAATTTATCTCTGGCTTCAGCCAGCTTTCTGTACCTATAACGATTTCAGCTTCGGTGCTTTCTATCAGCGCTTGAAGTTCCGGTACTTTACCAATGCAGCTTCGACAGTTTACAATTAGAATACTGATTGCTGCTTGGTCCCCGCATTTCCTGACTTTGCCCCGCACCCTTTGAGGCTGTTGCCCTTTCTGTACTTGCCCGAGGCCATCTAACCTAAGAAACCGCCCAGTCCAAGCCACACAACCCCTGCTACCCGTGTAGCCGCTTGCTGCGTGTTGTGGACTCCTGACCTATCCAGCGGAACCCGAAACCCCACCACCCTATGGCGCAAGTCGAGGAATCTGCAGCCCACACGGTCGCAGAACCGTCTCAGTCTCTGATTCAGACCCTCCACTCGGCTCTGTACCAAAGGTCCGCAGTCAGTCCTGTCAACGATGCTGCAGATGGTGAGCTCTGCTTTCATCCCGCTAGCGAGACTGGCAGTCTTCACCAAATCAGATAGCCGCCGGAAGCCAGAGAGGATTTCCTCCGATCCATAGCGACACACATCATTGGTGGCGACATGAGCGACCACCTGCAGATGGGTGCACCCTGTACCCTTCATGGCATCCGGAAGGACCCTTTCCACATCTAGAATGACTCCCCTCGCTATGCACACGGAGTGCACATTGGTTTTCTTCCCCTCTCTTGCTGCCATATCCCTAAGGGGCCCCATTACGCGCCTGACGTTGGAGCTCCCAACTACCAGTAAGCCCACCCTCTGCGACCGCCCGGATCTTGCAGACTGAGGGGCAACCTCTGGAACAGGACAAGCAGCCTGAGACAGTGCCTGAAACCGGTTCGTCAGACAAACTGGAGAGGCCTTCCTTTCAGCCCTCCGGAATGTCTTTCGCCCCCTGCCACACCTCGAGACGACCTCCCACTCTACCACAGGTGAGGGATCAGCCTCAATGTGGGCAGTATCCCGGGCAGCCACAGTCGTAACCCGATCGGAGGATGTGTGGGACGAGCTGGTCGTCCCCGACAAACCCCCATCCGGACTCCCACAGTGATGCCCATTGGCAACAGTCTCAAGCTGTGTGACCGAAGCCAACACTGCCTGAAGCTGGGAGCGAAGGGATGCCAACTCAGCCTGCATCCGAACACAGCAGTTGCAGTCCCTATCCATGCTAAAAACTGTTGTGCAAAGAACGTCTGAACTAATGTACAGAGAGCGCAAACAAATCGACACAAGATTTAAACGGTTATTAAAATACAAGATTGCCTAGTAAATGCAGTAATGCTTCTACTTGCGCACTGCTGACGCACTGCTGGGCGGCGGAAGGAGACTACGCGATTTTACACTATTCAGGTACTAAAACGCGATGCCACAACTCTCAAATACTATAATACGCACGAAATTTATGAATTAAACAATGCAAGTACCAAAAATACGCAAAGAAATTAATTAAACTATGTAACAAAAAAGTGAACTAAGGGTATACGACTTTCTGCTGGCAGCTGCTCATCTGACGGCGGCAGGGAGCACACTGGCTGTGACCAACCGACACTGGCCGTTCAAAACAAAAACAGAAGACAGACGACTACGCGAATTTATAGTATTAAGGTACTAAAACGCGATGCTACAATTATCAAATACTATAATACGCCCGAAATTTATGAATTAAACAATGCAAGTACCAAAAATACGCAAAGAAATTAATTAAACTATGTAACAAAAAAGTGAACTAAGGGTATACGACTTTCTGCTGGCAGCTGCTTATCCAACGGCGGCAGAGAGCACACTGGCTGTGACCAATCGACACTGGCCGTTCAAAACAAAAACAGAAGACAGACGACTACGCGAATTTACACTATTCAGGTACTAAAACGCGATGGTACAACTCTCAAATACTATAATACGCCCGAAATTTATGAATTAAACAATGCAAGTACCAAAAACACGCAAAGAAATTAATTAAACTATGTAACAAATAAGTGAGCTAGGAGTATACGACTTTCTGCTCGCAGCTGCTTCTCCAACGGCGGCAGAGAGCACACTGATTTAGGTTTTCCGTGATTTCCCTAAATCGTTTCAGGCAAATGCCGGGATGGTTCCTTTGAAAGGGCACGGCCGATTTTCTTCCCAATCCTTCCCTAACCCGAGCTTGCGCTCCGTCTCTAATGACCTCGTTGTCGACGGGACGTTAAACACTAACCACCACCACCATTATCCGTAAATATGACTACAATGTGACGTGCTGAAAAAATGGTTCAAATGGCTCTGAGCACTGTGGGACTTAACTTCTGAGATCATCAGTCTCCTAGAAGTTAGAACTACTTAAACTTAACTAACCTAAGGACATTACACACATCTATGCCGGAGGCAGGATTCGAACCTGCGACCTTAGCGGCCGTGCGGTTTCAGACTGTAGCGCCTAGAACCTCTCGGCCACAACGGCCGGCAGACGTGCTGAAGATGTTCGCCACTAGTCTTGTAGTCATGGACTATACACTTCTTTCTCTCTGTTATACGCATTATCTTACATTTAACCACATTTAAGGAGAGTGTTTGTGTGGAACATTCAAAGTCCAGCAGAAAGAACTGGGTTCAGTTAGTCAAATATTCCTCCAGCTGATCATGCGTAGCAATCTCCACGTACCTCCGGAAAACTGACAAGGGCTTGTCGAATGCCAGCCAATAAAGTATCTACGGAAGATTAATAAAAAAAAATAGAGAAAAATTAAGATCGTGGTTTTAATGCTTCCGGTGTTCTAGATAGATTCGCCCCGCTTGGTTACAACGCAAAGTACGTTCGTACAACCATGTGAAACTGGCAGAAGAATCATTCTTCCGAGGTCACTCAACTCGCGCATCACATTGGCTCATGAAAGCACTTAGTCGTTTTTTCGCAGTTCCTTACTGATTATAAAGAGTTTCGTCACCAGTCATGAGTTTTTCGAGAAAAGAAGTGTCCGCGTTTTGCATTACCAACCAATCGCGGCAGGCGAACACGCCTCTTTCCTTCTCTTCGGGAGCCAAGGAGTACAGGACAGACTTTGCACGCGCCTTCCTCTTCTTCAAAACTATTCTGGAGAGTGTATAGAACACTTGAATTAGAGATGTTGCCCCGTTACCATTTGTCCCACAACGAACTGCGGCCGCACGCCCACCACTGCCTGCCACTGCCTGCTCACAACTGCCTGGTCGAATGCGCATTTGTAATTCACTGCCGTTAGTTCAAGCAGCTACCGTAATTACGGCGCTGATGTCGCTTGTACGCTAGAAATGAAATCAGTCTCGTAACTTTTTGGGCGGACGGTGTACGCCACGCAGACTCGGCGCTTTATTGTGCTCCAGAGGTGCATTGACGCGCTAGCAAGCAGCTGGTCGTACTGTTTTCGCTTATAAGGGTATGTATTGAAGACCGGCAAACAATTGTCTGCTTCACAACAAATGAACTGGAGAAAAGTGTTTCGGAGTATTGTAACAATACCACCACTTGCAAAGTAGGTTAGAAATCACAACAAAGTTATTGACTGGATGGTATCGTCAGAATGTAAATAATGAAGTCACTGTAGAAAGGTCATCAGTTTTGGCACTTAACTTGAATGGATTCCCACGTAGATTTCGTCGAAGTTGTTATGGCTCATCTTGTTGATTCTAGGGTGATTCCAATTTGACTGCTAGAAGGTCCAGATCTGTATTTTAGCGGTATCTGAAGACCTAACAAATGCGGTTGTAAGGAAATTCTTAATGATCCTACAATCCCAGATCAGAACAATGGTATGGTAGAAATAATTTTTGTCTTAGTGATCACGATCCATATTTTTGTTAAACTTCTTGCAAATTCACATATGCTTCTTCTTAATTGTCACATCATCAAGAAAACAGTTTTGTATCAATCTTCATATATTTAATTTCCACTTTAACCGAACACAAGATTTGACGCTTCTTTTACAAAGTGAAATAACAACTTAACTCCTGCAAAGTGAAACTGCTCCGTGAGCATTCACGGATACAAGTAAGTCAAAGATTATGACAGTCTCACAGAAATCAATACACACAAGAACCATATCACTGAAATATATCGATACATCGGAGTATCTATACATTAATAAAACCAAATGTGAATATTGTCACAAAAATATGTCTGTTACTTCCGGTATCGAGAACTGGGGTTGGAGTGCCGTAATGGTCACGTAAATAAAGAACCATTACAGTAAATCGTCACCAGTCGACTGCTCTTCTACTACACCGTATGTACGAGGTTTGTTCAAAAAATTGCGGAACATCGGCAATTTCGCGCCAATGGTGTGTTGGAGCGATGAGAAAATACGAGAAGGAAACTACCGGAAACATGGCGAGACAATTCAAGGCTCTTGCATTACAATAATGCAACTGCAGCTCTGCAGATCTGTCCCGTGCGGGCTTTCTTTTATTTGCAAAGTTGAAAACCCCATCGAAAGAATGAAGATCTGCAATGTTAGACGAGTTAAAAAAAATAGCAGACGGCGCTTCGCACAATCCATTAAGAGGCATACCAAGACTCGTTCCGGAAATGGAAACGGCATTGAGAGAAGTGTATCAATGGCGGAGGTGAGAATTTGGAAAGAAACCGTGCACAATAAATAAAAAGTAAACGTACAAAATTGTGCGGACCAAGTCCCGGAATTTTTTGAGCAGACCTCGTAGTAATGAGTCCGTCAGCCGAGCAGCAAAAGTTTTAGCTGCATACCAGAGCTGTGACTGTTTCACCAGCCAGTCACTGGCCTTGCGGGTGTGAGGCGGTCGACGTCCATCCCTCCCTCCCTCCCGCCCTGTCGTTCCGTGACCGGCGGCGGCAGCTGCACGGCTGTGGGCGGCCACTGCGGCGGTGCTGGCGGTGGCCCGGCCTGTGACTCGGCGTCGCCGCAGCCGCGTGCCGTGGCGCACGCGACGGTGCGGCGTGACGTGACGTGACGTGACGTGACGCGGAGCAAGAGACGTCGCCGCAGCAGCACGCAGGCCCCCCGCCTGCTGCACCTTACACCTCCTTGCATATTACCCACTTACAAATCATCGTATGCACGAATGGCCAGTACCATACATATAATGGTGACAGGTCTGTTGGGTTGAGACGAGGTATTCACTACCCAGTACATCTGGATACACACTGCTCAACAGAATTAAAGGATTACTTTTTCGAAACTCCTTATTTCTCTCCCAGTCCGACGCGTAAGTTGTAAATTTGGCCCAGAGATGTCTACAACGCTGCTCCATAACGCTGGAGAAGCCTGGCTCCCTGCGACGTAACCATCGGGCTCGACGACTCCTCGGGCAGCAAGGTGTCGACACGTGGGGGAGAAAAAGCCAGAGCTCTGTCTTCATGTTACTTGTAAAGCGTGCCAATGATGTCACTGTTGCACCAAATTTCACCATCGTTGCGCCCTGCGCCACCGTGGATGTGTCACACAGTGGGAGGGTCGTCACAGACCTTTTATCCCCATTTCACCCCAACCGCGATGCCCAATGCTAAAATCACGTGGTTTCCCAATGGGCGGCCGACGAAAACATTTCAGCCACAGCACCACTCAGAACTGAAACGAAAAGGCGTCAGGGGTGTCATAAAGTGCGTAATATATACCGCCCCTTGCCCCGGACGAAATTTGAAGGTGATCCCAAACAGCAAATTGTCTCTATGCCTTTTCAATTCTCCTGTTTCACGCCTTCCTGTGGCGCAATTTAAAACGGATTGTGTACACAAAGGAGGGCGAGGAATAGGACGCCTGAAAATGCATAAGTATCTTTCTTGCCACGGGTCATGCTCAGATTTCGTCAAACGGTTTTGAACGGTCCCTGTTGGTTCCTATCTATTCAAGAGAGTGCGAATTGCGGTCCGGCTGTCCTTCATAAGGGGCATATGACGTTTAATGGGGCTACAGCATCACAATGCCTTTAGAGAAGAGTGGAAACGTCCGAGGTTGTCAGATTTTGACAACAATGTCTTCCTGGTTCGAATGGCTCTGAGCACTATAGCACTTAACTTCTGAGGTCATCAGTCCCCTAGAACGTAGAAATACTTAAACCTAACTAACCGAAGGACATCACACAAATCCATGTCCGAGGCAGGATTCGAACCTGCGACCGTAGCTGTCTTCCTGGTGTCATCGCAATGCGAACTATCGTTTTCGATCACATACTGCATGGTAAGCAAAGCTCTGAGGAAAAGGATGGTTTCATTGACACCTTTTATGCCATACCCTGAGCCCTTTTCGTTTGATTTCTGAGCGGCGGCGAGGCTGAAATCTTTTCCTCGGCAACCCATAAGAAAACCGCGCCATGTCAACAATGGTAGTCGCGGTTCTAACCTCCATCACAGAGGTGTCAAAAGAAGCGGTGAAGTGTCGGTAAGAAGCCCGCCCGGCTAACCGCGTGGTCTAACGCACTGCTTCCCGAGCGGGTAGGCGTGCCGGTTCCCGGCACGAATCCGCCCAGCGGATTAGTGTCGAGGTCCTGTGCGACGGCCAGTCTGTTGATGGTTTTTAAGGCGGTTTTCCATCTGCCTCGGCGAATGCGGATTGGTTCCCCTTATTCCGCGTCAGTTACACTATGTCGGCGATTGCTGCACAAACACTCTCTACACGTACGCGTACACCATACTTACTCTACCACGGAAACATGTGGGGCTACACTCGTCTGGTATGAGACGTTCACGGGGGGGAGGGGGGGGGGGGGAGGTCCACTGGGGGCCGAACCGAACCATAACCCTGGGTTCGGCGTGGGGCGGCGGTGGGGTGGGTGGACTGCTGTGACCTGTTGTGGGGTTGTGAACTACTGAGGGCTACGATGGGACGAAGCCTCTCCGCCATTTCTATGTCCCTGGTTTAATACACAATACACACACACGCGATACACAATGGGTAAGAAGGGCTGTGACGACGTTCCTACCGTGTAACACGTCCACAGTGGCTTTGCGCAGACTTCAGTGAAATTTTGTGCCGACGCGGCATCATTAACCCACGTCGCATCTCACATGAACTCCACACCTTGCTGTTTGAAGCGTTGTCGATCTCGAGGATGACGTTGCATGGCACCACACTTTTGCACCATTGTAGGCTGTACGCACCTTTAAGCTAAATATAAAACTGGTGCCTGTCATTGGGAGACAATTACTGGGTTTCGAAACAGTGATCCTTTAATTCAGCTGCAGAGTGTCGTATTAAATCAGGAAGCTAGGAATATTCTACGGCCTACTGTCCTACTCTCCCCAGTAGGTTCCCTGTGTTAGACGACATCGTGTTGTGTTTGCTGATATGTCAGTAGAGCAGTATGGTAGCACATCTCGTGAAATCCTTGTCCAGATTGGCTCTCATTTACTTAATCAACCAGCGACGTTGCTTTGTATAGATAACGTCGTCGGCAATCTGTCTGAGGGCCGTGCTATCTCATAAATCGTTAATGGGTACTGAGAACGTAGCGGTCCTATAATAACCTCTAAAACATCACTGCGTAGCAATAGCTTCAAAATGAGTATTCATATTTGCAGAACAGAATTTTTTCGTCAACATACAGTCTTCCCAGGAACGTGACTTAGTGGTACTGATCTATGAAAACTAAAGCTTCCTCGTTACGTGTATTTCGATTTGCTTGTGTAACACCAGCAGCTACCACTGCTGTTATTAACTAATAAACGTGTAAATCTAAGACAAATACAAGTAATATAAAATTTCCTGGCTTTGCGCAAAACCAAAACAAACAGTTTTATACCTTAAGTCGCGTGACAATTTCCGTTTCATGTTTGATATTGCGCAGTACACTATTATTGTCGCTTCGGTTTATCCTTCATTACCCAGTGTGACGTACTGGGACCTCTTAAAACTGCTTTGAGTCATTCCCATATTTGTGAGGGGACTCGGTAGCATTGTATGTGGGTTACCAATGGAAAATACGGAACAGCGTCGAAAACACTGTAGCTGCCCGTTCATTCTGCTGTATTACTGCGAAGCAAGCCAGCTGGCCTTCAGCGGAGTGGTTTTTCCTGACCCTCATTTCTGAGACAACCTCACTTTCCTCCTAGAACGTCATAATGCTCCAGCGTAAAAAATTATGCTTCATAATGCGGCGGTTAAAAATAGAGGTATGTTTATTCATTACAACCGTATTTATACCCTTTTTATAGTGAGTTCTATGTATGCAGGGAAAGCTGCAAACAGTTGATGACAGATGTAAGTGAAATCTGTGACCCAAAGGGGCAGAGATTTCAATAAACGAAATAGCGCTCTCAGTGGAGACCATGCAGGCAGAGTCAAAGAACTGGTCCAGTGCGTCGCAAACTGCATCTCTCGTTAGCTTTCCGAATTTTTAACATCGAACCGACGTTTCATTACGCGGAAAGCATCAGCGTCATTCGTGCGTCTTTTTTTCCTATAAAAAGGACGAATTGGACCTGTTCTCTGCTACTAAATGAAACCAGTTCGCTCAGTTCATTCTATAGCCCGCGACCGGGCATTCGAAAAAAATCCGTTTAACCGGTATTCCGGCCCGGGGCTGGAGAGAGATAAAACCCCGCAGGGACGGGAATTCACCGGGGATGCGCAGAGGGGATGCGCAGAGGGGGGGTTGCAGCTATGCCTTGGACCATGAAGCTGTGCGGAATCTCATTGATTAAAGCGCTACCGGCGAAAATCAGATTTCCGGCCTCGGTAGCGAGAATGATACGTGATTTTAACGCGACATTACTGGCCGAATTTAGCGCACACTCGTCCCTGGTTAAAAGCGCGTTCTTTCAGCGAAACTCTGTCTCTGATGACAGTTTATACATTCATTACGTTGAATATACCAACCCCGTGGGACTGGATTTTGCGTGTGCTGTCGCTTTTACCTTTCATTACGCAGTTTCATTCCTTACGAGTCCAAATAAAATCACGACAATGCAAGACTTCATTGTTAGCGACTACTTGTCAACTATTACTTATAGTTGAAACGTCCCCTTTGAACAATTATGCACGACTGTACTTAACCTGACACACAATATTTTGTTAGCGCAACGCAATCTGACTTTCAAAATTCCCTACAAAAGAATGGCCCTGACTAACATTAAACTATACCTTTCACAAATCACTTACCTCACAAAAATCTTCGCTGCTCAAGCTACTGCAATACAGCGAGCGCCACTACTGCCAGCTAAATAAAAGATTCAAACTATGGAAAGCACTAACTACTGATAGGGATAGTTAGCAAATGAAAGATATTAATAGAGAACAAACAATGTATTTACCTTGATATCATCATATATAAATATAGCAGTTCATGACAAATTTCAAAACTCCGCCATCTCTCTCTCCACATCCACCACTGCTGGCGGCTCACCTCCAACTACGCAACGCTACGCGTTGTTCACAGCCAGCTGCCTAACACTACAATGGCGAGTATTACAACAATGCAAAGCAGCCACAGACTGCACACAGCACAGCCAGTGATTTTCATACAGAGGTGGCGTTACCAATAAGAAATCCTAAACAGCCTACTTACATAAGAACCTAAACAGCCTACTTACATAAAGGAAACATAAACAGCCTACTTACATAGCCCCCATGCTCCCCACAAAAAATTTTTACAAATGGTGTTGGGCACTGGCCAATACAGATTTGACAAAAATTTTTCACAATTACAGTAACAAAGATATAAAATGCACGCACTTATTGATACAACATTGGTCAAAAGCTCAAATTTTCTCACAGTCCATAAAGACAGTCCTCATCATTCGTCACCATAAAATTGCAGTGTTTTTCTCAAAGTCTGAGCAGTAAAAGAAAATGCACACAGAAGTAGTGGATTTCCATGCAGTCTTGAAGAAGTAGTGTTGTCCTTCCAACGGAAAAACAGTGCTGACTCTTGACATGCAGACAGATAATGGGCCACAACATAGCAAACCCACAGCAGAGTCATTCGACGTTTTGAAGAATATTGGTAGGTAGGTCATCACAGAACAGACCCACTGTAGTCCTGGTAGAGATTACGGTATTGGTGGGACATCAAAGATGCAGACCCACTGTAGTCCTTGTAGAGATGGCCAGCAGCCATCTGTTGCGATTGTGCAGGTACACATTCACCATCAAAGAGTCTTGCGGAGAATATAGCAAGTCCATAAACCACCACTTGTGCACTCACAAAGTTTTTGGAATTGTCCTTAGAACCAGCAATGCTGTTATCCAGTCCCTTGCTGAATCATTAACACACGTGCAAACACTATCAGTCCCTACTTCTCACATATTGTCCATATACTATGACCAACAGAAACGTGTGCAGTGAAATGTAACTTAATTTGAAGAACTGGTAACAATTACAATTTGGTAACATAAAAATACAATAACAAAGGTACAAAATACATCATTAAAGAACATAATAATACTGATAACATTTGTAGTACAGGCTTTACAAAAGAATCGAAATAACATATACGTCAGTGTTCCAGGAATTATGACATGAGTACATACATAAAAGATCAGAATAACTTTCGAAACACCAACTTCACACATGAGCATTAACACAAAACAGAATAAATAATGTCTGAACATCTTTACAAAGTAAATAACATATTATTAATGCCAATTATATTCGAGGATGACAGTATTCCTCATCATAGTGAATGTAGCTTAATATTAAAAGAAGAAAAAATTCTATGAAACTACACAGAGACAGGAAGAAAACAAATACACAAGGGTACACAAAAACATAGTGGGATAACACCAATAGGAAAGGACAGGGTTCGTTTTCAGTGTAACATTTGGTACTGCAGTCCAACCCAAAACTTCATATATCTTTCCTCTTATTTTATCCTTTGTTTCCACCAAAAAAATTCTATCTAAGCATGCTTTCTGTATTTATATGTTCACACATTTCTCACCTCAACATTTATTTCCAAGAAAATCCTACCTAAACCTGTTTTCTCAATGCATTTCTTCCAATTCATCGCAACTCATTCTCTTAGAGGCTACCCCCTCTTAAGCTAACTTAAATCTACTGAGCTCAGATGCTAAACTAAGGGACGAGGCAATGCAGCATCACATAACAAATCAACACAAACAGCAACGCAAAAAATGCAAATTGGCAAAGCTAGCAGCATAAATGAGCAAAAGTCAAATTCAATAACACTATGCCTGGCAAACAGCAGCAACTTATACCTAAACATGACATAGCGCAAGCAGAAAAAATATTACACTAAAATGGCCATGTCTAATACCTATGTCACATCTTAACATTAGAGTGATGCATCACAAAAACTTATGCTAGTAGATAAGTTACCAAATCGTACAAAAATTATTTATGCAATTCCTGTGAAGGGAAATGTCTTTTTGTGCTCCCTCATTTGTTTTGGATAGATCATAAAATTATTTACTGGATCTGTAGGCATAAAATATTTATATTAGTACATATATTAAATTTTATTTTAACCAATGCTGCAGTGCAGCTAGAAACTTGATATTAAACAAAATGTGTAAATAAATACATAAAGCAAGCCATATGGCATTTTTCTTAACTAGCAAGACAATAGCTGTGAAATGTTTCTCATCGTTTCATTAGGCATTTCAGTAAATATCATAAATTACGAGCTCCAGAGTATGCTTTCAACAAGGAGATGTCAGTAGCATGGACAATGGCCTTCCCTTTCTTTTTTTTTCTACCTGTGCTTCTGACGAGGCACTCACACTAATGGCTTGTTCTCCAGGCGTCTGACACACCTGGGTGCCCATGACGCATTATGTGCAGGTGGTCACTTAACTTTCGTACGGAAATATTTACGACAGCAGTTTCCGCTACAGTGACAGTCTCACATAAAAATATTTCACAGGTCAAGAATTAGCGTTGCAAATCTGTAGAAACAAAATCCTATGAATATAACAGTGTCCAAAAAAATTTTCAGTGGCATTGTGATACATTCTCACATGATTCACACATGTCATAACTCTTAAAGTACGATTCTTGGTTTCCAACATCCTTTTTCACAAGTCAAGAGTCCCTACCCACTATTCATTACTCCTTACCTTATTACACATATACGTATCCATCGACACTCGTCAATATTTCGTCATTATAAATATGAAGCATAATCAAATAACTCATATAGCCTCAGCCTATTAATCATAAACATACCTCAGCAGCATAATACACATCGTCGTCGTAAAAATAACATCATAACACCTCAGTCAAATCTCAAAATCGTCGTAGCTTCCTCCAATAATTAAAAAAATTCTCTGCTCATGTCAAAAGTGTCATCTGCCTCAAACGTACTTTAAAAATCATAATCCCTTTACCAAATACATCATTCAAAGCTCTCATAGTATCACAATGGTACTGAAAAAATATGAACAGTTCACAAAGTACAGACAAAATACAGTTTCATAAGTGTGAAGTTACCCAACTGTGTAATTGCGTAAACATGTGTCACAGATGTAGTAAAAAAATGTTTATCTCTCAGTTAAATGATCAGATAGCTGTGTAATTTGTGTGTTAGAGAAATATGGTACCGATGTGTAAAGTTGTATAAGCAAATACCATATTAGCTAGGGTTCCTTGTGGTTGCCACACACATGGTACACAAAGTAAGCGTGTACCCCCCCTGAGGATTATTATAATTATACCCTCAGGTGTTACAGATTACAGCAATGGAATGAAATGTATCACGGAAAACTTTCTTTGTAATTCAAAAATCTTTAAAAATAAATGTTTTAAGTACAAAATTAATCACTCAAATACGTGTCCTGTAGCGCTAAATGTGCGTCTTGCTGTAAGATAATTCTGTGGAAGTGTCGTACTTATCGTCCTCCGAAAGCTAAGTTCTGCAGAAGTCAATGTACTTACCTCATGATAAACGAAAGTGAAATGCTTTGCGTATAGATATCTTAGTTATTACGCTTATTGTTGTGGTGAAGAACGTACTGTGCTGTAACGTATTGTTGTGCTACGGAAAACCCTGTCTCATTGTAGCTATACTACAAAAGTTACTACTAAAACATGTTTTACTTTCCAGAATAAAACAGAAAAACTGTGCAGATATAAAACAGAAACACCGCAAAAGCAACATTGTATATTGTCACTCATTAGTAGCGTCGTGATAAAATCGTGTAGCTGTCACATAAACTAACCTCTGTGTCATCTGGTATCTCTCAGAAAGCACTTTAAATTCAGAATGTATTTTCAAACAAACCAAAATGTTGCATTAAAATCTCATTA
This sequence comes from Schistocerca serialis cubense, assembly GCF_023864345.2. Classification (NCBI taxonomy): domain Eukaryota; kingdom Metazoa; phylum Arthropoda; class Insecta; order Orthoptera; family Acrididae; genus Schistocerca; species Schistocerca serialis. The sequence goes on along the minus strand of NC_064641.1, from coordinate 913,877,827 downwards.
GCAGTACTGGTAAATGTTCTAAGTATGTGAGCCTTATGGTCGTTACGTAATCGTGCAACAAACAAGCAAGAATGTACACACACAATAACACTGTGACGTCTGTTTACTATAACAATGCATTCGTCATTTCTGTTTAAATAAGTTCTCTTGGTTCTTGATTGGATATTTAACTTCAAACATTGTTGTATGTTAACAGATTCTAAGTCTGACAAAGCATATTAGTAATGTGAAGCGAAAAATTTTATGACAAAGACTAAACTAAAAAGCAGATTATCTTTCAATAAACGGTTTTACATGTGAAATGTGGTGTAAACCTTTACTCTTCCTAGTACGCAGAGTTTGAACTTGAATGTAATTGTCATGCGGTATACGTCGGTAAAGAATACTGGAATTTTTCTCAAGGTTAGCGTCTATGTTATTTTTCTCTGAGCCACCTGGCGCACGCGGCTGCCTGCGGTGCGAGTCATTGTCTGTTCCTTTGTTGGCGCGCGTCGTTATTGGGATTAGGAGACCTAACTTCTACAAATTCGCCTTGCCGAGAGGGCACAGCCGTGTTAGAATCCCGCCAGTTCTGATGAAATTGACGTCTGTCGTTATGATCATATCGTCTGTCGTCATGTCGGTAGATTCCGTAGTTTCTTCCTTGTCCGTCACGTGGTGGAGAATTTCTCCCTGAATCGTAACTGTGCGCCGAACTGTTGCGTCTGAAGTTATTCTGCCTCCCTTGATAATAATTGTTTTGGTTCCCATATTGTCTGTTTCTCTGATTGTCTCTGTAATAGTCATTACCGCGGAGAGGTGATCTTTCCCTGTAATTATTACTACTCTGCCAACGGTTGTCATACGGGTGGTGTCTGTTTTGGTCACGATTTGTGTTGTGAGAATAGCCTTGTCGCGTCCAGTTATCGTTTCTGTCGTCACGGAATTGTGACGGATGTGACCTGTAGTGATTGTTTTCCTGTTTTCGCATCCCGCGACTGTCTGTATCAATTTCTAATTCTTTTAACAGTCCCTGAAAAGCTTCAATGTCGTCTTTGCAACGTCCTGCTAAAATAATATGTCGTAAATGTTTAGGCAGTTTGATTAAGCAAATGCGGATGAGTTCTGAGGGGCTGTATGGGTTTGACAGGTATTGATTCTTGTGCAACATGTCTTCAAAATATTTCACAAGACTGGAAAATTCAGATTGTTCGAAGTGTTTCATCATTATGATGTTATGTTTTACACGGTCTTGTGTAGCTTGAGACCAATACGCTGAAAGGAAGGCATGATAAAAATCTCCTTCACTGTGACAATCGTGAATGACCGATCGCATTCTTACACCTGGTTCATTCTCTAAGTAGCCACACATAAATTCTAACCTGTGCTCCAATGACCAGTTGGGAGGGAAACAATGAGAGAATTGATGGAGCCACGCTTGTGGATGAATGTCGTTGGCAGAATTCTTAAACGTTTTGAATTTACGTGTAGTAATGAACAGCTTATAGTCAAAATCATCGTGTCGGCGAGTAGCATCTCGGTCATAGTTACGTCGTGTCGGCGGTTCCATCTCAAAATTCGGTGTACCTTGCCAATTTCTTTCATAATTACCGAAATGCCCTGTGTTATTATTTTGTGGCTTTTGCGTATTTCTAAGTTCCTCTTCCCGTGTTGGAGCGCGAGTGTCTTCTGAAATACGTAATTCTTGTATTACCTGTGTCAGCTGATCTTGTACTTCCCGGATTTCTCTTTGGTGTTGCGTATCAATTTGATTCTGATTTTGTTTCAGTTTCCTAATTTGTTCGCTCTGTTCTGTGTCATTAAAGACTACCGGTTTTGCGTCATTCAGATTATCATCTACCTTCGTAGATAAATTATTTAGCTGATCCGAAAGTTCAACTACTTTCTCTGATAATGTACTTATTTCCTCCATGTGTCTTTCTGAACCAATTTTCAGGGTATCTACTGTGTCCTTTAAGTTTTCCTGAGTTCTTGCAAGTTGCGTAACCGAATCGGTAGATGCAACTGAGTCAATTTTAGCCCACAAGGTCTCATGATTTTCATGAACAATGGTTGCAGTTCTTTTATGGCTGCTTCGTGATTCTGTAATGCATTTTCATGCCGCGAAAAAATAGGTTGAAAATGCTCACAAATTTGTGTTTTTACGTCATTACAGACTTTTTGACATTTCGATTCAATGTTATGTAACTCAGTAGTTAAATCTTCGCGTGTTTGTTCAAGTGTGGTGTCTAACTTTTGAAGATTTTGTTCCATTGCGTCTAACTGTTGCTGTGTTTGTCTCTGGTGTTGTTCCATTGTGTCTAACTTTTTAAGATTTTGTTCCACTGTGTCTAACTTTTTAAGATTTTGTTCCACTGTGTCTAACTGTTGCTGTGTTTGTCTCTGGTGTTGTTCCATTGTGTCTAACTTTTCAAGCTTTTGTTCCATTTGTTGCATTAATTGTAATAACAATGCACTGGTGTCTGAAACATGTTCCTCAGTGCTTTTCGGCAGTGAAGTTGCACCGGCAACATTCACATTTTGACAAGCGGAAAACGTGTCTTGACTCATTTGAGAAAACGGTGAGGACGCAAAACCTGAATCTACAGTGTTTGCAAAATTGTGTCCTATCATTTCGGATTCCTGAGGCGAGCTGTTGCCGACCGATCGATCGATAATGCTTCCCTGTTCACTACCTGTTTCACTGCCTACGCCATTGTTTGACGCCCGCTCCATTTCCCTATGCACAGTTACCAAATTACTACTTTGAATATTAGTTAATTCATTACATGGTGGGGCCAACACACTGCTTTCGTCTTCACTGTCATTTCTCAGTTTACTTTGGAGCCGAGTGTTACGTTTTTCACACGCCATTATTGTCACAATATTTCACACGATAACACAGAAAAGCACAATTTGAAGAGCAAAATAAAATAACATAGCAATGGAAATAATGTCTACTTAATTGCCAGCGCAGCTGCGAAATACTTGCTGCAAATCTACATGCATGCCACAACTGTTTTACTGTACAACAATGAAAAACTACAACTACAAAGGAAATTCTCTCTATGATTACGCGCTACCAATAAACAATAGCTACACCAATTACACAAACTACAAGAAAAATCAGAAGATTCCAGTGAGGTATCCTAGGCTAAGGGTCGACATATGAAACGTCCCCTTTGAACAATTATGCACGACTGTACTTAACCTGACACACAATATTTTGTTAGCGCAACGCAATCTGACTTTCAAAATTCCCTACAAAAGAATGGCCCTGACTAACATTAAACTATACCTTTCACAAATCACTTACCTCACAAAAATCTTCGCTGCTCAAGCTACTGCAATACAGCGAGCGCCACTACTGCCAGCTAAATAAAAGATTCAAACTATGGAAAGCACTAACTACTGATAGGGATAGTTAGCAAATGAAAGATATTAATAGAGAACAAACAATGTATTTACCTTGATATCATCATATATAAATATAGCAGTTCATGACAAATTTCAAAACTCCGCCATCTCTCTCTCCACATCCACCACTGCTGGCGGCTCACCTCCAACTACGCAACGCTACGCGTTGTTCACAGCCAGCTGCCTAACACTACAATGGCGAGTATTACAACAATGCAAAGCAGCCACAGACTGCACACAGCACAGCCAGTGATTTTCATACAGAGGTGGCGTTACCAATAAGAAATCCTAAACAGCCTACTTACATAAGAACCTAAACAGCCTACTTACGTAAAGAAAACATAAACAGCCTACTTACATACACTCCTGGAAATTGAAATAAGAACACCGTGAATTCATTGTCCCAGGAAGGGGAAACTTTATTGACACATTCCTGGGGTCAGATACATCACATGATCACACTGACAGAACCACAGGCACATAGACACAGGCAACAGAGCATGCACATTGTCGGCACTAGTACAGTGTATATCCACCTTTCGCAGCAATGCAGGCTGCTATTTTCCCATGGAGACGATCGTAGAGATGCTGGATGTAGTCCTGTGGAACGGCTTACCATGCCATTTCCACCTGGCGCCTCAGTTGGACCAGCGTTCGTGCTGGACGTGCAGACCGCGTGAGACGACGCTTCATCCAGTCCCAAACATGCTCAATGGGGGACAGATCCGGAGATCTTGCTGGCCAGGGTAGTTGACTTACACCTTCTAGAGCACGTTGGGTGGCACGGGATACATGCGGACGTGCATTGTCCTGTTGGAACAGCAAGTTCCCTTGCCGGTCTAGGAATGGTAGAACGATGGGTTCGATGACGGTTTGGATGTACCGTGCACTATTCAGTGTCCCCTCGACGATCACCAGTGGTGTACGGCCAGTGTAGGAGATCGCTCCCCACACCGTGATGCCGGGTGTTGGCCCTGTGTGCCTCGGTCGTATGCAGTCCTGATTGTGGCGCTCACCTGCACGGCGCCAAACACGCATACGACCATCATTGGCACCAAGGCAGAAGCGACTCTCATCGCTGAAGACGACACATCTCCATTCGTCCCTCCATTCACGCCTGTCGCGACACCACTGGAGGCGGGCTGCACGATGTTGGGGCGTGAGCGGAAGACGGCCTAACGGTGTGCGGGACCGTAGCCCAGCTTCATGGAGACGGTTGCGAATGGTCCTCGCCGATACCCCAGGAGCAACAGTGTCCCTAATTTGCTGGGAAGTGGCGGTGCGGTCCCCTACGGCACTGCGTAGGATCCTACGGTCTTGGCGTGCATCCGTGCGTCGCTGCGGTCCGGTCCCAGGTCGACGGGCACGTGCACCTTCCGCCGACCACTGGCGACAACATCGATGTACTGTGGAGACCTCACGCCCCACGTGTTGAGCAATTCGGCGGTACGTCCACCCGGCCTCCCGCATGCCCACTATATGCCCTCGCTCAAAGTCCGTCAACTGCACAAACGGTTCACGTCCACGCTGTCGCGGCATGCTACCAGTGTTAAAGACTGCGATGGAGTTCCGTTTGCCACGGCAAACTGGCTGACACTGACGGCGGCGGTGCACAAATGCTGCGCAGCTAGCGCCATTCGACGGCCAACACCGCGGTTCCTGGTGTGTCCGCTGTGCCGTGCGTGTGATCATTGCTTGTACAGCCCTCTCGCAGTGTCCGGAGCAAGTATGGTGGGTCTGACACACCGGTGTCAGTGTGTTCTCTTTTCCATTTCCAGGAGTGTAGTTACAAGAACACACTCTCTATTTTCAAAGACCTTAGAAATTGAAGATGGGAGGACTGATTACAATATATATTGTCACCTATTATGCTTCTAACAGGACTCTTCAATGCTCGAATGCAGGTAATCACATAATTAGTAGGAAGTCTAGCTAATTCATTTCAAATTTGCAGAGTGTCTCAATTTGTCTTTTTATGTTTATTCACCATTATTTAAAATCTTTGATTAAAAATACAGAGACACGCTGAGAATCCGTTTCAAGATGGTAAATCCTATCCCGAAATTGCATCTTGTATTGTAGTTTCTGAATCACAATTCATCTCTTATTTTTTGTCATTAGCTATGCATTTATTAAAGAGTAAATGACTGAAAAACGCTGACTGAACTTCAAGATCATTAAATGAGACCCCGTAAAATATGCCATTTTCTACACTGCGCCATATTCATACCATATAAAAACTCCGAACAGGCCTTGAAGGTCCAACGGGGCCGACCGACCGCCGTGTCATCCTCAACCCGAGGCGTCACTGTATGCGGATATGGAGGGTCCTGTGGTCAGCGCACCCCTTTCCCCGTCATTGTCAGTTTTCCTTCCTGACCGGATTCATACCATACAGATCTGAAAAATAAGTAGTTTACTGACGTTAACAAATTGACTCTAGAAGATAATTCCATAGATTAACGTACAATGAATGGGGGTTTTTGCCTGCATATAAACACAGTTACCGATACTGCTAAGTGGTAACTATCCCAAACTGTGATTCTTAAAGAACTTATTAATGCACTGACTCCACAGTCTGATAATTGGAACTGAAGGTTCAAAACGAAAATTTTTTGCTAATTTGTCCATTTACATCAGAATTATCAATAGAGTGCAGCATATAATTCGAAAATTTGACACTTCACGATAATTTTGCTGCATGAAGTCCTAGGCAGTGTGATGATATTACATCTACCTTTCAGGGACATGTACAAAATACATGTAGTGACTTAATTGTAAATGTATGCACTATAAAGTAACAGTGTTTTAAAATATTCAAATTTTTATGCTGGTTGCAGGAACCTGGATGAAAAAACTAGTTTTCACTATAGAAGTAACAGAGAACTCGTCTTTCAAAGATTTTGTTTTACAAATATCGTACAAATTTATATCCCTGTTCGTAGTGAACCTAGAAACCAAAACTGACAACATTATTTCCATCTTTAAAATAAAATGTTTGAGGACTCCGTAGCAGAGAGTAAAACCAGCGTTGTTTAAAGTGTATTTTCGTTGTCACTAAAATTTCCCTTGCTGTATAAATTAAAATTTTCATTTATGCAGTTTAGTACAGAGCGATGTTCACAATTTCTGAAAGGAGGGACAGTCTTATTCTGTGCGACGAACAATTATTACTCGTCCTCCTTTTCTTCTTGGTGTTATCCTGCATCTTCACGGGATCGGCATGTTAATCTGGTTTTAGCAGTGTTAATGGTAGAAGATGACCGATTTCCCTAACAAATGGCAACACAGAAATACACGGTGATTTTTGCCACCATGTACCAACTCTAGGGACTGTTCGATGAGAAGATACGCAACAAAAAACTCTAATGAACATGTGTCCGGAACTGCATGGTTTCCATGCTAGAGACCATTTATTCAGTCATGCATTGTTAAACAGAGACTGCGGTATAATACGCGCTGTACCATGCAACAAGAGTTACAGAATGTGTTGAAAATGGTTTCCATATGCCTCAACGCATGCGTGTACGCGCCATAACATAAGCTGTCTCACACGTTCACATCGGCCAGGCTGCATCCGAACAATGTCGAAGGTAGCATGAATACGCTGGTCCAGTATATCTGAAATGGGCTCTGCATACACGACACTCCTGAGACGGCCCCATAACCAGAAATCGTACGGGTCGAGATCCGGGGAACGAGCAGGTCGAGCAGCTGGACCACCTCGACCCATCCATCGGCCAGGGAGGACGCGATTGAGATGCTTCCTGACTTTAACGGCGAAGTGGGCTGGAGCACCATCATGTAGCAGCCACATAATCCTTCGAATTATCGATGGCACTTCTTCCAGAAAGGAGGGCAAAATAACCCGCAAGAAACACCGTTAGTTCCGGCCTGTTAGGTGACGTGTAAGAAAGACTGGTCCCAAAATACAGTCGCCAGTTATCCTTGCCCACACATTCCGGCTGCACCGATGCTGATGATTCTCTGTAACTGTACCATGGGGGTTCTGCATATTATACCACATATAGCTGTTATGAAAGATGAAGATACAAATATGCGTAATGGTGGCTCATCTGTGAATAGGATAGCTACACACATCTCGGAATCGTGGTTGCCTGGTGAAGAAATCAGTGACAAAAGTGCTCTCGATGTGGAAAGTCTGTCGCTAGCAAGCCCTGCACAAGCTGTTAAGTGGTACAAACTTGCTGCCCGCCGCCAGTTGCCATTGGTCTTTCCGTAAGTAAATTTCATGTCGGCAAGCTCTCGATTCGAATACGGAACCATTGTGTACAACGCTCTATCACATCCACTACAACGCGAGTCATCAATAGAAGTGAATGGGACGCAACATTACCAGTTATTATGGCAGGAGAGGGCGCAAGGGCATGACGTATGAGAAACATTACCACCCTATAGTAGGAAACCACGCATACTGTAACGGTGGCCCCACGGCACAGCACGTATTAAACCGCAGTCCTGTAACCAAGTATGATTGAATAAATGGGCTCCAGCACGAAACCATGCATTTCCGGACGTAGGTTCATTAGATGTTATTTTGTTCCGTGCCCTCTCATTGATCAGTGGAAGAAATCACTCTGAATAAATTGTAGTTTCTTATTGGTAAGGTAAACTCCCTGTTTTACATTCCGTGTCAATTTCTTAGATATATATATTTCTTAGATATATAATTGTTTCTTCTTGCCCTGGGGCTCCTACAGCTGTCGCTGTATCCCGTTACTCCTGTCGCCAAATCCTCGATCTCACCATTCTTCCTCGTCCTCTACCATTCCCCTTACCCACCGTTTTCGTGGTCTTTTTCTTTCAGAAGGTGCCGTCTGTAGCCACCTCTCTTGGTCCACTCTTTTGACATGCCCTAATCATACAAGTTCTCTTTCTTCTGTGCTCTCCATAATACTAAAATGGGTCTGCATCCTTTCTCTTATTCCCTCCTTCCTTACGGGATCTCGTAAATCGGTGTGTTATACGTATGTATAGCCCACTGGTACTAAAAAATTCATTTGATACTGAAAGTTGTTTTAATAAAAATAATAAGACTGTTGTTATTTATTAAAAGTTTTACTAATTTTCAGCAGAGGAATTCGTTAACTTTGAACATAAGAATTGGACTGCGAGAATCTATTGCATAATCTGAGTGCGAGAAAGTAACTTCATAGCGTTTACCTGGTTTCCTGTTGGTTTAAACACTCATAATGGGAAGAGTATTGTCTGAATTAAACACGGAATCATTAAACTTTTAAACTGATAAAATGTCCCTGGAAAAACTCAATGTTCCCTTTTTTAGTTATTTAATTTTGGCTTACTTGGAAAGACCGTGACACAGATATTGTCTTGGAAGCGCGTCGCATTTGCTGAGCCTATAGCAAACTACTGAGGTGCGCCTGGTGCAATGCGCTCTCTGACTTTTTTTTTTTTAAACAAGAAAGGGGGGAGGGCTCATACTTGGTCGACAACAAATCTGAGTGCATGCGGACAATTGACTCGGGATAAATCATAACATGAAATGTAATTTGTTTTCTGATTAGGAAAGTTCTGTATTGAAAAATTCTCTCTTTCTTTGCTTCACTAATATTAATATACAAAAGAGATTACAGATCTTGAGTGGACAAACGTAAGTAGTCTTTAACATCAAATAAGACCTTCTCAGAAATGCAACTTGTAAAAATGACATTAAATATTCAACAGTTATTCCTACCCGAAATTTCAAATTGAAAATTGGCCATGAAATTATCTACAGCCCCCTATCGACATTATTCTTTTTATTTATATTTATAAAATTCTTTTAAGTTTTATTTACAGTCCAACATGCCATAGTACCATACTCTTGACCTACTTAATATGTCTGTGCCCGTTATGACGATTCTTACGATAATTGTCATTAAATGAGATGATTAATTGTATAACATAAAGTGAATCAATATGTAGCATAAAGTACCCATCTCGTGAAGAGGACAGGAAGGTTTCCTGTCCCAAGTAATATGTAGTAGTCTTATCTCTGGGACGACGCAACACAGAACTTGCAGATTTAATTAATTTACAAACTCAGCTGAGTGTGTCAGAAATTTCTGCCAAGTGAATTTGGCTTGCAAATGTGTCTGCGGGAGTGCGAAACGTCCCCAGGCGCAAAATGTTCGCTTCATCGCCCGCGTGGCGGGGTATCCGGTCACCGCTCCGCATAACGCTACTGCGGAACCACAGAACGGTCGGCCTTCACCCCCGCTGGCAAACACTTTGCCTTTGTTATCGATAGGGCGAGGGATTAAAACATAAGCCAAAAAGCAAAAATGAAAATATTATCTGACATCTTCAACTTTTGTAGTCCCGTCTCCCTCAGTTGCGTGTAATATTACGGTGTATTGATAATTTTTACTTATGGACCGTCTGACAGCAACTGAATAAAATACAATTTTAGTGCCATAGGCGTTTCACCTTTATTTTCTGCAAGGCATCGTCAGTGGCCTGGAATATGTATATATGTTAGCTATTTAAATTACATTTTTGTCACTGTGCCTATAGGTTATAAACAGTTCTGCTGGTTGGTATTTCCTATTAAATAGTAATGTTTTGAACTGAACTTACAGGTTGAGTGGACAGTTTCTTACATATTACGCTCCTGTTGCATTTTTGTTGTTGTTCTTCTTCTTACGAATGTCAATTTCCGGTGTTTTTCCCACATTCCACAGCAGTATGAACTGAATGCTTGTTTCAATGCAATGCTTTGGTTTCTGTTGTCAACTGTCAAATGTTTTTGTCAAAGATGGTGTACATACACACACACACACACACACACACACACACACACACACACACACACACACACAAACGCACACACTAAAGCATACATGAACAGATCGCAGATACTTCAATAATTACACTCGAAAGTATGGCAATAACATTCGATCTTTGGCAAAAACTTGATAGTCGCAAGAGAAACCAAAACATTGCATTGAAACAAGCATTCAGTTCATAGTGCTGTGGAATGTGTGGAAAAAAAACGGAAATTGGCATCCATAAGACGAAGAACTACACCAAAATTGGAACAGAAGCGTAATATGTAAGAAACTGTCCACTTAACCTGTAAGTTCAGTTCAAAACATTACTACTTAATAGGAAATACCAACCAGCAGAACTGTTTATAACCTATAGGCACAGTGACAAAAATGTAATTTAAATAGCTAACATATGTACATATTCCAGGCCACTGCTGATGCCTTGCAGAAAATAAAGGTGAAACGCGTATGGCACTGAAATTGTATTTTATTCAGTTGCTGTCAGACGGTCCATAAGTAAAAATTATCAATATACCGTAATGTTATCTGACACGCGTTCCCCTACATTTCGTTAAAATTTAATGTGAGACTGCTAAAATTCGAAAGTCTTATAGGAACGACTGACGTGGCTCGAAATTATTAATGGGGTTCTACAATAATTAATATTAGAGCCAATACTGTTTCATGGATGTGAATGACTTCCATTCAATACACATCGAACGTAATTAATTGTTTTTATACGTGGCATAACTATCATAATGAATCGTAATACACGTAGGACAGTAGAGTAAATTTCGAACAATATTATTGTCTGGTTTTCTGCGACCGGTCTCTCTACTAATTTGGAAAATAAATCGCCGCATATTACGTTTAGCGCAGTAAATGTTACAAGAACTAGTGAAAAAATTAAATTGAAAAATTGGTACCAGTTATCACCAGGACAGTGAGCCCCGCCGCCAGAGGCGGTGTCCGAGGCCGGCACGACCGGCAGCAGCCGCGGCGCCGCCGCGCCGGTGTTGCCGTATAGCTGGCTGGGCTGGCCCCTACCTGAGGGTGTGGCGGGCCCGCCGGCAGAGCGGGCGCCGCGAGGTGCTGCCTCCAGGGCCTGCCACTGCAGCACGGCGGCGCTCCCGCGTCTGGACGCCAGCACGGCTGCCGAGCGCTGCCTGCCGCTCACCCGCACTTGGTTTTAGCCGCCCATCTGAGCGCTATGCATAGTTTTGACACCGAGTCTTTTATCTGCGAGATTAACATGAGATCAGCAACTTGGGACACTCCACCTCAGAGCTATTCAAAACGCGAACTGCAAAAAAGAGAGTTCCGAATTGCGAGGGTCATAAACCAAGTTCAGGTCGAAGAATAAGCCACAGTACCATCATGTTCAGACTACTTACAACTTAGGGTCTCTGACGGGGTGGAGATTGTGGAAATTATCGACCCTAAATTTCCTCACAGCCTGCTCCTGATGCTCCCCTTCAACCACAAGAGCGTCACACCAAAGACAAAGCACGTTTACTATTCGGGCTATGTAATTTTTCCTCGAAACCTACTTCCGGAACGAAATAGTACACCTGCACCTCCAACTGCAACAAGTGAAGCTAATGAGACAGATAGGTTAGACACGCTGGAATTATTTTTTAAAAAAGATATGTAAGCATAGGAGAAAGATTTTCCACTTCTTGTCTAAAAAATTTGCACATTTCGTTTCAGTTTATTATAACGTACTTTTGAAATAAAAACTGAAAAACACTTCTATGTACACTTTACAGTTAAAAATAAAACTGTAAATATCACTGCAGGCAAGAAATAATTAGCTACCGGGTACACAGGAGACGAAAATCTCTTCCTCTGGCGAGATTACTTTCCTTGAAATAGTGACCTTTTTCGTCAGTTAATCTCAGGATATCGCCACTACCTTGTCAAATGAACAGAATGACATTCTCAGGATACTGGAAAATTTAGCACTCTGATTTCTTAAATCACTATAAAGCGTGTCAAATAACCCGTTAATGTTACGATCAGCAGTGAAGGATCGGCCAAGACCTTGTTTTTCTGCATGCCCTTTTTATTTCGAACTTGCTGACCGAGCTCCTACCTCTTCTACGGAGAGGAGACTGAAGGCATTCCTCTGGCGTCTCGACCGCGCGGGGTAGCCCAGGAGCCACTCCAGTTTTACGGTAACATACACTACTCGCCATTCAAATTGCTACACCACGAAGATGACTTGCTAGATACGCGAAATTTAACCGACACGAACAACATGCTGTGATATGCAAATGATTAGCTTTTCAGAGCATTCACACAAGGTTGGCGCCTGTGGCGACACCTACAACGTGCTGACATGAGAAAAGTTTCCAACCGATTTCTCATGCACAAACAGCAGTTGACCAGCGTTGCCTGGTGAAACGTTGTTGTAATGCCTCGTGTAACGAGGAGAAATGAGTAGCATCACGTTTCCGACTTTGATAAAAGTCGGATTGTAGCCTATCGCGATTGCGGTTTATCGTATCGCGACATTGCTGCTCTCGTTGGGCGAGATCCAATGAGCTTGGCTCAGGTACTGACGGAACGCCATCTGTTAGCGGAACATATAAATCCAGCCTCACTTAGTCGTATTTGTCAACAAGTGTATATTGACAAGGTCGTCTCACAGATGGTGCTGCATGTTGTATATTCTATATGGACGCTGCAAGCACCGTCTAGATGCAGCGCCGCCATTCGAGAGAGCACCAGACTTCTCCAGTAGTTCGCGGCTGCCACTATTAAGCAGCACCACGAAGAAGAATCGGGCAGTTCCCATTTGAACAGCTATCTGATATCACGAGTCTTTCTAAACGTAATGCGAACAACGAGTGCAAGTTAGTAATATCTGAAGTGCTTGCTGCGGGTATATAGGGCGTGAAATGTTTAGTGACGTGTACTTCGACGACTGAAGAGTTATTGGCGACTGTTTAGCGTATAATAAATTTATCTTATCACAGATTACGAAAATGGCTAAGGATGGAAAAAGAAAGTGTCGCTTTTCGGCTAATTTCTTTTGTCAAGAAAGGACTTACGGTTTAGAAAGTGTTGTCTGACGTTTGTAGCTGTTTCTTCTCAGTAACTCACAGTAGTAAGATAGATGTGGGTCATCATATTTCTGCGAAGAATCTTACAAACAGATTCGCGGTACCGTCGGCATCAAAGCCTATTTCTATATTCACAATTAAAGAAGACACCCAGGAAGAATCAGTCGTTGCTGCTGCAGAATTAACAACAGCTTATAAAGTTGTGAGGCATCATTCACTCTTCAGTTCTCTTGACTGTAACGTAAAACTGAATGCGCCAATGTATCCTGAACCCAAGGTCGACGCAAAACAGTCTATACGGAGGACCACAGCTAGTGCCATGTTAAAAATATTCTAGCACCACACTCCGTGTCCGAACGCATAAAACAATTGCAAGAAGTTTTATTTTTCGGCTTAGGCACCGACGCAGTGAACTCAAGACTGAAAAGATGTTTCCTTGACTTATTCAATACTTACTGAAACTGAAGAAATCCAACAGAAGCTGTTGGAGTTAGATTCTCTGAATAACAAAACATCAGAGACAATAGGGTATTTTGCCGGCCGGAGTGGCCGAGCGGTTCTAGGCGCTTCAGTCTGGAACCGTGCGACCGCTACGGTCGCAGGTTCGAATCCTGCCTCGGGCATGGATGTGTGTGATGTCCTTAGCTTAGTTAGGTTTAAGTAGTTCTAAGTTCTAGGGGACTGATGACCTCAGATGTTAAGTCCCATAGTGCTCAGAGCCATTTGAACCATTTGAACAATAGGGTATTTGACTGTGATATGGAAATCGTCTTAAATGGTTAATTATGTCATTCTACGCACATGACACTTTTTTTTCATTCTTGAGTTTCAGTACTCTTTTATAATAGCGGACATGAAATTCAAATCATTTGAAACCCCGCTGAAAGGCTCCATTCGAGTCACGCGATGCCTGTGACGTCACTGGCTAGCTACCTGCTCCTACTATCATAAAGCTAATTCACAGTGATGTCTTGGTTTGGAATTTAAGTTCCGGAAAATGGATTACTAGTGGTGCATAGTACCATGCTGTACGAATAAATCCATGAAAATTCTTGAAAAATTGTTTTTGAGTGTTTCAGAGAAAGAGGAGGTGAGCAAAAATTCGTGGCACTGTACCAGCAAAATGCCACCAGGTTGATGCCCAAGTTCCCTTACTTAATTAAAAATGTCTTGCACTCTAAAGTTAACATTAATTTACCTCCGAGATACGCTTTTCCACTGTTCGAAAGAAGAATAGCGTCAATCGATGAAATTAAATTTTTAGTAAAAATTATGTCTATTGATTGCTCGGTTGGTAGAGAGGTGAACTATCGGATATTAAAAGATTATATCCATAGGTCACTGGTTCTAATCTAGCCTGCAACAATATTTTAACTTACTTCCAAAACAAATCGACAGTCCTTTCATATGAAAACCAAATCACAATTATGAAACTTCACCGCTATGATTAGAAACAGAGCACTATTGTGATCTTCTTGGCGTTTACATGGGCTTATATTTGCAATAGCCCGTCACATTCAAAGAGATATTTTCTAGTTAGTGTGACTACACACTGTTTACTTTATTAGAAACGATGGTTTTTTAAAAAAATCTTCGTGCTGTCCAGCTAGGATCCTTATTATTTTTGCTTTTGAAGTTTTATCGTCTTGCGTAAGATGAAATTAAGTCAGGTTCAGACACTGACGTCAGTTAACACACACAAACAGCACGGCCCTTACGTTTGTGTTATCTGCATGAGGTACATGCTTCATATTTCTCCGCATACAAAATCTAATCGCCCTACACCTCATTGTATCGTGAGAGTATGGTGATATCGGTGATATTCTCACTACTAGCAATGCTTTCGAAAAAAAGGTAATTGTCTTTAAGCAAAACAGATGCATAAATCCTCAGTTTCCATTTCTCAGACTAAGAATAATGAAAAGGCTAAATACAATACGTCCCAGCAACGCCGTTTTCATATTTCGTGTAAAACTTTTAATTATTTACGACACTTCCAGGATTTGAACCTACATTCGTCGTATTCGTACTCTTATACGCTACCCGTTGCCACAAAGACCGCTCACACTTGGCGATCTCTCTGCTGAGTGTGTTGTATAGTGGAAATCAGCAGTCCGGTTTGCCAAGAATAATTGTATTGCTCTTTGGGTCGTATTTCATGACTGATAGTCGACAATCTAGATATAAGATAGGGACCCATTTGCACAAAAGTACCAGAATTCCTTAGTTTTGAGCGGATTTAGTGACGTTGTAGGGAGCAGGGAAAATAATATCCGTCCTTGAGCATACCGCCGGTCTCGATGAACGGAGCATAAACGCGTCAATTTTCACAATGCTTCCGCCATCACCGTTCACAAAATCCCTTTCTATTGTTACTTAAAAGTTGTAAATGTGTTTTCCATCACTAATTAGCTATACTATTTGCAGAAAAAGTGCGGAAAGGTGTAGTAGCTTCGGCTAACACTCCTGTGACATACGTGTAGCTTTGTTGTACTTCTGGCCTATGACGTCACCAGAGCTTCAGGCTATAATAGTGTTTTCGATCACGTGACAAAATCTTAATATTTAATTATTTTTAAGCTTTAGGTACATAAAAATAAGAGATATTTTGAGAGAATATAGACCGTAAATGAGATGTGAATGTTTTAATCGCTCCGAATAAGAATAATCCGAACCATATTTTTAACAGAAAAATAGCGTATTGTGAAGTTTTGTCTGAACACTAAGACAACAGCAAATTCCATTAGATAAATTAATATCGTTTTGTGGAGACAATACCAATACCAACTCCGGAGGGCTTCACGGAAGCGGCCAGCAGCCAGCAGAATGTGTGTCACCAAATTAAAGAACTAGGAAAAAATGTAGAATGAATTGGATACCCTGTCACTATACCCCGCCCATATTGTATTCTCTAAAATGTCACATCAAGCGCTGCTGTAGTCTTAACGGTCGTCATTGAAATAATCGTCATAAAAGTATTTAATTATTTTTCAATATACACGGTAAGGACAGAGAAGCTGAAAGCGTTCTGCTTATACATTGATTCAATCTTCAGACTCTTCAGTCTCACTCAAAAACAAGGTAGCTATTGTTCATGCCCGCAGCTGAGAGTATTTTTAAGTTTTGGATTCCATTAAAAAAATTTTTTAACGCCAGACAGTCCATCTGAAATAATTCCAGATTTTTTTCAGTAGTCTGATCAGTGAAATTTACTTCATATTTCTGCAGTCAAAGTTGGCTGTTTGAAAATAAATATCAAAAGCCTGGAGAACAATAAAGCCTCGATAACTGAAATTCGAAGGATATTAAATAACATTCGAAGACGTCTCACTAAAAGGAAGAGTGCCAGTTTCATCGGCAAGCAAACCAAGGTGAATTTGAACAAATTAAAGAATGAGGCCCCCACCAGGAAACAATCTGATTTCGAAATTTGAGGAAGAGAATGTGGCTTTCTATACGAAAGCATTTGACTACTAAGAGAAACACGCTGTTTTTTTAATAAATATCAAGTATTGATTAGATTACGCTATCTGTAATCCCAGATTGGGTGATGATTGAAAACACTATTATACACCTGACTAAAATGATGTGACGATTTCAGGCGACAACTGTTTTCAGGAATTTATCTATCCGAAGAACTTTTTAGAAACTAAGCGTGACTCTGAATAACTCTCTCTTGAAGATGAGTGGATTTATTATCTTAAGGAAATAGATGATCCTGAACGGAAATGCCAAGTGCTAAAATTATGCGAGTATTTGTTTTCTATTCCCGCACACAACGCCACAGTGAAATTAGTATTTTCGCTGTCGACGTAGTGGACTGATGGAAGAAATCGACTGCTGCCAGGGACTGTGGAATCAACCTTACAGCTCCAGTTCAACTAGAAGCCTACTGGTTTGAGGTTTTATATATACGTAAAAGGAAACAACGACTTGCTGAAAAATGTGAAATCTTCCAAAAAATATGATGTACTCGGTAATTCTGCCGCAATAAGTTCCATGTAGTTGTGTTCTAAATAAAAAGAAATTATATTAAATAATTGTCTTAATTCGTTTCTACACCCCCATCTGATAGTGCGTCAAGGAGGTCCAAGCTAAATACAGCAATCCTAGCTACAGTACGGCGCCTTACGCAGGAATAAGAGTCACACGTTATATAGAATTGTTACAAACGATGAAAGTTCTTCCTAGAGTGCTAGCGGCGTTAAGGGGCCCTACGTAGGGCAATTGCAAACGTCCTTGCACTTTCTAAATTACCTTCTTAAAATGACTGGCAACTGCACGACAACCATCTCTGAAAAATTTTTTTTTTTTTTTTTTTTGTTTTGTTTAAATGGACTTGTAGTCTGGGGTGATATGTTACTATACAGCATGAAAACTTGGACATATATGTACAGTTTTTTGTTAAAATCGACTGCGGGAAAGAAAATGCTGTGTTATGCTGCGCTGTGAAAATGTGCGGTTTCGTTTTTTTTACCGTAGTGTGTTTTAAATACAATAGCATGGCATTTAAACCGTTAGACAAATTGCTTCTGCTATATATATTACTTATGTATAATTCTAAGGAAAAATTTTATACACAGCTATGTGCTGTTTTATTTTCTTTACTGCAGAAAACCCGAAAGCTATATGCAAGGTTTATCGCCTTATCATTAAAAAACTGCTATAGAATCTGTGTCGTCCGCAACTTTGCAATCCTACTCGTTTGCAGATTAAAACTATCCGAAATACTGTCACTGAAGGTACTATCGTCACAGATCCAGCAGCGAAAGAGACTTTTCGCACTCCGTATCCAAACCGATGTACCAATTTAAGCGACTTCAGTTCCCAATCAAATTTTCGTTGACTATCGCAATAAACAAGGCTACACGGTAGCGAGAGAGAGGAGGAGGAGAAGGATAGAGAGAGTAGGGACGAGGAGGTCGAGGGAGAGAAGAGGAGGGGGATATAAACACACACACACACACACAGAGGGAGAGAGAGAGAGAGGCGCAGAAGTAGATCAGGACGTATGTCCAATTCCCATAGCGCATTTAGCACTTGCGCATCATTGCTGGGTTCGCTAGCCTAATACGCATCCTCAGTGTTAACGAGGACTTTTCTGGAGTTATTTGTGTGGAGTGTAGCCTTGTACCGAAGTGAAACGTGGGCGAGGAGCAGTTGCGACAAGAAGAGAATAGAATCTTTTGAAAAGTGGCGCTACAGAATAATGAAGGATTACATGAGTAGGTCGAGTAACAAATGAGAAGGTTCTCAGTCGAATTGGGGAAAAAAGAAATCTGTGACGCAACTTGACGAAAAGAAGCTACCAGTTGACAGGATGCATCGTAATCCATGAAGGAATCGTTAGTTTAGTAATGAAGTGGGAGGGGGAGGGGGAGAATTGTAAGAGACCAAGGGATGAATACAGTAACCTTGTAGAAATCAATGTATAAGTTGCGGTAGTTATGTAAAGATGAAGAGGACTACTGAGGATAGAGTAGCGTAGAAAACTGCATCAGTCCACTCTTCCGACTGAAGACGTCAAATACGACGACTGGTCTTTGACTCACAATCATAGGAAAATTGAAGTTTCCAGTACGGTTGTAGGACCGGGTCAGGTGATAGGCAGCGTCCATGTGGACTGACTCCGTACCGCCAGAGGTCGGCGCTACGCTTCTCCGTGTCGTGACGTGGTGAGACGGGAGTTTCTCTGGAGTGGCTCCAGCCAGCTTCCAGCATTCCTGGAGGCGGCGGATGCAGGTGGGCCCGACCTTGAGCCGTCCTCGCCCGCCGCGGGCCCCCGATCAATACCCGGGCCGGGACCGGGAAGCCGGCAGCAGCGGGAACAGGGAACGACTGCCGGCTGCCTGCTGCTGGAGCCCGCGGTTCGATTCCCGGTCCGTTCGCAGTTCGACGACTTGAGCGACTCGCGAGTCGCAAGGAACGCTCGATTCTGATACCACTCACCACTGACCACAGCTTCAGGAGACCTTGTTCAACGGGAATGCAGCACTATGCTGTGCCCCAGTGTCACGTGTTAAGGCGTATTTTGTATTGCCCCTTATGGTGAAGGCGTGTCACGGTGTCGTTGGCGAATTGTGCGACCGATGGGGGCGCTGGGCTCAACGTTGCCAATGGCTCTATAGGTGATACAGGTTAATTCTTACAGTAAAGTAAAAATAGTAGCCAACCACTGTTAGTAGTGCTATTTACTTAGAAAAACTAGCTCCGTCAGTTGTTTCAGACCACACATGTGACTGTTCACGTTTATAATACTATACAGTTTCTGATTTAGGTGTGCAGTCCGCTGATTTTAGCTGAGGCGAAATTTCGTTGGAGTGGTAAAAAAAAAAAAGAATTATTTTATTGTAATTAATTGAATGAGCCGAACTGAATTAGATAAGGACTAAATTAGTTCTACGTTACTTACATCCCAAACGCTGCGTCCTTTTATTGCACTGTTGACTGCTTTAACAAGAGTGTATATTCGGAAAGGTAGGCTTTTCTCAACTTTAGAGACACAGATAGTGTAGGTATGTTTTCAGTATCAATCGAGAGCCGTGCATTATTCTACGTCGGTTTGTGAAAGATAACAGACTTAATAGAATGGGATTTGAGGACTGCTTCGAGAGTACATTCTCATATTCAAAAACTAACTTAGTAGTGGGTGGATATAATTAAACTGTCGCTACTTGAGAGGACACTCATGAAAAACGAGTGATGGTAGAACAATGAAACTTCGTTGAACGAATTGTAAGGACATGCGAAAGAAAAATGGCAAATGAACCACTGAAACAAACACATTTTAATTTCCACATGAGAAGGTGACATACCTCAATAGCACACAACGTTTAAGTTCAAGGTTAAAAACGTTGCCCAGCGTGACGACCATCTGCATCCACGACAGACAGGAACCGCTCTAGAGATACCATTGCACTGTTGTTCGCAGCACTTTTCGAGTGAAGCAAGGTGGGACGTTCAGCTGTCATGACGCAGCTCGTGCACTACTTGAAGATGACGCGCCGGCCGAAGTGGCCGTGCGGTTAAAGGCGCTGCAGTCTGGAACCGCAAAACCGCTACGGTCGCAGGTTCGAATCCTGCCTCGGGCATGGATGTTTGTGATGTCCTTAGGTTAGTTAGGTTTAACTAGTTCTAAGTTCTAGGGGACTAATGACCTCAGCAGTTGAGTCCCATAGTGCTCAGAGCCATTTGGACCATTTTTTGAAGATGACGCACTGCGCCCAGCATTCTGAGCCATGACAACAGCAAACCCTTCCACAACTTGTGGCGCAATTTACCGTCGGCCTGTTAATTCGAACTTCCGAATCATATTCTTCACCCCTGGTGCCGAAAGCGGTCCTCTCTGTATGCCTTTGATTCCTTGGAAATAGAACGCAGAGTGGTGAGACTACAGCGCTGCACGGTGACTGCAGACCGTACACTGTCATTTAAAGAGGAAACACTGATCTAAAAGGTGCAAGGAACAATGTTATAGGTAAACTGATTGGTTCAACATGGGGAACACCACATGTAGTTCTTCGATCATCATTCAGTGGCACTCTGTTTTGCAGTCGGAGTGTTGCAGCTCCAGTATAGGAGCCCTTCAGCCACTCTAAACAAGTAGACGTCGCTTTAAATGAGGCTGTCAGTATTGTCACCGGATGCCTGAGGCCTACACCTACCCGCAAAATTTATCCACTTGCGACCATAACATCAGCAATATCAGATGCGAAGTAGCCAGTGAAATGGAAAGCAAAAGTAGCAAACGCTTTCACGGCTGTTAAAGTATAACCAACAAACAGTTGTGACTCGTCTCAGCTCAAGAAAAACTCTTTGTCTCGCCGCCTGTCTCTATAGTGGCACTGTCTGCAAAATACAAACCTGCACCCCAAAGCCGGCCGCGGTGGCCGTGCGGTTCTGGCACTGCAATCCGGAATCGCGAGGCTGCTACGGTCGCAGGTTCGAATCCTGCCTCGGGCGTGGGTGTGTGTGATGTCCTTAGGTTAGTTAGGTTTAAGTAGTTCTAAGTTCTAGGGGACTTATGACCTAAGATGTTGAGTCTCATAGTGCTCAGAGCCATTTGAACCATTTTTTTTTTTTTTTTTTTTTTTTGCACCCCAAAGAGGAAATCACACACGGTCAGCAACTGGCGCATACTACATTGGAGGGCACTGAATAGACTGAGGACAGAAGCCGAAAAATGCAAGGTAAACATAGCTACTCTCAAGATGACCAGTGTGATTGTGGAGAAACACAAACGATTGAACGTTTGCTCATATGCCCACGGATGGAGTCTGTTTGCACAGCGGGAGATCTGTTATTGTGCAAAAACGAAGCCATTAAAGCCGCGGAGTTTTAGAGGGAGGAAGTTTAAATGCTCTCACCCGCACACGCAAAGTAAGTATTGCGTCGATATTCGCAAAGAACGGCAGCACTGTTGCTATTGTTTTGGTAAAACAGCTTTTGTCCGTAAAGCCATGCTCACCTTGTCCAGACACATATAGACAGTTTTCAACTGTAATGCACGCTGTTTCCGTTTCAACACTACGTCAGGGTACCAGTGACGCAGTCATGCCACTAACAATGCAAATCGTGCAGTGCAGAGTCCGAACATCATTCCTATAAATTTGGGTATCCATAGGGTAATTATTTTTCCGTATACAGTGACTCGAGTGGTGAAAGTTTAGTTACAACCACCCTATACTTGACTGCCCCACGTTAAGCTTTTTCATGTCCAATTTATCGTAGAAAATGTGCCCTACCCGTTCCTTTGAATGTTACAGTCTCAAAAAATTCCATTTCTTTGATCCACATCTCTTGCAATACCGTATAGGTCACGAGTGCGGCAACTTCTGGTTAATTTACACTTGTAGAATGTTTTTCACGAAAGGAAGGAGAACGAACATCAGAGTATATCGTCCCGTCGACAATGAGGTGTTAGACAGAAGGAAGGACCGGATCACACAGCACTGGTCATTTATTTTAGCCTTGGTCTTCTTAACTGCATTGCATTTTATCAGGTTTTTTAAA
The DNA here is from genome assembly GCF_023864345.2 of Schistocerca serialis cubense. Classification (NCBI taxonomy): domain Eukaryota; kingdom Metazoa; phylum Arthropoda; class Insecta; order Orthoptera; family Acrididae; genus Schistocerca; species Schistocerca serialis. Next base: position 913,855,560 of record NC_064641.1, on the reverse strand, counting down.
AGAAGGTGGTACACATTCATGATCAATCGAGATAACTTACAATTGTATATCCGACTCGGGCTATTCGCATTCAGCACTGTACAATTCGCACTAACCGTACACGCCGTTAGTGGCAAGTTTCTTTCCAGCAAGTTATGCTCGTATTGTGTACGTTACAGTCGCCGTTCACAATTAAATATTTCTGGATTTAATTACTTAGGACCTATTTGAGGAGGAGTATTATTACGTGATCTGTTTCCGTCCTAGATCAGTTTCCTTACCCTCAGACCAAATTGTTTAAAATTTTGCAGCAGGTTGCGATGACGAGGCATTGTGCTACAGACGTGCTCCTGTACCCCGTCAGAAGGTGTGGAGCGCATGTTCTGACGTAAAACACGTGACTGGTGCAAGGAATCTGCGTGCTTACAAAGGGAGTTGACTCAGCAGAGAAAGCCTCCTTCGTGTCGGCACAGGTCTGCATTCTTCTCCCTCACCGCCCCGCCCTCCTATGTCTCATATACTTTCTGCGTATCGTTCTGTATTGGATCTACGCAGCAGCTCCGCCTACAACACGTCGTGTTACGAAGCATCCCAACAAGACTACATGCAGCGATGAGCGAGTGGGCGGCCGCGTAAAGGCCGGAAACAAAGGATGAACCGAGAAGTCATTCACGAATGCGAAATCAGGTGACTGATTCGGAAGCTTCTGATGAGGAACAAACATCTGCTCTAAGATCTATAATTTTCATACCAATTTTATTTCGGAGTCTCTTAAGATTCAACAGCGAATTAAAGCTTCTAAATAATTACAGAAACGAAAGTAACCTTAAAATAATAATTTCCTGAGTACATAGGAGCCGAAATCTGTGGACACATTTGCGCTGCGGTCATTTTGACAGGAATTAATAAACTAATCAATATGGCGGCGGCCGTTAAAAAGATTCAAAACTAAACGGAGCGCCTTCTTGGTCCTGAGGCGCCCACGACCACAGAAAAGCCCGCCATACAATGGCCGAGGCTGCGCCAGGTTAGGAAGCGGCTTGTTCCGTGGCCCAACAAGCGACAGCTAGCCGCTTGACCACACAGCAATTCGGCACCGGAACGTGCTTTTTTTCAGCCGTAGGCACAGTGGCGTGAGGTGCCGACCAGCTGACACGGCCTCTGAGCGCCGCCGCTCCAGCCCATTCTGCAAAGTCGTCTTCCAACGTCCACTAGCTGTTGTCTACCCGCGACCGCATCTCCTCGATAGGTACGCTCCGACATGTTAGGAAAAGCTTAACGGCACGGTAATAGGTGCACAGTCTAGCAAAGGTGCCTTCAAACCGAAAACCAACTCCAACAAACAAAAATATACAACTGTTCTGAGTTTGACAAAGTTGCAACTGTTGTGAGTTGGGAAAATTTACAACTCTTGAGAAATGTTGACAACAGTTTCAAACTCTTGTAAACTCACGTTCGGCGTTTTTATTTTGTGTTACAGAAAAGCAATGGAAATGGATTCTGACTATGAAGATTTGCCATTTCTTATGGTGGAGATTATGCTTTTCCTCTTTCAGAGTACATGTTGAAGCCATACGCAGGATAGCAATAGAAAGGCAGCCAGGAAGGAATATTTAATTACCGAATATCTCGCGCTAGAATAACTGTGCAGAATTTTTTTTTGAATACTGGAAGGAGTTTTTCGGTGTCCTAGAACAAGTATGTACTTACGTCCTGAAAAAGCAACATTAGTGACTACTTCTGCAACTGTGTTTGCACAGTTTTCTTAGGCGAAGTAAAGAAAGCGCTACAGTTTACTCTCTACCTGGTAGTTTTGATGAGGAAGATCCAGGAATGTGCAGGGTTTCGGATGGCAGTTGGTGGATGCCTCCGCAAAATAAATGTCTTCAGAGAAATGGAGGCAACGCAGGAAGAACCGCAAAGAATATATGGGATGAATTTGCAATCTACTTTCTGTTGGATGTTGACAAATGAAATGGCGAGAGAAATATGAATAAACAAATATCGATTGAAAAGACAAATGCAATTAAAAACTTCGGAACAAAACCATTAAAGCTTTAGTTACTAACAACGTAAGCCATTAATTTGCAAACTACTTTGTATCACATGTTGACAAAATGATACGACAAGAGAATAAATAAATTTCCCGTGAAAATACAGTTGTAATTACAAAATTTCCGACCAAAAGTCGTACAGCTTCAGTTACGCTAATGAATGACATTTTACTTGCGATTGTAAATATTTTTCTCGCTGGCTTGTTCACGCCTTTCAAATACTTCATATGTTCTTAAAATATCCATTTCGGAACGAAGATCTCAGTTGTCCCAGGCCCTCTTTTAGTTTTGACCATTATATTATAATGCTCACGATTGTACCGTGTTTTCGTATTTGTCCAGTTCCTTTCACTCTCCACAAGCGGTGCATAAATTTTATCCGAACCTTCATTCAATAAATCTTTCCTTTTGTGTCTATCTTTATCTGCACTATTAGAAGGCTTCTAAAGAGTTTTCCCCATTTCAGTTTCTAATAAAAGCTGAATTGTTGGATCTGTTGACGACTCGTGCGTTGCCATTGTCGAAATAAACACAGCAGACAAAGAAAGAAACACATCGGCCGGCCGGAGTGGCCGTGCGGTTCTAGGCGGTTCTGGACCCGGGCGACCGCTACGGTCGCAGGTTCGAATCCTGCCTCGGGCATGGATGTGTGTGATGTCCTTCGGTTGGTTAGGTTTAATTAGTTCTAAGTTCTAGGCGACTGATGACCTCATAAGTTAAGTCGCATACTGCTCAGAGCCATTTGAGCCAAAGAAACACATCAGACGACACGGCAAATGCGCAAGCGCAATTCACACAGCTGTGACGTGTTTTTGCTCACTGACCATAAACTACAAGCTCTATACAAAACTTCCCTCAAGTAGTTGTTGAGACCAGCGACTTCAAACAACTGTTGACAACAGTTGAAAATTAAGTCACACTTCGAGTTGAAAACAGTTGTTAACCGAGTTTGTTGGAGTTGGTTTTCAGTGTGAAGGTACCAACGATGCTCGGTTTCGATCTCCGTCTCGATCGTTTGGCGATCGCGGCTATTTCGCGGTGCTACTCGTACTCCCGTAGCTCGTAGCACCGCCGGCCGCGTGGCAAGGTTCTCTGCAGTCTGCGGCCCCGTTTTGTTGCCGAAAGCTAGTCCTCGTGTTTCAGTAGTCTCCCTCTGAAGTGTTACCAGTTAAATTTCAGTAGTTATAGCCGAACGCTATTTCTATTTGTCGTTCTGTGAATGTTTTTACGCCAGTGGAAGCTGCCCTCGGTGAAGTGTACTTTGTTCTGTGCTAATTTAAGAATATATCTTTTTGTTTTAGTTTCTAAATATTCTATTTGCGTTGCGATTTCTTTCACGTTTCCCCCAATATCCATTCAAATTAGTGGCTCCGTGCAAGTAGATTCCTAGTCCATGTCTTCCCACGGTCTGATACCGGTTACAGTCATAACATGAAATCCTTATGGCATATCATTATTTATCTCGCCCACTACCTTCCGCAAGTTCTTTTCATTCAGGCCGGCTGGGATACGAAAACAGTGGCAGTCAGTTTAGGTGAGGTAGCGCGTTTTGGGGTCACGGCGAAGCGATAAAGCTCGTCTGTTGTAAACGCCTGGTCCACTACCAATGAGTTGATCTATATCTGCATCTACATCTTCACTCTTCAAACCACAGTGAAGTCTGTACTACAACGGATTAATGTTTCTTTCAGTTCCATTTGCGCATCGAACACGAGAACGATGTCTGCTCCATCGCCTATGTGGGTGCTGTAGGTAGTTTGATCTTGCCATCACCATCCACAAGCGAAAGATAAGAAGAAGGTTGCAGCACATCCCTAGATTTCTCAATATTGATTCTTGAAAATCTGTAAGTAGGTTTCCGCGGGGTAGCTGCCCTCGATCTTTAAACGTCTATAGGTTTTGGTTTTTCAGAAATTGCGTGACCCTCTCCCGTGGGACAAACAAACATCTTGTCATTCGTTCTGCTCTTATTTTTCTACGTTCAGTATCTGCTGTTAGTACTATTTTGTGTGAGTACCATACACTTGAGCAAAAGTCCAAGACAATCGAACGGAAGTTTTCTAAACGATCTCCAATGTAGATAGACTGCATTTTTCCAGTATCCTGCCAATGAAACGAAGTTTCCAGTCAGCGTTACCTACGACTGAGCCTATCTGATCATTCCATTTCATATCCTCACAAATTTTTACTCCCACGAGTTTGTATGATTCATAGATAATATAGTCAAAGAATACTATTACGTTGGTGCATACGTTCTTTGTGTTTTTGATTTGCATGTTAGTATTCCGGTTGCTATGAGTTTCTTTATCAATTGTAATTTTTTGTTTGTAGTTTGCTATTGCTATTTAAGTTTGCGTAACATTATTTTGTTATTTAGAAACAGTGAGTAGAGCTGTGGACGCTAGAAAATGCAATACCAACTGGAGAAATCGGAACATTTCCGACGTTTTCCTACGAGTGACTTCAATAGAGGTGACAGCAACGGAGGCAGACAGAAACCTTTGTGCCGTGTATAAACTTAATGCCATTGGACCGACCACTGAAAGAAAATCGCTTTCTCGCTTTAGGGAGGATCGTTTTGACGAGAGGGGCTCGCCACGTTCAGAAATACCTTCAGAGTTTGAGGAAGATCGTTAAGCGGATTAATCCACAATGATCCACGTCACTGCATTCGCGAACTGGCAAATAGGACGAACTGTAATCATTCCACCATCGTGCGACATTTGCATACTGTGGGAAAGATTAAAAAATCAGGTTATGGATGTCGCCGGCCCTAAGCCAAAATCACAAAAATCAGCGGGTACGTGTGTTCATCCCTCTCTGCTCGTCATCAGCTGGCTCGTGAACAACACAGAACATTCCTACCCTGTATCGCTACTGGCGACGATAAATGGTGTCTTTGTGCTAATGCAAGGAAAAGAAAGGAGTGACTGAGCCCAAAGAAAGCTGTCCCCATACAAAGTTCTGCTCGCAAATACAAAAGGTGATTTTTATGCGTCTTGTAGAACAGCAAGAATGTGGTATTCTACGAATTGCTTCTCCGAGATGTAATCATCACTACTGATGTTTATTGTCAACAAATGAGACGCAGATGCAATCCGACAACAACGATCAGGAAGACTGCGTTAACCGATGCAACTCCACGATAACGCTCGCTCGCATTCTGCTAGGCTGACAAAACGTTGTACGCGATTTGCTTTGGGAAGTCATTCCGCACCCACCTTATTCACGTGACCTTGTGCTCTCAAATTTTCACATTTTCCGCTCTCTGTCGAACAACTTTCTAGGAAATTCCTTTCCGAATGAAACCTTGGTTGACGTGTTCTTCTCCTCAAAACCGCGTGATTTTTACAGTCGCGGAATTGAAAAGTTACCCCAGCGTTGGCAGATTGTTGTAAATATTGAAGGAGAATGAATTATTGATGAGTAGTGTCTCTGTTATGTGTGTCTGCTGTATTTATTAAACGACTGGAAAATCGCTACGAATTTATACCCCAACCCAAGACGTTCTTAGATTTTTTGAAGAGCACAATTCCGCATTTCTGAACATACTGCCAATCTTTGCAACGCATTGAAATCTTATCAAGATCGTGTTGAATATTTGTAAGCAGTTATGATACAGTTCGGCATTAAGTAAGGGCACAGATCGTTTGTAAAGCGAATAAATACACTGGCTCCTCTGTGTGTCGAGATAATATTTGTCAAGTGTTTGTCTTAACTGAGTATTTGGAGTTCCTATATTCCTCAAAGGTATCACTTTCGTGCCGGATAATTTCAACACCAGAATGACTGTGCGTCCATAAGTAAAACTTAGCTGTAAAGCAAATTATCGTGATGGTGAGTGGCTGTCATACAAACGCCAGGTGAAATAGTGAAAAATATAGACATTGATGCAATAAAATATATTTCAGTCAACAATTTCCCATTTTCAGTGTTTATTCCCTGAAGGTGTGAAACGTCGGCGGATAGATTCTTCCATCGTCATGAACTTTGCCAGTGAAGCTCTGTCGCGTTTATCGGTCGATAGTGCAGTAGTTCACAACCGACTAGTATTGAGTTTTAGTCATTGTTACGGCCAACGACACCTCCACTACTATAAAGTGCTGAATTATACGGGCTACAGGTACAATGGCTTCTAACAACCGTTTCATAGAATGTTGCTGAAGTACCAGGTAGGACTACCAAGGGATCTTGAACGTATACAGAGAAGGGCAGCATCTATGAACACAGGTTTGATTAATACATGGTAGAGAGACTCGGAGGCGCTGAACAACCTGAACTGGCAGACGCCTGAAGATGGATGCGAAGGAACCCACCAAAACCTTAGTAGTAACTTGCAGCATTCTAGGAATATACAGCAACCCTCTACGTATCGTTACAGCAGGGACCACGAATACAAGATTAGTCTAATTAAGAGCGCACAGAGGCATTAAGCAATAACTCTCTCTGCGTTCCATACGGTACTGGAACGGGAAAAAGTCTTAGTAAACTGCCACATTGTGAAGAACCCTCTGCTGTGGACTTCGCCGTGGCTTGCAAAGTACAGATGCAGATGTACAGATGGAGATGTACGTGTAATTCTCTATCAGTACCTCTAAAATCTATTTGAAGGAACGAACAGAAACATAGTTGTGTCGGAAACTATAACAAATTGTTTTCGTAGAAAAGGCAGACGTCCATTTCTTTCAGAGCACCTAGTTACCGGTCTTGCACACGTCCTATGTCGGGCGCCACTTGCTGTGCTGGGTGTGTCATATGAGTCCTAGCTGTGAGTCCAGCACCAATACAGTCCCCATATCATGAAGAATAGCACACACGTCCGTACTTGATCCACACTGCTCAGATCCCACCTGAGCTACATCAGCGCGTTTACTTTGACCGCTGGTTTTAGCCCAAACTCGGCGTTTTCGTCGTCTTTATCTTTCGAATTCACTGATCCATGCTTTCGTGATCGGAGTTCGTAACACGGATTATGATGCGATAATTTAACAAAGTCAGCAAATTTTCTAACTTTTTAAACTCACGCACTCCAACATTTTGTTTTTAGTTGGAGAGATACACACTTGGATCCTTGAATGAGTCATAGAGCATATACTCATCTTCAAAGTAAAACTCAAGCCACTACAATGATGTAATTAGTGGCTCGGATACTATTCCGTTTACTGATACGTGTTGATTCGTAAGACGTTGAAATACATAGGCTCATTCTGTGCTTGCGCGATTCATAAGCTCCGAATGTTACTAATCCCAGAGCGGTACTGGCACAAATCTTCGCTCCTTCTCTTGATTTTTTATTTGGGTTCGGTTTAATGAGGCATTATGCCAACAGCTTGACAGAAATACAAAATCATGTATACTAAGAGCTCACAATGTAAACAATTAGAACAATCGCTTATGATTGTTTTGGAGTGTCCACATGGTCACCTTATTTATAACGAAAGATTTTTCGCATGATATCAACTGTAGACAAAACAGAATACAAAAGAAATTAAATAGTTGCGGAGGATCATACATCTGGAGAGCAGAGTGTTTATGCACCCATACATAGTAAGCAAAATTTCATATAGACAGATCACTATCTTGCATAATATAAATTAGTGTTTTGTATATTTGTGCATCTTCGTGGCTCAATAAAGCAGGAGTATCTATTGGAAGGACACCTTCAGTTTCACAAGGTTTGGCAGTAAGCGGTTTTGCTGTGCTCCGAAGAGACTGCAGGAAAACAGCAAGCGTTCTACATCACCTTCTTCTTTCCTCTGATAGTAGCAAAAACTGTTATTCTTGATGCCTATCCACAGTAAGTGGGAGGGAGTTGACCCGTGGTTCGTACGCACTCGTTCCAATGTAGTTATCAGTTTCTGGCTCGCCTGAAATGTTCGGAACCAGGGGGAGCTTCCACTTACAGGTTGGATCGCAGCTTAACATTGACCTTTAAGATTCACCAGTCCTCTGCCCATTGATCCTCACAGTGCTTTTCCGTATAGACACCTTGAAATCGGACGATGGTAGACTCACATTCATTACAGTAACGGAAACATTCGACCCTTTCGCCAACTGGTAAACATATACTGAGCAGCTAAAAATGTTATGACCACTTACTTAATAGCTTATTTGTTCGTCTTTGGAACGAAATACGTCTCTAATTCTGCGTATCAGGATACGACAGTTTGTTGGTAGGTTTGTGGACATACGTGGCATTATATGTAGACCCACAGGTCACGTAAGTCGTTTAAATAATGGGCCGCTGATTTGCGTGCACGGTGATTTGGCCCGACAGCGACCCACATGGGATCCATAGGATTTACATTAGGCGAATCTGGTGGCAGAGACATGTACTTGAGCTCACTATAATGCTGCTGAAATCAATGTAGCACGGTTCTGGCTCCAAGACACAAACAATTACACTGCTGAAAAGTGACATCGCCTTCGGGAAAGATTGCAGCTGTCGGTGTTTCTTCGATCACTTCCACAGATCCCATACAAGCGCAGGAGAATGTTACCCATAGCCTAATGCTGCTCCCACCAGCCGGCACGTTTCGACCCGCCGTTCACCTCGACGACGGCGTTTGTGGAGGCGACCACCGACCTAGTGTAGCAAAAATGTGATTCACACGACCACCGACCCAGTGTAGCAAAAATGTGATTCACCGAAGGAGCCGACGCGTTTCCATTGATCGACGGTCGAGTGCCTATAGTCCCGTGCTCACTGCAATCGTAATTGATCCTGTGAGGAGTCGTGGACGTACAACAATTTAGCCCCTAGTGGTAGTTTCACTGTCCTCCTACCTCCTTCCGTAGATGATCACGATAGTAGCACACGAACAGTCAACCAGCTTCGCAGTTTCCGAGACACTCGTTCACAGATTCTGCGTAATAATAATCCTCTCTTTGTCAAAGTCGCATACCTCAATGTATTTCCCGATGTTGTTGTTGTTGTTGTGGTCTTCAGTCCTGAGATTGGTTTGATGCAGCTCTCCATGCTACTCTATGCTGTGCAAGCTTCTTCATCTCCCAGTACCTGCTGCAACCTACATCCTTCTGAATCTGCTTACTGTATTCATCTCTTGGTCTCCCCCTACGATTTTTACCCTCCACGCTGCCCTCCAATGATAAATATGTGATCCCTTGTTGCCTCAGAACATATCCTACCAACCAGAACCTTCTTCTTGTCAAGTTGTGCAACAAACTCCTCTTCTCCCCAATCCTATTCAGTACCTCCTCATTAGTTATGTGATCTACCCATCTAATCTTCAGCATTCTTCTGTAGCACCACATTTCGAAAGCTTCTATTCTCTTCTTGTCCAAACTATTTACCGTCCATGTTTCACTTCCATACATGGCTACACTCCATACAAATACTTTCAGAAATGACTTCCTGACACTTAAATCTATACTCGATGTTAACAAATTTCTCTTCTTCAGAAACGCTTTCCTTGCCATTGCCAGTCTACATTTTATATCGTCTCTACTTCGACCATCATCAGTTATTTTGCTCCCCAAATAGCAAAACTCCTTTAGTACTTTGTCTCATTTCGTAATCTAATTCCCTCAGCATCACCCGACTTAACTCGACTACAATCCATTATCCTCGTTCTGCTTTTGTTGATGTTCATCTTATACCCTCCTTTCAAGACACTGTCCATTCCATTCAACTGCTTTTCCAAGTCCTTTGCCGTCTCTGACAGAATTACAATGTCATCGGCGAACCTCAAAGTTTTCATTTCTTCTCCATGGATTTTAATACCTACTCCGAATTTTTCTTTTGTTTCCTTTACTGCTTGCTCAATATACAGATTGAATAACATCGGGGAGAGGCTACAACCCTGTCTTACTTCCTTCCCAACCACTGCTTCCCTTTCATGTCCCTCGACTCTTATAACTGCCATCTGGTTTCTGTACAAATTGTAAATAGCCTTTCGCTCCCTGTATTTTACCCCTGCCACCTTTAGAATTTGAAAGAGAGTATTCCAATCAACATTGTCAAAAGCTTTCTCTAAGTCTACAAATGCTAGAAACGTAGGTTTGCCTTTCCTTAATCTTTCTTCTATGTACGTCGTAAGGTCACTATTGCCTCACGTGTTCCAGTATTTCTACGGAATCCAAACTGATCTTCCCCGAGGTCGGCTTCTACTAGTTTTTCCATTCGTCTGTAAAGAATTCGTGTTAGTACTTTGCAGCTGTGGCTTAGCCCACATCTTCACTAGGGTGACACCCGTCCGTGTCTGCTCCGATTGCATACTTTTCTTAGCGCGTCACGTGCCCACAGCGCCATCAGGCAGCATCCAGCGTCGCGGCGGGCAGTGGTCATTATGTTTTGGCTTATTAGTATATCTACGCCTGGGACCATAGATAGTAAATTATCATACCTTTTTCTTTATGCTGCAGTGATCTTCGTATAATTTCTGTTATTTGAATATTCGTATATATAGATTACAAAAGACATTTTGGTGCTCTTAAAAACGAGACCAAGTTCGCAGCGCGGTGTGTATTTTTATTCCCGCTATTTTACACTACACAACAGAAATAAAGGCTCACTTTTTTTTAAATCCCGTCATTATCTCCCACTGCAACGTAGAAGCTTGGCATTTGGCTCAGTTCGACTTACGTAAAAGCGTGGCGGCCCGTGACGTGTCCCTCGCGCTCGGTGACGCATGAAACAGTGAGGTGTCGAGAAGTGAGGAAAAGCAGGCCAGACCCCACAAGTTCACGTGAGGGGTAAGGCGCGTTAATGTTGTCACATTGGCATAAGTTTCACCACAATTCTGCCCAGTGGCATCGTGAGCATGTCGCACGATGGGAATTTGGTCACACATGGCCTTAGCAACATCTCAAGCCTTTTTAGACGCCTCTGCGATAGAAGTCAGAACCACGATGCCCAGATTTTAAATCACGCAGTTATCCTATGGGTAGCCGAGGCACTTCAGGCACATCGCCGCTCAGCAGCGACACAAAAAGGTCCCAGACGGTGGCGTGAAGGATGTGAATGATCCCTTACACACATTCCGTGGTCTAAAACGACAGTTTGCAGTGTGATGTGGATACGGACGTCATTTTTTATCATCTTCTACGCTGTTGACACCCCCCCCCCTCCTCCCCCGTCCCGGATACCTCAACGCTTCCTGAAGGAGAGCGTGGGGCAGTAACACCACTGAAAGTGATGTCACCACTTTGGAATGTGGCACGACTACTGTTTGTGCTCTGATGTATAGCATGCAACCATTCACCATCCGACGAAATCTCAACGTGATCCGAAGCAGCAAAGTGTTTTTGTGGTTGTTTAGCGCTCCTGTTTCGCGCTCTCCTGTGCCTGTGCACATGGGAGGGCGTGGAGGGGGGGGGGGCGGTCTGCAACATTGACACAAGCGTGAATAAAACGCCAAAGGGTCCCTCTGATCTGCCTCTCCACTCCCAGTTCGACACCTCAAATATTTACCTACAGAGAAAGCGCTTGACCGATTTTTAGGTACGTGCGGTCAGGCAATGACTTGGACACCACTCAGATTTCACATACGCTGTAGCAGCGGTGTACCGCTCCCCTCTAGGGTACTGAGGGTGTTACCAAACTGGTGAGTTGGGCGGGGGGTTCTGAGAGTCTCTTTCCCGTTTTATTCCGTTTTATTCGCGCATGTGTCATTGTCATAGCCCCCCGCGCACACGCCACAGAAGGGTGCTAATCTGGAGCGCTGGTAAAGCATAAACACCCTTTGCTGCTTCGCGTCACGTTTCAAATTTCTTGGGATGGTTTTGAACGGTCCCTGGTGGTTACATCCTGTATACCACAGCAAAAATGTGATCGCTCCACACTCCGAAGGGGTCGGATCGTGTTCAGTGGGGTTGCAGCCCCACGAAGTCCTTAGAGAGGCGTTGAATCACCGGGGAGGGGAATTTTGTCAGCAGTGCAACAGTGCCGAAGGTTCTTAAGAACATCGCCCTGTTGTTCACCGCGCTGCAGGCTGTCGCTTTCCAGCCCGAAGAGTGACGAAATCTACGCCGCAAGGGAAGGGCCGGTTTCACTGAGGCAATTCACGCCTTCTCCTCAGACTTCTCTGTGTCGATTCTGACCAGTGGTGTGTCTGAAGTGTTTTCCTCGGCCATCCATAAGAAAACCACGTGATTTCAATTCTGGGCGTCTCGGTTCTGACCTCAATCACAGAGATTTGAGATTTCGGTAAGAGTAGTACCTTGCCATTTTGTGACACGCTCACGGTGGCTTACGCCAGAATTGTGTCGAAGTTTGGTGCCAATATGGTATCATGATCCCAGCTTACACCTCATACGAACTTCTGAGCTCTGTCCTTTTTTTCTCATGTTTCGGCACCTTGTTGTTTCACACGTCGCCGAGCCGTAGAGTGACGTCGCAGGACGCCATACTGTTGTACTATTGCACAGGACGTTTGTCGAAGCCTGATTTCTGACTTCTGTATCACAATCAGAGGAAATGACAGGGTTTCAAAAAAGTGAGTCGTTAATTGTATTTTGAACTGCTTTTACACAGTATACCGCACACTTTGGTATCGACACGTGGACATGTACACACGTCACGCTCTGCCTTTCGCCAGCTACTGTGGACGTGTACACGTGCGCCGCCGGGACTTCCCTACACTGCTGTTAAAATCTGCAAAATGGTTCAAATGGCTCTGAGCACTATGGGACTCAACTGCTGAGGTCATTAGTCCCCTAGAACTTAGAACTAGTTAAACCTAACTAACCTAAGGACATCACAAACATCCATGCCCGAGGCAGGATTCGAACCTGCGACCGTAGCGGTCTTGCGGTTCCAGACTGCAGCGCCTTTAACCGCACGGCCACTTCGGCCGGCTTAAAATCTGCATGCGTCCTGAGCCGCTGACCTCTCACTGCTGGGGACAAGTTACTTGCATATCTTGGTGAGTAAATGGTTTCTAATGTATGCGCCTGTTTGGGTGCTATCATTAGCAAAATACCTCTTTTCAATAATCTGAATTGTTTACCAAAAATGACGATTGTTATGACCACGTAATTGTCGGATCGCATGGACGGAAATGGGCGCGTCGCACACGAACGTCTGTGTGATTTAAAAATCAACAACTCGAGAACGAAATCATGTATCGCTCTCTCCGCTTGCAGTTTTGATTTGTTATCTACATTTCGTATAATGGAATGTATGCGCTAAAGTCAACTATATGCAACGTTTACACAGTGCGTTTTTACCTCTGCAAAGCCTTTAATTTTGTGCAATGTTTTACTTCGTTTGATGTAGCGCTGTCACTATGACGTACAACGAAAAGAAACTGAGTCGCTTATCGGGCGAAGATATCAGAATGTAAGATATGCAAAAATCAAATTTTTTTCAGCAAACAGTTGTAAGCGAGTAGCTTCTACTTGAGTGTGTGTTACCTTAAAAACAAACCTGGCAATGTGCTACTGGGCTGAAAGCCACGTCACTTACATGAAATAATCCTGTATGTGTGAAAACCTCTCAGACACTTGCAAATAAATGACAAACCAATATTTCATGCTCAGTAGACTTGGTCAGTACGAACAGTTTGAAAAAAGAGTAGGCCTAACTATACAGAAAGAAAACTATAATAGCAACCTGTATAAGAATGTGACCTGAAGCACACGAATATTTCTGCACTGAGATATGGCCTGGTAAAATAAAGAAACCGAGAGAACCTACATTGCGCGAAGGAAACGAAACACTCACGTACTGTGAATCTCACCTGCAAAATGCAGTACTGGCACAACAGCAACACAACAAGGCTCCGCAACAACTCATAAAATACAGCTAAAAAGCTAACTACAGCTGCTCCGGGGAAATTGGGTTCGTAATCTTGACACAGAATGCCAGTCAAATACATGATTCAACCTTTAAGCTCTGAAATTTCAGTTAGGAAGGAACTTATTAAAAAAGTTTTGGCTGTAATATGAAACTTGATTTAATCTAATAAATTCCATGGTACAGTAAATTAACGCAGAAGGTCAATCAATGGAATAATTATCAAAAACTCCAATGTGATGATGGTGAAATGCACCAACAATGCAAGTCTACCAAAAATAAAAATAAACCTTTTACCTCATGAAATAACACCTTCATCTTCATTTCAAAACATTTTTACGTCTGTATGCTATCCAACGATTGTTCTGTGTCATCATTCCTTCTCCTAATAAATCTGCAACTTACATAATTCCAAAAATGCGTCCATGCATGACGCGCCTGCTCCACACCGCAGCTATCCACTACTGACTGTCAAAGATTCTACGACTCCATAATGCTGCCATCGCAGACACAGATACTGTTGCATAAAGTCGGATCGTAAGTATTCCATAACGGTCGGAACGCCGGTTCTCAGCATACGTTTCAGCATTAGGCGAGCAGTACGGCCACAACAAAGCCGCACACAGCTCAATATGCAGAAAGGACGTCTATAGCAGCGAAAGGGTTGAAAACTTTTTCACGCCAAATTCACTGACGCCACAGTGCTGCCAATTGTGGTCGAGTGGGACACCTTTTCAGAGCAGAGCAACTGGTCTCGCCTCGTTTGCTGCTTGCCGCAGTAGCTGGCTGGGCGACCTGGGTGGCCGGAGCGCACAAATGTTCAAATGTGTGTGAATTCCAAAGGACTGAACTGCTGAGGTCGTCGATCCCTAGACTTACACACTACTTATGCTAAGAACAACACACACACCCTTGGCCGAGGGAGGACTCGAACCTCCGGCGGGAGAGGCCGCTTAGTCCGTCACAAACCGCGCGGCCACCCCGCGCCGCCCGCAGCGCACAGTGCGGGAGGAGTCGCCTTCGACCTCGGTGGCAGCCCAGCTGGCGGGCGGCGCCCCCCCCCCCCCCCCACCCACCACTCACCCACCCGCTTTCCACTGCCGGACTCTACTGTACACACTGCCGCGCGTGCTGCAGCATCCGCCAAGCCGCGTGGGATGTTCTGCTCGACGCGCCACCTGTCCTCTAGCGAAGCAGGACGGACGAGATCTTGGAATTAGGAAACATTAGCCTCTCTGTGGTCGCTCAGGAACACTCGTAAGACAAAGTAAACGACGCACTATGAAGAAATTATCCGGATGGTACAGAAATCTGTAGATGTTATTTACATGTACAGACAAAGATATGATTACAGTTTCAGAAAAATTGTGTGTTTTACTCAGGAGAAAAAGCTTCGCAGATAGAGCAAGTCAGTAACCCGCTGGTCCACCTCTGGCCCTTATGCAAGTACACTACTGGCCATTAAAATTGCTACAACAAGAAGAAATGCAGATGATAAACGGGTATTCATTGGACAAATATATTATACTAGAACTGACATGTGAGTACATTTTCACGCAATTTGGGTGCGTAGGTCCTGAGAAATCAGTACCCAGAACAACCACCTCTGGCCGTAATAACGGCCTTGATAAGTCTGGGCAATGAGTCAAACAGAGCTTGGATGGCGTGTACGGGTACAGCTGCCCATGCAGCTTCAACAACATACCACAGTTTATGAAGAGTAGTGACTGGCGTATAGTGACGAGCCAGTTGCTCGGCCACCATTGACCAGACCTTTTCCATTGGTGAGAGATATCTGGAGAATGTGCTGGCCAGGGCAGCAGTCGAACATTTTCTGTATCCAGAAAGGCCCGTACAGGAACTGCAACATGCGGTCGTGCATTATCCTGCTGAAATGTAGGGTTTCGCAGGGATCGAATAAAGGGTAGAGCCACGGGTCATAACACATCTGAAATATAACGTCCACGGTTCAAAGTGTCGTCAATGCGAACAAGAGATGACCGAGACGTGTAACCAGTGGTACCCCATACCATCACGCCGGGTGATACGCCAGTATGGCGATGACGAATACACACTTCCAATGTGTGTTCACAGCGATGTCGCCAAACCTGGATGCGACCATCATGATGCTGCAAACAGGACCTGGATTCATCAGAAAAAAATGACGTATTGCCATTCGTGCAACCAGGTTCGTCGTTGAATACACCATCGCTGGCGCACCTGTCTGTGATGCAGCGTCAAGCGTAACCGCAGCCATGGTGTCCGAGCTGATAGTCCATGCTGCTGCAAACATCGTCGAACTGTTCGTGCAGGTGGTTGTTGTCTTGCAAACGTCCCCATCTGTTGACTCAGGGATCGAGACGTGGCTGCACGATCCGTTACAGCCATGCGGATAAGATGCCTGTCATCTCGACTGCTAGTGATACGAGGCCCCTGGGCTCCAGCACGGCGTTCCGTATTACCCTCCTGAACCCACCGATTCCATATTCTGCTAACAGTCATTGGATCTCGACCAACACGAGCAGCAATGTCGCGATACGATAAATCGCAATCGCGATAGGCTGCAATCCGACCTTTATCACAGTCGGCAACGTAATGGTACGCACTTCTCCCTTACAAGATGCATCACAACAACGTTCCACCAGGCAACGCCGGTCAACTGCTGTTTGTGTATGAGAAATTGGTTGGCAACTTTCCTCATGTCAGCACGTTGTAGGTGTCGCCACCGGCGCCAACCTTATGTGAATGCACTAAAAAGCTAGTAATTTGCATATCACAGCATCTTCTTCCTGTCGGTTAAATTTCACATCTGTAGCACGTCATCTTCGTAGTGTAGCAATTTTAATGGCCAGTAGTGTAGTTATCCGGTTTGGCATTTATTGGCATAGTTGTTGGATGTTGTCTTACCACATGCTGTCCAATTGACGTGCTAGATGGAGCTGTTTGGAAGCCACTGCCTATAATCCTTCAAACGTTCTCAACTGGGGAGAGATACGACGACCTTGCCAGCCAAGGTAGGGTCTGACAAGAAACAAGACATGCAGCCGAGACTGGCGCCTGGTGTGGGCGGGAATTATCTTCCTGAAATGTGAACTCCTGGTGGCTTGCCATAAAGGGGACAGTGTCGTCTTCTTACCGATGTGCTGTAAGGGTGCTATTTAAATGATATAGCAGCCCAGATCATCACTCCTCATTGTCGGAGCGTACGGCGAGCGACAGTCAGGTTCATATCCCACTGCTATCCGGGGCGCCTCCACACACGTCGTTATTGGTCATTGGGATTCACTTCGAAGCGCGACTTATCACTGAAGACAATTCTACTCCAATCAGTGAGTTTCGTCGTCGAATGTGCCCGACTGCACAGCAAATGAGCTTCTGGTGTACAGAGAGGTCAATGGTAGCCAGCGCAAGGGACGCCGTGAGCTCGGCCCCCTTTCTACGAGCTACTTTTTAATGAGCCTTGTGCTTACCGAAGCACCAGCTGCTCATCGTATCGACAATAATGATGGATCCGCGGCCCTCAGTGCCTCGCTGACGACTGCTCGGGCCTCACGCTGTATCGCCTCTCTAGGCCTTACGCTTCCTTCTCAACGCTGTGTTCGGCAGTGGTTCAGCCATCCCTGCCATCATCGCCGAACAGTGGCGTCCCCATTCAAATGTCGAGCGGTTCACCGATTACTCCAACCTGCTTCTTTCCGCCAACTACACGTCTTCTCTCAAATGTTGGCATCTGAGTATGATGTACACGTGACTCTCTGCGAGGCACAGTTATTACTGTCCAACTGAGTACACGGAATGAAATACGCAAAGACGTCTTGATATCGACATGTCCCTTGTTTACTGTCCTTGCCATGTTCGCGGTGAAATTGCGCTGCAGTGAAACACATTCATCCATCGGCCGCCAAAGTTCACATTCTTACATTTTACGCTCATAGCTCTATGACAATTTGTGACCAATTTGAATAACTTAGTGGTGCGTCCTTTCTTTTTAGATGTTATATCGACCTGTACAACTGATTTGCTCTGTATGGCGCTCATTCCAGTTGTTTAAAATTGACTATTTTTATACGTCAACTCACTCAAAACGTGATTTTGACAGCTTTTTTTAGACGACTGTCATAATTTTAATGGCATATCTACTGGAGGTGGATGATTAGGCAATGAACGGTTCCGAAAGAACGGTTCATTAAACTGAAAGGGAGAACCGAGGAACGACTTCTAAGGTACGGACGTTCACCGTTCTCTGCGTGTCGTCCACGTTACCACCTCGTTATCATTCCATTTCTGGTGTTTGTGTTTATCAGTTGAAAACCTATATGTGATTGCAGACTTTGTCGGCGTATTCCAGTGCTAAAAAACTTTCGGCTTATCAGCCGAGTGGTGGCGTCGTCTTATCGCTACTATTCGATGAGTTTCGTGTCCATCATGTTCAGGCGACCCTTCTTGGTCATTTTGATCAAGGAAATCTGGACGCCACGTAGGACGGCTGGTGTGCTGGAGGAAAACGCACATGGACCTTTACTTTACTACTCGGAGTTGCCTCCATCAAACCATCTTGACAGAGAGAGAGCTAGCAGAATGAGTTACTACAGTATCTGCGGGGAACTTTCCGCAAAAACGGTTACAACGAGGCGCAAATAAGACGCGCCTTACACACTAATAAGTGGAGGGAGGAAAAACCAAAAGAAGGAGAAGCCAACACATGGGTTTCCTGCCGTTTGTGGGACCATAAGCAGTTTCGAACAAATCTCGTAATAGTTCTCTTACACTGTCTCTTGCGCACAAGAGGGCTGATGACCACATATTGTACGTATCAGTTGCAAAGAGTAAACGAAAGTAACGGGTTTGCAAATAAAACATAATGCTGTCATGAATGTCCACCACACTTTCAACAGCTCATGCACAAGAATTCCACTAGGCAGTACTATCACGAAGTCGTGCTACTTTTCTTTTACATTTTCTTTCTCTTCATTTATAGAACGTAGTTCTATTTTTCGACTTGTCTTGTTCTCAGTTGTTTGTCTCTTTGGTTTATAACTGCGAAGTACAAACAAATTCCCACCTTCGCATATGTGGCATGAGATGTGCGAAAATAACATTTGGCGCTGAGCAATTAGAGAATACTTACATCTAAACTGTAAAGTCCCGTTTATGTGTTAAATTCATCTGACGACGTAATTTCGATACTGTTCGTTGAAAATCGCTTTCACCTCAGACAACTGAACGTTCGCTGAATCTTCTCTGTACGACATGGTAATGTGATGGACAAGTCCAGTGCAGAAGCCTCTAATAGTACCACCCCGCGATGAGTACGTTAAGTCTCTACGTATAATAAAGTCTGTTTATAGCTCCTTTATTGCGCGCGGTACTAACCCCCTGTGGCGTAATGCACGCCCTATCCGCCAGTAACTTTAAAACAGCTCACATTAACTAGAGCATTGCATTATCGTTCATTACTGTCATAACTGTGGCCGTTAACCGTGAAACACATCGTTCACTTAGCCTAATAACCACTATTCCAATATTGCTCTCGTTTTCCCTTTTTCTCTCTTTCGTGGTGTTTAAGCTAACCTGTGATGTTAGAATAAATTCTTCATTATTAACGTTCCTCTAAGAAGACAGGATGGTATTCATACAGCTATTAAGCTTCGATTAAGCAAGCTCATACTATGTCCCGCTAACGAACTATCTCTAGAGAACATAGCGGCAAAAGTAGGTTTCACATCTTATAATGGGTCCCCCATGATGATCCATGGACCTTGTCGAGGCGGGGTGTGACGCGTTCCTCAACGATACAGATAGCCGTACCCTAGGTGCAGTCACAACGGAGGGATATCTGTGGAGAGACCAGAAAAACGTGTGGTTTATTAAGATGGCCAGCAGCGTTTTCAGTAGTTGCAGCGGCAGCCGGCTGGATAACTGACTAACCTGACCTTGCAACATTAGCCAACACGACTTTGCTGGGTGGAGTGACCGTGCGGTTCTGGGCGCTACAGTCTGGAGCCGGGTGACCGCTACGGTTGCAGGTTCGAATCCTGCCACGGGCATGGATGTGTGTGATGTCCTTAGGTTAGTTAGGTTTAATTAGTTATAAGTTCTAGGCGACTGATGACCTCAGAAGTTAAGTCGCATAGTGCTCAGAGCCATTTCAACCAACACGCCTTTTCTGCGCTGTTACTGCGAACTGATGAAAGCAAAGGAAAAATATTGTCGTTAGCTTTCATGAGTTCATGCAGCTCTACTACATGATTTAATAATAATAATAAAATAATAATAATATTATAATGGCACCCTCTTGGGTAAAATATTGTGAAGGTAAGATAATTCCCCCTCCCGGGAACTACTCAACAGAATGTCATCAGGGTAAACAAAACTGGCGTTCTACGAGTCGGAGCACGGAATGTTAGATTATTCAATATTTAAAAAGGGAAATGGATAGACTGAGGTTAAACATAATAAAATTAGTGAAGGGTGGTGGCAGGAAGAAGAAGATATCCAATCAGGCCAGTATAGAAAATCAAGTAGTGGTAATGTAGGAGGAGGTCTAATAAAGAATAAGAAGTTAGGAATGCGTATCAGCTACTAGGAACAGCATAGTGAACATGTTGTACTAGTCAAGATAGATGAATTAAATTGGACGATGCTGAGGGCATTAGGTTAGGAAATGAGCACTAAAAGTGTACTGCATAACAGAATTAAATCACCACTTTTTAGAAACGCTGTAAGTATCGTTCACTGTGACGCTTAGGCCTGAAATTTGGCTCAAAGGTGCGCTCAAACCTTGCTCTGTAATGGTGCCAAAGTGTGGTGCTCTACGAAGTCACCATCGGACTCGGCGGCGCTTTAGACAGCGATGTTTCGACACATGATAAAAAAAAAGGCCGCTGTTCACAAGTGACGTGACGTGTAAGGTTGGTCAGTGATGTCACTTCATTTCACCGTAATCCTGCACAGCTCCACCGTGGACGTGTCGTACGGTGAGAGGGTCGCCACAGTCTCTCTTTTGTTGACGCCTCTGAGATGGAGTTGAGGATCACGATCCACAGCGTTGAAATGACTCTTCTTTCTTACCTGTTGGCGAGGAAAAAGTTCTAGACTCACTGCCTCTCATAATCGACACAAAAAGGCCGCAGCGGGTGCAACGAAGGACCTTAGTCAAACCACGCATTTCCCTGGGGCGTTGATTCCCACACATTTCACGGTCAGAAGCGACAGTTCACAGTGCAATAAGCAACAGGAGGACATTCTTGAAAACCGTTGACACCCTCGGACGTTTCAGCCCATCTCAAGGACGGTTTCGCACTGTATCCCCATTAAAACTTGGAGCGCACCGCGATATCAAAATTTGAAGGTGATCCAAAGCAGAAAAGGATATTTACGTTTTTTCATCCACCCTATTACGCGTCGTCCTGTGACATGGTCATGGGAAGTGTAGGGAGGGGGGGGGGTAGATTAATACGTGCGTGAATAGACAACTAACAAGATGAGCAAAACCGCGGTGTCACCCGTTCACCTTCTTCGAGCATCTTAAAAATGTACCTCTACAGAGAGAAATTGCGTGGAGAGACCGAGGCACATGCAGGCAGCCTACGCTGTTGCGCATTCGCCACTGTACTGCTCTTGTCGCGCGTGTTAGCGGACCATCCGGACTCGGAGGGGGCTGTCGGTCTGCAAGAGCCGAGTACACGGTTTGGGGTTCTGTCTGTACAGATACATTTTGATATTCCCAGTGAAGTTGGTCGGATGCCACCGACGCTTTTGCCAACGAGGAGTCTTAGGGGGACCCTTTGCCGGTTTATTCACACATGAGCCAAACTCGTACCCCTTCCTGATCGCACCATAGGAGGAGACAAAATAGGAGCGCTGAAAAAGCGTAACAACTCTTTGCTGCTCCGGAACGGTTTTGAACGGCCCGTAGTAGATCCAACATGTACGAAAGAGAAAAAACTGCTTTCGCGCTGTACTCCAAACGGGTGCGACCACGTACGATGTGGATGCAGTCCCACAACCTGCTAACAGAAGAGTTGAAATGCCCAAACGGTGCCAGCAGTGTCGGAGTTTCTCATGGCGTCTTCCTGTTGATCATCGCACTGCGAACTGTCGTCTTCACCACGAAATACGTGGCAATCAACGACCCAGGAGAGTCAGCGGTTTCATTGGCGCCATGAGGCCTTTTTGTCCTCTCCGGTATTGTGTGTTTAGTGTTTTTCTCTCCCAATCACTAGCAAACCGCCTGATTTCAACGAGGGAGTAGCGGTACTGACCTCCATCGTGGAGGCGCCAAAAGACGCGTGAAATATGGGCGAGAGGGGCTGTGACGACCTTCCAAGGTGGCGCTCGGCAAAATTGTTAAGTAATTTGGTGCCAGTGTGATGTTATTAACCCGCATTACACGTCACGTGAACTTCTGAGCTGTGACCATTTTTCCACATGTGTCGACTCCTTGCTGTTTGAAACTTCGCCGAGCCCGAAGATAAGGTTGCAGGGCGCCACGCTTTTGCACAATTACAGAGAGAGCTTGTGCGCACCTTTGAGCTACATTTCAAATGGGTGGGAATTACGGGGTGTCGAAAAGAGATCCTTTAATTCTGTTGCACAATATAGTAAATGCGTTTTGCTATTTCGGCAGCAAAGTAACATAACGGCAGAAGCAAAGAGGAAACAAATTGTAGACTGACAAAGGCAATAAAATCATTTCTGAAAAAGAAGAACTTTGTAACGTATAATAAAAATTTTATAGTTACAAAGTCTTTTCTGGTGGTATTTATCTCGATGTAGACCGAAATGGAACATGAACCACAAGCAGTTCACAGAGGAAGAAAGTAGAAGCTTTTGAAATGTCGTGCTACAGAAGCGTGTTAAAGTTAGACGGGTAAATCGAATAAGAAATGAAGAGGTACTGAATCGAAATAGGGAGAAAAGAAATTTGTGGCACAACTTGACTAAAAGAAGGAATCGGTTGAGACGATATGTCCTAGGCATCAAGAAGTCGTCAGTTTGGTAATGGACGGTAGTTGGGGGTGGCGGTTGGAGTAGGAAAAGTGCGGCAGGGAGAAGCGTAGAATGAATTAAGTATGTATAAACAAATATATGTAGGTTGCAGCAGTTATTCCGAGATGAAGAGACTTGTTGCACAGGGGAGACCTTAGTGGAGTCCTGGATGAAGCCACTCAACAAACTGAAAACCACAACAACAATAATGTATCTTCCGCTGTGCAACGTAAGACTGACTCATCGTGCTCGTGATGATGATTACTGCCCTCAATCGCTGGGGACCTAATCATTTCTTCTGTTGAATGGGGCATTGTCCAAAAAGCGAAGTGCTGAAATCAAGTGCATTATAAGTGACTATGTTATGTCCTCAGATGATCAGCGTTGTTAATTTTTCCTACGTTGCTGCTGTGGCGAGTTCAGCATTGGGAACGGTTTTCCCGAAAATAATTGCGGATTACCGCGCCAATTTGATTGCTTTGCAGCTCACTAGTTCGGATCCACTGCGAGGCACCCATAACTGGCCGCAGGGTATTACATTGCAGAATTGGTAGAGCTTTTAGATCACTTCTGCTATCTGTACTTCATACACACAGCTTCATGCAGTACGCCTGTTACAAGAGAAAATCAGGTACAGCGGTGAGCTAAAGCATTAAGATCACGTATGAGGGCTATTCCGAAAATAAGACCCGATCAGTCGCGAAATGGAAACCACTGTCAAAATCCGATGAAGTTTTGCAAAAATGTGTTGGGTAGTGTCTCTAGTATGTCCGTCGATCCCAGTACGTCGCTCTTTTCAATTCTGAGCGCACAGTGAGCAGGTAAAGATGTCTAGAAAAGTATGCCTGCCGCCAACTATGAGGGACTAGTGACATATTTCCCCTGATGTCATGCACCCCACATAACAAAACTGTGATGCGTTTCGTTCTTCATGACAATTCTACAGGCGCAAAGAAGACGCTCCTTGCAGCGTTTTCGATGGGAAGTACTTGTTTACTCACAACACAGTCCGTCATTGGCTCGTTCTGAGTTTCATCTCTGCTCGCACGAACCGCCGGCTAAGAAGACAACATTTTGACATAGATAACGGCCTATATACGAGCGCTGAGAATTGGCGGAAAACATAGACGGCTGCCTTCTATGACGAGGCTGTTGGAAATTTGGTACAACGACAAATATCTAGGTTGTAGAGAAGTAACTGTAAGATGTTGCTAACTATTACAAATAAACATTTTTGAGTTTCAAGTGGTTTTCATTTGCCGACAGATCGGAACTTACTTTTCGAGTAGCGTTCCTGTATGCTCGATAGCGTTTTGGTGCACCTTTGAAACGTGATACTGCACCGATCATCGTCTCATGAACCATGGACCTTGCCGTTGGTGGGGAGGCTTGCGTGCCTCAGCGATATGGATGGCCGTACCGTAGGTGCAACCGCAACGGAGAGGTATCTGTTGAGAAGACAGACAATGGGTGGTTCCTGAAGAGCGGCTTTCTCAGTAGTTGCAGGGGCAACAGTCTGGATGATTGACTGATCTGGCATTGTAACGTTAACCAAAGTTGCCTTGCTGTGCTGGTACTGCTAACTGCTGAAAGCAATGGGAAACTACAGCTGTAATTTTTCCTGAGGGCATGCAGCTTTACTGTATGGTTAAATGATGATGGCGCCCTCTTGGGTAAAATATTGCGGAGGTAAAATAGTCCCCCATTCGTAATTCTGGGCGGGGACTACTCAGGAGGACGTCCTTATCAGTAGAAAGAAAACTGGCTTTCTACGGATCGGAGCGTGGAATATGAGATCTCTTAATCAGGTAGGTAGGTTACAAAATTTGAAAAGGGAAATGGATAGGTTACAACTAGATGTAGTGGGAATTAGTGAAATTCGGTGGCAGAAGGAATACAGATGAATACAGGGTTATAAATACAAAATCAAATAACGGTAACGCAGGAGTAGTTTTAATAACGAACCAAAAAATAGCTCCTCCCCCTGTGCAGTTCGATGAGGTCACGCATTCATAAAAATGAAGTCAGGGTCGGAAGCACCGTGAAAAGATGCACGTGCCGAAGGGGCAGAGCGTCACAATAACGGTGACCGCTGAGTGTGTCGCGTTCAAAGATCTGGACGTCTATACTCGCACACAACGTTACGCCTCCCCATACCGTAACGCATCGGCTACCAAAACGACTATTTCGAGATAGTTCCTGGTTGCAATACGTGTTCCCAACTCTCGCCATATGTGCGTACGTCCTGCAGTGTAGAACGTGGTCGTTGTGGTGGTCCAAGTGTTGTCGTGTTAGGAGGCATAGTGCTGCTTTGGTGTACCGACCTCCGAATCCTTGACTGTAGTACGGTCATCAGTCAACGCTATCGTGACACTGTACAGCTGACTCGCCTGCCAATTTCCCTTATTGAAACCCATCGAGGAGGTGTGGGACGTCTTGTCGAGAAAATGGTTCAAATGGCTCTATGCACCATGGGACTTAACTTCTGAGGTCATCAGTCCCCTAGAACTTAGAAATACTTGAACCTAACTAACCTAAGGACATCACACACATCCATGCCCAAGGCAGGATTCGAACCTGCGACCGTAGCGGCCGCGCGATTCCAAACTGTAGCGCCTAGAACCGCTCGGCCACCCTGGCCGGTTTCTTGGGGAGACTTGAGGTAGCACATCCACGTTCACCAACAACCATCCGCCATTTGTGAATGGCGCTGTTGGAAGAGTGGAACGCCAGACCACCAGAAGACCTCCCCACCCTTGTGGGCAGCGTCGGAACGCGTTGCAGAGCGTCCACTGTCGTCCGTAGTGATTACACATGCTATTAAGAACCGTGTACCGCAGTTTGTAACGTCTAGAAGTCATCATGAATAGCGGTGACTTCAGTGTAATTATTGTCATTGAATGAAAGTGCCATTTCTGTTCGTCTCATTGCGCAGTTTTTCAGTTACCTCTTGTACTGTACTGTAGAGTTCTTTCTATGTACGGTCCGAGTTTCATAGAGCCGTGTTACTTCACAGTGACACATCATGCGAAAGCTACTTTCGTCCTTAAGTCTTGCACACCAGTGTAGTACAGTTTACGGAAACAGTGTATCGTATCGTTTACTGAAAGATGAGCGTAAGATAGTGACCAGTTTCATTATAGGCTCAGACACGCCGTTGTCGTCCTTGAAGTAGAGGAAAAGAAATCGTGGATACCGAGATGCCTAAGAGCAGTGCGTCCTAACCCCGTTAAAACTCTTGCCTGAGCATTACGCCACACGCTAGCGTGGCCAGCGCGTTGTCGCTAGCTTCTGACGCGAACAGCAGGCGTGCGTGCGGAGGTCTGGCGGTCCGCGACATGCGTTGCGTTGCGTTACGTCCCGCCGGGAAATCAGCGCTCGTATCTCTGGTAGGACGCGAGAGGCGTTTCTTTCTTCCTCCGCCCTTCTCCCTTCCTGGGCGGGCGCGATTTATCTGGCGCTGCGTTCCGTTAACACTTTTCCAGAGCGGGGGGCCGGCTGCCAAGATGCGGCGATAAAACCCGATCGCCCCACGACCCCTGGCTGGCCGGGTTTTATTCCTCTGACCTGGCTGCGAGCCCGGCCACCCGCTCCGCTCCACTCTCTCCCAGGCAGCGGCGCCGTCCTTCAAGTCCAACTCATTTTCATAACGCGCTACTAGCCGCACTCCTGCATTACGCTAATTCACTGATAACCTGCGTTCCATCTTCCGCCTTGCCGTTTTCCAATTTTTACAGCCAACCTGTTGCCCATAACTGGTACGTACAATGACCTAGGTTTCGACACCTACTAGGGGTGTCTTCAGCAGAATGAAATTTTGATAAATCGTAAAATTACGTTGCTAAAAAGCAGTGATCAGAATTCAGAGCAGCTATGTTCAAGTCAAAAGTGAAATAAAACGTTCTAGCTTTTGCCACATGTGTTCAGCTGGAAACGACATAAGACGGATACCTGAACAATTACGATACAAAATTTACATCTAGGAGTAAGTTACACATTTATTTTGGCAGGCCTAGTGACTTTTATCGTACGCTGCACTATATATTAAAGTCACACACATATATATTACACAATTTTTTAACATCGCGTGAATTCTCTATCTACACAGCAGACATACTGGTCATCAGGAAGGCTGTTTATTATACCACGCAGACTTTTTCGGCTCATATTGTTCCTCGTGGACTCTCAAAGTATGCTGCAAGATCTACATCCGGCGTTTGATAAACAGACTAACAGATATGTCTTGGATACCTTAGACGCCATAATACACACGCTGACATTGCAACTGGGCATTGACGTCCGCTTACTTTGAATAAAAGGGCACCAAGCCATTCACCATAATGAAACTGCTGACCGTGTCGCAAAGAGTAGTATTAAGGAAGGACTGTTCCGCCCACGGATTTCAACCCGACGGCCAAGAAACCTGCTTATGGCCACCGGAATTTTGAATGTCACGTATCCCATCACTAAAAGAGCGGCCACGTGGCAACCATAAAACCAAACGTCTCTCCTCGGCCACGGCTCACCTTGGTGAAGCTTACTAGACGTCATGTTACCTCCTTCATCTGCGTGATGCTCGGACATGGTTGTTACACCGGCCACTTGTATCGGTTGAAAATCATAGTTTCTGTACACTGTGGTCAAGACACCTCGGCGCTGGCGGATCTGAAGCACGTCATACTGGTGTGTACCAACTACTCGGCCGCATGGGCGGTCTTTTGCAAAAAACTGCTTACGAGCCGTTATTCCTTCCCTACAACTGTAACTGCTTTACTTCAACGGTTTGTTGTACGAGGGCAATTCCGAAAGGAATGCCTCCTAGTTTTTGTGGTGACTTTGGACGTACGCGCCAGATGTCGTTGGTGTAGAGCTAATGCATGAACCTTCCACTTTCATTTGCAGGTTGTTCCGCTGTTCTGCAATAATTGAGGCCAGCACAGGCATGTTCCAAAACGGAGTCTGATATGGATGTGCGTATCAAACAGCGATGTGTCATTGAATTCCTCACTGCTGAAGAAATTGGGCCGATTGAAATCCATCGACGCTCTGGCAAATGTATATGGAGACCCTACAATAGACGTGAGCGATGTTAGGCGGTGGGTACGGCATTTACAAGGTGATGAAAAGGGTGTGCGTGACGAGCCACGACTCAGTCGACCCTGCACAGCTGTCATCCCTCGCAATGAAGAGCGCCTTGATCAACTCACCCGTGCTGATCGGCGGATAACGACCAAAGAATTTTGTGCATAGCTGGTCGGCTTTAATACCTTGGAAATAATGTTGGAACGTCTTGGTTATGGCAAAGTCTGTGCGAGATGGGTCCCGCGAATGCTTACAGAGGAACAAAAAGATCATCGAATGGAAATTTGTCGGGACCTGCTGAACCAATATGAAGCAGAAGGTGACAATTTTCTGAATAGGTTGGTCATCAGAGATGACACGCGGTGTCACCACTACGAGCCGGAATCCAAAAGACAATCCATGGAACGGAGACATGCGAATTCTCCATCAAAGAAGAAATTCAGGACACAGCCGTCTACAGGCAAAGCGGTGTGCGCATTCTTCTGGGATAGCCAGAACATGAAGAAACTGTCAATTCAGCACGCTACAAGACGACACTGACTAAACTGAAAGCCCGAATTTCCAGGGTAAGGCCAGAGAAGAAGACCAGCTTTTACCTGCAATATGATAACGCCTTGCCCCACACCAGTTTTACGACCGCGCAACTCATTGCAAAATTTGGATGGGCTTTCTTACCACACCCACGTACCATCCTGATTTAGCACCTTCAGACTTCTATCTGTTTGGGCTTCTGAAAGATGGACTACATGGAGAATATTTTCAAGACACAGATACTGTTGCCAAAGCTGTAAGGAAGTGGTTAACCTTAGCTTGTGCCGACTTTACAAATGATGCAGACAGGCTCTGGTTCGTCGTTGGTGATGACTATTTGCAAGAATAACAGTCTGTAGCTGAAATATTGCTCTATTTAGCTGTGCTGCCGTGATTCATGTATCTCCTGTAATTTCCACGATTAAAAATAGGAGGCATTACTTTCGTAACGACCCTCGCATATAGGTATTTATTGCTCGTGAACTATTTAAAAGGCGCCTGTGTCCAATTTTTACCTGTACGTTGGAGGATCTTTCCCTAGCATGGTACCAGCCCGGTTCAAAAACTGTGATGTTCATTTGTGTCTGTACTTCGCGTCAAGAACTCATCTTTGTAAAAAATGCCGTCGCCCAGCTTTTAAATATAAGTTGCTGTAGATTTCATTTACCTCTTGAAATGGCCCGGTTGGAGATCTGGGTCGTAACCTCGTGTTTTTTTTTTAATTCATATAACTAACTTACCATTGCGTTTCACACTCTTATCATTGCTCTATCGTGAAAATTGCACTTACATCAACTTGGCACTATTGTAACCTTTGCTGGCTGTTACGCTTTTATTTTACATTGCGAAATCTTTTTATTGTTCTACTGTGGAAAGTACAATACGTTAACATGATAGTTTTTAACTTCTATTGGCTGTATGGTTTTTGCTGCCCAGACGATGGAATGAGAACACCCGCTTGAGATGAGCATCTGCTGATCAGTATACGAGACCGTCACAGTGTGAAAGCTGTGAATAGGTTCCTCGACTATCTGGAGGTGCTCGCCTGTGTTCAGTGTCGATGGGCTTGCTCCCCGATGAGCAGCCGGCCGGTGTGGCCGAGCGGTTCTAAGCGCTCCAATCTGGAACTGCGAGACCGTTACGGTCGCAGGTTCGAATCCTGCCACGGGCATGGATGTGTGTGATGTCCTTAGGTTAGTTAGGTTTAAGTAGTTCTAAGTTCTAGGGGGCTGATGACCTCAGATGTTAAGTTCGATAGTGTTCAGAGCCATTTTTGAACCCGATGAGCATCACCGACGCCGGTGGTCAAGTTGTTGGCACAATTTCACAACGGCTGGAGGTGACATTGCATTTGGTCCATACGCAGCCAGAATGCCACTGTGAATATGTGTGCAATTTAGACGTTTTCCCAATAAACGTCGTACCGTCCCGCGTAGTTCAACTCTGGAGCACGTTTCCAGTTGCAGAGCCATTCCAGTCGCACACAGTGATGCACCTCATATATGTTGGACGATTCGGGGGAGGAGATTGGGGAAGGATGGGGCAGGAAGGCGGCTGTGGCCTTTCAAGGAACCATCCCGGCATTTGTTTGAAGCTATTTTAGGGAAACCACGGAAACCTAAATCAGGGTGGCCCGCCACGTGTCTGAACCGTCGTCCTTCCGAATGTGAGTCCAGTGTGTTAACCACTGCGCCACCTCGCTCGGTACCTCATATCCCTTCAGTAGCAGAAAATTCCTCTTCCAGCAGTGCGTCACTTTTGTTTGCAATGGTCTTATCGAGGGACCACATATGTAAGTTACATTCTGAGGTCCCTACGTACGACTATACAAACCACTGTGAAGTGCAAGGAAGGGCAGCTTCACATTGAGAAAAGGATTGAAGTATCTCCTTGTTCGATTCGCCTATAGAGCTTTGGAAGAAATATTCCGTAAATGCCTCTGTGTAGGCTGTAATTAGTCCAACCTTGTATTCTCGGCACCTATCGGGGCTGGAAAAAAATATGCAAACACCGCGATGAATACCTGTTTGAACATAAATGCAAGCCTGCAGGTGGCACTATTGTATTTGACCATGAGGGGCATCTGTGCAGAGTCCTCAGTACGTTGGAAGCGACATTCGTGTCGAGAACAGTGTTCTATGTAGTGGTGAGAACATTATGTCGGAGTTGTTGGTGCTCGTATCATGGGTGGGTGCTTCTGTAGCCATGGTAGCTCTAGCGTTGGGTGTTCCAAGAGGTACCGCGTCTAAGATTTTACCGCATAAAGGGGAAGCGGAGAAACATCATCAAATAAGGCACAACACAGACGAAAGTGTGTGAGTGACTTTCCTTAAAAAGGACCTTGAAGAAAATTTAGAGGACGACAGCTGTCGCACTCGCGAACCCTGTCAGCACTAAAACAACACGAAGAGAGCTCCAGAAGCAGGGAACGGCAGGGCGAGATGGATTTCCTAACCACTCACCAATGATGCAAATGCTCGTAATAGGAAAACTCGGGGCCGAAGTCATAAAACCTGGACTATGGAGCAATGGAAGAAAGTCATTTGTTCGTCCGAGTCACCGAACGAGGTGGCGCAGTGTCTAGCACACTGGAGTCCCATTCTTGA
Organism: Schistocerca serialis cubense; assembly: GCF_023864345.2. NCBI lineage: Eukaryota > Metazoa > Arthropoda > Insecta > Orthoptera > Acrididae > Schistocerca > Schistocerca serialis. The sequence continues at coordinate 913,824,559 of NC_064641.1, read as the reverse complement.
GGACGACTGTTCAATCCCGCGTCCGGACATCCTGAACTAGGTTTTCCGTGATTTCTCTAAATGGCTTTAGGCAAATGCCAGGATGGTTCCATTGAAAGGGCACGGCCGTCTTCCTACCCCGTCCTTCCTCGATCCGATGAGACCGATGACCTAGCTGTCTGGTCTCCTCTCCCCCAAACAACCCAACCCAACCCCGTCGGCTCAGTCTTGTTTCCCACTGCTTGCAACTTCTGGCCGAGCTGACTCCGAAGAGTGAAACATGGCTGGAGTTCGGTGATGATTTGGTCAGTCGTGTCGTGGTATTCCACGGGCCTATGGTTACTCTGCAAGGCCACATTGCTGCCAAGGATAATGTGACCATTTTGGCTGACCAGGTCTATCCAATGGTACAATGTTTGTTCCCCGATGGTATTGCTGTGTTCCAAGATGACGGGGCTCCTGTCTGCATAGCTCGAACTGTCCAGATCTTAATATTGTTGAGCCTTTGTGATCTACTTTGGAGAGAAGGGTGCGTGAGTACTATCTACCTCCAACATAAGTTATCTGAACTTGCCACTGTTTTGCACAAAGAATGGAACGATTCCCTTGATTCCTTTGAAAATCATACAGGACCAGTGTTTATCTCTTCTGAGACGACTGGAAGCTGTTTTCAATGCCAATGGTTTTCCTACACCGTATCAGGCGACATATGTGTTGGGTTCTTAATGTTTCCACACTCTTGTCTAGTCCCTCTCCTTGAACGGTACCTACAGGGCTTCGGTTCAGCCGTGAGCGGCTCACGTTGATGCAGTTCTTAACTTGGCATCTTGTAACAGCGATAGTGGAATCTCGTTCTCTTAGTGTATTCACTGGGGCCACTACGTTTTCTCACCTTGTTTGTCCATGAGTGGCAGCAGCAGCGCTTATCGATAGCTCGTACTGTGGTATTATCTTTGGAGTGGCGTCTAGTATTTCCGGGTCGTCGTGTGTCGAGCGAGTTGAGTTGAAACAGAGCAGTAGTACCTACAGGGCTTCGGTTCAGCCGTGTGCGGCTCACGTTGATGCAGTCCTCAACTTGGCATCTTGTAACAGCGATAGTGGAATCTCGTTCTCTTAGTGTATTCACTGGGGCCACTACGTTTTCTCACCTTGTTTGTCCATGAGTGGCAGCAGCAGCGCTTATCGATAGCTCGTACTGTGGTATTATCTTTGGAGTGGCGTCTAGTATTTCCGGGTCGTCGTGTGTCGAGCGAGTTGAGTTGAAACAGAGCAGTAGTGAGGTCCGGACAGCCAGTACTCGCCAGTCCGCCGGCGACACACATGCACTGTCCGACCCAAGGCTGTGGTCGTGAGAGTGCTCGACCACGCCAAGGACCGGAATCAGCGAGTTTTAGTTGAATGGACCGTGATATTCGAGTAGTGCAACTTTCACCTGTGTGTGTGTGTGTGTGTGTGTGTGTGTGTGGTGTGTGTATGTGTACCCGACCTCATGGCAGTGTCTGTCGACGATTTATACTGGGGTCTTTCCCGTGCCTGACTTGAGTGGGGACGACCGTTGGTTGTTCGTTCGGTCAGTCGTCACAGCGGACGACGTGCATTTAACCTTACGTCTGCTTCTGGCTTCTCTGTGTTTGTGCCGACTTATAATCCGTCCGTGTTGTTTCACAGTGACTGGTTTTAGTATTATGAGTTGTTGGTTGAATTGTTTCCCCAGATCTGTGTGTATCTTGTGCTTTTGAAGGAGCAGTTATTTTAATGCTGTCTGCGTACTGGATTTGGTGAGGGGGTTGCGAACAGACGTGAGGTCGATTGGGGGCGCAGCAGCGAGCAGGTCCGGGCAGCGCGGGGGCAAGCCGGGGCCGCTGTCGGCGTGCTGCCACTGCCGCATCGAGGAGGGGTAGCTGCGAGGGCGACGGCTTCGTTGCACACCGAATCTTGGACGTTTAAGTTGAGTGAACAGTTAACTACTAATGCAGCCCCGACTATTCTGAGATCTCGCCTTTGGTCGGTGGGTTGCTGCTCTCGAGGCCGCTGAGCCTGGCGGCAACGACTGAAGTGTTTGAAGGCGGTGAAATATTGTAGCCGTCTATCTCTATTTGTTATTCATCACTGAATTTAATATTTTTCTTATTAGTGAAGTGCAACCAGCGGTATTTTCTGCTTTGTGGCCGCTAACGCCTCAGTTACCTGCCCTGCAGGTTTGCGTACTTTTCGGGCAGTGTATCTTTCTAGGTCGTATTGATGCTGTCCGACACGGCGTGTAGTTCTACAGCCACTTGTATTGTACTGTGCATATTTTTTTTTGGTGAGGTCTACCTTGGTTCTAGTGTTTCCTTCGGACTTGGGTGTTTCCTGAAGACGTAGTGCTGTCTGTCTCTTCACCATTGCCTAAAAATATTCCATCGTTGTACCGGTGATCGGACGTTAGGCGGATTGGTTAGTCGGTCGGTCGGCGATTAAGCTGCCCTATTTGAGTTGCCATCCTGTTACGTCAGTACAACTCTTGGCTGCCTGTCTCACCATACCTTATGTTTGAGTTACCTTCCCAGGCCGACCCTTGCAACACTTGCAGAGAACCGCTTGGCCTGATTCCTTAGTCAAGCAGTGATTTCACTTCTTTTGTGATAAGGCCTTCGGCCGTGTTGCAGTAAGTTTTTTTAGCAAACTTGTTTTAAAAGCAAGGTACTTATTTTAAAAGTGCTATTCGGAATTGTTATTCTGACTTGTAGTTCAAGCTTTCAGCCGTTTGTGATTTGAAGTTGTGTCTGGCCTTCAGCCGAGCAATAATTTCAATTCTCTCATAATGAGGCCTTCAGCCATGTTACAATAAGTTTTTTTTAAAGCAAACTTGTTTCAAAAGCAAAGTTTTTGTTGAAATGTATGTTATTTGGAATTGTTTTCCTGACTTCTAATTCAGGCCTACAGCCGTTTGTTATTTGAGGTTATTGTTGTTAGCGTTCGGCCCCCAAAATTGTGGAATTTTTTTCTGTGATAAGGCCTTCAGCCGACATATAGTCAATTGTGTGTGTGTATGTGTTTTTAAAGAGATTGATTTAAAATTTTTATTTCTTTAAATAAAGTTTACATATTTGTTGAGCAACCGAGAGTAACTGATTACGGCCTCGTCAACAATCGTAACCTTATCCTTCCCCATCCTGAGAAACCAGGTCTCATCGGTATATTCTGAGGTTCCTCGCTTGGTACTGTTACTTGAAACCTTGTTGCTGTGTTTTCACGATTAGTTGTCGTCTACCTACAAGCGTCCCCCGGTTCATTCAGCATCTCAGCGACGTTCTGTCGTACGTCAAAACAGACCTGTGATTATATGCGCTGCTCTTTTCTGTTCACTTTCAATGTCACCTTTTAGTTCTACTTGATATGGGTCCCAAACATTTCAGAAGAAATTCTTGGATGTACCGGACGAATGTTTTGCAAGCAAGAATATTACATTTTTTGAGCTTTGTGCACGGCATTTCTCAGTACTTGAAGGAAGATGCTAATTGTTGAGTCACTGTTAAATCGTATGCGTGTCTGACTGAGTACCTTTGTAGTTTCAGACACTGTTTCATTACACATGACTAAATAATCTGCAAAAGTATGACAGTATTATTAATCTCGACTCCCATTTTATTAATATGCAAGACGCACATCTGACGTTAATTCTGCATCTGTAGCTGATTCTCTATCCGAGATTACATTAGAGTCCTCCGTACCAATAAATCCTAAATCCAGCAAGAAATTACATTTTGTAACAACCACTTTAATAATTGTGAGTGCAGTACTGAGACAAATGGTTGTCAGAAGTGAGTAAATACTGGTTCTATTCGAATGCCTTGTCCATGGCTATCGGGATGGCATGCGGTAACAGTGGGAGATAAGTTTGACATGCTTGTTGGCACAGAAGAGATCATTCGTTTAGAGATACCTCGTTTCATTAGAGGTTGGAGTGTGTTCTAAGATTCTACAATAGACAAATGTCAATGAACGGTAGTGGTGTGTATCACTTCCACTACACTTCTCGAGAATGGGTGTGACCTGGTTGTAGGTGTCGAAAATTTGTTGCTCTCTCCCTCCCTCCCTCTCTCTCTCTCTCTCTCTCTCTCTCTCTCTCTCTCTCTCTCTCTCTCTTTCTCTCTCTATTCTTTTGGAGAATACTGCAGTGATTGTTCATGCATGCGGACTCAGGAAAATAAGGACATCTAAACTGATTGCTCTAGCTTGTAGTATTTTCTGAAGAAAAGTTGGAGAAGGGTTGGCAGACCAGAGTGTCTAGATGTACGGCTCCTTGGCGCTGTGCAGTGGTTTCCGCTCACTTGCCTCTGATAGACAATTAAGACGGTTTTTCATCATCGGTGCTGGTGGCACCCCTTGTCTACAACCAGATGTGAAATTTCCTGAAGTCCAGACCTCTATAGGCCAGGTTTTGCAAACAAGGAGTGTATGTAGTGCGTCTCAGTTGCCCCTTCTGCTGCAACTGACAGCTCTGATCTCATTAAAAGGGACACTAGAAATTTACAACCAGTGGCCCTCAGTCACTAGCCTCATATAGATATTTATAGTATTTTTACCGCTGCTTCCTCTTTCTGTTTTGTTTTCTAGATATTTTACACAAAAAAAAATCCAGTGTAGCCACAGATTTAAACCATCTTCACTTAAAAAGTAAAATTTGTGACGCTTCACGGTCATATTGTTCTTCCTGGAAACGAGTTTCAGTTACCTTATTTCACAACATAGTTGGGAAGACAGATTTCGATAGTTTCCGGCTTACAGCTGGTTAAAAGAAGGCAAGTGGTGAATATGATCAACAGCAAACTGAACAAAAACCACCAAAAGACAATCGATAGCAGTTATTTGTAGGAAAACTCGGAGAGCGCTGACATAAGAGGACTAAAATAGCTTAATATGTTCAGGGCAAGAGGCAACAAATACTAATTAGCATAGCGAGCAAAATTATTGATGTCAAAAAATGTCCTAGTCTCCAAAAGTGAGAACTGGAGAATCATGAGTAAAATAGTGGAAATGTCATTTTATTGTTAAATGTATCAGCGATAGTCGTAAAGTGCGACAGAAAAAGGTTTCATTTGTTGTGTACTATTTACCGGTGACAGTCCGGAACTGAAGTAATGACACTTTGTTAAGTAACTGTTTCAAGAAGGAAGGAAATCGATCGAAATTACTAAAACTTTCCCGGCTATTGCACCGTGACCCTTTGGAATCTGTTAGACAATCCATGATTCCTATCCGTGTGCGGCGTACGTCATCAGATATGATTTTAGTTTTGATTGCACTCAAGAGCACACGGAGTTCCCTGACAAATCCCACAAGACTACGACATAACAGCTTGGAGAATGTTAGTAATTTTGACCTTTATGACCATCAAAGTTTCCATTTTACAGCAGGCAGGAAATAGCATAGCGAAGGATGCAGGGGGATTTAAGAAATGAGATGAAAGGCTAAATCTGTGGGTTAAATGTTTTGATCAGACGTCAGTTCCATTCGGGACTCGTGAAGTCATTTAATCAACGTCAAATGCGTTGATAGTTCGTTCAGCGATCCAGCGAAACAACATAATATAAAAACAAATATTACAGCAAAGAACGTTTGCAACGAGATGGCTCTTCGCTTGACCATTCAGCGGATAGCAATCAAATACAGCAATTGGATTGCGTCCCCTCATGTCCCCGCTTCTATGTTATATTCAACAAGCTGTTAGTGCAGTCTCGCTGATGGTGCAAACTGCCCCTCTGCGGACGACGATTAATCACGCGCGTCATACTTGCGGAATTAATTGCATAACGCGAGATTTGGTACATTTAAGAGGAACAGGAAGGTGGGAATTATGGTCCTGAGCCGAAAGCAATGCAAAGTTCATCCACTGATAATATCATGAAAGAACACTTTCGAAATTTGCGTCAAAAAAATGTGACACACACAACAAACGAGATGCAGAAACGATTAATGTAATATTTGCAATTATCTTGCTCAAGATGTTGTGTAACAGGGAGAGTCACGACCTGGACTTTAAATAATGAAGACATGGCCGATATTAAAACCAAATACGGAAGAGAAAAACACTTTAGAAGAAGAACGATGAAGAAAAAGATATAGTAAAGAAACGGAAAACGTAATGTGGCTCTCGCTTCTAGCAGTGGCTCATATATTCGAAAATCGGAAAGTTAACAGTGTCAGTATTGAGTCCTCAAGATAAGAGGAAGCCAAAGAGGTACCATCAACACACTGTCCGTGCCCTGGTATACCAACGTGGTACAAACTTTTGTCGAACCGTACGTCCAGACCTTTGTCCAACCCTGTGTCCAACCCCTTTAGGTGCCGAAAATACAAGGTTAAACTAATTACAACATACACAAACATAATTAAGAAAAGTTTCTTTGCGCACTCTATACGCGAATGGAGCAGGAAGAAACCTCAATCCTTTTTTGTTTAGTGGGAATTCCCCCTGCCATCCACTTCATAGTGATTTGCACAGCATGGTACCACGTTGGTACCACGTCGTACTCGGTATTCAGACCAAACTTAAAATGATATTAAATGTTATCACTGCACTTGTCACGTTAATTCTCCACAACAATCAGAATTTTGGACTGTATCAACTGTTACCACGTCAGGAAAGCAAATGACTGTTGTAGCAGCAATGGAATCAGACATATGTAAATGATACAGTAGTGGGTACTATTACAAAGATTACATTGGAGCCAGAGACAGAAGATTACTTTGCGTGTCTTTGTTTCCAGCATGACGAGACATACTCTTAATTCCCCTTGCTTCGCATTGCCTGCAATCGATAGCGGCAAGTACTCCGTATACGTCCAGTACCCCATCCACATTACACTGAGTACTTATAGTCAAATACACTTACACATACACTATGCTTTGCTTTTTTTGTCTGGGGTAACTCAAAAAAATTGTTCAAATCTTCCGGTTGCGATCAAAGATTTCAATAGATGTCCCTTGGTTGCGAGGCAAGTGGTAGAAATCTAAATAAGCTTCGTAAATATTCCCACCTGGGACGACCGCCGCGCATAACCCCGCGAGATGAAACGTACCACAAGCTAGGTAACGAACAACTGTGCTCCCCTGTTGATCCTGATCGTCGATACACTAACGGAAAAGTGTGTGACTCATCTCGCGCTTACATTAAGCTGTGAACTTGCAATGTTAATCATTTAAATAGGTTACTTAGGCGGATGCATTCTCGAAATCTCATTGCTCTAAGTTAACTATTTTCTGATGTTACGATTTTTTCCGGTAGTGTAAGTCGCTCGTCCTAACCATACAGTGGCTTCCTTGATACATTTTTGTGACTCTTATTTTCAACTGATAATTTATCACATGTGAAAATTTATATCTCCCTATTTCCCTGCTTAATATTCGTTGTCCTGTTTATTTGTAACTTTTAAATGCGGAACACATTTCAGTTATTCGATCACATTTGCTCCTACCGTTGTCATGGTTAAAGAAGTACTTTTCTTGTTTATATACGGGGTGGTTATAATCTACATCTTCATCTACATGGATACTCTGCAAATCACATTCAAGTGCCTGGCAGAGGGTTCATCGAACCACCTTCACAAATCTCTGTTATTCCTATCTCGTATAGTGCATGGAAAGAATGAACACTTACATCTTTTTGTACAAGCTCTGATTTCCCTTATTTTATCGTGGTGATCGTTCCTCCCTATGTAGGTCGGTGTCAACAAAATATTTTAGCATTCGGAGGAGAAGGTTAGTGATTGGAGTTTCGTGAGAAGATTCCGTCGCGACGAAAAACGCCTTTCTTTTAATGATTTCCAGCCCAAATCCTGTATCAATCCTGTGACACTCTCTCCCATATTTCGCTATAATACAAAACGTGCTGCCTTTCTTTGAACTTTTTCGATGTACTCCGTCAGTCCTACCCGGTAAGGATTCCACACCGCGCTTCAGTATTGTAAAAGAGGACGGACAAGCGTAGTGTAGGCAGTCTCCTTAGTAGGTTTGTTACATTTTCTAAGCGTCCTGCCAATAAAACGCAGTATTTGCTTACCCTTCCCCACAACATTTTCTATGTGTTCCTTGCAATTTAAGTTGTTCGTAATTGTAATACCTAGGTATTTAGTTGAATTTACGGCTTTTAGATTAGACTGATTTATCGTGTAACCGCAGTTTAACGAATTCCTTTTAGCACTCAAGTGGATGACCTCACACTTTTCGTTATTTAGCGTCAATTGCCACTTATCGCACCATTCAGATATCTTTTCTAAATCGTTTTGCTGTTTGTTTTGATCTTCTGATGATTTTATTGGTCGATAAACGACAGCGTTATCTGCAAACAACCGAAGACGGCTAATCAGATTGTCTCCAAAATTGTTTATATACGTAAGCAACAGCAAAGGCCCTATAACACTACCTTGGGGAACGCCAGAAATCACTTCTGTTTTACTCGATGACTTTCCGTCAATTACTACAAACTGTCACCTCTCTGACAGGAAATCCAGACACATAACTGAGACGATATTCCATAAGCACGCAATTTCACTACGAGCCGCTTGTGTGGTGCAGTGTCAAAAGCCTTCCGGAAATCCTTAAATACGGAATCGATCTGAAATCCCTTGTCAATAGCACTCAACACTTCATGTGAATAAAGAGCTAGTTGTGTTTCACAGGAACGATGCTTTCTAAACCCGTGTTGACTGTGTGTCAATAGACCGTTTTCTTCGAGGTAATTCATAATGTTCGAACACAATATATGTTCTAAAATCCTGCTGCATATCGACGTTAACGATATAGGCCTCTAATTTAGTGGATTGCTCCTACTACCTTTCTTGAATATTGGTGTGACCTGTGCAACTTTACAGTCTTTGGGTAGATCTTTCGTCGAGCGAACGGTTGTATTTGATTGTTAAGTATGGGGCTACTGCGTCAGCATATTCCGAAAGGAACCTAATTGGTATACAGTCTGGACCAGAGGACTTGCTTTTATTAAGTGATTTAAGTTGCTTCACTACTCCGAGGAATTTACTTCTACGTTACTCATGTTGGCAGCTGTTCTCGATTCGAATTCTGGATTATTTACTTCGTCTTCTTTTGTGAAGGCTTTTCGGATGGCTATGCTTAGTTACTCTGCTTTGGCAGCACTGTCTTCGATAGTATCTCCATTGCTAGCGCGTAGAGAAGGCATTGATTGTTTCTTGCCGCTAACATACTTCACATACGACCAGAATATCTTTGGATTTTCTGCCAGGTTTCGAGGCAAAGTTGCGTTGAGAAAACTGTTATAAGCATCTCGCATTGAAGTCCGCGCTAAATTTCGAGCTTCTGTAAAAGATCGCCAGTCTTGGGGATTTTGCGTTCGTTTAAATTTGGCATGTTTGTTTCGTTGTTTCTTCAACAGTGTTCTGTCCCGTTTCGTATACCAAGGAGGATCAGCTCCGTCGTTTGTTACTTTCTTTGGTACAAATCTGTCAATTGCTGCTGATACTATTTCTTTGAATGCAAGCCACATCTGATATACACTTATATTATTAATTTGGAGTGATTGGAGATTGTCTCTCAGGAAGGCGTCAAGTGAATTTTTATCTGCTTTTTTGAATAGGTATATTTTTCGCTTATTTTTCGAGGATTTGTGGATTGCAATACACAGTCTCGCTACGACAACCCTGTGTTCACTAATCCCTATATCGGTTTTGATGCTCGTTATTAATTCAGTATTTTTTGTCATTTGCACTTTCTTTAGTTTCAGTAAAAACCTAAATTTTGGAAATTTGTGGTAAGTTCCTATGGGACCAAACTGCTGAGATCATCTGTCCGTAACTTAAACTAACTTACATTAAGGAAAAGACACACACCCGTGCCCGAGGGAGGACCCAAACCTCCAACGAGGGGCCGGCCGCGGTGGTCTAGCGGTTCAGGCGCTCAGTCCGGAACCGCGCGACTACTACGGTCGCAGGTTCGAATCCTGCCTCGGGCATGGATGTGTGTGATGTCCTTAGGTTAGTTAGGTTTAAGTAGTTCTAAGTTCTAGGGGACTGATGACCACAGAAGTTAAGTCCCATAGTGCTCAGAGCCATTCCAACGAGGGGAGCCGCGCGAACCGTGGCTTGGCGCCCAAGACAACGCCGCTACCTCGCGCGGCTCTCCCTACCTCTATTATTCCGTGAAGTATTGACTTTTGAAATAATACGGACTTTTGCATCACCCTGCACAATATGAACAGCAAGGCTCCCAAGACACTTCCCTGGGGCATACTCTAAGCTACTTTGACACCTAATGATGACTCTCCATCCAAGATTACAAGCTACATTCTCCTTATCAAATATACTCAAGTGTCACAAATTTCCATTGATACCCCATACTGTCTTACTTTTGATAATAGTAAAGCCGTGATAGTGAGTCAAATACTTTACGAAAATCGAAAAATACTGCAATTATTAGCCGACGTCCATTACTTTTTGCAGTCATCTGAGAAAATTGCGAGTTGTGTTTCATATAATCAATGTTTTCGGAATCCATACTGGGTACAATTAGGAGGTCGTTCTGTTCGAGATACCTGATTATTTTTTAATTTACAATGTATTGGAAGATCTATAACAAATCGATATCAAGGATACTGGACGGTAGTTTTGAGGATAGCTTGTACTGCCCTTCTTGTAGACGGGTGCGATCTGTGATTTCTTCCAACTACTTGGCAGGGCATTTTGTTCGTGCGATGTACGATGAATTATAGTTAACAGAAGTGCTAACTCAGCCGCAAATACCATGCAGCGTGTTAAGGGATTCGGTCGAGCCATGGAGCTTAATTCAATTTGAGAGATTTCAGCTGTTCTAAATGTTCGATGATCTATTGAAATTGGCCGGCCGCTGTGGGAGAGAGGTTCTATGCGTTTCAGCCCACAACTGTGGTGCTGCTACGGTTGTAGGTTAGAATCCTGCCTCGGGCATGGATGTGTGTGATGTCCGTAGGTTAGTTAGGCTTTCGTAGTTCCAGGTCTAGGGGACTGATGACCTCAGATGTTAAGTCCCGTAGGGCTTTGAACCATTGGAACCATCTATTGAAACTGATTAAAGGTAAACACATTATCTGAGCAGAAGCGTTCTCTTCTGAAAATGCTTTGCTGTTCAAAAAGGACTGTCAACACTTTTTTGCAATCTGTTGTTTAATATTTATAAATGGTATTCTCATACTAAGGATACTGCAAATAATTGAAGAGTATTTTCACCAGACGCGTTTGGCTTTTATTTGTAAAGCATCTTCCGTAGTCATTCTGAAAATATGGATATACAATCTCACACACAAGAAAACTATACGCCATGAAGGAATAACGCGAATGAGACGAAAATCGGTCGATGTGTATTACATGTACACAACAATCTGGATGATTTATCCAACAGAAAGAGCTTCAGATATCGAGCAGGTAAGTAACGCGTTGGTCCACCTCTGGTGCTTATTCAGGCGTTTATTCGAATAGGCATTATTAAATACAGTTGTTGGATGTTCTTCTGAGGGATATCGTGCAAAAATTCTGTCGAACTGACGCGTTAGGTCGTCGAAATCGCGACGAAAGATCCGTACCCAAAGACTGGAAAGTTGCACAGGTCACACCAATATTCAAGAAAGGTAGTAGGAGTAATCCACTAAATTACAGGCCCATATCGTTATCGTCGATATGCAGCAGGATTTTGGAACGTAGATTGTGTTCAATCATTATGAATTTCCTCGAAGAAAACGATCTATTGACAGACAGTCAACATGGGTTTAGAAATCATCGTTCTTATGAAACACAACTAGCTCTTTATTCCCATGCTGTGTTGACTGCTATTCACAAGGGCTTTCAGATCGATTCCGTATTTCTGGATTTCCAGAAGGCTTTTGACACTGTACCACATGAGCGGCTTATAGTGAAATTGCGTGCTTTGGAATGTCGCCTCATTTGTGTGACTGGAGTTGTGATTTGCTGTCAGAGTGGTCACAGTTTGTAGCAATCGACGGAAAGTCATCGAGTAAAACAGAAGTGACTTCTGGCATTCCCAAGGTAGTGTTCTATTCCCTTTTCTGTTCCTTATATTTATAAACGAATGGAAAGACAATCTGAGTACCTGTCTCAGATTGTTTGCAGATGATGCTCTCGTTTATCGACTAGTAAAGTCGTCAGAAGATCAAAACAAATTTCAAAACGATTTAGAAAATATATCGCCGGCCAGTGTGGCCGTGTGGTTCTGGCGCTTCAGTCTGGAGCCGCGCGACCGCTGCGGTCGCAGGTTCGAATCCTGCCTCGGGCATGGATGTGTGTGATGTCCTTAGGTTAGTTAGGTTTAAGTAGTTCTAAGTTCTAGGGGACTGATGACCAAAGATGTTAAGTCCCATAGTGCTCAGAGCCATTTGAACCATTTTTAGAAAATACATCTGTATGGTGCGACAAGTGGCAATTGACCCTAAATAACGAAAAGTGTGAGGTCATCCACATGAGTGCTAAAAGGAATTCGTTAAACTTCGGTTACACGATAAATCAGTCTAATCTAAAAGCCGTAAATTCAACTAAATACCTAGGTATACAATTACGAACAACTTACATTGCAAGGAACACATAGAAAATGTTGTGGGGAAGGCTAACCAAAGCCTGCGTATTATTGGCAGGAGAATGTAACAGATCTACTAAGAAGACTGCCTACACAATGCTTGTCCGTCCTCTTTTAGAATACTGCTGCGTGGTTTGGGATCCTTACCAGGTAGGACTGACAGAGTACATCGAAAATGTTCAAAGAAGGGCAGCACGTATTGTATTATCGCGAAATATGGGAGAGAGTGTCACAGAACTGATACAGGATTTGGGCTGGACATCATTAAAAGAAAGGCGTTTTTCGTTCCGACGGAATCTTCTCACGGAGTTCCAATCACCAACTTTCTCCTCCGAATGCGAAAATATTTTGTTGACACCGACCTACATAGGGAGAAACGATCACCACGATAAAATAAGGGAAATCAGAGCTCGTACGGAAAGATATAGGTGTTCGTTCTTTCCGCGCGCTATACGAGATTGGAATAACAGAGGATTGTGAAGGTGGTTCGATGATCCCTCTGCCAGGCACTTAAATGTAATTTGCAGAGTGTCCATGTAGAGAAGGTGCTGCCCATAATGCTCCGAACGTTCTCAGTTGGGGAGAGACCAGGCGACCTTGCTGGCTAAGGTATGGTTTGGCAAGGACGAAGACAAAAATGGTTCAAATGGCTCAGCACTATGGGACTCAACTGCTGAGGTCATCAGTCCCCTAGAACTTAGAACTACTTAAACCTAACTAACCTAAGGACCACATAAACATCCATGCCCGAGGCAGGATTCGAACCTGCGACCGTAGCGGTCGCGCGGTTCCAGACTGAAGCGCCTAGAACCGCTCGGCCACAGCGGCCGGCGAAGCATTCACGTGGTTTGGGCACTTATCACAGTTGCCCCGTAGGAAACAGAAAACTACGTTACCGTAAAGGTAGCTTATTTGCCAGAAATGTCTTTTATTTGCACCGTACACATTCACAACACACTCAAGCAACGGCTGAAGATCAGTAAGTACTTTTGAATACAAAGTTTACATTTACATCGTAAATTAAATGTAGAAGCAAATGCTTTGTGTCTTAAGGGCAAAAACAGGAACAGTTGATATATATTTGTCCATCACAGCGCCATCTACCACGAATGGGAAAGAATGGTTTGGGTAGGCCGTAGGCATTTTTTGTTTTTTACTGACAGACTTTCCTGCATGACCGACTGCCACCCACTCGTTGTTGTGTTCGTAGATAACGCTTGGTCTCACGCTGTTAGTTAGGGACTTTTGTCTTGGTGCGTGGCATTGGATAAGTGTGGCGAAGTTTGCGAAATACGGAGCGACAAATACTCTTAGGAAAAGCTACATACTCTGTGATTTACGAACTGTACCGTACATTTGAAAATGCGTTTATTGTTTCATTCGTCCGACACCATACGATGCTTGCGCAGTTTCATCATTCAAAGTTTAACAAATATATCAGTTTTGAATGTCCCAGTGCGTTTTCGTTAGTTACACTTTGCCGACAATCAACAGAGATCCAGATAGACTACAAGGTAAAACCACTCGTAACTACCAAATGAGTAACTGAAATGTTGTCTACAGTGATTTCGCATAAGCATTTCGCTTATTCTTCGTGTGTATAATCCTTTTCACGATTTAACGCGTTTTCGTCAGTAACTGCATATATAGTCTGTAAGCAAGTATTGTGAAAACAATATATTAAGTATATGCAATGAAAAATAGATGCCTAATGAAATAAAGCAACTTCCGCGCATTTCGAGCTTAATTTAAATAGCATTATGTTAAGAGAGTATTACTGAGGTAAAATATGTCGCGAAACGCAACGTTAATGCTGCCAGTATGGGTGGAACAGGGAGAGAATTGTGTAAGCGAGTGTATTAAGTAATACGGTAAAGTTCAAAGGTCATGGAGAATATAGCCTTTTCTAAGAGAACTAAGTGTTCTACACCCCGCAGTACACTGAGGTATCTGCCAACCACAGTCACCTCGGTCCACCACAGTACTGTTGAAACACATTGAAGACTCTATCGACACTAAATTGCGTCTTAAGTGATACAATCAAAACATTTTTACATATATGGTAATGTTCGTAAGTCGTGTACACTGAAGAGCCAAAGAAACTGGTACACCTCCCTAACATCGTGTAAAGCCCTCATGAGTACGCGTAAGTACCGCAACTCGACGTGGCATGGCTCGACTAGTGTCTGAAGTTAGAGTATAATAAATTCAGTGGCTGACGGGCGTTGATGTTATCCGAAAGAGCAGGCACCACTGATGACGTGCAGCCGTCTAGAACGAAATTAGGACTATATTAATACCTTCAGCTGCTGAAGGGCGTTGATATATATCAACGGGCACAGGTGAAAATGTGTGCCCCGACCGGCACTTGAACCCGAGATCTCCTGCTTACATGGAGGACGCTCTATCCTGGTCGGGGCACACATTTTACCAGTCCCCGTTGCTATATATCAAAGCCCGTCAGCAGCTCAAGGTATTAATACAATCCTAATTTCGTTCTAGATGTCTGCAGATCATCAATGGTGTCTGCTCTTTCGGACGAAACTCGTCCGACCAGGCAACACGTTTCCAGTCACCATTAGTCCAATGTCGGTGTTGAAGGGCCCAGGCGAGGCCTAAATCTTTGTGTCGTGCAGTCATCAAGGATACACGAGTGGGCTTTCAGCTCCGAAAGCCCATATCGATGATGTTTCGTTAAATGGTTCGAACGCAGCATTGTCGGAGACTTGATATTTTACCGGATTCCTGGTATTCACGGTACACTCTTGAAATGGTCGTACAGGAACATCTTCACTTCGTCGCTACTTCGGAGATGCTGTGTCCCATAGCTGGTGCGCCTACTGTAACACCACGTTCAAACTCAGTTAAATTTTGATAACCTGTCCTTGTAGCAGCAGTAACCGATCTAACAACTGAGCGTGACACCTGTTCCCTTATACAGGCGTTGCCGACCGCAGTGCCGTATTCAGCCTGTATTTGAATACGCATGCCCATAGCAGTCTCGTTGGCGCTTCGGTGCATATTATTTAGTATTACCTAAGAGTATTTATTGCTCCATATTTCGCGGATTTTGCCTACCTCACACAGCCACTACCACGTACCGTGACCAAACTAACAGGATAACTGCATTCATAACATCCTTCATGAGATATACGTCTGTGTGCATCTCATATCTAGAACGCTACGCATGGCTGGTCCCATGCCATACACTCTGACCCAGGCAACGAACTGGATGAGAAAACCTTGCGATACCTGCAAGAAAATGACCCAGGTTCCGAGCCAGAAGCACAATCCCACAGTGAGGCAGCTTTCATGAGATAATTAGCAATCTAATGAGCTGGTGGCTGGGATCTGTTGCAGCTGTGGTGTTTATTTCTTCGAATGGGCCATTACTATGGAGTAACACTTGTACGCAGCAACAATCTGATTTAATGAAAGTTTATTACTGGCACTTCCTGGCAGATAAGAACTGTGTGCCGGACCGAGACTCGAACTCGGGATCTTTGCCTCACGGCGTGCTCTACCATCTAAGCTACCCGAGCAGGACTCATGACCCGTCCTCACAGCTTCAATCGTGCCAGCACCTCGTCTCCTACTTTCAAAATTTCACAGAAGCTCTTCAGCGAGCCTTGCAGAACTGGCACTCCTGGAAGAAACGACATTGCAGAGGCATGGCTTAGCCACAGCCTGGGGGATATTTCCAGAATAATACTGGGTACTTTATTACTGTTTAATTAAACAATGATTTAGCTCATGTAATGTAGGTTTATTTTTTCGTTGTTTGATGAAGCTAAGATTAAACTGCGATTTTGCTCATACATGGATGCCTTAGTAACATAAAACAGCTGTTCTTTACATCCGTACAAAGTACGTCGCGCGTCCGCTTGCGTAATAACAGCAGCACAGTCCTTCGCTAATAAACACGAAAATATCAGTTCTGCAGAAGTACCTAAGGATTCTTACAAAAATTCCAATAGAGTTGTAGTTTCTCAAGATGATAAGCCTACACACAGCCCGCTACACTGGCCAATCTAGTGTAAAAGTTGATTCCTTATTGCCCTCGCAAAGTCCAAAACATCCCCACCACGCCTGAGGTTTTGTGAACCTCCTACCCCGCCGTACGTCAGCGCCGGCACGGAGACCTGTCTCTGAACTAACAGATCGCTCCATTAATTCGGGCTGAAACACGCCACCACTCTCCAGGACAGGTTCAAGACCCACCCGTGGCTGGCGATAAGTCGTACGGAGACGTGGTGTGGATGTTTTACCAAATAGGCGCGCCTCCACTGACGGAACAGTTTCTGTCAACCTGCAGACTACAGGGCCCCTCATCATGCAAGATACTTCCAGTCAGCGTTTGGTATTAGGAAGCTTTCCAAATCTCGTATATATACTCCACATTCGACGCTCAAAATTATGTTTGAGAACATTTTCCATATTATCCCCACTCTTTGTAGTTAAACAAAGAAAATGTTTATCGTGCTTCAAAAAGTAATATTCGCAGTAAACTAAAAAACGTATTGATTTAATTTTACATATTTTGAAAGAAGAAATGTTGAGTTTGCTCGCGGAGAGGATGAGAGACGGGCGCGGCTATTGCGCGCTGCTTTGACGGACAGGTGTCGCGGAGATAGATAGGAGCTGCCGTGTGTAACTGGCTGTCTAACTAGCAGGCGATAACCCTGCTACTGGCGTAATATCAGCGCCACGTAGTAAGTGGGTGTCGTAAGGACAGCAAGTCTAGTCTACAGGCACGATAGTAGACTTGCTTTACTTGAGCCAGTGTACAGGAGAATTATTAACCGTGTCTCCATCCAACTTCATGACAATGATGTTCAGACTGTGTTCTGCAGGATTTGTGCTGTCAGTGGAGTTAACGTCATGACTTCCGTCAGGCGCCGGTGCTGGTTTCAACACGAGCATCAGTGTGCGTTACAGCGGTAGGCAGTCAGCACGGGTCTGGACAAAGTGAGGAGGACTTCACATGTAAGGCTGTTTTATCAAAACAACAGCAATAGCGCTGCTATTCTTCGCGGGTATCGACGCATTAGAGGGATACGGAGATGGCCTCTGTCCGCACCGGGGCTAAAGAACATGGTTCGAAAGCTGGAATTAACTGGCGATTTGGGAAGAGGCCGACGGGACACTTAACAACACATTGTTGAAGAAGTTACTGTTGCCACAGCTCAAAATGTTGAACGCAATGTGCTATCTTCATGCACTACACTGGCTGTGTCACAACAGTTCCGCGGTCCGCCGTTCGAAATGTGCTGCGAAAAATTGTAAAACTGCATCCGTAAAAACTTCACACTACCCACGAAATTTTGCCACGCAACACAGATGTTCGAGTGGACTTTACTCCTATGTTTCTTGCAAGCGCTGAAACTGACGGCATGTGGCGTTGAAACGTTTCTGTAGAGTGATGAAGAGCAGTTTACACTCGCTGGTGCAATGAACACTGACAAGTGTCGCATTGGTGGATCGTCACCGCCAGCGAACGTTCGTGATGTTCCCCTGCATAGTGAACATTTCATTGTGTGGTGTGGCTTGATGGCACAGTTCATTATTGCTCCATTTTTCTTTGAGCAACTCGGACCCCGGGAATTAGGGACACGCAGCGTGAACGCCACACGTTACTGTGATCTGCAACACCTACGTGGATTCTTGCTCTACAGGAGAGAGGTTCTTTAGAGTCAACTATTTCTATGCACGATAGAGCTCCACCTGACACTTCTCGCGCCGTCACTCAGTTACTGCGTAACATATTTGGAGATAACTGAATCATTGGCCGATTGTTCCAAATAGCGAGACCACTGAGATCACCATATTTCAAGCCGTGTGATCTGGCTGTGGGCTTACCTGTCGGACGGGTTTCTCAGTGGGACACTAACACACGTCGGAGATTGAAGAAGAGCATAGCGGGGGAGGTAGCCAACATCCCATCCGAGATGTTTTGGGCAGCAATAGAGCGGTTCCAGCCTGTCGTGCATGCAGATGGCCGTCCCACTGAAAAACATTTGTAATCTGGAATGTGAATATGGTACGCAGCTAAGAAATGTTACACTCTCACGTAGGATTGAATATGTGTTTCATTTAATGGTTTATTCGATATGTGGTGTCACCGCCAGACACCACACTTGCTAGGTGGTAGTTTTAAATCGGCCGCGGTCCATTAGTACATGTCGGACCCGCGTGTCGCCACTGTGTGATCGCAGACCGAGCGCCAGCACAATGCAGGTCTCGAGATACGGACTAGCACTCGCCCCAGTTGTACGGACGACTTTGCTAGTGACTACACTGACGAAGCCTCGCTCATTTGCAGAGCAGATAGTTAGAATAGCCTTCAGCTAAGTCAATGGCTACGACCTAGCAAGGCGCCATTAGTAACATTGCATGTATCTAAAGAGTCTCACTTGTATCGCCACAATCTCCAGATGTACCAAAAGGATGGATTAAAGTTAAGTATTCCAGAAGCTACGTACTTTTCTTTATAGCATTCATTACGTATCCTGTTTCAGACCTCACGCCATCCTGCTTTGGCTTAGCGCGTGCCTTTCGGCTTCCTCTCATTGTGTCTAGGCTGTCTCGTCTAGACACAACACAATATTTCTCTTCTGCATGGCCTTAAAAATGTTTCCCCAAATTTCATTGTCCTGTGAGCACTCTTTTTCATGGGAGCCCTCTCAAATAGCGAAAGTTTAATCATAACAACCCTGTCTATCCCCATGATAACCTTTGATTAATCTATGTTCAGACTGACTGCTTGAGTCATGCCTGTAAGTAGGATCAAGACAAGTTGCTCTTGCTAGAGGAAGTAGGGATCAGACGAGGTGTGCCACCACCGACTGCCCGCGCAACTAATGTCACACTGACAGGGAATACTTTAAGCAACTAGGACTCTGACGTCATGGCTATGTAATCTGTGTTCGCAACGGGCACTGCTACATCAAGTGTGTGAATCCATCACTGCCTCAACAGTGACTTTCTTTCCTGGCGGAGGCAACGTTGGAAATTGTCGAAATGTCGGACCACTATGGAGAACGAACGTGGAAAGTGCAATGCCAACATTTAACACAACAAATTCGACAAGAAAGGTTTAGTGGTTAAACTTCAACATAATGATCCTTTTATGGGATTATCATTGCAAAATAGCTTAAAAATATCTCTATTCAAGAAGTTTTTCGTGTATTTGCTTACCAATTCTTCTTTCTATTTCTTACTTCACTTTGTTACTAGCACATTTAACACCCTGTTACTTCTCGATTATCGTGATTTCAGATGAAGTTGGAACTCATTTTTGGAAATAATTAGTGAAGAAGTAGCTGACACTTCTTGAACAAGCGGGCCGGTGTGGCCGAGCGGTTCTAGGCGCTTCAGTCTGGAACTGCGCGACCGCTACGGTCGCAGGTTCGAATCCTGCCTCGGGCATGGATGTGTGTGATGTCCTTAGGTTAGTTAGGTTTAAGTAGTTCTAAGTTCTAGGGGACTGATGACCTCAGATGTTAAGTCCCATAGTGCTCAGAGCCATTTGAACCATTGTGAACTTCCTGAACAGTTCGTGTTGACTTTGGTCACGAATGATGATGGGAAGTCGCAGTGTCTACACATATGCCTAGTCTCCACAAATCACGTTACATTATTCGCAGGAGAATACTTATTGAACCGGTTCCACTCTTCCATACCTGCATGAAGTGTGAGAAGGCTGATGCCGCCAAACCTCCGTATTAGGTAATAGGTTGTAATGTGAAGTAGAAATAAATAAATAAATAAATAAATATCACCTACTTCCGTATTAGCTCTAATTTCTGATATTTTAGGGGTGTGTTCATTTCGCGATACGTGTAGGGGAGGAAATGCTATGTTGTCTGACTCTTCCTGGAATGTTGTCTCTCGTAATTTCGGTAGTAAACCTCTCCGTGGTGAACAACGTCTCTCTTGTAACGTCTGCCATTTGATCTAATTGAGCATTGATTTAATATTCTCGTGTCGACTAAACAGTCCCATGACGAAACACACCGCTGTTCAATGCATGTTGTTTGTCCAACCTGCCAAGGGACCCCCATTAATAACCAATACTCAGGATCCCCGACCTAGTATCTGAACGGGCACCACCAGGAAACAGATCCAGGCTATAAACAAATACTCAGGATCCCCGACCTGGTATCTGAACGGGCACCACCAGGAAACAGATCCAGGCTATAAACAAAGTTTGCATCTCGTCGGATATTCTCTTCAGATCAATGATATTGAAGCTGTCTTCGTCATTACTGGCCACCGTTAAATGGTTTTACAGTTTCTGGATGACTGATTCGGTGGCTAAACATTCCGCTTCCATTCCTCAGTTGCAGATACTTCTCAGTTCACAGCCTTTGAGTTCATCTACCTTACTCTGACATCGACTGTGGCGATATGCTTCTCTCGATTCGTTGTCCCATTCCACCACTCATTTGCTGTAAGACGAAATGAGAAGTCCCGTCGTTAATTACGGCCGCCCGCCAGCATCTCTTTCATTCCTTCCTCGGGTTTATTTTCATTTTACTTGCCTGTCACGACGCGCGTTCGCTTCGTCCCGGAGGCAGCCGCGACAAAGACCATTAATTGTGGCTGCGTAATTGCGGTTCGCTTCGTTCGGCTTACTGCAGCGACGCGGCGCTGCTGTCGCACGCTGTCCCCTCACCCAAGCACCAACTCCAGTGACGACCTTTCGTCCTAGTGAGAATCGTCGCCGTAAGGAGAAACCGATCACAAACTTTCGACGTAACCAGAAGGGTTGAAATGTGTTTCAGGCCTAGCACTTCTCATCCTGACAATATCGCTATTGTAAAAAATCTGACTGAATACAAGGTAATAAAATTTCTTTCGTAATAGTCTTTTCTCAATGTAGTATCCGTTGCGTTAGTTGCATTCGACCAGACGAGATTCCATTTCTTTATCGTTCTGCAAAAGAAATATGTGTCCTACAGTATATTCGCTTTCCGATGAAAAGCCGCTGGACACATATTAGTGGACATTAGTATGAGAGTGTGATCATCCTTCTCCTTTATGATGACTTGAACTCTGTTTGGGACGCTATCAAACAGGTGTCTCAATGTCTGAGGAGGAACCGCAGCCAATTCTTCCTAAAGGATTCAAACCAGTGAAGCTAATGGTGTCGAAATTGAGTGAAGTCAACGTTGAACCCTATCCCAGAGGAAGCCGATGAGGTTCTGGTTGGGACTCTGACAAGGTCAGCCCATTTGGGAATGGTAACGGCCAAAAACCATTGCCTCCCAGATGCTGCTTTATAACAGCATGGATTATCATGCTGACTTGAGATAAATAATCATCGTCTACGAACTGTAAAGGCAGTATATGAGGCTTTAAAATGTAATCACATTCATCTGAACTTCTGAAGCGCAATAAGGGGACCACACTCTAACCACAAAAATCTCTCTCATAGCCTCCTCTGTACTTCATTGTTCACGTTACACATGATGGCAGGTATCGTTTTCCAGGCATTGACCAAAACCAGGTCCTTCTATTGGATAGCCACAGGGTAGAATGTGATTCGCCACTCCAGTTCAATCGTTTCCATTCGTCCCTTTTTAAACCACCTCAAACGTCGCTCAGCACTGGCTATCAAAATGTGTGGCCTATGAGGAACTGCTCAACCACTCTACATCGTTATCTTTAAGTGTTTACGGATAGTCATTCTGCTAGCTGGACTACTGGTACCACTTTGAGACTCACGAGTGATTCCATCAGCTGATTTCGTGCGATATTTTGCAAGCACCGCCAGCAATGCTCGATGGGCCCTTATTTGTCAGTACGTGAGATACGCCTGATCTTGGTTTAGCACTGACAGTTCGTTCACGTTTCCACTGGACGATCACACCACCAACAGTCACTATGAGCAGCTCTAAATGGATTGAAATCTTCCTCCTCACAGATCGATTCTGCTGTCACTGCTTCTTTGCTTACAACACAATAAGCCCCCTTTCCCCTTATACTGGTGTAGTCCTCCTTTCGTGAAACTTCCTGGCAGATTAAAACTGTGTGCCGGACCGAGACTCGAACTCGGGACCTTTGCCTTTCTCGGGCAGTGCTCTACCATCTGAGCTACCCAAGCACGACTCACGCCCCGTCCTCACAGCTTTAGTTCTGCCAGTACCTCGTCTCTTACTTTCCGAACTTTACAGAAGCTCTCCTCCTAACTTCTTTCATAAACTTCTTTCATCTGTTCGTAAGTCTTCCTGTGTTTCTCTCTATCTAAAACTAATCTGGGACGCCTTTATTTGTCCATCCTTGGTATGTGTAGATATCAGTTATTTCGGTACCTGTTTATTTTCTGCTGAACTATCTCCGACTGTGCTATCCCTGGAACCACTTCTTACATGTTCTGTACAATAGCAACCTCTTTTTCTTCTCGAAAACTGCATTTGGGTGTCCTCTATTCGAATTAAAGTTCTTTCTTCCTTTCTTTTCACACAACTTTTGCTGCGTTTAAGGGAAGTGAAAAGGCCATACTCGCATAAAACTTTAATCTCGTATATTATTAGGTTTGTTTCTCGGACATAAATATGAATGCTTTAAACATATATTGAAATCTGATTAGCTTTTTTTCAAAACATTTGTTAGTATCCTGTCCAATTTGACAAAGCAAATACACTCCTGGAAAATGGAAAAAGAACACATAGACGCAAGTGACTATGAGAGGGCAGTGCATGCGATGATCAAACGCGCCACACTGCTGACATACCAGGAACTGCGTTATCAACCGTGGAATGTTGCAAGCTGCTCAGCGGTTGTTCACCGCCAGAGCCAGTGGCAGCCAGTCTACCGTGCTATACGGAGCTCATTGTGTGTCTTCAACATTGTCAGCATGCCGCGACACTGTGTACGTGAACCCTTTGTGCAACTGACGGAGTTTGAGCGAGGGTGTATAGTGGGCCTGCGGGAGGCCGGATGGACATACCGCAAAACTGAGCAATGCATTGGCCCAAGGTCTCCACAGTGTATCGATGTTGTCGCCAGTGGTCAGCAGAAGGTGCACATGTCCGTCGACCTGGGTCCGGACAGCGGCGACGCACAGAGGCACGCCAAGACCGTCGCATCTTACGAAGTGCGCTACAGGACCGCACCGTCACTTCGCAACAAATTAGGGACACTGTTGCTCCAGGGGTGTCATCGAGAACCAATCGCAACGGTCTCCGTGAAGCAGGGCTACGATCCTGCGTGCCGTTAGGGCATCTTCCGCTCACGCCCCATCGCTCAGCCCGCCTCCAGTGGTGTCACGATAGGCGTTTGTGGAAGGACGAGTGGAGACGTGTGTCTTCAGTGATGAGACTCGCTTTGCCTTGGTGCCAGTGACGGTCGCACGCGTGTGTGGCGTCGTGCAGAAGAACGCCAAAATCTGGAGTGTGTACGACGGAGGAGCACAGGACTAAAACCCGGACTCATGGTGTGGAGAGCCATATCCTACACTGGCCGTTCTCCACTGGTGATAGTAGAGGGAACATTGAACAGTGAACGGTACACTGAAACCATTATTCAAACGGTCTTGTTATCATTCATGCACCAAGAACGAACCGTGCTTTCCCAACAGGACAATGCACGTCCACATGTCTCCCGTGCCACCCAACGTGCTCTTCAAGTCGTACGCCAACTACACTGGCCACCACGATCCCCAGATCTGTCCCCCATTGAGCATGTTTGGGACCGGATGAAACACTATCTGGTGCGGGCTGCACGACTGGCTCGGAATCTGGCCCAGCTGAGGCACCAGGTGGACACTGCATGGCAGGCCGTTCCTCAAGACTACATTCGGCAGCTCTACGATCGTCTTCATGGGAGAATTGCAGCCTGCATTGCTGCAAAAGGACGGTATACACAGTACCAGCGCCGACATTGCGCACTCTCTGCTGACTTTACCCACGTGGGTATTCCTTTTCCTTCTGATCGTGTGTGGTATACGTCCCCAAGAGTGTGTCAATAAAATTTCCTTCTGTTGGGTCGACAAATTCATGTTCTGTTTTCATTTTCCAAGAGTGTAGATAAACGATAGTATTTGTTCTAAGATTGGCCAGATTTGTTGGTGGGACGTCAACAGACTCCTTAACATAGCCCTACAAGAGGAAGTAACAGGGAGTTAGATCAGGAGACCTCTGTGGCCAGATGTGTAGAGCCAGTCTTGATTTCCCATGTGACCTATCCACTCGTGAGGCAGGAGATGATTTAAACTTCTCATGTATGACGATACCAATGGAGTGGAGCTCCCTCAGTTGGGAAATAATGTGAAACTTCGGTAAGTTGAGGAAAAAGCCATTGTTCCAGCATGTCCAAGCTCGAGGTCAACGCAGGCTTTTTCCTCTGCACAGACATCCAGTTTGTTGAAACTGCTTAAACCAACAGTTCATACTTTTCCTAGTTGGTAATTCATTTCCGAATCGGAGACGAAATGCCCGCTACAATGCAACTGCCAACTCACTTCCTTTGAACTCATGAATGCAGAAAACCTTCTGCTGCATCGTAACCTACTCAAACTGCCTTTTGGCATGAATACCCTGGCGGCCGTTTATGCAACTACCACCGACCTAGCAGCCTTTACAGCAACATCACCGGCCTAGTGGCCGTTTACGCTACTAGTGGTCAAGAAAACAAAACTTTAGACCTTTCTCTTTCCTTGGACAAGGAGACTATTCGTGTCCCATATATGTGTCGTGAAATACAAATTAATTAAATTGGGTTCATGTTTTGGAATAGCCCTGTATAACCTACATGCCGTGTGTAATTTCATTGGTACATACTCACTTACATCAAAACTTGAAAATTAGGTTAATAGTCTCAAACATAGTGCATCCCATCCCCTTCCAAATTGTTTCATTGCGTAGATATGATGTAAGCTCATTATAAAATCACCATGATGTGATAATTTTCTGATGAACCATTTTTAAGTAATAACATATATTTTCCCCTTTATTGAATAATTATTGGCGACCAGTGCCGGCTTCGGCTTCGCACCGGGAAATCTTAATTATGTGCAGCCCGACGAGGGGTCTGCCGTAGCGGTAAGATATCGTACTCGCAAACCTTTCTGTGAATCGGTAAATCTACAGGTAGTAGTGAAAACCGTATCAAAATCTCTACAGCAGTTCCTGAGATTAGTCTTCACATGAAAACAGAATAACGCAGCTGGGGACTTGAATTTATAAAATGCATACAGTTAATACTGACGATTTTTACACTTGCAAAAATCTGAACCAGACGAAACGCTGCTTTCCACCTTGTTATCGAAAAGGGAGTGTTTAGTGCAACAGCTGACTTACGTATGTTCCAGTACATCAGTTCTAATTCAATCTGATGTGTCCTGTGTCCGCTGCGGTGATAACGTGGACGTCCAATAATTCATTTACGTGTCTGTTTACTGCAGCCGAGATGCGCCCGCTGCGTGTTTGTGTCGGGCCTTCAAAGTGGATTAGCCACGCGTGTAAATTATGTTCCAGCAACAACACATATACTTTGGCATAATTGAAGTTCCCTGGCTTCCATAAATAGGATCCATCTCGGTAGTTGGGAGGCGCATACAAAATGTGACATTCTGGCTATAGTTTACCTGTCGTCAGTCACCGTCAGAATACCTGGCGTTGTCACACAAAAGTACTCTTTTTGACTTTCGAAAATTCTAAACGTTTTGGGATGTACCCTGTGTGGGATAGTAGGCTGTTCATAAATTGTTAACGTCTTTTTTAACAAATTTTACCTTAATCAAGGCTTTACAGCGTAGCTTGGTGACGTTGGTGATGTGATTTGTAAATGGAAACAACACACGAATCTTAGCTTCAAAAAACTGCTACAGTGTTAACTACACGCATTTCATTCAAATATGCATCACTTGTGTTTAGTTTAGAGAAGAAGACACAACAATTGTCCAAATGTATGATTAATTTAAAACTACGACTTCTGTAAACAAGTCAAACACGAATCATTATTTTCCATTATTTCACGTTCTAAAGTGGATGTAACAATATCTACCTCTGTTCGTGTTTGCCTATCCGTTGCGAAACGTGTTTCTTGTGCTCTAGTCCGACCCATTACGGAGAGAGGAGTTCAGATGAAACATTCCCCCCACTCCTGTAGTAATCTCGTAACTCATTAGGAGTGATATTCGTAACCAATGGAAATCTAAAGGAGAGTGATACAAATTGGATTTTGTTTATGAATATATTTATGAATTCTCTGGAATACTCCTGCATTATACGGACTGTTTCTTGATTTAGCGCCAATTGGAATTCGTTGAATGCAAAAGAGATACATCCGAAAGCGAAAAGAAACAGCAGGTATTGTTCGTATTCTTGGGATTCGTGATTTTTTTCATTCAGATCTTAAGTATCCTGATTTCCGTATGGAGCTCCCCTTACAGAAAAAAAATTTCTTTGCTTCTAATCGCGCCTCTCTCCATGTCTCGCTCCAAGGGGGAAGGAACGATTTATTTTGACGTTAACGTATTTTAAATGTTCCCCTCAGACGAGTGTAGATTGGAAAATTAAAATGAGTAACGTATATTCATGAAGGTGTAGTTGTGGGCTGGGTTAATGGCGCGGTCAGTAATTCCGCGTAAATATTTAAGCGTTTATCAATCTCTGATTCTGTGTGGAATTTATCCCCGAAAACCAAATTAACTGTAATAGAAAACCAATGCTTCAGCCAGAATTTATGACAGTCGTGAAAGAAACTAAAGTAGTTAACAACCATGGTATCATCAGGAAAGTATAGTCGTTGGACGAATGTAAGGATATGCAAAATGATTTGGACTAAATGTCCACTTGTAATGAACGACAGCTCTCTTTTTTACTGCAGGTAAATTTTAGGTAATGCCTACAACGAAGAAAAAGGAATCGAAAGCAGCCGTTTACAAGAAGAGCTGTGAACATCTTCAGCACATGTATCGTACAAGCATTTATGGGAAATACTAAGAAGCGATATGAAATGATAGCATCGCGTAAAGTCATTGTTAGGGTATGCGCAACAAAAACTAAGATTCGGTGGAAGGGTTTTGAGAATCGCAGTGCAGTAACGGAAATCGCTTATGAGACACTAATGCGATCAATTGTAGACTATTGTTTCAGCATGGGGAAGTAGGCATGGCAGTTAATATCAAAGAACAGTCCACGGGTGTACTGCTGGTCCACAGTGTCCAACGGGCACAATGTTTCGGTGACATGTCTGACCGCCGAAATATTGTGCCCGTTGGACACTGTGGACCGGAATTACACCCGTGGACTATTACAGCAAGAAATACGTCGGGAGAAACTGAAGAATCACATAATATCGAAGAAGTTCAGAGGCATCGTAACAGATCGGTGTGGCCCATATGAAAGTATAACAAAATCGTTTGGGGATCCGTAAATGGGAATCTATAAATAAAAGACGATGTAGATATCGCGCAACCCTACAGGATTTCCAGTATCTGTATTCGAAAAAGACATCGTTCAGGTGTCACGTTGCGTCTCGTAGGGGTCATGAAACTAAGGTAAGACCAATTTGGGAGCATACGCAGGCAAATACAGGGCACGTTTCCGTCGCTCAATACGCGATTGGTGCAGGACAACAAATTTATATTATTGGCAAGAAGTCCCCTCCGAAATATAGTGTACAGTGGTTTGCAGACTTGAATGCAAGACGTCGGCACAGTCATTTGGCAGTACCGCGGTATATGTAAACGTACACAGATGATGGGAATGTGGAAACCAGCTCAGTAAAGCAAACACCAGAGGAAACGTGAACCGTTGTGTTTGACAAGGAGCGGCACCCGAGCAGTGTCGTCAGCTCGCTACAAGTGTCAGCCGTGGTCAGAACAGAGTCCTGTGCAGTTGTGGCTGCTTTATTGCGGAGCTAATTGTTGGTGCCCGTATGGTGGGTGATTCCGTAATCAAGAGAGCCGAAGTGTTCTGTGTTTCAAGAGGCACCACTTCGAAGATTTCTACCGCATTCGAGGAAAGCGGAAAAAACCATCCTCTAAGTCACAACACAGATGAAAGTATGTGTCGATTGATCGTGTCAGACGGTGACTGAAGAGGACTGTGACGAAAAACAAGAGGGCGATAGCTGCAGACGTCACTGCACAACTGGATGGCGCACTCGCTGAACCTGCCACCACCAAAACAGCACGAAGGGAGCTCCGTAAGCAGGCAACTGCAGGGCGAGCTCGAATTCCAAAACCACTCGCCAGTGATGCAAATGCCCTAACAGGAAAACGTGGTGCCAAAATCATAAAGCCTAGACTACCGAGCAACGGAAGAAAGTGATTTTTTTACCAAGAAAAATCACGAAACAAGCGTACGTTTTGAGAAGTTATATTATTTTGACAACCAGTTTCAGCTTTTCAATACGCCATCTTAAGGCCCTGTATGCACTCCACGTATGGACACTGAGGTGTGTCAGTATTCGCGTACTGGAGCCATCAGTATCTGGAGACCGTGAATTAGTTATTCGGGGCTTTCTTCGAAAACTGTCCAACAACCGAGAAAACTTGGAATCCGACGAAGTATAGCTACTTTCTCGGACTGCAGGTGAGCTCCGTTACACCAAAGAGAATATTCTTTTCGCTAATGCTCGCCCTCTGTGTTCGCTTAGGCATACTGGCATCTTAATACGGTGTAGGAAACCTAAGCAGCGTTCGTCCATGTTCCTTTGGCATTCGCAAGTGTTCGGTCGTGATCTTCTGGCTGTCGGCCTTGGAGCGAATGATCAAAAGGAAGTTTGCGTTCATTCTGTTTCGGCGCTCGCTGTGGTGTGAACAGCACAGAGGTCGTCAGCCTTCACCGACACATAATTTTCATACGCGACATCGAAACTTATTGTTGTTGAATAGAATGGACATATGATGGCTAACGCCTCCCGTCGGGTAGACCGGTCGCCTGGCGCAAATCTTTTTACTTGACGCCACTTCGGCGACCTGTGTGTCGACGAGGATGATGCGATAAAGAATATAACACATCAAGTCCCCGAGCGGAGAAAATCTCCGAATCAGCCGGGAATCGAACCTGGTCCCCTCGCATACCGTTCTGTCGCACTGACCACTCAGCTGTGGAGGCGGACAGTACAGGTGATTATGTGATACTTCTCACTGCCGGCCGGGTGGCCGAGCGGTTCTAGGCGCTACAGTCTGAAACCGCGCGATCGCTACGGTCGCAGGTTCGAATCATGCATCGGGCATGGGTGTGCTATATCCTTAGGTTAGTTAGGTTTAAGTTGTTCTAAGTTCTATGGGACTGATGACCTCAGAAGTTAAGTCCCATAGTCCTCAGAGCCATTTGAACCATTTTTTTATACTTCTCACTGAAGGACGTCGGCCCCTGACGAGCTTGTGTCGTCCAGGGATTCCTCAATTCAAAATTCTAAACAAAACAAAAAAAACCTTACAGTTGGCAAGAAATTGCGGAGATACTTTTAATTCTGCATGATGATGCGAAGGAGAAGACGACATTTTTCATTGTTTCACACAGTAGTATATTAATGACTAGTTTATTACAATATTCAGTAGGTGTATGCATATATAAATGTATACAAGTTTTTATCTTCCTCCATAAACACCACAAAGCAGAATTTTTAAAAAATAAAGTAACAGACAGTTTACCGCTATGATAGTTCATTTGTATATTTTTACTTTACATTAATCGTATTTATTAAAATTATAATGCTTGAGTGCTTCGCATGTAGTACTGCAACCTTCAGTTCCTGAAAAGCGAAGTAAATACACTGGTGTCCAAAATTAAGGCCACATACCGCTGTTTCTCCTTCCTGTGTCTAAATCACGATATAGTCATAGAAACTGTCGACAGATGTCCGTACGATCGTGTTCTGAAGGAAAGATAACATTCCGGTCAACGGACAAGCACGCCAACGATGACGTCAGGGGTAGCGTTTGCTGGGAAGTCACACATTCACAATCCTCTTTGCGGTGGATGACCATGGGAAGAATGGAGGCAGGTCAATCGGAAACTGATGTGGTCCGATGGCGTGATGTCAATGGTTCTGTTGTTCCTCGGGTGTGGTGACAGCTTATAGAGACCGAAACTGTGTCCGTGAGACCAGGGCAGGGCCGACCCCGTGTGACGTCAGAAGAGAGGACCTTCATCTGGCTCTGAGGGCACGACGGCTCCGCCTCGGTACTACACGGTAACTGCCATCTGACATCGAAGCATCCTCTGAACGTGTTGTATCGACGGAATCGGTGTACAGAAAGATTCGGCAAAGTGACCTTCATCGTCGGAGACCGCAGTATGTCTGCCTCTGACGCTTCTTCACGGAAGGGAAACTCTAAGAGTGGAGTCGTCAACATGCCACCTGCATGGTCTAACAGTGCGCCAATGTGAACTTCACAGATGAGTCCCAATTTGATATGGAGAGTGATTCTCGACAGATTCGCATCCGGAGGGAGCTTGAAACACGATTTCAAAAATTAAACATTGTGGAAAGAGTCCGAAATCGAAGAGGAATCCTAATGGTGTGGGCAGGGATTATGTTGATCACTCGAACACGTCTGCATCAAACTGTATGTGAGAATCGGCAAGGTGCAACTGCCGTCGGGTACCGTGACAACATTTTGGGACCTCATGTGCGATTGTTGCGAGGTGGTGTGGGCCCGTACTTCGTACTGACAGACGATGATGCTCGACCTCGTGGAGCAAGGGTGGTTGATGTTTTCTTGGAAACAGAAGACTCTGACGCATGGCGTGGCCAGCTCGCTCCCTCTATTTGAATCCCATAGAGCATGTCTGGGATGCAATAGGCAGGGGGGTTGCATCACATGAGCATCCACCAACCGCTATCCAAGTCGTGCGAGCAGCTCTGCAGGAAGAATGGCCGTTATTGCCTCAATGTGCGTCTGATGGCATTATTCACAGCGTGCCCCGTCGTTGACATGCCTGTATTGCTAGCAGAGGTGGCCACACCCCGTACTGAGCACATTAACCAGTGTCGGAATGTGTCTGCAGAACCGTTAAGTTAGGAAAAACGAAGAACATTTTTGTCTGTGGTTATGCTTGCTGAGGTTTTTTACATTCGGTATTCTTTACATTGTCACTACTTTAACCGTCTAAAATTTCCGTTTGTTGCTTTAATTTTGGTCACTAGTGTAGTCACAAATGGTGTAACTATCTCTAGATGCTAGGAACCTGAGTGGAGTGTAAGTCTTTCTCCAACCTAAATCGCTCCCTGTTACTGGTGACCCGCTTTGCAATCTTGCGTCACTTGCAAGAGGAAGCCAGCGAAAATCCATACGCCTAAAATTTTTAAACAGTTCTAATGAAGTCTGGAGGTGTAACTCAGTGACTACTGCACAGCCACCAAGTAAATGACGCTTCTGGAAAAATTCAGACACCCGTATTTTTCTTGTCCTTCGCTGCTTTGTTTTCGTTTCTTGCATCACCAACAGCGCATATGCCATACACACAAAACTGTGTGGATATCACTGTTGTTCATCACGGCTATTTCAATACGGTAGCGTTAGGTCGGATGGCGTCTGTTGAAAGTTATCTGTTTTAATTTATCTTAGTGAAAATGGATCTGTAATACTGATGTGTTGTGAGCGTTACATTGTCTGTTAGATGCTAGAATTTGGGCTTCCTGCTTTGAATGGTGCGCATACCCACGTCTTAAGGCGATTCTTGCTAGCGTAATGTGTCTGAGAAAATTCAACTGCTAAAATGACTACAAAAATCCAGCTGCGAGAATTCTAAGAAAATAATGCCCTATCTGAAACATAATGCTTTCACATAATCTGACTATGAACTTTGATAAAAACTGATTACTTTGAAACTAAAGTTGGTCCCAGTGAAATGTAATTCAAAAAAAGTATCTGTTTTCCACACAATTGGATAACGCGGTGCAGACTGCTCTCGTAATTAAAGTGCTTGTCGATAACAGAGCTGCAAAATCTAAGTATTGAGATATAAAAACATGAAATGCGTTCACTAAAGAAATTGCTATCATTCTCGGTTGATAACGTTTGGTAGTGGATTTAAGTAAATTGAAAATTAATTCACCGTGATGTGGACAATGACTGGGTTCAATGAACTCGATAGCAACTCATGTCATTTGACTTAATAACATTTAATGAAACTTCCGTAGTAGGTAAGATTTCTTTGAAATCAGGTAACTATAATCCAAGAATTACAGAACTTGAACTTCACTTGCATAATCATTCCTTAAACAAAACTTCAAAATGCAGTTCTTCCATTTCTCACATAATTATCGATAACAAAAAAAATGAAAAGCAAGAAGATTCCTGATTTGGATGTCTGACGAACCAAGAATACTGCATTATGAAAGCGCTGCCGCAAATAAAAACGTTACCTGTAATCCATTCTTCACAAACAGTATAATCGTACCAGTGTAAAAAAGAATTATTTTTCTTTCCACAATAAATCTTTCATTAATCCGTAATGTAATTCCCAAAAATCTCCATTGTCTGCTGCTTACTGTTACCAAACCCAAACTGGACTCTTCACATATAACACCAGCGCTCAGCTGTCTGTCTCCACTGCTCTCCTCTCCTAGTGATCAACAGAGAAATCTGTCGCTAACTCATGTCTGCGCAGCGCAGCTTCTCTGTCGAGGCTGTGCGCCCATGTCCAAGCAATTCAGACCTTACAAGAGCTATTCCAGGCACACAACAGGAGAAAAATTCCTTTCACAAATTTAGACAGACACAGTTTTATCTATGTATTTGAGTTTAACTCCAAATAAGCAAGAACACAGCGTTCACTTGTGATTGCGCGCTCAGTGCTTACTCGGCAGTGTTCTCTTTCGCTTGTATTGTATTACCGCTTGTTCATAATTGTAATGTATACGTTCCGCCTTTTTACAAACACGTTGTTTTTTTCTTTTTACCCAAACATGTTTCAGCATCTCTGTGCCATCATTAGTGGATTTGTGTATTGAAAACTGTAAAAAGTGAACATATTTTAGGTTGCAAATGGTCTAAGGAAGTGAGGCCTAGAAGAAAGTTTTTGTTCGTTTTGCTTGTTACCGTGATTTTAAGTTACAAGGTTTTGCAGAACCAACTGGATGGTGTGATGCGCTGATAACTTGTCGTCTGCAAACCAAACGATGTGAATATGAATTTCATAGGCGAATTAAGACATCCCTTGATTTAAAAAAAAAGGGATTTTGGCATGTAAAAATGTTTTACGTATGTGTTTGTTACTACTCACGTTTTGTTGTCACTGGGCTTCTTTTTTGCGGTCTGAGAGCACTGCACATACATGTTAATATACATTCTGTAATTTCATTTTTTATAAACTGTGGTGTCACCGCCAGACACCACACTTGCTAGGTGGTAGCTTTTAAATCGGCCGCGGTCCATTAGTATACGATGGACCCGCGTGTCGCCACTATCAGTGATTGCAGACCGAGCGCCACCACACGGCAGGTCTAGAGAGCCTTACTAGCACTCGCCCAGTTGTACGGACGTCTTAGCTAGCGATGCAACACTGATGAAGCCTCGTTTATTTGCAGAGAAGATAGTTAGCATAGCCTTCAGTTAAGTCAATGGCTATTCTAACTATCTTCTCTGCAAATAAACGAGGCTTCGTCAGTGTTGCGTCGCTAGCTAAGTCGTCCGTACAACTGGGCGAGTGCTAGTAAGTCTCTCTAGACCTGCCGTGTGGTGGCGCTCGGTCTGCAATCACTGATAGTGGTGACACGCGCGTCCGTGGTATACTAATGGACCGCGGCCGATTTAAAAGCTACCACCTAGCAAGTGTGGTGTCTGGCGGTGACACCACATAAACGGCTTTTTAGTACGCAAAACGCGGTGAGCACTATGTTGTGTTTCCTAACCCCGTCGGGGTCATTTGTTGCGGAGACAGTTTGGCGCCGAATTTGAATTTTGTTTTAGTCTCTCTCTCTCTCTCTCTCTCTCTCTCTCTCTCTCTCTCTGTTTCCGTCTGTCGAGTGTGTGTGTGTGTGTGTGTGTGTGTGTGTGTGTGTGTGTGTGTGTGTGTGCCTTTAGCTGTTTGTGTTACTTGCTTTCAAAAATGGTTCAAATGGCTCTGAGCACTATGGGACTTAACATCTTGGGTCATCAGTCCCCTAGAACTTAGAACTACTTAAACCTAACTAACCTAAGGACATAACTCACATCCATGCCCGAGGCAGGATTCGAACCTGCGACCGTAGCAGTCCCGCGGTTCCGGACTGCAGCGCCTAGAACCCGCAAGGCCACCGCGGCCGGCTACTTGCGTTCTGCTATTGCCTTCTGCATGTGGAATTATCTTTTGTTGTCAGTTTGTGGTATAGGCTGTGGTTCGATTTCAGTGTTTTTAAATCTGTTGCTATTGTGGCTGGGTGGTGATTATGTGATAATAGGTAGTCAGCAAATGTACTATGGGTGCTGTTACTTTTTATAGTCCTGTGTGTGCTGATTGGCAAATGTTGCATGAGAACTCTCCTGTGTTCTGAGTTTTTCTGTGTTGTGTTGTCTGTTCTGTGTCCTATTCGAAGTCCCCGCTTCTTCAATATGTTACTTATTCTGTGGACAACTTTGTTATTGTAGATGAGTATATGCTATTTTGTTTTGTGTGTGTTGTTGCACAGTTGTGTCTTGTATGTGGTCATTGTTTATATGCTGTGTTGACCTGTGTTGTGTAAGGTTCTGTGTGTGTGCTATGCGTTCGTTGCTTTTCTGTTTAAAAATTTGTTGGTTTAATTTCTCTATCACATGGGGCTTGTAACCATTTTCCTCTGCTACCTGTTTTATTAAGTTCAGCTCCTGTGTGTAATTCTGTTCGCTTACGGCTGTTCTGTTCAGTCCTCCACAATGCACCTTTAGGGTTGGCAATGTGTTGTGTTTCCAGCGTTTCCATATTCTTGTCTACCCCCTACTCATTCGTTAATGCGTATTGGAGACTAACGTCGATGGCTCACTGGGCGCTTAACTGCAGACGCCGCGGTCACTCAGCGAGATGCGGCGTTCAGCTGCGGGAACAGACATCGCAGGTGTGACAGCCTAATGGAGCACTGAGCGCTATCTGGCGGGTTGCACGCGGCCCGGCGCATAATTCAGCGGCGCACCTGTTGTCGGGGCGTTAGCGCTGTGCTCGGTGCACACTGTGTGTGTGTGTGTGTGTGTGTGTGTGTGTGTGGTGTGGCGGACAACGCGCTGCACAGGCCTTGTCGAGAGCGCAGGCTGAGAGCATTGAGAAAGAAACACTGGATAAGAAATAACCTGAGTGGAGCGTGGCTTCTTACAGGCCTCGTATTCCAGTCTGCCTACGAGAAGAGGCATTCCCTTCAGCGCGCAGCAGTCATCGTGCGCGGTTGTCACGGTGGCATTTCTGCAAAGTATTTCCTCCAAGATGCGTCATAAACACTGACGGAAAAATTCGCAACATCAAATAATAATTAATGGGGAGTAATGAAATTTCGGTAATATATCTGACTGATTAACATTACAAGATCACATCTTACAGGCGCAAGATAAGCCATAGCAAATATGAAAATCCGGTACATTAATAACCAGTAAAACCAACAGAACGTTAAAGTAAAGAACTCCAACGTACATTCACCGTGTCGTACAGGTACAGTTTGTGAGATGGAGTTCTATGCCAGTTCAACTTGATCGGTTAGTACAGGAACGATTAATACTGGTCGTGGATGATGCTAGACTTGGCGTCCGATGATGTGTCATACGTGCTCGATTGGAGACAGATCTGGTGATCGAGCAGGCCAAGGCAACATGTCGACACTCTCCACGGCACGCTGGGTTATAACAGCGGTATGTGAGCGGGCGTTATCATGTTGGAAAACACCCCCTGCAATGCTGTTCGTGAGTGCCAGCACAACAGGCCGAATCAATAGACTAGTGCGCAAACTTGCAGTCAGAGTGTGTGGGATAACCACCAGTGCTCCTACTGTCATACGAAATCGCACCCAGACACTAACTTCAGGTGTAGGTCCAGTGTGTAGGCCGCACAGAGGTTTGTTGCAGGCTCTCACATGGTCGCCTTCAAAACAATGCGCGGTCATCACTGTCAACGAAACAGAACCAGCTTTCATCAGCAACCACAAGAGTCCTCCATTCCGCCCTCCAATGAGCTCTCGCTTGACACCACTGAAATTGCGTACGGCGGCGGTGGAATGCACACCACAGGGCTTCTGGCTCAGAGCTGTTCTTGAAGTAACCTATTTGTAACAATTTGTTTTGTC
Organism: Schistocerca serialis cubense; assembly: GCF_023864345.2. Classification (NCBI taxonomy): domain Eukaryota; kingdom Metazoa; phylum Arthropoda; class Insecta; order Orthoptera; family Acrididae; genus Schistocerca; species Schistocerca serialis. The sequence goes on along the minus strand of NC_064641.1, from coordinate 913,787,818 downwards.
AGTCTGCTGCCAACTGGTGCTCCAATTGCTGCTACAGATGCACTACGATGCGTAACAGCCACCAACTTCTTCTCGGTGTTGTGATTTTTTTCTGCCAGTATAGAAACAACTAATACCAAACATACATCTATTGCTGACATGGTATGTGTGGCAACATTGCACATTGTTCACACAGCTACCGCCAACACAGCTCGCTCATGCTGAACAAAGGAGTTCGGTACAGTCCTGTAGGATCTCAAAGGTAGACAAGCGATTGCAGAATTTTGACCGAAGGCCTGCGACTTTTTCCGCTTTCTCCCGACGGGGAAATAAAATGGAACCGTGTGAGCCAGGGTGCTTCAAAGTATCTGATACAATAATAATGGAAATGGAAAACGCATTCACATGTAACATACTATTTTATCTGACTTTAATTTTCTACCAGCACAGGTCTTAAATGGTGCTCTGTATTTATCTTGAAATATGTGCAACTGATTTTGGTACCAGTTACAGGAGAACGACTGATACACCGCGCATCTAGTTAAGGAAACAGCTGTTTCTGAGTTTCTTGTGAAAGTGCTAATGAAAATACAGGTTAAGGCATGCTTTCCCAAATATCGAAATAGCTTTGAGGAATGTAATGACAATGCCAGTGACTGTAGCATCTTGTGAAGTTCACCAAATTAAAGATGATAAAAAGTGGTTGGAGTCGAGTGAAAGGAAGTAGATTCAGCTGTCTTGCCGGTAGAGTACGTCACAGATGCTAAACGTCATTCGGGTGACGTAATCAACGAATCTGCTTCGCTCAAAGCGTCGAAATTCAAATAATATTATTACAAAAACACAATTCGTGGAAAGGGATGTTCTCTCAACTCAATTATAACGCAGAGGTGACTTGTCAACCGGCGAGGTTGCTCGACGTGTGAACCGGAGTGACAGAGATGAGCGAACATGTAATGGGTTCAGTTGACACGTATCGTTTAGGACTTAAACTACACAGGCCGTCTACGTTCGATAGGTGCATAAGATGGTCGATATCTACGGCTTTTGAAGAAAAAGAATGGTGGTCTGTTTTGTGTTAGCAGAAGCCAACACCGTGTTCCTAGTGGAGGCCGAAATGCACGCGTTTTAGCTCACGCAGGCTGGCGTGAGGATGGAAGAACTATACTGGCGTGAGGTCTGGAACATGACAAGGAATGAGAATTCAGAAAGCGGACTAATTAGTTTGATACTTAACTTTAATCCATTAACGATGAACGTCGCTCTTGACGGTACATGATTCACAATATGGGCTCTGAGCACTATGGGACGTAACATCTATGGTCATCAGTCCCCTAGAACTTATTACTACTTAAACCTAACTAAAATAAGGACATACACAACTCCCAGTCATCACGAGGCAGAGAAAATCACGCCGGGAATCGAACCTGGGAACCCGGGCGCGGGAAGCGAGAACGCTACCGCACGACCACGAGCTGCGCACGATTCACAATATTATATGTTCAGAATACATTCTTGAAGATAGTCATCATAGTAACTGAATATGGTTCCTTGCTAGGTCGTAGCAAATGACGTAGCTGAAGGCTACGCTAAACTGTCGTCTCTGCAAATGAGAGTGTATGTCAACCGGCTCTAGCAAAGTCGACCTTACAATCGGGGGATGAGTGCTAGGGAGTCTCTCTAGACTAGACCTGCCGTGTGGCGGCGCTCGGTCTGCAATCACTGATGGTGGCGACACGCGGGTCCGACGTATACTAACGGACCGCGGCCGATTTAAAGGCTACCACCTAGCAAGTGTGGTGCCTGGCGGTGACACCATAGTCTGTGCGCTCCAGGATTGAACTCGCCATTCAAAGAGGCTACAGGACGTAATGTGTCGGTTGAAACTATTAGGAGACGACGCTGGCGAGCTGCACGTCGAACACCACATCATTGACTCCGTTACAGATGGGCGAGAAATCATGCAGAATGGACGTCCCAGGATTGTTTTTGGGTATTGTTTAAGGAGGAAACTGGGGTCTGTTTGAACAATGATAAAAGCAGACAACGTGTGTGGGTTATAACCGGTAGTATCGAACGCTTCGAGCCCTGTGTCCCATAGATCCAACAATGTGGCGATGGAGTGATTTTCTGGGTGGTATTACGTGGGGCCACCGTGCGACTCTTGTGGTTGTTGAGTGCAGGCTCACTGCACTACGGTACAGTGGGACCGCAAAGCCAAGATTTTGGTGACCATGTCAGCTCGATGGATGATAACTCACGTGTTCATTGAGCTGTTCTCGTGAACACGTTCATTCATCATCCTGCGTTCAACAGAATGGGGTGGCCAACCTGTTTCTTGCACATGAACCCAATCGAACGTATGTACTCTTTGCGACGTCGCAAATTCACCACTGAACAGTGGGGCCGTTTGGACCAGGAATGACTTGATGGTCTCGTCGATAGTGTGCCACTATGGAATCAAGGTTGTATCCGAGCAAGGGGACATTCCGTCACACATAGGCTCTGCTCAGGAGTGCTGCAAAGAACGCCCCACCCCCCATGGGCAACAGACGATTTTGTCGTTACATAAATGTCTGTTCTTGATTTGGTCTGGACACATTGCAAATGAATATATATGCACGCCTCAGAGCCAGTTTTTGTTTCGGTGTGGTGATGCAAGGAAAAAGCGTGTAGGTAGTAATTTGGAAGCTCGAGATGTCGGAATGATCCGCTAGTATTCGGAATCTGTCCGCTCGTGTACTGCCGTAACTCGTGACGGCCACAGGGTTGTCGGCGGCAGAGAGCGGCGGCGCCACAGCAGGTGCGGGCACTTCCGACAGGCGGCGGCTGACGCCTGGGCGCGGCCGCGAGGCCCGGCGGAGGGCGGCGCCGCCCCCGGCCGTATCGATCGCCGCCCAGCGCCGGGCCCGACCGCCGCCCACCGGCTGCTGCACCACGCCTCCCACGTCTCCCGCTACCAAATAACGCAATCACTGCGTCCGTCATGTCGACCGTCGCGTTCTCACGCAATATACCTCCTTCAAAAGTTATTGCGCATCGGTTAAGGCGCTCTGTTACGCTTCGCTCCTCTGCTCGCACCCACTACAGCGCCAACCCCGTGCATTCGAGGCTCCTAACATTAGAAACGAAATATACCGGAGCGATATCCTCCTCTGTGGCCAAGGCTGCTAACACATGCTTGTGCGGTGGCGCTCCCGGGGGTAAGCTGGTTTCAATCTTGGCGGTGGCAAAAATATGCACTGCTAGTATTAGGCCAGCGTAGAGAGATGGTGGCATAAGGTTGCTGATCACCAGACTGCGCCAATATCCTGGTTTAAATGCCAAACTTCAAAAATGGTTCTATTGGCTCTGAGCACAATGGGACTTAACATCTGAGGTCATCAGTCCCCTAGAACTTAGAACTACTTAAACCTTACTAACCTAAGGACATCACACATATCCATTCCCAAGGCAGGATTCCAACCTGCGACCGTAGCGGTAGCGCGGTTCCAGACCGAAGCACCTAGAACCGCTCGGCCACACCTGCCGGCACCAAACCTCTCCGCCGTGTCTCTTGAGCTGAGGGTATGTGATGGTCATACGGGAAATTTAAGCTTGGCGACTCCCACAACGCTATTCCCGAGGAGTAGGTTATGTGCTGGCATCGCGTTTCACCCTCTTTCTTCTCTCATCATAGTCAACGTCGTACAAGCCAAGACACAACCACATTGCTGCCCACAGCCCGCGATTCCTTTTATTCAAAAGCCGTAGATGTCGATCATCATGCGCACCTGTCGAACGTGGACGGCCTGTGTGACGTAATTCCTCAGCACTACTGTCAATTGACGCCCATCGCATGTCCGCACATCTCTTTGACTCCCGTGTACATGTCAAGCAACTTCACTTGTTGACAGGTCCTCTCTGCGTTATAATTGAAATTTGAGAGAACACCCCACTGTGATTTTATAACAATATTATTTTGTATTTTGACTTTTTGAGCGAAACAAGTTCATTGATTACGTCACTGAAGCAGCTGTGTCGTATTCTATTGGCAAGACAGCTAAATCTAACTCCTTTCACTCTTACTCGACTTCAGCCACTTTTCATCATCTTTAATTTGGTTCAGAAGAGCCAAAGGCATTGCAACAGTGGTAACACCAGCTCCCGTCACTGTCGGACTTGCCTGGCGCCTGGATGTGTCACCGTCTGGGTCTGCCGAGTGCTGTTGGCAAGCAGGGTGCAGCCAGCCCTTGTGAGGCCAATTGAGGAGCTACTTCATTGAGGCGTAGCGGCACCGGTCACGAAAACTGACAAAGGCCAGGAGAGCAGTGAGCTGACCTCATGCCCCTCCGTCTCCGCATCCATTGGTGCCTACTGGTTGAGGATGACACGGCAGTGGGGTGGTACTGTTCGGCCTCCACGGCCTGTTCGGACTGTGTTGTTTTTTGTTTTTGTTTGATGGTCATGTCCCGGTACGCCATCGTCCAGGCAAATGGCTACAAGAAATATGCACAGTACCACTCGTACACACCTGTGTGGCCAATATAATGCCATGGGGGCATTCACCTCGGCCTTCATGAAACTTGTTGTAGTAATTAACAGCTGTGGAGTAAATAAAAATTATTGCAGACCATCTGCATCCTTTCATTCTTGATGTCTTCCCCGACTGCGATGGGGTCTTCCAGAAGATTAACTATCCATCTCGTAAAGCTAGAACAGTGCTGTAGTGGTTTGAAAAACACAATAGTGAAATTATTTTGATGCCTTGGCCACCAGATTCGTCTGACATAAAGTGGTTGTAACATGTCTAGGGCGCAATCAGGCACCAACCCTGTAGCCAGAAACCACCAGTCCATAATATATGGGAAATGCGTGACCTGTGACAGCAGTATGGGGGGGGGGGGGGCGGCAAGGTGGTTTGTGGCACATGTTCTTAGTGTGGATTGCCTACATTAGGGGCAGGTATGCACTCAGAGGCATACCTATTGATCTCCTTTGATTGACAGGTACTTAATCTATTGTGCTGTTAAGTGGTTTTCCATGTCACCCCCATTTGCTTTTGATTGACAGGAACTTATCCTATTGCCTCACTCGCCCCCTCCCCCTCCCCAAACCCCCCTCCCCCTCGCTGCTAAACGTACACTTTCAGGTTTGAGTTATTGCAATAGCTCCTCTCACTCTTATCAATTTGATTGACTACTTAATTAAATTGATGAATTAATTAAGCTCTCACCCACTGGTAAACACCTGAAATAATACTGACCGAAAATCAATGATGGGTGGACATGTTTCATAAGATTTTCATGCGAATGGTACCGCCGTGCTTAGAAAGACAGGTTTAATTTTCTTACAAACCGCCAGCTGTTAAAAAACAAAAAACAAAAAAAAACCTGATCCCAACAACTACTGTATGTTACTGTCACAAGCAGTCTTGGTTCTACATATGGACACAAGTATCCAGTTAAAAGCTATATCGGCTTTATAAATCCACATATGGCATTACCTACGAATCACATGGTTTTTCCAGACAAATACCAAGATAGTGATCGCCAGAGTGTATATTATCAGATCAGCAGTCCGGTTACACATAGCCCACGATGCATCTTCATCGTAAAATCGCTGAATTTTGAAAGTGATTCGACTAAGGAACGTGTTGTGAAACCGCTATTTGCAACCCCCTCACGCCACTGCCACTAGATATTTCTCCAGTATTTGTAAAGTATTCTGTTTCGATAACATGTCAGAGGTTCTGCAATATATCCACTGAGGTACAGGTGATGACTGATTGAGAAGGATCACAAACAGTAGTAGATGGTGTGCTGACTGACGTCGTAAGAAATGTACACTAGATATTCAGATCTCTAGTGCTACGCTGTACACTAGAAATAATGCCTATGATTTGAAATCAAGTCTTTCCATTCAACCACATACCTGCATTGGATCCTATGAAGAAGTCTTTTAATGATTACAGCCACAAGTGAATCGTATTTCTGGCACTCTCATATTTCGAAACGGGTCACCTTTCTCGAACCTATCTGCAACAGTAAAATTCCAATATGGTTTAAAGTAGCACCTACGCATCCTGCAACTGCCCCCTCAGACTCTACGCTACCATCCCTGCAGCTTTGCACATGTGATCGTTCCAATGTTAGTTTGAACTGAGTAGGGGTCAGAGGAAAACTATATCTACCACCTTCTGCAACCCGTGTAGAAACAGGCGAAGCTGAGTTGATGTGACAGAACTGTGTTTTGACCATTTGAAGGAAACGAAGCCTGCTCCTGCAACACGAGGTAGTATAAAAGACAGTATGTGAACTGGTGGAAGGACATCGATTTTGCTATTGCATTGTGGTGCTTCTCCAAATTACAAGCAGGTACTACAGATCCCCATCCCCCAGCGCCCATTCACGTCTATCACTCCAACATTTTATCATCGTTATTCTATTCCATCCACCAAAGAAAAATTACGAACCATAAAAGCGCCACTAACTTCATCCAATAGAGAATTTGATAAGATTTTTACCACATATCTCTCCTCCCATATATCAAAAACAGATACCGCATGCGTGCCGGCTTCGAGCACATGTGGCGATCCTATTAAATATACAGGTATTGATCCACTGCACGGACCAGTTTAAAGTTTCATCACCAATACTGTAAGAGGATGATCGTATTCCACAGAATATACTGTAAGTCGCAAGAGACGCCCCCTGTGACCCTGTGTCGTTGTTTGAAACATGGTTTTTTTCTGCTGTAACACTCTTTGTACACTGCTATACATTTTGTTTTTCCGCCGTGACTTCAAGGTCTGTGTCAGGTTCTAAACTGACATTAAAGCGTTCTGATCTATTGCCTCTCGCAGAAAACTAGATGTCGCATGGTGTAAATCATGTTGTTTGTTGTTACTGTGCCAACCGTAACATGCCACACAAACTGATTTTAAATAAAAGACAGTTACAACATATGGAAACTGGAAGAGTTCGGCCGCGTTGTGGAAAGTTTCCAAACTGCTGTCTGAAAGTGATTGACAACCTCTACATTTAAACTTATCTGTCACAGTGATGGAATACCTGATGGCTCCGCATTCCCTTTCGACTGATTCCTCACATTTCAGTCACGTACGCGATCACTGTTTTGGTGCTATCTGTCCCCAGAAGGTGTTGTCCCTCCACCAATACTCTTTCTCCATCTCAAACAAGTGATGTCAGTCAATCATTATGTGGTAACCAACAGCGCACCAATGGACGGATGGGATGGAAAAGACACCCCCAATGTACTAAAATAATAAGCATTATAGTTGATTTTGTGCACAATTTTACCAGTTTTACAGTACTTTCAACACCGACCAATGATGTGAGAGCATGTTCCCAAATTTTAGTAGCCTAGCTAAACAACCACTTCCCCACTTTGCAAGCATCATTGTAAACGTGAATAGATGAGCAGTACATCCATGCATTGTTAATTCTTGAACACATCCATTATCAAAGTATATCAGACAGTGCTCTACATAATTCCAACACTTCGAGCATAGTGCTTAATTTACGATCTGTCTCTATGCTGATGGGAGTCACAGAGCATTCTCTCAGTCTTAGGGTAAAATTAGATACTTAACGACCCCCCTCCCCCTACCACTGTCACTGACCAACCCGCCCTGCAGCACCATTACCGATGTAATCTGCAATCGATCGACCAGAAGTAGACTGCTACATTCCACGTCTCGTGAATGAATGGAGCTTGCCGAGTCCTCACACATCCAAGTGCACAAGATTTCTCGAGATGCGCCCATATCGAGGAGGTTAGCACTCCTTATCGATGTATAGTAACAGATTTGAAAGCGCTGTGATGTAATAGCAGACGGTGAAGAAGAACTAGAAACGGGTGATTATTACGCGCGATGGAGATCCAGACTGATGGATTTCGAAGCATTTTTATGTAAATCAACCAAGCTATCAGTTTTAAAGTATTATTCCAGAGTCTAGGATCAGTAACTGGAAGGTATTGGTAAGAGAGAACATAAACACACGCATCCTAAGGCCACAACGTTCTGCACTTAAAACGGGCTATAATGTTAGGTCACTTGCGTTTCCGACCTATCATTCGTATGTAATGAACTACTGTTAATATTCCAATGTAAGAAATATATTTCAAGCGCATGACATACATCCATCTTCTCGGTTTCTGTACGATAAACTGTGTTATCGTACTCTAAAACGAAAAAACTACTTCCTTAAAGCATTGGCTCTGTGTGATACAAGCACAATTCTGCTTTCCAGAGATGTATAGCATCCACTGTTCACACTCGCTCATGCTTCAGAAATTATACTATGCCAGCATCACACCTATATAAAATGATGGTTAGCAACAGGGGATACATCTTACAAGGAACAGATAAACGCATCGCAGCAGCGTCTGACATGTGAAAATTACATTCCGCCAATAACTCTGTAAACAGCATATCTGCCATGCATATGTGTACACGGGAATTGCAGTGCCTCACAGGCACCTAACATCAACTTAGTTATGAAGCTGAAGTCTTTATTTTACACCCTTGATGCGACAGGGGGATGGAGTGTATCACATAAATCATAGTTCGTTTAGAGGAATGTGTCACGTTTCATCACACATGAGATGGAAGTCCTCTGGTGACCGACAGGTTTACCGTTAACGATAGCAAATAGACAGTGCCTTAAATCACATACAGAACATGTGGCTGTATACGAGTTGAACGCAGGCTATATCACACGACTGATGCGTTCTGACATAACAGCGGAAAAAATGACCTACAGCAACTTCTCCCTCTCTAGAGTGCGTCATCAGTCTACCACTAAATCGTACCTAATTACAGTTCCATCTCAATCGATCACCCCATCCACTCTCTGTCATCCTTTATCGCAGATGCATGTATATTTAGAAGTGGATAGTTCTCTGTCTTCCTGAAAAGCATCAAATACAGTAATCAACTCACATGTATCACTTGTACCTCAATAGACATAAAGTGGTGAAAAAATAATTAACTGCTTCCCTGATACCCTTCACCTCCATGTCGACGTCTTCTCGGATTACTCTTGGTGCCACATACTTGTTCCCATGTGCAAATTGCCATGTGCCAACCTGAAGATACGCAAGTACTTCCTCAATTTCCCTCACATTTCGGTGTATATTTCGTCAATTTATACCTATTCCCCTGTCATTTTTCGCAGTTATATCTAGCAATGTGCGGCTGTTTGCTGATGATGCTGCGGTGTACGGGAAGGTGTCGTCGTTGAGTGACTGTAGGAGGATAAAAGATGACTTGGATAGGATTTGTGATTGGTGTAAAGAATGGCAGCTAACTCTGAATATAGATAAATGTAGATTAATGCAGATGAATAGGAAAAACAATCCTGTAATGTTTGAATACCCCATTAGTAGTGTAGCGCTTGACACATTCACGTCGATTAAATATTTGGGCGTAACACTGCAGAGCGATATGAAGTGGGACAAGCATTTAATGGCAGTTGTGGGGAAGGCGGATAGTCGTCTTCGGTTCATTGGTAGAATTTTGGGAAGATGTGGTTCATCTGTAAAGGAGACCGCTTATAAAACAATAATACGACCTATTCTTGAGTACTGTTCGAGCGTTTGGGATCCCTATCAGGTCGGATTGAGGGAGGACATAGAAGCATTTCAGAGGCGAGCTGCTAGATTTGTTACTGGTAGGTTTGATCATCACACGAGTGTTACGGAAATGCTTCAGGAACTCGGGTGGGAGTCTCTAGAGGAAAGGAGGCGTTCTTTTCGTCAATCGCTACTGAGGAAATTTAGATATCCAGCATTTGAGGCTGACTGCAGTAATATTTTACTGCCGCCAACTTACATTTCACGGAAAGACCACAAAGATAAGAGAGGTTAGGGCTCGTACAGAGGCATATAGGCAGTCATTTTTTCCTCGTTCTGTTTGTGAGTGGAACAGGGAAAGAAGATGCTAGTTGTGGTACGAGGTACCCTCCACCAGGCATCGTATGGTGGATTGCGGAATATGTATGTAGATGTAGATGTTTATGTCAGTTCCATCCATGTCATCATGACATAACCTGTCGTTCTGTGTTCTAGAATTGCTTGTAAATGTAGTACAGCTGCTACCACCTAGCCCAAAATCGAGAGGCGTGGTATAGAACTGTACTTGATTGTATCCAGTTACTTCCACATTTGGAGAGCGTTTGCACATTTTTCTGTATATTTGTGTATATGTACGTGTAGGGGGTGCGTGATAGCTTTTCCTAGAGCATCAAGCTTATAAAGAATGTGTTTGTGTTCTGACATGTGCAAAACGGAATGGCTATGTCCATTCGTGAGGAAGGTATGGATTTGACGTCGAGTACTGTGACAGCAAAGGGAGTAGTATGTCAAGTCATAAGATTGGTACAGATATTTCTATTTCCAGAGCCAAAGCCGTCAACATGGTGTATTTCCGATACTTCGCTTGTTGTCGAATGTCGTTCAAGTGAGACCACGTTTGTAACATTTAGCTGTAAGTATAGGGATAAAATTTATATGTGACCGATTTCTTTGGATGATGATTCTACTTGTGCGTGCTTAGTGTGCAGCGACGGTGTCCTGTAGCGGTAATGATTCACTTTTCCCGTTAACGGCAGGAGCTGCCCAAATGGAAAGATCTGTTGGGAGTGTATGAATGTAGATGACTTAACTGTATCATCCTCTAGACGACCGAATACCAAACTAATACTTAGTATGTATTGTATAGCTTTTGTGGTCGCATGGAATTTCAGAAGATTGAATATGGACATGTGTTTGTGCTGGACGATTATTCCCTCCCTTGTAAATTGTTTGGTTGACTGCTTCTTAATATTATTTACTAGTAGTTACTGCTTCTCTAGACGTGAGAAACACCTTAGTTGACTTTGGAAATTATAGGGATGATCGGAATCTGTTACATCACTGACATCAGTATTCGTGAGTGGAAATATCAGTTTCCTCTATTTTTTTCGAGTTCCCACATAAATGTCCTCTCAGTCGTGACAAGTTTCTAGCTAGTCAGCAGTTTACAGCACGCTCCACCTAGCTAAAGTTTCGAGTTTGTAGAGAAATAATTTCCAGTCTATATCTTTGGAATTATGTCGTGCAAGCGATACTGCTATACAAGCGAAAATGCTATGTGCTTGATATGAAGAAACACTGCAAAAATAGTGTGATATTCTAGCGAACCTTGCGAAATTATGTATGTTATTGTAATCCCCGAGCCTGTACATGGGTGTAAAAAAAGCAAGAAGCAAGCAAGAACGTCTGGACCATAAACAGTAATGCATTTGTGCCGAGGAGAAACGAGTCCGAATTTATATAACAGTCCTGAGAGTGACTTTGGGCTTCTGAGGGCGCTCTGGTCATGTGTTGGGAGTGGATGACTTGTGACCATAAGCTACGGGAAAATATCTATTGTTGTGAGGAGTATATACAGTGCCATCAGTCTTTACGATATATGTACAACTGACGTAAAACGGGTGATTTTGTATGGCACAAGACACGAATTGTATGTTTACTACATCGACAAGGTACACGGTAATATATATATGGGTTTGAGATCAGTTTCACGCTCTAATATTCAAGCTCCTGTCATCAGTGGAGAGCAGTGTAAGAGCCTTTCCGTATTTGTAGGCCACATTCCAAGGTTTAATTGTCAGTGCAATATGACAAGGTGTGTAAAACAGATTTTTTTTTTTTTTTTTTTTTTTTTTGCCACTGAAAGTCTCGGGTGCAGAAAGCAAAAGAAAAGGCAGATGGTGCTTCCACACTGTTGGCATCAGTAATTTGAAGAGTATATTCGATAAGAGCTAATCATAAGGCTCCATTCATTTCACAAGACATTCTTTGTGGTGGGATACTGGTGTGTCTACAAACTGATTCGAACAAGATGGATGCTAGTTATCTATGGCAAGTTCTGAGAAAGCAAGTGTTTAAAGACAAGTTGAAGCAGACCATCGATCTCTGGCTGGGGTGCCGTCACTCATCCATCATTGTGACATTAGGACATCTCCAGACCAGTAGTTGTAGGATACCGAAAATTCCCACCATTTTTTTCTTCTGTAGGACAGTGCTTCGAATTCTGTTTGCGTGATTGGTCTAATTTCCCCCATCTTCACTTAGACAGTGCTCTCTTTCTAAACAACAAGAATGCTTTTACGATTAACGATGTTTTTGTGGGTGTGCATAGAGATGATGAAGGCTTTTAGCGGTGAGAACGTTTAACGTTTCTGAGGCATATGTTGACACAGGACGTCACGATTTCCAGGAAGGGAACACGTGATGTCCCATTAGGATTGCTAAGGAGAAAGCAGTCGATGTTAGAGCTGTGATGTCAGTATCCACAGGTTTTGCACGCACGGGCTAGACATAGCTTGAATGTGCCGTTAGGAGCATGAGGAGGGCTATTCTGGGCATAGATTTCTGCAGTGTCTACAAGGTTGAGTCACTCGGCAATTAGGTCTTCGCTGGACCACAGGTAGTGACAGGGATCACACCAGCAGTGGTGAACACATGCGCGCAGCAGAGGATAACTTGGCGCCTATTTACATAGACATATGACGTCAGTATAACACTCGAAGTACTTTAACTGTAATTGTGACTTTGAGATGTCGTCGGCAGCAGTGTGAGAGTAATGGCTTGTGCTGGCTTGCGTTCGGTGGTGGCTCGTGGTGGCATCGACTCGCGCACGCCCTTGGAGCGTCTGCACTCTACAAAAAGTTCTTCGCTCCCGCCTGGTCGCGTCAGAAACGATGCCTAGATGATCACGTATTTTGAGAGGAATTTCTCAGGTGTCAAGTATGAAAGGGATGCTGCCACCTCATACTTGAGGGACTGAAATGGGCACATGTTCGTGGCTTGGTCGTGGCGTCACTTCCGCAGGGGCACTGGTGCACCCTGACACAGGTTTTGGCATCGGGCATGGAGAGGCAGGATGTGTTTTTTTATTAGCGATCTTTTGTTTAAACTATATTCTATCGATTTCACCAACCAAAAGGATGCTGAAATTTGAGAAAAAACTACCCCATATATTTGAAGAATATAGATTTAATTAATTTGCACAAAGTTTTTATATCAACATGGTCTTAGTGGTACAATAGTTAAGTGGAGGGAATGTGTGAGTGGGTGACATGGACCAGAACAGCTGATAAAGTGCAGAACGCTAAGTTAATTTAAATAATTTTTAAGCAAAACGCAGTACAATAGTTTTAGGGGGTGGGTGACAGAGATGAATGCGCCAGAATTGGCCTTGAAAAGCATGTGAACTTCGAAAAGTGTACCAGAAAATGGTGAGAGGACATAACTGATTACTTAATTTGGTATCAAAGGCGGTATAACAGTTTAAGGAAATTGGGGGTGACATGGAAAACCACTTAATAGAACTATAGGTTAAGTGTCAACAAAGGCCCAAACACTAGGTTAAGACACCCAGAGTACTAAAACAAAAGTCTTCCTGATCAGATCATGAAGGCCCAAAGGTACCGACTGGCATCCGTGTCATCCTCAGCCCAAAGGCGTCACTGGATGCAGATATCAAGGGGCTTGTGGTCAGCACACTGCTCTCCTGGCCATATGTCAGTTTCTGAGACCAGAGACGCTACTTCTCAATCAAGTAGCTCCTCAGTTTGCCTCACAAGGACTGAGTGCACCCCACTTGGCAACAGCACTCGGCACACTGGATGATCTGATGGGAACTGGTGTTACCACTGTGGCAAACCGTCGACTACCCGGAGTACAGTGCCGAACATTAGGTTATGCTACATGTTTGCCTCATGTAATCACTACTTGCAAGACCTAGATGTTGCCAAATGCCGGTTGCTTTGGTTGAGCGGTTCTAGGTGCTTCAGTCCAGAACCGCGCAGCTGCTGCGGTTGCAGGATCAAATCCTGCCTCGGGCATGGATGTGTGTGATGTCCTTAGGTTAGTTGGGTTTCAGTAGTTCTAAGTCTAGGGGACTGATGACCTCAGATGTTAAGTCCCATAGTGCTTAGAGCCATTTGTTGCCAAACAGCAGAGAATGATGAGCAAGAGAAATCCAATCCCCACAAACTTAATTTTTTATAAATAAACAAGATACCTTTGACTTTCCTGTTATGATATCCTTCCTCTCCACCACCACCAGACTGCCATCTTGGATTACGGCGCAGAATGGACGACAGTGTACTCTGGTGGTAGTACTGTGTACTAGGTCAGTTGTACTCTGGACCTTGGGGTGAACATACTTGATGATGGTACTGCCTCTAATTGTTAAAATAAAGACTTGTGTCCAGTACAGGTTGAGTCCTCTTCCCACCATTTCCTAGGACGAGTTGGGGGTCAGATGACTTAGGTTAGTGGAGGTAGCCCAACTGCCCTTTCTTTCCCGCCATTTTTTTAGGTTAGTAGAGGTAGTATTGTCCTGAAGGAATTTGAACTTATCATCATTTTCTGTGGGGAGAGGGCGAGGGGGGGGGGGGGGTTTGCCAGTGGGTGAGAGGTTAATCAATTGATCAATTTAATTAAGTAGTCAATCAAATTGATAAGAGTGAGAGGAGCTATTCCAATAACAGAGGCCTGAAAGTGTACCTGTAGCAGAGAGGGGGAAAGAGGTTGGAGGGGAGGGGGCGAGGGGGGCAATTGGACAAGTGCCCGTCAATCAAAAGGAAATTGGGGTGGCATGGAAAATCACTTAACAGAACAATTGGTTAAATTCCTGTCAATCAAAGGAGAACAATAGGTTAAGTACCTGTCAATCAAAGGAGAACAATAGGTTTGCCGCTGAGTGCATACCTTCTCCTGATGCAGGCAATCCGCACTAACAAAATGTGTCACAAACTGCCTTGCCCACCTACTGACAGCTACCTGCTGCCACATACAGTAAAGACTCAATTAACCTGATTAATTGTTGTCAAAGTTCTTCAGAGACTCATTGACATTTCATTACCTTTCGAGCTCTAATGCATAATGTTTGGTGTTTATTAAAAAAAATTTAACGTATTAAAATCAAAAAAAATTTTTTTTGTTAAGAAATTAGGGACACACTTAACTGTGGTAAACTCATGGTGTCACACTCTGTTTTTCGAACCTTTTCAAATCTGTTTCCTTGGCCTGAAATGCTTCTGCATGAAATGGTCCTACCTCATTTTCTGCGCCTAGAGTTTCTACTGTTACATCTTGCCAGCCGGAGTGGCCGAGCGGTTCTAGGCGCTACAGCCTGGAACCGCGCGACTGCTACGGTCACAGGTTCGAATCCTGCCTCGGGCATGGAAGTGTGTGATGTCCTTATGTTAGTTAGGTTTAAGTAGTTCTAAGTTCTAGGGGACTGATGACCTCAGCAGTTAAGTCCCATAGTGGTCAGAGCCATTTGAACCATTTTTTTGTTACATCATCTTGCATTCCTGCTGTTCGTTTGCCTGCAATACATGTTCAATAACTTCCTCATCCAACATGATCATTACTGTCAGAAGTGATCCGCTTTTTCAATCATCGGCATCACGTGCCTTGCATTTGCGTATGTTTGTCGTTACGTCATTTATATCCTGGAAAACGGAATCATCCGGATAGGATCTTGAATTTTTGTTTCCCCGTTTCAGTATTCCGTTACCAACGTTTGTCCAGTGTTCCTGTCATTCAAATCCCACGCATCTACAACCATGTAACAACACTCATTTAAATTCATTTGCCTGAAACATGGCAAAACGACCTCTACGTTATCTTCATCAACAGATAACAACCTATGTATAAGATGTTGTCTATAAAGTCGATTTAATGTTTCACCAACACTTTGATCCATTGGTTGTAACAAGGATGTCACATTAGAAGGCAAAAATTTTACTGCAAACAATTCATTTTCTCCCTCTGGCATTTCAGCCGAAGGATGAGTCGCCTTATTATGCACTGAAATTAGAACTTTTCTTTGTTTACCAATTTCGTTATGAATTTGTTATGCTTTAATACCAGTCAGTGAATACTTTGGAGTGTATCAAGGTGGAATTTTTTATAAATCAAGCATCAGGTTTTTCTTCGGATTTTCCGATGAAGTGAAAAGGAATTTTATGAGTCGGAATAGCATTTGCTCTAAGTAATATTGTTACTCGCTCTTTACCGTAGTTTTATATCCTGGAGCTGAAGTATCTCGCCGAGAAGCTGAAGATTTTTACTGTTTTCCAATGTAATTCGGTTTCATCGGAATTGTGAATAAAATTCAAGTCATAGTCATTTCGTCCATTTCCTTTTTTTCAACCATCTTTACAAGAATTGGCTGCACCTACATTAGCTGACCTTCTTTCACCTCGTATTTCCAGTTCGCGAATACCATGACGAGGTTTAAACCATCCTTTACTTGTTACAAACGACTCGTTACTACCTGTTTTTTTTTTTATTTACCTGTAATGCCTTTCCACAGAACAAAGGACCAGATGTCGGTAGCCCAGTTGATCCTTTTTGAAAAAAACCAACAATACAAAGTTTCCCTCAAAAGTTAATTTTTCGGTTTTTTGATGACGTTTCAATGTTTAATCCCATCTTCGTTATCGAAGTTGCAGGTGTGTTTCAAAACTGAATCAGTTGTATTCTTCTTCATATCACTTTCCGTAGACGGACCTACACCATAGTTACCGGTTAACTTCCTGCTTTTTTTTAATGAATCAATAATGATTATTTTATCTTTAAGCGATAGAACACCACTTTGTTGCGCTTCGACACGGCGCAATGGCGCAGCGACTGGCAGCTAACTGAAACAGTAATGCAACGGGCGTGGCAGAGATGGCGCGGAGCGCGGGCGGTTAGAGCCAACGCGACATGTCTGTGCGCGCACACACTTTACTATACAGATTTCTGGTCGCGGTTGACAATCCGGATAATCGGCGAATCCGTATAGCTGAGATCCGGATAATCGAGTCTCCGCTCTACCACCAGAAACCTACCAAGGACTTGTCGAACCCATACCATGCGGGATCGCTGCTACGTTACGTTCCGAAGTCGGACCAACACACCATTCAGCACAGCTCTGGAAAGGGTGGAATAATCTCAACCAAACATGGTACACAAATGACTTACTATCAGGAGTCAACTACCGTGCTTGCAAGACACCCGTATCCTCTGTACCTGCGGTGGCAGGCATGTGGTACAAATACCTGAGCGCAACTATGGAATACCTGGAGCAATTTCAGTCTCGCGTGGAACACATGCTATTTTCTATGCAAAAAAGAATGTGAAGGTAAGACATCCCAGGAATTCTACTAGTGGAGGGTCGTGGGAGTGGGACTGGTGGGCGGATTGGCGGGGGAGGGGGGTGGAGGAGGGAGAAATCCGTTGTGGCAGAATATGTGGTAGAACGCATGAAGCAATTTCATTCAAATTTCATATTTATTTGACCTGCTATCTGGAAACAAAGCACATTTCTCACACTTAGCGATCTTAGAGATGGTGTGCCGGTGTGAAATGCAAAAATAATCGAAAACAACCCATACTAGAGCGGAATCCATGCGTTTCGAGGTAGCTGGGCTCACTGGTGGCTGAACTGCCGACATTTAACGCAAGACTGCGATAAATTGGTCAACGTGTTGTTTGAACTAAAATGTCACGCTCTTCTAAGAAGAATCCTTTGTAATTTGGAAATAGTAATTGCAAATAAATTATTTTTTTAATTTTTGACATTGAACTGAAGATTTATTGACATGCTGGATGAAGCACACTATCTCACGCTGGCAGTCATATATGGTCTACAGATAGACATGTAACATCTGGTGCTTCTAGGCAACTGAAATAGTAATCTTTATTATACATTATCGAATTATCCGATGCTACCAGTTGAGTCACAGATGTACTGTAGTGTACAGGCTGACAGCTACATTTCAAAGAGCAGAAATGCAAATCCACGAAAATTAAAACAGTATCAGTCTTTAATTACGCGAATAATGCATCATACCTAGCTTCAGCAATGTCGCAAAAACTCTGGAATAACGCTATGTGGAGATACAAAGAGGAACGATTAGAAAAGCTAAGTTTCGGGCAAACTGAATGGCAAACTACGATTTATTCGAAAGAAACTCTCAATCTTCAAGTTATCTACGAAGGAGCCCTGAACTGTTTGCTCATCTGCGTGAGATCCATGTCAGGTTGACTAATCGCGAACATAAGGTGTACAGAAAGAAGGGCGTCGCGAGCAGTCGCAGACGTGTTTATTCGTCAGTAGAGTGAAATATAAATGCTAAAAAATTGTAACCGGTAAGCAGTCCACTTATGTATCTATTTAAATGTGTTTAGGAAACTTCATCAACCGGTTATCAGTTTGGAAATACTGATTATTATTCAACATCTTACGTATAGCCTGCCTGAAGATAAAACCAGGCTAATAACGGCTTTCAGAAAGGTGAACATGCATCAGTTTTTCCCACGTTCTATCTGCAAATTCAATGGGAAAAATAGGAACGAACATTAAATATAGTAAAACCTTAAGTACTCTTCATCATACGGTTTGTAGTAATTCGAAGAGCATAGAAGGTTATGCGTGCACTGGGGGGAGGGGGGGGGGGGGGGGGGGGGGTGGGGTACCTCAACAAATCTGTTTTAACTGTCGCCCACATGCCTCATTAGTAAGTAATTCATCAATTTAAACATAATGAACAGCCTCCAGCCTCTTTGAAAATCTTCTTTTTTATTGTATATATCGAAATGCACCATCTTCCCATATTCTTGTCTAGGTAGAATTTCTTTTCTTCTTCTTTGGTGTTCCCAGTGACACTTCCGCCGAGATATGGGTATCGTTTTTTTGTATGATCCATGATACAATGACAGACATCGTCGTGCCATGTCTTTGCTTCTCAAAATATAAGTTTAGCATACTCCAGCTTCCTCTCTTGAGTACAACCTCTGACTGTCTTTGTTCGGAGATGAAAATATGTAAAACACAATCTCATTTCTTGTAGTATACAGTCTATGATACTGGTAACAAACATAAGCTGATTAAACTTTTTTGTAAACTTTAATCATTTATTTATTCTTCATTTATTTATTCTTTCTTCTATGTGTGAATCCCAAACATCTCAGACGTAGTGATTAGGTTCCTCTTCGAAATATTGAATTGCATCTTTGCTCTGATATCTTATCCTGATACCATTAGAGATGGATATAAATGATAAAAGGAGGACAAGTAGTTCAATAAACAAAATACAGACACCTATCGCTTGTTAGCAACGATTAAAGCAGGAATACAAATGTAAACTGTACCCATTAACAATCTGAAAACATAGCAAAGTTAGATAACCGAAACACAACTTCACATTTGCATCTTTATCAGTGACGTTGCAGTGATGTCGTGAACATAATAAAGCTCAATAGTTAAATAATTAAATCGTGGAAAGACCACACATTATAAACACCCTTAAGGGAGGCTGCTGCCTTTTACTAACTGGGCGTACGAAGTAACTATTCCTATGTTGCTCGACATCTGTAGAGCACAAAGTGGGGAAACTTTGTATTGCTATTAAACAATCGTAAAATTTACGACTCCAAAGGAAGTAATAATTTACAAGCTACACACTAGTTAATTACAACTGTTAGATCTCCAGTGACATTCTACATACAAAATAACATCAAAATATCATGTTTTATGCCCTGTAACGATAATTTTGCTGTTCAAAATTTTATACGGAAAGGGGTCATAATTTATTTTGTACACTAGTTACAAATTATTATAATTATTACACACAAAACGAGTAGAGAGATTTCTCCTTTAGACACTATTACTAGAATTAAAGGAAGGGCCTCGATGTGCTTTACAAGTTGCTCTTGACCAGTGGCTACATAACGTCGTCATTCTTCCTTTGCTAGGACAAAATTAGCGTACGTTTCTCCCTTGACTTTGTGTCGGTTCTACTGCTTCTGCTGAGGTGGAGTTCTCAGAGTGTTGCCTAGGCCAGAATGGATGCCTGGTGTGTTCAGACGACGCTCCATTGGTTTGTGCTACAGTCAGATCATGACTCAGCGATTTCATAAACTCTTTTCTGGACACTGATTGTTCATTTTTTTTAAATTTATCCATGCAATAAATGATATTTGTGCTTATAGATGAAATATTTGGCATTCCATAGAACATGCACAGTGGTTATCTTTTGTTTTCCTGTAGCAACAAATGTTGCTCGACGTCCGATCTAAGGTGTCACAGTCAAACCACCCATACTGTGCTAATACTAAGTATGGCCTATGTGATATTAATTAACATTTTTCCAACTGTGACTCCTTGATATTTCACCTAAGGTACCACAACAAGATAAATTTTAAGCGATACAACAAATATGCCCACTATTAGAAAAGGGGACACCATTACTAAACAGTCAGAATATTTACAATAGCACTAGTGTCAGCAAACCGCTGGTGTCAGGCAGTTTGGTGTCAGGTAATTTGTTGTTAACAACATATATTGCCATGGAGGTACTCAAAAGCACGTGTCACTCATGTGACCAAATTTATGGGAACCACGAAGAGATACCGACTGCAATCGTATATTTTAGGAGCGTTTAGTAACCTAGAGCTAACAAAAAACGTTAATGGGCGATTCATTCCCACTGGTGAAAAATGTCGTCAGTCATCTGGTAGCCATCACTTCTTTTAGAATGCACAGAGTGAGAGAACTACGAGACGTGACTTCGTTCATAACAACAATTTAGTGATTACTATGAAATGCGAGAGGAATTGGTGCAGTGTGGAATATCTTCACCAAGCAGTAGTTCTTTGGTTACTATCAGTATGTCAGTGAAGTCCGCAGCCACACAAACAGCTGACATTTTAACGCGCTTTTCGTTGCCCGTCTATTCTAATAGGTGAGCTACAGTACAAGATCTTTAATAATTACAGATTCATTTACGTACTTTGAACAGTTATTTCTGTATATAAAAATAGTAGTTGTTTATAATGGTTCGACGACAAGCGAATCACGTTTCATATTCCTTTGTTCTTGATTTTAGTTTCAAGCTCTGTTAACGTCAGTCTAGTGTTTAACTGTTACAGACAGATATTTCCGTAGAAACACGGTTTGACAGCGGAATCTGATTGATATGAATATTCGGAGTAATTCCAGCAACTAAATCTAGATTACAGACGTCATTTGATCTCTCCCGCATTTCCGACTGTCAGCATATGCTCACAAATGTTCATAATATCCACCGAAACATAAGTCGCAGATTTCACTATAATGTAACTGAGTTTACGGTGCCACTTTAGCTGTTTGTACACAAAGTGTATTAAATGTGGAGCGCATGTTGGCAATGATGGGGAGTGTCCGAAGTTAGAAACAGTTGCATCTATCACAAAAATAATTTCACGTGTCACCATAGTGAAGTGTAGTAACTGTCGTGTAATCTTAGAACTCGTGCTATGCTGCAAATCAGTTATCACCACTTACTTTATCAGTCCACCTTATTTTCAACGTTCTCCTGTAGCACTCAGATACTTCGATTCTCTTCTGTTCCGGGTTATTATCACAGAAAAACCAAAATTTTATACAATATAGGATTCTGTAATGAGAAATAATAATTATAAAGCCCCGAACATGTTTTGTACTTTTCCAGTTTCAACTCGTTTCAAGAAATGGCGGTTTACGTCTACAACGGCAAGGTTAAACATTCAAAAATATCTGATGCTGTTTTGCAGCCTGTTTGTGGTTCGGTTGTGATTAACAACTCTTGCGAGAAGTCAGTGATGAAGTCAGTTTCAGATCTGACAATAACTGAAACATGAACACAGAAATACACTTACCCCAGTCGTAGTAGCATTTGAAAACAGAATATCATGAGATGTATCTTGTACTCCTGTTATACAGTTTGTGTGACGCTTCGATATCATTGAAAAAATTTGTCAATAAGTGACTTGTTGCTATCTTAATTCTGCGGATCAGTCTAAATCATGATAATTTGATCCGTAAGACAGGCGCACAATTAAACTTTCATATTTCACCTTAATGTTCGGTTCAAATTTTTCTCGAAGTTCGGAAAAATACGCAGTAGTGATTTTGTTTATTTTTATTTATTCCTGCACTGATTTTGATCACTTAGTCCATGCAGCAATGTTGTTAACAAACAACATATGGATGTGATCTTCTACAAGCGGGAGCTAATAGGTTACAGCATACTAATATTTCCGAAGCAGTATCGTATACAACAAATTTCACATGCGAGTTGGCGCAATCAGTAAAGCACTCGAGTCAGTTTTGGGGGTAGAGAGTTGCTAGTAACCGCCCCGCCATCCAAATTTTGCTTATCCGTGATGTCCCTAAATCGATTAAGTGAATGCAGGCGGCATTACTTTCCCCGTTCTTCTCCAAACCGAGTTTGATCTCCGTCCCTAACATCGTACAGTAGAGGTCGACCTGACCTTCCTTCCTTTTGAAATACATTTTACATCAAGAACTTGAGCGTCTGTATCAAATCTGACGGAAACAGTGTGAAGGGTTTGCTGCAGTGGTAAAATGTGCAGTTGTTGCGTTGTTGAACTAGGAGGTGTTAAGTAACATTGTTGCTGTGATCATAAACGTCCCGAAAGGGCGGGGTGACTTCCCCGCTCCCCGGAATGGAAAGTACAGAGTGTACTACTTCATTTCCAAACTTATTGACCATTTTGTAGGATACCGGTACATGTCAGATTAAATCAAATAATGATATAATTTCGGATCGTCAGCTGCAAAATGTGCTACAACTCTAATGGTATTAATAATAAAGAAAGATGTACTTTGCAGATAGTCATGAAATTATGCTCACCTTTCAAGTATCAAAGTAATCTTTTTATAACCAATATTTGATGGCTAACCATCGATTTTCTGGAATATAATAAGTTTTTTTTGTCACTTATAAAATTTAGTTAGGCATATCTCTAAATTGACCAACTCAGTTGTATCTTCAACGGTAATTTGAGAGTCTTGACTCCTCCACCAAAATAAATGTCTGCGAACGTCCATTGTTCTGAGCAAATGCAGATATCGAAGATTATATTTGAGGTTCTCACACACTTCTTAACGTACTCAGTCAGCGTTATTTCTCTACGTGTGAAGTTGCGAGTCAATTCTAAACGCTTTTTTGCGAAACTACGGTCATCTGTTTTCATTGCTATAACTACTGAGGGCATTTGGCTATTCGTCAATCACGAAATCCGAACAAATGAGATGAGCTTAACGTACGGAATTTTTTTCTGCAGCAATCTTTACTATGAATTGCGACTCACAAAGGTAACTGTCGACAAAATAATTAAAATTAAGAGAAGAAACCTGTGTCTCTGTTGAAAGTCAGTCAGCCATTTCGACATTTTCCTTCAAGCTGTCGGGGCATCAGATATGCAAACTTGTTTTTGTCTTTATCGTATTCGACAGTTTTATGATTTTCTAAGATTTATCCAGAGCAATATGATGGAAATTTACATCCTGTTCATCTGAGTCCACAGCTCTGTATGTTCTAGTGGTGGGCAGGAAATCGCGTATATGTTCGAAATCATAGTGATTGAGAAGTCACAGATATCACAATAACAACTTTACAGAATCTAATTGCGATTTCAGTCACTATTAGTAGTCGCAAGTAGCATTTCACGTGCAACGCCATGTGCCGAATTTAGTACTACTTTCTGTAAACCTGGTGTCATGCTATGGAATCAGCGATTTCTGTGACAAGTCGCGACTAAAAGTCGTAAATAGCAACTAAAAGCGCAGTTAACAGTACCATCTGTTGACCAAAGTTCGTACTACGCTCTTTCTCTGCGTTTCGCTATCGAGTCCAACTGCGATTTCTGTGACAAATCAGAACTAGAAGTCGCAAGTAGCAACTAAAAAGAGTAGTTAACATTCTTTGCCTAGTATGTTGCTTGATACGCGGGACTCCATGTTCTCGCTGTACGTTTTGCGTCAGCAACATTACGTTGATAATATTTGTCGACCTCAAGGTGATTTAAGTGCGAAACTAGTCCGAAATAATGAGAATTATTGACATAAAGCTTTTGCGATTTTTAGAATGTCGTTCTGATATTGTAAAAGATTAGCTACAGATACTGGAAAAGTGTGTGTCGTGCTTTTTTGTAGCTAGATTATTCAACTTTTTTATTTTGATGTAGAAATAGAGTTCGAGCAGATGAGCCTCATTCGTGTACGTAACAAGAGATCGGAATCTGGGTTGCCGGCACACAGATCATGATAGATTAATCAGTAAAAAAGATGATTATTCTACGGCTTCAAGACTATTTCGTAAATGAGACAAAAGAATCAACAATATGAGGAATTCTTTCCCCCAAAGAATTGTTACTTTTTAATCTGATTACTAAAATGGTGTTACGTTGAGCACTTTATACGCTTCTCCGTCCTACATTTCCGCTATTATAAATTCCAAGGATAAGAAATTCTTTTCGAAGCAATTCTATACTCGGACAGAAAAATATCCGCCGCAAACATAGCTGTTGTCAGTAGCGTCGCATTTATTGATCAGTTTTCTCTGGCCTCAGAGCTGTTGAGAAGGCCTCTCCATGTACACCGTTAATGTCTTAAAAATAACGTATGTAAGCTGGCAATTCGTTCTGGTCCTGTAGAGCAACAGGTACTCAGCCATGAGTGCACAACAGGCGTCACGGAACTTCATAAAATGCAGAAATCCACACAGATACTCTTTGAAGTACAGGGCAGACTGTGCTTAGCCTAGTAGCAAATGTAGACTTTCTTCCCATTATAGAAACGTATGGGGTCCTGGAAGAGAGACGGCTTATATTCTCATGTGTGTCTTGCAATTAGTTTCATTTTGTCTTGCCGCTTCGACGGCAAAGATACGCAGAGAGCTTAAGCGTATTTTAAGATTCTTCAATTAACACTTGTTTTTGAAACTTTGTAAGAAGACTTTCGCGGGATAATTGGCCATTTCATACATCAGAACTGGAAAATAGTGAGCAAATGCATGTTTCGCGGGATAACAATCCGAGCTGCGGGGGTCGAACTCGGCTATAACAAGGGAAGCAACAACGCGGCTCAACTCCTGTTAGCATCCATTAAGCAATTGAGCAAAATCCACAGTGAAGAGGATATTATCAGTGGAAGCAGAATAGCTCTGAAGACAGATACTGGATGTTGGATAACACGTAATATGAATGAGTTCGCATTTACAGTGAAGAAGCTACCTTAAGGGCAATTATATCAATGTCGTGACTCATCAGTTAAACTCATGTTTGTCATGTGGTGCAATGTGCTATTATATTTACGATGAGTCATCATGAATTATTGTTAGATATAATTACACCGCATACAGCTACACAGTAGCTAAAATCGACCTGCAAGAAGCAGATTACAAATTTACGACCGATGCTGCCCTTCCTCCTATCTTGGATCTCATTATTACGGTCGTGGAGTGCGCTGAATAAACCGGATTCTTTCTCGTAGGGCCGACCGGAGTGGCCGTGAGGCTCGAGGCGCTACAGTCTGGAGCCGAGCGACCGCTCCGGTCGCAGGTTCGAATCCTGCCTGTGCGTGGTGTCCTTAGGTTAGTTAGGTTTAATTAGTTCTAAGTTCTAGGCGACTAATGATCTCAGAAGTTAAGTCGCATAGTGCTCAGAGCCATTTGAACCATTTTTTTTCTCGTGGGCAGGTGATAGTCTTGTCAGATGTAGCCGACAAAGCTGGGAGCGCTCGCGGCCAGACTAGTAGGAGTGGCGTGTACAGGATGAGAAAGGACTACGAATACAAAATTCTGCTGTATTTAGAGGTGATGCCCCGGTTGTAGTTTCCCAACTAGTGGTCGGTCAGGGTTTTAATACCAGTGAAGTTCAGAGACGGTGTTCCAACTACCGTGTCATGAATATTGTCTCAGAGACAACAACGCACGGATGTGAAAAATGATTGCGTAACATGCTCAAAACAACCGCGCATTTCTAAAATAATGGCTACAGGTTCAACCAAACGGGCTGAGCATTTCAGACAATGCGAGGTCTACCAGTCTCCCATTGGTCTGGCCTACGGGATCCTTTTTCCAAGTTGATATCCATCAGGACTTTGAAATGTGACATGTTTTGCTCCTCCCTGCAAACTGTTCTGGATGCAGACGGCTTGATGCTCGATTTTTGCACACTGCCTCACCGTAAATGTGGTGTACGTCAGCGCACCCGGTTAGAATGTAGTCAGGCATAAAAAAATGGTTCAAATGGCTCTGAGCACTATGCGACTTAACTTCTGAGGTCATCAGTCGCCTATAACTTAAAACTAATTAATCCTAACTAACCTAAGGACATCACACACATCCATGCCCGAGGCGGGATTCGAACCTGCGACCGTAGCAGTCGCTCGGTTCCAGATTGTAGCACCTAGAACCGCACGGCCACTCCGGCCGGCAGGCATCAAGAAGCTGTAAACATCAATAGAAAGTTTTATGTAAACACAGCGTAACGTAAACGATAATAAAGAGATTGCATGTCCGGGGACGTGGACAGTGCTGAGAGTAATGAAAATTGACATTTCCCAGCAGTAAGATGTAATTGGGTATCAAATCAGGTTGCAGTGGCAACGTGTTGCGTACGAAACACTGAAAGCGACTGAGGACGTTGGCCTAAAGTAGGCGGAGCTGGTCTCACATGAAAGAGTGTTTCTTTTTATCTCTTCTAATAACTCAACAAATTTGTATACGTCGTTTTTTACATTCCATGTATGTCTCAGAAAGAGGAAGACATGTAAACCGGGAATGCTCTGCTGTTCTTACTGGTAGAACATTACAGAAATAAATTATCGTTCAATTGACTATCCAGTGCAACAATAACACAAACTGGACACATATTTTTTTTATATTGATCAAGACTTGTCGGAGGCGTTTCCCTTTTGGAACAATGTAATTATACTGATGCGTATCTTCGTTGTATGGCAAACGGTGGAAACCCCTCCCAAGTACTCCAATTGGGATCCCTCCATCCCTTCACCAGACCACCTGGCATTTGACTGAGAAGGCCATCAATATCCAATCGGTCATTGCACGATTGGCCTTTTGTATGTTTACGAGTAGCGAAAAAAATGGCTCTGAGCACTATGGGACTTAACATCTTAGGTCATCAGTCCCCTAGAACTTAGAACTACTTAAACCTAACTAACCTAAGGACATCACACACATCCATGCCCGAGGCAGGATTCGAACCTGCGACCGTAGCAGTCCCGCGGTTCCGGACTGAGCGCCTAGAACCGCGAGACCACCGCGGCCGGCTACGAGTAGCGAACAGAAGGCATTATAATAAACTAAAAAGTAACTGCATGAGTTGAAGTTACATAACAATTATCGTCTGGTGCGCATGGGAAGCATTATAATCTATCCATTATGTCCACTTATCTAAATTTGCAAGGAACACTAGCAAGAAAAATGAAACCTGTCCCCTTTGTCCATTCATCAACCTTGGCAGGAACACTAGCACCGTCTGAGCTTTTTATATTTAGTTCTGAAAGGAAAAACCTATATTTATTGCGGTCCGGTGTTTAAATTTTCACGTAATTCGTTGTCAGCTTTTTCGGACTGTATTACATACGATTACATTCTATGAGTAATAATTACATTCAAGGAGTTAATTAATGAAAGATGTGAAAGTATGTCTAACACCAGGCTCGTAATGTGTACCGATTTTGCGAAGCCAGAATTTAAATTCACATTGTCGTCATGTAGACGCTGCAAACTTGCGTAGGACGTTGTCGGAGTCGATAATTGTTGCAAAGAACAGCCTTTAAATAAACAAAGCGTAGAAATATTGTTTAAGGAAGGAGGGAGGGAGGGAAGAAAGGAAGGAAGATTTGGTTTTAACGTCCCGTCGGCGTCAAAGTCATTAAAACGGAGCACATGCTCTTATTGTGTCAAGGATAGGGTAGGAAATCGACCGTGCCTTTTCAAAGGAAACTGCTCTGCACTTCTGACTCACAGTCGTAAGTTTTGCTTACTCACAGTCGTAAGTTTTGCCTCCAGAGTCATTATTGGACTGGATTCTGCTTGTGTTTGAGTAATACGTAATTTATAACAGCAACAGGCGTTATTAAATAAAGGGTGTATCAAAAGAATCATCTGATTTTTAAAAAAATCGTAACGATTATGCTATTAAATATATGTGAGCGAACAACACACTGCTGGAAAGAGCAAACTAAGTAGCTGCAGTGTGGGCCAACTTCAGTTCTAGTAAAAATGGTGTCGGGACAACAGAAAGCGTTTTGTGTTCTACGTTTTGCGCAATGGGGGTCAGTCGTAACTGTTCAGCGCGACTATCGCATTAGGTACGAGTGTATCCTCCTACAGCAAAGAGCATTCGACGATGGCATGAATAATTCCGAGAAACAGGTTGTTTGTGTAAAGGCAAATCGCCGGGCCGTCACCGAGTGTCTGACACAGACGTCGAACGCAGCCGCCATAGTTTCACAAAGTGTCCGCAGAAATCCGTTCGCCGTGCAGCTCGACAACTCAACATGCCCTCGATGTCCGTCTGCCGTGTGATGCAACGACGTTTACACGTGAAACCATACAAAATTAAGCTACTGCAAGCTCTTCGTGAAGGTGACAAACAGCAACGTATGGAGTTCTGTAATTTCTTTCTTGGCAAGATGGAGACTGACAGCTTTCTTCCACGCTTAGTGTTTAGTGGCGAGGCAATATTCCATTTAAATGGAAAGGTGAAGCGACACAACGTCTTAATATGGGATACGGAACAACCACATGACGCTGTACAAATTGAGAGGGACTCTCCAAAATTTAATGTGTTTTGTGCAGTTTCATGGGAAAAGGTCTATGGCCCATTTTTATTTGCTGAGAACACTGTTACAGGAAGCACATGTCTCGATACGCTTGAGAACTTTTCTTTTCCACAGTTGGAGACTAATTCTAACAGCTTCAATTACCAACAGGATGGGGCGCCACCACACTGGGATCTGAAGTGCGAGAATTTTTAAATCATAGATGATTGAACGACGGATCGGTTGGACTGGACCAAATGATTCAGCATTGTATTACTGACCTTCAAGGTCACTGAACCTGACTGTGTGTGATTATTTCTTGTGGGGGTTTATAAAAGACTCCCTTTATGTGCGTCCATTACCGACAATGAATGAACTGAGACATCGCATAACAGCAGCTGTGGTAGCTGTAACTCAAGACATTCTCGTTGCGCTGTGGGAAATATTTGAATACCGCATTGGCATATGCCGTGCGTGTCAACAGGGGCATAATCAACACCTATGAAAAGGCATGATAAAAAACTTCATGAGTTTCCTGTTCGTCAAAGAACAAAATCAGTTGTATATGTTTATTAGTTTAATACACCCCTTATCAATAAGGCCCACTGACTTTCGATTGCACGAAACAGCTATCCTTTGTTATCTCTACTTGTCTCTACCAATTCAGTACGAACCACAAAGCCAATGCATAGCGGCTACAGTGTGTGAGGAAGACAGACATTGCTCCTTCCACATCATACGTCTCTCCAAGACAATCTTTCTTCCAGACTGAGATTTTTTTTTCTCTTTCCTCTTAATTCTCCTCATGACTCAATAAGTAGTATACAAATAGTAACTTCATACCAGGGACCTTTTTATCCAGTAATGGACTAATAAGCCGAATATTAGCGAAAAATGTATTTTTTCTTTACTGTTATTTCGTTTCCTCACCCCAAACACGTCAGCAATAAAATTACATTCACTGTTCAATGTGAGTATTTGAAAACATGTAGGAGCGGCTTTAAAATATCGAAATGACGAAGAATACGCGTCTTTCAAAAAGTAAAATAAAATGTGACATGCTTGAATGAAAATCCAGATTCATCTGTTGAAGTAACCATTGTTTCATTTGTTGGTGACGGTGGTGGTTTGTGGTTTAGTGACTATCAGATGGTCTTCATGATGCTCTCTGTACTCGCTTGTTCTGTGTCCCAGAAATACCAGACCATCCCCTGAGAAGATCGACGCCTCCATCCGAATTGCATTTCAGGACAGATCTGCATCCTCCTCGGCCCTGGCGTAACAGTGGTACAATGTACCACACTGTGCTCTATCATGGCCGTTTATTGCGGCATGGGCTATGTGCGAGTTGTTCATTTCTCTGAATGTACAGAAATATGCTAGACGCCAATGGTGTATGGAACACTGTCACTGGGGATAGGAATGACATCAAATAGTGTTTCCAGAAGAATCAAGATTCTGTTTGAGAATGATGGCCGAATTTCGGTTCACTGCAGGCAGAGGGAGCGGCATCACAGTGACTGCATTCGCATAAGACATAGAGCACCAGCTCGAGGCCTTATTGTGTGTGGTGATATTGGGTAGAACCACAAATCACAGTTGGTGCATGTCCAGGGCACTGTGACCAGTGTGACGTAAGTGAATGACGTCCTGTGACTCGTAGCCATACCCTTTCTGCACAACACGCCAGATGCCTTTTTCAGCAAGACAATGCACAACCACCTGTATGTCAGACTTTTCCCTGGCCCGCCAAATCACCAGATGTGTCGCCAATCGAAAATACGTGGGATATGGTGAAACAACGTTTGCAGCACTGTGACGCAATGCCAGCCACCGCAGGTTTTCCTTGGAACCAGTTGAATACAGCATGTATGGCTATACCACAGGACGCCATTCGCACCTTATACGCATCGATGCCATCGCAAATGGAACAAGTTATCAGGGCCTATGCCAGACTTTGTGCATGCAAGGCAATGGGACACATGCTGAACGCAGGTGACTGAAATGCTAATCATTTCTGCAGAACATTCTAATGTACATGTCCTGTGGAAATGAACGTCCTATATCTAGTCATTCCAGGTCTTCTGTTTTTTTCTGAATGCGAGCATATACCGTGTGACCAAAAAGTCAGTATAAATTGGAAAACTGAGTAAATCACGGAATAATGTAGATAGAGAGGTACAAATTGACACACATACTTGGAATGACATGCGGTTTTATTAGAACCAAAAAAATACAAAAGTTCAAAAAATGTCCGACAGATGGCGCTTCATCTGATCAGAATAGCAATAATTAGCATAACAAAGTAAGACAAAGCAAAGATGATGTTCTTTACAGAAAATGCTCAATATGTCCACCATCATTCCTCAACAATAGTCCACCATCATTCCTCAACAATAGCTGTAGTCGAGGAATAATGTTGTGAACAGCACTGTAAAGCATGTCCGGAGTTATGGTGAGGCATTGGCGTCGGATGTTGTCTTTCAGCATCCGTAGAAATGTCGGTCGATCACGATACACTTGCGTCTTCAGGTAACCCCAAAGCCAATAATCGCACGGACTGAGGTCTGGGGACCTGGGAGGGCAAGCATGACGAAAGAGGCGGCTGAGTACACGATCATCACCAAACGACACGCGCAAGAGATCTTTCACGCGTCTAGCAATATGGGGTGGAGCGCCATCCTGCATAAACATCGTACGTTCCAGCAGGTGTTTATCAGCCAGGCTGAGGATGATGCGATTCTATAACATATCGGCGTACTTCTCACCAGTCACGGTAGCAGTTTTGCTGTTTAGCGCCATCTGTCGGACATTTTGTGAACTTGGTTTTTTTTTTTTTTGTTCTAATAGAACCCCATGTCATTCCAAGCATGTGTGTCAAATTTTACCTCTCTATCTACATTATTCCGTGGTTTATTAAGTTTTCAAATTTATACAGACTTTTTGAAGGAACTGAAATGTTACATACATTTTCATGCAGACTGATATTTACAGAATATACTTGTGTGCATATGGCGTTGTACACATATATGGTCCATGACAGAACACCAGGTTACTGAAGATGAAGAGAGCCTTATACAAAACACAGGGTATCTACAACAAAACATGTCTGTCCACCTCCATCAAAATTCGTCACTACAATACCGTAATAAAAACCAGAGGTGCTACACGCTTGCGAGACAATGACGCTACACACAAAGTGCGACCTAGAGAAGAACCTCACAGACGAAAGAAATATTATCAGGAAAATTATTGGGCCAAGACTCACAGATGAACAATACAGACTTCACTCCAGAGACACCACAGAAAAGTTGTCCAACATCGCAGCGGACATCAGAAAAAGGCGACTAAAATTTTACAGCCACATCAGGAGACTCACCAACAGGATACTCACACAACATACAGAGGCTCAAAGCCACTACACCTTGGATGGCACAAGTCAAAATTGATCTGGAAAAAGTACAGATAGATTCAGCGGATATCACAGACAAAAGCGTCTAAGACTCAAAATACACAAGTGGGAAGTAATGTCAGAGAAGAGAGCACCAAAAACCCAGAGACCAAAGTGGACCGAAGAAAGGAGAACGGCCTTTAGCGATCGAATGAAAGAGTACTGGAAGAACAAGAAGAACAAGTAGTCATAAATGCTTCGCGTAGTCTGATAAAGGCCTGTAACATGTGTAATAATATGTATGACATGACTGTAAAGGGTTATAACAGATGATGGTAGCTTTAGGAGATGGATGTGAGGTAGTAAGAGTATAGGACCGAAGTGTCGGTGAGGCGATAGTATGAAATAATGGACAGAGTGGTGGACCAATGTTGTGGTGGAGGGAAGAGTAGGGTGGATGAATATTGAGCGGGTTTCGTTGTATGAAGAGCAAGTTTCATTGCGACAGTGTGCGTGTGTGTGTGTGTGTGTGTGTGTGTGTGTGTGTGTGTGTGTCTGTGGCTAAATAAATCGCTATTCGTTTACTTTTCACTCTTCGATATGAAATTTTCCTGTGGTAAAGTGAGAGAGAGCTGGTTAACATTCCCTCGCGTGCGTCAGCCTCTGTCCGGGTCGCTGTTTCCCCCGTGCCAGCAGCCAGCAGCAGCGCCAGCCCCGGCAACTCGCTCTGCCTCGCCCGACCCTCCCACGCAGCAGCGCCAGCAGCAGCCACCCCCTCACCGCAGCCTCGCTTCCCTTTCCGCAGGCTCGCCAGTCGGCATGGCGCGGGCAGCCGCCGCCAG
This sequence comes from Schistocerca serialis cubense, assembly GCF_023864345.2. Taxonomy (NCBI): domain Eukaryota; kingdom Metazoa; phylum Arthropoda; class Insecta; order Orthoptera; family Acrididae; genus Schistocerca; species Schistocerca serialis. The sequence continues at coordinate 913,754,931 of NC_064641.1, read as the reverse complement.
CATCACCACCATCGTCCACCGCACGCGCACGACAATAACCCGGCTGGGACCGCACTAACCGCCCCAGCCGCTCCGCTCTGTGATACGCCAGCAATAATATACCACAGCCGTCGACAGCAATAACGAGCTACTCCTGTCCGAGCCGCCAGATACCGGTGTATTTTTTATTGGAATTGTTGTAAGGAAGCGACTTTAGCAATAAAGCGGAGCAGATCCGCAGAGAGTGACTATTTTTTTGGGAAGTCGCGGACCGGCCGCCGTCGACTGAGCGAACAGCCGAGGAGGAGCCGAGGAGTTCTCGCAGCCGCCACCATCAGCGCCACCAGCAGCAAGATGGCGTTCGCAGCGGCCCGCATGATACTCAAGGACAAGCGGCGGAAGACGTCCAAGGAGGACTTCGCGCCGCGAAACAGGAGCAAGGTATCCGGCGCCGTTCAGTCAGCCTCCCTGCTTGCTGCTTAAAACCCGATCTGAACAAATTCTTCCGTCATAGCGTTGACGTAGTGGATCCAGGGTTCAGTTCTGGGGGGACTTCACAGTTTGTCACTACATCCCCTGCCCCACCAATTTTAAAGAGCCACAATGAAATACGATTTTAATAATGACAATAATAACAAATTCATTAGTTAAAATAAAACCTATCAAATGCATTAATATAATAATAATAATAATTTTTTACCTCGGTGCTCTATTACAAAAACTGAGGTACATCACAGATCTTAATGTAATCTTATAAAAAGGTGAGCCAACTAAGCTAGAAGGTTCATACACCACTCCTTTTTATCGACCATCTTTACAAAACTCTCTTCCTATCCACATTACTTACAGGAACAATCCCGTCCATTTCATAAAATTCTTGTTTTGGCATATGAATAGGACTAGAGATCAACTTTCTCTCATTTATCAAAAATAGTGAAAATGTAGAAACAAATCAATCATCAGTCAAATATTTCATTGTTCAAGGACTAGCATCGACAGTATTATTATTTTATATGTTATTGATTTAAGTAAACGATCTGACAGGATGAGAAAGAGAACTCGTTCCATCTATAATAACCAGACTTATATTATTATAAAAAAATTGAGCTTCTCAATTTTAGTTTTGATTTCAGAAAATTATAGGAGCATCAAGATGAATTAATTATTTAATGTTAGTAACGTTACAAAAATTGCACCTACAGTAGTTTTATCATACTCCATTCAGTTTAAAATATATACTTTTATTAGTACTATTTTAAGAATGATTATTCGACCATTAGGAGGTAAAACAACACTACAACAACTTTTAAAATATTTATGAACTATTTAGGGTGAATAATTAGATCAGTAATTGTTAGAGAATATGGTTGAGAACTGTTTTTCATTACTTATTCCTTAATAAGACTAATTACAGTTTTATTAATGAAACAAATAAATTTTTTTAGAAGTCAAATTTACTCAGAAAACAGAAAACAAAAATAATGGAAAACAAATTTATAACATTCTCATCACTATTGTCATTAGGTGAATTACTATCTTCTCTTGAATTTTCACCAAAATAAATTGTTATACAATCACTTACAGAAAATTATATAACAAGTGCAATAGCAATTCCAGTAATATTAATAACTATTAAACAATACAATTCTATGTCAATTAGATTTTCAGCCCTTATTGTATCTTGTACAGAAAATTCTGAACAATTAGAATTAAATCTCAAAAATCAGTGTCTTCATCACTGATACATGACATGTTATACATGAACTCGGTTCAAGGCAAGATGCTTTGACATAATCTCCAAGAGACTGGAATTCGCAGAAGTGAGACATTTCAAAATAATTCTACTGAAAATTTGAAAAGTGTTTGCCATGCAATTGACTTAATCGCTGTATTACGATCAAACTCCCACAATGTGATATTCTGCACAGTATAAAATCGAAGTCTCCATTCACCATTATCAGAATTTCACTTACAGTACATCGGAAACAAGATACTACTTTAGCCTTTACCTCTGAATGATATGAGGAGGTGCCAATACAAATATTCACACTCGTCCATTTAGCCAAATGAAATTACAGTTATGGATAAAATAATGTAGCTGTCTGTAGCCCTCCATCTACAACTGCCTTTACGTTGTTCTAGTTCGTTTTGCATAGTTTTTTCTGTAATACCCACGTACAAGGCTCCACAACGCTTCCAGCCATGGAAGTTTACTGTTACTCTCTTATTTGGTTTTAGTCGTTCTAGCTACGTTACTGCCTTGCGTGAGTCAATGAGGAGACTGTTCTGTCCCGACTACTACTTCCTGTGCTACTTGCAAACAGAAGTATTTTTCTGACAGGTTTTGTATACAAACTAATGAGCCAAACATTATGAACACTTCTTTAATAGGTCGTTGGTCCACCTCTGCAACACAATATAGAAGTACTTCTACATTTCACAGATTTCTCAAGTCTACGTACAGGTCATGCAATTCCCTTAAATTAGCAGCCAGTGTCGTTTGTGGGTGCGGAGCTGGCACCCGATATCTTCCAAACGTGTTCCATCAGGTTCAGATCAGGCGAATTTGGTGGCTGTGACATGACCGTCAGTCTACTATCATGCCTCTCTAACCACAGCAGCGGGATTCTGGCTTGTGACATCAACTGTTATCCTGGTGGAAAATGTCCTCACCGTCGAGCAGGAAGGTGCGCAGTGTTCACTTACGTGGTGCCACTAGCACAGGTCCCATGGAATCCCAAGACAATTTTGTCCATAGCATTATACTGTCGCCACCGATTTGCATCTGTCACGCGGTGTGTGTTTTATCAGTTCTTCGCCTGCATGAAGATGTGTTAGGGCACGACCTTCGATCTGATGTAACGAGAAACGTGATTCATATGAGCAGGTCACTAGTTTCCATTAGTGCATGGTTCAATCTCGATGACTACGTGTCCACTGTTATCATAATTGATGTCGTTGGATCAACATGGGATCAGATAACATTCGTCTTATCCGACGCCTCATGTTCAACAATGTGCACGAAAAGGCCTACTCCGAAACAGCACCAGCACTGTAATCCGCCCATAGATGCAAACCCCAGTAGCTTGCGAACAACCGACTAGCTCTGCCATGTCCGAAATTCTCGTTAGCACATGCGGACCCATAACCATCTGCTCTTTCTCGAAGTTGTAGCGGATTTTCTCATTTTCGTCCCGTGTCGTTGCTAAAATTATTCTCCATTCCTCTCTACTCCTCTTATCTATCGGGTGGCTGTAATTACAGTGGAGCTACTCACAGTGCGGGCTCAAATGATCGTGTAGTAACAAAAACTGGTAGAGATTCTAAGGCGTCAGTGAGGAACCGATTTACGCTGGAAAAAAATTTGTTCCAATTTTGGCCACCAGATGCGATTCTGGCGCAGTGAATGCAACAACGACGTACAGAAAAGTTTGCATGTGTAGTGGATTGGAAACAGGACATAAGCAGAAAACGCCAAACAAGTGAGAAAGCCATAATGTTACTTTTATTATTAACTGCTGCTTACACAGTTTGTTCAATATGAGCACCGGAGACCTCGACGAGATGCTGCATCCGCACTTCAGATCAGATTGGTAGAGACCGAACGTGCCTCTGGTAAACGTATTCTTTTAGATATAGAACGAGCAAAAAGTCACGCGAATACAGAGCAGGTGACTTTGCAGGCCATGTACCTGGAAAGCTAGCATTAAACAGATCTTTATTGCGCGAGCGACATGAGGTGTTGCTCCATCGTGCATGAAACCAGTGGTTTGCAAACAGTTGCAAACAAGGTCTTGATAACGTGCAGAAATCACGGTACATCTTAACGGACCTCTGGGTGTATTCGCTTCAAAGAAGAACGGACCGAGAATGCAATGGCTCTTCGTTCAGGACACGCGGTTTAACAGTACCGCAAATTATGCATTCCTGTGTTTACACTGCATCTTGAAGTGTAAAATGTGCCGCTTCAATCCACAGAGTAATGCCCGGTCACACGTTATCAACTTCGATCCGTGCTAGAAACAGAACAGCAAATTCAGAACGTTGCTGCGGATCATGAGGTTTCTGTTGCGGCACCGCCTCCATCTTTTACGGGCACCATTATAAAATAGACAGCAAAATTTTCCCTGCCACAGAGAATGGAATGAACAAATCTCGTGACACTGCACGAGAACTAGCAGTATCCATGACATCTGCTGTAAGGTCAGTTACAGCAACAGTAACAGCAAACTCGTCAATAACTACCACCAGAATTTCATTATCGTCTTCTTTAAACCGTTTATTGACATCGGGGCTCTCCACAGATATTTAAGTCGCCCATACTGTCTCAATGCATCACTGTCATTGCTGCCGTTCACATAAAACAGTTTTACAGACAGTGCAGGGTCTCTCTTCTCGAGAGCCATACCGTTCACACACCGTATGGCTTGTCAAATAGCGTAGGTATGATACTGCCATACGAACATGGTACTCGTACAGCGCCACTTTGCACCTTGTGGCCACAGTGGGACTACAACTGTGTCCAAAATTAAAGCAGCAAACAAAAATTTTCCAAGGATGCGTTTATTTTGCCACAAAACGTTATAAACAGTTGATAGTAAAGTAGAAACAATGTAGAGAATACAGAGGGTAAACAACTGCAACATGCATAACGGTAGACAAAAATTTTCTTAGTTCAGTGACTGTCGCCATCAGTCTCATGTTGAGCCAATGCAGAGATGCTGGCAGTCTTGGAGAGTGATTGCTGGATGCTGCCGTGATGCAAGTCGTCTTGTTATTGCGTACCAGACTTGCTCCATGGGATTAAAATCGGGAGAGTGAGCAGACCACGCCATGTGTACAATATCTTCCGTTTCAAAGAAAACCTCTGCTACTCGCGCTCTATGAGATCGAGCATAATCATCCATCACTAAGAAGTCCGAGCCCACAGCGCCACAAAATAGCCGCAAATGAGGTCCCAAGATCTCGTCACGAAACCTGACAGCAATTAAATCTTGCCGATTCACGTGTACAATTTCATGAAGAGGGTTTCGAGTGGCAAACATAATCCCTGCGATACTCCTCCATATCGGTCTCTTTCCACATTGTTTGGGTCCCGAAATGTTGTTCCACGTGCACTGCAGATTTGAATCAATCGAGAATCACTCTCCAGACTAAACTGGGACTCATCTGTGAAGAGAACATTGGCCCACTGTTCGACCGTCCAGGTGGCATGTTGATGATCCACTCCAGACATTCCGTTCTGTGAAGATGCGTCAGAGGTAGGCATACAGCAGGTCAGAAACAGTAAATGTCACTCTGCGGAAGCCTTCTGCAAACCGTCTCCCTCGTTAAACACGTCCTGTGGATGGTCACATGCCAGTTGCCGTGCAGCACTAAGGCGGTACTGTAGTGCCCTTACAAATAACGGTCGTCTCTTCTGAAGTCACACGTGTTCGGTCGCGCCCCGGTCTTCGGATACTGTTTCAGTCTCTATAAATTGTCGCCACGTCTGAGACAAAACAGAACGATTTACATTAACCTATCGGACCAAATCAGTTTGCGGCTGTCCTGCTTCCAGTCTTTCTATGGCTCTCAACCGCAGAGTGTCTGGTAGGCATCTTCTCTGTGCCATACTGCACCGTCTGTGACTGTGTACACAGCGATTGTGGATGTGGGACTAGCCGACAAACAGTACTCCGATTGATAGATGCCCTGACGTCCTCGTTGATGTGGTTTTCCGTTGACCAGAATGCCATCTTTCGTGCAGAACAAGATCGTACGGACAACTGGTTGACAGTTTGTATGATTATATCGTGAATTTGACTCAGGACGGGGACATAGCGGCTTGTTGGACACCAGCGTACTTGTTTTTCCAGTGTAAATCGCTTTCGCACTAGCGCATTAGAATAACTACCAAGTTTTGCTGGGACACAGTAGTTATAGCGCACGCTGGACGTGCGTTAGCTGCACTTTCCTTACCACAGCACGTTCCCGCAACGCCACAGGCGGCATTCAGCCTCCCGATGGGCAGTGCTCAGCGATGTACGTTGCACGAATAGCATACCCCTCGAAATTGCTGGCAGGGGTGTCGATACGTGTGACTGGCAGTGGTTTGGGGTTGGGGTTGGGGTTGGGGATGGCCCCTGGCGGGTCGCGGCCGCACTCTGGCAGATTGGGCGCGCCTGGAGGGCAGCGCATAAAGCGCGCCGCCCCGGGCAGGCTGCCAGCGCCGCCGCCGCCGCCCTCCTAATAAAGTAAGCCCTCTCGGCTTTCGCCACTCGCAAGTTATTGCGGCCTCAGGAGAGCCTAACGCTACCGCGGCGGCGGCGGCGGCGGCGAATGCATCGGCGGCCCCCACTGCGAGCTGCCTGCTGCAGCGCTGGCCGGGCCCCGCTGCCGTTATTAGCTCGCAGATTGCCTCATTACTAGCGGCTGCAGTTGCCACGTCACGGAGGCGGGGCCGTTACTCTCCCACTGGCGTTTATTGCTTTTCTTCCCATTATTCGCAGATAGAAACTGAGGCAGTTGATAGGCACCCAAGCATTAATTAGATATCTGATTGAGAGGAATGGTACTTCCGCCTCAAGCCCAGGCCATCGAAATATTATTTCTGGGAACTGAATACATAATTGACTTCAGTTCCTTCTTTTTCCCAACACGAACGGTTTTCTTTTTATTATTATTATTATTATTTTAAGATTTTCATTGACGTTAGGTGCATTTGGGCAGCGAATGAATCAGTGGTAACAGGTGAAACCTTGTGCTGGACCGAGACTCGAACAAGTGTTTCCCGCTTAATGCGTGCGATCACCGACTCAAGTTGCCATACACCCTACTGCCGTAGCGCCACCCATCCATGAACCTTTTTACTCGCAGTTCCTGATTCGGATAAGAGATCGGGCGTGGTATATCACCCGCACTGAAAAACTGCAGGCACGGATTCCTCACTGGACATGGAGGGTAAAAGGTCGTATGGACATGCATCGTTGCCGCAGCAGATGGCGCTGACGAATGACAGTTCCTCTGACCACGTGTCGTTTGTGCCTTGTTTGTTGCAGGCTGTGGACTGACACAGCGTACTGTAAGCAGCAGAATGGTCCGGTGTTCGTGTCGGGAACAAGCCGAGATCGTGTTAGCCTACGGCCGAATATATGGAAACGGTCGAGAGACAGCACTGGTATACCCTCACAGACACCAACCACATCACACTGTTGCAACCTGTTGTAACGAGAAAGCGCGGCGGGACCAAACGGAGAGCGGCCGGCGAACAAACAAACGAACGGAAAGGACAGACACGTAACAACGACGGACGATGGAGAGAGACATCACGATGACAACACGCAAGAAGCAACGGAGTGACAGAGACAACCAAGCGAATCCAAGACGTCCACCACTAATGGATACAAAGAACGATAAACACGCTGTCTGTTGTCGAGGCGATGTGTCGAGACTCACGCAATGATTTTTCTTTATTGTAATTTTAACACCTTATACAAGGAAGGCCGGCAGTGACAAAACTACGCCGCTCTTCGTCCACAGATAATACATTCAGTACAAGTTGAGACATCGAAAAACGAAACTACACGGTGGATAGACAACAGTAGACATAGAAATTTAAAATACATGAAGTCGTTCACAGGTTCACCTTCCAAATAAAAACGTTCAGCACTCGGACACTAAGAGAGACGACAGAAATAACACACGTGAACGAAGGAGCACAAACGACGATACACTGAATCACTAACACGATGGCACACACAAACAGTGGCGACGGTCTCCTGCGCGTGACTGTTCACCGTACGTGAACGAGTCCGGGGACGTGGGGGAGGAGGGAGATACCATTGGCAGAGGAGATGGGAGAGGGAGGAAAGAAGGTAGGGGGTAGGGGAAGCCCAGGGGGAGGAGGGAGAGAGGCTGCCCTTTGGAAAAAACACAGGGGGTGGAAGGGGAGGATCAAAGTTGGTACGAGGGGCAGATGGAGGGGATGAAGGCATCATCACGGAGGGGGAGTTGGTGGAAGCCACCTTGGGCGAGGGTATGGAGAGTGGAGAGATGGAGAGCAGGTGGGACGTTGGAATACAGGCGCGGCAGCGAATGGGAGTGGGAGAGGATGGGAGAGACCAGCGGGTCGGGGGGATCAAGTTTATGGGAGACGTAGAGAATCCGTATCCGTTCAAGGAAAAGGAGGAGGTGCTGGAACGGAATGAGGTCATACAGGATCCGTGTGGGGGAGGGGAGACGGATGCGATAGGCAAGGCAAGCGCATGGCGTTCTAGGATTTGAAGGCATTTGTAAAAGGTAGGAGGGGCGGAGATCCAGGCAGGATGGGCGTAGCAGAGGATAAGGCGGATGAGGGATTCTAGTTGTGGAGGATGGTAGGGGGGTCCAGACCCCATGTCCGGCCAGAAAGGAGCTTGAGGAGACGGAGTCGGGAGCGTGCCTTGGCTTGGATTGTCTGGAGATGGGGGGTCCAGGAGAGGCGACGGTCAAGGGTGACGCCAAGGTACTTGAGGTTGGGGGTGAGGGCAATAGGACTGCCATAAATGGTGATATAGAAGTCGAGGAGACGGAAGGAAGGGGTGGTTTTGCCTAAAATGATCGCCTGTTGGCTGAGTGAGAGGCAGGCGCTTAAATACACCATCGGGGGCGCCGCTATAGGCCGCTGGAACCATGTGTTCCACTGTGGCGCCCTCACACTAAATGCGGGCCAGGACGTGCTCGCCGCCACAGTTTAGACGCGATATTGCAGAGACCTCTAGGGGTCTTCGACGTCCATGACGTCTGGCGGGGATTCAAATTCCGCGGCGCGCGGTACCAGACACACAGTATTTGAAGTTCAGTCAGACGAACGTGCACGGAGGCGGCGGACTGTGCGTACACCACATTTGGAGGTCTGGCTTCTACAAGATATTTAGATGAGACGTAGACCACCAACATGGAGTAAGCGAAGGAGTGCGGCAATCCAAGATGCGAGGTGTGCACGAGTGCATTGCCCCCCACGGAGATCACTTTGAACTTTTTTGCGGTGTGAATGCGATGCGGTTCTGTACTGTGTTCCGGGACGATTTGCTGCCGTTGCACGCATACCGTCCATTTCCGGACACATGTTCATTGCACCTTGTTTTCCTCTGTTTCCAGTAAGGGATCCGTCCCTGCAGTTTGCCGCTTTTATTAATGTTCACCTCGTGTATATATATAGATAGATAAGATGGCGGTAATTAAAGATACATTCTTTCAGTGCAGATGCACACCAAGCCCGACCTTTTGCTGTAATCTGAAATGACGCGTAACGGGTTCACGGGGTAGGTGACACCACGCTATATTACGATACGCGAACGATGGCGGTTCGCACAGGTCAATGCACGCACGAAGATTGCATTTGGCCTGTTTCAAATGACATTTTCGGCCCACATGCACACATGCTTTGCTCTTGAACAAAGTGGTTATCCTCAAAATTACGTCTCTCACTTGCTTGTGTACAATTTGTCACTTATCACCACGATCAGCAATAGCAACTTAGAACAAATGAAATATAAATTCACTAAATTACTCGCTTTGTCGACGTTTCAAGCTTGCCTTGGCTACGACATTGACAGCATAGCGCTCATAACAGGACTGAACGCTTATCGACTGTCGCAGAAAGCGTGATGTAGGTGTGCAGAACAAACCTAAACTCGTCGTCCATCGTCAGTGCCTCCAATTATAGTAGTGTGTAACAGGTCGGTGATTTCAGTCGAATGGGTAGCTTGCTCGGATGCGCGAGGTGATTAAGGTGATCGCTTGCGTTAAATGAAAGATCGGAGTTCGAGTCCCGGTCTGGAACAAACTTTTGCCTGTTACTGTTCATTCATTTCAATGCCAAAATGCGCTATTGTCACTGAAAATCTTTTAATATGTATCTTTACGACCGCTGGATCACGTAAGATGGACCTGACCGAAAAAACGGCCACTGCATACATACAGGTTGTTTCAAAATTACACCGATAAACTTCGAGAGGATGTAGAGGGGCAATCAATTCATAAACCACTCATGGTAATTCGCTGATGGACCACATCATTAGCACCTCCGCCCGCAGCGAGACTGAATGCCGTCTCTTGGTGTTACAGGCACTTGACGTGATAAGGTAAATATACAATGTACCCCAGAAATGGTGCGACAAACTTCGAGGGGTGGTAGAAGACGTCGTGAGGAACAAAATAAAGAAAGGAACTCGTGTCCAGAAACGTAATCCATCGAAGCTACAGAGCGTCGAAATCATTTGCGCAGGCTCAATATGTGATGATGTTAGAAATTCTCAGGGATGATGGAGAGAGGTAAATTTAACAATCTGAGGAATGTATACTGCTCCGTAAAGAAACGAGTCGAAAGTTATAAGCGAAAATCGTTCTGATATCTACGACAGAGGAATACCTCTACCGATACTATTGTTGTTAAGATTTTAGGGTGGGCAGATATCAGAGGTGGTACTATGGGCGTAAACAAGAAAAAAAGTAAGGGAACACAGCCTCTAAAATGCATTCCTTAAGAACTTGTAGCCCTTGCTCAATAGAGAACATGTGTTCCACAGTAGCGAAGATGAGCAAGTGCTCATAGCTCCCCAGGTATTTTAGAACCTATGTTTGTTGGAAATTTTTCCTTGTTTTGATCTCCACTAACACCTCTGAAAAATTTCCTACCCTACAATCTTAGCAATAACAATACTGGTGCTTATAATCCACTGTCAAAGGTATCGCAACGATTTTCGTTTCTCGGACAAGGGTGCCTCACCTCAAATTGATACATTTATCCTCTTCCATCTTCCCTGAAAGGTCGTAACATCATCTCGGAATCATCGGAATATACATACATTTACAGTGGCCGGCTTCTATAACTTCGACGCAGTGTTACATAGTTGGATGACGTTTCCGGACTCGGGTTCCTATCCTCATTTTGTTCCTCTAGGCAACTTCTACATTCCATCGAAGTTTGTCGGTGTAATTTTTAAATACTCTGTATATCTATATGAGGTCACAATCTGACTTATTTACATAAAACTGAAAATAGTAAAATACCCATAAAACGAAACCATTTTATAGTATTTTTCATCCTCAGATCCAGCAAATGCTATCATAGCCGCTGTCGACTTCGTGGCAGGTCGTCATCAGACCATACGTTTCAAAATAAAAAATGGGATCGTAAAACGCTAGAAAATTAAATTACGGTATCTCACTACCGTCTGTTCGCAATTACACGTACTTGAATACGTAACATAGTAACTCGTCAAAGTGCAAATTAGCACATATATTTAAAACGTAGGCGCGTCTCCTGGCGTCTTCATTTGTATTTTGACGAATTACTGTGTAACGTCTTCTGTTTGATATAGTTGTGTACAGAAGTTGGTTCGATTTTATAATCTATTTTCTTACTTTTCTACCATTCCCATTTTTCTTTTTAAACACATACATCTGATGACGACTTCCTGAGATGGCGAAACCGCTTGTGTGTAACGGCCCATTATGTCAATATTCCTAGTTGTGTAAAGTACATGTAACTTTATTGAAAGTTAATTTAGTTTTTCAGTATGAAGCAAGGCGTCAACGAAGTAAAAACACGAAAAAGACTCCTTTCTGACACAGGAATTGTGGACCACTGTCTATTTATAAAGTAACCTCCTATTCAGTATTACATAAAGGAAAAACAGATTAAAAAATTATATACAATGTGGGCTAACATACTGACATTACTTCTGTAAGTAGTCGCCGCCCAGATTCAAACATCTGTCGCACCCAGACACGAGCTTATTTATCCTTTCATCAACGAATAGTGCCGACCAGTGTTTCAGACAGATGTTGGCAGCACGCTTGACCTAATAGTCGTAGTGAAGTGCAGAATGGCCACCCAAGCCCCGTCTTGGGGAAGTGATGAAAGTGTCTCGGTGACAAGTCTGGAGTTTAAGGAGGATGTTGAGAAATCTGAGTTTTTCCTTCGTTCGATTCACAATATTGGTCCACACACTGAACAATCGTTCTTTCGGTAGTCATCCCGCGCTGTTCGTTTTGGACTGACATTCGGAGTGTCGTAAGAATCACACAGTAAACCTCTGATGTCACTGTATTCTACCGCGTTACTCTCATTAAATGTCTTGTCAAACTTCCTTTGCGGTCCCGAAAAAGTCTAACAACTATTTTGCGGTTTGACACGGTCGAATGTTCTGTACTTCTTGGGAGAATGAGTGTGCATCCATTGTTTCAGATGTTTCTGAGTTTGAGACTTCACCTACTGCACGTCTCTCTCGTACTCAGTCACGTTTCCGTTCAGAAATTTCTCCCCATACTGACAGGTAGTGCTGAAGGAACCTATTTGTTCAGTTTCATGAATACTGGTTAGACATTTTGCTACCTACGGTGCTCAAAACCTATGGTAACACTGTTAAAAATGCTTATCCCGCAAATCTGAATCAAATCTTCAGAAAGCTTGCAAATTACGAAATGACGTCTCATGCAAAAAATTTTGTCAGTATGTTGCACAAGAGTATGATTTACATATGAATGTTTTCAACATGCACAGGACTGCAACAGCCCTTGAACTTCTTTGTAAAACTCTCTCCCACTCCATCACTCATAAGTCATCAACATTGACAGAATGACAAAACGTACTTCGCAACTGGCGGCGGAAGCGATAACACCGACCATTTCGCTAGCTGTCTGCTTACACATTGACAAACGCAACAGAGATCTAACACAACGTGATCTTTAAAGCATTCTTTTCTATCGAAGCAAGTGCTGTCAAACTAAAAGCATTTGTTTATTTCTAATGGCCAAGTCGAGGTTGATTTATGCATAGTCCTTGTAATTCTTTCTTCCTCCTTCTTGAAGCATCTAATTTAGCTTTTCCTCGTATGAACTGTCTGCTGTATGAAACGATGAGGCGACCAGCAGTAGTCTCCCGCCATAGACGGGTAGTCCAGCGGCCTTGGTAACGTCTCTCCATCACTTTGATGTCTTGATGAAGGCTCTCACTGACGTCAGCCAAAGTTTCAGGGACAAAAAATCGAAGTGACTCTCCAAAACCTGATTCCTGAGGCTCATCAAAGAGGTACAACAAATATAATGTGGTTCCTTCTCTGGTTAAAATTAGCAACAGCCTCCTAGAAAGGTACCCAAGCAACCCTCACGGGCAGTTTTGATTTAAGAGTTAGAATCGAACTCTATTTTTCTTCAAAAAACACGACTTCTTTCAATTTCACTTCGTATAAATTAGGAAACTTTCCGCAGAGGTACTTGAAAACATTGTCTTTCACAAACTGTTGTAATAAACACAATTTGTAATATACAGAGGTGTTTGTGTAAGAATGACAAGAGCAAAAACGTTTGTCATAATGGCGACTATATGTATTAACCAGTGTAACTACTACCACCACTATTTCAACTTCAGATCGTAAAATCCATTTATAAATGTTGAGGGCTAATTATATAAAATTAGGGATGATACGGTTTAGTGATCATATTATACTTTATTACACCAAAATCTACAAGATTAAGTCATTTTCAATCAAATTTTCTTTTATTTCGCTAGCCTGTGAATTATTTTCGACTTATCTATACACGTTTGATCACCTTCTGCACTATGCTGAGTCATTTATTCTTTAGGAACATACGGTCTTTGAATGCGCAAAGTTTTTCATCACAGCTTTTGTCAAGCTAGACCGCAGGCCTTAAACTATTTTCTCTCTCCTTTTCTTTCTTTGAATCCCCTTATAAACGTGTAGCTTATGTTTGTGGTACTGATGTCAAGCACCTCAGTTGCAGAATTTCAAATTCTTAAAATTATTGTTAGAAAACTATCTTTGCAAGTATGAGAGTAAAATATACTACAGCGTCTTGTGTCGACAGTGTCAAAAAGTAAGTACTTTCCAATTAGTCGTCAGCGAAATCTCAATTTTTTTTCATAAATATATTATTCTGCAGTAATAAAAGGAATATAAGACGTCTTGTACTTAACAGAATACGCATACGCGAGCTTCGCAGTCATATCCCTTCTGCTGGCTCGTTGATGAAAATCATAGCGGAATCAGTACTTGATTATATTCTTTCATTCTATGGACATTTTCTATTTTTATAGATAAAGTATTATGAACCGGTCACCATTTAGCCATGTCAAACAGCATTACTATTATGCAGTTTCTGTTGATTACTAATTGTTTTTTTTCCATATTTCAGATCACGTTAAAGTAATTCCTAAAACTCTTGTGTGAATATTGCGAACATACCATTAAGTTACTATTTTTTCTTATTTAATTAAGAAATTCAAGAGTAGGAGTTTAAAATTGGAGAAATCTGTCAAATTTAAATTCTTGGTGACATTTAATACTCTTAGAGGAACGTTGTGTTTTGTGTAAATGTATTTCATTTCTGATTCTCTTTAAGGAATCGTCTTGTACAAGAGTATTTTTCTGCTCATGTTTTTTTAGAAATCTTTATTCTTTAGAGTTTTTGCCAGCTTCGTAAAAACACAGTTAATAGCGTATAGTTAATTTAATTGTGTCGCGAAACTACTTCGTTTTTAATATTAGGCCAATAGTAAGTGCGGGAGCAATTTTGCTTTAAATTAATCTTTCACATCATAATCAGGGAGGAGAACAAATAATTCTGTTTTAAAAGTACGTTTTAACGCAAATGGTGAGCAGCGCGTCCAGAAAAACTCTATGTTATTAAGTTTTCGCTATGCTGTATGTTTGTTGGGTGTTTCTTTGTAACATAGCCTCTAACTGTCTGCGACCCCGCGGTGACGCCTGAGCCGTAAAACAGTCCTTGTCCCATCCCTAATATCTCGTCTGTTCGTAAGCGGGGGAGACCGGGGCCCGTATGACTCCCACTCCTAGGACTGGGACCACAGCAGTGCAGAAGTGAAAGGCGGCCGGGGTGGAGAAAGGTAAAGGTCAGATGTGGCAAATCATTTACAACGGACGCTCTTTCGCTCTTTTGCGCCGGGACGAAACACAGGGGAACCGAGATGGAGACTTCTTTTGATGGCCACCCGGAGATGGTCTTTTACCGTATCTCCATTTCTATACGCTGAGTGTGTTGTACTTGGACCTCCGTCGCTCTGTGGAAGCCTGGAATAACCTGTAGCATGCTGTGTAGTGGGTGTGGTGCGGCTGTAGAAGACGTCGTTCTCTTTTTGTAGTTGTGGGCAACTGCCTCCCTCCTACTTCTCAGTGGAACGATTCCAGACAGGTAACAGAGCTTACTTGTAGTGCAGCAGCACTTTTCACACAGCCCATTACCAGCCTGCAGTTTCGTCGAGTGTAGCATCCACGCACTTGGCATGAGGAGGAGGGACTGGCCAAGGAAGGCGGGGTGGGGGGGGGGGGAGGGGGAATTCTATCACATAGAAGAGCCATATTCGCTGAGTGAACAACTTCGGTTGTTTACGTCAATAGCGGACTAAATATTTAAATTTGAACTTACAGTTTTGCGGAGGATACTATTTCTGCCACTGGCTTATATTTTGGTGTCGTTGTAGTTTTCCTTTACAGAAATATTTTATTGAGAAAAACGTTTCCTACTAGTTTCTCTAAAATCTCCTCAGCTGCGTGTAGCGATAAATGATAAACAGACGATACGCAGTAGAAAGCAAAATGCAGGGACAGTAACAACATTGTTGCCGAAGTAAGAGGAACCATACGTATTACCTTTCATAAAAACTGGCTTCTACAGATCCCTCTGCGAAGTACTGTCGCACTTTCAAGTGATAACAGCGGTAGTGACAATAATTTTCTAACGAACCGTACTTCCCTTGCAACAGAAGACGTGGAGATTCCACTAACAAAGCTTGTCCCTTTAATTATACCGGGTGATTCACACAGGAAGAACAGACTTCGGTTGTTTACTAAAGACAAATTACACACATCAAAAAAAGTTTTGCACCACCTCAGTTACGAGAGCTCCGGAACCTGTACAGAAAATTGGAATAGAGCTCAACATAAGCATGATTTTCGCCGTTTTTATTGCTCATGCAAACCACACATACAGCGAGAACTTCAGAGGTGGTGGTCCAGACTGCTGTACCCACACCGATACCTCTGACACCCAGTAGCACGTCCTCTCGCATTGATGCATGCCTGTATTCGTCGTGGAATATTATCCGCAAGTTCATCAAGACACTATTGGTCCAGATTGTCCAACTCCTCAACGGTGACCCGGCGTAGATCCCTCAGAGTGGTTGGTGGGTCGCGTCGTCCATAAACAGCCCTTTTCAATCTACCGCAGGCATGTTCGATTGGGTTCATGTCTGGAGAACAAGTTGGCCACTCTAATCGGGGGATGTCGTTATCCTGAAGGAATTCATTCACAAGATGTGCACGATGGGGGATGCGAATTGTCGTCCATGGAGACGAATGCCTAACCAATATACTGCCGATATGGTTGCCAGCCTGACCAGGTTGCCTCCAAACAGGTCTCCGACGATTTTCTGGTTGAAGGCATATGCAACACTCACCGGTGAAAAGAACGTGATGCCAATCCTAAGCGGTCCATTCAGCTTGTTATTGGGCCCATCTGTACCGCGTTGCATGGTGTTCTGGTTTCAAAGATGGACTTCGCCATGGACATTAGGAGTGAAGTTGCTCACCATGCAGCCTACTGCGCGCAATTTGAATCGTAACACAAAGTCCTGTGCCAGCAAAAAATGGCTCTGAGCACTATGGGACTTAACATCTATGGTCATCAGTCCCCTAGAACTTAGAACAACTTAAACCTAACTAACCTAAGGACATCACACAACACCCAGTCATCCCGAGGCAGAGAAAATCCCTGACCCCGCCGGGAATCGAACCCGGGAACCCGGGCGCGGGAAGCGAGAACGCTACCGCACGACCACGAGATGCGGACCTTGTGCCTGCAGGAAAAGCATTATTCAACATTGTGTCGTTGCCGTCAGCCATAATTCGTAGGTAGCGGTCATCCACTGAAGTAGTAGCCCTTGGGCGGCCTGAGCAAGGCATGTCTTCCACAATTCCTGTCTCTGTATCTCCTCCATGTCCGAACAACATCGCTTTGGTTCACTCCGAGACGCCTGGACACTTCCCTTGTTGAGAGCCCTTCCTGGGACAAAGTAACAATGCGGACGTGATCGAACCGCGGTATTGACCGTCTAGGCACGGTTAAACTACAGACAACATGAGCCATGTACCTCCTTCCTGGTGGAATGACTCGAACTGATCGGCTGACAGACCCCTCTGTGTAATAGGCGCTGCTCATGCATGGTTTTTCACATCTTTGGTCGGGTTTAGTGACATCTCTGAACCGTCAAAGAGACTGTGTGTCTGATACAATATTCACAGTCAACGTCTCTCTTCAAAGGTTCTGGGAACCGGGGTGATGCAAAACTTTTGTTGTTGTGCGTATAGAATTCAGAAACACATTGCACATGTCACTGGATAGAAGAAGGTTCAAAGTTTAGACACAGCTGCGCTTTGTTTGCAGCAACATGGCAACTACACCACAAGAGAAATCATTTTAGGGTTGGAATTTACACGAAGATGATCTATTATTCGAGTGCAACGTGTAATGCGTCGTCGAGTCAGCAAAAAGCTGCCTTTGTGTAAGCACATTTATGATTGGCATACATAATTCTTGGAAGCTGGTTGCCTTTGTAAAGCGAAGAGCACTGCTCGATCACGCACGTCGGATGAAAATGTCGTGTGTATCTGAGACGCATTGACAGGAAGCCCTTGGAAGGCCACAAGACGGGCAGACCAGGAACTTCAGCTTTCTCAAACAACGTTGTGGAGTGTCCTGAAACGACGCTTTCATATGAAGCGTTGAAACCAGCAGTTACGCAGCAAGTGCAACCCGACGACCGTAACAGAAGATACGAATTTTGCATTTAAATTCTCCAGGATATGGCAGAGGACACTTTTCGGGCGAATTGACATTTCATGTATCGAGTAACCGCCATAACGTAAGAATTTGTGTGTGAAAATTCTCGTGTCGTCATCGAACATGAAAGAGACTCACCGAAACTGAAAGTGTTTTGTGCCGTTTCTCTTCACGGTGATTATGACTTTCCTTTTTTGCTGAAGTATTATGTCAACAACACCATCCCACAACGCTGGACTGGAACGATGGACAACAAGATCTTGTTCATCGCTTTTGCCCTTGCAGGTCAACAGACCTTCCGATTTTTTCCTGTGGGGGTACTTAAAAGACAAGGTCTTTGTTCCACCTATGGCAACTACTCATCAACAGCTGAGAAGAATTGTTGAAGCTCTTGATTCAATCAACAATGTTCTGGTGACTAATTTGTGAATTAAAATGGACTATGAATTCGATGTTTCTCGAGCTCATTTTGAGTGTGATGTATAGTGTCCTAGCGGACATAAAACTGTGAACCTTTCTCTCGCGAGTGACATGTGCAATGTTTTTTTTTTCATAGTTTGTCTGCGATAAACAATTGAAATCTGTTCTTCCTTTTTCATTCATCCTGTTCTTTCTCGTAACTCGATACTTGAGAGGGACCTAAAAGAATGCTCATCCCCTGTGGAATGGAGCTAAGGGTTTAACGCCCTTCGCTGACTCGTCATTAAAGACGGAGCGCTTGCCAGGATAGGGCGAACATGGGGAAGGAAATGTGACGTGACCTTCTCAGAGAAATCATCCTGTCATTTGCCTTAAGGAATTTAGGTAAACCAAAGAAAATCTCCCGAATGCGAGTCCAGTGCCTTAGCCACTGTGCTACCTCGCTCGGATCCACATGTTTCCTTTCTCCGGCAGATGAATTAAGGAAATTATTTGCTTTTGTATTCATCGCCAGCATCATCATGTCATATTCTTTGTTCCTGTTGCCAGTGAAATAAAAACTATTCTGTAAAGTGGATGTGAATTTGTGCGCAAAAATTACGTATATCCCTCCTGCTGAAGTATACGTTGTCTTGTTCACATGTGACAAGTTATAATTGAGTGCTGCACTTGATATGACACGTTGGTGCCTAAAAGTGGCGGGTGGGGCTCTTCGAGTCGAATTACTCGAGCGCACTGCATCAACTTACCACTGGCCCCTCTCCACCTGCAATTTTCTGTGGTATGCTCATAGCAACCTATTCGTCTTCCTCGGTGACCTCACATTTGCAGACAGCTACCGAATATTCTGTAACCTGAAGCAGTTGCGTCCTCTTTCCGACATATGTTCCAAAATATTGCTTGTCTTGTAGCACAGTTATTGTTTTACCTCCAGTACCGCTTACGAGTATATGCAGCAATACAGCATTACAATTACAGACGTGTTATTTCTGGTGTTATCTTTGGCCTCTACAGTTATTCTCATAGACTTTTACAGCAGCAGAAAACCAGTTCACCATTTTAGATCTATTTCTAGGCAGGGAGCACGGCTATGTTCCTCTGAGTGCCATGTCATTTTCCATTACTGGTAGGTTAAACGATGCTCTTAACTTTTAAAATTTGTACCTGTATTACAGCGTTGTACATCACCGTGTATTATATACAAGCGCTCTTAACAGGACCACTGGTAACACAGTTTCAAAAAAACGATGTAATCTGTTCAAGCACCTGAAGGTGAGCACCAGGACTCGAAATATTTCCCGTATTACAATAAAAGTCACGATTAGTGACTGGAGACAGTTTGTTGTCTTTTAAGAAAGACATATCTCAACATATCACATAAAATTAAGTGTAAGGAAGTCTTTTCTAAAGGTGTTTGGGTGGAATGTAGCCTTGTAGGAAGTAAAACCTGGACAGTATACAGTGTAGACAAGAAGAAAACCGAGCGAGGTGTTGCAGTGGTTAGCACACTGGAATGTTATTCGGGAGGACGAAGATTCACATCCGTGTGGTCATCCTGATTTAGGTTTCTGTGATTTCCGTAAATCTCTTTAGGCAAATGCCCTGACGGTTCCTTTGAAAGGGCACGGCCGACATCCTTCCCCATCCTTCCTTAATCCGATGGGACCGATGGGCTTGCTATTTAGTCCCCGTCCTCAAATCAATCAAAACAGAAGCTTCGTGCGGGTGTAGAAATAAATGAATGTAATTAGACGGGTAGAGTGAATAATTAATGAGAAGGTATTGAATTGAAAGGGAGAAAAGAAATTTATGACACAACTTAACAGTAAGAATCAGTGAACACGATAAAATTTGAGGCCTGTAGGGTTAGCTGTAATTTCATAATAGTCAAGGAAGAGACTGCGATTATAATGATAATAATGAACACGCCCTTTTTACTCACTTTATCTTGTCGCAAATAACAATTCAGTTATTGCAAATATTTTACTTTCTTACGAATTTCGGGCGTAGCACATAAACAGAACAACTGTCAGTAAGATTATAAATGTCATCAAAGTACTAGCTCAACTTATTGATGACTTTAAAAATTAACACTTTTTAAAGATTTGATCCTATTGTTTATACACTTGTTATGATACTGTTTTTGTTAATAATTTGTCCATCGACTTTTCATGCGAGTTTGCAGCCCCATTACAACCATGCTTTATGGCGGAAAGCAGTGATATGTAATTTCTGTGACGGTGGTAGCACCAATATTGAGATTAAAATGAGGTGACACAATACTGTAAAGTCCCTCTATATGGTATGTAAACTCACTCTTCAATGTATTTCAGTACGTTTGCAGTCAATATCATCAGTAAGTTGTGCTTGTTTTTTAATTGCGCTTATGATATTATTAGCAGATGTTCTGACGATCGGCTATGCCCGAAACGCGTAAACAAATAAAATTTTTAGCAAAAAGGGAACAGTTCTTATTAGCAAGCAAGTAAAGCGGTGAAAAAGATGTACTGAATATCTACAAATAGTCGATATGGTGATGGAGGGAAGGCCTGAGTACCTTGGTATATATCTGTGGCATTGCCGGGATAAGTTGAACACTTTAACCGTTCACAATACACGGATAAACGTAAGTCTTGGGGCCTGTTCTGATGCACAAAGTACTGCTGTGTTACAGAAAGCCGCCATTGCCTAGACTGCTGCTGACTGGAGCTACTCGACAAGGGGGCAAGACCTGGCCAGAGCTACAGCCGGGCGGTCTCTTATCCACATGATCCGTGCCACAGACGGCGCCTCAGCCTGGGGGGCGTGGCACTCGTGCAGCCAGAGGCTGAGCCACCGCTGTCGGACAACATCAGAACCTCTAGTGCAGTGGGGCCTAACCTGAGTTTTATCACCCTCCTGACAGATAAAATGTAATTTTCTGAAGGATAAAAACAAAGCCTGAGTTCTGTTTTGATCACGAAACTACGTTATTTTTAAAAGATCATTACAATTTTTTGCTATTTCGAAAGAGTGTAATACAGATTACACAAGATAGTAATAATTACATGTTGCAACGGTGTGGTGGGCGTTGCAGCGTGTGAAATAAATGTGTGGACATCTTCCTCACTTAGTCCACCCAACACATACACACTTTCCACTCCTCACCATGCATCTATGACAGTAAAATTGAGACATATATATCACATACGTTTAAAATATTCTGCAATCAATTGAATTGCAAATAATAAGAATAGTGCAGACATTTTAGCTTGGTTGATTTTGGATAGCGTGCATCGTGAGGGTGAAGCAAACGTCATTAGGGAGAGGACTGGAGCGGAGGAAGCACGTCGACGTCTTCTCTGAGAATAAGTTCTAGGCTGCAATTAGCTTGTTTCATCATCCGATAAAGGTCGTCAGATACAGGTGGTGCCAAATGTCTCATCAGATGGAGGCTTAATAAAACACCTATAAAAACAAAATACAATTTATGTTTCATCATTTTAAAAATTATTCAGAGAAAATTATGTTTCATTCTAAAATATAGTTAGCACTAATCTTGATGGCGGTGAGGGTGGAGGGGGAATTGCTGCCTAATATCTGTTGAACTCATGATTAATGGTCTAACGAGGGGTGGTCACGACGTTGGGGGTCGAGATTTACTTCAGAGTTTGTACACCTTTAGCAGGCCGTTAAAACAACATAATGTGCAAGTAGTAAGGTGAAGAGGAGTTTTACCCCGTCTATTATATGGCTTATGTATCTGTGCGTAGGTGCCGGACGTTAAGAGCTCCTGGTGGTGAAGTGATTAGCGTTCAAGGTTTGTAAGACGATCGTTATGAGGCGACGGTTCGACTCCTACCAATAATTAATTTTTAATCTATTTTTTCATCACTGGTCATATTATTTAATTTATATGACATTTGAGAGGTAATATAACGAGAAAAAAACCACGTATATTTGCATGAAGTTTAAGTTTGTTTCCCGTATCCATATGACAAATACCATCCTGCAACGTTGATGTCGAGAGCACGCCCGACGGGTAATTGTACATTACTTTTGTGGTCTGGAACATTGTGACTTACAATCTTACTGATTGTGAATAACGCCATTCGCATCATTATTTATCGAGATTTGACTTGGGCTTCCCAAGCCTGTCCCTCATCCTTGAAAATTTAATCACAAATAGTAAATAGTCAAATAACGTATGAAATTCACTACTACTTCATGAAAATGCACTTGATTTCTTTTTCATTATATTGCCTCTCAAATGTGATATAAGTTAAATACTGTGACCACCGATCAAAATATATAAATTCATAATTAAGTTTGAGCGGGACTTCAACCGTCGCCTCGTCTATGATCCTCTTGCAACGCGCGAACGTTAATCTCTTTATTACAACGATTTCTTACGACTGGCGCCTTCGCACATATACATCAGTTACATAGTAGACGCGTGAAAGCTCTCTCGCGATTTTCTCGGAATTGCCAGAGTAGTGCATCTTACTATTTGCACATTATGTTGCTTTAATGGCCTACTAAAGGTGTACAAAGTTTGGCATAAATCAGTGATCCCACTGTTGTGGCCTCCCATCGTAAGAAGGATTGGGACCACTGCCCTAGTGCCAACCTCTAAACAGCACGGATGTAAGTCGCAGTAGCTATGCAGAGGTGATAGACTAGCACGGTGAGCTAAATCAAATCAGTCCTCGGCCTGAAGACCACAACCAGGGTTATCTGACCGTCAGAACATGGCTCTGCTGAAACATCGGGTTCCGCTCCGTAGGAATGGTCCGAGTAAAGACGAGATGTGTCCTCCGTCGCCCCCCATCCCTCCCGGCTCAGGCCGCCGCCGCGGGGTCGCGCCTTCCGCCTGCTGTCTGTCTGTCTGTCTGCATTCTCCCCTCTCCTCTTCTCTTGTGTGTCTCTCTTGCAGGCGCGGAGTAGCGCGAGCACGAGTAGCTTTAGGAGCATCACTCAGGTACGGTACCCTACTCCCTACTCCCCGCTCCCCGCTGTCCGCGCTCTGTTGCTCTTGTGCGCATCTGCTTTCCGCACGACTACACGCACACGACCGGCGCCCGCTCTGCATCCGAACCACCCACGACCTGTCCCACCTAACATATTTTAGGGACGAACAATCACCTGCTACTCAGGAAGATGTCCGTGTCTACTACATGTGCCACCCTAAGGCGTGGTGCAAACTGCACGTGTACCACATTCCCTCTTTCCTCTCTGTTCACTGATGGCGAGTTGGAAGGACGACTGTCAATCCGCTCCCCTCTAAGCGTGAAGTTAAGGAATAACACGAACGGGGGGTCAGGTAAAGGTATAGGAGTCCACACAGTCGTTTTAACATACAGTATGTTACAAAACAATACTGGCAAACTTGGAGAGATTGTAGAGGGTGCCGAGGAACAAAGTGCGGATAGAACCTGTGTCTGGAACCGTCATCCAATGACGCTATAGAGCATCGAAGTTATAGACGTCGGCGCCTCCTCCCCTTCGGCGGGAAATGTGACTTTGCACGTTGATAGACCACAGGCACAACGTCTCACAATGCTGTTTGTTATTCAGAGATCGCGACTGATTTCCACGATCACCAGTGGAGAAGAAGGAGCGAACTGCTGCCTAGACAGGCCTTGTCTCGTCTGTATGCAATGTTCTCTTGTCTCGGTGGATGACGTTTTCGGACACGGGAATCCTCTAAAATCTCCTATAATTTTTGGCACACAGGAGAAAAATAAACTGCGAATGGAAATCAGTGCCTGAAACAGTCATCAGGTGAGACAACAGAGCATCGTGTTCATAAAAGACCAGGCCTGTCTACGCCCAGCTAGCCCCATCTCCTTTGCTGGTGATCGTAGCAACTAGTCACAATCACCGAATGGGAAACAACACTGCCCGTCAGCGTACAAAGTCACATTTGCTGCCGAAGGGTGCCCTAGTACAGGTGCTGACGCTTATAACTTTGACGTTCTGCAGTGCCATTGGATGACGTTATCGGACACGGATTCCCATCCACAATTTCTTCCTCAAAACACCCTCTGTAAGTCATCGAAGTTTGTTGGTACCGCTTTGTAACACAGTGTATTTTATTTCCCATAGTCGACATTTTTGTTCTCCATTGACTGGACTACTACGCCACCGGCTTGGTCGGCTATTTCGTAAACATCATTAATTTAAATTTTCCCATGAGGGTGATCACAGGAAAAGACTTTTGTAAACGTTGCGCAGAAACTATTAAGTTTACAAATCGATCGAAACCGAACCTTTTACATCCAGAGTATTTTCATAGTAAGAAAGGCAGAAAAAACAAATCGATTTAATCGTTGATCTAATGCTGTTAAAATTCACAAAACTCTCAGGTAAAATTTACACACATGTCAGTTTTACAATTTGTAAGTGGCACGACTAAGCTGGTAGCGCAGTAATACAGTCAATGGGGACAAAAAAATATCGAATTTGTGAAATAATTTGTGTATTCGCAAATTTTTATTGAGTGTCGGGAGGGGGTACCATCAATGACATACTACAAATCCTGATCCGGGGGATGGGGGAGGTGGGGTGGGGGTGGGGGTGTTGGCAGACACGTTTATTATTAATTTTTTTTAACTCCAAAACCACGGTTTCTAGTGAAAACATATCTCACTACAAAATTAAACTACATTCAATTTCCGACAGAAAAGATTAGATTTGTTTTTTCTGTAGGACCAATAGTTCACATGAGAGTAAAATAATACTTAAAATCTCATTCATATCATGTACGCTGTAGCTTAGATGGTTTCTGTAGGCAAATTTCAGGTAGTTTCTTGACACAATAGACCTCGGTAGTCTTATATCAAACTGTCTGTCTTGACTTCCACTACACCACCTGAGTACATTGCAAACAGTTGTAGTTGACTCGTACATCCTGTATATTATACATTAAAAACTGTGGGCGAAATCCTCCATATCCAGACGATGCCACAATTTTAACAGAGAAAGAAAATGATTTGCAAAAATGAATTAGTCAAATAGCCAAAGACAGCAATATGACTATATCCACAAAGAAAACCAGAACAGCAGCTTATATGGATAGGGTTCCACAACAAGTAAAATGGTGATGAGTAACACTATAGTAGAACAGATCAGGCAAATTAATTTCTCTGCTTTTTCCTAACTGTCCTTGAGTATTATGAAATGTAATATGCTGTGAGCAAATAGACGAAACAATACGATATGTTGTCCTCACCGCTACTGATCAGTAACTAGATACATTCACAACCTCCAAATAAAATAAATCAAGGTATCCATAGAGAATGATTTTAAGTGAAAATGTCAGTATTTATGGGGAAGCCAAGTGCAAGACTGAAAGATGAAGATGGTTGCTCCAAAACTCTCATTTAACCAATTCATGATACTCTGGTGCGCTTCACAAGTTGAATATAAAGCAAATGCACAGTAGACCTGCACCAGTAACCACCAGTCAATGTACTTTGTAACAGCCCAGAAATGCTCAGTACTCCTTTTTCACCTTTGTTTCACGCAAAAGTGTTAAAAATTGAGATCGGATGTCCAGCGCGATTCAAGGACGATAGATCTTCTTCGCACAACCATGTCCTGTAATAGAAAAATTCAGTTCATGTATTTAAATCGCGACATCGTTTCGAGCAGAGTGTTGGATCAAGTAAGTAGTAATTTATTAAGCACTGGCATCTAGTTTCGAGCTTGTGCTCATTTTCAAGTGGGCAGATGGATGCAGATAACATTATTCTGGAAGCACGTAGGAAAATAATCACGTTCGAGGCACAGTAACACATGACAACGTAGTCAGTGGACAGAACCTCGAAATAAGCATCTACAAACCAAGCAAACACAACTGTATTCAGACTAGCCGTGTGTGCTTACAACTATGCGGCTTGCAACGGGTATAGGTGCAGATACTTTTCTATGTGGTACCGTAATATGTACAGACATCAATGTGTTGCTTGTTCTTTCTCTGTGTCGAACAGTCTTCTCACAAACACGTCGAAAACTTTACGACCATACGTTTTTTACATGACTGTAGCTGTAGTACTAAGTTGACTACCCTTTCAGTATGAACACGCGTCCATACTTCAACACCCGATCTGCTGCCCAGAGGAAATAAGCAATAATGGCTTGCTCTTGCCACATCTACTTGGAGGTACTAACCAAACTAAAAACATACGAGTTGTAACCGTTATAATTATTAGCCTTTACATTACGTAAATACTGATGTTATGTTATTCGATACATCATCCTCAGTCGCGAATATACCATTTACACCTTTATGCAAAAGACTATACTTATAAACACACATGGCTGTTAAACGTACAAAAACTTGTGTATGCGTGGTTTGTGGGTACTTAGCCCGAGGTTGTGTCCTCTGAAGACCTTCCAATGCGTTACTGTGCATAGCATGTGATTTCCTGGTATGTGCTTACTAGGACAATGTGGATACATACATCTGTGGGGTTAGAAGTGAGCCCACACTTGAAACTAGCTGCTAGTGCTTAACGAAAAAACTTTTTAATACTAATAGCCCAATGGAAATCGTGTCGGTCTTCCTCTCCTTCTTGCTCTTCTTTTGTACTTCATGTAGTAGGCTTTTGCCTCTTTAGTGGCGTTCTTCTGCCTACCAGATAATAATTTGTATCTGACGTTGTAAGTTAGCTTGCCACTTCTCATTCTGTCTCGATGTTCATTCCATTTTCTTCTGTTGTTTCAATACTGTTTCTTACGTTAAATACCGGTATGTTTAGTTCCTTCCTAACTTTGCAGTTTCTTGATCTGTCTACTCTGGTACCGCCTTTTACAGTCCTAACGAATTTCATTTCAGCCGCTTTGATCTTACTTCTTGTCATTTATAAAAGTACCACCGACTGGTCTATGGTACAAGTGTACACGACAAGCACATTCAGTTGGAATTTAGATGCTTCATTTTAGTGTGGATCCCAGTAAATTTCCCACCACACCTCACACAGAATGACGGTCTACTTATATACTTGTTCAGAACTTCACACCACATGGTCATTTTGTCACTGTGAATGGGATATTCCTCAATGCATTTAGGGTTTTTACCTTAACAGTAGCAGAAGTTCTGATTGCTAAAATGACCAGATAACTGAAAAATGAACTTTGCCGCTCATGATGAGAAACAAGTCATCATTCATTATTTAAGCATCTGTTTTTAAGAAATATACGCGAAGGCAGGGTTTTCACGAGCTGGCCGACATGTAGTACTAGTCCCCACGTCGTATCTAACTCGCTTAATGTCTTCTAATGTTTTGAGTGACCAAGGGCGAGATTATGATTATTGTTTTAAGGCGAATTTGTTTCTCTGAAATTTTGCATCTGCAATTCACACTGAGTTGTAGCTCAACAATCAGCATTTTAAAATGTTTTTCAACTAATGTCAGCTGCTTACACAACTATAGCTCCATTGCGTATGAAAGTGCACTGATAGGCAACAATGTGTCTCTATGAAACAAAGAAAATTTTATGTAAGCAGGGTTTTTGATGGTCACTTCATAGGTTTTAGAAGACGAATGTGAGAAAACTATAACACATACAGAAAATAGTTGCATAACAGTGGATAGAACATCTCTCCTTTCAACTCACATTGCATTCCAGGTGCTCCATGAAGGCGCCGCTTGTGACGTGCAATTCACTAAAGCTACTGATACGAATTGTCCGGGATGGCGCTTTAGAACTCTGCTGATAGCGTTGTGTGTCTGATGACATTAATTATTTCACCGCAGCAAGACCGAGCGGACGATTTGTGCACGTGTTCTGACACCCCACCCGGGAGGGCGCAGAAAACACTGCGCAGAAGCAAACGCGTTTCTGCCATTGTGCGCATGGCGCCAGAGAGGAACACTTCGCACGTCTATTTTTATGTTGGAGAGTGTGCGACTACGTGAGGGTTGTTGTTTTCGCTTAGTTCCTTTCGTATAGTGAGTGATTTGCAAATGAAAGTGATTTTAGTATGTGCAAGTAATATCAGATTGTGCTGGCCTTGCTCCAGTTTTCACAATCACAGCACTATAGGACCTGAAGTAATGCTTCATGCTTTCTCTTAAGATACAACCTGCAAACGATTGTCGAAATACTGTGAAAACGACGCTGTGAATGTTGAAAATGCTAGACTATGCTCCCGTCATTTCCAAGAAACTGTATTTTAGAGACTTGTGTTCGGAATTGCTGAACTTTACCGCGAAATCGAGTGCCGAAGAACGATGCATTTCAATCTTGCAAGTTCTTAGCGCCAGTAATAGCACACTACGTGCAACAGAGGAGCAACGTTTCAACACACGTTAGGTCCATAGAAGTAGTATAGAGACTTCGGAAAAGTTTTCATTACAGAAGAAGAGTGGCGATAAACGTACATTTACTCACGAAGTAAGATGAAACATTTTTACAGAATTCCTTAGTGACATTACTGACAAATGAAACTCCCCATGACATCCTCCCTCAGATTTAGTGGTAGGGTGACCAGTGGACAGCACGTCAAAATCTGGAGACAGAGCACACATGAAAACAGGAAGAACGTGCACTGAACTTATGATGAATACAAAATGAAAATTAGCGTTATATGGATCTTGTTTACTCTTTAAGACTATTATTAGAGCTACCTTAGGAATTAGCATGCTCATTTTGAAAGTGTACTTGGACAGAAAACAGCAAAAACAGACTTTACTTCGCTCTTTTTTTGCTTGTTTCGATTCCAAACATGGTTGATTTTTTAAAATCAGCAGTGTCTGTTTAAAAGCAGGACAAGTTATAGAATGTACCAGTAACATTCTAGCAGCAGCAGAACAGCAATTTACATGTCATTATTTTAGAATAATGTAAAACTTACCATTAACACATATCATAAATGCTAGGCCAATATCTTATAGTACGGTACTGTTCTTAAGGCATAGGTTGCACGTTAGTGACGTCACAGCGCTAGCCAATAACAGCACGGAACGCTTACCGCCCAACCTTATTTGGAGACCTTGCAGACACCAGTGTCCCCTGGAGTAACTAAGCTACGGCTGTAACCAATGACACGTGTCATTTTCTCTGTATGCGTTGTAATTTTCGTGCATTCGTTCTCTGAAACCCTGGAGATAGTTCAGAATAACACTGTATTTGAGTTATTATTATTAATTGAGTGCGACCGGATCTGTTTTACACATCTGTTTCAGTCAGTTAAACGCAGTTCTTTGATAGGACTGTTGATATTTTTAAAAATATCGTGTACCCGATACATCGATATTTTTAAAAATATCGCAATCGCACTTGAAATATCGAAAAGAAACTGATATATCGATGTATCGCAGGAAAGGTCGACGTAACGGCAAGAAAAAAAAAAAAAAGAATTATCGCCTGCAGATTGTAAAATATACTTGCAGTTTTAGAGTTGTATGTTCAAGAACTGATTTATTATTAGGTATCCTGTACAACGAGAAGTTAGCAGCCAGCTTATCCCCCTTAGAGCAAGAAATGAAAGGAAAACGACGCACGTTGAGGCTTGGCAATAGCCACCCTGCGAACATTGGTAACTGCATGTCAGTGGCACAATGAAAGGTGTCCAATCAGTTCATCGTTGGCTTTCGTCACGTATCGGATTTGTCTGGAACACCTCATGTCGACGTCCCTTCTTTTCATTTCTGGAAAGGCCAGTGAAATAGCAGTTGTAAGGCCAAAATTGCGTGATGAAGTTAAACGTTGCAGTTTCTGTTGGAAGTGCCGAGCGCCCATTACGTCAGCATTTCTCCTCACACGTCTCCGCTCACTGCAAAGATCAGTCGTGTCATTCAGATTTTTGTTCACCAGTTTCAGCAACTATTTCTGCAGAATTCCGATATGAAGAAGCAGCACATTAGCTGTGTTAAAAATTGTTTTTTAACGCAACTGGTGTGCTAATTCTTCACATCGGAAATATTATTATTCCATTCACACAGCAACCCCCCCCCCCCCCCCCCCCCCACAATTCAATCGGAGTGCTGCTTCTTTGTTCACCTATACTTGCTTCACACAGCCAAAAAGAGAGATTGGACTTGATGAAAGCTCAAAAACTATTAAGACTTTATCACATAGTGAAAGTAAAATTACGTTCTTCCATAATTTCAAAACAACGATTTCAAACACCGAAAATTTCGAAGAAAATATAAAATAAAAATACAGGCACTCGATTTTGCCTTTTCGATACCGATATGTCGGTGAATCTGTTATCACCAATATACATCGATGTTTTTGACCAAAATATCGATATATCCATATTTTATCAGCAGCCCTAATCTTTGCCCTACTTTCAGTGACCTTAATTTACTGACGCTGATTTCTAATAGTCCCTTATTTTACTATTCCTCCAGCTGGTCAGTAGAGGTCACCGATTGTGTGGTACCGCGAGGTTAACTAGTGCAATTCTGCTCCTGAGAATTTGAAATTGCAGAAAACTCCTAAAACTGCAAATGCAAATAAGCACACTGTTTGACGGCGTCTCTGCCTTGTGAGTTGCCCGTTGCACGGTAAGACGAGTTGCCCCTCCAGATGCAGAGCAGGTGATGCAGGCCTTCTCTTTTGTCAGACATGATCAGCCAATCACTGCATGCAGTGGCTCGGGTAGCGGCGTAGCTCGCCGGAGCGCCTCGTAGTCAGCTAAGCGCCACTGCAACTGCGCCACACCCGACACTTTTGTGCTTCGGCACGTATCTCTTGTTTGTTTTTTTAATCTTACTCTTCTTTTGAATATCACATTTTCTTCTCACATTAGTTTGCTGGAACAGAGCGATTTTCTTTCTATACCAGCAGTTCGGCAGAAAAATCATTAGTTTAGATATAGATCATAGCTGACTTAGTAACATAGAGTTTATGGAATGTTGACTGCATATGGTGACATGATACTTACGTATATTTATATTATTTTGATTTTGCGGCTCTTGGCTAGTTTCATAGAGATTCGTACATATGCTCGTTGCAGAATTAACACTTGCTCATGAATTGATTTCTGTTTCATATTGTACTCGTTGATCTAATGTATTTATGCGGAAATATGGCCAATCGGGAAGCATTGCCATATTTTTGAGATCTGGCTGTTCATGATAACCATAAATACAGAGAGACATTAGTATTAAGAATGACAAAGTAGTGCATCCATTTACTGAACTAGTTGAACCGTGTTTATGTTGTTTGCATCTTGGCCAGTAGCAATAACTCTTGTCTGGTCGAAAAATCATCAGGATTGTCTCACTGGACATGAAACTCGATTTTTTCCTTGTTGTAACCCTCTTAAACTGGTAGCCAAATGTTGTCAGACAGACTTAAAGAATCTTTGCAGTTCTAAGTCTGCAGTCAGAATGTAACCTCACCCTAATTCGATAAGTACTGTTAATACTTGCTGAACATCAAACCGGTGACTCATTTTTAACGTACAGTGAGACAGTTCTCAACTGTTTTTTTTTCAGTTTTTTATTCACAGATGTCACCGTGCAACCAAGCAGACACATCATTTGGAGCAACTGTTACTACAGTCTGTTGTATGAAGGACGAATTAAAGTTTAATTAATGTGTTATTTTGAATTTCAGCGAAGTCCAGTTTCGAAAGAAACAGGTTTGATGAACTTTCTTCAAAATTGTTATTTCTGAAATTATACCACATATTCAAGAACTATCGCGAATTTTTAAGAGAAAGAAGACAATAATAATTCGCGAATTATTTAATAAAATATCAAAGAGCTTTGAGCATCCTTTCGACGACAATATCCACTTCTCTTCACGTGCTGAAACGATTTTGTTTACAGTGGAACTTCACTTCGTTCACGGACACTACAGGTAAGTGAAATATTTGTCTGATTTGAAAGTATGAATGCTTTCGTATAATTTAGAAGCATGCATGCATATACACCGCAACAATAGAACCTTTCATTTCATCGCGTAACAATCAGCGCGTGATGAGAAGTGGATAGTCAAGCGAAGTGTTTTTTTATGGCTGACTTTAAAATTCCAAATTTCTATCCACAGTGCAGAACAACTGTTGTAATTTTGTTAGCTGCTATGAAGTTGGAAGAGGTAAGAATAAATATGGAAGATATTCTCTCTCATATTCTCTCTTTTAGAATTATAGAGCGGTAAGAGGATGACAAATATTTTTTATTGCTTATTCGTTGCTGCTTTAAGTACATGTTCTCTTCAAAATGCATCAGTTTCTAATGGTGCAGGGCATATATGTTATTCAGTAGCGTTAAAGAGATTCAAGAATTTAAGTCAAAGGCATTCTTCAACTCGTGGAACAGTCATTTGTTTATTGCAAAGAGCGTGTAGTTTTCCAATGGATGCGTGCGGCTCCGTTATCCACGCAGAAGTAACATACACGATGAACGAAGTGCTACGCGTCTATATTCCAGATGGGTTCACAGTCACGTGAGTAGCTTCACACTTTTTGATTTTCATCATGTGTTCTTTTTTAATTTATTCGAAGTGCAAATTGATAATTTCAGAGAGCAGGCATTGACTTAACTGATTTTGTACCATTCTGCTGCCCAGATTGTATGCTGTGAGATTAGTTATACCAACTACTTCTTATTGATTTATTCGAGGAAAATATTGAGGAAGAACGAGGGTTTGCAGACTGATCTCACCAAAACAGTGATATCGTCTGCTGAGTGTTTCTAAAACATATTCTTTGTTATTTCATGAAGTCCATATTAGCGTTTTAAGCATGATATAAGGACGGCCAATTTTAACAGAGGTTAAATCGTTAAAACGTTAATCAAATTCTGAAGTTACAAATGTATTTTGTGAAGAATTTTATTACGTGTATTTTATTCAAATCGTGATGATTACAAACTAAGGTAAATTAGTATTTTATTTTTCTTAGTTAAACGCCCTAGTGCACTAAGAACATAAAAGAGATGATGAATCGTCCGTGATAGTGTATCAGCATAAATTGGGCTTCCTTTCGTTTCGTCTTTAAAAAGTGATAAAATTAAATTATGGAAGATAACGGCTACGTTTTTTTTAAAGATAGCTCTCTTACGTTTATTTGATTTCCCTGTACCGAATAACAGACTTTCCATAAGTATCGAACGTCTTTCATTCATTCAGATAGACGGTACGAAATGAAAAATGATGCCTTGCAGTTTGTATGACATTGGTATGACAATTGCTTCACACACGTTGTTTTGTGGATGCCATTTAATTGTAATTCTGCTATTTAGATTGCGATGATTGTCGTAGTACTCAGTTTCATTGGGTATACATCGATAATGTTGTCCTCGCGGATATATTTAACGTGAAACATACGACGCCAGCGAAAGTTCCGGGCATGAGTCGTTATCTTGAATTAGAATAACGTAGTGGCTGCAGCTTATGTGTTTACAGGACAGTGACAATAACAACTGTGATCCAGGTATATTCAAAATAAGTAAAGTTAGATTTCTGACACATTCATACGTTATGTAGAAACTTCTTTTCCGCAACCTATTGGGGGAGAAACTAACAGCTTAAAGTAAAAGGTTTTTGTATTTTGGCGTCTGTAGGGCGGAACGTTGTGTGCGAACGATATCCTGGAGGCTCGCAGCTATACGAAGAGTTAAAATTGCATCGCATTTCCGTCTTCTTTTTCAAGAAAATCTTTCCCAGAATTCACATAAATGGTCATCGTCCTAGCCAAACATCAATTAGTATTCGGAAAATGTTACCAGCGTACCTGTAAGCCGTCTTTACCAAGATGAAAAATGTGTAATTACCCACAACAATCAATCTTCCTCAGAATTTTTTTCATTTTGCACATTTCAACGATGTATTTTGCCCTTTCGCTCATCTCCTTTAGGGTTTAAATTTTGTACCTGTTGATGCAATGTTAGGTTCCAGCATAAATAAGTATCTGCATGTTATTTTCGCAAATAATGACTTTATTGGAGAATATTGACTATTATGTGATACAGAATGTAACGTAAAACAGTACCAGCCACAATTTGGTTTTGGATCGAAGTACTGATAAAGCACCGTTAACGATTTCAAATCCATACATTCATCGCCAGACGGCTTTCATTGTTCTACAAAAAAGTATCACACATTGATTTACAGGTGAGCAGCCCCCGGATAAACAGAAATAAGAGTTTCCAATGATGTTTCGCTATAAGCATGCTAGAATGCAAATTACGTGAAATGATCGCCTGGGACCTATATTATTTTCACAGTCTTTCTCCAGCAAATAACAACATTCACGTTGATCTTTATATGTGCGAAGTCACTCAGTGGTCTTCACTTTCATTCTTGTTAAGTGGCCACACACAGTTTATCGAGACACGTCAAACGATTTAACTGATCAGAACTATTCCCGAAATTACATAGAAGAAGAATTTAAAGCAATCAATCATTCTTACTCCGCATATTACTTTCTTGGACTTCACGTTGTATTAAATGGAAACAAATCCAAAGTAGATACAAGGTATAAGAGTGTTAAGGATACTAGATACTGCGATTTTTGGCTGTAATATACGACTGCTTTTAACACAACTTACTCAAAACATGTAGTGCGTCTTAAAGAGCTTTTGCTTTCTTTCTCCGTGAGGTTCGTTTCTTTTAGGAATTATGTGAAACTAAGTGCGAAATTGCTTAGGTTATTAAGATACTGTAGAGCGAGCGTACGTTAACGGGAAACATACGAAACTTCACTGCCGCAGCTCCCGGGGTCATGTTGCGTTTGCGCGTAACGGCGAACCACCATACCTTCCCCTTTCAATGTTCAACTGTCAAACAGTTTGTGTTCAACTGTCAGTCACTTTCTTCTTCTGGATTAGGTATAGGACAACTCACGGGTAAATCAACGTACCAAATCTTGTTACAGAAACATCCAAGCTATCTGACGATAAATGTGTGGTAGATTTCCGCTACGGATACGGGAGGATGTAGCAGTAAGTTGGCCGACACGCTTGTGGGTAGATAACACTTCATTACAAGAGGACACATACAAGTCGTCTACACAGTACAATGGTCGAACCTAGCCTGTCTTTGATCTCAAGTCCCACGGATATCCACTTCGGAGCTGCGAGGGGTTTGGTCTGTACATCTACATCTATATCTACAGTCATACTCAGCAAATCACAGCAAATTCCAGTCTCGAACAGCGCGTGGAAGAAAACGAACACCTACATTTTTCTGTGCGAGTTCTGATTTCCCTTACTTTATTACTCTTATTATAATTGTTGTTGTTGTTGTTGTTGTTGTTGTTGTTGTTGTTTCTCCTTATGCAGATCGGGGTCAATAAAATATTTTCTCTTTCGGAAGAGAAAGTTGTTGATCGGAATTTCGTGAGAAGTTCCGCCTTCCCTACAATATTTTCTATGCGTTGTTTGCAGTTTAAATTTTTCGTAATTGCAATTCTTAAGTACGTACATGAATTTACAGGCTTTAGATTTGACTGATTTATAGCGAAATCGACGTTAACTGATTCCTTTTGGCCCTCATATGGATGACCTCACACTTTTCACTATTTGATCAATTGCCAATATCTGCGCCATACAGATATCTGTTCTAAATCGTTTTACAATTTGTTTTGATGTTTGATGACTTTACCAGACGATAAACAACAGCATCATCTGTAGACAACCGAAGACGGCTATGACACTACCCTGGGGAACGCCAGATATCACGTCTGTTTTACTCGATACCTTCCCGTCAGTTACTACGAACTGAGATCTTTCTGACGGTAGAATCACGTAACTGAGACGAGATTCCATAAGCACGCAATATGACTACACGCCGCTTGTAAAGAAATCTGGAAATCTAGAAATAGGGAATTAATTTGAAATCCCTTGTGAATAGCACTCAGCACTGGGTGCGAGTAAAGAGCTAGTTGTGTTTCACAAGAACGATGTTTTCTAAATCCGTTTTAACTGTGTGTTATCTTCGAGGTAATCCATAATGTTCGAACTCAATATATATTCCAAAATCCTGCTGCATATCGACGATAATGATATGGGCCTGTAATTTAGTGGATTACTCCTACTTCTTTTCTTGAGTATTAGTGTGATCTGTGAAACTTTCCAGTCTTCGGGAACGTATCTTTCGAAGAGCGAGCAGTTGTTCATGATTGCTAAGTATGGAACTATTGCATCGGCATACTCTGAAAGGGACCTAATTG
Source organism: Schistocerca serialis cubense (assembly GCF_023864345.2). Taxonomy (NCBI): domain Eukaryota; kingdom Metazoa; phylum Arthropoda; class Insecta; order Orthoptera; family Acrididae; genus Schistocerca; species Schistocerca serialis. The sequence continues at coordinate 913,718,570 of NC_064641.1, read as the reverse complement.
GTATAGACTCTGGAGCCGAAGACTTGCTTTTCTTAAGAGATTCTAGTTGCTCTACTAGCCCGAGCATATCTACTTCTAAGTTACTCATGTTGGCATCTGTTCTTGATTCGAATTCTGAAATATTTACTACGTTTTACTTGGTGAAGGAATTTCGGAAAGCTGTGTTTAGTAACTGCTTTAGCAGCACTGTAATCGATAGTGTCTCAATTGTTATCACGCAGAGAAGGCATCGATTGTTTCTTGCCGCTGGAATACTTGACATATGAGCAGATTCTCTTTGGATTTTCTACCAGGTTCCGAGGCAAGGTTCCGTTGTGGAAACTATTAGAAGCATCGCACATTGACGTACGCGCTAAATTACGAGCTTCTGTAAAAAATACCCAATATTGGAGATTTTGCGTTCGTTTAAATATGGTACGGTTTTTTTGTTTTTTTCTGCATCAGTGTTCTGATCCATTTTGGATACCAAGGTAGTTTTATTAATTTATTTGCTATAAATTTCTCGGCTACTGTCGATACTTTTTTTTAATTCAAGCCACATTTGGTCTACACTTCCCGGTAAATTGTTAATACGGGAGGAGTGGAGATTGTGTCTCAGGAAGATGTAAAGTGAATCCTTAACTGCCATTTGTACAGGTGATTTTTCATTTACTTTTGGAGGATTTGAGAATTACAATATCAATCTCGCTACGACAACCTGTGCTAACCAATCCCTGTATCCGTTTGGATGTTCGTTAATAGCTCAGGATTGTTTGTTTCTAGAAGTTCAAGTGTGTTTCCACAACCATTTACTGTTCGAGTGGGCTCATGAACTAATTGCTCGAAATAATTTTCAGAGAATGCGTTTAGCACAATTTCTGACGATTTCTTATGCGTGCCTCCGGATTTAAACATGTATTATCTTGTCTCCGATATCGATAGAGCTGTTGACTCCGCAAATGTAAAATTAGGCACGCACTACATTCGTACTGTCGCTTTTTGTGGGAAGCGCGTTGAATACATTACTTTGTCTACGATTCATCGTTTAACAAATTTTTCTCGGTAATTCTTGAGCAAAATATTGTGATTCAAAAGGCTGAGATACAACTTATTGTTATTCAGTACACACTCATTTCAGTACCGATAAAAAAGTCAGCATTCGAAGGGATTTCCGGTCCAGTATCACTACCATGTCCTCTTGGAACCATGAATTACGTGATACGACACAATGGTGACCGGTGAACAGAAATTTATTGAAGGAATATCATTTACTGTTCGTTCAAACCACGTTGATCGTCATTAAATGAGAATGCATTTTACTCTCAAAACTTATTTTTTTTTCATATTGCATTAAATGACCAGTCCATTTCCGTGGCTGAGCGATGACCACGTCAAACTGCTGTGCGGAGGACCAAAGTTCGATTTCAGCTACTGCCAGGGATTTATTGACGGTAGGAGGCCCGGAACGGGGTGCACTCAGCGTCGTCACGCCATTTGAGGAAATTCTTGCATGAGAAACAGCGAGCCGAATCTCAAGGAAGTTGACAATGACTGGGAGGTCGTCGTGCTGACTCCATGCCGTCCGTACCGCATCCGAATGGCGGGGAATGACACGCTCTGTGGGCATCGCGTGGTCCTCTGCGCCGTAAGGCGGAGTCGCCAAGACTCCATTATCGGTCATGCAAGCATATCACAGAATCATTAGTAATATTATTAAAAGATTATCACTGTGTGTCAGATTTTGCAGTAACATTCCTCTGTAATCATTCGTTTAGAACAGGGGCTCCCGAACCTTTCCTCTGACGGAACACTCTTAGAATCCTGGTATTACGATAGAACTTCTTGTTCATTTTGAAGGTGAATAAAACTTTTAAAAATGGGTAAAACTTGTGTTATTCCTCGAGTACTTCAATTTTATATCGTAACAAATAACACAGAAATCATTATAAAGATAAAAATAATGACTATCGTAAAAATGCAAAAAAAGTTTTTGTGGATCACTTATTCACTTGCCGCGAAACACCGGTGTTCCGCAGAATACAGATTGTGAAACCCTAATTTAGAGACTAACATTCTTCAACACTTTCCCTCTCTCACTCCATTGGTGCTCTCTGTCAGTAAAACGTACTATCTGTCATATATGAGAACAAGTGTGGCAGTTGTTAAAACACCTTAAGTTCGTATTTCTTATTAACCGTAATACAGCAACCGAGCGAGGTGACATAACGGTTAAGACACTGGACTCACATTTGGGAGCAGTGGAGTTCGAATCCAGACTAACAATACTGTTTTAGTTTTCCTTTAGTTTTCATAAAAAATTAACAAATGAGGAGGTATACGAAGTGCATTGGCCATTGCGAATGTGAGCAACCTTCGGCTGCATAATGAATGACGACATTGAAAATCTTTGCCAGATCTGGATTCAAGCCTGAATTTCCCTCTTGACCGGGTTCGAGTCCCTGATCGACACCGATTTTCAGTGTCGTCATTCCATTATATAGCCGAAGGTTGTCTGCATTCTCAGCTCGAATACATTTCACATATTTCGTAATAGCTGTAGTCGCCGCAGTACCTGTTCCTTGGGACATACTTGCACTGCAACATTGTATGTAATGCCTCTGAAAAACACACGTCCGATTTATTCCTCCATCCGAAATGGTACTATATCCACCCTCATGTTCAGCCTCTAGTTATTTCGTTATCGTCAAAGCGTTGAACCATAATCTTCTCTTCTTTTCTCCTTAACGTAGCGGGCAGAGCATCTTCCTTTACTAAGTTTCATTACTTCATCGGTATTAATTCGGGGTAAATTGGTGGAATTATTTTAGTCGTTTACGCAACATACCTTGTTTATTTTGCGACTGGTAAAATTTTGGTTTAGAATCTTCTGTAGAATTCAATGAAAAATTTACTCTGCCAGGCCTAAAACATTTCGTAACCATATTTATGAATGAATGAAAGCGGCGTTTTTCCACTTCTGCTGTAATTTTGTTATTGTTGCACAACCAGTGTATTACCACTATGAAACGGGTACGCAGCGGTTTGAATGCAAATTGGCTGAGATATATTTAACTAGGAAAAAGGTGTCATAATTATAAAAATTCTAAAATTTTCCTTTTCTGTACGTCGGATAGTTTTGTTTTGGAAATAGCTGTTGTTTATGGTTTGACAAATAGCTGATGCACTTTAGGCGGGAGTATATAAAGATATAAAGTTTGAAAGAATGGAAGTGAGGACACTTAGCAATTGCAAAGAATTTTTTGTGTATACTTAAGGCTATGGCCAAAGAGAAAAACATGCCTATAAAAATAAAATTATTAAAAACATATGGGGCAACAAAATGTGAAATTAGCAGATTTAAAAATTTCCCTTTTCTTTGATTTCTGTCAACATTCTCAACATGACTTGCACATTTTTAATAGTGAGAACTTTATATCGACACCGTCATTGTTGTATTAGTCTATTACGTTAGCTTACTGTGAAATAATAATTCGTGTCTATAGACATACTTCAACGCAGAATAAAGAATTAAGACATGCGACAAAAAAGGGCACCAATAGTGTTGAGTAAAAGTATTAGTACGTTTCTTTGATCCAAAGAATCCCCGATGACAATAATTCTAATATGTACGTACTCAGTTTTAAACAGTGGATAAGAAGAACATTCTTCTTGTATCTGGAAAAGAATCTTATTCAGATTAAACAGATAACAAGAGAATAAGAAGCGCTTTATTTGTAGATGATGTATACAGCAACTGAAAGGTATGCACTGACTGCAAATTGTATTCAGTTCATTTGATGTAACAGATGATGATGGATGGAGCTACGCCCAGATCATGAAATGGCGCACTTGTGGCAGCGGTGTTTGGTTGTTCAGCGTTCAGTCTCCGGTCATCATCTCCATGAACTCTGAAACACAGAAAATATCTGGGTCACGACATGTGTTCATTGCAGTTAACCTAACTTTGCAACCTCCCTGTACAGAGGGTGTACACAATTTACGATCATTGTTTCCAGCATGATAACTTTGACGTTACTCCATCTACCTTTGAAACATACTAACTGCAGGTCACACTCGATCGGATAGCTCACGTCACCTGCAAGTCGTTAGCTTTACGCCCTACACACGTAACAAATTACACTTACAGGTGCACAGACCATCATATTTTTGGTCTTGAGCGTATTACTTTCGGATGAAATTATGTAAAGATGCCATTACCTGTTCTGACCAAGATTTTCGAAAAGTATGCGTTGGTAATAACGCATATACCAGAACCGGAAATTCTCCCCGAAATACTCCAAATTGGACTTACTTGGCCCAACTACCATTTCGTCTGGTGTTTAGATTTAAAGACTCTTTCCTACTCTTAGCTTACAGTTCAGCAGAATTCGGAGGGCCCGCGACACATTAGGGATAGAGACGGAAAAGTGTACAGTTAAGTAATATTGTGTAAATGGAGGCCTACTGAAGAATAAAACAGTTCGCTTGTACTCATCATTTGACTGGCTGATGGATAAGCCACGACACAGTTAGGAGCAGCCTTAGTTTTATTGTCATAATTACCGATCTGGTAAACGGAAAGGAACACTTTTTCTTCTTAAGTGTCGATTTTACTCCGAAACGAACAATATGACAAAATGCATTAGCGAGTTACTTAGTAGTGTTGTTACCAATTTTCTTAGCCCCGTAAAACTGTGTCTACAGTACTGCCGCTGACGAATAAAACGTTTTTCGAACACTCAAGAACTTCTAAAAGGCTGAGTTGCTATTTGCTGAAGGAGCACGTCTGGATATGGTAACTGACGTATTGTAGTGATAACACTTAAATCATCTGACGCAACTGAGGTAGTGTCTGTCGTGGTCAACACCACGTCTTAAAGGAAACGGTTTTTGGTCTCTGATTCGCTCACACAGGGACTGCAAGTAGGTGAAATATATCATTCCACAAGGTGAAAACGACTGTGGATGTTGTTGGGGGAAGGGAAAAAACTGACTATTGATTACGTAGAATATCCATTTTCATGGGTTTTTCGACTTGATTTTTAGATTCCAGTTTCTGTTGGAAGAAAACATCATTGTCTTATCTCAAACTTTGCGTTGGCTCCGCTGGTATGTTCTCGCATCTCGCTACATAGTATCCGCAGCTGTTTCGCCCGAATGCGGATATTTTCGAAAGTCGATTTCTCATTCCGTTCGAAAATGCTCATCTTGTTGACAGGGTGCGTATCCATGACATGACCTAGTTTCGCGGTGAAAGGCGAAATTGTTTCGAGTTTTCGTGACAGATGGCTGACTTCGGTCTTAAGATAATTTGTTTCTGGTCAGGGAGAGGGATTTTTTTTTGGGGGGGGGGGGTGTAGGCTACGGGCCCTTTCTTCCTTCTGGGTATGTACGATATAGATGTCACTCATGTCCCATCGCTCATTCGTCTTTTTTCGCGTACGAAAGAAGTGGTTTGTAGTAGCATCGAAACATGAGGAGGTGAAACACCAGCAGTACACCGAAAAAAATAAACATCGCGATTGAAGGACCAAACTAATTTTAAGGCAGCTTAATCGAGCAGTTCGCTGTTGGCTGAGAAGTGGTAGATTTGGATCCAGGAGGTACAGTTGATGATTCTGTCTGATATGACGGGTCTAATTTGCGACGAGTATTTAGAAACAGTAAATACGAAAGTATTCTGCGAGAACTTGTAATTTGTTGCTATTTCAAAATGAGTCCTGGCTTGCCGAAATCTAAATTGGTTGGATCACTTGAATATCAGTTTTTTCCCACACAGTGCAATATCCCGGAGCACAGAGCGACAGGAATGTTGTATGCGGGATGACGAGAAAGTTCCTCGGACGCATCAGCGTTTGTGTACGGTGGGATGGACCGAAATGGAATCCATCTTTGGAGTGCCCCCTTTCTTTTGTGAGAAACGGTGGACGCATTCTCTACAGGAACATCCCCGGACGTTTTATCTCGCATCCTGGCAGAGGGTTCCGGAAAGAGCGGACGCTACTGCAACGTCATCTCGCGAAGTGTTGTCGCCGCCCAAGCGTGAAAGGCTGTCGACATACCATACGAGCAGAGACTGCGGTGGTGTGACTATGAAGCCACTATGAGTAAGAGAAACTAGGGGACGATAATAGACGTCATTATTTACATCGCAGCTTGTAATATTTTTAAAAATTATCGTTCACAATGAGGAGCGGAATGTTAGTACAGTTTCGACAAGCTGAATGGGTAAATTAGTCTTGGCTCAGCATCGTAGCCAACACCCAAATCTCCAGATGTCAGACACTCAGATCCGTACCAAACGTTATATGTCGAGAGAGTATGAACCAAAACACCGTTTTAGTTAGTTTTATATGCTGTTGTCCAGTTGAACATGCGTGAACGGTAATTAAAAGTATCACCGAAGTTACGTCGCACAGGAAAAGCTTATCTGTGAAGGAAAAGTTTATCTGTGAGTAACTGTATCACAGGTCTCGCATTCGGTCGTCGTAACAAAGGTGCTACGTTCACATCCCACTGATGACAAGTTTTTTTTATTATTATTGTTTACGCGTGAAGCTGTTGTATGGGTGATAATTTTCCTGACATGTAGAAGGACTTTTCGGAGTTTGTAATATCCTTTTGGCAGTCTGCTCTCGCTTCGTTAGTTGCACATTATGCACTTTTTATTGATCTTATTATTTTATTATTGATTATTATTGTTACTATTATTTCCGCACGTTTGATGCAATTGTTCTTAGCGTACAAAAATTGTAATCATTGAGATTTGAACCCGGGTCCCTCGATACGTGCCAACTTCCCCACGGACACGACATGTTTCATTCACCCCCAGTTATCCTTTTGATGTGGCTCTGGAGTTGCTTTTAATTAAAGTTTACGCTCGTTCTGCTGGACGACAGCATATAATACGAAATAAATCGGTGTTTCGGTTCATACTGTGTCGACATACAACGTTTGGTACCGATCTGACATCTGGAGGTTTGGGTGTAAGCATCACCTTCCTGTTTCACATCATGTACAGCGTCGGTGACGAGGTTTCAGATAGTGCCGCAGAATATGCCAAAGGAGCTCTTATACAAATTGAAACGTTGCGTGGAATGGTAAAATATCGTGGAAAACCGTAGTAACCATTCCTTAAATCTTTTGTCTTGGACGGGGCCGGTCGAGTGGGAGAGTTTGCGAGTTGTTCCAGGGAGAGGGGGGGGGGGGGGAGTTTTATCTATCCGTTCGGCCATTCAGATTCTGATGTACATCGGACTCTTAACTCATTTCATGTCTATGTCGTAGTGTTCCCTTAAGCGATACAAGACTATTTCCTTCACAAAACACTCTCTTCTTGATTTTTTTTATCTCCCGCGATATTTGTATTTATACAGGAGTATAATATCAAGATTTATTGTATCACAAGCATGTCATGCCTAATTTTTATCGTCATTTGGGAAATTAATCTTTTTTTAGGAATCTTGAAACGCTGTGCAAAACGTTTCGTTTTTACTGATTGTCTAATATTAGATATCGATTTGTTCTGTAGTTGGGAGGTCTGGTATAGGGTCCAGTCAGCCTTATTGAGGTCAGATGAGAAGCTGCTTGAATAAAGATACAGCGGCACCATTAGGATTCACGCTGGTCACATGTCCCACAGTCAAAATCAATTCCTCGCACTGCCTTGTAGGCAGCAGTCCGAACAGGTGTAAGGCCTAATCCGTGAGTGGTGTTTATTTTTTAATTAATTCACAATCTTGGTGACCTTTTTTCTCCATCAGGTTCCCGACTGGTTTGTTGCATCCCGTTAGGAATTCTCCTGTGCCAGCCTTTTCATCTCAGAGTACCATTCGCGCTCAGTATCCTGAATTAATTTTTTCGATATATTCCAGTCTCGGTCTTACCCCATATTTTTTCCTCTACAGCTCCCTCAAGTACATCAAGATATTCCTGCTTCCTAACACATGTCCTATCATCACGTCCCTTCTCCTTGTCAATGCTTTCCAGACATTTCTGTCTCCGCCGATATTGCAAAGAACTTCTTCATTTCTTATCTTAACAGTCCCCCAATATTTAATATTCTTCTACAGCACAACATCTCAAAGATTTCCTTTCTCTTCTTTTTAGATTTTAATTTGCTAATAAATGAAATAGTAATTAACTGAAATGAAATCCAGACTGTAAAATCTTTATTTTATTGAAATACGAAAGCCAATTTTCTCTTCCTAAAGTCAAAGCAACCTTCCCACTTGACATCTGTTTCCCTTACTATTTCTCCTAGGCACTCAGCTCTCGTTTTTAACTTTAATTAGCGTCCGACAGAACCTTGTAAATCCAGGGCCATAAAAGAACACAGATCCTTAATTGTCGATAACTGTGACACCTTTTTATGTGTCATTTCGGTTTTTATAAGCTTTTCTCTTTTAATCCATGATCTGTTTTTCCAGAAGGTATATTCGTTTGATACATTCGTTTCAGGGATACTAATTGAAAGTGTATGATGTCCCGAGACTCTAAACAATGTACTTGCCTTCTGCTAGTAGAGTTATAGCATCTGAGACTTCCGACAAGACCTCAAGACCGAAATCGAAATTTCATTCTACAGATATCCTTCACCTGCTTTTTAATATCTCGCATAGCCTCTCTTGCGTTTCTGGCAACATAAACTACTCGAAAACAAAGTTCAGTATTCGAGCTAGATATGGCATTTTTAAATGTCAAAAAGTTTCTAACCTTATTCCTTTAATTTCATTCAAGTAATGAGCCATGCATACACCAAATTTGGTTAAAATTACTCGAGGCGTCCCTCAGTTTTGATTCTGTGTCGCCCCTTATCGTGCTTATCCTCAGCCACAGGGCTACTAACAATGTTGCATTGTAACAGCAATTTTTTTCCTGACAGCAAGTGATATGTGTGACAAGTTTTCTAGAAACTGATTTAGGGCTTACAGACATATGCTAGTACGCCATTATCTGTGCACCATAACCTCTTGTGATGCAACGTGATTGTGACTCTTACCAAAGATCCTAGTGACGCCGACAACCTTGCATTCGTTACTAATTTTTAGCGAATATCTGTAGCGTAACGTGAGATCAATTTTTTTCCATTCGCATGTTGTACTCCGCTACCGCCAAAGACTTGTTGAGGTCTTCATTGTTTGCCAACTGTTTTTCACCCAAAAATTTCTTTAGGTTCGGGAATCAGTCAGAATCACATGGTGCTAAGTCAGGGATTTATGCCGGATGTCAAGAAATTTCCCGCTTAAGACGCTGAAGTTCTTGCTGTGTTCGTGCTGATGCAAGAGGCCGCCTATTGTCTTGAATCAAAAACTGCCTTGACGACAACATTGTACGTCACTCCCTAGTAAGATGTGTGGAATGTCGTCGGCAAAGGTGTTCAAATGGTTCAAATGGCTCTGTGCACTATGGGACTTAACTTCTGAGGTCATCAGTCCCCTAGAACTTAGAACTACTTAAACCTAACTAACCTAGGGACATCACACACATCCATGTCCGAGGCAGGATTCGAACCTGCGACCGTAGCGGTCGCGCGGCAAAGGTGTTTTTTTTTTGTTTTTTTGTTTGTTTTTTTTTTTTCATAAGAATGCGCATCATGCATCAGTACGAACACAGCAAGAAGTTCATCATCTTAAGTAGGAAATTTTTGAACATTCTGCGTACAGCTCTGACTTGGCACGACGTGATTTTCACTTATTCACGAACCTGAAGGAATGTTTGAGTGGAAGACAGTTCGCAAGCGATGAGGACCTCAAACAAGCAGTGATATACGGTCTCAAATCTTTGTGGTAAGGAGCGGAACTTGGGAACGGTATATTTAGTGTTTATTTAGTCGTGCCGAAACGTTCTTTACTTTTTGAACGACCCTCATATAGTCAGTGATTCTCTATTAAATATTCATGATTTGTTACAATTAATAGCGTTAACGCGTATAGTTGAAAGTACAAGATATCAGAGGCAAAAAAGCCTCAGGGAAGATAGGTCCGCAAACGAACCTCTTGCGACAATATTACGGCATTTTGGTTACCAGCCACCACTGACTTGATTCTGTGTAAACATCATTCCATTTAGGAAAAGGTAACAATAATATACAACATTAAAAAAAGTTATTAGAGATACTTTGCTAGAAGTGCAGGTGTTTTGAATGAACACAACAGTTAGATAACCGTTCTCGTTCTTAAAGGTGTACAAAGTGCCGTGCTTCTTCCCGGATAAAGGCCTGTAACCGTCGTCGCAATAAGTTCTGAATCGTTTCTGCTGTGTCGTCCGAACAAGGCATAGCCAGGGCAAAAGAACCACAGGCGCAAGGATGCGAGCTGCTGCCAGCGCCATAGAGACTCACAGCTTGGGGGAGTTCCACCAGCGCCACGGGCGGCGCTGAGGATGAAGATATCCACAATCCGCCCGTGACCAGGCAACAGACAGACAGACAGACTCGGAAGATGGAAGAGGAGCTCTCGCCCACCTGGCTATAGATCATCGTCCAGGGCTGACTTAGACAGCGAACTTCGTTTAGTGAACTCTTAAAACTGTTGTAAATTGCATTTGGTATTCACTGTGAAGTTGCATTTAGCCATTGAGGGATTTTTTGTGTTATATTAATTGCGGTGTTGCAGACTTCATCATTCTGCAAGTCACAGAGAAAAGTAAATATTTTTAACTCATTTGTGTGACTTTGTTACTAATTTGTTGGAGTGTCGTAGAAACTTCGTTCTCCTACCCAGTTACCGGACCCTGGGACATAGCTGTGTAATAGTGGCAGGGAGAAATTGTGTTAGTGGTGTACTGCACCAGAAGCCGTTTCACGAACTCACAAAATCGGCCTACCATAACAACAGTGGCAACTCAGTCTCCCCAGTAGTAGCGACGAGGCCTTTACAATTCTAGCGACTAGGGTGTACTAAAGCTTCAGATACGCCTGGACCATTTCGAAATTCTTGACAAATATCAAAAAGTTTGTTTCATTTGTTCAACCATGTGAACTGGAATGGCGTACACATCTAAGGTGGCCCAAATAAAGAAATCCATGGGGTTCAGATCAGGTGATCTTGGAGGCTGCGGCATAACTCGTCCTCGCCAAATCCATCTGTGGCCATATCGGCACGTTAGACATCGTCTCACCACAGAAGCATAGTGTGGCAGTGATCCATCATGCACGTACAACATCCTCCGGTGTAGCTTTAAGGGAACATCCTCAAGCAATCTTGCAAGATGAACAGAAACCAATTTGGTAGCCACGTAGCACGACTAGCCACACATTCTATGAGAAACGTCGCTGATGAGGCTCATGCACAGCCTGTGGGTTTGAGGCTAGATGACTTCAAACGTGAGTAATAATTAAACACAGAATTACGATTGAACCATGCTACATCTGCAAATAAAATGTTGTTGTCAAACGTAGGGTTGCCTACCGTTTGTTGTTGTATCCACTGACAGATCATTGGTCTAGGACCAAAGTCCGCCTCAAAAAGACTCTGAACTCGTTGTCGGTGGTACGGCTGCATTGCACTGTGATGCATCGTTCACCAAACACTACTGTGGTTCATTCCAGGAATTTATGTGGCAAGTCTCCTTGCGAGATTCCTGGACAGTGTTCGACTGTTTCCAGCACCACATATTCAGGCATAGGTGTAATAAGTACAGGCCTATCCGCTCCTGCAGTATGTGCAAATCTCCCAATATCTCGCAGGCACTGATGAACATTTGTAAACGTTCGACTCTCGAGGTGCCTTCGGGCAGGGTATGCTTCTTGGTCTAAAAACATCGAATGGCTCTGGGCACTATGGGACTTAACTTCTGAGGTCATCAGTCCCGTAGAACTTAGAACTACTTAAACCTAACTAACCTCAGGACATCACAAACATCCATGCCCGAGGCAGGATTCGAACCTGCGACCGTAGCGGTCGCGCGGTTCCGGACTACAGCGCCTAGAATCGCTCGGCTACCCCTGCCGGCTTCTTGGTACAAGCGTGCAGCCTCTCGTGCATTGCCGTTAGCACTGATATACATGAAACGCATATCCGCATACTCCTCGTCACTGTCACCACCAACACTCCTACAACTGACGTGAGTGGCGCTCTGACAGTGTAGTGTATTGTCTAATCCATTCTGTTTACAACTCCACAGGCCGAAAATATTAAAAAAGACCACACCACGGACCGGCATGCGATGTTTACACAGAACCTCGTCAGAAGTAGCTGGCAACCAAAAAGTCGCGCGTTTGTGAACCTACGTTTACTGAGGCTGTTTCGCTTCTACTGTCGTGCACTTTCAACTGTACGCATTTACATAATTAATTATGATACACCCTGTATAGATACACAATATTTCTTTCTGTGGCTTACATATGTGGATTCAGTATTTTGCGTCGTGGAAGACTGTTCAAATGCGTGTGAATTCCTTAGGGACCAAGGGACCAATCTGCAAAGGTCATCGGTCCCTAGACTTACACACTACTTAAACTATCTTAACCTATCTTATGCTAAGAACAACACACACACCCATGCCCGAGGGAGGACTCGAATTTCCGGCGGGAGGGGCCGCGCAGTCCGTGACATGACGCCTCAAACCGCGCGGCCACTACACGTGGCCTTCGACGACTACAAAATATATACATGTCTCCTGAGTAGACGGCATTAATATAAATGAATGAAGAATTTGCCAAACGTATGTGCAAGTTATGATTTGTTTCTGTTCTTGTTATTGGAGCAAAGCTTGCAAATTATCTGAAAAATGAATTTACTGATCTAATTACTATAGCGAAAATTTGAACTTTCAGATCTGCCAAGAGAAAAGAGGAAAAAATCTTAGTTTTCTCACGAATGCTCACCTAACACAGTGTTCACAGTGTTTCGACAGCAGACGCTTTGGACAAGGTAGTATCAATGTTCTGATGTAAACGTTTGATTATCTGACTTCTCTGTAACATACGTGTAACTCAATGGCACAGTGCGAAAGTGAAGGAAGGATTTACCTTCCGGCGAGTAGGAGCTTATTGGAGACGGAGGACATGTTCATATTGGAGAAGGGAATGTACTCTCCTTTTCAAAGATTCTGTCCCCAAGTTTGCCTTGAGCGATTTAGGGAAATAACGAAAAACTCAAGTATGTATGCCGGACAGGAACTTGAAGCGCCGTCCTCGTAGATGCAGATCCGGGATCTTGCCACTGCCCTGGCTACTTCGCTCTGTACAAGTGCCCAAGTGTCAGACCGCAACCCCGAATGTTCGGGATTCCAAATCACAGCTTCTTTAAACTTTTACAACGTTTTCTTAACACTATGTGACCAAAAGTATCCGAAAATTCCCCAAAACATACGTTTCTCATGTCAGGTGCATTTTGCTGCCACCTACTACCAGGTACTCGATATCAGCGAACTCAGTAGTCGTTAGACATTGTGGAAGAGTAGAATGGGGCGCTCCGCAGAACTCACGGACTTCGAACGTGGTGAGGTGATTGGGTGTCACTTGCGTCATACGTCTGTACGCGAGATTTCCACACTCCTAAACATCCCTAGATCCACTGTTTCCGATGTGATACTGAAGTGGAAACGTGAAGTGACACGTACAACACAAAAGCGAACAGGTCGACCTCGTCTGTTCACTGACAGACACCGCCGACAGTTGAAGAGGGTCGTAATGTGCAGTAGGCTGACATCTATCCAGACTATCACACAGGAATTCCAAACTGCATCAGAATCCACTGCAAGTACTATGACAGGCGAGACGTGAGAAAACTTTGTTATTATGTTCCAAAGATGGACCAACACGCTATTAAGCAGGTTTCGTCTCATGAATTTACGATTGTATCTGCAATAATCCCGACATATTTCTCAGTACAAGTCAGTTTCAGTGCTCTATTGCTATCTTGTCGTTGTGGTCTCCAGTCCGAAGACACGTTTAATGCAACTCTCCATGCAAGTGTGCCCTACGGAAATCTCTTTATCGCTGCATATTTAATACAACCGCCTTACTGTAGTCAGACTTACTATCCATCTAAAGTTTTTACCCTTCACTCACTTCCCTCCACTGGGAAATTAACAATTCCTATATGCCACAGGTTGTATCTCATCGACCACTTCTTTATTTTAAATTCGGTGCTTACCGTCGAAGTCCACGGTGCCGGAGCCGTCAGTGTCGATCTCAGCGATCATCTCGTCCAGCTGGTCCGGCGTCAACTGGTCGTCTAGCGCCGCCAAGATCTCGCGCAGACTCGATGTTGGGATGTAACCGTTGCCTGCCACAAACAAGGCATGAATCATCTATCTGTCAACTTGGAGACTAAACAGATTAGAAATTACATTTCTGTTCTACCTGTCTAATGGAAAATAAGCCTGCTGAAAGGCTTTCGCGGTCTCATATTCACGTTTTATTTAGTAAGAATGGACCGGATGTTGGCTTTGTTTAGCAAAGATTATGAACAACATTCTGTCTACATGATTTCTTGTACCTACCAGTCAGCATGGTTCAACAGATATCGGTTAGAAGGAAAGCTGTAATGATTCGTCGTTATATTAAATAAACATTGGAAGTCACTTTTTTCCATTCTACGTCATTCCTTAGTTGCCTCAAAATTCATAGAGGTCTTAGCAACCAAATTAAAAGCAGTTTCTTTTTTGCCATACGCGTTTCGCTTCTTTTATTTATAAAGCATCTAGCTTGGCCTGTAATACGTGTTTCTATTAATATATACACTCCTGGAAATTGAAATAAGAACACCGTGAATTCATTGTCCCAGGAAGGGGAAACTTTATTGACACATTCCTGGGGTCAGATACATCACATGATCACACTGACAGAACCACAGGCACATAGACACAGGCAACAGAGCATGCACAATGTCGGCACTAGTACAGTGTATATCCACCTTTCGCAGCAATGCAGGCTGCTATTCTCCCATGGAGACGATCGTAGAGATGCTGGATGTAGTCCTGTGGAACGGCTTGCCATGCCATTTCCATCTGGCGCCTCAGTTGGACCAGCGTTCGTGCTGGACGTGCAGACAGCGTGAGACGACGCTTCATCCAGTCCCAAACATGCTCAATAGGGGACAGATCCGGAGATCTTGCTGGCCAGCGTAGTTGACTTACACCTTCTAGAGCACGTTGGGTGGCACGGGATACATGCAGACGTGCATTGTCCTGTTGGAACAGCAAGTTCCCTTGCCGGTCTAGGAATGGTAGAACGATGGGTTCGATGACGGTTTGGATGTACCGTGCACTATTCAGTGTCCCCTCGACGATCACCAGTGGTGTACGGCCAGTGTAGGAGATCGCTCCCCACACCATGATGCCGGTGTTGGCCCTGTGTGCCTCGGTCGTATGCAGTCCTGGTTGTGGCGCTCACCTGCACGGCGCCAAACACGCATACGACCATCATTGGCACCAAGGCAGAAGCGACTCTCATCGCTGAAGACGACACGTCTCCATTCGTCCCTCTATTCACGCCTGTCGCGACACCACTGGAGGCGGGCTACACGATGTTGGGGCGTGAGCGAAAGATGGCCTAACGGTGTGCGGGACCGTAGCCCAGCTTCATGGAGACGGTTGCGAATGGTCCTCGCCAATACCCCAGGAGCAACAGTGTCCCTAATTTGCTGGGAAGTGGCGGTGCGGTCCCCTACGGCACTGCGTAGGATCCTACGGTCTTGGCGTGCATCCGTGCGTCGCTGCGGTCCGGTCCCAGGTCGACGGGCACGTGCACCTTCCGCCGACCACTGGCGACAACATCGATGTACTGTGGAGACCTCACGCCCCACGTGTTGAGCAATTCGGCGGTACGTCCATCCGGCCTCCCGCATGCCCACTATACGCCCTCGCTCAAAGTCCGTCAACTGCACATACGGTTCACGTCCACGCTGTCGCGGCATGCTACCAGTGTTAAAGACTGCGATGGAGCTCCGTATGCCACGGCAAACTGGCTCACACTGACGGCGGCGGTGCACAAATGCTGCGCAGCTAGCGCCATTCGACGGCCAACACCGCGGTTCCTGGTGTGTCCGCTGTGCCGTGCGTGTGATCATTGCTTGTACAGCCCTCTCGCAGTGTCCGGAGCAAGTATGGTGGGTCTGACACACCGGTGTCAATGTGTTCTTTTTTCCATTTCCAGGAGTGTACAATAAATTTATTATGCAGTAGTCCCCCCCCCCCCCCCCACAATGAACCATGGACCTTGCTGTTGGTGGGGGCCTTGCATGCCTCGGCGATACAGATAGCCGTACCGTAGGTGCAGCCACAACGGAGGGGTATCTGTTGAGAGGCCAGACAAACGTGTGGTTCCTGAAGAGGGCTTTTTCAGTAGTTGGAGGAGCAACAGTCTGGATGAATGACAGACTTGGCCTTGTAACATTAACCAAAGCGGCCTTGCTGTGCTGGTACTGCGAACGGCTGAAAGCAAGGGGAAACTACAGCCGTAATTTTTCCCGAGGGCATGCAGCTTTACTGTATGGTTAAATAATGATGGCGTCCTCTTGGGTAAAATACTCCGGAGGTAAAATAGTCCCCCATTCGGATTCGGGGTGGGGACGACTCAGGAGGACGTCGTTATCAGGAGAAAGAAAACTGGTATTCCACGGATCGGAGAGTGGAGTGTCAGATCCCTTAATTGGGCAGATAGGTTGGAAAATTTAAAAAGGGAAATGGATAGGTTGAAGTTAGATATAGTGGGAATCAGCGAAGTTCGGTGACAGGAGGAACAAGACTTCTGGTCAGGGCTATAAATGCAAAATCAAATAACGGTAAAGCAGGAGTAGATTTAATAATGAATAAAAAAATAGGAGCGCGAGTCAGCTACTACGAACAGCATAGTGAACGCATTATTGTAGCCAAGACAGACACGAAGACCATGGCTACTACATTAGTACATGTTTATATGCCAAGTAGATCCGCAGATGACGAAGAGATTGAAGAAATGTACGATGCGACAAAAGAAATTATTCACGTAGTGAAGGGAGACGAAAATTTAATAGTCATGGGTGACGGGAATTCGATAGTAGCAAAAGGAAGAGAAGGAAACGTAGTAGGTGAATATGGATTGGGGGTAAAAAATGAAAGAGGAAGCCACCTGGTAAAATTCAGCACAGATAATAACTTAATCATAGCTAACACTTGGTTTAAGAATCATGAAAGAAGGTTGTATATGTGGTAGAGGCCTGGAGATACTGGAAGGCTTCATATAGATTATATAATGGCATGACAGAGATTTAGGAACCAGGTTTTAAAGTGTAAGTCATTTCCAGGGGCAGATGTGGACGCTGATCATAATCTATTGGTTATGAACTGTGACTAAAACTGAAGAAACGGCATAAAGGTGGGAATTTAAGGAGATGGGACCTGGATAAACTGAAAGAACCAGAGGTTGTAGAGAATTTCAGAGAGAGCGATAGGGAACGATTGACAGGAACAGGGGAAAGAAATACAGTAGGAGAAGTATGGAAATGGAAATGAGCGTTTGGCGTCATTGGCCGATAGGCCCCTTACGGGGCAGGTCCAGCCGCCGTGGTGCAGGTCTTATTACATTCGACGCCACATTCGGCGACCTGCGCGCCGGATGGGGATGAAATGATGATGAAGACAACACAATGCCCAGTCCCTGAGTGGAGAAAATCCCCGACCTAGCCGGGAATCGAACCCGAGCCCCTTAGGACGGCAGTCCGTCACGCTGACCTATCGGGGCGGACACTTTGAGAGATGAAATAGTGAAGGCAGCCGAGGATCAAGTAGCTAAAAAGACGAGGGCTAGTAGCAATATTGAAGAAATATTGAATTTAATTGATGAAAGGAGAAAATATAAAAATACAGTAAATGAAAAAGGCAAAAAGAAAAATAAAAGTCTCATTAATGAGATCGGCAGGAAGTGCAAAATGGCTATGCAGGAATGGTTAGAGGACAAGTGTAAGGATGTAGAGGCTTATCTCACTAGGGGTAAGATAGATACTGCCTACAGGAAAATTAAAGAGACCTTTGGAGGAAAGAGAACCACTTGTATGAATATCAAGAGCTCAGATGGGAAACCAGTTATCAGCAAAGAAGGGAAAACAGAAAGGTGGATGGAGTATATAGAGGGTCTATACAAGGGCGACGTACTTGAGGGCAATATTATGGAAATGGAAGAGGACGTAGATGAAGATGAAATGGGAGATATGACACTGCGTGAAGAATTTGACAGAGCACTGGAAGACCTAAGTCGAAACAAGGCCCCGTGAGTACACAACATTCCATTAGAACTACTGACAGCCTTTGGAGGGCCAGCCCCAACAAAACTCTACCATCTAATGAGCAAGATGTATGAGACAGGCGAAATATCCTCAAACTTCAAGAAGAATATAATAAATCCAGTCCCAAAGAAAGCAAATGTTGACAGGTGTGACAATTACCCGACTGACAGCTTAATAAGTCACGGCTGCAAAACACTGACGCGAATTCTTTACAAACGAATGGAAAAACTGGTAGAAGCCGACCATGGGGAAGATCAGTTCGGAATCCGTAGAAATGTTGGAACACGTGAGGCAGTACTGACCCTAGGCTTATCTTAGAAACTAGATTAGCGAAAGCCAAACATACGTTTCTAGCATTTGTAGACCTAGCGAGCGCTTTTGACAATCTTGACTGGAATACTCTCTTTCAAATTCTGAAGGTGGCAAGGGTCAAAGGCTGTTTACAATTTGTACAGAAACCAGATGGCAGTTATAAGAGTCGAGGGGCATGAAAAGGAAGCAGTGAAGGCAACAAATGAAAAATATGGAGCAGGAATTATAATATATGGAGAAGAAATAAAAACATGCCGATGACATTGTAATTCTGTCAGAGACAGCAAACGACCTGCAAGAGCAGTTGAACAGAATGGACAAAGTCTTCAAAGGACGATATAAGATGAACACCAACAAAAGCAAAACGAGGATAATGGAATGTAGTCAAATTAAATAAAGTGATGCTAAGGAAATTAGATTAGGAAATGAGACACTTAAAGTAGTAAAGGAGTTTTGCTATTTGGGGAGCAAAATAACTGATGATGGTCGAAGAAGAGAGGATATAAAATGTAAACTGGCAATGGCAAGGAAAGCGTTTGCTGTAGAAGAGAAATTTGCTAACATCGAGTATAGATTTAAGTGTCAGGTAGTCGTTTCTGAAAGTATTTGTGTGGAGTGTATCCATGAATGGAAGTGAAACGTGGACGATAAATAGTTTAGACAAGAAGAGAATAGAAGCTCTCGAAATGTGGTGCTACAGAAGAATGCTGAAGATTATATGGGTAGATCACATAACTGAGAGGAAGTATTGAACAGAATTGGGGAGAAGAGAAATTTGTGGCTCAACTTGACTAGAAGAAGGAATCGGTTTGTAGGATATGCTCTGAGGCATCAAGGGATCACTAATTTAGAATTGGAGGGCAGCGTGGAGGGTAAAAATCGTAGAGGGAGACCAAGAGATGATTACACTAAGCAGATGTCCATGAGGCTATATCGTAAGTACCACCGAACGATAATTTAATCTCATGAAACTGGTGCTACAAAAGTTGTTTTCAATCTGAAAAACAAGAGAAAGCGTAACATAGCAACATTTTTGTAACTACTACATAATAAATTCATTGTACACATTAAAAAAAGAATATTTACGAGAGGCTACTGAAGTTGCTTCATTACAAAAGAAGCGAAATGCAATCGGTAAACCACAAACTGCCTTTCATTTAGTTGCAAAGACGGAACATACTTCCATGAAATATCGGAAGGTTCATAATGCACTGTAACCCTGAAAGTGCTTTAGTGTACCTTTTTATGCTACGTGCAAATGTTTTGCAGTTGTTACCTGTGGAGAGGAGCTACCTTTTGCTGTCTTTAAAGTTATCTGCGTGTTTATTTTGATCCTTAGGCTGATACTTAATGTCCCTATGGGAATTATTTCTCAGTTCATGCACGAACATCTATGCCGAAAATCATCTCAATTTACATTACCTGTTCCTTGAGGGATCGAACACAATATATCATTTAGATTTTGTTCTCAGTTGTCATAAAGGGAAATCATTAGTACTGAGTGTAGAATTTGAAGGATGTATAGAACAAAATATAGAGCACAATATAAGACACAAGCAGCTGTGGATAATAGATTATCACAAAGGACTTCCACTTTATCTCTATAGATTAGAAAATATCACAAAAAAAAACTACTGTTCTTGGTTTAGAGCCACTACGCATCACTTTAGACAGAATGCAGGAGTATTACTAGTTTTCTGTTTACTGTGTCTGTACATACTATTCTCGAAAATAAAGTATCGCGCTGTGTTCTTGTTCGTTTGACGGTAAATAATTTATTTTCACGGCCTTGCCATACAGCCGGTCATTCACATGGGCAGTGGCAGAGAACAGTTATCCCTAAAAGCACTCACAGTATTGTCGTAATTTGAAGTTTTTTTTCGAGCATCTCCAATATTGGGGATTTCCCAATTGTACTTTGTCGACTTAACAGCCACAGTACCGTCATAACAAACAATTTGAATACCAAACAATTTAATACATGTAGAAGAACTAAAATTCTAAAGCTTCATATCTCTATTCAACGGTTAACTCTCTGTCGCATGACTTGTTTTTAGAGAACCGATTTCAGTAAAAAATATCTGGGGATAGGATCTAACACGAAATATTATGTAATAGGATGAACACAAAATATTTTAATTAGTTTTGATTTATTCAATATTTTAGTTTAGTTGCCGTACAGCAAGTGCTGTTATTAAGCATCATTTTACATACCTTGAAAGTCTAACTCGATGTGATGTAAGTGGCAGAAGTAATACACTCTTTCAGTTGCACTCGACTTTTAGCAAAGATTACCGATTTTGAACTGATTCTGGCAACACAATGACGCTAAACACAGTTTAGATCGATACAACTAGGCTACGCATGTTGCAGACGACAATTTCTTGCATATGCAAGTGCATTATACGTAAATTTACGGTCTTGTTTTTGCCAAATGGCAACACTATGTAATAGAAGGTTAACTGATATGATCACTCGACTCCCTCCATGGAGAAGAATTAATAAATAGGACTTCGACGCATCCACTTTTCACACTACAATAAGCTTCTCTTGTTTGTACTATAACACAATTTTGTTTAAAAAAGAAATACTCTATACTATATGCAGGAGGAATGTCACATAATTTGTGATGTGAATTAACTCTACATATGAAAATGAACCGAAAAAGTCCTACGAATACGTGTCCGATTTTCGATTGTTACGGAACTGGAGCGGATTGAAGACTATGCACATTCATCAGTGAATATGAAGACAGAGGTAGATATTACGTACATAAATGCTGCGATAACGTGTATTTATCCAGAGCAGAAAAGACAAAGTTTGGATATGCTCTTCGCGACCTCACATGTGATTTACTGTGTTCTCAGCATCTGCGATCCCCCCTTCCTCCCGCCTCTTCTAACAACATGGTTGCCAAAAGGAATGGGAGAAACAGTATCCCATACCAAACACTAACCAAATATGGTTCAAGATGATAAATCTGAAACATAATTACTACTAGTTTCTTATTAACGGTATTATATTTTGTAAATGTGGAATCCAACAATGTATTTTCTTCAAACAGACAGAGAACTGGGATGACTAGCTAAATATCTCCCAATGATTAAGTAAGGGCTGATAACCTTTTGTGCCTTTTTTCCTCACGTTCCTGTTAGTGGCAGGTGCTCACCTTCCTTGTCGTAGAGACGGAACGCCTCCTTCAGCTCCTTCTGCATGACCTCATCGTCCTCGTCCAGGAAGTGCGTGGCGACGCGACAGAACGCTTCAAAATTCAGGCGACCGTTCTCTGCAACAGATCGTTCACGGTCAGAATCTTCGATGGAGGATATCGAATGTACCATCTGTATTGTTCAGATCTGAAAAAACGAATCCAAGTGATACACGATAAAAATGTCCTGTAAGATATATTTTATCATTATTACAAGTTTTCGTTGTGCAAGCAGCCACAGAAATATGTTTACAGTTCGCACAAACTGACTGAAGCATAATCGTCGAAAGTTTAATGACCCCAAATATTTACACAACTTTTAATTTCTACGTAAAAAGAAGAAAAACGTCACAGGGCAAGGCCCACTTGGTTTGTATATTTGCTTTGTCACTGAAGATCCTGTTTAACGTTCCTTTGGGCAATACAAACGTTATTTCTCGGCGTAGATGTAACCTATTGAAGATGGAGACTTGATTATCACAACATTTTCAGTACGTAAATATGGCCTCAACAGATCTTCACAATAAGACCATTATTTATTCCAGAAGATAGTCATGAATTATGTTTGTTCCTCCTGATATTAGGAAAATAAAGACTCCTGTTGTATAGACACGTCACTGCCAGAAAATGACAATAAAACGCTATCAGGCTTCGAAGAAAGTCATGGTAGGTGTTTTTGGCTTCCTTGAGCAGACTGCGTCTACCTGAAATCATTGACCAAGTACCAAGCATGTGGGTGATCACAAATAGCAGTTACAGTTAATCTGAGTAGGTACCAATTATCGTACCACTACAGGATTGTAGTTCACAAGTATTACGGTTAAAGATTTGTCTAAAAATTGTCAATTTCGTACAAAAATTATGAATGCCCTCAGGACTTCGAGGCATTTATTGCTCCGAGTTTCCTGATCAAAAATGAAAGCATACGTTTCTAACCGATACACAATGAGTTGTACACAATTCCTACACATACTCCGCAAGCCACCTGACGGTGTATGGCGGAGGGTACTCTGAGTACCTCTATCGGTTCTCCCTTCTATTCCAGTCTCGTATTCTTAGTGGAAAGAAGGATTGTGGGTATGCTTCTGTGTGAGCTCTAATCTCTCTGATTTTATCCTCATGGTCTCTTCGAGAGATATACGTAGGAGGGATCAATATACTGCTTGACTCTTCGGTGAAGGTATGTTCTCGAAACGTTATCAAAAGCCCGTACCGAGCTACTGAGCGTCTCTCCTGCAGAGTCTTCCACTGGAGTTTATCTATCATCTCCGTAACGCTTTCGCAATTACTAAATGATCCTGTAACGAAGCGCGCTGCTCTCCGTTGGATCTTCTCCCGTAACGCTTTCGCGATTACTAAATGATCCTGTAACGAAGCGCGCTGCTCTCCGTTGGATCTTCTCTCTCTCTTCTGTCGAGCCTATCTGGTACGGATCCCACACTGTTGAGCAGTATTCAAGCAGTGGGCGAACAAGCGTACTGTAACCTACTTCCTTTGTTTTCGGATTGCATTTCCTTAGGATTCTTCCTATGAATCTCAGTCTGGCATCTGCTTTACCGACGATCAACTTTATATGATCATTCCATTTAAATCACTCCTAATGCGTACTCCCAGATAATTTATGGAATTAACTGCTTCCAGTTGCTGACCTGCTATTTTG
The DNA here is from genome assembly GCF_023864345.2 of Schistocerca serialis cubense. NCBI lineage: Eukaryota > Metazoa > Arthropoda > Insecta > Orthoptera > Acrididae > Schistocerca > Schistocerca serialis. Next base: position 913,695,199 of record NC_064641.1, on the reverse strand, counting down.
CAGCTAAATGATAAGGGAACTATCTTTCTATGTATTCGCAGCACATTACACTTGTCTACATTGAGATTCAATTGCCATTCCCTGCACCATGCGTCAATTCGCTGCAGATCCTCCTGCATTTCAGTACAATTTTCCATTGTTACAACCTCTCGATACACCACAGCATCATCTGCAAAAAGCCTCAGTGAACTTCCGATGTCATCCACAAGGTCATTTATGTATATTGTGAATAGCAACGGTCCTATGACACTCCCCTGCGGCACACCTGAAATCACTCTTACTTCGGAAGACTTCTCTCCATTGAGAATGACATGTTGCGTTCTGTTATCTAGGAACTCTTCAATCCAATCACACAATTGGTCTGATAGTCCATATGCTCTTACTTTGTTCATTAAACGACTGTGGGGAACTGTATCGAACGCCTTGCGGAAGTCAAGAAACACGGCATCTACCTGTGAACCCGTATCTATGGCTCTCTGAGTCTCGTGGACGAATAGCGCGAGCTGGGTTTCACATGACCGTCTTTTTCGAAACCCATGCTGATTCCTACAGAGTAGATTTCTAGTCTCCAGAAAAGTCATTATACTCGAACACAATACGTGTTCCAAAATTCTACAACTGATCGACGTTAGAGATATAGGTCTATAGTTCTGCACATCTGTTCGACGTCCCTTCTTGAAAACGGGATGACCTGTGCCCTTTTCCAATCCTTTGGACCGCTGCGCTCTTCTAGAGACCTACGGTACACCGCTGCAAGAAGAGGGGCAAGTTCCTTCGCGTACTCTGTGTAAAATCGAACTGGTATCCCATCAGGTCCAGCGGCCTTTCCTCTTTTGAGCGATTTTAATTGTTTCTCTATCCCTCTGTCGTCTATTTCGATATCTACTATTTTGTCATCTGTGCGACAATCTAGAGAAGGAACTACAGCGCAGTCTTCCTCTGTGAAACAGCTTTGGAAAAAGACATTTAGTATTTCGGCCTTTAGTCTGTCATCCTCTGTTTCAGTATCATTTTGGTTACAGAGGGTCTGGACATTTTGTTTTGATTCACCTACCACTTTGACATAAGAACAAAATTTCTTAGGATTTTCTGCCAAGTCAGTACATAGAACTTTACTTTCGAATTCATTGAACGCCTCTCGCATAGCCCTCCTCACACTACATTTCGCTTCGCGGAATTTTTGTTTGTCTACAAGGCTTTGGCTATGTTTATGTTTGCTGTGAAGTTCCCTTTACTTCCGCAGCAGTTTTCTAACTCGGTTGTTGTACCACGGTGGCTCTTTTCCATCTCTTACGATCTTGCTTGGCACATACTCATCTAACGCATATTGTACGATGGTTTTGAACTTTGTCCACTGATCCTCAACACTATCTGTACTTGAGACAAAACTTTTGTGTTGAACCGTCAGGTACTCTGTAATCTGCTTTTTGTCACTTTTGCTAAACAGAAAAATCTTCCTACCTTTTTTAATATTTCTATTTACGGCTGAAATCATCGATGCAGTAACCGCTTTATGATCGCTGATTGCCTGTTCTGCGTTAACTGTTTCAAATAGTTCGGGTCTGTTTGTCACCAGAAGGTCTAATATGTTATCGCCACGAGTCGGTTCTCTGTTTAACTGCTCAAGGTAGTTTTCAGATAAAGCACTTGAAAAAATTTCACTGGATTCTTTGTCCCTACCACCCGTTATGAACGTCTGAGTCTCCCAGTCTATATCCGGCAAATTAAAATCTCCACACAGAACCATAACATGGTGGGGAAATCAACTCGAAATATTATCCAAATTATCCTTCAGATGCTCAGCCACAACAGCTGCAGAGCCGGGAGACCTATAGAGACATCCAATTACCATGTCTGAGCCTGCTTTAACCGTGACCTTCACCCAAATTATTTCACATTTCGGGTCTCCGAATATCGTCAAGAGGCACACATTCAGTAAGATCTTCAATTGTTATTCAAGACTGGGTGTCAGTAAAGTTCTTTTGCTCACGAATGTACTTGTTGCCTGCGCCAGTCTAAGTTTGATATCTTCCTTGGTTTATGGAGTTTGTGCAATCTTGCTCACTAGAAAAATTAATTCTTTCAGTCCTTTTATCACTGTGTCGTCCCCAGTTGTGATGTTCACGATGTCGCTATTCGCTTTTCTGGTATTCTTTATCACAGTCACATTCGCTGGTTTTACCCGTGTTAAGTATTCCGTCCATTCAGTTCAACAAGTCGTCTTACTCCTCCTCGTTTTGGCACAGAAGAACTGCGTGGTCTATGGAACTCATGACTGGTGTCCAACCCACATGGAGTTTTAGTTCGCTTTTGGAATTATATTTCACTTCTTTTTTTACATCCTCGACAGTTAACCAACAGTGACGACAAGCTCTGCCATAGTGATGTGAAATCCAAGATTTCTGGAGAGGTGCACGTGCCTGGATGGGATTATCTCTGTTGTGAAAGGCATGTGCCAGTCTACAACGTTCTTGGGACAGAGCGTGTTTAACTTGGCAGTCGGCGGAGCTGTCGCGTATTGTTTGCGACGTGCCGTCAACTACCGCTGCTTTGAAGGCCGGGAATGCGATTTAGCTAATGGCAAGGCTGCTCAGTTCTTCCCTACTGGAGCTGAGCAAATCCCTCATGGCTTACAGTGAATGATACGGATAAACTGTTGTGTTTCTCAATCGCGTCGTTGAATTCCTATGCGAATACTAAGTCCTGCTATTCATATTCGATGATGAGGTAAATATTTATCTGGGGTGAAAAGATGCACGAGAGTTGAGCAATGCACCGCGGTCTCGCAGCGTAAACAACTCGTTTACAGAGCTGACTGTAAAACACTTCTAGCTCTGGAAATGTTTTTAGACTCCAGTTTGTCTGAGATCATTCAGTTGACTGTAAGTAGTGTCTCACGTCAAAGAATCCCAACCAAGACCTGTTGTTGGCGTCTGCTTTGCTGGTGCATCCGTATCAACAACTTCTCTGGTAATTCTGTAAAACTTATTTCATTCAGGACCATCGAAATATTATTGCCAGTGCTAGAAGACGACGGATGTGTCACTTTCGTTATAAATGCGAATATTTTACAGCTGCACTGACACATTTCAGTTTAAAATACAAATTACTGCAACCAGTGGAATTTATTGTTATTTCCATTTCAAGGTTTCCGCTATTATTACACTCGTATATTGTTCATTAAGCAGCAGTGCGAAACTGTATCGATCGCCTTATACGGGGTGGTCGTAAACGGTGTGAAAAGCTTACAAAGCTGTTGCAGGAACGGGGTGGTCATAAATGGTGTGAAAAGCTTATAAAGCTCACGGGACTGCTCAGCCTTTGGCTCGTGTTCGATTCTTACTACCGTCCCATGTCCCAGTTTTGTATGGCTCTTTTGTTCGGTTTTAGCGATCCAAACGAAGAACAGTTCGGCTACACCGTGTCTGACGGACCGCTTGAATTTACGCGCGCAACGGCCTGATTGGCTAACTTCAATGCTAATTAACCCAGAAACTGCGCAACGTATCGAAGTTTTCATTAACAATTAGTTCTTACCACAACCTATCCTGCAACACCCTTATACGCTTTTCAGAGTGTTTCTGACCGCCCTGCATTAATCGTCTTCGCCTTCTCAATTGAAATAATCTACGTAATGATGGTGGATAAAACTTCGAAATGCGTAGGAAAAGATCAAGAAATATGACAGTTTCCAGTATAGCGAATTTTCATTTGTTATTTTGGTTCGATAAAGTTATATTGTGGAATTACCACAAAAACTGTCGAACACTTAATCAAAATTTTACTATGGGAGGAGCAAGATAACTTTGATTGAAATTTCAGTAATGATTAGAAATATGCAGGCCTACTATTTAGAGGTAAGATAGCATCGTGGAAACGACAATATGAGTTGATAACTGGACATAAAGGCTAAAACTAATCATTAATTCACCCGACAATTCCTTAGCTTGCGAAATCCTATCCACACTAAGACTCTAGGCATCTGCTGTCTTTAATAACTAGATTCAGATTTAATCTCAAACTTTTGCTTGAACATCTGCGCAAGCCAGGCATGGATCTAGATCTTCGTATATATCCTGCAAACTACTGTGAAGTTTGTGCCGGAAGGTACTTCTTATTGTATCAGTATCCCGTTCCAAAGGTACGCGGGAAGAAAGATTTTTTAATCGCCACTGTGCACGTTGCAATTAGTCTAATCTTACCTACACGATTCCTACGGAGGCGAGACGTAAACAGTTATTGTATATTCCTAGATCCCTCACTTAAAGCTCAAACTTTGTAGTAGGCTCTCACTGGACTATTTGTGTCCCTCTTCAACCGTCTGTCAGTTCAGGTTTTTCAGCATTTCTGTGGCGCATTCCGATGGGTCATACCTCCATGTGACCATTTGCGTTGCCCTTCTGGTACTTCTAAATAGTACGCGTCCGACACACTTCAACATTATTCCAGGATGAGTCACACATGTGCTTTGTAAGTAGTCTCCTTTGTAGACTGACTTCTTCCTAGTATACTACGAATGAACCGAAGTCTGCCACCTGCTTTACCTACCACCGAACCTATGTGATCGTTCCATCATATCCCAGGAAATTGTTGCACCAATTGCTGACTTATTCCAGTGGTGACTCATTGATATTATAATCATAAGATACTACGTTATTTCGTTCTGTGAAGTGCACCACTTTGTATTTTTGAACATCCAAAGCAACTTCGCAATTTTTACACCTCAAAATATGACTGAATATTTGTATAGCCTTTTTCAGACAGTACTTCCTCATAAATATCGCATTATCAGCGAGACGTCTGAGGTTACTATTAACATCGTCTGTGAGGTCATTAATATACAACTCAGACAGCAAGAGTCTCAACTAATTTCTCTGGGTCACATCTAAAGTTACTTACGCATCTGTCCACGACTCCACCAGTCAAGAAAAAATGCTGCGTTTCACAACCAATAAATCCACAATGCTGTTACAAATTTCGTTGTACATGCCATATGACTGTACTTCGGATAATTAACGTTGGTGTGATGCTCAGTCAAATACTTTCCGGAAATCAAGAAATGCTGTGTCTGCTAGACTGCTTTGATCCGCGGATTTCAGGATGTCATATGAAAAACGCGCGAATTGCGTCCTGTATCACCGATGTTTTTGCAAGCCATGCTAGTTTCCATGGAAGTTATTCAGTCTGAATATGTTGTAACATTTGATCTTAGAGTTATCAAAGATATTGTATGTTACCCTTCTTATAGACGTATGTGATTTGTGCTTTCTTCGAAGTAATGTAATCTTCTTACAAGAACTGATGCAATTTGGGCAAGAACAGCCAACCAGTGTGCCGACTCCCTTTCCAAAACAGAATCGTAGAACTCACACCACATCGTTCATCTATATCATCGCTGACACATCCACATGTAATATCAACACAGTGTAGTCACAGACATACACACGGCCTATAAACTTCAACAGCGCAGATCCATCTCGAATCACCTTGTGTTGGCGATGGTGCGAGCGTTGCATTAAAGTTCCAATGTGTTGCCACCATGGCAATGAATGTCAGTGGATGCTGATTGTGTCTTGCTAATTTGGTAGTGGTCAACGAGCAGTGATATTCCGCCATCCCCACGTGAAGAAATTTGTGTCCTGTGAGTCGATGCCGTTCGTACTTCTCACACATACTGATGGACAACATACAGTGCAGTTCGGAGATGAAGAATTTTCGAGATTACTTGAAAATGAGGCTACGAACCCCAAACTAGTAAGAAGCTTGGAAATGAGGCTACGAACCCCAAACTAGTAAGAAGAACGAAAGATATATCAATAAAACAAAAAAATTGTAGCCTCGGAAATTTTATTTAGAAAATCAACGTAATGTGAACGTTGTTAGTATGAATGAGTTAGCTGTATGGCGAATGTTCAAGGCCAACAAATGCAGGAATATAGAATAAATGGCGACGTATAGAGGATCATCCTAAACTGACCGATTAAATATCGTTCAGAGGTATTTTGTAAATTTTTTGGTACAAATGACCCGTGGTCTCTAGTGACCAGTTACATAGCACTTGTATTTTATTTTATTTTTCTCCATTTACGGGTGCAATTGTATCCGAATTGCATTGAAAATACAGAACTGTACGGGTAGTTTTACTGATGAAGAGTTCCGAAAGTTGGGAGTGCAAGAATACAATTGAGTGGTGGCCGTTGCTGAGGGAACAGTGGTGCCGCACTTTCACTGGATACAGTAAATCCGTACACCGGACATAGGTAACTTTGATGACCCACGGGCCTGAGCCCACGCTGAGTTCGCGGGCCGCCTCCTCACGAGGCGACAGCAGCGCACCTAACGTATGAAGTCAAAACTGTAGCGGTGGTGGCTTTAATGTTGATGGGGTAATAAAGCATCGATATGAATGGTACCCTTTTCCAGCATGTCAGGCCAACGAATTGTGCCTCAAACTTGCGGATTTGAGAAAAGATTAATTTACGTGAATCCGGAATTTCCTCCGCGGGCCGGATTGAAAAGAGTCGCTAGCCAGATCCGGCCCGCGAGTTGCCTGTTGGCCACCCGTGGCACACACGAAGCGTATAACACCTAACTTTTCACCAGAAATCACCGATACTTCCGTGTGTCACTGTTAACGCACAACTAACGCTGCCAGAAAAAGAAACACGAGACAGAATCGAGAAGTACTAAATACAAACTTGAGGGCGAATAGTAAAGTGGACATTTCTGTTGTCTACAGCAAATACCGTGACTTAATGGAAAAAGTCTGTCGCACACCGACGAATGCATTGTTATCCAGATATTTTCACTGCAGTGCACATACAGTTATAAATAGCGATAAGAGGTTAAACGAAATATGATTAGTCTGTAACGAGACCGGAGGTCCCTTACATTAAAATACTCTGAAAATATATCTGAATAAGCTCTAAAATTTTGTCAGTGCAATTTTGTTTCACACTACAGAGGTACCACAGTTTGTTAAGTACCGTGAAAACATAAAAATAAAATTTGGGAAATCTAATCCTCTAAGTTCAGTACGGTAACTGCAGTTACAGATAGTGGCAGAATGGAGTTACAGAAGATTTTTGTTTCTAATAACAGCCTCACAGACAAAGTTAGTTCTAAGCACATGTACGTCCAGAGAACGTAGGAGCTATATAGACACAATATTTTCGGTATATCTGTTGCTGGCAAGGAGATTGTAAACCAGATGATTGCAAAGAAGCGATTTCAGCAGTACAAGCTACTACGAATTATACATACATCATTCCACATCGCATGACGTGTTTACCTATAGCGAATGCAAACAGTCGCTCATCTCCAAATTGTGAAGCGTGATGGACAGTGACGGTTCTGTATTGATTTGGGCAGCGATGTAGACACTTTCACTTAGTTCTGTGGTAACGCTGGAGCCTTGTAAGCCACCACGTGAATTGTACGCTGCATGCTTTATTCCAAACTATGGATAGCATTTTTCAAGAGGATGGTGGCTGTACGCCGACGGTTGAGAATGCCCGGTTGTAGCTTGATAAGAGTGAAGCCAAACAACTCCCAAGGCAGACCCATTCGCCGAATTTGGCTATTACCATTTTTGTCTACATTGAAGAAACAGTTAAGGAAACATAGTGTTTATATTATTAAATCCACTCCTTCTGTTCACCTCACTGATAGGAAAGCATTAATATGTTTAGATGAGTAGAGTTACCATTGATAAGAATAAAAAAATATATTCAAGAATGCATAGGTCATGTATGTGGGAATGATATCAGATGGTATCACGTAACAAATGTTCACTGTGTTATTTGTCGACACTCAAAAATGAGTATTTTAGTATAGAAACACCTTTACATCAGCTTCAGCAGTTCCACAACAGTGAAAATATTTTCTATTACAAGTTTGGATACAGCTAAATTTGAAAAACAAATTTGCTGTGACTATGGTAGCAATAAGAATATTTTTAGTAAACGATACGTGGCTGGCAAATTGGCGGCAAGATAGGTTTTAGTTGTTCTTGAATTATTCGCGCTCTCCTTATGTGAAATACATCTTCTTCGTAAGGTCTTCTGTATGCAGCGCTGTACCTCCCTCCAGGAATCAAACACCTATTTTGTCATCATAGCCGCAGCACGCGGCCTCACTTAGCTGTGCGTAACCTTTAAACAGACACATTCGCAGACTCCTTCTCACTTCTATGGGAATGCGAGGTCTGTCAAGGAATTCATTGATGAAATTTTCTCGGGTTATCAGCCAAGTCCTGCCGTTGTGTTGTAGTAACGTTTGGCCGACTTTCTTTCTCGTCATTTTCAGGCGAAGAATTTTGTATTCCTGCATTTGGTGGCCTTTAACTTTTGTCATACAGCTAGCTTATTTATACTAATGACTTACATATCACCTCTGTTTCTTACACATTATTGCTGCTTTTTTAATAAAATTTCCATAGCGACACTGTTTTTGTTTTACGTATTTGTCTTCCGTTCTTGCTGCTAGTTTGGGGCTCGTAGCTTCATTCTGAAGCAATCCCAAAAATTCATTCTTTATCTCCGAACTACACTGCCTGTTGTCGGTTAGTATATGTGAGGAGTACAAACGCCATCTGCTCCCGATACGCAGATTTCTTCGTATGGAGTGACGGAACGTCACTGCTCGTTGACCACTACCGTACGAGCAAGGCATAGCGAGCATCCACTCACATTTATTGCCTAGGTAGCAACACGTTGAATGTTTAAAGCATCGGTCGCACCATCCCTAACACAAGGTAGCTTGAGTTGGATCTGCAGTGTTCACTGCAAGCTCACTAGCCGTCTGTATGTATATTACCGCTTTTGAATGATAATCTGACGATATTTTATTATTCTCTGTTGCCGCTGTCCACTCTGGAACATACTAACCTGCACTCTGCGCAGTTCGATGCTCTTTTGATTTTTTTTAAAAAATCTCAAGCACTTCTTTTTGTCGACTACAAAACTTTTCCTTAAATACTAACGTTTGTGGTCTGTATTGTCTGCAAAGTAGCGAGTCAGACGGTAACTCCTCTCTTTACAGTTATTTCTCTTTTCGCTTGTCAGTCAGTGATGCCACTTTTCTTTCCGTCTCTTCATTATTTGTGTTATATAACGCTCGTCTTTTCTCTCCTCTCCTTTTTTCTCTCTTGTCGTCCGTCCATTGTTGCCCGAGAAGTCAGTTAAAATCCATCTGCCTGTAACTTATCCTTGTTCCTCTTCTTTCCATTCACGAATATAAAATGTGCTTTACTTTCTTCGATATCTACTACTCTTTCAACTCTCTAAAAATTATTTCTAAGTGTTCAAATCCATATGTGTCGTAATGAATCTCATCTAAAATATGTAGAGCGCCTGTTAAGTGTAAGAGTGAGTCTGATGACCCTAGGCGTTCTAGAATAAATAAATGAAACACGTAATGCCGAGCAGTGGGTGTCATAAAATAACAGAGCTCGCCTTACCGTCCTTGTCCTCGTCCGCGACAAGCGCCTCCAACTCGAGCTCGTCGATCATGAGCCCGAGAGTCTGCAGGATGGTGCGCACCTTCTCCTTGTCGATGCGGCCCGTCTTTCCAGAGTCGAACATGGAGAAGGCCCGCTTGAGCACTGCAACACACACACGCCATACCAGCTGACAGCGTTGTTCTATGCACTTCGGGGTATTAGGGTTCTATGATCACGAGGGTTTACACTGAGGTGATGAAAGTCATGGGATAGCGATGTTCACATATAAGGATTGCAGCAGCCTCGTGTACACGAGCTGTAAAAGGCCAGTGCATAGGCGGAGCTGTTGTTTGTACTCAGATGATTTATGTGAAAAGGTGTCCGACATGATTATGGCCGAACGACGAGAATTAGCAGATTTTGAATGCAGAATGGTTGTTGGAGATAGAAGCATGTAACATTCCCTTTTGGATATCGTTAGGGAATTCAATATTCCGAAATACACGGGCATTATATCTATCCACTGCCAACGCAGTGGCTGAAGGTCTTCACTTAATGACCAAAAGCCGCGGTCTTTGCGTATAGTTGTCAGTGCTAACAAATAAGCAACACTGGATGGAACAAGCACACAAATGAATGTGGCGGCGTACGACAGACGTGTCGGTTAGGACAGTGCGGCGGAATTTGGCGTTAATCGGCTATGGCAGCAGATGACCGATCAGTCCCGATTTCAGTTGGTAAGAGGTGACGGTAGGGTTCGAGTGTGACGCAGATCACACAAAGGCATGGACCCACGGTATCAACAAGTCATTGTGCAAGCTGGTGATGACTCCATAATGGTGTGGGCTGCGTTTACATGAAATGAAGTGGGTCCTCTCGTCCAACTGAGCCGATCATTGGCTAGAAATGTGACGTTCGGCTACTTGGAAATCATTTTCAGCCATTGATGGACTTCCATGTTCCCAAATAACGATGGAATTTTTATGGATGATATTGCGCCATTTCACCGGGTCACAATTTTTCGTGATTAGTTTGATATGCTGGACAATTCGAGCGAATTATTTGCCCACCCTAATCGCTCGACGTTAATCCCACCGAACATTTATGGGACATAATCGAGAGGTCGACTCGTGCACAAAGTCCTGCACTGGCAGCACTTCCGCAATTATGGACGGCTGTAGAGTATGCATGGCTCCGTATTTCTGCAGGTGACTTCCAACGACTAAGAGTTGTTGCTCTACGCCGGACAAAAGAAGGTCTGACACGATGTTAGGAGGTATCCCATGACTTCTGTCACCTCAGTGTATTATCATTAAGAAGCTATGCGCTATTTGTGGGCAACCTCTGGCAGTGTATTTCGATGCTCACAGTCTCTTTTTCCTTTCGTACTAATATCACGTAAACGTTCTACAAACTAGTTTCTAGCCATTGAATGCGAAGTAAACACCTGTCTGCAAGTATCTTTTACTGCTGACGTTACTGAAAACCGAACAGTCTACATCACGTCCATGAGAATAATATAAATTTCCAATAGTAGCTCATTTAACTTACGTGCTAGAAATTCCATATCAATATTTTAATTACACAGCGTAACTCCATTCTTTCCGGCTGTTTTTGTTTGTTGCATCTGCTGGTTCTTAAAAGTTTTTCTCACAAATGAATGAGATTTTTAGCGACCGCTCCGTAGCTCGTTGATGGCATCATTTTCGACAGACAGACGTAGCTTTGCACACTATTTTCTGTTTAACATTATGCCTATTGTTGGCGGGGACATCGTTCCAGACAAGTGCAATCTCTCCGTACGTGTCCACCAACAGTGCGACAAGATTATATGAATAGGTAAAGTCTTCACTGCTGGCGTAACACAATTAGTAATAATTGCACAATAATTTTCACCGCGATTTCGCTGTGATTGTTATAGTTCCTTTCGAGCTTCCATCGGATGTCAATTCTAGTAGTTCGAATACAAATAGAGAGCGGAGTGGGACAGTTCACAGAAGTGAAGTCTACGCTCATGGAGTGTTGCCAATATTTTTCTGCCCTCGTTACGACCAACAGGCTATTCATTCTAAGGAGGAGGACGTGTAGGTGGTAGGAGTAATATACCAACAAGTGTTTCATTATACAACTATTCGCACATAACGCATCAAAATGAAAAACATAGTTAACAGTTTAGCAGACTATTGTTTGGTTACGAACGATAACAAAACCTCAAGACTGAACAGTACTGGTTAGTTAGTTATATGTTCCATAGACCTTTCGAACAACTTGTTTTAACGAAATGATGTTAAAAAATGGTTCAAATGGCTCTGAGCACTATGGGAATTAACATTTTAGGTCATCAGTCCCCTAGAACTTAGAACTACTTAAACCTAACTAACCTAAGGACATCACACACATCCCTGCACAAGACAGGATTCGAACCTTCGACCGTAGCGGTTGTGCGGTTCCAGACTGAAGCGCCTAGAACCACTCGGCCACTCCGGCCGGCGAAATGATGTTGATCGAGTCAGTTTACAGTTTACGTACGCACGATTAGTTTCCATGGATAGCTACGTGCTGGCCATTCACAAGTTCCTAAATGGCGCTCCGGCCTATATGTAACACAAACAAACATATAATATTCCTGCCCTAGTCGTGCAACAACTCTTAAATCTAGTTTTTTTATAGGCTACATGTGCTTAAATAAATATTCACCTATGGAGTGAAGGAGTTGTACAGAAAAAATAATTGTAGGTTAGATTTAAGAGTTACTTTACTATCAATCAGATACTTTATTATTCGGCAAATGACTAAAAATTTTTGTTGCTGCATGTTGAACTCCTTTCTGAGCCACTGACAGCACTCGTAATGGGTCATAAAGATCATTTTTTCCTCTAGTGTTTTAGGTGAAGAGATTGGTATTCTTATAAAATTGTGATGAATTATTCATGATGAATTTCATTACTGAATATATATGTGTGTGTGTGAAGAGTTGTTAAAACGCCAAAAAATTATTCCATAAGACATTATTGAGAGGAAATATTTTAGGAAAATCATTCATTTGTTTCCTATACCAGCAATTATACGATCAGCAGAAGTAATTGAAGTTAACTGTATTAGCAGCTCAGTAATATGCATCATTCAGTCCTAGCTTGGAGCATTCTACCCTGTTCACTGACTCTTGTTCGTGTGCTGCATCAATAATTGGCACGACATATTCGTTTTACATAACTGAATATAGTTTGTTTTCTCAAAATTTAGAAAGAGTCCACTTAATTCTTCCAATTTTCTTTGAATTACTTAGTGCAACCGGTTTTATTCCGTTTCTTAAGTATGATTCAAACCAGTTGTTTGTAAGGCCATTAATTCCATAAAACGTAACTTTTTATAAGAGAGTAATACGATCTACACAACCAGACGCCTTGATCAGATGACAGAAAGTACCACTGTTGATATTTTATTATTTAAGCGTACCTTTATAAATAGCATCCGCATTGGAGCAACCCTTCTGGACCCAAACATTCATGTACCAAGTAAATTGCTTCTACTTAAATGTAAGACGTGCTGAGATTGATTCGACACTCGTCTTTTGTGCAGCAGAGAACCGAGATGAGAAAGTATAAATGCACAACGTATTTTGTTCAGGTGGTGTCCCACAGATCGTAAATGTATGAAGAAGTCAGTCAGAGTGCATTTCTCACAAAAGCAGGGAAACTGAATGTAGACTACATACGAAAATTATTTAGCTGTGTCAGTCCATTTTACTTTTGATGGCTGTGGATAATGATGTCTTCAATTTCACTTTTATCGTACTGACAGTTCCGGTTGGAAGAAAACTGGTAACGACTAAATGGTTCATAAAATTACTATCTTCAAAAGTGCAAAGATTTAACTGTATCTGCCTATAGTATTGTTAATAGATGTTTTCTTTTATTAGAACTAACAATTCGGAAAATGTTTGAAGAAAGGTTGGTTGGATGTTAGACTGGGTCATCAAATGATTAATTTAATAAGTACATGAAACTTGTTACTTACTTTGGACCTGCTCAGAATCCAGTGCGTCCGTCTGAAACAGAGAAGACAAGATAACTCTGTAACTTTCGCAGTAACTCCCTACCGAGCTAATACTAAAACATGTATGGAACTGGACTCACAATCACTGAAACTGAGGTGATTTTGACACTGGCATTATAAATATATAGTACTGCAGAATGATAACTGAGCAAGACTACTCATCGTGAATATAAACAGACTACATTTAAGCAGTTGTCATGTCGTTCCTATTATTGATTTACAGTAGACCATATACGACAAATATGCGTACTTGCTTCCATTCTAGAAGGTAAGAAAATACCTGGAAGCAGTTGACACCTATTTCACGCTATACGAGAAATTTAGTGGCCATAAGGTTTCAGCCGTAAAATAACCCGCTAAGACAGCTGTAGTTTTTATGTAATACGCCGGCGGCAAAACGAGCGTTGTGGCGCATTGGTTAAAATGCTGGGCCCCTGCATGCCCGTCCACAGGTTGATTTTCCACGCTTTTCCAAAATCGACTAAGGTGAATCTCAGAATGGTTCTTCATTTTTGTCCTAACCGAGATTTTGGTGCACTTCTAATCATCTCTTCAACAGGAAATTTACCTCAGATGACTTAAGATTTTCTTCCTATTCGAAAATGTGATTCGTTCCTGTTTTGAATCCAAATAGTCGTTTATCTATCACACAATTTTTCACTGCTTTAATATGATATGGGATAGTTCTCCTAGGACAAGACCGATTACCAACGTAAAAACCTGGGAAAACAGTATAGGATACCACCAAACTGGTTTCTTTCTCACCATATGTGAAAAACGCACACCGTCCGGTAATAAGTAGGACTCACAGAAAACTAACGATTAGGTAATGGAAAAACAGTTAAAAAACTACTTTTCTTTTTGCTATTTCCGCAGTATTTCAGTACCCGTTTATGTGAATATGAGCACAGACATAGTAATGAAACACACAACAATCACTCTATACCTCCACTGATAGTTCCTTAGGTGCCAAAATTAGTTGTAATCTTTCTCTATGTTACTTCCTTGTTGCGAAAATGTATGTCGGTATAATGAATATATGTTAGAAGCAGTAGAAAGCAGTTAGTTCATCGCTGAGGAACATCTAAAAAGCATTAAACTACTCACTAATGAGCCAAGAACAGTATGACCACCTGCTTAACAGCATGTTTGTCCGTCTTTGGAACGAAATACATCACTGATTCTACGTATCAGGAATACGACAGTTTGCTCTTAGGTTTGTGCAAGTATGTGACATTAGATGTCTACGCACAGGTCATGTAATTCTCATAAATAACGGGCCGCTGATTTGCGTACGCAGTGATGGCGTCCTGTAGCAACTCAGATGATGTCTATGGGATTTACATCAGGCGAATTTGGTCGCCGAGACAGCAACTTGGGTTCACCATAACGCTCCTCAAACCACTATGACACGGTTCTGGCTTCGAGACACGGACAATTATACTGCTGAAAGATGACATCGCCATTGGGGAAGACATCGAGCATGAAGGGATGTATGTCCCAAGTAAGCACAGGGGAATGTCTGCCATAGCATAATACTGCTCCCACCAGCCTGCGTCTGTGGTGCGCTGCGCGTTTCGAGTCGCCGTTCCCCTCGGTGACGGTGTCTGTGGACACGACTGTCGACCTAGTGTAGCAAAAATATGATTGACCCGAAGAGTCGATACGTTTCCATTGAGCGACGGTCGAATCCCGATGGTCCCGCGCCCACTGGAATCGTAACTAACGATGTCGTTGGGTCAGAATGGGAACACATAAGGGTGGTCTGCTGCTGAGCTACGTGTTCAACAGCGTACGATGAACGGTGTGCTCTGAAACACCTATGCGTGCACCAGTGTCAAGGTCTTTCGACGGAGATGCTGCAGATCACCATCTGTCCTACTTTACAGAGCAGACAAGCCTCCGAATCCCACGTTCTGTGAAGAGTCGTGGACGTCCAACCATTTAGAGCCTTGAGGTAGTTTCACTGTCCTTCTACCTATTTCCCTAGATATTCGCGACAGTAGTACGTGTACATTCGACCAGCTTCGCCGTTTTCGTTCACAGCCTCTGCATAATAGTAACATGCCCTTTGTCAAAGTCGCATATCTCTATGAATTTCCCCACTTGCAGCCCATATCTTCAGTAGGGTGTCCTTCCTTCCGCGTCTGCTCCGCTTACATACTTTGTGTGTCCGCAGCGCCTCCAGTGATCATAATGTTTTGGCTTACCGATGTATATGGACCTTGCGAATGAGTAATTATAATAGGAAGTTCCTTTTAAAAAAAGAAAATCGCCGCATTCAGAGCTAATGAAGTGATAAGAGACAAATAAACGTAAGTTAGCCATCATCTAGAATTAACATCTTAAAGCAAGTTCTATTTCTCTACGCTTTTATTTCTTATACCACTCCAACTTCCCTTCGACACCGTGCTCCATAACACCAAAACACGACGTACGCTCCCACACACACACACACACACACACACAGACACACACAGACATTCACAAATATGGAAACACACAAAAAACACAACACCTTGTCATGCCTAATTCGGTGTAGGAAAACTGTGGACATTCAAAACTTTTCCAGACGCCTCGGAATGGATAAATACAAATCCTGTATAGTTTTGAGTGGAATCTTTTACCATTCTTCCTGCAAAACAGTGGTAAGTTCAGGTAAGGGTAATGGAGATGGATAGCGATCACGCGCTCTCTTTCCGAACTAGACCACCAAGGCTCAATAATATTGAGACCTGGTGATTGTTGTGCCCAGGGGAGATGCGACAATTCATCCTCGTGCTCTCAAATCCAGTCCTGCATTATAAGAGCTTTGTGAGCAGGGGCCCTGTCCTCTTGGAACACAGCATCACAATTGGAGAGCGATCACTGTATTATGGGATGGAGCTGATCAGCCGAAACGTTCAAATTACCGTTGACAGAAATGCGACCTTTTAGAGTAACCATGATGCAAATGAAACACCACGATATGCCTGCCGAAATCATCATATAACCCCTGCCATGTTTCACTCTTGGGACGTAAATTCGGCCAGACGTTGGAAACAGTGTGCAGCAAGACCCAATCAACCTTATGGCTTTCTTCCATTGCTCCACGGTCCGGGTTTTATGTGCTCGCCACCACGTTTTCCTGTTATGGTCATTTACATCACTGTGGACTGGTTTTGCAAATGCAGTTCGCCCTGCCATTCCCAGATTATACCATGCAATTCGCAGATTATGGAGCTCCATTCGTGTTCTTTTGGTGCTGCTATTGCAACATTGAGTTCTGCAATGACAGCAGCTGTCGGCCTATTATTTTTCAGCACTGTGCTCTTCAATGGTCGTCTGTCACGATCACTGAACACACACTTCGCCTGTGTTGTGATTTAGCGGATGACGGTTTTCCGCTTTTCCTGTATGTGGTAAAAACCTTGGATATGATGCTGCTTGAGACATAAAACACGGAAAGAACCACCATATGAGCACCAACGCTGGCCATGTTCTGAACCACGTACCACCTTCATAATGCATTCACAAATACACAGAACAACTGATGTGACCACGACTGGCACTTTCAGCGTATTGAGGACATTTAACAACTGCCGTTCGTCGTCAAACGGAATAGCATAACCTACAGGGTTGCCTAGCATCTGGATTTATGTTCAAGTGTAAATTTTTTTTGTCCAACCGGTATACATAACAAATGGGTTAGAATGGCACTTTTTCCCACAAAAAGACAAAATACGTTTCGATTGGGCCAGTTGGTAGCATCATTAGGCTGCAAAACAGCAGAAAAAAGGACACTGTCATGGCATTCACAGTCCGTTCGACCAGATCTGTCACTGTCAATATGAGGTTTGTGTAGCTGTTACGCTCATTTACCGAGACAAATCGCGTTACGTTATTTTGTTAACTTTTCTGTCAACAGATAAATGCAGCAGTAGTTAGCGGTAGTTAGGTGACAATGATTTTCGGTATTGACGGCAAACTTTTGCTCTTAGCAGCTAACTTGGCAACAACACTATCAGCTGTCAGGGATCTTCAAAAATGGTTCAAATGGCTCTGAGCACTATGCGACTTAACTTCTGTGGTCATCAGTCCCCTAGAACTTATAACTACTTAAACCTAACCAACCTAAGGACATCACACACATCCATGCCCGAGGCAGGATTCGAACCTGCGACCGTAGCGGTCACTCGGTTCCAGACTGTAATGCCTAGAACCGCACGGCCACTCCGGCCGGCCCGGGATCTTCTTGCACTATATGTGCCATAGGGGAAACGTGAACAAAATTAGAGTGAACGTGCCACATAAAGTTTCCAATAACCCAAAAGCAGACCCCGTGTAGCACGGATGTATATATTAGCTATGAAATTTTGAAAATTAAGTGTAACAGTATTTATCACAGCCTGAAGCACTAGACGTTACTTAAAATCTATAAATCCGAAAACAACGTGTTAAAAACAAAAGAAGTCCTGAAAATTATCCTCTCACGTATCTTTTGTTAATATTAATTCTGTTCGTATTAAACATGCTATTTTAATACAAAGTGAATTACGCGATATTAGGTTAATTAATCATGACAAAGGAATTACGTGAAGTAAAATAACTATTTGTAAAGGTCTAAATGATTAAATTGCCGTATTCCATCTGCGCGTCTTTTACGATTACGCCGCTTTTAAGCCACCCGCTTCAGCCCTCCAATTCTCAGTGCAGAGATGCGAATCAATCCCGTTGTGCTTTGAATCAGAGGATGGATACTGCTTGGCTTTGTTCCTTTGTTAACGGCAAATCCACCTCTGCAGCGGGTCGAGCCGGCAGCTAGCCGAGCACAAAGGCCGGCTGTCCCTGCAAGCAGGGGAATCCCAGGCCGCGACGCTGCTGCTATCTGATGGCGAGTGCAATCGTTTCACACACTTGCCAGACAGCGGCTGCTCTCGTTAATGCCGTGGGTGGTGAGAGCCGTCCAAATACAGAACTGCTGACTGACTATTGGCACCTCGAGTTCCAGCAACAGCCTCAAATCGAATGTGTCCATTCACATTCGTGTACGTCATCAATTACTGGATTAAGCTGTCGTTCACACAGATACACAAATTGTATACTCTGACGACCTCTCAAACAATTGAAGCACAGAAAGCTGCTGTGTAGAATCTAGCGCGGTCCTACCGGGCAATGGTAAAGTTGACTGCGTAACGTGATTGGCCCTCTGTGTAAGTGTGGAGTGCAGGACAGTACAGACAACGACTACTTCTCGCGCGAGGACCTCCACCTCCTTAACCATGTAGTGACATTCGCCGATACCTTTCAATAGCAACAAAGATAAAAATAAATTACCCAGCATTTTTAATGGTTTTTCTAACTTTCTTGCAAGCCCGGTAAATGCCGCAGTACGAACCAGTCACCCTCAACAATATCATAGCGAATATGAAAATCCTTTGTAATATTTAAGACTGGACGTTTATCCAATATCAAAGCTGAAGAAATAAAAGTATTTGAGAGGGAAAAATCAAAGAACACGTCTGTTGTAAATGAAAGGATACGCCAAAGGAAAGAGTTTACGATATAACTAAGATACCCGGAACAAAAAATACTTACAATATCTAAAAACATTATAATGACGCATTACAACACAGTAGTTATAACCAAATGCCTACAAGCGAGCGTATTTTTAGTGCCACCTTATACACCTGAAACGTTAGAATTATGAGAAAGAACAAACATAGGAACAGTGTCAAGTCCAGTGAAACTTTCAGAGGTTTGAAAAGTAAGAATTAACTATTATACTAGGTCTACAATTTTGCTTCTGCCGTATTTTCTCGAAGTTCGGGGCTTTATTGTGGTAAACGTACAAAAAATTATAATTCTTAGTATTGCCCATCGCTGGCCACTACATTCTCCCATATTTCGGATAGCATACGAATCACGTCTTTTGTAGGGATCCATGAATCGATTCAGTTTTACACTTGTTCATATGATCGGAAGTTCTGGTCAGCCAGACTGTGTGCTATTGATCGAAAAAGGTTGTAGTCAGAGAGAGCAACGTATGGAGAATACTGCGGGAGGGATAGGACTCCTCATTTTAACGTTTCCATGTATATTTTGACGGGTTTTGCGACATGGGGTCCAGCACAGACCTACTGAAAAATTACCTTTACGTGTCTGTCGCTGTATTGTGGCCATTTGTGTTTCAGTTCTGGGATCGAACGCATCAATTGCTTTCGATAATGATGTCCTGTGATTGTCTTCGTCTGTTTCAGTAGCTACGAAAACGTTCTGTCTTCCTCCGCCATGCCGGTGTTCAACATCAAAATCACCGTTCTTAAGGCATTGAAAACATTCTCTTCACGTTCTTCCACTAATAATTCCCTCACCGTTGGTCTTACCCAGCATTTTAAGAGCCACAGCCGCAGATTTCTTCATGTTAAATCAGAAAATTAAAACTTCCGGCAAATGGCGAGAAATGGGTACATAAGTTGACGTACTTAATCGAGAATGACCTTATGATGCAATCACAAATCGACTAATATTTTATGGCATTATGTTTACAGATTCCTAAGCTTATTGTATTACACCTGTTACCAACAACCTGAACCCCACTTGCCGCTACTTCCGTCTATTGCAAAACGGTGGAAGCAAAGTTGTAGACCTAATATCTGTCAGAGCACAGAAAACATTTCAGAAACAATGAGGAACAAAATACTGATGTTCTTTGCGAGAATTTACAGAATGAATGAAAAAAAAAATACGAACCAATATGAGCTTCCGCTATCTTTTGGCGGACGGGGGATTGAACAACCACCTGGATTCAAGGACCGAGCGAGGTGCCGCAATGGTTAGCACACTGCACTCGCATTCGAGAGGACGACGGTTCAAATACGCGTCCGGCCATCCTCATTTAGGATATCCGTGAATTCCCTAAATCGCTTCGGGCAAATGCCGGGATGGTTCCTTTGAAAGGGCACGACCGACTTCCTTCCCTAATCCGATGGGACCGATCACATAGCTGTTTGGTTCCTTCTCCCAAATCAACCAACCTGGATTCAAGAGGTCAACAAATATTTAGAAACGAGCAACATAAGAACATGTAATGGAAAGATACATCTTTAGAAGGAACCTTTCCCAATGGAAAGTTCAGGAAGGATATGTACTGTAAAGAAAGGAAAAAGAAACATAGAGAAACAGTGAAGGAATACGGATAAAATGGAAGAATAATGACAAACGAAGAAATAGAATTAAAAGGTAGTCCCTATAAGGCCCTAACGCAGAAAGATGAAAAACTACTATAATAAAGCATCTCAGCTCCACCGCCATTCATTCAAAATGAAGTTAACTGACGTTGTTGCCAAACAGGCACTTGTCCTAGGGTGAGATAAAGCTACATTAGACGCGAACATAGCACTGGCCCAGCAGTGAATACTCAGTTGCCGATGGTTGGAGAGGGGGGGGGGGGGGGGGAGGCGACAGAGATAGTAGGAGAAAACGAAGAAGAGAAGGACTTGAAGAAAGAGAGACAGAATGTATGCACATGATTTGCCGACATTAGTCATTTACCTGCGTCGAAACCCTTTCGGATTGAAAGGCTGAACCTACCGCTATGAGTTTCCTCGCCACCAGTGGCGTAGCACTCTTTCTGTTCTATATCCCGCAAGCAACGTTACGGTGTGACGGAGAGTATTTCTGTTTCCATTCCCATTTCCTCCTTCCCTGTTCCGTTCGCAAATGGTGTATGAGAGAGTCCACTGTCGGTAGGCCTATGTATATGAATCCTAATTTATCCGATTTTTCCTCCATTTCTCATGCGACGCATCAGGAAATAATACAATGCCAGACTGCTCATCAAACGCAGGGTGTCGGAATTTTAGGCGTAAACTTTTTCATGATACAAAACACCTTCGTCGTAGCGTCTGCCACTGGTGTCTTTTGAGCATCCCGGTAACGCTAACTGAAGAAGCTCATCACAAAGCGTGTCGCTCTACATCGGATTTTCTCCACCTATAAACGTACTACGAGGGCTGTTTCTTTTATTTTTTTTTCAACCTCCGGTCGGCCGTAAAAAGAAAACCACAGTGAAAATCCGATGAAGCTTTGCGAAAACGTTTTCTGCAATGTCTCTAGTATGCACGTGGCAACTTAGTTCTGAGAGCACAGTGAGCACGTCGAGGTGCCTAGAGAATAGTGTGAAGCTCTGCTGATGAATTTAGGATGATTTCATGCAGTAGCGTCACGTAACTGTCATGCGTTTCCTTCTTCTTGACAGTTTTCTGTCGCACGCTGTAGACGCAACAAAGACGCTCCTCAAGCATTGTCGATGAGAAGTGTTTGATCACTCACCGTACAGCCCGGACTAGCCCGGACTTGGCGTCTCTGATTTTCATCTCTTTCCTGACATAAACCGCTGGCTGTGTGGACAACATTTCTGCACAGACAACGAGTTGGATACCACCATAGGGAATTAGCAGAAATCACAGACGACTGTATTCTATGACGAGGGTATTGGAAAGTTGGTGTCACGCTGCGACAAATGGAGCGGAGCGGTGACTATGTAGAGAAGTAGCTGGTAGGTGTAAGTAAATATTGGGGATAATTTTTTTATTTTTACTGCGGTCTTCATTTCGCTATCGATCAGAGGCTGGAAAAAATAGCCTTCGTATAATAATTTGCTGAGGTCGACACAACGTTGTGTTATGCCCACTCCATAACTACGTCTGTGTCTACAGGGTGTAAGGTGGCAGCTTGAATGAATGTAAGTTTCGCACCTTACAGGGGATTTTATGTGTCGTAACAAGTAGATGGATATGCCACCTGACATACTTCGGCGATGGTGAGCCGATTAGCATATCAAAATGTAATGATACTCTATTCGACGGTATTAACACACCGAACCCGAATCCCGCATGTCAATGAGCAAAAGGTGCAAGTAGCTGCTGGAAGAAACGTTTTAGTTTGGAGGCAGACGCGAGTTGTGTCGTCACGGCCCGCATACAACGAAAGGCTTCTAACAGGGGTTGGTGACCTGCGGCGAGAGGGACACGAACATGCCGGGCGATATATCGAGGGAGCAGGTAGCGGCCCAGCGCTGCTGGCAACGGAGAAATTCCATAGAAAACTGCGTCGGGGAATTTCCAGATGGATAGAAACAGACCAGCGACGCAGCTGATCAAGTGAAAGGCTCGTGATATACGAGTGTAACTTTAGGCGTCAGGAGAGGGTACAAAATTTACGATTGGCTGAAATAAACTTGGAAGGAGAAAAAGGGGCGATATTTTGACGCCGTTTAGAGGTAGGCCCTTTGTGATTGGCAGGGGTTGTTTCCACAAGATGAAAGGAACGCTCCCATTGCTCTGAGAAAGCCGTGACGTGAAGCACAAAAGAACGGGTAGTTTGTTACGAATGACACAATACCGAAAACATCACAGACTCTCCATTGAACCTCAGGGCGCATCACGCCCTGTACAACGCCAGGGGAATTTTTGTGTGAACACCCTGTGTTTACTTTGGCTGACATTCAGCTAGAAATTAGCTGAAGAGTCGTTGAGCTCCGATAGTGGAGAAACAAACAGCCATGTAGTTAATTGTTCTTGCGAGAACTGAAAGGGCATTGAAGTATACACACTGCACAATCTATGCACGTGTATATCGCCATATTTTCCAGATTAGGGATGAGTGCATGTTTTCTCGCCTAACGAGAAACGTAGGACAGTTTCAGCTGATAAAATCAGTAAAGATTTTGATTAGCTTTTTATAAGCTTTTCAGAGGACGAGAGCAGCCATGCAGCCGACAGAACATCGCAGCTGAAGGTAAATACCACAGGCAGAGGCGTAAACTTGTTGGTTCACCAGCTTGCGTCCACCGTGAACTCGGGCAACCTTGAGTTATCTTTTGCTCATGTTGTCACAAAAACTAACCATCCTTCGTAGACTTGATTGTCATTCTAAATATTACTAAACTTAGAACCGGAATCGGATGATATGTCATAATATTGGCAAACTTCACTATCTAAAAGTAAGAAATTTAAATTTGATATTGTTGTGTTCAATGTAATTTCCGCTAATCAGGACGTAATACATTTTTTCGTCAACCGTTCTGAAATTGTCATGCCACAATCTATATAAAGCCGTGTGCTTCTTTGACAACCATCCAGAAATTAAATAAACTGTGTACAGCTAAAGCCCAATGTGCTCTTTCATAAAATAAGGGTCCACTCCTAACCCCAAAATTTTATTCTAGTGACGCTAACGCACTCACAGGGTGTTTTTGCTGATGTCTGACGAACGTGAAAAGGAGTGGAGTGTCAGAAGGGTGACCCAAAAGCTTGTTAACATTTGAAAATGGACTAACTCACGGAATCGTGTACATCTTGACACATATGCCTGAAATGACACGAGCTTTTATTGACACCAAAAATTAGTGCAAAATTCGGCCAACATATGTCATTGGACAACAACAGGTCAGTGACGCCGCACGACAATCGCATATGAAATAAGCCGTAGTGAGAGAGTCAGATGCGCCAGCAATCGCAGCATGTTGGTTTTACCAGAAAAGGCACCGTTTGTGAAGTTCTATTATCAGAATGGAGAATTCGCCGCTGTAGCTTTTCACCATAAGAAGAGTGTTCGAACGACGGAAAGTCCGGTGCCAAGTGACAGTGCGAAAAAAATGAATACGGATTTGGAAGCCACTGGTTGTTTAGACGATCGGCCCCGAAGTGGGTGACCACACACAAGTGCTGCTGCTGCTGCTCGGGCAGTTCACAAGAAATCGACACTTTAACGGGATCTTCTCCGCACGGTGAAGTCGGCGCTCGTCTGTTGTTTGGAGAGCTCAAAAGTTTGTCCTCCAATGCTATCTCTACAAACTTCAGCGTCATCATGAACTGTTAGCAGCCGGTTTTGTGACGCGGAGAGCATTTGCGGTATGAACACTTTAAAAAAATGGGAAAAGATGACGATTTGCTGTCTAACATAATGTGGACCGACGAAGCGCATTTCACACTCTGAGGGTCTGTCAACATACGCAGCTGCAGAATTTGGGCTACCGAAAATCCTACAGTTGTCGTGAAACTCGCACTCGATGACGAGAAAGTCACGATGGGTTCTGGATTTACCACTTCAGTCGTGATCGGAGCCCTTTTCTTCAAGAAAATGTGGGGTTCTGGTTTCCGAACCGTCAGCGTGACGGGTGCGAGGTATGCCGATATGTTTCAGAATCCTATCTTCCCTAGCCTGGCTGATAAACACCTGCCTGGCGCTCCAATCCATATTGCTACACATATGAAAGACCCCTTGCGCACATCATTTGATGAGGGTCGCGTTCTGAGCCGCCCTTTTAAACACGCTTGGCCTGCCAGTCCCCAGACCTCGATCAGCGTGATTATTGGTCGTGCGACCTCATTAGCGATGCTAAAAGACAACATCCGACGGGAATCTCTCACCGTACCTGCTGAAGTGCTGTACATTACTCTTCACGTTTTTTCTCGACTATAGGTACTTTTTTTATGAATGACGGCCGACACGTGCAGTTGTTGTAAGGAACATCGCCTTTTCTGAAAATCAGTTGTTATGCTAATTATTGCTATTGTGTCACACAGGATGACAATTGTTGAACCATATGAAAAAACGAAAATCAGATACAAACTACGGCGTTATTCGACATGTAAACGCCGCTACAGATGTTCGGTATTGGGTTATGACATGTTCGATATGCCTGCCATCACTACGGATGATGTGGCGCAGACGAACGGCGAAATTGTGCCCGACCAGTTGAAGTGTCGGAACGCCGATGCTCTCGATGAGCTCCTGAATAGTAGTTTTCTGCTCAGCAATGGTTTTGTGGTTATTGCTGTACACCTTGTCTTCAGTATAGCCCCACAATAAGGAGTCGCTTGTATTCATATCCGTAGAATATGGCTGCCAATCGAGACCCATGCCTGTGGCCTCTGGGTACCCCAGAGCCAGAATACTGTCCCCAATGTGCTCCTCCAGGACATGAAACACTCTTCTGCTTTCATGGGTTCGAGTTCCTTTTTGCATGAACCACATCTTGTCGAAATCAGGATCACTTTGGATACTGGAGATGAAATCATCTTCGAAACCTTCACGTATTGTTCGGTAGTCGTCGTGCCATCGAGGAATATCGCACCTATTTCCGTGACTGGACTCTGCACACCACAGGCCGGCCGCGGTGGTCTAGCGGTTCTGGGCGCTCAGTCCGGAACCGCGCGACTGCTACGGTCGCAGGTTCGAATCCTGCCTCGGGCATGGATGTGTGTGATGTCCTTAGGTTAGTTAGATTTAAGTAGTTCTAAGTTCTAGGGGACAGATGACCACAAATGTTAAGTCCCATAGTGCTCAGAGCCATTTGAACCAGAGCCATTTGCACACCACATAGTCATCCGTTGAGGGTGAAGAGACTTTCCGATCGCGAAATGCGGATTCACAGTCCCCCAAATGTACCAATTTTGCTTATTGGCGAACTCATTCAAATGAAAGTGGGCTTCGTCGCTAAACCAAACTATGCATGCGCACACAAATTCCCATCGTGTCCCGCGGCCAAACGTGCAGTTTGAATGTCGTAACTCAAACCTTTCAGAAGTAATGACGATTTTATTTCATGTAGTTACAAGTTCAATAATTATCACCATGTATGAAGCGGCATCTGTTGGTCATTTTGTGCAATTTTTCTTTTGTTTCAGTAAACCCCCACGTCATTTCAGGCAAGTGTGTTAATTTTAACCTCTCTGCCTACATTTTTCCGTGAAGTATTGACTTTTCATATGGTAGTGCACTTTTAGGTCCGCCAGTAGGTTCGACATTGCACTGCATCTGTCGGAGTACCTGTTGGTAGCATTATTAACACACCTCGCTGAATCAAAAGAGAGACCTCACAATTGTATTACGAAAGCAGCTGTAACGTGCCTCGAGATTACACACTGTAACGAGTAGTAACAAATTTTTTCAGTTCGTAGTATCGTTCGCCTGGTGCAGGTCTTTCGATTTGACGCCACTTCGGCGACCTGCGTGACGTAGTATTTAGCAAGCTACGCGGACTGCTACCAGAACGAAAGTGCAGCACATAAAAATAGCTCGCGTCTTGCGCCTGCTCGTTAGAGCTGACGTGTACAGCTGTAATTCTGCGGCTGGCGTAGCTTCACTGTTTTACGAGCGTGCGCTCAACACACGGCGTCGGCCCGCTCCTTTTAATGGCTCCACCCCTGCAGTGCTGGGGAGGGCGCTTCCCGCAAGGCGGATGAGCCTCGCAGATTGCGGCACGGCGTTGTGCAAGGCGCCCGCCGTCAGCTCGCCAGCGCATTTGTGACGCCACGTCCACAGCAAATTGTCTCGATAAATATAAGACGAGAATGTTCACCCTGTTTCGCCGTCTAATTACAGACGTCTAAAAATATGGTATGCGTCAGGTAGTTGCTCCCATTAACAAGCTTTAATTTCGAGGATTGCGAGGTCCACAATTTTGTGGGTTGTCGTGTTCCATCAATGTACGAGATGTGGCTGTAAACTAACGGGACTGATGCTATCACAGTACTACGGATGTGTCAAAGATAACAACCAATAGCTGTGAAGCGCTGTCGAATGCGACGTATCTGGTGTCTGTGGTTTCGTTTGTATAAGAGCGGGTACTTTGTTTTGCCCGAAAAATGATAAGTGTAACAACACAACAACGAGTCGTCGTGAACTTTCACATTAAACTTGTAAAATACTGCTGCTGAAATCTATCTGTTACTAAAATACGTGTATGGCAAGGAATGTTTATCACGTGCTTCCGCCATGACCAAGAATATTTTGAAGATTACTCGTTCCCGAGACGCCCTTCAACATCGGAAACAGATGAAAATATCGAAAAAGTAGGTAATCCGATTCGATATAACTGTCAGTTGAGTATTCGATCGATAGCTGAAACTGTAGGAATTGACCAAGAACGCATAAGGCAAATTTTACATAACCAAATGAACGTGAGAAAGACGTGTGCGAAACTGGTGGCAAAAGTTTTTACAGTCGAACAAAATGAACCTCTTGAAAATGTTTGTACTGAGGTTCTGAATACCACTGAAAATGATACTAGGTTCTGGAAAGAGTGATAACATGTGACGAATCTTAATTTTCTCGTATGATCCAGAAAGTAAGTGCCAGTCCATGCATTTGAGGGGCCCAACTTCATCGAGAGCGAAAAAAGCTAAATTAAGCAAATCAAGATTAAAAGCAATGATGATTGTTTTTTTTCCTATATTCATGCAATTGTGTATCTGCACCGGGTTGCAGAAGGTCAGATTATTATTAATCAACATTACTACCTTGAGGTTCTTGCTCAATTCCGTGAGAAAATAAAAAAAAGAACCCAGTTGTGGAAGAACAAATGGGTTCCGCATCCAGAGAACGCACGAGCTCATACCGAATTGTCTGTTAAGAGCTTTCTAGCGACGTACAGCATCCCAGTGCTGGACTGCCAACCTTATCGGCCTGACCTGCCACCATGTGACTTTTGTCTATTCTCCAAGGTCAATCTGCATTAAGAGGAACAAGATTTCAGATCCTTGTAGCAGAGAAAGGAAAAGATGACGCTTCCTCAAGGAGCTCACGGAACAAGACTTTTAGCACTGTTCCCATCAATGGAAAATTCGGATGGAGCGTTGTAGGGATAGAGGAGTGAAGTACACTGAGTATGGCAATAACCAACTATGTATATTTTTGAAATAAAATTATTTACTGATATAGTCCCGTTATTTTATAACCACACCTCATACGACTAAACAGTAATTTGGACTGTAACTGAAGTGTGTTACTTTGATAGATTATACAACGTGATCGAAAAGTTGCGGACATGTAAATAAATGTGTGTATAATGAAGAGTTGCACTGCATTCGTTCAGTCAGCTATCACAAGATAGCGGCACATGTATTACGGACAGCAATCCAAGGCGGAACGGAAACGGGTACAGGCCACATGAAATTTGTAGCATTGCCAGTTCATCGGTAGGTAAACATGTAGTTTTCCCAACAGCAACGAGTTTTCATCGTCGAACAGTATTTTGAAAGTCGTTCCTATGCACGTATTGTAGGCCCATTTTGTGGCAAACATCCAGCTGTGTCGAACAGTTTAACAATAACAAGACTGATTGCCATTTTCTTGGTTTGAGGATCAGTTGCAGACAAGAAGAGAAACGGGAGTCTGGCCATAATGCTGGACGGTAAACTGACTGAGGCGAGGAATGTGATGCTACGTTCGTCTTTAAGAGGTTCTTTTCTGTTTCACATATCGTATCGTACAGCTCAGAAAGTGTTGAATAAGTTAAAATTCGTGCGTAATTATGATCGTAGTGTGCAGTAATTGAAGGCGCCGCGCAGAGAAAAGCGTCTAGCGTACTGCACATGGTTTTAGTGAGTTGCGGGTGTCCGTGGAACTGCGGAACTGGAGCACATATTCCCCAGTTATGTGGCGTGGTTCCACGTTAGTGGATACGTGTATAGTCAAAGCACAAAAATTTCGTCATCCGAAATTCCACGTTTTTTATGAAAAGTCACTGTCAAAAGATCGAACTGTAGTGTGCCGTATCGCCTAATCGAATAGTGTGGTCCTATTTTCTTTGTAAATATGATAAACCATGTTGAGTACTAAAATATCTTTACACATTTTATTGCGCATCTTGGGAGAGGTGAGCGTTATTATGTAGAAAATTATTTTCTGTGAACCGAAGCGCCGCTTATGCCCGTGCCTGTGGAGAATTAAAACTTTGGCTCCACTTGTTCAGACCAGCGGTTCGCTCACGCTACCACAGCAAGCGCTGCTTATCTGAAATCCATCGTATACTTACGAAACACAGTAACCATTGGTACAGAAGTGAAGTGGGAAATGCTGGCTAACATACACATCGAGTCACCAGTAATTCATACATAGGCGCAACTTACCAGGTTACTCTACCTGCTGCGAGAAAGTTGCGACCTTGGTCGAAGTCCAGGCACAGGTTGCTTTTTGAGTTTTTGCAAACCGCCAGTAGATGACGCTTTGAGATATGACAACACAATTATTTTAAAATTTCACATTTGTTGGTGTTAATACACTGGCATCTCAGAAACTGGTAGATTAGTTAGTTTATAGTGAGCTTTTAAAAAAACATAGTAGTGTGCAATATTGGAAATCTACAGGAAGGTTTTTTTCGATAACTTTTTTTACGACCTTCGTTAACTACACGTTCCGTAGATCATTTGTACGATTCTTTTATCGGAAGGCTGTTGAACTAGTCACTTTACAGGATATGTATACGTGATTAATGTTCACGTTAATGAACATATTATTTTTTAGTCGTACTCGTGCAACTACAATTGAAAACTAGGTTTCGTTTTAGAAGATCCAAGTTTTTAAATAAAAATTCATCCATGGAATGCAAGAAGTTGTTCGGAAGATGTGATTTTAGGTTGGGTTTAAAACTTGCTTTGCTACCTACCAGATATTTTATGTTATGTTATGACAGCTTTAAGAATAGGTAATACAAGCCCTTTTTACACTCCTGTACTGTACGTATGGACAATAGTATTTTTTTAAAAAATGTGGTTTAATTGTTTGTGACGGATTTCATTGCCGAATATATGTATCGTGATGCTACAGTTAAAATGCGTAACTCTTACAAGAGGTATCTACATGACGACCGGGAGTGAAAACCACGTATTATTGTTACTCTTTTCTAAAACCTATATCAACAGCAACGCCTGGAGTGACTTCGTTTAACT
The DNA here is from genome assembly GCF_023864345.2 of Schistocerca serialis cubense. Taxonomy (NCBI): domain Eukaryota; kingdom Metazoa; phylum Arthropoda; class Insecta; order Orthoptera; family Acrididae; genus Schistocerca; species Schistocerca serialis. Next base: position 913,664,983 of record NC_064641.1, on the reverse strand, counting down.
TTTAATGATAATAGCATCTTCAGAAAAAGCACCTACAATAGTTTCGCATTATGCGCTTTCGAAATCAGTCTTTGATATATATATATATATATATATATATATATATATATATATATTCTCAATATACCGAGGCTCAGACAGCGTTTTTGTCTACTGGTTAAAGGAAATGCTCAAAAAATTCGGCCGAAGAAGTGGAAAGTATGTATATAATATCGCAACAGAAATGAAACTTGGTCGTCTCCGTACGAGACGGAAACTAAGTGGCACTCAGATTTTCGGGTGTTTCAAGATAGAAACAAAACAACAAGAGTATTCCGTACGGGAAGCACTTCAACAAAAATCATCGCTTGTTTCTTTGGTTACGCTGGATGTGACACAACCGTGGAATCTAAGAACAGTTAATGCTAGTTATTGTACAACAATTTGTTTGCCACAAATCATCGATGAAATCATGAAAAACAAACGAAAATGTCCGACCAGCTATCATTTTGACAAAACCAGCTGCCACGCAACAAGTCGAACAACTGGTTACTTAAGGGAGGTAAACACGCAACTGCTGCCTCACCGCCTGTATTCACATGGTCTATCCCCCCTAACGATATCTCTTAATCAAAAAAATGCATAGACAGTGATATTCATTGCCTGTTGAATCCTTTCATGACCGTTCTTTTGAACCACCACAATCAGAGTGGAAAAAATGTTCCAGAATTGATCAAAACGCATGGAAAAATCTGCAAAATTTTGAAGCTTATTGTTTAAAGAACCAGTAAGACGATTCGTTGCAAAAAAAGTTCTCCTTCAAGGTTTTTGTAAAAACTTAAATGGCCTCCATCGTATGAAATCGACCGACCATCAAAGTCGTCGTGTTTCAGACTCTTCTAGCCGAATTCTTATTGAGCATACATAATCTAGCGCGTAGGTTCCGTTCCCAGACAGGTCTAATGCCGTCCACAAATTAATCAGTTTTCCGTGTTTCAACTCGATATGAATCTGTGAGGAGTGTGATATAGCTAAGTGAAAAAGAGGCAGGAGAAACCACTGAGATTGATAGGAACTGAATAATGTTTTTGTTATAGAAAAAATGAGAAAGGGAAGGGCCGTGAGTTTTTTGTAGGAACTGTGGCCGAATCCGCCTAAGAAGTTTCGATAAAACTAACGTACCTCTGAAGAGGATGGTCAGACAGAATAATATGACGCCCACTAATCCGGCGACAAAAGTACTAATGAATAGCAACCAGTAATCCACAACTGATGAAGATGCTTCGATGGTCCATGGGGCTGACACGATCTGACCATGTAAAAAATAAGACGTCCAGCAAAGGTTTGGTGTCGCGCCGATCGCCGACAAAGTGAGGGAAGCCTGTCTCCGCTGATACCGCCACGTCATGAGAAAACATGGCAACTCAGTCGCAAAAACAGGAGCAACAAGACCACGAGGAAGACCGGTAAAGAGATGGACTGACTACGTCAGGGGAGACATGCACGTTGTTGACTTAAGACCAGAAGATGTCAACGACTGGGAGAAATGGAGGAGACGTAGCGAAGCAGCAGACCCCGCAAGTCGGGATTAATGCTTGGAAAGAGAGAGAGAGTAATCCACAACTGATGTTCGATTTAAAACTACATACATAGAATACGAGAAGAAGTTCTCCTATCAGAATAGTCACATGCAGCTTCATTTTCGTGTAGTCGTTAAACTGAGAACTGTAATAAACCCTCAGCATACAACACAACATTGTTATTCAGGTTACTGTTACCCGAGTATTATATTCACGTCTAATCTAGAACTAGTTTCATTCCGCATTATTTATCTCCGTCATTCAGTGTTAGGCACATTTTATAAGCACAGCGCAGCTGCAGCACAAAAGCGCAGTCGAAATAATAACGATAAGTATTGAGCTGTGTTAAGATAACTAAGATGGGAAAAAGACCGGAATGAAGACATCTGAACATAAATAAAGTAAGGAAAAAAAACCGGCTGGTTGCTGTATTTCTTCCAATAATTTAGTACAGACCCATTGTACCCGACCATAATTACCACGCTGTTCTACTCAAATTTTCTGCATTTAAGTTTCTTAAGGTAGCATTATGATCTTTGTACATTCCGCTTGGAGGGACGTGGGGCATGCTTACAAGCTAGAAGTTCTGTGTGTGTCCCACATATTACAGTATTTCGCTTGCGCAGAATTCAGTCAGGTTGTGAATAAGAAACGGTGACCCTTATGCCTACACTAAAACAATATTTAATCGGGTGTCTTCCTAATCTTCGTAATTACAACTTAGTTCCAAGAGAATCTTTGCTATCAACAGAATGTTTGCTCTCAACACACAGTTTTTAAAAAGCATGAGTACTTTTATCCTACATAAGCCATTATAGTGCACCATTGACTTACGAATTTAAGATAGGTTTGGATGTGACCCACAAGTTGTTAGACGACACGAGAAACTTCGCCTCTGGTCTCACTGTAGTAGGGCGTTGCCTCTGAAATTTTTTCTTCCAAACAGCAGCAAGGCTCGAATTGACACTACGTCATCGATTTCTGTTTTTATTCATTTCCCCAAATAAAATGTCATTTAACTGTACGGAAACCTGTGTTTCTTGTTTAGACCGCTCAATCAGTTTGAAAAAATGAGGTACTCGTCATAAATGGAAACCAACTGGAGCTAACCTCACAACTATAATGATGGACGCTAGAAAATTATAAACGTAAGACATGTAGGAGAGTCCTTTTACAAAAGACGTATGTAAGTTCTATTTATAAGAAAATAATGCACAAGAGACATAGGCGTTCACTCAACGAACCATGCCCATAATGAAATATAATTCGTCAACAGCTTCAGTCCACTTATAGGAATCTTAAACCTACAATTTGCAATTCGAGATTCATAAGCCGGTCTAATGCGAATGGAATCTTTCTGTCATCCCCTTATAATTAGACTTTCAAATCTCGTTGGTATTGGATGACTGCACCAGAGGCTGTGAACTATTGAGTGATCTCTTTTTAATGGAACTCTCGAGTTTTTGGTGAATCTCATTAGTCTTTTCAACGATTAGTAGTTTCTAAATTAAAATTTCTTGGCAGCTTACCGCGAAGCACGAAGCCTGTAGCAGCGTCTCATTATGTAGGTCTGTCCGTTGCACTCCGTGAAATAACCCGAACATTAATGATCCTTCTTATTCTCTGACATCGAGGAGGAAGATGAAGCTCCCATAGCGGAGCAATTCTCTGCCACGATAGTGAAATAAATTTATAAAATTGCGAAAACGAAGAAGTCACTAAACAGTAAAATTCATTGATTCATTATATTCATCGATTTAAAATGTAGTTTCTCGCATCACAGCCATCACAGATCCGATACGTGCTGTACTTCAAGCTGCACCTACTGCGAGATACGATGGGTAAACGTACTGGACACAATTAAAATGGCTCTGTTCATTTATCTGAGGATGAAATATTGTGTCCCTCGAAAATTGACCCCGGATTTTCTACATTCTGTGACGGTGATTGTTCACTATGTTTTGTGTCACGATATTTCTCAGGTTTACTTCAAACAATGCAGCCGTGATCAGACTTGCTTTGTTCTCCTGATCTGCTGACGTCACTGCGATTCGTTGAAGCTAACAACCTTTCGAAGTTGAACTGAAATTTCATCACGAACTCTACTGTTGAATGGTCAGCTTCATTATAGCGAACAGTATTAGCCGTTTCAGTTTTGATGGGGAGGGTTTTGTGGATTAGATTTCCCTTGGTCTGAAATCAGTGTGAGTGTACCATTACTGGGGAGCGCTCTAACAGTTCTACTTGCGTTACTGTTTCCATGCTACGTTCTATTTGGCTATGAACAGCACCAATTAATACTTAAAAAGGGAGACTTGAACGTGGAGAGACGACTATATCTACTTATAACAATGATCGGATCATTGAAAACATTGTCAATATAAAACAATAAATTTACCTTTCGGAGAAACGAATTTATCATAAACTACAACCAATCCACCTTCATTACAAATCCTGGATAAGTAATATTTCAGTGAAGTTCTATATGCCTTTGCGCACGGCTAATACAGTTTTGTACTGCTGTCCCACAGATCTGTCATCGTCATCTGACATTTTTATGCTACATAGTCCAGATCTGTGGTCAAAGAACACGACTACCGCTAAATTTCTAACTTCAGGTGGAACTGAAAACAGTCGGATTGATTTCATGACGTAGTGGCGATATCTAGTTTACAAAATGGCTCTGAGCACTATTGGACTCAATATCTCAGGTCATCAGTCCGCTAGAACTTAGAACTACTTAAACCTAACTAACCTATGGACATCACACACATCCATGCCCGAGACAGGATTCGAACCTGCGACCGTAGCAGTCGCGCGTTTCCGGACTGAAGCGCCTAGAACCGCTCGGCCACCGCGGCCTACTGATATCTAGTTTATAATTGGGTAGTGTATTCCACGCTCGAACTGTCACGAGTTTCAGAAAAACAGAAATAAAATTACAGTAAGTAATTCAACTGTTTAACTAGGTGATACTTCCGAAAGCGGCGAAGTTTTCCCTGAACATCGCGATGAACAGCGTACGATATCATCATGAACCATTTATAGTTTGCTGTTTGCAGCCAAGGCGGCAAGAAATATAAGATTTGATACTGTCGTTATAAATAGGAACATTATGTCGAGCCACAGTTTTATTAGTTTGCTGTGGCATAAAGGAAATACAAAAAGTCCTGAAGAATCATTCTCAGTATTGCTTTATCTCAGCAGTTACTCTTTGTCAACTAACTTTGGTTTCTTTTTTATTCATTCAAAAGGCTGTTTTCCTCGAAACATCCTGCCAACATTGTTTAATGTAAATTTAGCTACCACTTTTTAACTGGTGCTGATATGACTCTCTGGGAAACCACTTCGTGCCGGAAGACGTTGCACGACTTATCTCCAATGTGTCCGGTGAAAATCTATCTGTGGCAGGTGTTTGTATTAACTGAAACACATGGACATTTTCTTAACACAGTAATATTGCGACATTATTTCGAGGCATCGGAGAGTGCAATGTGTGGAGATGATTTGAAGAGGCGATGCACACATTTGGATTACTTGTGTCTCGACTTGTTCCAGTCGCTTGCAGAGACTGAAAGTTTAAGTGTCTTAAAGAAATCTCGTGCGACTAGAAAACTCTGTATTACTGCAGACTGTACTCGATGTTCCATACTCTACTTATATAGGTGTTACAAATGTAAAAGAACGCTAGGCCCTTCCGTTCCTGAAAGATGGAACCGAGTGCAACCAGTGAAAAATTTAAATTTTATATCGCGTAGGATAAAAAAACTGGGTTAAGTATTTGCTCAATAAACTTACTTCTACGTTTGATTTGGTATTAGAATTGGTGCTCTTGGATTTGGCGTACTAGATACAGTCCTGTAGTAAAGGTTTTGTGAAATGGAATTTTTGAGCGCTTGGGACAGTTACCAAGTTGGATAAATAAAGAAGAGATTAGGTTTAGAGAACACCTTCCCAGTTCGTCACGTGTTCGTTTAGACAACACGAATTTCTCAAGATATGACGTCCTCGTATGCACTCCTCATGTGAAGTCCACAGTGGTAAAATGTATGAAAAATGCTGATTTACAGAGATGTATGCTGAAAGGCTTTCTCCCCGCGCATACAACAGAGTGAAAGGCAGTATTTTTGTAGTAAATGCGCTTTATGCACTCACGGCGACATAATGTTTTGTGGAATATGGATGTAGCTTAAAATTCATCTTCAAGCCATTGCGGATATTTGCGAATCTCGCTATCACCACAGTTTGCAAAGTTTCGTTTTTTGAAGCAATATTTGCGTAAATTTACGCGTCTATAATACAGTGGAACACAATTGCTATCTATTAGGTTATTCCTATAGTGTAACTCCAGTTAACTCGTTGTGTGTTGGACAAAGAAGTATCGTAGAATGAAGATGAGCGAGAAACTTCTTGAAACGTTGAATTCAGGTGACGTAGTTATACTTTTGATGAACCGAGATGATTTGTCATTGAGATTACCCGAGAAATCCTGCCCTCAGAAGGGACAAACAGTACTTCCGTACTCAACTGATAATTTCCAAAACTTCTACATCTATATGTAAGCTATAGTTCGCAAACCACTGTAGTGTCCATGGCGGAGGAAACTTTACACAGTTCTCTTTACTGTTCCACTCGCAAATTGAGCGAAGGAAAATGATTGCCTATATCCTCTATACGAACAGTGAACTCACTCAATTTTTCCTTCGGCTTCTTGCGCGGGAAGAGGCAGTATAAAAGCTCTGCAGTCTCTCAAAAATGCTTGTTCTGTAGACATCCTGTGCAGCGTTTTGCGAAAAGATCGTCTTGTTTCCCCGCATGGATTGTTATCTAAGCTGATAGGGTACCGTCGTAATGACGGCACCATTCGGTACCCAATCTAGCAGTACTCATCTGATTTGCCCAAACCTCTTGCTTCAGTCCGACCTGGCGGAGACCTGGACATTGGTACAGAGCTCTAGAGTGGTTCGCACGAGTGTCCCGGACGCAGTCTCCTCTACAGACACACTGCACCTCCTCTTAATAAACGTTAGCACCGCATCGCCCTACCCACAAACTACGTTTATGTACTCATTCCATTTCATTTCCCAACGTTACCAACAGACATTTAATGTGCATGGCGGGCGCGGAAACATATGTTAGTAGTACTGCAACATTACAACAATGTTTCTCCTTCCCATCCGGATTAATTTCGAAATATCCACAGAGAAAACAAGCTGCCGCACGTACTGCGCCTTTGCGTGACCCTTTCTGTCATTTCATTTTGAGTATTTCTCTGAAATTTAGTAGCCATATTTTTCGTGTGTTCTAAAATTAGAGTTCTCTGGGCCATATTTAATCTGTCGTTTCACGAGAATGGAGCTTTAGTGCAGAATTTCCCAAAGTAATCCGAGTAAAATGCTGCAGTGGACTTTCAAAGCTGAGGAAGGTCACGCAGCGCTGAAGATACTGGACTTACGCTAGGAAAGAGTGGGTTTGTTGTCGTTGTGGGCCAGTAAATATAAGGCCAATCAAAAACTTTCCGTTCGAAGACCGTACATTCCGTAATCGGTATGCCATTCAGGGAAAATCATCATGCGCGCTGAGGCAAACATCCCACCGACGCATCAGGTTGAAGATGATGATGTTTGGTTTGTGAGGCGCTCAACTGCGCGGTCATCAGAGCCCGTAATATGTCCTAATTTTCTCAAAGTCCAATCTACCCACTGTCACGAATGAGGAGGAGGATGATGAAGTGATGAGGACAACATAAACACCCAGTCCCCTGGCAGAGACAAATCCCCAACCCGACTGGGAATCGAACCCGGGACCCCGTGATCCAGAGGCAGCAACGCTGGCCACCATCAGGTTGAAGATACCCGTTTGGTAAAACATTGTTTCGTGCTGCATGAAGAAGTCCGTAGCTGCCTGCTGCACACCCCCTTCGGCAGGAAACGTCGACCCTTGGCGTAACTTTTTCGTTACGACATTTAGCACATGAGAGCGTGCGTTGTCAAACAGCAGCCCTTGTCGCACTATTGCACATTGGTGGTTTTCGACAGACATGCTGCACCATACACATTCTTCAATCTCCGATGGATGTCTACCCATGTCTGTCCTTCGCAGCCGAGAGAAGGATAAAAGCACGTTGGTCCTGTTCGGTAATAACTTCGCCATAGATAACGTTTCCGCATTCATGGCACACACTTAGCAAAGACGCAAATGCCACACTAATCCCCAGTCGGTGCTTATACACCCGCATAGAAGTTGCGCTACGTTGCAGGTACACTACAGCAACGCCCTCAAACAGAAACTTTTAATCGTCCGTTTCACGTAATTCCTTTTTCCTTCGGTATCGCAAATCCAGGACACCACGTTGCTACACCACGCTACTCGAGTCTGTGACTGTCTGTCATCTCTACTGACCTCTATGTTGACGGGATGACGTACTCAAATTTCCCGTCCTATTAGCACTTCTACGAGTAGCTCTCATTTAGGGTCTAGAGTACAAAAATTGTTGAGTTCCGCCTGTCGTGCAAACCACTAGATCTTCTTATTTTACTTTTATTGCCGAGACATGCAGCGTTTGTGCCTTCCTCAGAGGGCCCTTCAAAGCTCAGTATTTCGTGGTTAAGGTTGCGAGTGCTGTTACTGAAATGTAAATGTGCAGAGTCTGTGTGTATCCATCAGCGAAAGAGGAATACGTGCGTGACGACGTGGACGTGGATATAAAGCATCAAAAGCTATCTGTCCGGTTAAAACAAGTTCTGCTAGGTTGGCAGATAAGTTCGTTTCGGTTTATGATCAGTTTAATAAACACAACAAATACACATATTAGAGATTTTAGCCATCAATAATATATTCTCCTTCACCATTTACAACATTCTGTCAACGCTGGGGTAACTATTTGATTCTGCGACTGTAGAAACCGAGTGGTTTTGAGTAGAAGGACTTGTCGAGCCCTGTTCGGAGCGCATTTTTCGTCGGGAAGGAAGTTCCTAGAAAGTTAGCCGATAGAGAGGAGAAAAAGTGAAAGTCTGAGGGCGCAAGAGCGTGGGTGTGGAATGAAATCCCAACCCAACTCGTGTACAGCTTTTTTTGTCATCCTAGCAGAATACGGGGGGAGTTATAGTGGAGTAGCATCACTTAAGGGAGTCTTCCTGGTCGTTGTTCTCGGATTGCGCCTGCAAGACGTCTCAGAATACAATAAATGCCAAGAGTGATGGTTACGCTTCGTGGAAGCAATTTGTAGTATATCACACAGTAGCTGTTCCACCAGATGCATGAAATTATATTTTATGGATGCGCGCATGTCTTTGTGCGGGGAGTTGCTGATTTTTTTGTGCTCAACCATTCTTTTCCTTTCCTTATGTTAGCATAAAGAGACTATTTCACATTACCAATAACGATACAGGATAGGAACTGCCGGTTTGTTCACTAGCCACTTCATGACTAGCAAACAAAGATACACTGACGGCCACCCGCTGATTTTTGTGATTTTGGCTTAGAGCATGCGGTACCCATACATCTGACTTTGAACCTTCCCCACTGCATGCAAATGCCGCAAGACGGTGGAGTGACCACAGATCATCACATCTGCCACTTCTCGAGGATGCTACTGTGAAACATTGTGGATTAATACGTTTAAACGATCTTCACCAAACCCGGAAACTCTCCCTGAACGCAAGCCGGAGTGGCCGAACGGTTCTATTCACTTCAGTCTGGAACCGCGCGACCGCTACCGTTCAAATGGCTCTGAGCACTATGGGACTTAACATCTTAGGTCATCAGTCCCCTAGAATTTAGAACTACTTAAACCTAACTAACCTAAGGACATCACACACATCCATGCCCGAGGCAGGATTCAAACCTGCGGGCATGGATGTGTGTGATGTCCTTAGGTTAGTTAGGTTTAAGTAGTTCTAAGTTCTAGGTTGCTGATGACCTCAGAAGTTAAGTCCCATAGTGCTCAGAGCCATTTGAACCATTTTTTCTTCCTGAACGTGGAGAGCTACTAATGCCAAAACGATCCTCCTTGAAATGAGAAAAATATTTTCTTGCCGTACTCTGTCCAGTGGCATGATCCCCATACGCGGCGGAAATGTTCCTGGATGCCTCCGCTGCTGTTATCCATCTATTGAACTCAGACAGAAGAATATGTGGGCAATGTTCCGATTTCTCTACTTGGCACTCCATTTTCTAGCGTCCACAGCTTCCCTCACTATTCTTATATGATAAAAAATGGCAATACAAAAACTCAGATAGCAACAGTAAACTACAAGTAAAAAATGCCAATCGACAAATAAACCCATAGCAGCCGGAATATCAACATGGAAAACAAAAACGTTACCAACTTGTGGACCATTCCTTGAAATTGCACTGTGTTGTCGACCGCGCCGTCGGCGATATATCCCAGTTTTCCCTCCCTTCTGCGCTTCTACGTCTTTCAATATCGCGATTACAGGTCGCGTTTACATCATAGCGGTCCACCCTACAGTAGGCAGTGGTGAAGAACGTGCATATGTGTAGAAGCACAAGTTCCGGTAGAGGGGATCGGAGCAGAGTTTCCGACGGTGCTGGAGTACTCACCATGGTGTGGCCGGTGGTTGCGGTGCGGGCGGCGGCGTGGAGTGTGCTGGACTGCGGCTGGCGGGGGCGCGACTCCGGATATAGCCGAGCAGCGCATGCAGCCGCTTGCTACGCGCGGCGCTCCACGGAAAGCTGCTGCAAACCGCCGTGCCGCCGACGCCACCTCATCTCGCCTCCCAGCGCCTCACTGCCGAACCCTCCCACCCGGCTCCATCCGACCTCAGCGCAGTCATAAATATCTATAGCGCCTTCTAGCTCTTCTGTAAAACTGCCTCGGCGTACTTGTCGCGTCAAGTCTCAGTACAATTTCGAGCTTTCGCCCAAATCTTCCATCGTCTTCGCCAGGAACAGCTAACTGTCGTGGCTGCTGTTGTGGTAACTATTTATAACCGATAATCGCCTAGGCCTTCCTGGAATTTCGGGTACTGAATTCTAACATATGCTGTTCGCGGGGAACTGTGCCTTTCGGTACAACACTGGCTTCGGTGTTTTACTACAGGGTGTTCCTGTGAGAGCGTGCAAAAACGTAACGGGACATAGAAAATGCTCCACTGAACATTTTGAAATAGGGAATCTGGGGTAGGAGAAGCTAGCGCAAGGACGTCCACAAGTAAACTCGTCTACCGCTTTGTCTGGCATTACTGTTTTCCACCTTGTTTACATCTGACATGAGTACAAGTTTACATATACTGTGCTGTTTATTTACATGTATGTTCTTTCATTTCCTGCAAGGAAACAAGGGAGAAGACGAGCCTGATTACCGGGAATTAATGATTCAGATTTTTTAAAATTACGTGTATTGTATTTACATTATCCGATGACAGAACGTGCCATGAATCAGTGCTATTCAGAGACGTACAGTGTAATACGATGGAGCAGTAGCGGCACTGTGTTTCCGAGTTGCTGGATTGGAAGACATGGTCCCATTCCATGGACTGTGAAGTCAGCTGATCTGAATCCTCTTGGTTATTTCCTATGGGGATATCTCAGTTCACTTTTGTATAAGCCCCCAGTGGATACAGAGCTGGAATTAGTTGCCAGAATGGTCGCTGCCTGTGATGTGATTCGAAACACACCAGGGATATTTGTCAGGGTGCGTCAGAAAATTGTTCGCTGATGTCATGCTTGCATTGAGACTGATGGCCGTCATTTTCAGCACATTTTGTAAGATACAGTACAAATGGTACATTCATTGTGTCAATGATGGTATTTGCAGTTAACCAATGTAAATAAAAAAGTACATAGTAATGTGATTTTACTTCTGTCATCTCCATAAGCTGGCTTCTCCGACCCCAAGTTCCCTACCTGAAATTGTTCAGTGGAACATCCTCTGAATCCTGTTAAATTTCTGCACGATCTTACGTAAACACCCTGTATATTCAAATAGGATGTGAAGATTTGCGGAACATTACCAAAATTTATTCCCTAAACTGTAGGGGCCAATCAAATGAAAACTCAACAACCGCCACATCGGGACCGTGGAATGGTTCCATTCAGAAGTAACCACAACACGCGTTAAAACATTTGCGCACTGGAAGACGAGACGATCAATTTCTGTTTCGTAGAACGTGGTCGGCAGCTGACGGATCAACAACCTCACGGTCTCTTGCACTTCCTCGTACGAAACTGACGTCAACGCATACCTTTGTTCGGGTCGCCAAAGATGTTAAAATCACACGGTGAAAGATCTGGGCAACAATTTCGGTTTTTTGGGACCAACGGCATACTAGATATCAGATAGTAACAGAATTGTAAGATCCTCCAGAATAGCTGCTTATAATTAAACGTTGATAAGACCAGATTGTTTCGACATTTATCGCCATTGTCACGTGCCTGCGAATACAATTTTGGTGAGTCCGTGTGTAAATTTGAATGTCAATTACATTAAAGTGATTGCTTTGTACTCACGTCTTGAGTGATGTAACGTCCATATTACATTGTTAGTGAAGTGCCTTGTTATCTGTTAATGTTTGGACTAGATAGTAAATGTATATGTACTGAAAATAATACGTTAATTATGGTTTGACAGTAGTTCGATGGTTCTACTCTTACTACGTTATATGTTTACAGAGATTATACACATGGACAGAGATACTACTTCACTAGTTAAATTTTGTCACGATTATCTTTGGTTCCTACATATGTTATTTCTTATGTATCCTTTCCTGTGTTCCAAAACTTTAATAAAGTATTTGAGGTAGAGTTTGTGTATCAGTACGCAAATATTGTATTGAATTTTTAGAACGCGAAAAAGGATAGGTCAGAAATAACATATGAAATAACGAAAGATAATCATGATAAAATTTATTTATAAAATAATATCGCTGTTCATGCCTTTAGTCTTTGTAAAACATGTAATGTCGTAAAACTGTCGAACTATTGTCAAACCATAATTAACGTATTATTTTCAATACATTTACGTCATTTACCATCTAATCCAAGCACTGACATTAATAAGACAATTCAGTAACAACCAAATATGGAAGTCATATCATTCAAGATGTGAATACAATATAGTCACTGCAAAGTAATTGACATTCAAATTTATGCTCGGACTCGCCAAAATTCCATTCACAGGTCCTTGACAACGCCGATAAATGCCGAAACAGCCTGGTGTTAATAAATACTATCCTGGTGCATCTTCCTAATAAAGATCTTCGCTGTACAGAGCATGTTGCAGTGTTTTCCAACCGTGCGTGGCCCTCGTCCGATTGGCAGCATGAAAGCGGAGGACAAACGGCGCGCAGTCCACAGTGGAAACCACTCTCATCTCCCCCACCAACGAAAGGCAAAGCTTTTCACATTACTTACGGTTGGGTCATGATGACATTCTTCGACTGCAGGGACCCTATGCTCGTAGAGTTCCTCGAGCGTGGAATCACAATTGATGCGCAGCGCTATGAAAACACTTCGCGGAAACTAGATCCCCCACAAAATCAAGCGCCCAGGAATGCTGTCTGTCGTAATCGTCTGCTTTTCACGATAACGGCCGCCCCACACTGCCAATCCGACGAAGGCTATGGTTCAGTGGTTTGATTGACAACATGCACCGTACAGCCCCGAGCTTCCGCCGTCAGATTTTTACATTTTTGTCGATCTTAAAAAACACGTACGTGGACGTCGGTTTCAGTCGGACGAAGACGTGCACGAGTAGATGCAGTTGTGGAGCCTTCAGCGGCCGACCACCCTCTGTGAAACAGGAGTTGATCGTCTCGCCCCCAAGTAGGACACAAGTCTTACTTCATGTGGTGATTACTTTTGAAAGGAACCAGTCCACGGTCCCGTTGTGCCTCGTGTTCGGTTTTCATTTAACTGGCCCTTACACTCTATGCACCTTCCTCATACAGTCCTTGTCGAGCTCCACAGAGAGACCATTCCAACATGCTGGCGCGAGAACTCCGGCTGCTGTTCTCCTTACGAAATAAAAATGGCTGCAGTATACCTCCTGAATATCCGTCTCCATTTCCCACAAGGAACTGCCATAGTGATTTACCATATGAATGTGGTAAAAGAAGACCCGTTAGGCATGGTATGTAACTGTTGTAGTCTCTGAAAAATACGGTCTTCTTGTACTCTAGGTGTGCTCATCTGTACCTCATCTACGTACTCAAATGAAAGAAAATAAAGTAAAAAGTACTCTTTCCTACACTAGAAGAGAGGAAAGGAACTGTCTGAAAAATCCATGTCGAAAAGCTCTGCACTTTGAGAAATGAGATCTTACCAAACTCAACAGGGAGGAACAGAGCACAATATCCCGTCATATAATTACGAATTGAGCAGTCCAGCTAGCATTGATGCACAATAATTTGTCAAACTGGAAGGAGGGCGAGAGATAAGACACGTTTTCGTTCAGTCAAACGCTGTTTAGAGCTGATTTTACCGAGGAATTTGCGACTTTTTTGGGGGTTTCCCACATTCGTATTCTCGAATGCTACCCTGGGTTACACTTTACTCAAGCATCTTAAAAAATTTAGCTTTGAAAACACATTTTGTTAATCTTTTAACCCTTCCGGTCATGGCATCCTGATATAAGGGCATACTAAATAAACACTCAGTATATTAAGATTCGTTAAATTTTACCATTTGTGATTTTTGCCCTCATATTGTCACAAATAGAGCTTTTATTTCAAAACAGTATCGACATGTCCTGTCAATCTGTGTAGCACAAAACAAAACTGGATCTGCACAGTCACATGAACGCTTTCCAGTAACGTTTGTACTTCTCATCAGCCGGTTGATATCTTCTGAGCTTAGATAAAAAAAATTATTTGTGCGTAGAAAGGTGCATTCTCCAAGGTGAAAACAAAAGGTGTCTTTCAGAACGAAAGGTAAATGACATATTTATAACTTTATATATGTCTGGAAATGAGGACACTGTGATTGAAAGGTTGTAATAGCGTAGTAATTTAAGACATTATTTCGCTTTCTTTTTAGTGATCTTACAGTGATTTCACATTGCCCCGAGTCCAACATAGACGAAGGCCACTTACAGAAGAAGTTATAGACTTCCTTAGTTCATCTGAAATTGACGACCTATCCGATGATCCTGGCGATAATTTTGAACAAGAGGACAATGATGGAGGTAATGTTAGACGTTTTGTATCATACGGTATATTGTAAGCTGAGTAGCCTTGACCCAAGGACCGCTACCTGCATGATAATTGACACTGAGATAATCACGAAACACTCGTCCCATCCAAACGACAACACATTGGCAGCGAGAATGTTACTGTTGCGTACTAATTTGTCACAGCGCAACCAATATAAAGCACAATAAGAAAAATATCCATTCTAATCATAACAAACTGAGAGGTAGCTTTGAATGTCCAGGTTGGTAAGTCTGATGTCTGTCCACGAGCTTTGCATCGGAACATGGCAGGGCGACTGCCACGCCTATTGGGCATTTAGCGGGCTTTGCACCCGGAGACAACATGCAGTTAGCTGCTTTTGGAACCGACCACTATTGTCGACAGCCATTTTCGACGGTTTATAGCCGGTTTTGCAACATGAAACATATTCCATCAAGTAGTCGCTGAAAACATCTATACGGCCGCATGCCCACCTCAAAATCTACATAAAACGAATTTTTAATGTCAATAAACTTCACCAACTTCTGAGTAGCCAAACCATTCGCTCAAATTGTTTAGACTGTTCTTCAAACCAGTTGCGTACAATTACGTGCCGTTGACATGTCGCATTGTCATCCATAAAAATTGCATCATTTTAGGAACATGACGCCCGTGAGTGGGTGCAAATGGTCTCCAAGTAGCCGAACATAGGACACAGTCCATTCCATGTAAAAACATCCCAAACCGTTATGGAGCTAAGAACAGCGTGCGCAGTGCCTTGTTCATAACCTGGGTCCGTGGCTTCGTGGGGTCTGCCCCACACTCTAACCTACCATCATCTCTTACCAAATGAAATCGGGATGTCCCATGCGTCTAGTTCCAACTACACTATGTGATCAAAAGTATCCCGACACCTGGCTGAAAATGACTTAAAAGTTCGTAGCGCCCTCCATCGGTAATGCTGGAATTCAATATGGTGTTGGCCCACCCTTATCCTTGATGACAGCCTCCACTCTCGCAGGCATACGTTCAATCAGGTGCTGGGAGGTTTCTTGGGGAATGGTAGCCCATTCTTAAGGAGTGCTGTACTGAGGAGGGGTATCGATGTTGGTCGGTGAGGCCTGGCACGAAGTCGGCGTTCCAAAACGTTGCAAAGGTGTTCTATAGGATTCAGGTCAGGACTCTGTGCAGGCCAGTCCATTACAGGAATGTTATTGTCGTGTAATCACTCCGCCACAGGCCGTGCATTATGAAAAGTTGCTCGATGGTGGTGATAGATGCAATCGCCATCCCCGAATTTCTCTTCAGCAGTGGGAAACAAGAGGTGCTTAAAACATCATAGTAGGCCTGTGCTGTAATAGTGACACACAAAACAACAAGGGGTGCATGCCCCCTCCATGAAAAACACGACCACACGACAACACCACAGCCTCCGAATTTTACTGTTGGCACTACACACGCTGACAGATGACGTTCACTGTCACATTGGAAACAGTGGACCTAGAGATGTTTAGGAGTGTGGAAATCTCACGTACAGACTTATGACACAAGTGACACCCAATCACCTGACCACGTTCGAAGTCCGTGAGTTCCGCGAAGCGCCCCATTCTTCTCTCTCACGATGTCTAATGGCTACAGAGGTCGCTGGTATACGGAGTACCTGGCAATAGATGACAGCACACTGCACCTAATATGAAAAACGTATATTTAGGGGCTGTCCGAATACTTTTGATCACATGGTGTGCCATTCTGCGTTCAGAGTGCCTTAATTCCCGTCGTGCTGCAATAACCATGTCGGAAATTTTATCACATGAACCACCTGAGTACAAATGAGAGCTCCGCCAATCCGCTGCCCTTTCATATCTCGTGTATGCGATACTACCGCCATCTGCGTATGTGCATATCGCTGTCCCGTGACTTCTGTTACGTCAGTGTAATCTGAATAAGCTTTTTTGAAATGTTTTTTTCTGGTTTTTTCACTTTCAGGAGTGTTAATCAGCAGTATTTCTGCTGCTTATTTTTGTTAATAATCAACAGAAGTACGTCAAGTTTTCTGGTATCTGAAATGGCAAGTTTAGAATCTTGTTCTGTCTTGGATATGCTCTCTACTGACGTTAATGAGACTACCCGTCAAAAGCCTGAATAACCACCTTCAGAAGCACGGAAAGCAGCGAGAGGTGCAGAAAGAGAATTAGTGAGATTCTGGAAGGTACCGGCAAGGATGTGGGGCCATACCGACTCCAGCCGGTGGGCAGCTGCTCTAGGTTTCTCGGTCCAGAGTACAAGGCGCTAATAGCCCGATCGAGAATGTCCGACAGATTCTCGATTGGGTTTAATTTGGTGATTTTGGTGGACAGGACAGTACGGTAAAATCATCCCTGTGCTGTTCGAAACGTCGAACTGTGTGACACATTGCAGTGTTCTGCTGACAAATCCCATCGTGCCGAGGAAAAACGAAATGCTTGTGAGGGTGGATATGTATTGATTCATTGTGCCTTCCAGAATGACGAAACATTCCCCAGACCATAACGCTCCGTCCTGGTTGCAGGGTATTTGCTTTCAGACGTTTCACACTAATGGCCATCTGTCCGATGGAGCTTAAAACGTGATTCATCTGAAAATGACACCAGTCGCCACTGTCCATTTGTGGTACTTATGTGCAAGTTCCAGCCCTCGCCTCCGATTAACAGCACTCAGCAGAGTGCGTGAAGCAGGGAACTGTTGTCAAAAATGTCAAATGTGTGTGAAATCTTATGGGAGTTACCTGCTAAGGTCCTCAGTCCCTAAGCTTACACGCTACTGAACCTAAATTATCAAATGGTTCAAATGGCTCTGAGCACTATGGGACTCAACATCCTACGTCATAAGTCCCCTAGAACTTAGAACTACTTAAACCTAACTAACCTAAGGACATCACACACACCCATGCCCGAGGCAGGATGCGAACCTGCGACCGTAGCAGTCCCGCGGTTCCGGACTGCAGCGCCAGAACCGCACGGCCGGCCCTAAATTATCCTAAGGACAAACACACACACACTCATGCCCGAAGGAGGACTCGAACCTCCTCCGGGACCAACCGTGTACAATATACTTCAACCACGGCGGCACGCGAACAGCTTACTAACTTAGGCGTTCCGGAAATGCTTCCACCCTTGGCCCGACAGCGAAGGACGTCAGATAAATCGCTCCGTTTCCGCATTACCACAGCGACTACATCCCAGAATGCGATTTTCTCTCTGCAGCGGAATGTGAAATGAAACTTCCTGGCAGACTAAAACTGCGTGCCGGAGCCAGACTCGAACTCGGGACCCTTGCCTTTTTTCGAGAAAATACTGTACCGACTGAGCTGTCCAAACACGACTCATGACCAGGACTCACAGCTAAAGTAAGCGCGAGATATGCCATTCCAAATGTGAAATACTGATACACTAATAACTGGTGTAACCGTCACAATGTTGAACGAAGACGTGCAAGCGGCAGCCATTGTGTTGTACGGGTGTCGGATGTCAGTTTTTGGGATGGCGTTCCATGTCTGTTGCACTTGGTCTGTCAATAGAGGGAAGGTTAATGCTGATTGTGGATGACGCTGGAGTTGTCCGATGATGTCCGATATGTGCTCGGTACAATAGCGGCATGTGGGCAAGCGTTGTCCTGTTGGAAAACACCTCCTGGAATACTGTTCACGGACGACAGCACCAACAGTCGAGTCACCAGACTAACGTGCAGGTTTGCTGTCAGGATGCATGGGATAAACACGAGAGTGCTCCTATCGTCACACGGCGTCGCATCGCAGACTATAACTCCAGCTGTAGGTCCAGTCTGTCTAGCGTGCAGACAGGTTGGTTGTAGACCCTGAACTCTTTTTGTTTCTAGTTACGTATTGGACGCGAAATTCCTATTTCCATTTCAAATACAAATTCTTAATATTGATGTTTTATGAAAGACTGTTCCGGTTCATATAAGTTGTTTAAATAAAGAAAACCTAAATTAATTTTTTAAGGCAGAAATGAAAAACCAAGTCCTCTTTATCTGGACTATGTCCATCGTCTTACGCTACTGAGGTAGATAAGTATCGTAGAAACATGAAAAATAATCATTTTCACAGCATCGAGCACATCATACAAATGCTGCATTTTTCAATTTGCTACTGTACCATTACATTATGAACCCTACGGAACTGATCTGGAGCCAAGCTGCAGGATTTGGCCCGAGAAGTGAACAGACTGTTAAGCTGCCAGACGTACTATAACTAACGGACGCAGCTTTTTCACACGTCACTGTCGAACGCTGGCGGGATATAGAACGGCTCGTCTTAAAAGCAGAAGAGGAAATGCTACGCCTGGTTGGCTTCGTGGAGTCTGTTGTTGATAGGCTCGTTATCAACGTAGCAGGTGACACTTCCGGAAATGAAATGCATTTCTCGGGTTCGGATAAGGAAGGAGCTAAGACATTACCAGACGACTGACTGTAAATAATACCTTCAGTGGCTTCAATATTTAACTATCCGGTGAAATCTTTCGATACTCTCTTACCTCACACACAGATGGTTCAAATGGCTCTGAGCACTATGGGACTCAACTTCTGAGGTCATTAGTCCCCTAGAACTTAGAACTAGTTAAACCTAACTAACCTAAGGACATCACGCACACCCATTCCCGAGGCAGGATTCGAACCTGCGACCGTAGCGGTCTCGCGGCTCCAGACTGCAGCGCCTAGAACCGCTTGGCCACTTCGGCCGGCCACACACAGATTATGCAGAAAAATTATTCTACGGGTAAGTCGTGAATTTTCATCATTCTTGTTATTAATTACAGTAGTACGTTAGCTAAAAACGATAATGTGTTGCGGTTTTCGTCTAGTCGCCTGAGGAGCGTATCGTAGGAGATTTTCAGTTTATTATTTCATTCTGCTTAAAAATTAAATGACATTCGTAGCCGCATTGCTCCCCTCCTCGTCACTTTTTACGTGCGAACTGCAGTTGGTCACGTCACTGTACCAGCTGACCGGCCAGTGCTGTCCAAGTTAAATGAGCAGGTAAAGCAGTTGTCCCGTACTATCGCTCACAAAACTACCCCTTATTATCGTACTTGACAGTACTCGAGACAGCTTGACTGCAGTCCCAAGTGAAACGAAAATCCAATGAGATTTCAGCAAACGCGGAAGAATACATAGTGCAATGTTCGCATCAGGTTTATTCTTATGATGAACGTGTTATAGTACCACGTGGCCGTCCGAAATCCAGTCTTCTTGCTGTTGTACCTTCTCGTTGCCATTGCTGCCAGCAATCATGTACAGTGGCTACATTACAGCCAAATCTTGCGGCAATATCACAGAAGGAACATCCAGCACCTCGTAGCCCTATTATATGACTTCGTTCACGACCTGTTGATAACGGTGTCTTTGTCACCTTAAAGACAGTGTTGATTAACATCAACGCACTACGTCCTCTCTCAGAGGTAACTAACGTAAACGACCGTAACAGCGTGCATTTAAATCAAACCTGATTTGCATCCTCATAATAGCGCTACTGGCGCCACTCTTAGACGATTGGTGTGAAACTTTAATTGACATCATCTTTCAGACGCAGAAACGCGCCTACCAACTTCCTTTTATGTCGCACAACTTCTTCTTGTTATTGAATTTTTTCCGTCAGTATACTTTTTTTCCATCAGTGTACTAATAACAAGACTGCAAATCCGTCGCATCTGTCTATTTGTATGTTTGAACACGCTAATCTCCAAAATCACTAGACAAATTGTCATGGGGTTTTTGCAGGTAACTTGAGCGTAGCTTGGTGCATGATATGGCCTCTATTTCAACAAAATCAGATCATGGAAGAAAAAGATATCGTAATTTAAAGTTTCAGGGGTCTGCTCAGCTTAGGAGTCCGGATGTTTACCTTAGTGACGACGTAGTACACCAAAGGACCAACAGATAGCGCTGTTAGTTTCGTAGTACATCAAAGAACAAATACGAGTATATCGCGTTTTTATTTGTCTTACCTCAGTGACAGATGTATTTTCGCAAGCAATACTTTCTGAGAGAAGAAACCGCTATTTAACTGTTTATTACCGTAATTATCTTATGTAGATCACGATTTCGGTTTTTATTACATTATCGGGTACAATGCTAAAGTTCTTAGTCCATTAACGCTGTCAGTCAAAAGACAAAAAACCAAGAACACCGTGTAATGGTTCAAGAATTTTTAGCATTGTACTGTATAATGGCATAAAAGTCGAAATTTATACAGTATAGAAGATAGAGTAACACACAATGAAATTATTTTAAAAAATAAATTTATTGTAAATATAAAAGTGAACAAAACATCACTCGATACAATTGATTCAAACGGAGAAAGTCATATATTCGGGAAACAATAGTTTTGAAAACAAAGGCAACATTTGTTTCCAATATGCTTATGGGATCATATTAGGAGGGTTAAGTGCTGCTATCTTATCTGTACAAATACAAACTAACATTGTATTCACTCGGCTAGGATATACGTATTTACTGATTTCACTTTGTGCATTGAAAATTTAACGAAATTGCTTTGCTTCTTTCGATAGGTTTCATTTATATTTACTTCTTGATTAGGAAAAATGAATGTACTGAGACAGTTATCCGACAACGGTTTCGCTTTTAAAAAAGCAACTCTATCCTGAGGCTCTATTTTAACTTCCATTGCGAAGCATGGGCGTTTATATATTATAACCGTAAAGTTGATTATTGTTTATCGAGATAGTACCAACATTGCTGGTACGCTATCACGTTTACACTGCGT
Source organism: Schistocerca serialis cubense (assembly GCF_023864345.2). Lineage (NCBI taxonomy): Eukaryota > Metazoa > Arthropoda > Insecta > Orthoptera > Acrididae > Schistocerca > Schistocerca serialis. Next base: position 913,643,510 of record NC_064641.1, on the reverse strand, counting down.
AACTCACTCGTCAGCAGCACGCATAGAGAAAATATCTTCAAGTGAAATCAAAAAGAAAGAAGTACAGAGATTTCTGGATCTCACTCTCGCACCACACGAATTAAGTGGTATTAATAGAAGCGAAAAAGTGTGTCAGATATGTCGCAGTTCTGGCGTAGATCTGTGGCCATCGCACCTGTCGCCGGAGCAGTTCCTGGAGTAGACTTACGTGCTAAGCACCCACTCCAGGCCACACTTCAGTCTGCTGCCTGCCGTTGCCTAGGTAACGGCACGCAAGCAACCCGCCCAACACCACAGCCACGAGTCACAAATAACAGTTTTCTGCCAAAACAAAGCCTCACTCTCTTCGATTGCAGTTCACGCTCTTCCAATAGAAGCACTCGAATAACTTAATTCATTTTACTAAACTTCAGAGTACATAAATTGATAAAAAACACAGAGCCACCAGAAAAACTGCGAACGTGTGTGGAAGAGGAGGAAGGAATGAAACAAAAGCCTTAAAAAAAATTCTCTGTAAAATACACTGGTGAGCCATAACATAGTGGACACCTGCTTAGTAGCGTGTTAGTCCATATTTAGAAAGCAGTGTGGCAGCGATTCTGCTTGTCGTGGATTCGACAAGTCCTGGCAAGGTTTCTGGAGGTACGTGGCACCGTTTGTCAGCGCACAGGCTGTACAATGCCTGTAAATTACAATCCGGTAGTTTGGGAGCGCGGAGGGCGACCTGTAGGTTTAGATCAGGCGAATTTCGTAGGCAACATATCAACCTGAGCTCACCATCATACTTTCTAACCGTTGTAGCACTATTCTGGCCAAGTGACAGAGCGAGTTCGACCTTCTGCATGATGGCATCGTCGTCGGAGTACACACCAAGCCTGAACGTGCATGTGGTCCGCAATAACGTTCACGTAGCCCACAGCTGTCATGGTGTAGTCCCATGGAATCCCAGGTGACTGTCCCCCATAGGGACTGATGACCTTAGCAGTTAAGTCCCATAAGATTTTACACACATTTGACTGTCCCCCATAGCGTAATACTGCAGCCACAAGCCTGCGGCGATAGCGTTGTGTAAGTCTCCAGCAGCTGTTCGTCGGACACCGCCATCGACCTGGTATAATGAGGAACGTGAGTTATCCGATCAACTGAAGGCACAGGTTGAACACTCCAAGCAGAGGTCGCCAACGGTGCGATCGACTTTTTGAAACCATCTATGCGATGACATAGTTAACATCCCATTCACCCTGGTGGACTCACGTTTGTGAGTAACTGAAAAAAATCAGCATTTTGTGTGATAAAATAGCATTAATGTTTACATTATTGTACCATTGATGAGTTATTTAAATAGGAGAGGGATGGAATACATCGAATCACTGCACTACTATTTCTTCTGTGACAGGAAACATAACTGATATGTCAAGCTGACCCTGTGCAGAGTCGTCAGACCTCATCATTCGAAGCAGAAAACCTTAGTAAACATGGGCTATAAAATGCATGTCTTAAGAGCTACGAATGTGAGCACTTTTCATCTTCGATACTGTGAAACGAATCTCTTATGTTGCAAGCTCTTTTCTTTCCATATTTGAGAGGTGATAGTATGGATCAAAACAAAAAACAAACGTCCAGTTAACTTGGACGCTAAAGTGCATACCTTTATAGAGCTATGAGCTCTAGTTCATCTTGGCTGCTATGAAATACGTGTCTTCTTCTGAAGAAGTGCTAATAAGAGTCAGCACTTCATTGGAGGAGCCTTTTTGTGGGCATATACCATGGGTGAGGACGCTTGTTATCACCGCCTTTGTTTAAGCTTTTGTGGAAAAACTATGAGGATCTTTACAGGAAAGAAAAAGCATCTGGACTTAAAATGAAAGCAGAATTCATTCACTGCATACGTTTAGTGGGTCATAAAGCCTAAATAACTGGTAATGAGATACAATAGCAGAATATGTTCCTAAATTTTCAAAAGTTGTAAAGAAGATTGAATTTATAATTAACAGTCAAAAAGTACGACTAAACCATGAGCAAGTCGAAGATGAGAACGAAACCTCATATCAAAAGTGGAAGAAATAAAATCGAAATAGCCGACATATTTTGGTGTTGAGGCAGCGTAATTAAGAAGACAACTATTGCAGCAAAGAAATCAGAGGAAAGTTGTGATATCAAAACGTACTTTCTGTGAAAGAGTCGTTTAGTTCAGAAAAGATACAGCAATTTGTCAAGACACTCATCGGAGTGTGCTTCTGTAAAAACATGATACTGTTGATGACAGACAGAAAGCGCTCAGAAGCGATGTGTATATGGCTTTAGAGAAGGCTGACAAGGATCTTTTGGACAAATTAGATGCTTTGATAGAGGTCAATGACCAAGTTTCTCACTAGAATTGTGCGGTAAAGGGAAACGGAGTATTCTGAACACTTAGTTACGTTGAATAAGTCTTCAAGACATATGTTGGAAGGAGAAGTTTTGATTAAAAACCAAAGGGAAGCCAAGAAAGAATAAGAGAAGATCGTCTGTTGGAAGAACGAGTTAATCAGTAAATGAAGTGGACAGCAGAAAATAAAGATGAGTAGTTACAGCGACAAGGCATAGCCTTTAGAATGAGGACGAGAAGCAGAAGAAGAAGAAGAAGATGGTGCTTTCTTGTCCTACACGTATCCCTGAAATGTCAAACTGGAGAAAATTTGTGGTATCGTTTATAGAAACGGTCCGCCAACAAGCACTGCCTTCGTTCCAAGAGCTTGCATTCATTCAGCTTGGCGGCAGCTTCTGTGATAGCAGCACGTCGGAGCTTCAAAAGATCCTGTATCCTCAGAATGAGAGATTATGTGCAGCTGCAGAATGCTAGTATCTAGTGTGTTATCATGAGCTGTTTGGAATGTCAGTGCCGTGTGCATTTTTAAGTAAGTTACGTGATGTTTCAGTACCGGGGGGGTGTTAATATCGGTATCGCTGATCTGAAAGTCCGTGCGGCTGTCAGCCATTGGTATTGTAGTATCATCTTGAATGTTACATTTTTAAAGGTGAAATTTAAAAATTTCTTCTTTCGGTCTGCTGTCGTTAGTGACTGGCGATAGATGAAGAAAATAAGAAGATTATCATTTAATACCCCGTTGACTACTGGATTATTAGACACAATTTTGGTTGAACAATGATTGTGTAGGAAATAGGCCATGTGTTTTGAAAGGAACCATTCCTGCACTCGTCTGCTGCGGTGGTTTAGCGGAAACACGACAAATCTAAAACTAAATGGCGAGGATAGAATTGGAACTCAGCTCATATCTGTATGTGAGCCGAGGTGTAATCAAACAGATTTATTATCTGTCGGCATTGCATTAATGGTATTTTTTTTAATTTGCAGTTTTAGTTCAACATGAACCATCATCAAGTGTGAATCTGTCCGTTACAATAGTAAGTCCAACTACCAACAATTTTACATGCTATGTCACACAATAAATTTATTACCAAATTTGATCGTAGTTGAAAATGTTACTCTTGTAACTGATACATTCAGATCTGAGGATGATTCATGTTGAACCTAAAATGCCAATTTAAAAAAAAACTAATGTCCTTGAGACGCATAATAAATCTGTTTGAAAACCAGTGGTTGCCGAATTGTAATGCTTTTGGCTATTGCCTTAAGCCAAGCCCTGCCAAATCTTGGACGTGCCGTTGGTTTATTGGGGGACAGTCATCATTCCAGTATATGGAAACTGAAGTGTAGTGTGTTATAGAATATACTCAACAGGTCGACACACATTGCATTGTGATCCCGCCTTGGGTGCATGGTAGATCTCGTGGAACGAGTGGCATATTCGTTTTGTCGTCTGCCAGTGGCTGTTCAGAGCATGCCCTTATAAGAAAGCGTTGCATTTTCTGGCGTCCTGTGGGCTAGTTTTTGAAAACACAGACCCCATAACAGCCTTATATGAAGGGCTGGTGTCAGTGTTAGTGTGAACGTGCACGGAGAAAGACGTACATAGTGCAAGAGTGTGTTTTATCCTACTACAATTATGTGTCAGTATTTCTTAAAGTGCTTGTGATTACTGGTGGTACATCTTTCGTAAGGATAGTTCTTGTGAAGCATAAAAAGTACGGTGACACCCCTAAAAGTTATTCAATAACACTGTTAGAAAAGGCAAGCAGCCTATGAAAGTTATACCGATCCTCATAAAAGTCAATGTGAGTGCCATCAGCGCAGTTACGACCGTGATACATGTTCTGTATAAGGGACGCAACCATAGAAGGCGCACGGTGAGTGGGAAGAACGTTCGCGACGTTTGCCTGAAGTGTACGTGTCCACGTGCAAGACGTATGTGACGCGTTTGGCTGTTACAACCAATACATACCATCGCGTTTTCGGTAACAGTGACAAATGGGATTGTTGCACAGTGACAGAAATACACTCTGAGATAACAAGGGAAACGCGTGAAGAAGGAATTATCCGAGTGAGACTGAAATCGGCGGATGTGGTGTACATGTACAGACAAACAAATGATGAAAATTTCAGAAAAAGTAGATGATTTACCCAAGAGAAAGAGTTTCACAAATTAAGCAAGTCATCAATGCGTTGATCCTTCTCTGGCCCTCATGCAAGCAGTTATTCGACTTCGCATTGAGTGAGAAAGTTGTTGTTCTGAGGGATATCATGCCAAATTCAGTCCAGAGATGGTTGGAGGGTCCTGCCCATAATGATCCAAACGTTTTTCTATTGGGGATAGATCTGGCGACCTTGCTGGCCAAGATAGGGTTTGACTAGCAGGAGCCGGCCGTAGTGGCCGAGCGGTTCTAGGCGCTACAGTCTGGAACCGCGCGACCGCTACGGTCGCAGGTTCGAATCCTGCCTCAGGCATGGATGTGTGTGATGTCCTTAGGTTAGTTAGGTTTAAGTAGTTCTAAGTTCTAGGGGACTGATGACCTCAGAAGTTAAGTCCCATAGTGCTCAGAACCATTTTTGACAAGCAGGAAAACAAGCAGTAGTAACTGGGGGGGGAGGGGGTTGAAGCCCAGGATGGGTTGTCATAAAGGCAACAAAACGGGGCGCAGAAAATCGTCCACGTACCGCTGTCCTATAACGGTGCAGGGGATGACAACCAGAACGGTCCCAAACCATCGCTCCTGGTTGTCGGGCCGTATGGTGGGTGTCAGTCAGATCGGCATTTCACCACTGTTCACAGCATATTCAGACATGTCTTCGCTGGTCATCAGCGCTCAGATCGAAGTGGAATTCATCACTTAAGCCAGTTCTACTCCAGTGAATGAGATTCCAGGTGTCTGGAGACACCCCAGAGAGCAGTGGGATACCAGCCTGACTGTCGGACCAACAACCAGGAGTATTGGTCTGGGGTGCCATTTCATATCAGCAACCATTTGGTTGGCATCCACGGCACCCTTACAGCACATCGGTATGTCGACGATATTCTATGCCCCGTTTTGTTACCCTTCATGGCAAGCCATACTAGGCTTATGTTTCAGCAAGGTAATGCCCACCCGCAGACGGCGAGAATTTCTACTGTTTGTCTTCATGCTGGCCAAATCCTACTTTCGCCAGCAAGGTCGCTATATCCTTCCCCAACTGAGACTGTTAGGAGCATTATTGGCAGGGCTCTCCAGTCTGCTGCGCATTTTGATGATCTAACGCGCCAGTTGGGCAGAATTTGTCACGATATCCCTCAGGAGGACATCTTATCAATCTCAAGTGGAATAACTTGCATAAGAGGCAGAGATGGACCAGCGCGTTATCTGTGAAGATCATACTCTCGAATAAATCATTTGTTTGTCTCTACACATACATGACATTTACCGATTTCAGTCCCATTCGAATAATTCCTTCGTGGTGCACTGTTTATTTTGTCTGGAGTGCACTAGGCGTCTTCGCTCGGCGGCTGCACGTTGTAGCTGCGCTGTCCCGCCTCCTGAGACGCGAGCCCAGGACCAGTTGTCTGTCAACTGCTGATGCACGTCGTCGGCGTCTGTCAGCGGCGATCGGGCGGCCGTTTCGTTCGACTCCCGTCAGACGCCGGTCGCCGTTCGCCGCTGCGTTTCGTAAGTGGAATGCGTTGCGCGGGGGCGGGGGAGGGATGGCGTCTATTTCTGTGGCGCGTGGCGCGGCGTGCAGTAAGTTGCGGCGGCGCGGCGCGGCGGCCCGTGGCCATCTTAGGCGCGGATCTGGTATCTGGCGTCTGGTATCTGGAAGACGGGGCGCGCGCGCCGCTGAGCCGCCGGCGCCTTACAGGTGCGAGCAGGCGAGAGCAGTCCGGCCCCCGACTGCTGCCCGACTGCTGCCTGAATGGCCGCGCTCCGCCATTCAGCTCCGCGCTTTTATTCGACGGTCACCGGGTGCCAAGACGTCGCTGCTTCTGGCATGGGGGTTTTACGCTGTTTATCTTAGCTCCCCTCTGCTACTAGCACGCTAATTCACGATCCACAACACGTCTCTCACTCTGGTTAAGATTTCGACACACAGTTGCACAAAAACTGTGCGGCCGAGAGTCTCAGCGTAGTCCTCGAGACACTGTACTCGCATTGCAGAGAAGTGGAGCTCGAATCCCGGCCTGCCCACCGAGTTATCGGTCTCCGAGATGTCCCTCGCGGTTGAGGGGTCCTGGAGGGGGTCGCCGTTCAAAAGACTAGCTGCAAGACTAGCTGAAATAATAATTTCACTAATTTGGTTTGGTTACAATGATTTTAATACACCTCCAGTTTGACCTTTTCAAAATAGTTTTCAACGGCAGTTCCACATCAACGGAGATAGTTTCTATTCTACGAGGAGATGTTGCCTGGGGTGGGACTGACTTTTTGAAACAGTCTATACGGTTGTGTAGATAAGGATCACATATGTCACACCCTGCAACCGTTCATCCCGGTGGGGCTTCGTTAGTGAGTAATCGCGAAAGAAAATATTCATAATGTCATGTCACGCTCTAGAGCTTTAAAAGTAGTTGTAGTGTTCACGGGTCGGCAGTCCAGCGTAATGGGTAAGGTGCGTCCCACATCTACTCCCCCCCACACCCACACTGCCCCCCATAAAAAAGGTTGTGTCGACTTCGGTTTATTGGGAGAATTGTGAGGGAGCCCACGTATAGAACACTAGTGCGAGCCATTCTCGAGTAGCCTCCTGCGTGAGTGTGTGGGATCCCCACCAGGTCGGATTAAAATAAGACATCTAAACAATTCATAGGCGGCCTGCTAGGTTTGTTACCAGGCGGTTCGATCAACACGCAAGTATTAAGAAAATGCTTCGGGAACTCATGTGTGAAGTCCTGAGGGAAGTCGACGTTCTTTCGGAGGAACACTACTGAGAAAATTTAGAGAAAAAGCATTAGAAGCTGACAGCAGAAAGATTCTACAGACGCCAACGTACATTTCGCGGAAGGACCACGAAGATAAGATCAGGAAAATTACGTCTCTTACGGAAGCACATAGATTGTCATTTTTCCATCACTACAGTTGCAAGTGGAACAGGGAAGGAATTGTAAAGTAATAGTACAAGGTACCCACCGCCACGCAGCATACGGTGGCTCGCGGAGTACTTACGTAGACGTAGATGGAGAATATTCTACTGACGTCCTTCGTAGAATTTCGTACGCCACATTAACAGTTTCGTCAGGCTCCACGCGAGTTTTGATACCGCAGCGATGCCAATACTTTTACCTGTCAATGTTCATAGCAAAATGTTCATATGTGAGTGAAATCTTATGGGACTTAACTGCTAAGGTCATCAGTCCCTAAGCTTACACACTACTTAACCTAAATTATCCTAAGGACAAACACACACACCCATGCCCGAGGGAGGACTCGAACCTCCACCGGGACCAGCTGCACAATCCATGACTGCAGCGCCTTAGACCGCTCGGATAAACCCCCGCGGTCTGTTCATAGCACACTGGAAAACAAGCCTTCACGTGAGATTCTCGCACTCGTATAGCAACAGCGTCAAATTTACGCCGGAAAAGCATTCGTATTCAGCATCCTCCTCTCACTGCAATTGACTATGTCTGTCTCCCACTGTCTCGTCTTCCTCCCATTGATTTACAGTAAATCCCTTTGCCGCTGTCTCCTCTCCCACTTACTCTGCTCCTTTTTGTTTTACTTTGCCACTGCCATTGGCTCCACCACACCTCAGCAGCCCAAAAATTCTGGTTGATACAACAAATCTTTTCGCGTATATAGACGTGTTTGAAATTTCTCTCCAAAATGCGCCCTCCCATATATCTACGCGCTAAAGTTCACCAATCTAGAAGGTTAAGACCCACCAAATCAATGTGTGCTCTCCGCTCATCCGTATTTTTTATTTCCCATATCTCTTCTCTCGTTTGCTCCCACTGTTTGTGTTTCTACCCATTTCTCATTCTCTTTTACTATTCCTGTTTCTCACTTTCCATCAGTATGGCCTCTCTCTTTGTCTCCCACTGCTGTTGTGTTCATCCTTTAATGTTTCATTGCCATTTTGCTCTCCCACCATCACTGTCTCCTCTCTCTTTATCCCACACTGACACTGTCTCTCTCTTCCACCGTCACTGTCTCTCTGCTACTGTCTTTCAGCACAAAAAACGCCATAATATGTTCAAAAACCAAAATTGTTTGGCAAGAAAGACGGAATTGGGTTTAAAGGAGCTGGTTCCCCACTTTTCTGTCAGTTTTTGACAGTTATTTTAAGTGCTTTTCAGGTGCATTAAGCCCTTTTTAGCCCATTTTTGTCGCTGTAGTACTACTTTGGTCATATTTATAGAGGCGTGCAACGTCCATTACACAGACATCAGGCGCATATTTTATGTAGGTAAGAACAGTAATTTTGAACCTCTGAATCTCGGTAACGGATAATGTTCTCGGGGAGCCTTGAATTTTTTTTTTCGATACATCATCTTAAGGACATACGGTAAAAATTTCGACGATCAGTCGGGAATAGAAATTATAGAAGTGGTGATACCCATACTTGGTACTTCGGCTGCCTAAAGATCATGGCTTTTTGGGGATATCTTGATGACGGATACAAATTTTCGAAAACGGAAAAATGGTGTTTCTAGATGAATGACTAAAGAATGTACAGTTAAAATTTGAGCAATATCCTATAGTTAGTTGTTTAGATAATTGCGGGCACGGTGCAAAAACTGTTTTTATTTCTTCTGCTTAAGGATTGTAACTTTGACCCTCTGGATCTCGGTTATAGAAAAGAACACTAAAAAACTTCTAATTTCTCCAAGAATATCACCCTGTGAATATATGGTAAAAATTTCCACGATCTGCCATGAATAAGAATTATAGAAGTGGCCATCCGCGTAATTAGTATTTATGTACCCTAAAATCATGGTTTTTCAGGGTTTTGCCAGGAATTTCCCACGAATAAATGGTTATTTTATAAGCTGCCTCAGGTCCACCCAAGACCACACCTAATGCAAAAGAACCGACCGATTTGCTCAATTTACCTGGGCTGGAGCAAGTGTGTGATATTAAAATTTTGACGCAGTACTGTGGAATAGCCTATTGCCCGTTAGGCGAAGGGCTATCCCAAACACGCGGCCCTTTACCTCTTGATCAACAGATCCGAGATATGAGCCCTGAAAAATCTCATTTCCGCGGTTGGCTTTTCGTAACATATTTACCAGTCTTGTTACTTTCATAACACATTTTGTAGTGCTAAACCAAAGCAGGACAGGAAGTCCGTCATTACGCTTGAAGGGGAAGGTATCAGTGCGTGCGACATCTCGGGCTGCAACCTGACGAGCGAGGCAACTGCCCTGAGCACACAGCTGTTGCCTTTCACAAAGCAGCGAAGATCACACATAACCTGACAACAACCGGGACAGTAAATTACAGAATATGTCTGTTCTAGATGATGATATTCAGCGACGATGCCTTCTCCTAAACAGACTCTTTCACAGCCAGCGAAATGCGGTGCTTCGGAACGACACGAGACGTCTGTGAGTGGACGGCGGATAGGCCTGCTTCTGAGAACGTCACACTGTCACAAAAACCTGTGTGTAATATATTGTAAGAATATGAAATGAAATAACTTCAAAGGCTCAGTCATAGGTAAAACAGTCGGCAGACTTTCGTTTATTAGTACGAAATTAGGAAAATGCAGATGGTCTGCAAACGAGATTACTGACAAAAGACTCGTGCAACACAATATTGCTCAGGTGTGTGGGACCTAAACTAAACTGGACTAACGGGAGAAAATGAACGTATACAAAGGAGATGGGCTGAATGAATGGTCATAGATTTGTTTGGCACATAGGAGAGCATCACGGAACTGGTGAATAAATTGAGTTAGCAGACGCTTAAAGATATACGACAGCTACCCCGAGAAAGACTACTTATAAAATTTGAAGAACCAGTATTAAGTGAGGAATTCAGGAGTATTCTACAAACTACTACATACCTCTCCTGTAGAGATCGCGATTGAGATGTCTACACTAATTACGGCAGACACGGACATAGTTAAGCAATTTTTATTCTCACCCTCAATACGCGAATGGAAGTATCCTCTGCTATGCACTTCGCAATGGGTGGTTTGCCGGAGTATTTTGTAGAGGTAGATGTAGATCTATCTTCGTAGTAGGGCTCCAAAGAATCGCTTGGAAGTGTGTATACTGTTATGCGTGCTTGCGAAATTGAGGAGGGACATGAGCGGACATTCAGAAGAATGTAAAAACAGAAGGCTTCTGTCGTAGACGACACTGCGGTAGCATCTCTGTTCCAGCAAGCGGACGTTAACAAAGTTACAGCGCGACTTCACGGCGCGTAAATCCTGTTCATGTTGGTGTACAAGTTAGACAGCGGATGATTTGCAGCACCCGTGTCGTGCTTCATAGTTAAGAGATTTGTTCCGCGACCGTCGGTTGTTCTCATTATTCCACTTCTGCAACGCAGAGCGGGGCCGCACCATCTTTTTGCACGGTGGAACTCGTGTACTGACACGACTCCATTTAGTCTCGCTCGCTGTTGCAACCGCGGCATTCGAAACAGACCTGGCTGCGGGCCAGGTTCGTTAACAGTAATTGTCTGCGGCGTATTGCGTTTCCCTGGCGGAGTTGCGCGGTAAAAGTCCGGCGTGATGCCTCTGCTGTTCTTGGTCCCTTTTCCGAGCCGCGTGTTCCCTGCCGGCTGATACCCAGAGCGAATTTCACAAGTCACTTTGTGAATAGTGGAGCGATTTCGTCGCGTGTGAGGCGAAGCACAGTGTTTTCCTCTCAGCCGACTACGTTCATATGAACTGCAAAGAACGTTTCTTATTCATTACGTAATTTATTTACTCATTCAGTTATTCGCTCTTACCACATCCACATGCCCTCTCCTACGCCATTCAGTTGTACTTTGACGAGTCACTGTGTAATGTACGCAAGCGCGTGTAATTATGAAGATGCAGTAAGCTAGGTTTTGTTATTTGGATCAGTTATATTTTATCATCCTCTTTCTTCTTTGTTTTTAAACGGAAAATCTGGTGATGATTTGCTAAAGGCTCGAAACTAGTTAAGGTACCTTAAAATGGGCCGAACAGAAACTGATTTTAGCTACAGCTGATAATTTCAAAAAGAAACATGAAAATCAAAATTGTATGGGGTTATAGGTCGTGTGCCTAACCTTAAAATTTTGATTACATTTCGGACCTGAGTCATGCTTTTATAATATAAAAAATAAAAACTTGGTGTTTCTGTTCATTCCACAGAAGAGTGTTAATAGAAAGAGCAGTGCCAGTTTTTTTTTTCTGTTGGGGTAAGTTTTCTTTGGGGTAAGTTGGGAAATTTTAAAACCTGTTTCTGATGTAGGAGAATAAGGAAAAAATTATCTAGATCACAAACATTTTTATTCAATGCAAAAACAAGTAAATTGCATGAATTTTGGTTTTTTATTGTTTTCTAAATAAAAATTGTTTTATCTGTAGTTAGTTTATCTAACATTAAATTGATGAGCGTAGTTTATTTGTCACACATTAAATGACTGACATCATGTTTAAAAATGATGTATTTGCATCTACAATTCATACCCCCAGAAGCAATGGAGAGGTTTCAAACAAATCTCTTCTCGACTAAAAGTGTCTCCATAACCGCTACAATAAAAATGTTTAATCGGTCTATTTTTTTTAAACAGCATCCTTGCCTTCTACATAATAAATGTTACATGCATGTGATCTAAATTAATGCTTACTTTTCCCATATACTTTAATCAAAGCTTAATATTGATTAAGAACAGTGTCAGGTGCTTCTTCAGTTCCGTCAGATTTTTGATCTTGTGATGAAACTCCGAAGATTACTGTTCCTATTCAGCCCACAAATTCCGAAAACACAAAGCCAAATTTTCAGTTAGCCGAAACACAAATCAGATTAAAGAAAACTTTTAAAATGAACTTCTGGTAAATGAAATGGGTTTGCAAATTTCCGTACATAGCAGATACTTAAATCAAAACAACACAGTTTAGACAGACACTTACAAATAAAGTTCGAAGTAGGAAAACTGGACATCGAATCAGAAGTTTGCCATAGAATGAACAAAACATCAACTACAGTGTCACTAACACTGAAATTCGTACGGTAATTTACCTGAAAAATATTGCCATTTGTCTTCTGACACGACAGCATCGAACATTTTTGGAAGTTTCGTTGCTATTCACTCCTTAACTTTGTTTTCGCGTCATTTTACGGCACTATTTGTATCACTTGAGGTAAAATATTATTATTATTATTAATAGTAAGCATAATACTAAGGCAGTATGCCTAGTTGCATAGTCTGAAACACACATCAACCTGACATTATTTTTGTATAGCTGTGGTTCTGAATCGTATTTCTTAAACATATACTGTACCAGACACTGTCATATTTACTTTTATTTTACACAAGGATACAGTTTGAGCAGTGTTTGATGATGATACAAAGGCGGAGAAAGGGGCCACAAATTACAAAACAAGGCAGCTTAGTACTCAAAATGCAGTCGAGAAAGTATACTGATGAAGATCTAAACGTATAACTCATGTTGAATTTGGGGGAAAGCCCGACATGGGTCTCTGAGCAAAATAAAATTCAACAATAATGTGGCTGGTTGCTGTATTTTTTCACGAAATATAATCCACAACCACAGAGTTGAACCATCATCAATACAGTATTGGTTGTTGTTGTGGTCTTCGGTCCTGAGACTGGTTTGATGCAGCTCTCCATGCTACTCTATCCTGTGCAAGCTTCTTCATCTCCCAGTACCTACTGCAACCTACATCCTTCTGAATCTGCTTAGTGTATTCATCTCTTGGTCTCCCTCTACGATTTTTACCCTCCACGCTGCCCTCCAATGCTAAATTTGTGATCCCTTGATGCCTCAAAACATGTCCTATCAACCGATCCCTTCTTCTAGTCAAGTTGTGCCACAAACTTCTCTTCTCCCCAATCCTATTCAATACCTCCTCATTAGTTACGTGATCTACCCACCTTATCCTCAGCATTCTTCTGTAGCACCACATTTCAAAAGCTTCTATTCTCTTCTTGTCCAAACTAGTTATCGTCCATGTTTCACTTCCATACATGGCTACACTCCATACAAATACTTTCAGAAACGACTTCCTGACACTTAAATCTATACTCGATGTTAACAAATTTCTCTTCTTCAGAAACGATTTCCTTGCGATTGCCAGTCTACATTTTATATCCTCTCTACTTCGACCATCATCAGTTATTTTACTCCCTAAATAGCAAAACTCCTTTACTACTTTAAGTGTCTCATTTCCTAATCTAATTTCGTCAGCATCACCCGATTTAATTTGACTACATTCCATTATCCTTGTTTTGCTTTTGTTGATGTTCATCTTATATCCTCCTTTCAAGACACTGTTCATTCCATTCAACTGCTCTTCCAAGTCCTTCGCTGTCTCTGACAGAATTACAATGTCATCGGCGAACCTCAAAGTTTTTACTTCTTCTCCATGAATTTTAATACCTGCTCCGAATTTTTCTTTTGTTTCCTTTACTGCTTCTCAATATACAGATTGAATAACATCGGGGACAGGCTACAACCCTGTCTCACAGTATACGTAACTATATATATATATATATATATATATATATATATATATATATATATATATATATATATATATATATATTGCCTCACTTCTACAGAAATTTACCTGCAGAAAACGAATAGCATAAAAAGGTCACCATTTTAGTTCATAAATATTTACACAGTTGAACAAACACATTTTGTCCATACAGCGGGTTGGTCGACCTTTGGAAAGCATTAACGATTCTACGTGGCATGGATTCGACAAGTACTGTATAGGTTTCGAAGATATGTGGTACCAGATGACCAAGCACAGATCATACAATTTCCGAAAATTACACGGCGGTGGTTTGCGGGCGCGGAGCTTCGTCCAGTGACGTCCCTGATGTGTTGCGTTAGGTACAGATAAAGAAAAATTTGCTGGCCAATATATCATCGTCAGTTGACTATCATCTCCCTTAAACCACTGTAGCGCTAATCAGGCCTTGTGGCATAATCCTGGAAGACTACATCAGGGAAGCCATCAAATATGAAGGAATGCAGGTCAAGTTGTCATTTCTAATCAGGAGATTCATGTAAAAAGGTTTCCGAAGTGATTGTGGCCGCTCTACGGGAATTAACAGTCTTTGAACGCGGAATGGTTGTTCAATCTAGACACTTGGGACGTTGAATTTCGGAAATCATTAGAAAATTCCTTATTTCGAGATCCACAGTATCAAGAGTGCCCCGAGAATACGAAATTTCAGGTAATATCTCTCACTACGGACAACGCAGTGGCCGACAGCCTTCACATAATGACAGAGAGCAACGGCGTCCTTGTTATCAGTGGTAACAGATAAGCAGCACTACCTGAAATAACCCAATCAATGTGGGACGTACGACGAACGTATCCGTTTGGACAGTGTGGCTAAATCTGGCGATAATGGGCTATGGCAGTACCCGACCGATGCGAGAGCACCTCTGTTGCGCTCGTGGCCATATCGGCTGGACCTTAGACGACTAGAAAGCTGGCCTGGTGAGATGAGACCCAATTTGAGTTGGTAAGAGCTGATGGTAGGGCTCGAGTGTGATGCAGACCACCACAAAGCAAGGGATCCAAGTTGTCAACAAGATAATGTGCAAGCTGGTAGAGGCTCCATAATGGTGTAGGCTGTTTTTACATGGAACGGATTGGGTCCTAGTTGTGTTCGGTTACTTCGAGACCATTTGCAGGCATTCATGAACTCGATGTCGCCAAACAACGATGGAATTTTCATGGATTGCAACGCGCCACAGTTGTCCGTGACTTGTTTCAAGTACATTCCGAACGATTCGAGAGATTTATTTGGCCACGGAGATCGCCTGACATGAGTCCCATGGAACATTTATGGGTCATAATCGAGAGGCCATTTTGTCTAAAATCCAGCACCGGCAACACCTTCGGAATTATGGACGGGTATAGAGGGAGCGTATCTCATTGATTCTGCAAGGGATTTCCAACGATTTGTTGAGTCCATACCACGTCGAATTGCTGCCCTAAGTCAGGCAAAAGGAGGTCCGACACGGTATGAGGAAGTATATCCTATGAGTAATGTTCAGTGTAATGTTCACATAGTTCTGAGCTGTCGTGATGCTTTTGATTAGTACGACAGGTTAAATGGAAACCCAGATGTACGTCCCCGTAGCATAATGCCGCTTCCTTTGTGCGGGACATGTTTGGAGCAGCCGTTCACATGGGTGACGGCATATCCGGACGCGACCACAGTCCAGTCTCGATCATCCCGTGCCCACTATAGCTGTAACTGGAGAAGTATTTGCGTCAACATGAGAGCACATAAGCGATATGTACTGCGGAGGCACATGTTCGACAGTTAGCTCTGAGCGCTGCGCACCTGCAATGTACTCCAGGTTGGCGATTCTTCTGGTTGGTTCAAATGGCTCTGAGCACTATGGGACTTAACTTCTGAGGTCATCAGTCCCCTAGAACCTAGAACTACTTACACGTAACTAACCTATGGACATCACACACATCCATGCACGAGGCAGGATTCGAACCTGCGACCGTAGCGGTCGCGCGGTGCCAGACTGTAGCGCCTAGAACCGCTCGGCCACGGCGGCCGGCGATTTTTCTGGAAAACCTGAAATGCTCAGGAAATTACATTTTACCTGGAAAAGTGAGGGAAATTTTAGGGAATTTAATAAAATCTCAGGGAACTCTGTGGGTTTTTAAGGCTGCATTTAAGTTTAATTTTATTGACTTTTATAAATCACAATTTTTAAAATACTTGACACTTCAAAGTGAGTCATTTACATGAATATTATTCCACATAAATTAGCGATGTTTAAAAACTGCGATCAGTATAGCTCAGTTGAGAGGGAAAAGGCGTTATTGTGGTGTGACATTGTGTCCGTGTCACCCCCACCCTCCCCCTTACCGCTCGCCATTAATTTTATCAAGAGTTTCTTTTCACCTTCACACTTGTAATGTGATTTTTTTTTCATATTCGAGTAGCCACCCTATACTCTCTAATAAGGTATAATACACATCACCACCGAATCTGCTTAACGGAACGGATAAGCATCCGAACTTCACGTTCTGCTGTGGCGTCGATGTCGAACACTTTGTTGCCTGCTCGTGGTTTCACCGTTCTTCAATCACTTTCCGTCGATGCTCACGACGGGAGAGCACGCCAAGGACCGAGCAGCTTCATCGTACTGCAGAAACTAGTTCCCAGGCGCCCGACAATAACCACCTGCCATTTATCGCAGTCACTACTGTTAGTTCATTTCCCCGTCTGTGGCTCCTATCGTTGCTAAACGCTATTGCGCTTATGTACTTTCCTTATCTCGTCTCGTGCACACAGAGCTACCACGCGGCATTTAGTCTCGCGGTAGGCAGTATATATATTCCTCCATCGGCGTGTCTTCTGCGTAAGTATTGCCTTTGCATTCGGGGTGAAATGTGACGTAATATTGTGCAATCTTTATTCCACACGATGTAAGTCATTCATTGCTTGATGTTAACAATGTAGATACAAAGAGAGAGACGAAGTCGGATACCTTCTTATCTCCCAGGGAAACAGTGGCTCAGAAATTCGATAGCCGACCGTGGCGTGACTAGGAAATCCGGCTACAGTCAGGCGTAGCGATCTTGAGAGGCGAGTGAAGTTTCCTGAAAGCCGGGAGCCGGGCGCCGGGCGCCGTAACCCATCGCTTTCAGCGAGTGCCCTCCGGCATTTAGAGGACTCGTCTGCGCACTGCGAGTTGCCTGCAGGCGCTGCCACTACCGCGACTGCATAAACTTCCCGTGCGGAACGCGATACCATTTGGCACCGCTGAGGATTGGGTTAAACGTAAATACAAGGTGCGTACGAACTTTCGGTGAGTGGTCTCAGAAAGTAAAGGAAGCAAGAGTTACAAACAAAATATTTTTACCTGCCTTTATACGGAGGAGTCCAGAAAAATGTACTCTTTGATAGTTAATATCTTTGGAAAACAATGACATATCGTTGCAGTTTTGTGCGGTAGCGTAGTCCATTGTTGTCCAGCAGATTATAGTACAGTAATGAATGAGGTAAAATTGTCGTTTAAGCAACGCAAGGCCGTATTGAAGTGGTACTAGAAGTACGAAAATATGATGGAGGTGCAACGGCAGTAGCTTAATGTTTACAGAACCCTGCCACCGACAAGTACAACAGTGCATCGTATTTGGGACAAATTCGAACCCGACGGTACTATTCAGGATATGCATGAGGAAAGATTTCGCCGACTAAAGACAGTAAGTCCAGTTGCTGTTTTGCAACATTTTACGAGATCGCCTCAAAAATCTGTGAAGCAGGTTGGACGTGAAACTGGGGTAAGCCGATGAAGCGTACGGCGAATTCTGAAGGCTGCAAAGTGGGAAGTGTACATTCCAAAATCACAGCACGCTATGAACGAGGCATGTTTCGCGCGGGTGAACGGTTCGCAGAGATAAACTGAACAATACTGTAAACAGTCACAAGTGTGTGTAAAGGGCTCCACGTTCACGTGGAGAAAAATCTACCGGCTGTTAACGTGTAGTGTGGCCTGTCATCGCGCGGTTTGATTGGCTCACTCTTCTTTGAAGGTACTGAAACTGGCGAGAAGTATGTTCGTACGCAGCGAACATCGATTTTACGTGCTATCCGAGAGGTGTTGAGAAGTGAGAGATTTTACTTACAACGAGATGGCGCTCCACCTCACAGTCACAGGGATGTCAGAGCCTACTTGGATGAAAATCTACCTGCACGATGGGTGGAGCTGCTGAGTAGCAGAGTGAGAAGTCTGCAGGGGCAGTTCTAGAGAACGAGAAAGATTTCGAAAAACATTTTGTGTTGAGCAAGGAAGTTGAGCACGAAGACGTTGCAGATATCCAACGACGCTGAGCACGGTGTTTCCAGCGATTTCACAAGAAGCGTTTGCTGAGTCTCCAACCCCTTTACAACCGTTGTCAGAAGTGTGTTGTAGTTAATGGCGATTACTTCGAAGGCCAGTAAAGATATTTTATAGGTAACTCTTGTGTCCTTTGGTCGAGACCATTCAGCGAACTTTCGAACGCAGCTTATAATCCTACAACGCCCGATTCACAGCGTATTGTGTTCCCGCTGGATAGAAATAGAGCGCTCTACCGGTGAAGAGTCTGTGAGATTCTGGAGGTGACGTAAGACGTCTCAAGTGACTGGTGATTGAAAGCAGAGTCTGCCTGTTGATAGTGTACTTCGTTGCTAGATGTGAGCCACCCAAGATGCTGGAGCCGTATCTCGCTCTTTTGTTGGAAGAACGTATCCTCTTGGGGGAGATCGAACGCCGGCGATCTCGAACGTCGAATTCTCTAGCACTTTCTTTCAGTTACGTTACAACTGCCACGTTCTTAAGACACAAATTCCGATTCTGCGATTAAATGAAAGGCTATTTGTTTGGTTACAAGAAGCATTAGGTTCCTTACACGCTCTAAAACAAAAACAAAAAATACACGCCACGAGGGGATTATCCGAATGGGACGGAAATCGGGAGATGTGATTATACCTACAGACAAATGGACGATTAGAAATTTCAGGTAAGTTCGGAGATTTTTCAAGGGAAAGAGCTCCACAAATTGAACAAGTAAATAAAGCATTGGTCCACTTGTGGACCGAGTGCAGCAGTTATTCGGCTTGGCATTGACTAGTAGACTTGTTTGATGACCTCCTGGGAAATATCGCGCCAAATTCTGTCCAATTGTCCCGTTAGATCGTCAAAATCCCGAGCTGGTTTGGCGGCTCTGCTCATAATGCTCCAAGCGTTCTCAGTTGGGGGAGAGATCCGGCAACCTTACTCCAAGGCAGGGTTTGGCAAACATGAAAACAAGCAGTAGAAACACAAGCCGCGTGAGAGCGGCTATTATCTTGCTGAGATGTAAACCGAGGATGGTACGTACAATATCGACGTACCGCTGTGCTGTAAGGCTGCCGCAGGTGACAACCAAAGGGGACCTGCCAAGAAATGAAATGCCACCCCAGACTATTACTTCTGGTTGTCGGGCCGAATGGCGGCCGATATCCAGGTTGGTACCCCATCCCAGTGTGGAGCGCCTCCACACACGTCTCGTCATCGGGAATCAACTCGAATCGAGACTCATCAACGAAGACAATCCTCCTGTCGATAAGATTGCACGCCGAATGTGAGCAATACCACATTAAACGGATGTGCTGGTGTACAGAGGTTATTGGCAGTAGGTGCAAGGAATGCCTGAGCTCAGCCCTCTTTCTGTGAACTGCCAATTAATGGTCTTTGTGGCCTCTGAAGCACCAGTTGCACGTCGGATCGATGACTGTGTTGAATCTGGGACTCGGAGTGTCTCTCTGAAGAATGCTCGGTGCTCAGGTTCTGTCATCCCTCTAGGTCAACCGCTTCCTTCTTGACGCTGTGTCTTCGGCTATGGTTCCCTCATTCTTGCCAACATCGTCAAATAGTGGTATCGCTCCTATTAAAAGTCTAGTGATTCGCCAGTTACTCCAACCGGTTTCTTTGAGCCCAACTACACTCCTTTTTTCAAATTCTGACATCTGCATATATTGTTCACGGGCCTGTCTACGAAGCATGGTTACTGTCCAACTGAGTACACCGAATGAAATTCACAGAGATTTTATGCCCTGCCATCGACATGTTCCCTGCGATGAAACCGCGCTTAAGCGACGCACAGTTATCCTTCGGCCACCACAGTTCACAAATTGCATTTTCCGTTGGTATCTGTACCAAATGTCAAAGCTGGCACCATATAGGCGTCCCAGGTGTGTTCTATCGGGTTCACATCGGGCGAAGTTGTCAACATAAGTTCACTACCACACTTCTAAAACCACTACAGCACGACTTTGGCCATATGACATGGGCAGCTAGCCCGCTAGAGGAGGCCATCGCCGCCACGGAAGATATCAAACCTGATGGGCTGCAGAGGGTGGCCAACTATGTAGACGTCGTCCATAGCTGTCATGATGGTTTCGATTTCTGCCACAGTTACCGTGGAAGACCAGGTGAACGTCCTCCAAGACCACACCGTCCTGAGTCCGTGGCATAGTAGACGTTTCGAGTAGCTGTTCACTGGGATGACAACTTACCTGGACGCGACCATCGATCTGGTGTAACGAGAACGCTGATTCACCCAACTAGGCAACATGTTTCAATTGATCCACTATACAGTCCGGATGGTTTTCATTAATTATTACTTTTTCTGTAGATATCTGAAGTAGATTTATTTCCTTTAAACATCACAATGCTTAGTTGTACTGAAAAATTTGAAATAGTGTTAAAATTTTACATGCTATAGTCTTGCGAATTCAAGTGCAGCATTTGGTCTGTTCTTCTATGTAGATAACAGACGAAAAGAAAATGGCATATAAATAAGCACATATATCAATGGTCCCATGCCCACTCTGGAATCGTGATTGACTATAGCGTTGGTTCGACATGGGAGTAGGTAGCGTCGACAGCTGCGGAGCCCCATTTTCAAGGATGTGCGCTGAATGGTGTGTTCCGTAACACTTCTGTCTGGACAAGCACTGTACTCTGCTACAAATCGCTGCCTATCCCGCTTTATAGTGCGGGCTAACCTCCGACCTCCACGGTCCGGGACTCTTGAACAGTTTTGTCAGCCACTCGTGGTAGCACCACCCTTCAAAACTTTCCGTAAATCCTCACCGCAGTAGTGTCCGAAGAGCTTCCGGGATGCTAGTTGCCAGGCGCGGGGCCCTTCGTGTAAGTAATTCACGTTAGTGAATATCCCTTTGGCGGCCAGAATAATCGATAGAGTGATACCCAATTCGTCTCTGCTCCACTCATACGGGATGTTCAGAAATGTTGCAACAGACCTCGAGGGGTTGTGGAGGGTGTCTTGGGGAAAAAATCGAGGATAGGAACACGTGTCCTGAAACGTCGTGCAATGAAGCTGCAGAGCGCCGAAGTAACAAACGCCTTAGCCTGCCTCTAGGCTACACCTCCGACAGCAAACGTGGCTTTGTACGCTGACGGACCGTAGGTGGAAAGTCTTGTAACGTTGTTTGTTATTCGGTGATTACGACTGATTGCCAGGATCGCCGGTGGAGAAGATGGAGCTAGCTGATGCATAGGAAGTCCTGAAGATGATGCTCTGTTGCCTAGGCTATTAACGATTTCTGACAAAGGATTCCACCTACAGGTTATTTTTTCCTGCGTACCGAAAAACGATAGAGATTTTAGAGGGTTCCAGGAGAACAATAAGCTGTGGATGGAAACCTGTGTCCTAAATGGTCATCCACGCAGGCAACAGAGCATCCCATTCATTGGAGACAAGGCCTTTCTACGCAACAGCTAACTCCATCTCCACCAGTGGTGTTCGTGGCAATAAGTCGCGGTCACTGAATAACAACAGCATTGCGAGACGTCCCGCCTACAGTCCGTCAGCGTACAAAGTCACGTTTGTTGCGAAGGGGAGGCTATAAATTCTATGCTCTGTAGCGTCGTTGGAACATGTTTCCGGACTCGCTTCCTATCTTCGATTTGTTCCTCAAGACACCCTCTACCATCCCTCGAAGTTCGTCACTACAGTTCCGTGACACCCAGTATATTTACCTTATGGCGTCACTTGCCTGTAGGAATAGATGCTAATGTTTTGGTCCATCAGCATATTACCATCGATGGTTTATGAACCGATTGCACCTCTGCTCCTCGCACGTGTACGGGTGCAAGGAGAGGGCAGGTCAGGTAAGTCCTAGAGGTAGAGAACGTAGGGACACGAGCTGTCTAACGATGTGTGTCCGTAATTACAAGGACTGGCGCTCGTCAAGCCTGGAGTGGCGTGGAGTGTGTTGTCACATGGAGAGAAGTCCCGCTGCCCGCCATTAGCGCCGCTCTGCTGTTTGCGTTGGCGCCGCTGCTCCGTCCGTCGGGCCTCCCAGAATATCTCGGCCGCTGCACCGCACTGCACAGCTAGTTGTTTACAGTTCAGCTACCACAGCAACAACCAGTCTAAGACTGGGCTCGTCTCGCATGGTATTCTATCCACCATTATCGTGTTCCTGCTATCTCATGTGCCAGCTGCCTTAGTCAGTTGCAGACGGGGCTTGCAGCCGGCAAAATGACACACGTGATCGATTTTCGTTGTTTACATTGTACCTTTGTGTACCGTGTTTGTTTTACGTGACAAAATGTCCTAAACTAGTCCTGACTATTACCGTCCTTCCAATATTGCAAGTCAAGGGAGAGCGTGTGAACGTATTCAGAACGGGAGCGCCCAGCTGTTGCTGCAGCAGTCCTATTGTGTCCGCAGACAAACGTGAACCGAGAACATCATCCCTCCTGTGCCGGACTGTCAATCACTTTGTAATTTTGAGCGACGTATAGTCCAGTACATTTCTATGCGACTGCATTACAGATGACTGCTGTGTCTCACAAAGAGCTATCCTGTGGAATAGAGTGCTTTAGCGTGTCAGATGACTGGAATGTTATCTGATGTTGTATTGCTCGAATTCCGGAAGCCATTTGATACAGTTCAGCAGTGACCTTTACATATACTGCAACATCTACATTATTAGTCTCAAATTCACATTTAGCTGCTTGGCCGTAAATTCTGCGAACCACTTTCAGCCTATCTCTCGACCGTTTCACTTTCGAATAGCACGTGGGAAATGTCCTGCTCGAGGTCTGATTTTTCTTATTCTAGTACGACGGACATTTCTTGTTGCGCACGCAAGATCCAACAATGGATTTTGGCATTCGGAGGAGGAATTTGGTGACCGAAATTTGGAGGAAAAGTTCTCGCCGCAACGGAAAACGTCTTTGGTTTACTGACTTCAATTCTCTTACCATATCTGCGAAATCCTCTTCCGTTGCAACCGAGCTACCATCCTTTGATCTTCTTCCATGTCGTCCGTCAGTCCAGTGTGATAATCTGAAGTGCCGGACGATGTGACCGAGCGGTTCTAGGCGCTTCAGTCTGGAACCACGCGGCCGCTACGGTCACGGGTTCGAATCCTACCTTGGGCATGAATGTGTGTGATGTCCTTAGGCTAGTTAGGTTTAAGTACTTCTATGTGCTAGGGGACTGATGACCTCAGATGTTAAGTCCCATAGTACTCAGAGCCATTTGAACCATTTTGATACTCTGGTAAGGATCTCATATCGCGCAGCAGTACTCCAGAAGAACACTGACAGGCATAATATAGACATTCTCTTTAGTATATTTGTACCATCTTCCATGTGTGCTGCCAATAAAACATAATCTTTCGTTCTCCTGCTCCACAATATTTTCTGTGTGGCCATCCTCTTTAAGTCGTTTCTAATCCCTAGACATTTAGTTTAACCGACAACTTTAAATTTGTATGATTTATCGTGTAACAGGAGTTTAACGTAATTTTCAGTACTACTGTGCAGGGCCTCATGCATTTTATTTTCAGAGCCAGTTGCACTTTTCGCACAATGCAGGTTAATCATTTTGTAATACTTTTTGATTTTCTGTTGACTTTACTAGACGGTAAACGACTGCATCATCAGCAGACAATCTAAGACGGCTCAGACCGTCTCTTATTCCGTTAAAACAGATAAAGAACAGGAGAGCGCCTATACCACTTCCTTAGCGCACTCCTGACATCACTTTCGTTTCAGTAGCTGACCTCCTGTCTCTTTCCGACAGGAAATAACGAATCCAGTTCCACAGTTTAGACAATACTCCGTAAAAACGCGAATTGATTAGAAACCAAGTGTGTCGGTAGCCTTGTGCAAAATACAGAGAAGATAATAAGAGTTTACCAATTATCAGGCCAGATTTATGGCTAGATTCAACACTTCCAGGTGGATAGAGCACGATATTCGTAAGAGGACGATACTGGCAGATGTAAAAATAATTTCTGGCGTACACCAAGAAATTGTTAATATTTACATGGTTATTTTTCTAAATGAGGGAAGACTACAGGAAACTGTGTCTAAGAGGATAAGAAGAAATAAACGTCATATGAACTTGTGTCCGGAAATGCATGGTCTCTGTACTACAGTATGTTTATTAATTCATCATGCCTGTACAGTACAATGCAGTGCACAACATGCTGTGATGAAACCACCAGTAGACAAGGTGTTTGAAGTACGCGCAAACACAAGACTCACTGACTGATCTACTCACACCTTTAAATGTGCCATTCTGAAACCGAATGGCGTCACAGCTTGGATGCGTTCGTTGTTGCAGTGTCTGCACGTCCGGGATGCGCTCCGCATACACGACGTATTTCACATACCTCCAACAGTCAGAAATCTGTAGCATTTTGGAAGCCAACATCCGTTAAATAATGTATAAAATGCATATTTGAACCATTAGCTGTTTTTATTTTAAACCCAAATTCTACCGGTTTCGGTGTTGGACCATCTTCACCCATGTAGGGTTAAAATGGTATCAGCCACCATATGGCATTAGTCATTACTTCATATGTGTAGTTCATGCCAGGAATTTAGATATATATATGAGACAGCGCTTTAAAAGCAAACATCCGAATTCTAAATGTGTACGGAGCAGTGCTGCTCTGTATATATTTAGAATTCGGGTGTTTGCTTTTGAAACTAACTGCAGGGAAATGAGATTGGAGTCTGAAGTTTATTGGAAGGCTCTTAAGGAAATGTAATACGTTCGCGAAAGAAATGGCTTACACACAAAACACTTGTTCGATCGGTTAAAGAATGGTGCTCATCAGTCTGCACCCTTACCTAGTAGAAGTAAGGGACAATATACAGGCTGTCCCACTCAAACCTCCCAGATTTCAAGGACCAAGCAGAGAAAAATCATAGTAGATACGACAATGAAAAATGCGCCACATTGTAGAGCTTCTCAAAGAATTTATATTCCCGCGTCGGAAGTGCCAAGTATCATCGCCAGAGTGCAGCATGATCGCATGAGGTGAAAATGGCAACTCCACAGCAGTACGCGCAAGCAGTAGTCTGGTTTGCAGAAGCAAAATCGCCGATTACTGTGCAAAGAAATTATAGTCGTGTGTATGAATGTGATCCACCTGATGTGAAAAGAATTAAGGAATGGTATAGGAAGTTTCTGGCAACAGGAAGTGTTCTGAAACATTCTGGCGGTGCACGTTGTGGAGTTTCAGAAGAGACAGTGGAGGACATCATACAAACATTTCTCAGAAGCCCACGTAAGTCAATTCGTCAAGCATCTAGGCAACTTGATGTACCTCGATCAACATTGCATCGTGTAGTTCACCAGCGTCCTCGTATGTGTGCCTACAAAGTCCAAATTCTGAAACATCTGACGCCAAACGACAAACCACGCCGACCACAATTTGATGTGGATATGCTGCAGCGTGTTGATATGGATGCCAGCTTCTTGGATAAATGTTTATTCTCAGATGAGGCAACCTTTCATCTGTCAGGAAGGGTTAATAGGCATAATGTTCGGATTTGGGCTTCGCAAAATCCGCACTTTGTCATTGAACATGTTGGTGATAGCCCTAAACTAAACGGCTGGCATGACAGGATTGTTGGACTGTTCTTCTTTGCGCAACACACAGTTAATGGGTCAGCGTATATGGACATGTTGGAGCAGTTTGTGTACCCTCCGATACAAGACTTGTAACACAACATCATTTTTCAACAAGATGGAGCTCCTGGATAGGAAATTTCCCAATCGTTGGGTCGGACGCGGAGGACCCATTGCCTAGCCGCTACATTCACCCGACATTACGCCGCTTTATTTCTTCATGTGGAGATTCGTGAAGGACCGCGTGTATGCGACCAAAGTGGCCGATACTCCTTCGTTGTGACATCCTATCACTAATGCAATTGCAACAATAACAGAGAAAATGTTACAAAGAACCTGGCAAAAAACTGAATATGGACTCGATATTCTTCGTGCTACATATGGTTCAAATGGCTCTGAGCACTATGGGACTTAACTTCTGAGGTCATCAGTCCCCTAGAACTTAGAACTACTCAAACCTAACTAACCTAAGGACATCACACACATCCATGCCCGAGGCAGGATTCGAACCTGCGATCGTAGCAGTCGCGCGGTTCCGGACTGAAGTGCCTAGAACCGCTAGACCACCGTGGCCGGCATATGGTTCACCTGTAGAGGTGTACTGATGATAAATAAATAAATTCTTTGAGATGCTCTACAATGTGGTGCATTTTCACTGTCGTATCTTGTGTGATTTTTTTCCTGGGTCTTTGAAAACAGGGTCTGAGTGGGACACCCTGTATATAAAGAAGATGAAACGAAGAGCGGGGCGAACGAAATTACAGTGTATAAATAACGAGGACACTTCGTTAGGTTACGTTCAGGACACACTCGTCAGTTTAAAAGCCTCAGTACCACACGTCTTTATGTCGTCATTCTACAACGAATATCTCCGGTCGGTAACTCGAATCGATTGCGAGCTTTCGAAGTAGAAGAAGAAGGCGAAGAAGAAGAACAGAAAACGTTGCCTGCCGCGGATATCGTCGTTCTAAGATGGTGAGGATTCAGGAGACTTGAACTATTTTTGGAGTGTGTGCAGACAGAGCTCCACAGAGGCTGCGCAGCGTGCTGGGCCATTCGTCCCGCGCTAACGAGCGCAGGCGGCCGGTGGCAGGTGGCAGCTGGCGTTATCGCATCTGCGTCGCGGCTGCTGAGGCGTAGCTTTGCGCCGATACCTATCCGCTGCACGAGAGACCGCTTGCTGACGAATCGTTGCCACCTCTCCCCCCCCCCCCCCCCTCCCCACGCCACCAACAGTGCCCAGCATTGTGTCCAGCACGACGATCACCTGACCGTTTGGCACCAGTCGGTCGTTTCTCGCCTCGCAGTGCCCCAAACGCTACTACAGCCCTTACGATTATGTCTCAGATGAGAGCGTGTTCCGATTGCTTACGCATTTCCTGTGGGTATTTATCATGTTCATGTGCCACGGTATTCTTCTTTTCCTTTTCGAGACAATGATGTTGAATATGGGACCCGTCTATTTGAAGTCATTTATTCTTCGTACGTGACCATAAGATCGAAATCAGCGTTTGCGGCGTTGTGTTCATATTTTTTGTTTATTTTAGAATATACTGACTCAGTTTTTATGTAAATCCTGTCATTTTAATTTGTAGCCAGTACCTCGTGTGAGATTTTCTTTTTCTGTTATGATTCCGCTAGTAGACATCCTCAGCGAGATCAGATGCACATAAACGTACTTGTTTTCTGGCAGATTTATAATGAATTTTGGCATTTAAGAGAAGAGAAACTAAATTTACGTGAGATGAGAGATATGAAACTTAGATAATGAAATCGATACAGCCATGGAAGGAAGGAAGATTAGAATTTAACTTCCCCCCCCCCCCCCCCCCCCCACCGACAATGCAGTATTAGAGACGGAGCACAAGCTCGGTTTACCAAAACATGGGGAAGGACATCGGCCATGAACTATCAATAGAACCATCTTGGCATTTGCCTGGAGCGATTAACGTTTTGACAGTTCTTTACTATGCTCGGTTTACCAGAACATGGGGAAGGACATCGGCCATGCACTTTCAATGGAACCATCCTGGCATTTGCCTGGAGCGATTCCCGTGTTGACAGTTCTTTACTATGATGCTGTAAGCATATAGCGTCATAATAAAGAACTTTCAAAATATGTGACAAAAACGTATTTTTACGTTTCGATAACTACAAGAACTATTATACTTGCTGAGACAT
This sequence comes from Schistocerca serialis cubense, assembly GCF_023864345.2. Classification (NCBI taxonomy): domain Eukaryota; kingdom Metazoa; phylum Arthropoda; class Insecta; order Orthoptera; family Acrididae; genus Schistocerca; species Schistocerca serialis. The sequence goes on along the minus strand of NC_064641.1, from coordinate 913,615,368 downwards.
GACAGAGAACACTTTACTATAGATGAAATATGGTCGTCACTTCCAACTGGATGTCACTTGATAATGGCTATAAGCCGAAACAGGCCTGTCGTGTAAAATATTTAAAAACATATTACCTTATTGCAGCTAGTTTGGAGCATTCATTTCCGCATGTATTACTTCTTCAAGCACAAGCTTGAACAATTATGTTATTATGCAGTCCATGGACATGGTTTCTGATCTCAGTGGAATCCAGAGGAGGATATTTCTACATACAAATTTCCAGGTACACTTCAGTGGCGCAATAGATCATTGTTGTTATGTTTCCAAGAAGTTTGTAAGTTATCTACACAACGGTATTTGCGTTCCGTATGTCCTCAGAGACCGAACGCTATTACCAACTTGGTTGGGGTACTGGGCGGCAATACATGTTTACATTTTCCGTGGCGTCTGTACACCTATGTCCTAGTCTACCATCTGCTGTGTATCTAATAATATCATTGTCGACCTATGCTAATCCTTAATCTTCCTTCTTTGTAACTGATTTTTTATTATGATGACGAGTAGCAGTTCACAAATCAGTGAAATTTCACTGCCGGCGTTTACCGCAGTTGAAACTTTCGGGCTAAGAGATCGTTGTGGGTATATAAAACTGTTCCCTGGCGTTTCGTTTCCCACTGCGAGAGACATGGTCGGGTGTGAAACGGCAACTGCATGAAAGTCACTAAGGACTAACGAATTTATAGAGCTGTATACAGGCACCACCATTCGTCACCTGATGCTGCTCGCGTGATTATCTCCGGAAGGCGTTGTCGTTCTCGATTAAAAGTAGTCGAACAGCCTATTTTGTCTAAGTTTACACCTTCTGCTTTTCTGTTGAAATTACTATGGAGTTTGTAAATCTCTATGGAGTCTCTGTACCTGCGCGCATGATAATGAGTTTTCTTTGCCAAAACGCTAATTCCACTAAATTTTGTTTCGTGTTTTTCACCTCGCCGGCAGTTCATTTTGTGTTTGCCGTAAGAGGGTGTTAACACTCCTATTTGTGGTTCTGATTCATCACTGGAAAGTGTTGACCATGGGCATATAAAATCCCGTGTATGAGGTCTGATGGATAAATTCCGGAACTTCTTCCACAAAATTTCTCTACGCTTACCTTTTACTTATTCTGCATGGTCTCCTTCGAAATACTCTCCTTCACAATTGACACACCGCTCCCAATGCCGGAAGTAGTCTTGGTACTCCTGTAGTCTTGCTGGATCGCACGAAGCAACGTCTGAGAGTTTTCTTTTATCTCGTCTATCGTTGCAGATCTTCCTCTCACCGGGATTTTCAGCATTGGAAACTAGGAATATCTGCAGGGGACCAGGTCGGTAGAGTATGGAGGGTGAGGCAACTCAGTGATTTGGTTTTTTTGTCAAACAGGCGCGGACTAACAGGGATGAATATGCGGGTGCGTTATCCTGTTGCAAGAGACATGAACTGCCTCGCCACAGTTCAGGCCGTTTCCTCCTCACATTTTCTCGTGGGCGTCACAACACGTCCCGATAGTACCATCGATTAACAGTTTCTTCCTGTGGCACGAATTCATGATGAACTAGTCTTTCAAAGTCAGATACAACTATCAGCATGGCTTTCACTTTTGGCCTGACCTGGCGAGCTTTTCTTTGTCTTGAGAATCTCTCCCGTCCCATTGTGAAGACTGGACCTTGGTTTCAACATCATAACACTAGATCCACATCTCATCACCAGTTATGATTAAGTAACACCTCGTTCTCATTTGCGCGAAAGCTCTTCACAGATTGCGAGGCGAAGGTTCATGAGCCATGGGACGAACTTGGTGGCAGCACGATGCATTCCAAGATGCCGTGTGAGGATTTCATGACGTGATCCGACAGAAATGTTACGTTCTTCTGCAGTGTCTCGGACAGTCAGTCTTCTATTGGCACGCACAGTTTCGTTGACGTTCCTGACATGAGTGTTGTCGGTAGACGGTGAAGGGCGTCCTGAATGAGGGTCATCTTTAACTTGCGTACAGCCATTTTTAAACCGTGTGAACCATTCGTAACACTGAGTACGGCTTAAGCACTCACCACCGTAGCCTTCCTGCATCATTTGGTTTGTCTCTGTAAAGGTTTCCTTGCGTTTCACGCAAAATTTAATGCAGAAGGGTTGTTCCCCTAACTCTGCCATCTCGATATTCGCAAACTGTGCGACACGACGTTCTACTCATTACAGCATCGAACGATAACTAACAGACGTACAAAAATGAAACTTCCGGCAGTTACATATTAAACACAGGCGTGTGCAGTAATGCCAACCGCATTTCGCGCGAACGCAAGGACGTGTTTAGACCGTTTGCTGTTCTTAAATTATACAAGTGATCTAAGAGACGACCTGAGCAGCTCTCTTAGATAGTTTGCATACAGTGCCGTCTTCTATCGTCTGGCAGAGTCATCAGAAGGTAAAACGAATTGTGTAGTGACTTAACAAATATCTCTGCGTGGTGCGAAAAGTGGGAATACGTTGAACAATAAAGGGTGAGAGGTCCTCCACGTTACTATTTAAAAAAGGCACTCTAAATTTCGGTTTCGCGATAATTCAGACTTAAAGGATTTCGATTTAACTAAACATCAAGGGACTAAAATTGTAGACAGTTTAATTCGGAACCATCACATAAAAAATTTTGTCTGTCCTCTTCTGGAATACCGGATCGTTACCTGTTAGGGCTGATGGAGGATATCGAGCAAGTTTAAATAAGGGCAGGTCGATTTGTGTAATGAAGAAATAGGGGAGAGAATATCACGGATAAGATAAGCGATTTGGGGTGTTAATCATGAAAACAAAGGTTTTTTCGTTGCAGCCCTATCTTTTCACGAAATTACAGTCATTAACTTTCTCTTTTGAACGTTAAAATTTTTGATCCACTCCCGAATACACAGTGAGAAATGATCGTCGTGATAAAATAAGGGTAATCAGACCTCGCAGGGAGATATTTAGTTCTTCATTTTCTCACGTGATGTTTGAGAATGGCACTCTCTGCCAAGCAGCATGAATTGCACAGTAATCACGGAGGTATAGATGCAGAGAACACTGACCAAGCAGAAATCGTCATGACCTCGCCTTAACCTAATCAAAGAGATAACCAAAACAAAACTTAGTCAGTAGTGCAATAAAGCCCCGTCGCGCATGAGATATATACGAAACACTACCGGCTGTGCTGTCCTCCACGCAGGTGGCAAGGCACGGCGGCCCTGGCGCTGGACAGTTTTAGGATACCGGCACCAAAAACAGACTTCTTTCTGGGCATTTATCCACCGCGTGAACTATTGGTGCACAGGGGTGACTGGAGTCCTGTACGAATCGTTTAACTTCTTCGTAAGCTTGTCAGCTTGACACGCGATGAAAATTTCCTGTGTCACTAAATCAAGCCTTGGTCATGACAGCGTATGAGAATGTGACATGTGTGAATGTTGGTTCGAGCTGCTAAAGACTCTACCATAGAAAATAGGATTTTAACCCCCTTTCTGTGACATTACGTTGCAAATATTACCGAGAGGCTTTACTCTAGTCACAACTAAGTTGCAAACATAACATTTTCAGAGAATATTCTTATGCACACCATTTGGAGTTTTGCAAAGATGAATCAGTTTTTTGGTTGTCTATCACACAAACACGGTACGTAGAGTTGTTCATGCGAGAAACATGATTTTTTAAATTCTTTCTGCAGTGTTGGAATGTTTGCCGTTGTGGTTTATTGATAGTCATACTGTACGACGGTGTGTGTGTGTGTGTGTGTGTGTCTGGTTTATGGGACCGGAAATTGGAACATTTTGGAAACGAAACTACCAAAGCTGAGTGGTTAGTTGAAATTAGTGGAATTCGTGGTACGAATACTGACTTGCCTTTTTCTTTTCCGGTTAATATTCCGGCTTCTCTGATGTTGTTTAGAAGCCTCATTGCAAGGGCGAACCGGGAGCAATGAGCGAATTTACGAATCCTGTTGGAAAGCGAACGCTTTTCGTCTTGGTTCACCATTTTATAAATGGATGTTTTTTTTTTCCTTTCCCAGGCAATGTATTCTATATTTGTGGTGTCACCGCCAGACACCACACTTGCTAGGTGGTAGCTTAAATCGGCCGCGGTCCATTTAGTACATGTCGGACCCGCGTGTCGCCACTGTGTAATCGCAGACCTAGCGCCACCACCAAGGCAGGTCTCGTGATACGAGAGAGCACTCGCCCCAGTTGTACGAGAACCTAGCTACCGACCAGATGTACGAAGCCTTTCTCTCATTAGCCGAGAGACAGAATAGCCTTCAGCTAAGTTAATGGCTACGAACTAGCAAGGCGCCATTAGCCTTACAGTGATCGTAATTAAAGTCTCCTGTGTATCGTCAAGATCGATGTACCACAATGATATTAAAGATAAGTATTAATCCTGCTCAGTACTTTTCTTCCTAACATTAATTACGTATCCTGTTCCAGTACTTCACGCCCGTCTGCGTTAGTCTAGCTTGCCTTTTCAGCCATCTCAACTTCACGGTGTCGGCCCAGATACCGACACAACAATATTCGCTGTTTTTTTTTATTGACAAACGTTATCTTTTTCTAAAACTTTTCGCTCCCAAAACTAGTCTTTGTGTTCATATACACTGTGTAAGCTGATGCACGTCTTGATGAATTCTTCCTCGGTGTTTACAGTGTTGCACAACTCATCGGTTAAGATGCGAAAGAGATAGAAGGGGTCCTGGTGGCCACTCTAAAGTGATGGTGACCACTTCAGGTACTGGTATACCCACAGCTGCCAGTGCATAAACACTGTAGCGCACAACTGCAGATCCAAAGGGTAGCACCAGGCATCAGTACCAATGATTGGGACAGGTCGTTTTAGAGGTACCGTCAGCTTCAACTACAAACAGTTTAATTTTGATAAGTATAAATACTGATTAAGGGACGGTTGAAAGATGGCACTGCTACTCCACAAATGTCAGGTATTGTGAACACGAAGGGAGAGAGAATGGAATGGCTGGGAAGCCCCACGATATAGGTTCGGTTGCCTCCTCTGGAAGAGTTTTCTTCCTCCATGCAGAATGACCCCCTTCCTCGCGCTGTTACGAATGTTGTGAGTAAAGTGCATTTGTTGAATGTACGTGACTGTAATGGGGATTTGTATAGAGCTGTCGCATTTTTGTGTTCTATGATGATAGAAGGGAGAAGGTAAACCGGATGCGGTGCTGTTGCACAATTCACTCCTCTTGAACAGTGCCATAGGTCCACCTAGCTTTATGTCCCTGTCCGATGGACCGAACTGATTCAATGGTGTCGCATGCCCATACTCCGTGAGACACTGCGGCCAGTTTGGAATTTATCCTAGGACATTGGCCTAACTTCTAGTGGAACAGGAACTTTCCCTCCCTTTACCAGTCAGAAATTATTGATGAGTATTTCTTCTACCAGTTTAAAACTTCCTTAGAATATGAGGGGCAATCAAATGAAAACAGAACACCTGCCACAAAGAAACCATGGAACGGTTCCATTCAACAGTAATTACCGCACACGTTAAGACTTTTTTCCCACTGGGAGAAGAGGCGATCAATTTCAGTTTCATAGAACGCTATCGATCACTGACGGATCCACAACCACACAGAGTCCTGCACTCACCCGCCCAACTGAAACCGACGTCTACATCGACATCTACACGATTGCTCCGCAGTTCACAGTTAAGTACCTGGCAGAGGTTTCATCGAACCTCCTTTAAGCTATTTCTCTACTGTATCTTTCTTTAGGTCGACAACGATATGAAAATCACACAGTGAAGTTGCGGGCTGTACAGAAGAAGTTGCAGTGTTTCCCAATCCCAATGCGTCCGATTAACAGTATGGCAGTATGTCGAGTTCCTCGAACGTGGAGCCACAATCAGTGTACAGCATGCGAGAAACCCCCCCCCCCCCCCCACTTACACAAAACCTCCAGAAATGGTATTAGGAGCGTATAGCGTATAGTATAACTGACCACACGTTTCCCACCCGAGTTTTGCGATAATTGAGCCAGTCCGTCCTTCAAGTCACTTAGTGAGCCGCCGCCTAGGAATTGTTCCTACCTGTTATGTAGAGATGCTCTCATAGTTTTATGTCCCCTTGCAGAGCCGTAGTAGCACCGTCGGATTCTCAAAGGGTAGTACTACTGTCGTTGGTTTACGTAATGAAGCGGGAAGAAGTTTTTGTGCAAATAATTTTTACACAGGGTGCTATTATGGTGCGTTTACTTAAGAAACAGCGTAAAATGAACTTGTTCAAACTGATTATAAGCTAAATATTAACAGTGTGAGAGCATGGTCTACTCCATGACTAGATCGAAAGGCACCCTATCGACGACTGCCTACTATGCGCACAGTCTGTAACTTGAGTGTACAATCGGCATAGTTCGTATAAGACCTTACATCTCGGTTATGCAAAAGTTATTCATTTCTTTATTAATATCAACGTTTCCTGGAAATGTGAAGTTGCTGAAAGATAGTATTTGTAATCCGTAGACTCCTTCTAATGTCTGAGCGATAAAAGGCAACTTTTGTTAGTAAGTATTTATTAATAACTATTACTTGACTCGCGCCGGAATGGATGTACGAGTACTTTCCCTACGAATTTCCTTGGTGACGTAACGAGCGATTTCTGTATCGGCACCTCATCCCACTCGGTCTGAGAGCGCCAGATGTCCAACCGCCTCTGCTAGCCAGCGTGGGAACCTACCGCTCGCTCTGTACTTCGTACATGCTAGAGCTCTGATACAACCACTTCACGTAAGTGAAATTCCAAAATTGGAGATAAAGTAAAATGCACTCTTATCTGCAAATAAGGGGTAGCTTACAAGCGCTGTGAAACACTTTGCAGAAACTGCGATGCACCATGAAGTCAAAACGCCTAGGAATGCTGTCGGACGGAATCATCCTCTTGCAGGATGACGTCCACCGCCACGCTGCCAATCGGACGAAGATTATGCTTCAACGATTTTTATAGGAAATAGTGCAACATCCTCCGTACAGCCCAGATCTTTCACCTTGTGATTTCCACATCGTTGGCGATCTGAAGAAAGACATGCGTGTACGTCGGTTTCAGTCGGACGAGGAAGTACAAGATGTGAGTGTGGTTGTGGATCCGTCAGCGGCCAATAGCGCTGTATGGAACAAGAACTATATTAATAAGCTTTATTTCAAAAGAATTAGAAATAAAATCATAATAATAAATATAATTTCAACCACCAAAATTCAATATTCAAGCAATAGAAATTAAAATAGCAACATCACCAATACGATTAGAAAGTGCAGTTAACATACCTGCACTATAAGATTTCACATTTTGGTAGTAACTTTGTGGAATAAGTATCGTAACGCACATGGAAAATATTTCATGCCCCTTGAGAAAGAGAACCAAACTTACACCAACTGTCCTGGGTACAGAGGATGTAAGTTCATTCGCCCATCTTAAGGTGCATGAAATGTTTTCCAGGCCAGTTCTATTTTGGCCACGGTTTACATTACAAGACGGTATCGCTCAGCCGGTCCTAGTTCCAAGTTATCTAATGGCTTCCAACAATTTGATTTTCAGTGTTTAATATAATTAGACTTAATTCAAAACTTTGAAATCGTGTTATAATCTGCTCATTAAGAAGTATGATCTTACGTTAAGGGTTTAATGCAATAGGTCTAATATGAAAGTTAGAAACTTTTAATACATCTTGAAACTGTGGTACTTCCGGTGTGTGAATAGCGCAGACTATATCAATCCCTTACTTGAGTTTGAAAGCACAAACTTCACATGTAATTTTTAGCTTTTTCGAGATTTTTCTCACGGATATTTTCACTAAAGAATGAAAGCAAAAAACTTTATCACGTTGCTGTTCGTGCAGTAAAACCTAACCATCTAACATGACCTTTTAATTCATGACTTCTTTATTACTCTTTCTATATGTAAAAAATTTTGCAGACAATATCCACATTTATCATTGAATGCACCTGCAAAATTATATCGTTGTGTGACCCATAGGCCAGGAGTTATGGCGTCATTTTTAAAGTAATCGGACACCTGAATCTATTTTATACTTGAGAGTTCGATTCTGTAAAGAATCTGGGGCCTCATCTACTCAAAGTGTCGAAAAAAGAGCCAATACTTTGCTAAAGGTGGGGAAGAAGATTTATTGTTGTAAGGTGTTCATATAGTTGGAGAGATCGGAAAACCAAGTTTTGCCAATAAAATTTGTGTTGGCTAAACTTTCTGCAGTCAAAATTTTTTTTAGAAAAGGAAATAAACGTCAGTGGACTAGGAGCACAGAAAACGGAGGTTTTCTGAAAAATCTAAATACGTCCGAAATTTTAAAGGTTTTTTTTTTTTCTACAGAAATTTCAGTCATTATAAATTTTGTTGGCAAAGCTTGCTTTTTCAGTCTTTCTAAAGAGATGAATGAGTTAAAAAAATCTTTTACCCCACCTTCTGCAACGCATGCCTATCATTTGGCTAGACTAGTTGTGAGTGCGAGGGGAGCGGCGGGTGGAGAGAGGGGGAGAGGGGGGCGGGCCAGGAGAGTTTACCGGTAAGACTCGAACCGGCTATCTCGGAGTCGAGCGGTACTGCATTAGCGTGCACTTGCGAACCAGGCTGCGGAGCTGCGTATTCGTGAGCGTAATTTATGGTGACTGGATACCTTAAGACTTTATGATGATGTTTGATATTACGTTGTACTTCATAATGATGCTATTGCACTCCAAAAAATGGTTCAAATGGCTCTGAGCACTATGGGACTCAACTGCTGAGGTCATTAGTCCCCTAGAACTTAGAACTAGTTAAACCTAACTAACCTAAGGACATCACAAACATCCATGCCGGAGGCAGGATTCGAACCTGCGACCGTAGCGGTCTTGCGGTTCCAGACTGCAGCGCCTTTAACCGCACGGCCACTTCGGCCGGCTATTGCACTCCAATAAAGGAATTTACTCCAGGTATCAGCACCTTGTGGGAACACAAATGAAGCGGCAAAGTGGAAGTGCTCTCAGAGAGTGGCTGATGAGCCCGTGATGGGGTCTGAGACAGGGGTGGGCGGCCGACTTCATTTTACGCTCGCGTGCCGGCGGCAGCCCATAGCCGGGCGCTGCCGGATCGCTTAGGCAGCGCGCCAGCGGCATAACGTAATGCGGACGCCCGGCCGTATTTTCAGGGGCCGTGTAACAGAAATTCATGCCGCCGGCGTCCGGCGTCGTGTCGTTAGGACGCGTCCCGCCCGAAATAGCGTGGGCGAAGGCGGAGGCGCTGCGGCGGAGCTGTGTTGTGTGCGCCGCGGGGATCGGGCACGTGTCCCGCCCACGAGCATTTTAGGAGAAAGGAGGAAACAAAAATATTTCGGATATCAAACTCTGGTGTGCGACTGCTTTATTTCTCTCATAAAATCGTTCGGCTCTGGAGTATCTGAGTGAGCTGTCTTGTATTCGGTTAAAGTGGGGTTTATTTTCGCCTCCCGAAGCTGAGGCCACAGCTCCCACTTGGTATTCACATCGTAGCTCCGCAATACAGACTTTTTGAACCTACCAGCCAGTCCATTTAAATCAGTGGGTAGCGCGGTACCTCGGAACAAATCCGCACGAGTATTTCGTAATTCGATATTTTTGAGTAATCTACTGATTTTATTTTTTCTTCTTTGCAAATGCCTTCTAGCAAAATCACTTTTGAGGAATAGGTGGTTATCCACTGCGCCAGTCAATTACACGCTATCACATCACACCATATGCAAAAGCTGATGTCCCAGTGGCAGAACAAACGTCTAGAGACAAAAACAAACAGGAAGCTACACAATGCGATGCCTATTACAAATCAATGACTTATATTATTTCAGTCATTCAGACAGAAAGGAAGGACACTAACAAGACTGTGAATAGGGGAGAATCCTACAACGATCCCATCTCACAGCGAAAAGAAGCTCCGGTTTGTGCTTGTGACGCACTGATTACAGTACACCACCGCATCTTGACAGACTGCATCCTGTATTCATAAAAAAATAAATAAAAATAAACAGCAGTTTGTCAGCCTACTCACCTACCATCTATTTCAGGACACACTGAGTTGATTGTGCAGAAGGTATTAAATTTTTTCATATTGACTCGTCTCTTACCCAAACTATTTTCAAATATTCAAATGTGTGTGAATCCCTAAAGGACCAAGCTGCTAAGGTCATCGGTCCCTAGACTTACACACTACTTAAACTAACCTATGCTAAGAACAACACACACACCCATGCCCGAGGGAGGACTCGAACCTCCGGCGGGAGGGGCCGCGCAATCAGTGATATGGCGCCTCTAACGGCGCGGCCACTCCGCGCAGCCCAAACTATTTTCACAACTACAACATTTTAAGATGTTTCATAGTGGTTGGTCAAAACTTCTCCCTCAATGATGAACGTACCACATGCACTAGAAATTTTCTTTATACTATTGTTTCTGTGTGTTTCTTCTGCAAGAGATAATATAAAGTCGTTACACACTTTTCATGATCTATATATATATATAGCTGTACTTACGTGTCATGTATTATATTGAAGGTCCACTTCTGAAGCCGTGTGGTTAGTGTGACTTCCATGCGGACGACCTGGCATCAGTGCACGGTACTGCCACGGTTTCTCTTTGATAAGAGGATCAGAACGGTGTGCTCTCAACTTGGTAATGCCACTTGAGGAGCTTCCTGAATGTTCTGACCCCCCCCCCCCCCTCTTTCCGCTCCACAACGCGTCCGAGTGACGCCACATAACAGAGCTTGACATGGCAGGCTATCGGCACCGAATGATCCGTCAAGGCTGAAGCACGGAGTTGGGCTGTCGTACTATTTAATGATATTCGCATGACTGGGGAACAGTATGTGCGCTAGTCACCCACATGTCGTGCATCCGTCATTTCCCTGTTTTATGTGCCACATCAAACGTATTGCCCATTAGAAGGGTACATCTCAGTCTTAAACTGTAACCCACGATCATCATCATAACCATCAATAACATCGATATAGAGAGCTCTGTCACAGATTAATAACTGTTGCTTCTTCGTTCTTAAGTTCAATTTTTTCTCACACATCACTTTTTTCTTTCTGTTTGACGCGCGAAAGCCAGATTTGAGAGCCGACGTTCTTCAGTCCTAAAGTACCTTCACATCATCGTTGCATGTTGAAAAAGGATCAATTTTCGTGCCGTGCAAAGAATTATGTTACTGAAAACAGAGTTGACTGTTCCAGGAGATCGTAAGTAAAACATAACATTTTTTTCGAAATGGAAACTGCATAGAAGAAAAGCGAATCTTTCTTTGTAACAGGTGATAAATGTGCTGCACGGCTGCAATTGCAGAAGTCAGCAAGATTACAAATATATACCGTCAACGAAGAAAACACGTCATCTTTGTCATGTCTAGGCAAGTAGTAATTAAATCGTAATGTAGTGCTTACTTTGCTGCCCATATTGACAGCAAATGTACTTCCACGTGGACATGATGGAAGTGCAGCGTACAAAAATGTTTTGTGTTATAATCCACGTAACAAATTTCATCTTGCCAGATGATGACAATTACACTGAAGCGCCAAAGAAACTGGTATAGGCATGCGTATTCAAATACGGTGATATGTAAACAGGCAGAATACGGCGCTGCGGTCTCAACGCCCGTATAAGACAACAAGTGTCTGGCGCAGTTGTTAGATCGGTTACTGCTGCTACAATGGCAGGTTATCAAGATTTAAGTGAGTTTTAACATGGTGTTGTAGTCGGCGCACGAGCTAAAGGGCAAAGCATCTCCGAGGTAGCGATGAAGTGGGGATTTTCCCGTACGACCATTTCATGAGTGTACCGTGAATATCTGGAATCCACTAAAACATCAAATCTCTGACATCGCTGCGGCCGGCAAAAAATCCTGCAAGAGTGGCATCAACGACAACTGAAGAGAATCCTTCAACGTGACAAAAGTGCAACCCTTCCGCACATTGCTGCATATTTCAATGCTGGGTCATCAACAAGTGCCAGCGTCCGAACCATTTAACGAAACGTCATCGAATGGGCTTTCGAAGCCAAAGGCCCACTCATGTACCCTTGATGACCGCACGACACAAAACATTACGCCTCGCCTGGACCGGTCAATACCGACACTGGACCGTTGATGACTGGAAACACGTTGCCTGGTCGGACGAATCTCGTTTCAGATTGTATCGAGCGGGTGGATGTGTACGGGTATGGAAACAAATGGTTCAAATGGCTCTGAGCATTATGAGACTTAACATCTGAGGTCATCAGTCCCCTTGAACTTAGAACTACTTATACCTAACTAACCTAAGTACATCACACATATCCATGCCCGAGGCAGGATTCGAACCTGCGACCGTAGCGGTCGCGTCGTTCCAGACTGAAGCGCCTAGAACCGCTCGGCCACACCGCCCGGCTATGGAAACAACTTCATGAATACATGGACCCTGCATGTCAGCAGGGGACTGTTCAAGCTGGTGGGGGCTCTGTAATGGTGTGGGTGTGTGCAGTTGGAGTGGTATGGGATCCCTGATAAGTCTAGATACGACTTCGACAGGTGTCACATATGTAAGCACCCTGTCTGATCACTTGCTTCCATTCTCGTCCATTGTGCATTCCGACGGACTTGGTCAATTCAATCAAGACAGTACAATTCCCCACACGTCCAGAATTGATACAGAGTGACTCCAGGAAGACTCTTCTGAGTTTAAACAATTCCACTGGCTACCCAACTCCCCAAACATGAATGTTAGTGAGCATATCTGGGATGCATTACAACGTGCTGTTCAGAAGAGATCTCCATCCCTCGTACTCTTACGGATTTATGGACAGCCCTGTAGGATTCATAGTGTCAGTTCCCTCCAGCACTACTTCAGCCATTTGCTTTACCATACAGATACAGGCTTTGTTTCGACAGCAAGCTTTTTCAGTGATAATCTCATGTCTCTTCTCAAAGTACAACGTGTGCGACGTTTCTAGCTGATAGTTCCCAGCAACCTTTGGCTCTGTCCCACAGTCTCGATAAACAGTAATTCGGGACTAGCTCTAGTAATGGAAATCAGTGTTGTTTTTATTATTCTGCATAAATTGCGTTTACTGTAGTGAAAATAAGCGTACACACAAGATAAGTCTATGAACAAGTGAAAGAGCCCGAGGGCAGAGATAGGAACTAAATATCTTGAGTCCGTGATAAATGGTTTTGGTAACTCGGTCGAGCTGGTCCGCATATATAACGGTGACGTACAGTGAAGTTGAAAAAGGAATCTGTGTGCAATGCAACATTATCGTAGCGACATCCCGCTTTGTTAATTTAGATACCATTTATTTGTGTCTGACTTAGCAACAATTGCTCCTTCTCCACTGCATATCTAGAGCAGGAACAATAAGAAGAAGACAGGAAGCCGGACGAAGTGGCCGAGTGGTTCTAGGCGCTACAGTCTGCAACCGCGCGACCGCAACGATTGCAGGTTCTAATCCTGCCTCGGGCATGGATGTGTGTGATGTCCTTAGGTTAGTTAGGTTTAAGTAGTTCTAAGTTCTAGGGGACTGTGGACCTCAGATGTTAAGTCCCATAGTGCTCAGAGCCATTTGAACCATTTTTGAAGATAGGAAGAATACCTTGTGCTGCTGTTTGATAATAAATGAGAAGGTGCTGCAGAAACTGAGCAAACCGTAGTGTAAAAGGTAAGAATGGAAATGTCGACTCTCATTCAAATGTTGCCGAAATAACGATTCGAAGGATGTAGTGATATGGGAAAAAGACGAAAATCATAAATATATCACAAACAATCTTTCGATACCATCTACAACTAGCTTCTCCCTCCAAACACAAGCACTTGCAGAATACCATTCTTATTGTCACGTCGTAATCATACTCAACGCCTAATCCGAAATCATGGTAATCAGTGAAACGGAACACTCAGTACTGGAAGCATATTTATTACGGACAACAATGTACAGCCGGAACAGGACTGATCGCCTGGACGGAGAATGCTGCTATTTATACACACATCTAATATTTCAGAATATCTAACGATTACAAATATAAGAAACTGCGAGAATCTTCCGGAAACGAAACATATCAAATGACAAGTAATTGACAGTAGTCAGGTTTGAACTGGCGACACAGAGCACACTAGTCACTGAGACCCATTGCTGCGTCACACAGCGCTGCTTGCGCCATTATAACGGGAAACTGTGAGTACTAGTGGGCTTATGAGTTTCTTTTAAAGTCGGGATGATTTTTTGTCTTTAATTTCCGAGATGACGACAACACCTTCTGGCGAACCGTAGCTGCGTTCCAACCCAGTTTAAGTGAAGGTTCTGTATCAAGTCCAAGATCTTCGTTGAGAACGAAGAAGTTTGCTGTTTAGGATAGAAATGCGAGAGATTCTTGGAATTCAGATGTGTTTTTTGCATTTTTATTTCTATTAGGAGAAGTATTGGCACGCCTTATTTGCACCTCCTTGCTTATCCCGTAATTTTTTATTTGCTTGACGTTCGTCGGAACAGTGATCAGCATGTGTAGCACGGGAGTAGTGGCGCCCACCTGTGGACTTTGAAGGAACGTAAGGGTGTTTTGCTGGCCCATACTTCTGTCTCCTTCCCCATGGGGAACACTCGCAAGAATGAGCTGAAAGTTTTGATTACGTTAAAAATATAGGAATCCAAGTTTCAAAAAATAGCTCCAAATGTCTTTTGTGAAAGATCAGTCCGTATTATAAGTAGCTATTGGCCTTTATCTCATATTAGGTATTCCATTCATATCTGAAAAAATGACAGCTAAACATGAGAGCAGCCGAGAAAGGACGCGAGAGAACTGAAGCATTTGGGGCAGCCATCTCGCAGGACGGGAAAAACTCCAAGTTCCCTGTTACATAGCACGCCCTTTGACGCAGTTGTTGTCCTGTGAATGCCAAGTATTTGCATCAGAGGTGAGTTTGCGGTGCAAAATGTATTACACACCGTGGGTCAAGGAAACATGGCTTGGCTTAATGTACAAGGGAAGAGAACAACGATGTTGACGTTGCTGTTCTATTATCCTTGTTTATGCGACTACAGCCTCTATATAGGTCGATAATTAT
Organism: Schistocerca serialis cubense; assembly: GCF_023864345.2. Taxonomy (NCBI): domain Eukaryota; kingdom Metazoa; phylum Arthropoda; class Insecta; order Orthoptera; family Acrididae; genus Schistocerca; species Schistocerca serialis. The sequence continues at coordinate 913,600,274 of NC_064641.1, read as the reverse complement.
TTTCAAATTTATACGTGAAATGGTTTCTGAACTACGTTAACACTCTCGCTCAAATACTACATTTAATGCTCCTTACAAAAGTTCAGACACTGCATCATGTATCTCAAAAACAGGCTTACAGGGAAATTTCAGAACGGCTGTAGTTAGCTCTGTGTACGTTATTCAGAGAACAAAAGCCAGCTAGAAACTGAACGTGGAACGTGGCTTTAGTAGTTCTCTGAGTCGAAAAACTGTTTGAAAATTGGAATATTACCCAAAAAAGGTGGAAAATGATGCATTAAATTATTATTACGAGAACGAAAGTTGATGATTTCTCTAATGAGCCTTATCTTTTGTTGTTCCTAAAACAGGTGATAGGCAAATAAAATGATAATAAACTATGAACACCTGTTCTCAAAATTTATAGGCGACAGAACCCTTTTGAAATACTTCACGGAGACCTAAAATAAGCAAAATCTGGTTTTGTGTTTACTCTTTAATTTTAATCATTTAATGAAAATCATACAAAAACAGGTACATTATACACTACTGACTTCTACGACAATATGAACAACACGCAATAATAAAATACAAAAAATAAAATTGAACGCATTCTACTATAAACTGATAAAACAGTTTCCATTTAATGGGAGGTAGAAATTTTTATTTATTTATTTATTTTCTTAAATTTGGATCAACTGTTTAATGCCAGACTTGACATAATAGATTTGAAGACTCATGTCTTCAGCATCCAGTCTTTTAGGGTATTTTGTCTTTGTGGCTGCATATGCTGAGAATCCCGTCTCACACAAGTATGTTAGTGGGAACGGGAAAAGAACAGTCAGTCTGTGCTTCACGTTGTGAGCGATCATCACGAACCCTGCTCCAAAACTCAAGTGAAATTGTTTTGAGCAATGATCCCATGTTTCAATCTGATGTCGTTTCTAGAAAGGATTCATAGGTTTCATTTGACATATTTTATGGCGTCTGCAAATTTGGTACAAAGGGACTCTGAGTCCATGAATTCATTTTCTGTTTGGTATTCTGCTTTTCAGGAAAGTACATACCAAAAGATGCGTGCATATCATGGAGACATCCTATCATTTCAGATTTCTCATTTGATAATTCTGCTGTTTCACCAACGAACACATTCAGTGCTAAAAAGCTGTCAAGTTCTCTCTTGCCACCACAAACAATCCAAAAATCTAATTTTTAAGGCAATTGTTTTGTAATTAGTATTGAAACTTGATAACTGATGCTTGTTTTATCTGTAAAAATAGATTTCATTCATTAATTTTTCCAAATATATCTGCCAAATAAGCTAATCTTGATTAATTTTTCCAGTACATCTGGCAAATAGCTAATTTTAGTAACCAATTCATCTCACTCAAATGGTCTTTTAATTTAAGAGAAATGTCAGTCAGAAAAGCTTGTGATTTATGTCTTAGTTCGAATAATCTTATTAAGACATAGGCTAGATAAAGCATCGAACTAGTGTTTTATGTCTGGTCCCATAATTTTCGCCGGCCGTTGTGGCCCTGCGGTTCTAGGCGCTTCAGTCTGGAATCGCGTGACCGCTACGGTCGCAGGTTCGAATCCTGCCTCGGGCATGGATGTGTGTGATGTCCTTAGGTTAGTTAGGTTTAAGTAGTTATAAGTTCTAGGGGACTGATGACCTCAGATGTTAAGTCCCATAGTGCTCAGAGCCATTTGAACCAACCATAATTTTCACACAATATTAAAAACAATCGGCTCCCCAAAGAGCACATGATTGAACATAACTGATTATTTTTATTGCTTCATCAAGAACCAGTTTTAGATTTGACAGCATCTTCACTGTCTTCAGTGATTGCCCATGCAGGGTACAATGCCTTGAACTACAGTTTTCCGCTTTACTTTTTAATTAGCGGCACCACTACTGGTGTTTTACCAATATTACCTTGGTCTGATCTGTACAAATCTCGATACAGTCTTTCCCATCAAGGTGATTCATTTTAAAAAATTGTTAATCGTGTTAAAAATTTCTTTTCCTATAGTGTCAGTTGGCGGCGACGCGCACATAAGCACATCTTTTCGCGCGAATGTTTATATGGATGTCTTACAGTCATCAGCAAGATGGCCAGTCCAGTAACATCAGTCGAGTGAGCCACTTGCAAGACGAATTTGATGTGTTGACGGCGACTATCTGGTTCTTGTTTGATACAGTCTGCGAGCTCTGTAATTCGAAGCGAAACAGTGACGTTCGAAAGCTGCACTGTAGAAGGATGCTTTGTAGAATTTTCATCGAGCAGGCATTGTGTTACGTCTGCCACACATGGTTTTATTAAATTCTCAGTGATAGTGTGTGCTCCGCTCACTTCCGCAGTGTGATAGCTGGTCAGATACGATGCCCCCGTGACTTTTTTATTTAGTATTTGCCCTCCCATACTTCACATTTTTGACGTCTTAATAAACGTACTTTTTACATGAAAATATTCTTCGTTATTCTCTTTGCAGTCTTGATGTATAGTTTATAAGTGAAATGTCCTTTTTACATAGACATGTTCATTATTATCTTTGCAATCTTGATGTATAGTTCAAAACATCGGTGCATCTTAGAAGATACCATCGAATTATTCGGAAGTAGCTTGCTACGTAACACGCAGAGGGGAGAGCTGTTAAGAATCAATACGCCCGAAAAAAATGGTTCAAATGGCTCTCAGCTCTATGGGACTTAACTTCTAAGGTTATCAGTCCCCTAGAACTTAGAACTACTGAAACCAAACTAACCTAAGGACATCACACACATCCATTCCCGAGGCAGGATTCGAGGATTCGAACCTGCGACCGCAGCGGTCGCGCGGTTCCAGACTGTAGCGCCTATAACCGCTCGCCCCCCTCCCCCCCGGCCGGCAATTAGCCCGAGATCGACGTGAGATAGAACGTACTTTTTTTCACCTTTAGTGATAAGTTAAATATTTTACTGCTTCAAACCATGGAGCTTGAAATCGTTGCACCACTTTCTTGAATCTCGTAATCTTAATTGGAAATATTTGTTGCTAATACCCCATCTTCCGAGCGAGCCACCTTTTGAACTTTCAATGCAAGATTTTTTCGCAACACCTTTAACCCAACGCTCCAATTTATCTTTTAAAATCAACAGTATAATTTTACATTATGACAAAAACAGAGTAATATTGCATCAAGACATTGAGTTTTACAAACATAGTCAGTAACAAACACAAATCGAATATACTGCTGTCTGAAAGCAGTGCACGAATTTGCCGTGCCAAACTGGACTGTGTGTTGCAATCGCAAACTCGAGTAGGTTCAAAAATGGTTCAAATGGCTCTGAGCACTATGGGATTTAACTTCTGAGGTCATCAGTCCCCTAGAACTTAGAACTATTTAAACCTAACTAACCTAAGGACATAACACACATCCATGCCCGAGGCAGGATTCGAACCAGCGACCGTAGCGATCGCGCAGTTCAGACTGTAGCGCCTAGAACCGCTCGGTCGCAGTGGCCGGCTAAACTCGAGTAGGAACTGTACGCTGTATTGCATGGTGCGGGCTTATATAGCACTGAGTGTTGAACCATAGATAGCGAAGCGACGAAATCCTTCGAGGCGGTACGAGATGTTTGTGGATGGGAGAGAAATGGAAAGAGCGTAGTGGAATGTTCGTGGCGTGTGAAGATGAGACAGAGTTATTACAGCCTTATTGTAGATTTATTATCTTACTTGTTGCCTGTTTTCGGCTGTACTAAAGCTGAGACACAAGGTATGCTCCTCGCACGCGAATTTGCAACTGATTGCTCACACATATGTACCCTTTCGCGTTTGCAGCAAGTCATATAATACGCTATGGTATTTTTAAACCGTTAGTAGTGTATTCGTTGCTACGAAGTACCTAAATTACTACCTCTTCGATCTCAGGATTGAGAAGAACGAGTAAAAGTAGACCGCCGCGCATCGACACAGGGTGGGGGCTTCGGACGAGTGTCCCATTTCCTGCGTGGGCGCGAGCCTGCGGCAGCAGACGCAACTTTGACAGCGCACCAACAAACAGCCGCAGCCGCACTTCATTTCCGCGCGTAACTCGCGCTCTGTTGATACAGGCTGGCCACGGGCCTTCCGCTCCACTTTGCCGCGTCGTTCAGAGCCGGCAGTGACGCAGCGGAAGCGTTCTGCTAACTTTCTGGCTCAGCTCCGAATACGAGCCCGGGCCTCATACTAACACTGCGTAACATTCCTATGCGCCATTTGAAACCACTTTCTTCCCGCTCCTACAGAGCATCGCCTTCTTTTACCTCGTGCGCACCACTTTTGAGCATCGAAAATATCCTCATCAATTGTATTGTATTTTTTGACGTTACTGTGGTATCGTTCACAGATAGCGGAACTGCAAGTCAGCTACGAGAATCGATACCACTGACATTAGCGACGGTTAGCTACAATCCGCAACGACGAAACCACGCCTTCCTCTCAGTAACAGTAGCGCCCCTGCACTGAAGTCAATATAGTGTTGAGGATACAAGAACACAGCCCAGTTGCAGACCATAGCTACCTCATCATCATCGAGTAGGACAGTGACAGTTAAAATTTCAGATGGAAATATCCTTTGGTCAATGTTGAACATTGTACCCCAACAGAACAGTTTGTTAATGACTGCATCAAGTGATGTTTTGGCACCTCCATGGCATGACAGTGAATTGCCCATTACTCTTGTGGAAAAGAAGTGTGTGAACGCTAAGTAAATCTTTTATTCATTTACTTAATAAAGTGAAATAACATTTCACGCGTTCTACATTGATGATCCTTCTCCCTGAGCAACCAAAGAACAAGCAGTTGTGGTCGAACGAGAGTAGTTTCGCCTGGTCACGACAGTTACACTATTATATTTTGATGTCTTGTTCAATCTTTCTTCTCCGGTGTCCACGACTTCTGAAATTGTTTCCGTTTATCTCAGTCAGTCTGTGGAAACTGTTAATGTTCGCGGAGTACACACTGGGCATTACACAATCCAGACGGAAGTGTTTTAGCGTGCAGTGGTCTTGTGGTTTAGCTGGACGTGCGAGACTCGTATAGTCACTCTGCAAGGAGGTTCAATTTTTGTCACATTCACCTTCTTTAACGTTGCAGGTGTACTGAAACAGTTGAACGCTCCCACGTTTATTTCCAATATTACAAAAATAATACACTTGTAGCAGCAGTTTTGCAGCATAGCTGTCCGCATACCGCAACCTAGTCTCCATACCTTTTTATCTATCTATGTGTTTCTTGCTTGGCTTCTGGAAATCCTGTGTCTTATCCGTCGCCGGTCGCTGTGGCCGAGCGGATCTAGGCGCGTCAGTCTGAGACCGCGCTGCAGCTACGGTCGCACGTTAAGTAGTTCTATGTCTAGCGGATTGATGACCTCAGATGTTAAGTCCCATAATGCTTAGAGCCATTTGAATCATATGAATGTTATCCGTCTTCCCGGAGGTCTCCATGCCCACACTTTCCGAAGTGTTAGTGTTATCACCAGTACGTCTCGCATGGCCTTTCAATTCTAATTGTTTCTTGTATCTGCTTGGATCTATTTCTGTAATGCACTTTATGTCTTTATTCCTTACATTGTCCATTGTATTTGTTTTGCAACAGTTTCTACAAAATATGATTTCCGTTGCGTGTATTCTTTCTCTCATTTTCCTTGTCAGTGATCATACCTCTTCCCCACTGGTCTCTCTTCTCTGTAACCTTGAGATACTGTCGTCCCATAAGACTGTATGCAGCTGCTTAGTTATGATCTATCTTTTTCTGGTTTTATTCTGTACATTTTGGACATAGTACAAGTAAGAATTACATGAGGATCTGTTTTTAATAGTTTCCTTCTCCGACTGTAGGTAATGACCTTCCACTGCTATACCCTTGCATTGCGTTGTTTGAACGTTTATCTCCATGCGGAACCTCTCGTATCCTTACACTAATTCTCCAAACATGTCTTCGTCATCCTCGGCTACAAATCACTTGGTAATCTTTGAAGACTAAGCTATATATACTTTCATTTCCCACTTCCAGACCTGTACTTCGACGTAGAGATTCTATAACTTTATCTTAGCCCCTTTTTAACTGGTGACTCTCCCAACAAACGATCGTCTATTTTGACTTTACATTTACTGTATTAATATACAAAGGAGAAAATTCGCATAGGCTCGAAACTTGAAATTGTTGCGAGTGAGATAAATTTGCAGACATATTATCTCGTATAGTCCTGATTTTTATTTTCATTGTGTGTGTGTGTGTGTGTGTGTGTGTGTGTGTGTGTGTGTGTGTGTGTGTGTGTGTGTATGTGTGGTCGGAGAGAGAGAGAGAGAGAGAGAGAGAGAGAGAGACCTCGTGATGGCTGGGTGTTGTGTGATGTCCTTAGGTTAGTTAGGTTTAAGTAGTTCTAAGTTCTAGGGGACTGATGACCATAGATGTTAAGTCCCATAGTGCTCAGAGCCATTTGAACCATTTTTTTGAAGAGAGAGAGAGAGAGAGAGAGAGGGAGAGAGAGAGAGAGAGAGAGAGCTGCACACGCTTCATAACTTTAACGCAGAGTGGGTCACATACATTTCGAAGGTGCTACTTATTCAAAGCATAGCAAATAGTTTGGTGGCAATAAAATGCCATGTAAATGTATAAAAGTGATTGGAAACCCAAGAAACTCTAATAACTCGAGCAATTATAGATTAGTCCGTTTTGCAAAGGCTCTATTGCCACAAACTTTGTCTGCTGTAAGATGGAAACCGAGTGTGAGATCTTGGATCGGTCAACACACTGAAATGCAACTCACACGTAGAAATAGGAAGTACATATAAAATTCTTGGTTCAATAGTCGTTAAATAAGTATATATTTCGTATCTTCGGTAAATAAAACGACAAAATGGACGTCACATCAGGAAGAAAACCATGGCGCTGTTATGATTACGATTTTACAGTTTTTTACATTTTTGGTTAATTTATTTCTACAAGTGGTAATAAGCGATTTGTCCAACCTCCTAGATGAAAAATAAAAAGTATTATATCACCTTTCAGAAGACGTGTGATGCTGATTCGTGACAGATGTTGTGGTCCGTTTCTGTATTTTCTCTTCCGTCTGCTGTCGAACAACATGGCTTAACAAACATTAAAGAACTCGTAAAGTAAACTGCCATAGGACATAATTTTTAATTTTCTGAATGTCCTCCCCGACTTTGCGAATTAATTTTTATATATCCCTCTTGGGACGCACAAAATTGCCAACTTCGCCCTCCTCTAGACACATCAGAATGAGCTTCGTCATCTCTTCTATTCGCACCGTGAAAGCTGGCATTTCAGCCATTGCCTCCCTCTTGCACCCCTACTTGTTTTAAAATTTCATAGGCCATTAAAACTTCATAAAATTTCAGCACTTTTCACCTCTAATATTGGAGAGGTTTAGTCTCGGTTTTATTTCATTTCAAGTATTTCGATGCGAGTGAATGAAATCTCGTTAAAACAATTGTTATATTAGATTTCGTAAAAAAAGAATTTGCACATCATGTGGATGAATGCGCTCTCTAATTAAATCCATTGATTCCCGATAGATATCATTAGCAGTGTGATTCCATTAACATCGACAGTGATCCTGATTATCCCCCTGTATACATAATAAAGCGGTGTAAACTAATGAAGTATTCATGCTCCCTATTACAGGCGCGGCAAATCGGAATACGTGCGGAATAATTGCCACTTACTCGTGTCCCTGTATTCCATTGCTCTTTCCTGCGAAAAGAGAAACTGTGTAATATTTTGAACTTCCTTTCGCGAGTGTTTCTAGACACATTCGGACTATGTGTTCTACTTCAGATAACGTCCGCTATAACCTTTCAATAAGAACTCTTCACTTTGATTTGTGAATTATATTTCATAACTAATAAACTTAAAACGAATGACTTCGTTTGCAAAAGCAATGAAGTTAGTCGTAAGTTGCAAAATTCCCTAGAACATTTGACATGAAAGTATGCCGTTCCAAGGCACCAAAACGTCAGCTAATGATTATCGGATATTAAAGTCTTCGTGATCAAAGACGTAATTCCAACTTATAATCCCTTATAGTGGTGTTGTGGTTCGCAGTCAGATTTTTGCATTTGTCACACTTTAGAAATCATTTTTATATTATGTGGAACACAATTCTAAATTTCTATCGTACTGTTTAGAATAGCAGTTTTAAAAGGCGATATCCTTACTGACTGCACATGAACTTTCTTTTTTCCTTGTATCATGTTATGGATACTAAAGTTTATATTTACGCACACTACAGATAGACAATGGTCCATTTTTGGAAACAAACTGTGTAATAAGAGCGCTAGATACAGCCTACAGCAGCCTCTGGACACCACTGCCGACGTAAATCACGATGAGGAGTACGTTCCGTGTGATGTGATGTATCAGCTCGTCTCTGAGTGTGCAGCAACCACATGCATATCACATCTGATAAGCAACGCTTCCCGTTGGAGAACTGCTTTAGGATATCGAATGTGATAATACGTTCTATTTCGTCACAACATTTATCTGTCAAAAAGATCTGTACCCGATGTATTCCGCATCATTTGACCTAAAACCAGAATGCTCAAAAAATTGGACCACAGAAATGCAACATGGTAACGGGAGATTAAATTTGTATATAACGTTACGAACCGAAAACTAACAGCAGTGAAGAATTTTGGTGTTCCAGACTGAACGGAAACCAACAAACGTGGTTCTTTCACATAACACTTCTAACAAAATATTTGCTTTATTTTTTCATTGCACTGGACACGTCGCAACGTTTAGTTTAGAGCATTGAAGAAAAAGTAATGCTGAGTAGTATACAACAATTTGTCACAATTCAGCGATGACAGGATCAAAAACGACGGGAAAAAAATGGTTCAAATGGCTCTGAGCACTATGCGACTTAACTCCTCAGGTCATCAGTCACTTAGAACTTAGAACTAACTAAACCCAACTAACCTAAGGACATCACACACGTCCATGCCAGAGGCAGGATTCGAACCTGCCACCGTAGCGGTCACTCGGTTCCAGACTGTAGCGCCTAGAACCCCTCGGCCACTCTGGCCGGCAACGACGGGAGACGTGGCATCGTTCCTCATTATGACAATGCGTCTGTCAATGGACAGCACGTCAAGCAGTTGATTATGCGACGGAGAAAAACATCGAATTAATCTCACATTCATCTGATTTATCCCTGGAGAGAGATTTTCATCCGGTTCGGAAGCTCCTGAGTCATCCCAAAACCATGTTTCTGAAGTGTCATCGTCATACTTCTCATGGTTAGGGTTCAAAGTCAAGCACAACGTTCTAAATGACATCATACTCGCCATTGAATGTAGAGAGTATTTTTCCCACAACTGCAATTTCGACTATAAGGTCATTATTAAGTGGTATACTGAAAACTACTGAGCTTCAACAGAACGCAAACTTTAACATTCAGAGGAATTTTGAAGTTTGACATTCGTTGAAGCAGTATATCACTTAATAAAGGCCTCAAGGCCGAAATTGCACTTATGAAAATAAATGCTTTTTATCGTCGATAGCGAATATGATGTGTTTTAAGACGAGAGACAATGTTTTTCAGGATTGCTTCGAACGCATGCAAAGAAGTATAATTTCACAAGTCGAAACATTTCAGAGACATGAAACGATTTGTACCAAAAGATTTCGTCCTTATTTACAAGGCAAACCTCGTTGTAGTCGCATTGCGGCTTTGTGACGTGTCAGTATGGGGTGGGGGGGGGGTGGGGGGGGAGGGAGGGTGAAAGTGATGCGAAGCAAAAAAGTTTGTTTTCGAAACGCACAGCAGGCGACGGCCTTGCCCATGCTGCAGCGTTAGGTTATACACTACTGGCCATTAAAATTGCTACCCCACGGAGATGACGTGCTACAGACGCGAAATTTTACCGACAGGAAGAAGAAGCTGTGATATGCAAATGATTAGCTTTTAACAGCATTCACACAAGGTTGGCGCCGGTAGCGACACCTACAACGTGCTGACATGAGGAAAGTTTCCAACTGATTTCTCATACACAAACAGCAGTTGACCGGCGTTGCCTGGAGAAACGTTGTTGTGATGCTTCGTGTAAGGAAGAAAATGCGAACCATCACAATTCCGACATTGATAAAGGTCGGATTGTAGCCTATCGCGATTGTGGTTTATCGTACCGCGACATTGCTGCTCGCGTTGGTCGAGATCCAATGACTGTTAGAAGAATATGGTATCGGTGGGTTCAGGAGGATAATACGGAACGCCGTGCTGGATCTCAACGGCCTCGTATCACTAGCAGTCGAGACGGCAGGCATCATATCCGCATGGCTGTAACGGATCGTGCAGCCACGTCTCGATCCAAGAGTCAACAGATGGGGACATTTGCAAGACAACAACCATCTGCAAGAACAGTTTGACGACGTTTGCAGCAACATGGACTATCAGCCCGGAGACAATGGCTGCGGTTACCCTTGACGCTGCATCACAGACAGGAGCGTCTGCGATGGTGTACTCAACGACGAACCTGGATGCACGAATGGCAAAATGTCATGTTTCCGGATGAATCTAGGTTCTCTTTACAGCATCATGATGGTCGCATCCGCGTTTGGCGACATTGCGGTGAATGCACATTGGAAGCGTGTATTCGTCATCGCCATACTGTCGTATCACCCGGCGTGATAGTATGGGGTGCCACTGGTTACACGTCTCGGTCACCTCTTGTTCGCATTGACGGCACTTTGAACAGTGGACGTTACATTTCAGATGTGTTACGACCCGTGGCTCTACCCTTTATTCGATCCCTGCGAAACCCTACATTTCAGCAGGATAATGCACGACCGCATGTGGCAGTTCCTGTACGGGCCTTTCTGGATACAATTGTTCACCTGCTGCCCTGGCCGGCACATTCTTCAGATATCTCTCACCAATTGAAAAGGTCTGGTCAATGGTGGGCGAGCAACTGGCTCGTCACAATACCCCAATCACTACTCTTGATGAACTGTGGTATCGTGTTGAAACTGCATGGGCAGCTGTACCTGTACACGGCATCAAAGCCCTGTTCGACTTAATGCCCAGGAGCATCAAGGCCGTTATTACCGCCAGAGGTGGTTGTTCTGGGTACTGATTTCTAAGGATATATGCACCCAAATTGCGTGAAAATGTAATCACATGTCAGTTCTAGTATAATATATTTGTCCAATGAATACCCGTTTATCATCTGCTCCAAAGACGAGGTTTGCTGCACCTGCAGCAACGACCTGTTTTACATACTTGCGCCTACGCAGCGATTGTCATTTCTCGGATTATTATATCGGTGTTCTAGAGACAAATTTGCGTGGTAAACGTACACAGCATTGAGTGTAGGCTTTAGCGGCAGGCGTCCATAAAATTCTTCTTGTTGTGTGGCCGCCAACTGGCAACCAGAAGGCGAGATACTCGAGTCCTTGATGCGGTTCTCGGTGGACTGCCGCTTTGCTACGCCGACAGCCTTTCTGTTTCTTCTCTTCACACTAAGCAGCTAGCTAAAATGAGACCGTTTATAAACTGTATTACCTGCAATACCTGCCTTGATGATACGCCACCGACAGACAAGTTTCGTGACCAAGCCCTATACACCGATGAACTAAAACGTAATGAGCACTGACAAACGCGAGACTGAACGTCGCCTGAGGGCTTTGCGGGAACGTGACACGCTAAGGAAAGTATATAAATGGAGCAGAGACGAATGGAGGATCTCTGTAGCGGAAACATGGGCCGCAAGTGGCTGAACACATTGACATAAGCGACTCGGACAAAGGGCAGATAGTTGTAATCCGGTGCCTGGGAACGGGCGATTTCGGAAATGTCAAAGCTGGTCGACTGTTCGAGTGCTGTTGTCGTAAGCATCTATGGTTGGAGGACGGTGGAACCTTCAGTAGACGACAAAATGTTGGACATCCACGCTCTATTCGAGAACACAGATAACGGATTCCTGTCCACTCTGTACAGCAAGACAGGTGGCGGTCTGTGTCAGATCTGACAACGGAGTGCAGTGCTGGTGCAGGCATCAGTGTTTCTCGGCACTCCGTTCATGGTACATTGCTGAACAGGAGGCTCCACAGCAGACGACTCTTACGTGTCCCACGGGGGCACAGCATCGTCATTTACGGTTAGAGTGGACGTCGGATTGTTGAGACTGGACCGCGGATCAATTAAAATGTATCACCTGGACCGTTAAGTCAGGTTTCTTGTAAACCAGATCGATGGTCGTGTCCAGATACGCCTTCAACGAGTGAACAGCAGTTCGAAGTATGCACGGCGCCACAGACACAGGCATGTGGGGATAGTCTTGTGCTATGAGGGCCATTCACCTTGGCGTCCATAGAACCTGTGGTGCCGGCCGGGGTGGCCGAGGGGTTCTAGGCCCTTCAGTCTGGAACCGCGCGACCTCTACGCTCGCAGGTTCGAATCCTGCCTCGGGCATGGATGTGTGTGATGTCCTTAGGTTAGTTAGGTTTAAGTAGTTCTAAGGTATAGGGGACTGATGACCTCAGATGTTAAGTCCCATACTGGAGCCATTTGAACCTGTGGTAGCAGTTGAAAGTGCCACAACAGCTGTGAACTGCGTAATATTATTGCAGACCACTTCTATTCCTTTATGCTTTATGTCTTTCCCGACGGTCATGGAATGTGCTAGCACTATAACTATCCGTGTTACAAGGGCAAAATCGTCCTACAGTCATTTGAGAATAATGATAATGAAGTAACGTTGATGTCTTGGTCACCAAACTCTTCTGATCTTAACACTGCTGAGACGCAATCAGGCGTCATTTTCCCACCAACAAGCCACCAGTGCATAATATCCGGGAACTACCCGACCTGCACTTCTACTTCTGGTGCCACATACCTCAGTAAATCTACGATGGTCTTGTAGCATCCGTGCCACGCAGAATGGAGTATTTAACTGTTTTTTTTTTTTTTTTGGAAATAGTCATAAATGATTAATTATGTCATTTATGATTCTAATATGATTTTTGTCTTGAATTCCAGTATTGTTTCATAAAAAAGTAAATGAAATTCGAATAATTTGAACGCCCGCTACAACGCTCCCTTCGAGTCATGTGATGCCTGTGACGTCACTGACTAGCTCGCTGCTCCTGCTATCATAATACTAATTCACAGTGATGTCTTGTTTTGGAATTTACGTTACGGAAAATGGATTACTAAGGGTGCGTAGTACCACGCTGTAAGAATAAATCCATTAAAATTTTTGAAAAATTGTTTTTGAGTGTTCCACAGAACGAGATGATGCGTAAAATGTGCTTTCACTGTACTGGCAAATTGCCATCATGTCGACGCACTAGTTCACTACCTCAATTAAAAATGTGTTGCACCATGAAGTTAACAGTAACTTATCTCCTACATATGGTCTCCCACTGTGACAATAAAGGATAGCGTCATTCAACGAAATTAAAGTCCTAGTGAAAACTGTCTTTTTACCTTCTTACACCTCATTCATTCAGTAACTCAGTTATTAAAGCGGTAAACTGTCGAATTTCGTAAGGCGATGTCCATAGATCAATGGTTTGAATCTAACCTGAAAGAACGTTTTAACTTATTTGGCAAAGCGATTCGTCAGTCCTCTCATACGAAAACCAAATCACAATTACAAACTGCATCACACCGAATGCTTTTCTCCTTGCTCTTTAAATGCGCTTACATTTGCAATCCCTGCTCACACAATTTACGTTCAAAAAGATATTTTGTAGTTAATGTCACCACACATTTTTTTTTGTTAGAAACAATGTTCTTTCTCCTCTCATTGTCTAGCTAGGATTTCTATAGTTCACACTGACAAACATCACAGCCCTTACGTTTGTGTCGCCAACGGCCTTGCCGCAGTGGTAACACCGGTTCCCGTCAGATCACAGAAGTTACGCGCTGTCAAGCTGGGCTAGCACTTGGGTGGGCGACCATCCGGTCTGCCGAGCGCTGTTGGCAAGCGGGATGCATTCGGTCCTTGCGTGGCAAACTGAGGGCCTAGCGGCTCCGGTCTCGGAAACTGACATACGGTCAGGAGAGCGGTGTGCTGACCACATGCCCCTCCATATCCGCATTCAGTGACGCCTGTAGTCTGAGGATGACACGGCGGCGGGTCAGTACCGTTGGGCCTTCCTGGCCTGTTCGGACGGAGTTTAGTTTTTACGTTTGTGTCACCTGCATGTTGTACACGTTTTATATCTCTCCGTATAACCTCATCCTCCTACTATTCGTTGTAATGATACCTTCACTATTAGAAACGCTTTCCAAAAAAGTGAACTGTTTGTTCCCAAGTAAATACATTTGTCCTATGTTGTCCATTTGTCAGACAAAGACTAATGTGAAGCTATATATAACACGTCCCACAATTGAAACAACTGCCACAATGAGCTCTTTCTAAAGGCCGCGCGGGGTAGCCGGCCGGTCTTTGGCGCCTTGTCACGGCTTGCGCTGTCTAGGGCGTCTTGTCACGGCACGCGCGGCTGCCCCCGTCGGAGGTTCGAGTCCTCCATCGGACATGGGGACATGGGTGTGTGTGTTGTCCTTAGCGTAAGTTACATTAAGTAGTGTGTAAGCTTAGGGAGCGATGACCTCAGCAGTTTGGTCCCATAGGACTTACCACAAATTTCCAAATTCTTGCTAACGCTATTTCCGTATTTCGTTTAAAACTTTTAAATATATATTATCTTTCGAGGATTCGAACATATGACCTCTTTGTCTGCCAGCGAACGCAATATCCGTCGCGCCACGCAACGCCTGCTGGGCACAGTGTGTCTGCCAAGCATCTCCTACACAGGAAACCAGCACTAACTTCTGTCAAGAATAATTTTCTTGTGCTTTGGGTCGTAGCCCATGACTCATAGTCGACAGTCCAGTTGTAATATACGAACCAATTGGCAAAAGTTCTAGAATTCCTTAGTATTGAGCGAGTTTAATGATGTTGCAGGGAGCAGGGAAAAGAAAGTCCGTCTTTGCACACATCGCTGCTCTAAATGGATGGAGGACAAACGCATCAGCTTCCTCAAGGTTTCCACTAACAGCGTTCACAACATTCCTTTCTATTGATACTTAAAAGCTGTAATTGCGTTTTCCACAAGTAAATAGCTCAACTATTTGCAGTAAAAGTATCTAAAGTCGCATAACTTCGGCTAACGCTTCTATAACACAAGTATAACTTCGTCATACTCCTGCTCTATGACGTCACCGGAGCATCAGCCAGTAACACGGCGTTTTCGATCACGTGACCAGATCTTGATATTTAATGATATTTAAGCTTTAATTACATAAAAATAACAGCCGGCCGCGGTGGACGAGCGGTTCTAGGCGCTACAGATTGAAACCGCGCCCTCTCTACGGTCACAGGTTCGAAACCTGCCTCGGGCATGGATGCGTGTGATGTCCTTAGGTTAGGTTTAAGTAGTTCTAAGTTCTAGGGAACTGATGACCACAGAAGTTAAGTCCCATCGTGCTCAGAGCCATTTGAACCATAAAAATAACATAATGTTGATCCTAAATGCTATTTAAATGTTACGTTCAGTCAGAATAACAACAATCCGAGCCACTAGGAAAATAGTTTACTGCGTCTTTATTGCATCCCAGAATTCGACCAATATGCTGTTAAGGTGTTAGTCGCAATGCTGTCCCCCTGCGGTTCCGGGGGTTAGAATAGGCCCGAGGTATTCCTGCCTGTCGTAAGAGGCGATTAAAATGAGTCTCACACGTTTCGGCCTTTATGTGATGTTCCCCTGTAGGGTTTGACCTGCATTTTTCAAAATTTTCCGAAGGGCCAGCCAACTGGGGAAGGGCGCCTTACATGGTGCATGGTGTCCATCATGTGCTGACACCTCTCGCGCCCTTCGTCGACGTGGATCTACACTTCCGCTCATTCTCCAGCTGTTGGGCGAGGTCACCCTCCTGAGTGCGTTTTCGTCCATCCTCTGTGCAGCATCACTTTCTGCGCTGTCCACAATAACGGGCTTCTTAGCTCGTGGCAGCACAGTAACCAGTCCGTTGTGGTGGGGCCGCCATGTACCCTGTTGGTTGTTGCTCCTTGACCACACAGGGATCGCTCTGCTGATGCCTGCGCCGTTAACTCTCTACGTATGCCAAAAAGTATATGCCCGTCACCATGGGCCATTGGGACTCCTGGCAATGGCAATTCTGCCAGGTGGCCTTTGCTGCGGCTGGGTGGTGCCCGTGGGGAGGGCCCCTGGCCGGAGTGGGTGGTATCAGGGCGGATGACACGCCATGAAGCATAGTATATCGTCTCTTGCTGGTGGTTAAACACCAGCAGACTCTAAGCGGTCAATGTCTAACTTCACTGCTAAGAAATACGACCCCAAATCGTCCCCCCCCCCCTCCCCCCGCCTCCCGGCCACACCACGGGAGGAACGCCACGCTAAGGATGGCAGCGAAGCTTATTCGCCCCAGTACCTCGTATGTACGAGATTTGATGGGGAATCTTTATTGTCAATGAAACCCCTTTTTTTTGTGGAGCATTTAGAGAACACATTTGGGGAGGTGGAAGGCTTGTCCCAAATGCGGTCAGGGTCGATCTTGATCAAAACAGCATTCTCTGCTCAGTCACGGGCACAACTCGCCTGTGACAAGTTTGGGGATGTTTCTGTTTCCATCACGCCCCATAAGATCTTAAATAGGGACGAGGGTATCAAATTTCACAGGGACCTTCTCTTGCAGTCTGATGATGAGCTGCGCGCCAATCCATTTCGGCCGACGCGTCCACCGGGGTCCGAGCGATAATCAGGTTGCCACCAGTGCCTTCATCTTGGCCTTCAAGGGTGACACATTACCCGAGAAGGTCAAAGTGATGGTCTACCACTGCGACGTAAAGCCATATATCCGTCCCTCTATGCGGCGCTTTAACTGCTGGAAGTTCAGCCATATGCTTCCTGCTGTACTTCTAACGTCTTCCGTCGTGATTGTGGACGTCCTTCACATCCAAATAGCCCTGTGCGACGCCTCCCATCTGTGTCAACTGCGGAGAGCACCATTCGCCTTGCTCGCCTGACTACTTGATTCTCCAGAAAGAAAGAAAAATAATGTAAGACCCAGGACCGACTGACCTACACTGAGGTTAAGAGCAAATATCAGAGGCTACATCCTGTGCATATGACGTCAACCTATGCGGCCCTACGACAACGGTTCTACCATTTTCCGTTCTGCCGCATATGGTTGGCCCTCAGAGGCGTCAGACTCCACCTGCCCCCTTGATGGTGGAGGTCACTTCCCTCTCTGTTGCCCCTGGACAACCTACTTCAGGAGCACCTCCCCCCCCCCTCCCCCAGACGTCAGTCCCTACTTCTCAATCGGAGAAGTGTAAGTCTTCTTCGACTCCTCTCGCCAGGATGGGATCTCTTGGGTCACTCCCTTGCCAGTGCCAAAGCTGACACCCACCAGTCGCTGAAGCAATCACAGATAGCTGGTCATACGGCTTCACAGTCCTCCTAAGTACCTGAGACTGAATGGGTGAAGCCATCCCAGCCAAACAAACCTAAGGAGCAGCAAGAGAAACCTAAAAAGGAAAAGACCCTCAAGAACCAAGGCACTGCGTTGGCACCCACACCACCACTACCTACAAGCTCTATGTCTGAGGATGAGATGGAGATTCTGGCGTCCACTGAGGACCTAGATCTCGCTGGACCCTCAGACAGAATGGATGTCGATCACACAGGTACTCATTTGGTGGCACCAGGCGACCCCGAGGCGTAAACTGACTCATTGAATGTTCCATGCCTTCTCAATCTCACGATCATTTGATCCGCCAATGGAATTGCGGTGGTTTTTTCCACCACCTGGTTGAGCTATGACAACTGTTAAGCTTTACACCTGCTTTCTGCATTTTCTTCCAGGAAACCTAGCTCCTGGCAATGCGGACCCCTACCCTCCGCATCTATAAGGGATTTTACAGGCACCGTATAGATATACAGAGAAATAAAAAATAGTTCAAATGCCTCTGAGACCTATGGGACTTAACTTCTGAGGTCATCAGTCCCCTAGAACTTAGAACTACTTAGACCTAAGTAACCTAAGGACATCACACACATCCATGCCCGAGGCAGGATTCGAACCTGCGACCGTAGCAGTCGCAAGGTTCCAGACTGCAGCGCCTAGAACCGCTCGGCCACTCCGGACGGCTAATAGAGTGTCAAGTGGAGTTATCGTCTATGTCCTGAACTCAGTATGTAGTGAACCTATGCCCCTTCAAACCCTTCTTGAAGCTGTGGCTGTCAGGATAAGGACGACACAGGAAATAACAGTCTGCAATGTATATCTTCCTCCAGATTGTTCAGTACCCCTGAACGTGTTGGCTGCACTAATTGATCAACTCCATAAGCCTTTCCTCCTTTTGGGAGATTTTAATGCGCATAACCCCTTATGGGGTGGCGCAATGTTTACTGGCCGAAGTAGGGAGGTCGAAAATTTACTGTCACAACTCGACCTCCGCCTCTTAAATACAGGTGTCCCCACACATTTCAGTGTGGCACATGACACATATTCGGTCATTGATCTCTCGGTCTACAGTCCTGACCTTCTCCCCATCTATCCACTGGAGAGCACATGACACCCTGTGTGGTAGAGACCACTTCCTGTCACTCCCCCGGCCTCATGTCCCCGGACGCCTACGCAAATGGGCTTTAAACAAGCAGACTGGGAAGCCTTCACCTCTGCTGTCACCGCTGAATCTCCCCCACATGGTGCCATCGATGTTGTCGTTGAGTAGGTCACTACAACGATCGTTTCTGTGGCGGAAAACGCGATCCCTCGTTCTTTAGGATGCCCCCAGTGGAAGACAGTCCCTTGGTGGTCGCTGGAAGTCGCTGGGGCAATGAAAGCAGTACCCTTCCCTTGAGCACCTAATAGCCTTTATAAGTCTCTGTGCCTGCGTTCACCAGCATATAAAACGACGGAAACAGGAGTGTTGGGAGAGGTACGTGTCTACCATTGGGTGTGACACGTCACATTCCCAAGTATGGACGAAGATCAGACGTCTTTTTGGGTACCAGACCCCAACAGGTATCTCTGGCATTAACATCAATGGCATGTTATCTACCGACGCAAACGCGATTGCCGAGCACTTTGCTGAGCACTATGCTCGAGCCTCTGCGTCGGGGAACTACCCCCCATCCTTTCGACCCCTCGAACGGCGGATGGAAAGGATAGTCCTCTCGTTCACTACACGCCACAGTGAACCCTGTAACGCCCCATTCACAGAACGGGAGCTCCTCAACGCTCTTGCACATTACCCCGACACAGCTCCTGGACCGCATCGGATCCACAGTCAGATGATAAAACATTTCTCGCCTGACTACAAGCGACGTGTCCTCGTCATCTTCAACCGGATCTGGTGCGATGGCATCTTTCCATCGCAATGGCGGGAGAGCACCATCATTCCCGTGCTCAGACCCGGTCAAAACCCGCTTGATGTGGATACCTACTGGCCCATCATCCTCACCTACTTTATTTGTAAGCTGCTGGAATGTATGGGGTGTCGGCGGTTGGGTTGCATCCTGTAGGCCCGTCGCCTACTGGCTCCATGTCAGTGCGGCTTCCGTCAGGGTCGCTCTACCACTGATAACCTCGTGCCCTCGAGTCTGTCATCCGAACAGCCTTTTCCAGATGCCAACATCTGGTTGCCATCTTTTTATCTTACGTAAAGCATAGGACACGACCTGGCAACATGATATCCTTGCCACATTTTGTGAGTGGGGTCTCTGGGGCCTGCTCCCGCTTTTTATCCAAAACTTCCTGTCGATCCGTATTTTCCATGTCCAAGTGAGTGCCTCCTATAGTCCCCCCGTATTCAGGAGAATGGCATTCCGCAGGGCTCCGTATTGAGTGTGTCTATTTTTAGTGGCTATTAACGGTCTAGCAGCAGCTGTAGGGCCGTCGGTCTCACCTTCTCTGTATGCAGATGACTTCTGTATTTCGTACTGCTCCTCCAGTACTGGTGTTGCTGAGCCACTCACAAGGCGCAGTCATAGGCTGTATCCCACGGCTTCCAGTTTACAGCCGCGAAGTCGTGTCTCATGCATTTATGTGGGCGTGGCACCGTTCATCCAGAACCAGAACTTTACCTTAATGACGATCCACTCACTGTAGTGGAGACATATCGATTCTTAGGACTGGTTTCCGACGCCCGATTGGCTTGGCAACTTCACCTTCATCATCTTAAGCGGAAGTGCTGGCAGCACCTCAATGCCCTCTGCTGCCTGAGCATCACCAACTGGGGTGCAGACCGCTCTACGCTGCTGCAACTCTACAGAACCCTTTTTCAATCCCACCTTGACTATGGGAGTCAGGTTTACATTCTTCGGCGGCGCCCTCTGCGTTGCGTTTACTCGATCCAGTGCACCACTGTGACGTTCGCCTAGCGATGGGAGCTTTTAAAACGAGTCTGGTGACCAGTGACCTGGTGAAGGTCGGAGTCCCTCCACTGAAGGTTAGGCGTGCACAGTTGCCCGCCAGTTACGTTGCACACGTTCGTAGTTCTCTTGCGCTTCCGAATTACTGTCCCCTTTTCCCGACGACGGCGGTTCATCTCAGCATCGGCGGCCGAGGTCAGGTCTTACAATTGCGGTTCGCGTCCGGTCCCTTCTATCTGAACTGGAGTCGTTCCCGTTACCACCTCTCCTCGAAGTCCATTCACGTACACCTGCATGGTTTACATCTAGCCCGCAGATTCTTGTGGACCTTTCACATGGCCCTGAGGACTCCGTTAACCTTGTGGCTCTCCGCTATCACTTCCTGTCGATACTCGACATATACTGGGGCCATGAACTGGACGGCTCGATGGCTGATGGTAAGTTTGGGTATGTTTATGAAGGACATATTGAACAACACTCCCTGCCAGATGGCTGCAGTGTTTTCACTGCAGAGCTGGCGGCCATATCTCGTGCTCTTCACCACATACACTCATTCCCTTGCGAGTGATTTCTCCTGTATACTGACTCTTTGAGCAGCCTACAAGCTATCGACCAGTGCTATCCTCGCCATCCTTTGGTAGCGTCCATTCAGGAGTCCATCTATGCCTGGAACGGTCCAGTCCTTCAGTGGTGCTTGTGTGGACCCCAGGACACGCCGAAATCCCAGGCAACTAACTTGCCGACAGGCTGGCCAAACAGGCTACGCGGAAACCGCTTCTGGAAATGTGCATCTCCGAAACTGACATACGTTCTGTCTTTCGCTGCAGGGTTTTTCGGCTTTGGGGGACGGAATGGCATAACAGTACGCACAACAAACTGCATGTCATTAAGGAGACTACGAATGTGTATAAGTCTTCCATGTGATCCTCTCGCAGGGAATCAGTTGTCCTCTGCAGGCTCCGCATTGGCCATACGTGGCTAACGCATGGTTACCTCCTCCGTCGCGAGGACTCACCTCGGTGTCGCTGTGGCTCACAAAATGGCTCTGAGCACTATAGGACTTAACTGCTGAGGTCATCAGTCCCCTAGAACTTAAACCTAACTAACCTAAGGACATCACACACATCCATGCCCAAGGCAGGATTCGAACCTGCGACCGTAGCGGTCGTGCGGTTCCAGACTGTAGCACCTAGAAACGCTCTGCCACTCCGGCCGGCTGTGGCTCACAAATGACAGTCGTCCACCGCTCGCTAGACCGTCCACTTTTACCTGCTCTGCGGCGGACTTTTAACTTTCCCAGCGCCCTACCTTCGGTGTTGGGCGACAATGCCTTAACAGCAGATTTAGTTTAACGTTTTATTCGTGAGGGTGGGTTTTGTCATTTGATCTAAGTTTTAGCGCATGTCCTTTCTCCCTCTTTGTCCTCCACCCTAGTACTTTTAGGGTGGAGGTTTTAATGTATTGCAGAGTGTCTGGCTTCTCCTTTTTATTCTCATGGTCAGGCAGCCATGGTAATCTACTCTCTTGTTTTGATCTCTTCTTCATGTTTCTTGCGAGTCTCTGTGGTTTTCCTGTCCGATTTTGTCCGTTTTAGTGTTTGTTGCCCTTCTATCATTCTTCTGGTTTTCTCCTTTTTTTCCAGCTGTGTCTTGTATGTCTCGATTATTTTCCTCCCACCCTTGTGGAATTATTTTAATCGGAACGAGGGACCGATGATTAACAGTTTGGTTTAAACCAACCAACCAACCGTAATGCTGTGACTCATCAGTACACTCCTGTCCGCAGTCGGAGCGATTCCCGTGAACTACTGTCGTGTGAAGCTCGTTCACGGGCGCTTTAATGTAATCCTTCACGTTTCGTAGTTTTGCTAGCTTCAGGAGATGGGTTTGAGTCCCCCTAAGCGTCGAATCCTGTCTACCCTATCACTCTGGGTGCCCTTTATCTTGTCCTCGTTGCTGTAGTTATCTTTATGATATTCTCGCTGTCTCCATTTCCCATGAAACTAATGAAACTATGTCGTAGCTTGAGAAGGTCACCTCGCAGGCTGTCAGTACCGCTGATTCAGTGTGTTCTCGTGGTTAATTTATGGATCACGTGTTGTTCTGCTTTGGGTGATGATGAGACATAGTGTTCAGGTTTCTGTTCATGCTTGTTGGCTCCTTACACTCTGTGTCTTTGTCTCTCGCCACCTGGCCTATAGACAAACACGTCCAGAAAAGGTAATACAGAGTCATTTTCGATTTCGACTATGCTTTCTATTTTGTCAGATCCCAATTCACATCAACCTCAGTTCCATAAAAGCCAAAAGCAGCTGTCAAAGGGCAAGCCGAGCCCTGCTACGTGTCAGAGCTTAACATTTCCGCTGTAACCTCGATGGCAGTAACAGGAGTCTGTGCTCTCTCTAGACTTGAAAAGTGATGGCGATGGACTGGCAGAAGACTAACTTAAGGCACTAGAAGAATCAAGGTCGAGAGGACAACTTCATCTGAACTACAAAAGGAGAAGGTTCTCCTAATTGGCGCTACGCGCACTGTGAATAATGAAAATAATACGAAAGCCTTTTCCGGATACGTTGCGAACAACTTGGACCACACCCTCAGCGATGCCGCTGTGCATATGTTATCCAACGACTTCAACTTCGCAGTGACTCCATATCATGTGCGCACAGAACAAGTAACAGAGGCTGTGGATCCACACCAGGCTTTGCAATCGCAAAGCCGCCGAAAACTCATACCTCGAAGTAGGAACGACACGCCATCTTAAAAATGAGAAACAGTCCTGTCACGGAAGTGTTACAAACAGGCAAAGGCAGCATGTTAAAACTGTTGAGGCTTTCGTGGCCACTTGTTGACGTATTACGTGGTGGCACCACCACCAAAGGAGTCTGAATCTTTGACGATGCTAGCCCCTCATGCTGGAAAAGTGTCAGAAAAATAATCAGACAGAGGTGGACCAAAGATCCCGAGAGGAAAGTCAACAGGTAGCACGTCAATGCATAAAAATTTATAAGTGTGTTAATAGCATTTCATGCATTAGATAATTGAGGTATGGGGGCAGGTATGGTGAACAATGAGGGGTTAAGAAAAAACATTCCATTTATTCTTGCGATATGTAGAAGACTTCGTTTGCTATTAGAGGAATGTAAACTTTAAACTGCCAGTATGCGTTAATCGATCTGAGACCCGTGGTGGTGAATGAACGTCGGAGGATACCCTGAAAATAATGTTCGGTAGATGAGGGCTTGTGCATACTGCTACTCTGTAGGAACTGTTATTTACCAGACAGCTTTCGCCGCGGTTCAGCTGCATATGCGTTTGCGCGCTGTCAATTTTTGTGCCAAGAATTGCGTGTTTGGCAGCGGACTCGGCTAGTGTTACCGGCTGCGTCTTTCATGTCGACGACCAAGTCGAGTGCAGTAAGTCTGGCTCTGACAGCGTAACAGGTCCTCTCGCCTGTCGCCTGGACGTCACGCATGCAGTGGGTTCTTTCGAGAAAGTAAACATGACATTAATTAGAATTTAGCTCGCGACAGGCAGACACTCGTATCAGTCATACGAAACATTCACGTTGTAGCATCTGATCTTAGCTTACCTAGACGCGTGTAGTCCATTTCCTACCTCACCACACTGTAATTTTTCTTTTATTTGTTTGTTATTTTATCTGCGTTGGATGCCAGTGGAGTTACCTGGGCAATGGTATCACATCCCCACCTGTGAGTCAAACGTTGAAAGTCGCAACTAATTTTAAACGCGCTGTAGTTACGGCCACTTTATACGTCGTGTTGTTGACTATAAGGGGATAGATCAGGGTAGAAATTTTTGGCCAAATTTTTTTATTGGCTTAAAATGTTCCTTAGTGAGAAAAAGTGTACCATAAATGTTAAAATATGTTAAATCCGCGGTTTATTGCAGAGGATCCTGGCGCATCCGAGTGGTGAAATGCAACCAATGTAATATTATAGGTAATTATTGCCAATGGAATAGGGGTCTCGTTAGTCTCAGATAATATCACAGAGGGCATCGATATCAACTAAATCACTGTTCTCTACAAGATTTCTCCTCTTAAAAATATTCGACTATGGTAAAAGGCTGAAAGCACGTGCTTGTCTCGCGTCTGCTTAACTTGTCATTTCGCTAGTTTTTGTACGAAGTAAAGTGTGAGTGCTTTAGAATGACAGACAAACACGTATTTATGCGGATAGAAAAGGTTCGAAAAGTAATCCTAGTCGTGAATAAACGCTTCGATTCGTAATCATAAGTCAGTTAATCAATATAATTTCGTCCAAATTAGAGTATTTCGACATCGCTGAAAAAGAGGCCAAATGTACGATGCTGGCATTGCCGGTTCAGGTTAAATATTAAAAAACACGAGTTAAGTATGTTATTTCAAAACAACATTTTTCATGTCGTTGGGAGCTATAACACATGAAATAAAAGCGCAATTACATTACATATTTTTGTAACTTGTGAGTCGGCGTTTTTCCTACTATGGTACGTAGAGTTTTTGGGATATATTTTGTATCATAACTTTTAGATCGAAATCATTGACTTTATTTCAACCCAGTGTCTCCATTTTGTAAAATAATTTTAGATATCTCTATGTAAAATGTTAGACAATATCATCAGTTTCAAAGCAGTTTCTATCATTTTATTCTATGGTGAATTTTATGGCTTTAAGAATTCCCAACAACCGCCCACACACTCCGCGAGGGCCCTTCTTCCATGTCGTGTGGTGTCCTCCGTGTGCAATATATTTATTTGAAACTATACATAATACAATCTTAAGCCTGTACAATAAAAGTATATACTCAGTTTTCAGTTTTTGAATTATGTTACTGAATAAAATCATGAATATCTGTTTCAGAATAAAGTCTCATCCGCGTCTACTGCATTAACAATGCGGAAAAATATACTAGTATACCAAAAAAGGTAAAATATGACATGAAAGATCTACATGGACTTACGTTTGTTATAATGAACGTCATTTCGTCTGGTTTTCGTCCTCCTCCATTTGTGGGAGGCTGAACACGTATCACTACAAATAACTGTGGCACATAATGACTTCACAAAATTTTCCATGTCAGTTCCTGCTTTAGAGATTTGTGTTACATGTATTGTTTTAGTTTACAAGGCAAAGACTGTCACCTAAGTAAAGAGATCATTCAGTTCCCAACACGCAAAGATATCAACGACCTAAAGTAACCAAAGAATACATATAGGATATAGACTACTCGAATAACAGGAGATGGTCTGTACAGACGAGCAAACCAAGAACTGTATACCTAGACAGAAAGAATCTCGCATATCATCAAGATAAGAAGGTGTGTTGTTACTGTCCGTTGCTGTGTGAAAAAAAAATCATATGTGAGACAACTTGTCTTGTAGTCCTTAAATATATTTACCCTTACAGATAAAGCATTCTTTCTGTTAACTTATAACGTACTCCTTAGTTACGTTTGGTAATTGAGATATTTACTTGTTGGAAAATGATATCTTTACATAATGGATAAGCGTTCTATTGTGAACTAAAATATTACATGTAAAACAAATGTTTAAATTTACAACTGACATCTATACTTTTGTATAGAGTTTATGGGCCACGGTTATTTGTGAGATATATGTCTGCAGCATCGCATAAATGCATAAGGAGGAAAACGAAATGAAACAACATTCGCTAGAATTGCATACAACTCCTTTACTTTATATGTTCTCAACTGTAGCACACTAGTAAATTTTTATGCATTATCAAAGTGGCCTTAGTTGCTCAGATATTCTTACACGGTACAGAGGAGCACGCCGTGCTGCCGAAGAACATAACAGGCTGTATTTAAGAAAAGTATAGCCATTTTAGGGCGCTCCCCGAAATAAATATTTACTGTTCTTTGCAGTGACAGTACTTCCCGTTTTTATTTCCTTGTTTTCATTTTTACCGTCTAATGGCCACATTCATTCGGATCAACTTTTTTTCTTCTCGTCTTTCTCTCTGTCCAGTATTCTTTTATCCTCATTCTATCATCGGTGGAAACGTAAGGTGAGACGAAGTTTTGATTAGAAAGTTATGTACTCCTAACTCTCAGTTTCCTCCATTCCCATTTCTTCCAGATCCGTTTGTACTGCTTACACCATACGCTAGCCAGTTCTGTGCTTGTGTCCGAACAACATAGCCCTCATTTTCCTGGTAACGTACGAGCCCGTTTCTGTCTGAGATTACAGTTCTTCTTGTTCGCTCGTCTTTATCCTGGACGACTTCCGTTCTTAGAGGCTCCAGTATTCTCCTGAAAATCCCCTTTTCAGAACTTCTAGACTCTAAAGTAATCATGTTCTCACAATGCTCAGACTTTCCGCTCCGTACAAGGCTTCAGAGCCAATTTGCATTCGTCTCAAGATTCTTTTCTTATTTTAGTGAATTTCTATGCAGCAGCGCTGCCCTTTAAAATTTCAACGTTCTGAAAGAGGTATTCTTCAAATTGGTATGGTTGGACATGCGAATCATTAGTATTTCAGTGCAACGGCACAAAATATGTATCAGTTACACCGTCAAGCCACATTAAAGTGACCACTGCCTGTGTTCGACGTCAATAACCGCTCACAGGCGGCAGGTGGCACCACTAGCAGTGAGGGTGAATAAAACGTGTCGGGGCGACGCGGAAAACCGTGCAGTCTTTGTCGGAGCAATTTATCTGATCTCCAGAAAGGCATGATCATTTGCTTTCGAGATGAGAGTGGAAGTGTTGTGTACATAGTTCCATGTAGTCGGCGTGTAAACAACTTTCCCACTAGAGAGCGCCCCGCTAAGCACAACAGCGCAGGCGCAGCGCTCGTCCGTCTCCACACTATGAGATGGCGCTGCCTTAGAGACGGACCAAATTCTGCTTCCGCCGATCCGCGTATTAATATGTAACGCAACCAATGAGATTCCTGCTTACGTAGAACCTTTTCTCCTCGCGGATCACAATCGTGCAGTGATACCTGAACGCGCGAGGTGTTATAACGAGTGTACAGACCTCCAATTAGTCAGTCTGCATTTGTCGGCACCAGTCTGCATTAGTCTGCACCAGTCTGCACCAGTCTATAGTCAAGTTTCAGTCTGCGCCTAATAAGATTATCATTGTCCTGTACATAGCCATGAAGATAAATGTATAGACACTTTGTCAAGTATCAGAGATATGTGAGAATAAGATTAACGTACCGAGACCAAAGGAACTTCAGATCGTCAATTGTAAACAGCATCCAGAATCAAGTTACATAATGTCTATGCTTTTTATTATTGTAATAAATGTGTGTGAAAATTAATCAAGTTCTGTTTAAAGTTGGCCACCGTCAATCTGCTACTCTAAGCGTGCAAGTGGCATTTCTATCGTCTGACCTAACGGCAGAAGATAAACACGCCACGATAAGACCATGAGACATATTGCTGACACTCGCCTACTTCGTTAGAGCGACAAGTCAAATAATCTGATGGTGTGTGTACCGAAGGTCTTACAGTACGCACACCACAGGAAGCATATCCGAAACAGCTGAGTTTGTAAACTGTTCACTGGCCGCCGTGGGTAAAGTACACCGTGCATGGCAAAATGGCGGTATTCAAATCCGACGCTGAGGCAACTGCGGTGCACCACGGAGCACAGATCACAAGTGCGAATGACGGCTGCGGAGGTGGGCGCGAGAGAATAGACGTACAACTCTTGAGAGACTGACCGTCCAGCTGAACCAAGAGGCTACCAACTGTGTCCCTTGAACGACTGTTCAGCCGACGTTGCTGCGTACGGGTCTCCACAGAAGGCAGCTGGCTCATGCACCCATGCTGATTGCTCTTTATCAGCGACGAAGACTGGTCTTTGCTGGCTAATACCTCATCTGGAATTTGCACGCCGGTACCGATACTGGACGTCAGCTGAGTGGTGACAGGTGACCTTCTCAAATGACATACGGTCGTTGGTGTGTACGGTTTGACGACATCTACTAGCTGTACAGTACGACGTATCAAGCAGCCCGCAGTGTACGTGTGTGGTTCGAAGAGCACCAAGATGAGTTAACCATACTCCCCTGGCCACCAAGCTCCTCGGATTGAAGCTCAATTGAGAATCTATGGAACCACCTCGATCGGACTGTTCGTGCCATGGATCCTCAATCGAGAAACCTAGTGCAGATGACTGCGACAGTGGAGTCGGGCATGGCTCCACATCGCTGTCAGTACCTTCCTGAATCTTACTGACTCTCTTCCTGTACGTCTCGCACCTGTCTGCACTGCAAAATATGGTTGATCAGGTTTCTCACAGGTGGTCGCATTAATCTGATCGGACAGTATACATTCTGTGTATAATGAAAGATTACACAGCGGGCTTCTCATTCATAAACTGCAATTGAATGTTGGGTATTTGTGAGAAGATCGTGTTATACCTTGTGGAAGAAGGAGAAACGTCTTCCAGCCCATGTCACAATTCGCCAGCGACAGGATGCTGGCCTCCTGAGAGCTGTTCGTCGTTCCATGATACTGCTCATTGCATTGTTCGGGATCCCACAATTATCATGCTACTATGGAACTGATGGGTTCCGACCAGCTATACAAAATGCCATGGGATCCTAAGCGGCTCCGAGAGAAATAGCGCTTGAAAGATTACATATATCGTTCGCTCTGCGGTGAAGTGTCGTACAGCCATGTCATCCGTCTTGAGTCAGAACTGGGCTTATTCGCAGGAAGACACGTTTCCTTACAGACACTGCAACAACGTCTGGGGCTCGACTGAGAGTCTATAAGGCGACCACTGTTGCGAGTTCCCTTAAAGCGGTAGTAAAGAGAGAGACACTGACTACGTTGGCGTCATGTCATCTTTACAGATGAGTACTGCTTTTGTATACCGCATAACGATTAATGCAACTGTCTACGGAGGCTCGGATGAGAACGAACGTTGTCTGATTTTATTCGCCGTCATCATACGAACCCAACACATGACGCGATGGTATAGGGTACCTCTGAGTTAACAGCAGTCACCTCTGGTTCGCATAACCAACAATTTGGACAGTAGGTGCTAAATTTCTGACGTGTGGAGGCCTATGCTGTGCCCATTCTTCGAGGCTGTCGTGACGTCGTCTTTCGACAGGATAATGCAAGACCACATTATACCCGTGCTGTTTTGAAAAATACTCATATGCCATATTATGGCTGAGAGTCTCCTTTCAGAGAGTGCGGCCGCCGAGTGCCAGTATTTTTATTTGACGCCACTTCGGCGACTTTCGTGTCGATGATGATAAAATTATGATGGTGATAACATAACTTCCAGTCCAGAACGAAGAAAATCTCCGACCCAGCAGGGAATCGAACCCGGGGCCTTCACACAGCACTCATCCGTCCTGAACACTTTGTTTTCATTTTGTTCGTTATTGCTCTTTGCATTTGGTCGTGGCGGACGTCACGTGACACCCGTTTAAGTTTGTCGTAAATCCCTTCATTCAGTCTTTTTAGTAGCGAACACGCTAAGCTACTGTGCCGGCGTGCCACTCGGATACGGCGGCTGACCGAGCTATCCTGAGGCACCGCGATACAAAGGGTGGTCGACTACTTTGCCTGTGCAGCACGTTCTCAAGATCCCTCTTCCACTGAAAACGTCTCGTCGTGTGTTACCGAAAGAGTGGCAAGTCACCACTGAGGTTGAAAACTGAAGTAGCGCATTTATTTTACGCATTACGATCAACAAAAGTAAATTTATACCGAACTTTGAGAACTGCGTGTATCCACAATTGGCAATGTAAATTCCACAAGATCGAACTTTCTCGCAACGACATCCTCGTATAAAACATTTTCGTTTTACTTTAATAAAATCTGTGTAATAGCTCAAGCTTCCGACTTAACGCTCCTCATCTAGGTCGAGGGAATGCTATGTATGCACAATAAGCATAATTTCATTATTTGCTAACTTTTACTACCGTAGAAATTTTATTGGTCAGAACGTAAATACATGTTTTTTATTGGTGGTCCCGTAGCTCTTTTTTTTTGTCACACCACTTTTTGTCCATCGTCTTGAGTTTTCTTTGTTCTGTCCTGCCAGCCGGTGTGGCCGTGCGGTTCTAGGCACTTCAGTCTGGAACCGCGTGACCGCTACGGTCGCAGGTTCGAATCCTGCCTCGGGCATGGATGTGTGTGATGTCCTTAGGTTAGTTAGGTTTAAGTAGTTCTAAGTTCTAGGGGAGTGATGACCACAGATGTTAAGTCCCATAGTGCTCAGAGTCATTTTTTTGTTCTGTCCTCCACGTAGGAGCTGTCTTGATGTGCGTGTTCTCGAGAGACATCTATAAACCTGCTACAGCCGCCTGTTTGGAGCTCGGTGGTTTGAATAATTTGTGTCTTCTACACTGACGGAAAAAATCAGTATACCCTTTTAGAGGTTTCCAATTCCCCTTTCACACTCGTTCAGTTGCCTGTAGGAAGCACGAGTGTGTCTCCGTTGCATGGTTGCGCGGTTGTTTCACACGTTTGCCCCTCACTGAGCCTCTTGGCTTTAACCATTCCTTACTAAAAGGTAGACATGTAGACGCAGATGGCACTCCGATAGCTATGACAATACGCCATCTGTCGGCGGATGACGTTGAAACCATTTTCAGTACATCTACTATCCCTCAGGTGGCATATGCCGTCATCGGATCAAAATCGACGTCCTGTTTCGAGGTGCACTACTCTTTGTGCTGAATAGTATTCCACTCATTCCGTTCGATTTCTCTTCATCATTCTTTGATCGCCGTAGCGAAGGCACAACTAAAGGGCAAGCTGGCGAGTTCGTATCCAGGACTCATTCCAGTTTTGACCTTGAAGGACTCTAACAGTTGTCCTCTGAAATTGGCCCTGGATGTTGAGTCCGTTAAGAACTGTTCAATCAGTACACTGGATTTTTTTTTATCGAAGTTCATCTCCTCCCAGATTTATAGCTATGTTTGTCTGCCTTCTCAGTCACAGACTTTCTTGAATTCGAGAAACTGGACATTCCGGTTTCTGATACGCGATCACCAGTTGGAGAGGGCCATCCGCGGTGGCCGAGCGGTTCTAGGCGCTTCAGTCCGGAACCGCGCGACTGCTACGGTTGCAGGTTCTAGTCCTGCCTCGGGCATGGATGTGTGTCATGTCCTTAGGCTAGTTAGGTTTAAGTAGTTCTAAGTTCTAGAGGACTGATGACCTCAGATGTTAAGTCCCATAGTTCTCAGAGCCATTTGAACCAGTTGGAGATTCAAAGTGTGTTATGCGCCTTATCTTGCCCATTGTCCACACGCACACACACACACACACACACACACACACACACACACACACACACACACAGGTAGGCTGATAATCTCTTTTGTTTACATCTGATACCAAGCGTTTCGCGGCTGTTCACGGGCCACTGCATGTCCTACACTGAAATGTGCAGCTCCATAGCAGCACTCGCGCTACACTGCTCCACGGTGCCTCTCGGAAGTTTCCGACGCCGAGGTTGCGGCAAGGGCGGGCGCCCGCCTACCCGCGGTCAGCGAGTAAGCAAACAGCGGCGCGGCTGTGCTAAACACTGCCCGGTGTCCGCCGCTGCCCCGTTTCCTCTGGCCGGCCACCAGCCCGCAGCTAGTTCCATATTATTTGTCTTGGGCCGAGGCGAGCCGAGTTCCCCTAACGTCAGCTGTCGTAGCGCTCTTTGTAGTGCACCGTCCAAAAATTGTGTCATCCGTCGTTTTAGCGAGATGTTCGCAAGTCCCTTTTACATACTACACATAGTGCCCATTGCTTATAGGTCTGCTTAATTTAGCGATGTGTTGTTCAGTACGCTGTTGTTGAGATGTAGTCAAAATTTCGTTAACCCTCCACCGGTCACGCTGTTGTGTTTTTTACGACACCTGGCTTATTTTAATTGCCCTTCGTTTACGGTCAACTTCTCGGAATTCTGGCGTCAGGTATTCGCCGCCTGTCCCTCCCTATTCCGTTGGTGCGGATACATAAACATTTGAGTCAGTATGTGTTTGGCTGTACTACTGAATGCAACGCGCGACTCGTGGAGAGGATGAAGAATTAAGAATAGAGGCCTAGCCTCAGCTAGTTCTTTCAGTTGCGAGTAAGCGATAAAGCATAATACTCGAACAAAAATCATTTCATCTGATTAGCTGGGGAAAACACAAACATTCAGAGGCTACTGCTGCGAAGTGCCACTCAAGCTGAACCATCCTTCTGGAATAGTGTAATGATCTACATCAGTTGGGCTGCTGAAAGAAAGATCGCTCCCCAATGAACCCAGATACTGAGTTAAAATGTCACAGAACTGATCTTATTGAAGGCTATAAAAAAGACTGGCCCTAGCACTGAGTCATGGGTATTGATACTCCCGTGATGGAGTATTAATAAACTGCACGAACGAGGAATTCACTAACTGTCAAATCAAAAATGTGGACCAAGTGAACCTAATTTATGTTACAAAATGTTGAGTGTGCACAAATTAATAAGGACATGGCATATAATTTAGCCGAGCACATGACAAAGATCATGCAACTGAAATATCAAGTTAAACTCTAATAAACACTGATAAGTTTGGCAAAGTTATTCAAGAAGATAATGTGGATGGTGGCAATCAACTTCCTAGATTGTGCTAGAAAGAGAAATGAAATGAAACATGCAGCTATGCGTCCGCAGCTCGTGGTCGTGCGGTAGCGTTCTCGCTTTCCACGCCCGGGTTCCCGGATTCGATTCCCGGCGGGGTCAGGGATTTTCCCTGCCTCGTGATGACTGGGTGTTGTGTGCTGTCCTTAGGTTAGTTAGGTTTAAGTAGTTCTAAGTTCTAGGGGACTGATGACCATAGATGTTAAGTCCCATAGTGCTCAGAGCCATTTTTTGCAGCTATGCTGCCCACCTGATCATGAATTTACTGAAGTACTGGAAAACCCTAACTTACTTCGTCCTAACCTGCTGATGCCGCCAGATATTCTCACCATTATTGTTGTGTGTGTTCAGGAAAACTGCGGATGGTTGCCATCGAAACTCTTTTGCCAATTCCAGCTGCCTCACAAGCAGCAAGCAGTCTAACTGCAGGTATCGTCTTCGAATCTCCACCTGGAAAAGTGTGTCCTTGTCTCTGACCTGTTTCTGCTTGTTCTGCTCAGGGTTCGCGTCTAAAAATCGCCCAAGAATGAGAAAAATTTTGCCAAGCTCTAACCAAAGGCGTAATTGTTCAGTAACTGCTTTACTCTCACTAAAAATATGTGTAAATCATTGTCCAATCGGCCGGATTTTTGCCTACGCAGTTCTGAGACTTTCTGAATCGCGAGTCTACGTCATAGCGTCACCTCTTCATTGTTCATTGCACGGTTTTTTTAACGTACAAAAATTCAGAAAACGGCTCCTGGCCTCCAAGTCTAGCTGTAAAATATCTCCCGTCCCAGCAGGTCTTGCTTTAATCAAGTGGTGAAAAACACAGGAAATGAGCCTGAATAGTTTGGCTGCTTTCAAAGAGGCAGGTAGATAGCGATCTGTCCGAATGTGTCCCCATTCCACCAGTGTTCTGAGAATTCAATGCCCTCAGCAGAAGGCGGTTTGTCGGAAGGGCGTAGCTGTAAAACAACCGTTTACTTGCTGTGACGTGTCTGCATGGGTCACTGTTTTAGCATTCTGCTGTACTTTCACACCCACGTCCTGCTGGAGTGAGCGCCTAATGTGCAAGGTATCGAGGCATTCTGATGATTGACGTCAAACTGAAGACGAGAGACTGACGTTCTGTTGAAAATGAGTTCGTTAGAGACAGAGCTCGTGTTTGGATTGGGGAATTGAGGAAGGAGATATTGGTGGGCAAGGGGGGAGGGGGGAGAGAGGTTTTTCGACCTAGCCTTTCAAGGCAACCATCCCGGTATTTACCATACGCAATTTAGGTTATCTCGGGTGAATATGGATGGGCAGACGGTGATTTGAACCTCTCTCCATCCGAGTTAGAGTCCAGTGTCGTAGCACTGCGCCACGTTGCTCGGTGTAGAGCTAACCACAAAGTAATATCCAGCTTTATGTTTTTCATTGTTGTTGGAGCAAGGTGCTTGCAGCTATTTTTTGGTATTTCATTAACAACGACAATAATTTTTATGTGCTTCAATACTGCAGGTGATGTTTAGACATTTCACGGTTCTGTGAGGAGAGATGCTAATTTTGTATAATTTCGGCAAAGGGTGTGCCCCAGTAAATGTTATTCTCTCATAACGATTATCAAGCGCTATACACCTTGTTGGCAACAGCTCGTAACTCTGTAGCAGGAGGACATTTCGCAGAAGACCGAGATACAGTCGCAATGTCACGTACAAAACGTAAACCCCTCTCACTAACATTTGGAGCAGCGAGTGTAAATCTTTGAGGAGGACTGAGCGGTGCACGCTACAGGGAAACTAAACTTACAGGGAACAGGATGTGACAGTTAGAGATAACTGCATTTGCTTCTGCTTGATGGCGTTGCACTTTGCGCAGATGTGCGGAAGCCTGTCTGCTCGCTTGTCTGCAGCAAGGACGGTGAGTGAGCCAATTTGTGTAAACACCTCTGCAAAGATTATGAAATATATTTGCTATACAGCGTTGTGTAAGAGCTGAAAATACTATCTTTTCAAAGCAAAGATCCAAACACACCTTCGTACTTCATTAGTGGAAAAATTATAATAAACCGCTCGTATTTTTCGGAGATAGACGCTTAATGAATATTTTGAAACAGTAACACATTCACATCTGGTTGATAACGATGTCAGTACTTAACCTTAGCTTGCAAATTGGCTGAATTAACCTCGAAAAACGTGTTCGCAGCTTTTTTCTGCTTTTAACCATACTCGTAGAGCGAAATCACATATTTCGTGGTGCAACCAAACGCTGCACGTGTTTTTACTGATGTAATAAGGAAACCAGTGCTGAAAATACTACAATGAAGATAAAGGTAAATTGAACAGATTTGGAACTTTCTGATTGATTAAAACTGTGCCACGACCGGGACTCGAAGCTGGGACCTCTGCCTTTCGCGATTATGTGCTCTACCAACTCAGCTACTCACGACCCGTCCTCAGACCTTTATTTCCTCCAGTACCTCATCTCCTACCTTCCAAACTTCACAGATGTTCACCTCCATACCTTGCAAGACTAACAGTTCTGGAAGAAAGAATATCTCAGAGAGATTACTTCGTCACAGTCTCTGGGGCTCTGGGGTCGTGTCCAGTATGAATATTTCACTCTGAGGCGCAGTGTGCTGATACGAAACTTCCTGGTAGATTGGAACTGTGCTTCAGACCGAGACTCGAACCCGAGACGTTTGTGGTAAACCAAACAGTTGCCCAGAAGTCGCCCACAAATAGATGCCGCTGCTAACCAGCTGATCGAGATATTGTATTCAGTATAGTGACATACAAGCACAGACCAATGAGATTAAAGTAACCACCGGTTGTGTTTGATGTCTGCGTGCAATAACCACTTACAGATGGCAGGTGGCAGCACTAGCAGTGGAGGATATATAAAGCGTGTTAAGGGGACGAGGAAAGCAATGCAGTCGTTGTCGTAATGCGGAAATAGAGCGATTTATCTGACGTCTAAAAGGGCAAGATCAGTGGCTTTCAGGCCAAGGGTGGTAGCCGTCGCCGAGGTAATTGTGGAGCACTATGGGCCTTAGATGACAGGGACGAATATCGTCAGCGGAGATGGGTACAGGCAACTTTTGGGCAACTATCGCCCAGTTGACCAAGGGATTACAAGCAGTGTTTCTTCAACGACCATTCAATGAACATTGCTGAGTATGGGCCTCCGCAGCAGGCACCTGGTTCACACACCCAAGAAGACGGGTGTTCATCGTTGACAAAAGCTGGAACTTGCAAGCCAATACCGGAGATGAACGTTCACTGAATGCCGACAGGTCGCTTTTCAGATGATACATGCTCGTTGGCTTGGCGTGTACGATGTGAAACGTCTAAAAGCAAACACCCTGTAACAATCGTGTGGAGGGTCCAGGCCAGAAGAGGGAACATTACGGTCTGGGAAAGGTTTTCGTGGCACTCCGTGGCTGATCTCGTCATTCTCGATTGCACAGTGGATCAACGCAAGTTGGAAACCATGTCCACCCATACAGGCAGTCTGTTTTTCCTTGTCTTGATGGATCTACTAACAGGACAATACAACGTGTCACACAGCTCGCAATGTGCATGCGTGGTTCGAAGAGCACCGGGGTGAGTTTGCTGTACTTCTCTGGTCACCAAACTCCCCGGATTTATACTCAGCCGA
Source organism: Schistocerca serialis cubense (assembly GCF_023864345.2). Lineage (NCBI taxonomy): Eukaryota > Metazoa > Arthropoda > Insecta > Orthoptera > Acrididae > Schistocerca > Schistocerca serialis. The sequence goes on along the minus strand of NC_064641.1, from coordinate 913,563,654 downwards.
GAATCTGTGGGATGACCTCGATCTGGCAGTTCGCACAACCGATCACAAACCGAGAAGCCTAGCGCAGCTGGCCGCGGCACTGGAGTCTGCATGACTCCACATCCCTGTCCAGAACCTCACAAACACTCTTGCTGCATATGCCGCAGCGGTCCGCCCTGCAAAAGGTGTTATTCAGGCTTTTGGCAAGTGGTCACTGTAATGTAACTGGACAGTGCATTATCTATGTTCTAATACACCCACAACGAATAGTCGACCGATTTTGACCAGAAAGTCGCTCATGTAGAATGAGCTTCAGAGGAGGTCAGTGGTCAGACGCTGCTTTGAACGCTGTGAAGTATTGCTGCAGTGCACTACGTTCGTAAAAGTACCTCATTGTACAACTAGATGTCTCTGTCTAGCAATAGCATCGATGGTTTCATACTAATTGCACTAGTACATCCAAAGAAAACTAATGAAAGAAACAACCGGAGCTCAAAGGGTTAAATGAAAATCCAAAGCTTTTTGAGATCCCAGTGACTATCTTAATAGCACTCTATCAGAGAAAGCCATAAACGGATCACAACAGTTGTAAAAAACGGCCGGCCGCGGTGGCCCAGCGGTTCTAGGTGCTTCAGTCCGGAACCGCGCGACTGCTACGGTGGCAGGTTCGAATCCTGCCTCGGTCATGGATGTGTGTGATGTCCTTAGGTTAGTAAGGTTTAAGTAGTTCTAAGTTCCAGGGGACTGATGATCTCAGATGTTAAGTCCCATAGTGCTCAGAGCCATTTGAACCATTCGTAAAAAACGTACGGCTGCAAGCTTACAGGTGAAGTATTTCAAATATATCACATATATATTCAGATGCGTTGTATACATTGTAGAAAAAGCGGTTACAAATCGAGTTCTACGTCCTAATCTCTACTTTTCATTGGACTGCTCTCAGAGTAGCAATTTCTTATGAGTGCCATTTACGCGCAGTTTCCATCTTTATATTACAATCCCTCGACTGATTCTGAGTAGTACTGTACGACCCGACTAAAGCGGGCAGTCCAAATCACTTCGCTGTGCTTGGTTTTGACGGGAAGCAATATTGGAAATAGAATCTGGAAATTCCTCATGCCGACAAGATAGCCTGACGGCTCACTGGAGGACGTCTTAATCAGTGGTATTCCATAAATCAATTAATTTTTACTCATCGCAGCCATTTACAATGCGGGACATCTTCTTTACGAGCAAGACTGAGGGATAGCAATAGCCCAAGTGTGGCAAAAATATTTATGACACGATTGAAATGTCCTTAGCCTCAACCGCTAGCTCGGTGTGATTGACGCTGGGCATTATAACTGTTTCTTTTTTTCTTTGTGTCGATAACAATTCTCTTACACAGTATGGAGTATATACTACATTGTCCTGTACCTAATAAGTAATAATTGGGTTTCGAATCGGGACTCGATTGCGAATTCCTGACATTCGCAGGTAGTGCGACGTCAGTTGCTCTAACCGTATGACGAGCCTCAAACCTTTGTTTCCAAAATCCTGCAAAAGTCCTCGCAGCCTACTGTGAGACTCTTAGAATAAATGCTCGTCTCATACAGCTCCTCAAGTAAATGGTAGAAGTCTCTCTACTTACACAGTTTTCATTTGATCTATGCTTAGAGCAGTCGCTGCTTCAGCCTTCCATGCTTTGATACAGAAATGTGTACAAGGACGTAAAATATTTAACACAACGTCGTCCTAACGAGTAGTTCATGTTTTTAATGCAAGAGGCGATCAAAAAGTTTCCGTTATCTGCAAAGCACATGCAAGGTAGCGCGAGACCGATGCGGGTATATAAGCATCGACGTGTTGGCAAGGGATCAGTGTGACATTTGTGTCTTTCCGACAGGCGTGCAGTAAATGGAGATACGTGAAGTGGCGACGTTATTACTAAATGCGACCAAACAGGACCAACGCGCTGTTATTATTTTGTTTGTCACCGAAGCACAAACACTGGTGGTCCCTTAGAAAAGGCTTTGAAGTGTCGACGAGAATGTGCAGTAGGCAGTTACGGACTTTATGACGCAGAGGACACAGTGTTTTACCCAACTGGTATCTTCAACCTGCTGCGTCTGTGGGATGGTTGCCTCGATGCTCATGGCGAATTTGCTTGATGAGTTCTGGACTGTACGGCGTTCGAACGAATACTTTTTATCGGCCCTTATATTACAACAGGGCGATGCGATTAAATCAACGGAGTGAATCGTTCAGAACTGAGAGAAGTGATAGGCAACGTGACTCCATTTCTAGTCTTGGAAGACGTCTTCAGACCGTTAAACTGAGCTGAAGGAGGACTGCGTACAAACAGATTATCTTAACCATCTCCGATATACACATGTCTCTTCTTTGTTTGCATCGGATCTAGAACTACTTCAGGAAGGGATGGTAGAAATGAACAAACCAAGTATCACACTAGGCCTGAAAATAAAGAAGAGTAACAAGAATATCCTACCCCCATGACCCATGGACCTTGCCATTGGTGGGAAGCTTGCGTGCCTCAGCGATACAGATGGCCGTACCGTAGGTGCAACCACATCGGAGGGGTATCTGTTGAGAGGCCAGACAAACATGTGGTACCTGAAGAGGGGCAGCAGCCTTTTCAGTAGTTGCAGGGGCGACAGTCTGGATGATTGACTGATCTGGCCTTGTAACACTAACCAAAACGGCCTTGCTGTGCTGGTACTCCGAACGGCTGAAAGCAAGGGGAAACTACAGCCGTAATTTTTCCCGAAGGCATGCAGCTTTACTGCATGGTTAAATGATGACGGCGTCCTCTTGGATAAAATATTCCGGAGGTAAAATAGTCCCCCATTCGGATCTCCGGGCAGGGACTACTCAAGAGGACGTCATTATCAGGAGAAAGAAAACTGTCGTTCTACGGATCGGAGCGTGGAATGTCAGATCCCTTAATCGGGCAGGTAGGTTAGAAACTTTAGAAAGGGAAATGGATAGGTTGAAGTTAGATATAGTGGGAATTAGTGAAGTTCGGTGGCAGGAGGAACAAGACTTTTGGTCAGGTGAATACAGGGTTATAAATACAAAATCAAATAGGGGTAATGCAGGAGTAGGTTTAATAATTAATAAAAAAATAGGAGTGTGGGTAAGCTACTACAAACAGCATAGTGAACGCATTATTGTGGCCAAGATAGACACGAAGCCCATTCAAGTTTATATGCCAACTGGCTTTGCAGATGATGAAGAAATTGATGAAATGTATGATGAGATAAAAGAAATTATTCAGATAGTAAAGGGAGACGAAAATTTAATAGTCAAGGGTGACTGGAATTCGAGAGTAGGAAAAGGGAGAGAAGGAAACATATTGGGTGAATATGGATTGGGGGAGAGAAATGAAAGAGGAAACCGCCTGGGAGAATTTTGCACAGAGCATAACTTAATCAAAGCTAACACTTGGTTCAAGAATCATAAAAAAAGGTTGTATGCATGGAAGAATCCTGAAGATACTAGAAGGTATCAGATAGATTATATAATGGTAAGACAGAGATTTAGGAACCAGGTTTTAAATTGTAAGACATTTCCAGGGGCAGATGTGGACTCTGACCACAATATATTGGTATTGAACTGTAGATTAAAACTGAAGAAACTGCAAAAATGGGGAATTAAGGGAAATGGGACCTGGATAAACTGAAAGAACCAGAGGTTCTACAGAGTTTCAGGGAGAGCATAATGGAACAATTGACAGCAATGAGGGAAAGAAATACAGTAGAAGAAGAATGGGTACCTCTGAGGGATGAAGTAGTGTAGTGAAGCCAGCAGAGGATCAAGTACATAAAAAGACGAGGGCTAGTAGAAATCCTTGGGTAACAGAAGAAATATTGAATTTAATTGATGAAAGGAGAAAATATAAAAACGCACTAAATGAAGCAGGCAAAAAAGAATACAAATGTCTCAAAAATGAGATCGATAGGAAGTGCAAAATGGCTAAGCAGGGATGGCTAGAGGACAAATGTAAGGATGTAGAGGCTTATCTAACTAGGGGTAAGATAGATACTTCATACAGGAAAATTAAAGAGACCTTTGGAGAAAAGAGAACCACTTGTATGAATATCAAGAGCTCAGATGGAAACCCAGTTCTAAGCAAAGAAAGGAAAGCAGAAAGGGGGAAGCAGTATATAGAGGGTCTATACAAGGGTGATGTACTTGACGACAGTATTATGGAAGTGGAAGAGGATGTAGATGAAGATAAAATGGGAGATAGGATACTGCGTGAAGAATTTGACAGAGCACTGAAAGACCTAAGTCGAAACAAGGCCCCGGGAGTAGACAACATTCCATTAGAACTACTGACAGCCTTGGGAGAGCCAGTCCTGACAAAACTCTACCATCTGGTGAGCAAGATGTATGAGACAGGTGAAATACCTTTCAGACTTCAAGGAGAATACAATAATTCCAATCCCAAAGAAAGCAGGTGTAGACAGATGTGAAAATTACGGAACTATCAGTTTAATAAGTCACAGCTGCAAAATACTAACGCGAATTCTTTACAGACGAATGGAAAAACTGGTAGAAGTGACCTCGGGGAAGATCAGTTTGGATTCCGCAGAAATGTTGGAACACGTGAGGCAATACTGACCTTACGACATATATTAGAAAACAGATTAAGGGAAGGCAAACCTACGTTTCTAGCATTTGTAGACATAGAGAAAGCTTTCGGCAATGTTGACTGAAATACTCTCTTTCAAATTGTAAAGAAGGGTGGGGTAAAATACAGGGAGCGAAGGCTTATTTACAATTAGTACAGAAACCAGATGGCAGTTATAAGAGGCGAGGGGCATGAAAGGGAAGCAGTGGTTGGGAAGGGAGTGAGATAGGGTTGTAGCCTGTCCCAGATGTTATTCAATCTGTATATTGAGCAAGCAGTAAAGGTATTAAAATCCAGGGAGAAGAAATAAAAACGTTGAAATTCGACGATGACATTGTAATTCTGTCAGCGACAGCAAAGGACTTGAAGAGCAGTTGAACGGATTGGACGGTGTCTTGAAAGGAGGCTATAAGATGAACATCAACAAAACCAAAACGAGGATAATGGAATGTAGTCGAATTTCGTCGGGTGATGCTGAGGGAATTAGATTAGGAAATGACACACTTAAAGTAGTAAAGCAGTTTTGCTATTTGGGGAGCAAAATAACTGATGATGATCGAAGTAGAGAGGATATAAAATGTATACTGGCAATGGCAAGGAAAGCGTTTCTGAAGAAGAAAAATTTGTTAACATCGAGTATAGATTTAAGTGTCAGGAAGTCGTTCCTGAAAGTAATTGTATGGAGTGTAGCCATGTATGGAAGTGAAACATGGACGATAAATAGTTTGGACAAGAAAAGAATAGAAGCTTTTGAAATGTGGTGCTACTGAAGAATGCTGAAGATTAAATGGGTAGATCACATAACTAATGAGGAGGTACTGAACAGAATCGGGGAGAAGAGGAGTTTGTGGCACAACTTGAGAAGAAGAAGGGACTGGTTGGTAGGACATGTTCTGAGGCATAAAGGGATCACAAATTTAGCATTGGAGGGCAGCGTGGAGGGTAAAAATCGTAGAGGGAGACCAAGAGATGAATACACTAAGCAGATACAGAAGGATGTAGGTTGCAATAAGTACTGGGAGATTGGGAGATGAAGAAGCTTGCACAGGATAGAGTAGCATGGAGAGCTGCATCAAACCAGTCTCATGACTGAAGACAGCAACAACAACAAAACAAGGATATAATTTGCAGTGAATATCATGAAGCAGGAGGTTTGAAAGTGATCCGATCTTTGAACTTATTTGATATCCAAAAAAAAAAAAAAAAAAAAAAAAAGGCTCATATGGCTCTGAGCACTATGGGACTCAACATCTTAGGTCATAAGTCCCCTAGAATTTAGAACTACTTAAACCTAACTAACTTAAGGACATCACACACACTCATGCCCGAGGCAGGATTCGAACCTGCGACCGTAGCAGTCCCGCGGTTCCGGACTGCAGCGCCAGAACCGCACGGCCACCGCGGCCGGCTATTTTACATCCATAAGGAACATCCCCGGAAATATGTTTCTCGTCACAAGTTTGTCTTATAATTCCCATCTACAACCATTAGACCATTAGAAACCAGGAATAGAAGCGGTGAAACACCCTGTTTATACTTCGGGCTATTTAAATTGCCTACCTTTTGCACAGTGTCTTCTGGTATTTTCCATTTCCAGTGGTGTTCAGTGTCTTTAACGTGTTGTGGACGATGCTCAGTTCCATCGTTCGGCTAACTCGCGTAGGTTGCTGAGTTGTATTTTCCTTCTTTTTGTGTCTCTCTTACTATCAATGTGCCGTCCATAATACATGAAAGGGTGTGCAAGTACTGTTGGCTTGGAGCGTAAGCTGTTAGCGTTATTCCATTAGTTTAATAAACCCAACGGTTACACATAACATAATATATTCATCTTAACTATTTATAACAGTCTGCCAAAGCTAGGGAACCTTTTAACTACCGATTTTGAGGCGAAGAACTCGTCGATGCGCTCACGGAGCGCATTTTCGTCAGGAAAGTATTAAGTTCCTTGTAGGGTGTTCGAGAGACAGCGGAAAAGGTGAAAATGTGAGGGCGTAAGATGAGGTAAAGGTGGGTGTGGAATGCCGTCCCAACTCAACTCCTGTATAGCATTTTTTTGTCAGCCTAGCAGAAATGGGTGGGCGTTATCGTGGAGTAGCATCGCTTCACGCACTCTTTCTGGTCGTTGCTCTTCGATTGCGTCTGCAAGACGTCTCAGTTGTAGGGAGAGTTGCTGCTTTGTTTCAGCTAACCATTCCTTCCTTTTCCGTATGTCAGCATAAAGGCAACATTCCTCGTCACCAATAACAATACAAGATAGGAATGGTCGGTGTTGTGCACGAACCATTTGATGATGAGCAAGCAGAGATGCTGAGTTTTGTGATCTTGGCTTATATCACGCACTACTTATAAACACGATTTTTGAACCTTCCGTAGTACATGAAAATTTTGATGATGGTGGAATGATCACAGTTCATCACATCTGCCTCTTCTAGATTACGCTGACGTGGATCATTGTGGATTAATGCTTTTAAAAGATCTTCATCGAACCCCCAAGGTCTTCCTGAAGGCGGATAGTCAGTAATGTCAAAAGGATCCGCCTTAAAACGAGAAAACTATTTTCTTGCTCTTCTCTGTCCAATGGCATTATTCCCACACGCGATGCAAATGTTTCTGGCTGCCTCCGCTACTGTCACCCCTCTACTGAACGCAAAAAGGATATTTCAAAAATGTTTCGATTTCTTCACTTGGCACTCTATTTTCTAGCACCCATAACTCCACTCACTTTATCCAAATTACAAAATGTCAATAGGCAAACTCAAAGAGCAACAGTGAACTATAAATAGAAAATGATAGTTGGTAAATAAACCCATAACAATCGGAATACCAATACGCAGAACATAAACCCTGCGAAGTTACGCACCAACCTAATACTTTGGGATGGAGACAGCGCCACAAGAGAGAAGGTGATGACGGGCAGCTTCAGGCCAGTCAGGACGTGGTGACTGGAGACCGTCGTTTCCCACGTGGACGGCCAGTCTGTCTGACTGCCCGTCCCTCCTGGTTCCCTGGGTAACTCAGAGCAGCCACACGCTGCGTGTCGTTGGGCGCGCCCGCCGCTCATGGGCGGAGGCGGCTTCCGGCCCGTGTTTACGAGGTGAGGCCGCGGCTAAATCTGGCCGCAGCGCCGCAGGAATCGCGACACCCGCGGAAAGACGTGGCGCGTCGCAGATTAACGCAGCCGCGCCGACTGCACAGGCGCCGTCTCAGTCGCCCAGCATCCGTAGGGTGCGGAAAACGAAGTAAACACGAGGAGTACACTGAGTTGACGAAATTCGTGGGATACTGGTACGCACATATACAGATTTCGGTGGTATCGGTTACACAACGTATAAAAGGACAGTGCATCGGCGGAGCTGTCATATGTATTCCAATGATTCGCGCGATGAGGTTCTCGATGTTGGCTCGATGGCCGCACGACAGGCGCTAACAGATTTTGACACGGAATGGTAGTTAAAGCTATACACATGCGACATTCCACTTCGGAAATCGTTAGGGCATTCAGTATTCCGAAATCGACGCTGTCAAGAGAGTGCCGAGAATACCAGATTTCGGGCATTACCTTTCAGCAAGGACAACGCAATGGCCGACGGCCATAACGACTGAGAGCAGCGGGCTTTGCGTAGAGTTGTCAGTGCTAACAGACAAGCAACACTGTATGAAATAACTGCAGAAACCAATGTGGCGGGCGTATCCGTTAGGACAGTGCGGCGGCATTCGGCGTTAATGGGCTGTGGCAGCACACGACTGACGCGGGTGGCTCTGCTAACGGCACGACGTAACCTGCAGCGCTTCTTCTGGGTACGGATTTCACAAGACAAGAGCTGATGATGTGGTTTGAGTGTGGCGTAGACCCCACGAAGCCAGGGATCGAAGTTCTCAAGAAGTCACTGTGCAAGCTCGTGGTGGCTCCATAATAGTATGGGCTGTGTTTGCATGGAATGGACTGGGTTCTGGTTATGTTCGGATACTTAGAGACCGTTAGAGACCGTTTGCAACCATTCATGATGTGGTGTCACCGCCAGACACCACACTTGCTAGGTGGTAGCCTTTAAATCGGCCACGGTCCGCTAGTATACGTCGGACCCGCGTGTCGCCACTGTCCGTGATTGCAGACCGAGCGCCGCCACACGGCAGGTCTAGAGAGACTTCCTAGCACTCGCCCCAGTTGTACAGCCGACTTTGCTAGCGATGCTACACTGACCACTACGCTCTCATTTGCCGAGACGATAGTTAGCATAGCCTTCATCTACGTCATTTGCTACGACCTAGCAAGGCGCCATTACCAGTTTATATTGAGATTGTACTTATGTATCCTCAAGAGCGATGTACACCAATTATGGATTAAAGTTAAGTATTCCACTAGCTACGTACTTTATTTATTAGACTCAACTCCTTTAATTGTTCCAGACCTCACGCCAGTCTGCATGAGCTTAAACGCGTGCATTTCGGCCTCCTCTAGCTACACGGTGTTGGCTCTTCTGCCAACACATCACATGATCTCCATGCTCCCGAACGACAGAATTTTTATGGATGACAATGCGACATGTCACGGGACCACAGTTGTTTGCCATTGTGTTGAAGAACGTTCTGGACAGTTCGAGCATATGATATGTCCAACCAGATTGCCCAACATGAATTCCATCAAAAATTTATGGTACGTAATCGAAAGGTCAGTCTGTGCACAAAATCCTGCACGGGCGACACTTTCGGTATGATAGAGGGCTATAGAGGCAGCACAGCTGAGTATTTTTGCAAGGAACTTCCAAGGACTTGTTCAGACCATAGCACGTCGAGTTGCTAAACTGCGCCGTGCAAAAGGAGGCTCGACACGATATTACGAGGTATACCGTGACTTTTGTCACCTCAGTGTATGACAAGGCGTGAAAAGCCCTGATGATTCCAAATCGTTATGACCACATCTAAACCTATACCTAAAATCTGCTAATCACTGTGAAGTCCGTGATAGACGGTACATTCCACTGTGCCAATTACTTCGGCTTTTTCTCGTTACATTCACGTGTGAAGCGTGGGAACAGTGATTGTTTAAATACCTTCATAAGTGCTCCAATTAGTCTAATCTTGTCCTCACGATAGTCTTGGGGGAGGTATGTCGGAAATTGTAGTATATTACAGAGTCAGCATTTATAAACGCTTCTTGATGCTTCGCTAATAGACTCCGTCTATCTTCAGGAGTCGGCCAGTTGAGTTCTTTCAAAAACTTTGTGAGGCTATCCCGCGGGTCAGGCAGGCGTGTCACCAAAAACACGGCCCTTCTCGGTATACATTCAGTATCTACTGTTACTCCTCTCTAATAGCCCGCATCTCGTGGTCGTGCGGTAGCGTTCTCGCTTCCCACGCCCGGGTTCCCGGGTTCGCTTCCCGGCGGGGTCAGGGATTTTCTCTGCCTCGTGATGGCTGGGTGTTGTGTGCTGTCCTTAGGTTAGTTAGGTTTAAGTAGTTCTAAGTTCTAGGGGACTTATGACCACAGCAGTTGAGTCCCATAGTGCTCAGAGCCATTTGAACCATTTTTGAATCCTCTCTAGTATGGGTTCCACACACTTGAGTAATATTCTAGGGTGAGTCGCATGAATGATTTTTAAGGAATCTCCCGTGTAGTCTCATCGCATTTCCCCAGAATTATGCCAATAAGCCGGCCGAAGTAGCCGTGCGGTTAAAGGCGCTGCAGTCTGGAACCGCAAGACCGCTACGGTCGCAGGTTCGAGTCCTGCCTCGGGCATGGATGTTTGTGATGTCCTTAGGTTGGTTAGGTTTAACTAGTTCTAAGTTCTAGGGGACTAATAACCTCAGCAGTTGAGTCCCATAGCGCTCAGAGCCATTTTTTTATGCCAATAAACGGAAGTCTACTACTTTCAAAATGGTTCAAATGGCTCTGAGCACTATGCGACTTAACTTCTGAGGTCATCAGTCGCCTAGAACTTAGAACTAATTAAACCTAACTAACCTAAGGACATCACACACATCCATGCCCGAGGCAAGATTCGAACCTGCGACCGTATCGGCAGCTTGGCTCCAGACTGTAGCGCCTAGAACCGCACGGCCACTCCGGCTGGCCTACTACTTTCTTTAGCCACGACTGGACCTACGTGATCGTTCCATTTCATGTCCCTACTAAGTGTTTCACCCAGGTATTTGTGTTAGTTTACAGATTCCAGCTGCGACTCACAGATATTACATTCATAGGATATTATGTTTTTACATTTCTGGACATTTATAGCTAGCTGCTAGTCGTTGAAATACTCTCAAATCTTATCGAAGTCTGACTGAATATTTATGCAGGTTCGTTCAGACTGTACTTCATCGTACATACCAATATCAGGTGTAACATTTCTGAGGTTACTTGTAAAATTGTACGCAAGGTCATTAATACACGAGAGGAACAGCAACGGACCCAACATATTTCTCCGGGACACACCAGAAGTTGTTTCTACATCTGTCGATGACTCATCATCCAAGACAACATGTTGTCCTCTCTATCAAAAGATTCTCGATACATTCCCAAATTTCGCCTCATATTCCATACGATCGCACTTTTGATATCTACATCTACGTGTATACTTTGTTGGTAACACTTAAGTGCCCGGCAGAGGGTTCATGGAACCACCTTCACAATAATTTTCTATTACTCCACTCTCGAAAAGCGTGCCGAAAAAGCGAACACTTATATCTCTCCACGCGAGCTCTGATTTCCTTTATTTTATTACGATGATCGTTTCTCTCTATGTAGGTCAGAGTCAACAACATATATTCGCATTCGGAGGAGAAAGTTGGTTCTTGAAATTTCATGATAAGATCCCGAAAAGAGAAAAGCATTTGTTGCAATGATGATCACACCAAATCCTGTATCATCCTGTGATATTCTCTCCCCTATTTCTAAATAATACAAAAAGTGCTGCTCTTCTCTGAACTTTCTCAATGTACTCCGTTATTTCTGTCATGTAAGAATCCAATATCGCCCAGCCAGTACTGCAAAACAGGAGGTACAACTGTAGTGTAGGCAGTCTCTTTAGTAGATCTGTTGCATATTTTAAGTATTGTGCCAATAAATCGCAGTCTTTGGTTCGCTTTCCCCACAACATTTTCTGTGTGTTCTTTCCAATTTTAGTGGTTCATAATTATAATTCGTATATATTTTGTTGAATTTACAGCCTTTAGACTTGATTGATTTATGGTGTAATCGAAGTTTGACGGATTCCTTTTAGCACTCTTGTTTACGACTTCACACTTTTCGCCGGCCGGAGTGGCCGAGCGGTTCTAGGCGCTTCAGTAGGGAACCGTGCGACCGCTACGGTCGTGGGTTCGAATCCTGCGTCGGGCATGGATGTGTGTGATGTCCTTAGGTTAGTTAGGTTTATGTAGTTCTATGTTCTAGGGGACTGATGATCTCAGATGTTAAGTCCCATAGTGCTCAGAGCCATTTGAACCATTTGAACCAACCACACTTTTCATTGTTTAGGGTCAACTGCCAATTTCCGCACCGTATAGATATCTTTCCTAAATTGTTCGTAAATTGTCTCGATCTTCTGATGACTTTACTAGACGATAAAGGACAGTGTCATTTGCAAACAAGTTAGGACGGCCGCTCAGGTTGTCTTCTAAATCTTTTACATAGACAAGAAACTTCAGAGGGCGTGTAACAGTACATTGGGGAACGTAAGAAATCAATTCTGTTTTACTCGATGACTTTCCATCAATTACTGCGAACTGTGACCTCTCTGACAGGAAATCATGAATCCAGTCGCATAACTGACAAGGTATTTCATAAGTACGCTTGTGAGTTACAGTGCCAAAAGCCTTCTGGAAATCTAGAAGTACGGAATCAGTTTGAAATCCCTTGCCAATAGCACTCAGCTTTTCCTGTGGGCCGGCCGGTGTGGCCGTGCGGCTCTAAGCGCTTCAGCTTGGAACCGCGTGACCGCTACGGTCGCAGGTTCGAATCCTGCCTCGGGCATGGATGTGTGTGATGTCCTTCGGTTAGTTAGGTTTAAGTAGTTCTAAGTTCTAGGGGACTGATGACCACAGCTGTTAAGTCCATAGTGCTCAGAGCCATTTTTTTCCTGTGGGTAAAGAGCTAATAATCGGAGGTGTGGTACTGAGACATAATGCTTTTTGGAAATAAAGAAACACTGCAGCTGCATGACTACCTTTATCATTGTTTTTAGGCTGTCATGTGAAAGAAGTACTGCTTGGGTTCCACATAATCGATGTTTTCGGAATCCGTGCTGGCTGGCATGGGAGGAGGTCGTTCTGTTCGAGATACCTCACTATTTTTGAACTCAGAATATGTTCTAAGATTCTTCAAAAAACCAATGTCAGGCATATTGGACAGAACTTTCGTGGATCGCTTCTGATACCCTTCCTGTCGACAGGAGTGACTAGTGCTTTTCTTCCAACTACTGTGCACGGTTTTTTGTTCGAGGGATCTACGATAGGTTCTAGATAAAGAGGGATTAACTCATCTGCAAATTGGGTATAATCTGATAGGAGTTCCATAGGGCCCTGGGACTTTATTCAATTTAGCTATTTCACCCATCTTTTCAGTGATATGAGAGGTAAATTGGGCCAATACTCCTGTGTTTTTCTTTGTAAAGAATCATTTGGAAACAGAGTCATGCATTTGGCTCTTCTTCGCTACTCTCAATTTCAGTTTCTGTCTTGAGCATGAGTGAATGGACTCTGACTTTGGTGCCACTAACAGCATTTGCATACGACGAGAATCATTTGGAATTTTGTGATAGGTCTTTCGACACATTCTGCTACGGTAGTCATTGAAGGCTTCACGCATTGCTCTCTTAACTGGCAAACTCGTTTCATTTAGTATCTCTTTATCTAAAGCCCTATGCTTTGTTTTATACATGTTATACAGTATTCCCTGTTTCTTCAGGTGGCTGTATGCCATGGAGAATCTCTCCCATCACGAGCTGTTCTACTTGGTACATGTCTACCTTCGACATGGCCAACTATTTTTATAAACTTGAGCCATGGTTCCTCTACGTACTCCTGTCCAGAGCTAAAAATTTCACGTTCCTCGTAGAGATATGACGTTACTGCTTCTGTGACTAGTTTGCTGAACGTATAACTCTTTCTTACTTCTAATATATTTCCATAATGAGTGGTGCTGCGAACTGTCTCTTGATTCCAGAATGGGATTTTCACTCTGCATCGGAGTGTGGGCTGATATGAAGTTTGGAAGGTAGGAGACGAGATACTGGCAGAAGTAAAGCTGTGAGGACCGGGCGTGAGTCGTGCTTCGGTAGCTCAGATGGTGGGGCGCTTGCCCGCGAAGGGCAGGGGTCCCGAGTTCGAGTCTCGGTCGGGCACACAACTCTAATCTGCCAGGAAGTTTCTGTCTCTTGATTAATAAATATCGTGTTGGTCCCCGTTTGGGACGCAGTAGAGCAGTGCTTCTTTGCGACATGTATTCGACAAGTTTTTGGTAGGTTTCTGGAGTTACGAGGCACTAGAGTTCTGCGCACAGGTCACCCATTTCCGTAAATTACAAGCCAGTGGTTTCCACAAGGAGCTGGTGCATGTCTTCCATCAGGTTCACATCAGCCAAATTTGGTGGTCATCACATCAAAGTGAGGTCACTACCAGGTTTTCAAACTACCGTAGCCTGACTCTGGCTTTGGGATGTGGACAGCAGATTCCATCGCTGTTGCGGAGTACATCAAGTGTGAAGGGATGAAGCTCATACACAATAACGGTAAGGTATATGCAAGAGCTGTAGCAACTAGTTTGCATAAATTTTCACTATACATGCAGGGCCGATGGAATTATTGTAATTGAAAACATGCGAGGAAAGACGCACTAACTCTCAACTGTAAAAACGTAGAGATAAGTGTTGCCATCTGTTTCTGGGCACGGGAACTATCAAAATTGACATCGGTATCACCCCTAAATATCCTAATGTGATGTTTGGGGGCGAGACCGATGTCAATTTTGATAGTTCCCGTGCCCAGCAACAGATGGCAACACTTACCTCCAAGATTTTACATTTGAGGGTTAGCCCGTTTCTCCGCGCCTATCGTCAATTGCCCTGCTCCCTAATAAGAAGAAAAACACCTACATTCTTCAGTTTCGTCTGAATAAGCAAGCAGTTCATCAGTGCGTCCAAGAAAAGTGGATGTTGACCTTTAGGCGGCCGTGATATCAGCCCTTTGTAATGTTTTCCACTCAAGTGAAATAATGTTGTTTTCATATGAAGAAGAGCTTATGGAGACAAGCTCAGGACCTTGATCTAACTGATGAGACTGTCAGAATGAAGATTTGAGACCAGTGTAGACCAGACGTGGCTTGAATTCAAAAAATTGTATCGGCAGCAATTGAGAGATTTATACGAAATAAATTAACAAACGGCGGAGCTGATCCTCCTTGGTACACAAAACGGATCAGAACACTGTTGCAGAAACAACGAAATAAACATGCCAAATTTAAACAGATGCAAAATACCCAAGATTGGCCATCTTTTGCAGAAGCTGGAAATTTAGCGTGGACTTCAGTGCGAGATGCTTATAATAGTTTCCACAACGAAACTTTGTCTCGAAACCTGGCAGAAAACCCAAAGGTATTATGGTCGTATGTGAAGTACATTAGCGGCAAGAAACAATCTGCGCCTTCTCTTCGCGATAGCAATGGAGATACTATCTAAGACAGTGCTGCCAAAGCAAAGTTACTAAACACAGCCTTCCTAAATGCCTTCACAAAAGAAGACGAAATAAATATTCCAGAATTCGAATCAAGAACAGCTGCCAACATGAGTAACGTAGAACTAAATATCCTCGGTGTAGTGAAACAACTTAAATCAGTTAATAAAAGCAAGTGTTTTGGCCCAGACTGTATACCAATTAGGTTCCTTTCAGAGTATGCTGATGCATTAGCTCCATACTTAACAATCATATACAACCGTTCGCTCGACGACAGATCCATACCCAAAGACTGGAAAGTTGTACAGGTCACACCAGAATTCAAGAAAGGTAGTAGGAGTAGTCCACTTAATTACAGGGCCATATCATTAAGGTCGATATGCAGCAGGATTTTGGAACATATATTGTGTTCGAACATTATGAATTACTTCGAAGAAAACGGTCTATTGACACACAGTCAACACGGGTTTAGAAAGCATTGTTCCTGTGAACCACAACCAGCTCTTTATTCACATGAAGTGTTGAGTGCTATTGACAAGGGATTTCAGACTGATTCCGTATTTCTGCATTTCCGGAAGGCTTTTGACACTGTACCACACAAGCGGCTCGTAGTGAAATTGCGTGCTTATGGAATATCGTCTCAGTTATTTGACAGGATTTGTGATTTCCCGCCAGAGAGGTCACAGTTCGTAGTAACTGACGGAAAGTCATCGAGTACAACAGAAGTGATTTCTGGCGTATCACAAGGTAGTGTTATAAATGGCTCTGAGCACTATGGGACTTAACATCTATGGTCATCAGTCCTCTAGAACTTAGAACTACTTAAACCTAACTAACCTAAGGACAGCACACAACACCCAGCCATCACGAGGCAGAGAAAATCCCCGATCCCGCCGGGAATCGAACCCGGGAATCCGGGCGTGGGTATCGAGAACGCTACCGCACGACCACGAGATGCGGGCCAGGTAGTGGTATAGGCCCTTTGCTGTTCCTTAACTATATAAACGATTTGGGAGACAATCTGAGCAGCCGTCGTAGGTTGTTTGCAGATGACGCTGTCGTTTATCGACTAATAAAGTCATCAGAAGATCAAAACAAGCTGCAAAACGATTTAGAAAAGATATCTGAATGGTGCGAAAAGTGGCAGTTGACCCTAAATAACGAAAGGTGTGAGGTCATCCACATGAGTGCTAAAAGGAACTAGTTAAACTTCGGTTACACGATAAATCAGTCAAATCTAAAGGCCATAAATTCAACTGAATGCCTAGGAATTACAATTAAGAACAACTTAAATTGGAAGGAACACAAAGAAAATATTGTGGGGAAGGCTAACCAAAGACTGCGTTTTACTGACAGGACACTGAGAAAATGTAACAGCTCTACTAAGGAGACTGCCTACACTACACTTGTCCGTCCTCTTGTAGAATACTGCTGCGCAGTGTGGGGTCCTTACGAGGTAGGATTGACGGAGTACATCGAGAAAGTTCGAAGAAGGACAGCACGTTTTGTATTATCGCTAAATAGAGCTGAGAGTATCACTGAAATGATACTGGATTTGGGGTGGACATCCTTAAAACAAAGGCGTTTTTCGTTGCAGCTAAATCTTCTCACGAAATTTCAATCACCAACTTTCTCCTCCGAATGCAAAAACATTTTGTTGACACCTACCTACAGAGGGAGAAACGATCACCATGATAAAATAAGGGAAATCAGAGCTTTTACGGAAAGATATAGGTGTTCGTTCTTTCCGTGCGCTTTAGGAGATTGGAGAAATAGAGAATTGTGAACGTGGTTCGATGAACACTCTGCCAGGCACTTAAATGTGATTTGTAGAGTGTCGATGTATATGCAGACGTCAGCATATGCACAGCGCTGGAATTTGTGAAATAGAAGTGCTGACTAGGTTGAGATTCATGCACAAGCTCCTTATAACGAAACTCTCAGTTGTTTGAGTGGTTTGTGGACACCTGGCTACAGAACGATGGAATTGCATGAACAAATGTACCGAACAGACAAATGCTGTTGAAGTGTGGCACAACAAATTAAATAATATTATTGGATACCTTCACCCTAGAATCAACTATTTGCTGGAAAGCCTGAAGAAGGAAGCGTAGCTCAAAAAATGGTTCAAATGGTTCAGCACTATGGGACTTAACTGCAGTGGACATCAGTCCCGTAGAGCTTAGAACTAATTAAACCTAACTAAACTAAGGACATCACACACATCCATTCCCGAGGCAGGATTCGAACCTGCGACCGTAGCGGTCGCGCGGTTCCAGACTGTAGCGCCTAGAACCGCTCGGCCACTCCGGCCGGCCGAAGCGGAGCTCACAAACTGCATATACATTAAGTTAGAAACTAATCTTTAAGGAAAGAAGAGGAAGAATATATATTTGAACCTGGAAGACAGGATGGAGTGCTGCAAAAAAATTATGAAAAGACTGGCGATGTCCTGATTGAAAGCCATTGCTAAAGAAACATTATCAGCATTAATTTCAACTTATATTAATAAATGATTGTAATGCAGTTCTAGCATAAAAATGGTGAATCCTATGGAAGAAAAATTCCTCACTGACACTGGTGCTTTCCCAGATCATGTAAAGAGTTTTAAAAATAAATGCAACACAGTGTTTACAAAAAATTAGATTATTTTCCTGGTTACCTTAAATACAGTCTATGCTTGAAATGGTCTATTCTTTAACCATTTTGTGAAGTTTACTCTTATGTCCATAATAATTATTATATGACTGTGTAAAGTTTGTTGGTGTCTGCTTAATTACAGGTGTACTTGTTCCTAGTATTCTGTGTTACATAAATCGAGAGAACTGAGACCACCACTGAACTGCTACCAAAAAAATACATAGTGGTGTTTAACTTGGAAAAGGCAAAGTGTTCAAATAATAGTCCGTGTTTTCTAGTACATACATGAAGAAGCTGGAAGCATTGTTTGGCCTAAGAATATACCTGAAATAACAGTATTTGTTTCCATGCATGTTTTCATACTATACGCTTAATACATGACAAAAACCTTCTTCCATAGACAGAATTTTTTGGAAAGTGTTTTAATACTACATTCTTAAGCAGCATTAAATATGTACAGTAATATTTATATCCATCACTTCAGAATGAGTCTAATAAATGATTTTCTAAGATACTGCTTTCATTTTAATTATTAAAACAAATCACAGCAATATTTCGCGTAGCGAGTCAGAAAACTGCTTCCACTTGGAACAGCACGTCACATTTAATCAACAACTTGTAGTCTGTAAAATGCACGCCACTCTCATGAAATTATCGCAAATGATTAAGGAATCTGTGCATCATGATGCAGCAACATTTAGTTACGTGCAGAACAAAATCGAAATCTGTATGTACTTAAAAGACTTTATCCGTCTTTGTTTGTACATGGTGTGGCAGAAACGATGACTTGTTTCAAGATGCGCTTCATTGTTGAGCACGGCCGTTAGCTAACAAAGGTGGTGTCCGCACATTCCCGCCAACCCTTGGTTTCTTCGTATCTCCGCGTCCGCATTTCCCCGGCATTCTTTAAAGCTGCGTTTTTGTAATGAAAAGTCTCTCTAAAGAAACATGGTAGCGATTCGTGACGTCAGCAGTCCTGAGAATTTTGTTCTCGAGCCAGCTGGATACGCAGAGCCAGCCCTACAAAGCGAACGAAACGAATGTCCGCAAGATGCTGGAGGGAGCAATAGAAAGGGAAGGCAGCCAAAGGGGGAACAGCGCGAATTTGTATCCGCCGTCGCCGGTCTTGCTGCTCTCCCTCGTTCCAATGTTCCCTTCCCCCAAACCGCCACGCTCTCCCCCACCATCGTCTTGGTGCTGGTAGAGCCACTCTTTCCTTCCGAGAGAGGCGTTAATAATAAACGCGCTTAAGCGTAATAAGTCCGTTCTGGGGCGTAACAATGGCTTGGCGAGAGGCCGGCCGGGGAATTATTCAGCCGCTTCTTTTGTTTCCCGCTGCCAGCCCACAAAGCCCGGCAGCCGCCGCGCAGATGGCGCGCGGGTATAGGGGCTATCTGCGCGCGCCACTCGCGCTGCTCGCCTGTCGGAAGTGCTGCCGACAGAGACACCTGCCGGCGCGGCGGCAAACCGCGCCCAGTCACGTGACTGACGGGCCCGCAGCGATAAGCGGCCCCGCGTTAATGAACTGCTCGCTAGGCGCCGCGCCGGGCAGCCGAAAAAGAGCTGAGAAGCGCGAGAGGCGGCGGGGAGGGGGTGACACGTTTGTCGCGCGTCGCCGTTTCCATTTGCGTCGCAAATATAATTCACGACGAGCTCGAATTTTCTTTTCGCTTTGGAGCGCTAACCAGATCTCGTCTATTTTGTTTGCCCGAGGGGTGAGGAAATTAACACGCGGAATTCTCGTCTTCGCAATACGCGATGTAAATTGAATATTTCCATTAACACTTTTAACAGTTTTTGTGTTGCGAGCAGGATCTTACAGAAACACATAAATTCCCTAGTAATTATTTGCGCGGTGCTTTGAGAAGAATAGTACGCTAACGCTCCAGTAGCAGTGCAAGTTCTGTATAACATGTTATAATTTAGCCCTTACGCTCTGTATACACGTGAGAGCCTTACACGCTCTGAAAGCTTTTGCGAGAAATACGTGTCGTGTAAACAGACTACCAGTCTTGCTTGAGAGATTAAGGTCACCATCTGCAGTATCGCCGACAGAACCGACTGTGGTCCTTTAGTGAAGAGCCGAATGGAGGGTCTGAATCAAAGGCTCAGGCGGTCCTGTGACCGTGTAGGCTGCAGATTCCTTGACTTGCGCCATCGGGTGGTGAGTTTCCGGATTCCGCTTAATAGGTCAGGAGTCCATTACACAAAGCCGGAAATAAGTTCAGCAGAATTTTTTTCAAACGATCTAACAGTGTTCAGAAAGGATAGATTAAATATAATTGGTGATGGGGTATTTATTGCTGTCAGAAGTAGTTTGCCTTGTAGTGAAATCGAAGTAGATAGTTCATGAGAAATAGTATGGGTAGAGACTATACTTGACAATCAGACTAAACTATTAATTGGGTCATTTTTACCGACCCCCGACTCAGAAGATATAGTGGCTGAACAGTTCAAAGAAAACTTGAGTCTCATTTCAAGTAGATACCCCACTCAGACAATTACAGTCAGTGGTGACTTCAATCTACCCTCGATACGCTGGAAAATTTACACGTTTAAAGCCGGCGGCAGGCATAAAACGTCATCCGAAAATGTACTGAATGCTTTCTCGGAAAATTATTCATGAGCCCGATCGAAGCGTAAATGGTTACGAAAGCATACTTGGCCTCTTAGCAACAAATAATCCTGGACAAGCAGTGAGTATCGCGACGAATACAGGGATTAGCGACCACAAGGTAGTAGCTACGAGGCCGAATACCGTAAGTCCTTCAACCATCAAAAAGAAACGCAAAGTATATCTATTTAAAAAAAAGCTGATAAAATGCTCTAAACACCGTTTTAAGAGACAGTCTTCACTCCTTCCGATCTGGTGATGTAAGCGTAGAAAAGTTGTGGAATGATTTCAAGGAGATAGTATCGACAGCAGTTGAGAGATATGTACCACATAAATTAATAACTGATGGTACTGACCCCCCATGGTACACAAAACGGGTCAGATCGCTGTTGCAGAAGCAGCGAAAAAAGCATGCCAAATTTAAAAGAACGCAAAATCCCCAAGACTGGCAAAGTTTTGCAGAAGTTCGAAATAATAGCGCGTACTTCAGTGAGAGATGCTTTCAATAACTTCCACAACAAAACTCTTTATCGATACCTGGCAGAAAACCCAGAGAGATTCTGGTCATACATAAGCACACCAGTGGCAAGACGCAATCAATACCTTTACTGCGCGATAACAACGGTTAAGTCACTGATGACATTGCCACTAAAGCAGAGGTATTAAACACGATTTTCCGAAACTCCTTCAGCAAAGAAGATGAAGTAAATATTCCTGAATTCCAATCAAGAACAACTGCGAATCAGAAACATAGATATCCTCGGTGTAGCAAAGCAGCTTAAATCACTTAGTAAAGGCAAGGCCTCCGGTCCAGATTATACACGAGTCAGGTTCCTTTCAGAGTATGCTGATGCGATAGCTCCATATTTAGTAGTTATATACAACCGCTCGCTCACAGAAAGTTCCGTACCTAAAGACCGGAAAATTGCTCAAGTCACACCAATACCCAAAAAGGGAAATGGAGTACTCCGCTTATTACAGGCCCTTGTCACTAACATCGATTTGCGGTTGGGTTTTGGAACGTATACTGTATTCGAACATTATGAATTACCTCGTAGGAAACGCTTGATTGACACATAGTGAGCACGGATTCAGGAAACATCGTTCTTGTGAAACACAACTAGCTCTTTATACTCATGAAGTAATGAGTACTATCGACAGGGGATGTCAAATTGATTCCATATTTTTAGATTTCCACAAGGCTTTCGACATGATTCCTCACAAGCGCCTTCTAACCAAACTGCGTGCCTATGGAATATCGCCTCAGATGTGCGACTGGATTCGTGATTTGCTGTCAGAAAGGTCACAGTTCGTAGTAACAGACGGAAAGTGATCGAGAAAACAGAAGTAATATCCGGCGTTCCCCAAGGAAGTGTTATAGGCCCTCTATTGTTCCTGATATGTATTAACAACATAGGAGAGGAGGTGCAATTGACCCTGAATAAGGAAAAATGTGACGTTATTCACATGAGTACTAAAAGGAATGCGCTAAATTTCGATTACGCGATAAGTCACACAAATCTGAAGTCTGTAAATTCAACTAAATACTTAGGGATTACAATTACAAGTAACGTTAATTGGAACGATTACATAGATAATGTTATGGGTGGAGCGATTCATTGGCAGAACACTTAGAAGGTGCAACATATCTGCTAAAGAGACTGCTTACACCACACATGTCCGCCCTATTCTGGAGTATTGCTGTGGTGTGTGGGATCCGCATCAGATGGGTCTGACGGATGACATCGAAAAAGTTCAAAGAAGGGCTGCTCGCTCCGTTCGAGACTGGAACGGTATAGAGACAATTTGAAGGTGGTTCATTGAACACTCTGCCAGACACTTTATTCCGAATAGCAGAGTAGTCACGTAGATGTAGATGTAGATGTAGAGAGTCAGTGACCGAGAGTGGGGCAATATCGCCGATAGTTGCGCTCTGAGAGTTCAGTCATCTCGTGTAGACGGTAACCTCTATCGCTCGAGAGCTGCTCGTCTTAGCTCTCAGGCAAGAAAAACTATACTGGCATTGTCGGGAGAGCACAGAGTACTCGGAGAGTACTGAATGGCTATATTCGTGCTACATTTCACAGTTGGTGCCCCACCACGTCTTGTCAACATGTCTTGCGGTACTCATACATTGATTAAATAAAAGTACCCACGACACTGCGTCTTTTGAGCCATTATATGTAGCGGTGGCATGTTACTGAGTGAAGAAATCGCCCTTTTAACCACCTAAACGAAGGGCATGAGCAGTTAGCCTTTTTCGAAAGTTCTAGACTTTAATAATGCTACGCAGCAAATAACATATGAAAACATCTCACATACATATTGCATGGAGTTAACAAACGAAAAACCGAGCGAGGTGGCGCAGTGGTTAGCACTTTGGACTCGAATTTGGGAGGACGAAGGCTCAATCCCGCGTCCCGTCATCCTGATTTAGGTTTTCTGTGCTTTCCCTAAATCGCTCCAGGCAAACGCCGGGCTGGTTCCTATGAAAGGGCACGGCCGACTTCCCTCCCTAATACGATGAGACCGATAACCTCGCTGTTTGGTCTCCTCCCCCAAACAACCCCAACAAACCAAAATAAAAAAAAAAAAATTGTCGCTGACGAGAAGCGATCCCAAGTTAATTAGAAGATATGAATAACGGAACAGCGTACTAGGCACTGCACCACAGCACCGCTGCAACGAGCAGCTGTGTAAACGTGTACCGGCATTGCCCGGACAGTTGCGACTGCTGTCGCGATGCATGCGCACTGTCAGTTAATTTCAGCTATGTGTCGGCAAAAAAAGTAATCAAGAAAGCTGCCAAGAGGTGGACAACGGACGAAGCTGTGCATTTAATTAGTTGGTACGAGGAAAGGTCAATGTTACGTAGTGTGCGCTTACTGGACAACAAGAATTGATATAACAACCAATGTTTGCAATGTTTGTTGGCTGGAATGGCTGCAGTTTTTAACACCTCCACAGAAGACATTTACCACAATATCCACAATTCAAGGAATCAGGCAAAGTAGTTTTATAACATGGGTTAATAAACATAGAGAAACAAGTGAAGTTCGTAATCGTTTTGGAACACGGAAAATTGCCATTTAACTTCAAGTAACACAGCTTGATCTATAATTTTGTATGACATAGTATTTATTTATTATATAATTACATTGGGTTTTGCACAACTGACCTTCAGAAATTTATGAGTGTTCCTTTAAGTCAATATAAGTAAAAAAATAAATGTATGGCTGGAAATTCTTCATTTATCAGATCGCCGCCCTATTTCAGTTTTGACCGTCTAGAGGTATGAAGATGAAATTATTGTAATGTTAGGTATCGTAATTCTTACTTTACTCAACTTGAAAGAGAAACGTAACTAATGCTACAAATATTAGTGTCACAAGCAGTCCGTCTTTGATACTAATGGATTTACGCATAACAGTACTTCTCTAGACTGGTCAATTTTGGGTCCAATTGTATAGAATAGTACTTCCATCTCCATCGATGTCATTCTTGTAAAATTTCGATGTTGTGTATTTTCCATCCCAAGATTCATTCATGCTCTAAAATCATCCCTCCGCCTAATCAGCCTCGTGTCCAACAGGAACATAGTCGTCTGTGTTTTTTCTTTGCCACTAAAAGTATTAAAAGTGCAGTCTGCAACCCGACGCTCCTCCAACTCAAACTCTTCCTTCAGGCACAGTACTGCTACAGAAAAATCTCGCAGAGAGGGATCTCTCAGCACTCACTGACACTCTCACCCACCTATTTTCAAACACTTCCGACATCAGCTCTCGGAAGACTCTCAGACACTTCCAGAAATTACTCGCAAGGAACTTTGAGGCATTAGCTAGCAGCGAAAATAACGCCCATAATGTAAACAAATGTGGGAGTACTATCTCAGAGTACCAAACTGCCTGAGAGCTAAAACCTCTCACGTGTGTCCCAGCCCATTTAGCCCTTTATCACCGTGGAAACTGCTGGAGATGATGTGAATAGTTTTTATCCTCATCATCAGACGATGTCTTTTTTATATCTTTCTCTGTCCCTCGCCATCTTTTCCATGTTATTGTAGCTGCTGGAGTTCATTAGATTGATAGTACTTCGTAATATGTTCTGGGCCTGCTTTTTTTTTCACCAGGATTATTCCTCCTAAGATGTTTATCGATCTGTCATCCCGAATTACATGTCCAACTAATATAATTTTTCTTCTCTGTATCATGTTAATCAGATTCTTTGCTCCTTAATTAATTTTAGTATTTGTTCATGAAATTTCCTTCAGTCCAAGGTATTTTTGTGGCTCTTCTCCCTATGCACATCTCTATTGCTCCAGTTCATTTCTTGTTCCACCAGCCTCCATCCTTTACAACCATTGCTTAAAATGCTCCAAATGAATGTTTTGAAGAATTTCCTTCTCCCGCACTCAGCACCAGAGTTAACTGACATTCAAGAAATGTTGGAAATAACGAAGGCAGGAATGAACAGTACACACTCAATTGAATTCTAGAATGCTGTCCGTAATCTCCTTATGCTGTTCCTAAGTGGTTGCCACATTTGTCGACTAGTGTGGAAAGAATATTTTCAGAAATAATCAGAATCATAACCAAAGAAAGATGTTAAACTTTAGAAGGGTAAGCGGATATCAACATTTAAAAGCAATACGAGATTTGCGTCCTGCTACGATTTCGTACCTGTCACGGAGTTTCAACGTCTGACATATATTTACATCTACAAAGAAGTCGCGAAGGAAGAGTTCTGGACTGGCGAAGGAACATTGTGTACTTTTCTCTTGACACTCACTATTAGTTAACAATAAATATATCATTTTTAATAGCAATATCTTCCGAAATTTTTAGGGTATATTTCGAAATTGTGAAGCTTCTTCTCCAAAAAAAAAAAAAAAAAAAAAAAAAAAAATCTTTCAACATACTTTGCATCACCGACACCAGTGCTTGCAATGAAATTGGTATTTAAACACGAATTCATTGGAGAAGGACTACGTCACAGGACTTCATAGCCTGTATTCATTTTGTAAGAGGTACTTACTCAGGAAGGTTACTCACAAATTTACTCTCGTTTGGTTTTCTTCTCATCTGAACTCTGTTGTACTATTGGATATGTAAGGAACAGGTTGTGTATGTTTAGATTGAGTCAGTGGTCTAGGAAAATATAGCTCCAGCGACTTTTCCACTGACCTAGCATATTTATGGCAGAGGCGCACAAGAAAATAGTTAACCTCCTTGTTAAGTTCAGCCGTTCACAAAAAAAAGGTACAAGTCGCGGCTTATCTTTGGGGTTTGAATCCTCCATCTGTTGCAGAATTAAGTATTCTTTCATACGCTAAAAGTATCCTATCAATCTGCCACTTCTTCTGCTACGTGTCTGCGGCAAGCTTTCCTCTTCATAAATACTATCTTTTCGTTTCGTATTTAATTTGTGCGCGTAATTTTTAATATACTTCCGTAGCACTGCATTGGGAATGGTAGCATTTTAATTTTACAGATTTTTAAATTGTCTATATCACGATCTCATCCACTCGTAACTTCGTTTTACATCCAGAATAGTTGCATTGACAGCGAAACGCAGTAAGCCCACCTTAGCTACCCTTGTCATGTAATACAATATACGTCCCATTTTCAGTTCTAAGTAATCAAACACGTAATTTTACTTCTCGCAATTCTTCCCTTTCATCAATTTGCTTATACCATCAGCTTCGTATATAATTTATTCAGTCGTTTATCTTCTGAGAATGTCTATGACTTGCAACAAACTAAAATTATACAGGTACACAATAATTTTTCATTGTAGTGAAGAATAGACATCAGAGCTACAGTATCAGGATGGTAGTAGATTCAGAATCGAAGGAGGAATCACACACGGACATTGCATGCCCGGAAATCTATTCTATTCTCAGAGATCCTAGAGTACGTTTTAATTGCTTTGAAGTATAAATGAAACATATATTGATGAACCAAAATTTTATGACTGCTGTCCGCACCTGGTGAGGTTGCGAGCGTGTGAAGCAGTAAGAAAAGTATATAAACGGAGAAGAGACGAATAGGGAATCATGTTAATGAAGATACGGACCGCAAATGGAGAAATCCACCGGCATAATCAGCTTTGACAAACAACTGATTGTAATGGTGGCCCTTCGCCTGGGAATGAGCATCTCGCCCACAGGCGGAGCATGTGGTACGTTCCGTTCTCTACTCGTGACCATCTGTGGGAAGTGCCTGAAGGAAGATGAAACCACGAGTAGGCGACAACGTGTTGTACGTTCACGCCTCACATGGAGGTCGAAGGCTTGTCGCCTCTGTAAAGCAAGACAGGCGGCGATCTAAGGTAGACCTGAAGGCAGAATACAATGCCGTTGCAGGCACAAGTCTTTTGGAGGACACCGTTTAGCGCACGTTTTTGGACTTGCGACTGTGCAGCAGGTGACTACTCGTTTGCATGTTGATCAACGACATCATAAGTTAATTATTATCCAGATTAGATGGCTAATCAATGGAAACTTGTTGATAGTCGAATGAATCACAATTCTTGATAAACTAAATTGATGATCTTGTTGCATACACCGTCATACAGGCCACTCGAAGCATATACGACGCCACGGACGCCTCCGGGTGGGGGCTGTATTCCGCTACCTGTGCTTCTTCGGGATTTGTGTTGATGATGGAAAGCACTAGACAGTTGTGGTCTGCGTGAACGTTGATCTGGACCAACTCTATCAGCTAGATGACGATGGCATTTTCCAACAAGATAACCGTCGGTGCCACAAGGTCAGAATCATGCAACAGTGGTTTTGAAGAGTGCCAGATAGCGAACTAAAATTGATGTCTTGGCCACCAGATTCGCCTGGTTTGAACACTGTTGAGTACGTCTGGCAACTCCGCGCTCAAAAACCAACGGCGTGACTTGTGCGTAGAAATCTGGTACAGCGTTTCTCCATTAACCTGCCAAAGACTAGTCGAATCCGTATCTCACAGAACGCTGCTGTGTTGCGTTCCAAAGGTGGACCGACACTCTACTAAGCAAGCTGCAACTCATCAACATATATATATACACTATATGATCGAAAGTCTCCGGACACCTGGCTGAAAATGATTGCAAGTTCGGGGCGCTCTCCATCGGTAATACTGGAAGTCAATATGGCGTTGGCCCACCTTTAGCTTCGAAGACAGCTTCCACTCTCGCAGGCATACGTTCAGACAGGTTCTGGAAGGTATCTTGAGGGAATGACAGCTCATTCTTCACGGAGTGCTGTACTCAGAAGAGGAATCGATGTCCGTCGGTGAGGCCTGGCACGAAGTCGGCGTTCCAAAACATCCTAAAGGTGTTCTATACGATTCAGGTCAGGACACTCTGCAGGCCAGTCCATTACAGGGATGTTATTGTCGTCTATCCATTACGCCACAGTCCGTGTACTATGAACAGGTACTCGATCATGTTGAAAGATGCAATCGCCATCCCCAAATCGCCTTTCAACAGTGGGAAGCAAGAAGGTGCTTAAAAGATCAATGAAGGCCTGTGCTGCGGTAGTGACACGCAAAACAAGAAGGGGTGCAAGACCCCTCCATGAAAAACACGACCAAACCATAGCACCACCGCCTCCGAATTTTACGGTTGGAACTAC
This sequence comes from Schistocerca serialis cubense, assembly GCF_023864345.2. Classification (NCBI taxonomy): domain Eukaryota; kingdom Metazoa; phylum Arthropoda; class Insecta; order Orthoptera; family Acrididae; genus Schistocerca; species Schistocerca serialis. The sequence continues at coordinate 913,535,497 of NC_064641.1, read as the reverse complement.
ACACGCTGGCAGATGACGTTCACCGGGCATTCGCCATACCCACACCCTGCCATCGGATCGCCACATTGTGTATCGTGATTCGTCACTGCACATAACGTTTTTCCACTGTTCAATAGTCCAATGTTTACGATCTTTACATCAAGAAGGCGACGTTTGGCATTTACCGGCGTGATTTGTGGCTTATGAGCATCCGCTCGACCATGAAATCCAAGTTTTATCATCTCCCGCTTAACTGTCATAGTACTTGCAGTGGATCCTGATGCAGTTTGGAAGTCCTGTGTGGTGGTTTGGATAGATGATTGCCTATTGCACATTACGACCCTCTTCAACGGTCTCTATCAGTCAACAGACGAGGTCAGCCGGTACGCTTTTGTGCTGTACGTGTCCCTTCACATTTCCACTTCTCTATGACATCGGAAATAGTGGACCTAGGTATGTTTACGAGTGTGGAAATCTCGCTTGCAGACGTATGCCTCAAATGACCACGTTCGAAGTCCGCGAGCTCCGCGGAGCTCCCCATTCTGCTCTTTCACGATGTCTACTGACTACTGAGGTCGCTATAGGTGGCAGCATAATGCACTTAATATGAAAAACGTATGTTTTTGTGGGTGTCCTGTTACTTTTGATTATATAGAGTACTTGCACCGTGGCGGCAATATACACCAACAGTCCCTGCAGCGTAAACCAAGTCCTGACATTTGGGAATGCGGTACGAAGCGCTACGGACTACAAAATCAAAATGATATAGCACGAGCAACAATTAGGCGTTTCCATAGTAACATTCAGAAACTCGCCACACCTGATGACTTGAGACAGGCACGCAAGAGAGGCAGTGGCGCCCTGAACACTGCATCTGAACTGCATTCATATTACTTCTCGTGTATGGGATTTCGCCTAAGGTAATAACAAAAAGAAAAATTTTCAAATGTGTGAAATCTTATGGGACTTAACTGCTAAGGTCATCAGTCCCTAAGCGTACACACTACTTAACCTAAATTATCCTAAGGACAAACACACACAGCCATGCCCAAGGGAGGACTCGAACCTCCGCCGGGACCAGCCGCACAGTCCATGACTGCAAAACATCAATTGTAAATTAATTAAAGTATTTAATTTTGCATACGAAGTTGCCGGTGTAAGCTTTATCATCCCCTCCGGAAAATTTATCTGCAGTCCCAAATTTTCCGTTGCCTTTGCTTTTCGTGCCTTGTATGAAATTATTAATAAATACAATGTATCGAATATTATTTCAGTTTATTTGCAGTGTAAGAAACGTGTAAATTAAAAATAGAATAATCTCCAACACACAAGGGCTCGACCATATGATCATTGGATTAGCGCTTTTCCGCTGTATCAACTGATGCTTGGAAGCTACGCAAACATAAATGGCTCATACCCTGCCCGAACCACATCAGAAATGCCCATTATTCCAAACTTTTGCCCATCTGGAGCTCCCACTCCTGTCCATTTCGTTACTGGCCAAGGCCTGCATGTACCATAAATTTAAAGAAAATCGGTGATGTCGACTAGGCGTGGTCTCCTTGTGACGTCGACACGGTACAGTGCCAGTCTTCCTCCCAATGCAGAACTGTCATCAGTACTAGAAAAGAACGCGCCCAGACACAGAATGTGAATGGCGGAAGCACGTTCAAACAAGGAACAACTCGGGACTTCGAAACATGCGTCCCAAAGACGCGTAAGGCAGTGGACATGCAAAGAGCTTATTTCTATCAAGTTGAGTATAGTAGAGATACGCAGAGTATTGCGAAGATATCTTGTATACATGGAAGAACCCTGGAGATACTAAAAGGTATCAGATAGATTATATAATGGTAAGACAGAGATTTAGGAACCAGGTTTTAAATTGTAAGACATTTCCAGGGGCAGATGTGGACTCTGACCACAATCTATTGGTTATGACCTGTAGATTAAAACTGAAGAAACTGCAAAAAGGTGGGAATTTAAGGAGATGGGACCTGGATAAACTAAAAGAACCAGAGGTTGTACAGAGATTCAGGGAGAGCATAAGGGAGCAATTGACAGGAATGGGGGAAATAAATACAGTAGAAGAAGAATGGGTAGCTTTGAGGGATGAAGTAGTGAAGGCAGCAGAGGATCAAGTAGGTAAAAAGACGAGGGCTAGTAGAAATCCTTGGGTAACAGAAGAAATATTGAATTTAATTGATGAAAGGAGAAAATATAAAAATGCAGTAAGTGAAACAGGCAAAAAGGAATACAAACGTCTCAAAAATGAGATCGACAGGAAGTGCAAAATGGCTAAGCAGGGATGGCTAGAGGACAAATGTAAGGATGTAGAGGCCTATCTCACTAGGGGTAAGATAGATACCGCCTACAGGAAAATTAGAGAGACCTTTGGAGATAAGAGAACGACTTGTATGAATATCAAGAGCTCAGATGGAAACCCAGTTCTAAGCAAAGAAGGGAAAGCAGAAAGGTGGAAGGAGTATATAGAGGGTCTATACAAGGGCGATGTACTTGAGGACAATATTATGGAAATGGAAGAGGATGTAGATGAAGATGAAATGGGAGATATGATATTGCGCGAAGAGTTTGACAGAGCACTGAAAGACCTGAGTCGAAAGAAGGCCCCCGGAGTAGACAATATTCCATTGGAACTACTGACGGCCGTGGGAGAGCCAGTCCTGACAAAACTCTACCATCTGGTGAGCAAGATGTATGAAACAGGCGAAATACCCTCAGACTTCAAGAAGAATATAATAATTCCAATCCCAAAGAAAGTAGGTGTTGACAGATGTGAAAATTACCGAACTATCAGCTTAATAAGTCACAGCTGTAAAATACTAACACGAATTCTTTACAGACGAATGGAAAAACTAGTAGAAGCCAACCTCGGGGAAGATCAGTTTGGATTCCGTAGAAACACTGGAACACGTGAGGCAATACTGACCTTACGACTTATCTTAGAAGAAAGATTAAGGAAAGGCAAACCTACGTTTCTAGCATTTGTAGACTTAGAGAAAGCTTTTGACAATGTTGACTGGAATACTCTCTTTCAAATTCTAAAGGTGGCAGGGGTAAATTACAGGGAGCGAAAGGCTATTTACAATTTGTACAGAAACCAGATGGCAGTTATAAGAGTCGAGGGACATGAAAGGGAAGCAGTGGTTGGGAAGGGAGTAAGACAGGGTTGTAGCCTCTCCCCGATGTTGTTCAATCTGTATATTGAGCAAGCAGTAAAGGAAACAAAAGAAAAATTCGGAGTAGGTATTAAAATTCATGGAGAAGAAATAAAAACTTTGAGGTTCGCCGATGACATTGTAATTCTGTCAGAGACAGCAAAGGACTTGGAAGAGCAGTTGAATGGAATGGACAGTGTCTTGAAAGGAGGATATAAGATGAACATCAACAAAAGCAAAACAAGGATAATGGAATGTAGTCTAATTAAGTCGGGTGATGCTGAGGGAATTAGATTAGGAAATGAGGCACTTAAAGTAGTAAAGGGGTTTTGCTATTTGGGGAGCAAAGTAACTGATGATGGTCGAAGTAGAGAGGATATAAAATGTAGGCTGGCAATGGCAAGGAAAGCGTTTCTGAAGAAGAGAAATTTGTTAACATCCAGTATTGATTTAAGTGTCAGGAAGTCATTTCTGAAAGTATTCGTATGGAGTGTAGCCATGTATGGAAGTGAAACATGGACGATAAATAGTTTGGACAAGAAGAGAATAGAAGCTTTCGAAATGTGGTGCTACAGAAGAATGCTGAAGATTAGATGGGTAGATCACATAACTAATGAGGAAGTATTGAATAGGATTGGGGAGAAGAGAAGTTTGTGGCACAACTTGACCAGAAGAAGGGATCGGTTGGTAGGACATGTTCTGAGGCATCAAGGGATCACCAGTTTAGTATTGGAGGGCAGCGTGGAGGGTAAAAATCGTAGAGGGAGACCAAGAGATGAATACACTAAGCAGATTCAGAAGGATGTAGGTTGCAGTAGGTACTGGGAGATGAAAAAGCTTGCACAGGATAGAGTAGCATGGAGAGCTGCATCAAACCAGTCTCAGGACTGAAGACCACAACAACAACAACATCTTCCGCGTTCAACTAACAGCAAAATATAAGTGGTTAATAATGTATTGCCGAATGAGCAGGCGAATTTCAAAGCCACGGGATCCGTTTATACGTTCTTACATACAAGTCGATCGAAGAAATGAACAGGATGAAAGCAAAAGAAAAATAGTCAAAGAAGTTCTATCAAAAGTTTCTGTGAAATGGTCTGTCGAAAAATAAGAAATAAAATAGACTAAAGAAATTTTTGACGCACTGCATTTGCTGTACACGATTTCAAGCATCTTTCAGAGGTGCGTCAAATGTTCCTCTATTCTGTTTTATTTCTTACTGTTAGGTAGATCATTTCACAAAACATTTTACCGTTTGGTTCAATTTTTTCTATTTTCACCTTTTTCCTAGAGATCATGAAGTATAAAATATTGAAATGTCTTTTGGTATCGCGTTGAGTACATAGATCAAGAAAAAGCATAGAAGTTTGAATTTGTGCTGTAATTTTATTTTTAATTTATTTTTTCAATATGAAAGAAAGAATTCAAGAATTTTTATACCAGTGCAATTTATTATACACAAAATTGGTAGGCCTGGAAGAGATGATCTTTTTACAAACATAGCAGCAGTTGTTTCTCAATTATCATGATTTTATTCGAGGCCTTTTTTTCCACAACTAAACCTCATGCTGATCAATTCGATAGCGAAATTTTGCTATAAAAGTTCGGACAAAAAACCATTGTATAATTTTTCCTCAAATTATTAAGTAGATTTTTCTTAGTTACCCTGATTACTTTCAAGCGATTTGATCCTTCTTTGCAAGACTAGACCTCACGATGGCCAGATTGATAACCCATTTGTACGTTTGCCATTCTTCGTTTGGCTACGAAAATTAGGACGAAAACCCATTATGTAATTTATAGGGAACACCGGTTTTGCCCCACTCTAACATTTGAGCAATGAAGAGTAAAAAGACGGGGAGTACATGTAACAAGCAGGATTTTCAGAACTAATCTTCCGACTGGTCTGAAATGAAAGCGTTACAGTTTATGTGTATTACCAGTTTTAATCACGGGAGTGACATTTTGTCTTTCAGTGCGGAAATCATTTAAAATCTGAAACGTTGCTGAGTGAGTAATGAGGAGATGCTTATCGTGAGTCACTGGAAAAGACAAGAAAACAGACAAATGGATGACGTAAAAGACTGGAGTAGTAGAGGTATTTGTGACGTGACACACGTAACTATGCAGGAGAAGTGGGTGAGGGAACTAGCTAGGTGAAAGAACGTTAGCTGGACCAGGGAAATTCTTTGATGGACTCGAAATGACCAGTCGCTAGTCGCGTGGTACCGACGAGATTTTGTATGGCGTCAAATATGGTCCTCCGGAACCCGCCATTTCTGTATCTGCAAAGCCGTGCGATCCTGACCCAAGTAAGCAGAGGTGTTTCTAAGGTACCAAAGTCAGAGTGGCAAAAATGTTGCTTGCATTGCGAATAGTGTTTCAGCATTATATATGATAATTCTGAGTGAAAATAAAACGAATTGTACAAAAAACTGTTTTAATTTCGATTTCTTGTAAACACTAAAAAAGGGCTCTCATATGTGTTTGTCCCCAGAAGTTCTGTCAGTTTTCTCACGCAGATTCTCACAACAGTTACTCTGAATGAAACTGGACTGTAACTGAACTTAGATAAAACACAATACACGCAATTGAGTACTGCACAGGGCCTGGTAACATCATTAGGAGTAAGGCATGAAAATAAAACAATAAATGGAAGTCATATGTTACATAACTTCTTAGAGTTCTAAGTTCTGCAACTTTTGCGTTAGGCATAATATCATGTTTTGGATCAAAATATACAAAAGTTGACATATTTTTCCAAATTTTGTTAATTATTGGCTTATAGCATAATAATCGGGAGTAACTTGACATTGAGCATAAATGTGTCTGTGTCGCTGAAGCATATAATAAAAGTATACGTAGGTCCATTCTAGAACCATCTGCAGACAGTTCTTTAAACAGTTGGACTTCGTGATGACAGTCTCACAGTACATCTACTTCTTATGAAATTTGTTAATATCGATCAATACGGTTAACATGAGTAACATTCATAGATGTACTAGGAGGAAAAATGAAATCATTATTCATCACTCAGGCGTAGAGCAGTACAAAAATGAATGAGGTATTCAGTCATAAAGAAATCTATGATACCTACTCAGTGATGTACTTAATCCTTACATACATAAAACAGGTTGTATGTATTTATGTTTATGTGTACATTGTATATGTGTATGTCTAGGATCTCCTTTTAAACCAGCGGATCTATTTCAGCAAAATTTAATACACATTTTGCTTGCTATATGAGAATCGGCACTGTAGGAACCACAACCTGCTAGTTAGCACAGGAAGGAAATACAGGCAAGGATTTTTCAACTAATGATATCCAGACTGTCCTACATGACAGGTGTGTTGTGAGTAGTACCAGCATGTACTGATGGGGCTACACAAGTCGAAAGGGGACAGCTGAGCTGAGAGAATGGGTACAAGAAGATGGATAGTGAGAGGGCGAAGATTGAGGTGGATGGAGGAAAGGGGAGGAGGAAGTGGACAGATAGATAGGTGGGAGAAGAATATGGACATAGAAAGTGGTGAAAGGAGAATCTGGAGAGAAAGAGAGAGTGGGGAGTAGGAGATGGACACAGAGAGGGGTGAAAGGGATTTGTGGGGAGGAAGAGACGGACACACACGTGGTACACGTATTAAACGAACCACAAATACACTATGTGATCAAATGTATCCGGACACATGGCTCAAAATGACTTGCAAGTTCGTGGCGCTATCGATCGGTAATGTTGGAATTCAATATGGTGTTGGTCCACCCTTAGCATTGATGACAGCTTCCACTCTCTCAGGCGTACGTTCAGTCAGGTGCTGGAAGGTTTCTTGGGGAATGGAAGCCCACGGAGCGCTGTACTGAGGAGAGGTATCGAGTCGGTCGGTGAGGCTTGGCACGAAGTCGGCGTTGAAAAACATACTAGAGGTATCGTATAGGATTCAGGTCAGGCCTCTGTGGCGGCCATTCCATTACAGGGGTATTATTGTCGTGTAACCACTCCGCCACACGCAGTGCATTATGAACAGGTGCTCTGTCGTGTTGAAAGATGCAATAGCCATCCCCGAATTGCTCTTCAACCGCGGTAAGCAAGAAACTGCTTAAAACATCAATGTAGGCCTGTGCTGTGATAGTGATACGCAAAACAACAAGGGGTGCAAGCCCCCTCCACGAAAAACATGACCACACTATAACACCACCGCCTCCGAATTTTACTGTTGGCGCTACACACGCTGGCAGTTGACGCTCACCGGGCATTCGTCATACCCACACCCTGCCATCGAATCACCACATTGTGTACCATAATGTTTTTCCACTGTTCATGTTTACGCTCGTTACACCAAGCGAGGCGTCGTTTGGCATTTACCGGCGTGATGTGTGGCTTATGAGCAGCCGCTCACCATGAAATCCAAGTTTTCTCATCTCCAGCCTAACTGTCATAGTACTCGCAGTGGATCCTGATGCGGACGAGGTCAGCATGTACGCTTTTGTGCTATACTTGTTTCTCACGTTTCCACTTGACTATCACATCGGAAACAGTGTACCTAGAGATGTTTAGGAGCGTGAAAATCTCGCGTGCAGACGTATGACACAAGTGACACCCAATCCACCTGACAACGTTCGAAGTCCGTGAGCTCCGAGGAGCGCCCCATTCTGCTCTCTCACGATGTGTAATGACTACTGAGATCGCTTCAGCTGGCAGCACAGTGCACCGAATATGAAAATGTATGTTTTTGTGGGTGTCCGGCTAGTTTTGATTTTTGCGCCCTCCCTGCTTCACTTATCATGTGTAATCTTGCTTCCAAAGCAGTGGGAATCCTCCACTTCATCCACTTCGTGGTTACCCATTTTGTGCTAATGATCATCTCATTCCTGCACTCCTCATTATTTTCATCTTTCTCCAGTTTAGCGTTAATCTATATTATGTATCCATTAGACCATGGGTTCCTAACAAAATTTTCTAGAGGACCCCCTCATCGAGCATGATTGGTAACTTCTCATATCACAGTATCAAGTACGTACCTAAAAAAGCCAAATTGAGAGTCTTTTTATATGTTTTCTATCTTTGGTGCCACACACAGATTGTAGCACTAAATATCTCCAAGGTCATGTATACACTGACATTTGAAATAACAAGTACCCTCCTCCATTCGAAGCCCTGTTGAGACTTTTGCCAATTCTGTAGGAATGTGATAGGAGCATCCCTCTGTTAATGAGAACCAGGTTTTTAAGCTCTGATTTATAACTGTGGAAATATACCCTTCGAGTTTGATCCTGACTAAATGATAGAGATACGGAAGGACGTTCAGAAGTCAGTATACGATGTATATGGTGCAGAAGACTGTAGTTTTAACACAAAGTTTGTTAGTTACTCCCTACACAGCATCACTGCACTTACATGGCCCCGACCATCATTTGAGACTTAAGTCATATGCATCTCGTTTTATTGCGCTATACGATCTACGGGTATTTTTTTATTCATGGGATAATTACGTTTCAGAATTAGAATGGAGTATATAATCATGTATATGACATAGAAGCCTCTAGTTTTTATGAAACATTTGTTAATTGTGGGAGGGAGTACCACACATAGAATCACTGTACTTAAATAACCCTGACACACAGCCGTCCGAAGTGGCCGAGCCATTCTAGGCGCTAGTCTGGAACCGCGCGACCGCTACGGTCGCAGGTTCGAATCCTGCCTCGGGCATGGATGTGTGTGATGTCCTTAGAAAAAACATTGACATATCTATTACTGAAAAAATATTGAGCGGCCAAAACAAAAAATCTGTTATCATACGAAACATATTTAATACATTTTTTATTCTAATAGCATCTTGCAGACCCCTCTGGCATAGCTCGCGGACCCCTGGGTGTCCGCTGACCACCTGTTGGGAACCACAGCATTAGACTATTCATTCCATTCAACAAGTCCTGTCACTCTTCTTCCTCAGTGATTATAGGAACGTCATCAGCGAATCTTATAATTGCGTTCCCTTCTCCCTGAATTTTAATCCCATTCCTGAACTTTTCTTTTATTTCGGTTATCGCTTCTTCGATAAATAAATTGAACAGTAGGAATGACAGACAGCATCCCTGCTTTACACCTTTTATAACACGAGCTCTTCGTTCTTCGTCTTCCGTTTTTATGAAAGATGTTAAGCGAAAAATGTCAGATCCATCACTCACCACTCGTATTATATATCAAACATATTGCATTAGCCAGTGGTTTATACTTGCTATAGGATGGTACAACAGTATTTAGAAAGAATTAAGAGTGGAAATATTCCTGTGTGAGTTGAAACCATTGTACGAGAGACACATTTCAGTACCAACATTAAATGGGCTCCAATGGCTAATTAAAGATACACAATGACACAAAATTGCTATTGTTGTCTTTTGCACATTGTTATTTGTCCACACTAATTTTCTTTCGTTTTACAGTTGTACCGCCCTGTATTAAGTAGCAGCCCCTAACTTCAACATGTTTGAAACATAATAGGACCTGTGAGTTCTCTTTTTAACATGTCCTGCCTGATATTAGGTGAATATGGAATGGGGGTAAGAAACGAAAGCGGAAGCCTCCTGGTAGAATTTTACACAGAGCATAACTTAATCATAGCTAACACATGGTTCAAGAAATATGAAAGAAGGCTGTATACATGGAAGAGGCCTGAAGATACTGGAAGGCTTCAGATAGATTATATAAGGGTAAGACAGAGATTTAGGAACCAGGTTTTAAATTGTAAGACATTTCCAGGGGCAGATCTGGAGTCTGACCACAATCTATTGGTTATAAACTGTAGATTAAAACTGAAGAAAGTGCAAAAAGGTGGGAATTTAAGGACATGGGACCTGGATAAACTGACAGAACCAGAGGTTGTTGAGAGTTTCAGGTATTGCATCAGAGAACGATTGACAAGAATGGGGGAAAGAAATACAGTAGAAGAAGAATGGGTAGCTTTGAGAGATGAAATAATGAAGGCAACAGAGGATCAAGTAGGTAAAGAGAAGAGGCTAGTAAAAATCGTTACATAACAGAAGATATACTGAATTTAACTGATGAAAGGAGAAAATATAAAAATGCGGTAAATGAAGCAGCCAAAAAGGAATACAAACGACTCAAAAATGATATCGCCAGAAAGTGCAAAATGGCTAAGCAGGGATGCCTAGAGGACAAATGTAAGGATGTAAAGGCATATATCACTAGGAGTAAGATAGATCCTGCCTACAGGAAAATTAAAGAGACCTTTGGAGAAAAGAGAACCACATGTATGAATATCAAGAGCTCAGATGGAAACCCAGTTCTAAGCAAAGAAGGAAAAGCAGAAAGGTGGAAGGAGTATATAGAGGGTCTATACAATGGTGATGTACTTGAGGACAATGTTATAGAAATGGAAGAGGATGTAGATGAAGACGAAATGGGAGATATGATACTGCGTGAAGAGTTTGACAGAGCACTGAAAGACCTGATTCGAAACAAGGCCCCGGGAGTAGGCAACATTCCATTAGAACTACTGACGGCCTTGGGAGAGCCAGTCCTGACAAAACTCTACCATCTGGTGAGCAAGATGTACGAAACAGGCGAAATACCCTCAGACTTCAAGAAGAATATAATAATTCCAATCCCAAAGAAACAGGTGTTGACAGATGTGAAAATTACCGAACTATCAGTTTAATAAGTCACAGCTGCAAAATACTAACACGAATTCTTTACAGACGAATGGAAAAACTAGTAGAAGCCGACCTTGGGGAAGATCAGTTTGGATTCCGGGTAGAAATATTGGAACACGTGAGGCAATACTGACCCTACGGCTTATCTTAGAAGCTAGATAAAGGAAAGGCAAACCTACGTTTCTAGCATTTGTAGACTTAGAGGAAGCTTTCGACAATGTTGATTGGAATACTCTCTTTCAAGTTCTGAAGATGGCAGGGGTAAAATATAGGGAGCGAAAGGCTATTTACAATTTGTATAGAAACCAAATTGCAATTATAAGAGTTGAGTAGCATGAAAGGGAAGCAGTGGTTGGGAAGGGAGTGAGGCAGGGTTGTAGTCTCTCCCCGATGTTATTCAATCTGTATATTGAGCAAGCAGTAAAGGAAACAAAAGAAAAATTCGAAGTAGGTATTAAAATCCATAGAGAAGAAATAAAAACTTTGAGGTTCACCGATGACATTGTAATTCTGTCAGAGAGAGCAAACGACCTGGAAGAGCAGTTGAACAGAAAGGACAGTGTCTTGAATGGAGGATATAAGATGAACATCAACAAAAGCAAAACGAGGATAGTGGAATGTAGTCGAATTAAATCGGGTGATGCTGAGGGAATTAGATTAGGAAATGAGACGCTTCAAGTAGTAAATAAGTTTTGCTATTTGGGGAGCAAAACAACTGATGATGCTCGAAGTAGAGAGGATATAAAATGTAGACTGGCAATGGCAAGGAAAGCGTTTCTGAAGAACAGAAATTTGTTAACATCGGGTATAGGTTTAAATGTCAGGAAGTCGTTTCTGAAAGTATTTGTATGGAGTGCAGCCATGTATGCAAGTGAAACATGGACGATAAATATTTTAGACAAGAGGAGAATAGAAGCTTTCGAAATGTGGTGCTACAGAAGAATGCAGAAGATTAGGTGGGTAGATCACATAACGAATGAGGAGGTACTGGAAAGAGTTGGGGAGAGCTTTGTGGCACAACTTGGCTAGAAGAAGGGATCGGTTGGTAGGACATGTTCTGAGGCATCAAGGGATCACCAGTATAGTACTGGAGCGCAACGTGGAGGGTAAAAATCGTAGAGGGAAACCAAGAGATGAATACACAAAGGATATTCAGAAGGATATAGGTTGCAATAGGTACTGGGAGATGAAGAACCTTGCACAGGATAGAGTAGCATGGAGAGCTGCATCAAATCAGTCTCTGGACTGAAGACCACAACAACAATAACATTAGGAGGCAATATTTTAAATGTCAAATTGAGGATTGACAGAAGAGTCCATTAACACGAACGTCATTCCACTGAAGTCTTTGTATATGAAATTTAAATTAGAAGGTTTGGTTACGCAAGCAGAATTTTTGTAGGGAGTAAATTTTAAATGTAAAAGCACTAAGGAAAAATTGTCGAAATAATATTATCAATAAACATAACCATAGTTACCATTCGAGAACTTCATAGACCACAACGAACAACTACAGAACCCACCTATTATGAAAGAAAATTTTCTACTTTTACATTCATTTCACTGAATTACACTTACTATAACGTAGTTAAGTAGAAGTAAAATACTCCACTACACTTTTCCCTGCAGACCTATTCTTTCCCACGAATCACAGTACTCTTACCACGATGACGTTGTCATTATAATCGTATTTTTGAAATTCTTTTGTATCCATGCATGGACAGTAGGTTTGAAAGACGCGATTTATTACAAATAGACTTGTACTCCTGTAGAAAAATGTGCAGTGTTTTCGTTGCTGCCATAAGGAACTTCCTTTCTGTTCCGATTTGTAGCTCCACACCAAAATCTCTTTCGGTTGCATGTCGGGAGATGCAAGTAGCAGCACTATTAATCTTTGATGTTCTTCCACTTCATTTGTGAACGAAGAAAGACAGCTCCCCTTCACGATAAGAGAGAAGATTTATGGTCAGACAGCCTCTAGGAAATTTTTCATAGCGTGGTCGCTGTCCTTTCTGTATGATGTCAGAAAAATGTTTCTCTATTGCACATACTTTCAAAGTATTACATTGCAAAGTTGGTATCATTTACAGTTATTTTACAACTAAGGCCGGTTTTCAAGCTTTATTCTGTTGATACTGAATGCTTATGATTGATGTAATTCCCGGCCGCTCTCTAAACTCATTACAGTTTAATATTCGCAGGCTGAATTATAAACTCAACAATCATCATCTACGGTATTAGTAACTTAAATGTAGATTGGCTGCAGTTTCTATGTGAAGGCTCTTTTCAATATGTTATTGGCATTGTTCAAATACCAGTTTCACAGAATTGTCTTGGACTATGCCTATGAAGTTGAGCGGAGAACAAGAGTCCGAAATAGACCAAAGAATAATTTTTGTGAAGATTGCTCAAATGGCAGTCAATGGAAAAGTCGTAAATTTTTGTTGTTGCTTCACGATGGCTTGTCTATGAGCGTCCAAGACATATTGAAATAAAGATGGCGAAGAAATAAAATGAGCCACATAGCTATTTCAGGAAAAAAACAAAAATATTGTTATTAAAAGATGATGAGGTTTTAAAAAATGTAAAAAAATATTGAAGAATGACAAGTTTTTTATGTCCTGATTGGTAAAAGCCCACCTGTTTGGAACAACTGGCCATTCTTCCCTACGTGCTTTGCTAGCAGTTCGGGAGAAATGAAGGAAAGACAGTTACGATCTAGCATCCCGAATAGTTTATATGACAAATAGGCCATTAGAAGCCGAGCACAGATTCGGAATGTGCACATATGAGGAAGGAACTTGACAATTTCCCTCCTCAAAGTAACCGTTCCAGGATTTTGGAGCATATACTGCTCTCGAACATTATGAATCACCTTGAAAAAATGACTTATTGATACATAATCAACATGGATTCAGAAAAAATCGTTCTCGTGCAACACAGCTAGCTCTTTATTTCCATGAAGTAATGATTGCTGTCGACAAGGGATCTCGGATCGATTCCATATTCCTAGATTTCCAGAAGACTTTTGATACCGTTCCACACAAGCGACTATTAATCAAATTGCGTGCATATGGAGCATCGTCTCAGTTGTGTGAGTGGATTCGCGATTTCCTCTCAAGGAGGACACAGTTCGTAATGACAGACGGTAAATCATCGAGTAGAACAGAAGTGATATCTGGCGTTCCGTAAGGTAGTGTCATAGGCCCTCTGGTGTTCCTGGTTTACATAAATGATCTAGGTGACAATCTGAGCACCCCCCTTAGATTGTTTTCTGATGACGCTGTAATTTACCGTCTAGTAAAATCATCAGACGATCAATTCCAATTACACAATGATCTAGAGAGAATTTCTTTATAGTGCGAAAAGTGGTAGTTGGCACTAAACAAAGAAAAGTGCGAGGTCATCCACATGGGTACTAATATAAATCAGATAAATTTTGGATATACGATAAATCGCACAAATTTAAGGGTTGTCAATTCGTCGAAATACCTAGGAATTACAATTACGAGCAACTTAAATTGGAAAGACAACATAGATAATATTGTGGGGAAGGCTAAACAAAGACTGCGCTGTGTTGGTAGAGCACTTAGAAGATGTGACAGACCCACTAAAGAGACAGCCTACAATACACTTGTCCGTTCTCTGCTGGAATATTGTTGCGCGTTATGGGATCCTTACCAGGTAGAATTGACGGAGGTCATCGAAAAAGTGCAGCTCGGTTCGTGTTATCGCGCAGTAGGGGTGAGAGTGTCACTGATGTGCTACGCGATTTGGGGTGGCAGTCACTAAAACAAAGGCGGTTTTCTATGCGGCGAGATCTATTTACGAAATTTCAATCACCAACTTTCTCTTCCGAATGCGTAAATATTTTGTTGACACCCACCTACGTAGGGAGAAATGATCATCATAATAAAATAACAGAAATCAGAACTCGAACGGAAATATTTAGTTGTTCCTTTTTCCCACGCGCCATTCGAGAGTGGAATGGTAAAGAAGTTGCATGAAAATGGTTCGAGGGACCCTCTGCCAGGCACTTAAGTGTGAATTGCAGACTAACCATGTAGGTATAGATGTAGTAGATGTGCCGTATGTAATTAGGGAATCTTACATCTGATCGACTGGATGGGTGGATATACAATCTCTCCCTTTAATACGAGTGCGTACTTTCTTGTTACACAACAATCCACTGACTTTATGCCATTTATCTACACTCCATACTCCGCAAGCCTCCATAAGATGTATGGGCGGGGTACATTGTACATGTGCCACGGTTCCACGCGCAAATGGAATGAGGGAAAAGTGACAATATACGTCCCTCCGCAATACCACTAATTTCTCTTATTTATTCTTCGCGGACCTTTATAGATGAGGAGCACTTCCCTGTAATTCTCCCAATAAACCGAAGTCGATTATTCGAGTTCTCTATAACTGGCCTTACCTATTCGTTCTATTTCATAGCGCTTTGCACAGTAACACTTAGATACGTAGTCGACGTGACTGTGGCAAGCAGCACACCATTAATACTGTGTTCGATCAGTACAGGCTTGTTTTTCCTCCTTATCTGCATTATCTTACATTTTTCTATATGTAGAACAAGCTTCCATTGGTTGCATCAAACAAAAATTTCAAGTCATCCAGTATCCTTCTACAGCCACTTAACGACGACTCTGTTCCGCACACTACAGCGTCACCAGAAAACAGTTGCAGGTTTCTGCTCTCTCTGCCGTCAGATCGCTAATGTATACAGAAGACAAGAGCGGTCCGGTCACACTTCCCTGTCTTACTCATGGAGATGCCCTTCCGTGATAGCGTATTGCGTCCTATTACTTAAAAATCCTTCGAACGACTAACATACCTGAGAATTGTTCCACATTCATCAACAGTCTGCAGAGGGGTATTGTGTGAAAAGCTTTCCGCTTTAGGAATATGGAATCTGTGTGTTCCCCTTCGTCGTAGGTTCGCAGGATACCATGCGAGAAAAGGTCAAACTGAATTATGTACGAGCGATGCTTTCTAACATGAGCTGATTTTTGAACAGACCCTTTCCTGTCTCGAGAGAATTGGCAGCTAACCAATGTTAAAAAAAGGGAATTGTAATTTTGCGGGTTCGTTCTTTTATCCTTCTTATATACGGGAATTACCTGCGCTTTCCTCCGGTCACTCAAGACTGCGCTGAGTGAGAGATTCGCGATAACTGCATCCTAAGTAAGGGGCCAACCTCGCGATTTGTTGGATTTCAACTCCTTCAGTTTCTTCTCAGCGCCAAGGATGCCTGTCTCTACAGTATGTCCTGCAAACTGGAGAGTCTGTGCGAAAGCCAAACAATGATTTGAAGAATAAAAATGAACAACTTCTGAATGTCAAATATGACATTTGCCAGGAGAATAGAGAAACAACATATCTCTGTTTGTACTGTACATACCTGATTTGCATCCGAAAAATTGATAAGGTATTCTGATATCAAATTATTGTACTGGCCACTGCATCACAAAAAAAGAGAAATTTGAAGATAATAATTTGTTTAGAACGTTCTAAGTACCTCGCCTATTCGCGTAAGAGTTGGAGTGTGGGGGTATCTGCAATGAAGGGATCATTGGGTGTCATAGCCAATGATGCCGCGAGTAATGAGTGTAATGAGAAGGCCACTACATCAGTAGTGTGTGGCATAAGTTGAAAATTTGGGTCTGACGGGAGGCGTGCTAGGGTCCTCCACCTGCCTAGTAAACAGGAGACCCTGGTTCCAATCCCGATGCGGTACAAATTTCAAACTTTCCCCATTGATATAAATCAATGCCTGAGATAACAAGAAACGTGATTTACCCTACCAGACGACAGGTTTTCATTGTATCACTTTCCATTCTCGATGATCCCGTGACCGCTGTAATCGTAATTGACAACGTCGTTGCGTCAGTATGGGAACCCATAGACGTCGTCTGCTGCGGCTCCTCGTCTTCACCAATGTGCCCAGTACGCCTCCTCCAAAGATTCAGAGAGCAGACAAGCCTCCGACCTCCACATTCTGTGATGAAGCGTGGATGTCCCACACCTTGTGACCTACTCTTGGCTTTCTCAGCCTTCTTCAAGCAGTTTCCATCTATACTCACGACAGCAGCACACACAGACGACCAGCTTGGCCGTTTCCGAGATACCGGTCCCCAGACGCCCTTTCTCAACATCGTGTAGGGGTCGCTGACTTCCGGACTGCAAACGCCTATCGTTTGTCAGGATGAAGGCCGGGAAACCTGTGTGGCGTCGCCACACTCAATAAAACAGGATTAAATATTATTTCACTTATTATTCAGAATACATGTCGTCGCCATATCTCCAGCGGTGGCTGGTGGCTTAGTAAGGTGGCGAGGAATATGCTGAACACAGCGGCTGACTCACGCTGCCGTATCTCGCTGCATCAACCCTCTGTGCTCAGGCCGGTGACTTGCCGCACGTGTTGTCGGTGACGTGCCCTGTCAGAAGCTCGGCGCGGTGGTGACGGTGACCATGGTGTGTGTGTGTGTGTGTGTGTGTGTGTGTGTGTGTGTTGTGCCTCATACGCCGTTCTGGGAGTACTCTGGCCATCCCAGGTCACTGCCCATGTTGTCCCGTCAGATGTACTACGATTCTGGATATTGTGAGGTCTAATTGAACGCTGAAGATGGCCCTCCGGTGCGGTAGGCACATGACCCAAGCGATGCTGGAGTTTAAGAGGAGTATGAGCCCGGTCTGGACGGAGTTGGTGGGCGGCTGGACTATCCGCCAGTGGCGGCTGGTATTGGAGGCTGACTTCTCTCATGCGTAGCTACGGATCGATGGTCATCTCGTAAGATGGCAAGAATATGACCGGTTCAGGAACTACCTCACACACAACTTGTTACAATACAATAAATAGACAATCGAGTGCGGTCGACGTGAACGGCATCGATCCTCCTGACGGACTGACTCTAGCCGAGCGAGGAGGGGTATTTATGGTGTCGAGGAGAGGCTCTGCATTTTGACGTCTTTCGTCATGACCGATTCGGTTCTGCTCGTTACGAGCTGTCAGCGGTCTTCGTTCCGCTTCATTTACTTAATTTGTTTCAGTGTCTTAACTGTTTTGTTAAATCTCTGATTGAGAGATACTGGCATAGGCACGCGTATTCTAATACAGAGAGAGACATATAAACAGACAAAATACGGCGCTGCGGTCGGCAACGCCTATATAAGACAACAAGTATCTGGCGCAGTTGTTAGGCCGGTTACTGTTTCTACAATGGCGTATTATCAAGATTTAAGTGAATGTGAACGTGGTGTTATAGTCGGCGCACGAGCGATGGGATGCAGCATCCCGGGGTAGCGATGAAGTGGGGATTTTCCCGTTCGACCATTTCACGAGTATACCGTAAATATCAGGAATCCGGTAAAATATCAAATCTCCAACATCGCTGCGCCGGAAAAAGATCCTGCAAGAACGGAACCAATGACGACTGAAGAGAATCGTTCAACGTGCAACCCTTCAGCACATTGCTGCAGATATCAATTCAGGGCCATCAGCAAGCGTCAGAGTGCGAACCATTCAACGAAACATCATCGATATGGGATTTCGGAGCCGAAGGGCCACCCGTGTAGCATTAATGAGTGCACGACACAAAGCTTTACGCCTCTCCTGGGCCCATCAACACCGACATTGCACTGTTGATGCATGAAAATAACTTGGGCAATTCCATCAGAACAATGTGACATCCCACACGTCCAAAATTGCTACAGAGTGGCTCCAGGAACACTCTTCTGAGCTTAAACACTTCCGCTCGCCACCACAGTCCCCAGACATGAGCATTCTTGAGCATTTCTGGAATGCCTTGGAACGTGCTGTTCAAAAGAGATCTCCACTTGTACTCTTACGAACTTATGAACAGCCCTGCGGTATTGATGGTGTCAATTCCGTCCAGCACTACTTCAGATATTAGTCGAGTCCATGTCACGTCGTGTTGCGGCACTTCTGCGTGGTCGAGGGGGCCCTTCAAGATATTAGGCCGGTGTATCAGTTTCTTTGGCTCTTCAGTATATAATGTTGCGGGAGTGATGGAGACAAGTTGATCTGTACTCGTCTAACCTTTTTCCGCTAAGCTCGCTCGCATTCTCACCCAGTATTGTTGATGTCGCACTCTTGGCGACCGACTAACCATGTCGTAACGTTTACGCTAAGCGGCTGGCTCGAGCTGACACTTCAACATGCTTGAACAATGTCATTTTGTTCGGACTTTAAAAATTTCACTTTCCCGTTCCTTTTACTTTCTTCATGCGTAATAGTCGTTTATGTCACTGGATTTTCCCATTTTCAGTCCGTATTGTCACTGTAATGATACCCAATTCGTCTCTTTTTCTGGTTATACACGTACCGTCAACGCCACAAGATGCCATTCAGTTTTTCTGTGGGTAGTGTCCAATGTTTTGCATCGTCAGTTTATGTTTATTGCCCTTCACATGAAAAGGAAAAGCTCGGAATCTAATCGACTTATCAAGAACGTTTCTACTCGGGAAGTTGTGACTGATACATTGCTGCCGACACCAAGTCGCAAGGACGATCGTTACAGGGTAATGACGACTTTTTTTCAGGCATCTTTTACATTTAGTATTTACGTGTTTATAAATTGCTTAAGCCAAAAATAGTTCATAGATGATACTTAGCGTCGATGCTCTAACACACTGAGGTTGTGAACTAACTTTCGAGAACCTGCATTCACATACAAACGCTGTAGACCGCTACAAACGCTGTAGATCGCTATGGAGCTTTCTCTTCCGTTCCATTTGACTGTCAGCACGGCCCTCTACGCGGCATAACCTGTTTCGTATTATTACGACGATCCCAAGGCTGGGTATGGGACGGTGCAGTGGTTTGGCTGCGCAGTCTTCCTCAGACACAGATTCTCAAAATGTACCCTACAGTGTTTCGCTAAAGTTGCGTCGCTTTCCTTCCGGAGATTCCCATGTAAGTTCCACCGAGCATGTGTGCTAAATTTCCAGTTGGTGTTATGATCATGGCAGCGCGCCTCTGAGTTCAGTCGATGTCTGTTGTCACGCCTGCTTGATAGGGACTCCAGACACTGGAAGGATATTTTAAAATTGGTCTCACTAGCGTCTTGTTTGGCGTTTTCTTTTGCAGATGCGATGGACGTTTCCAGAACACTTGCATCATATGTAAAAGAACATGATCATTCCATTTCATATCTTTTTTTAATATTACAGCTAAATAATTCAGTGGGCATGTTGCAAATATTTGTCACTAATCTTGTAGTGTAATGCACCTGGGTTCTTTTTCTTTGTAATGTACATTATCTCGCAGTAATCCATGTTTAAAGAGGACTGCCATTGTTTGAAGCAGGTGAAATTCTGTCTGTTTGTTATTTAGTGCTCTGTAACTACTGATATCCGACTGTAGTCATTCCGTATGTAGTTTTCACTGACATATTGTGACATGTTAAGGTAGTCAGGAATTTCTTAAAACTTTTTCAAATTCACTGAATAGTATGTCTGAGTTTTTGAGATACGTACTTCGAGCAGCACAAAGATGTAACACATCTAACGTCCTACAAACAACGCTTGACTCATTCGGATAGTATAATTATCTCTGACAGGTGATGCTATTAATATACGATTGCGTACCGCCACAATTTTTGAATTTGCAGTAACAGTTCAAATTTTTTACATGCGTTGGAATCGAACCTGGATTTCCTGCTTATCGTGAGCAGGGCCAATAATAATTTTCAAAATAAGTTTTTCGATCTTATTTTTGTCCCGTGTCAGTGCAGGTTCAGTTTGGTTATTAATTGGTCAGAGAGGTCACAGTTCGTAGTAATTGACGAAAAGTCATCGAGTAAAACAGAAGTGATTTGTGGCGTTCCCCAAGGAAGGCAACTGACCCTAAATAACGAAAAGTATCAGGTCATCCATATGAGTGCTAAAAGGAATCCGTTAAACTACGGTTACATAATAAATCAGTCAAATCTAAAGGCCGTAAATGCAACTAACTACCTAGGAACTGCAATTGCGACCAACTTAAATTGGGAAGAATACATATAAAATGTTGTGGGGAAGACAAACCAAAGACTGCGTTATATTGGCAGGACACTTAGAAAATGTAACAGATCTACTAAAGAGGTTGCCTACACTACGCTTGACCGTCCTCTTTTAGACTACTGCTGCGCGGTGTGGGATCCTTACCAGGTATGATTGACGGTGTACATCGAAAAAGTTCAAAGAAGGGCAACACGTTTTGTATTATCGTGAAATATGGGGATAGTGTCACTGACATGATACAGGATTTGAGCTGGACATTATTAAAAGAAAGGCCTTTTACGTTGCGGAGGAATCTTATCACGATATTCCAATCACCAACTTTCTCTATCGAATGCGAAAATGTTTTGTTGACACATACTTACATAGGGTGAAACGATCACCACGATAAAATAAGGGAAATCAGAGCTCACACGGAAAGATACAGGTGTTTGCTCTTTCCGCGAACTATACGAGACTGGAATAACAGAGAATTGTGAAGGTCGTTCGATGAAGCCTCTGCAAGGCCCTTAAATGTGTTTTGCAGAGTATCCATGTAGATGTAAACGTAGATGTGTGTAGACATGTTTAGTTTAAGGGGTGGACGGATGCGCTTGCTGTCGCCACCCAGTCGTCCTTGGGATGGAATACGTGTACAACACTTTTAACCCACAATCTGAGTGCACTGTTATTCATATGAAACTGGGTGAGAGTTTTCGAAATATTTGCGAATATTATAAAGGTACCTGTATGCTAGGCCAATGAACGACAGAAACTGGATTCGTCTGAACGTAGGTCGCCAATACAATGGCATTCCGCGTGCTATCCTCATCAAACGAAGGGCCTGGTGCCACAGGTTTCGGCTATGTGGAATCGCAGTTGATCTGATAACTTTCCGATGTTTCTCTCCTTTTGTTATACTTATTAAGTAGGGTTTTAAATAAAATTTCACCGGCCGATATTGTACGGGAAGTAGAGGATTTAGAAGTTGTCGCATGTGCAGCGCTTATTTTAGTGCAAGAAGCTGGTCATAATAAAAAGGAGAAGGAGAAACGACGATGGTGGAAAACCTCTCTTTTTAAAACGTCCCTGACCAGTGTGTTGGGACATAATGTCTATCTTAAATGTATACTGGAACGTGGGATATTTCATATTTTTTTCCGAATTTTTATTGAATTGTGTTACCCCTAAACTTTCCAAAGATCACACCTCCTTTAGGACAGCTGTACCTGCAGTACGAAGATTATTAATGGTGAATCCCTGTTTTGTTTGTTTTTCTTTGTCGTTTACGGCGAAAAGACATCAATAAAGACACCATCTTCTTCTTCACATCGTGCACATTTCTTTCTAATGGCTCAGTTATTTCCCCTCCAAACCCCTAATCTTTTCAATTTGTTTTTATAATTGCATTTCGTAGGGGCCCATGAACATTCCCGTTCACAATAAAACTCCATCATCTGTAATGCTCTCTCTATATGCCACTCCATACTCCAGTATTTTTTAAACGCAATAAATACACACGCTTAGCAAGAACAGGCATTGCCTGCAGGGGAAACAGCGACTGTTGAATTTGTTTGAAGACAGCTGTAAGTCGCTATTGGTATGTTTTATTGGTCGGTTTCGATCTTTAATTTAACAGCCAACTACTGTACTTTAAACTGTGAATTCCAGATTTTTTTATGATGCTCTTGTTAAATTAAAGAGCGAAATCGGTCACTAAAACATGCTAAGTGCTATTTGTGGCTGTCCTGAAAAACTTACATACATACCCGTTCCCGAGACACAGCAAATCGCTACGGAATCAACGAACCCAGCGTCCAGACTAGGAGAGCGGTCCCAATCCCAACCAACAGCCAACGCTTGATTTTACCAGAGAAGACCGAACCGAGAACAAATGCCTCCGCTTCGTCGGCTCCTGTTTGCCGTCCGTACCCACGAAGCAAATGTCGGCGGACAAAGGGGTTGGCTGTCGTTCGTTAACCTTCGTTGGCCTAGTGTGTACGCGCCTTAACGAAGGCGGAACTTGGGTACCCCAGGTATTCATTCACCTTATGGGATGTGGGAAACCCCTAAAACTAGTAAAGGCTGGCCAGGAAACCGACCCTCGACGTCAATCCGCCGGGCGAATTCGATCGGTGGCGGCGAACCTTCCCTCCGCGAAGCGGCGCTTTAACATACACAGCTCTCTGGGTAGGTTAAAGTAAGTTTTCCGACAAAAACAAAAATGAAGACTTCTTTTCCCTGACATAAACGTACATCGTCTTTCAAAAAATACTCTAGTGTCCAAAATTAAAGTAACAAACCGTTATTTCCCCGTCCTGTGTCTGATTAACGATATAATCATACTGTCAACCAAATGTCCGTACGATCTTGTTCTCCACGGAAGATAGCATACTGGTGAACGGACAATCACGCCAACGATAATGTCAGGGCACCTATGACAAGAAGTAGGCCGGCCGCGGTGGCGAAGCTGTTCTACGCGCTTCAGTCCGGAACCGCGCGACTGCTACGGTCGCAGGTTCGAATCCTGCCTCGGGCATGGATGTGTGTGATGTCCTTAGGTTAGTTAGGTTTAAGTAGTTCTAAGTTCTAGGGGACTGATGATCTCAGATGTTAAGTACCATAGTGCTCAGAGCCATTTGAACCATTTTTTGAACCAGAAGTAGTATTTTCTGGGTAGTCCCACTACCACACTGTGTACACAGTCACAGACGGTGCAGCATGGCACAGAGAAGATGTCTACCAGACTCTCTGTGATGGAGGGCCATAGAAAGAACGGAAGCAGGACAGTTGCAAAGTGATGTGGCCCGATGGCTTAGTGTGAATCGTCCTGTTGTTTCTCGGATGTAGTGACAGTTTGTAGAGACCGAAACTGTATCGCGAAGACCAGGACAGGGCCGAACACGTGTGACTTCGGAAGAGAGGACCGTCATTTGGCTGTAAGGGCACGACATTACCACCTTAGGCAACTGGCATGTGAGCTCGCAGCATCCACTGGATGTGTTATATCGAGGCAAACGGTGTGCAGAAGGCTTTGGCAGAGTGGCCGTTATTGTCGGAGACCTGCTGTATGTCCACCTCTGACGCGTCTTCACAGAAGCGAACGTCTAGAGTGGAGTGATCAGCATGCCACCTGGGCTGTCGAACAGTGGGCCAATGTTGTTTTCAAAGATGAGTCCCGCTTTAGTCTGGAGAGTGATTCTTGATGGTTCGCATCTGAGGAGAACGTGGAACACGATTTCGGGACGCAAACATTGTGGAAAGAGGCCGATACCGAGGGGGAACCTAATGGTGTGGACAGAGATTATGCTTAGACCGCTCTTCATGAAATTGTACGGGTAAATCGGCAAGGTTTAACTGCTGTCAGGTATCGTGACGAGGCCTTGGGACCTCATTTGCGGTTGTTGCTAGTTTCTTTGGGCCCACACTTTGTACTGATGGACGATAATGCTCTACATTATAAAGCACAGGTGGTTGATGTTTTCTTGGAAACGGAAGAGATTGCACCCATGACGTGGCCTGCTTGATCTCCCGATTTTTATCCCACAGTGCATGTGTGGGATGCACTAGGGAGATGTGCATCACATCAGCATCCACCAACCACTCTCCAAGACTGCGAGCAGCCCTGCAGGAAGAATGGGCGTTATTGCCTCAACATGAGACTGATGACATCATTCATAGCCTGCCCCGTCGTTGTCAGACCTGTATCGCTGCCAGAGGGGGCCACACCCAATACTGTGCACGTTAACCAGTTGTCGGAACGTGTGTGCAAATCCGTTAACTTGGAAAAAAAGAAGAACGTTTTTGCATGTTGCAGTTGTTTACGTTGTTTGTATTTTACTGTCACTGTTTTATGGTAAAATAAAAACAACCTTGCAAAATTTCCGTTTGTTACTTTAATTTTGGACACCAGTGTATAATCTTAGTCCTTCCAAGAAATTTAAGTCGTCCACCGACTTCCCCAATACTCAATTTCCCATTTCGTGTTGCTACGGGACGTCACAACGTGAGAGACAAAGGTATGACGATTTGAGGCGCGCGACCGCATACTTGCAGCCGCGTGATGTACGGACATGCCGATAGCGCGCAGGAAATGGTGAGGCTTCTGGCTTCTGGCTTTCGGCGTCGGCGTCGGCGTCGGCACCACCCGCGGCGTCATCAGCGCGGGCTGCCGCGTTTTGTTTGCAGCCTCGTGGCGGGGGTGGGGCGGCGGGGGTTGGGGTTGGGCTGCGACGCGCGGCCAGTCGGCCCGCCACCGCCACGCCGACGGCATGAGGCCGTGCATCGTCTCGCACAAGATAGGGGTGAGTGCGCGCGCCGCCTCCCGCTGCCCCCACCCACCACGTTGACGGCCCGGACCGCCGGTGGCGACACGGCGATCCGCCTAGCGCTGCTCTGTGTTTGTTCCGCACCACCTCTAGTCGGTTACCACGCGGAGTGTGTTGCTCGTGTTTCGCAGTCATTTTCGAAGAAGTGGAAGAATGTTGATAAGAGGTGGGCCTTTCGCTTCCGCTTCCAGTTACATATACACAGACTCTCCTGTCATGTAACTACTTTTGCAATGCACCGATACAATTTATATTTGCGTAATATTCGGAACGCTGAGAATGTGTGCGCACGTGTACGTTGCGATTTCGGGTGCGTGTCTGTTTTATTAAGCTCTTTCAGGAACACTAGATATATAAAATTTGGTCTGCATGTGTGGCACGGGTTTATTTTAAAAAATAGAACGTTAGAACTTCTTTCATGATTTTCCCAGTTACTTCCAATTTACAGGGTTATCCCTCGCTTTCAACTTCTTGAATTTCTAGGAATCTCCAGCCAGTGTAGAGACTTTCAATTTTTTTCCACATGTGATATGTGGAGATCGAGTGAGATGGAAAGTAGTAAATTGTAATTTTTGTTATTAGTTTATCACTTATTTTCAGTTCTAGCGTTGTAATTAGAACAAAAGTTTAGGAACAACAGGAATGACACTTGGCTAATATTAATCGAAGTTCGAGTACCAGGTACGTTGTCATACAATCTCTTTTCCTTTTGTACCAGTTATCAGTTGAGTGGTGCTTCCTCCACCTGAGCAAAAACATTTTCCAAAAATCTATTCATTGACGAAAATACGGCATTTATCTATATAACAGTACGGACATAAAAAACCTCCGAACATGAAGGGGCTCCAGAATTCGTTGACGAATAGTTTTGAGTTCCTGGGGACGTTTATATGGATGTTTTTATGTGAATTTATGCGTATGAGCGTTTAATAAAATCTCTCTGTGATTTGCATTCATAATTATAAAGGGATGAAGCACGCGTATCTCCGTGCGTCTTTGTGTGTGTGTGTGTGTGTGTGTGTGTGTGTGTGTGTGTGTGTGTGTGTGTACGAGCCTGAGTTAAAATGATTTTTTTAATAAATTCTTCCGTTGTTTTCTGGGCTTTTGGCTATGTAATTAGAAATATGGAGAAAGATGTCAGCGGTGCGAAAAGCTTGTAATGTCCGTGTGTTACACATGAAACACAAGCGCGTAGATAGAAGGATAACCGCGCTTTTTCTCATTATTTCATCTCTTATTTTCAGTTCGAGTGCTGTAATTGCTTCCTACAAAACGTTTGGACAGCAGCTTCTCAAGACAACTTTCTCCACGTAATGTGAACCTTGTCACAAGCGGTAGGAAGTCCGTCGTTCTAGGTGTGTGTTTATCTTCCTTTCACAAACAGTGTCATGAAAAATGTGATCATACAAATTTTTTGATAAAATGTTATTTAGTTCTGTTCAGACTAGTTTTTTGAAGCGACTACAGCCACGTCGACGAAAATATCCTGACGACTGACTGAAATTTAGACATTCTCCAGGTGTAAAAACTTTTATTTCTATTTTATGTAAATTATTACTTACGGTCTAATTAGCTTTCCTGCCTTTCTTTATCTGTCTAAGACTTTCTTGTCCTTCACATTGTAAGAAAACGACACATCAATCCATAGCTTTGGATGCTGGAAAGAATCGCTGCTTCTCACTAAGTCGAGATATAAAACGCGAAGTGGTGATCTTACTCGTTTCATTCATTCCTTGGACGATATATTATATGGTCGACTAGACACTATTCCTTTTATTTATTTTTTCCCTTCTAATTTTCAATACATTCGAGTAGTAAAATATTTCAAGATTTACATCATCCTAATGCAATTTGCAGTATTTAAAGGGATAAATATGGTGTAGTTGCCAGCTCATCGTGTAAGGACGTGCCTAGACAATTTATACGCCTCCTCCATTGCGTCACAAAGATAAATTTTTTCAAAACAAGAATAAAAGTGCTTCTCGACAATAATGTGATACGAGAAGTAATTCGTGACATATTTTTAGCGTATTTTATCTGAGTTTTAAACGTGTAATACTCTTCATGCTGAACAACTCCATAGTTTCAAATTAACAACCGCACACAAGTCCGGTGTGTTTCCTAATATTAAATTTCATTTCCGCACCGTGACACCATACCGATAAAAAAACGCTCTGTTAATGAAGAGGCAACTTGTTATAGAGCTCATGAAATTTAAATCAACAAATTTGCAGCTGTTCCCGTCATCACAGCAATCAGGAGACATCATGAAATAGTAGACTAATTTAATATATTCTCTGTAAATTATTATGTCTAGCAGAGAAGGCTGGTTATGCACCGTACAAATATTTAGGTTTCTTCTGTTTCTATAAGCGGATATAGCTGAGTAAAAGGACATTTATCTCTAAGATACCCGTTATTAAGTTACAATTGAAAGGTTCAGCGAAAGAAAAGTGCTAATCCACAAGAGCACTTTTTGCGTTACTGCGCGTTATGTGTTTTGCTAAATTCAAAGATAATGACATAAGTACTATAATACTAAGTAATTAATGTACCAGATAGTACATTCTAGGGATACATATGGAACTATTTGTTACCCGCGTGTGTTATGTTTTAAAACACAGCAGATAACGCGAGCAAAGTAATTCTTGCTGTATTGTGGGTTAGCACTTCCTTCCAGTGACCCCGTATTAGAACAATGTCTGGAGCAGCAGAACCGTCATTGAATTCCCTGAAAACCAATCCTTGAAACTTCCTACATAAATTATCCGTACCCTTATCACTTAGGATTTTCCTCCGTACTGCGGTGAGTTAGACTTGCATTCCCTCACTGAGGATTTCTTTGGTATACACACGATTTCTCCTGTTTGTTAAACATGGTGTTAGACACTGGTATTAATTTTTTTGGTTTTGGGCTGCGTCGTACTTACAGCAATAATTACATATGATTCACTCACTTTAGCTACGAAGATGTCAAGTTATGTACAGAATACAGAGGTAACATTTTTCATTATATTCGTAAAACAAATAGTAGAAAACTATTCATATGATACTTTGGCGCAGTAACAAGTTGCATTTTTCGCATAGTTTGTATACAAATATTGCACTTCAATTCTACTATCAGAATAACCTTTTCTAAAACTGACATTTTATACGAAAGAAGAGTGTATTCAAGAAACAAATAAATAAACGAATCAGTATCATTTCATTTATAGTGTCGAATGAGGTACAGTTTATGTCATTATACACAGACATAATACTTTAATCGTAAAAAAGACAACAAACTATCGCTACAGCTTCAAATCTATTACAAATATAAAGAAGAATACCTCTCACGACCAGGTTATCACTTAAAAAAAATCACAGTTCATTGATAGTGTAATGCGATAGAAAATGTGTCATGTACAATTTTCTCTCTTCACTACTTAAACATGTGAGTGGGATATCTGTCAAGAATTTAACAACTATATTGTACCTGTGAAGGTATAAATAACGTGTCAAAGCAATGAGACTCGCAGTAAAACGAATTCCAGGGAAGCCATGTCCTGTACAAGTTAGGTGTACTTGCTTATGTTTTGTGCTAGGTAGTAATAAATCATATTCGTCTCATACGCCCGTGCTTGAATACGTCAGTCAGAAAGATTGCCTGCGCAAGACAGGATTGCACCTTCTACTCTTGGCCTGACCCACAGTTTCAGAATGTCAGGAACTTTCAGCGTTCCATTCAGCATATGCACAGAAATAGGTGGTGGTATTGAAAATACAAACATTCCTTGGACACAGAGAACTCTTTGTAAGTAGAACGAATATTCTATAAAACAAATCAAATTTCCTATTAATTTCTCACGTTGTCTGGAGTCCTAAAAGGGCTTGTTAATACGCTAGTGTGTGTGACAACCGACTTATAGAAAACTTAATATGATTTAGAAGTTGCGAGCGTCAGACTGTATCAGAGTTGCCTTTTGCCCATTTTGTTATTCAATTAAGGTCAGTGTTGTTGTTGGTACGCTATGAGATCGTAAGACTGGACTGATACCGCTCTGCACGTTACTACAACCCATGCAAACCTCTGCAGCTCTGCAGAACAACTGCAACCTACACCCATTTGAAGATAAACCTGCTATTTAGCCCTCGGTATCCGTCAACAGAATTTACCCTCACACTTCCCTCTGTTACAAAACACACTACTCTTTGATGGCTCCAAAGGTGCCTTCTCAGCCTTATCATTCTTTCAAAAGAATATAAGTAAAAAATTCGAAAGATAAAGTACTTACATTTTTAACATTGACACAGTTGAAGCGATGAAATATGTTTATACCTGTGTCAGTTATTACGTTGTTTGATATAGCATCCAAGTGGCGTTAATGTGGTTCACTGTATGGTCAGATTGTTGCGTATGACGTGCTTACCATGTTGTTGGCAAGCAGTGTGACAAATTATCATGGGATACTAACGAATCGCTTGAAAATGGCTATAGAGACGAGATTGTAATGCTGTCCAAAACGATAAAAAAGAACAGTCAAATGGCGAAAATGTTCTAACAGGTATATGGACTTTTTAAAAAGATTTCATTTTTTATCGGAAACACGGCACACAGACTCGATGATTGTGCAGAAATAACCACTTCCGAAAGCGCACTTCAGGTTTGGGAAGCACTGAATCACGTGAAAAATATCGCAGACTTTAATTTAATGTTGGTCGACAGACTGATTCAATCGCAATGATTCGATTAACCAGATTCCAATCTAGTGGTGACGACGGCTTCTCGCGTGCTGCTAGCGAATGTGTAAGGTTTCTCTGAATGTAGGTCCGATTACGTGACGGCGATGACAAAGGCGACCCGGAATTTCTAGCCAAAACCGGTTCTTGATCACGTCACTGAAGGAAACTTCCTAAATACGCAGTGTGGGCTATTCCGTATGTGGGTACAGGCTTTAATTTAAACGAGTACTGGGTTCCAGACACAGATACTCGACTTCAGCTAGAACAGGAAAACGTTAGTAGTGTCTTCTTCTCAGTTTACTGGGGTGTGAATTACAACATTGCGGTTAAATTATCAGAGGTGTGAAAGTGAAGGCGGTCACCATGGTGTCTCAGTAGTTAAGACTGCGACTCGGAAAGCTAAGGTCTCGATCCACCGGCAATCCTTGCGTTTTCAACTGCCTATTGTGGACTTGGATTGTCCAGTTTGATGAATACCTCGCTGCCACTGGAAAAGACTAATAAGGGTGTCCGTGTAGGATGGATTCGTGGGTTCTAGGACAGAACACACGCAATGAAAGTAACACAGAATAGTGAGTAGCAAAATACATTACTTGACTTTGATAACGCTGATTGCAGCAATTAGTAGAAAGCAGGTTTACTCTATCTGTCCAGTGTTGACTACAGTTCCATTAACACAAACTGAGTATGTTCTTTGAACTAAAGTCGGAGGTAAACTAATCTTCTATCTTGATGTACTATTCCAAGAACAGTTCCAAACTAACAGTAATCATTTAAATCTCTAGGGAGGACAATTCTATTCACTGTTCTGTTCCTACTGAAGACTAATCACTCTCTATCTATCGACCAGTGTTTCTATCTCTTTCGACGACTCGAAGACACGACGAACGTTCTGCAGCAACTCCCTACGAAGCCTCAGACTATTACAGCTTCTGCTCGTGCACGGTTACTGAAGCGCTCGTCTCTTCCTGGTGGCGCTGCTGCTCCAGGCGGTGTAATTCCAGCGGGCAGAGTGATTGGTTTGCTCGCACCAATGTTGCTGCTGCGAACGGACGTCCACGGTACTTCTGGAACCAACTGTCACAAACTCTTCTTTGTGTGGTATCTCACACTGTCACTTATAACTTCTTTCACCTCTGTCAAAGTTTGTTAACGCGAAACATGCCGAATGCCCTGCGATTCGTAATTCAAGTCAAACACTACGTACTCCAGTAAACGGTTAGGATAATTTCGAACGTCAGAGGTAGGCTAGAGCAAACAATCTGCAGTAGGTCCATCTTTAGAAGTACTGCGGGGCTCAAACCTGCCTTCAGGCTGATGTCATTCTTACTTTCCTATCATCTTCAAAGCCACATTAGCAATAGTAAAATACTTGCAAAGTTCTTTTTCGATTCTAAATTGTGCATTGTGAAGCGTCAGCCACAAACATTACGTAACATAAGGCTCGATTGGACAAGGAATCTTCTCTACATCAGCATCTACACCTACATCTACATCTATGCTCTGCAAACCACTGCGAAATGAATGGCAGATGGTAAGTAAGCCCCAATGTACCAGTTGTTAGGGCTTTTTCCCGTTCCATCCGCGTATGGAGCGCGGGGAGAATGGTTGTTTAAATGCCTTTGTACGCGCTGTAATTATCGTAATCTTTCCCTCACGATTCCTATGGATTCGATATCAAGAAGGTTGCAATATGTTCCTAGAGTCATCGTTTACAGCTGGTTCCCTAATCTTTGTAAGCAGGCTTTCTCGGGATAGTTTCCGTCCATCCTCAACAGTCTGCCAGTTCAGTTCTTCCAACATTTCTGTGACGTTCTCACGCGCATCGAACAAACCCATACCTATTCTTGCTGCTCTTGGGCGGAACATTGTTTTCCAGATAAAATGAAACTGTATGATACGAAACAGTGTTGTGGTTGTGGTTGTATGGTCTTCAGTCCGAAGACTGCTGTGGTGCATCTCTGCAAGCTAGTCTGACCCGTGCAGGCCTACTATGCTCTGCACAACTACTGCAAACGACGTCCATTTGAACCTACTTACTGCATCACTTCCTCTCTACAATATTTACCCTTCGCACTCTCCCCTTTACGAAATTACGTATTTCCTGATGCCCAAGATATGCCCGATCAACCTGTCCCAGTTTTTAGTCAAACTGTGCCGTAAATTTTATTTTCTTTCGGATTAGATTCAGAACTCTTGCATTATTTATCCTTTCTACACAAACAGTCGTCATCATTTTCCGGTACCATCACATTTTAGAGACTTCTTGTCTGAACTGCTTATCGCGCACGTTTCGCTTCAATATAAAGCTACAGTCCACACACATACCTTCAGAAAAGACTTCCTAAGCTTTAAATTTATATTTGGTGTTAGCAAGTTTCCCTTTTTCAGAAATGCTTTTCCTGCTGTTGCCAGACCGTACGTTATATCCCCTATGCTTCACCTACATCAGTTTACCGAGCGAGGTGGCGTAGTGGTTAAACACTGGACTCGCATTCGGGAGGACAACGATTCAACCCCGCGTCCGGCCATCCTGATTTAGGTTTTCCGTGATTTCCCTAAATCGCTCCAGGCAAATGCCGGGATGGTTTCTTTGACAGGGCACGGCCGACTTCCTTCCCTAATCCGATGACACCGATGACCTCGCTGTATGGTCTCCTTCCCGAAAAACAACCCCAACCCTACATCAGTTATTTTGCTGCCCAGATAACAAAACTAATCTACTTTCAGTTTAGCCTCTCCCAATGTAATTCACCAGCATCATCTTATTTAATTCGATTATGTTCCGGCCGCTCGGGTTTAGCCGAACGGTCTAAGGTGCTGCAGTCATGGACTTTGCGGCTGGTCCCGGCGGAGGTTCGAGTCCTCCCTCGGTCATGGGTGTGTGTGTTTGTACTTAGGATAATTTAGGTTAAGTAGTGTGTAAGCTTAGGGACTGATGACCTTAGCAGTTAAGTCCCATAAGATTTCACACACATTTGAACATTTTTTTAATATGTTCCATTACTCTTGTTTTACTTTTGTTGTTATTCATCTTATAACATTTTTTAAGCCACTGTCCATTCCGAACACCTGCTCTTCCGAGCACTTTGCAGTCTGTGGCAGAATTACAGTGTCATCGAAAAATGTAACTTCTTTGTAGTAAGTAGCAAGATACACCTCTTTGCATGTTGCACATAAATTTTTGTTTATATCGGGAAAGAAGTTTCGAATTTTCGTTTTCACATGTTAGTTTTTCAGAATTAAAACAGTTCACGTAAATATTTTATAATAAAATGAAGAGGTGCTTACAGTACAACATTTATTTTTTTAATTCATCGTGCAATTTTCTCCCATGTAGAAAATCTTAGAAAGAAGCACTATTCCATGTAGATTCTCTGCAATTTTGTAATATAAGATAAATGTAGCTGTCATTTCCGATGTCCAGTAAATTATTTGTTTCTGTAAGTGATGCCAAAACATTAGCAGGTAAAATACGAGTACGATCTCCATCGTCCGCTATATGGAGGGAAAACGCAAAAATCGTCAGGAATGCAGAATTAACTAACAAACTGCAGATGGTTTTCAAACTAAGGTCGAAAATCGTCTGGTATAATAAATGTCAACACTGCAGATGGAAATGGCTTATTGTTTACAAACAGCTATCTAAAAAGAAACTGTCGAAAACTACGAAAAAGGCACAGAACAAAATAGCGATTACCTGTGCACAACGCTACTGGACCAATTATTGTGAAAAAATATGGAATATTCGAAGAAAAAACAGAATTTATCATTCATTCATGCCCATAATTATCCGTAAATGCATAAAAACTTAATGGGCGTGAGAAAGAAGAAGGAATGATTTCGGGAGAGGCTCGTCTAATGGGCTACTCCTTAGACTACCGTGCTACAAACGTGATAGTGAGGCTGCAGTATACGTAATAATGACGTTATTCGTGCCGGAAGCCCTGCAGTTGAACGTCAACGACGGATTAGCAACGCACGTGCCGCGGCCGCGACAGAGCGCGGCCAACTTGTGAGTGGCAGTTGTGCCCAATATCGCATCATGCGTCTCCTCTTCGCTCCCCATTGAATGGGCGCGTAAACTGCTCCTCAACTCCCGATCTGCTTGTCATATTTTCCGGTCTTCATAAGTCCCACTGTGTTGGTAGTTGGGGTTTATGTGGAGGACCATTGTGTATGTACGAGGGGCGTTCAATAAGTTTTGCAACACTTTTTTCTGACAGGAGGTTAGTTTTGTTCGGGGTTCCAATACACCATATCATTCCTCACTCGTTTCGCTACAAAACCTGTTTTTCAACATAATCTCCATTGAATGCAACGACCTTACGCCACCTTACTGGGAAGGCCTATATGACCGCATGATACAACTCTACTGGTCGATGCGGGAGCCACCTTCCTGCTCCATTAATAACCTTCCCATCATTCACATACCGCTTCCCGCGGAGTGAATTGGTCATTGGCCCAAACAGATGGAAGGCGGGAGGTGCGAGATTCGAGCTGTATGGTGGATGAGAAAGAATAGTTCAACTAAGTTTTGTGAGCTTCTCCGTGTGCGCTGAGTTGTTTGAGACCTTGCGTAGCCGTGGAGATGGAGAAGTTCGTTTGCATTTTTGTCGATCGTCTCGAATGAGAGTGTCCGCACGTTCCAACATTGCAGGAGTCACAGCTGTGTGCGGCCGGCCGGAACGCGAGACATCGGACAGGTTTGCGCGAACTTGTTGCGACGATGACAGACGTCTCGTCCAACGACTCACCGTGCTTTTGTTCATTGGCAGGTCTCTGCAGACATTCTGCATGCGCTTTTGATTATCTGCGATGCTCTGTTTTTCCGCCAAAAGAAACTCAGTAGCATCTCTCTGCTTGGAACGCACCATCGTTGCAGACGTCATTTTGAATGCTACGTGTAGTGCCGCCACCAGTCGACACTTCATGAAACTACAGGGGTTGAAGGGAAGGGAGAATATTCCCCTATGTCCCACAGCAAATTTCGCATTTATTCAGTCGAAACTATAAGAGAAAAAATGTGTTACATTAGGTACTGAACGTCCCTCCTAAATAACCAAAAGAGAGTAACTTGCTAATATTGTCGGTTTTGTTACTGATATACCACACTCAGAACGATCCATAATGAAGTTCAAAAATTCAAATCGCAAGCTAGTGCCTGCTACTAGATACCAAGTTCCTATCACCATAAGTAAGAAAAACAAAAAAAATAATTTGGGATTTTTTTGTGCTTGAGACGTACTGCGGTTCTTCAGTCATGGACATGGAGGGACCTGCGGCGTTGGCAACTCTTGTTAGAGAGACAAACACTGATGAGCCAAAACATGATGACCTCGTGGTTAACACCGTACTGGTCCACCTTTGGAATGCATACAGTTTCCGTTCTGCGTGGCACAGATTAGGGGGAGGGGGGTGTTCCAGAGGCATGTGGCACTAGGTGTCTACGCACTGGACATGCAGTTTGCGTAAATTAGGGGTCAGTGGTTGGTAGGCGCGGAGCTGGCGCCCGATAGCGACCCAGGTGTGCTACATCTGGTTCGAATCAACCTAGTTCGGTGGCCAAGATATCAACGTGTGTTCACTGTCTCGTCTGGAGACACTGTAGCACAACTCTTGTCTTTGTGACATGGCTGGAGGAGGCCACGGCCGTCGGAAATAAGGGACGCTGGTGGTCCACAATAACGTCCAAATAGTCCACAGCTGTCACGGTGCCTTCGATTAGTTTCACAGGTCGCATGAAACCGCAGGTGAATCTCCCCAGAGCATAATACTGTCCTCACCACCCTGTGTCCATGGAGCAGCGGATGTTTCGAGCAGCAGTTCACCTGGATGAATTCGTCATCCGGACACAATTATTGACCTGGTGTAGCGAGTAACGTCGATCATCCGACCGGGCGACGCGTTTCCACTGATCCACGGCATAATCTCGAAGACACCTTCCTACTGCAGCCGTAATTTACGATGCCGTTGGGGCAACTGGGGAAGACGAGGGGTCGTCTGCTGCGGAGCTCCGTGTTCAGCATTGTGCGCTGAACGGTGTGATCCGATGTACTTGTTCGTGCTCCAGTACTGTGCTCTGACACCAGACCTAAAACAGATTACTGCCTATCCTACTTTTACAGAGTGTGCAAGAGGAGATACTGAATGGAACTGAGGAGAAAAGAAATTTATGGCATAGCTTGGGTAAAAGAACGGATCGTTTCAAAGGACACATCCAGAGGCATCAAGGAATAGTCTATTTGGTAATGGAGGCAAGTGTGTGTGTGTGTGTGTGGGGGGGGGGGGGGGGGGGGGGGGGGGGGGGGGGAGGGAGGGAGAACTACCAGGGATAGAATTTTATGCTTTTATGAATAGAGTAAGCGGGTTCAAATGGATGTAGGTTGGAGTACTTGTGCATAGATGAAGAGACTTGCACAGGATAGACTAACGTGTGGAACAGAAGAACATAACAACAATAAATGTAAATGAAGGGAAAGTTGTTATTTC
This sequence comes from Schistocerca serialis cubense, assembly GCF_023864345.2. Classification (NCBI taxonomy): domain Eukaryota; kingdom Metazoa; phylum Arthropoda; class Insecta; order Orthoptera; family Acrididae; genus Schistocerca; species Schistocerca serialis. The sequence continues at coordinate 913,499,102 of NC_064641.1, read as the reverse complement.
TTCGTAAATCACCTAAGGCAATGGCGGGACAGTTTGCTTAAAATGGATACGGAATATTCCCTTTCCTGTCTTTGCTCATTCTGATCTTGACCTTAATCTCTATCGATCTCCTCCCATGCTGCACAGAAGTATTACTGTTACACGTCCGTTTCTCTTTGACTGTACAGGGAACAATTAGTAACACGAATTGATTATTTTATCTACCTTTCCTATGATGCATAAACATGTAAAATGCACGGAAAATAAGCTGGGTGATATTTGCGGAGCCGGCACAGTATTCGAGGATGCAGGAGAGTGGTGGCGGCTCCGGTGTGAACGACCAGTGCACAGAAGGGGAGGTGCAATTCGATATCTGAAGCCTATGCACAGGCACATTTCTTGCGTAACGTACAGGGTGTTTCCGAAAGAGCATGCAAAAATGTAACAGGGCATAGAGAATGATCCACTGAACCTGGGGTAGGAGAAGTTCACTGCTTTGTCTAGCACTACTGTTTTCCAGCCTATTTACAACTAACGTGTGTACAATTTTACACGTAGTGTGTTGTTTATTTACAATAACGTTATTTCCTGTAAGGAAACAAGTAGGATGAGCCACATCACCGGTGAGTCATGATGCAGGTTTTGTGTAGTTTACTTGTCCATAAAGTAACTATCGTATCGTATTTATATTGTCCCATGACATAATGTGCTATGGATCAACGACAGACAGTTTCATTACTCAGTGCTACCCAGAAACATACAGTACAATAGATGGAGCAGTACCGGTACAGAATTTCCTGATCGCTGGATTGGAATGGGAGGTCCTATTCCATGGCCTGCGAGGTCACCTCACTTGAATCCCCTAGATTATTTCCTTTGGAGACATCTGAAGTCACTTGTGTATGAGAGCACAGTGGATAAGGAGATGGAATTAGTTGCCACAACTGTAGCTGCATGTAATGTGATTTGAAATTCACCAGATATATTCGTTGGGGCGCCTCAGAATCTTGTTCTCCGATGTCACGCTTGCATTGAGGCTGACGGCCGTCAGTTTCAGCACATTTTGTAAGATAAAGTATAAATGGTACGTGCAGTGTCAATGATGGTATAGCCGGCCGGTGTGGCCGAGCGATTCTAGGCGCTTCAGTCGGAAACCCCGCTACTGCTACGGTCGCAGGTTCGAATCCTGCCTTGGGCATGGATGTGTGTGATGTCCTTAGGTTAGTTAGGTTTAAGTAGTTCTAAGTATAGGGGATTGATGACCTCCGATGTTAAGTCCCATAGTGCTTAGAGCCATTTGAACCATTTTCAATGATGGTATTTGGAGTTAACTAATGTAAATAAAAAGCTAGACAGTAATCTGAATTTATTTGTGTTAGTTCCTTAAGCTGGCTTTTCCGACCGCTGGTTCCTTTTCTCAAATTGTTCAGTGGAGGAATGTCTGTGTCCAGTTACATTTTTGCACACTCTTACAGATACACCCTGTATAAGCTACAGCTAACGAGTCTGCAAATTACCATATTAACCGGTTATGTCAGCAGGACCAATAATTCGACTAATATAGTTAGAAATTTCTCACTAAAGCAGTGAAGGAGTACTAACCGCGTATACGAAGGATCAACAAAAGCAAAATAGGACCAACCACTTACTGCCAGAGGAAACATTCTTGAAGCAAAGATGTTATAAGCAATGTAGTGTAGGAGGAAACGTCGGATACTACAATACTGACATTGTAAAACAAAGGTGGCCAACCGGTGGCCACGGTTCGGATATGACACGCATTTGGTTTCACTACGACCCGCACAAGAAAAGTTCATGGGGCAGAGGCAGTGGCGAGTTGCTGCAAAAGTTTTTAATATAGCTATTGCAACATGTCATAAGCCAAGAAACAACGTACATGACACGTAAATAAATGTAAATACGAAGGTTGACTGAAAAGTAATGCCTCCACCTTCGTAACTCTTCAACAATTGGCAGCACTGGTATGCGGCAGGTGCCGGCTTGTTCCGCAGCCTTTTCTCTACAGCTCCAGTTAGCGGGAAGCCTTAGCATTGAACGGTTGTGTTGTTACAGTGTAAAGTATGGAATGCGCAGATGGTCGGTCAGTGCGATTTAAGCAACGTGCAGTCATTGAATTCTTGACAGCAGAAGTTGTCACCCCGAAGGAGATTGATGAGAGAATGAAAGTATTTTATGGTGATTGTATTGATGTGAGTACTGTACGTCGTTGGGCGAGTCAGTTTAAAGATGTTGAGGTGGGAACATCTGACCTGCGTGACAAACAGTTGGATCTTGCGTCAGCAACCACCGAGTTTCACAAGAAAAATGTTGAGAGTTTGATTCAGGACGATCGTCGTATCAATCACAGCGAAATTGCAAGCACAATCGGTATTTCACAAGAACGTGTGGGTCACATTATTGCTTTGCTCGGCTATCGGAAGATCTGTTCACGAGGGCACCCCAGATGCTGACTCCTGAAATGAATGCGCACAGTCTTCAAATTCTGCCAGGAACTTCTCTCGCGTTACGAGAATGAAGGTGAAACCTTTCTCCATTCAGTTGTTACAGGAGACGAAACGTGGGTATACCATTACGAAACGGAGACGAAACGTCAGTCTATGGAATACCGACACAAACACTCGCCCCAGAAAAAGGAAATTCAAGACGCAGCCCTCATCTGGGAAAATCATGGCCAGATGGGGTTATCCATGCTGATTTCCTTGATGGTGGAACAACAATAAATTCAGACCGTTACATCACAACGCTGCGAAGTCTGGAACGACGGCTAACAAGGATCCGACAGGAAAAGAGAAACGTTTACCTGCAGCATGACAATGCCAAACCACACACTTCATGTGCCGCCGTAGCAGAACTTCAGAGACTGAATCTCACCACGGTACGGCATCCTCCATACAGTCAAGGTTTAGCACCGTCTGATTTGCATCTGTTGCCAATAATGAAAGACGATCTGCGGGGACATCGTTATGCTTCTGACGAAGACGTTGAAAGAACTGTGAGACTGTGGTTGCGCAAACAGGGTGTCGACGTTTCCCGTGACGGCTTCAGAAAACTTGTTCATCGTTGGGAGAAATTTATCCAATTGGTTGGTGATTATGTGGAAAAGTGAATATTGGTAATTAAAGATTACATTCTAAGGATTATTTCTGCATTTGATTTATTAAAATATTCCCATCCAAACCCAATTAACGAAGGTGCAGGCATTACTTTCCATTCTACCCTCGTATTTAAATACGAGTGAATGCACCCTCAAAAACGCGTTTATTGAGGTATCATTTGCTGGCGTGGCGTGTCGGGAAACGGTTGCCATTCTTATCGGTGCGTTACTCCATAAAAGTTAACTTTATGGACACTATAGTTCTGACCGTATGTACTGAGTGCGCTGCTGTTGCATCACGCGACGAGGGGGACCGCGACCTTAAGAAAGAATGTGAGCCAGGCCCGCAGGACACCGAAAGTTGCTAATGGCTCCTGTAAAATAAAAAACAGGCATGACGTGGAAATTATGTTTCTGTCCCCTGACACCCACTTCTGCCATATTAGCTAAAAATCAAATTTTCTTCTCCTTCTTCCTCGTGTTTTGGAAGTACCAAAGCTGTGGGAGATTCTTGCAGCCATCCTTCCCCCCCCCCCCCCCCCCCCTATTGTTTCTACTGTGTGACCGGCGTAGCTAGCCGTTCGTGCAGTTTTCTCAAGCACAGTTTTTAAACAGATTTTTGTTTCGTTGTCTGCCTATCGAAACATGAATATAAGGGACAGGCAATTGACGTGGCCACTCAGTAACATCGGATGGACTCCCCCAGCGCTCACAACCAGAAGTACGTTTTCACTCAAATGCCACTCTATTTTGTGCAAGCTCTGCAGTCCTACACAAAAGTCAGTGCAGCATATATTTTTCCTGCTTCACAATTTCAAAAAAATGGTTCAAATGGCTCTGAGCACTATGGGACTCAACTGCTGTGGTCATCAGTCCCCTAGAACTTAGAACTACTTAAACCTAACTAACCTAAGGACATCACACACATCCATGCCCGAGGCAGGATTCGAACCTGCGACCGTAGCATTCACAATTTCGTATAAGAATTTTGAAGTATATACTTTGCGATGTAATAGCATTTAGCCGCTAGAATCTCAACGATAAATTTTCAGGCGAACCGACTAGTGTGCAGAAGATGTCCAGAAGAAATTCAGCGATGGTTACCGTCTGCCGTTACTCAAGTCTCGTTACTGTGATCTTTATTTCAGGATGCGTGGCTGTTCAGCAACCGTCCACAGCCAACTCGGAGTCCGGACACTGGAGCATAATACGATTGTTGCACGATGCAGGACATGTTTTATCCAGGTGTCTGGCGGAGCGGAGGCACTCGATCCGTCGACAGTACAGCTCGAGCGGTGACAGTAGCCACCCTCACGGTAGGTCCAAAGGCGCTACGGCAGCCGCCGCCGATCGGTAGCTGAGACGAGCGTTTGTGGTCCCGCAGGCCCGCAACAAGCCGGCGGACGGCGGCGGGCACGTCAACCAGAAGGGGGCGGCGGGGGCGAAGGCGCCGCCGGGGGCGGGCCCCAAGTCGGGGGCGGGCGCCAAGGCTGGGGCGGCCAAGCCGGCAGTGAAGGCGCCGTCGGCGCAGAAGGGGCAGGTGAAGCAGGCGCCCACCAAGCAGGCCGCCGCCTCCAGCACGGCCGCCGCCGTCGTCAGCAACGCCGCCGTCACCGCCGCCGCCGTCAAGCCGCTCAACGCCGCCGCCAAGAAGAACAAGAAGGGCCAGCGCCACCAGCAGCACGACCTCATCGTCACCATCAACCTAGTGAGTACGGCCTCCTGCCTGCCTCTCCACGGCTACAATAGCTGCACCACTCGCAACTAGCGTAATACTGGCCCGGTAAATTTTTCGCGCACTTTAAGGTAGGCTACTTAAGCATCAGCCACTGTTGCAGAAGACGTAAGTTGGGTTGCATATCTTAAGGAAATATATGCTTGAAATATTTTCTGGGCCAATTTTCTTATGCCCACCCAGTGTAATTAAACTCATTCCTGTGGGTAAATATCTTGAAGAAAGTCACTTTCCTGCAGAGACTGTTCTTGTACCCATTTATTTATAAAAAATCATTTTAAGGGGTGATTCGGCAGCCCCTACCGATGGATTTTATGCAACCCACAACACCAAATACCAGACACAACATTTTCATATTCTCACCCTCGCTTTGTGTAAACTGTTGGTCCTACAGGAAAAAATGAAGAAGACCTTTTTGTAGTAAGTTGAATTTATTTAAATTTGTACTGGGATACGTTTTCGCTAGAGGCTTTGGTTTTCCTATTACTGAGGAAAAACCTACAAAAGAAATCTACAAAGGCGTTTTTCGTGAATAACTAAAAAACTGTGGCTCCGAGCTGTATTGTAGTACAGAATATGACTACATTAAATTTCCCATAAAAAAGCCATGTTGATTGTTTTCTGCAGGACAAATACTTGCTGTGTTGTGAGGGAGGGAATATAAAAGTCTCACACACAGATTTTAAAGGTGTTGCGGATTGCATAAAACACATTGGTGGGGCAGCTGAATCACTACATGTATATGTATGTATGTTCCACATCTCCTCTAAACCAGCTGATCGATTTCAACTGTACCTACTACAAATATCACTTATTATCTGAAAAAAAAGCTCTGTGGGACAAATAGGGAGTGAAGCATACGCAAGAACTCTTTGGACCATTACATCCATATTTTTTTATACGTGAGTATGGGGGTTACATACCCCTGCCACCCATGGGGCTGGGGATGAGAAATCGCTACCCCTAAAAGTACTTGATAATGCCCGATATTAGAATTTAATCCATAGTTTTTGGCGATGGTAGACTCGTTATTGATAGTCCTGATTACCTTTCACTTGCTGGAGAGGAGTGTTGAAGGATGGGATATTCCAAGGCAGTGACGTATCTCTAACGCCTGAAGCAGTTTCTACTCCGACTAAACTTGGCACATGTATCTCTTGCTATCTGGAAGAAACTGCTGCCACTGTAAGACATCCCCAACATCTCTATGGCTTAGGTTGGGAGTAAATATGACTGACATATAAGAATTATAAAAAGTGTTTGTTCCATTTTCACTCCAACAAAATTGAACCATGGTTCATGACTCACTGTGTGTTTCGTACCCAAGCAGAGTTACAAGTTTGCTTGGGATTCAGGTAAACTACTAGGTGAAATTTGGTACAGATGCAAATGATATACGTGTACATACAGGGCCTAATGGGTATAAGTGCAGATTTTTTTTTTTTTTTTTTTTTTTTTTTTTTTTTTTGTGATTGAGGACAGTGTACTGAATAACTTTATATCAGTATTTACTTCATTTGTAGACTAATTCAAAAATGGCTCTGAGCACTGTGGGACTTAACATCTGATGTTATGATGTCATCAGTCCCCTACAACTTAGAACTACTTAAACCTAACTAACCTAAGGACATCACACACATACATGCCCGAGGCAGGATTCGACCCTGCGACCGTAGTGGTCGCGCGGTTCCAGACTGAAGCGCCCAGAACCGCTCGGCCACTCCGGCCGGCCGTATTAGCTATTAGGAGTAGTATATTTTTAGCTTGGATAGTACCTCCAAGTACATGTGTCAAGAGAAAGCCGTTAGTGCTTGTTTTCCCCAGGGCTGCAAGTCAGGTGTGATATATGGACACCTGAACAGAAAACGGTTAAACTATACTGACAGGCGTAATTTACTTAGTGATGCAGTTACAACCGTGCAGAAAACATCTGTTGGTAACGTATGTGGCGTGTTTGTAGGAATAATTAAACAAAGGGGAAAAAACTACCAAGACGCTGATGTGTGTACATATAAAGGTAACACATATAAAAAATACCTACACTTATACCCGTTACACCCTGGTTATATGTGCAATATGTTAAATATTTGTTGAACATAAGTGATATATATAGCACATACGCTGGCGAAACCGCGGGCAGAAAGCTGGTTTCGAAATAAAGAAGTTATTTCACTATTTAACAATTAATTAATTTCGTCCCCATGAGCATTATCAAGCTTCACTACAATAAAAACTGTTGCACTTACAGCATGTTATATTCCACAGCTCTGAGTGGTGTAAAAGCCACATGTGATGATGTCCTAAATAGAGTTTAGTACTGCTATAGTAGATACGGCACAAGCGTCCCAGGTTTGTGATCCATATCGAGAACTAGAAAAGAGCACTTTGCCAGCATACATAACACATTAGAATACGTCAGCGTGACTAATGAAGCAAAAACGTGGATGCCGGTGTCAACGTCTTAAAACTAAATAAGGTGTTGGCACAGTGACAAGTTGTGCATAACACCTACACTTTTTGAATTTCACGTGAGGATTTCACGACATTTGTGCCTGTACCTGCAATAATCATGCGAAACTCTTGTTACCGACGCGGTCACATGTTGCTTTTTCCCCTCACTGATTTGTGGAGCGCAGTAACTTTTATAATGATGTAGCCCCATGTTTCCCAACGGGGCGAAATTATCTAATTGCCAGATAATGAATTAAAGTGTTTATTTCTCATTAAAAGAACAGACTACGCAGGAAAATTACTTCCTTTCAGAAATTGTACGTGACATCTGACTCCAAGCAGCTTGTCACGGTTTACTTAACACAGTGATTACATCTTTAAAGCGATTCATTATTCTACTTTACTATAGCTATTTCTAGCAGTATAGAAAGGCGTCTATGCACCAAATCTTGTCCCATATACCTACATATATAGTTACAGTTGTACTGCTCTGAATAAGTCACTTGCAGCTTTGTGTTATGAAAAGCAGAAATAATGGAACTGTTTTTATTGAGCTGTTCTATGTTCTACTGCTCAGAATAATGAGCAAGTGAAACCATAGAATAACTAACAAAGTGAGAACAAATCGCATTTCACACACTACAGTGCCACAATAAAACGGAATTTAAAGTGTTCTCGTAGATAGTTACCGATAACCTATAAGCAGTTGGCATGACATGAGCGGGCAACCTCAGAGTTAATACCACGTGCAGCGTTTATCAAAAGAAGCAGCGTAAGGCACTTGCATTCTCTTAGACCAAATGGCCAGATGTCAGTAGAAAAAGCCTTTAAGCTTTGGATGCCCCGGTGCACATGGGTTTCTTCCACTTTCTCTATATGTGGCCCCTGATCATACACAAGTTATCATGCAAGTGATGCCTCATTGTGCGATAAAAAGAATATTAGAAATATTTACAACCGAACAGACATTCGTGGCTCTTATGACTAGCAGTAAGCAACAAAACAAGCAACGTAAATCAGCTTTCGTCGTAGTACTTGTTACTACATTCCACTCTGCGTTAACTCCATCAATTCTCAGATGAATAATGCCGAGGCATGTCAGTTTATCATTCAGATGTCACGGGAAGACAAGAGTCAAAGAGAACACTAGGGCCATCTTCTTGAACGAACTGTGACAGGAGCCCGAACAACAGGGGACTTACGTACTAGGACATGCATTGATACCATGAATTAGTGCATTGATAATGGCTAGGTACTGGCCGAAATTTGTATTTGCCTAATAAAATCCGAAAAAAAGGACTATTTATTGCTGTGCTCTATCATCTGACAACTAGGTTATTCCTCAAAGAAGTTAATTTATCCGGGCGACGAACGATACATTTATCACATATCCTAGCCGTGAGTAAACCCATCAACGAACAATACATGCATACTGCAAAGATTTGCAAGACCACGAAAGGCTCCTAATAGATTAGACTCTTCTTCTTTCAATCTTCATGCCATTTTGTGCTTAATATTGTAATACTAGAAATAAACTAGTTACCAAGATTTCGTTTGTGTCAGATATTCTATTAGTAAACGACTGTTGACGCTTTCTCACCATTTCTGACAAGAATTCCTATTACTGAGAACTCTTGTCGTAATACTTAACTGAATTGCGTATGTCAAGCAGCCATATTGCCGACAGTATGTAACGTCTCATTTACAAGCCGTACAGACAGTAGTCCATTAACAAATCTCGTTTTTAATGTGAGTAGTACGTTTACATACAACATTTGTTGTGCGTGAAACAACCGAAACATGGGCACAATTTCTTGTATAGGCGCTCACTTCAGCAGCTTTTTTTCCATATCTAACGATTCGTATTCTCTCTAGTAGAGCGCTACTGCAAAGGTGCCCACAGGCTGACAACGTAACTCCTGGTTGCGTTCTGAACGAGCAGTCCGAGGTTGACAAGAAAGCTGTCTGAAGATTAACGCCACAGAGTCAGAACCAGTAACAGCTAGAAAAATCATACGTGACTGCGACTGTGGAGAAAGCCAATGTACACATGTACGTGTCGTGTCGTCTCGGAAGAAGCCTCATCTGCTGTACAGTGTTGTGCCTTCTCCATTTTGTTGCCATCATTCAGTTACGTTGCGCGGTTTCAAACTACACGGAGGTTACAAAAGTCGTGGAATACCCCCTAACATCGTGTCCGCCCTCCATTTGCCCAGCGACTCGACGTAGTATGGACTCAAGTCGTTGGAAGCCCTGCAGAATTATTGAGCCATGATGCCTCTATAGTTGTCAATAATTGCGAAAGTGTTGTCAGTGCAGGACCTCTCGATTATGTACTATAAATTTTCTATAGCATGCCGGTCGAACTGAGTAGCCAAATCATACGCTCGAACTGTCCACAATGTTCTTCAAATAATTTGCGAACAATTGTAGCCCGGTGTCACGGCGCATTGCCATCCATAAAAATTCCATCGTTATTTGGGAACATAAAGTCCATGAATGGCTGCAAATGGTCTCCAAGTAGGCTAACACAACCATTTCGTCACTGATCGGTTCAGTTGGCTCTGAGGACCCAGTGCATTCCATGTAAATACAGCCCACACCATTGTGGGGTGACCTCAGTTTGCAAAGTGTCTGGGGTCTGCGTCACACTAGAGCCCTGCGATCATCTCTTACAACTGAAATCGGGACTCATCTGACCAGGCCACAGTTTTCCAGTCGCCTAAGGCCCAACCGATATGGTCACGAGCCCAGGAGAGGCACTACAGGCGCTGACGTGCTATCAACAAAGGCACTCGCATCCGTCGTCTGCTGCCACAGCCCATTAACGCAGAACGTCCCACACAGATTTCTGTGGTTATTTCATGCAGTGTTGCCTGTCTGTTAGCACCGACAACTCTATTCAAAAGTGGTGCTCTCGGTCGTTCAGCTAAGGCCGTCAGCCACTGCGTTGTCCGTGGTGAGGGTAATGCCTAAAATTTGATAATGTCGGCACACTCTTGACACTAGGGATATCGAAATATTGAATTCCCTAAATATTTCCGAAATGCGATATGGTATGCGTCTAGCTCCAGCTATAATTCCCCGTTAAAAATCTCTAATTGCCGTCGAGAGGCCATAATCGCGTCGGAAAGCTTTTTACATGATTCACCTGAGTACAAATGAGAGCTCCGCCAATGCACTGCCCCGTTATACTACGTGTCCCTCCTCAAGGCTCCGTGCTGAGAGCACAGCACAAAATCCTTGAGGAATTGCCGTGAGGAACTGAAATAGTGGCTGAATAGTTGGATAATTTTACATATTCACAATACGGTCAACAGCACAGAAGAAATTTATTGACAACGGCCCCGGAAGCCTGCGCTTAAACCTCTACAAGTGATTGACATTTTCTGACCACCCTGTATATGGGAAGACCAGAGGTGTACAAATCCGCTTTTAACCTGCGCGTGCTTGCATGTTAGCCAGGCAGGCAAGCTGCCACGCGTTATCAGCAGAGCGGACAGGCTGCTTTACTCTCACCCGAGCCAAGCTTCGCCGAACCCAAGCAGGCTAAAGGAGTCTTGCTTTCCTGCGCGTATTGCCGCTACGTAGCAGTTTCTGTATTCTCTACGCTTTCACTGTAGTGTTACGAATATGGATCAGAAGTTGATGAAAGTTCTTCTTTTATTCGAATCATAAGACTCAGTGAAATACATAATATTTTGGATCATTGTAGGATAGATAACGCTGAATTTTATTTGTCTTTTTTTTCTTTTTCGAGATATTTCTATCTTATTTACTTATTTTGATATGTACGATTTTCTCTGCAGCTTCACCCTCTTTGTCTATTCTCAAATCCAACTATCATCAGATCATCTCTAATGCACGTTTTCTGTAACAAACAGAAACATCTCTGAAAATCGAGATCCTTTGCACCTAAAAAGTTGAAGATTTCTATTATACTAGAACTAAAGTAATGTTTTGGAAGTCTAGTTCGTATGTTCCAGCCTATTACGACCCGAGTTACAGCAGTTTTAATTACTTTTTCCAGGATGTGTGTTGCGGGTTTGCTGAATTCATTCTAAATGGTCAAAATAGTTCATACATCATGCCCCAAATGCATTTTAGCGAACATGAAATTAGAATTTCATATTATGTTAAAGTACATGTTTGAAAGAAGCAACTTTACGTCCATACTAAGCTTTCAACGCCACCAGAATGTGGGTTTTAATAGTCATTGAGCCATGCTTATTTTCTATTTCAATGTTTTCCCTAAATTTAGAAAGCCTATATACTGATAAATGGCCTCAAGTCCTTAGCGGCTGACAAGTGCGTGGAAATGTGTGCTAAGTCTTCGTTCTCATTCAAAATACACTACTGGCCATTAAAATTGCTACACCAAGAAGAAATGCAGACGATAAACGGGTATTCATTGGACAAATATATTATACTAGAACTGACATTGATTACATTTTCACGCAATTTGGGTGCATAGATCCTGAGAAATCAGTACCCAGAACAACCACCTCTGGCCGTAATAACGGCGTTGATACGCCTGGGCATTGAGTCATACAGAGCTTAGATGGCGTGTACAGGTACAGCTGCCCATGCAGCTTCGACACGATACCACAGTTCAGCAAGAGTAGTGACTGGCATATTGTGACGCGCCAGTTGCTCGTCCACCATTGGCCAGACGTTTTCAATTGGTGATAGATATGGAGAATGTGCTGGCCAGGGCAGCAGTCGAACATTTTCTATATCCAGAAAAGCCCGTACAGGACCTGCAACATGGGTATCGTGCATTATCCTGCTGAAATGTAGGCTTCGCAGGGATCAAATGAAGGGTAGAGCCGCGGGTCGTAACACATCTGAAATGTAACGTCCACTACGATGGCAGGTTCGAATCCTGCCTCGGTCATGGATGTGTGTGATGTCCTTAGGTTAGTTAGATTTAAGTAGTTTAAGTTTTAGGGGACTGATAACCTCAGAAGTTAAGTCCCATAGTGCTCAGAGACATTTTTTGTAACGTCCACTGTTCGTAGTGCCGTCAATGCGAACAAAAAGTGACCGAGGCGTGTAACCAATGACACCCCCTACCATCACGCCGGGTGATACGCCAGTATGGCGATGACGAATACACGCTTCCAATGTGCGTTCACCGCGATGTCACCAAACACGGATTCGACTATCACGATGCTGTAACCAGAACCTGGATTCTACCGAAGAAATGACGTTTTGCCATTCGTGCACCCAGGTTCGTCGTTGAGCACACCATCGCAGGCACTCCTGTCTGTGATGTAGTGTCAAGGGTAACCGAAGCCATGGTTTCCGAGCTGATAGTCCATGCTGCTGCGAACGTCGTCGAACTGTTCGTGCAGATGGTTGTTGTCTTGCAAACGTCCCCATCTGTTGAATCAGGGAACGAGACGTGGCTGCACGACCCGTTACAGCCATGCGGGTAAGATGCCTGTCATCTCGACTGCTAGTGATACGAGGCCGTTGGGATCCAGCACGGCGTTACGTATTACCCTCCTGAACCCACCGATTCCATATTCTGCTAACAGTCATTGGAGCTCGACCAACGCGAGCAGCAATGTCACGATACGATAAACCGCAATCGCGATAGGCTACAATCCGACCTTTATGAAAGTCGGAAACGTGATGGTACGCATTTCTCCTCCTTACACGAGGCATCACAACAATGTTTCACCAGGCAACGCCGGTCAACTGCTGTTTGTGTATGAGAATTCGGTTGGAAACTTTCCTCGTGTCAGCACGTTGTAGGTGTCGCCACCGGCGCCAGCGTTGCGTGAATTCTTTGAAAAGCTAATCATTTGCATATTACAGCATCTTCTTCCTGTCGGTTAAATTTTGCGTCTGTAGCACGCCATCTTCGTGGTGTAGTAATTTGAATGGCCAGTAGTGTAATTACGGAGTGAGGAAACTGCCGGTCAAATTTACAAACATGTCTTAACGTACTCCTGATTTCTGAATGAGTGTTTTGTAAATTGCATGGCGAGATACCTACCGATTTATTAGAAGCTGCCCCATGAACACACGACAGTTTGTCCCCTGCTAAACTTGGGCTCTGTTACGTGGCGTATATACACACCACAGAGTATCTCCTTTAAGTTTTGTTTGTTCATTTTGCTGCTCCCACCATTAAGATGGCTGGGCTCCAGCGAAACTTCCTAAGCTGGCATACACCTGGCCATACTGTAATCACTTTGGATTGACAGCTCAGCCTTTTGTTAGGTGCAGCAGGCTGAGCGGTCCCCGTGAAGCTTGCCAGGCTTACGCAAACCCAAGCCGGCCTGCTTTTACCACTGTGCTTCAGTACACATGTACTCTTGTGTCTCCGTTGTAACAGGTTGTGCTGCCTTAATATTTGCAGCGGAGACGTGGCGGGGAGGCTGGAAGGATAATTTGTACACCTCTGGAGTGGTTTCGGGATGAAGCTTTTCTCATCGCAGAGTACGAGCAGTCATGAAAGAAGTTGTGAACCGCATGTCGCCGACAGCCAAAGTGCTCAGGTCATCGGTCCCTAGACTTACACACTACTTAAACTAACTTATGCTAAGAACAAAACATACACCCAAGCCCGAGGGACGACTCGAACCTCCGGCGGGAGGGGCCGCGCAGTCCGCGACATGGCGCCTTAAACCGCGCGGCCACTCCGCGCGGCGAAATTTGAGCTGTAAGCAATCAGTGACTCCAGGAAGGAAACTGTTTACAAGGCCGGTACGTCGTAAACCGTGGCTTTTGCAGGTGCCAGGCACATTCAGAAGTTCCCTTCACATTTCCCAGTTTTATGGATGTCCGTTGAACTGACACTTATTGACTCAGGAACATGAGAAGTCTTCAGTTTGTAGCTCGAGTTGATTAATCACTTATGTATACATGGTGTGGTTCAGCTGCCCATGTCTATGACTCTGTACAGCGCGCAGATACCACGCACAAGAGTTTCACATTCTCTCGCTCGCTAGGCGCTAAGTATTAGCGTTACAGAAAAATTAACAAGACCTTTTTGTAGGAAATGTAATGTCGTTAAATTTTGTAGTGGAATACGTTTTCGCTGGAGGCTACAATTTTCGAGTTATTCAAGAAAAACGTTCAAAAGTGACCCTCAAACCCGTTTTTCTCGAATAACTCGTAAATCATCATCTTCAGTAAAAACGTATCCCAGTACAAAATTCGACTAAATAAAATTTCCTACAAAAATATTCTGATTTTTCTTTTTTCTGTAGGGCTGATAGTTTGCACGTAGGAGCGAGAGGATATGAAAATCTTGCGCGTAGGTTGCATAAAGCCCGTAGATAGGGGCAGCTTAATCACCATGTTTACAAGTCGTCTTACAGTAACATTGCATGCTTGTCTGGGTTGTAGAAGGGAGTTAGTAGATAATATTTTGATAAGGAACTGATGTCTGGCAATATGCCATTTGGCTGTAAAGTAAATTTGAAGTCCAGATCATTTTTAAATGTTCCGCTTCGCGATACACATATAGCGGCCACACACAATAAACTTTGAGGTGGGTGCTCTACAAGGGTTGCTAACCATAGAACCCGGCTGTTCGGTGGACAAGGTACATCTTGGGAAGCATGCCTTCCTACTCGCGGTCCACAGACGCTGGTGCACGTTCTTGCAGTACTGTGCATTATAGTCAGCCCTCCTCCTAGTAGTGAACCCGCAATTTCTCGCACTCGTTGTTGTAGTCGGACGCAAATGGTATGTGATGCACTGAGGAGATACGGAAAAAGTCCTCGATACGTACTTTGTGCATCTTTGCCGTTACGTACCTCAACGGAAGTGGGAAATTTGAAAGTGGTCTGATATTCAAACTTATTTTGTGTCCAAACGCCACGTTTTCGGACATGGTTTCACTATCAAAACTTTATGTAATAAATACCCCTCTTCAACCCACGCAAGCTTGTAATAGCACTGTGAAACATTTTGTGTAGAAGCGGAAACTGAGTGAGGTGCAGGTATCGATATAAGCAAACCACACATACACACACACACACACACACACACACACACACACACACACACACACACACAGACGAAGTGACTTACGCTATTTCATTTATCTTTTGAGCAAGAATTTAGAATTAACATCTCATATTAGTTGTTAAATTCTATGGAGATCGCCATTCGGGCTGACCATACTCACTTCCGCCTTGAGGTATGTGATCAACTGGTGCCTGGAATCCACCCTCAGGTGAAGACGAAGCAACATGGCAATACGAATCTGAAGAAACGATGTCACTGTGGAACTGATACGACACCATTGGCACTTCAGTAGCATTTTTTCGGCGATTGCTTCCATCTTCTCTTTTTCTTTTCCTGCCTTCCCAGATACAGTTAACACTCGATAACTGCTGGAGGGTTTATTGGATCATACGTTGGAACCAGCGACAGCTGTTGGCGTTACGCGGATAGTCGAAACGAGAGACGTACGATCGCACCGCAGATTGTTCTTCCTTGAATTTTAGTGGGCTCGGTGTTTAAGAAGAGCGCGTCACGATCGATACTGTACTATAAGCTCAAACACTCCCCGCGGCTGTCAATGTCGCTGGGGCAGGTTTCCTGGCGGCAGGCAGCGCGATACGGGATGACGACGCAGCGTCCCAGCAGTGACACGGGCCGATAGCCGGTCGCTCCGCGCCTCATGCCTCCCCTGTTTCGGCCCCTTCGTGTAACATGTTCGTCGCCACTCCACGACCGTCCTGAGAATACTACACACCAAACAAATACACCCAGCTTATCTTAGTTATGGACCAAATTGTTTTCTGTTAACTCATTTCTTCATGAATGAGTTTTGTGTCGTTGCAACGGGGTGTGAACAATTTACCTTTATTATTTTTCTGTTACATTTTGTGTGTTTGTCTAGATCCAAAATTAAAGCATTACCGAATGCTACTACAATACATACAACAACAAAAGTTTTGCATCATCCCGGTTCGCAGAACTCCTGAACATAGGCATTGACTGTGGATATTGTATCACAGATACAGTCCCTTTGACTGTTCACAGATGTCACTAAACCCGCGCAAAGATGTACACAATCATGCATGAGCAGCGCCTATTAGACGGATGGGTCCGACAGCCGATCAGTTCCAGTCATTCCACCAAGAAGGAGGTACAAGGCACGTGTTATCTGTAGTTCAACCATGCCTAGACGGTCAATACCGCGGTTCGATCGCGTCGGCATCCTTATTTTGTGCCAGGAAGGGCTCTCAACAAGGGAAGTGTCCAGGCGTCTCGGAATGAACCAAAGCGATGATGTTCGGAGATGGAGGAGATACAGAAAGAGAGGAACTGTCGATGACATGCCTCGATCAGGCCGCCCAAGGGCTACTACTGCAGTGGATGACCGCTACCTACGGATTATGGCTCGGAGGAACCCTGACAGCAACGCCACCACGTTGAATAATGCTTTTCGTGAGCCCCAGCACGTCGTGTTACGACTCAAATGGTTCAAGTGGCTCTAAGCATATGGGACTTAACATCAGAGGTCATCAGTCCCCTAGACTTAGAACTGCTTAAACCTAACTAAACTAAGGACAGCACACAAATCCATGACCAAGGTAGGATTCGAACCAGCGACAGTAGCAGCAGCGCGGTTCCAGACTGAAGCGTCTAGAACCGCTCGGCCACAATGGCCGGCGTTACGACTCAAATTGTGCGCAATAGACTGCATGATGCGCAACTTCACTCCCGACGGTCCATGGCGAGGTCCCTACTTAATCGCTCCCAGTGTGGGTTCAGGAGGTATCGCTCCACTCTCGATAACCTGATCCTGCTCGAAGCTGCAATTCAACAAGAGTTTCTTCGTAAGCAATACCTTACCGATGTTTCCTTCAATTTGGAAAAGGCCTACGACACTACCTGGAGGCATAATATTTTGTCGCAGCTCCATCAGTGGGGATTCCGTGGGCGTCTGCCGACCTTCATACGGTCCTTTCTCTAGGACAGATATTTTAGGTACAGGATTGGGAATCTCCTGTCTGACCGTTTTAAGCAGGAGATTGGCGTACTTCAAGGAAGTGTTTTAAGTGTCACGGCATTCGCTATCTCAATCAATAGTATTACAGCCACAGTGTGACGTCCAGTACTGTGTTCCTTGTATGTGGACGACTTCTCCATCTTCTATGCATCCTCCAGCTTCGCCACGGCTACTCGGCAATTTGCAGATGACGATTAGGCGGTTTGAGGTATGGTTTTGCACCACAGGTTTTAAATTCTCATTAGAGAAAACAGTTTGTGTTGATTTTAATCGTTCCCGCTGTCTGTTTAATATCCTTAAATGTCACTCATAGGTCTTGGGGAGCCGACAGAGCGCGTCTGCTCCAACTTTGTAAAGCCTTTGTGCGATCCCGGCTTGAATACTGATGCCTGATTTATGGGTGACCAAGATCCTCATACCTTAAAATGTGCTGTATGCAGTTCACCACGAGGGTATTAGGCTGCAAACAGGGGCCTATCGCACGAGCCCTGTTGTTAGTTTGTGTGCGGAGGCTGATGAGCCTCCACTGTCTAATCGACGTCTTCTTCTCATGCTACCCTAAGCATATCAGGCACTGTCCGTTCCTACATCGCCAGCATCCAGTTACGTTGTTAACGTACACAGCCGACGCGGATAGGCAAAGCCCAGTGAACCGGTGGGTAACAGATAACAGCCCGGGGCAGCGCCTCCAAACACTCCGAACAGCTCAGAAAGCCGAGGACAAACAAACGTAATTCATGCATAATAATCGTAGAACATACGAAAATGTTCAAACAACGACAAGAAATTCAGTATGAGCGCGACCCCAAACCCCAACCAGACATTGAGTATTACAACAAGAATATTACAATAAGAATTACTAAAAGGATTAACCGCTTAACCTTAGAATAAAATATAACAAGAAGTTAAAGTAATAGCCGAGAAATCACAGGGTGTTCAACACATTAAATTAAGTGACTTAAAAGGTAACTAGCAATAACTACAATAGTTATTATATTTAGAACAATAAATATTAAATATTTTGAAGGAGACAAAATCTCACCAGAGTAATGGAACTTAATTACTCAAATGAGTCAAGATTCATGAGCTGCTAGCGTTCGCTTACCGTTGCCGTACGCAATTTTATAGTCGTTACATCAGTCATGGAAGCAACAGCTTCCAATACAAATAAGACTCACTTTCGACCTCGGGGTCACTAATACACGTGGCGGCCTAGAACATATGACACAATTAATTTCAGGCCCGAATGATAAGACAAACAGACATTGAACAAGTTGCAATTAAAATAAATTTTAAAACACAAAAAGCATTGCACTCAGATAATTTCAAACAGAGACACCAAATTTAACACTTGAGAAAGAGTGATGGAGAACTACAAGCAATCCAGCATAGCGAGAGCAGCTTCAGCACGGGAGCAGATGTGTCAATCAAGTACCTTAACCCCAAGGAGCAGAACTGGTGACACTAGAAAATGAACAGCACTCCAACACCGACATCAGCAACTATGCCTCCTTAATCCAGGACAAAACCGCTGCGTCGACGTTAGACCCAAGTATTGCCGACCAACACAAATCTGCCGTCCGCTTAGTTAGACAATCGTGCGTTCGTAACTCCGTAAACAGCGTAGTGTGAGCCTGCCAACCTTTACGACGACCAACCAAATTTTCAAAATAGACAACCATTTAAAATGCATACAGTTTACAGATATGAAACATATTTTCAAAAAAACCTCTCTCTGTCTGTCCTTCTCATTCCACACACAATACATTCCACACACAATTTAGCCACAAACAATTTAAATATTAATTTTACACACATGCGCCAAACATTTACAACAAAGGAAACTTCAGTACTACATGACTCACAGTACAAATGGCATTCTCAATAGAAGCGTCTCTATGCCTCTCTCCAGCGGTGATATCATATTTTATGTACACTGAACAGCCAAAGAAACTAGTACACCTGCCTAACATCGTGTAGGGCCCCCGCGAGCCCGCAGAACTGCCGCAACACAACGTAGCATGGACTCGACAAATGTCCGAAGTGGTGCTGGAGGGAATTGACACCACGAGTCCTGCATGGCTGTCCACAAATCCACAAGAGTACGAGGGGGTGGACATCTCTCCTGAACAGCACGCTAAAAGGCATCCCTAGACGAGTGGATTGTCGCATTGTCCTGCTGGAATTGTCCAAGTCCGTCGGCATGCACAATGGACATGAATGGATGCAGGTGATCAGACAGGATGCTTCCATACGTGTCTGCTGTCAGAGTCTGATGTTGACGTATCACTCCAACCGCACACGCCCCACACCATTACAGAGACTCCACCAGCTTGAACAGGCCCTTGCTGACATGCAGGGTCCATGTATTCATTAGGCTGTCTCCTTACCCGTACACGTCCATTCGCTCGATACAATTTGAAACGAGACTCGTCCGACCAGGCAACTTGTTTCCAGTCGTCGATAGTCCATTGTTGTTGTTTACAGGCCCAGGCGAGGCATATAGCTTGGTGTCTTGCAGTAAGCAAGGATACACGAGTGGGACTTTGGCTACGATAGCCCATCTCACTGTTTCGTTGAAAGGTTCGCACGCGACTCTTGTTGATGGCCGAGCAATTTGCGGAAGGGCTGCACTTCCGTCACGTTGAACAATTCTCTTCACTCGTCGTTGGTCCCGTTCTTGCAGGATCTTTTTCCAGCCACAGCGATGTCAGAGATTTGATGTTTTACCGGATTCCTGATATTCACGGTACACTCGTGGAATGGTCGTACGGGAAAATCCTCACTTCATCGCTACCTCGGAGATGCTGTGTCCTCGTCACTCGTGCGCCGACTATAACACCACGTTCTAACTCACTTAAATCTTGATAACATGCCACTGTAGCTGCAGTGACCGATCTAACAACTGCGCCGGACAGTTGTCTTATATATAGGCATTGCCGACCGCAGCGCCGTATTCTGCCTGTTTACATACATCTTTATTTGAATACGCATGCCTAAACCAGTTTCTTTGGCGCTTTAATAACACTTTGAAGTTACTTCCGCCTTTATTAGACGCCGAATTAAGTTTTGCTTAATTAGACAAGAAACTGTTTATAAACTACTCATATAACGTGTGGCCAAATTCGACTTACTATACAATATCATTGTGTGCTGTTGCCAGATCTCAAACACAAAGTGCGAAATACTGCCGTAACATTGACTGGAAGCAGTAGTCGCCGAGAACCGCAGCAAGATTAAGGCGTTTCCATAGAAATTTAAACAATATTAAACTATGTGACTGGCCGTGGCCGTGGAGAACTAATAAGGGGAGTTGTCATGACGTCACGAACTTGAAACCGAAAACCACCATTTGAGATGCCCCAAACATTATCTTGTAGTGTTTTGATAAAAAATGCCAGCTTGAGTCATTTACCGATGCACCAGTAGTACTAAGTACTGTTCTAGGAGTAAAGGAATCACATTTAATTCGTTAGTGGATTCGTTCAAGCGATATTTTCCTTTATATACATGAACTTTAGTTCTGCTGTTTACTTTTACTGTAGTGTTTTTTATTTCTTCACTTGACTTCAGATTTCTTATCAGCCGAACTCGGAAAGTTCCCTGAGTACTGAACGCTGTGAGAGACAGTGATTGGATACCGATCAGACATAGCAAATTATATTCTCAGTATTTTCAGGAAGATACATAGACCGAACATAAGTTTCGTCAGTCTATATTAATGAAAACGCCGTGCTACTAAAGCAGACTTGTCTCATCACACATTTCTCTTCTTAGTTTTTCGAAACGTGTAACAAAATGAAGAAACAGGTGAAATGCTTTGTATAAGGCCTGAAAATGCCTTCCTGACGTATAATTCACGAAAGCACTGTAACGGATAGTGTCTGAAACAACTATTGCGTGCACACTACAAAAATTAATAAGAAGAAGCAGTCGTAAACGGTAATCTGCTAATGTTTCAGAGCACCTAACAATGCCGGCGCCAGCTTCAAAGCACCGTACAGCGAAGACTGCAGCGCCATCATTCCTTACTATACCTCCATGGCCACGGCAGACGCCCGAAGCAGCTACTGATCTCTTGCAGAACAAACCAGAGGAATGAACAACTGGCGCGCAGTTATTACCAAAATAAATCCCCTTAAAAGAATAACGTAATAGTAAGGACGCATTTCGCAAGTTGCATGGGGGCTTAATTAAATATGATTGAAAATTTTTTTTTTAGTAGCTGTATGTCCGATTACGCTATTCTCGTAAACGGTTGGCCCTGAGTAGAATTATTACGCAATCTGACTGCAACAAACAATGAAAGAAAATTTTCGTAAACACAGTTAATTAATTAAGTCCCCAGCAACTATAAAACCTACAAAACCAATAAGCACGAGAGTAACTGTTCTGTATGTGGGAGTGTGACTCAACGTACACATCTGGCACGGTTCTTCTCCAACAAGACAAGAATTTTTAAATACCAATTATACTGACGTGATAAAAGAAAATTAGAAAAACTATAATTACGCAAGAAAACCAGAATTCACTCTAATACAAGAACACAAGCCAGATACTTTGTTGACTGAACCTGTAATGACGCATTATTTCAGACACACAAATAATAAAAGAACATTGTGGCTTTTACCTTCATATATATTGACGAAATGCACTCTGATCATTACAACAACATCTGCTATCTCTTCCATCAAATAACTGGATAAAACATGGAACAAACACTCCTTACTACAACATCTCGACAAGCCTTGCCCACTAGCACATCTCAACACGAACTGTCTTCTACGAGCTCTGCCCACGCACTGACTGCTACGAGTTCTTAACAGGCACTGTGGAGGCGGCTTAATAATACTCTTTGGCGCAATCTCTGGCGCAGTGGCTCATTGTAGCCACCTTTCATATGCCCCTCCTCCACAGGCCAGAATTTGATGGTATTTTTGCCAGCATTGGTGGTGAAAATACCACCAAATTCGTCCACAAAAATACAGACAAAAATAAAAGATAATATTAATACCTAAATATCACATAATTAGTTAAAATTTTGGCTTTGCACTGACCTTTCAATAACCTAATATATAAAATACAGTAGGCAATACAAATTCTTTTCATACATGTGGCTTTACATAATAGTTTACACAATACATAAAAAAATCAGTTTATACAAATGTTCACATAAAATGCTTTCAATGATTAGTTTATACAAAAAAGAAGACACCAACAGGTGACATCTTTTCAGTAGAAGCAGTCCATCAGTGGCACCCAGTAAAGTTTAGCAGGTACACCCAGCAACAAGTCAAATTAGTTCAGTAGAAGCAATCCATCAGAGGCACCCAGCAATGTTGAGTAGGTGCGGACAGCAACAAGTGACTTCATTTCAGTAGAAACAGTTCATCAGTTGCACCCAGCAATGTTGAGCAGGTGCAGACAGCAACAAGTGACTTCATTTCAGTAGAAACAGTTCATCAGTTGCACCCAGCAATGTTGAGCAGGTGCAGACACCAACAAGTGACATCATTTCAGTAGAAACAGTCCATCAGTTGCACCCAGCAATGTCGAGAGCAGGTGCAGACACCAACAAGTGACATCATTTCAGTAGAAACAGTCCATCAGTTACACCCAGCAATGTTGAGAGCAGGTGCAGACACCGACAAGTGACATCATTTCAATAGAAGCAGTCCATCAGTTGCACCCAGCAATTTTGAGCAGGTGCAGACACCGACAAGTGACATCATTTCAGCAGAAACAGTCCATCAGTTGCACCCAGCAATGTTGAGAGCAGGTGCAGACACCAACAAGTGACATCATTTCAGTAGAAGTAGTCCATCAGTTGCACCCAGCAATGTTGAGAGCAGGTGCAGACACCAACAAGTGACATCATTTCAGTAGAAGTAGTTCCATTAGTGGCACCCAGCAATACTGAGCAGGTGCAGACACCAACAAGTGACATCATTTCAGGAGAAGCAGTTCCATCTGTGCCACCCAGTAAAGTTGCAGAGGTACACACAGCAACAAGTCACATTAGTTCAGTAGAAGCAGTTCATCAGTGGCACCCAGCAATGTTGAGTAGGTGCAGACAGCAAGAAGTGACTTCATGTCCATACAAGTAGTCCATCAGTTGCACCTAGCAATGATGAGCAGGTCCAGAGAGCAGTCCATGATATTCACTATCACTAATCACACTGTTCATCAGCAGAAACTAAACATGTCCTAGTGACACCAATCATGTAGATAAAGTACAAGTAACAGTCCATAATATTCACTATCACTGATCACTCAGTTCATCAGCAGAAATTAATCATTCCTAAGTGTCACACATTACGTTGAAAAGTGCAGATAACAGTTCATAATATTTACCATCACTAATCAGACAGTTCAGGCATGAACAATAGTTTGAATACACATACAAATGCTTTTACACTAAACATATAAATTCTAATAAACACACAAATGATTTCAGATAATTGTCATATTAACTATTACAAATACTCAAATATCAGTAAACCTATAATATTTATGGGTGTCAGTGCAAGCCACTACAAACAAATAAAATAATATTTATGAGATAGGTGGGTAGGATTAGGAAAGGAAAACACACAAAACACACTCACTCATCTTTCATCCACATTAAGTACTACTGTGTAATTGAATGGTGTTAACTGTGTAAATGTAATTCTGTCAAAATCTGATGTTCATCATGTGTATCAAGTAGTAGTGGCAGCAATGTATCACAGTCAATAATAGTTAAGTCAGCGTCATAGTCATCATGTCAAGACCAATGTTTGCAAAGCCAGATTAAATGTACTGTTGTTGAACAACTGTCAGTGAGCCAAGATATGCAAATACTTCCTCTCTTCAAAAAAAAGTATATACTGCTTAGTGATTTAACAAAGTGTGTGTATAGACTATCTTCCTTCTACTTTAGTGTTCTAGTCTGCTATCTTCATCCTCCTTGTTCCATAAGACCAACAAAAAAAAATATGCATCTCACTTACTTTACCTCTTATCCACCAAAACTCCAATAATCATCAACTTCACACAATCTCAATAATACCTCAATAATACCTCTTCAATACGTCGATACATATAAACCTTATTGCCAATATATGCTCCTCATTTACTTTACATCTTATCCACCAAAACTCCAATAATCATCAACTTCACATGATCTCAATAATACCTCAATAATACCTCTTCAATGCGTCGATACATATAAACCTTATTACCAATCTCATTTCACTTCCATAACAACTCTTTCCTCTAGTCAGTCTCCTCGAACAAGTACAGATAAAATCCTAATGCAAACTTCAGTTCATCATCCCATACAATCTGAAAACACATTGCTAACACACAACCTCTGTGTAATCCATGTGACCCAAATCTTCTGCTCATTATGAATTATAAACAAAGGAATGCATACATGACCTCTAACAGACTTAGTTCGAATAACTCTCAGTAATTAAATACGATTACGGAGTGTGAATAATCATAATATTTCACAGTGTGTACACCACTTCAAGAATTATGGCAAACAGAAGCAAACATGTGGAGTATTTCTTGTGTCAAGTGTCACTTCCTATTTCAATTGCTCACGAAAAATGCAGTGTAATAACTGTTAATGGTCTAAAGCTAGTAATAGTATGTCATGTCGTTAGCTTCCTTCCTATTAGCATAAAGTCATACAGCTTCCATAAAACCTCCAGCTCATGTGACTTCTATGAAGTTTCTTGTACTAATGTCGTTCGTCGAATTATAGCAGTTCATTTTCTTATCTTAAAAATATAAGGCACTTAGCGTAAGCAAAACAAGCAATAGCGAGTAAATATACCAGTAGAGAACAGAATGTCAACAAGTGGATGCAGCACAATTCCTACAACGAGGCTCTGCCAAGCGAACAATCTATAACCTATACCATAGTGTAACCTAAACTCTATATTCGTACACTGTATATCAGCATTTCTATACACCAAATTAAAGAGTAGTTATGACAACAACAGATATGTATAAATATGCAATCCATACGCAAAGCAGTAAACATATGTTATCTAACATAATAAACAGGTCATTAGCATCATATCAGCATAAGCAAATAAGTGTTCATATGTAATCTTAATAAGTAAGCATGAAGGCGCCAGCAGATAAATCACAAAGTATAACTTACATACCTAAACACATCAGCACAATAAATCAGGTGACAATTATAATTTAAATAAATAAGCACAGCAGGCACATAATTAAAAAAAATATGACATCAGTGAAAAAGCATAGCAGCCAAGCGATGCATAATATACACAAGTTACAACCCAGTTCATTAATAATCATTGTCAAAAATCAGCAAATGTACGCAAGCACGTCGCTTCACACGTAATTTCATAGAACATGAAATTAGCACAAAGTATGAATCACGTAATCGCGAGCAGCAAATTACGTCTAAAGTACGTACCTAAGTGAAAATATGTTACCTGAAAAATGAACTCAATTAATAGTTACCCTTTTTAGTTTATTAGTTTCTTCTTCGAAATTACATTCTTCCTGAAAATTTCTCGATAGCAAGTCCTCTTAACGTCGGAGACACACAGAATTTACCTGAAGTTCTTAAATATTTTTATACAACCGTATCCTGGAAAATACTGAATGTTAATAACATAATTCAACAAGTCACTATAGCTTTATACTGAATTTAATCGGAGAAATTAAACTGTGTATTTGTTTACGGCTGTCAGTGCATTCGCACCGAGCGCGCGATCAGCTGTAGGCGCGTGACGTAGGAAGCAATTGTTTGCGGTCAACGACTGCCTTGTGCGGCGCGCAGACTTGACTGTTGTTTTGAGTATGTGCCGCCGCCAAAACACAGCGCGGTATCCTTGTACTCTCCGCATGTTTACATCTAGCTGTTGGTTTCTCAAAAGTATGTCATTCCACAAAAATTTTTACGTTAGATATATGATGTATTCCTTTAGAGCGTCGAGATTTAAGAGTTTTACTTCGACAGTGTTATCATGAATAATTTTACGAATTCTATATGGACCGTTATAAAGCAGAAAAAATTTGCGACACAAGCCTTTTCCTTTGTGAGATAAACGATGAGACTTAATTAACACTTTTTGACCAACTGACAAGATTTTTGAACGACCAGGACGCTTAGCTGATTTCTCTCTTCTAGCAGCCGCAGATGCAATATTTTGCAGAGCCAGGTTGACAACTTCAGAATGCCGCAGTTTCCGTGAAGGCGGAAAAGGAACGATTTCTGAAATGCGATTTGTCGGTGCTTTGTTTTTTAATGTCAATATAGGCGGTAAAGAAGTTGAATCATTAGAGAGTTCATTCAGAATGTTTTGAATAATATGAAAATACTGATCCCAAGTTCTGTGATTCTGATGACAATAAAGACGACACAATTTATTGATTTCCTTCATCCATCTCTCTGAAGCGTTAGATTGGGGGTGAAAAAGTGAAATGAAAATTGGTTTAATTTTACGACGCTGTAGAGTACGAAGCCAAATTTTAGAACGAAATTGTGATCCATTATCTGATATAACCTTATCAACATGACCAACTTCTTTAAGAAAATGTTTGATGAAAGCATTCGATACTGAACGAGCTGTTGCTTTGCGTAACGGTGTAAAACACACATATTTTGACGTCAGTTCCACTGCTACGAAAATGTACGCAAAACCATTAGTAGATCGAACCACTGGACCGAACAAATCAACTGCAGCCATCTCCTTTAATTTCGCTGGAATGATAGGGAACAACGGTGCTCTGTGAGAAACTGTTGGCGGCTTAGCCTTTTGACATAATTTGCATTTGGCCAGAACAGATCGAATACGTTTTTCCATATTACTGAAGTAGCAATTTTCTCGTAATTTATGAAAGCATTTTCTGGGACCAAAGTGTGCATAACTGAAATGCGTATACCAAATCAATTTATTGACCCACTCATCAGGAATACAAACTAACCAAACAGAGTTGTCGATCGATTTTCGTTTAAAATGAATGTCATTGCGGACTAAATAATGCTGTCTAATCGCTACGCTTTCCTTTCTCCTCCACTTCTCCTTAATGTCCTTCCAGATTGGATCCTTATTTTGCTCCTTAGCGATGTCCTGGAGCGAAGACGAAATAAAGTTCTCAAACGCAACACCTTGAATATACATCAAACAATAATTGTTTTCTATGTAGTCCTCTTCAGCATTTTCTTTCAAACCCATAGGTGCACGTGATAAAGCATCAGCAACAATATTTGAAGAACCCTGTATGTAGACAATACTAAAGTCAAATTCCTGTAGGTACAACACCCATCGTGACAATCTGCCATGAGTTAATTTTGTCGACATAAGAAATTCCAGAGCTCGATGATCGGTATAAACCTTAGTATGTCTGCCAAACAAAAATGTGCGAAATTTTGTGAAAGCCCAAACAACAGCCAAAGCTTCAAGTTCCGTAATCGAATAATTCTTTTCTGATTTAGAAAGAACACGACTTCCAAATGCAATAGTTTTCTGTACTACAACGCCGTTTTCTTCTATCTCTTGAAATAAATGTGCACCTAGGCCCTTGTATGATGAGTCCGTCGCCAAACAAAATTCTTTAGATAAATCCGGATGTGAAAGAAGTGGAGCAGCAACTAAAGCATCACGAAGCTGTTCAAATTCTGACTGAGCTTCCTCATCCCAACACCAATTAGATTTCTTTCCAGATAGTTCACATAAACGAGGTGTGGCCAAATTGTCCAATTTAACAAAGCGTCTAAGAAAATTACAGACACCAAGGAAACTACGAACATCACGTTTTGTAGTAAGAACAGCATAATTACGAATAGCGTCTAATTTTTCTGGATCAGGAAGAATACCTTCTGTAGAAATAATGTGACCGAGAAATTTCACCTGTGAACGACCAAATTCAGATTTTTCCAAGTTCACTGTAATGCCAACTCGTGCAAAAATACGTAATAATGAATCCAAAATTTTGTTGTGTTCACTCCAAGAACGTTTAGCAATAAGAATGTCGTCAACATATGAAGTAATGTTGTCACGAAGATAAACAGGTAAAATTTCATTTAAACTACGAATGAATGCTGCTGAAGATACAGTAAGTCCAAACGGTAATTTCCGAAATTGGTAACAGTTACCAAAGGCTAAAAAGGCCGTGTATTTTCTACAATCAGGGTGGAGTTCTATTTGCCAAAAACTTGCGCGCATATCAATCGTGGATAAAACTTTAATTCCATGGAAATGTTGAAGAAGTTCATCTAAATTTTGTGGACGGTCAGTTTCAGGAATGATGATATTATTTATCTGTCTGGAATCCAGAACCAAACGAATTGACCCATCCTTTTTAAGAACAACGTGTAATGGGCTAGTATAAGGACTGACTGCAGGCTCAATAATGCCCTGATCTAACATGTACTGAAGTTCATTCTTAACCTTGTCTCTGTAAGCCAAAGGAATAGCGTACGTTTTCCCGCGAAATGGTGTGTGTTCTTTTACTTTAAATAAATATTGTAAGCCTTGTATAGTTCCTGTGTGGTGACTAAACACTGTAGCATGTGAAGTCAAAATGTGGTGCAGCTCTTCTCTTGCAACGTCATCTGGCACTTCAGCTTTCTTAACCTTTTCATTAATTAATTCTTCGCTATTAATTATATCGTCCATCGCGTCCCTGTATCTATTGTCATTGTCATGAATGAACACATTGTCGTCATAATGCTCAACGAAAACATCAGAAGTAAGAAACCTTAAACATTTTGTATCTGCCTCAGATCTTGTTAAACACTCGAAAAATTTTAAACATTTCGGCATTCCAGCAACAGCCAGATTTACACTTCCTTCTTTAAAGTTCAAAATTGCCTTATGTGCGTTAAGAAACTCCATACCTAATATAATTTCTGTACTGAGTAATGGAACAATAATAAAATTAGCAGGAAATTCGTATCCTTGACAAATGAAGTTTAAATTGGTCTGTTGTTTGACTTCCACACTTTTACCAGAAATCGCACCTCGAATTGTCGTTTTAGAAATAGGTAACACAGGACAAGCAATAGTTCTTACACATATACGAAAAACTGATTCACTAATGACATTCAATGGGCTCCCAGAATCTAAAACTGCAGTGAACTTATTCTTACCCACACATACTTCAATAACAGGATGTAAAAATGCGTCTACATTATTTTCCTTTTCGTCTAACAAGATGTCTCTCATGTCTTCCAGGCGTACGTAGTGTAAAGTCGTAGTGTCATTACTTTCTGAACCGTCTATATTGCTGCCAGAAGCCGAAGCTGCAAGTCATTGTCGATTGTTTGCGTCACGTTTTTGAGTATTCGCGTCATTTCGCGGATCAATTTCTACGATTTGCACTTGTCTCTCTGAAGTTCTGTCACGTGGAGGATGCCAATTAGGTCCCTCCAGTCTGTTGGATGCAAATTCTTGGCTGTGTCTGTTATTAAAATTTCTGTTTTCCTGTCTGTCTGCATAACTACTCCTTGTGTAATTTCGACTGTCACTTCTGAAATTATTGTTGTATCTACTACCCTGATTATTTCTGTAGTAAGAATTTTTATTATTGTATGAATAATTTCTGTCTTGATGATACCGATTACTGTTTCCGTATGATTGATCATTCCGGTAGGAATTACCGTTATTATAATTGCCTGTGTAATTTCTGTTAGAACGTCTGTTATTGTCATAGGGCTGGTATCTATTGTCCTGTCTGTTACGTCTGTCATTCTCAACATTACCCATATAACGCCCGTTCCGATCACTATCTCTTTTCTCTGATAATCTATTGTAATTACTGTTACTGAAAAAGTTACAAGAAGTCCCGTCGTCGTTGTCATACTCAAGTTCCTGCAACAAAGTCTTAAAGGTCTCGATGTCGTCTTTACATCTTCCAGCTAAAGCAATTTGTCTTATGGATTGTGGCAACTTAGTTAAACAAATGCGAATTAATTCAGTCGGGCTGTAAGGGTTGGAAAGGAACTGATTCTTTCGAATCATGTCTTCAAAATATTCCGCTGGCGTGCGGAAGTCAGACTGTTTGAAATTACGCTGCATAATAAGACTGTGTTTGACTCTGTCTTGCGTGTTTTCGGACCAATATGCCGATAGAAATGCATGATAAAAATCATTTAGATTATTACAATCTCTAATGAGTGCGCGCATCCGCGTCGCCGGTTCGTTTTCTAAATATCCACACATAAATTCCAGTTTGTGACTTAGTGGCCAATTTGGTGGGAGTGCGTACATAAATTGATCTAACCATGCACATGGATGTATGTCATTCTTAGAGTTGCGGAAGATCTTAAATTTCCGAACAGTCAAAAAGTGTTTATAGTCAAAACTTTCGCCTCGTGGCGACAAAGACCTACCGCGTCTGTCCCAGTCCCAATGACGATTATTGTCAAGTTCGCGTGCCTGGCGCTCTCTTGTCGCATCCCGTAAATGAAACAAATTATTTTCTTCAAACCCCTCTGATATCTGTGATTCCAAATTTCTTTTACTGTCTTTTCCTACAATTTCGCCTTCGATCTGTTTGACTTCCTTTCGTAATGCCTCAACTTCCCTTTTAACGCGTTCATTAAATTTTCCCTGATTTTCAACATGTTTATTTATGTTCTGGTACTCTTCGGTTTCTGCGAATGGTAATGGAGCTGTATCATCCGAATCTCTGTCCTCATGTAAACTAAGATTTGTCAGTTTATCTGATATCTCCTCAACTCTTTCCGCTAAATCACCTATTTTTTCTTTCTGTTTGTTTACGTCTTCCGTAAGTGTCGCGACTCGGGTTTCAGTATTGACACATTTGGTAGTTAACTGTTCATATTGTTGTGTTAGATTATTTATTCTGTCATTTGGTACGGATTCCTCGATTCTTTCAAATATTTTTCTTATCGTTTGCACGTTGTAAATTTAACTCTGAAAATTTTTGTACTATCACGCGATCTCTTTCTTCCTGTTCTCTATCCTGTTCCCTTTGTCTAATCTCTACTGCAATTAATCTATTATTGTGAGAATTCAAAATCGGTTGTACTTCTTCTCTGATTTCTTTCTTTAACTCATCTTTCATATTTTTGAAACATGTCCCTATTCGTGAGTCTAACCGTGTTTCCATTGTTTCCATCTGTGTTTTCAATTCAGATCGAAACTGTGTTTCCATTGTTCCCATATCAGTTTTTAATTCAGATCCCAAAGTTCCCATCTCGGTTTTAATTGTTCCTATTTGTGATTTTAATTCAGATCTAAACCGTGTTTCCATTGTTCCCATATCAGTTTTTAATTCAGATCGTAACTGTGATCCCACATTTAATATAGCACTCATCAACTGCTCCATAGTAACTGTTTCAAAATTCTTTTCACCCCTAACATTTCCCACAAAACCAGCTTCCTTCGTCATAGCTGTAAGGCTATCTGTGTTCGATACTATTTCAGAATCTTCTATCGTTAATCTCGTATTCTGTGAATTTTCTGATTGAGAAAAATTTTGAAATGGTTCCGGACTATTTTCCCGACTTATTACATTGTTTTCCACTTCATTATTCATCACACTGTTCTCCTGTGTTGGCGAGTTCGCCATGTCAACAATTTCGTCATTCTGACTATCCATCATTTTTGCCTTTTTCATCGACCGCGTAATCATTTACAAAACATAAAAAAAATTCGTCACTGTACGAAAATTACACACAATGACTCTTTATCTCCAACAATACCATTTACATAAAATGTTTCCCTCAAACACGATTAATCGAACAATTGAAATAATTGCACTAAATTGTCAAACGCGCATACAAGACAACAAATCAAATTCTGAAAAAAAATACCATTAGAAGAACGACAATTACCAAATCTACACATGCAAAATAGACTACAATTACTAAACTCAAATTACTACAACAATACTACGGTCTACTATTTTTACAATCAGAAGATTCCAAGGGACGATCCGAAGCAGCGGTCGCCACGTGCATGGGGGCTTAATTAAATATGATTGAAAATATTTTTTTTTTTTTTTTTTTTTTTTTTTTTTTTTTTTTTTTTTTTTAGTAGCTGTATGTCCGATTACGCTATTCTCGTAAACGGTTGGCCCTGACTAGAATTATTACGCAATCTGACTGCAACAAACAATGAAAGAAAATTTTCGTAAACACAGTTAATTAATTAAGTCCCCAGCAACTATAAAACCTACAAAACCAATAAGCACGAGAGTAACTGTTCTGTATGTGGGAGTGTGACTCAACGTACACATCTGGCACGGTTCTTCTCCAACAAGACAAGAATTTTTAAATACCAATTATACTGACGTGATAAAAGAAAATTAGAAAAACTATAATTACGCAAGAAAACCAGAATTCACTCTAATACAAGAACACAAGCCAGATGCTTTGTTGACTGAACCTGTAATGACGCATTATTTCAGACACGCAAATAATAAAAGAACATTGTGGCTTTTACCTTCATATACACTCCTGGAAATGGAAAAAAGAACACATTGACACCGTGTGTGTCAGACCCACCATACTTGCTCCGGACACTGCGAGAGGGCTGTACAAGCAACGATCACACGCACGGCACAGCGGACACACCAGGAACCGCGGTGTTGGCCGTCGAATGGCGCTAGCTGCGCAGCATTTGTGCACCGCCGCCGTCAGTGTCAGCCAGTTTGCCGTGGCATACGGAGCTCCATTAACACTGGTAGCATGCCGCGACAGCGTGGACGTGAACCGTATGTGCAGTTGACGGACTTTGAGCGAGGGCGTATAGTGGGCATGCGGGAGGCCGGGTGGACGTACCGCCGAATTGCTCAACACGTGGGGCGTGAGGTATCCACAGTACATCGATGTTGTCGCCAGTGGTCGGCGGAAGGTGCACGTGCCCGTCGACCTGGGATCGGACCGCAGCGACGCACGGATGCACGCCAAGACCGTAGGATCCTACACAGTGCCGTAGGGGACCGCACCGCCACTTCCCAGCAAATTAGGGACACTGTTGCTCCTGGGGTATCGGCGAGGACCATTTGCAACCGTCTCCATGAAGCTGGGCTACGGTCCCGCACACCGTTAGGCCGTCTTCCGCTCACGCCCCAACATCGTGCAGCCCGCCTCCAGTGGTGTCGCGACAGGCGTGAATGGAGGGACGAATGGAGACGTGTCGTCTTCAGCGATGAGAGTCGCTTCTGCCTTGGTGCCAATGATGGTCGTATGCGTGTTTGGCGCCGTGCAGGTGAGCGCCACAATCAGGACTGCATACGACCGAGGCACACAGGGCCAACACCCGGCATCATGGTGTGGGGAGCGATCTCCTACACTGGCCGTACACCACTGGTGATCGTCGAGGGGACACTGAATAGTGCACGGTACATCCAAACCGTCATCGAACCCATCGTTCTACCATTCCTAGACCGGCAAGGGAACTTGCTGTTCCAACAGGACAATGCACGTCCGCATGTATCCCGTGCCACCCAACGTGCTCTAGAAGGTGTAAGTCAACTACCCTGGCCAGCAAAATCTCCGGATCTGTCCCCCATTGAGCATGTTTGGGACTGGATGAAGCGTCGTCTCACGCGGTCTGCACGTCCAGCACGAACGCTGGTCCAACTGAGGCGCCAGGTGGAAATGGCATGGCAAGCCGTTCCACAGGACTACATCCAACATCTCTACGATCGTCTCCATGGGAGAATAGCAGCCTGCATTGATGCGAAAGGTGGATATACACTGTACTAGTGCCGACATTGTGCATGCTCTGTTGCCTGTGTCTATGTGCCTGTGGTTCTGTCAGTGTGATCATGTGATGTATCTGACCCCAGGAATGTGTCAATAAAGTTTCCCCTTCCTGGGACAATGAATTCACGGTGTTCTTATTTCAATTTCCAGGAGTGTATATTGACGAAATGCACTCTGATCATTACAATAACATCTGCTATCTCTTCCATCAAATAACTGGATAAAACATGGAACAAACACTCCTTACTACAACATCTCGACAAGCCTTGCCCACTAGCACATCTCAACACGAACTGTCTTCTACGAGCTCTGCCCACGCACTGACTGCTACGAGTTCTTAACAGGCACTGTGGAGGCGGCTTAATAATACTCTTTGGCGCAATCTCTGGCGCAGTGGCTCAGTGTAGCCACCTTTTAAAGTTTAATTACTTCATTTAATGCGACCAGTTCCGTTTTAATTCATTCGAATACATCAGCGGTTACATTGACATGCCTGCATCGGCTTACAGGGCTATACAATGATATCGAAAACAACTGTGATGACCATATTTAGATCCAGAGTACTTTCAGATGTACTGCCCTAGCCAATGAAAGTTTTGTCACAAATGAAACTGCCCTACACATATATAAGTATAGTGAGTCTTATAAACACACCAAAAACTTTTTTGCATCACCTCGGTTCGGAGAGTTCCGGAACCTGCACAGAAAATTGTAATAGAAATCAACATAAACATCATTTCCGACCTTTTTATTGCTCATGAAAACCACACATTGCATGTTGTACCACCATAAAGCGAGATCTTCAGCGGTGGTGGTCCAGATTGCTCTACACATCAAGGCACCTCTAGTACCCCAGTACACGTCCTCTTACATTGATCCATGCCTGTATCCGTTGTGGCATACTGTCCACAAGTTCGCCGGCCGGAGTGGCCGAGCGGTTAAAGGCGCTACAGTCTGAACCGCACGACCGCTATGGTCGCAGGTTCCAAGCCTGCCTTGGGCATGGATGTGTGTGATGTCCTTAGGTTAGTTAGGTTTAAGTAGTTCTAAGTTCTAGGGGACTTATGACCACATCAGTTAAATCCCATAGTGCTCAGAGCCATTTGAACCATTTTTTTGTCCACAATTTCGTCAAGGCACTGTTGGTCCGGATTGTCCCACACCTCAACCGCGATTCGGCGTAGATCCCTCAGCGTGGTTGGTGGGTCACATCGCCCGTAAACAGCACGTTTTAATCTATCCCAGGCATGTTCCATAGGGTTCATGTCTGAAGAACATGCTGGCCACTCTACTCGAGTGATGTCGTTATCATGAAGGAGGTGATTCACAATTTGTGCACGATGGGGGCGCGAATTGTCGTCCATGAAGCCGAATGCCTCGCCAATATGCCCATATGGTTCCACAGTCGGTCGGAGGACGGCATTCACGTATCGTACAGCCATTACGGCGCCTTCCATTACCATCAGAGGCCACACATAATGTGTCGGCCACACATAATACCACCCCAAAACAGCGGTTAACCTCCATCTTGGTGCACTCGCTGGACAGTGTGTCTAAGGCGTTCATTCTGACCGGGTTGCCTCCAAACACGTCTCCGACGATTGTCTAGTTCAAGGTATATGCGACACTCATCGGTGAAGAGAACATGATGCCAATCCTGAGCGTTCCATTCTGCATGTTATTGGGCCCATCTGTATCGCGCTACATGGTGTCGTGTTTGCAAAGATGGACCTCGAAAATGGTTCAAATGGCTCTGAGCACTATGGGACTTAACATCTATGGTCATCAGTCCCCTAGAACTTAGAACTACTTAAACCTAACTAACCTAAGGACATCACATAAAACCCAGTCATCACGAGGCAGAGAAAATCCCTGGCCCCGCCGGGAATCGAACCCGGGCGCGGGAAGCAAGAACGCTACCGCACGACCACGAGCTGCGGACGATGGACCTCGCCATGGACGTCGACAGTGAAGTTGCGCATCAGGCAGCATACTGCGCACAATTTGAGTTATAACATGACGTCCTGTGGCTGCACGAAAAGCATTATTTAACACGGTGGCGTTGCTGTCAGGGTTCCTCCGAGCAATAATCCGTAAGTAGCGGTCATCCATTGCAGTAGTAGCCATTGGGCGGCCTTAGCGAGGCATATTATGGTCAGTTGCTTTCTTTCTGTATCTCCTCCATGTCCGAACATCATCGCTTTGGTTCACTCCGAGACCCCTGGACACTTCCCCTGTTGAGAGCCCTTCCTGGCACAAAGTAAGAATGCGGACGCGATCGAACCGCGGTATTGACCGTCTAGGCATGGTTGAACTACAGACAACACGAGCCGTGTACATCGTTCCTGGTGGAATGACTGGACCTGATGGGCTGTCGGACACCCTCCGTCTAATAGGCGCTGCTCATGCATGGTTGTTTACATCTCTGGGCGGGTTTAGTGACATCTCTGAACAGTCAAAGGGACTGTGTCTGTGATACGATACCCACGGTCAACGTCTATCTTCAGGAGTTCTGGGAACCAGGGTGACGCAAAACTTCGTTTGATGTGTATGTTTCGAAGTTTCTATTTTCGGTATTGTGTAAATAATTGGAAGATTATAGACGAAATAACGCAATCCCTTCTTCAGATGCAGTACAGAGGATACGAGGAATAGGTATATAATACGGTCACAACCCCTTGGCTAATTCCCTTTAGTCACATGTCAGACGAGTGTTGAACTACATATTTAATACCGTTTCGAACAGTCATGTCAAGAGCCATCAGGCTAGCTCGTGTTATCGAACTGCGATGTCGTCTAGAATATTTTCGCGCATCAGCCATCAAAAACACTCTTTCAGTATATGAATTGGAGTCACAGTTGCTGTGACATTACTTCTCTTGTTTTCGTATGGGCAATACGTCCCCAAACGCGGCTAAGATTTCTATTTAATGGACTCTGTGTAATTCGTATCTCTACGTGAATAGAGACGCAACTATGACTGGAAGAAAACTGTAGGTTTAACTAAACGGACTATGAACCATAGACCTTGCCGTTGGTGGGGAGGCTTGCGTGCCTCAGCGATACAGATAGCCGTACCGTAGGTGCAACCACAACGGAGGGGTATTTGTTGAGAGATCAGACAAACGTATGGTTCCTGAAGAGGGGCAGCAGCCTTTTCAGTAGTTTCAGGGGCAACAGTCTGGATGATTGACTGATCTGGCCTTGTAACACTAACCAAAACGGCCTTGCTGTGCTGGTACTGCGAAAGGTTGAAAGCAAGGGGAAACTACGGCCGTAATATTTCCGGAGGGCATGCAGCTTTACTGTATGGATAAATGATGATG
Organism: Schistocerca serialis cubense; assembly: GCF_023864345.2. Taxonomy (NCBI): domain Eukaryota; kingdom Metazoa; phylum Arthropoda; class Insecta; order Orthoptera; family Acrididae; genus Schistocerca; species Schistocerca serialis. The sequence goes on along the minus strand of NC_064641.1, from coordinate 913,461,794 downwards.
GCGTCCTCTTGGGTAAAATATTCCAGAGGTAAAATAGTCCCCCATTCGGATCTCCGGGCGGGGGCTACTCAGGAGGCCGTCGTTATCAGGAGAAAGAAAACTGGAGTTCTACGTATCGGTGCGTGGAATGTCAGATCCCTTAACCGCGCAGGTAGGTTAGAAAATTTAAAAATGAAAAGGGATAGGTTAAAATTAGATATAGCGGGAATTAGTGAAGTTCGGTGGCAGGAGGAACAAAACTTTTGGTCAGGTGAATACAGGGCTATAAATACAAAATCAAATAAGGGTTTTGCAGGAATAGGTTTAAAAATGAATAAAACAATAGGAATGCGGGTAAGCTACTACAGACTGCACAGCGACCGCATTGTTGTGGCCAAGATAGACACGAAGTCCACGCCTACGACAGTAGCACAAGTCAATATGCCAACTAGCTCTGCAGATGACGAAGAAATTGAAGAAATATATGATGAGATAAAAGAAATTATTCAGATAGTGAAGGGAGATGAAAATTTAATAGTCATGGGTGACTGGAATTCGATAGTAGGAAAAGGAAGAGAAGGAAACGTAGTAGGTGAATATGGATTCGGGGTAAGAAATGAAAGAGGAAGCCGCCTGGTGGAATTTTGCACAGAGCACAACTTAATCGTAGCTAACACTTGGTTCCAGAATCATAAAAGAAGGTTGTATACATGGAAGAAGCCTGGAGATACTGACAGGTTTCAGATAGATTATATAATGGTAAGACAGAGATTTAGGAACCAGATTTTAAATTGTAAGACATTTCCAGGGGCAGATGTGGACTCTGACCACAATCTATTGGTTATGAACTGTAGATTAAAACTGGAGAAACTGCAAAAAGGTGGGAATTTTAGGACATGTAACCTGGATAAACTGAAAGAACCAGAGGTTGTACAGAGTTTCAGGGAGAGCGTAAGGGAACAAATGGCAGGAATGGAGGAAAGAAATACAGTAGAAGAAGAATGGGTAGCTTTGAGGGGTGAAGTAGTGAAGGCAGCAGACGATCAAGTAGGTAAAAAGACGAGGGCTATTAGAAACCCTTGGGTAACAGAAGAAATATTGAATTTAATTGATGAAAGGAGAAAATATAAAAGTGCAGTGAATGAAGCAGGCAAAAACGAATACAAACGTCTCAAAAATGAGATCGACAGGAAGTGCAAAATGGCTAAGCAGGCATGGCTAGAGGACAAATGTAAGGATGTACAGGCTTATCTCATGAGGGGTAAGATTAAAGAGACCTTTGGAGAAAAGAGAACCACTTGTATGAATATCAAGAGCTCAGATGGAAACCCAATTCTAAGCAAAGAAGGGAAAGCAGAAAGGTGGAAGGAGTATATAGAGGGTCTATACAATGGTGATGTACTTGAGGGCAATGTTATAGAAATGGAAGAGGATGTAAATAAAGATGAAATGGGATATATGATACTGCGTGAAGAGTTTGATAGAGCACTTAAAAGACCTAAGTCGAAACAAGGCCCCTGGAGTAGACAACATTCTATTAGAACTACTGACAGCCTCGGGAGAGCCACTCCTGACTAAACTCTACCATCTGGTCAGCAAAATGTATGAGACAGGCGAAACACCCTCAGACTTGAAGAAGAATATAATAATTCCATTCCCAAAGAAAGGAGGCGTTCATAGATGTGAAAATTACCGAACTATCAGTTTAATAAGTCACGGCTGCAAAATACTAACATGAATTCCTTACAGGCGAATGGAAAAACTGGTAGAAGCCGACCTCTGGGAAGATCAGCTTGGATTCCGTAGAAATATGTGAACACGTGAGGCAATTCTGACCCTACGACTTATTTTAGAAGCTAGATTAAGAAAAGGCAAACCTACGTTTCTAGCATTTGTAGACTTAGAGAAAGCTTTTGATAATGTTGACTGGAATACTTTCTTTCAAATTCTGAAGGTGGCAGGGGTAAAATACAGGGAGCGAAGGACTATTTACAATTTGTGCAGAAACCAGATAGCAGTTATAAGAGTCGAGGGACATGAAAGGGAAGCAGTGGTTGTGAACGGAGTGAGACAGGGTTGTAGCCTCTCCCCGATGTTATTCAATCTGCATATTGATCAAGCAGTAAAGGAAACAAAAGTAAAATTTGGAGTAGGTATTAAAATCCGTCGGCCGTTGTGGCCGAGCGGTTCTAGGCGCTTCAGTCGGGAACCGCGCGACCGCTACGGTCGCAGGTTCGAATCCTTCCTCGGGCATGGATGTGTGTGACGTCCTTAGGTTAGTTAGGTTTAAGTAGTTCTAAGTTCTGGGTGACTGATGACCTCAGATGTTACGTCCCATAGTGCTCAGAGCTATTTGAACCATTTTTTATTCAAATCCATGTAGAAGAAATTAAAACTTTAAGGTTCGCCGATGACATTGTAATTTCGTCAGAGACAGCAAAGGACTTGGAAGAGCAGTTGAACAGAATGGACAGTGTCTTGAAACGAGGATATAAGATGAACATCAACAAAAGCAAAACGAGGATAAGGGATTGTAGTCGAAGTAAGACGGGTGATGCTAAGGCAATTAGATTAGGAAGTGAGACACTTAAAATAGTAAAGTAGTTTTGCTATTTGGGGAGCAACATAACTGATGATGGTCGAAGTAGACAGGATATAAAATGCAGACTGGCAATGGCAAGGAAAGCGTTTCTGAAGAAGAGAAATTTGCTAACGTCGAGTATAGATTTAAATGTCAGGAAGTTGTTTATGAAAGTATTTGTATGGAGTGTAGGCATGTATGAAAGTGAAACATGGACGATAAATAGTTTGGACAAGAAGAGAATAGAAGCTTTTGAAATGTGGTGCTACAGAAGAATGCTGAAGATTAGATGGTTAGATCACATAACTAATGAGAAGGTACTGAATAGGATTGGGGAGAAGAGAAGTTTGTGGCAGAACTTGACTAGAAGAAGGGGTCGTTTGGTGGGACATGTTTTGAGACATCAAGGGATCACCAATTTAGTATTGGAGGGCAGCGTGCATTGTAAAAATCGTAGAGGGAGACCAAGAAATGATACACTAAGCAGATTCAGAAGGATGTAGGCTACAGTAGGTACTTGGTAGATGAAGAAACTTGCACAGGATAGAGTAGCATGGAGAGCTGCATCAAACCAGTCTCAGGACTGAAGACCACAACAACAACAACAACAACAACGAAACAGAAGTTGTTCCTAAACCGTCCTTGAGTTGCAGCTGTATTGTACGTATTGCCGCACTAGTTTTGCTTTTGGCGCCGCATAATGCACCTGTTCGGCCATCCGTTGCTTGCTCGGCTGCTCGCTAAGCATCAATCACGCGGTTATGTCTCGCTGTCCACATCAAACGTACTCACATGGCACACGACGTTTGATCAGGACCCTACCCTCTGAGACAACTAAGCTGTCACAGTGCAAACGGTACCCGCCTAATGACAGGTACGCGCGCCCAACGACGGAACATTATACAGGATGAGTCAGCTGCACTTACCTATATGTTTTATGCAGCCCGCAACACCTTCACGTTCCACGCACAACCGTTCATAATCTTTCTCTCGCGACACGCGAACTATTAGTACTACAGGAAAATGAACAGAACCGTTTTGTAAGCAATGTAATGTAGTTAAATTATGTACTGCATAACGTTTTCGCTAGAGACTGTAGTTTTCGAATTATTCAAGCGAAACATACGAAAGTGACTTTCGAAGGCGTTTTTCTTAAATGACTCAAAAACCGTGGCCTCCAACGAAAATGTATCCCAGTAAAAAAGTAACTACCTTAAATTTCCTACAGAAATATCCTGTTCATTTTATCTTCAGTACTTACAAGTTGTGCATAGTGACTGAGAGAATATGAAAATCCCGCATGTAGTTTTTCAAGGCATTGTGGACTGCATAAAAACCATAGGTAGGCCAGCTGAATCATCCTGCATCCATAGGAAAAGGGCCCAGGTTCGAACTCCCAGTCTGACACACAATTTTAAACCCCAGGAGACTGCATTATATACATAATGAAGACAATTGTGATCACACTTAAATTCGTGAATTCGAACTAATTTGAAACTCGGGATGTAGGAGGGCTACGTGAGAAATGTGAAAATCTTGAATATTGCGAGTGTTATGCGGCAATAATTCTCCAAGAAAGCTATTGAACAATTCAAATTATCCGCTAAATATGATCAGCATTCGTCATGAAGAAAATAGTCCCTACAGACCTTAGTGATATTAGTAGAATAGTTTCTCTTATGTCAAAACTGACAATACCAAACGCTTCATTGAACTAATTCAATAGCATAGTTTCTTAACTGTCTATATTGTTCTTTATATCTTCAGTTATTTTTAATCGGCTTACCACCTGATTGCGTATGACTGAAAGAAGTAATCCTGGTAACAACTGTTCTTACCGTGGTGTAAGACGTTCATCGCCTTTGTAACCCCTATTTTGTGACTGCCTGGTATACCAGGTGAACCCGAACCACAGAGAAAGAGTTCCTAAAAATATATGGGGATATTTTCTGAGTATTTTCGTATAAGCAACCTGTGGCTTTGTAACGCCCATTTATCTTCATATCTGTACTGCGCTGTACGTCTCGTTTGGAAACAAACTGGTTCCATTCACTCGCTGTACTTGCTATTGGTTATAGTGATTCCCGTTTTACTCTTCACGTTGAAGCTTGCATTCAGGACCGATTGATTCCACACAGCTTTGTTTTTCCGTACGTTAACTGTGATGCACAGCACGTTTTGGTGATTACATATTACAGGCTTTTTCACTGTTGTGAAGGGATTTTCACAGCAGTAAAGTTGTTGGGGTAACAAACAGAATAAACCGTAGTTACATTATGCTCTCCAACGAGCCTAAGGATTCCAAGGGTTGCTTATACCGAAATACTCAGAAAATATACCGAAACAACCTCAAGAACTTTGTCATTGTACTTCGGGTTCACGGCGAATGTTATTTACTTCACCTTATTGGACTAATGTAGGCTGAGTCCCCATTATTTAAACATTTCAGCAATCGACACTACAGTCCCTACCCTGCAGTGGATTCCTGCAATCTTTATCTCTCGTTCCGATCTCCCTTTATTTTGCAATCCATATATTCCTGTCCACAGTGTTCAGAGTAATGGAGCATGAAGAACAGTGTGTAATCTTGTCTTTCAGTAAACATTAGCAGAGTTTGACGGAATCGTAAAACTTGAGATCTGGAAGTGATTCCTGGATTCGTGTAATGAATTCCATTCAAAAATAACATTGTATAAAACGTTCAAGATATTAACGGAATCGGGATATTGTGAGGATTTATCTTCTTTAGTTCCGTAATGCGAAGACTTACTACTAATACGACTCACTCTTACCTTGACATTGTAGTCTGCAGGACTAGTGAGTCTCACTGGTAACCATTCAGTGTCTAACCTTTTGGGCAGCAAAAATAAATAGAGTGAAACAGAAAACAACGTTCATTCACGAATAAAGTCGTTGCAGGAGTCAAGTAATGGCTTTGGATTTAAAAACGAGTAGAAAGATTATTCAGTTGTGGTAATTCCTAAAATAAACCTTACCAAATAGAGCAAAGTGAACCGTCGCAGTATTCGAAAGCGCTGATTGGCTGCAGAAGGGCAAAGGTCATACGATCCTCATTAACGAATTTCCGACCGAGGACGTTAACGAACGCTGATTGGAATTAAGTTTCTCGCAGCAAACACAAGTGAACGAAGGTTGAGTAGCAGATGCCCTCTCATCTGATTCTATGACGTACATCTGCTCTAGAATGCTGCCCTTCTTTCACTCATCAAATGAAAAAATGGAGGATTTGACAGATTCACCAAACAAAGAGATTTCATACAGCTTCTCATAAGGAATATCTCCGCTTCTTCTGAGGCCGTAGCTTCTCCGTATCTGAGATAGGTGAACAAACATTGTATTTTATTCCTTAAAACTTTTATCTTCCGCATGTACTATCATTAGGCAGGCACAGACTACTGCGCAAGAGCCATCTCTCGAGGGTAATGTGTACTATGTAATGTGGGCAACTTGCCGAAGAGGTAAACCTGGTTGGCATTAGTACTCCATTGATAGTTCTAAGCACACCCTCCAGATGGCAGAAGATGTACCTCCTCGAAACATGGAGGTAACTGGTTTGGACTAACTTATCGTGTAGTTATAATATACAAAGTACAATATTTTCGTAATTTAGAAATCTTAAAATTTTGAAACTTTAGATACTGCGTGAAGCAAGAATTTCCCGCAAAAACGCTCGCTGTGGTCGCTTGACGTTGCTATGATTTCACGAGTCAGCAAACTATTTGCCAGATGCTCTAAATGTTAAGATATCTTGTGTATTTCTCGCAATATCTTCTTAATGAATAGATATTCGAAAATGGTTTTCGCCGGTTTCGATAGCTAAAAAATATCTGCGTCTGGCGATAAGAATTAAAAGATTTTATGGCTGCTAGTCTGGATCAAATGAGACATCGAAAAAATCGGTTTTCCGCCAAACCAAAGTCATTTCAAAATTGCCAAAATTCCGTTAACCTATCTTTTCACAATATTAGCGTTTTGCCAATTGAAGTGCCACTAGGAATCATTGTTGAAAGAGAGCGCACGGCGCAGTATTAAAACAAAAGAACTTTTTTATTTTAAAACTTCGTGGCGCGAACCGTCAGCTCCAAATATCAGAATTGGGAACTGTTTTTGTAGCATTCCCAAGTCAAGGGTCCCTATCTCGTTGCGAAGTGGCCGATAGACTAGGGTAGTCACAACACTGGACCTGTCTTAGAGAAGTACGGCGACAAATTCTCGTCAACCACAACAACCTTAAAACAGTGAAAGAAAAATATTTTTTGCCATTCTATTGTTGGTCGTACACAAAAGCACGGTTTCCGGAGTTTTATATTACACATTATGCAACTCCGACACAAATCTATCCATTCAGTTTCGTGATGTACAGCACGTTTATATTTTTCGGTATTGACGTATTTTGCTATCGATTACGAGTTCGCTCGAGCATTTATATACATGCTTACCTGTCACATGAAGAGGAAGAAGAAGACCGGTGAAGGCGACATAAAAAACTTGATCACTGTCGTTGGGGCTAGAGGGCACGCTGGAGGGGATTTCGGTGCCTTTGCAAGAATTTGTGAAATGTTTATCAGAAAAATTGCAAGATGCAAATAAAGAGAAGAGATAACAAAATATTTACCGACTCTGCTAATACTTCGTGGCAACATTGAATATCTGATTCCAGTTTTACTAGATCTAGATACTTCGTGCAGTAGTTCAAGTTTTGTGTGTACAAGTAAAGAGGCCACAAAAAACGGTAGAAGGATTTTGCGCTAATACCGTAAGTGCCCTAGTCGCCAAAAGAGAGGAAGAAATATTACGGAAGGAAGCTGATTAAGGTTCTTTGCACCAGTTTCATTTCCTTAGACAGGTTGACATGAACCTCTTCGAACTTCAAATTTTGCGGACTCCATCGCGAAGAGATATTTTTCGTGGCTAAATATTTATGCAAAACCGAATTACTGCAGCCTTAGAAATGCATGAGCAATTTTGTATCTCAACAGTAACTTCCCGCTTCCCCCAAAGTCCGATACTTCAAACAGTCGAACTCCCATAGACACTACCTGATCAAAAGTACCCAGGCACATATAAGTAGACATTAATATGGAGTGTGTTCATCCTACACCTTCATAACGGCTTGCAATCAGTTTGAGACACGTTCAGTGACGTTTCTGAAAATCTTTGGAGTAATAGCGCCTCTAATTCATCCCAAAGGTATTCCGTTGGGTTCAGGTCGGGACTCTGTGTAGGCCTGTCCATTTCAACAGTGAAAAAACTCCCATACCGTAGCACCACCTCCTCCTTCACTGTTGGCATTGCACGTGACGACACGTATAATTCTCCAGGCATTCGCCAAACCCAAACCCTTCCATCGATTTGCCACAGGGTATAGCGTGATTCATCACTCCAAATCAATCGTTTCCAGCCATCCACTGTTAACTGACGTCACTCTTTACTCCAACTTAACACTGACTATAGGAACAGGTTGCTTATGAGAAGCTACTCGACCATTCTACCTCATTGGTTTTAACCCGATAAACACAGTCATTGCACTGCCTGGACTGTTGGCAGCATTATGGTGGGTTCTTCTGCTGATGTCATCCGATTTCTTACGACAACCCTTCGCAATGCTTGACGCTCCCTGTCCGTCATTAGCTGTGGTTGCTGCTTTGAGTTTCCACGTCACAGTCACGTCACCAACCATCGACTAGAACAGCATTAAAAACGTTGAAGTGTCCCTAATGGGGCCGGCCGAAGTGGTCGCGCGGTTCTGGCGCTGCAGTCTGGAACCTCGAGACCGCTACGGTCGCAGGTTCGAATCCTGCCTCGGGCATGGATGTGTGTGATGTCCTTAGGTTAGTTAGGTTTAACTAGTTCTAAGTTCTAGGGGACTAATGACCTCAACAGTTGAGTCCCATAGTGCTCAGAGCCATTTGTCCCTAATGGATTTGTTACTCAGCAGCCATCCAGAGTCTACTTATTAAGCTCTCCTGACAGACCCACTCTGCTGTTACTGCTTACCTGCTGATGTAGCAGTACTCCCCACCTTTTTTATACTGGAGGTCTGCCTCTCGTGACATCAAGTACCGTAATGGAAATGTACGAATACTTTTGATAGTCTACAGAGCAGCTTCAAACGTCTGTTTCCTTTAAAAATGAGTTAACTGATGACGCGCTACGTTTGACGAAAAACTAATTTTTCATGTGTCTCATTCTTTGTAACGTCATATGTCGTGAACCATGTGTCGTATAATGATACAATTTTGCAGGTGCATTCAGTATTGTGTGAGAACACTTTCAGCAAAATGTGTTGCAAATGGAGTTAGTAATAAAGAAGTAATAAATTAAATCCATGATGCTGAAAATGTATTGCACGAACAACAAAAATGTAGTAAATGATAACTTTTTTTTATTAATTTGCACGCCATGAGTTAACGCTGCAGATTCTAACTCAATCAGTTCACGTAATATGTTAACGTTTAATGTAAGATTGTACCTCTTCATGAATAGATTATGACATCTTCTATTTTAAAATTATTATTATAATTATACGAAATACCGAAAACCTCGTTATCGTTGCCTCTAGCAGGCCTTAGATAAGCAACCAGCAACTGGGATCATGTGATCGGCTGACCCCTCTAGTCATTTAGAAATATAGGTCTTGGCGACATGTCGAGTGTGAGTAACTAAACAAGCGATAATCTTCTTGGAAATTCCTAGTGAAGGAACCAGTTTTTCTGTTTTCGACTCATAGTGGAATATCCAAACACTTTATTGTTGCTGGTTTTCCTGCTCGAACGAGAATATGGAAGTGCGGTCTCTTACTACGATACCGATTCTGTATTTCCTCGGCCAATTCCTTTCTTAACATTTCCTTACACAAGTTAACAGGAACGTGTTTTTGTTCGCCAGTGAAATTTGCACAGTCCGTCAAGAACAGATCACGTTCACAGCTAAATGTTCACTCAAAATCGAATTGCTGAAGTCTTAAATATGCGTGAAGAGATCTCGCGATATATCGCGTATCGACCCTCTTCGATCATGGTCCGCACAGCATGCACGTATTGCGGAATAACCGATTTTGGTTTTATCGCTAACGGTGACCCCACGACGATAGTCTTTTTTAAAGGTGACTGACCACCCAAAAGCTGAACGAAGCGATTCCAGAAAGTGTTTTGGAGTTCCAGAAATGATTTTTGTAAAATATTCCTAAGATGGCATGTTTGTTAAAAAGGGAAACAGGAGCTACTGCGTTCAAACTTGCCTCACCGCCATCCTTCCGCGGCAGTGCTCGTCTGGCACCTCTACAGAGTGATCAGCCTAAGGGCCAGGAAGTGTCCCATGCCACTACACTAGGCGCCGCACGAGAGGTCAGAGCGGCATCCCTGGTCAAGTTGGCTGCACGGAAATACTTTTTCTGGTCCCATGACTCCACAATGTCTCCAGCGGCAAAATTAAACTGCCGGCTACAGGCTCCCAAGCCCACTCTGCAGAAGTATCCAGTCGCTGCCGGTTGCTTTCGTTACATCGTGAACACTGGTGTGCAAGTCTGCCGCCATCTCTGTTGGAGCATATGTTGGTGGAATTTATTACCTTGAAGTGAGATACACTAGAAAAACCAACGACAGGGAGGTGGTCGCATCTGTAGAAGATGTGTGCGATTTCTGCGATCGTGGTAACGACGCACATCGCATCCGGCTCTGTAAACAGCCCGCTACCGGTACGTTGTTGCGCCAGTCAAATGCAAACGCCCACATGCGTGCGCGCCCTTGTTTTCGTCTCTATTACTCGCATTGCTCAGTAACAGTGTACTTATTCTCACGTTCCGCTTGGCGGGACGTCAACAACTGTTATTGATTGTCAAGGATAAAATCCGTTATCGTATTAAAAATTATTTATTTCTCAAAAATGAAAGCTCCACCCGGCTTCAGGACGTATTCCCCAGTTAGAGGTGCTTATTTACATGTAAATCTACAAAGGATGCATAACTAAGGCTAAAATATGTTAAAATAGTGCATCGCTGGTATATGGCATGCAAGAAAATATTCTTTTCACCCTAGGTCTGCCAGAAAGCCTCTCACAGAGGAGGATAACCAGGCTTAGGGGCGCACCAGACATGAATCGCATGAAGATAGATGAGCGAAGCACAACCCAAAGCTGACTTTTTATTTATTTTACTTTTTTGCATCTTTGGGTTTGTTTTGTACTCGTCTGCTGGGTGTCTATACAGTGTTCGAAAGACCGCCCATCTGTCCTCATGCGGGTCCCTGTACGGCGCGCCCCTAAGCACGGACCGTTGTCCTCCTCTGCGGGAGGCTTTCTGTCAGACTTGGGGTTGAAGAGAGGATATTCTCTTGCATGTATTTGACCGTAATGCTCTACTTTAACATATTTTAACCTTATTTATGCATCCTTTGTGGACTCACATTTTAATAAGCACCACAAAATCGGACATATCTCCAGAAACTGGGTAGTGCTTTCCTTTTTTGGAAATAAATAATTTTTACCACTGCAGCGGATTTTATCGTTGACAATGATTACATATTTTCTTCCGATACATCATTCACTTTTTACTAGGGGGTGGAACGAGCTTCCACAGGCTTTTTCTTCTGTGTGGATATCCCCGCCGTAGCCCTCAGTGGTACACAAGGAACTATAGCAGTCCACTCACCCCACCGCCGCCCCACACCGAACCCAGGGTTATTGTGCGGTTCAGCCCCCAGTGGGGAACCCCCCCACCCTGTGAACGTCTCATTCCAGACGAGTGTAACCCCAGTGCTTGCGTGGTAGAGTAGTTATGGTGTGCGCGAATGTGGAGACAGTGTTCGTGCAGTTATCGCAGACATAGTGTAACTGAGGAACCTACCCGCAATCGCCAAGGCAAATGGAAAACCTCCTTAAAAACCATCCTCAGGCTGGCCGGCATACCGGACCTCGATACTAATCCGCCGTGCCGATTCGTGCCGAGGACCGGCAAGCCTTCCGCTCGGGAAGCAGTGCGTTAGACCACACGGCTAGCCGTACGGGCTACCTTAACATTACTTAGGCGCTTGAAGTCCATACACCAATTTTGGGCTCAATTCGTCTGTGGCTTTTCCCCTTCTCCCTAAGAAGGGACTATTGAAACACCTATTATAGTTTGCGAGCTTCTTTGATGCTGAACGGCCAAGGAGACAAGTAGGTTTTTTTGCAGATTGGATCTGAATAATTTCAGCAAGCAGTGACAAAGTTGCCGGTACGCTTGTTGCCATCGGTACGAGTCAAGAACCGTAACTCCACATTAAATTAAAGTTGTCTTATGCAACGATCGTAACCTGCTCTTTTCAGTTATTAATTTCTTCGCGAGTGGCGACGAACCGATGTCATAAATGTGACCTCGGCTTCACAGGCCTGAAACAGATACGATCCAAGAGGTTTACAGCCCACACATGAAATATACAATTTAATCAGAAAACAGTTTCCGTAAAGGCTCGCTGTAAACAAATTGCTAGGCCAGTTGCAGAGTTCCCATTGTTTTCAGAATGAGATTTTTACATTGTGGCGAAGTGCGCACTGGTATAACACTTCCTGGCAGATTAAAACTGTGTGGCAGACCGAGAGTCAGATTCTGGTCCTTTGCAAGTGCCCTAACAACTGAGCTAAAATTGGCTCTGAGCACTATGGGACTTAACAGCTGAGGTCATCAGTCCCCTAGAACTTAGAACTACTTAAACCTAACTAACCTAAGGACATCACACACATCCATGCCCGAGGCAGGATTCGAACCTGCGACCGTAGACAACTGAGCTATCCAAGCACGATTCACGACCCGTCCCCGCAGCTTTACGTCCTGCTAGTACCTCGTCTCCTATCTTTCAAACTCCACAGAAGTTCTCTTCAGAAACTTGCGGGACTAGTACTCCTGGAAATAGAGATATTGCAGAGGAATGACATAGCCACTGCCTGGGGGACGTTTCCAACGTGAAATTTTCACTCTGAAGAGGAATGTGCGCTGATACAAAACTCCCCGGCACAAGAGCACTTCCTCACGGAAGGTAAAACTCCAGAGTTCGAATCTCGGTTTGGCACCTAGTTTCAATTTGCCATTGTTTTAACAGTAAAAAACGACAAATTTTAAAACAACAGTGAGTCGCAATTCAGTAGCGCCGTCTCTTATGAAAACTTAACAAAAGGCGACTCTCGCAATATGTCAGATTGAATTTTTTCCATGGTTCTTCCAGAATCATTTAAGACGAATGGCGAAACGGTCGTTTGAGAAAGGCATCAGTAATTTCCTGTAGCAACACTGCGCAGTACTACGAGGTTAAGTCAATTATTATCCGCAAAGTAGTTATAAAATTTTGGAAACTTACAAGAACATCATTTTTCGACATAGTCTCCTTGCGTTTCAACACACTTGGTCCATCGTTGTACAAGCTTCCTTATTCCCTCATAAAAGGTTCTCGGTTCAGCTGCGAGCCAGCAATGCACCGCTTCTTTCACTGCTTCGTCCGAGGCAAATCGGCGGCCTCTTAATGCCTATTTGAGTGGACCAAACAAGTGATAGTCAGAAGGGGAAATATCGGGACTATATGGGGGATGGTCCAGTACTTTAAATTTGAGTTTCTGGATGTTTCAGCACTGTGGGCAGCAGTATGCGGACGGACAATACAACACCTTTTGACAGCATTCCTCGGCGTCTGCTTCGAATTGCAGGCTTAAGCCTGTCAGTAAGCATCTCACTGTAACGTACACAGTTTATTGTTGTGCCCCTTTCCCCATAATGTTCCAGTACTGAACCTTGTGCGTCCCAAAAAACGTAAGCATCAGTTTTCCTGTGGACGGTTGGGTCTTGAACTTTTTCTTGCACGGCGAATTTGGATGTTTCCATACCATACTCTGCCGTTTACTCTCCGACTCGTAATAGTGGATCCATGTTTCGTCACCAGTAATGATCCTGTCTAAGAAGTTGTTCCTTCGTTACCATAGCGATCTAATGTTTTTTGCAGATGTCCAAGCGCGTTTGTTTATGCAACTATGTGAGTTGTTTTGGGACCCATCTTGCACCAATTTTATGAAGCCAAGTCTGTTGTAGATGATTTCGTAGGCAGAACCTTGACTAATTTCCAGACGATGTGCCACTTCGTTAACAGTTAATCGTCCGTCTAAGAGAATCATTTCACGTGAACGCTCAATGGTTTCTTCATTTGTGGAGGTAAACGGTCGTCCGGTTCCTTCATCGTGCGTAACACTTGTGCGACCATTTCGTACTTTTTCAATCCATTCGTAGACACTTTGCTGTGGCAAAACACTGTTCCCGTACTGTACCGAAAGTCTTCGATGAATTTCGGACCCTGATAAGCCTTTCGACCACAAAAAAAACGGATCACTGAACGTTGTTCTTCTATGGTGCAAATAGACACCGGAGCAGCCATGATTAACAGCACGGCAGCTATAATGAAACTAACCTAGCAGCTTGAAAATTGCAAACATAGAACAGCAAATAAAGAAAGCATGCGTCGTCAACGTAAACGGACGATACTACCAAAATAAACAAAAATATATCTAAATTTCAGATAAAAATTGACTTATCCTCGTATTTTCCTTGCCGTCAAGAATTAACTAATCGTTGACGGCACTTAAACCCTTATCTTCGTTCCTCCTCCTAGAGTTGCCGAACTGATCCCAATATCCACAACCGACCACTTTGTTCTCTTCGCTAACGAATAAAGTGTGTATTCGATCTTTTTGCCTCAGTGGCATGTACTTATCTTCGGCCCTTTGGATATCAAATGCTAGGCAGCGGATATCATGCATTCAGTTTGCCCGCCACTGTTTTTGTACAAATTTGGTTGAATATCTGCCTATGTGGCACGAGACTTGAAAATTCCATCCACCTGTCCTAACATCTCCATCTACATGGTTACTCTGCGTTTCACTCTCAAGTGTTTGGCAGAAGGTTCATCGAGCCACTTACACCATATTTCTCCACCGTTCCACTCTCGAACAGCACGTGCGAGAAATGAACAACTGAAGTTACGCGAGAGAGCTCTAATTTCTTTTATTCTGTTTCGTTGGTCGTTCCTCTCTGTGAAGGTGAGCGTCAGTAAAATATTTTCGCATCCAGAGGAGAAAGCTGGCGATTGAATTTTATAAAAAGATCTCGCCGCAGCGATAAATTCCTTTATTTTAGTGACTGCCGTCCAAACTCACTTATCATACCCGTGACTCTCTCTCCCCTGCCTTTCGTCCAACTTTTCCGATGTTCTCTGTTAATACTATCTGGTAAAGACACCATCTCGCTGGGTTGACAGTCTCTTTAATAGATTTGTTGCATCTCCCAATAAAACGAAGTGCATGTTTCGATTTTTGCACAACATTTTCTATGTGATGCTTTCAATTTCAGTTGTTGGTGATGTCTAATATTAGGCATTTAATTCAATCTACGAAACTTAAATCGTGTTATTTATATAGCAAGCGAAATTTAACGAATTATTTTTAGTACTCACTGGGTCAAATTCACACCTTTTATTATACAGAGTTAATTTCCAACATGCACATATCACGTCTAAATCATTTTTTAATTCGTTTTGATCTTCTGATGAGATTATTAAACGGTAAACGACAGCATCATCTGCAAACAGCAATCCAACTGCGCTGCTCAGGTCGTGTTCTAAATCGTTTATGTAGATTAACAGCAGCAGGCGGCCTACGCAACTACCTCGAGGAATCCCAGATATGACTCAGTTCTCACAAGACGACTTGCTATCAATTATTACGAACTGTGAACTTTCAGACAGGAAATCACTCATTCAGTCGCACGTCTGAGACGAAACTTCATTGGCACGAAGTTTTATAAGAAGTCACTTGTGAGGAACGGTGTCAAAAGCATTCTGGAAGTCTTGTAATATGGGATCGTCTTGGGATGCCCTGTCGACATCACTCATCATTTCGTGTGAATAAAGAGCCTGTTATATTTTGCAAGAACGATAATTTTTGAATACGTATATTATGCAATTACTTTAATTTCTTCGTCATGACACTGCAATGGGTGGTCCACTGCTCGCATGTGCCGACAAAAGGCAAAACACGACAGGTGTCACACAACGCTTTACCTCGTCTTTTACTCGCGTGCATATAATAAGCCGATGCTATTGTTAGCGTACACAATTGAAACTGATCGTGTAAATACATTGACTGTTGATTACCGTAGTTGTTAGTCTTTGTTCTTTTAATTTCGTTTTTTTCTGATTATCTTTAACTTCTTGACGCTTTTGTACATTTTACTATCGCATTTAATTTACGTCTCAAATTTTTCATGAAAATTGTGCTAAACAGTATGAATTCGTTCTTTCAAAAACGCTATTTCCAACTTTTTTCGGTTTCATAATTTATCTACAAACATTGTGTGAAAAAATTATTCACTGGCACCATCACACAAAATTTCAACAGAAAACCTCCTCTGAAATGGAGAACAAAAATTTTGAGAAGACCTTCTTTTTGTAAACACACTTACGATGTAATGGGACAGTGGACTATAGCGTCTCTCCAAAGATCCCAGAAAACGACGACCAGAGCTAATAATTTCTGTAGAAATTTTGCACGATAGTTCTGTGAATAAAGCCGTGTAATCGCTTAATGCATTTCTTTATTTATAATACTGTTTCGGCTGCTGGCATGTCTGGTCACCGACAATTGGTGTCCAGCTAATGCATATGTTTTATGGGTAGTGACACTCAACGATGTTTTACAAGTTGTGAGTTTTGATCTGACGATAGCGGTAGCCGAAAGGACAATAAGAAAAGAAATGTATTAGACGATCCAAATGACTTTACTCACAAAATATCCACAATTATCGCAGACTCATTCAGGGAATCTATTTCCTTTATTAATTTGCGCGACTGTGCCAGTGAATAAAGTGGTGTCACAGTAATTTTCAGTAATCGCACACTGGTCTGTGACGAAAATATTGTTCTTTCCCACAGCTTTTAGCTACATTTAATTTACTTCTTTAATTGCGTCAGAGACCTCATGTCGAAGTCTAAGAAAGTTTATGACACATTTGACGGGCTACACCAGAAGCGGAACAAGACGGTACAGGAGACCCTTAATCCAGTCCCGTGGCGAGCAGCCGACCTCACTAGTTAATACAGTAAGTGCAACCGTAAAAGAGAGACGGGTTTTACGAGCGGCCTCAGTAGGGAACGCTTTACATTCGGCATGACGCCTGGCGCCTGGCCGCACCCCTCGTAAAATCCTGCACAGCCAGTCTGTTGCGCCCGATCTGGGTGAGATGTTCGCACTCTGTCGTTGTCACCGTATAATCTTCATAAGCGTGTTCGCTGAACACCACCGGTGCATCCTGAATAGGAAAACGGGTAGAACGAAGGAGAATCGCCGTGTTCGTGAACTTGTGGATTTAGAAGAAAGGAGAATCTTTGTAGGAGGCCAGTGGAGATCAATCTTGTAATGACGAAGAATTATAACAACACTTTTATGTAGTTCATAACGTTACTTGTGTTCTCCATCGTTCGTTTGAAGAATATGACAATGCTATCGAAACACGAAACAGTTTACTGATGTGATTCTTGAGTTTCTCCCGGCGTATTTGATAATCAAAATATCCACGGGTGTACTGCCAGTCTACAGGTGTCCAACGGGCACTGAGCAGCCATACCGTACGGATCTCCGTGCTGGCAGGTTCACAGGAGCTCAGTCCGTCAGTTCACCTGATGATGGCGACATGTATGAGTGCCGAAATATTGTGCCCGTTGGACACTGTAGACCGGCAGTACACCCGTGGATATTTTGATTAGTTTACTGACGTTCTATAACCATTCTTCATTCATTCATAAAGTGGTTTTCGGCCTTGACCTATGAAACCGAAATTCAGTTACTAGAAATAGGTATAGATACGGGATATACGTGTAATGGTTCATTTTCTGTTTTCTTTCCGTCCACCAGTATAGAAAGCCATTGCTCTGTATATCTGCAATCCGTTTTCAAACGTTTCACAAAATGTCGAAATATTTTGTGTTCCACATTTACATCTACATACACACTCCGCAAGAGACCGTAAGATCCGTGGCGGAGGGTACCTGATCCCTTAAGGAGGAGGATAAGAGATGACCGTAGTCAGCTGCAAGTATTTTGAACTTCGTGATAACTGAAGCAGGTGGCAACCTCCTGCATGGTGCATTGTGAAAATGAATATTACTTCCCTCAGTTGTGATTGTTGGAACTCGTCGACGAGCCAGTGATTTTGCAAGAAAGACAGACGCCAGAAAAATGCATCCACGGCTAATCATTAGAAATGAACACTGTGACTTAGTGTGATGAACGTTGGTAACGACAGTCCCCGTTTCAGCTCTTATAAATGATACACCTGTGCCCTTCTTCCCAGTGCCCTGTGGAATCCATCTCTGACGAGAGGACCAGCTGGTGCAAGGTACTTTTGGCATTTGAAAGTAAGTTTCTCACATATCGCAGGACTGCGCATTATTAAACTAATGAGAGAAAAGTCTGTAATTTTGCTAGGTACTTGCTCTCTGCTTAGAATGGAGACACGAGAAGTGCCCGAAGAGCATTTAACATTCATTTCACTGCGAAAGTTGGAGAGAAGGTCTTCTTAGTATGTTTTTGTTCTTCAGGATCGCTCTAGTGGCCAGACATCAAGTAACTGTCAATATGGAGCTCGCTAAATCATTTTTTTTCATATCTACTTTTTTACCAGTTTATACGTTAACATTGTAGTTATTACTTTTTGATTAGTAAAAATGTACGTTCGTGGAGCCGATAGCTATTCATCATCGGCCACTAGTGAAATCGCAGTTGTGCACCCTTGCACAGTTTTAAAGACCTGATTGTGTCCACTGCAGGAGGGCCAAATTCCGCGGACCATTTCTAGCATCTGTGTATTTGTCGGAGTCACGTCCATACTTCGCTCTTACAGGTATTACTCTATAGGTGACACGCTGATGATTGATCAATGGTGAGCCAAAATATTATTACCATTGGCGGCAGCGAAATTAGATGCTGCATTATAGGGTCGTGACGCAGTAAGAAAAGTATATAAGTCGAGCAAAGACGAACGGGGAATCAGTCTAGCGACCAAACGGGCGGCAAATGGGCGAATCTACTAACATAAGCGACTCTGGCAAAGGACAGATTCTTATGACACGGCGCCTGGGGACTTAAGCCTCAGAAACGGCGAAGATGATAGGTTGTTCGTGTGCTACTGCCGTGAGCGTCTACGAAAAGTGGTTGAAAGACGGTGAAGCCATGACCAACCACCAAGGCCGAGTACACCTTATCACACAACGTGGAGTTCGGCGCCTTATCCTCTATGTAAAGCAGGACAGGCAGCTATCTGTGTCATGTGTGACGACAGAGTACAGAGCTGGTTGAGGCACAAGTGTTTCGGAGCACACTGTTCAGCGCACCATGGGGGCCCCGTGGCAGACGAGCTCTACGTGTCCCCGTATTGATCCGACGACATCGTCAATTACGATAGCAGTCGGGACGAGCTCCCCGAAATTTGACCGTGGATCATAAGAAACTCGCCGCCTCGTCGAATGAAGCCGTATCTTGGTCCACCAGGTCGATACTTGTGTGCTGATAGACCGTCATCCAGGCGAACAGGTGTTCGACACATCTACCCACTACAGATTCAGGCCAGTGGGGCCAGTGGGGCTAGTGTTATGCTGTAGGGAACATTGGCCTTAACTTACGAGGGACATGCCTAGCAGCTGAAGGTATCAAACAGCTGCTCGGGTGAATCACGTTTCTTAGTACACCAGGTCGATGACTGTCTCCAGATAAGTAGTCACGCAGATGAATGGCTGCTACCATGGTTTATTTTTGTAAACTGTGCTTGGTTCTCACAGTTGCTGCCCACACAGAACAATGGAGCCCTTTTTACTGCTACTGCGTCACGATATTATAAGAGCGGATGCTGCAGCAAATACGCTGTTTTACCGAAGGATTCCGATTTTTGCTGACTGAGGACTGGAGCGAGGCGCGACGGTGGAGGAAGCGAGCAGAAAGGTGTATGGAACATGTAATTCAGTTGATCCTTTAGCCAACACTTTTGCTGCTTCCAAGTTTTGGTTGGTACGATCTGCAGAAAAAAAGGAAAATTACATGGCTGATTATTAATATTATGAGAATTATTAGTCGTTATGCCTATAGACACCTATACTCCGTTCATCTAACAACGAGCAGAAAAATACATCTATCGGAGCACAAAAAGGCCGATATGCGCCTGTTCAAACGACTGTGTCCAAGAAGTGGCGTACCAGCTGCCTTCCTCTATCCCAGCACCTCTAAAAATATTCCCAAAACTTTAACATGCGAACATATTCGCGCTCTTTTTAACACGCAACCCACCTCTTGCTCACCTAATTGTAACTCGCTCACGCCCACCAGGCTATCGCTGTAAGTCGCTCATACCCTTCCACTCCCACTTGCCTACTCTGAGTCACTCAATCTGCCCAATTCATTGTCATTTTCTCTTTAGGTTTCTCTGTTACTGTCTCCTCTCTCACAGGCACAGTCTCTTTCGCTTTGACCTGCTGCTACTGTCTCCTCTCATGATCTTGTCCTCTATTACTGCCACTCTCTCATGCATTCCTTCCACTGCTGCTGCCTCTTCCCACTGTCAGTATCTCTCCCTCTCTTCCTCGTTTTGATTGTCATATACTCTGCCTCTCATTATCAATCACTAGCTCTCACCACTTCCACTTTGTCCTTCTCTTTATTCCTTTCCCCCTGCCGCTGTCCCTTTCCCTCTTTTCCTAGCACTGCTCTGCCATTGTCAACTATGTTCCACTGCCACTGCTACCCTCTCTTTCTCTCACACTGCCTTTGTTTCCTTCGCTCTTTCTATATCACAATGACCGTTTACTATCATCCAGTATTCATTACTTCTCCATCTCTGTCCCACTGTCACTGCCTCCTTCTTTCTCAGCATAAAAAAATGCGAATATGTTGGCGTGCCAAAATTTTTGGGTAAATTTGTAAAGGGGCTGAGCAAGGTAGAATTGGGCAGCTGGTACCCGACCTTTCAGTCAGTCTTTTAAACAGGAGCATATTCGCCTTTTCTGTGCTACTATAGGAGCATTTTTCTGCTGGTTCCCTTATTTTGCCGCCCACACTATGGCATGTCACTCATGTGAAAAGAGTTTTATGAGTCAGTAACATATGTGAAGTTGAAACAACACAAAGCAATTTTACACCTCAGACCGGACTTTACGTACACAAAAATTTTGCATATGCCTCAATACGATAAGACGGTTTCCCTGAACTTTTCTCATGACCGTGGAGACACTTCACAGTACATTTCTCCGTGATACGCCACTTAATAAACTACGTCTCCGCCTCAAAGCGGGTTTTACGTGCGTATTTTACGTGTAGAAGTAGGGTAGTTCAGGATATCTGTATCTCGGTAACTGGTAAAGACATCAAGAAAATTTTCAAGGTTGTTCAAAAACCGGTGTCTTAGGAATTCATTGCAAAAGTTTCATCCATTTGTTGTGCGTAGCAGTCTTTGAATTCGCAGCTCGGTTTTCATACGGAAGAAATGGTAAAAAAACGCTGTTTTCGGGTTCCCTAAGGAACCGCCAAAAAGCTTATAACTTTGAACCTCTACATCTCGGAAACAGATGAAGATATCAAGAAAATTTTCAAGGTTGTTAGAGATCGTGTTCTTAGGAATATACCGAAAAGTTTCAGCTATTTGCTGTGCATAGCCCGCTTGGAATCTGTGGCTCAGTTTTGGTACGAAAATTTGTAAAAAGCTTTGTCATTTTCTAAGGTGCCTCCACAAGCACCTTAGAGCCCGCCGTAGGCCACGTCAGGTGCTGAAAGAGCCAACCGATTTTCTCCATTTGCCTAAGCAGGAGGAAGTAATACTCATACTTCGGCTCTGTATTGTAGGATAGTGACACCAAGACTATCCTTCTATTTGGTATTAAATGATCCCTAGCCAAAGGGCGATCCAAAACGCTTTATCCTACCTTTCTATCACCAATAGAACGCGAGGTATGAGCTCCTGAGGAATCCCATTTTTATGCGCGGCGTTTCGGAACACATTAGATAGCGCAAGCTGTCGAATGAGTACCTATAAGTTAAACTGTCGTGTAAACGAACGAATGCTGTGTCTTGGTCACCGGATGCATAGCTCAAGCATTTCGTGTCGTAATCCTTTCTTACGTATAAAGTATTCTTATTGTTCTACAGCGAATGAAATTCTGACATACACTAAAGCATCGAAAGTCTGAAGTTTATATGATAATCACTGTGATAAACGTTTAGCTCGCGTAGTTCTTGTCTCAAAGGTCACTGGGCGTCCTCTACAACCCCTCGAAGCTTGTCGCAACATTTCTGGGACAACCTGTATAGTGAAATAATTTCAACCCTAATATATTTCACCAAGTTTATGAAAAATACACGAAACCTAAAAAACAGAACATACAAAAAGACATGAAATTAACATGCTTGTCGCAACATTTCTGGGACAACCTGTATAGTGAAATAATTTCAACCCTAATATATTTCACCAAGTTTATGAAAAATACGCGAAACCTAAAAAACAAAACATACAAAAAGACATGAAATTAACAAGAAAAACTGAGCTAAAAATAAGCAACAAACGTATCGACAAACACTTCCCACAAATATCGAATAAAATAAACCAAATCTTAAACAAAACGAACCATAAAAAAACAAAACCCAGGTTACTGTCAAACCAGCCATATAAAATATTTCGTGTAACTACTGTCAAACAGGAAGAAATTTTAGAATTAGACTGATGCCGGCCGCGGTGGTCTAGCGGTTCTAGGCGCGCAGTCCGGAACCGCGCGTCTGCTACGGTCGCAGGTTCGAATCCTGCCTCGGGCATGGATGTGTGTGATGTCCTTAGATTAGTTAGGTTTAAGTAGTTCTAAGTTCTCGGGGACTGATGACCACAGATGTTAAGTCTCATAGTGCTCAGAGCCATTTAAGCCATTTAATTAGATTGATGCATTAGATTGAAATTGCAACAGCGGTCAATCAAGCTTTTACAAACGTCTCAGAAACAGAAACCACAAAGCAGAACGTATCGAAAATGCATTATAAGTTCTGCACGGAATAACGCAAGGACATATTTAAAAAATACCATAAACGTCTTGGAAGAATTAGAAACATATACGCACACAAAAAACCATCCAGATGATATCCTTAATCGGCAAATCGGTCTCAAACATTATACTTGTCAAGAAAAATTTGCTGACTTTTGAAAAACGAGAAAGGATAAAAACACAGCAAAAAATGATTACCATTGATACAAAACCATAACATCAATGAACCACAACTAACATCACTGACTAGCAAAGATTACACTGTAAACGTAAGGCATCACCGATTATATACTTTCAATCCAACTATTAAAAATTTTTTACGAAAATATTGTATGTGAATAGAACGTACGTGATTACAACAATATAGCAACAAATAGACCGTCGACAGTTTACTCAGTGATGCAATATCGGCATCTGTTCCAACTAGATGTAAATATATGTGTAAACTAACCTTTACGTAAGTGGACTCACCAAATGTTACAGGACTGATGACCTCAGATGTTAAGTCCCATAGCGCTCAGAGCCAGCCAAATGTTACGTCAACCAGATTAATTCCGTATGGCGCTGTATTTGAAAGAAGCTTGTAGTAAAGAAGAAACATTACTAGCGAAACTATTTGTAACTTACCTGGAATTATTCATTGTAGTATGTATTTGAGTTGTTCTGTTCTTTGGGCCCAACCGAAACGAAAAAGTAGAAATATTCATGAATACATATCTCTCCCGAATCTACAATTCTAGTCTGGTGTGCTAAGTGACAACCTTTACATTTTTTTATTTGGATACCGCGTTTCGTAGGCTGCTACGATTTTTCTCTACGTGTTTTGGTACAGTCTTTTGGCATATTGCAGTAATTTCGGTGCTTAGCTTTTGGTGTGGATATCGGAGTTTTAAATTGAGCTACATAGTCCAAGCGATAGTTTTCGATACCGTGTTCCCTTACGTCCAGCGATTTGTACCTATGGGTATTGCTACAGTGTTTTTCAAGT
Organism: Schistocerca serialis cubense; assembly: GCF_023864345.2. Taxonomy (NCBI): domain Eukaryota; kingdom Metazoa; phylum Arthropoda; class Insecta; order Orthoptera; family Acrididae; genus Schistocerca; species Schistocerca serialis. The sequence continues at coordinate 913,438,150 of NC_064641.1, read as the reverse complement.
TGACGATATAAGTCAAGTGATGTTTTCAACACCAGTTCTCGCGATTTCGCGCAGCGGCCATTAAGTATCGCCTTTTGGCTTTCTGTATTAGTTTTCATTTTTGTAGCTTTCTGTACTGGTATCAGCCATTTGTTTGAGCTAATTAGATCAAGCGGTCATTTCTATATCGCGTTTCGTTAATTGGTGCGATTTTCGGCTCTGTCTTGATATCACTTTTTGTATTGTTGTGGATTTTCTGGCTGCTCAGCAGGAATCTCAAAACTCTACAAGCGGGCTACCACTGTGCGCTTCTACTGAAGTGCTATCAGACGCTAATGGCACGCCCTCAACAGCACAAGTGTGTCCAGCTGCCAGCCAGGATCCTCAGGAATGGACAACACAGGATCTTCAGCGGCATGCCGTATCCACAATTATCCTCTCCTCAGTCAGGAAAGTGTTCACAATCTCCGCCGCTTATCTCTCCCTCATCAGATGGCCATCCAGGAACGTAGGCTGACTGTCTTTCAAATTGAACTATATAGACTGATTGATGTTTCCGTACTCGTTACATTTGATTCGTGCTAATTTGGTGTACGTTGCCTTCTTGAAAGCACCCGTTATACCGTGTGTCCAAGGTTATTTTCCTTACATTTTGCTATTGTCGTTATTTTGCACTTGTTAGCTTAGTTTGTCCCAGCCCAAAACCTTCAATTTCCCGTGCTTGTTCCCCTTAACTTCAATATTTATTATTCATAGTTTGTACGATTAAGTATATGCTATTTAAATTTAGGCGCAGTGGGAACGGGTAATGTCGTTGGTCGCCACTTGGGAAATCGTGTTTTGTTGGATTTTTGGGCATGTTACGACGTCTTTGGTTATTGTCAGCGGACAGCATCGAAGTCTACGGTTCTTATCTGCGGTGTCTCCGGTGAGAGTACGGGCACAGTGCCCAGCGAGGGCGTGGTGTGCCAGCGACGACTCAGCACGCCTCTAAAACTGACTTACTGCCCGCGGCCACGGCCGCCAAACAAACAGCGAGCCCGCGCCACGGACACTGCCGCAGCGATGCGCCGCGCCGGCTCACGCCCAGTGAGACTGTAGCCGTCACAGCCGTGCGTTGCTTGCCAACCTGCCGTGTCGCCTCTGCTGCATTCCGCCCTATAGCGGCGGCTGCAGTTTTGCGTTGTTATTGACATTTCTTAACTACAACTTAATTTTCACTTACGTTTTCTTACCTTTATTGTTATTTCGTGTGTGTGTGTGTCTGGGGGGGGGGGGGGGGGTCTGTCAGAGATACAATATACCATTCTTGAGCAAGCGAATTATAAAATATGGCATGAAAATAAGAAACAAACATTAGGGCTGTTTTCTTATTTTAAATAAAAAATGCAGAGCTAAATATTAAGTTATAATCTTTTATAAAATACAGGGTGTGTCCGTAAGGCCGTGCAAAATTGTAACAGGACATGGAGAATGCGCCCCTGAACAATTTGAGGTAGGGAGCCTGCGGACGGAGAATCCAGGTGAAGGAGACATGGAAGGAAACTTCTCCTCCGCTTTGTCGAGCATTACCGTTTTGCAGCTTATTTACAACCAACAAGCGTACAAGTTTACACGTACTGTGCTGTTTATTTACAGGTACATTCTTTAGTTCAGGAAGGACGAGCGTTATTACTACGAAGTCTAGGTGGCCGTCTGAACATCCACCTGTACTTGAGGTTCGCGCAAAGAGTTCTGCCTGCGTTATTGGAGAACGTACCCTTGGCTGTTCGTGAGGGGATGTGGATACAACATGACGGAGCACCGCCTCACTTCAGCATGGATGTCCGCAACCATCTCAGTGCTGTATTTCCTGGTCGGTGGCTTGGAAGGGGAGGTCCTATTCCATGGCGTGCGAGGTCGCTTGACCTGAGTCCCCTTCATTATTTCCTGTGTGGATATCTAGTCACTTGTGTATGATAACTCAGTGGATACGGAGATGGAATTAGTTATCAGAGTTGTAGCTCCCTGTGATGTGATTCGAAACACACCAAGGACATTTGTTAGGGTGCGTCAGAATCTTGTTCGCCTATGTCATGCTTGCACCAGGGTGATGACTGCCAGTTATCACATTTTGTATGATACGGTACAAATGGTACGTTCATTGTGTCAATGACGGTATTTTGCAGTTAACTGTGACTAAAGTAAATAAAAAGATACACGGTAAGTGATTATATTCCTATTACCTCTTTAAGCTGGCTTTCCCGACCCGAGGTTCCCTACCTCAAATTGTTTAGTGGAGCATCCTCCAAGTGCTGTTAAATTTTTGCATGTTCTTACAGAAACACACTGTATATCGCAGAATGGTGAAATAGTTCTGAGAAAAAACACTTAAGCACTGGACTTTCACTTAAAATCTGAAGCACCTGCACAGGGTGAGAAGTACATCGGGAGAAGTGAATATGTTCCACAGGGTTCAGGGGTGAGGGTAGAAAAGATAGGAGTGAGTTAGGCATGAAAACTATGAAGATGAAGTTAGAGGTTCGGATGGATAGCGTGCATACAGACGGTGGGAATGACAAAGGGTGCGCAGTAGTATGGTGTGTAGGTAGGTTAGTGTTAACATGAGGAAAGGGATAGGGATCCAAGGAGAGGTAAAATGAGAGAGGAGCCTTGATGTGGAGTTGGAGAGGTGGGAAGAGTTAAAGTTAATAGGAGGGATAAATATCGAGGCAGATCTGATTGTCTGGGAGAGGGAGTTGGTTGAAGTTGGATTGGGACAGGATATGTAGTGTGTGTAGGTGTAGGGACAATGGGGGAATGTGTTTGTGAAAGCACCAGGTTGGTGATCAGAGGGGAGACAATGAGGTTACTGGGATTTAGTTTGCATTTGGTATAAGAGGTCTGTGAGGAGGGGTGAGAATTTGATGAGATGATAGGCGATCCATGTGGCAGAAGGTAAACAGACGCAGAAAGCAAGACGCAGTGCATCGCATTTGAGGATTTGGAGGTACTTGTAGAACTTTGGTGGGGCGGATATCCATGCAGCAGTCACATAGATGGGGAAAGGTCAGATCAGGATTTTGTAGGTGTGGAGAATAATCGAGGGGTGTAACCCTCAAGTGTGGGCTGTTAGCAATTTTGCTTTCTGTTGGATGGTTGGTATGTCAGGTTTCCACGTCATTTGACGGTTGAGGGTTAGTCCAAAATATTTTAGTTTGTTAGTTAACTGGATACGACGGTCGAAAAATGGTAAGATAAAAGTCATGGAAATGGAAGGTGGGGGTAATTCTTCCTGTAATTATTTAATTATTGCCTGGGTTTTGGAGGTGTTGATCTTGAGGAGCCATTGCTTACACCTGGAGGTAAACTGTTTGAGGTGGATTTGGAGGAATCATTGGGATTGCTGGAGATAGTGTAGACGGCGCGGACCAATGAGGTGGACTGGTGAAAGTGCTTTGGGTATTCTTGTACCGAGCGCCGCGGGTTTCGAATCCACGCCAGACGGCATGTCCCTCGATTACCACTCCAGCCGTCGCGTAGCAAGCCGTGGCTGCGCTCGCTCCTGGCCCGTGTGTAATGTGAGGGCGCCACGGTGGAGCGCGTGGTCCCAGCGGCCAATAGCAACGTACTCTATCAGATACATAAGCGCCTGTCTCTCGCTCAGCAGGCAGTCTGATATTCGCGTTAATCTATCGACATGTCGCCTACAGACAGCGTGTTTACTTGGTTTCCGCGTACGAGTGGACGTTGTGAATTCGTAAGGTTTCGCTTGTGACCATGTTGCTATTTGCGTGCTGTTGTTCGTTAGGTCTTGCTCGGTCGTCCGCCGTTGTTCGTGTCCGTTCTTCCCCGTTCGCTTTGTTTGTTCGCGGGCCGCTCCCGTTTGCTCCCGCCGCGCTTTCGTTCTCGGAAACCCCGCGACCGTTCCGGTCTCTGTTACAACAGGTATATTAGCAGCGTTAGAGGATATAAAAGAGAGGAGAGAGGACAGAGCCTTGGGACACTCCTGCAGTGGGATGAAAAGTATGGGAATTGGCATTGTTAGTACTGACGGGGGGTGGGCAATCAGAGAGGAAGGACGGAATAAGGTGGACATAGTCGATTGAAAATGCATATGTCTGAGTCTGAAGAGGATACCGGAGTGCCAGACACAGTCGTATACTTTCTCTTGGTTAAGGGAGACAATAATATCTGATTTACGTGAGATGAACTGTGACATAGTTGATGAGTATTGCTCAGGAGCAGGTTCTCAGAGGAGAAACTGGAACAGAAGCCACATGGTTGAATGGGAAGGCGATGGTGTTACTTCGGGTGTTCATGGAAGCAGCGGAATAGAATGGATTTGAAGACCTTGCTAAACACAGATGAGAGACTTTGGGTGGTAGGAGTAGGTATCACTAGGAAGTTTGTGCAGTTTGAGGAAAAGGAGGATTTTGGAGGTATTCAGTAGTTGAGAGCAGCAACCTGTGGATAGGATATTAGTACAAAGCGTTGCAAGGGCAACTAGAAAGGAGAGGGGGCATTCTTTGAGGGGTCAGTACGCAATGCAGTCATGACTGGGGAAGTGTTGTGCTTTTTGTGTAATACTTGTTTTATGTCATGTGCAATGATTCATGAATTAATTTTGTTTTTGATTTGTTGTCCAAGTACTGAAAGCTGGGAGCCAGTGGTGGCAGAATGGTATTTGCACGTTCGTGGATGGTAGGGAACAGGGGCTATGAAAGTGGGGGTAATCACGGTGGAAAAGATGTCGGAGAGATAGGATGCAAAGTGGTCAGCTTTGTTCTGCTTGTCAAGTAAGGGACTGTTGTTGTGGTGGAATGGGTAGTGAGGTGTAAGTTTATTGACGGTGAGTTGATGGAATGCTGTCAAGCACTTAGAAGAGTTAATGGGGAGCTTACAAAGGAAACTCCATCGCAGCCTCCTCAGATTTACTAGTAAGAGGGTCTGACACTCCACTTCTTTTCACATTCGTTAGACATCAGCGACAGTGAGTCACTAGAATAAATTACTGGGACCTATTCTTGAGTAATGATTAAAGGAAGACATCGAAGCAGTTCAGAGACGGGCTGCTAGTTTTGTTACCGGTACGTGCGAACAACATGCAAGTATTACGGAGATGCTTCGGGAACACAAATAATAATCCCTGGAGGGAAGGCGACGTTTTTGTCGAGGAGCACTATTGAGAAAATTTAGAGAACCTGCATTGAAGCAGACCGCTATTGAAGCTAACTGCAGAACGATTCTGACACTGCCTAAATACATTTCGCGTAAGGATCACGAAGCTAAAATTAGCGACATTAGGACTCATTACGGAAGCATGCAGAGAGTCGGATTTCCCTCGCTCTGTTTGTGAGTGGAGCAAGAAAGGAAGCGACTAGTAACGGTACAGCCACGGACAGCAGGACGGCCTGCGGAGTATGTACGTACTCGTAGTTGTAGATGTGGATGTAGATCCCTTTTGAAGCATCTATCGGTACTCATTTCCCTTTCAGAGAGTGTCCTAACCAGCTACCTCATGTAAGGGCTGAATATGCATGAGGAGCGATTTAAAGTGGAATTACTACATAAAAGTAACCGCAGATATGGTAAATTCCAGACTGACATTAGTTGGAAATGCGTCAAGGCTCTCCCTTCAATCACGAAACGTAGTCCACACACAAATGACGTAGCTTACAAAATCCTCTTTCGACCAATGCTTAAAAATTCCTCGTCAGTATGGGATCCGTAGCAGGTAGGACTGATAGAGGAAATAATAAAATACAAAGAAAGTCAATGCGTTTCATTACAGTTTCATTTAGTAAGAGCGAAAGCGTAACGGAGATGCTCAGCCAACTCCAGTGGCGTACGCTGGAAGAAAGGCGTTTTCCAGCACTGTGTGCCTTGCTATTAAATTTCTGAGGGCGTGAGTTCCTGGAAGAGTAGTGTGGAAAAGATCATGAAGATAAAATCAGAGAGGTTTGAACTCACACGCAGTCTTGCCAGAATCGTTGTTCCCGTAGCTGGAACAGGAAAAGGGGAAGCGGCAGAGGTACACAAGTACCTTCTGCCACAGATCGCAAGATGGCTTGTGGCGTACTCTTATAGATGAAGGCTGTCTACCCAGAGCTGTGGGGCCCTACACCATAGAATACTAAACTGAAAATTACATCTTAGTTTCAACACTGTGTATTGTACCCCCTTAACAATCGTAAAAAACGAAGGCGTGACTATCTTCTGTGGTACTTCACGGCTGGGTTTCTCTAGTAGGCAGCTGATGGGAACGAAGCCAAAATTGAACTCTAAAACCTTCATCGGACTCGAGTGAAATTCCCAGTAGCATCCAGTCAAATACAGCGCCATTCAGTTAACGAAAATCTGCCTCCGTGGCTCAGTGGTCAGCGCGTCTAGCGGAGGACCCCTGTTCGATTACCGGTACTCCCAGGAATTTTCCTCAATGGGAGGAGTGAGCTGGGGTGCACCCAGCCTCTAGAGGCAAGTTTAGAGCTACTTGAAAGAGAAGTAGAGGCTTCAAGCTCGTGACAGCTCACAATAGCCGGAAGAGCGGTGTGCTCACGCTCGCCCCTACGCACCGCATCCGGATGATGTCATCGGAAGAGTATGACATAGCGCTACGTCGGTGCTATTTGACCAATCAGGGACAGCACGCGGAGGTTTGCTTTGCAACTGGCGAAATCACTAAGACTGTTAAGCAAATGTGAACGGTATTTCGACACTTTGAAATTAGTTTGATTTCCCGAGAAATCAACTTTTTCCATTCCTCATTTCATACAACCTAGGTCTCAAAAAACACCAAACTTTTTTACTAATATCGAAATCGCACTAAAAACGCACCTGTCACTTATCATCACAATCATCAGTGGAAAAATGTCATTTTCAAAAGCGAAGTTGATCAAAAACAGACTTCGAACCTCTATGGTTCAGACAGGCTCAATGTTTGACTTCGCTTACTACTGATATTATTTTTTTTAAATAACTAAGTTATGAACGTACTGCAAGTAGTTCATTTCTATGGATTGCAGGTGCTAACTAACTATCCCGTAAGACTATCTTAAACTTTCATTTGAATACTATTTGGGAAAATATGTATTGGAATTGAATAAGGTCCGGATTTCCTGGGATTACGCATTTACTTTGTTTTATACTGCGTGTGCCTAATAACTATATACGTTTGTAGTCACTTTATGTTATTTTAAATTTGAAATACTGATTTTTTTCTTATACATGCATGTCAGCTTTTTTTCTATTTTAAAATATAATTGTTCATAGCAATGTTAATACACAGTGTTGAATATATTAATGATTTCAACAAATTTCGGTTTTTTATCTCTTCATTTTTTAAATAGTAGCTCGTATGGTAAAATTTCTTACAGTTTAACAATAAGTCATAATTTGGTGGCTCCCCTCTGCTTCAGGCTCTGACTTTCCTCGGGAACAGGTCGTGTGGTAGCGTTTTCGCTTCCCGCGCCCGGGTTCCCGGGTTCGATTCCCGGCGGGGTCAGGGATTTTCTCTGCCTCGTGATGACTGGGTGTTGTGTGATGTCCTTAGGTTAGTTAGGTTTAAGTAGTTCTAAGTTCTAGGGGACTGATGACCATAGATGTTAAGTCCCATAGTACTCAGAACCATTTGAACCATTTTTTAGCTCGGGAACAGGTGTTCGATCAACCGACTGGCCTGAGGAAACCTGACTGCTTCGATATGTAGTCACCAACTCAGACAGAAGGTACACAAAACGGGCCTGTAACAAAAATTCCCGGACGGTTACGATTTTACTAATCGTTAAGAAATCGTCAAGGAAATCTGACAAATCGGAAGAAGTCGAAGGGAAAAATTCGTAACTTCGGCAGAACGCGAAAAATTCACCAAAGAGTAATCTCACTGCTAACGCGTAAGTAAACTGTCATTCGAGTACACGTCTCCAATCCGATTTCATGAATGTTTCTAATTAAGCTTGAGTTCAAATCGCCGACAAGAATTCAAAATTAACATAACTATTTTTTCTGGTAATGAACATATCAATGCGCCACATAAAATCCCGGATTAGATCTCCATTTCCATACAACATTTAAGAGGAAGTTCACAATTCTAGTTTGGCGCTGCATTGATAAATACATGAATAAATCCAACATAGCACTTTTATGTTTTGATATTTTTATACAAATTCGATCCTCTATCGTTGCTTTCATGTACTTCCGATGGCCGCCACATTCTCGTTATCTGTTGGCGGCAGCCTGATGCTCTGTCTGCCGGTCTCTCAGCTAAACTATCAGCTATCTCCTTATCAAACATCATCGAATGGTTGGCTTACAAAGTAAATTGATACCGACGGCGTAATCGGACAGCTACAAGAATCAGCCTTCATCGTTCTATTATATGATTTTAATGATGATGGCGTCCTCCCCCCATGAACCATGGACCTTGCCGTTGGTGGGGAGACTTGCGTGCCTCAACGATACAGATAGCCGTACCGTAGGTGCAACCACAACGGAGGGGTATCTGTTGAGAGGCCATACAAACGTGTGGTTCCTGAAGAGGGGCAGCAGCCTTTTCAGTAGTTGCAGGGGCAACAGTCTGGATGATTGACTGATCTGGCCTTGTAACACTAACCAAAACGGCCTTGCTGTGCTGGTACTGCGAACGGTTGAAAGCAAGGGGAAACTACAACAGTAATTTTTCTCGAGTGCATGAAGCTTTACTGTATGGTTAATGATGATGGCGTCCTCTTGGGTAAAATATTCCAGAGGTAAAATAGTCCCCCATTCGGATCTCCGGGCGGGGGCTACTCAAGAGGACGTTGTTATCAGGAGAAAGAAAACCGGTGTTCTACGGATCGGAGTATGGAATGCCAGATCCCTTAGTCGGGCAGGTTGGTTAGAACATTTAAAAAGGGAAATGGATAGGTTAAAGTTAGATATAGTGGGAATTAGTGAAGTTCGGTGGCAGGAGGAACAAGACTTTTAGTCAGGTGAATACAGGGTTGTAAATACAAAATCAAATAGGGGTAATGCAGGAGTAGGCTTAATAATGAATAAAAAAATTGGATTGCGGGTAAGCTACTACAAACAGCATAGTGAACGCATTATTGTGGCCAAGATAGACACGAAGCCCACGCCTAATACAGTAGTACAAGTTTATATGCCAACTAGATCTGCAGATGACGAAGAAATTGATGAAATGTATTATGAGATAAAAGAAATTATTCAGGTAGTGAAGGGAGACGAAAATTTAATAGTCATGGGTGACTGGAATTCGAGAGTAGGAAAAGGGAGAGAAGGAAACATAGTAGGTGAATATGGTGGTGGTGGTTAGTGTTTAACGTCCCGTCGACAACGAGGTCATTAGAGACGGAGCGCATGCTCGGGTTAGGGAAGGAGTGGGAAGGAAATCGGCCGTGCCCTTTCAAAGGAACCATCCCGGCATCTGCCTGAAACGATTTAGGGAAATCACGGAAAACCTAAATCAGGATGGCCGGAGACGGGATTGAACCGTCGTCCCGGGTGAATATGGGTTTGGGGTAAGAAATGAAAGAGGAAGGCGTCTGGTAGAATTTTGCACAGAGCATAACTTAATCATAGCTGACACTTGGTTCAAGAATCATAAAAGAAGGCTGTATACATGGAAGAATCCTGGACATACTAGAAGGTATCAGATAAATTATATAATGGTAAGACAGAGATTTAGTAACCAGGTTTTAAATTGTAAGACATTTCCAGGGGCAGATGTGGACTCTGACCACAATCTATTGCTTATGAAATATAGACTAAAACTGAAGAAACTCCAAAAAGGTGGGAATTTAAGGAGATGGGACCTGGATAAACTCACTAAACCAGAGGTTACACGGAGTTTCAGGGAGAGTATAACGGAACAATTGACAGGAATGGGGGAAAGAAATACAGTAGAAGAAGAATTGGTAGCTCTGAGGGATGCAGTAGTGAAGGCAGCAGAGGATCAAGTAGGTAAAAAGACGAGGCCTATTAGAAACCCTTGGGTAACAGAAGAAATATTGAATTTAATTGATGAAAGGAGAAAATATAAAAATGCAGTAAATGAAGCAGGCAAAAACGACTACAAATGTCTCAAAAATGAGATCGACAGGAAGTGCACAATGGCTAAGCAGATACGGCTAGACTACAAATGTAGGGATGTAGAGGCTTATCTCACTAGGGGTAAGATAGATACTACCTACAGGAAAATTAAAGAGACCTTTGAAGAAAAGAGAACCACTTGTACGAATATCAAGAGCTCAGATGGAAACGCAGTTCTAAGCAAAGAAGGGAAAGCAGAAAGGTGGAAGGAGTATACACAGGGTCTATAAAGGGCGATGTACTTCAGGACAATATTATGGAAATGGAAGAGGATGTAGATGAAGATGAAATGGGAGATACGATACTGCGTGAAGAGTTTGACAGAGCACTGAAAGACCTGAGTCGAAACAAGCCGCGAGCCAGTCCTGACAAAACTCTACCATCTGGTGAGCAAGATGTATGAGACAGGCGAAATACCCTCAGACTTCAAGAAGAATATATTAATTCCAATCCCAAAGAAAGCAGGTGTGGACAGATGTGAAAATTGACGAAATATCAGTTTAATAAGTCACAGCTGTAAAATACTAACGCGAATTCTTTATAGACGAATGGAAAAGGTGGTAGAAGACGACCTCGGGGAAGATCAGTTTGGATTCCGTAGAAATACTGGAACACGTGAGGCAATACTGACGTTACGACTTATCTTAGCAGAAAGATTAAGGAAAGGCAAACCTACATTTCTAGCATTTGTAGACTTAGAGAAAGCTTTTGACAATGTTGACTGGAATACTCTCTTTCAAATTCTGAAGGTGGCAGGGGTAAAATACAGGGAGCGAAAGGCTATTTACAATTTGTACAGAAACCAGATGGCAGTTACAAGAGTCGAGGGGCATAAAAGGGAAGCAGTGGTTGGAAAGGGATTGAGACAGTGCTGTAGCCTCTCCTCGATGTTATTCAATCAGTATATTCAGCTATCAGTATAGGAAACAAAAGAAAAATTCGGGGTAGGTATTCAAATCCATGGAGAAGAAATAAAAACTGTGAGATTCGCCGATGACATTGTAATTCTGTCAGAGACAGCAAAGGACTTGGAAGAGCAGTTGAACGGAATGGACACTGTCTTGATACGAGGATATAAGATGAACATCAACAAAAGCAAAACGAGGATAATGGAATTTAGTCGAATTAAGTCGGGTGATGCTGAGGGAATTAGATTAGGAAATGAGACACTTAAAGTAGTAAAGGTGTTTTGCTGTTTGCGGAGCAAAATAACTGATGAAGGTCGAAGTAGAGAGGATATAAAATATAGACTGGCAATGGCAAGGAAAGCGTTTCTGAAGAAGAGAAATTTGCTAACGTCGAGTATAGATTTAAATGTCAGGAATTTGTTTATGAAAGTATTTGTATGGAGTGTAGCCATGTATGGAAGTGAAGCATAGACGATAAATAGTTTGGACAAGAAGAGGATAGAAGCTTTCGAAATGTGGTGCTACAGAATAATGCTGAAGATTAGATGGGTAGATCACATAACTAATGAGGAGGTATTGAATAGAATTGGGGAGAAGAGGAGCTTGTGGCACAACTTGACTAGAAGAAGGGACCGGTTGGTAGGACATGTTCTGAGGCATCAAGGGATCACAAATTTAGCATTGGAGGGCAGTGTGGAGGGTAAAAATCATAGAGGGAGACCAAGAGATGAATACACGAAGCAGATTCATAAGAATGTAGGTTGCAGTAAGTACTGGGAGATGAAGAAGCTTGCACAGGATAGAGTAGCATGGAGAGCTGCATCAAACCAGTGTCAGGACTGAAGACCACAACAACAACAACAACAACAACAACAATTCGAAAATTACTATAAAATGTGTTTGCGTTGGTTAGTAATCACAAAATTTGCTGCACCACAAGTACTTTATACTTTCTTTCTTAATTTTGTCCACCTCATATTTTCCATTATTCTATATATCCGTCTCACAAGGCTCCAAACTTTTTTCTCCTTCCATTCTTATTGTCTTCGTTTCTATGTCAGGAGCAGTCAAATGAAAACCGAGCACCCACCATAACGAGACCATGAAACGGTCCCATTCGAAAGTAATCACCACACGCGTTAAATGATTTATCCCACTAGGAGATGAGATAAATCAATTCCTATTTGGTAGAACACGGTCGGCCGGTAACGGAGCCACAACGGCACCCAATTTTGCACGTCGACGCATGTCTTTCTTCAGGTCGCCACAGACGTGAAAATCGTGTAGTGTAAGATGTGGGCTCTGTGGAGAATGTTCAGGTGTTTCCCATCCAGATCGCAGAAGCGTAGACTTTGTCCGATGGCTCAGTGGGGGTTGGCGTTACTTTACGACTGGATGCTTTCATGCGACAGGGTTCTGTCAAGCCGAATGCAAATGACAAAGCCAGCAGTGGAAACGGCCCACATCTCCCTCGACAAAGAAATCCAAAGCTGTTCATCCAAGTTCCAGTAAGGTCATGATGACCGTCTTCTTCGACCGCAGGGGCCCTCTGCTCATCGAGCTCCTCGAGCATGGAGCACAATCAACGCCCAGAACTATGAAGACACTTTGCAGAAACTGCGATGCACCTTAAAGTCAAACCGCGTAGGAATACTCTCGGACGGAATAATCCCACTTCACAATAACGCCTGCTCCCACACTACCACTCGAACGAATGGTGCGCTTCAGTGCTTTAGTTGGGAAACACTGCAACATCCTCCGTACAGCCCGGATTTCCCACCATGTGATCTTCGCATCTTTGACGACTTGAAGAAAGACATGCATGGACATCAGTTTCAGTCGGACGAGAAAGTGCAAGAGTAGGTACAGTTGTGGATCCATCAGTGGCAGACCACGTCCTACGAAACAGGAATTGATTGTCCCGTCTCCCAATGAAATTAATCTTTTAACGTGTGTGGTGATTACTTTCGAAAGAATCCATTTAGTGGTCCTGTTGTGTAGGGTGTTCGGGTTCCATTTGACTGCCCCTTATGTCTTGGCGTTTCTTCAGTTGTTTGTTTGGTTTTCCACATACAGGTGGTTAGGCTGGAACATGAACCCAACAGTGACGGAAGAATCAGCCATTCGTAGTTCAGGTGAAGGTGCCGCTTCATCGCATGGATGTGAGTTGGGGGTACTGATCACTGGAACCGTTCGCCGGGCCGTTAATGAAACATCCCTGTTTATAGTAGTCCTTTAACACAGAGAGAGGACTCCAGGAGGCTATTGCTCCTCGATCACGTCAGTGGCTGCTGGTGTGTCAGGTGCCAAGGTCAGCAACTGCCAACTTGGAATATGCTCCATCATGCGTTAGAAGCGATGGGCCTTGGTAGCAGCGAACCTGCCACCGGAGTCTCAGGCACGGCTCCTGGCATCATGATGAACTCATAGTCGCACATAGCACACCAGGAGGGGAGTGTTCTAACTGTAACATTCAACATGGCTGAGGCTGAAGGCAACTGCACACACTGGGCGGTGATCAGTGATTATGACGGCCCCTAGAATACAGTGTACAGCAGCAAAGAGAACGGACAACACTTACCCAAGGCTCTTATGTGCGACCCATCAGGAAAGTGGTTCTCACCGGAAAATACCATAGTAATTTGGCAGGTGACCCAGTGGCCTGAAGGCATCAAGTCGTCTGCTTACAGTCCCCAGCTCAGGTGATCGTCCACTGCTACTGGAGACAAAGTCCTTGGTAGATGACTCAATGCTTTATCTGGTACTGCAGTGGTATTCACCTCGAAGCTAACATCTGATGAGGGCGACGGTGTTTCGCATCATGTACATACTCTGATGTGGTGATGTACAGAGAACATCGGCGAGCTTCTGAGAGCATCGAACGGACAACAGGTCACAGCAGCCGGGTGTCCGCATTGGGTGTGATGACTTCATCTGTCCTGCGTTTCTTGTTTAGTCATCTTCTCCAGGAGCTTAGTCAGAGTTGCAACATAGCCCAGCTTCAACTTTCGTAGTCGCTGGCTTGCTACCTCTGCTCTGTCAGCTTTCTGAATAAGCACTCTTTCATTCTGAATATGTCTTCTTGTGAAACAATGTCTAGCCTTCAGCCTGACGCTCACTTCCCCCTGTATGACATCGTTTTGCTGAGAACCACAGGAAGAATTCATCGGACCCAATGGAGTATTGGTGCAATACAAGTTTCTTCTTCCTGTTGAATGCTTCGCTACCCATTACAATTCTTCCTTTTAGTTTTTGGTTCATCTCATATCCACCTTTATTAAGGTTACCATCCATTTCAAACTTTACTTGCCTTTTTGCTGTCTTTCTTTACTTCCTACCATTGATCATACTCTCTGTTTTCTTAATGTTAATTCTCATTCCACATTCTTGGCATGCATCACTCCGATTTTGTGCCATCCATTATAATTTCATCTTGAGCGACAAGCGACATATCATTACCAAATTTGAAATCTTTAATTTGATGAATCATGACAAAATAATTCCATTTGTTGTGCAAAATGTATGAGGCAGGCGAAATACCCTCAGACTTCAGGAACAATGTAATTATTCCACTTCCAAAGAAGGCAGGTACTGGCAGATATGAAAACTATCGAACAGTCAGTTTAACAAGCCAGATATTGACACGAATTATTTACAGAAAAATAGAGAAATTGTTAGAGGGTGACCCTGCGGAAGATTAGTCTGCGTTCCGGAGGAATGTAGGAACGTGCAAGCCAATACTGAACCTCAGAAAATCGATTGAAGTAAGGCAAACCCTTTTTATATCATTTGTAGATTTAGAGAAAGATTTTGACAGTTTGAGACTAGTCTACACTTTTGTGAAATTTTGCGCGAAGTAGGTATGAAATACAAAGACCGAAAAGCTATTTACAACTCGTACAGAAGCCAAATTGCAGTACACTTGACTTGCATTCTGGAAGACGACGGTTCAATCCCGCGTCCGGCCCTTCTGATTAAGATTTTCCGTGATTTCCCTAAATCGATCCAGGCAAATGCCAGTATGGTTTCTTTGACAGGGCACGGCCGACTTCCTTCCCCGTCGTTCCATAATCCGATGAGACCGATAACCTCGCAGTTTGGTCTCTTCCTCCATACAACCCAACCCAACCCAAATTGCAGTTATAAGAATCGAAAGACATCAAAGGGCAGCAGTGGTTGAGAAAGAAATGAGGCAGAGTTTGTAGACTATCCCAAATTTCACTCAGTCTGTACACTGAGCAAGCAGTAAAGGGAACCAAAGAAAAATTCGGTGATGGAATTAAATTTCAGACAGAGAAATAAAAACTTTGAAGTTTACCGATGACACTGTACTTCTGTCAGAGACTGCTAAAGACTTGAAAGAGCAGTTGAAGGGATAGGTCTCGATAAGAGCTTGTTAGACAAACATTAATAAAAATGAAACAAGCGTAAAAGAGTGCAGTCGAAGTAAATGAGGGGATGCTGCAGGAATTAGATTAGGAAATGAGACACTAAGTAGCAGATGAGTTCTGTTATTTGTGCAGAAAAATAACTGATGATGGTTGAGGTAGGAGATGTAAAATAGCAGACTGCTAGTAGCAAGATAAGCATTTCTCAAAAAGAAGAGTTTGTTAACATTTAATATAAAATTATGTGTGAGGAAGTCTTTTCTGAGGCGTGGCCACTTAAATGGCAGTCAAACGTGAACAATCGGCAATTCAGACAAGGAGAGGATAGAAGCTTTTGAAATATGGTGCTAGAGAAGGATGCTGAAGATTAGATGGGTTGCTCGAATAAGAAATGGGAAGGTACTGAATCTAAATGTAGGAAAAGGAAATTTGTGGCACAACTTCAATAAAAATGGACGGTTCGATAGCACACATCTTAATGAATCAAGATATTGTGATTTTGGTAATAGAAGTAATCGTGGGGATAAAAATTGTAGAAGGCGACCAAGGCTTAAATACATTAAGCAGGTTCAAATGGATGTAGGTTACAGTCGTTGTGTAGAGATGGGGCTTGTATAGAATAGTCTAGCATGGAAAGCTGCACCAAACCAGTCTTCAGACTGAAGTCCACAATGACAGCATCTTTTTTTCTATTGGTAGAAACGACACTGCTCCCTTCAGAGGATTTCTTTACAGTTTCTTCCAAATATATTTTGAGCAAGGTGAGAGAGAGATACCATCCTTGTCTGACCTCTCAGCCATTTAAACTTTTATTTGTCATCTCGTTTCCAATTTGTATTTTTACTTTCTCTCTAGTTCGCTGTATTTTCTCTTTTGTGCCGTTGAGCTCTGCCCAGTGATTTTTTTTTTCCAAATCAATATACATGGCAGCAACTTTTCTGCTCATCTCACTATGCTTCTTTGCCTGTTTAAATCCTAGAGAATGGAAAACATACGAATGTAATATGAGTGTGAAAATCAATATCGTACATTCACATGTTGACTACTTCACCGAAAATTTGAAACATAAGAGTGAAGGTCAAAGAGAAACAGTCCATCTTCGCATTTAATGAGATGGAGAAAAAACGTAGATAGATGGAATGGAAGTATGACGGCCGGCTATTGTTATACGTTGTACGGGGACAATAAATCAAAAAACACGAAATCTGAAAATTATATGTTGTTATGAGAACTGTTGGTAGTGTTTTTAGTATATGGATTAACAATAAAACAACAATAATAAAAAATTGACTGAGCAACTGTTTTGTTATCCTGTCTGATATCCCAAAGGGTGTTCATCAAGTATCATTACCCATCTGACACGAAACGTGTCACTAATTAGCTGTCTGGCAGTTCTATCAAACCTGCTCTAACTCACCTTAGACACGCGACGTAATACTCATTTATCACCACAGACAGAACACGGAAAGACTAATGAATACCACTGACACGCGAAGCTTTATTCCCGCTGTTCTTCTACAGCTAAGAGTTTGATTACCTAGTTGCGGAGCGAAGGACTAAATAGATATCTCGGCAATGGCAGCTTCGAAGAAGAGCAGCTGTCTGACATAATAACGTAGAAATAAGGTCGTTTTGCTACGTTGCAGGTCATAATTTAATTTCAATACAGAGTTACATTCGCTGCTATAAGAGTGCGTCTAAGAAGAAAAAGTGAGGCTACCGACCTCTCTATATTCATGAACATCGAAAGTTTCAACCGGTCGGAGACTTTTTGCTTGTTCTGTAGCAGACCATAGAAACTCAAACACGAAATTGGCGGCAATATGTATAACTTCAAGTGACAATGATTAATAAATAACTTACTAAAAAGCCAGCTGGCCATACCGGAATCCGTACTCGTACTGATGCTTCTTGTATGCAACATTATTAATTAAAAAGAACTTTCTGAAAAAAATAAATGAATCAGACAAGCGTGACGAATTTCGGCGGCGATGGCCGACCACTGACGTAAACGCCCCCTGTGCGGGCAATTGAGAAACTATTATAGTGCGTTTAAAATCAGTTGCGACTTTTGACGTTTGGCTCACAAGGGGGGCGGGGGGGGGGGGGGGGGAGTACATGACGCCCTTGCCCAGGTAACACCAATGGCGAGCCGGGTTTCACAACTGCGCCGTCAGCAGTTCGATTGGTAAAGCGCCCCTGTTGTCACGTCGTGGATAAACAGTTCACGTGTTTTCGCGTGTTGGATGTACCTACTTTCATTATCCCGTAATAAAGTGGGTATTTTATCTCGTTGATGGATGTGTTCTGCAGTAATCAGGTATTCTGAACAAGCGTTTTGTGTTGGCGTTGCTTAGCAGCAGTTCAGCACGTCTGAACATGAAGTTCGCATTAAAAGTTGTCGTCGCCAAGGACAGGATCACCGGCTGTTACGATAATGTCTGCTGCAAAATATTCCTCCGAATTCGGCAATGGTAATGGACAATGCAGGTACCACTCTGCTGTGATGGATGCAGCTCCAAAAATGTGATGGAAGAAAGCGGATATTTTACTCTGGGTAGAAAGAAATGGCCCACTGGATAAAGTTGAACAAAGCATGTGTGAGGCATACTTAATTGAACTTGTAGTGCTGTACAAGCTGAACACACCACGTTACGAGGTCGACGAACTAGTTAATGCTAGAGGGCATCGTTTAGTCAGGCTTTCGCCGTATCATGCTCATTTAAATGCGACTGAGAATATATGAGCATAGATAAAAGGTAATGTGGCAGAAAACAACAAAACGTTTACGTTCAATGAGGCTGAAATGCTGACAAAAGAAGCCAGGTCAAATGTTACACCAGAGGACTAGTCTCTAGCTGTCAGCCATATCAAGAAGGCAGTTGAGGAGAAATGTACTCATGATGGACTGTAACGAGTTTTGAGTAATACATAATTTCTATTGTGCCACATTAAAATTCGCTTCCTTTACCTAAACACAGCAGTTTACAAATATTCACCTCACTAACATTCTAATGCAGTTGAGAGCGTGACAGAATCCTAAAACAGTGTCATTTTAAAATCATCTAGTTACAATGATTGGGCTAAGCAGTTAGTAAACAAGTGCTCCAACATCTTTTCTGAATATGCCTGTAAAAGCATGCTGCAAATGAACCCCAGGGCACCACAGCTGTATGGTTAACCGAAGCTCCACAAACCGGAAGTGCCAATCCATCCTGAGTTATCTGCAATACAAGCTCCAGTACACAAGACTGCCAGGAGAATCAACACCATCGTGAAGAAGAAACTGAACTTCAAAGAGAAATTTAGCATTAAGAACAGTTTAGATTTATTTAACAAGTTAACAGACAGTGAGGTTCCAACAATGGCAAAATTCGTCCTTTTGAATGTGCATAACTTCTTCATATGTATTCCAGTGAAAGACTGTGTAGATATTGTATTACTATCATTCTATTCACACAACATAAATCCTGAAGAGCAGCTGAGTATTGTTAGTACAGTGGAATGATGTTTAAATCAAAATTATTTCTGCTTTCAAGGGAGCTATTATCAGTAAGTAGATAGTTTGGCAATAGGCTCACCTTTACCCCCTTACTAGCTGAAATGTTCATGGACAAGTGGGAGACTGGTTTTCTTAAGAGAGAACCACTGGCAAGAAATGTTGTTTATTGGGACAGGTATGTAGATGATATTCTTTGTATGTGGAAAGGTTCCAATAAATTTGTGGAAAATATGAACCATTGACACACTAACGTAAAGGTCAGCATGGAGTTGGAGGGGCCCAGCATAAATTTCCTGGACATTACCTTAAAGATAGAAGAAAATAACCTTAAATTCAAAATTTACCGAAAAGATTCCTTCTCTGACACTTTCATCCCGGCTTCCTCCCAACAGCCTACAACCTACAAATATGCGGCATTCCATCACATGATCCACCGTCTCTTTTCTATCCCTATGTTCAAAGAAGACTTTGACCAGGAACTTAACACAATTTAAACAATAGCCACTAATAATGAATGTGACCCCAACACCATTGATAAAATTTTGGGTAAAAAGATGAAGAAGCAAGCCAGGTCCCTACTGTCCCCAATGAGAAACACATACGATCTGGAAAAGAAATAGTGCAGATTACCTTTTATGGGAAAAACATCAAATAGCATTAGTAACACCTTGGAGGCAAAGGGTTTCTCTGTGTTTTTCTATATTCTCAGACAACAGGTAGTTTCTTGTTCAATGCAAAAGACAAACAACCAGCTATCACAAAAAGTGGGGTTTATAAAATCACATGCTGTGAGAGTCAGTCTTGCTACATTGGACAGACAGGGAGGTCAATCTGTACCGGGCTTAAAGAACACCGCAGAACCAGGAGATTGAAGAAGCCTGATTCAGCCTTTGCAGAACATAGCCTGGACAATAACCACAAATACACACACAGAGGAAAATGGGGCCAAACTCAACCAATCAGAAATTTTAGAAATTAAAACACATGTATATATCCCCACACCTGTTATTAAACGAGCAAACCCAGTTCAATTATTCATCTCTTTGAGATGAGATCACGGCCCCAGGATAGAAGCAAAACCTTGGGCCCCAGTCCTCAAGAGTTAAAAAGTTCTTGGCGATGCATAAGTTTAGTCCGGTTGCTGTAGTCTAATTGCCGAATGTGTCATAATCTATGTAATTTGTTAAAAAATGTTCATTGACATAATTGTACATTAAGCTGTGGATCGCTACCTTAAGAAACTGAGATGATTATCTTTGCCTTTTCAACATGTTTATCTGTGCATTATCATCTTCGGGAATCAGTAAGTACTTGCAAATGGGCTTATAGCCCGAACCCTAGGTTGTGCAATAAAATTGTTAAACAACGCCAAAAAACAGTGTTTGTATAGCTAAAACAGTGCGTTATTAAACTAACAGCTGAGGGCAAGACAGGCCAATAGTTACGAGAAAGCCCATTCTCTCTACAAAACTAAATTTTTAACTTTCGCTTATATTGTTGCAAAACCCACAGCAATCCTCGTTCACCAGCTATTTATGGACCTTAAAAGTTACATTATTTCATCTAAAAATTGTAGTTGCTTGAACATGTCGGTAGATCTGTAAGTTTGGCGTAATTGTCATATGGGAAATACTCTTCTGTCTGCTTGCTATCATTTGCCAAAATCTTGTTTTGATATCTGAGATCTTTTATGAGATATAGGGCTTTATGAATGCTGCATTTTGACTTGTTCACTGGAGCGTGCTTTCGTCACATAGATCCCATTTTTTCAACACTGGAGACAGATAGCCATATCTTTAAGAGTTTAAAGTATGATTCATTACATTATCTAAATTTCATACGTCACAACATATGACCTTACGCTCGCCAAACGCAAATCTAGTGACCCATGTTTTTCTCTGCAAACCTTAAGAATTTCGTGCAGTAGTTTGCTTAATATCGAATTATCACAATAACTGTTTCCAATAACGAAATTGCAAGCAATTCATGACGACGCCGACGAATGAAGCTATAAGATGTGCGAAAATCTAAGTTTATTAACGAATAGTTTCATTATCTTAGAAGCTAGATTAAGAAAAGGCAAACCTACGTTTCTAGCATTTGTAGACTTAGAGAAAGCTTTTGACAATGTTGACTGGAATACTCTCTTTTGGGACATGAAAGAGAAGCAGTGTTTGGGAAGGGAGTGACACAGGGTTGTAGCCTATCCCCGGTGTTATTCAATCTGTATATTGAGCAAGCAGTAAAGGAAACAAAGGAACAAATAGGTATTAAAATCCATGGAGAAGAAATAAAAACTTTCAGGTTCCCCGATGACATGGTAATTCTGTCAGAGACGGCAAAGGACTTGGAAGAGCAGTTGAACGCAATGGACAGTGTCTTGAAAGGAGGATGTAAGATGAACATCAACAAAAGCAAAATGAGGATAATGGAATGTAGTCGAGTTAACTCGGGTGATGCTGAGGGAATTCGATTAGGAAATGAGATACTTAAAGTAGTAAAGGAATTTTGCTATTTGGGGAGCAAAATAATTAACGATGGTCGAACTAGAGAGGATATAAAATGTAGACTGGCAATGGCAACGAAAGCATTTCTGAAGAAGAGAAATTTGTTAACATTGAGTATGGATTTAAGTGTCAGGAAGTCGCTTCTGAAAGTATTTGTGTGGATTGTAGCCATGTATGGAAGTGAAACATGGACGATAAATAGTTTGGACAAGAAGAGAATAGAAGGTTTCGAAATGTGCTATAGAAGAATGCTGAAGATTAGATTGGTAGATCACGTAACTAATGACGGGGTATTGCATAGAATTGGGGAGGAGTTTGTGACACAACTTGATTAGAAGAAGGGATCGGCTGGTAGGACATATTCCGAGACATCAACAGATCACCAATTTAGTATTGCAGGGCAGCGTGGAGGGTAAAAATTGCTGAGGGAGACCAAGAGATGAATACACTAGGCAGATTCAGAAGGATGTAGGCTGCAGTACGTACTGGGAGATGAAGAAGCTTGCATGAAGAGGTTGCATAGAAAGCTGCATCAAACCAGTTTCAGGACTGAAGACCACAACAACAACAACACAGTTTCTTTAAAATCGTTTGAGAAAGACTGCATATCGGCCGACTTGATCGGCTTGCTGTTAACGCAGCTAAGCGATCTTGACAGGATCCGTGTTCAGCGCACGCTAGCAACTATGCTACCCATCAGTCGCTCCGTCCTGTACTGCCAAAGCTGCAACTAATTTGGAACGCACTTGTGTGATCATGTAGACAATCTAGCTCGGTGTTCGGTAACTCGTTAACGAACGAACCAGTTACAACATGTAATTAAAAGCGATATCAGTGTTGAAAGTGCCTCGGGCGAAGTTTGTTACGATGTTAAGTGGCTTCCACGCGTCGCTGATTTTACAATGTCGTCAAATGTGATTCCCTTATTTAACGCAGTTGTACAAATAAATAAGGTGGCACCCGTTTTTCTAAAATGAATTTTTTTAACAATAGTGTCGTAACCACAAAAGCAGTCCCAGTGACCATACTTAGTTTCGCATTTGAAAACTGCTGTGCTAGAAGACGCGACTTACGCAGAATAATTGCAATGGCGACAACGAAACAACTATAAGTCATGAGGTAAGCATGCCTCCTCTCTTTTAACAATCGGCGAACCTTCCAGTTCATCTAACGAAGCCGTCCATATTTAACATCTACATCTACATCCATAAACTCGCATATATTCCGCAACCCACGATAAGGTGCTTGTGGCGGAGGGTACCCTGTACCACTACTGGTCCGTTCCACTAGCAGACGGCTGTCTGTAGGCCTCCGTAAGACCTCTAATCTCTCTAATCTTGTCTTCGTTGTCCTTACGCGTAATGTACGTTGGCAGCAGTAAAATTGCTTTGCACTCAACCTCAAATGCCGGTTCTCTAAGTTTTCTCGAAAAGAACGTCGCCTTTCCTCCAGTGATTCTCATTTGAGTTCCCGAAGTATCTAACTCCGTAAAACTTGCGCGTGTTGTTCGAACCTTCTGCTAATAATCTAGCTGCCCGCCTCTGAAATGCTTCGACGTGTTTCTTGAATCCGACCTGCTGCGGATCCGAAACAGTCGAACAGTACTCAACAATGAAACACACTAGTGTCCAATATGCGGTCTTCTTAACAGATCAACCACACTTTCCTAAAATTCTCCCAAAAATCCTAAGACGTCATTTTGCCTTCCCCACTACAATCCTTGCATGCTCAGTTCATTTCATATTGCTTCGCAACGTTACGTTCAGCTACTTAATCGCCGTGACTGTGTCAAGTAGGACAGTACTAACATTGTATTCGAACATAATGAGTTTGTTTCACCTTCTCATCTGCCTCACCTTTCATTTTTCTACATTTCGAGCTAGCAGCCATTCATCACACCGACTAGTAAATTTGTCTAACTCATCTTGCACCCTCCTACAGACCCTCCCCATACACCACAGCATCATCAGCAAACAGCCGCAGACTGCAGCTTACCCTGTCCGGCAGATCATTTATGTACATAGAAGATAACAGGGGTTCTACCACACTTCCCTGAGGGCACCCCTGACGATACCCTAAGTCTGTGATGAACCGTCGCCGCCGAGGACAACATATTGGATTCTGTAACTTCGAAAGCCTTCGAGCCATTCACACACCTGGGAACTTATTCCGTATGCTTGTATCTTCGTTAACAGTCGACAGAAAACCTTCACGTAAGGAGTAGTAATGCGTCGCGTAAGAAGATTCGATTGTTTTCTTCAGTCAAAGAATCGCCACAGCCTTACGAACGAAGTACAATTCCATTTGAAAGTTCCTGTTTTAAGTTATTTGTTTCTGTTCGGGGTGCGTGACGTGAGTCCCCTCTTCTTGAACTTGTGTCTTATTCTCCTGGCCCTCAGCTCTCAGACGGCCTTACGTGGAATAATGAAAGTTCAACGATATAACCATAGAGTAGAAATATCTCTGGAGTGAGCATTCAAAAGCGCAGAATTGATTTTGTGTTGTCAACATACGTTGCCACAAGGGTCACGTGATCTCGGGACGCCATAGATTTGTCCGACATTTGTCCTATAAATTTTGAATGTTGTCATATCGCTAGTAAAGACAGATTCCCTTCGTAAGAGCTGTGGATTTAGTATAGACATTTGCAGTCACCATAGCAGTTTACGTCTGATATTTGAAATAAATTGGGCTCTTAGCTTTGAAGAGCAAAATGAACGAGCATGACGTCACAGAAGCTTCACGTCAGCATGTATTTATAATGTGTTTCATGTCACATCTCTTCAAGTCGCTTAACACAGTACTGAACGGCGAAATTCGGGTTTTGAGTCACCATCCCTAATATGCATAAAATGTTAGAGTATAGTGTCAGAACTGAGGAGCTAACAACGACAAAATTTGTCAATGGCCGAATCAAACTTTATAACCTATGTTCTTGATCAATTATGTTTGGTAAATTACTGAGAAGTGGGACAACGTTTCAAAACATTGACAATTATTTGCCAGGGAAAATACGTACATCCGTGCACATCAAAGAAAGCTTCAAACGAATTAATGAAGCCTGTTAAACTTATCCATTATGTTTTTTCTTACGTAATTAATAACGTCATAAACAGCTGTATTTTACTCCTTCATTAAAGCTGACTTTTTTGCTTAAAATGTCCTATGGTGGAATTTGCTTCGTGTACTTGTGTTCTTATACATATACATTGTGGGCGTCAGCGCCGTTGTGTTATCGCAAAACCTAAATAACTTTTCGCCTTCAGATATACGACCTCGGTTGTGTAAGAAAGTGGAAAAAATATCCCAGCCGTCATGGAACATCTCCAATTTGTCACTAAAACAAAGCGCTGTTATAAAATAAAATTATGAAGATACAACAGCCAGCCGCGGTGGCCGTGCGGTTCTAGGCACTTCAGTCCGGAACCGCGTGACTGCTACGGTCGCAGGTTCGAATCCTGACTCGGGCATCGATATGTGTGATGTCCTTAGGTTAGTCAGGTTTAAGTGGTTCTAAGTTCTGGGGGACTGATGACCTCAGATGCTGAGTCCCATAGTGCTCAGAGCCATTTTTTTGAAGATACAACAGTACAAAATCCACTATTATAAGGAGAAAGAGCGCTGAAAAAAAAGGTTAACTTAAGATGTTAACAGACTGGTACCGCTAAAATTTTCTTCCCGAGAAACCTTGACGTACCGTGAAATGACGTGACGTTCCGTTGACGACCTGTGCGAATGCCTCCATTCGAAAGGTATTGTAGAATGTTTTGGTGTTATGTGACGAGACGTGACGTTACCTGATGGCTGACGCGAATTGGCGCTAAACAATCGACGTCGTCCCTAGATCACGTGACAATTCCAGTTTAATGTTGACAACATGCGCAGGACGCAATGCTCACTCCAGAGATATTTCTACTCTATGGATATAACCAGAGAGTACAAAGAAATAATGTGCTGCACATGGAATAAACGAGCGTTCTGCGTCATTCAGCTCAAAGGTAAATTCGTAACACACATCAAACACTTTCTGTAGGAGAGAGGTACATTCCCTGAAATGAAACAAAGCACTTACGAATCACCGCTACATTTACACGTCTACGTACAGTACGTCCCCAGACAACAGCCGAGTTCGACGCTAGCTCATCGTCTCTCTCTGTTTCAAAGCGCTTCATCCATTCTCTCCGCTTATACACACTCTGATGTCGCAGACTTGGCAATCTGCCGCGACACATGATCTGTTCCGCGTCACTCTTATTGCGTCAGGACTACCACTGATAGTAGCATCAGCGGACCTAGCGAATGAATATATTTAGTTTGCTCTGCTTAGGTCAGTATTACGCTATCATATTTCTTTGTCAAAGTTGATATGTCAAATATTTATGTCAAGGAAATTTGATGGTGTAATAGGGTACTTTGTGAAATCTCAGCAGTTCTCAAATAAATATGATCAAATCTAGGGTCTCGCCGTAGATTTTATCATAAAAGTCATTCGTCTTCTGTTCACTGCAACGTGCAATGTAACCGCTTGGAGCGCTGGCGTCGCTATAGCTATTTTACGTCTCTACATTGTTTGTAAACATGGCTTCAAAATTGGTGTGTTCCTTTGACTCTTTTGGTTTTACTAAACTTGCCCCGACAAAGGTGCGAGGTACAACGGTATAACGCATGCTAGTAACTGTGTGTTGCTGGGCAGGTGGAATATGCTGCAGGCGACTTCACAATCACAGCTACAGCCATCCACCTCTACAACTGGCAACATCCAGGCACCTTTTCAGCAAGCCAGAACAGAGGATGTGGTCACACTGTAAAATTAAAAAAAATTTTCCTAGCTTTCCATTTTACTTAGTCTGTTTCTTATCTCTGGGTGACACAAGTTAAAAAACGCTTGCATACTGTTTATTAATTTTGTAGTTGTTGGAACACTAATTCCCCTAATTAAATGTTCTGGAATTATTTTGTTTAATGTGCAATGTGATACTCGAGTGCTGTTTTGTAATATAGAGTAGCTGTCTCCTATATCAAGAAATCGCAGTGTCACAGTTTGCGTGTCTTCTGCACGTATAGCATTTCTCAAGAGAGTATTCTGCTTTGTAATATGAGATGCCACTTTACTGAGCAGATACTGAAATACGCTCTCATCCACTAGTAAGTAATTTATATATTAAGATTTGACTTCCTCCACTTGCAGCTCTAGTAACAAATTTTGCTGAATGCTTTTACTATCTCGACGTAATACCTATGGCTTCATCCAAGTATGCTTCCTTTTTTTCCGTCGCTTTTTTTTTCAAATACACCCAATGCAGTTGTGGTATTAGCAACAGCAGCGCACAATAACAAGTTGTTGTCCACCATCTTGAAATTTGACGAAAAATACGACGACAGAGTAATACCCCTTATCAGCGCCACGTCGAAGATCTTTGTCAAAAAAATTTGACGAATATTTGATCATATTTCTTTGTCAAGGAAATATGGTATGTGATACCGGCCTTGGAGCTGTAGTGTTCCATAGTATGCCACTGGATTTCGTCAGCATAGTACTTCACACACTAGCACACTTCCACCACACGCCGACAAGGTGTCGGTTGAGACGTAACGTCTACCTGATAAATGAAAATGATTTGTGTAAGACCACTGCAATTGAAACTCGACGAATTATAGACAGTTGAGATAGCTAGTGTAGCTCTGGTACTTCGCTTTTTATTACACAGTACCTGGAATTCATCACAAGACCTGGATTTGTATGTATAATCTATTCAGAGTGCTGAGTAAAAGGTACGCCTTTATACTTTTTATAACATTTTATATCTCAAGTCAATACAGGTTGTCCGCCGCAAACATCAGATCGACAATGAACCCCCATCCCCACAGCTCGCACGCTTATACGGAGTGTCCCAAAAAGAGCACCGTCAAACTTCAGGGAAAGGTTCCTTGAACGAAAACAAGAAAAAAAAGGTCTGGTGAACAAGGGTTCCAAAGCGCACACCTTAAGAGATAAGGCCATTAGTTCATCTTCAGTGCTATGAAACACATCTCTTGCTCTACTAGCTGAGTTTCGTATTTTGCTAGGAGGTGATATGGAGCAAAACAACAACACAATCCCTAATAACATGGGCTCTGAAATATATACCTTGAGAGCTATGACTACCTGTTTGGTGGAACAGATGTGTTTCACGCAAGCGAAGATGAATAGTAATTCTGTCGTTTGCACAGAAGGTATCTTTTGGTGATTTGTTTACATAATTTGGTTTCGTTATTCACAGAGTTTCACAGTTATTTAGAAAATTAGTGATTTTAGTTACATACTTAGATTATATGGATGAATAACAGCTTTACATTTGCTAATTCAAACTTTGTTTGTTGTATTTTGGCTGACAAACGAAAGCGAGTACATGGCATAACACGCCTTTATTACCAGCTAATGAGAACAGAATGACATTGCTAATCCTTATTTTGTACATGGCATAACACGATTTCATTACCAGCTAATTGGAACAGAATGACATGCTTTTAGATGTTGTTACCAATTGTCCGATTTTAATAGGTCAGTTTTTTATAATAATTTACATAATATATTAAATGAAAAGCTCTAGTTTACATTTTTCTGCAGTGTAATTTATTTTATTAACCGGTTTTCCGCTTACAAGGCCATCATCAGATGTTTACTTACTGACTATTGTCCCCAAAGAAGTTACAATCTTTGTGAACGACACTGGAAAAGAAGCACAAACGCACACCTAGTGACATCTCTGACAGCGTGGTGGCAAGCAATATAAAAAGTAAAAAGTTGAACAATAAATAAATCCAAAGCGAGTAAACAGGTAAAAACTTTAACACAAACCTGTAAAAGCGTTCCTACATAGGTTTATATTAATAAACGAAACCAATAAAATAAAATTACTACTTAACAAGGCTACTTCAAGTGGTATAAAATGGAGAGTGATACACAAACTAATTAAAAGAAAGAACTGCAGAATGTGTGAAGAACTTAAGCAATATCAATAAGAAAAACAGGAGTGAATAAACAGAAAAATACAGGAATGCGAAGCAATGTACGGTAAATACAACCTTTGAAAGTGTGGTGGTACTGCATTTTAAAAGTAAAAAGTTGAACAATATACAAACACAAAGGGAGCAAACAGGAAAAACATAAACACTATACTCTAAAACTGTGCCTATATAACAATTTGCGTTAAATAAATGAACCAAGCAAAATGAAAACAGTACTTGACGAGACAACGTCAACAGATATTAAACATGGAAAGTGATACAAGTACCAATTAAAAAATAACTTAACAGTTGTAACTATAGACTGTATGGATATGGATTACATAGACAATTTCAGTAAAATAAAAGAACTCCATGAATACAGGAAAATGGAGGAATATGAAGGAACAGACAACGTGGGAAACAATTACAAACTGAATTATGTGAAGATTAGAAGAGGGGAAACTTTTAAGCTATGTCTGGTCAATTAAGATTAGATCTTGACTGTAAGCTAGATGTTTGTTGATTTCCAGAGCTTCTAACAGATTGAGTTTTAGGCCTTTGTTTGCTAAGTGAACGACATGAGACTCTGGCTAGTTGTGGCCCTCACTCAGTACATGTTTAGGAAATACTGAGTTAGAATTCTACAACCCCCAGCTGCGTTCATGTTCAGCCAACTAGTTGCTATGACCAATGTAAAACTTGTCACAGTCAGAACAGGTAATTTTGTATACCCTGTGAGACTGTCCACACTTTATATCTGCACAGCGAATGGACTAATGTGTGCAAACTTAGCCCACCACTTAGTGTGCAAATGGACAAAACATCTGAACTGTATTCTGAAGTCCAGGATGTTAAAAAGACATTCTATATAAATATGAACTTGGCCCTCTAAGGCGTCTTATATCACGTGCAGAACGTAACAAAATCGTTAGAAATGCTGCTGTCACTTAATTAGGAGGCGCAAACTAATAAAAGTCAAAGTTTGTGGTTTATTCTACAAAGACAAAACAGCTATTCCCTTTTTTTCTACATATAATTTATCAACTGCGCTTTCAGGGGTCAAGTGATACACAAAAATCATGTTCAGTTACTTTTGACACTCAATAACAAAATATTTTACTCTTGGACATTCTTAATTGACGATTATTAAAATCTTTATATCTTTATAGATGAAAAATTTCTTATTACATGAAAGAATGATTAAAAATCTTCATCAGCTCATTTACATCTGCATTGTCGTAGCTGGTCAATGCACTGAGTTGGTGGAGAGTAAATTTACTTTTTAAAACAATGAAAAACTCTCAGATACTCAGTGTGAGGGTAGGTTAGTGTCCTTGCTTTTGATATTCAATGGTCAAAGCGTACACAAGTTGGCGTGAGCAAAATCTTGACCTAACATTTACTGTGGCCTAATGCATGATGGTACTTAACCAAGTAGCTGGATTTGAAACGCTAATTCCCTACTTTGGCCTTAACAGAATTCACTCAGTCCCAACTTTCGTGCATTCCATAGATTATTAATTTTTTCCTAGATGAAATAGTGGCTATTGTACACTCGCTAAGGGTTGGAGCAATGTGCACAATTTCTTTGCCTGCAAGAATAATTGACTACCTCTTTGCTATCTGTCGCCACGATACGTGAAGCGTATCGTCCACTCTTTGCAGAAAGCAAAGCTCTCAACGCCCTCGCTATTTTCCACACGTTTATGCGGTCTGCCACGAGATGGGAGAGAGATCTAGAAATTTTAGTTCTCAAAATGCTTTTATATAATGGGGATCTTCCCACTGTGTAGCGTCTGTGTCACCCAGTATAGCTTCAGCCAATCGCTGTCTCGTTAGAGGTGAATTTTATTTTTCTTGCCAAGTCTCAACCTAGCCCTGTTATAGCCGTCCAGCCACTTACCCTTGGTCCCAGCTGTATTTACGTTAAAAGGAATAGTTATTGTTCTGGCCTTATCCTTTTCTGTGGTGAAGCTCGCCGTCCTCTTGTCAAGTGGGGTTTTCCGATGTCATTAACCACCTGCTTGGTTCGTCTCCAAAATGAGTTTCACTTTAACTTGTTTATTCGTGCCCTGTCCATAAATTGGTAGATATTGTTTTGTTAGTTTTCGGTACATGAGATTACTGCAATTACCTTTTGTTGATATAATGTAATTATTATTTTCTGGGGATCTCATACTGTATCGTACTGTCGTTATGGATCGAGCTCACGTAAGGTCCATAAAATCCAGTCACCTTACAACCCCAGTGTTGGCTTATAAATGGGTCTCATCTTTGCTACTGAAAATACACTGAGCTGTGGTGTTCTTAACATACTATGTTTAGTGAATTTGTTGATCAAGTGATGCTTTAATATTCAAAGACAGTTGTAAATAAGCGGCATATTCCTGTGGCAATGGTTTGTATAAATTTAAACGAACCTTTTTATCAATCTTGCAATAAAGTGAACTAATATTTCGTATGTTGTATTCTCATTTCACCATCTCCTAGAGCAGTCAAAGAACCGACAGTTACACAGGACGACTGTAGTTTCGTCAGCTCATAACACTTTGGGCGCACCCAAAGCTACTTCTGTGTTTGTCGATGATTTTCCATGCAAGGTAACATGCAGCGTCCTCATTACTCAGAAATTTTCACATAGGTTACAAATTTCGCTTGATATTCCATACGATCGCACTCAATAATATGCATAAATGTGGTACTCTGCGAAGTGCTTTTCGGGAATTCAAGAAATATTTCCTCCATATAACTGTGTAATCGGGTAGCCCCTTGAAATAAGAAGATAATGACGAACAGATTAACAGAGTAGGGTCGTCGTTGAATGACTGTATGAGCTTAACAAGGTGACTATACAAGATTTCTGCTTGGTATGATTAATCGCAGCTGGTTCGAAATGCAGAAAAATGTAAGTTAATGCAGATGAGTCGGGAAGAGAAACCCATAATGTTCGAGTACAGCATTAGTAGTGTTCTGTTTGACACAGTCGCGTCATTTAAATACGTTGGCGTAACGTTGCAAAGCGATATGAAATGGAACAATCATGTGAGGATGGTTCAAATGGCTCTGAGCAATATGGGACTTAACATCTGAGGTCATCAGTCCCCTAGAACTTAGAACTACTTAAACCTAAAAACCTAAGGACATCACACACATCCATGCCCGAGACAGGATTCGAACCTGCGACCGTAGCGGTCGCGCAGTTCCAGACTGAAGCGCCTAGAACCGCTCGGCCACACAGGCCGGCAATCATGTGAGGATTGTGATAGTGAGGGCTAATGGTCGACATCGGTTTATTGGAAGGATTTTGGGAGTATAGTTTATCTACAAAAGAGCCGACATAAAGGACGCTAGTGCGATCTGTTCTTAAGAACTGATTGAGTATTTGGGACTCGCGCCGGGTCGGATTAAAGGAAGACGGCGAAGCATTTCAGAGGCGGGCTGTTAGATTTGTTACCAACTGGTTTGAACAACACGCAAGTATTCCAGAGGTGCATCGGGAACTGAAATGAGAATCCCTGGAGGGAAGGTGCCGATCTTTTCGAGGAACGCTATTGGGAAGATGTAGAGATCGGGCATTTGAAGCTGACTGCAGAACGTTTCTCCTGCCGCCAACATACATTTCACATTTCACGTAAGCTCCACGAAGATACGATAAATTGGGGCTCACACGGAGGCATATAGAGTCACTTTTCACTCGCTCTATTTGTGAGTGGAACAGGAATGGAAACGACTAGTAATGGTACAGGGCACCTTCCGCATACTCCGTACTGGGGCTAGCGGAGTGAGAATGTAGATGTACAAGGTCTGTTCAAAAAATTCCGAAACATCCGTAAAATCGCGCCAATGGTGTGTTGGAGCGGAATGGTGTTGGTACCTCTACATACGCTTGTGTTAAATGTGTAACTACCGGAAGTTTTATTGTTGTATATCTGCTCTTGTTCACTGCTGTATTGAGTGGAACGTTGTTTCGCACAGTTTGCGAATTTCGAGATGGAAGATTTAGAGGAGCAACATGTCTGCATTAAATTTGGTGTGAAACTTAAGAAGACCTTTGCAGAGGCAAACGAAATGATGCAGGAAGTCTACGGTGATGAGTGCTTAAGCTGTACTTAGTGTCACGAATGGTTCACACGGCTTAAAAATGGCCGAACTGAAGTTAAAGATGACCCTCGTTCAGGACAGCCTTCGACGTCTACCGACGACTCACATGTCAGAAACGTCAGCGAAACTGTGCGTGCCAGTAGAAGACTGATAGTCCGAGAGATTGCACAAGAATGTGACATTTCAGTTGGATCCCGTCACGAAATCCTGACACAGCACCTGGGAATGAATCGTGTTGCCGCCAAGTTCGTCCCCAACTCATGAGTAAAAACAAGAAAGACCTTCGTCTCGCAATCTGTGAAGAGCTTTTCGATCACGTGATTGAGAAAGAGATGTTCCTTAAGAGAATCGTAACTGGTGATGAGACATGGGTTTGCCCTTATGATGAAGAGACCAAGGTTCAGTCTTCACAGTGGGTCGGGAAAGGTTCTCGAAGACCGAAGAAAGATCGTCAGGTCAGGTCAAACGTCAAAGCCATGCTGATAGTTTTCTTTGACTTTGAAGCATTAGTTCGTCATTAATTCGTATCACAGGGCAAACTGTTAATCGATGGTACTATCGAGACGTGTTGCGACGCGTGCGAGAAAATGTGAGAAGGAATCAGCCTGACATGTGGCTAAACAAGTCATGGCTCTCGCATCACGACAACGCACCCGCACATTCGTCCCTGTTGGTGCGTGACTATTGCACAAAAAACGAATCACTGTGCTGCCTCATCGTCCGAACTCTACACACCTAACCCTGCGGACTTACGTTGAAAACCTCTTTAGAAGGACGAAGATTTGCAACGATGACGAGATAAAAGAAAATTCGCTGACGACGCTTCGCCCTACCCAGCAAGAGGTGTACCGAAAATGGTTCGGGAGGTGCAAACGGCATTGGGAGCGGTGTATCAGTTGTGGAGGAGAGTATTTCGAAAGAGACAGTGCACAATAAGTAAAAGGTAAACGTAGAAAAAATTTTGTGGACGAAGTTCCTGAATGTTTTGAACGGACCTCGTAGATGATGGTGGGCTGTGTAAACGTCTGGCAGCTGAGAAGTGCAGAATAGAACATAGCGGCAGACGGGATAAAGGCCGGTGTGCGGCCGCGGCTGGCGCCTGGCGCTCGATAGCGCATGCGCCTGGCGGCCTGCGGCGCCACTTGCTCACCTGCTCGCGCCCAGCGCACAACAATGGAACGCCAGAGTCGCCGCGGGCTGCGACGCCACACGCCGGACACGCGACCGGACCACGGTGAGTCGGCCCGCCTCCGTCTACCTCTCACCTCCCCCCTCCCGCTCCCCCTCCCTATCCCTCTCACTCTGTCTCCTTACATACTGTGAGCTGACTAGGTCGGACAAAATATTCTCCTCAAAAATTCTCAACAGGACGGAATGATTTCCTTCGATACTCGCTCGTCTACGTATTGGTTTGGTTGTCGCAAGGGATGTGCGCTGTTGACATATCATTGGTGCTGATTTCGATTTCATCATCGACGTGGAAACATTGTTATTTTTAACATAATGTTTCTTCATTGCTAAATACACAACTATATAACATTAAATTTCTTATTGTTGTTGTTCTTCTTCTGCTTCAGCATCGTCCTACAACGTGGCAGTAACCGCTCTTTTGACCCGCTGTCTCCACTTGGCGCGAACTTGTGTTTGGTCATGTTGGGGGACCGCTAATTTGAAGTCTATACGGATGTTATCTAGGCAACGTTGCCTTGATCTCTCAAATGGTCGTTCACCATTTATCGTTTCAACACAAAGCGACGTGTTGCTATTATATCTTGGTCTGCTCGAAGTACGTGTCCATACCGTTGTAGGCGATGTTCCCTCATCTTGTTAGCGAGAGGTACCATTCCGTACCGCATGCGTGTTCGTCATTGGTCCATGATCATGAAGCGGCTGGCCAGATGTCAATCGAAGCATTTGGTTTCCATTTCAAGTCGCTACCCTGTATCGTTTGTTATCATCCAGCATTCTGCATCCCGTCCACACTTTGTGGTCTAGTGATTTCTGTAATTATGTCAGTTTCTTGTGATTTCGCCTTGTACATCAAACGAAGGGCTTACAGTATCAGAAAAAGCCTGTACGATAGTTCAGCGTGTTCGATCAGGAGTCTACCCCCCCCCCCCCCCACCCATCATCTCCTACCCTCTGCGATGATTGTGTTTCTCATCTACGGAATTTGAACATGTCATACGACATCCGCATAGAACCAGTGACGAAAAAACAACGAAGATACAGGTCGACAAAAAAATACTGTTTAGCGTTGCTGCCTCTAGAGCGCGGAGTCCCGGATTCGATTCCCGACCGGCTCGGAGTTTTTATTCGCTCGGTGACAGGGTGTTTTGTGTTATCCTATTCATTTCATCCTATCTTCATCAAAGGGCAAGTCGTCGAAGTGGCGTCAAATAGGAAAGTCTTGTACCATGAGATATCTCCCGGGCAATAATGCCAATCATTTCATTCTGCACCGTGCAAGGCAACTGGGAGGATTGAAAAGTGGTATATTTTCGACTTGTGTCGGTGCGAGATTTAATTATCACAAAGCACGCAAGTCGTCGTCCGCCATTTAAGTCATACACTGCGAACACAGTTATTTCAGGGACGAGTGAGCCTTTGGCAGTGTTTCTTGAACCAAAATACTTGAAGATGTTTCTGTTTGGTACATCGGTACCGTCGGTCGTAATTGTGTCCGTATTATTTGTATTAACGGTTTTCAGTTTTCTTTATACTGAAGCGTAGTCCGGAGTGTTCAAGCTGCTGAAGGTTGTTCTCTTCAATAGCCAGTAGAACATCGCGAGCATGCGGCAGAATCCAAGCTAATTTCTGAAGATAATTGGTGGCCGTGTTCATTATTATGATGAACAGAAAGGGAGAAAATTAACGCCACATATCCGACTATAGTCAAGTTTGTATAAGAAGATCCCTGGCAGCTAACAGCGCTGTTGCCAGCTTTTAGCTGTTAGCGCCAACGGCCGCAGGCGAAAACAATAATATTCGGCTATACGGTTGTGACAACACTGTGACTTTAACATAGACGTTTACAAAATCGTATTGTGTGGTTGGCTGAGGTAGGCGCACGAAGCTGTAGCGCCCAGGCCAGTGAAACTGTCAGGGATCAACTTATGACGACTCGACAATAGTTTTTGTCAACAGACGAAAAGTAAAGTTTTTGAGAGACGTTTCCCCTTCAGTCTGTTGCACTGTTAACAGAGAACATAATCTTGCTTTTGGAAGCAATCTTTCACATGCTGTAGCTCTCAAATACTTCAGTCCCTTTTATTTTGTAGATTTGGATGGGTAGTATCGATGACGTGATTCCGTACTTCTATGGATCTTGCTTAAGATATAGAAGACCAGCTTTCAAATAATAACTGAAGTGTGCTGTTAGGTCAGATTCTGTACCAGTCAGACAATTTTTTTTCTTGCGCTATTTTATATTGTTCACGCCACAAATCGTAACGATGTTTCCATTTTCCTGTGGTGCATCATGGTGCTGACCATCTTCACTGACAGTCGTTTCAACAGCTGCAAGCAAGTCCTTGATGACAATTCTGATTGCCATCGACCGTGCTGAAGCATCTTGGAAGTGTACGTTCTTGAATACTAGACCGAACAGCCTCGATATCACCAATACGTTAACAAGTTCAGTTAGTAGTAAGGTTTTTTTTTTATTTCTGTTATGATGGTACTCCTCAGATTGTTTCCAGTGCCCGTATTTGTTGCATGTCAGGTTTTTGGATATTAAACATGCCAATTATTGGGATTAATTTCACATGTCCTTTGACTTAGAACGTAATTTTCTACCCAAATGT
Organism: Schistocerca serialis cubense; assembly: GCF_023864345.2. Lineage (NCBI taxonomy): Eukaryota > Metazoa > Arthropoda > Insecta > Orthoptera > Acrididae > Schistocerca > Schistocerca serialis. Next base: position 913,401,904 of record NC_064641.1, on the reverse strand, counting down.
CACGAGTATTCACTTCTTTAGACTGCAGAATATCAGAAACATCTGCCAGATCTACAACATCTGCCAGTGTTAACATGAGCGATGCTCTAGCAAGGCAGCTCGTGATATTATTAACCAATGGACGCACCTGCAGAAATCTGTCAATCATGTAGGACCTTAATTCTATCCAGTGGATTCTTCTTGAATTAGTTTGAGGTCTGCCTCATTTCGTAGGTTTTCAGTTGCTATTACATTTTGTTTGGACGACAATACAATCTTTTTACAGCAGCAATGAACTCCGAGAGTTGACAGAATTTTCGGTAGATTTTTTTTTGCTAATAAGCTGTGTAAGTTGGTAACACGCGGTATATGACTTCTTTTTCCAACTGCTATTTTTATTACTTTGACGACTGCATTGATGCCGTTATCATACGTGCAGAACATCCATCAATCTGATACTGCATTATTTTGACACATTATAAGAGGCAGAACGGTTCAAGTACGGTACAGCTCAAAAAGGGGCTAAACTATCCCCCTTTAGAAGTGTCATCAATGAAATATAGGCCAGTGATATTTTGTCATACAATACCACACCAAACATTAACACTCCAATGACGGAGTATGTCAATAACATCACGATTACCGACAGCGTGAGGTCCACGCTTGAGTCTCAGGACGTGCACTTCATTTATTTCAAGCGTCAACTTCGCTTCGCAATTTCTCGAGATGTTATTGTATTGCGATGCAACCAACGCCATTATTTTTGCCATTTTTCATGCTACTGATTGCATACGAAATAATAGGAGGTGTCCATTTAAAAATACACAAGTTTGTATTGAAAATAGTATTTGTTTACGTTTTAAAATTTGGCATAGTATTTGGTTTCCTAAGCCCCTGCCGTACGTTCATGGTGATGAAAACCGTTTTTGAATATATATTGTTGTTCCAGAGATATTTTAGGTGGCAGAGTTAGGTGAGACACCATATATATATATATATATATATATATATATATATATATATATATATATATATATATATATATATATATATGTGTGTGTGTCTGTTTGTGTGTGTGTGTGGTGGCAAATCTCTCACGAAATAAGCATCAAACGAAAAAACTACAAAGAAGAAAACTCGTCTAGCATGAAGGGGGAAACCAGATGGCGCTATGGTTGGCCAGCTAGATGGCGCTGCCACAGGTCAAACGGATATCAACTGCGTTTTTTTTTTTTAAATAGGAACCCCCATTTTTATTACATATTCGTGTAGTACTTAAAGAAATATGAATGTTTTGGTTGGACCACTTTTTTTGCTTTATGATAGATGCCGCTGTAATAGTCACAAACGTGTAAGTACGTGGTATCACGTAACATTCCGCCAGTGCGGACGGTATTTGATTCGTGATACAATACTCGTGTTAAAAATGACCGTTTACCAATTGCGGAAAAGGTCGATATCGTGCTGATGTATGGCTATTGTGATCAAAATGCCCAAAGGGCGTGTGCTATGTAAGCTGCTCGGTATGCTGGACGACATCATCCAAGTGTCCGGACCGTTCGCCGGATAGTTACTTTACTTAAGGAAACAGGAAGTGTTCAGCCACATGTGAAACGTCAACCACGACCTGCAACAAATGATGATGCCCAAGTAGGTGTTTTAACTGCTGTTGCGGCTAATCCTCACATCAGTACTAGACAAATTGCGCGATAATCGGCAATATCAAAAACGTCGGTGTTGAGAATGCTACATCAACATCGATCGCACCCGTACCATATTTCTATGCACCAGGAATTGCATGGCGATGACTTTGAACGTCGTGTACAATTCTGACACTGGGCACAAGAGAAATTACGGGACGATGACAGATTTTTGCATGCGTTCTATTTAGCGACGAACCGTCATTCACCAACAGCGGTAACGCAAACCGGCATAATATGCACTTTAGGGCAACGGAAAAACCACGATGGCTGCGACAAGTGGAACATCAGCGACCTTGGCGGGTTAATGTACGGTGCGGCATTATGGGAGGAAGGCTAATTGGCCCCCATTTATCGATGGCAATCTAAATGGTGCAATGTATGCTGATTTCCTACGTAATGTTCTACCGATGTTACTACAAGATGTTTCACTGCATGACAGAATGGCGATGTACTTCCAACATGATGGATGTCCGCCACATAGCTCGCCTGCGGTTGAAGCGGTATTGAAGAGCATATTTCATGACAGGTGGATTGGTCATCGAAGCACCATCATACCATGGCCCGCCCGTTCACCGGATCTGACGTCCCCGGATTTCCTTCTGTGGGGAAAGTTGAAGGATATTTGCTATCGTGATCCACAGACAACGCCTGACAACATGCGTCAGCGCATTGTCAATGCATGTGCGAACATTACGGAAGGCGAACTACTCGCTGTTGAGAGGAATGTCGTTACACGTATTGTCAAATGAATTGAGGTTGACGGACATCATTTTGAGCATTTATTGCATTAATGTGGTATTTACAGGTAATCACGCTGTAACAGCATCCGTTCTCAGAAATGGTAAGTTCACAAAGGTACATGTATCACATTGGAACAACCGAAATAAAATGTTCAAACGTACCTACGTTGTGTATTTTAATTTAAAAAGCTGACCTGTTACCAACTGTTCGTCTAAATTCCATGTGTTTGTGACTATTACAGCGCCATCTATCACAAAGCCAAAAAAGTGGTCCAACTAAAACATTCATATTTCTTTACGTACTACAGGAATATATAATAAAAAATGGGGGTTCCTATTTTAAAAAACGCAGTTGATATCCGTTTCACCTATGGCAGCGTCATCTAGGGGGCCAACCATAGCGTCATCTGGTTCCCCCCTTCAAGCTACACATGTTTCGTTCTTTGTAGTTTTTTTCGTTTGACGCTTATTTCGAAGATATTTGGCCCGGTCACGATCAAGTGACCACCCTGTATATGCCAACTAGCTCCGCAGATGATGAAGAGATTGAAGAAATGTATGATGATGATGAGATAAAGACGTAATTCAGATAGTGAACGAAGACGAAAACTTAATTGTCATGAGGGACTGGAATTCGATAGTAGGAGAAGGAAAGGTAGTAAGTGAATACCGAATGCGGGTAAGGAGTGAAAGAGGAATCCGCCTAGTAGAATTTTGCACAGAGCACACGTTAACCATAGATAACACTTGGTTTATGAATCATGAAAAACGCTTGTATACATGGAAGAAGCCTGGAGACACTGGAAGGTTTCAGATAGATTATATAATGGTAAGGTAGAGATTTAGGAACCAGGTTTCAAATTGTAAGACATTTCCATGGGCATATGTGGACTCTCACCACAATCTATTGGTTATGAACTGTAGATTAAAATGGCTCAAATGGATCTGAGCACTATGGGACTTAACATCTATGGTCATCAGTCCCCTAGAACTTACAACTACTTAAACCTAACTAACCTAAGGACAGCACAGGAAAAAAAGGAATACAAACGTCTCAAAAATGAGATCGAATGGCTAAGCAGGGATGGCTATAGGATAAATGTAAGGATGTAGAGGCATGTTTCATTAGAGGTAAGATAGATACTGCCTACTGGAAAATTAGAGAGACCTTTGGAGAAAACAGCACCACTTGTATGGATATTAAAAGCTCAGATGGAAAACCAGTACTAAGCAATGAACAGAAAGTAGAATGGTGGAAGGAGTATATAGAGGGGTCTATACAAGGACGATGAACTTGAGGGCAATATTATGGAGATGGAAGAGGACGTAGATGAAGATGACATGGGAGATATGATACTGCGTGAAGAGTTTGACAGAGCACTGAAAGACCTAAGTCGAAGTAATGCCCCGGGAGTAGACAACATTCCACTGGAACTACTGGTAGCGTTGGGAGATCAGCCATGACAAAACTCTACCATCTTGTGAGCAAGATGTATGAGACAGGCGAAATACCCTCAGACTTCAAGAAGAATATAATAATTCCAATCATAAAGAAAGCAAGTGTTGACAGTTGTGAAAATTACTGAACTATCAGTTTAGTAAGTCACGGCTGCAAAATACTAACACGAATTCCTTACAGACGAATGGAAAAACTGGTAGATTCCGACATCGGGGAAGAACAGTTTGGATTCCGTAAAAATGTTGGAACACGTGAGGCAATACTGGCCCTCCGACTTATCTTAGAAGATAGATTAAGGAAAGGCAAACCTACGTTTCTAGCATTTGTAGACATAGAGAAAGCTTTTGACGATGTTGACTGAAATACTCTCTTTCAAAATCTGAAGGTGGCAGGGCTAAAATACAGGCAGCGAAAGGCTTTTTACAATCTTTTTACAGTTTGTACAGAAACCAGATGGCAGTTACAAGAGTCGAGGGGCATGTAAGGAAAACAGTGGTTGGGAAGGGAGTGAGACAGGGTTATAGCCTATCTCCGATGTTATTCAATCTATGTATTGAGCTAGCAGTAAAGGAAACAGAAGAAAAATCTGAAGTAGAAGCTAAAACCCATGGAGAAGAAATAAAAACTTTGAGGTTTGCCGATGACACTGTAATTCTGTCAGAGACAGCAGAGGACCTGGAAGAGCAATTGAACGGAATGGACAGTGTCTTGAAAGGAAGATACAAGATGAAGATCAACAAAATCAATATCAGGATAATGGAACGTAGTCGAATTAAATCAGATGATGCTGAGGGAGTTAGATTAAGAAATGAGACACTTAAAGTAGTAGATGAGTTTCCTATTTGGAAAGCAAAATAACTGATGATGGTCGAAATAGAGATGATATAAGATGTAGACTGACAATGGCAAGGAGAGTGTTTCTGAAGAACAGAAGTTTGTTAACATCGAGTATAGATGTAAGTGTCAAGAAGTCTTTTCTGAAAGTATTTGTATGGAATGTAGCCATGTATGGAAATGAAACATGGACGATAAATATTTTAGACAAGAAGAGAATAGAAGCTTTCGAAATGTGGTGCTACAGAAGAATGCTGAAGATTAGATGGGTAGCTAAGGTAACCATTGTGGATGCACTGAATGTAATTGGGGAAAAGAGAAATTTGTGGCACAACTTGACTAGAAGAAGGGATCGGTTGGTAGGACATGTTCTGAGGCATCAAGGGATCACCAAATTAGTATTGTAGGGTAAAAATTGTAGTGGGAGACCAAGAGATGAATACACTAAGCAGATTCAGAAGGATGTAGGTTGCAGTAGGTACTTGGAGATGAAGAAGCTTGCACAGGATAGAGTAACATGGAGAGCTGCATCGAACCAGTCTCTGGACTGAAGACCACAACAACAACAAATACCTTTGCTGCATTGTCTTGTATGAGTACTATCGAGACAAGAGAAATTTAGTTAGAATCTCAAGCATGTGCTAGAAAATCAGAACAATATTGGCGAAAACCTGCCTCAGGGAAATGAAGATAAATTTCTACAGCGCAACTGTAGTCCCAGTTCTTCTACGAATGAGCGTAAGGAACCAAATCCAGGACACAGGAATGAAGATTTTCGGAGGAGATAAAGGCTGCAGCAGATCAAATCACGTCCACAATGAAGACGTAAGGAGAGAATGGAGGATCTTCTCAACAACACAAAAAAACTGAAGAATAAAGGCAAACTATGCCTAGCCATGTCCCTCGAAAAAGCAACGAGCAACTGCCAAAACAAGCCCCCTCAGCATCAACCAACAGGCAACAGTAGTATGAGAAGACCAAAGACGAAGTGGACTGATGGACGGCCAGTGGCCCAAGGACCCGTGAAGTAGGTGACGATGATGATGATGATGATGATGAATAGCGGAGGAAAAATGATTACAGTTTAACTTTTCGTATACGTCGTGAAGTGATGGGCACAAGGTCGAACTCGAAAGATAACGAAGATAGGCGTTCAGCGCCATGGTTACTGGTGTCGGGAAACATGCTCGGTTTGGACAAGAATGGGAATGGCAAGAGGTCATATCCTTTTCAGAGGGACTAACAAACCATCACGGAAGTCGGCAGGGCCGATTTGGAGGAACCACGGACAACCTGCACCTAGGTAGGACAATAGGTATTTTAACAGCACTTCTTTAACGTAAGACAGTTCAGTATATTACTACAGCATAATAAACTAGGCGCATCTTGGAAGCAACGAAACATTTTTTGTTTAAATGCTTAGCAAATTAGTATTTTCACACGGTAGATGGCGAAAAGTTCCTAGCAACACCTAAGAAATCGCTTGTTTCGAAAGGAGGAAATACGATTCACCTTAAATTCGGAGGTATTCTGTTTCAGGCCTTAAGAACTTTGTACAAAAAAGTAATATTTTTACATGATAGAAGATTGATTACGAGATGCTTAGGGAAAGAAGGAAATCAATGTTAGGCTATGTAATGCCAAATTAAAAAACAAAGTGATGTAAGTTCTTTTAGTAGCAGTTACTATATGGCCTGCGATGTGATCACAGGAGGCAGGACATCGAACAGAAGACGTTTTGAAAATATCGACTTAGGACATCATTTGAAATCCGGAGTGTCGGTCACCAAGCTATAACTATTCGTAAAACTATGCGGCAATCACAGATGAAAGAAATGTGTGCAGAAACTGGGCCAGCCTTAATGACGCACCTAAGATATTCTAGAAGCACTACGTCAGTGACTAAGATGTGAACAGACCACGTCACGATAACAGCTGATCTTCGAAAAGCATCTGGAGGACTGTTAAGAAGCGATGTGAGTGTTACATTGCGCTAATCCTCCTGGAGAATCAGAGAACGTGGTATGGAGGGCCACGAAAGAAGTCCCCTGACACCTGGCAGAGCCGTTGACAGCTTTCAGCTGCGAAGAGCAAACGACTTAATAAATTTTTCACTTGGCTTTTTTTCTTTTGTAATGTTGCGATGTAAGAAACGACTAGTCAGAACTAAGCGTAACTACACTCATTGATATAAGAAGATACGCACTTTGAAGTAATAGTTCGGTGTAGCTGAAAAATGCTCCTGTAAACGATAAGAATTGCAATCATCTTAGACAGTTTGAACGATCGTTTGAGTGTGTTATTATGGTCACCATGGGGTGATGTTGTCATGTCTTACAGAGTGTGCACTGATGAGCCAAAACATTATGACTATTTACTTAATAGCTTCTTTGTCCGTCCTTGGAACGGAATACATCACTGATTCTGTGAACTGCGGATCCGACAGTTTGTTGGTAGGTTTGTAGAGGTATGTGGCATTAAGAGGTTTACACGAAGGTAATGTAATTCGCGCGAATAACAGGCCTCTGATTTGCGTACGCCGTGATGGCGCTCGATAGCGGCCACATGGATTCAGTACGATTTACATCAGGCGAATTTGGTTGCCTAGACATCAACATGACTTCACTATAATGCTCCTCAAACCACTGTAGCACGGTTCTGGCTCAGAGACGAGGACAATTATATTGCTGAAAGATGACATCACCGTCGGGAAAGACATTAAGAATGAAGTGATGCAGGTGGTTCGCAGCTGTAAGGGTATGTTCGATTACTATGACACGCAAGCGCGGGAGAATGTCTCTCATACAATATTACTGCCCCCACCATGTAAGTCGGCCGCTGTGGCCGAGCGGTTCTAGGCCCTTCAGTCCGGAATCGCGCTGCTGCTACGGTCGCAAGTTCAAATGCTGCCTTGGGGCATGGCTGTGACTGATGTAATTAGGTTACTTACGTTTAAGTAGTTCTAAGTCTAGGGGACTGATGACCTCAGATGTTAAGTCACATAGTGCTTAGAGCCATTTGAACCATAAACTTAACTTTGAATTGGACGTGTTATGTGTTTATTATTGTGGATTGTGCATACCTTCCCATTGTGTGAGCCCCTGACACAGGCAGCGTGAGGTGCACGCTTGAGTCTCAGGACGTGTGCTAGCTGTGCACGCCATGTATTTCAAGCGTCAACTTCGCTTCGCAATTTCTCGGGATGTTATTGACGTATTGCGATGCAACCAACGTCATTAATTTTGTGTTTTTTCCTAGCGGGTGTTCATATAAAAATACACAACTTTGTGTTGAAAATAGTATTTGTTTACGTTTTAAAATTTCGCATAGTTTTTGGTTTCATAAGTCCAAGCCATACGTTCATGCTGGTGAAAACCCTTTTTGAATATCTATTGTTGTTCCAGATACATTTGAGGTGGCAGAGTTAGGTGAGACACCCTTCATATATAGGATAGTTTTATTATGGGCCTAAGAATATACCGTTAATCCACCTCGTTAAGGAAGACCCCTGCTCTTAACAATTCCAACTTCATTTACAAGATGTGGTAAAACTTCGTCACCACGGACGAACGAAAAATAACAATAACCAGGAAGATGCAGTCTGGACAGTACTGCCCACTGACGAGAATTATTATGATGACCATAGGAGCAGTGCTAAAGAGTACTACCATAGCGGACAGCAGAGCATGCAACGCGACTGTTTCATAAACTCCCTCCTAGCCCTTAACTTCACTGGGTATTGTTCCTTCCGTGCGATTCACAGGACACAGAGAATACGAGGCAGTGTCATTCTGTGCGCAACACGTCCCGTGAGAGCGAACGACGCTTGATTTGTGGGATTAAGGCCGCGAGAATGTGTAAGCCACTTCATTCCCGTGATGGCCCAGCATTCTTCATTGTCTGTAGAGCTCGGACTGCTCCATGGGGACTGCCGTTGTCGTTCTTGGAAATGAGAAGTCGGGGCCTGCTATACTACGGGCGAGACGAAAATATCTCTTATCGCTCTCCTTTCTCCTTCGAAATTATTTCCCTTAGATCGACAACACCGTGCACATTTTTTATGTAAATCGTAACAGCAGCTGCGATCATTGCCCAACGTCCATCCTAATGATAACTTCCAGGATGTCTCGAGTGTGTCGATGGGTTCATCCTAGTCTACACGCCAGTGTCTAGAATAACACGTAAGAGGCGCGATTCATCGATGAATATCACGATACTCCAGTGTGCAACGTGTTATATTTTTACTCCACGAAATTTGTCGCTCTGCAGCGACTTGCAGGATCGTATCTATCAATATAGAATAAACAGTGAGGTGATCAAAGTCATGGGGTAGCGATATGAGCATATACAGATGGCGATAGCATCGCGTACATAAGGTATAAAAGGAAAATGCATTGTTGGAGCTGTTATTTGTATTACGGTGAATCCTGTGAATTGGTTTCCATCGTGATTATGGACCGCTCGACGAGAATTAACAGACTTTGAACGCGGAATGGTAGTAGGAACTAGACGCATGGGACATTTTATTTCGGAAATCGTTCAGTAATTCAATATTCTGCGATCCATAGTGTCTAGAGTGTACTGAGAACAGCACATTTCAGGCATTACCTCTCGCCATGGACAACGCACTGGCCGACAGCCTTCACTTAATGACCGAGAGCAGCGGCGTTTGCGTAGAGTTGTCAGCACTAACAGACAAGCAAAACAGCGTGAAATAACTGCAGAAATCAATGTGGGACATACGGCCAACGTGTACGTTAGGATAGTGTGGCGAATTTTGCCGTTAATGGAATATAATAGCAGATGACCGAGCGAATGCCTTTGCTAACAGCACAACGTCGCTTGCAGTACTCATATCGATTGGACTCTAGACACTGGAAAAGCATTGCCTGGTCAGATGAGTCCCATTTGCTATTGGTAAGAGCTGATGGTAGGGTTCGAGTATGGGGCAGACCCCACGAAGCTATGGACCCAAGTTGTCAACAAGTCACTGTGCAAGCTGTTGGCCATAATGGTGTGGGTTGTGTTTGCATGGAATGGACTGGGTTGCTCTAATTCATCGGAACCAGTCATTAAGTGGAAGTCTTTAGGTTCGGCTACTTGGAGACAGTTTGCAGTCGTTCATAGACTTCATGTTCCCAGGCAACGATGCCATGTCACTGGGCCACATGTGTTAGCGACAGGTTTGAAGAACAGTGTGCACAATTCCATCGAATGATTTGGCCACCCAAACCGGCCGACACGAATCTCATCGAACATTTATGAGACATAACCGAGAGGTCAGTTCGTGCACAACATCATGCACCAGCAACATTTTCGCAATTATGAGTTGCTGTACAGTCAGCATAGCTCAACATTTCTGCAGCGGACTTCCAACGACCTGTTGAGTCCATGCCACGTCGAACTGCTGCACCAAGCCGGGCGGAAGGAGATCCGACACGATATTGGGAGGTATTCCATGACTTTTGTCACCTCCGTGTTTCTACGTATTTAGTTTTCAGTCACTGTTCTTAGCCATCGCCATATTCATTATTATTAATTTTCATATTTATTATTAGCTTATTTTGTATTGGGACTTCTACACAGCGATGATGACCTAACATTATGATCACGACCACCGTGTGCTCGGATGCTGCCTGTTGGCATTAAGGGCTCGTGACGCTGTAAGGAAAATACAAGGTGACTCAAAAGTCCCGTAACATTTGAAAATGCACTGATTCGTGGAATAAAGCAGACAAGAGGTGAAAACTGACACACATGCTTGAAATCCGATGAGGTTTTACTGAAATCAAAAACGACTGCAAAAGCTGGCCAACGGATGGCGCTGGACAGCGACACGCCAGTGACGCTACATGAGAAACGTGTATAAATTGATCTGGTTGATAAACACCTGCTGGAATGTGCGACTTCTATGCAGGATGGCGCTCCATCCCACATTGCTGCACGTGGAAGACATCTCTTGCGCACGTCGTTTGGTGAGGATCGCATGCTGAACCGCCACTCCGTCACGCTTGTCCTCTCAGGTGCCCAGACTTCTGCTCGCTGATTGTTTGTTGGGGGGTCACCTGAAATCTCAAGTCTGCCACGATTGTCCGGCCTCATTAGGGATGCTAAAGGTTGTGCAACAACCGACGGCTGTTTTTCACTATACCTACTGATGCGCTGAACAGTGTTGCTCACAACATTGTCCCTCGACAACAGGTATTTTTGATGAATGACGGCCAACATGTTGAGCATTTGTTATAAAGAACATTGCCTTAGCAGAAGATCAGTTGCTACGCTAATTGTTGCTTTTTAAATCATATGAAGCCCTATTTCTTATTTTGTACACGTTTTTTGGTCTATAAATGCCATTTCAAGGATGGTTTTCAATTTTTACCTCTCTATCTACATTATTGCGTGAAGTATCGAATATTCAGATGTTAACGATCTGTGTATAAGCGGAGCAGACACGAGCGGGAGATTATTGAAGCGACGATACGGGCCGCAAAGGTGAAATCCACTGACTTGAGCGACTTCGACAAACAGCTGTTTGTTGCGGCCCGACGCCTGGGAATGAACTCCCCGGAAATGGCGAAGCTGGTCGGCTGTTGGCGTGCTACTGTCGTGAGCATGTACGTGAAGTAGCTGAGGAACGATGAAATCACGTTACGCGAAAAGGTGCATGTCCAAAGAAACGGGCACTGCGGTGACTGCAGCCGTTACGAAATACATGAAATGAATTCGCAATTGCGAATATGGACCACACTCAGCTGTATAATGGAATAACGACAGTGAAAATTTGTACCGGACCGGGACATGCATGCATGTCCATAGGAACATTCCATAGTAATTCAGAATTACACGGGAACTACAATATTGCATTTATCTGCTGACACCAGGGAAGCGACTTTCAAATAAAATGTCTCGCCTGTACGGGAATATACATAACGGATGTACGAGTACAGGTTGCAGACGCGTGGTTGACGACATATGGAAGTTTGGCTCTGGCCATGAGTCGCGCTCGGATAGCCTCACAGTAGGGCGAAAGCTCGCGATAAGCGGGAAATCCAGGTTCGAGTCCCTGTTCGGCACAAATTTTCACTGTCGTCATTCCATTATGCAGCTGATGGTTGTCCATATTTGTAACTCCGAGCACATTTCATGAGTACAGTGCTGTTGCAGACCAAGTGATTGCGAGCACAACCCTGAAATCACATCGTCGAGCGTGGGGCTCCACAAAGACGACTCCAACGTATTCTCAGCTTGACTGTACGATATCGTCAGCACGGGATCACTCGGGTTGGACAATACATCAATGGAAACGTATCGCATATTCGGTGAATCATATTTCTTGCTAAACGCAGTCGATGGTCACGTCCGGAAACGTCGTCATCCAGGCGAACGGTTGATGCAGGCGGGTGTTGGTAGTATTATAGTATAGAGGTGAGTTACCTGAGCTTCTCTGGAATCTGTGGCACTAATCAAATGTACGATGACAGCTATGGACTACGTGCTTAATATCGTCCACGACGACAATGACATCTTCAAGGAGGACAACTGTCCATGTCATAAGGACCAGCGCGTCCGCTACGGTGGCAGGTTCGAATCCTGCCTCGGGCATGGATGTGTGTGATGTCCTTAGGTTAGTTAGGTTTAACTCGTTCTAAGTTCTAGGCGACTGATGACCTCAGAAGTTGAGTCGCATAGTGCTCAGAGCCATTTGCTCAGAGCCATTTGAACCATGTCATAAGGCCAGAATCGTACTATACTGGTTTGCGGAATACGATAGGGAGATCAGAGTGAAGTCTTGGCTGTCAAATCCGTCTGATCTGAGCCCGACTGAACACGTCTGGAACTCTGTAGAGCACCAGCCCTGCGTCCTGAAACTACCGGCCCGTAATTTACGGGACTTGGACCAACTTCACGCAGACATCTGGTGTCACATACCTCCGGAAGCGTATCAAAGTCTTGACGAATCTAGTCCACGCAGAATCGCTGCTGTATTGCACCCAAATGGGTCCAACTGGCTATTATGTACGGGAGAACCAAGTAACTTACACTTTACTATGGCAGGCCAAGTAACTTTTGTTGAATGCTTCAAAATGGCTCTCAGCACTATGGGACTCAACATCTGAGGTCATCAGTCCCCTAGACTTAGAACTACTTAAACCTAACCAACGTAAGGACATCTCACACATCCATGCCCGAGGCAGAATTCGAACCTGCGACTGTAGCGGTCACGCGGTTCCGAACTGAAGTGCCTAGAACCGCTCGGCTAACGCGGCCGGCTGAATGCTTGAAACTGATATAGATACAGACATTAAGAATGAAAAATGCTCCCATCAGAGCACAAAAAGTTGAATATGCCCTGGCCAGGGATATAAGAGCAGGGAGCTTTCCATTATCTGGCAGCTTCAAAGATATTTAAATCAAACATCTTGAAGTATTCACTGTTTTTTCTTGTTAGTATTAGTACTCATATTACGTAATATAAAGCATCATGTCAAGTAAAGTATTCCCTCAAAAAAACTTCTTTGTCGATTACATATATGCTCTTCAGCTATGGCTGCAAATCTCCTGGAGTTTGGGAACAGGATGAGGGACTTCAGCTATAAATTGCAAGACTCAGATGTGTTAATAAAAAGTGGCACTGAGAACTATGTGACTTAACATCTGAGGTCATCAGTCCCCTATTACTTAGAAGTACTTAAACCTAACTAACCTAAGGACATCACACACATCCATGCCCGAGGCAGGATTCGAACCTGCGACCGGAGCGGTCTCGCGGTTCCAGACTAAAGCGCCTAAAACCGCTCGGCCATCCCGCCGGCAGATGTGTTAACACATTACAGCTGAGAGAGCTCACTATGAAAAGGGAATTAGGGGCAACTCATAAAAAATCGCGAATATGTCAAGATGTTTTAATTTAAACGTCTTTGAAACTGCCACATAAGTCGAAAAGCTAGCTCCATTCTTCACATCACGTACTCCGCCGAGGACCTATTCACCTTTTTTGTTATGACATGAACATTGTTCATTTTGGTTTCCAACTTTTCATTAAAGTATCATAGTTTGTCAACCGCTGTAGATTCTTGTTGAGTCGGGTGACGATTCATCCAGTATAGGCTTTTTATTGTCTTTCGAACAATGTTGCTTACATAGTGGCAAGAGATAAAGCTTTTTTTCGTACAAATAATCAACGGTTTGACGTACTGTGACACAGCAGGCATTGTCATAATGTAGAAAATGCGACGTTTTACGTTGTTTTTCATGGTTTTATTTGCAGGGATCGCCCACTCCCGTGTTGTAAAACCCTACTGTTCCTCATGATGAAGATTGAGGAACCAGACGCAATAAAACAGTATTAAATAGTGCTTCATTTATTTCTCTGAATACATCTCGTCTCCGTATCTTCGGCGGCTGTTGGTGGCTTAGCAAGCCGGCGAGAAATCACATAAACATAATGCTGTGTGGTTCAGCCCTGTGATCAGGCCGGTGACTTCCAAGCGGGTTGCTGCCCTTTGTGTGGAAGGCACGCCCTGTTGGAAGCTCTGCTCGGAAAGGGAAACGATGACAGCGGATGTGTGTTGTGACCCACACGCCATTCTGGGAGTACTCTGTCCCTACCATTTCACACTGCTCGTGTTGTCCCATTAGATGGACCGCGATGTTGGATGCCGTGAATTCGTGTTGAATTCTGATCCTGGCCCGCCAATTCGGTAGGCCGTCTGACCCAAGCGATTCTGGAGTTTAGGGGAGTTTGTGCCCCAAGCTGGAACGATGTTGGTAGGCCTCTGGACTGCGCATCTGTGACTGTTGGTACTGGAGGATGGGTTCCATAGTACGTGGCTAAGGATCGGTGGTCATCTCATAACGATCTGCAGAATGACCTCCAGAAAACTGATGAATGGTGCAGCCTCTGGCAGTTGACCTTGAACGTAAACAAATGGAACATATTGCACACGCGTAGGAAAAGAAATCCACTAGTGTATAGCTACACTGTTGATGACAAACAGCTGGAAACAATATCTGCCGTAAAATATCTAGGAGTAACTATCTGGAGCGACCTTAAGTGGAATGACCACATAAAATAAAGAGTAGGAAAAGCAGATGTCATACTCAGATTCATAGGGAGAATCTTAAGGAAATCATCTACGAAGGAGGCGACTGTTAAGGCGCTTGTTGGACCCATTCTTGAGAACTGTGCAGCTATCTGCGATCCCCACTAGATAGGACTGATAGAAGAGATAGAGAAGATCCAACGAGAGCGGGACGTTTCGTCACGGGATCGTTTAGTCGGCACGAGAGCGTTACGGAGATGCTCAGTAAAACCCACTGTCAGACGTTGCAAGAGAGGCGTTGTGTATCACGGAGATATTTACCATCGAAATTTCGAGAGAGCACATTCCGAGAAGACTCGTACAACATATTACTTCCCCCTGCGTACGTCACACGCAATGATCATGAGGAGAAAATTCGAGAAATTAGAGCTAGTACCGACAATCATACTTCTCACGCGCTCTTCGCGAGTGGAACAATGTTGGAGGGCTTAGTTAGTGATATAAAAAGTACCCTCCGCCACACACCAGTAGGTGGCTTGTGGAATGTGATAAGGTGGCAGGAGTATGACCGGTACTGGAACAGTCTCATAGACACGATGTTACAGTACAGTAATCAGAGTGTCGAGTTTGGACGACATTAACGCCATCGATCCTACTGATAGACTGCCTCTAGCCTAGTGGGGTGCAGTGTTTATGGCGTTGAGGAGAGGCACCGTTCTTTTATGTGATTCATCATCACCGAATCATTTCTTCTCTTTACGAGTTTCAGCGGTCTTCCTTTCTGCTACATTTGCTTAACCAATCTGTTTCAGATTACATAAATATAAATTCTTCTACGGAACAGAAGGTGCTGTCAAGGACAGACATTTAGAGTTTCCGAATTTAAGTTTGCTGTATGTCAGACAGTTTATAGCATGGGGTAACTGGTAAGAATTTTTGGTGACATCACTGTGCACCTTTTCTGTGATGTAGAAAAACTGTTGGTACTGGAGGATGGGTTCCATAGTACGTGGCTAAGGATCGGTGGTCATCTCATAACGACCTGCGGAATGACCTCCAGAAAACTGATGAATGGTGCAGTCTCTGGCAGTTGACCCTGAACGTAAACAAATGGAACATATTGCACACACATAGGAAAAGAAATCCAGTAATGAAGGCCATTTTTTCTTATTGCATTGTAATTATGTACATCATAGTTGGTTTTAACTGTAGTGAGTTATTTAGAACAATAGCAAGTTATTTAGAACAAACTTCATTGTGGAATAAATATACTGCGAAGCAGTAGTCAAAATGCCTAACTCTTTAAATACATATCTACAAGATTATCGTGAGTACACGCCACACGTTATTCCTACAGTGCGTTTTTGAACAAAGGAAATTTCCTTCATCAAAGATGGGTTAATATTCGTTTTTAGTACGCTGTTCTAAAAATGCAAATAGCTACCTTTGTAGTTTAATGCGTAGTCCGTAGAGGAGCCTAGAGGAAGCTCGTACCTAACAGTGTATGTCAAATGGATGCTGATAATCTTGTCTTTCCGTGAAAGCCAAGTGAATGTACTTTTGGACGCCTAGTCTCCCAGCGGTCGGTCACATGAGCGTAGCGTGTTGCACAAAGTACAGTACGTTGCTACGCTTCAATTATCACTGTTCTACAAAAAAAAAACCTTTTCTTCTATTTCGATAAAAAATATTGTGATCCTAGTTGTATTTTGAGTGCTGAATTGAAAACTGTTTTTGGTTTTTTTCTGTCATGTATAGTTTATGAGTAATCGCAATTTTATTTCTCTTTTCAGTTTCTGATATAGTGCAGCAAACGTGAGGTGAAATTCGACAAACAAATGCACATCTTTATGATGTTATAAGTTCATCACATTAATGGGGGGTGGGATCTAACATATAACACAGTAACCTTTGTGTATACACTTTGAAGCATTTATTTGACATGAGAAATTACAGAAAATTGTCAAACAATGAGCCACTGTCTTGTAATGCACATCACTTTTTCCTCTTGTATTGTGAATCTTTCTTCTCTCGAATGATATTCCAGCAATAATCTGCTAACATAGAAGGTACCCACTTCCCTTCATAGCGCCTTTCTATGGTAGAAATGTCTTTATGGAATCTTTCCCCATGTTCATCCGATACGTCACTACAACTCTCTGTGAAGTAGTCCAGATGAGAGTCCATCATATGTACCTTCAAAGACATATTGCACTCCAAATCCTGATATGCTTTGATCATATCCTTCACCATTGCTTTGTAGTTAGTAGCTCTTCTTCTTCCGAGGAAGTTTTCCGACACTATCTTGAAACAGTCCCATGCGGTTTTTTCTTTATCAGTTAAACATGCTTCAAAATTTGCATCTTTCTGCAGCTCCCTGATTTGTGGGCCCACAAATACACCTTCCTTTATTTTTGCAGCTGAAAGACGGGGGAATTTGGTAGCTAGATATGCAAACCGACAGCCTGTTGGATCCATGGCCTTCACGAATTGTTTCATCAGGCCAAGTTTGATGTGAAGCGGTGGAAGCAGTATATATTCAGGAGCTACCAGACTTTCACGTTGTACATTCTTTTCGCCAACTTTCCATCTTCGCCTAGGCCATTTCTTTTTCACGTAGTGAGAATTTCGGTCTCGACTATCCCACTCGCAAAGGAAACAGGCATACTTTGTGTAGCCTTGTTGCATTCCCAGTACCATAGCAATTACCTTGAAATCTGCACATATTTTCCATTTGTGTTCATTGTATTTTAATGAATTTAGCATCCTTCGTACGAATTCGTAATTTTCTTTTGTCAAACTAGCATAAGCTACTGGAACAGAGGGTATTTTATTTCCGTTATGGAGCAAAATACCCTTCAGACTTGTTTTCGATGCAACTATGAAAAGTCTCCACTCCTGTGAAATATAAGTGAAGTTCAGCGCTTTCATCAGGCCAGCAACGTCATTGCAAAATGTCAGTGCTTCGTCAGTTGAAAAATAAGAAATAAAGGCATGTTCTCTGTGCCTGAACACACTGATTTTAGTACTTTGGTGAAGTAGATTATACTCTTGTAATCTTGAACCAAGCAGTTGCGCCATTTGTTTACTTAGTCGTAGATCACGCACTAAATCATTTAAATCTGCCTGTGTTAACAAATGTGGCGATGACTCACTTGTGCAGTGATATAAAGAATCATCATCTGTGATTTCTTTAGTACTACTTATTTCACTGTCACTCGGAATTTGACCTCGAGCTCTTGAAGGTACTGGAAGATTGTTCGAATGCTGCACTGGCATTCTCGCTGAAGGCAGATCTGGGTAAACAATGTGCTTCTTTGACTTTTTGTTTGTAAAACCCAGAAATAACAATCAGTAACATGGTCCTTAGGCTCTCTCCACACCATGGGAACAGCAAACAACGCCACATTCTCTTTACCTTTCCACCACTGAATTAGTTTGCAGTAACATGTAGCACAACAGAAATGTGGTGCCCATTCTTTATCTTGGTCTCCTACCTCTACTCCAAAGTTATGTTTGTATGCTTTCTTTATGACTGAAGAAATTTTCTTCCTATTTCTGGCAAAAGTGAACTTCCCACAGATGTAGCAGACGTTGTCCGGCTTATATCGACATCCACGACGACGTGGCATTTCTGCAAATTTAAAAATACCACTTTTGTGATACACCTGTATTAAATTAATAGTAGGGAACTAGAGGAACGCTGATGTGTAAAAACAAGCAGTCGTTTTACCTTCAGCACCAGGCTCAATCAGTTTACACACAGGAACTAAAAAAATTCAACCGTGCTCGGATATATGACAGACAGTTACTTGGCAGCCAAAACACCCACTCGTTAAGACTGACACAAATTGCGGCGAACACCACTGTTGTATACTCGATGCACCTGCCCCTAGGAGGCGTGAAGCTTTACTGCCGAGGCAGCGACCGGCTGTCACCGTTCGAGTTAATGAGATGTTTAAGGTGGTCTTAATGACATAGGTGTGGCGGGGGATAACCTAATGATGTCTGATTCTTCCCACCTGCTGTTGCACAAGAAATTATCACGTTCTGTCACTACTGGATGCGGCAACATACCCGTATTTCTCTATAACGTCTCTGTGTTTGCCATGAATTGTGAATATACATATATATATATATATATACATATTACATAAAAAGTATCCCTGACAACGATATTTTGTTTACATATATGAATTTCCCACGGTAAAATGGTCTAGAAGCACATACTTTAATATCAGAAATAGAACCCATGTCGAACAGTGTTATTGGTCTTCTTTTAAATTAAATGTGTTAAACGACATATTTTAACCATTTTATGCGCAAAATAGAAGCTTTTTGCGTATATACACTCTATGACAAAAATAAAAGAATCACGACGAACGAATTATCCGAATGGGATGGATATGGTAGATATGGTGTGCATGTACAGGCAAACGAATGATTACAGTTGCAGAAAGATTGGATGTTTTATTCGAGAGGAACAGCTTCGCAAATTGAACAAGTCAATAGCCTGTTGCTCCACTTCTGGCTCTTATACAAGCAATTATTCGGCTTCGCATCGACTGATACTGTTGTTGGATGTTATTCTGGGGGGATATGGGGTCACACTCTGTCCAATTGATGCATTAGAAGGTGGTCGGTGTGGTCGAGCGGTTCTAGGCGCTTCAGTCCGGAACCGCGTGACTGCTACGGTCGCAGGTTCGAATCCTGCCTCGGGCATGGATGTGTGTGATGTCCTTAGGTTAGTTAGGTTTAAGCACTTCTAGGTTCTAGGGGACTGATGACCTCAGATGTTAAGTCCCATAATGCTCAGAGCCATTTGAACCATTTTTTCGATGCATTAGATCCCTAAAATCCCGAGCTGATAAGAAGAGCCTGCCAATAATGGTCTCCACGTTCTCAATTAGGGCGAGATGCGGCAGCTTTGTTGGCAAAGGTAGGGTTTGGCAAGCACGAAGACAATCAGTAGAAACTTAAGCCGTGTGCGGGAGGGCATTATGTTGCTGGAATACCGCAATAAAGGGGTCAGAAGGAGCAGGCAGGAAGAAGAATATTGTCACGAGGAGTAGCTGGCGCCTGTATTCCGAAAAGTTGACCAGAAGCGATGAGCGGTTAAAAGACGCCAGGTGTTGTACGACAGCCGGCCGAAGTGGCCGTGCGGTTCTAGGCGCTGCAGTCTGGAACCGCGAGACCGCTACGGTCGCAGGTTCGAATCCTGCTTCGGGCATCGATGTGTGTGATGTCCTTAGGTTAGTTAGGTTTAACTAGTTCTAAGTTCTAGGGGACTAATGACCTCAGAAGTTGAGTCCCATAGTGCTCAGAGCCACTTTTTTGTTGTACGACATACGACGCAACCGGTCGAGGGATAAAAGGAAAAACGAATGCTGCACGCGTGTTTAGAAAGCGGCACGAAAAATCTATTTCCTTCTTATTGTTTCGCAAGTGCAGGGAAAACCGCATTTGCTCCGGTTTCTCCGTAACTTCTGCGAAAACAAGCTGACAGTGGGACGTTTGTGTGGCGCGCGGCTATGATACCGCCACACGACTCCGCGAAGGCCAGCAGAGGTAAACACGGCGCCGGTGTGTGCGGGCTGTCCGGCGGCACAGAACAGAGCAGTGTCAGCGCCGGACCAGAGCTTGGCAGGGCCGCCTGCGTGCAAACAGCCTCCGCTACTCGGCACCGCGCCAGCCGGCACCAGGCCGCGGGCCCAGGACGAGATGCTGCCGGGCCCCTCCCCAGTATCTGTCCACGGAAAGGTGCTGCGCCGCCCGACGTCGCTAAATCGCTGCAGGGCTCGTCCAGCCGAATTCCGCCGTCCAAGGTCTTATCGTCAACCCCATCGAACACACAGGGCAGGTTCTAGAGCACCTCGCGAAGCACGCCGAATTTGCTTTCCGTCATGGTTCGTACACGCCCAGAAACGAGCTGGTACATTACACGGAACGTGCTCCTCGCCGTGATTTGCGACTGCAGTGCTCTCCTGCGGCAGTTGTTCGGTGCACAGTATGCTTACGAAACTGGTCGTCAAGTCGCTACGTTAGCTCCAATAAAGCGCACATTTCTACCCTAGTCTACATACTAGCTATGTTGCTCTGTCTGTAGTATATATAAGTTTAAAAAAATGATACAAGGCAAAAATAATAACACAAATTTGCAATACTGTTCCGTATAAATTAACAATTATTTCATTAACTTATTTTGCGTGTTTGTGCACACATTTGTAACAGTTTTATAAAGGAATGGGTAGCCTACAGTTTCTTAGAAGTTTCAATTAGGACTGTTGATATTTTGAAAAATGTCGGGAATCCGATATATCAATATTTAAAAAAATACCGTCTTCGGC
Organism: Schistocerca serialis cubense; assembly: GCF_023864345.2. Classification (NCBI taxonomy): domain Eukaryota; kingdom Metazoa; phylum Arthropoda; class Insecta; order Orthoptera; family Acrididae; genus Schistocerca; species Schistocerca serialis. The sequence continues at coordinate 913,380,799 of NC_064641.1, read as the reverse complement.
TCTCGATAAATGTGAAAAATATATCGACACATGTTCGGACAAAATATCGACACATCTGCTTGTAAAAATATCGGCAGCACGTTGTAAATATACTGCCAGTTTTAGAGCTGTGTATTTAAGTATTGATTTATTGGCTCAAATGGCTCTGAGCACTATGGGACTTAACTGCTGAGGTCATCAGTCCCCTAGAACTTACAACTACTTAAAGCTAACTAACCTAAGGACATCACACACATCCATGCCCGAGGCAGGATTCGAACCTGTGACCGTAGCGGTCGCGCGGTTCCAGACTAGCGCCTAGAACCGCTCTGCCACTCCGGCCGGAATTGATTTATTATTAGATATTCTGTATATCAACAAGCTAGAAGTCCACCTATCCTCCTTAGAGCAAGAATTAAAAGGAAAACTATACACGTTCACCCTTGGCGATAGCCACTTTGCTAACAATGGTAATTGCATGTAAGTAGCACAGTAAAAGGTGTCTGATAGGTCCGTCGTTCAGTTTAGTCGCATATCAGATTTGTCAGAAATACTTAAAGTCGATTTCCCTGTTTTTTAGTTTTTGCCGACGCCAGGGACCTAGGACTTGTAGTGTCATAACTGCGTGGTGAAGCTAAACGTTGCAGTTTCTGTTTCTAGCGCCGAGCGCCGATTACGTCACCATTTCTCCTCGCACGTCTCCGCCCATCGCAACTACCAGTCTTGTCATTTAGATTTTTGTTCATCATTTTGAGCACCTGTGTTTGAAGAATGTCGATGTGAGGAAACAGCACACTAGCAGCAGGTGTGCTGCTTCTTGACGTCGGAAATGTAGTTATTCCGTTTACACCGCCGCACCTCACTGCAATCGGAGTTCTTCTTTTGTGTCACATATCCTTGCTTCACTCAGTCAAAGGGAAAGATAGGACGTGATGAAAGCTCAAAAAGTAGTAAGACTCCTTCACACAGTGAAAGTGAAATTATGTCCTACTACTGTTTCAAAAGAACAACTTCAAATATACTGAGGTATCAATATATGAATTTATTTAGCGGTCTCGTGGCCTCCGCTGGTTTATTTCAAAGTGCAGTACAGCAAAAAGCTATCGTATTGCGCCACATGCAAATGAGTATAAGCTTACAAATTGCGTCATTACCAGTGAATGATCTGCGTTTTCTTTACTGTATAATCTCTGTAGGCAAAAAAAAAAAAAAAAAAAAAAAAAAAAAAAAAAAAAAAAAAAAAAAAAAAAAAAAAAAGGAACACAAAATAAGAACAGTTTTTCTTGGTTACAGTGAAGGCAATAATATTGTAACTTCTACATTTACAAAAGGTGTTCGAAATTTACACCATTTGTTTGAATGCAGGCATTGCATCGCTCAGTCATTCTTTCACGCACGCTGTCGAAAATACGCTTTGTTATTTTGGATACGATTCACATGTTCAACATGTTAGCCACTTTTGGGGAATTCCCCGACATTTCCTGCCGCATGTGCCTTATATTAAATTACTTATCTGGGCGTCACCTACGTCACTGCGGGGATTTTAAACGTTATTAAGAATCATCCCCCATACAGCGTGTTTTACAGTTCATATTAAACGCACCTGGAGGAAACTACATCCAAGTATCAAAGTTACAGGCCCCGGCGCCTGTAAATCTACGTACATACATGGTGATCCCGTGATGATGTTACAAACTTTCCAAGGATGACAGAGAAGGATGTACCGGTACTGTTGGTGGTAAGACTGTAGCATAGGCAACTTTCAGAGGTGGTAATGTGGACTAATACCAGAAAAAATGGCTAGTAAATATGGGCTCTAAACTGGATACCTGAAGAGCTATGAGGGGTTGTTCAATTGAGGAGACGTGTTTCACACTAGCGAAGATGAACAAGTGCTCATACATCCTCATGTATGCATTTACTAGATATTTTTCCTTTTCTTGGTCCATACTACCACCTCTGAAAGTTGCCCGCCCTACAGTCTTAGCAACGACAGTACAGGTACATATAGTCCGCTTCTAGAGGTATCACGATGATTTTCGCTTGTAACTTACGATTCTTTCGTTTCTGAACAAGGGACCCTTATCTCATATTGATACATTTATCCGTCCCTATCATCCTTGACAGTTTGTACTTTTGTGAAGAGACCAAGCGACGCCGGGAGGTTTCGGATGGAGTACATAATGGCGAGACAGGAATTTCTATAGCGGATTTTAAACTCTAGAACATTTGCATCGGCAGCTTGGACACTCACCGTAATTAATTAACTGTGAACTGCAGATTAAAACTGAAGAAATCGAAGAGAGATTAAATTAAGGAGCTTGAATCAAGATAAGTTGAAGGATCCAGAGGATGTTGAAAATTTAACTGAAACAGAAGAAAGGACTACAATACGAGTTGAATGAAGAAGTGTTACATTAATATAAGTATTACATTGAATAAATTTTTTCCCCAAACTAAGCTACTGTTCTCCACAATACCATCAAATACAGATATTGCAAAATAAGGATTGGTTCCAACGAATACACTGGTGTTAAGAAAACGATGCAACGTATCGAACAGACTTAAACCATCCTCTATTAAATAAATCACTGGTATAAGCGAAGTTAATGTATTATGTGTACCAAAAAGAAATTTGGAAACGGAAGAGGTCGAAGTCAAAAAACGTCAACTGATGTATTTGGCGAATGAAGACTGAAATTTGCTATAAGAAAAAGAACAAGCCATTGCAGATGTGCTAACAAGGCTAACAAATTATTTTAAACACCGTAAACAAAAAAATCAGGACACGATTGGGTAATACAAGATATCAGCATATATCGTAAATACCAATGGAATGTTGCCATACATTGGAGTACTCGCAGAAAAATGTAGATCCCAGTACATTTACCAAGTTAGACGTTATGCTATATTTTTTTATACAGCGCCATTGCCATTTGGATCCACTTAAAAAGGATAGTTACATTGCGCCTCTATGTGATGGTCTCAACATGCATCTAGCTACAGAAGAGCCATTTCCAGAGTTTAAAAGTAACAGAATTCGTTCGTTTAGCGACCATTCATTAGCTGAAGTGGTAAACATGAATTTCTATAGGCAAATTCCGCTAGGGTCCGGGGAAAGGTCCAAGGCGTTTATGAGTTCGGGCGACAAAACAGTAATGTTTTTGTGACACACAGATCCTCTTCTGTGATTTGATGACAGGAACAAACCAAGCAGCCACCATTTAGACTAAGTGTTTACGAAGCTGACGTGCAGTATTTGGTCACACATACTTATTGCGAAAATACAGTTTACGCTGCACATTATATTAAAGATCACTCCGAAACGCGTCATTTTAGCACGGTCTGTTCGATTAACGTGACATCGGCAGATAAACAGTCAAACCTCATCTTGGAGTTGACTCTTGGTATTATTTAGTGCTTGATTATGAAAAGGAAAGGATATCTAGTCTGTGAAAATTTTAGGGAGCCTTGGAAAGACGTAAATTTACAATAGCATCCGTCTTGCAGAGTCAGGGAATCATGAGTTTGTTGGTGGAAGTTAATGTGGGAGATAAAAATCGTAAAGTGTAACCAAGGCTTGAGTACAGTAGGCAGATTCAGATAGATGTAGGTAGTAGTAGTAGTAGTTACGGAGAGATGGAGAGAGTTGTACAGGATAAACTAGCACAGAGAGCTGCATCAAACCAGTCTTCAGAATGAAGACCACAACAACAAAACGGGTAACATAAAGTAGGTAGGTCGAGTGAGGGGCGATTTCGAGGATGGTTCAAATGGTTCTGAGCACTATGGGACTTAACATCTGACTTCATCAGAACTACTTAAACATAACTAAACTAAGGACATCACATACGCAGTCGCGCGGTTCCAGACTAAAGCGCCTAGAACGGTTCGGCCACAGCGGCCGGCTAATCCTAGGCTCAAACGTAAACAAAATTAATTTGCGTCTTACGATGCGTTGGTAGTAAGAAAAGGACCGGATTTGAACAGGGTTGAATAATAATTTTGCTACACTAAGACGCGGGTTGTTGCTAATACCAAGTGAACAGTAGTTCGTAATCATTAGTGGCGATGTGTTGTCGACGAGTGGAGCGCTGTTATCCACAAGCACACGGTTAGACTATCAATGATAATGCGACGCCTGGACCGACCGAACTGGCACATTCGGGAGGACGGCGCTGTTGGTATCTAACCAGCCATCCATCTCCCTAAATCGACTGAGGCAAATGCTGTGTTCGTACTTCTGAAATGAGACGGTTAACACCCTTAGTTAGCCTTTCTTTGTGATACAGTTGCAATGAGCTTATCGTCAGAAGGGTGCTAAACCTTGAATCTTTCGTGTTTTCCACGATACTGGCGAAGAGGAGCAGTGATCTCATTACTTTTAACAATAAATCTTATTACAGCCAAGTAAGCCTGTAATAACCTCAATAGCTACACCGTTTTCAAGTGATAAGCTATTTGCAGTAGTCTGTGGTTAACATAACGGCTAAGGCTTCCTCAGAATCTGCGGGAAGTCGCTGTCTGGGTGAGGCTCCCACCAGAAGACTGGTCCGCAGTTCGACATAACCCACCTCTGTTTGTTCGACCCAATAACTGCCGGGCTGAGCGTAGTTTTCGCTCATTTTGCTCGAGTTTAGTGATACAACCCACCTTTAACTTGGCACAGTCAAAGTGTTTGAGTGAATTTGACGATACCGCCAATTACTGGCTTTTCTATCTGGTGTTACCCTTCCTTTCCCCCGTTGAGCACCGTAATGGTCATGCGGTGGTAGCTTTTGTGCCCGTGGAGATACGAGTGTCTGAAGTGGTCACCCGTCACACCGTGAAGTGGTCACTAGGACTTCTTCTGTCTCTTTCCCGTCAATGTGTTTATCAAGGAAAAGCATTTCAAGATTGTTCCATATATTCTCGGGTAACAATGTTAGCAGCACAAAACGAGTAGTAAATCAGCGAATACAGAATATGATAGCACAGAAAGAAAAAAAAATTAAAAATCTGTTGATACAATGATGAATCAAGATGAAAGCGTGTACCTCCCACCAGAATACTTCAGTTCTCTCAATTTTCTCGACATGCCCTCTCAAAAAGATTGCAAAGAAACATCATAGAGGCGCCAATATTAACCGGGAAACAAAAGGGCAAGTTAGTATTCATATCACCGATTCCATTCATTTCAACTAACTTGCCATTCGGCTATAAAAGGGTGCAATTTTCGGGAATATTAGCGCGCAGTATGACTAACAATGAAGCACACGGGCAAGAGTGTTCGCTTATTGGACAGGACACAAAAGTTGTTAGCTTTGTACCCGAAAGCAAAACACCAAATGTAAGACTATACTTTGAATAAGATGCTGTTAGAATAAGATAATTAATTTCGCATTTATTCAGTTCAGAACAGAAATGGAAAACGTACCAAGCGAAGCGGGGCCCTTTTCGGCTAGTACATCACAACAGGAAGAATCTGCACAATCTGGCCGTCACATGCATAGAAGTGTGTATCTCGCACAGTGGCAGCTATTTACAACTCTTTATCCTGAAGTTGTACCACAGTAGGCGCATAACTGTTCTGCATAACCAGAGCAATAGGCATTGTCTTCGACATTTCCTATGAATGTCGTAAGCAAAGGTTCTGTAATATCTTTAGTTTCCAAGATTTTGTTTCTTGCACACTTGTGACTTGCGCACACTAGCTATTTGTCATCTTATGTTGGCTTAATTAATCGAAAACCGTTTCGTAACATACAAATTTTAGTGGAATAATATGCATTTTATTTGCTTTTTATCCTTAAATATGAGTTATCCTACCGAGAGGTGATGGAAGAATCCATTGGTATAATATCAGTTATTTCACATCCCTCGTCCAAGAGCGGCTACTGCTACAGTGTCAGCAAGAAAACGACCCCTGGGGTATTGAAGGGATGGCGAGTTGAATTTTCAGGTCGGTCTGTGAGACGTCCAGGATTGGCCCTACTGGGCAAGTTATATCCCAGGAAGCCACGAATACTGTTTCTTTTCCCAGTTTTGGATTACCAGAGCTGTTTCAACACAATGTCTGGAATGGTAGCTTTACTTTGCACACGCTTTCTTTCCCGACAGAGCAGTCACGTTCTGCGAGACAAATAATTCACAAACTGCGCGCAACTATAAGTACGCGCCGACACTCTGGCGAGCAGAAACGTGTGACAGCTGAGAGAGCCCGGTGCTTTCTCTCCCTGGACGTGGGCCAGACAACGCGGCCAGCACCTGCGGCCGCTTTTGCCAAGCCTGTCCCAGCGGCCCGACCGCGACACCTTGCTACTGACATTCACTTCGTTCGCGTTCCTTCTCCTTCGTTTGTCATGCACTCAGAGACTGGGTGTGCTGCAAGTGAAATTAATTCACTCTATTCGAAAACTAAGTTCCTTTAATTTATTAAACGAGCGTAGCACGTTAAGAGGTCTTTTATTATACACAACCAAAAGCTACAACCGTCAGATATTTTTCTACATAACGGAGTATATCACTGCTCTCGTTGTTGAATTCTGCAGCCTCTCAGCTAAGCCATGTTTTAACACTCTCATTTAAATCGTCATTGGCTTGAAACAGCTGTGACTCCAGCCATTTATTTTATCTTCGCAAACAAGCAAAAATCATTGACTCTCAAATCGGGCTTGTACGGAATATGATCAGAGAATCTCCAGTTGAAACTTCTACACGGCTCTCCTGAATTTGTTTTAGATATCACGGTAAATTTCTGAGTATATTTTAGTGCCTCTTTTCGTAAAAACGAGAAGTGGTACTGGCAGTGCAGGATACCACTGGGCCATATATCACGGGGCGAACGGTCCCACGGAGATTCCAAAGTTATCCATTAGGTCATTTTCGTATATTTATATATTGTGAAAAGTAACAGTCCTGTAACACTCATTTGTGCTACACACTGAATTATTCTTACTTCTGAAAATTTCTCCCCGTTGAGAATGACACGCTGTCTTTTGTTTGATAGGAATTTTTCAATATAATTACAAAGCTAGTTGGCCAGCCGGAGTGGCCAAGCGGTTCTAGACGCTATAGTCTGGAGTCGCTCGACCCGCTACGGTCGCAGGTTCGAATCCTTCCTCGGGCATGGATGTATGTGATGTCATTAGGTTAGTTAGGTTTAAGTAGTTCAAAGTTCTAGGGGACTGATGACCTCAGCAGTTAAGTCCCATAGTGCTCAGAGCCATTTGAACCATTTGAACAAAGCTACTTCGATATTGTGTACGCTCGTATTTTTTTCACTAGCCGTCAGTGCAGAACTGTATCCGTAAGTCTTCTGGAAGTTGAGGAACGCTGCATCTATCTCAGCGCCTGTATTTACTGCTTTCTTGGTCTCCTGGACGAACAGAGCCTTCCGGCTTTCACACGCTCGTCGTTTTTGGAAGCAATGTTGATTCCTACAGAGTAGTCCCGATATTTTGACAGAAAAATATATTTACTGTTTCTGATAGCTTTGCTCTTTCCTACATTTATCTGTTATCATTCTTTATTGTTTTTCGTACATTTACGATCTTCTTTATCATAAACTGTAGTTCTTCCTCTGAGTCAGACAGCGCTCAGAATGATCAGCGATGTGCAGGATTTCAACTGAGCTGGTTAAGAGAACCTGCAGGAAACATAGTCGCAATGAGGATTTGAACCTAGCTCCTACCGATTATCATTCGAGTGCGTTAACCGCCTCGCCATCTCAGACAGGATATCGACCATCAGAGTCAACTTATTAACTTGTGGAACAATTGAACTTTTTAGCCTGCTGTCGTAGTGACACCTACATCAGATGATTCCACCGACGACCGATATCGGCCGAAGGAGGACATTGTTTTACTATCAGTACGCCAGTACGTGCACGTTCTCAGTGCAGCCGATCTCAACGCTTTAACGCAAAGACTTCGGACACTGATAGGCGGAATTCAAATCAGTCTTCTTCAATCGAATAAGATGACGTTCCCTCGTGCAAAATACGTATTGTGAGAAACTTATAAGTTAGTGGCTCCCTAAGGATGAGAAAACCGTACAAGAATACACAGTTATATCGGAATCTATGGTCTGAAACCGCAACTTTATTAATGACAGGTTACAACCAGAGGTAAATTAAAAGTATTCGCTTACAATTAACTGATTGCAGAAGTAGAAGGAAGAAAGTGATTTGCGAGTAAATACATTTAAAAAATTGTATCGTGTGCGCTATATAATTCGCCAGCCATAGTGTGTGATGCTCTGCTGAATAGTACTATAGTAGAATTGGAGCTTATAGCGGGTATAGAACAATCTCAATTTTTCTGAATGAGGTATTCAGTGAAATGAATAGAAAGAAGATACTGGACGGTTAAGGCTAGCCTGTGTTCGGCTGAAATGCATTTTATGAAGTTGGATTGCTTTTGAGTGTCGTCATATATCATCTCATGTATAGAACAGGAAGTTTCTTTCTCCGTTATTTACACGGTGGTCAGAGACAGTTCGAGAAGTTTGTAAGGGAGTTGCAGGGCAGGATGTCATTGTACCGTTTCCTAGTTTATCAGTAATGAAGTTAGACTCGCAATGGGTTTGCTTCCTTTAGTACCTGTTAACTCGGTAACGGTGCAACGTATAGATTTTTTTTCTTAACATTTATTTCTGAGGACAACCACCTGTGCAATACCCTAACAAGCTCTTCAGGCTGTTTGTTTTTAGCCTGCATATTTGTAAAACTTACGTGATGGTTGCAATAACTAGAGAAAGAGTGCATGGTATTCTGCACATTCACCTCGGGACGGATATAGCTCGTCCACAAGCATTCAGCGTCTTTTGAATAGCAAATCCCACAATTAAGGACTCGTCTGTAAGAACAGAAGCGTTGTGGCTCGTACCCTGCCAAAAACAGACGAACGAGATCGGTCGCACTGAGACCAAGCTGTCAGGCGATGTTGTCGGGGGACATCTGGCGATGGGGCCTGGGGACCGGTGTCGGTGCCACTGTTACCGCTAAGTTTTCTGATACTACCTCCCGTCTCACCGTTAGGGACTGCACCTCTAAATACGCATGGACTTACCATTTCGAGCATTCTGTTGTTATACTCGTCAGAATGGGCTCTGCCTTTTCAGCTGTTGGTCTCTGCCACTGACTCGGTAGGCCTCACCAGCGACGAGCTGACAGAGGGAAGGGAAGCGAGCAGAGAGGATGGCGGACACGGACAACGCGTACGACCAAGAGTTCCGCCGCCTGCGTAGGCTCACCAGCCGCTACGAAGTCCGGCAAATGTCCGTGAGTTACGCCGCAGCCGAAGTCACCACAAACAACTCCCTTCTAGTGCTACTAACACGGCCAACTGTTTTGCAGTCCCACTAACCACGCATTGTGCTGTTCGTGTGTCGAAACTAACTCTCGTGTAATAATTCTTGTGCTTGTTTTATACTAACGAAATGTAGTGGGTGCAAGACATATGAAACTGAAGTTGCTTGTGTCAGCGAGCACGCTAAGGGCCGACTGCTCCAAAGTCAATTAAAAAGAAGCATAACCGAGGGTCTCGTGATCGCGCTTAAAGCTTATCCCGATTAATTTGTGTCTGCGCTGCACCAACGTTAAATGTCGGTTAGCGAAACAATTTCGGTTAACCGGGAATTTGACCGCGATTATTTCCGTTTGTTGCAAAGGAAAGCGAGAATTATACAATGAAAAAATAATGACAATCAATGTCCTAGGTATTTACTTCTACTCCCCTTGGTACTTATATACGTTTTCAGATTGGTATCTTAATCAGGGCATTGTTATTCCCTATGGAGGGAAATAAAAGGACGCCAAATTTCAGAAAACTTGAATTTGATATGCATTTAGAGCTGGTTGGTTACAAATCGAAAATTTTCGGATATTAAAAACGGACGGATGTAGTGTTCGGAAGAAACTGGAAGCGTGGTCAAATGCAGGAACACAGTTTAATTCTACTCCTGGCCACCGCGCAACAATATCCCATATTATTAAATTTTGGTCACTGATGGTCTGGCAGTTACATGAAAAATGCGATTTTCTATTGCAGAAAAGTCCGCATTAAACCGCAGAATCGTTATGTGAATACAATCCACTGGAAATTCATCTACTGCGCTGAAACCGTCCAACACGTTGTGTAATTTTGCTGGAGAAAGAAACTTCACGTATTGTGGAGACATTGCTGGTATGATCCCCCGATACATTCACTGATAATTCCTTGCACTGATGCACTATGTACGTTTGCATTGTCAGAAATAACTACAAGGGCTATTCGGAAAGTATGGGCCGATAGGTCACGAAGTGGAAACGACAATGAGAATCCGATGAAGCTTCGCACAGATGTTTTGGGCTGTGTATGTACTCAGCCTGTCAGTGGCGTCACGTCTCTCTTTGCAGTTTTGAGCACACGGTGAGCACGTAAAAATGCGTAAACCGAAAGTGTCTTCCGCCAAGTATTGATGCCCGGTGCGAGGTTTAGCCCGATATCATGCAACTCCACGTAACGTACCTGTCATGCATTTCCTTCCTCACAACTTTTCTCGGCCGCACATTGCAGGTCAGTGAGGACGCCACTGCAGCATTTTCGATGCGAAATGTTTGGTCAACCACCATACAGTCCGGGCTTGGCTCCCTCTGATGTCCGTCTCTGCTCACATCAACCGCTGGTTATGAGGACAACATTTGGCGCAAACAACGATCTGTAGACCAGCATAGAGAAGTGGTGGAAAGCGCAAGTGGCCGCCTTCGACAACAAGAGTATTGGAGTTGGCACTAAGTTACAATGATGACTATATAGAGAAATAACTGGAAGATGTAACAAACTGTTACAAATAAAACATTTCACGACATGTAGGACCTTACCTTCCGAATAGTCCTCGTATATTACATGCACCAGTTGCATATGCACCAAATGTCGTCAGAACTCTGTTCATGGGCGAGACATGGTTATTCCGATAAGTACGAAATTCCAATCGCTCGTTGGTTGGACCTAATAACAACCACTCTGTTTCTTTCGAAAGATGAAATCTCTCTTCAAATTTTCTGTCTCTGTAATCTTCAACAGGATATCCCGCTTTCCACAAGTATACCAGTACGGTTGCAGTGAAGATTTACATGGTCAAGACATAACATTTCTTCATCCTCTGTGCCATCTAAAACATCAAAACGCGCCGCTGTCTTAATGCGGTGTGTGTTTAATTCCATGTTAACTTTGATCAGTTCAAGATAAATGAGTCTCCAACCTCGGTCAACATAACAACAATGAACGCCCTCGTTTAACTTTAACTGAGGTTGGTGCAGTCGAATTATGATTTGACCAGTGTTAAATGCCGACTTGACTGCGGTTAACTTTTAATCGAGTTTGGTGCAGTCGGCCCTAACGCACACGTTTCACGTTTTATACAATGACATGCAGCAAGTCACTAAAGGTATTAGATGAATCATGGCCCTTCCTGCAGCTGGTACAGACAGATCCGGTTCTTCAGATTTTTCATGAGATTGTGGGAACACATCCGTGTAGACACACAGTGGAAATGCGTCTGGCACAGTTGAAAGCTAGTGGATAATATTTTACGTAAATCAGGTCGCAGGTAAGAAAGTGCAAAGGCGAAGCTCATTAACAACATATATAATGGTCTAGTTACAAATATTCTCTTATTCCCCACTAAAACATTAATTTCAGATATAAGGATCAGGAAATGAATATCAGACTGCTGCTGAGTAATGGGGGAACGGCGACAAGTCGGAAAAAATATTATTAATAATTCGGGAAGTAATTCATTTCACGTCTAAGAACGTCTGGGTCCCCATACAGCTTCGCGATCCAGAGATGTAATCGCGCAGAAACTAACGTGAATGCGGTGGATCCGCGGAACAATGGGCTAAGAGCCACACCATCTACAACCCACTTTCGTCTCGCAAGAAACAGGAAAACACGATATTGTTTTGGTCAGTCGTTGCACAGTGTTCGTTGTGGACTGACCGTTTCACAGATGCGCCAGAGTAGTTGTAGTTACCTTCCATTATTTTTCAGAGACTGTTATGAAGTTGTTACTAAGAGGTGCACTGCTTGCTTTATTAATTTGGAACTATTGATATCAAGTGTCGTCATTGGAACAGATAGTAGCTAGTCGTAAGGCTGCGCCTTGAAATGCTGGTTAGCTCCATTTAGCCGAGGTTTGGGGGCGTGTTTCTGCGGAGTGTAGCGCTTATGGGCTCAACGTACAGACGCATAAGCCGTCGACACACTGACCATGCATTCGAACGTCAACGTTGAGCCTATCGAGTTTCTGAAGTCACAGTGTGGAAAACGCATGTTGGGGAATCTTTCCGAACGTCTAGATCAATATGAAGCATGAAAGATATTCTGAACTTGCATCTAAACGTAGACCGAAGAGATGGAAGGACATCGCTTACGTCACATGTACGCCATCTACTTCCACTACAGAGTCTGGAGACGCCATATTAACTTTTATTTGAAGTCTGTATCTGTTGGGTTTTATATTATAGCGTACGTCCTATGAATATCAGTCGTTTAAAACCACAATCAAATTGATCGCTCGAAAACCCGTCGCTAATTGGTACGATCTGTTGTGATAAAATGACAGGAAACGTCATATTGCTAGTTAAATAATTCTGGAACTGTAACTTGCGTGTTACGAAAACATGCCATTTTAAGGTAAAGGCAAGTTGAAGATCCATTAACGACACATTTTTCTTGAGACGATTTGCTATAATTAAATGTCACCTAATGACATATTGCGATTAAATAAGACAAGTTTGCATCATATGGTAGTTCAGTGTTGTGTAATGAGAAGAGATGCAGAGAAATAAACTGAGATTTTATGTTTTTCAGCCGACCGTTGTGGGGGTTCTAGGCGCTTCAGTCCGGAATCGCGCTACTGCTACGGTCGCAGGTTCGAATCCTGCCTCGGGCATGGAAGTGTGTGATGTCCTTAGGTTAGTCATGTTTCAGTAGTTTCAAGTCTAGGAGACTGATGATCTCAGATGTTAAGTCCCATAGTGCTCAGAGCCATTTGAACCCTTTTTTCTTTTTTTTTTTGTTAAGTTTTGCAGGTTCGTGTCTCATTTCCTCCCACTTTTTTGCCATCGTTCGCCTTTTTCTGGTAGTTTCTGAGACTTTCTTATTAATTTAATACACGTGTATTTCTTATTATTTGATGTTAGATAAATTTAAGTGTGCTTTATCTTAGGAGTGTGTTTCGATGGGCTTTATACGAGGGTTGGAACTTAAATAGTGGCAACTACTTATTCACAACCGATACAAATGAGTTACGTGTTTGCACCTGTTACTGTTCTTCAAAGTAGTCCCCAGCGTTGTGTAAAGCCCGTTGCCAGCGATGTGGAAAGCGTAGTATACCGTCAGCACGGCCTGTTCTGTCGATGATGCGAATAGAGCGGTCTACAGCCTGTCGAATCTCTGGAACAGTTCTGAAGCGAATGTCGCGAAGTGGTTCCTTCATCTTCGGAATCAAATCAAAGTGACGAGGACTTAAGTCCGTGGACTGTGGTGGATGGTACAGTACTTCCCAGTCCCATCGACCGAACAGAGCAGCCACAGCTTGCGCTGTATTCGCCCACACACTGTCGAGCAAAATGATGGGTGGGTTGCGCAGAAAGTGTCGCCGCTTCTTTCGCAAAGCTGGTCGCAGGTGATGCTCCAAAAATGAACAGTAATACCGTGCATTGACGATCTGCCGTGGAGTAACGCAATGCGTGCGGATAACACCATCACAGTCGTACACGAGAATCACCATAACTTTAGACCGCTCCATTAGCACCATCAACAGAACATGCCCTGATAACGGTATATTACGCCTTCCACATCGCTGGCAACGGGTTCTACATAATGCTGGAGACTGCTTTGAAGGACGGTAACAGGTGCAAACATGTAACTCTTTTGTACTGGTTGTGAATAGATAGTTGCCATTATTTGAGTTCCAACCCTCGTATACAAGAGAGCGCAATGAAATTTTCCTAAGCTGATGTCCTTACTGACTGTATCTAGAACATTTTTTGTCTTACAAAATGTTCGTGGATATTGGATTTTGCATTTATTTATACTGCAGAAAGAACATCGTGACTAGCTTATGGACAAGGGAGGAAATGTGCGTTTTAATACAGCTGGCGTAGGCATTTTGCACCCGTCCATTTTATAAACGAATTGTGTGATGATTTGCGAACCAGATACAGCCGACAACTACTATTGGGGCGCGTTGCGATCGCGTATAACATGTTGAGACATGTGTATCGTCTGCAAAGCCGCATAGTTTCTGAGCGTTCAGCAGCACGGCGAACTCGCTACGCTCAACGTTGACGTTCGAATGCACGATCCGTATCCTGACGCCTTAAAGATGTCCTGCCAACGTCCACGTGATTTTCTTATTTCTCCTCTTACAACACGGCGGCTTGATCTTCACTATGGAATTCGTGCCTCTGCATATTTCTCTGTTATGCTTTGATGCATCATTAATCGACGCTTTATATCAGTGTTTTAATAGTGCTGAAGTTTTGTTTCTGGCACTGGCAATTCTGTCCGCTGTAGCAGTGACGTGCTGAAGTTTGTTAATGTCTTGCTAGAGTGCACTAGAATGCAGCAACGAAAGTGGTGCCACGCAGCGAGAGTTTCATGACTGATTGAAGGAAACAGACCGCAAAATATGTCCCATCACCTTTAGTTGCTAACAATTTCCATCCCTACTGACGGCGTTTGCGGGATAAAGTGCGTTGTTAGCAAGTTTCTTTTTCTGTGTATATTGCTCGTGAGTTCTCGAGAGTTTTGTTTTATTGCGATTAAGTGTTGCACACCGCGAGTGTGAAAATATCCCAATATGAATTAACTGCGAAATTTATTAGGCAAAAGTTTGAAACATAAGCTTAGGGTGAAAGTGAAGTAACTTGCAGCGCACAGACCCAATCTAAACATAAATCAAGAACAAAAACAGAGCAAATCGAGGCAGTGGTATGTATATAATTTCAGCGGAGCAGTGTTCCCTAGCACAGTTATCAAACGTCACATTTCTTAACACTTCAGCAGAACTGAACATACTAAAAATGACTCCTTTCAGAGAGATCTGTAATTGGGTGTATCTCTTTAACTGCATATTTTTATATTACGCAAGTATCAACACGAATACCACGAAATACGGCATGTTGTCTTCGCAAACGTTGAAGTCAACACAGGGACTTCTCCGTTTGCATGTTAGTTATTTAAAGCACAGGGCGTGTGACGTCGCGGGACATCGCTGTTCTGTCCCGTGAACTCAATAAACGCGGTGGAATGAGCACACAAAAAACATTAAACATCCCAAGTTCGGAATCGAAAACACGATAGACATTAAACATGCACCGCAGATGACATGTATCGCATTAAAGATCTCTTGGTGCTATTTAGTAGTAGATTACGAAAAGGAAATCAGACGAATCAGTATATTTTTTATAGAGTACTGGTACCGCAGTTCTGATTGGTAAGGGTCGCAGTCTTCCCCATTGTGGAAACCACGAGCTACATCTGCAGATGAATGCATTTTCACTCTACTATTTCAGGAAAAATACGCAAGACTGTTCGCATAGCCAGTAAATCATCTGTCGTGGCGTATTGGTGTGCGACTGTTTTTTATTGTAGTCATTTTGTTGTGCTCAGCCATAACACTAAAACCTCGGAGCTCCTAAAGGATCTCGCGTTTTAGACACGCAGAAATGTTTTGAGGTAGCTGATGGTACAAATCCAGACCTTCGAGGAATCAAATGGATGCTACGTAGATTGCGATTACCACTAATTGAACTTATTTAGTAAGTATACCAATCCGCATAGACAGTCTCGTTTCCTTTGCGTCTATGCTTGCACACACTTTCCGTTTGTACCAAGGTAAATATTCTATCTCGCCACTTTGGGAACTTTCCAGCCGAGCCTGAGTACATCTGCGGACGGACCTTCGGAATAGATTACCAGTCAACTTCTTATGACAAGGATGTAACCTTTTTTTAGAATATTAAAAAAATCGATTATATTCTAGAGGTTATTAATGACTTTGTCTTTCGGAGATAGCATTATAGCCTACTTGCGTCGGTCTTCATGGTGTAGTGCTACGGAGGTCGGAACGATAGCTCAGCGTGTTCAAAGTGCTGACTACCCTCTGGAAGGGAAAAAAAAAAACTGACGGAAGTATTTAGCGATGAAATTTAAGGGCTGTCCTGTGACATCTGCCAGACCAAGTCATGAGTACAACGAAGAACAAAATGAAGGGGGCGGGGGGGGGGCGGGGCGGGGCGGTAAAAGGCGTGTCGTGTCTAGAGGTCGAAAAGTCGTGGGATCGAAACCCGTTCAGACGGCGAACTTTTTAGTCTCTCTTTCAACCTACCATCGCCTCTCGCTGATGTAAAGATTCGCCAGAAACGACAATTGCTTCGGATTCCATGTTAAACTGTAGGTTCCGTTTCTCTCCCTGGATAGCTGGGGTGGGGTAGGGTAGGACAGGGACACGCAAATCCCCGAAGAGGCCTCCACTTGAGACACTTGCACGCGGCCACTGAGCCAGAATAGATTAGTTATTATAGTTTACTGGTTACGCAAGGTGAATCCTATGTCGTAACATCCGCTGTTCAGCGTTCCTGTAATGTGCGTTACTGCTCTTTTTAACTTTTCGAACCTGAGCGATAGATGCGATGTGCGTGTCGGTCCCAATATACTGTCAGCAGTACGAAACAAAAGAAGAACACAGATTTTTTTCGTGAACTTTCACCCCATGATGCCCTCAGAACTCTACTAAAGGCATTAATTGCATATAATACCACCAGCCTCAAAAACTCTGATACAAAATAGTTTACGATTCATCAGCAACGTTGATGGGACCTTCGAGCGATAAGTGCTGCACAGAAAAATGTATAATTTCATCACGTATTAGATATTCCGTCTTGGTTATGGTTTCAGATTTATAGAAAATAACCCAGTAACTATTGACCAAAAGTATATCGCCTCCAGAAAATGTATCTCTGAGACTGTTTAATGTGGCGTATTACGTGATCGTAGTAGTTAGGTAAATCTCGTAAGTCAAGGGACTTGAATATGAATCAGTCTAAGTAATGTAAAACTACAGGCGTTTTAACAGTTGTCAAAGATCGCTTGTATTCTGTCAGTATTTCAGGTATGAGAAAAAGACTGCATGTAAGCCTCACATGGCACGCCGTATTTCCCCTCACTGGGTGGTCCAAGCAGCTTCCAGCTCAGTTGGTTTTGAATATGGTAGCTTCGAACAGCGCGTCTAAGGCAACAACATTGCCAGCTGTTATGACAATAATTGCTTTGTGTTTTCCCAAGCCTTTCCTCTTGTATGACATTTTTGTAATTTTTGGAAAGAAAAATATTTAAGAGGCATGGTGGAAAAGCTGTATTTTCAAATTCGGGTTGATAAAGGCTCTCATTAGTACACTCCACGATGAAAGAGTTACGATTCTCCTTGGAACATGATTGTTAATAATAATAGGACCAAGTAAGGATCGAGTCTATCTGCCCGACTTTCACATCAGCAAACGCAACTATCTGATCCAGCTAAATAAAACATTATATTACCTGGAACTGACTTTCAGTCGCAAGCTGACCTGGAAACTTCGCGCACCAACCATCCAACAAAAAGTCCACAACAAAGTGAAACTGCATGCTGTAACCCTTTCGTCATGATTCACACCTTTAAAATCCTTATCCGACTCTGTCAACTATGCTTGGATTTCACTTTATATCAGTCCATACAAGTCCTTGAACATCAGACTCCCAGCGTAGCATTCGGCATCCGTTTACCCTCCCTTTTACCACTCTTAACCAGCTAATTAAATGTCCAGTCCCGCTAAATTGTTAGAACACTTCGGGAAATGATATTCACCCTGTAATAGTGACCAGCAAAATGCCATCGGGTGCCCCCCTTCTCCACAGTCACGCAATTGTTATCATTACGTAGAAGTAGCAGAGGAGCGTCACCAGTTTACACGATTTACTGTTACAACCACACGCTGTAAAAATCAGGCTCCATCGTGAGACATAGCGTTAATATTGTGTCACACTAAGTGTGGCCTTGTTAATGACCTCAGGTCGGTGACCAAGAGAGTTCAAAACTTTCTTCAGCAAAACTTCAGCTTCAGCTGAAGCCAGTCATTGTTTCAAGGAAGTTTCATATCAGCGTACACTCCGCTGCAGAGTCAAAATTCACTCTGGAAACAATCACACGGGCTGTGGCTAAACCATGCCTCCGCAATACCCTTCCTTCCAGGAGCTCTAGTCCTGCAAGGTATCCAGAACTTCTGTGAAAGTTGGTTCATAGGAGATGAGGTACTGGCGGATATAAAGCTTTGTGGGATGGATCAGTTGCCCACGAAAAGCAAGTGTACTGGTATCGAGGACTCATTGAAGAACTATCGAACTGCAGGGATACGTCTCTCTGCCATCACATACCACGTCGTCTTCACCTCAACACATTCTGTCCCAATATAACTTAAATCAGTCCCCCATTTTCTCATCTGCAGCTATGTATGGAGAGGGAGATGGAGGGGTTCGCAACACACTCTTAACTTACTGATTAAAGATATGACTGGAAGGACAATAAAGGATATCCTTTCTACCCTTTATAGTCCTTCCTGTCATATCTTATCAGTAAGTACCTGCATGTGACACCCACATCCACTCTTTCGTAACCTCCAACAAAACAGACACAAAGCCCCTGCTACGCGTATTTAATTTCCTCTCCGCTTACTCCCTCAGCCATCCATCAACACTTACTCATTCACCAGCAGTGTGCCACCCTCAAACTGTGAAGAGCACTGTACCATATCCATCAACAGAATGTTACATACCTTGAATCTCATGACTGACCTCTTTCAAAATCCTAAAACAGTCCTGCAAGTTTTAAATACTCGTTTTGGCTTAAGAGAGCCGTAATGGCAGAAAATCTGCATGAGAAGGATCTGACAACAGTTGTAAGAGTCGCTTTTGGACGCTTTTATCTTTACTTGTCCATTGCTTATTCGTTTTCTTTCATGGCTTTCTAGATAACTTTTTTAGGAAAGGTACTTTGAGATACTGACACACGTTTACTATGGAATATACTGAATTTCATATTAGCTTTTCTTCCTATGTATACCTCATCCCATACCACCTCTTTCAACTTATTCTTAAGTTATTGTATCCTGTTCTCATTAATTAGATTCCCTGCTTTTTGTGAACAAGCCCCAGATCTCCGAGTTGCTACACTGTTTATTTAATTAATTGTGCAGCATGATCTGATAGTCCGTTAACAATTGGGTACGCACTGATCATTTCAGCCAGAGCATTGATAATAAGATGTTATCAATGAGGGTCCTGCTATTTTGCCGCACCAGTGTAGCAAAATTTACCATTGAAATCAGATTGAAACAGCAAAATAATGATCTCAGTTCATTTTTCGTGCCAGAATGTTTTAAGAAATCTGCACTGAAATCTCCACAAACTACTGTTTCTTCTTGTCTGACATGTAGCTCAACAATACAACTAGATTTCACATAAATAGCCAAAAGTGTCCTAGAGAGGGTCTGTATACTTTTATAATTTATTAATTTATTATGAGAGAAGTATTCTGCAGTAACAACTCACAGGCACATTCTTTTAGGTTCTGATCTACACAAAAATTGCTTGTTTCAATATTTCTGACATCGCGTCCAACTTTTACATATGTTGCAACTCCTTCTTCCGTGTTAACTCTGCAGATGCTAGTCTATAAACCCTTATTTCCTGTGGTTACATGTTTTTCAGAGAGGAAGAGAATTTTCCAAATCTCCTAGACATACAAAAATCTCACTTAACTTGTTTTTCAGCCCCATACTATTGTGATGAAACAAGCTAATTTTATTTTTCACTTTACTGAGCCCTTTCGGAGAAACCAATTAGGGGCGGACAGCCGTTAGTTATTATCAGCAACATTCTTCCTTTTTTCCATTCGACTGACACATGTGACAAGATCACCTCTCACAGCATGTTTCCACAGTACGGCTGTATTAAAATACAATGCTTCGACAGATAAACGGTAGTCTGACAGCATTCGGTTATGTGTAAATTGCTAGTATGAGCTTGGAAACCTGATAAACAGACAGATCCAATTTGTGTGTGCAAACAAAGCTGAAATATTCATACGCTCAGCGGAAAATCGGTGTCGTGGAAGTTTGCCTCTCGGTTAAGCTTAAAAGCGATAAATTAATATTCAGGAACGTGCATGTAGATCAAAGCAGTCACTGACCCCGACATAAAATCCTTTTTGATGCGCAAGTCTAAAAGTAAAATCCATGTAATACACTGTTTGTGTTTTCTCCAGAAAGGCAAGTAAATGTTTTGGAGAGTATTTTTCTTAACTAAAAGGAATAAGGACAGAAAAAAGGTGAAAGTGCACAGAGAAGATGTGCCACTCACCTGATCAAATCACGGTACAATAGTATTTGAAGCCAAAACAGTTGTAAAGTACTAAACATCAAACTAAGTGCATTTAAGAATATTAAAACGTTGAATAACGGTATTTCATGGCAAAATGGGAAGACTGTGTAGATAGACCTTGCCTTGACCACATTTATGTGAAGATGAAAAGTTAGGCCTAACCGTAGGTGATTTATATTGTGAGTGGGTAATTGTAGTATAGTGTCCCGAACGACCAACAAAAATCCAGAAACAACAGTTGCGAGTGTCATTTATTTGGGGAAACAAATCTAATTTTGCGGTTTCGCCTCGATAACCGCAGTACAATGTTTTTAGCTTGAAATTATACATTCCCACTCTTATTTTCACAGCAAAAAATGGGTGATCCAGTATTTAACCCCAGATAGCGCTTTAATATAGTTGATGGCTACCTCACAGCTTCCCCAGAATTGCTAATATTCAGGGTTTCTAAACACAGTTGCAAACACGTGGGACAGATTACTAGGATCAAAACAAGATGAGAAGTTATCGATAAATACACGTCCTTCCGTGTGTTGGTGTGGTATTACCTGCACCTTTCGCAACATACTATGGCGATCTATTTGCTGTGGGGTGGCTGGCACACATCACTTGCAACGCGAAACAGACGTGAACATAATCAAAGATGGGATCTGCGTTCATTCATATTCAAAGAAATTACAATTTATGGAGATACCATAACACCTATATTGAGAAGCAGCCCACCTTGTTGGTGAGCCCAAAACAATGGTACTGGAAAGTATATGTTGCGGTACTATCCGTCGAGATGAAAGGTAATTATTTAAAAATAGCCACTTGTGTTGACTACGGGTTCACTGAAGTACGTGAAAAGTAAGCTGATACATTTTACACATATATATCCTTAAGTGAAAGTAACATTTTTTTCTTATGTATGGAGTGTTAGTTACGGTTTCAACCAACTGCTTGAAATTTTTGTGATTGTGAAATATAGGTTCGTGAAGGAGAACGCAACGAGAAACTTGTGGACCAAAACATTTCGACGAGAAGACTAGAAACCAATAAAACATAGCAAAAACTTGTGAATATAGTTTCTACGATGTTGACACTGATTATTTAGGCTCACATGCCGTTAGTTGTTGAAAATCCATTTTACGGTCTTCGCTGAATATTGTACTCTAGCAAGCGTTAAGTTTTAACCGTGGCTTAAATGTGTAACCCTCAGTATGAAAAATTTCGAAACTAAATTGGTAGTGGTCTTAGGAGAAACAAGTGTTTCACATGGAAAAAAATTAGAGAGAAAAGAAAGTCTTCAACGACATTACGTATACGTATTTGAACGGTTAATTTTCGTACGAAGTTGCTGTATTCCTCTACGTAACAAGCACACTTCATTGCCAACATTCTGAAAGCCCTACGTATTGGTAGTGACATAATTTACTGTGAACTACACCATCAGGCAGTCTGATTTTACTTAAACCAGGAGTAAAATGGTGGGTTATTTGACTGCGCTATAGTTCATGTTTAAATAACGAAATTTCAAGTCAACAAATACGTTTTCAACTATTTGATAGCACATGTTCGTCCACGTAAGTACACAACATATAGGATATAACGAGTATAAGTGAAAATATTTGTGTTAGCCACTGAGGACGTGCGGCGCCCCGTTGTATCTTCTCTAAAACTTAGAGCCGCGCTCCTTGGACTATCAGTGTGAACTTACTTGAATGCCGGATACAGGCTCAGCTTCCCCGCAACTCCGGCGTCTTCTGCTTGCATCAAACTCTTCTCCGAAGATTCTATATTTTGAAGAAGGTGAAAATTCAGCTACTATTCCAAAATCCTATTATATAGTCCAAATAAAGACTCTCAAAATTCAGTTGCCGTTAACGTATTCTCTATTCAAAATTCAATACACCATTTCACTACCATATTAAACAGTAAGCCCACACTTTCTTAGAGCATTCGCACGTGACTGAATTCAACCAAATTAAGTAAAATTTTTTCTCAACGATACAATACTAATATACATGTCCGTCTGCTCGAGACCAAGTCACTATTAATAATACTCTTTTTTTTCTTCCGTTGTCTCTCCATAACACACAACAATCATCAATGTTTTTCGTGCATGAAATTCGTCCACGGAATTCTGGGCCGGAAGTTTTTCTTTTCTCTTTGCTGCAACCGAGCGCGTCACTTGTTGGCCCGGTTTTGCTCTTCTTTCTCGGTTAGCCTACACAAATCACGTTCTGCGGCAGTGAGTATCTGTTTATGCTACAACCCACTACAAAATAACGTGTGTTCGAAGCGGCTGGAACACAAGTGACTCCAGAGTTTCGTAAAATTCTGGGGGCACTACAGACGGTGTGCTGAACGTTATTTAATCAGTATTTGCGTCATTAGCACACTAATAATTAAGCTATAGCCTTTACATGTCGTACATTTTTAGGTTTGTTAGTAGCTCCAAGTACATGTGGCAAGGGCAAGCCATTAATGCTTCTATTACCCTGGGCAGCAGCTCAGCTGTCGAAGTGTGGATATGTGGATGCGAAATCGTTAGTCGATACTGACAGGCGTAGTGTTGCAACCCGACGTGTCATGGACCCAACAAGAAATACCCTACACAAGTATTGAGCCGTACTGCCTCTGTAGATCTCCATAATTGCGTAAGTCTTGCCGGTGCATGATTTAGTGCGCGAACTGACATATCGACTGCGTTCCACAAATGTTCGCTGGGTGGCCAAACCGTTCGGTCGAGTTGTCCGGAATGTTATTCAAACCAGTCGCGAACAATTGTGGCCTGGTAACACAGCTTATTGTCATCCATAAAAATTCCATCGGTACTTGGATGCATGAAGTCCATTAATTGCTGCAGATGGTCTCCGAGTAACCGAACATAACCATTTCCAGTCAATGTTCGGTTCAGTTGCACGAGAGGACAGTCCACTCTGTATAAACACAGCCCCCATTCATTACGGAGCCACCGCCAGCTTGCACAGTGCCTTGCTCCATGGCATCGAGTCGTTTGCGCCACACTCGAACCCTACTGTCACCTCTTACCAAGTGAAATCAGGACTACTCTGACCATGCCACAGTTTTCCAATCGTCTAGGGTCCAACCGATAAGGTCACGTGCCCTAGAGAGGCACTGCAGGCGATGTCGTGCTCTTTACATCGGTCGTCTCCTGTCATAGCCCGTTAACCCGAAATTTCACCGAACTGTCCTAGCGGATATGTTCCTTAAATGAAAGCTGTCGGATGCAGCACACTATTGACAGCGTGGATCTCAGAATATACAATTCCGTAACGATTCCCGAAATGTAATGTCACATGCGTCCAGCTCCAACTATCATCCCCCGTTCAAAGTCTCTTAATTCACGTCGTGCGGTCATAATCACGTCGGAAACCTTTCCACATTAATCACCCGGATACAAACGACAGCTCCGCCAATGCAATGCCCTTTTACACTTTGTGTATGTGATCCTAGCGCCATCTGTCTATGTGCATATACCCATGACGTTTTTCACCTCAGGGTATGTTACCACTTCTTAAATTTAATAAGTGATACAGATAAATGGAATTGTGAATGCTACAGATTTTCCCCATAGTTTTAAGAAAACTGAGATTCACTTTAAACATGCGAATGTCCTTAGACACCAGAAGAGAAGGCGCCAATTGAGGAAGGAGGTAACCCGTCCTCATCAAAGTCCTCAGAAATACCGACCGTTCATCGTCAAATTTGGGACACGAAAAGAAGATGGGGTTTTCATTAGCTTCTCACTCAGAAGCACACTCGCATGTAGAGAAACCGTAAATCTTAATTGTATACAGATGTAGAGAAAACAAGGCATGGTTAAAGGGGAGTCGAATGATGGTGATATCGTAGATAGGTCCAATGCGTCATAGTAAACCACTTGTAGGAATTTGAGGTTGTAACGCCGCATATCATCCCCCTTCCCTCTGTTGGGACACTTTCCAAATCTCTAGCAATCGCTGTTTTTTGTGGCTTGACTTCATGTAAGTAGTCCGTATACGGTAATTTCAAATCAAGAACAGTTTCTGCAGAGGTAGCTTGCTTTGCTAAGACATCAAGTTTCTCATAACAGCAGATGCCAGCATGGGAATACACCCACAGCAGAATGATAGTCTGTCGTCTCCGTTAACTGCGAACATAATCCAGAACCACATCCAAAATATAACGATTGGTTGTTTTATTCCATCTGCAAATTAGTTATAAACAGTCCGTTCTGAAGCTGATTGATCCCAAGAAGTGAACGAATAGATTCAGGACATTGTTCTCCACCTAGGCCTATAAGGAGAAAAAAAATGAGAACATTCATCGAAAAGCTTTTCTCCACGTAACTGTAAACAAATTGTTGTGTCAATTTACGTGCTGCAATTGTTTGAACTATAAAATAAAACCAATATTTAAACAATGGTAATGTCACACCTCAGTTGCATCTTCTTGAGCTCTTTTGTAAAAACTTCGACCCTCGTACTTTACGAAACTGTTCTGGAGATCAAGTTGACACTGCGCTTTCGAAATTCTGCATCATTTACCAACAGAATGAAACCCAGATTTCATTGACATCGACTACAACCGTGTGGTAGGCCACGGAATTTTGTTCTTCGCCTGAAGTGTTTTTCTGCGGATTTTGGAGGAGACAGTTGAGGTATCACAATTCTACACGACCATCAGGCTTCTGTTCATGCAGCGCCAGTCTCATAGAAGAACTTCTCGTTGCGTGTTACTACTTCTGGACAGGCCTCCTGAATCAGGTTTTCGTAAGCCAGTTTCCCGACACTGTTGTGGTTGTTCATGTAAGCACTTCAATATCGATTCTATAATTGAGGTTCCGGCTGCCGGATTTCTGTTCCAGTCTATCTTCGCTCCGACGTAACAGCTCTGCAGTTTTTGAAACGTGGCTGAGGTACCAGGTTCGTATTGGCTTATAAAATGAAAATGTTAGTTAATGTGAACGGAACGATTTTATGTGGAATGAAGGAAAAGGATTAATTGAGCTGGAACTCATTCTTCTCCTTAGCGTTGAACCCTTCTTTAGTTGGAGTCACAAACGATGGCGGTCAAGTTGAGGGTTGTTCTGCGCACCTTCGTCACGCGTTCTCCGACAGCCAATGGGCGTTCAGTAGTGTTCTGAGCGTTCAGCTGTGAATTTTGTAGCCAATGCATGCATTAAACGTGATCGTAGCGAGTTATTTGGTGAATTTTTATTCCATTTGTTGCAAGTTGTCATCGCCGATGGTGGTGGTAAGCGACAAATTCTACACGAGCAAGCGAGGGATATAGTTTACAAGATACACGCTTCCTTCAAGCGCAAATAACTTTCACGCACCTACCGTAGCTTACTGTCGCTTGAAACCGGCAACAATGCAGTCCCCGTACCTGCCTCGACCTACGCGAACCGCCATCGTTCGTGAAGAAGACTATTGCATGGGGTCCGCTGTACAGAAGATTTGGCAGGTCTTTTTTTTTTTAATTTATCCTTCGGCAGGATGCCCTTCCTGTCGCCACTGTCATCATTTACCTGAGGAAGAGAAGTCGCTTGCGTCACGTGTTCGTATTGTGTAAATTTCATTGTGTGTGTCGTCAGATTTTAACTGTTTTTGTATCGTATTTTCTGGGGAAAAATTAGGGACCAGCCCAGCGTTTGCCTAAACGAGCGAGCGAAACTGCCTAAAAACCATGGTCGGGCTGGCCAGTGCTCCAGTCACGGCCATTGCGCCGCAAAGATTCGATATAGCTCTGGCTCCTATTGCTGTTGCGCAATAGGAGCAAGTCTGAGCTGGAAGTTATTCATTTCCTTTATTGAACTGATTTAACTGACTGTATTATATGTTTATTAGACGGAAAGACACACATAAGTAATGATACATTTGATGCACTGGATCACCAGTTTATTAGAAACCAAGACTGCTTCATGTGAAGTAATTTCACGACCAGTTTCTACAATAACTAACTGTCATTCTCAGATTCTCAAATCTCCCAGAAATATATCAGTCTCGTCGAGATACTGAGAACATGCTCCGTTTATAATAACACAGCTCCACGCTGGTTTGTCAAATGTATGAAACTTCTTAAATAAAATATCCATAGTCGCCGACGCATAATATTTACTGATGCACCTGTTTTTGCTCCTGTTTTGCTTATTGGTGCTTTGGGTATTTTATTTGTCAAGTTTCATATATCTGATAAACCAGTGTGGAGCTGTACTACTACGACTGGAGCACATTCTCAGTATGTCGACGAGACTGATGTGTAGTTATATTTCTAGAAGATCTGAGAATCTGAGGATGACAGCTAGTTACTGTCGAAACCCGTGATGAAGTAAACAATTTCACTGTAGTGATCTTTGCTTCTAATATTACAACATTAGATCGGCCCAACAACATGTGCAAACTGCGACATAAAAGTTTTCTGGTTATGGTACCGCGTCTAATGTATAAAACTACCAACGTTTCGGCCACTGTTGCAGTGGCCTTCTTCTGGGTCTACTGACCCAGACCCAGAAGAAGGACGCTGCAACCGTGGCCGAAACGTTGGTTTTTGAAGGCCGCTGCAACCGTGGCCGAAACGTTGGTTTTCTGTAGCAGTAGTAGTTTTATACATTACGACGTGGTACCATACCGAGAAAACTTTTATGTCGACGGACTCTGGCCGCGGAAGCCTACGCAATTATACACTCCTGGAAATTGAAATAAGAACACCGTGAATTCATTGTCCCAGGAAGGGGAAACTTTATTGACACATTCCTGGGGTCAGATACATCACATGATCACACTGACAGAACCACAGGCACATAGACACAGGCAACAGAGCATGCACAATGTCGGCACTAGTACAGTGTATATCCACCTTTCGCAGCAATGCAGGCAGCTATTCTCCCATGGAGACGATCGTAGAGATGCCGGATGTAGTCCTGTGGAACGGCTTGCCATGCCATTTCCACCTGGCGCCTCAGTTGGACCAGCGTTCGTGCTGGACGTGCAGACCGCGTGAGACGACGCTTCATCCAGTCCCAAACATGCTCAATGGGGGACAGATCCGGAGATCTTGCTGGCCAGGGTAGTTGACTTACACTTTCTAGAGCACGTTGGGTGGCACGGGATACATGCGGACGTGCATTGTCCTGTTGGAACAGCAAGTTCCCTTGCCGGTCTAGGAATGGTAGAACGATGGGTTCGATGACGGTTTGGATGTACCGTGCACTATTCAGTGTCCCCTCGACGATCACCAGTGGTGTACGGCCAGTGTAGGAGATCGCTCCCCACACCATGATGCCGGGTGTTGGCCCTGTGTGCCTCGGTCGTATGCAGTCCTGATTGTGGCGCTCACCTGCACGGCGCCAAACACGCATACGACCATCATTGGCACCAAGGCAGAAGCGACTCTCATCGCTGAAGACGACACGTCTCCATTCGTCCCTCCATTCACGCCTGTCGCGACACCACTGGAGGCGGGCTGCACGATTTTGGGGCGTGAGCGGAAGACGGCCTAACGGTGTGCGGGACCGTAGCCCAGCTTCATGCAGACGGTTGCGAATGGTCCTCGCCGATACCCCGGGAGCAACAGTGTCCCTAACTTGCTGGGAAGTGGCGGTGCGGTCCCCTACGGCACTGCGTAGGATCCTACGGTCTTGGCGTGCATCCGTGCGTCGCTGCGGTCTGGTCCCAGGGCCGCCGACCACTGGCGACAACATCGATGTACTGTGGAGACCTCATGCCCCACGTGTTGAGCAATTCGGCGGTACGTCCACCCGGCCTCCCGCATGCCCACTGTACTCCCTCGCTCAAAGTCCGTCAACTGCACATACGGTTCACGTCCACGCTGTCGCGGCTTGCTACCAGTGTTAAAGACTGCGATGGAGCTCCGTATGCCACGGCAAACTGGCTGACACTGACGGCGGCGGTGCACAAATGCTGCGCAGCTAGCGCCATTCGACGGCCAACACCGCGGTTCCTGGTGTGTCCGCTGTGCCGTGCGTGTGATCATTGCTTGTACAGCCCTCTCGCAGTGTCCGGAGCAAGTATGGTGGGTCTGACACACCGGTGTCAATGTGTTCTTTTTTCCATTTCCAGGAGTGTATATCTAACGTTTTGAGGCCGGAACTCTTCTGAAATTCTAAATATTTTACGGAGCCCTGAAATAAGCAAAACCTGTTTTTACGTTCACTCTGTACTTCTAATTTTTTAATGAAAATCGTTCAAAAATGTATACATATTGACTTCTACAACAATATACGATACAGCACACAATAATACATTACACAAAATAATACTGTATTGATTCACTGTAATTGAGAATATTGTTTCCATTTAATGGGAAATAAGAGTCTTTTTTATTATTTTTGACCAGCTGTTCAATGGCAGGCTTGATAGAAGAGAGCTGAAGACTCATGTCAGGTTCAGCATCCCGTCTACGGCGGTATTTTAACTGCCTGAAGTAGTGCTGGAGGGAAATGACACCATGAAACCTGTAGGGCTGTCCATAAATCCGTAAGAGTACGATGGTGAGGAGATCTCGTCTGAAGGGCACGTTGCAAGGCATCCCAGATATGCTCAATAACGTTTATTCTGTGATGTTTGGCTGCCACCGGAAGTGTTTAAACTAAGAGTGTTCCTTGAGCCATTCTGTAGCGATTCTGGGCGTGTGGTGTGTCGCATTGTCGCTTTTGAATTGCCCAAGTCCTTCGGAATGCACAATAGACATGAATGGATGCAGGTGATCAGACAGGATGTTTATGTATGTGTCACCTGTCAAGAATCGTATCTAGACTTACGAGGGGCTCCATGTCACTCCAACTGCACATGCCCCACACCATTACAGAGCCTCCACCAGCTTGAACTGTCCACTGATGACATGCACGGTGGATGGATTCATGAAGTTGGTCTCCATACTCGTACACATCCATCCCCTAGATACAATTTGAAACGAGACTAGTCTCACTAGGTAACATGTTTCCAGTCATCATCAGTCCAATGTTGGTGTTGGAGGACCCTGCTTAAAGCTTTGTGTCATGTAGTCATCAAGGGTACACGAGTGGGACTTCGGTTCCGAAAGCCCATATCGATGATGTTTCGTTGTATGGTTCGCACGCTGACACTTGTTGATGGCCCAGCATTGAAATCTGCAGCAATTTACAGAAGGGTTGCACCTCTGTTACGTTGAACGATTCTCTTCAGTCGTCGTCGGTCCCGTTCTTGCAAGATCTTTTCCTGACCACAGCGGTGTCAGAGATTTAATGTTTTATCGGATTCCTGATATTCACGGTACACTCATGAAGTGGTCCCCATTTCATCACTATTTCGAAGATGCTGTGTCCTATCGCCCGTGCTCCGATTATAACACCACATTCAAACTCACTTAAATCTTGATAACCCGCTACTGTAAAATCAGTAACCAATCTAACAAGTGCCCCAGACACTTGTTGTCTCATATAGGCATTGCCGACCACAGTGCCGTATTCTACCTATTTATATATCTCTCTGTTTGAATACGCATGCCTATACCAGTTTCTTTGGTGCTTCAGTGTAGTAAGCCATATAGCACAGTCAACACGACGACTAGGTCACCTCAAAAATCTGTGTATGAGGGTGCAAATGAAAGCAGGGTAAGCCGATCAAGTGTGAGACGAATTCTGAAGGCTGCAAAGTGTAAAGTTTAATTCCAAGACAGCTGCAAACTATGAATGAGGATGATCCAGATTGAAGGATGGAGTATTCTGAATGGTCTGAAGGCATGCTTCGTGAGGATGAATGTTCCGCAGGCATGGTCGTCTGGTCTGATGAAGCACAATTATAACTTTATTGTAACAACTGTGTGTACTGGGCTCCTGAAAATCCTAATGTTCATGTGGACAAACATGTTAATTTACTGGGTGTCAGTGTGTGATGTGGTCTGTCATCATAGTCTGATTGGCCCCTTCTTCCGTGAAAGTAACGTACCTGGTGAGATGCATCTCGATATACTGCAAAAATCAATTTTACCTGCCATCTGACAGGTGTTTGGAAATGAAATATTTTACCTACAACAAGATGGCGCTCTCCCTCACTGCCACATAGATGTCAGAGCCTACTTGGATGAAAATTTACGTGGTCAATGGAAAGGTCAAAGAGGAGCTGTTGAGTAGCCACCATGGTCTCCACACCTTATGTCTCTTGTCTTCTACCTATGGGGAACTTTGAAAAATGAAGCATATCAACAGAAACCAGCTACACTGAATGAAACCATTGAGGCATCCTATGTGACTGTCATACCGGCAACACAGGCAGCTGTAATTCCGTTAACAGGAACACTTCAGCAGCATCAATGTTGTTTGGCTTCTAATGGGGGTCACTTTGAATCCATAAAAGTAACATTCCCCCCAGGGCAAGAATTGTAATGGTATGTCATTTTGTTCCATTAATATTGATTATCAAAGAATGTCCACATTTTTCTGAATGCTTCTGTATTGCTTTAATGATCACTGGTTACGTCATCCATTGTTACACACAGAAAATTTGTGGATAACAACCAAAAACTTGTTGGTGTGTACAGAATGATATCAGGAAATTATTTTTAATTTACTCCTATCATATTGCACCATTAAGTTTTACATCGGTTTTAGCTTTTAGTACTGAAGTTTGTAAAATCAGTTCATCAACAATGTTTTTTGTTATAAAGTTACTTGCATCATGAAGATTATTAGTTGGAAAATGTTCCTAATGCTTACATGTATTCTTTACATAAATCCTAACGAAAAGCTAGTTTCACTTCTTGCGAAATATATCTTGGAATTACAAAATGAGAATTTTTTATGTTTTATGTTCAAGTATCATTTAGTAACAGTTGAACAAGAGCAGAGGTCAGTATAATAAATTGAGTTTTAAAATGATTGGATAAGTGAAAAGAAATAAGAATATTACAAAGTTTATACAAGTCTGTAAATGTCGCAGCCTGACATCTAAGCTCAACACTTCATGTTATACTTACCCTAATGATCATATTGTACTATGACAATAATATCAGTTAGTTGCAATTGGAATTGACCAATGCATGAAAATACCTGTATGCAACAAACAAAAGGAAGTGATTTCAGCATCTTCTGAGGAGCAGACATGAAAAGATTTCTCAGAGCACAAAGAAACTCTCTGGGACGTTTTCGTTACATTTTCTTTCCAGTTTAAGCCTTGGTCTGCATACACCCCCAATAGTTTTGTGCATCATACTTTTTCTAACTCATTACCACACTCTACCAGCTAGAGATCTTAATTTTGATAGTTTCTTTTCCAAAGTCAATGTAATGTGTTTTCTTCACATTAAGGACAGCCTGAACCAAAAATGTGTGGACTTCAGGACTTGACCAGTCATTGTAAATGGAGATTCCTTCAAATCACTCACTATTACAATAGTGTCATCTGTGAACAAAATTACCTTAGCTGGACTGCCTGGGGTCTATGTATCATTACCTTACAGTACATCTATTCTGACTTCCTTTGCATCAGATACTAATTTGATCAGGTGTGTAACTGCTGCTTGTATACTTCTACCCGTTTGAAAGCCAGGCTGATTACTATTCAGTATATTGTAGTCATTTAAGTACTTGGTGATTTGTAGCTTCATTAATCTCTCAAATACTTCAGAGAATGCTGACAGGAGTTTGATAGTTTTTACCTTTATGCCTGCTACCACTTTTGAATACACTGTAACATTCTTATGTCAACTTAGGAAATGATAGACCAAATAGGCATAGAAGAAAATGACAAAATATTATTCAGTATGTTTGACAGACAATAACAGCTCTCAGATAAGTGCAGCACCTAACTGCAATGCTGAAGCACTGGAGTTTGTTACATAGCCTTGTGAATAAATAAATATTAGAAAGAAACAAAATGAAACTATAAAAACCTCAGGATGGAATAATGACAATATTATGAAGAGGATAAATTGCTACTCACTATATGCAGGAGATACTGAGTTTCAGACAGGCACAGCAAAAAGATTGCTGCATTTGAGCTTTTGGTCAAAAGGCATTCTTCTAAAGTAGCAAATACACACACATGCACAAATCACTCACAAATGAGGACTGTCTGGCTGCTGAGGCCATACTCAGCACATATGTGCCATTTGCAAAATTCACTGCAGGACAGGCTCCTTGCTTTTCTTTTTTTACTCATAATTTTGTTACATCATACAATGCTGAATCACTATTTCTGTTCACCAACTTCAGTTAAAGTACTGTCATAGCTTGCCTCATTCAATTTGCACTACAGTGAAGAAATTTAGAGTTCAGAAGAAACATCTCATCAGTGACCATTTTGCTCCCTCTCTTGTGTGGAAAAAGTTGTAACAATATCGTGTTTTTTCCATTTTTGAATGATACCCATCTCTTATTAAGTTCAATATTCAAGATGTGCCATCCCATAGTTTAACAGATATTTCTCTGCATGGTGCACTGAATATTAGTTTTAATACTGCATTCTCGACAGTATTATTTAAGTGTGTTAAGTAAGTAATTGTAACAATTTGTCCATAGACTGCATGCCACGATTTTAGAATTAATTGGTCATTAGGCTGTAATAGTCAATAACAGTTTGACAAAAAATAGTCTTTGATTAGTAAATTATTTTGAGATTAAATAGTTTCATGTATTGTATTGACAGGAAGTGTATTTAGTGTATAGCACCACAATTTAGAATTTTGTGACTAAATTTTGTTATCATAACATTGATTGCATAGAAAAGCTTTCTGACTTATACATTCATTACTTTTATTTCTTATGTAGCGAGCAGTCATTTCATTCTTTGTCCTTTCCTTTCAGTCTGAATATGGATTAACAGAAGACCAAGTAGCAGGTGAGCAATCAGAGCCCCAACCTTTTCTTCATAGTATATTCCCTTTGATCTATAATGGAAGCTACTTCTCCTAACCTGACAATCATTTCTCACACTTAAATTACTTGCTTATCAAGTTCAACATTTATAATGCTAAAACAAATAAAATGGTCACAATGGCCTACCACATTCATCGAAGTTTTTGTGTTCTTTTCCTAAAATATATTTCCCTTTTTCTTTCATGTTGTTCTTTTCCTTTATTATAATTTGCTACCAGTTACTGTTGCAAGTGACACTTTGATATTTATTCTAAAGAAACATATATTTTTTCTCAATCAGTCACATAAAAAATAGACTTTATAAACAAAGCTGAGTTACTTATTTGGTATGTGAGAAGCTTTAATGTCCTGGTGGCCGTCATTTAACCTTTCATGTTGCAGAAGAAATGTAACTATTATGAATTTCCTTGCAATCTTTCAAAAGATTATATTTACATTGAACCATTTGGGACCAGGCATAAGTTTACACACATGAAATTGTCAAAATGACAGGCATGGGTAGCTCATCTAAATTAGAAATGACAACTATTACATCACACGTGTAACTTTAATCGACCCACAACAACCTTAATGTTTCAATAACACAAATACTCAAAATACTTTAAAAACATAATGTAAATAACAAGACACCTGCAGGAAGTTGGAGAGCTTTGAACTGGGGAAATCAGCTCAAACTCACCAGCCAAGTATGAGAGGCACCCAAAAACAAAACAAAAATATCTCTCATGAAGTAGGACCTTGAAAATACCCACAATAAGATCTCCAAAACACATTGCAAAATTAGTGTCACTGTCTTCAGTTCATCCATGTAGCTAAACTGAACACTATAATATGCACAAACACCATAACAATGATTCGCAAAAGCATCATCAACAGGCACACAAAAAAGGATGAAAACTTTGAAAGCTTTTGGAAGAAACCGTTTGACAAGATAGAATACCCTCCCTCCTCCCTACCCACTCTTTCACTCTCTCTCTCTCTCTCTCTCTCTCTCTCTCTCTCTCTCTCTCAAATGCACACGCACACGCACACACACACACACACACACACGCACACACACACACACACACACACAGACACACAGACACACACACACACACACACACACACACAGACACACCTGTGCTACTGTCATTGTGTGTCCAACCTGCACTACGTAGGTGCACGGGTGTGTGTGTGTGTGTGTGTGTGTGTGTGTGTGTGTATATATATATATATATATATATATATATATATATATATATATATATATATATATATATATATATTTTTAGCTTGTCAAAGTATTTCTTCGAAAAACTAGCAAAGTTTCCGTTTTTTTTGCATGTCTATCAGCAACAGAAAACTTACGCTATTCAGTGCATGATCTCCATTACTCCTAAATTACATACACTATGCCAGAACTACTGTATTGATAATAATGGTAATAGTAAGATTCCATTGCACTGTTTACAGTACAGTTTGTTCACACTGCACAGGATCACTAATCTGCTAATGTAGTTGAAGTGATTGATGTAGTAGATTGTTGCTCCGTTATGACTGGGATCAGCACCGCCATCAGTGTCCTGCAAATTACGACCATTCAGACATGCACAATGAACTGCAGCAGTAAGACTTCCCTGAATACTACACATTAATTGTCACAAGTAAAATAGCAGATACCTGAACACGTATTGGTTTCCAGACATACAATTATAGGAATTGTTCTTGTTGTTATGACCAATACCTACTTCCTGTAGGAATATGTGACACTGTCTAAAATATCCTTTACAGGGTGAACCAGAAACTCACTGACAAAGTTTCAGGAGTGGTTGTTGATGTGGTCTTCAATCCTGAGACTGGTACGATGCAGCTCTCCATGCTATTCTAAGCTGTGCAAGCTTCATCTTGCAGTACCTACTGCAACCTACATCCTTCTGAATCTGCTTAGTGTATTCATCTCTCGGTCTCCCTCTATGATATTTACCCTCCATGCTGCCCTAGAATACTAAATTAGTGATCCCTTGATGCCTCAGAGCATGTCCTGCCAACCGATCCCTTCTTCTAGTCAAGTTGTGCCACAAACTCTTCTTCTCCCACATTCTATTCGATACAACCTCATTAGTTATGTGATCTACCCATCTAATCTTCAGCATTCTTCTGTAGCACCACATTTCGAAAGCTTCTATTCTCTTCCTGTCCAAACTATTTATCATCCACATTTCACTTCCATACATGGCTACACTCCATACAAATACTTTCAGAAACGACTTCCTGGCACTTAAATCTATACTCAATGTTAACAAATTTCTCTTCTTCAGAAACGCTTTCCTTGCCATTGCCAGTTTACATTTTATATCCTCTCTACTTCGACCATCATCAGTTATTTTGCTCCTCAAATAGCAAAATTCCTTTACTACTTTAAGTTTCTCATTTCGTAATCTAATTCCCTTAGCATCACCCAACTTAATTCAACTACATTCCATTATCCTCATTTTGCTTTTGTTGGTGTTCATCTTATCCTCCTTTCAAGACACTGTCCATTCCATTCAACTGCTCTTCCAAGCCCTTTGCTGTCTCTGACAGAATTACAATGACATCGGCGAACCTGAAAGTTTTTATTTCTTCTCCATGGATTTTAATAACTTCTTCAAATTTTTCTTTTGTTTCCTTTACTACTTGCTGAATATACAGATTGAATAACATCGGGAAGAGGCTACAACCCTGTCTCACTCCCTTCCCAACCACTGCTTCCCTTTCATGTCCCTCGACTCTTATAGCTGCCATCTGGTTTCTGTACAAATTGTAAATAGCCTTTCGCCCCCTGTATTTTACCCCTGCCACCTTCAGAATTTGAAAGAGAGTATTCCAGTCAACATTATCAAAAGTTTTCTCCAAGTCTACAAATACTAGAAACGTAGGTTTGCCTTTTCTTAATCTATCTTCTAAGATAAGTCATAGAGTCAGTATGCCTCATGTGTTCCAATATTTCTAAGGAATCCAAACTGATCTTCCCCGAGGTTCTCTTCTACCAGTTTTTCCATTTGTCTGTAAAGAATTCACGTTAGTATCTTGCAGCTGTGACTTACTAAACTGATAGTTTGGTAATTTTCACATCTGTCAACACCTGCTCTCTTTGGGATTGGAATTAATATATTCTTCTTCAAGTCTGAGGGGAATTTCACCTGTCTCATACATCTTGCTCACCAGATGGTAAAGTTTTGTCAGGAATGGCTCTCCCAAGGTTGTCAGTGGGCATGGACCAAAAAAAGAAAAAAAAGTCAAACTTGGGCTCTAAATGCAGACCTAAAGTGCCATGAGAACTTGTTAATCTCTGATACTATGAAACATATATTTCTGCTACAAGCTGTTTGCTTTCCATCATTGGGAGGAGACAGTATGGACCAAAACAAGAAACACATTCCCAGTAACACATGGTCTCTAAAATGTTAAAGTGATTGGTCATTGCATCATACTTCTGCAGAAATGATGTACTAAGCATTTTGCACATTTTCTTGTTCCGGATGTGGCTGTTATATACATACATTATTTCAAAAGTCAAAGCTAATGTTCAGTGATCCAAATATTTTTGTGACATTTCATTCATTGCCATTTCACTATCAGTTTTATGCTGCAAACTCCAAACTTAAGCACAAAATAACTGGAAGTTATCTTTTAGAAGTGCTGGGTGGGAAAGGAAATATGAGTGGGATGGAGAGCAGCCTAGGTATCTGTAAATAATGACTACACATATTGAAGATTTGTGGTGGGGACTGAAAAAGTACCATTTTGAAAGAAAACTCATGTCCACTAGACGTTAACCATGCCTGTGCTACAGAAACAAACATCTAAAACAATATATTTCACTCTCCAACTTCTGATGGCTGAAAAATCAACATGAATTAATTCATCCTTACTTTGATAATTAATCACTTTGTAACCAACAAAATATTGTGCTTATAGAAACCAGGGCAATTTTTTTTTCTTTTTGGTAGATCAATATATGGGCCATCAGTGAAATAAGATGCAATGAATGTATAATGTGACTCAAGAACTAGGTGTGATCCATACTATCACCTCTGAAAGTTCATTGCTGGAGTTCTGGTTAACATGCAAAATTGATAACAGTGTCTTCACTTAATTTAATCTGCATGGCTAAATAGAATTCTATGATAACCACCAACCACAAAACAGCAATTAACATAAAAACAGGACTCAGATTATACCTTTCACTTGACACTATTTACTTTAGTTTATCATGCAATGTACCATCACTTGCTAATATGATAAAAGTATGAAGCATTTCATAGAAAATAAAATCAAAACAGGAGGGAGTATAAAAATGTCATATGGTAGCGCTGTTTTCTCTTTTTCTGCTTTCTTTTTATATTTCTTTTTTTAAATTCTATGCTTAGGGTTTCATATTATATGGAAGTATATTAAGAAGAGATATAGATCCTTAGATGTTTATGATATCAACAAATCAACAAAGAATGGTCCTCTTTTTAAGCCAGTAACTGTTTGCCAGGCTGTCCTCTCAGTACGTGATTCATGTTAGTAAATACATTTATACCATTCATGTTCATTAGTCCACTTATTCTTTTATTTTTAATACTTCATCATATTACAATTAGTGAACCTGCAGTTGTCATTTTACAAAAGATTAGTGAAAGGCGATTGAAGTAGCCTGTTCCACACAGGTTCAACATCACAACCGTTTTGAATGATCATGAAATAGTTGCACTTGCAGTGCCTTATTACTAAAAATGCAATCGTGGTTGTAATTTTCATTTCAGTAAAGTACCATTGTTGCATCTTCCATTAGCTTTATCAGTATTTTTTTGCAAAGTTTTATGGCTGATGAATTACATCTTATAATTACTTGCCTCAGAAATGTATCATGTTCTTACCTTTTCAATATTTATTTATGTATGACAATAATATTTCTGTTCAGTTATTCCTGTTATACATGATCACTAATGTTCTTAGTACAACTTGGAAAATGATAGTAATCTGACACATGCATAGAAACTTTATTACTAAAAGTAGAGACGGGCAATAAGTAAACCAGCTTTAAGAAGTTAGCAAGAATGGTGTATTAGTTATTAGTGGAAACAGAAAAATATCATTTGATGTGTTTTTGTCTGTGTAATATGATTAGTTCACTGTAGTAAAGGAAAAAGGAAATACATGTGTAGTTTAACTTGCATGAGTCAAAAGGAAATACATATGTAGATTCACTTGCATGATTCAATTACGGGGAAGTATTTTTGTAATATCATCTTTAATTTAGTTCCTGTTATTGGCACACACAAAGTACGAATTATATATTTGTGAATAATATTTCATGTAGGATGTGTCAAATAATACAGACAGTGTCATGTAGGACTGCAAATTGATCTATTTTCAGAATATATTCCCTTAATTTGGGTACTATGGGCATCAAAGTTTGAGAATGGTGATGTTAACATTGCTTTGGATAATATTTGGTGTCATAGTTAAATATGCAGTCCTGTAACGGAGGCATAGGCAGCATCTAACTGGTCTCCTGTGCCAATGCCTTATTAATTTCATAGTTAATGGTTTTCATACTAATTAAGTAGTTTGTGTTTTGTTACAGGATGGTAGCATTGTTGACAGCAGTACAACAGAGCAGTGCACAAAATATGGAAATTGGCTGACAAGCAAATTAATTGCCAACCAGGCTGCAACTATAGTACCATTTCAATAATTTAAGAGGTTTTCCATCTGTCTTACTGGGTGCCGTGCCATTTGCACAGTGCACATTCCTATCTATTGATGGAAACTGTACTAATTTCAAACCTAAGAGCCTTACTTTTGGAATGAGCAACTCTCAGCCAGTCACCTCTATTGGTCAGCACTTAGCTCAGCTATTTAATATGTGCTACTGTCCTTTATACATGACCCTGCTATTAGTGTCATTGGTTGGCATATTTAATCTGGTCAATCATTGAGAGGTAGACAGTGATTGGTTATTTATAAAATTATCCAGAATAACATGTGAAGACAGTTATTTAAGGAAACAATTTTTAATGTGTTGGGTTTCACAGGTGTGTTTCTACAGATAGCTCTAATAACTAGCTGGACTAGACACATCTTTGGTTCAATTTAATATCTTTGATCATCCCTTAGCACAAAAAATGCAATTCCAGTCTGCTGCACATAAATCTTTTAGCTCTTCCGAGTCGTCCTTCATAACGTAAGTTGATATAAACTGTCTTAGTATTAAGAGCAATTTCGATTACATGTTGTGCAATGATGATGTCTATTGTCACATTGTCACTACAGTTCAGCATTGCACATTTCTAAAGAGGAAGAAATCTGTCACTTTTATTTTGTTTGCTAGTGAGTTGCCTTCCTATAATTGTCAATGACCATGAACTGTGACTGAACAAAGTGACACTGAGATTCAGACACTGGACTAACATTGGGCAGGACAGTGGTTAACATCCCCACCACTCATTTAGGTTTTCTATGGTTTCCTTAAATCACTGACGGCAACTTTTGGGTTGTCCACAGGAAAAGATATGGTCAATTTCTTACATCATCATTCCAGAATTTCATGTTGTGCTCATCTCCAATGACTTCACCATCAAAGGGACGTTAAAGACTTCCCTTCCTTCCTTCTTTAAACTGTGAAATGCATCTTATCAGTGCTAGTCTGTTTCAGAAATCTTTGTAATACAACTTTTAGAGTACAGGGGCCTTGTGTTCACAACTGTTTTCCATAGGCAGCTGCATGGAACACAACAGATACTCTGGTGTGATATAAAACATTACAACTGAGGTTTTTTTTAGGTACTGTGCCAGTAAGATGACAATTCCAGCTTGCTTGGATCTGAACATTTGGCACTCCAGAACTTAACACCATTTGACTGGTGGAGGTCAGTGTGCTTTATGCCCATGGTAGTCTCAGGACCTTACACTTCCTGGTTGTTTTCTGGGCAGTCTCATGAAAACTTTGGCATATGCTACTTGATTGACATAAGAAGAAGACCTTATCATATGAATCTATGCAGAAACTGTAAACCTGTGTGCACAGCCACATATATTTGGTCTTGTGTGTGTATGTTTGCAGTGATTTTGTACAAAATTGGTAATTTTCATGTAATAAATTACTGTATACTGTGCTTCATTTTTGGTGCATTTAACACATTGTTAACTACATGCCCATCACTTTGTCCAATTCATTTTCTAACTTTGATATCCCATGGAGCAGTAGACAAGAATATTTGGACAAGGGTTCCCTTTTGAAAGGTAACCAGTTTGACATACTATACAATACTAAGGGTTCACAGTGTTATTTTTATACATTTTGTATGTAAAAATAAAGGAAGTTTGGCTCTTTGCTTCTGTCTGTAACTCATATCACATACAACTGATCACATTCTTACTTCTCTGTGTTAAGTTTCATTGTTGCTTCAGTGACAAGAAACATATTTTTTTTCAATTATAATATATTGTCCTTAATACCCAGACTGTAAAGTCTTATGTTATAAATGAAATTCCCTATCAATGTTTCAGAGTTTAAAGAGGCATTCATGCTGTTTGACAAGGATGAAGATGGCACCATAACTATGGCAGAACTGGGGGTTGTCATGAGATCACTAGGGCAAAGACCAACAGGTGAGTTTCTGTTATTAGTGTAAAATTGTATTAGTGGTTCCTTGATCCACTAGATCATTTATGTGAATACTGGACTAGACACTTACTCTGGTGCCATCAGCAGTCTTTACATATGACCAGAATTTCTTTGGGTTTTGTGAAATATCATTTGACAACATTCTGCTATGATAGTCATTGAAGGCATCACACATTGCCCTTTTGACATATTTGGCTGCCAAGAAAGCAATGTGTGATGCCCTCAATGACTACCATTGCAGAATATTGTCAAATGATATTTCACAAAACCAAAAGACATCCTGTTCTTACATAAAGGCTGTTGAGGGCACCGAAGTTAGTGTGCGAATGGGACAGGAATGACATTGTGGGGAGCAAAACAAAAGCTGAAATGTTTAACTTCATTTTCAAATGTTCATTTACAAACCAAAGCCCAAGAGAATTTCTTGAATTTAATCCTAGTACCTCTGAAAACAAAGTAGTGAAACGTGTATTAGTGTCAGTGGTATTGAGAAACAGCTGAAATTGTGAAAACTGAACAAAACTCCAGGGCCCAATGGAGTCCCTATCAGATTCTATACTGAATTTGCAGCTGAATTAGACTCTGTTCTAACTATAAGCTATCATAGATCTCTGGAACAAAAAACCATGCCCAGTTCTTGGAAAAAAGTGCAGGTGACACTCATCTACAAGATGCGTAGTAGATGTGATCCACAAAATTACCATCCAGTATCCTTGACATCAATTTGTTGCAGAATGTTAGAACAGATTCTGAGCTCAACCATAATGAGATATCTTGAACAGAATGACCTCTTCAATGTCAACCAGTGTGGATTCTGAAAACATCGATCATATGAAACCCAACTCACACATGACATACTAAAAGCTTTGGATCAAGACAGTCAGGTAGACACAGTATTTCTTGATTTCTGAAAATTGTTTGACTCAGTGTCATATCCATAGTTGTTGTCAAAAGTATGAGCTTATGGGGTATCAAGTGAAATCTGTGGCTGGATTGAAGACTTTTTGGTAGGGAGGATATGGCATGTTAGCTTGGATGGAGAGTCATCATCAACTTCAGGTGTGCCCCAGGGAAATGTGTTGGGACCCTTGCTGTTTATGTTGTATATTAATGACGTTGCAAATCATAGTAACTTTCTGCAGTAATAGTAACTTTTTGCAGATGATGCAGTAATCTATAATGAAGTACTATCTGAAAGAAGCTGCATAAATATTCAATCAGATCTTGATAAGATTTCAAAGTAGTGCAAAGATTGCCAACTTGCTTTCAATGGTCATAAATATAAAAATGTGAACTTCATAAAATGGAAAAAGTGGCATCCTATGACTATAATATCACTGAGTCACTGTTGGAATTGGCCAAATCATATGAATACCTGGTTGTAACACTTTGTAGGGATACGAAATGGAATGATCACATAGGCTCAGTCATGGATAAAGTAGGTACTATGCTTCAGTTTATTGGTAGAATCCTGGGGAAGTGAAATCAGTCTAAAAAGTAGATTGCTTACAAATCACTTGCGCAACCCATCCTAGAACATTGTGGCCCAGAAGTGTGTGGCACCTGCACCAAACAGGATTAACAGAGGATATTGAATGTGTACAGAAATGTGTGATTCCTTGATACAAAAATGTCTCTGATAAAATTTCATACCTTGCATATTTTTTGTAGAAAAGGGATGTCAAGAAATGGCAATTCAGCATCACAATAATGACATGCATAACAAGATAGTAGCTTCAATCAGTACAGAGTTTTGAATTAGAATATTTGAGGTGGGTAATTTGATTCCAAACCTAGCTATACTCTTTTCACCCAGTACTGCCGCAGTAGGCATTGTTTCTAAAATCTTATGTATTCTCCAATTACTGTATTTTTTGATGGTGACTATAATAATCAATGATCAGACATGTCAGAGACATTCATGA
This sequence comes from Schistocerca serialis cubense, assembly GCF_023864345.2. NCBI lineage: Eukaryota > Metazoa > Arthropoda > Insecta > Orthoptera > Acrididae > Schistocerca > Schistocerca serialis. The sequence continues at coordinate 913,337,941 of NC_064641.1, read as the reverse complement.
AAAGTAATAGTCAACTAAACAAAACTTACAGGCCATAGGACTCAGTTTCTTTGAATCATTTCAAGCATGCTCAGCAACTGGATATTGCATGTACCCAAAGTGGACAGTCCTATGTCCATTGATGCACTCAGACAATTTAGTATGGTTATGAGTTTCTGTGCTCCATGGATTGGTGCACTATAGGTGAGTGATTGCCCTTCTTTTTGGATACTGATGTAGAATTGTCATATGTTCTGACAAGGATGTTACAGAGATGAGGAGAGTGACAAAAAACAACATTAACTTGTGTGGGGAGGATATCAGAGAGAGAAGATTTCGTTTCATGGCTTAACATTGGAAACTTATAGCTTTGGTGGAGTAAGAGAATGAGGCATTTGAAATCTTGGTGGTACGGAGTGTAAGGGATTTGGGGGGGGGGGGGGGGCACATGCTTTCAAACTTTTTTTTTTAAGGGGAACTATATCAGTCAGAGGCTCAGAGGAGGGTATTGTCTGGGAAATTTGTTTGTGGATAAGATCTGTAAGGTAGTTGTAGAGGAGGAAAGCCTGAGAGTGGTTACTGGTGTAGATGTTGAAAGATTTGATGGTGAAGCAAATACATTTTCTGGGAGTGTCAAGGATGCTGGACAGAGTCATTGATGTTGAAGGAATGGCATCAGTCAAAGTGTAGGTATTGTAGATTACTTGTTACTTTTATATGAACTGTGGTCTGTATTTGGGCTTCAGAGAGGTGGAGGTCAATGTCAAGTAAGGCATCTTTGGATCTGGAAAAGGAACATATGAATTTTGCTTGGAGTTAAGCACTTGCAGAAAGCTCTCCTTCACCGTGGTTCATATACAATAAACAAAAAGAATGAACACACAAAGGCATGTGAGCTCTATCACTGTTGGAAGTTTAGTGCTCTATGACTGAGAGGCCTCCCCCTTATCCCATTTTATCTTTACCCGTAACTACCTCACTTAACAAATAAATCATGTTGCAAAATATGTGCCCAGTCATGGGGGCAGTTTTCTGGCTCTTGAGGAATGCTTCTTCCATGTGGCCGACAAAAAGATTGACATATGATGGGTCCATCCTCGTTCCCATAGGACTGCCTCTGGTTTATTTGTAGGCCTGGCTCTCGAAGGAGAGGTGGTTAAGGGTGCAGGTAAAATGGGCTAAGGTGGTGGCCTCTCCATCATAGAGCACTAAACTCCCAACAGTGATATGGCTCACATGCCTTTGTGTGTTAGTTCTTTTTGTTTGTTGTGTGTGGAGCAGTGTGCTATTATGGGTGCTGTGACTTTGAAAGTGAGCATTTTCCTGACATACTTCAAGGTAGGGCTCAATATATTAGGCTTTCTGTGCATGGGGTTGCAATGTGTCTGTGGAGGACAGTGTATTGTTATTCCAATAGCCCTCTTCCATAACAAAAAAAATTGTTTTGGATGGCAAGTGGTGGAAGCCCAAAGTATTTTCCATATGTTGCAAGAGACTTAAAATAACCAAAGTATCCAGCCCTAGCACCTTCTGAGGCACAAATGTTTGTGATAACTCTAAGGACAAAATAGACAGAATTGAGTTTCTGTTCGAGTCGTATTACATGGTCATTAAAATTTAAGTTTTCATCAAAATGTATGCCCAGCAATTTCATGGCTGTTACTTTGTCTGTGGCCTTGTCACATAATAGATAATAATGTACTTTCACAGCATTTTTGATTATCTGTGGATTTCCAAGCTTGATGTCTACTGGCAACATATGAACAAATTTTGCACCAAAAAATACATGTCTTGTTCAAAGCAGCTGATTTTACATGAGATATACATTTACATCTAAACTATGTGAATGATTTTGCATGATTACATTGTTGATCCACAACTGGAAACCTATACCTATTCCTTCATTATTGCTTCAGGTAGCACAACGATAAATTGTGTTGTTATACGTCCAATTGAGCAGCAGCAATATAAAATCTAAAGTGAGCAAGGCAAGAAAAAATTTACGATCAGTATAAAAAAATAACCCCAAACTAGCAACATAAATCCAGATTGAGGCATTTGTCTATGAGATAATTAGTGATTGAATAAGGTTCTGGCTGGGATCTGGTGCAACTGCACTGCTTAATGCTTCGAATGGGATCTGCGTCTGTCAACACATGTCCTTGGCAGCAGTGTGTTATAGTGAAAGTTTGTTTCATTATTGTTTAATAAAACAGAGGTGTAGCTCATATTATGTAAGTTTATTTTCTCATTGTTTAAATAAAGTAAGATTAAACTGTTGTTTTTATCATACATGACTTACCTTTGTAACATAAAGAAAGCTATTCTATACATGTGTATATGCCCACTCTTGTTATGAAAAATGACACACCACTTGAGGTTTAAGGGAGAACATGTTCTGAGATTCTAGAACAGGTGGATGTTAATGATATTGGACAGTAGTTTTGTGAATCACTTCTGCTACATCTTTTTTATGTGGTTTTGACATGTTCTTTCTTCAAACTTCTGGGAACAGTGTTTTATTTGAAGAAAGATCTGTGATATGGTTGGCACAGTTTTTTTGTTTGAAGAAGGATCTATGGTATATTATGGTCAAAAGATGGGTTAACTCGTCCTCAAATTCTATGTAGAATATGTAGGGATTCCATCATGTGTTGGTGCCATGTTTAATTTTAGCAGTTTCAATTGTTTCTCAGTGCCACTGATGCTAATGTCTACACCACTCATATTAGGAGTGATGCAGTAATTAAACTAGGGCAGTACTTGCAGATCCATCTTTGTAAAACATTTGAAAATTGAGTTCAGCATTTCTGCTTCTGGTTCACTACCCTTAATTTCAGTTCCTATGTCAGCCGCAGATGACTGGGCACTAACTTTAGTGCCACTAACAGCTGCTTCATATGAGGCGTCTTTCAATAAAATTTTTACAGTATGAGCTTCCAATTTATCCACTTGAATGGAACAAAAACAACATGACTGCTTTAAAAGCTGTGCTACAAAGTGATTTAAAACTTTACTGGATTTTTGTCCAAGTTAGAACTTCACTATACATAACTTTTTCACATGCAAAAAGTGACTTTTGAATTACATGTTTTGAGATCCATGCTGGTTGCTGTGGAGACTGTTCTGTTCGAAATATTTCATTAAGTTTTAGCTCAGTATAGACTATCTTATAAAAATATCCAGACACCTACTAGTGGACATTAATATGGAGTGTATCCACCATTCACCCTTATCATGACTGATTTCTGGTGGAGACACTTCCATTGAGTTTTCTGAATCTCTGTTAAGCAATGGCAGGTGACATCAGACACTGGAGTCTGGAGTGGCATCAACATTGTAACTCATCCAAAAGGTGTTCCATTGGGTTTATGTCAGGACTCTGGGTGGGTCAGTCTATTTCAGGAACAAAACAATGCCTCACTGCTATTGTTGCTGGTGCTGCTGATTGTGGGTTTAAGAAGATCAAACATCTAATGTCATCAGTCTCCTAGCAATCAATACTCAGTGGGATGTGGGAAAATGCAGAGAAATCACATCCACACTGGGCTCCACACTGACCCTTATTGTTATTCCACGAGGCAGATTTGAATAGGGTCCAATGCGTCCCACTATCCTGGAAGCAGGCACTTTAACATGGACAGCTACTTGGGCAGATACAAATGCTTTGTAGCTGCTGCTTTATGACAGAGTGCATTGACATGCTTATACAAACAGTCATTGTCTCTGCACTGTTCCTCCACTGTACACATTTCTCTACTGTTCGCAATACATAAAAAGGCAAAATATCTTCATATCCTTCCACACTTAGGATTTTCTTAAGCACAATAAGGGTACCATACCCTAATCGTGAAAATCTCCCTTATACTGTAACACCACCTCCTCTATACTTTACTGTTGACACTACACATGATGACAGGTATAAAGGTCTCTATGCTTTGCTTTGGAACACATGAGGCAATACTGACCCTACGAATTATCTTAGAAGAAAGATTAAGGAAAGGCAAACCTACATTTCAAGCATTTGTAGACTTAGAGAAAGCTTTTGACAGTGCTGATTGGAATACTCTCTTTCAAATTCTAAAGGTGGCAGGGGTAAAATAGGGGGAGTGAAAGGCTATTTACAATTTGTACAGAAGCCAGATGGCAGTTATAAACATCGAGGGGTATGAAAGGGAAGCAGTGGTTGGGAAGGGAGGGAGACAGGGTTGTAGCCTATCTCCAATGTTATTCAATCTGCATATTGAGCAAGCAATAAACGAAACAAAAGAAAAGTTCAGAGTAGGTATTAAAATCCATGGAGAAGAAATAAAAACTTTGAGGTTCACTGATGACATTGTAATTCTGTCAGATAAAGCAAAGGACTTGAAAGAGCAGTTGAACGGAATGGACAGTGTCTTGAAAGGACGGTATAAGTTGGACATCAACAAAAGCAAAACGAGGATAATGGAATGTAGTCGAATTAAGTCAGGTGATGCTGAGGGAATTAGATTAGAAAATGGGACACTTAAAGTAGTAAAGGAGTTCTGCTATTTGTGGAGCAAAATAACTGATGATGGTCGAAGAAGAGAGGATATAAAATGTATACTGGCAATGGCAAGGAGAGTGTTTCTGAAGAAGAAAAATTTGTTAACATCAAGTATAGATTTAAATGACAGCTTTAGAATGGCTGAAATGTCCCAGAATGGCCTGTACTCAAGTGACATTCAGTGACTATTCCACATCAAAGTCACTGAGCTCTCCTGACAGGCCCATCCTGCTGTTAACTCTTCTTTTCTGACAACACAATAATTCCACCTTTTTTCCTGGCAGATCCACTTTTGTGATATTTAGTGGTCAATTCTACATTACATGTTGGTGTCTGGATACCTTTCATCAGATAGTGTATGTTCTGAGATTCTCCACTGGATACATGTCAAGGATATTGGAAGGTAGTTTTGTGGAGCTCTTCTGTTATCCTTATTGTAGATTGACGTGGCCTGTGTTATCTTCAAACCAAAGGATCTATGGTATATTATGGTTACAAGAGGGGCTAACTGAAATGCAAATTTTGTTTGTGTTACATTAAAATTATGGTATATTCTGAAATGTAGTTGAGTGAAGGAATCTACGTTAACTGTAAGGAATTGCTGGAGTGAAATTAAACAAATCTGTTTTAAAGACAGATTTCATTTCAGGTGTGGACTTTTTGTAGCAGGTGGATGCCATTTACATTTGTGAACAAAACTGAAATGAAGTTATTGAAAACCTAAAATAAATACCAATGATTTTATGTACAAGTTAAATTAGTGTGCCAGATATAATTTGAATATCCATCACATGCAGTGAACTACCAGTCCTCTATCCTATCATGCCTTAGTCTGACTCAGACATTGAACTTATCTTGACAAGTTCCTCCTCCTCCTTATCAAAGTTCGCGGGAGGCTCTCCCACATTGCTGTCACATAGACCAAAGGGATTAAGTTCAGACACAACCCTAAGGTTGCTGTATCGATTCTCTCAGAAGTGCTAGTTTCACTGTCTCATGATAGAGCTTCTGGAGAGTTTGTAAGATGGAGTAAGGGTGGGGTATATGATGTGGTGAAGCTTTTATTGTGTCACTGAGGCATGCTCAGATGGTATAACTGCTAATGCACCACCACTGAAATGTGAAATCCTATACGGGAGACAGTCCTGCCCACTGACTTTGCTTATCACACGCAGCCATCACAGCAAATACACTGCTGAGGGTGACTTAATTAATTTTCAGTAATAATACTGATAGCATAAATCTCATAAATAATTTTCAACTAATGTGTCTTAACATCATTTGAGAAATAAATCTGAAACCCTCATTTCTCAGTAAGTTTCCCAATAAATACTTGGAGCTCCCCTTCTTTAAAGTTCCTCTTAATATATTATTTCCATGAGTGCTGGTTTTGACTGTAATCTGCTGGACGTTCTGCACAATTTCACAGTTGCTGTTAACTATGCTATTTTTGTAATTTCAAAATACTCTAAATTCTGTTTTTGCCTTTTCTAATTTCCTATTTTCTTTTATGTTGTTTCATGCCACCCCTCAGGTCTTCCATTGCACTACCTTTGGTAATAGCTCAGACATAATCAACAAACATTTTCAGAAGGTTCTTTTGGTATTGCTAGATTTAAGTCCCATACTTCTTATCATGTTAAGGTATTTGAATATGGCCGCGAGTGTAGAAGTGTATAATCCTAAGATGAGAAAAAGTTACAGTTATGTACCAAAAAAGGGAGTGTGCGAGAATTGTAACGTCGAAATAACAAATTTAAGAGAATGAGTTTCAGGTCTACAATTCTTAATCAACACTTTAAGAAGCGAAATCACCACACTCAAGAATGAAAATCGGGAACTACGGTCGAAGAGCAAATCATCCGAAGTGGCACCTGACGAAAGGCACAAATCGTCCGAGTGGACAGAAGTGAGACACAAAGGTAGGACTTTAGCTGGAAAAATGAAAACGAACTTTGCAACAGCAGTTACATTTACGGATAAAAACAAATACGGTGTTCTGCAGTCCAGTGATGGAGTTAAAGACAGTGTAAATTATCCAGACCATTCAAAAGACAATGCGTTGAAAACGAATGGTCACTCTGGGAAAAATGTTGATAAACGGGAAACAAGAGGTAAGAAGAACAGTGTGCTTTTTCTAACAGATAGCCATGGCAGGAATTTATCAAATATGTTTCCAGAAATAAATCGAGACTTAGCAGTGACCAGTGTTGTTAAACCTGGAGCGGGAACTAAACATGTTTTAGACGCTTGCATTCAAACAAAATCCACGCAAGAAAATGACTTTGTCGTTTGCATAACGAGATCAAATGATGTTGCGAAAAATGAAGCAGATGTCTGCGTAAAAGTGCTTCAGAACTTTCTAGAAAAAAATAAATCAAGGAATACAGTTGTTGCTACAGTGCCTCATAGGCACGATCTAATCTATAGTTTGTGCGTTAATAAAGAAATTCGAAGAACAAATATTAAAATAAAGAAACTGTGCTCTGAATACGCAAATTGTGCTGTGGTCGATATAAGTAAACTTAAGCGTAACCTTCACACCAGACACGGGCGCCACCTAAACTATGAAGGGAGAAAGTTTGTTTGCGATCGTGTCAATGAAATAATTAAAGAAAGACTCACACGGAATAAAACGATCTACGAAAGTAGCGGATTGAGTAATACCTGGAATGTACGTCATTTTTTAGTATAAAAGTCTGTGAATCGGCGGGTAATAAACCTCCTGTACTTGAACTAGCTGCTAAAAGCGACATTCGAATGAGAGAGTGTTCTCAGACAATAAACAATAAAGATAAATCTGTTACTGTGATGCAAACGAACATTCGCTGCATTAGAAACAAAGTATTACAATTAGAACATTTGTGCAGTATTGAAAACGTTGATGTTGTTTGTATCTCAGAACATTGGCTGACAGACGATCAAGTACAATATTTTGTTCCTCAGGGGTATGCTGTTGGAGACATTATGTGTAGAAGTGAAAGAAAGAATGGAGGTGCCCTAATATTTGTTAAAGATAGTATAATGTTTACTAAAATAGATGTTAGCTCTTACTGTGCAGAACTAGATGGAGAATTTAGCTGTATAAGACTAAACGTAGAGAATACCATAATTGTTAGCTTATATAGATCACCAGGAGGAAATGTAAATACATTTTTCGAAAGATTTGAGCTGCTTATGAGGAAAATACTAAAATCTAACATAAAACTAATTATCTGTGGCGATTTCAACATTGAAATGGCCAACAGTGATGAACATGTTACTAGAATGTTTTTTAATATCTTAAGATCACTAAATTTACAATGTACAAATTACACACCAACACGGGATAAGGCGTGCTTAGATAATATTATAGTAAATTTTTCTAGAGATATGTACGACGTCAGACTTGCCAGTGGAGCCCTAGCTGATCATGAACCATTGATTTTAACATTCTCCTGTGATCAGTTGCCTAAATCAGACAAATCAGTCAGAATCAAGTCTAATGCCACATGGGTAAGAGGGCAGAAAGATGAATATATTAATTTATTTATTGACAGAATATCTTATGTTAACTGGGACTTTGTATACAACACACAACCTGGAAAGGGTGCTGGTGAAATGGTGTTTAACAAATTCCTGGAAATACTCATAGAGTTATGGTACTCCTGCTCACCATTAATCAAAAGTAGCCCTAAACATAAACAGAAAAACAAACAGCTAAAATGGTATACTGATGAGCTAGCTCTCACTAGGGAGGAGATGCTCAGACTGTACAGAATATATAAAAATTCTTGTAAAGAAGGACCTGAGCTAGATAATACTTCTTATAGAGCTTATCTAAAATGTAAAAAAATCTACAAAGACAAACTGTCCTTGGCCAAAAAACAAGCATGTGAACATTACATTGAAAGTGCTCCCAACAAATGTAAAGCAGCATGGGATATCGTCAACCAATATAATTCACAAACCCATACACAAGATGCAATGCTGGTCCCAGAAGAAGTAAATAATTACTTCCTAACCTCAGTGAGTGAGCTGAAAAACAAAATCAAGCAAAATGGCACTTGTGCACTAGATCATCTTTGTGCTGTGCCCCATAGTATGTATACTTTCCACTGGAATGTTGTCACCCCAGAGGATATTGTAAAAGCTGTGGCAAGGTTCACCAACTCCAAAAGCATGGACTGTTATTGGTTTTCTAATTATCTAATGAAAAAAATAATACACCTTATCTGTCAACCTCTTTCTTTTATTTTTAATATTTGTTTAGAATCTGGAGTTTTCCCAGATGCACTCAAAACTGCTAAAGTAATACCGGTCTTTAAAAAGGGAGATAAGCATCTGCCCCAAAACTATCGACCAGTTTCTATTGTCCCAATTTTTTCTAAAGTTTTTGAATATGTAATGTACAGTCAACTAAATAACTATTTTGATAAGCATGATCTCCTCTCCAACAGACAATTTGCATATCAGCATGGTAAAAACACCACTACTGCTGTCACTGAAGTTGTTAACCAGGTGTTAACTGCATTCGAAAATAAGGATCTAGTGTCAGTCGTACTGTGTGATCTTAGCAAAGCCTTTGACTGCATACCATCTAACACCCTACTTGCAAAACTGGAATTTTATGGCATACACAAACCATCTTTGGATGTAATCGAATCATACTTAAGTAACAGGAGACAGTATGTATCAATTAAAAATAGATGCTCCTCACTGAAGGAAGTTCGGACCGGAGTGCCTCAGGGCTCGGTCCTAGGTCCTTTTCTGTTTATCATTGCAATTAATGACTTACCTTACCATGTAGGAGCAAGTTCAGTTGTGTGTTATGCAGATGATACAATGTTGCTCAATACACACCATGACACAACAGAACTGCATCAGGCAACACAGGAAAAACTAGAACTAGTAATGGATTGGTTTTCTTCTAATGAACTCCTGTGTAATCCTGATAAAACACAAGAGCTAATTCTGGGTTTAACTACAGCTGTTGAAAGCAAATCAATAAAATTATTAGGATTCCACATTGACTCAAAATTAAACTGGGAGGAACACATTAGCCATATCTGCAAGAGAATAGCAAGAGTGTGTTATCTCATCTGGAGACTGACAGATATAGTCACTGATGAGTATCTAAAGGTGGTATATTTTGGCCTCTTCAGTCACACATTTCCTACGGCATATTGTTATGGGGACATTCTTGCTTTTTCAGTGAAATTCTGAAAATTCAAAAAAAAGTAATTAGAATAATAAGCAAAACTAAGCCCAAGGAACACTGCCATCCCCTCTTTATCAAGCACATGATATTAACTGTGGTGAATCTATACATCTACACAGCCCTGCTTTATGTCAAAAGCAACTTAAATGAGTTCGAGACCAGAGAGAACATACATCCCCACAACACCAGAGGCAAACTGGACTTTGACGTACCAAGACACAGACTCACAAAGACTGCAAACTCACACAAAATAATGAGTTTAAAACTCTTCAATAAACTTCCAGCATCTGCTCGGTCACTGACCAATAATATTTTCAAACGTAAGGTTTATGACTGGCTTCTCAAACACCCATTTTATAAGATAGCAGAATATTTTGAAATAAGCATTGACATTAGTATATAAGAATATTCCTAAAAGAAAAGGAATTAAATTGTAAAAACTTTACTGTAAAGTTGTTGTTAATTGTATATTTAATGTTCAGACCTATTCCGCTGTAAGTGGTCAATGGTGAATACTGAGTACTGAATACTGAATACTGTGTGTGTGAGACCTCAATGACTGACAACACTCCCTGTCAGCATTGTATTTAAAATTAACTGTTCTTAACTGCAACTACAATCCAAAGGTCTCTGACATTGAGAAGTGATATTTTCTTCTCTTTTCAATCATTTTGATAAATTAAAGTGATATTTTATGAATTTGATTCTGATTGTCATGTTGTAATTTTTGTGTGCAAACCATAAAAAGTATTTTTATTTCACAGAGACAGAACTGCGTGATATGGTGAATGAAGTGGACCAGGATGGAAATGGAACCATTGAGTTTAATGAATTCCTGCAGATGATGTCAAAAAAGATGAAGGGTGCAGAGGGCGAAGATGAGCTCCGTGAAGCATTCAAGTTTGTATTTTTCAAAATCAATGCATTTTTAAAATATGATGTACAGGTGACTTTTATTTGCTGACAGCAGTAGTGTTTTGAGAGGCTGTGAAACTGACTTTAAGAAAAACTGAACATCAGATTAACTTGTGTGGGATAAAAAAAATTAACACCAGGTTGTAAACAAAACTGAAATAGAAAAAAATAATGCTGAAAAGTTCAGTGAGATAAACTAGTGTTCTTCAACAACTGGTTGACTAACAGGACAAATGAAGGAAGGTAGAGGGATACAACAAGAATATAATGGAACTTTAAAAATATATGGGGGATTCAGGTTGTTTTGGATTTAAATTATAGGGAGTATATGGACTGAATAAATTGTGTATAATGAGGACAGTGGATGTGGAATAACTATTAATAAATGTATGTAATCAATAATTAATTGATTTTCAGTTCATCATTTGTCTAATTTTGAGCCCAATTACAATTAAAATTGTGTGGATCTTAACACAGTTCCTCCCCATAGCCAAGAGGAAACAGTGTCCTTCATTTTATGTAGTGACTGGAAAATTATGACAGTATTAATATATTGTCTGGTGAATAGGAGTGCGGTGGTGAATAGATCAGTACTAAAGTAATATCGAAGTTAAACAGCTGTCAGATACTAACATACATCCAACCCCTCCACACACACACACACACACACACACACACACACACACACAGACACTGGGTTCAAAAATGATAAAATGGGTGAAAAATAATGTCTTTATACTTATTTCCTAGCAGAGTGCTGTGTTCCATAAAATGGCATGTTACACCTCAGTACCATGTGATAATGTTCCATGATTATGGAGATGTACAGTTTTCAGATGCACAACAGTTTGATTGTCATACCATGTGCCTGATGATGAAATCATCAGAGCTTCAGAATTAGTCTTAATAAATGACTAGTGTTGAATATAGGTGTTTGGAATTAATTTCAAAATAAAGAAAATAAATTATATGAAATCCTTGTATGCCATTATCAGAAACTTCAGGATTGTTCATCCGCCTGGTGCAAGTCTTTCTGTTTGACACCACTTCACTGACTTGTGTGTCAATGAAGGTGACATGAAATGATTAGGACAACTCAAGGACCAAATGAAGAAAACCTCCGACCTGACTGATAATCGAATCTGGGACATCCAGATCTAGAGTCAGCTTTGCTAACTATTAAATCATGTTCTGTGAACTTAAAGGAATTAAATGGTTCCTCTGTGAAACAAATGTGAATCTTTTAATAGTACGTGATATCACACAAATAGAAACACAAATAAATGTCAAATAGAAACACAAAAAAATGTGTTTAGTAGATGTAGAGGTCAGTCATAAATAGAAATATATAAAAATGAATCCCAAAAAATTTTCCCTGCTCTTCATGTAATATAATTTTCACTTGTGAAATAAACTCTGAAAATGTACAAATCACACACTTAATGGAACAAACACTGTTGAACTGAAAATGAATTAAACTAATTTTAACATTAACTAAGTTTTTACAGTTTTTGCTCAACTTCATCTTTCCTTCCCCTTTACAGGACATACACTTTTTTTTCTTCGTCTTTTTAGAAACAATGGAAAGTCCAGGTAGGAATATCAACAGTATTATGAAAAGAGTAGGTTATTACTCATAATAAAGATGATATATTGAGTTGCAGCAAGCACAAGAAGATGACTGTTACACATTTAGCTTCTGGCCAGAGCCTTCTTCAAAGAAGAAAACATGTGCATATTCTCACAAGGAACCACACCTCATGCACACAATACTACTATCTGTGCCCAGAGCAGCTGAAAATAATGGTTGTATATGTGAGGTGTGCATGTGTTTTCTTCTTTCAAGAAGACTCTGGCTGAAAGCTATCTTGTTGTGAGTGTCTGCAGCTCAGTGTATCATGTTTACAATCTATCCTTTTCATGATATTGTTGATATTTCATCTTATGTTTAGAGCTTGCATATTTAAGCAGGAGCAATGTCAGTAGCTTACTGGAAGATGCCTTAATTGGTTTCAAAGCAGCAAGACGTAATTCTTTTCATGTTCTGTAGATCACAGTAAACCTTCTATTCTTTAAGAAATTGAACTACCATCTATAAAACTGCTTTGAACGCCTGTTACAAGTGACTTAACGTGTCAAATACTTGATGTTAAGTGTGCAAGTGGGGGTAAGTTTAGAAAAGGATTGAATTATTTTTAAAGTTTCTTGGAAGTCACTAGGTACTCTCATTACCAAACACTGGATGGGTATGATTAACTCGCTTCAATGTTTATGGCATCATAGCTCCTGGATTGTGTATTGTATGACAATATGATTTTGCTGGTACAGTCAGTAGTATATATGGATACTGTGTGCAAAATGTCTTGCAAGTAGAATTCCTAGTACAGAAGCAATAAATTAAAATGTCATGCCAGATGCTGAAGTTTATTCCATTATCAGCAAAAATGTAGTAAGTGATAAACTTTCTACCTTTCATTATGTTGTGGAGGCTTTTGGTGACAAAAAGTTTCCTAAATATTTGAAATGTTGCATATAGTTTATTAGAATTACTACGTGCTGTTGTTCTCAAATAGTGGGGGAACACAGTCTGGGTAATTTCCACAGTGTAAGTTACCCTGTCACAAGATGTACAAGATGTTCAAAATAAAGTATCGAATACCTTGAGAGGTGGTAATACTCTCTGAAACAAGGAAAATAAGTACAATAAACATGGTTTCAGAAAAACAGAGAGATAAAGACGTGTTTATAGAAAGGGCTTGTGGTGTTTGGTTGCAGATATTAGCACAGTCATTGCATTGGCACTCCATCAAATGTGTTGGCAGAGAATTGTGATATCTTACTCACAGTACTCTGTGTGCCTTTTGCACAGTTCTGTCAAACCTGGATATCGATCATGGTGTTTTACCTTCTTCCAAATGCAAATTCATTTATGTGTTTCCTGGTTGTACGTACAAATGTTTCCCTTCCACCACCTGTTAGCAATGGAAGCCTACTACTCGACAACTGAAATGGTAGATATGATATTCTGCTATGGTTTAGCAAATGGTTGTAGCAGGTGAGGCTGTGCCCTCTACTCTGAAAAATATCCACAGCACATAGTGCCCTCTGGTAAGCTGTTTGGCAAACTTTTCCAGCCTCTGAGAGATGCAGGTACTCTTGCACCTGGGAAGACTGACAGTGGAAGGCTCCACACAGTCCGCATGCCTGACACGGAGGAGGATGGGATACGTTTGGTGGAAGAAACCCCTGGGGCCAGTGTGTGATGATTAGCAGCAGCAGAAGGCATGTCTCTTTCTCTTATCTGTGGAGTACTTCATAAACAGTTGCTATATCCATATCATCTACAGTGCATTCAGGTCCTAAGGCCACATGATCATCATGGCAAGTGCTGGTTCTGTTGATGGCTGTAGCAGAAGTGTGCTGCAGATCCTCGGCTGACACCCAAGATTTTATTTGTGAATGAGGCAGTGTTCACAAAAAATGGCATGAATTTCCTTAACCATCATATATGGGCACATGTAAATCCCCAAACAATACAGGAAAGGGAGCATTAACAACAATTCCCAATCAGTGTATGGTGATAGATTAATAGGGCCATACTTGCTACTGCAAAGGTTAACTGGGACACACTATCTGAGCTGTGTCATTAATGCACCTTGCTGGTGGCTGTGCCATTGCATTAACAAGTACAAATGTGGTTCATGCATGATGACACACCAGCACAATTTTGTCACAATGTTCGTGAACATCGACACAGATATTTCAGGACTGCTGGATTGGTCAGTGGAAGCCCACACCTTGGCCTGCTCATTCCCCAGGCCCCTAGACTTTTGTTTATGAGGAACCTTGAAGGAATGGATCTATACCACACCAATCAGTTGTGTGGACACTACAGGGTTGTATGTTCAATGCATGGCAGCATGTACAACAACAACTGGGTATACTTCAAAGGGTTCCTTAAACTTAAACTGGCAGGCAAAGGGGTGCATTGTCATCCATGGACATCATGTTGAACACCTCTTTGTAAACACTGGTTTATTGCAGAAAGTAGCATTTCCAGTTTATTGGACTTACCTTAGAAATTATTCATTTTCAGACCCCTGTTTATTTGATTTATTTTTCTTGTTTTGATGAGTACTACTACTTCTCAAAGTGTTCGACACTTTTTTTTGAACACCCTATATTCACAGTTTCTAACTATAGGAACCATCTTACCTTTAACATTAGATTATACCTCTTAATGAGTTGATCGTGATGACATTTTCAATTTTTAAATTTGGTCAATAACTGTACAAAATGCTGATTCTTTTTCTCTGAAAGCTGTTAGATAGGCAACTTGCAGGGAGGAATACATAAACTATGAAATGCAAACTGGGTTAGCCATTTAGTAACATAGATATTAATAGTAATTATTATGATGTCAAGCACATCACTCCTTGACATTTTTTTTCTTTGTGTGTGTGTGTGTGTGTGTGTGTGTGTGTGTGTGTGTGTGTGTGTGTTTAAGAATATGGAATGAATGCATAAGAATTTCTGTGAAACCCTGATGAAAATAAACAATGAATGACACTGAGGAAGGAAAAACAACAAAGAGGAAGGAATTAAACATGTTTTCCTAATTTTGACAAGCTACCATTGGTGGAAGTGTTTGTATGCATATCTTGTGCTACAAAAAGAACTGAAAATGAAGGAAGATGCTGTCACAGAAAATGGTACTGTTCTCAAATGAAGCATAATTGCAGTCCACAGATAATATGAAAAGATTAAATGTCCAGACCATTGAAACTAAGGAGACATGTGAATGACAAAAGACTAAACTAGTTAGTAAAATTCAACATTTCTGTGTGATGTGTAATAAAGTATATAGCTTGTTTGTCTTAAATGAGGCAGTTATCAAGAAAACTCTTGTAAACATATTAGAAGAGTAGTGTTTGTGAGAGTGATTACTCACTACTAGTACTTTGTTCACATACTCAAAGTGGATCAGAAGCCTCTACATTTTCATACTAATCTACAAGGGCTTGGAAACTGCATTCTTGCTCAACACTTGATCACCAACATTACTGATTGTGATATCAACATTCTTCTTTGCCCACTTTTATTTATTTTGAATTATTCAACAATGTTTCTATTTTCTTGAATATAATAGAGGGAAACATTCCACGTGGGAAAAATATATCTAAAAACAAAGATGATGTGACTTACCAAACGAAAGTGTTGGCACGTTGATAGACACACAAACAAACACAAACATACACACAAAATTCTAGCTTTTGCAACCAACGGTTGCTTCGTCAGGAAAGAGGGAAGGAGAGGGAAAGATGAAAGGGTATACACTCACACACACACACATATCCATCCACACATATACAGACATAAGCAGACATATACAGAGGCAAAGAGTTTGGGCAGAGATGTCAGTCAAGGCGGAAGTGCAGAGGCAAAGATGTTGTTGAATGACAGGTGAGGTTTGAGTGGTGGCAACTTGCAATTAGCAGAGATTGAGGCCTGGTGGATAACAGGAAGAGAGGATATATTGAAGAGCAAGTTCCCGTCTCCGGAGTTTGGATAGGTTGGTGTTAGCGGGAAGTATCCAGATAACCCGGATGTTGTAACACTATGTCAAGATGTGCTGACCGTGCACCAAGGCATGTTTAGCCACCACAGGGTGATCCTCATTACCAACAAACACTGTCTGCCTGTGTCCATTCATGCGAATGGACAGTTGTTGCTGGTCATTCCCACATAGAATGCATGACAGTGTAGGCAGGTCAGTTGGTAGATCACGTGGGTGCTTTCACACGTGGCTCTGCCTTTGATCGTGTACACCTTCTGGGTTACAGGACTGGAGTAGGTGGTGGTGGGAGGGTGCATGGGACAGGTTTTACACCGGGCGCGGTTACAAGGGTAGGAGCCAGAGGGTAGGGAAGGTGGTTTGGGGATTTCATAGGAATGAACTAAGAGGTTACGAAGGTTAGGTGGATGGCAGAAAGACACTTTTGGTAGAATGGGGAGGATTTCATCAAGGATGGATCTCATTTCAGGGCAGGATTTGAGGAAGTCGTATCCCTGCTGGAGAGCCACATTCAGAGTCTGATCCAGTCCCAGAAAGTATTCTGTCACAAGTGGGGCACTTTTGTGGTTCTTCTGTGGGAGGTTCTGGGTTTGAGAGGATGAGGAAGTGGCTCTGGTTATTTGCTTCTGTACCAGGTCGGGAGGGCAGTTGCGGGATGCGAAAGCTGTTGTCAGGTTGTTGGTGTAATGGTTCAGGGATTCCGGACTGGAGCAGATTCGTTTGCCACGAAGACCTAGGCTGTAGGGAAGGGATCATTTGATGTGGAATGGGTGGCAGCTGTCATAATGGAGGTACTGTTGCTTGTTGTTGGGTTTGATGTGGACGGACGTGTGTAGCTGGCCATTGGACAGGTGGAGGTCAACATCGAGGAAAGTGGCATAGGATTTGGAGTAGGACCAGGTGAATCTGATGGAACCAAAGGAGTTGAAGTTGGAGAGGAAATTCTGGAGTTCTTCTTCACTGTGAGTACAGATCATGAAGATGTCATCAATAAATCTGTACCAAACTTAGGGTTGGCAGGCCTGGGTAACCAAAAAGGCTTCCTCTAAGCGACCCATGAATAGGTTGGCATACGAGGGAGCCATCCTGGTACCCATGGCTGCTTCCTTTAATTGTTGGTATGTCTGGCCTTCAAAAGTGAAGAAGTTGTGGGTCAGGATGAAGCTGGCTAAGGTAATGAAGAAAGAGGTTTTAGGTAGGGTGGCAGGTGATCGGCGTGAAAGGAAGTGCTCCATCGCAGCGAGGCCCTGGATGTGCAGGATATTTTTGTATAAGGAAGTGGCATCAATGGTTACAAGGATGGTTTCTGGGGGTAACGGATTGGGTAAGGATTCCAGGCATTCGAGAAAGTGGTTGGTGTCTTTGACGAAGGATGGGAGACTGCATGTAATGGGTTGAAGGTGTTGATCTACGTAGGCAGAGATACGTTCTGTGGGGGCTTGGTAACCAGCTACAATGGGGCGGCCGGGATGATTGGGTTTGTGAATTTTAGGAAGAAGGTAGAAGGTAGGGGTGCGGGGTGTCGGTGGGGTCAGGAGGTTGATGGAGTCAGGTGAAAGGTTTTGTAGGGGGCCTAAGGTTCTGAGGATTCCTTGAAGCTCTGCCTGGACATCAGGAATGGGATTACCTTGGCAAACTTTGTATGTGGTGTTGTCTGGAAGCTGACGCAGTCCCTCAGCCACATAGTCCCGACGATCAAGTACCACGGTCGTGGACACTTGTCCGCTGGAGGGATGATGATGGACCGGTCAGCCTTCAGATCACGGATAGCCTGGGCTTCAGCAGTGGTGATGTTGGGAGTAGGATTAAGGTTTTTAAGAAGGATTGAGAGGCAAGGCTGGAAGTCAGAAATTCCTGGAAGGTTTGGAGAGGGTGATTTTGAGGAAGAGGAGGTGGGTCCCGCTGTGACAGAGGATGGAACTGTTCCAGGCAGGGTTCAATTTGGATAGTGTCTTGGGGAGTTGGATCATTAGGGGTAGGATTAGGACCATTTTTCTTCATGGCAAAGTGATACTTCCAGCAGAGAGTACGAGTGTAGGACAGTTGATGAGGGCTGTTTGGTTGAATCTGGGAGTTGGGCTGAAGCTGAGGCCTTTGGATAGTACAGAGGTTTCGGATTGGGAGAGAGGTTTGGACGAAAGGTTAACTATTGAGTTAGGGTGTTGTGGTTCCAGATTGTGTTGATTGGAATTTTGAGGTTTTGGAGGGAGTGGAGCGGGAAGTGGGAGATTGAGTAGATGGGAGAGACTGGGTTTGTGTGCAATGAGAGCAGGTTGAGGTTTGCTGGAAAGGTTGTGAAGGGTGAGTGAGTTGCCTTTCCGGAGGTGGGAAACCAGGAGATTGGATAGTTTTTTGAGGTGAAGGGTGGCATGCTGTTCTAATTTGCGGTTGGCCTGTAGGAGGATGCTCTGAACACCCAGTGTGGATGTGGGAGAGGAAAGATTGAGGACTTTTATTAAGGATGGGAGTTGACGGGTGTGTTCATTGGCTGAGTTGATGTGTAGGTGAAGGATTAGGTGTGTGAGGGCAATGGATTGTTCAGTTTGGAACTGGTATAGGGACTGATGGAAAGAAGGGTTGCAGCCAGAGATGGGAACTTTAAATGTGAGGCCTTTGGGGGTAATGCCAAATGTCAGACAAGCCTGAGAAAATAAAATATGCGTACGTAATCTGGCTAGGGTGAAGGCATGTTTGCAGAGGGAATGTAAATAAAACTGAATGGGGTCGTTGTGGGGGTGTTGTGAGGGTGACATGGTATTAGAAGGTGGAAAGTGTAACATGAGGCTGAAATGAAAATGAAAATAACTGGAGAAAGTAACTGGAGATCTGTTGTGAAAAAAGGCGAAAAAGTGTTGGTTAAAGCTGGGCTATGTTGATCCTGTGGTGAACTTGGGTTGGTAGACAACGATGTGCACAAAGGTTAGGTGGTTGTGTTGCCGCAAAAACACGTTAAAGGATGGAGAAATTCGGGAAAATTTCGAAAAAACTGCGTGTAAATGTATTAAAAGGAGTGATTTTGTGGTGGCAGATTATGAAAATGAGGCTAACAATTGTCTGGCGAAGAAATAATGACGTTAAAATCTGTGGGAAGCGGCTAAAAATTATCAGTGATGTGGGAAAAACGGAAATGGAAATAAAGCGAAAGTTATCAGAACTAGACGAAATGGTTGTTTAATAGGTGAAAGGAACTGTTTGTGGACTAGAAACGGTGGATTATATAGCAGTGGTAGTGTTGAAGCGGAAATTTTTTTTTTGTTATGGTTTGGAAGTGGGTGACGTATTATTGAGTGTATATAGGCGGGATAAAATTGTATAGTATATTACGGTAAAAAGCAGAAGGTGAATACAAAGTGAAACTACTGGCAACAACAAAAAGAGAAAATAAGACGACAGAAAAGATTTCGAAATGCAACAGTGACAATAACAAACGTAATTGTTGGGTTCAAATTAATGATATGAATATAATAGAGGGAAACATTCCACGTGGGAAAAATATGTCTAAAAACAAAGATGATGTGACTTACCAAACGAAAGTGCTGGCATGTCGATAGACACACAAACAAACACAAACGTACACACAAAATTCTAGCTTTCGCAACCAACGGTTGCTTCGTCAGGAAAGAGGGAAGGAGAGGGAAAGACGAAAGGATTTGGGTTTTAAGGGACAGGGTAAGAAGTCATTCCTATCCCGGGAGCGGAATGACTTAACTTAGGGGGAAAAAAGGACGGGTATACACTCGTACACACACACATATCCATCCACACACATACAGACACAAGCAGACATATATAGAGGCAAAGAGTTTGGGCAGAGATGTCAGTCGAGGTGGAAGTGCAGAGGCAAAGATGTTGTTGAATGACAGGTGAGGTATGAGTGGCGGCAACTTGAAATTAGCGGAGATTGAGGCCTGGTGGATAATGGGAAGAGAGGATATATTGAAGAACAAGTTCCCATCTCCAGAAATCGGATAGGTTGGTGTTAGTGGGAAGTATCCAGATAACCCGGATGGTGTAACACTGTGCCAATTTGTACTGGCTGTGCACCAAGGCATGTTTAGCCACAGGGTGATACTCATTACCAACAAACACTGTCTGCCTGTGTCCATTCATGCGAATGGACAGTTTGTTGCTGGTCAATCCCACATAGAATGCATCACAGTGTAGGCAGGTCAGTTGGTAGATCACGTAGGTGCTTTCACACGTGGCTCTGCCTTTGATCGTGTACACCTTCTGGGTTACAGGACTGGAGTAGGTGGTGGTGGGAGGGTGCATGGGACAGGTTTTACACCGGGGGGCGGTTACAGGGGTAGGAGCCAGAGGGTAGGGAAGGTGGTTCGGGGATTTCATAGGGATGAACTAAGAGGTTACGAAGGTTAGGTGGATGGTGGAAAGACATTCTTGGTGGAGTGGGGAGGATTTCATGAAGGATGGATCTCATTTCAGGGCAGGATTTCAGGAAGTCGTATCCCTGCTGGAGAGCCACATTCAGAGTCTGATCCAGTCCCAGAAAGTATCCTGTCACAAGTGGGGCACTTTTGTGATTCTTCTGTGGGAGGTTCTGGGTTTGAGAGGATGAGGAAGTGGCTCTGGTTATTTGCTACTGTATCAGGTCGGGAGGGTAGTTGCGGGATATAAAGCTGTTGTCAGGTTGTTGGTGTAATGGTTCAGGGATTCCGGACTGGAGCAGATTCATTTGCCATGAAGACCTAGGCTGCAGGGAAGGGATCGTTTGATGTGGAATGGGTGGCAGCTGTCATAATGGAGGTACTGTTGCTTGTTGTTGGGTTTGATGTGGACGGACGTGTGTAGCTGGCCATTGGACAGGTGGAGGTCAACATCGAGGAAAGTGGCATAGGATTTGGAGTAGGACCAGGTGAATCTGATGGAACCAAAGGAGTTGAAGTTGGAGAGGAAATTCTGGAGTTCTTCTTCACTGTGAGTCCAGATCATGAGGATGTAATCAATAAATCTGTACCAAACTTTGGGTTGGCAGGCCTGGGTAACCAAGAAGGCTTCCTCTAAGCGACCCATGAATAGGTTGGCGTACGAGGGGCCATCCTGGTACCCATGGCTGTTACCTTTAATTGTTGGTATGTCTGGCCTTCAAAAGTGAAGAAGTTGTGGGTCAGGATGAAGCTGGCTAAGGTAATGAGGAAAGAAGTTTCAAGTTGTCACCACTCATACCTCACCTGTCAGTCAACAACATCTTTGCCTCTGCACTTCTGCCTCGACTGACATCTCTGCCCAAACTCTTTGCCTCTGTATATGTCTGCTTGTGTCTGTATATGTGTGGATGGATATGTGTGTGTGTGCGAGTGTATACCCGTCCTTTTTTCCCCCTAAGGTAAGTCTTTCCGCTCCCAGGATTGGAATGACTTCTTACCCTGTCCCTTAAAACCCAAATCCTTTCGTCTTTCCCTCTCCTTCCCTCTTTCCTGACGAAGCAACCGTTGGTTGCAAAAGCTAGAATTTTGTGTGTATTTTTGTGTTTGTTTGTGTGTCTATCGACGTGCCAGCGCTTTCATTTGGTAAGTCACATCATCTTTGTTTTTAGATATATTTCTCTTTTCTTGTATATACTAAAGTTCTTAGTGAAACAAAAATAAGACTGAAAATATGGCTTAGCTTTTGGACAGTGTTCTTCATATATGCTGACCAATTACATTACCCTGGTTCCACAACCCAACTGGAGCTTCAGAGAAGAAAGCTTAGTTGAGTTGCAATACCAGAAGAAAGTAGTCAGCAAGGACAATATAGCTGTGAATGTGTTGTAACTTACTGACCTGTTATGTATGCATCTTAACCCGTATTGAATTAATTTTTTTCCGTACTACTTCTTGAGAATTGTGAGGAACATTGAACAACTGTAAATTATATACACAACGAAGATGTGATTTTCTTTCATAATTATTTTAGATGATTAGTTTTCTTGTCATGAAGTATTTCAATTTAACATCACAGGTGACAAAAAACAAGGTAGACTATTATTATCCCAGTGAACATTAACAAGTGGCATTGCAATTGAACATACAGTTTTGAATAGAATTTTATGTATTTATTCCCACGTTCAGACTGATTTAGAAGTTCACACATCAGTCACACATTAATTGCCTTGTGTGGTCTGCCTGTGACCTCATTCACAATCACTACATACTGAAGAGCAGACTACATAAATCACAAAACAGTAAAATATGAGACTATTACTTTTCAGATATTGATGTAAAAGACAGAAAAAAACGACTGGTACAAAGATATAATAGGCAGCAAAGTAAATACATTTAACATAAAGGTAATGATTTTCTTGGCAAGATAATGGCTACTGTTTTATGAGAACAAAGTTTTAATGTGCACTGTCATTTCATTTTGAGGTTTGAATATTCTCGAATACAAAAATTTGGAATATGAATAACTTTTGAAATATTTGGTTTTTGGGAAAAGTAACAAGTTTGCTTGAAAGAGGAAAATGAGAACTTTCATTCAAGATATGTCAACATAAGAGGAAGCATTTTTTAGCAGGGTTGAACTTTAAACTGAATGTGGTTTATAAGTACCTATTGTAAATTATGAATCTCACATCAAAGAAAGTGTTTCTATGTTAACTATTACATTATTTTCAGCAGCACCCAGTTAACTGTACACTGAATAATACAGTTTAGCAAAACATAGTGTGTAATCATGGCATATCAGAATGTATTTTGAATGAGAACAGATTAGTAAAGTAATGAAAAGGAAATTGTGTTTGCCTCGTGTGTGTGTGTGTGTGTGTGTGTGTGTGTGTGTGTGTGTGTGTGTGTGTGTGTGTGTTTCCTGACACAGGACACTGTCCAAAAGCTCAACTGTCTTCAGTCTTGTTTATGTGGCTGTTGCATTTTCAATACCTCAACTGTATGGTGGGTGCTTACCTTTTGTCCGTGTATTATTTAAAGACAGCATTGTGATTCACTGTTGCCCGTATCCAGTCAACAACTTGATGATCATATAACATGCACTTTTTAGACAGTTACACTTACTGTACTATTCTTCTTCTGTTACCAAGTGCATAAGTGTCATATGACCTATGAGATGTACATGGAAACCCTGAAGTTTTGTAACACACACATTAGCCTCTTGCACAGTTACTGCAGCTGACAGTGCATGACATAACTAAGTAAAGCAAGATTATTTGTCTTTAACACTTTTAGAAATTCTGAAAGAAGTAGTGTCTCAGTTTGTTTGCTTTTCTGTGTTAGTGAAAGAATTAAAATGAAATTAGAGCAATATTTGGATATTTTCTGAGTTTACCAAGTGAAAACAATGAAAACTTGTTTTAATGATAAAATTGTTTACATTTCAAATATCATGAAATGGTGATTGAAAAGTAATGTGAAATATAATAATTTAATATTTGAAATCCCTTTTTCTGTTGTTCTCCAGAGTGTTTGATAAAAACAATGATGGTCTGATCTCGAATTCAGAGCTACGGCATGTAATGACAAACCTTGGAGAGAAGCTATCTGATGAAGAAGTTGATGATATGATTCGAGAGGCTGATCTTGATGGGGATGGCATGGTCAACTATGAAGGTTAGTCACTTATATATTATTGTATGATTTCTGAATCAGTGGAAATTGTTGTAGCAGCTGCCTAGGCCAAGCATATAGGTTTTGTAGAAGAATAATCTGTCCGAATGCCAATGGCATTTTGGGATGAAAGAAACAGAATAAAATTAGGAAATGCTTAATTTATGTACTGTAATTTACATTGTTCATTATGTCCTCCTGTGAAACTGGATTCCACATTATGAAATAATGTACACTGAAGTTCCAAAGAAACTGTTATAGGCATGTGTATTCAAATACAAAGATATGTAAACAGACAGAATATGGCACTGTGGTCAGCAACAAGTGTCTGGCACACTTGTTAGATTGGTTACTGCTGCTATAATGGCAACTCAGTGTAAATGCAGTTTCATAGTTGGTACATGAGTGATGGAGCACAGCATCTCTGAGGTAGCGATGAAGTGGGGATTTTCCCATACAACCATTTCACAAGCATACCGTAAATATCAATCAGGAATCTGGCAAAACATGAAATCTTTGACATCGCTGGACCAGAAAAAGATCACACAAGAACAGGACCAACGATGACTGAAGTGAACCATTCAGTGCGACAGAAGTGCAATCCTTCTGCAAACTGTTGAAGATTTCAATGCTGACCCATCAACAAGTGTCAGCATGTGAACCATTCATTGAAACATCATCAATATGGGCTTTTGAAGCCATAGGTGCACTCATGTACCCTTGATGATGGCATGGCACAAAGCTTTACACCTCACTTGGGCCCATCAACACTGACATTGGACTGTTGATGACTGGAAAGATGTTGCCTGGTCAGACAAGATTCATTTCAAATTGTATCCAGTGGAAAGATGTGTACAGGTACAAAGACAACCTCATGAATCTATGGACCCTACATGTCAGCAGAGGACTTCTCAAGCTGGTGGACTCTCTATAATGATGTGGGTGCAGTTGGAGTGATATGGCACCCCTGATACATCTAGATACGACTCTGACAGGTGACGCGTATGTAAGCATCCTGTCTGATAACCTGCATTCATTCATGTCCATTGTGCATTCTGACAGACTTGGGCAATTCCAGCAGGACAATGCAACATCACAAATGTCCAGAATTGCTTCAGAGTGGTTCCAGGACTACTCTTCTGAGTTTAATTATTGGGAATTTCTGGAACACGTTGCAACGTGATGTTCATAAAAGATCTTCACCCCCCGTAATTGTAAGGATTTATGGACAGCCCTGCAGGATTCATGGTGTCAGTTCCTTCTAGCACTACTTCAGATGTAAGTTGAGTCCATGCCACATTGTGTTGCGGCACTTCTGCGTGCTTGCAGAGGCCCTACACGATATTAGGCAAGTGCACCAGTTTCTTTGGCTCTTCAGTGTTGTACATCACATCTAATGGGTTATTAATTGAGTTGCATAAAAATAAATTTTTAATAAGAAGGAAGGTTACAAACCAATTAATACTGTATTTTGTTGCTGGAACATTAGCTTACATGAATAAGAATGGTAGGAATTTGACCATGAATTTGTTGAAGGAACCACATAAACATTCTCATATGGAGGTTCCAGGGAATACGCCACTACATGGACAGCTGAACCCCTTGTTGAGAGGCACCTATGAATTATGAGTGTGGAAACTGAGACAAAGATCTTTGCCTTCTGTCTTCTGCAGGACAGCTGACAAAGCTCTTCATTTCTCCTTGATCTTGCAAAATGCATGTCCACTGTCTTCACATCTGCATCACCTCATGTGATAGGGAGGTGTTAATTTTATTTGCATAAGGGAATGTGATGTACTTCCTTATATGAAATTAGTTTATTATTTATTTTTCAACAGAATATCTATATCAATGACACTAGGTAATACAAAATGCTTTAATGTGTATACACATGATAAGGGAAGCAGTCAGCACAATAATACCTGGAACTATTCAACTCTTGAACACTTTGTTTATATGCTCCAAAAGACAAAATTCACTTGAGAAACTTGTAAAACTGATTGGCTGGTCTGTACTTAACTTGCTGTAGTGCTGCCTGTGATGGTAGGAAATGGTAGTGGTCTGTTTGGAGCAGCATAAAGAGAGCTGTGCATGGGGTAGGGAGGAAGGAGAAGTGGTAAGCAGAGAATGGGAAATGATTATGTAGGTACGTTAGAGTGGTAGAAGGAATGTGTGAAGTTCGAGCAGGAACAGGGAGCTAGGCCTACAGTGGGCAGTATCTTGTGCCATGCTCTTCACTGTGGTTTGCCAGAGTATGGATGTAAATGAAAACTTGAAATAAAGAAATGAATGTATGCAACTAGGACACACAAAACTCAGAACTATGTGGAACACAGTGAGGATAAGTCAGCTATAGAATTAGGGGTAAGGTATCCATCTGTTTTCATTCTTATCTGAGCATATGAAATAGAAAATTACTTAATTGCACATAACAGGAAATGAGCTGTTGCTGTAAAGTTACAAGGCAATTCCTCAGGGTTCCATTGTAGGACTCTTTCTTTTCTTGATGTGCTTTAATGAATTGCCATTAACTAGTAGATAGCTCACAAACTATTACTGTTAAGATCAAAATTTGAATGATATTGCCAATCATATCCTGGACAGAAGTAACTCTGCCTTCAGTTCCTCTCAAATGACACTGTTCACATCGACAGTGGAGTCAGTAGAATGTTATATTCGGTACTGTCAGAGCCATTTGACAGTTCTAAAAATATCCTTGCCTAATAGTTATCATTGTCTAGTGTATAAATCACCACTTTTATAATCTCCACTATAGCCAAATCTGTATATATAGTATTTTGGAAAATGGAGTGTTCTTTGCTGAGATTATATTTGTTCTAGTATCTCATTAAAATGTCTTTTACAGTTGATTTTGGAGAAGGACTACTGCAGAGACACAAATATGTAATTTTCTTTGTCTTCTACATTACCTTTCTTTGCTAGTAGCACAACCCTTGTCTTTTAAAATGCCGTAGAAAATTAAGTGAACTGCATTTCTCATTTATCACATTGGCTAAGGAAGCTTGTTTGCTGTATATGTATTCTCTTAGTACACAGACCAGTACTTCATCTATGCCTGGTAACATTTTTTCCAGTTTTTTGTTCCATTTTTCCTGGAATTAAGCTCTAGTGTGTAATATCATTATTTTACCTGATGGATAGCATTTGTAGAAGCTATAACTGCTTTGGGAAAGTTTTATTGTACATTTTCCTTCAGTACTGCAAACATATTCATTCACAAAATTTACCAGTGTGATTAGGTCATCTATTGCCCTACCCCTGCCTTTTGCTGAAAGCTGTTATATTTCTGTTTGTTTTTCCTTGTTGCCTGTTTGAAAGCTTTCCAAACTGCTTCACCTTCATTTTTAGCATTAGATATTACTTGGTCATTTGAAGACTGTTTTGGCACCAAGTAGTACCCTCTGTTGCACTTCTTGTCCTCATGTTGCACTTTTTGTAATAGTGATAACGCCTAGAAATTTTAACTATCTCTCTTTTTTAGTGATGCATAAAAGTAGCATTCTTTGCTAACTGGAGAATTATCTAAAACTTTGAAAAATGCTTAAAAGTAAAATTCTTTGCTTACTGGAGAGATATGTAAAACTTTGAAAAATGCTACATCACTGCCTGATGAGAGCTGTGCAGAGGAATACAGCATATTGTTTCCAAGGATAAAATTATACATTTTAGAGAACTACGTAGTGTCTGTAATATTTTGTGGAGTAGAGTGTTGGGCCCTGACAGGAAAACAGGAACATAGAATCCAGGCAGCAGGAATGAGATTTCTATACTAGATTTTAAGGTACATGAAAGATGATTAGTAAAGAAAATGATTTGAGACTCAAATTAACTGCACAGGAAGTAGAGGAAGAAATTGAACATGGCCAATATTTAATGTCCTAAAATAACATATAATTACAAAGCTATATGGCAATGCAGTGGACTAGTATCACAGAAAAAAGGTGAAAAGACCAATTCTGAGAGCCTTCGAGATTAATCTTTGATGTTGTTGTGCAAGGAACATTGCGACAGAATGAGTATGATGTGTGGCTATAAAATAAAAGGATTGATACTGTCACAGGCCAAGTATGCATGTGCCAAATATGAATGACCAATAACTGTCCAGTTTGAAGTCTTCCAAGTGGAATCTGGCACTGTGATGCCTAAACAAATCAGTGTGGCTGTAGTTTTGGTCTGTGGGAGAGCTGTTAGTTTGTATTCCTGGAAAAACAACAGCAACAAATTGTCATGAAGTTTGATATGCAACTTGGAAAATCTCCCACTGAAACCTATCATTTACTAAATGCCCTTCAACGTAAAAAAATGGATGAAAATATCGAAAAAGTAATCCAATCTGATTTGATGTGACAGTCAATTGGGTGTTCAATCAATTCCAGGAACTATAGCAATTGTAAAGCAAATTTTACACAACCAATTTAACATGAGGAAAGTGTGTGCAAAACTGGTCCTGAAAGTTCTCTCGATTGGACAAAAAGAAGGCTAAGAAAATATTTATAATGACACCTTGAATAGCATTGAAAATGATCTGAACTTCTTGAAAAGAGTGATAACATGTGATGAATCTTGGTTTTTTTATGATTCAGAAACTAAGTACCAATACATGCACTGAGAGGGCCCAACTTCACTGAGTGCGAAAGAAGCTTGAACAAGCAAATCAAGAAATCTTCATGGAATTGTGTATCTTCACTGGTTTTTGAAGGTCAAATTATTAATCAACATTATGATCTTGAGTCTCTCCCCTATGCAAAATTTCCACAGATGGAAAGAGTGCTGGAAATCTTCCTTTGTGAGCTCCTTGATGACACCTACCGCTTTGTCTTCCTCTGCTTCACCAGTCTGAAATCTTATTTCTGTTAATGCAGATAATAGATAAGTCACAGGCAGCTAAGTCAGGTGAATAGCACATGTGGTCTCAGACTGTGATGCTGTACATCGCTAGAAACCTCTTAATGGAGAGTGCAGTTTGAGCTGGTGTGCTATCTTGCTGAAGAACTCATGACTGGTTCTTCCACAATTTGGGCCACTTTTTTCTTATCTTCTCCTCCTGGAGAGAGGGAGGGAGGGAGAGAGAGAGAGAGAGAGAGAGAGAGAGAGAGAGAGAGACAGCACCTGCATGGGAGGAGGGGAGGGGGGGGGCGATTGGTGGGAGAATGCAGTACACAAACAGAATGTTTAAGGCTGGTCTAGACAACAACAGAAGAGGAAAGAGTTAAGATATGATAAGGTGAGGCAGTGGGAAACTACTTAGCAGAGGTTTAGGCCAAGGGGGCTGTGAGAATGCAAGATATGCTGCAGAGGCAGTTCCCATCTACATAGTCCAGAGAAACTTGTGCTGGAAGGAAGTATCCAAATGGCATGCGTAGCTAAGCAGCTTTAATGTTATTTGTGTTGTTGTATGCAACATGTTCAGCAACTGGATGGTCAAGTGGACATGTGATTTCTTGTCATACCCACACTGAATGCTGCACAGTAATTGCAGCATAACTGCTGTGTCTCGTGGTTACTGTGGTATGGGGTGGCAGGTGAGTGTATGGAGCAGGATGTTCACAAGTAATTATCGACCCATTGCACTGCTTTCAACTTTTAGTAAAGTATTTGAATATATAATGGCCACCAGAATCATGTTCTTTCTAGACAAAGAAAATATCCTGTCACCTGCTCAGTTCGGCTTCCAAAGTAAGAAAGATACAACTGATGCAATACAAGAATTTCTAGATCATGCACTGGAGCTTGTGGACAAAAAACTCCCAGCCATAGGTATCTTCCTAGATCTAACAAAGGCCTTTGACATGGTTAATCATAGTATACTTTTGCAAAAGATGCATTCCTTTGGAATAAGAGGAAATGCCTATGATTGGTTTAAAAGCTACCTGGAAGATCAACAGCAGTATGTCGAATTAAATGAAACTAAGCTCTCAGGTACAGCTAGCACAGTACATTCCTCCATACATACCATAAAGCAAGGCATTCCCCAAGGCTCCGTCCTGGGCCCCTTGCTGTCCTTACTTTACATAAATGACCTTCCTCACAGCCTACCAGACACAAAAACCCTTTTGTTTGCTGATGACACCTCTGTACTCATATCTGCACCCGAACAAATTCTCCAATCTAATATAGATAGGACCACAGATCAAATAAGTCGATGGCTTCAAAGTAACAGGCTGCTTCTTAATGCAAAAAAGACAATTGGATTAACCTTCCACACTGCCCAAAACAGAAATCCATTACTACCAACTATGTCACTGGAAAAAAAGAATGTTAAACTTGAAAATGAAGTAACATTTTTGGGGGTCACTATTACTGATACGCTCACATGGAAAAGGCACATTGACGTTACCAGCACAAAACTTAGTAAAGTATGCTTCATGATTGATCAATAAGGAACGTCACTAATACAAGTACCCTAACCACAATGTACCTTGCACTCTTTCACTCTGTACTTAACTACAGAATCATCTTCTGGGGCCAAAATTATTTAAGAAACTAAATATTTTGCCCCTCCCATGCCAATACATACTAGAATTATTATTCTTTACCAAAAAAAGTATCGACAAAATTAGCAAAAATATGGATTACCACGATTATGACACAAGATCAAAAACCTCTCTAATAATACTTCCCCACTCAACAAAACTGTACAGTGATGGTGTCAAGTGCATGGGAATAAAATTATATAACCATCTTCCAACTTTTATACAAGAAATCCAAGAAATAAATAAATTCAAACAGACAGTGAAATCTCTTTTAATAAAAGACTGATTTTATACCATTCAGGAATATTTGGAATCAAAATTGTCTTAGTGCATGATAATGTATCAAAGCTGAATGTTGGTAAGTCAATTTTGTCACGATCATGTAACAATTCTCTGTAAAGCTGTAACTTTAAGTAACATAATTTGTAGGTTATGTAAAATAATCATTCTTCTTTGTTCTTGTTTACTGTTTTAGACTCCTGTAAACTGTATATTTGTATTGACTTATCCCATATCAGTTGTACAAGCCATTGTACTGATTTGATCTATGGGACAAACAAATAATAAATAAATAAATAAAAAGGGATTGACCCATGGGGTGAATGACTGGAAGCAAGATGGGAATATGGATAGGTAAGGATATTCCATAGATTGAGTGGATAGCAGTGATGTGGGTAGGATTTCAGGTAGGATATTATCATCTCAGGGCTTGATTAGAGATAGTCAAAGTTCTGGTGAAAGATGCGGTTGAGCTCATCAAACTAAGGGTGATGCTGGGTGGACAGAGGAGTGCTGATTGGAGGCTGGTTAACAGGTGTATCCATGTCAGAGGAGGACATGGCATAGAGATTCGATTTTGGTGTGTTGTAAAGTGTACTGTCTGTCAATAAAGGATCAGGTAAAGTTATTGGTATGTTTTGTCAGCTTCTGTTTTCCTTTGCAGTTGCAGCATTCAAGAGATGTGAAGCTATAGGAGAGAGAGATTTTGGATAGAATGTGTGACAGCTATCAAAGAGGAGGTACTGTTGGTGCTCATGGCTTGGTAATGAACAGACTTATTTATGGAACCATCTGAGAAGTGAAGATAAACATCTAGCAAGGTGGCTCATTGACTTGAGAAGGACCACGTTGAAATGGATTTGGGAGTAGGTGTTGAGGTTATGGAGGAAACAGCAAAGGTTGTTCTTGTCATGAGACCAGATCATGAAAATGTCATCATGAATCTGAACCAGACAAGGGATCCTAGGTGTTGATTGCATAGGAAAGATTCCTCCAAAAGGCCAATAAATAACCATAACCATCAGGGTGACATGTCACTTCACTTGATGAATTAGCTACATTCAGCATTGAAAACGTAAATCTGTGCCACCCCTACCACTGAAGTAGTAATTTGTAATTGACCGGCACCTCCAACTATTGCTGTAACCTCTCATCCAACATCCTGGGCACTGTTCACTTCCGTCATCACCTTTCCCCAGTTCCTGTCCCATTACACCATGAAACTTTTAGACACTGTTATACAAAAGGTTTCGATTGGCTGTTGCTAGTGGGGTGCATTGTGTGAAGTGCTTCCACTGTAGAGGATGAGTAAAGGAAAGGAGGTCATCTACAAGCTGAGCATGATTCAACTTAGTATTTGGGTTAAAGGGGAGGCCTTTAGAAAGTACTGAAATTTCTCCAGGGGTCAGAGCTTTGCAGAAAGGTTGGCAATAGTTTATGGAATGAGTAATCAGGAGCAGTGTGCTTCATGGAGGGTGGATGAAGTTTCTGGAAATGTGGGATGCAGAGTAAGCAAGAAAGGCACGGTTGGGGAGCTATGACGGATTGACAGGAGGGTTGCATTAGAGTGGTAGGCTCTGTATTGGCTACAGGTAGTCCCATGTGGGCATAAGACAAAGTAGCTAAGACAGCTTCCTCAAATGGTGCTGGGAATGCTATTCCAACTGTTGAAGGGCAAAAGTTTATGATAGCCTTCAAGAAGATGGGGTCACAGAGTAAAAGGATTTTCAGAAAGGAGCAGAGGCTATCAAGTATAGTTTGGAATTGGATTGTATGATTATGAAGGATGTGACAGGGTGACTGCCCAAGACACTTTTCAAAGGTAAGCCCATTTGGTAGGTTATCATGTGTCACAAAAGATTTCAGATGGAGGATGTGTGTGACTGGAGCTCTCCTAGAGAAAAGAAAAGTCTTTGGAATTGGCTATTTTCCAGTTAAAAACAAGTAATGAAAGACTTATGGTTGAAGTGATACAATGGAAATAACTGGAAACTCCTATATAGAGAGCTGTGTAGTAAGTTAGAAGGAAAGGTATGAAAAAAGGAATAAACATGCTCATAAATAAATGTTGCAAATTGTGGGTAAAAATGTATGATCATACAATGTGATTTTAAATAAACACAAGTGAATTTAAAATTGCACAGTTGGTTTACAGTTAAGGCGTTAGAGTGAAAACTGCACTAATAAAAGTTCAGAAATCTTGTAAGGGTGTTGTAGGGTAAGTTGTGCTAAGAAATAATTGTTGAGAAAAATTTTGGTACATTGTGCTTTTTCCGAGCTTTTTGTATTGAAGTTATCCAGTCAGCAAATTCAAGCAGCCCAACACAGTCAGTTGTTCTCATAGCAAAGATGACAGCACATGAGACTGCTCAATCCTGACTACCAATTCTTGAATCTCTCTCCTGTTTGATTTTAGGAAACCAAAAAAAAGGACATTTGGTAACAACATCTCTGGCAGGCTGCTTGAATTTGCATGCACAATGGTCTGATTGTCTAACTTCAATGCTAATTAACTCAGAAATGGTCCAACATACCAAATTTTTTTCTTTACAATTATTTCCCAACACAATCTACCCTGCAATGCCCATTCAAGCTTTTCAGACTGTATCTGACCACCCTGTATAAAAAAAATGTGAAGGGCATGATTTTAATGCAAAATTAAAATATACTGATGGAAAAAATATCTGTGACACCAGGAAGGGATTGTGCAATGTAAATGAAATATGATGTCTCTTCAAATTCCACACCAGTTGCATAAGAGTGGCAGTAGTAGTGCCACTATGAGGATGAAAATCAGGTTTGTTTTAAATATGCACTGTAATGGTTGTGTGTCGAAATTAGACATGGCGAGTTGATGCTGAAAAAGAATGCCTTTGAGGTGACAAAGGTGCCATTATAAACACTCACTGGGTTTGGATGGGATCACATAATAGGGCTATGAGGATGTTCCTTCTACAATATTGCACAAAGACTGGGCAGGAATGTAGTGACTGAACATGACTAATCGTGGCTTGTTCACAAGAATGTACAGTTGCAAGAAAAGCAGTCTCCAGAAGGCCTTATGTGGCACTACCAAGAGGGAAGACAACTGTGTTCAGCATGTGGCTCTGGTGCATTATGCTGCATCTGCTGCAGCAATGTCAGCAGTATGACATAATGAACTGTTAAACAGTTCCAAGCCAGGCGCACTGTAGCACGCATTCCACTGACCCCAAACTACCACCATTTGTGATTTCAGTGGTGTCAAGTGAGAGCTCATTGGAGGGCAATCTAGTGATTTGGCCTTTTTGTGCTGCCATTCATAAACAGAATTCTAGAAGGTGTTTTCCGAGAGCATAACTCTTGGCCACATATTGTTATTGTAACCTAACATGCTCTACAAAGTGCTGACATGTTATCCTGGCCTGCTCAATCTGCAAGTCTACCTCAAATTGAGCATATATGGGTCAACATTGGATGGCAACCCCAGCGCCATCCACAAACAGCATTAACCATCCCTGTATTGACTGACCAAGTACAACAGACAGGGAACTCCATCTCACAAACTGACATCCAGTACCTGTACAGCACAATGCATTTAAATATGCTTGCTTGCATTGAACATGTGGTTACACTATTTATTAATGTACCAGAATTTCACATTTGCAATAGCTTATCTTGCACTAAAATCAACCCGTGATCCTGCAATGTTAATCACTTAAATATGTTACCTAGATAGAAGGATTCTTGAAATTTCATTACTCTATATTAATTAGTTTTTGGTGTTGTGATATTTTTCTGTCAGTGTAATTTGTGAGAGAAAAATGGTTAACTCAATGAATTTTAAAACTTTTCAGTTAATACGAGCCAATAACATATCAGATATAAAGTAATGATAGACAACAGTAAAAAGTAAATGAATAAGGGTTTAGTGAAAATCTAAGAGCAAAATGGAGTGAAATAATGTGAACAGAAGATACAAGTATGAATAGACATGATAAGGAAACTTAAGTATAAACAAGATGTTTCCTTGTGTAGGTTACAAGCAGGTTCAAGCTTTGCTAAGTGATGCCACTTAGTCAATTTACATGCTATGTGTCATAACTAACAGTTTCATATAGGTAATGTGATAATACCACATATAGTGTATTGTTATATTGTTGTTGATGATGACGGAAGGCAGAGTATGAAAGTAAATGCTAATTCATAGTCTGCTCCTTCCAAACTGCATCAATGAAGCCATTGTGTTTATTATTCCTATCCGACTGGTCAATCATCGACAATGTCATATGCCCTCACAGTATGAGACACTGGGAGAGGCCTAAAATTTAACCCAAGACATTGGCACAAAGTACAATGATCAAGAATTATACACCACCACCTCTTCTCATCTTGCTGACGAAATCCTGGTGATGAAATTTTCTTCTATCACCAGGAACCAGATACATCTGAATGATGGAACATTTAATGAAAACAACTAATGTAGCACAAAACTGAAAAGAATAATGATAAAAATAGAGAGATTGATATGTGTGCTGAAATTAATAATAGATGCAAAAAACAACAAGGAAAGAAAACATAAATGGTTTTTCAGTTTTTGTAGATTTGAACATGTTCATTGTTGAGGAAGCAAGCTGTCTTAATGCACACCCCAACTTCAGAAATGATTGCTTCAGTAGTCTGGAAGAAAGAATCTGTAGTATGTTTACTGAGTTTAATATCTGCCCTGATGTCATCTGTACTTTATGTTTGGATTATGTCATTGCTCAGTTTTTGTCAGTAATTCTTCAAGAACAAATAATGAAGAACAGTTAATACAAGGGGACTTTAAAAAGTATTATGGCTGGCCAAGTTTCTTTTACTGAGTGCTGCATTACACTTAAAAGTTATGCACAGACAAGACAATATTTGTCAACATAGTTGCCAAGTTTCCATAAATTCTACTAATCATTCAGTTTGTGGACAATATAATTCTGCTCCATGGTTATGAAACCATTCAAAAACTGTTGTGTAAATGTCATCATCATTGGGAAATGTGCAACTGTTGCAAACTAGTTACTCAATTCTCTTGACATTGTCATCTATAGTTAAAGTTGGTGGCCTTTCTTCCTGATCAGTATCACCTATTTGTGCACGTCATTTGCATGTGTTCCATATACTGTGATAATTTCAAAGTGAATCTGTGTGCAATTTAGGTGTTTCGTACACAAGCATCATACAGTTTTGTGTACTTCAACTTTGGAGTATGTTTCTAGTTGCTGCACCATGTCACTTCACATTGTGATACAATTGTTATCCATAGCTCAGCAGAACTGTCTCTGCAGCAGATGCGTAACATATATACTCTCCACTGACAATGCACTATTCTTGTTGCACAGTGGTCTTAACATAACTTTTTGAAGTCCCCTCATATATATCATCCTGACATCTGTACCTTTTGAGTGACGTTATTAGAGAGCACTAAAATGTTTAATGCAAGTGCTAATATTTTAAAAACCTTTTTATTTCTGTTGCAGAATTTGTAACTATTCTGACATCAAAGAATTAGTCCAACTGCTCAGAAAGATGTCATGGAACTTGGGCAGAAAGAACAGCAAGGCTCTCAGGAGGCACTGGAGTTTGTCCTGAAGTCACATATATCTACCAGAATTATTAAGGAATTATGATGCTATGTTGTGTTTTAGTTGGGTAATTCCCTTTTCTTATGGATAAGGGACTTACATTTTCAAGAGCTTCTGTGGTGGTTATTGTACAACACCTTGTATCAATTTAATATGAATTGTAAATGAAATAAGTTTTTAACAATACATGAAAGTGTTTATTATGCTGCTATATTTTTTCTTACTGTGAGTGATACCACACACAGTACAAAGAATAAGTTATTAAACTACTATGATTTTAGATTTTATAACAAAAAATAATAGGCCAAACAAAGTTGTTTAACAGTGTTTTGTACAGTTAGTGCTGCAAAATTTCAGGCAATTCGACCAGGATCATTATTATTTTTAATACATGTAACTTAAGCTGCAAAATATACATAAAAATAAGATACCATTTTTAAATATGGTAACTGTATGTTAAACACTGAGAAACATGGAAAGTGCTGGTCACTACAATACTGTGCTTGTGTTGGAGCCAGTGACATTGTCACTCACCATCTGTAAGTAATGGGAAAATGTGGGGGCAACACAGTTAAAGGGATGTGAGCGCCTCTTCTGATTCTGTATGGAAACTAGAGATCAACACAGATCTCGAATGAGACTGAGTTATCGCTCTTCATCTGAATCTCCAATAGCACATTTTACCATTTCTCATAGTTGGCATGTGCCAAAGTTTGTTTGTGTATTGTTATTCCCTGAATCATTTATTTAATTAATTTATTAAACATATACCTCTTGAAAATTTGAAACAAGAGCTCTGACAAAAATATGTTGTAAATGTATCATTCTTAAGCAGTTAAAAGTAACTGAATAGTTGTTGATAGATAGACAATAACATTGTTGAGGTTTTCTGTGGATTTTGTTGAAAATATAATGGATGTACCATTTTATAGCTATATACATATGGCATTTAGTTTCTAGTCTTTGGCTATATTTATACAGTTGAAAACAGAGTTGATTTACTTTATAATATTGTACCCTGTTCCTTTAAGATACATGTCACTGTATCCTGAGCAACTGCTGATGTGGATTACATTCTATATTTTAAGACATTCTTACAGTCATTTCTTTGCTCAAGGTGTCATTAATATTTTCAGATAAATTGTGCAGGGATATTACGGGTTAATTCAAATTTTTAATTGTTTGAAACCTTGTACAATTAGCCATTTAATGTTTATGTATTATACCATCTTTATGACACTTTTTAACCTCTGAAACCAAAAGATAATATAAATTTGGAAATTATCAGCAGATTTCTGCAAATTCATCTGAAATCCAATTTCAAGGGCTTTCTGAAAGGCATTGTTATGGAACACAGGGCAGGCATTCCATTAGTACACACACAGTTCTCGTACTTTGTTTATAATTATTGTATTGTACAGCATTTGAAAATTTATTAACGTAACCTTTCCTGATGCTCACAAGCAGCAATAATTAATTATGATTAGTTTTTATGTGTTACAT
This sequence comes from Schistocerca serialis cubense, assembly GCF_023864345.2. Classification (NCBI taxonomy): domain Eukaryota; kingdom Metazoa; phylum Arthropoda; class Insecta; order Orthoptera; family Acrididae; genus Schistocerca; species Schistocerca serialis. Next base: position 913,300,309 of record NC_064641.1, on the reverse strand, counting down.
ATATCAATTGTAAGTCACCCATAATTTACATTCTTCTCATTATGAGTGGAAGATCATACTATACTGGGTATAACATTTGAGCTTGGCATTTCTAGATGGTAATTTAGAGGCAGATCAATATGTTAGAGTGGCAACAGTTAGGGAGTAATGTGTTCTTACATGTACAGTTATATTTACAGGATGGATCAGCATGGTAACATACACCCTTAGCACCCTTTGAAAGCTACCTGTAGAAAGATGATCTAATTAAGAAAATGTACCCATCCAGCTTGTATGCAACTTAATACCCTATCCCTCCATAATGCAAGATATTTAAGATATTTTTAAATGTATACTACAAAGTAGAAAATGTGTGTATGTTAAATGTAAATTGTGTAAAAATATTGTGATGCACTTCACTTCAGTCTTCAAATAGTGTCCAATTTCAGTTGTTATTCTGTTCATTCAAAATCATTAACCTTAATCTGGTGGTCACATGATTAACATCTCCTTATGATTTTGATGTAGTTGTCTTATAGAAACAAGATTGGTGTCCCTCCATAAGTTCTGTTTCTAGTTTGAATTTAGCTGTGGAACCAATGAATCTGTTATTTGTTAGTGCAATTGTGTCATAGTCAAGTGTAGATTGATGTGATATGTTAGGCAGAACAATGTGTACTTTTAAACAACATATATTAGTTTCAGCATGGACAAGGAAAGCACACTAATGAGGAGAGTTGAAGAGTTACTCGAACATTTCTGCCATTTCCACTTCAAGAGGGGGCACCTGTTAAAATGATAAAGAATTATAACTTTTTGCACATAGAATTTCATTTTAAATGGGATAAACACTTCCACGTTAGTGTTTCATGACAAAATCAAATCCCTTTTCCTACGTTGAAAAATTTTACTTTCTTCTTTGCATTATTTCTCTGTTTTGTTTTTAGTCCAGTTTCAAACTAAAACAAATACATGACAAATACTTGCTGAACTGATGAGCAGAACTCTATTAATTAGCTGGAATTTATAGAAATAATTCACATTTCCATTTAGCATAAATAACTATATTTTGGTTACATTTTATGAAGGTCATACCTTAAAATATACATCTGTGGGGGAATAGTTTTAGAATCCAGTACCACATTATAACAAAGGCTTTATTTGATTATTCATAGACATACATAAGTTCATCCACTATTTTATCCTAGTAGTCTTAATTAATATAGATTTATTCTGTTCAGAAATACTTCAGCTACAACATACTCAGTTCTACATCAATGCAACTATAGAGAACAAGCCAACATCTATTAATTGGATTATAAGTAGATCAAATTTACTATCTACTGATTTATTTTCTGTACCTGTATGAGAATTTCATTAAATGATAGAAAATTGTATCTAGCAGGAAGCATACTGAACTGGCCAAAATCTTTTCAGTGAAGGTCTCGGAATGGAACACCATCTATCACTTTCACTTTCTTCCAAATATTCAATCTTTTTAAGAATATGTTTGACAGTCAAAAGTGTTTTATACTTTATTGTTAGTTAGGATGTGGGTACTAAAACCAATTGTATATAGGGAACTGAATCAAATTTCCAAAAAATGAAAATCTGAAATTCTGTTTCACATTGCTCCTTTTAACTAATTCTCTGGATTAGTCCACTTTCAGCTGAGTTGTAGATATCTATTTTCAACAAAGTGTTGGTAAGTTTCACTTTCTGTGTGGAGCAGTTGTAAAACAGACTGAATGTTACAGATCAAATGCATGTTTGTAATGCATATTTTATTTCTAAAATCATTGTTACTATGTTAAATCATTATCATTACATAATTGTGAGTACATATATTTTGTTAACTGATATTTTAGTGTGAAATCATACAAGATTATATTTTGCATATATAAACTGCATTAGTTCAGAATATTAATGTGATGATATAGATAACATACTTTTATAGTATCTTGGCACAAAGTCCATATTAGTGACCAGGCAGCCAACATAAAAATATCCATTCTCCCAATTTATCATGGCAACAGTAAGTGAAGAGGATTTCAGCTTAAGATATCTGTAGCCTTCTTTCCAATGTCACCGTCCATGTTATTTTCAGATGTTTACTATATTTCTTTCTTGGAATATTCAGGTCAAGAAATGTATGATTTTACAATGATTCATGGAACAGAATTAATTAAAGAAGTGTGTTATTCTGTAAAAGAAATGTGTAACAATGTGTGGAATCCTTATTCGTAAAAGATGTACAAGCATTTTTTTAAGTTTTCATTTGGGATAATATGTAAAGATATGGAACTGTATGTAAAATTTTTGGGATGTTTGAAAGTAATTTTTATAGAACAGTTCATTGCAGTCATCCAGGAAATATAGACAGGGAATATACATAAATATACTAGAACATGATTTCGGTACTTGTATACAAATTGCAGTAAGCATTAAGTTTGACTACAGATCTCCTGCTGAAGGAATATTGTTAGTTTACACAGATAAAAAATGTTGGAAACTGTTTTTCAATAAATGTCCTGCCTGAATTGCTAAATAAGGCAGCAAATAAAGCAAAGTAAGTGAAAGACATAAATATTATCTCTATTTGTTTAGTTTTGTTAAGGGCACTGTCATACTTATTTTTTTGTTGGTGTAATTCCTAGTAATGACTTCCAAAAATTAGTTTCTCCATGGGTCTTTGTTTCTTGATTGCAACATGCTACCAAATGTCAGTGTTATTCACATTTGGTATTCCCTGTTAGAAAAGTAACAGACATTTCCCACACCAGGAAAACTCTTGGAAAGAAACACTTGAACCAGGCCATGGAAAAGAGCTGGTACTATTGCATTACTACCATTGTACAATTTTCAGTCATTGTAAATTTCATACTGTTTCATTGTTCATTTCTAGTGTGCAAAAGAAAAAAATACACATGAAGTAAACTTAATCAGTTTGATTGTGTATTTACACTGAGGGAAAGAGATACCAGTACTTCATAAGGCAACCCCATACAGAACATTACTTTGAATGTGTAATATGCACTCAAATTTTAGTAGCCATAATACATTTTCAGTCTTCTGAAACAATAATAATAAATACAATTGTAAGACATGTTACAGATGATTGCTAATGTTTCAGAAGTAACACAAAATCAGGGATGCAGTTTAAAGTCAAATACATTAAAGTGCATATACTTATATGTAAAAGCATATCCTTTGAGCAAACACACATGTGAATTATTTCCTTAACTTCTTTTTAATTTAATTTAATGGTTCCAGAAATAAGACAGACACAGCTCAGCTACCGGATATCGCTGTAAACACTTTAAAAAAAGAGCTAATCAATATGGAAGTAAACAAAAAGTTATGTTTCATTCTAGCTAAATTTACATTGTTCTATTTATGTAGCTACAATGCCTGCTTATATTTCTGACACCAGATGAATGAGTGAGACATAGTACCAGCTAAAGATGAGCATTATATTAAAAACAACACCAAAAACAGAACTATAGCTTACAAAACATTTTGCTGTGGAACATGTAATGTTAATTATGAGAATTGGTACTACAATGAGCTGGTATTCTATACACACTGAACCTTCAATCTATTATGTATTTGACAAGCTAGATCTTTCTTTATTAATAGGTACTAATATCACCTGTCGAAAGCTATGACCACCTTTGTACGAAAACAATGAAATCATTAATATATTGTAGGACTGCTAAATTAAAAGACAGTTCTGCTATTGCCAGATTTCACATAAACTTTATGTAGATCTCAGTCAAGTTGTTGTATTGCCTCAAATAGTTAACATGAAAATTACTGAGGCAATATGTACATTACGTTGTCTTACAACCAATCATGGAAATAATCTGGACAATGACTCAGATGCCCTTTATTCCAAAATATTTACATCTACATGAGAGATCTGGTGTGAGACTCTTGAATAATTCCATTCTCATGAAAACTATCTACCTTCTCTCCCTTTGTAGTTAATACAGAGGTCAAAGCCCATACCATTCCTCAGAGATAATACAGTTCCTCATGTCAATGTACCAAAGTAACCAGAGCACTCACTATTTCACAAGAAAGTGCAAGCTCTTCTGAACAACAGTTTCAGTCAGTCATTAAAACGTCAAATATGGTTATATCTGAAACAGACTTACCTGTTTCTCAGTGTTTCACTTAAATTTTCCACCCTACGAGAAGTTATAGAGACTCTACTGTCTGGTGTCAGTGATACAGTAGGTATGGAAAGCAATTTGTTTCCATAGCATAACATTTATTCTAATTTTATGTCATTTTACATCTGTCTCTTCTGATTGGAATGAAAATTTAACTGTTTTGTTGCAAAATTATTGTTATTGTTCTTACTCAGTGATATTTGATTATCAGATTTGTTCACTGATATGTAGTTTTTGTGAATGCCCATAAAAACAAAAAAGAAATAGAACAACATTAGTGTAGCTTTTACATGGAATGAAAATCCAAACAGGAAATGCTGGTCAGAGAAAATGACTACTAGATCAGCTTTCCAGATAAATAATGCTTGTATAAAACTGCATGTTTTCCTTATTTTAATAAGGATTATACATAGTCAAGGTAATAGATCAATCTATATTCTGTAATTAATAGAAGTAAATGATCAGTTGCTGGCTTATGTTAAATATGTTACAGCATTTTTATCATCACTAGTCACTTGTGTGAACTTTAACTATCTAATTATGAGTGTATGTGAATTATTTTGAACCTCTTTGGAAATACATATATTCAAGTAAGAGGTCTGCAGGTATTTGAAAAGTAAGTTGTAATGAGTGTGAAACATAGATTTGTACCTGAGGTGTGCATAATTCAGGTTAACTTGTGAACAGCTGGCTTTGTATAATCAATTGAGTATTTTTAAATGACCACATTGTAAAATATAAACTTGAGACTAAGATCTGTTAAGTGGCTTAACACATTAAAATCATGAAACCTATAAACAGGATATTTTAAGAAGGAAGCTTTTAATAAGAAAGGTTGTGAAAGTTAATTTCATGAATGATCACTGGATTATATGTATTTAGTGAGAGGGGTCTTCCTTTTACTAAAATAATATTACATCAGAGGTGCAGTATTTTGTAGCAATGGTAGACAAAGAAGATATTATTACCATAGTACTACTGCTAATATATCAGTCCTATACAAGAATTGCTTATCTCTGTCTAAAAGTGTGATTTAAAAATACTAATAAATTAAGAATGAATTAAAATAACTCATCAATGAATAAATTATTTTAAAAATTTTCCTTTACTCACAATAGAACTGATTTAACATAAACCTTTACTAATACTCAATGAAATTCAAATAAAGATTTATCTAAATTAATTGATAAAATGTATATAAATGTTATGTGTGAAACAAACTGTTAATAGAAACAAAATATAATTAAAACTGATGCAAACACTATAGAGATGATATATCAAATATGTTTTATAAATGTCAATGAAGCCCATTCCTGAAATTGATATATTAGCCCATATACAAAAACATACATGTATATACACAATAGCTATATATACAAGAATATTTACTTGTACATGACAATGTTACTTTGTGATAGAAACTTTACCCCACATTATCCAATGTACATTCTAGAGCTGTGTTACAGAACAGGGAAATATAATCACTTTTTTCTAATAAAACTGATTTCATTATCAGACCAACTGTCCTTTAAAATTCTGAATGTTTATGATAAAACAACTACAGTATGAAGCCATTTATCATAGACCTATTATTCTGCCTCAATGTCATACTGTAATACAAATATTTTACCTAACATTTTATAGTAAGTAGTATCTTATACCGACAATGAAATGGTGCACTGGATGGCAAATGGGTTGTGGATCTTTGAAAGTTATAAATTCTAAGAAAATGTCTACATGTATTGCAGTTTTGGGTTACACAATGCCTATATAGACAACAGGAGTAGGTACAAAAAGATAAAAGATATTACAAAGGAACACTAACATTTCAAGGGTAAAAGCAATAGAACTAAGAGCGGAACATCTGCAAGGTACAAGAAAGAGACAGATGACGAAGGCATGTGTTTTGGAGCAGGAGTACTACATGAGAGATCGGCGACAGATGGCTTAAGCTATTTACCACACAGGAGTTGCTGAATCGAAGGGGCAGATGTCTCAAAGCCATTTTTATTATTCATTTCAAACATTGGTTTTATGCAGCTCACCATGCTAGTCTGTCCTCTGCAAGCCTCTTTATCTGTGAACAATTACTGTACGCTACATCCATTTGAACCTGTTAACTGTATTTGAGCATAGGTCTCCCTCTACTATCTTTACCCCCCACACTTCCTCCATTACCATATTGCCTATTCCTTGATGCCTCAAGATGTGTCCTATCAACAGTGGTCTTTTATTAGTCAAGTTGTCCCATAAATATCTTTCTCTTTAATTTATATCTAAAAACAAAGGTGATGTGACTTACCAAACGAAAGTGCTGGCAGGTTGATAGACACACAAACATACACACAAAATTCAAGCTTTCGCAACCAACCGTTGCTTCGTCAGGAAAGAGGGAAGGAGAGGGAAAGACAAAAGGATGTGGGTTTTAAGGGAGAGGGTAAGGAGTCATTCCAATCCCGGGAGTGGAAAGACTTATCTTAGGGGGAAAAAAGGACAGGTATACACTCGCACACACACACATATCCATCCGCACATACACAGACACAAGTAGTGATACAGTAGCACTCCATTTTTTTATTTGACCTGCCCATCTAATCTCCAGCATTCTTCTGTACAACACACTTCAAAATTTTCTATTCTCTTCTTGTCTGAACTGCTTATCATGTACATTTCACTTTTCTACATGCCACACTGAAGACAAATACCTCCAGAAAAAGGCTTCTGTACTCTTAAATTTGTATTAGACAGATTCCTCTTCTTTCGCTATTTTGAGTCTGCTATTTCTATCCTTTCTACTCCGGCCCTCATCAGTTATCTTACTGCCCAACTAGCTAAACTCATCTACTACTTTTAACATCTCATTTACTAAAGTACCTCCTTCAGCACTGATTGATTTAATTTGACTACATTCCATCACGTTTGTTTTACATTTTGATATGGATCTTATAAACTAGTTTCAAGATGCTAACCATTCTGTTCAATTGCTCTTCCAGGTTCTTTTCCATCTTTGACAGAATTATAATGTAATCAGCAGACCTTAAGGTTTTTATTCTTATCTCTGAACTTTAATTCTCTTTTTCACTCCCTTCTCAACTTCTTCTTCCCTTGTATGTTCTTCAACTGTTATAAATGCAGTCTGGTTACTGTACAAACCGTATATATCCGTTCACTCCCGATATTTTATCCATATCAGAATTTCAAAAACCACAGTGTAATTGACATTGTCAAAAGCTTTCTCTAAATTTACAAGTACTATAAAGAAACTGAATCAACATGTTTGATGCTATCTATGAAAAGTATAACTTGTGAAAATTTATATATGAGACATAGATATTTAGGCTCCTGAAACATAAAAACATTTCACATAAGAAGATTGTTTGATTATGGTATTTTGTTGATGATGTCCATAAAAAATAATCTCATATAAAAATATTATAGTGATGGAAATTCTGGAATAGGAAAACAAACAAAAATCAGGAATGCAAGCACTCATCTATAGATCGTTGATGGGTGGTTCATAGACACATGTATCAGTTCAGAAAAACTTTCCCTCTTATTTAAGTACACAATATTGTACCCATATATATGCACATAAGCCCAAATGCTCAGTGAATATGTCTACTTAAACTGAAATAAGTGGAACTTTCTGAGCTGTTACACATGTCTAAGCACAACCTGTCAATTGTCTTTGGGGGTGTTATTGTCATTTTTTATAATTATTGGCATTATTTTTTTATATGCTGCAGAATGTGTCCAATTTAAAAAAATTTGGAAACACTGTGCACTCAACAGCAAAAACAATGTGACTTGGTTGTCACCTGAAGTACTGTATATCTCTTTGGTCACTATAATTTTTCAGCAAAGTGAGTAAACTAAATTTTCTTATGTGGATGGTGAACTCATCTGCTTCATCAAATAGTAGTTGGATGGTCTTCCTCAACTTGCCATCATTGTCCCCACCACATGCAGCATTTAATCCTTTGACTGAAAAGTTAACTTGTCATAATCTGCTGCTCCATAGATGCTATTGATGAGCTGAAGCCTCTGGTTTCTCCTTTGGCACTGGTGCTGGTCTAATTTTGGCATTCTTGTTGACCCCTGAGTGCTAATGAAGAATATACACAGACCATACACAGACCTGTGTCCTGTTGACAGGTTTATGCATACAATGGAAATTCTGCCCCATACATCAGTAGCTTTCAATAGCTCTGACAACTAAGTTGTATTCTGATACTTTACCTATTGTGATCTCCTTGCAATCAACTTCACTTTACGTCTTACTGTGCTTTAGGACTGGCATCACAGTGTTTTCCTCCTTGTCTGTTTTACAAAGAAAACAGAAAATGACAAAGCATCATGGCTCCACTGACCAAGAAATCATGAAAATATGAAGAGTGACAGTGATGATGAATTATTTGATGATGACACAAGTAATAACTACTGCATAGATTCTGAAATCAGCAGTTCTTACCTGTCTACAACATCCAAAGTATCTGAAAGAACACGTATGAATAAAACCATGGTTTTGTGATAAAACTGACTGGAAATGAAATATTTTATCCAGTGAAACACACATTTTATGATTTGCCTTTAGGACATAATTGTCAGCTGGGGAATGATACAGGCATTCTATCATCCCTCCTGTGTTTTTGGCAAACAATTTAACGAAATTTACAGCCTTGAAACAAACTGGTTAGGGAACCACTACACAGTTGGTGCATTCTTGATTAACAAGTTGAAAAGGTAAATTATATGATGAAATGTATTGTTTGACAGCTGTATGTCTTCTCATGAAACATGTGGAAAAGTTAATAATTTACAAATACTGGTCCAGAGATGTTAATCTGGACATTTCAATTTTCAGTGACTCTATGCCTACAGACCATTTTATGTTCATCTTCCAAATACACTGACAGAAAAAAATGGCAACACTAAAAAATAATTAATGTAAGTTTGTGAAATTTTGGGAATTCTTTTGTCTACGTAACAATAATTAAGTGATTACCACTACAAGATCACAGAATAATGTAAGCATGAGTTAAGACATCATAAATGTGAAATGCTGGTATACTAATAACCAGTGTCACCACCAGAATGTTAAATGAAAGCATGCAAATGTGAATGCTTTGTGCTGTATAGGTGCTGGATGTTAGTTTGTGGGATGGAGTTCCATGCCTGTTGTCCTTGGTTGGTCAGTACAGGGTTGGTTAATGCTGTCTGTGGCTGACCCTGGAGTTGTCATCTAATGTTACCCCTATACTCAACTGGAGACAGATCAGGGGATTGAGCAGGCCAGGGCAACATGTCAACACTTTGTAGAGCATGTTAGGTTACAATAACAATATGTGGCTGACAGTTATCCTCTTGGAAAACACCTCCTGGAATTCTGTTTATGAATGGCAGTACAACAGGTTGAATCACTAGATGCACAAATTTGCAGTCAGAGTGCGTGGGGTAGTCATGAGAGTGCTCGTGCTGTCATACAAAACTGCACCCTAGACTATAACTCCAAGTGCAGGTCAGATGTGTCTAGCATGCAGGCAGTTTGGTTGCAGGCCCTCAACTGGCCTCCTCCTATCCAACACACACGATCATTGGCATCGAGGTAGAACCAGCTTTCATCAGAAAACACAGCAGACCCTGCCCTCCAATGAGCTCTTGCTTGACACCACCGAAGCTGCAAATTCCAGTGGTTTGGGGTGAGTTTGAATGCATGATAGAGGGCATCTGGCTTGGAGCTGTCTTTGAAGTAACCAATTTGTAACAGTTAATCATGTCACTATGGTGTCAAATGCTGCCGAAATTTCTGATGCCGATGCAGCATGATCACCAGAGCCATATGCCTGACATGATCTTCTCTCTCCATAGTGTCACGAGGCCATCTGATGCCTGGTCTTCTTGCAACCATACATTCTCGAGACCACTGCTGCCAGAAATCAATACTGTGGCTACATTCCAGCAAAATCTTTCTGCAGTACTGCAGAAAGAGCATCCAGCATATCATAGCCCTATTGCATGATCTCATTCAAACTCAGTGAGGTGTAGATAATGGCATCTTTATCATCTCAAAGGCATTCTTGACTAACATAAACTCACCATATCCAATCTCAAAGATAACTAACACTCATGCTAATTACAGGGTGTATTTAAAGAAAACTTGATTTGCATCCTGAATGTGAAGCTACTGCACCACTCTTACGTGAATGGCATAAAATTTGAAAAGGCAACATATTTCAGATGTAGAAACAAACCTACCAATTTCTGTTTATGTCAAATAACTCCTTGTTATTGCAATTTTCAGTGTAATTCATTTCATTGCTACAGAGTAAGTTTCAAATAAAAACATGTCTTGTGGCTATCTGACTGGCTATGCCCTAGATTTCATAGTTTATACAGGGCCAACAATAGAAACTGGGTCTACAATTTGAGGAAACATTTTTGTCAGAGTGACAGTACTTAGAATTTATTTTTGGGATGTGGATATACCTTATGCAACAACTGGCATTCAGGCAGACTTATTTTTCTGGCTACTGTTCTTACAAACAGACTCAACATACTGCAGTTACAAAATAAATTGAAAAGAGGAGATATTCAGTTTACGCCAACAAGTATGACGCATGCCATTAATCGAGCAAGGTGGCATAGTGGTTGGTACACTGGACTTGCATTTGGAAGGACAATGGTTCAAACCTGCATCCTGATTTAGGTTTTCCATGATGGTTCTTTTGAAAGGGCATGATTGATTTCCTTCCCCGTCCTTCTCTAATCTGATAGGACTGATGACCTCACTGTCTGGTCCCCTCCACCAAATCAACCAACCAACCAACATGCCATTCAGTGCTGTGACAAAAAGGACGTGTAGATGTTGACCACATTTAACAGCACAAAAGTGCTTCAGATGGGGAAGACTGACAGAAATAGTGAAGAGAAAATTAAGAAACACAAAGCATTGTAGAGCATGACTTGAATATGGGAGCAGGTGCCTGCTCTGACATGCTGCTAATCTCTGTTGGACTGATATGAAAGACAGTGAAAGAGCTTGTTTTTATGTTTGTAACTTGTGCATGCTCATGTTCTGCACAGGTCAGTAACAGTCTGAAAAATATCAGTAGCAGAGTTTCATTTGGTGATGGTAAGAAAACTTTTAGAAACATATGCAGAAAAGTTGGCAGGTGAAGATGAAGTGATGATAATCTCCTACAATTTGTGGGAAGACATTTTCCAATTTATAACAAATGATTACAGCAACAAAGGTACACTAACATGTAAATGCACTTCTGCAAAGAGTAAGTGCATCGAGAAACCAGATACGAATGCAAAACTCATATGGTACAATTGTGTGTTGTATCATGTTTTCAGTCCTACCACATAAAGACAAAATACTAATCATCAGTTCAAGACAGATCAAACTCAACTAACAAGAATCAAAACATTACACCTATTTAAAAATAATTAATACATAAGAAACCAAATAAAATGTACTTTTAACTTTGCCAAAGCTTGGATCACAAAAGAGGATTTAAAATGCATAAACAGTGTGTCAAAATATTTGGACCTCTACTTTAAAGCTTTGGAGGCTCTCTTTAGATAATTACAGTGCTGACAAATAACACAGATTGGAAATTTAAAGAATTTTTACAAAAATTTTGTGTTTTGATGTCTATTTCATTAAATATAGCATGTACTCACAAAAATAATAAATTATCATCAATTTATTAGAGTGTATTGTTCATATATCAACACAAAGTATACATGTACCATGATTTTTGGTTCTTGCAGATATTTTTACACAATTGGACACATTTTCATACACTGTTCAGACTCACAAACATCTTGTCTTCCGTGGCTGTCTACAGAACATTTGTTATACCAGAAAACACATGGAGAATAATTAACTCTTTGGATTGTGTTCACCTGATTTCAAAAGCTACATTAAAGTTATCAATTGTATGACAGAAAAATAAACTGTCTGTTTCTGATGAACAAGTAGTTACCAGAAATGAAAAAAATTTCATTGACCAATTTCTCAACAAAATGTGAACTGTGCCATAGATGTACTGGTTACATGGTGTACTTATTACAGACAGGCAGTTGTCCTCCAGTGACTAAACTCTCAAGTAATCTAAACAAAAATCATTCATGAAGCAATTAAATAAATCTCATGGTAAAATGAAAGTGAAGTTACAAATTTTTTGATGTGATTCACAATGAACACCAACCAATACATATGCATGATGTTCTGGTACCAAGCGCCGCAGGTTTTGAATCCACGCCAAATGGCATGGACCTCAATTACCACTTGAGGTCTCTACAGCTGTACCGCCATAACCCGTGGCTGCATGTGTTCTTGGCTCGCGTATAACTTGAGAGCACCACGGTGGAGCACGTGGTCCCAGCAGCCAACAGTGATGTACCGTATCCTGTATATAAGTGCCTGCCTCTCACCCAGGTAAGAAGTCTGATATTTGTGTGAGACTATCGACATCTCGGCTACAGACAGCATGTCTACCTTACTTTGTTTTCATTTATGAGTGGATGTTGTGGATTCATTTGGCTGTCACTTGTGAACCTGTTGCTTCTCATGTGTTCTCATTGTAAGGTCTGCTAGGTGGTCTGCCATTGTTTGTGTCCATCCTTTCCCGGTCATTTGTTTCTTCACAGGCCACTCTCATTTGATCCTGCGACACTTCGTTCTCAGCAACCCCATGACTGTTCCGGTCGCGGTTACAACGGATGTCACAGATGATCAGTATACTTTGTTTTCTTATGAAGTAACAAGATGCTTTTGATTATAAATATAACATAAAGGAAACCTGTTTCATTCATGGCCCTCATTTCTCATGTGTGATGCAAAAACTATAATCTACACACCAGCAGATAGTATGATGTAAAAATGTCTGCTTAACTGTAATCAGATTGGTTTATTTTTAGTGGAGCAAATAATATATGAAGTTCAGTAGATATTATGGACATGTAGTTATGAATGTTGATGGTGTTGACTACTTACACACCCTTGTAGTCATTGCCATGGGATGTCGGCATCTGGGTGTGCTTGAAAACACTCAATGCTCTTCATTATTTGGCAATGGCCTTGCCGCAGTGTCTACACCGGTTCCCGTGAGTTCACGGAAGTTAAGCACTGTCGGGCGTGGTCGGCACTTGAATGGGTGACCATCCAGGCCACCATGCACTGTTGCCATTTCTCAGAGTGCACTCAGTCTCGTGTTGCCAATTGAGGAGCTACTTGACCGAATAGTAGCGGCTTTGGTCAAGAATACCATCATAACGACTGGGAGAGCGGTGTGCTGACCCCACACCCCTCCTATCCGCATCCTCCACTGAGAATGACATGGCGATCGGATGGTCCCAGTAGGCCACTCATTTCCTGAAGATGGAGTGCTCTTTATTATTTCATCTTGGCACAACACAGTACAGCATGGCAATGATATGGCCAAGGAATGCTGCTGCCTCAGGTACTGCTGATGTCCAGAACTGCTGACTGAGCACAGCATCAGCATGTCAAGGCCTTAATGATGCAACCTCCTCCCCCGGTGACACTTCTCCTTGCCCAGAGGCCCCTGCAAGTCCCACGTGATGTGGTAGCACACTCCTCCCCCCCCAACCTCCCCGTGTTGTCAGAAGGTGGCAGACTGATGACATAGCAGGCAGTGACCCACTGCCTCTGTGCTGCCCTGGGATAGCACTGGGCTGCTGCAATGGCAGCTCCAAGACCAAACAACTTCAGGGTGGGCAGCCCCAGCATAGATTCAAACTGTGATTTTCGATCAACATCCCATGATGATGATTATTATTATTAGTGTTTTAGGGCGCACAACAACAACATCCCATACAGTGGCCAAACAGCAAGCAGCACAGCCTCTAAGGTGGTAGAGCTGTAGTGCTGGAAGAAATTATTTCAGTATAAATGACTTAGGTATATATATTCTTTCAAGCTGCACATTTTTGACCTGTGCTAAGCCTCTTGGTGATGGTTTAGAAAGGCCTGTGATACCTTGCAGCTTGAGTACTGCTGTGTTACTATTTCCACACAGTGCCAGGCTGGCCCACCTCGTAACATTTCGATGGCTGTGTTGTATTTTGCAAAGCGTAACACCCATATTTGCATGTGGCCGCCACTGCTACAATCCCCTTTGTAACTCCACATATTTATGAACAAATATGGTTGGTGTGCTACAGTGCTCTTTACCATAGCAGGATCTTGTTCCTCAGGTTGCCTTAAAAGTAGCTTACATTATTACATTCTGAAGTAACAAGTTCTCTAGTGGCTGGTCCAGTTGGATCTATTCTACTTTCAGTTTGATATTAGTCTTATAACTATTATTTTCTCATGCACTACTTGTCCTAAACTTTGACAGTTTCTTCTTGACCTCCTCAGGCTTATTAGCACTTCCACACAACCTGCAGTTACGATTTAATCTGTTGCCTTCTACATTCTGGGAATACAGTCCTCTGGGATCTGAACAGCAGGTGATTCTTTCCACATCTTGCAAATGAAAACAAAGACTATGGATAGAAGAGTAAGTATTGCTGTGGCATTTGGTATGACAATAGTCAATGTGTTTCCATTTTGGTACCGGTCACCATTTATATGGCTCTACGTACTGCATTATTGTCTCCATAGGGATTCACCTCTCTACTTTGCAATGAGTGTACCTCTTGAATGAATCAAATCTTGTCCCACAATCTGAAGCAGGATACTAAAATTCATATCTGGAAGCTCTGCTATAGTCTCTTCTGGCCAATACAACTGCGCCTGAGAAATTCTGTTGTCTCATTCCTGAGAATGTGGCAGGTAGTTTGAAAGTAGTTCCCACTACTTCACTTATGTTCCATTTACCAACAATCCACTCCTAACCAGTTCTACACTTTCTGCTGCCATAAGCTTCCCCTGCTCATAGCAAATGGCTACTCTTATTAATTTATCATAGATGGAGGCAACCAAGGAGCCTTAACTTGGTGGAAGTAAAACTCAGTCTGACTATTTCTT
The DNA here is from genome assembly GCF_023864345.2 of Schistocerca serialis cubense. Taxonomy (NCBI): domain Eukaryota; kingdom Metazoa; phylum Arthropoda; class Insecta; order Orthoptera; family Acrididae; genus Schistocerca; species Schistocerca serialis. The sequence goes on along the minus strand of NC_064641.1, from coordinate 913,285,144 downwards.
TTACACAATCTTTTCTCCCTCCTTTCCCAACAATAATTTCACTGTGCATGATTTCTGGCCTTCCTCAATACCCTGTTTGCACACACTGTGACTTTTCCCAAATAATACCTGCAACTTTGCTTCCTTCACTGCTGTATGCCTGCTTTTATCCTCTGAAATTAACGACAATCACTGTGTCTGTACCTGGACAATCCTCCTCATCATTCCCCACATGACTGGATATGCATGGACTGCATAACATTGATACTCTGCCTGCTTCCCTGCTACTGGAGAGGAGATTAATGTATACCCTTGTTCCATCAGTTCTCTCTTCTACTGCTGCTATGTCAAAAAAGAAAGATAAATTTCCATGACTAGGTCACATGAGCTGATTTAATTTGGATGGTAACTCCTTAAACACTTTTGTTAACCCTTTCAGGTACTGATCTGGTGACAAGAAGTTCACTCTCAATTGCCATCGTAATTCTGTTCTACTCCTTGCACATCCAGCATACTGTTTTGCAATTATTGCAACCACTTTTTCATTATTTCTTTATCCAACACCTTCACTCTGGCTTGCAATACTTTTAAATTCTAACAAGTCGTCCATGCATAGTTCATTATCTCACAGTCAGCTTGTGTAACAACTGAGTATTATTCAGCAAGTCTTTATCTAAATTCATGATGTCTTGCATGTCACTCATTCTTTCATTCCCTTTAACCCACTGTCTCATATCTCCACCATATAATTCACCCTCCTGGTATCTTCCTCATTAGCTTTCCTGAATATAGTTTTCAGAAGTTGACCTCCTGCATTAATCCAACCTCTCTTGTTCCTCGTATGCGTTGTAACCAGCATTGTCTCATTCCGCAGTTCCTCATGAGTCCCATGTATTTACATGCACTCCCTGAATATTTCCTTGAGCACTCCATATTTCCTTACACCCTACCGGACACTGCTGAATGCTTATTCTAATCTTCTAACCTTGTTTCACATTTCCCATGCATTGAATACTACCTGTATCACCCAATGTTTACTGCTGACTATTATGTAGTATGGCTGTGGTCCTCATCTTCTCCATGTTGCCTTCTGATATACACCGTCTTGCCCTCACTACAATATATACACTTATATCCAACAAATAAAATCTACTCATATCTCCTAGGTCTTAAAACATACAGGCATCCTCACTTTGGCTTGTCAGCATCCTGTTCGCTTCTCTTCATCTTCCCTTTCCCTTTCCCTTTTTTTCCCCAACTTCTGGAATAACTCTCATACTTACCAAAAAGGTTTCAAATGTCCCATATGTATAATTGTCATCCTTGTAGGTAAATCAATCTTGACATTTATTGGCGATGAAGTTTCTACAATTTAATATGATCAATACCTTGTAATGAATTTTTTTGTCTTCACTTTGGTGTATAGGGGGTCATGTAATGTCTGTCACAAGCAATCTGAGCTGAAAGGAAACACAAAAAATCCTTCAGGTTAAATAATGTTCAAAATCATATTGATTCATTAGTGACTCGTGCTTTCAGATCACACAGAATGTCGTCAATTATCAGTGAAAGAGAAAACTATATTGAAGTTTTTGATAACAAATGTTTTATGATACAATATCGTTCTCTTGTGTTGTAACTACCAATAAGTAAATAGAACACAATATGTTACTTTTGGAGTTAATTGGCTTAGTTAAAAGTTCTATGACCATGAAGCTCTTAAATTACAAGTGTGCTAATTTCTTTTTGCACTGGCAAATTGAATTTCATCAATATAAAACAAGCAGATTCTATGTAACAAGGATACAGAGGAATTATCTCTGTGAGATGGTCACAAGAGATTGCGACCAAGCTGCCTAATTCTGATCAGAAAAAATTACTGCTTCATCCATGAGATGAGTTATTAGAACATTATGTTGGCCTTAAAACGAAGAAGTGCAGTACAGTGAATTTCATTTATTATTACTTATTTTTCAATAAAACTTACATGGACACTATATCTCTACAGATACAAGCAAGAAGGAGACAATAAGAGCAGCTCATAAGAGAAGAATAAAAAAGTGACAAAAAATGACAGAGATTCTCCCTTTTACTCATGAGCATAAAAATTAAATCAGCATTATTATAATTCAAGTCCAAACAATATGCCAGTCCTTTTCTAATCATAAAAGAAAGTATTATTTTCTGTTCATCAAAGTATCACTGTCTATTCTAGAGAGTTATACACAGGCTAAGAAAGAAAAAAAACAAATCATTGTGATGTTTATCAAATCATTGTGATGTTTCATTGCTTCCTCAGTTGAGGCATGGGAGTTGTTATATTATAGCTCTGAAATCAAGGACACTTGTCACCAAATTACAGTTTTCATACATTACAAAAATTTAGTATGATAAGTAGATTATAAATTCTCCTTTATTACAAATGTCATATTTTCCCACCTGAAGGTCTAGACCAATATAATAGACCCAGCAACTTAATTGATTTTTGTCCATCCATTGAGGCAAAGCCAGCAGAAAAACCCTGAGAACAAAAACTGCCGGAGGACCTTTAGACCTTGACCTTGATTTATACAACTGATTAGCTGTGAGTTGAGGTCAAGTCTTTCATCATGTTCTTTGTTAATCACACACATTGTTCACATATAGATACATGTAAGTGAGTCTTTCATCACACGAAACTTTTGATTGACAGTAAAAGTTCTTATTCTTACAAGATCTACTGTGGTTATATAGCCATTTTGAGCAAAAGTTTCATTAATTGTTCAGTTTTTGTGCTCACTTACTAACTTAACACACAGGTATGGATTATTTAATTTCTATAATAGTTTTTTCTTTGAAAGAATATCAAGTAAAAAAAGAGGTCTTCCATTTATTTCAATTTCAATGGAAATTTTGGATCTGATGGACTGGCAATGCTTGCATTGCCGACAATGAATAGGTGGCAAAGGAATGCAGACACAGTTACATGATGATCCAGGAGCCATTATCGGAAAGCAGGACTATCCGCGAAAGGTTTTCAGAATCAGTGGAAACGACCCCTCGAGGCCACTCAGGACAGGTCCATGTTTGGTAGAGTACATGAGAAGATACATACAAGCCAAATAGAACAGTTGCACACAAGAAATATTAATGTTTGCAGAAAGAACAGTTCATGCTAGTATACAATTGATTTGTTTTCCCATTTAAAAAAATATAAAAAAGCACTTTAACAGAAATACGAGGTGCTATCGAAAATTTTCATGTTGAAAACCTTACCTGTGTACTAATGGTCACCATCACTCTCAAAGTAGTTCCCATCCACGCATACACACTGGTCCCAGTGCTTCTGCCACTGGTCAAACATTTTCTGGAAGCCCTGTTCTTGAATCCTCTCTAGAGTGTCAAATCCGATGGCCTTTCAATTTGAGTTTCAGTTTTGGGAATAGTGTGAAGTCACAAGGTGCCAAATCTGGGAAGTACGGTGGGTGGGGTACAACCATCATGTTGTTTTTTTGCCAAAAAGCTCCTGGTGAGCAATGACGTGTGACAGGGCCCATTGCTGTGATGCAGCAGCCAGATCTCTTGATGCCAAATTTTGGGCCGTCATCACCGCACGTTTTCACAGAACCATTGCAAAATGTCACAGAGTACGCGGAATTCACTGTTTGGTTGCGTGGGACAAATTATTTGTGCACAATTCCCTTGGTATCAAAGAAAATGATGATCATGCTCTTCACTTTTTCCTTCACCTGTTTTGCTTTTTTGGGTCTTGGAGAGCCCGGGCTCTTCCACTGGTATTATTGTTGCTTTGTCTCTTGGTCATAACCATAAATCCAGCTCTTGTCACTGGTGATAACCCGTGACAAGGAGGTTGGAACATCGGATGCGGTTTGATGAAGCTCTGTGCACACTTCAACACGCTGTGCCTTCTGATCGGCAGTCAAGATCCTTGGCACAAATTTGGCGGCAACACGATGCATGCCCAATTCATCAGTCAACATTCATTGATATATCCCATAACCAATACCCACTGCATCCACAAGGTCTTGAATGCTGATGATCCGCACGAACCAATTGTTGAAGTTTGGCAACAATGTCTGGCGTTGTGTGGCTAACAGACCTTACAGTGTGAGCATCATCTTTTATGTCTGTACAGCCGGTCCTGAACCAAGTATGCCACTCAAACAAATGCATATGGCTCATGCTTTGTCTCCCAAACACTTGTTGAATCATTGCAAGGGCCTCTGTAGCACTTTTTCCAAGATTTTCACAGAATTTTATACACACGTGCTGTTCTGTTCGTGAATCCATTGTAAAATTGCCACACCCCAAACACAAAGTATTATCGAAATCTATGTGGACATGTCACACATGCTCCCAGCTGAATGACACTATGCACACTGACTCATCAGATATGCAGCTCTCACCACCTAGTGGTTCAAAGATCTACTACTCCTACTTTACAGATGGCAGCATCAGTCCCGAAAATTTTGGATTTCATCTCACAGATCAAGATATTTTACAATTCTTCCAAAATAGTTTAAGTGAGTGAATGCCCTGCTCCAAAAGAACTAGGTTGTGGTGGTGGCTACCAGGAGGATAATGGCCTGATTTAATGAGGAACGGAAAATTAAGAAGATCCTCAGGACAGAGTCTCACTTAACTTAATCAACTGTCAACCTGCAACTCAACACGGAATAGCGGTCTCAATGAAGCCCTAATACTGGCCTCCACCCAGAACCGTGCCTGCTTCCTCTCCCATTGTCAAGTCAGTCAGCTAGTGAGGCATACTGCAACAGTTGGTTGGCTGGTCAGATAATCAGGAGCTGGGTAAGCATACAATATGGTTAAACTAGCCGAGCCTGCAAAACTGGCAACTTGCTATTAGTGTTATGTCAACTTGGACAGTAGACACTTATATACTAGAATAATTCACTACTTGAACCTTCTGCAATTTGTTCCCTTTTCTTTTTTTTTAAAAAAAAAAAAAGAAAAGAAAGAAAAGGAACACACTTAAATAAGATTATAACACTTAAGCCCAAGAAACAATCAAAGATAACTGCAATAAAACTATTACTTGTCCCAGAAATGAAAATACAAGATATGTCCACAAAGTAAGTTTCGTTTAGTTATATAAAACAAATGTGTACAGATACAGAAAAAATATTTATTGTACAAAAATTTACAACTGTTAAACTACTTTTCTACATAGCTTCCGAAATTTTGTAGGCACTTGCCATAGTGTGGAACAAGTTTTTGTATGCCTTCTTCATAGAAGGTTGCCGCCTGTGTATTCAACCATGTGGTAAAGTGTTCTTTCAGCTTGTCATCATCGTTGAAGTGTTGACCACCAAGGACAGATTTTAGGTGTAAGAAGAGATGAAAGTCACTAGGAGTGAGGTCCGGGCTATACAGAGGATGATCCCAGTGAAATTCCGTGAGTTGTTGGGTCACATTTGAGTGTGAGGTCAGGCATTATCATGGAAGAATACAACACCTTTTGGCAGTAATCCTTGGTGCTTGTTCTGTATTGTGCGGTGCAGTTTCTTAATGGTCTTGCAGTAACCATGTGAATTGATTACTTGGCCTCGTGGTAAGAATTCAATCAGCAAAGTGCCTTTTCTATCCCAAAAAAAGGTGCACATGACTTTCCAAGGTGTCAAGATTTGCTCAGGCTTAACCTTTGTTGGGGATGAAGTGTGTCTCCATTCCACTGATAGCTGTTTTGTTTCAGGGGTGTCGTATGATATCCAAGTTCCTCCCCCGTGACTCTCCAAGAAGAAAACTATTGCCTTCTTCATTGTAGCGTATCAAAAACTGAAATGCACTGCCTATTCATTGTTTTTTCTGCTGTTAAGTAAGAATTTTTGGTACCCAACGTGAGCAAATTTTTCAAAATTTCAGTTTGTTAGTAACAATTTCATGAATTAGTGATCCTAATATTTGTGGAATTTCCATAGCAAGGGCGCTAAGTGTACTTAATCTTCTCTTCAGTTGTGTGAACCAGTTCATCATTAACCACAGATAGGTTTCCACTTCGTTCTTCATCGTGCACTTGATCACGTCCTTCCTTGAACAGGCTGACCCACCTTCTAACCACTCAATCACTCATAGCATTTTGTCCGTAAACCTAGCACATTTGCCGATGAATTTCCTATGGTTTAACTTTCTTTGCATTTAGAAAACGAATCACAGATCTGATTTCACACACAGCGGCATTTTCAATTATGGCTGACATAATAAAGAAGCACTACAAAGCACACGTCAGCAGCAGAAATCTGAAAATGGCATACATTCTTCTCCTTGAGTCAGAGCAACTGCCATGCATGCTCAGAACTGCGATCGTAGCACTGCTGTGGATACAAATAGAAATGGAACTTACTTTGTGGATGACCCTCATTTATATATATTAACAAACATTTAAACAAGATGGTAATATTTAAACACCCCACTGAAGGGCCACTGTGATTCTAAAACACAATTTAAAAGAAAAGGGAATTAACAACTCAGAACAATAACTGCCCTGTCTATCCCAGTAGGACTTCTATTAGTTGGACCCTTCACAGACCCACCAAAAACAATACCTCAAGCAACTCAAACAATACTAAAACCCGTCATTGTGCAGTAACAGGAACGAATTGCAAGTGATCAGGGCACACAGAACCCAGATGTGGCTAAAAGTTCCAATACACATAGTCCACTCAGACAGCTGACCAACCAGCCAACGGTCATTCTCAATTAAATCGCAGGCAAGAGAAAAGACTACAAGTGAATCACAAACTGACAGCTTGGCACCAAGAGGTCATATCGATGGATGACAACACAATGGGCTGTGGAAGCAAAACACTTTCAATGGAAAACCAATAGCGATCAACCTCTCTCAGAACAGAGCCTTTGGTCATGTCCCCCACAATCGGCCAATCATTGTCCTGACTGCTTCAGCTCGGAGACCCAACTTCCTCCCATGGTTGTACAAATGAGACTCACTCAGTACAAAATTTGGCCCACTGGTTGCAGTGAGGTGACGGCACCACTGGATGACCAGAGAAGAAACCAAGAAAAGGAAGTCGTCAGGAGGAGAAATCAATACAAGCCGATATTGCTCACACATTTGTGAACTTCTTGTGTAACCAAAAGTTGCACTTAATACACCAAATTCCTTTGACTACACTTCTTTACATTTCCTCCATGAAGAACCATTTAATTTCAATTGATTTTTGAACATCCTATCACTACACTGAAGATTAAAACTGAAAAAACTGCAAAAAGGTGGGAATTTAAGAAGATGGGACCTGGATAAACTGACTAAACCAGAGGTTGTACAGAGTTTCAGGGAGAGAATAAGGGAACAGTTGACAGAAATGGGGGAAAGAAATGCAGTAGAAGAAGAACGGGTAGCTTTGTGAGATGAAGTAGTGAAGGCAGCGGAGGATCAAGTAGGTAAAAAGATGAGGGCAAGTAAAAATCCTTGGGTAACAGAAGAGACACTGTATCCCTTTTTGCCTGCTTCATTTTCTGCATTTTTGTATATAATTTAATTGATGAAAGGAGAAAATATAAAAATGCAGTAAATGAAGCAGGCAAAAAGGAATACAAACATCTCAAAAAAGAGCTTGACAGGAATGCAAAATGGCTAAGCAGGAATGGCTAGAGGACAAATGTAAGAATGTAGAGGCTTATCTCACTAGGGGTAAGATAGATACTGCCTACAAGAAAATTAAAGAGACCTTTGGAGAAAAGAGAACCACTTGTATGAATATCAAGAGCTCAGATGGAAACCCAGTTCTAAGCAAAGAAAGGAAAGCAGAAAGGTGGAAGGAGTATATAGAGGGTCTATACAAGGGGGATGTACTTGAGGACAATATTATGGAAATGGAAGAGGATGTAGAGATGAAATGGGAGATACGATACTGCGTGAAGAGATTGACAACATTCCATTAGAACTACTGACGGCCTTGGGAGAGCCAGTCCTGACAAAACTCTACCATCTGGTAAGCAAGATGTATGAGACAGGCAAAATACCCTCAGACTTCAAGAAGAATATCATAATTCCAATCCCAAAGAAAGCAGGTGTTGACAGATGTGAAAATTACCAAACTATCAGTTTAATAAGTCCTAGCTGCAAAATACTAACACGAATTCTTTACAGATGAATAGAAAAACTGGTAGAAGCCGACCTCAGGGAAGATCAGTTTGGATTCCGTAGAAATATTGGAACACGTGAGGCAATACTGACCTTACTACCTATCTTAGAAGAAAAATTAAGGAAAGGCAAACCTACATTTCTAGCATTTGTAGACTTAGAGAAAGTTTTGACAATGTTGACTGGAATACTCTCTTTCAAATTTTGAAGGTGGCAGGAGTAAAATATAGGAAGGGAAAGGCTATTTACAATTTGTATAGAAACCAAATGGCAGTTATAAGAGTTGAGGGGCGTGAAAGGGAAGCAGTGGTTGGGAAGGGAGTGAGACAGGGTTGTAGCCTCTCCCCGATGTTATTCAATCTGTATATTTAGCAAGCAGTAAAGGAAACAAAATAAAAATTCGAAGTAGGTATTAAAATCCATGGAGAAGAAATAAAAGCTTTGAGGTTCGCTGGTGGCATTTTAACTCTGTCGGAGACAGCAAAGGACTTGGAAGAGCAGTTGAATGGAGTGAACAGTGTCTTGAAAGGAGGATATGAACATCAACAAAAGCAAAACAAGGATAATGGAATGTAGTCGAATTAAGTCGGGTGATGCTGAGGGAATTAGATTGGGAAATGAGACACTTAAAGTAGTAAGGAGTTTTGCTATTTGGGGAGCAAAATAACTGATGATGGTCGAAGCAGAGATGATATAAAATGTAGACTGGCAATGGCAAGGAAAAAGAGAAATCTGTTAACATCGAGTATAGATTTAAGTGTCAGGAAGTCGTTTCTGAAAGTATTTGTATGGAGTGTAGCAATGTATGGAAGTGAAACATGGAAGGTAAATAGTTTGAACAAGAAGAGAATAGAAGCTTTCGAAATGTGGTGCTACAGAAGAATGCTGAAGATTAGATGGGTAGATCACATAATTAATGAGGAGGTATTAAATAGAATTGGGGAGAAGAGGAGTTTGTGGCACAATTTGACAACAAGAAGGGACCAGTTGGTAGGACATGTTCTGAGGCATCAAGGAATCACAAATTTAGCATTGAAGGGCAGCATGGAGGGTAAAAATTGTAGAGGGAGACCAAGAGATGAATACACTAAGCAAATTCAGAAGGATGCAGGTTGCAGTAAGCAGTGGGCGATGGAGAAGCTTGCACAGGATAGGTTAGAACGGAGAGCTGCATCAAACCAGTCTCAGGACTGAAGATCATTGCAACAACAATCACTACACCATACCACCAGCACTATCTTACCTACCATAATCCCTTAAAAGCTTGTCACTACACCATACCACCAGCACCATCTTACCTACCACAATTCCTTGAAAGGTTGTAATTATCTTTTGGTTCAGGGAACTGTAAAATTTTCTACAGCACTCAAATTATCAGGATCCAGGGTTTTTCCTTTAGGATAAATTGTGTGTTCTAAAAATTTAGTTTAATTCCTAATAAATTTAGATTTCAGATGGTTGGCAGTAACACAGGCAGACAGAAATTTCTGCAATATCTCTTTCAATAGTTCTTTGCATTCTTGCTAGGCGAGGGTGGCTCTGAGAATGTTGTCAATGTAAAATGTAATTTTATCTAATAAGTCAGATCCAAGAACAGTATTAAGTGCAGCGGTCAAAACTCTGGAACTGACATTTAGGCCAAAAGGTAACACTTAGTACTGATAAGATCTTGCAGCGACTGTGAACTCTGCATATTTTTCAGATTCCTTGGAAAGTGGAATCTGTTGGTACAAATCCCAAAGATCAGAACTGAACAGGAACCTAACTCCATGGAATTTTTGCAATTATTCCTTGAGATTCTCTGGATGCCTTCACTAACGTATGGTAATTTGATTGAGTTCTTTAGCATCCAGCACTAGGCATATCTTCCCATGTGGTTTAGCTACAACTTGTAGTGAGCTACAATATGGGGACAGCAGAAGTTCCATGATTCACCACTCCAAAATAGTCTAATATCTTGGTTAGTTGTCTCCCACATTGACATGTACATTTTTTAATGGTAACTCTTTACATTGTTGTTGTTGAAGAATTTCAGAAGATTCAAACACTTTGTTACAAGTAGTATCACTGTTCTTATGTGCTGAATCATCATGTTCACAGAGGTTATTGATAAGCAGCTGTTTGGTTCAGATAAGCTTTAGTGGTATACTTCAGCAAAACTTCCCATGACATCCACTTATCCTAACCAAATCCACAACAAAATCGTTCCCATCTATTTGTAAGTGGCACCTTCCTGACTGAAGATTGATTTTGACATTTCTCTCTTGAAGAAAATTAAGACCAAAAATAAACCTTTCTATTAATTCTATTTTGAAGGAATTGGACTTACCACCTACAATGCCAGCTAATCTGCAATTATATCCAGGGTAAGTAGGTAATTTTTTAATGTTAGTGATTTCATTAAATAATGCTCAGGACATTCCATTGCCCATAGCTCCAGTATCAACTAAAATAACATCTGGAATAGTTCCAAAAACACCACAAATGCAAGCTTGTACAACCTCTTCTGGTCTCTCTGAACATTTATAATAACTATTTGTCAATTCATCTAGGATGTCAATATCATTATCATTAGTCTCAACAGGTTACTTGTTGCAATCAGATTGCCCACCCCATGTTTGTTGAACTTATGGTCACAGGTCATGCCTCTTCTGTGACCTTTGCAACATTCGCCATGGAATGCTGGTTTCTTCACTGTGGTTCAACATTATGATTTAATTGTGAATTGAGTTTCTGTAAATATTCATCAGATTAATGTGTAGCTGATTTCTTTTATTAGGGTGCCACTGATTACCAGAATTTGCATTAAACTATAGCTGATTCCTCAGACTGGAGTACTACTACTGGTTATTACACTATTATGATTATTCCATGGACATGTTCAACTATTTTGATAGTAGGGATAACATTTGTCACTCATTGTTCTCCTCCTTTTGTCGTTTGGAGAACTACCATTTGATGGTCCACCACCCAACATTTAAGGAGTCAGTGGCAGAACAACAAAATCTGTACAGTTGCTCATGACTGTTATTGTATTGGTGGTACAGTAGCATTATCTGGCTCAGACCATTGCCATTTCAGCAACTATTACAGTTAGCTCTGATGTCCTCATTTATCAAATCAGTTGAGTCTAGAATGTATATAAAGTATTCCACACTCAATTCAATTCAGGGATTTACATCAGTTGTTCTCTGATATCAATTGGTAGTTTCCCTTTAAGGCTGCATAACAAATGTCTGTTGGATTCAGGTTCATACCAGGAATGAGATTTATTTAAATATCCCTCAAAGTATCTTCTTTGGCTCCCTTGTTTTACATTATAAAGTTCAGGATTAAAAAGTTCCTTAAGCAGTCTCTCCTGTGTACACTTGGATCAATACTTTACCAAAAAGCACTCTTAAACTATCCATATGTTTGTAGTGTTCTACAGTTTCAGTTGTCCAAAGAGCAGCCTCACCCTGTACAAATCCTGTGACAAATTGTACTTTTTATTGGTCAGGCCATGTTTTGGGTAAGACACCTTTGAAAGATTTAATAAAAATGGCTAAGTGTGCACAGTCATTTTCTGTAATAAACACCAGGAAATGTCTGTGTTTTGAGAGACTCTTTTCTAGCAAAACAGATGGAATAGTGGGTTTTGTCCCCATACTCCTAGTACTAACATTTTGTGGTAATCAATTACTACTATATACTTCATCAGTATACATATTTTAGGGAGACTCTAGACTGTGATAAACATCATTAGTCCTAGCTGTATGTTGTACTGCCTTTTTCAACTCTGATTCTAATCTTTCTGTGATCTAATTAACTTTTTCTTTCAAAAACTCAACTATTTTCTTTTTGTGTTGAGTGGAAAGATCTTCTACCTGTGTTACTACTTGCTGAAGTGTTGATTTTGAAGTGTTTTGCTCTAATTGCAGCATAACAAAGTCCTCAGCCAATCTTTTTACCAATTCGGAGATACACTTAAAAGAGTATTGTAATCCTGAAATTGTGTTCATAATGCTTTCAAGATCTCCTCACAACAACTTGGTTAGATATCTGGCATCATGTCTTCAACTGCTCGGTTTGGTTTTTAACCTGTTCAGTAATGTGTGCAACCTGATTATCCAAACTGTCTTGTTTTCTGTCTGAATTGTCTTTGTTTTTGTTCATATTACTGAAATCTTCAGCCGAACTGTCTTGTTTTCTAACCAAATTATCCATCAGTTTTGATGTGGTGTGTTGCTCATTCATCAAACCACATATCACAATTTTTAGTGTTTGGAGCATTTGCATAGTAGGATCTGATGTCATAGCAATAGGCTCAGTAGTAGCTTCATTTGAACTAGGTGAAGTTGCATCATGTACTGAAGCAGGAAGGTTATTTATTGCCTCACTTGCTGAAGCAGTAAGGTTATTTATATTCTCACTGATGAACCCACCTTCTAGTATCAGACCAGATACAGTTTCTGTATTTGATGAACCCAGTCATATTAATGTACATGGACTATTGACTGAAGCTACAACTGATTGTATTGCAATTAGCACATAAAGAGGTCACGGATGGTATTCGTGTGTGGCACAACATAATTGACAAAAAATATTTCTTTGAAAACAATGAATTGCTACTACAAATTGCACACTCAAACATGAACATCCACCATCTTGTGACTTATTTACAAAATTAGAATAATTCTCTATAAAAAGTGGGCCGTCAACAAACAGATCTCACTGCCAGAAAATTCTACGCTACCATTCTCTATTGAATATGTGTAACAATGCCTATATTGTGCTCTGCTGTAAATAACAATGTACTTCTAATGATTTTTGATTTTGAATATTTCACTTTTTTAAACTTTCTATTGAATTTTATTACTTGTTGAAGTAAATCTTTATCCTTGATGTAGTTTCTCCTTTTCTATGAAATTATATATCTTCAATTCTCATGTGAGCTGTGTGCTTGCATGGAAAAGAAATAAAAAATATTTGAAAACAATTACATAAACAATATAATTAATTCTTCCACATTTACAGTGCTGTTTTGTCACAAATTTAGTGCCCATTACGTGTGTTCTGAGATGAGAAGGAAATACAAAAAATCTTCCAGATTAAATAATGTTCAAAGTCAGACTGATTCATGAGGGCTATAATATTGAGGGTGGCCTGTTAAAAATAGCATTTCCAACAGACCATACAAACTTTGGCCTGGTTCCTGGTTTCATGTAAATGATCGGCCACAATTGAACAGCTCTGTCAGGAGGGCCATAATGGAGCTAGATCAGCTGCTTTGAGCAGCTGCTTTGTTCGGAATAGGTTTGGTTCTTGTATACAAGTAGGTGAGACTTTACAAGACATTGCCTGCATCTCAGTAGATAGGAAAGGGAGAGGCAAATTGGCTGGGATGATAGCAAAATCTTTGGGGGTGGGGGTGTACTGAAACTCATGTGAGTACCTATTTTTTAGGCTAAGATCAGTGTCCAATAATTAAACATTCAATGAAATTAAGCTTAATGAGAAACTCTGACAGCAGGTATTAGAGATGTTTAAATATCACAAGATTCTCATAAAAGTACAGTTAAAAATAATGTTAGTATATTGCATCAGAATATCAGGGGATTAAAAAACAAAGCAGATGAGCTTTTTTTTGTTTAGAAGATTTAGAAACTGAGGATGGAATAGATGTACTATGCCTCTCTGAACATCATAGTGTCACAGATATGGAAAAGGTAAATGTAGATGGACATAATCTTTCACACATGTAAGTAGAGGCGCTATTGAGAGGGGAGGAGTTGGCATATATGTTACAATTTATCATAGTGTGGAAAATTTAGAAACTAAAAATTTTTGTGTGGGGCAACATAGAGTAGCACGTACATGTGAGCTTAAACTAAGTAATGGTACCTGTATAATAGTAGCTGTGTCCATGTCCCCATTGGGAAATTTTCATATATTTTTGGAAAATACTTGGATTCTTTGTTGTGCTATCTGTCAGAGTGAGGGAATAAAATTATTGTTTATGGGGATTTCAAAGTAGATTTTCTGAGAGTCCGATATACATCTTGACATTGAATTATTACTTGGTTCTTTCAATTTGATGCCAGTTAGTGATTTTCCTACTCAGGTGGTACAGGATAGCAGCACATTGATGGATAATGTTTTCAGAGATCAAGATTAATTTAATCAAATGAAAACTTTTTCTGTTAAGAATGGTCTATCTTGCCACAATGCACAACTAGTTACAGTATATGACATAGCTCCAGACAGTAATACAAACAGTTCTCCAACACAGTGCATTCAATTAATGATTCAACAATGGCAAATTTTAGGGGAAGCTTGCAAAATTTAGACTGGGATGAGGTGTACAGGAAACCTGATACTAATTAAAAATTTAAACTATTTCTTGTTAGATGTGTGGATGCATTTGAAAACTGTTTTCCTAAGAAAACAGTGAAACATAATTGTATGAAAACATCTAAAAATCCATGACTTACTAATCTTGTACACAGAAAAGAAAAATGTGTCATAGCAAGAAGGAGTAATGATTCAGGAACAGTCAAAAATTATGAAAACTGCTACACTGTGTTAAGAAAAGTTATTAAAAAGCCCAGAAGTATGTGCATTATGTCTGAGATTAGCATCTCTGATAATAAGATTAAAACAATTTGGAATATTGTTGAAAGGGAAACAAGGCAACCAAAAGCACAGGAAGACTGTATTTCCATCGTACTCAATGACAAGTTTGTTAACAAAATCAGAAGTAGAAAATATTTCAACAATCATTTTTTAAGTGTTGTAGAGAAAATAGTATCCAGCTGTTCATTAGAAAATGCAAGGCTGTATATGGAAGAGGCAACACCTATGCAATTTGATAAAATTGAAATTCAGCCCATCTCTCCTATTGCAAATCAGGAAAATAATAAATTCTCAATAGTAAAAGCTCATATGGAATTGATGGCATTTAAAACAGAGTACTAAAAGCTTGTTCCCAACAAATAATTGCGATTCTCAGCCACATATGTAGTAGCTCACTTAGCAGGGCATTTTTCCACATAGACTGAAATATGCTATTGTTAAACCACTGCATAAAAAAGGGGGTAGTTCTGATGCTAACAATTACCACTCATTCTCACTTCTGACAGCTTTTTCCAAGATTCTTAAGAAAGTAACTGTTAAGCTGGTCAAACCTATTTAAATGATATCAATATGTGGTTAACTAAGTATATGTATCTTTGACTGTGATTTACATCTTTATCCTTACATGCTGTTCCCAGTCGTTTGCTTGTGTGTGTAAGCTATGTAGTGAAGTGTACCAATGTGAACCGTTGCAATAAATTATATAATGTGCACAAGTTTATTACGTTCTCAGTATCCACAGAACCTCAACAAGTTATGGGCCCAGATACACACATAACCATTCATTAAAAGTATCAGGAATCGCTGTTTAAAACCCACCTGTTGTGATTCAAAGTCCAGTGTGCTGTTGTTCACAAAGAAGAATCGTTTGAGTCAACAAATATCGTGGCAAATTATCTAATTAGTGTGCGAAAGCTAAAAGGATGTGAGAACTACGGAGATAGGGTGTGTGCTATTGAAAATGTGTTTACTCTTGAAGGATTAGCGAAGTGTGTCTAAGAAGTAGTTTCATCAGAAGATTCGAAGGCCAAAGCAAAGATAATTCTTATGATTGACCCATCTTTATATGTGCACATAAGAGAAGCAAAAACAACAGTGGACTTGTGGAAGAAACAGAAATCAATGTTTGGTGACTCTGGAATTGCGAGAAGAGTAAATTTATTGAGAACACTGATATCAACATGTCTAGAAAAATGTGATTAAATGACGAGCTATGTGAACCAGATAGTAGATAATGGTCCGGAATTATGTGGAACAGGTTTTGCTATTAATGATGAATGGATTGGTTCGTTATTGCTAGCAGGACTGCCAGAAAAATATTCTCCCATGATAATGGCAATTGAGCGCTCAGGAATTCAAATCACAATGGGCACAATCAAAAGTAAGCTTCTTGAGATGGAAGAAGAGGTCCCCATGACTGGTAGTGCTTTTAGGGCCAGAAGTTGGCAAAGTAAACCAAGGTTTTCTCACCAAAATGGAAATACAGGGGGAACCCTAAACAAGGACATTGTTTGCTATAAATGCAAGAAACCAGGAAATTTTAAAAGTAAGTGCCCAATAATGAAAATGATAGAAGACAAAACAAAACTTTGAATGTTTTCAGTGCAGTGTTTATAAGTGACTGGTATGTTGATTCAGGTGTTAGTGTGCATCTCACAGCAAATGAAGAATGGATAAAAAAAAAAAAAGTGAATGACGTTAACATTCAAAAGATGATGGCTGCAAATCAGTCAGAAACCCCAGTGTTGCGCTCTGGAGAAGTTGATTTAACAACAGTGGTCAGGAAGAACTTTTTTGATATTACTGTAAGAAATGTTGGGTCAATGGAAGCATCCAATTCCACCCATCTGCTTTCACCCGTGACATAATGGTGTTGTGTGTGAGGTCATTACGGCTTGGAATTTTTGAGTTGTTTGTTTGTAGATGTCATGTTCTTATGTTTGAGGGTGCCCTCTGTGTATATTGTATTGGGTTCATTTGAGGTTTGGTTTTGACAGTGCAACATTGCTGTGAGTGTTTGTAGTTGGTAGTGTATTGTGGGTTGGAAGTGTTTTCCATGAGTTATAAAGGGATTTTTGTTGTTGTTGTTTAAGTGTTTGGCATTTGTTGCGTGGTAAGAAGTTTAATTCGTTGTATGATTTCTGTTGTTAGGTATGGATATGACCGTGAAATTTAATAGTGCTTCATTGCTTGCCAAAAGGGGGAAGGGCATGTAAGTTATTAAGTTCCTACAGTTGTTTAGGCTGATTGCAGAAAATGTCAGGTGTAGCATTTGTGGTGATCATATGAGGCTGTTGAGAGTACTGGTGTCTTAGACCTGGGTCGTGTATATGTGGAGGCGTCGGTGGGATAACTTCTGGCACTTGATGAGATGCAGTACCTGGTTCAAGAAATCTAGGTTGGCCGTATGGGAGATTGTCTTGACTTTTTTGTTATAGGTCCTCTATCAGTTCCTTGTACCCATAAGACTGGAGTGAGTAAGAGAACTGTGTTAGATTTGTTTTCTTTCTGTCGAGAGGTTTGTTCCGAGTCTGTTATGTATTGGGATAAATTGGATAGGTTGAGGATAGGGGTGTTGAGATTGATGAATCTCAATTTAGTAAGAGGAAGTAAGGCAGGGGTACTTCTCAGGTTGGTTTGTGGGTGTCGTAGGCTGTTATTCTGGGGGGGGGGGGGGGGGTATGCTGACTGTTTCCACGGTTTTAGAGAGCCGTGTTAAGAGGGAATTTGTGTGTTTGAATGAAGAATGTGTGCCAACAGCCTTGCCACGGTGGTAACACCGCTTCCCGTCAGATCACTGAAGTTAAGCACCGTTGGGCTGGGCCAGTGCTTGGATGGGTACCCATGCTGTCTGCCGATCGCTGTTGGCAAGTGGGGTACACTCACCCATGTAAGGTGAACTGAAGAGCTACTTCATTGAGAAGTAGCACCTGGGTTATCGTTAACTTACATGCCCCTCCATATCTGCATCCAGTGACACCTGTGGGCTGAGGATGACAAGGCAGCCAGTCAGTATCCTTTTGCCTTCATGGCCTGTTCGGTTGAAGTTTAGTTTTAGATTGAAGAATATATTGGGGAGGGAAGTACTGAAGTTTCAGATGCTTTTTCCTCATATAGGGGTTTGGGGAAGAGGGGTTACGAGCATTTAGCTGTTACAGTATTGAGTTTAAAAATTATGGAACTTCGGTGTGTACTAAAATGATAGAGGGGGTTTGGAGGGGGGGGAGGAGGGAGGATTAAATCAGTCATAGGGAGGTGGAATAGGCTGCACAATGGGTGCAAACAGTCAATTGGAGACAGAGATAACACATCACTTTGCTCAGTAACTAAATCCTCAAATGGTGCAAGTCAGTTATTGTGAGTAAATGAGCCGATGGCTGCATCCTGCATAAAATAATCTAGGTAAGAATACATTACTCAAAATCTTTACAGCTATTTTCACCATATGGATATTTACAAGGAATCGTGCACCAAAAATTCATGAAATACCCTTAAAATGCAAATGCATCACTAGTATCATAAAGCTTTTATTTTCATGTGAACTGAGTTTATGTTCTTTCATTGTTATTGCTTGCCCTAGCTCAGCAAGTCAATGACACAATAGTTAAGATCATGCTTCATCATGTGGCTTTATATGTATCTGATGCCAAAATATTATGTTCACATAATTAGCACCATGGGGCACAACAGTGGCGTGATACTGTGACGTCACAGATGGAGTGTATATAATAAACTGGAGAGGGCATTTCACGCTATTTGTGTGTAGTCTGACGTAGTGTGTGGTGCTTTTGGTGTAGCTGTAAGGTCTTTCTACACGCTGTTGTCTGTGATGGGGCTGGCGGTCGCGTGGCCATCTACGTCTTGTTTTAGCTTTGATATCGTCGGCAGCCTTCCCCCGGAGATTGCAATAATCATCTTACAATAAACTTTATATTTTATGAAAATCAGTCAGCCACCTACAGGGCACTGTTACTTTAGAGGACATTATTATTTACAACTGTTACTTAGATTGCATAATAATCTTTCAAATTCTGAAGGTGACAGGGATCAAATACAGGGAGCAAAAGGCTATTTACAATTTGTACAGATACCAGACAGCAGTTAGGAGTTGACAGTGGTTGGGAAGGGAGCGACGTAGAGTTGTAGCCTATATTGTTCAATCTGCATATTGAGCAAACAGTAAAGGAAACAAAACAAAAATTTGGAGTATGGATTAAAATCCATGGAGAAGAAATAAAAATTTTGAGGTTTGCCAATGGCATTATAATTCTGGCAGAGACCAGCAAAGAACTTGGAAGAGCAGTTGAATGGAATGGACTTTGAAAGAAGGATATAAGATGAACATCAACAAAAGCAAAACAAGGATAATGGAATGTAGTCGAATTAAATCGGGTGATGCTGAGGGAATTAGGTTAGGAAATGAGACACTTAAAGTAGTAGGTGAGTTTTGCTATTTGGGGAGCATAATAACTGATGATGGTCGAAGTAGAGAGGAAAAACGTAGACTGGCAATGGCAAAGAAAGCGTTTCTGAAGAAGAGAAATTTGTTAATATCGTGTAAAGATTTACGTGTCAGGAAGTCTTTTCTGAAAGTATTTATATGGAGTGTAGCCATTTATGGAAGTGAAACATACACAATAAACATCTTAGACAAGAAGAGAATAGAAACTTTCAAAATATGGTACTACAGAACAATGCTCAAGATTAGACGTGTTGATCACATAGCTAATGAGGTACTAAATAGAATTGGAGAGAAAAAGAGTTTGTGGCACAACTTGACTAGAGGAAGGAATTGGTTGGTAGGACATGTTCTGAGGCATCAAGGATCACCAATTTAGTATTGGAGGGAAGCGTGGAGGGTAAAAATCTTAGAGGGAGACCAAGGGATGAATACACTTAACAGATTCAGAATGAGGTAGGTTACAGTAGTTACTTGGAGATGAAGCAGCTTGCATAGGTCAGAGTGGTATGGTGAGCTGCATCAAACCAGTCTCTGGACTGAAGACAACAACAACAATGATTAGACTGCCTGTTTTATGGGTTTCACAGTAGTAATTATGCAATGTTATCGTAAAGAAGTGCAAATAGAAATCACCAACTACTGCTGTCAGTACAGTAGAGTAATGTTCAAATCATGGTTTCACTATTCTTTACTATAATTGACACTTCCTGCTGGCATAGAAATAATATAAGTAGTACATCAGAAACACTACCATCACAAGATTAAATTTCCTTTGTATGTTTCAGAGCTAATAAAATTTAGTGTAAACTTGTCCAGTCAACAGCTGGCCTCCCATTTAGTGGTTTATCAAAGCTACTGGAAGTTTTTGCAACGGTGTGAATGGTTCAGGTTCCTTCTTTCTGAAATTTGATAGCCATACATTGGGAATGGGGTTTAGAATCTAGGAGCAAGGCAGAAAATAAATATTAACCTGTTAATTGTCCAATGTTTCTCAGTGTGTGCACATAGGCCTAGTTTTACTGGAGTGTAAAAATATGTATTTATAAATCTACTGCTTCAAAAGAGCACTTACTAGAATATTTTCTTATTCGTATTGATGGATATCATATTTGTAAATGAAAACTTATCTTGGTGTGATGACTCATGACGCCATCAAGATGGCGGTGGTTGTTTCCTCTTGGGACTGTCTGTATATTCATAAACACTTGCAGGCATTAGGTTTGGAAACATTAATAGTATTGATAAATAGGGACCGATGACCTCAGTAGAAATTCACACATTTTATTAATAAATATTGTGGCTGTGCAACATGTTCATGATGAAAGAACCTGAAACAGTCCACGAGTAAATAAACATTAGCATTTTTCCGCATTAGGAAAGTTGAAATTTTATGATGAATTAGGAGATTTTGTAGTATAATTTCTAAAGAAGTATGTTTTCTCTTTGCTTAATACCATTAATGACTATAAGCCATCAATAGACATTGCAGGCCGTATACTAAAATGTAAACTTTCACGGCCAGAAATATCAGGTCCATTATAATTATCCGGGCTGTTATGCCGTGATTGGTTGATGAATTCTGTGGTGGTTCCCACAGAATTCATCAACCGACCACGGCATAACAGCCCGGATAATTATAATGGACATGATTGCAGGCCATAGTCGTGTTGCACCACAGCATATTAGAGAAATGCCTGCAAATGAGTATAACAACCACAGGAATCGATTCAATACAGATTGTGTAAGATGTACATCAATGATTGTCCCTCATTAGTCTCTTTTTGTGCACTGCAGTGTTGTCTTCAGACAACCCAAGGGTTATCTCGTATTGATACAGGGTTTGTCATGTGATACAAACAAACGGCTAAAAATACACACACACACACACACACACAAATCAATATATATGTATGCTTTTATGAGAAAAGGACAGGTGGTCAGCTGTAGCCTTGATGATAGAACAATCCCTTCCCGAAATCAGTTAGGAAAACCACAGAAAGCCTAAATCAGGTTAACGGAGTCCCATATTTCTGCAGAATAGAGAACAAGATGTTTCTCTAATGTGCTGTAGATCTTGACACTTCACTTTCTTGCAGAAGCATTGCATCGTACAGTACTATGAGAGGCTGTTGTAGGAATTCCTTTTCATTGTCAACCACTACTCTGAATCCCACAAGTAACAATTACTTACGTAGTATGAATTTCTTATGAAGAATGCTTTGGTTTTTGAGTTCTTGTTTTTCCTTGGTAAACGTAAGTTCAAACTGGATCTTGTTCCATAATTATGAATGGAACTATTATTGAAATAATCAGTAATATTTTTCCTGATATGTGCTACATGTACGTGGATGTACTCACTTGATGCAATAAGGTTCTTAAACAGTTCTTTCCAGTGACCATGACTTTTGTTTCTAGTTGTTATTACAGATCTCTTCTGCAATTTAAAACTGATATCTTTCTCTTGTGCTTACGAATCCCAGAAAAGAATACTAAATTGAGTGCTAACAGGAAAAGTATGTCACCACAAGAAATTGGCTGTCACAAACTGATGGAAAAACTCTAAGAGCATAATGTGCTGATGATGTTCTTTTTGCCAGTATTTTTGTGTCTTCATTGCATGTTCATTAACAATCGACATGGTATTCACCTATAAAAACTTTGTGTTTGTCATACAGTCTACAAATTTATCATGAGTGCTTAATGCGAAAGAGAAGTGTTCCCTCTTTATATTGAAGTGTCTATCTGGTTTGTTTTCTGTATAGTGCCCAATTGTTAACATTCTTGAAGGTTTCAGTTGTTTTCTCTAATAGGAATTCTGATGTTTTATCAGTGACTGATGTTGCTGTCATCAAAATGAACTTATTGTCTATGCTCTTCTGTGTTAAAAGCATAGCAAATTTTGTGCAACAATTTCTTGTGATTAGATATTGAAATGTACTTTCAGTGTCAGAAATATATTTTTTCATCAGTGCAATGGAGTTATGGGGTTCTTATTCAGTGCATTGATCATCCGTAGCTTTTAACATTCGGTTTGTTATTGAAGAAGCATAGAGGTGGGTCATGTGTGTTGACTGGGATGAAGCATAGAATTAAATTTCACGTTGATGTACTGGACATGAGTGATAGATCTGTATCTCCAGTTGATGATCGTATTAGTTCCATAATTCTGAGCATTAAAGTTTAGCAGTAAGGAGTCATCGGATTTTAAGGAAAAATTATTTCTAAATAATGTAGCTAAATGACAAGGTTAAATTTTCATGTGGCAACTTTAACTAATATACAAAAATTATTTCTCCCTTAATTTATTCTACTGTTTAATGATAATACACAGGAACCAAAATGAAATGCTAAAAGATAAAATTTTGTCCCAGTTAAACATTCTATAAATATCATTTAGGTGTAGTTTGTATCATGGTAATGGAGACCAATTTTGTGTGTGCTGTACTGGGAGAACTCATTTTTTAATGTCATCTAGTTCATGTGGTTTTGACGTAACTGTACCATTATGACAGGTGGTTCAAGATTCCGTAACTGTTTGGCAGTGTAAGGATTACCCACTCCACATTTTCAGTGACACATTAATACTGCACTACCTTAAGTAGGGCGTAGTCCTGTGCCGATTTATTTGCATATAAACTGATTTTTAATGCTGCATTACACTGAGGAGTATAATTCCCTTGAATTCATTACAACATGCATTGTCCGCCCCCATCTCGTATATTACTTCGTTTGCATTCCATTGTGTGGAAATGGTTTTCGTGATTCAATGGAATTTCTAAAGGCCACTAGGTGGACTGAAATTACTGTTAATTCTTTAAGGTGGTTTGCAGTTGATAAGGCAGTCGCTGATGAAAAGTACTTTCTCAGATATAGCATTAAATGGCCAACCAATAACCATATGAGAGTTGTTATTCTAGAGGTAATTTGCTGTAGGCTACATTTCTTTTTGTCAGCCGCCGAACAGTAAAGTGAATTCAGACATGAATCTTAAAGCTGGTAATTTGACAAATGTTGAAACATTTAGAGAACACTTCATTTCAGAAATTGTGACACAAAAAATGTACGTGGGTATAAGGTAAATCAGTATACTATACTATGTGATCAGAAGAATACGGACACCTGCCTGAAAATGACTCACAAGTTCGTGGCACCCTCTAGCAGTAATGCTGGAATTCAATATGGTCTTAGCCCACCCTTAGCCTAGATGACAGCTTCCACTGTCACAGGCATACATTCAATCAGGTGCTGGAAGGTTTCTTGGGGAATGGCAGCCTATTCTTCACAGAGTGCAGCACTGAGGAGAGGTATTGATGTCGGTCGGTGAGACCTGGCATGAAGTCAGTGTTCCAAAACATCCCAAAGGTGTTCTATAGGATTCAGGTCAGGACTCTGTTCAGGCCAGTCCATTACAGAGATGTAATTGCCGTATAACCGGGATTACGGAAGTGTCCTATTCAATCCATCTACTTTGACCCATGATGGCATTAATATGGCGGACATGGTTATTCTAAGCGTCTCTAATATGGTGCCTATGATGTCACTACACACACACACACACACACACACACACACAAAATTGCATAATCTACAGGAATCGGACACTTCCCTTGACCTATGGGTCAACTGTAGCTGACGATACCAAAACACCAACACCTACAGCAAAAACTACAGAAATTGGAATTTTCCCTTGACCACAGCTGATGATACCAAAACACCAATACCTACACACAAAACTACGAAAATTAGAATCGGTCATTTCCCTAGACTTATATAGGTCAACCATAATTAGTGACACGAAAAAACTAACACCTACAACTACAGAAAAAACCAAAACCACAACACCTAAAAAATTCAAAATTCAAACATCCCTACATAAATTAAAACACATTAAATATACAAAACATTACAACTGAAGAAAAATAGACAAAAAAAATAAATATATATTACTTACCAGCAATACATTTCGGCACTGCAAAGTAGGTTGGCCATCGCACACCCAAGCGCGCACGCGCGCGCGCACACACACACAGAATGAGAGAGAGAGAGAGAGAGAGAGAGAGAGAGAGAGAGAGAGAGAGAGGGTGCCATCAAACACAACAAGAGCAAGATGACATGTACATACACAAAACACAGCCAACTCATAAACACTGCGCCTTAATGACATCACACACAACACCCTTACGTCATGGGTCAAAGCAGACAGATGGAATTGGACGCTTCTGTTGACCTGAAATGTTATATATGCTCCAGAAATAAATACAAATTTGCTCTCTGTGAGCAGTTTGATTGAACAAGAAAATTTTGTTAAATTTAATAGTGATCAGCAACAAGCATAAGGAACTAGTTGCAACTGCAGATCCAATTAATGGTGTGTAGAATCTAAATGTTGGCAGAAGTAGTGATTTATGGGAATGAGCACGGCATCTGGTTGACATAGAAGATTAGGTTACCAAAATACAGAGGATCTGAATGTAGGTTAATTCTTACAAAGAAGAAAACAGCAATCAGCCACTATTAACACTACTCTTTATTTAAGATTACGATCTACTCTTTATTTAGATAAATAGTGCCGTTACCAATCTCAGACTGGCAAGTTCATCATCAGATGGCTGTTCACATGATTTTCAAGATACACTTTACATTGTTGTCCATTTCCAATTTTTATAATTCCACTGTGGCGAAGTATTTTTGGTGTGTTGTTGCCATCTTTGTAAGAATTTAGCTACATTAATTGTACACAGCCACAGTCTCACCATGTCAGTTTTAGACAAAATAGCAAAGGATCTTATCAAAATGAAAAATGAGGAAGAAGGAATGGTATGTGAAGACATCAACATCAACATTAGCAAGCAAAACTGTGTAGTATGCAATGAAGGCAAACAAACAAGACAGCCTTTTCCACTTGGATGCACTAGAGCCTCTAAGCCACTTGAAGTAGTACATGCAGACCTGTGTGGACCAATAGAGGTTATGTCATTAGGTAGTGCAAAGCATTTTTTCATTTTGGAAGATGATTACACTAGAATGGGATTTGTGTATTTTATGAAGACAAAGAATGAGACTTCAGAAAAATTTCAAGAATTTCAGACAATAGTGGAGAATCATCAAGAAAGAAAATCAAAAGAGTAGGAACAGATAATGGAAAAGAATTCTGTTGTGTGAATTTTGACAGTTTGTTGAAAAAACATGTATTATACATCAGTTATGCAACAGCTATACACAAGAACAAAATGGTTTGGCAGAAAGGTTAAATAGAACTGTTGTAGAAAAGGCATGACGTTTACTATTTGATGGCAAACTCAAAAAAAGATTATAGGCAGAAGCATTTAATAGTGCAGTATACTTGTGAAATAAGTCAGTGAGTTCAAGTTTATGGAATAAAACACGCTATGAACTATGGACCGGCAAGAAACCCAACATTGGTCATCTCAGAATAATTGGAAGCAAGGTAATGATGCATATTCCAAAAGTCAAGAGATCAGAATGGGATACAAAGGCAAAATACACTCCTGGAAATGGAAAAAAGAACACATTGACACCGGTGTGTCAGACCCACCGTACTTGTTCCGGACACTGCGAGAGGGCTGTACAAGCAATGATCACACGCACGGCACAGCGGACACACCAGGAACCGCGGTGTTGGCCGTCGAATGGCGCTAGCTGCGCAGCATTTGTGCACCGCCGCCGTCAGTGTCAGCCATTTTGCCGTGGCATACGGAGCTCCATCGCAGTCTTTAACACTGGTAGCATGCCGCGACAGCGTGGACGTGAACCGTATGTGCAGTTGACGGACTTTGAGCGAGGGCGTATAGTGGGCATGCGGGAGGCCGGGTGGACGTACCGCCGAACTGCTCAACACGTGGGGCGTGAGGTCTCCACAGTACATCGATGTTGTCGACAGTGGTCGGCGGAAGGTGCACGTGCCCGTTGACCTGGGACCGGACTGCCGCGACACACGGATGCACGCCAAGACCGTAGGATCCTATGCAGTGCCGTAGGGGACCGCACCGCCACTTCCCAGCAAATTAGGGACACTGTTGCTCCTGGGGTATCGGCGAGGACCATTCGCAACTGTCTCCATGAAGCTGGGCTACGGTCCTGCACACCGTTAGGCCGTCTTCCACTCACGCCCCAACATCGTGCAGCCCGCCTCCAGTGGTGTCGCGACAGGCGTGAATGGAGGGACGAATGGAGACGAGTTGTCTTCAGCGATGAAAGTCGCTTCTGCCTTGGTGCCAATGATGGTCGTATGCGTGTTTGGCGCCGTGCAGGTAAGCGCCACAATCAGGACTGCATACGACCGAGGCACACAGGGCCAACACCCGGCATCATGGTGTGGGGAGCGATCTCCTACACTGGCCGTACACCACTGGTGATCGTCGAGGGGACACTGAATAGTGCACGGTACATCCAAACCGTCATTGAACCCATCGTTCTACCATTCCTAGACCGGCAAGGGAACTTGCTGTTCCAACAGGACAATGCACATCCGCATGTATCCCGTGCCACCCAACGTGCTCTAGAAGGTGTAAGTCAACTACCCTGGCCAGCAAGATCTCCGGATCTATCCCCCATTGAGCATGTTTGGGACTGGATGAAGCGTCGTCTCACGCGGTCTGCACGTCCAGCACGAACGCTGGTCCAACTGAGGCGCCAGGTGGAAATGGCATGGCAAGCCGTTCCACAGGACTACATCCAGCATCTCTACGATCGTCTCCATGGGAGAATAGCAGCCTACATTGCTGCGAAAGGTGGATATACACTGTACTAGTGCCAACATTGTGCATGCTCTGTTGCCTGTGTCTATGTGCCTGTGGTTCTGTCAGTGTGATCATGTGATGTATCTGACCCCAGGAATGTGTCAATAAAGTTTCCCCTTCCTGGGACAATGAATTCACGGTGTTCTTATTTCAATTTCCAGGAGTGTAAATGATATTAGTGGGATACAGCAATACTACAAAAGGCTATAGATTCTATGACCCTGAAGAAAATAATACTGTGATAAGCTGAGATGTGCCTGTAACAGAAAATGCAAGTGATGCAGAAACCGAAATAAAGAATTGTGAAGAGATCACCACTTCAGTGGGGGATGATGAAGAAAATGGGAAGTCTGGTATTGTATTGAGAGAGGACTTACATGATTCTCAAAAGAAGCAGTCACACCAGAGAATCAAACTGATGATAAAAAATGTATTATGCAAGAAGATAAAGTGAAAAATATCAGAAGATCACAAAGGCAGCCCAAACCAAATAGAAGATTTGGTGATTATGAGGTTTATTTTTGTGCTGGAATTTCAGATCAGCTTGAGGATCCAACAACCGTGCAGGAGGCCCTTAGCAGACCTGATGCAGAAGAAAGAATGGAAACGAGCTATACATGAAGAGATACAGGTGTTTGAAGACAACAATGCCTGGGAAGTAGTAAACATTCCACGAAGTGCAAGTGTTGTGCAGTGTAAGTGGGTGTTTAAGAAAAAACCAGCAGTGAAGCTGAAATACAGCATCGTGCTAGACCAGTGGCAAAAGGATTCACTCAGAAATCTGGAGTTGATTATGATGAGACCTTTTCTCTGGTGGTAAGGCATTCATTCAGCACTTAGATGTCTAATGGCTTTATCCATTGAACTAGATTTGAATATTACACATCTTGATGTTAAAACTGCTTTTTTAAATGGTATTCTCAAAAGAGAATATTTTCTTACAACAACCTGAAGGATTAAATCTTTTTAATGATAAAAGAAAGGTTTTGAAGCTAAAAAGGAGTAAATGAAGTCTTAAGCTGTCTAGGTTACAAAAGATCTAATTTAGAACCTTGCTTGTTTACAATACATAATGATAAATGCTTAGTTACTACGGTAGCTTTATATGTGGATGACTTTTATATTTTTTCAAATTACTCAAGTGAGACTGAATTTTTGAAAAATAAGTTAAATTCAGAGTTCAAAGTAAAGGGTTTTGGAATGGCAAAAATAGTTTGGGGATAGAAATCAAATGTGGTAAGGCAAATGAGTATTATCTTTAAGTCAAGAGAACTGTATTGATCAGTTAATGAAAAAGTTCAACATGATGGATTGTAAAACTGTAAAGACTCCTGTTGAAACGAAGTTTGATCTTCTAATTGAAAAAGAAACTAAAACTTGTGATGTACCTTATCAAGCCCTAATTGGTAGCTTAATGTATTTATCAGTACTTACATGACCTGACATCTGTTTCAGTGTGAGCTACTTAAGCAAGTTCAATAATTCTTATACTGAAAAATATTGGATATGTGCTAAGCAAGTTTTGAAATATCTGAAGGAAACTAAGAATTATGGTCTAAAGTTTAGGAAAGGAGATTCAGAATTATGTGGTTATGTAGATGGAGACTGGGCCAATTGTCCTTTAAACGGAAAATCATACACTGGTTATATTTTCAAACTATTTGGGTCTGTAGTGTCATGGCAGAGAGCTAAGCAAAAACCTGTTGCTCTTTCTAGCACAGATGTTGAATATATGGCTCTTTCAGAAGCTTGTTATTTAAGGAACTTGTCATGTGAACTGATATGCTATAATAAGTATGTCACATTATTTAATGATAATCAGAATGCACTGAACTTATCTGTGGATACTTCCAATCACAAAACGTCAAAGCACATTGATGTTTGACATCATTTTATGCTGTTCCCAGTTCGTTTACTTGTGTGTGTAAGCTAACATGTAGTGAAGTTTACCATTGTTAACCGTTACAATAAATTATATAACGTGCACAAGTTTATCATGTTCTCAATATCCTCAGAACCTCAACCCTAATGTGTTCAAGGGTAGCTTCCCACATCTATAAAAATGAAGTACTAACAAAATGTCAATTGAGTCTTCGAAAAGGCTTTTCAACAGAAAATGCTCTATGTGCTTTCACTGATCAAATATCAAATGTCCTGAACAACTGAAAATCACCCATTGGGGTATTTTGTGATCTCTCAAAGGCTTTTGATTGTGTGAATGGTGAAATTCTTCTAGATAAGTGTTATGAGTGGGATGTGCACAAATGGTTTAATTCACATTTAACTGGAAGAATACAGAAGGTTGAAATTAACAGTACAGTTGGGCTGCAAAAATCAGCAAAGTCTTCTAACTTGGGAGGTATACAGAATGGTGTCCCACAGGGTTCAGTCATGGTTCCCTTATTGTTGTTAATATACTGTGAAGAATCATCCAATTTGGCATTTCTATATTTCTGAAACTAATAAACATATACAATGAATTTAGTTTTTTGATGAATAGGAAACTCAAAAAGTTTTTTTCACACCTTTTCATAGATGTTCAACATGCCCCCCTTGACATGCATGGCATATGTCAACATCATATTCAAATTGTTCCCACTCTGCAGTGAAAATGTCTTGAGTTACAGCTTCCATGGCTGCTGTTAAGCGATGTCTCAGTTCATTCACTGTTGTTGGTAATGGAGGTACATAAACAGAGTCTTTTATGAACCCCAACAAGAAATAATCACATACAGTCAGGTCCGGTGGGTGACTTGGAGGCCAGTAATGTAAGGCTGAATCATTTGGTCCAGTGTGAGCGATCCATCGTCCAAAAATCCTTTAATTCTCGCACTTGCAGATGCCAGTGTGGAGATGCCTTGTAAAACTTGAGAGTTTGCTCTTCCCAACACTATGTTGTTCACGTACATATCTCATTTAACATAGTAGTTATGATTCTTTTTGATACACTCTGTATATTAATGACTTGCCACTCTAGACCGACCATTGTGACCGAGCGGTTCTAGGCGCTTCAGTTCAGAACTGTGCTGCTGCTATGGTCACAGGTTTGAATCATGCCTCGGGCATGGATGTGTTTGATGTCTTTGGATTAGTTAGGTTTAAGTAGTTCTAAGTCTCTGGGACTGATGACCTCAGATGTTAAGTCCCATAGTGCTTGGAGCCATTTGAACTTGCCACTCTATAATCAAGAAGATACCAAGCTAGTTCTTTTTGCTGATGATACAAGTATAGTAATCACACCCAAAAAACAAGAATTAGTTGAGGAAATTTTAAACAATATCTTTAAAAAAATTATTAAATGGTTCTCTGTAAATGGACTCTCACTAAATTTATTAGAAAACATGGCACATAGAAGTCTGTACAATAAATGGCATAACACCATTGATAAATATAGATTTTGAAAAAGTCTGTTGCTAAGGAAGAATATTCAAAATCTCTGGGTGTGTGCATTGATGAGAAATACATTGATGATCTGCTTAGACAGTTAGGTTCAGCTACTTATGCTATCAGCTTTATTGCAAATTTTAGTAATAAGAATATCAATAAATCAGCATTCTATGCCAATTTTCTTTCACTGCTTTCATATGGCACCATATTTTTGATGTAATTCGTCATTAAGAGAAAAGGTATTCATTGCACAAAGGCGTATAATCAGCTTAATAGCTGGAGCCCATTCAAGATCACCTTGAAGATGTTTATTTAAGGAACTACACAGTACCTTCACAATACATATATATTCACTTATGAAATTTGTTATTAATAACCAATCGAAATTAATAAATAATAGGAAATTCCAGTGCTACACTCTAGAAGAAAATATTCTGTGTTAAATCTGATTGACACAGAAATGGGCGAACTATGCTGACACAAAAATCTTTGGTCATTTGCCAAATAGCATTAAAATACATCACTGTCTATTCCAGATAACTTATACAGCCTGAGAAAGAAAAAAAATCGTTCTGGCTTTCCAGTTGATATGATGTATTGGCCCACTGTGTACTTTTCTGTGCAGCTAACTGCTTGCTCTTGCTTCCCAGCGCCTTTATGTTAGCTCTGTACACCCTATTCCATACTCCTGTTATCACGCTTTGTATCCCTCTTGGTTTTTATTAGGTCAAACAGTGATGATATCTTATGCCCATACACTACCTCATAAGGGGACAATCCTTTATATATGTGCTGTTTTCAGTTATGTGCTGTGATGACACATTTTAAATAGATGTCTCAGTTACTGTGGTGTGCATTCTCATATTATCCTAATATCTTCTCTATTGTTCCTTGGACCCTCTGCCTTCTCCTATTAGCTTGCAGATGTGGGTACTAGTTCTTAATTTCTTTACACACTACAGTGGGCACAATTCTTTCAGTAAGTCCAACATAAAGGTGGTCCCATGATCAGTCACTATCATCTCAAGTACTCCAAATTTCAGTATCCAATTGTTAATTAGCACTTGTACTATCCTTACTACCTGTTGGTTTGGCATTGTGAGTATTTCTAGTACCTCAAAATATGATCTATAATTGTGAGCAATACTTTCTCCTCCAGATGTTGTTCTGAAAGGACCTAAGACACTTGATCCCAATTAACTGAAATGGTGCTGATGTTTCAGGCAGTCTCTGTAATTGTACTCTTTTTCAACACAAATAAGCCCTCTGTGCACACTATGTGCATTCTGTATGTACTGATCCATGTCGACCTTTCTGTTCCTCCAGCAGTACCTGTCTGCTACTCTTCTGTTGGTAGATCTACACCCCTCATGACCCACCATGAAGTGACCATGTGTCACCTTCAATACATTTCCTCGCTACTTTGATGGCACCACTAGTCATGGCTTCAACTTAGTTTTTCTTCACAGCAAGCTGTCACATGCACATGGCTGTGATACCTTATAAAACAGTCGCATTTGTGATTCATCCTCTGTGCTGCTTGCCACTTCTTAAATTAATACCTCCTATTTGCAATACTGCCAACCTGGTCTGTGGTGGTGCAGAGAATGGCAATTGAATCTCAATGTAGACACGTGTAATGTGCTGCGGATACATAGAAAGAAAGATCCCTTATCATTTAGCTACAATATAGCAGGTCAGCAACTGGAAGCAGTTAATTCCATAAATTATCTAGGAGTAGTCATTAGGAGTGATTTAAAATGCTAGGCTTGCTGACAGAGCACGGAGTTGTCTGCCATGGCCTATGTAAAGCAACCTTCTCTGGCAATTACACTTTTATATGCTCAGTGCCCTCAGCAAGGCTCACATGCTGTAGTGGCACAGTCTTTGCAGAAAGCACTCCTTGCTTTACCAGAAGGCACTTGACTGGTGACATACCACACAGTTAGCCACTGTCCCCATGCTGATGGTCAGGAATGTGCCACCCTGGGTCAGCATTGGCCCAATGTAGTGATGACTCGAGAATCGAACAGCTTCAGGGCACACTGCCCTAGCATAGATGTGAACTGTGGTCCTCAGTCAGCGTCCCATATGGTGGCCAAACATTACAGCCCTGTGGTGACAGAGCTTTGATGCTGATAACAGTAATTTCAGTACAAATGGCTTGGGTATATATGCTCTTTTGAACTGTGTGTGTTTGGCTTGTGCTGTGCATTTTGGCATGTAGATTAAATGATTTGGTGGTTGCCTTTGTAGAAATGTTTGTGACACCTTGCTGCTCAAGTACTGCCTTACTAATTATTTCAAGACAGTACCAGGCTGGCCCACCTGACAACATTGTGACAGCTATGTTGTTGTTGTTGTTGTTGTGGTCTTCAGTCCAGAGACTGGTTTGATGCAGTTCTCCATGCTAGCCTACCCTGTGCAAGCTTCTTCATCTCCAAGTACTTACTGCAACCTACATCCTTCTGAATCTGCTTAGTGTATTCACCTCTTGGTCTCTCTCTACGACTTTTACCCTCCACGCTGCCCTCCAATGCTAAATTTGTGATCCCCTGACGCGTCAGAACATGTCCTACCAACTGGTCCCTTCTTTTGTCAAGTTGTGCCACAAACTCCTCTTTTCCCCGATTCTATTCAATACTTCATCATTAGTTATGTGATCTACCCATCTAATCTTCAGCATTCTTCTGTAGCACCACATTTTGAAAGTTTCTATTCTCTTCTTGTCCAAACTATTTATCGTCCATGTTTCACATCTATACATGGCTACACTCCATACAAATACTTTCAGAAATGACTTCCTGGTCCTTAAATCTATACTCGATGTTAACAAATTTCTCTTCTTCAGAAACGCTTTCCTTGCCATTGCCAGTCTACATTTTATATCTTCTCTACTTTGACCATGATCAGTTATTTTGCTCCCCAAATAGCAAAACTCCTTTACTACTTTAAGTGTCTCATTTCCTAACCTAATGCCCTCAGCATCACCAGACTTGATTTGACTACATTCCATTATCCTAGTTTTGCTTTTGTTGATGTTCATCTTATATCCTCCTTTCAAGACACTGTCCATTCTGTTCAACTGCTCTCCCAAGTCCTTTGCTGTCTCTGATAGAATTACAATGTCATCGGCGAACCTCAAAGTTTTTATTTCTTCTCCATGGATTTTAATACCTACTCTGAATTTTTCTTTTGTTTCCTTTACTGCATGCTCAATATACAGATTGAATAACATTGGGGAGAGGCTACAACCCTGTCTCACTCCCTTCCCAACCACTGCTTCCCTTTCGTGCCTCTCAACTCATAACTGCCATCTGGTTTCTGTGAAAATTGTAAATAGCCTTTCGCTCCATGTATGTTATAGTTCACAAAGTACACTTGTCTCCAGCTGACACTGCTGCAATCCCATTTTAACTTCACAAATTTATCACCAAATTTGGTTGATGCACTGGATGAAGATGCACTAAATTACTGATGTATATTGAAAGTGCAAGTAACTTTTTGTATCTGTTACTGAAACTGGATCAGATGGAAAAAGCACTGTACATCCCAGCAGGTTTCTAATAACTGTATAATGCACAAAGAATTTTCCTTGTCAGAAGCTAAGTTATATACCTACTGGTGACGACAGTAAGAGAACTTGAAGAAAGTACTCCAGAAACATTCAGGACAGAGTGAGGTAGGCCATTTGGCCTGCACTGTCAAAACACAGACGACTAGTGTTGCTAGATGCATTAGGCAATAATGACACGGCACTCAGTATGGCCTGCAGTAGCAATCAAATATGCAGCAGTGAGTATAATCAATATCTCTGATATGTGGGACTTATAATGTAAATGTGAATGTAAAGGTTGACCATTATCGTCAGTCTATACTGTATCCACATTTACAAAAATCAAAATTTTATGGAGGAAATTAACAACATTATTTAGTTGCTGTTTATGGAGGGTATGTATGTTGCTGACAAGATGTTACAAAAACCTACACAGAAGATAAAGAAATAGCTACTATTCATTATTACAAACAAAAGAATGTTTTGGTACATACATGAATATGAGAGAGTGTTTTTTAAAGGTATGAAGACTAGAGTGTGAATAAGTCAAACATGCCAAACATTGCAAAGTCCAGAATGGAACAACAAAAATATGGAAAGGATAGATCACTTCTCACCAAATGGAGTAGGTGATGAGATGCAGACAGGCACAATGAAAAAGACAGTTAAAATATTAAACCATTTGGGCCAAGTCCTTCATCTACTTTAGAAAGCACACACCTTCACACAAAAAAGTGGGCTCTAGTGCCCTGAGACAGTGGCCATGTGTGTGTGTCTTGTGCTTGTATGACTGTGTGTATTTTCTACTGCAGAAGTAGACATTGCCCAGACACTTCAATATTTTAGCAGTCTTTTTCATGGTGCCTGCCTGCAACTCAACACCTCCTCTATATTTTTATTTTTAGTTCCATAGATTCATATGTGAACAAATCAATGGATATAGAATGAGACAATTTTAGACAGATTATTGTGTAGTACATAAGTGCAATGAACGTATAATATGAATGATATGAGATATGTGGTATTAATAACAGAAACTTAAGGACAGTTCAACTTTCAGCTACCATACATTACTTCACTATAAATATATAGATATACATAAATTTGATTTTAAGTTACACTGTACATGAACAAAGAATGATGAATCCACCATGTAGGCCACAGAAATACATTTAAGCACACTGAGGAGATATTATGCATTGTCCCTAAGAAATTCGTCTACACTATAATAAGATCCATCAGAAGTAACTGCCTTACTTTTTCTTTAAACTTGAGCATTTTTCCAAACAGAGATTTAATTTGTGGTGGCTTCCCCTGTACAGGACCTCCTCCTGCAGCATACTATTTCCCTTAGATTGTAGTGGATATCTAGTTTCATCTGGGTGTTACAATTGTTGTATGAATTGTTGGTTTTGAGTAATTTTCTGCTGTTAGTAACAAAGCATATCAGGGAAAAATACATTGAGCAGTTGTAAAGAGTATATGATCTGTAAACAGATTTCTGTGTGAGTGCATAGGATTAGCTCCACACATAATTGTTGCAGCTTGCTTCTGTGCATGGAACACTTTTTTTGCTATGAACTGATTTCCCTAGGATATTATACCATAGGCCATAAGTAGATGAAAGTATAAATAACTAAACAGTTTTTATTGTGCTCATCTCCTAGTCTCAGATATGATTCTTAAGGCAAATGTTGCTGTGCTTAATCTTCTGCACAGGTCTTGAATATGGTAGTACCACTACTGTTTGCACTCTGTACAGAGACCCAGACTTTTTTAGATTGACTGAAAGCCCATTCATTTTAAACCAGTTTACCACATATTCAAATGCTTTATTTACTACCTCACTTAATATGTTTCCTGATAAAAAAATCATCAGCAAACATGGTGACTTTTCCATGTTCTATATGTAGTGGCCTTCAGGCACTAATGGCAAATGGAGCTCCGGCCTGAAGATACAACACCACCACACAATTCTTCCATTATAACATTCTGCCACATAGATAAGATTCCATTCATTCTCAGGGTCTTGGCTTTATTCAGGAGAATATGGCAACTAATTCTGCCAAAAGCTTTTACCAGGCCAAAAAATATTCCAGCTATCATCATACTGTCATATAATGACTAGCAATCTATCCTTTTCAGCCTATATTTGTTGTATCAGTACCTGAATGCAAAGGGTATCCAGAAGTATCCTTACACCTGATCTACATGCATGCAAAAGTGTAAGCTGGCAATATATCAACAAAAATAATCACTATTTGAAAATAGAACAGGGAAAGATAAAATGTAATAAAAGTGTTATAACCTTTAATCACCAATAATTGCGTGGATATTCAAACACACTCACTTAGAAACAATAGCTGGTTACATGATAACAACTCAGTATCTCTCATTCGACTGCCACGCCGTGACATGCAGCCGGCGCTGTTCGTAGCTAGGTGGCGCTCCTGCACTCACCCGAGTTGCGGAGCACCTCTACCGCCGTTTGCACGTACTGTCGTGGCGGCACTGTTAAATATCGTGGCACTGTCACAGCACTTTTCCCCCCTTGAAAAAAAAAAAAAAAAACACTCACTTCCTTGGAGACATGGATAGTGCGGAGACATCCATGGCCTCTTGTGAGGCCCCGAGAAGATCCCGCGGAGAGACACGAGAGTATGGTTGAAAATGTCCAGGACGGAAGCTCGTGCGTGGAAGGTGCCTCCTGGACGAGATGATGGGTAAAAACTCCGAAGCAGCATCCGTAGGTGTCATAGACCTGGGGGTGTGCTCCAGCAAGATGGGTCCCGGAGAAGGCGGCGTCACGACTGGGGCCGGTTCCGGCATACTCGGAAGCGGTAGCGACGTCGGCTGCATCAACACGTACGGTAGATCGGCAGCAGCAACAGGACTGGCTTCTTGGGCTGGTGGAGGCGAAGGAAGGAGCTGTGGCACCAGCGTGGCCACCACCCGTGGGCACATCTGGTCGTAATGGCGAACAACCATTTAGGGCGAGATCCATAGCCTCGTGCCCACACGTCGGCGTCGACCGAGTATTTTCCCGCACTAGGGGACACAGCACAAGGCCCGACAGGGTGAAGCAGGTGCAGTAGAGTGCGCGGTTGGCGGCCATGCAAGAGTTCAGCAGGGCTGCAATCACCCAGAGGCGTGAAGCAATAAGAACTCAGAAATTGCAGCAGAGTGTCATCTGTGGAAAAATCACTAAGGAATTTTTTCATCTGGCTTTAGAAAGTGGGGACAAGGGGCTCAACCTCCCCATTCGATTGCGGATGGAAGGGCAGTGCTGTAACATGATGAATCCCTTGTCCAGTACAAAAATCATGGAAGGCCTGCGAAGAGAACTGAGGGCCATTGTCTGTGACGATCATGGATGGAAGACCTTCTAGCGCAAAGATTTTGGACAAAGCCAGTGTCGTCGCCGCAGTGGTGGGCGACAGACATCGAACAACAAATGGAAACTTCAAGAAGGCGTCAATCAACAGTAGCCAATAAGTACAGAGGAAGGGGCCAGCAAAGTCAACGTGCACCCATTCCCATGGCTGCGCCAGATCAGCCATGGAGAGGGCATTGTACAAGGTGCAGCCAATTGTTGAGCACACTGACCACACGCAGCAACCATGTGGGCAATGTCCGAATCAATACTGGGCCAATAAACGTGGCTGCGGGCCAGGGACTTAGTCCGAGAAATCCCCCAATGACCTTCATGCAACAGTTTGAGAACATCTTTGCGAAGAGAGGCTGGCACCATGACCCGTGGAGCTACGCCATCCGTGGCCAGAAGAACAACACCATCACGAACAGACAGACGAAGGTGCAAGGCATGGTAGTTGTGAAGGGGATCCGATGCCCGGCCCTTGGCCCTGTCCGGCCAACCCTGTTGAACAAAACCGATCACCTGACGCAGGACCGGGTCCCACGCAGTAGCCGACGCGACCTGCAACCTGTAAGTGGAAAACCCTCGATCGCACAACGTTCTTCCTCATCAATGTGGAAACAGAGTAGTTCATCACGATCGAAAACCGTGTCGGGGCCCATCGGCAACCGCGACAATGCGTCACCGTTGGCGTGCTGGGCCGTGGGGCCATAGTGAATCTCGTAGTGAAAACGAGACAAGTATATGGCCCAACGTTGCAGGCGGTGAGCTGCCTTATCCGGAAGCGACGCCGATGTGCTGAACAGAGAGACCAGCGGTTTGTGGTCGGTGATGAGGTGAAACTTAGAACCATACAAAAAAATGCTGAACTTTTTTAGAGCGCCTCCTTTTCGATTTGAGAGTAATGCCGTTGCGCATCGTTGAGGGTCTTGGAAGCATAGGCGGTGGGTTGTTCCGACCCATCCTCATACCGATGGGTGAGAACAGCCCCTAGGCCATACTGTGACGCGTCAGTCGCCAGAACCAAGTGCTGACCCGGACGGAATGTGGCAAGACAAGGCACCCACGGCAAATGAGCCTTCAGGCGGACAAAAACCTGCTCACACTCGTCGGACCAACAGAAAGGGACGTTTTTGCGTAACAGCTGATGCAGAGGATGAGCTACCACCACCGCAGATGGAATGAATTTATGATAATAAGCAATCTTGCCTAGAAATGCCTGAAGTTCTTTGACCGTAGACGGCCGGGGTAGAGCGCTAATGGCCGCAACGTGCTGATGTAGAGGACGTATACCCTCACAGGACAAGTGGAAACCAAGATACACAATGGAGGGTTGGAAGAACTGTGACTTGTCCAGATTGCACTTCAACCCAGCTGTATGCAAAACCCGAAACAGTGAACGCAAATTGCGAAGGTGCTCCTCAGTGGAGGCCCCCGTGACAACAATGTAATCCAGATAGTTTATGCAGCCGGGAATGGAAGCTGTCAGCTGTTCCAAAAACCGCTGAAAAATGGCCGGCGAGCTAGCGACGCTAAATGGTTACAGCTGGTACTGATACAACACACAAGGAGTGTTGACGACGAGAAATTCCTTGGAAGAAGCATCCAATGGCAACTGATGGTACGCCTCCGATAAGTCAAGTTTGGAAAAGAACTGGCCCCCAGCGAGCTTGGTAAATAACTCCTCAGGGCGGGGAAGAGGTTAAGTGTCAATGAGGCTCTGAGCATTGACGGTGGCTTTAAAATCACCACACAATCGCAGACTGCCGTTGCGTTTAGAAACCACTATGATTGGCGATGCCCATTCGCTGGAGGTAACAGGGAGGAGAATCCCTGAAGCTGTTAACCTGTCTATCTCAGCCTTGACAGGCTCACGCAACGCCACCGGAATAGGGCGTGCCCAGGAAAACTTAGGGTGAGCTGTAGGTTTAAGAGTAATGTGGACTTAAAAATCCTTGGCACGACCCAGACCAGCAGAGAACAAGGACGAAAATTTAGAACACAATCCATCCAGCTGTTGATACGGAATATCCTCAGATATGAGGTGCACATCATCATCAATGGAGAACCCGAACAACTGGAAAGCATCATAATCGAACAGGTTTTCAGTGCCCGCATGATCCACCATATAAAACGTGAGGGGCCTAACAACAGACTTGTAGGCAGTGGAAGCATCAAACTGGCCAATGATAGGATTTTTCTGTTTATTATAAGTTCTCAGATTTCGCGTAACAGGGGACAAGGGAGGGGAGCCCAACTCCAAATACATGGGAGAATTAATGAGAGTTACTGCAGAGCCAGTGTCCACTTGCATGCGAATGTCTTTATCCAGAACACGAACAGTAACAAACAAGTTATTTGTTGGAGAAAGCACACAGTTAACATCCATGTCCAATGCCTCGTCCTCGTCGACAGGAAATTTAGGGGACTGACACACAGAAGCAATGTGACCTTTTTTCCTACATGAATTACACGTGGCCCTTTCATGCTGTACGAAACAACATGGACAAGAAGGAACTGCGGAACGAACCGGCTTCTGTGGTTCCTGTTTTCGCTGCAAGCGTTGTGGCCGAACGCGACGTTGTTGACGCGAGTGAACCACCGCCACATCTTCGTTCTCCTGTGAAACAGGCCAATTGTCCGTGTCGAAAGTTGACTGTAAAGCACCTACATCACGCCATACGTCTATTTGCGTGCCAGCAGCATGAGACACTTCAAAGGATTGAGCGATGCTTAGAACTTCCGACAACTACGGGTTTGGCAGTTGTAAGGCACATTGCCGAACTTCTTTATCAGGAGCAAGCCGTAGAATAGCATCCCTAACCATTGAATCAGCATAAGACTCATGATGAGTGTCCGTGACAAACTGACATTTCCTACTCAGACCGTGTAGTTCCGCTGCCCAAGCCCGGTAAGATTGATGGGGCTGTTTACGACACCGGTAGAACGCCACGCAGGCGGCAATGACGTGGGTGTTTTTTCGGTAATAGTTAGACAATAAGTCACACATTTCTTGGTAGGACAGAGAGGCAGGTTCCCGCAGAGGGGCTAACTGAGATAGCAGCTGATAGATCCATGGGGAAATCCAAGATAGAAACAACGACTTACACATAGGAGCGTCGACAACTCCGAAAGCCAAGAAGTGTTGCCGCAAACGCTTGTCATAATCCTCCCAGTTTTAAGCGGCCTTGTCGTAAGGAGGGAATGGAGGCGGAGAAGAGGAAGACAGACAATGAGTAAGCAACGTCGACAACTCCTGAGCAGCAGCCGTCAGCTGTATTTGTTGTGCCTGAATAGCAGCCGTCTGCTGTGTTTGTTGTTCAATGAGCGCTTGCATAAACTGTTCCATGTCTGCCCCGTCATGAATACACAAATCCACAACGCAGTGATAAAAAAAAAAAAAAAAAAAAAAAAAAAAAAAAAAAAAAAATATCCCATCCTCGTCACCAAAAAGTGTTATAACCTTTAATCACCAATAATTGCGTGGATATACAAACGTAGAAACAATAGCTGGTTACATGCTAACAACTCAGCATCTGTCATTCGACTGCCGTGCCGTGACATGCAGCCGGCACCGTTCGTAGCTAGGTGGCGCTCCCGTGCTCAGCCGAGTTGTGGAGCGCCTCTATCGCCGTTTGCGCGTACTGTCATGGCGGCACTGTTAAATGTCGTGGCATTGTCACAACACTATTGGAGGTGCTTGTTATTCTAGTTGAATTGTTTATGTGTGGTGACATGTTGAAACTCTTTAATATGTCCAAAAATTGCTTTTTTTTTTTTGTTGACTTTCATCTAGAAGATTATTATTGAAATCACCACAAAGAATAATCACAGTTTTTTTTTTTTTTTTTTTTTGTAAAAAGTATTTAGCAACAATTCTAATTTATCAAAAAAGACTTCTATGTTTCAACATGGTGACCTATACACTGTTATGACTATGACTTTTTTTCATCAGGCCATATCGCTGGACAGCACCTACTTCAAAGAACTTTTCAATACTTAAGTTCTGTGCTTTACATCTCTTTTTAAATTCGAACTCTTGTCTAAGGTAAATATTGACTACACCACCTCTTGCAATTTTCCTACTATAATGATCGGCCAGTTTAAATGGATTAATATGAATACTACTAATTTCATGGTCCTTACACCAGTGTTCAGTAATACATAAGACATCAGGTTGGGTGTTACTTACTGCTATTTCGAGTTCACAATATTTGTTCTTGAGGCACTGCACATTTAGAGTCATAATCTTTAGGACAGGGGAGTGAGCACTGATGGTATTTCTCCTTTCGTTTAACACTGTTAACTTGGAGTTTTCATTAAGGCCAGATACCAAAAATCCTGTTGTACCACCAGTTTCTTGTTTCTGTTGCTTTTACTACTTGAAATGGATGATGCTGATTGATTGTTTATACTGGCTGTGGCAGCTGATGACATTTTAATATTAATTATAGCAGATATTGATGTTTTTAGTGCTTCAGCAAATGTTGCTCTTGTTAAGGTTATCGTTTGCTCTGCTTCTACCCTCATTTGAAGTGGGATTTTAGGGAACTTTTCTATTGATATATGGCTTATTTCTTCTAGTACCTTTTCACCCATCATTTTTTTTCCATGATAGCTCCTGTGCTGTTCATGTCCCATGAAATGATTTCTCTCTGAGCTGCTTGCATCCACAAAAGTTGCACACTTAAAAGCACAGCAGACCTTCCCAAATTTTTTATTTGTTGACTTTATTTCTTTGTTTACACATGATTCCTCAATTAAATCATGTCTATATGGCACACTTACATCAAGAACCTTTAAATTTAGACCTGACAGCTTTTTTAGAGTTGTTTGAAGTGCCCTTGTCACTAGTTGGCTTTCATTTTTGTATATGTCATTTGCTCCACCAATTAGCACACAGCATGTTCCAGTCTTAACTAAGTTTTCACAATTATTTACTATTTCACTAAGGGGAGTGCCAGGTTTGACAATGCCTGTTACTTTAAACTGGGACTGCCGATCATTTATTATATGGGCCACACCCTTCGTATGACTATCACCTAATACACAGACTTGATATTTGTTGTTCTCCAAGTGCCCTTGTTCTGCTGGCTTTATAATACACCTTGAAGAAAAATTTCTCTCATTAGAACACACAGATGATCTAGGTTGGTTCAAATGGCTCTGAGCATTATGGGACTTAACAGCTAAGGTCATCAGGCCCCTTTTTAAACCTAACTAACCTAAGGACATCACACACATCCATGCCCAAGGCAGGATTCGAACCTGCGGCCGCAGCAGTCATGCGGTTCCAGACTGAAGCACCTAGAACCACTCGGCCGGTGATCTAGATTTGCTTTCACTTTCACTTGTCTTATTTTTTGAGTTCACATTTCGTCCTGTCATGTCTTTATCACCAGTTTTTTGTTGCACTCTATTTACTGACGATTTCATACCATCAGAAAGATTTTGTTCACTACAAGCAGAAGTTTTGTTTGAAACGAAAGTTGCCGGTATGTTTTCATTACACTCGTTTTTCAAATCGCCACTTTCCCGTTGGTTTATCGGTTCCTCTAACTTATTTACATAACGATTTGCAAGCACAATGTCTTGCTGAAGCGATGCAGTAACACTTTCTTCTATTCAGTTATCATAACTGCCGACGTAATGGATAAAACTGTTTTCTGAACACTCGAGCGCGCAGAATCTAGGATGAAGTTCGCCGCATTCCATGCCACAGTCACATTTTGCGTACCATTCTTCCATTCGCGCGAAACACTTTGCATGAATCCATTTTTGCAACACTGCACATAACCTGATACCTTTCGCGATGTAGCTGGTGCACTTTATAGAATTTATACTCAATATGTAGCCAATTTCCATGGAACTGTTTATACACACTTCTACATGCGGCACCATCTTTAGTCTTGGTGTCAAGAATGGTGTCCCACAGGATTCAGTCTTGATTCCCTTATTGTACTTAATACATATTAATGACTTGCCACTCTATATTCATGAAGATGCAAAGCTGTTGATACAAGTGTAATAATCACACCCAACAAGCAAGAATCGGCTGAGGAAATTGTACATAATGTCTTTCAGAAAATTATTAAGTGGTTCTCTGCAAATGGACTCTCACTAAATTTTGAGAAAACATAGTTTATACAATTCTGTACAGTAAATGGCATAGCACCATTGATAAATATAGACTATAAACATAAGGGAGAATACTCAAGAGTTCTGGGTGTGTGCATTGATGAGAAATTGAATTGGAAGAAACATATCGATGATCTGTTGAAACGGTTAGGTGCAGCTACTTATGCTATTATGGTTATTGCAAATTTCGGTGAGAAACATATCAGAAAATTAGCCTACGATGCCTGTTTTCATTCACTGCTTTCATATGGCATCATATTTTGGGGCAATTCATCATTAAGGGAGAAAGTATTCATTGCACAAAAGTGTGTAATCAGAATAATAGCTGGAGCCCACCCAAGATAACCTTGAAGTCATTTATTTAATCAACCTGGGATATTCACAGTACCTTCACAATACATATATTCACTTATGAAATTTGTCATTAGTAACCCATCACAATTCAAAAATAACAGCAGAGTGCATAGCTACAACACTAGAAGAAGGGATGATCTTCACTATTCTGGAATAAATCTCACTTTGGCACAGAAAGGGGTGAATTATGCTGCCACAAAAATCTTTGGTCATTTGCCAAATAGTTAAAAGTCTGACAGATGAAAAGCAAATTAAAAGAATTTCTGAATGATAACTCCTTCTACTCAATAGATGAATTCTTAGATATGAAGCAGTGACCATAAAAATAAATAAATAAATAAATAAAAATTAATTATTTTGTGTAAAGAAAACTTTAATTAAAGTGACATGTTCCACATCATTACGAAATGTCATATTCATGATCTATGG
The DNA here is from genome assembly GCF_023864345.2 of Schistocerca serialis cubense. NCBI lineage: Eukaryota > Metazoa > Arthropoda > Insecta > Orthoptera > Acrididae > Schistocerca > Schistocerca serialis. The sequence continues at coordinate 913,240,966 of NC_064641.1, read as the reverse complement.
AGCAAGGATTAATGTATGTATGTATGTTTTGAACCTCCCATCTTATCACTGATATGGCAATGACACTGATTATATGAAGTGAAATGTGATTGTCATATACCTGACACATGACTGCTTGTGGAGGAGAATAAAATCTATGCATTGACTAGTTCATCGTTCCTTTCTGTGTTTGGTGAACTCAGTGACAAGTGTGGGGGTTCATGTATACAAGTACAGCAACAAAAATTTGAGACTTTTTATGGATAGGTTTCATGAATGGTTCCCAAAGCAGCTGCCAAGCTGTCAGCCTTTGATCAGATGGGAGAAGCCAGCTTTTTGCTTGGGAAGTGTTTTGGATGCCCCTCTTCTCTGGTTGCCAATCAACACGAAGGGAAACATGCTGAAGTTAATGTTTCAGTGATGCATTCACCCTGCAAGTTTATGAGAAAGTGTACTGCAGAACCTGGAAATAAAGGGGGCACAATGCAACTCCATATGAAAATGGATTTAAGTCTGAAAGCATTCTTGGTAATGGCCATCAATGAACTAATGGACAACGACAAACTGCTGGAGGCACATCAAGCTATGCATTGATAATGGTGGTGCAGTGCAGATGTTATGGACAAATAACTGTAAGCATTAATAAACAAGCTACAATGAAATAATTGCACATGTAAAGAGTCTTTCTGGCTACCCTATAGGAGGTAGTCTGATGCCAAGTATATATTGTTATGCATGATCAAGTCACCCACATCATTGTGGAGATTTACAGTCTGAAACTTAATCTTAATGGTTATTTCCTTCCTTCTTGCATCTATGCACAACAGAATCATTTGAAAACTGACTGTAAGTACAAGGTACATATGAAATAAAAATAAAATATACAAGTGAATATTGTCTTATTGCCAGGAAGTGTATCCTTCCATACTAGATCTGTTATCATCAGTGTGACTTTAATAAAGACACAAGTAGAAATATGCAGCTTATGCATCACAGGCACTTAATATAGATTGCTACTCACCACAGAGGTGGCGTTGAGTGGCAGAAGGATGCATTTAAAGTTGACTGTGTGATGTTTTTTAGCTATTTAACAAAGCCCTTCATGAATTAAGATAGGCTGCTACTCACCACGTAGAGGAAGCATTTAACAGAGGACTGGCACATTTAGAAGTAGACTATTAGATATTTACTATGTGTCTGGCAAAGTCCTGGAAACCGTTTTCATCTTGTTCCTGTCAATGACGAGAATTAATGAAGGAAACAGAAGATTGGATTGGATAAGAATAGGGCAGGAGGTGGATGTGATACTTTCAGAGAAACCATTTTAGTGTTCACCTAAAGTGATTTACATAAAACCTGTGAAACATAAATCTGGATGGCAGTGTGTGGTATTGAACTTTGCTCCTCCTAAAGGCAAGCTCAGTTCAATAAATGTGTGATGGTCCCTAAGGGCATCCTATGTAAAGCCATCATGAGCCTGAAACATTGTTCCAACAGTACCCTTTGTATGGTTCTACTTGAGGTGATGTTCCCTTTCTATCTACAATTCATTGCCCAACGAATTAAAGAGGAAGCATCAGTTTAGGTGGAATCTGTAAGAGATCTGTGCCATGATGTAAGTTAATTTCTTCACACATACTAAATGCCAGAAAATGTCCTAAAATCAACTAGGATGGAACACTGAGGCTGTGAATTTGTAGCTTGGCATGTATCCCAAAACCATCAAACAACACATGCATGAGCTACAAACAGATAGAAATCCCTCTACGACTTTTACCCTCCGCACTGCCCTCCAATGCTAAATTTGTGATCCCCTGATGACTCAGAACATGTCCTACCAACCGGTCCCTTCTTCTTGGCAAGTTGTGCCACAAACTCCTCTTCTCCCCAATCCTATTCAATACCTCCTCATTAGTTATGTGATCAACCCATCTAATCTTCAGTATTCTTCTGTAGCACCACATTTTGAAAGCTTCTATTCTCTTCTTGTCCAAACTATTTATCATCCACGTTTCACTTCCATACATGGCTACGCTCCATAAAAAATACTCTCCGAAACGACTTCCTGACGCTTAAATCTATACTTGATGTTAACAAATTTCTCTTCTTCAGAAACGCTTTCCTTGCCATTGCCAGTCTACATTTTATATCCTCTCTACTTCAACCATCATCACTTATTTTGCTCCCCAAATAGCAAAACTCCTTTACTACTTTAAGTGTCTCATTTCCCAATCTAATTCCCTCAGCATCACCCGACTTAATTCGACTACATTCCATTATCCTCGTTTTGCTTTTGTTGATGTTCATCTTATATCCTCCTTTCAAGACACTGTCCATTCCATTCAACATCTCTTCCAAGTCCTTTGCTGTCCCTGACAGAATTACAATGTCATCGGCGAACCTCAAAGATTTTAATTCTTCTCCATGGATTTTAATACCTACTCCGAATTTTTCTTTTGTTTCCTTTACTGCTTGCTCAACATACATATTGAATAACATCGAGGAGAGGCTACAACCCTGTCTCACTTCCTTCCCAACCACTGCTTCCCTTTCATACACCTCGACTCTTATAACTGCCATGTGGTTTCTGTACAAATTGTAAATAGCCTTTCCCTCCCTGTATTTTACCCCTGCCACCTTTAGAATTTGAAAAAGAGTATTCCAGTCAACATTGTCAAAAGCTTTCTCTAAGTCTACAAATGCTAGAAACGTAGGTTTGCGTTTCCTTAATCTTTCTTGTAAGATAAGTCGTAAGGTCAGTATTGCCTCATGTGTTCCAACATTTCTACGGAATCCAAACTGATCTTCCCTGAGGTCGGCTTCTACCAGTTTTTCCGTTCATCTGTAAAGAATTCATGTTAGTATTTTGCAGCTGTGACTTATTAAACTGGTAGTTCAGTAATTTTCACATCTGTCAACACCTGCTTTCTTTGGGATTGGAATTATGACATTCTTCTTGAAGTCTGAGGGTATTTTGCCTGTCTCATACATCTTCTCACCAGATGGTAGAGTTTTGCTAGGGCTGGCTCTCCCAAGGCCTTCAGTAGTTCTAATGGAATGTTGTCTACTCCCGGGGCCTTGTCTCGACTCAGATCTTTCAGTGCTCTGTCAAACTCTTCACACAGTATCGTATCTCCCATTTCATCTTCATCTACATCCTCTTCCATTTCCATAATATTGTCCTCAAGTACATCGCCCTTGTATAGACCCTCTATATACTCCTTCCACCTTTCTGCTTTCTCTTCTTTGCTTAGAACTGGGTTTCCATCTGAGCTCTTGATATTCATACAAGTGGTTTTCTTCTCTCCAAAGGTCTCTTTAATTTTCCTGTAGGCAGTATCTATCTTGCCCCTAGTGAGATAGGCCTCTACATCCTTACATTTGTCCTCTGGCCATCCCTGCTTAACCATTTTGCACTTCCTGTTCATCTCATTTTTGAGATGTTTGTATTCCTTTTTGCCTGCTTCATTTACTGCATTTTTATATTTTCTCCTTTCATCAATTAAATTCAATACTTCTTCTGTTACCCAAGTATTTCTACTAGCCCTTGTCTTTTTACCTACTTGATCCTCTGCTGCCTTCACTACACTACTTCATCCCTCAGAGCTACCCATTCTTCTACTGTATTTCTTTCCCCCATTCCCGTCAATTGTTCCCGTATGCTCTCCCTGAAACTCTGTACAACCTCTGGTTTAGTCAGTTTATCCAGGTCCCATCTCCTTAAATTCCCACCTCCTTGCAGTTTCTTCAGTCTTAATCTACAGTTCATAACTGATAGTTTGTGGTCAGGGTCCACATGTGCCATGGAAATGTCTTACAATTTAAAACCTGGTTCCTAAATCTCTGTCTTACCAGTATATAATCTATCTGATACCTTCTGGTATCTCCAGGATTCTTCCATGTATAGAACCTTCTTTTATGATTCTTGAACCAAGTGTTAGCTATGATTAAGTTATGCTCTGTGCAAAATTCTACCAGACGGCTTCCTCTTTCATTTCTTACCCCCAATCCATATTCACCTACTACATTTCCTTCTCTCCCTTTTCCTACTACCGAATTCCAGTCACCCATGACTATTAAATTTTCGTCTCCCTTCACTATCTGAATAATTTCTTTTTTTTCATCACACATTTCTTCAATTTCTTCATCATCTGCAGAGCTAGTTGGCGTATAAACTTGTACTACTGTAGTAGGCGTGGGCTTCGTGTCTATCTTGGCCACAATAATGCGTTCACTATGCTGTTTGTAGTAGCTTACCCATAATCCTATTTTTTTTATTCATTATTAAACCTACTCTGTATTACCCCTATTTGATTTTGTATTTATAACCCTGTATTCACCTGACCAAAAGTCTTGTTCCTCCTGCAACGAACTTCACTAATTCCCACTATATCTAACTTTAACCTATCCATATCCCTTTTTAAATTTTCTAACCTACCTGCTCGATTAAGGGATCTGACATTCCACGCTCCAATATGTAGAACACCAGTTTTCTTTCTCCTGATAACGACGTCCTCTTGAGTAGTCTACATCTACATCTACATCCATACTCCGCAAGCCACCTGACGGTGTGTGGCGGAGGGAGATCCCCGCCCGGAGATCTGAATGGAGGACTATTTTACCTCCGGAATATTTTACCCAAGAGGATGCCATCATCATTTAACCATACAGTAAAGCTGCATGCCCTTGGGAAAAATTACAGCTGTAGTTTCCCCTTGCTTTCAGCTGTTCACAGTACCAGCACAGCAAGGCCGTTTTTTGGTTAGTGTTACAAGGTCAGATCAGTCAATCATCCAGACTCTTGCCCCTGCAACTAATGAAAAGGCTGCTGCCCCTCTTCAGGAACCACACGTTTGTCTGGCCTCTCAACAGATACCCCTCCATTGTGGTTGCACCTACGGTACGGCCATCTGTATTGCTGAGGCACACAAGCCTCCCGACCAACGGCAAGGTCCATGGTTCATGCAACAACACAGGTTAATGCAAGTGAGAGAAATGCCATTACAAATATGAAATTCTGGTAAATTTATATCCAGTTTAACCACCAGAATGTTGAGCAAATGCACTGTGTTGTAAAGGTGCTGGATATCATGCTTGGTCGATCAATAGAGGGTTGTATGTGATACTGGAATTGTTATCTGATGGTGTCCCATACTTGCTCGATTGAAGACAGTTCTAGTGACTGAGCAGGCCATGGCAATATGTCGACACACTGTGAAGCACATTGGGTTACAACAGTAGAATGTGGGCATGAGTTATCCAATTGGAAAACACCCCCTGGAAAGCTGTTAATGAATGGCAGCACAGCAGGTTGATCACCAGACTGACATACAAATGTGCAGTTGGGATGTGAGAGTGCTCCTGCTGTCATAAAAAATTGCACAGCAGACCATAACTCCAGCTGTAGGTGCAGTGTGTCTAGACAACAGACCAGTTTGTTGCGAGTGTTCACTTGGCCTCCTCCTAACCAACACATGGCCATCACTGGCACCAAGGCAGAACCAGCTTTCATCAGAAAAAACAACACACCTCGACATCGCCCTCCTATAAGCTCTTCTTTGTCACCACTGAATTCGTAAATGGTGGTGGTTTGTGGTCAATGAAATGCACTTTTCAGGGCACCTGGCTCAGAGCTGTCCTTAGAGTGACTGATATTTGTAAGAATCACCTGTGTTGTGACGGTGTCAACTGCTTCTTGAATTGCTGCTGCAGACAGTGCAATTCACCACAGTCATATTCCAAACATTATGGTCTTCCCTCTCAGCAGTACCATGTGGCTGTCTTTTTGTGACTGTACCTTCCCACGACCACCACTGCCAGATTCATGTACAGTTTCATACAGCTCTTTTTGCTACCCTATCTGTGTAGGCTCCTTCATCTCCAATTAACTACTGCAATGTACATCATTCTGAATCTGGTTACTTTATTCATCTCAGGAACAGTATAAGTCTTTACAGTAAAGTAAAACCAGAGGTAAGTTTTGATACAGTTACTGCTGGTATAAACAATGAATGCTCCAAACTCACAAAAAAGGACTGTGTAGTGCTAATCAGAGGTGTAAACAAAGTAAACAAAAACAATGCCAACTGATTCATCAAGAAACTGATCTTAGTAACACAATACTTACACTTCACCAATGTTATTGTAGCCACTATACCACTCCGGTATGACCTGCCTGATTGGTCATGTGTCAACACAGAAATTAGACAAACTAATGATAAACTGATATATTTTTGTGCTAAATTAACAAACGTAAAATTATTAGTTATTAGTGGCTATGAAAGGAACAATTTCTTTAGACATGGTATGCACCTGAATCAGCACGGCAAAAGGGAACTTATCGCAAATATAAACCAGGCTACAGAAGAAATATTTCGTAAAAAAAACATCATTATTAAGCTAATGATTGCACAGGGTGCTCCTTCACAGGGAAACTGCCAAAACGGACCAAATGTTACAGGATTTGGCCGAAAATATCAACAAGCTTCCTGAAGGGGAAATAAAAAACACAAAAGTAAAAAACAAGATCTTAACGGCTCAGAGAGCGAACAAAATTGATGTAAAGCAGGCCCACTTACCATCATGCAAGTCAACATTTGCAGCATTAGGAACAAGCTATTAAGAGTTGGGACATTTTTGTAAAATAAAATAAAAATGTGATGTACTGTGTGTCTCATAACATTAGCTTACAGAATATCAAATAGAATTGTTCATACCTAACGAGTACATTCTGGCAGGTATAATGTGTAGAAATGAGAGAAAAAATGGAGGGGGCCACAATATTTATCAGACAATGTATGCAATTCTCTAAAATAGATGTAAGTTCATTCTCCTCAGAAATGAATAGCAAATTTACTTTTATAAGACTGATAGACCAAAATATTGTAATTCTTATCTTGTATAGGTCTCCAAACAGTGATGTTAACTTATTTTTCAAGAAGTTTGAACAGCCGATGAGAAAAATGTTAAAACTCAAACCAAATGTAGCAATATGTGCTGTTTTCAACGTTGACCTACTCAGATCACTAAATCTATATTATACCAACAAGAGCCCGACATGTGGAAACGCCTGTTTGGGCAACATTATAGTTAATTTTTTGAGAAACCTATATAGTGTAAGCATTGCAGATGAATGTTTTGCAGATCACAATCCTCTATTCCTAATATACCAGTATACACAGTTAGATAAGAATTATAAGACTGCAAATAAGAAGCCAAGCATGACATGTATTAGAGGTCAGAAAGTGGAATATCTTAAGTCATTCACAGACTCCCTCATAAAAGTAAACTGCGACTTTGTTTATGAATATGACACATATCAATCAACTGTTGAAACTCTATTTAATAATTTCTTTCAGACATGTACTGATTTATGGTACTCTCATTCATCAATGAAAAGAAACAGTACTAAACCAAATAGAAAAGGTAAAAAGTGTAAATGGTACACTGATGACCTTGCCAGTATCAGAGAAAAGATGCTTTCACTATACAAAACAAATAAAAACAATGGCAATGTGGGACAGAACAAAATGATACTTATTATAAAGACTGCCTGAAATATAAAAACATTACAAAGCCAATCTTAAACTTGCCAAACAAGCTGCCTATGGAAATTACATAGGGGCCCCAAACAAATGCAAGGCTACCTCTACCCAAACACAGGAACAGATGCTCTACTTGAGCCACAAGAGCTCAATAAATATTTTACAACTACAGTAAATGAATTAAAATAAAAAATTAAACAGTCAGACATACTAGAAATCGAGGTACTTAATGATCAGCTATCTAAAGAGCATGAATTTCACTGGGACCCTGTCACACTCACAGATATAATAAATATTGTTAGAAATTTTCAAACTCAAAAAGCATGGACTACTACTGGCTACCTAATTACACAATAAAAAGGACAATACACTTCATTTGCAATGCACTTGTTTTTATTATGAATAAATTCCTAGAAGTTGATTTCCCTGATCAGCTCAAAATTTCCAAAGTTATACCTACATACAAAAAGGGGGAAAAACACCTCCCTGAAAATTACAGACAAGTTTGTACCACATTGCACCAATCTTTTCCAGAATATCTGAAACAATTTTCCGCAAACAGCTAAGCAACTACTTTGAAAAGTAGGACCTTCTATGTAATAGACAGCACGGTTTTCAACAAGTGAAAAATACCACCTCCACAGCCCTTGAAATAGTTAATCAAACATTAACAGCATTTGAAAATAAACAAACAGTCTCACTTGAACTTTGTGATCGAAGCAAGGCATTTGATTATATCCCCTTTGACATCCTATTAGCCAAACTAATGTATTATGGTATAAATAATACAGATTTAGATATAATCAACTCTTATCTACATAAGAGGAGACAATTTGTATCAATTCAAAACAGACACTCTTCTATAAATCATGATATTCCTCAGGGCTCTGTCTTTGGTTTTTTTCTTCTTCATTGTTGCAATTTATGATTTGCCATCTTATGTTGGGCCTGAGTCATCTGCTAAGCAGATGATACAACCTTAATCAGCACAGATCGAGATTTGTTGTATGTTATCCATACTCCTATAGGTTTTAGACCTTGTAAGCATTTAATGCTAATTGTAATTATACTAAATACATAGTAAAGGTTCATTCCACAGTATTCTGTCACACTTCTTATTACAGTAATCAAGTTTTGTTTCACACTCACCCAGCATAGAGTTCTCGCTGCATAGGTGAGTGGATGTGGAAGAAGGTCAGCACCAGTGAACAGCAACTGGTGCCAGCAACGTCAGATGTTGGTTTCCGTGTTTACATCCCCATGATGCATATGAGAGCTGTATACTCCCCCCACTGAATGTTCTTAGTCGGACTGTTCTAGGCATATTTCTTCTTGGTCTAATATGTCAAGATTTTCTCCTTATTATGCCCATTTGCTATGGTAACACATGATAGCTTTTTCTCTCATTTTTGTCTTAAAATTCCTTTTTTCTTCTGTCCTTTCACAAAGGTCGCCACATTCTAACGGTTAGGACGACTTAAAGTGTTGAAGTATGTATGCAAACTTCCACTTCTTTAACCTGATGACTTGAGATATTCGGCTGACCTTCTTTGCTGGTTAGCCTGCCTCTGCAAACTCTCTTTCTCTTCTTCCCTGAAGTATGTTGCTAGTTACAGGAATTTATCAAGTCTTTTGCTATTTTTAAAAATAAATAGACATGCAAAGTTTCATTTGATTCAACCAACGATGTATATTTGAACTTGAGACATTTTACAAAATCCCCCTCTTCACACAAATAAATACTGGATAGTAAGTCTCTTGCATGTCAAAACATCAGAAACACAGTTAATTTACATATAAGAGAAGGTTGGCTTAGTAACCATGTCCATTCTCAACATGATTCACATTACTATAACAATGGTCAAAACACAATTAGAACAGAGTAGCATAAACACTCCATGGTTCTTCTGTTCACTTTCACTAAACTTCCATGGATCGACCGACAAGTAATTGTCAGTGCACTTCGACCGCCACATCTACATTCTGCTCATGACTCATTTCCAACCTGCACACACAAAAATGTGACGCGCAATGGGTAGGATTCCACTTTCTCACACTCATATCTAAAATATCATGTGATCGAGATGGTAGAAGGCCAAGAGGATCCAGAATTTACACAGAAACCCTCAAATCACTACAAAGTGTAGGCCATGGCAGTGCAGCAGGCTTGGTCACTGTGCTCTACAGAAACATGGCCATGGCACAAAACTTTTCACAAGCCCTTGTCCTGCATGTTTTGTTCAACATGAGTGGCCAGCTTGTCCACAATTTTGGGCATCATGCCATACATATCATAAGAAAGGACACACTGCAACTGCATGCAATGGTCAGTCTGCTTCCACTGTCTCTTCCACATCTCAGCCAGGGATATTAATGTTGTCAGATGTGTGAAGATGCTGCAACTGTTTCCAAAAAATTATTCATCAATGTGTGTTAACTGGATCCTCTTATACCTCCAGATAGATATGGGAACAGCGGCCTTGTTTCTGAATTCAAATACTTATCTATGTCTATTTACCATCCACTGTCAGCTATGTTGCACCCTTCTGTCAGTTAGAATAGATAGCAGATTCCTATTATCGGCCAGATTACTGCAGATACAATGCACAAGGCAGTGGTTCAGCCAGTTACATTTCTGGTAGTGCACAGTGCATTTATGGAAAATTTGTTTGATTTAGATGCTTTCCAGGTTTTTGGATTTACAGTCTCCAATTCCATTCATTTATGGCTGGAACTTCTGTGTTATCAAGAGATTGATGATTTGTGCAAGGAATACTCGGGCCTGACTCAATAAGGCCACTGATTATGTAGCACACATCATTCTCAAATCTACAGCTTGACCTCTTTTTTCCATGCCAGGCCTGTTCTGCTCAACTTTCTGCTCAAGTGAAGGAAGAATTAGACAGATTGACAGCTGCAGACATCGTGGCACCCATTTTGCCCAATCAATTGGTACACCATTGCTCATTATCAAGAAGTTGATGAGCAAACTCTGTCTTTGTTGTGACTTTAAGGCGACAGTCAATTCACAGACACATACAACCCATTCCTTGCACAGATGAACTTATGATGAAACTGGTGGGTGGACAAATCTTCCAAAACTTGATTTGTTAGAAGCATATTTACAGCTGCTGCTTGACAAAGAATCACATCAGCTTCTTGCTGTTAATATGCAATATGGCCTCTAGAGGTACATCTGATCGTTTTTTGGTGTTGCAGGTGTGCCTGCCATTTTTTAACTTTGCTTGGAACAGCCTACTCAATGCATTCCTTGTTGTGTCAATTACCTTGATGATATTGTCATTACCAGTCCCATCACTGAGGACTGTCTCCACATTCTTCAACTTTTGTTTCAGATCTTCCTTGACCCTGGTCCTAAGTGCAATTTGAACAGTCTCATTTCCTCTAATTATCTATAGAAACTTTGGATATGCTATTTCACATTAGAGGGTTCAGTCGATTGACAGCCACATAGCAGCTATTGTGGCCCTTCTACACCCTACGAATATGGAGCTCCAACAATTCTTAGGCAAATTCATGTAGTATTATAAGTTTCATATACAGGCTGCTTTGGTTCCTATCCGCTCAATCAGCTGCTTAAGTAAGGTGCAGCGTCTGAGTGGTCAACTCCTTGTGACTATACATTCAAGACTTTGAAATATCGTTTGCATTCTGCCCTATGCTTGGCCACCTATCAGCCAGAACTTCAGCTTTTAGTTGCAACAGATGCATCATAGTATGCCTTGAGAGCCTTAGTATTTCAACATCATCCTGGTCATTCAGAGCAACCCACTGCTTTTGTGTCAAAGATGCTTGATGATGTGCAGAAGAATAGAGAAGGAGGCTCTCACTATTATTATGCTATCAAGAAGATTCATGTATTTCTATGTGGGGTTAAATTTCATTTGATGGCTAATCCTAAGCCAAGTGTCTCTTAAGTCCCATGGCACAATTATCAGACAAGACAGCCCATAGACTGTGATGGCTGACCCTGTTCCTCAGTAAGTATAATTATGAGATTCATTTCTGTTTTTTAACAGCTCAGCATTCAAATGCAGCTGCTCTTTTGCTTTTGCCAATGGTTTTATTTTTAACTTGATGGGGAAGTGCCTTAGACAGTGGACAGATTCATTATTGCCAGTTCTTGCATTACTCAAGTTGTTGCCTCTGACCTTGTTCTTCATCAAGTGTGATAATATGTTCCGCAAGGGTGACCCAAGCAAACTACAGCATGTGTCAGGTTCTGTCAGCAATAACTTTTTACTGAGACTCAGACTCATATTCCTCAGTGATGTTCTCTTATTGTACATAGAAAATGGTGTTCTACGGTTAACCATTCCGGTAGCTCTCCAGCACAACATTCTTTATTTTCTGCATTAATATCATTGGTATGGCTCATTGACAAAGCTGTTAGTTCCCTACCATGTCTAATGACCTGGAATTGACCATGAGATTGAATATTTCATCAATGCTTGCTCTTTGCTCAGTGCACATCATCAGGCATCTCCCAGGCAATCTTATTCACAGTGACCTCAGCCATCACAGCCAGTCCCTGTTGACTTCGCTGGCCCCTTCTTGAATGCTTATAGGCTGGTGGTCATTGATGCCTCCTCCTGTTATCTATACATAGTCAGCTGCTGCTCCACCACAGAGGATGCAATGATGTGGGCTCTCACCCAGCTTTCCTCAATTGAAGGCCTGCCCTGTGCCCTGGTAACTGACAATGTACCTCAATTCATGTCTCAGACTTTCTATGGTTCTTGTACACACCACAGTATTCAATATGTTCGTGCACCTCTGTTTCACCCTCACTCAAACAAGGAGGCAAAGAATACCTTGTCCACACTTTTAAGATGCAAATGAAGAAGTATATTGGCAATGCCCCATAATCTCTTAGTTGGATTAGCCGAGCGGTCTCAGGCACTCCAATCATGGACTGTGCAGCTGATCCTGGCGGAGGTTTGAAACCTCCCTCGGGCATGGGTGTGTGTGTTTGTCCTTAGGATAATTTAGGTTAAGTATTGTGTAAGCTTAGGGACTAATGACCTTAGCAGTTAAGTACCATAAGATTTCACACACATTTGAACATGCTCTCTTAGTTCCACAGGCTTGTTTCCCACTCTGAGGCAGCCAAAGGGCCCTCCAACAGTGTGATACTCACCTGGGACTCAGGTCTGGGCTCACACATTTTCTCACCATGAGCATCTGATCCTGGCAGCCATAAACAGCCAGTGTAGTTGGCATGCCTTCACATTGCAGCAGGTAGACAGCCTGGTGACCTGTCACTGCAATCAACTCGGTTCATAAATAGAGTACCCCCTCCCACACCTTTGAGTTTGTCCTCTCTTCTCACTCCTGATTCTCTTTCCTTACTTCTGTTGTCAATGGCCCTTTATTGATTCTGTTCCATATGATATTACACCTTGGTCATCCTCCTCTGCTATTTTCTCCATCCCTATGCCAGTTTATCAGGGCCCAGACTAGAATGTTCATACACAGCAGCTAGAGGTACCCCAGGAACAGCAGGTGCCACTTTCTCTAGAGGTCACTGCAATGAATCTGGTAATGTCATCTGTGGTGTCACCGCCAGACACCACACTTGCTAGGTGGTAGCCTTTAAATCGGCCGCGGTCCGTTAGCATACGTCGGACCCGCGTGTCGCCACTATCAGTGATTGTAGACCGAGCACCGCCACACGGCAGGTCTAAAGAGACTTCCTAGCACCCGCCCCAGTTGTACAACCGACTTTGCTAGCAATGGTTCACTGACAAAATACGCTCTCATTTGCTGAGACGATAGTTAGCATAGCCTTCAGCTACATCATTTGCAATGACCTAGCAAGGCGCCATTACCAGTTACTACTGATATTGTGAATCTTGTACAGTCATGAGCGACGCTCATCATTAATGGATTAAAGTTAAGTATTCCACCAGCTACGTCCGATTTTTCTAAATACTAATTCCCTTGTCCTGTTCCAGACCTCACGGACCTCACGCCAGCCTGCATGAGCTAAAACGCGTGCCTTTCGGCTTCCTCTAATAACAAGGTGTTGGCTCTCCTGCCAACCCACAACATTGGCGACGAGGGAACACTGCGTTCTTAAGTATACTGCCCTGATTTACTTGTGTAATGGCTTCGCCACCATCTCCAGATGTACTGTCCGAATTTTATCGCTTACAGAATCAGCAGACACAGGCCTTACTGGATGCCCTTGGACAGCACGTCCAGGGTCAACGTGCAATGCAACACGATGCGGCAGCGGCTGCCCCACCGTTAACACAGCCCAACACGCAGTTGCACCAACTTTTCGTCCTTTTGATGCTGCACTGGAAAGCTGGACGGAGTGGTCACGCCAATTTGGATTCCATCTCGCCGCCTACAGAATTCAAGATAACGAGTGCCAGCCTTTTTTGTTGTCCTCCGTAGGGGTGCACACATACCGTGTGATAGTAAAATAATTTCCCCAACGCGATGTAGCCAACTCTGTCCTACAACGAAATTTTGTCTGCATTAGATGCATATTTCAAAGAATCAGTCAATGTAGTTGCCAAACAGTATACCTTCTTTCATACAAAACGTACGGCAGGTCAGAGTAATCGGGAGTGGGTTGCAACCTTGCAAGGCCTTACTAGGGATTGTGCTTTTGAGTGTCAATGTGGACTCCCTTATTCAGATACTATGGTGCATGATGCAATTTCACAGAATGTTTCTGATGTTCGTATAAGGGAACAGATTTTTAAACTAGTCAATCCCTCCCTTCAACAAGTGATAGACATATTGGATCTACAGGACACACTTGACTTTGCTCAGGAATCATTTGAAACTTCGCCTCCTGTGTGTCAGGTTAACCGGGCCGCCGGGCGAGCTGCATGGAACAGTAAACAGTCCTCGCGTCCGGCCGCGCCGCTGCCGCCGCCAGGCTCTCAGCCACGTGTACCACGCCGGCAAGCAAATGCAGTGCTAAAATCATGCCCGTGGTGTGCTAGTAGAGATTCGCGTGAGAATTGCACGTCACGCCAATCTATTTGCTTTTACCATAATAAAAAAGGACATGTTCAAAGTGTTTGCCAGAAAAAGTTCAGATCGGAAGCTCAAAACCATTCCAGGCCCTTTGCTTCGTGCCGGAATCGGAATCGAACCAAGGATACTCAGGCTTGTGAAACTTTGCCCATGGAAATTAATATAGTCCATTCCACTCCGCCCAGTGTCACTCTCTCTAACAGTGACTGTGTTCGTCCCACACATAGTGTGCGTCGACATCGCCGGAACTCCCATCAAGTCGCAAGTGATTTTGTACCTGTGTCAGTTCACATTGCACAAGACAGTCGCTCTTGTCGTCAGCAGGGCAATAAACTTTTTGTGGACATGGACATTAACAGCAAAGTGATACCATTCCAGCTCGATACCGGGGCTGCAGATTCACTGATCAACCAAGACACTTACAAACTGCTGGGCACACCTCCGTTGTGTGCCGCAAATGTTAAGTTAACTACCTATTCAGGTCACAAGAGATCCCAGTGTTAGGACAGTGCAGCCTTCTTGCAACATACAAGGAACAAACAAAACTTGTGTCATTTTATGTCCTTCGTTCTTCTTCTGCAGTGAACTTGTTTGATTTCGATTTATTTCAGTTGTTTAACTTGTCTATAGTAAATCAGGTCCTATCAGTGAACCAGACTGTGCCTTCCGACAGTGTTTCTCGTCTATATGAAGAACTTGCAGACATTTTTGCACCGGGCCTCGGTTGCACTAAGAACTATAAAGCACATTTGGAACTGAAAGTAAACGCGCAACCCAAAATTTTTCAGAGCGCGCAATGTTCCCCACGCATTGCGTGATGAAGTCGCAAAAACATTACACGATTTGGAATCACAAGGTGTAATTGAACTTGTGCAGGCTTCTCTCTGGGCATCACCCTTAGTAATTTTGCAAAAACCTTCCGGAAAATTGAGACTTTGTGTGGACTTCAAGGCAACAGTGAATCCACAACTAGTGACTGCAACTTTTCCTTTACCCCGCCTGGAAGATCTTTTTGACAAACTGTGCCCGGGTAAATATTTTTCGAATTTGGACCTAGCAGATGCGTACTTGCAAATACTGGTGGACAAAGAATTCCAGCGCGTTTTGGTGGTTAACAAACATTTTGGTTTGTATCGATTCAAACGACTGCCATTCGGGTGTGCATCCACCCCTGCATTGTTTCAGCAATATGTACAAACTGTTTGTGTGTCGGTCCCTACTGCAGCAAACTATCTGGACGATATTGTGATCTCTGGAAAGACGGAAGAAGAACATTTAGCCAATCTGAGAACATTATTTCAGGTCTTGCGACAAAATGGTCTTCGCTTGCGGAAGGACAAATGTGTGTTTCTTGCTCGTGACTTACCCTTCCTGGGACATGTACTCAATGCCCAAGGCATACATCCCAGTCCAGGGCACCTCCGTGCCATACAAGACTTGCTTTCGTCGCAGAATTTGAAGCAGCTACAGAGTGTGCTGGGCAAAATAAATTACTACCACCGCTATGTTCCCCATGCCTCTTCGTTTTCAGCTCCACTTCATCACTTACGCCGTAAAGGCGTTCTATTCGTCTGGACAACAAAATGCGAATGTGCCTTTTGTCAGCTGAAATCGGTGTTGCTTTCCAATACTTGCCTTATGCCATTCGATCCCCGGAAGCCCCTTTTGTTGATGGTGGATGCATCGGATTTCGGGATCGGTGCTGTGCTTGCGCACAAAGTTGGCTCGCACGATCGCCCTATTGCCTTTGCATCCAAATTGCTCTCGTCGGCGCAAAGAAATTATTCACAGATCGAGGAAGAAGCATTGGCTCTCGTATTTGGTGTTTCAAAGTTTCATGATTTCTTGTATGGTCGTCACTTTACCATCATCACAGACCACAAACCTTTGACATCACTTTTTCATCCGACCAAGCCTGTTCCTCCATGTACAGTGCAGAAATTAATTTGCTGGTCTATTTTCCTCTCGCAGTACCGCTACGATATCTTGTATCGGTCCACTGCTAAGCACGGAAACGCCAATGCGTTGTCCCATTTGCCTGTTGCTGAGGATAGAGCATTCGACTCCTCCGAACTTGCTTGCATGTTCATTGATTCGCAAACTGATGATGTGGTCTAGTCGTTTCTGATTGATTTTCGTCGTGTAGCTACAGCCACAGCTGCCAACCCTATCTTTGCTACCGTTCTGCATTTTGTTGCTACGCAATAGCCCTTGTCAAAGTCATGGATTGGGGATCCGTTGGTTCGCCGATTTTTTGCTCACCAGGAGAGACTTTTTGAACGATGTGGTGTTTTGCTGTTGCGTTCTGATAATGATCAGTCCAGGGTTGTGGTCCCACGTTCATTACAGTCCTCTGTCTTACAGCTTCTCCACCAAGGACATTGGGGTATAGTGAGAACGAAACAACTTGCTCATCAGCACTGTACATGGTTCGGAATCGATGCCGCGATTACGAATATGTGCTCTTCTTGTATGGTGTGTGCCGAACAACAATCAGCACCACCGCGGAAATTGTTTGCATGACCAAAAGCCACTTCCCCTTGGCAACGCTTACACATAGATTTTGCTGGTCCATTCTGGAATGCTCGATGGTTGGTTGTGGTAGATTCATTCAGTAATTTTCCTTTTGTTGTCCGGATGTCTTCCACGATGTCAACTGCCACCATCCAAGTGTTATCTGCTATCTTTTGCATTGCAGGTTTTCCACAGACTACTGTTTCCGACAATGGCCCACAATTCATGTCCGCAGAATTTCAGTCATTCTGCAAGGCCAATGGTATTTAACATCTGACGTCTGCACCGTTTTCGCCACAGTCAAACGGTGCCGCTGAACGATTGGTCAAGACTTTCAAGTCACAGATGTTGAAGTTGAAAGAGTCGCATTCTCGGGAGGACGCGTTGTTGCTCTTTTTGTCCTCGTATCACTCTCAGCCCCGAGATGGTCGCTCGCCAGTTGAGTTTCTCCATGGTTGCCCTCATCGAATCTTGATGTCTTTGCTACATCCGCCGCATCAGGTTCCTGTGCAGAAGCAGACACCTGCTTTTGCCCCAGGCGACGTTGTCTACTACCGCCACTATCGAGGTTCACGGCGTTGGCTCGAAGGGCGCATTCTTCGCGGCCTCGGCCGCACTATGTATCTGATTTTGGGGGCCTCTGGTGAGGTGCGTCGGCATCTCAATCAGCTGCGCCTCTGTCGTCGCACGGGATCTGCCACTCCCCGTCTGCTTTCAGCGACGGTGCCGTCTGGTCAGCGCCCTGGGGACCCATCTACTGGCTTGCCTCAGCCCCAGGTGTTACCGACGCTGCCTTCCACTTTGCCCCATGGCAACGCACTGCCGCCACCGCCGCCGCCTGTTCTCCCGCCGGCGATGCCCGTAGTGGACACGTCTCTGCAACCACCGGGCGCCTCCCTGGGTCATGCGCCGCCGATCGCTTCCCGTGATTAGTTGTCCTCCAACATGGAACTCTTGCCTGCTGCGGACCAGATGTCATCTTCACCCGTCGGGTGCCCCGGCCCGATGGAGGTCGACCCTTTGACCCCTCCTGTCTCTCTGCGGGCACATACACCGCATGTTGGCGTGCACCCTGGAGCAGGTTTTCAGGCGTTTCCTCGCTCCCCGCGGTCTGAATGGCAGGGTGCAGGTGGCACAGCCTCGCCTTTTGTTAAGCTCCCCACCTCGTCACATACGTCAAGATGGGGTCCTCGCCATGGTGGGTGGAAGCCTTATGCCACAACCATGTGCTGATTTGCGGGGGAATGTGGTGTCACCGCCAGACACCACACTTGCTAGGTGGTAGCCTTTAAATCGGCCGCAGTCTGTTAGTATATGTCGGACCCGTGTGTTGCCACTATCAGTGATTGTAGACCGAGCGCCGCCACACGGCAGGTCTAGAGAGACTTCCTAGCACTTGCCCCAGTTGTACAACCGACTTTGGTTCACTGACAAAATATGCTCTCATTTGCTGAGATGATAGCTTAGCATAGCCTTCAGCTACGTCATTTGCTACGACCTAGCAAGGCGCCATGTTCAGTTACTATTGATATTGTGAATCTTGTACAGTCAAGAGCGACGCTCATCATTAATGGATTAAAGTTAAGTATTCCACCAGCTACGTCCATTTTTTTCTAAATTCTAATTTCCTTGTCCTGTTCCAGACCCCACGCCAGCCTGCGTGAGCTAAAACGCATGCCTTTCAGCTTCCTCTAATAACAAGGTGTTGGCTCTCCTGCCAACCCACAACATCATCAGTGCCAGCTGTGGCCTGTGCTCCATCTGTGGATGTCCACCTGCAATGATGCCATCACTGTATGGGTCAGTTTTGTCACTATGCTCCAGTGCAGGCCAACAGAGAACTCTTAGCAACACAAGGGGCATCCACTGGTGGCGCCACAGGAGATGTGGATGTCACCTTTCTAGGCGCTGAGTGCCATCCCACATGCATGTCGTAGTAGGACCCTGACACCCAGAAAGATGTGAGGTGCCGGCCTGTCACATAATGTTTAATTGGCTTGTGACGGCATACAGTGTCTAACCTCGGCCAACATGAGGCGGCATCTTCAGACAGCACAGACAGCTGCGCATTCAGGGTGGTGCGTGCAGCCACCATCTAGTGACACCAACTGAAAAAGTCTAATGTTTTTCTGTTTAACCCAGAGCAGAGTGCTCTCTCTTTCTCTGTAATGTTCCATATGTTAGTTGACTTTTTCACTCCACACATAGATCTCAATGTGTCTACTAGTATGGATCTAGCAGTATACAAGGGCATATTGATTGTGCTTGTTGTTTTGTCAAAAAGAAATAGTATTCTTATGAAATTAAAATTGCAATACAATTGGGAACAGTTGTCACTTAGATTGTATAAATTATGAGACTCACATACCACAATTCACACAAAAGAAATTCACAGGTCATCAAATGCTTTATTCAGAAAGGCAGACCAGAAGATCTAGCATACACAGAGGCCAAGTAGGTTAGTGAAATAAGAGATATGGTATGTTAGAATAGCAGCCTAATTGTGGAATTCAGAAAATATGATGTTTGCAGAGATTCTTCAGATGGTGCTGGTTGTGAAGCAGCCATTGAAGTTGATCACATTTGTTGAGCAGCGTATCTTGCAACTGGATGGAGAACCATTTTCTTAGCCACAGTTGGTAACTAGCTATATGTTTTGGAGGACAGTTGCTTCATTTTCATGCCTAACACATAATGTTGTGTCATACTGGGAAAGTTAATACATAGCTTAGCTACTTATGTAAATGACTCTACTGTAATAAGTATTACTCACTTGCAAATATACTTGGATTCTTGAATATATATACATAATTTCAGAAGTACATTATGGTGGCATATCATCACATGTCAACGTACACACACACACACACATACACACACACACACACACGCACACTCAAAGATGCAAGGTTTAGATTGTGTTATATTAAAACACATATTTCCAAATTTAATCGTAAGTTGGAAACAAATAAAACTCACTAATTAGGAAAAAACTGCAATACATGTGATACCACTTACAAAAACATTAAGTTTAGAGTCCAAAGGGACCTTCTTACAAAAACATTAAGTTTGGTATCCAAAGGGACCTTCAACAACACATTTTATGTGAATATAACTGACAAAAATTTACAATCATACTGGCTGTGTGCAATATTCCGGACAGATTGCAGAAAGAGCACAAGTAAATTCCAGCTACTGCAAGATTTTGAACATCTCACACCCATCAAACTTTCCACTAAGCTAAGGATGTTTACAAATATGTGCCCTTCCAGAAATACTACCTAAACACATATGAAACAAGACTGCTTGCATTGTTGGGGAACTGCATGATGGTACCATGCAACACACAACTATTTTTAGACCTTGCACTGTGACTCTATGCTGTGATAACTTTTGTCAAAATTGATATACTCAGTGGTACTGTACAAGCAATTACAGATGTACAGCAGAACTTTGTTTAGTGAGTATAATTGTTCCATAAAATTACACATAATGTGAAACACTTGTTAAACAAAACAATGTATCCCATATAAATTATTGTAAAATATGATAATGCATTCCATGCAGAAGAAGTATTAGAAGTTTTATCTTATTCACGCCATTTATCCATAGAAAATTATACCTACAGTATTACGTACTTTATTATTCATTATACACAACTCATTCTTTTTTACTAGGAAGCTATCTGTAATCATCTATTTCTGCCGATGCTTGAGCACTTGGCGAAAATCCGACACAGCATTATCATCAAATAAATTTGCACTGCACGTAGCCACTGCTTTATTGTGGTAATGAATTTCAGTGTATGATGCAACCAATTCCCATGCTTCCAACATTTCTCTTATTGCAGCAGAAGATTGCTACTTTGCTGTTACTGCCTCCTCCTCATCCTCCTCCTCTCCACAACTTCCTGCTGTGAAACACACTGCTACTCCATAAGCTCTTCTGTGGTCAATTCTTGGTTGTGATCTTCCACAAGCCCATCATATTGTTATTACCCACTTCTAGTTCTACGCTCTTGGCCAAAGACACAATCTCATTGACTACAGGCTCCACAGGTACTGACTCAAATGCCGCAGAGTCACATTCGACAACAAACTCCGGCGAAAGCTTCTTCCAAGCAGATGTGAGAGTTTTCTTGGTAACCCCTTCTCATGTCTTTTTGATCATCTTGATGCAGGCAATGATGTTGAAGTGATATTTCCAAAACTCTCTGACAGTAAGATTGGTAGCTTCGGTCAACTCAAAGCAATGCTCGGAGAGTGCTTTAGTGCAGAGCTTCTTAAAGTTAGAAATACACTTAATTGATCCAATCACAAAAATATGACGTGTCATCCGAAGCTTGTTGTTGGATCTCCATACCACATTTAACCTTCTCTTTTGTACTTTAATCTTCTTGAAGGCTCATGAAATTTCTGAATAGTAAACAAGCAGTGGTTTAATTTTCAAATTGCTGCTTGCTTTAGTACAGAATAGCAGTGTGAGGTGGTAATATATTGGCTTGTGACTGGGCAAGGCATTCTCCTCTGCTGTTATAAAGGTATGTGTTGTGACTCGCCGATCTTTCAAAGTGCAGCCGCGCAGTTACGCACATCCTCTACATGCGGCGCTGTCTGCCAGCCATGCAGCAGCAGCGCCACCTAAGCGGCCGGCCAGCCAGCGGCCGCTAGACTCGGACTCAGTTGTGATTTGACTGTTAAGGTGTACACACGTCTTACTTTATTTACTTGATCTGTGACTTACATGTATTGTGTTGTCCTTGAAATATATTTGTTCAACGTGAAGTTATAAAAATTGGCGACGAGGTAGAGAAATTTTCTGTTTCATCGTTGACCCACAGGTTTCCATGGCTACTTTAGAGCAACTATTGCAAGGTCTCATAGAACAGCAAACGCTTCTCACAAATGCGATTCGTGATTTCATCGCGGCATCCAATGTGGGGAATCTCTTGTCGTTGCCTCTCCCTCCTTTTCCTCCTTACGACATGATGGCGGAAGACTGGTCTGATTACGAAAAATGTCTTCGACATTTCATGTCGCGGACGACCAAACATGTAAGTCTCTGTTCCTTTCATGGATTTCACCTCAAATGTATCAATTTTTGTCGCAATTGGCTCCTTTGAAAGATCCTTCGTCTTTGTCTTTTGTGGAAATGTGCTCACTTCTGTCCGTATATTTTCAAAAGCATACGCATGTGGTAGCCTCTCGTGTTGCCTTTTATCATTGTCAAAAACAACCGAATCAATCCTATCGCACTTGGGCTGCTGAACTTCACGGCCTCAGTCGAAAGTGTCAATTTGTTACTGACATTCACAAAGAATCCTACGCCGATTCCATGGTACGGGATGCTATTATCCGGTCGCTGCCCGACAAAGAAGTTAGGTAACGTTCCCTTCAGTTGGCAAATCCAACTCCAGATGAAGTCCTATCCATCGCTCAGTCTTTTGAAATTTCTCGCACCGCTGGAGTGCAAATAGAGGCATGGGGTGACGTCAGGGATGTGCAACCTCTGTGCACTGTTGACGAAGCATGCAGCGTGTCCCCACCGGCTGACGTGGCTGCAGTACACTCCCGAGCACAGCCTTGGCCTAACCATAAACAAACCTCTAAGAAACTGCAGCAAACCCCACGGAAACTTCCTTCATGTCTGCAGTGTTTTACAAAACATTCACGAGAGGATTGTCCCCAAAGTTTGGCCGTGTGTTACAAATGCAAAAAGAAGTGTCATGTATCATCAGTTTGCAAATCCGACCACATACCTGATGTTGATGCACATGACGCTGATTCTGCTTCTGTGTTGTCTGTCAATTGTACTTCTTCCCTTTCAGGGAAGTTATTTCTCACTGTCCAAACACTTGGTCGCAATGTTCGCATGCAGGTGGATACTGGTTCTGCTGCTACTATCCCCAGTTCTCAGACGTATCTTCAGTTGGGTTCTCCAATCCTGTCACCTGTCACTAGGCAATTATAGATTTACAATAAACAGAAGATTTCTCTCTTGGGACAATTTGATGCTGAGGTATCTTACAAATCTGTTGTTCACACTGTTCCCATATTTGTGGTCATCCATAGTAATGTGGGGAATCTTTATGGTTTCGATGCCTTTCGCGTTTTTGGGTTCTCCATAGATAACTCTGTCAATATCGTCTCTGATGCTATTACTTATGCTCAATTGGATTCTTTGTCGACGCATTTTCAACCCTTTTTTCTCCTGGGTTAGGCCGTGCAAACGACATTGAAGCTCATATCACGCTCAAACCCACTGCTCGGCCTAAGTTTTTTGGGCTCGGCCCATTCCTGTGGCCCTTTGTGATCGGGTCAAATGGGAGCTGGATCGTCTCACTGTTTCAGGGGTCTTGCTTCCTGTAACTTCCAGTGAGTGTCCTCTCCTGTCCTCGTTGCTAAGCCCAATGGTGATTTTTGTCTCCATGGTGATTTCAAAGCCACTGTAAATGCTCAGTGCCTCATTGACACTTACCCTAGGCCTCGACCTGAACAATTGTTCACTAAACTTGCTGGAGGCCAGTATTTTTCTAAACTTGACCTGTCAGAAGCTTATCATCAATTTCCCCTCAATGCTGCTTCCTGGCAGTTTCTGGTCCTTAACATGCCTTTCGGCCTCTATCAATACCAATGATTGCCATTCGGGGTTGCCAGTGCCCCTGCTCTTTCTCAGCGATTCTTGGAACAATTATTGCTCACTGTCTCTGGGTGTATAAATTACATGGACGACACTGTTGTCACTGGCTCCACCACTGAAGAACATCTTCAGAATCTCTGCACACTTTTTCATGTCTTACAGACTGCCGGTCTTAAGTGTCATCTTCAGAAATAAAAATTTTTTCAGGCATCTATCACGTACTTGGGGTTTCAACTCTCTCGGGATGGTATTCGTCCGCTTCAGCAAACTGTCGCTGCGATCGATGCCCTTCCTCGCCCTACATCTGTTAAAGAACTGCAGGTCTTCTTGGAGAAAATAGCATACTATCGCAGGTTTTTACTGTCTGCTGCTTCATTGGCTCAGCCGTTGCATTGCCAGTTGCATAAAAATGTGCCTTTTCACTGGTCCGCATCATGCGGCTTTCCAGATATTGAAGACTATGCTCAACAGGTCCCATGCCTGGCTACTTATCGACCTGGCCAACATCTTGTTCTTGCCACGGACGCCTCTCAATACAAGGTTGGTGCAGTCCTTGCGCACCGTTTTTCTGACAGTTCTGAACAACCCATTGCTTATGCCTCCAAAATGCTCATGGATGCCCAACAAAAATATTCTCAAATTGAAAAAGAAGCTTTGGCCATTATTTATACTCTTCACAAGTTTGGTGTTTTTCTCTATGGATCCAAATTTTATCTTGTTACAGATCACAAACCACTTGTTTCCTTGTTTCATCCATCAACGTTACTTCCCGACAAGGCTGCACACCGCCTCCAGTGTTGGGCTCTTTACTTGTCTCGCTTCAATTATGAGATTCATTTCTGGCCTACGGCTCAACATGCAAATGCTGATATACTGTCTTGCCTTCCCATGGGTTCTGATCTGGCATTCGATAGGAACGAACTTTCGTGCTTCCACCTGGATGTTGCCGAGCAGTGGGTTGTGGATGGGTTCCCCATCACCGGGGGACCGGCTGGTGGCTGCTACGGGTTCTGACCCTTCCCTCTCCCAGGTTTTACACTGTATTCAGAAGGCTTGGCCAGATCATCCGTCCGCTAAGACTTCTGACCCGTTGCGGAACTACTACGCTTTGCGTTACCGCCTCACAGCTAGGGATGGTGTTATCCTCCTTTCCACCAAAAATGCTTCGGCGCGTGTTGTGGTACCTGCGTCTTTGCCTGCTTCAGTCTTGCACCTCCTTCACCAAGGGCACTGGGGTGTCTCTCACACAAAATCTCTGGCGCACCGTCTTGTGTACTGGCCCGGCATTGACTCTGAAATCGCACACATTGTCACTGCCTGCGGCCCTAGTGCATCACAGGCCGCCGCCCAAAAGTCATCTTTGTCACCGTGGCCTTCACCTGAATAGTCCTGGGAGTGTATTCATGCTGACTTTGTGGGACAGTTTTTAGGTACTTATCGGCTTCTCCTTATTGATGCCTACTCTAACTTTCCTTTCATTGTCTGTTGCACGTCGCCTACCACCGCAGCAACCACCAATGCTCTAGCTCGCATTTTCTCTTTGGAAGGCCTTGCCTCTACTCTTGTTACTGATAATGGTCCGCAATTTGCCTCTTCCGATTTTGCGGATTCTTGTGCCCGTCACGGCGTCATGCATGTCACAGTCCCTCCATTCCACCCACAGTCAAACGGTGAGGCTGAATGACTGGTCCGCACAATTAAGGCTCAGATGAGGAAACTCCTGACTTCTTCTGCTGCTGCTGATGCACTTCTTCAGTTTCTGGCTTCTTACCGTTTCACCCCCATGGGTGACCACAGCCCGGCTGAGCTCTTACTGGCCGACAGCCCCACACACTACTTCATCTTCTGCAGCCTTCCAGCTCACGTCCACGGGTGCCTTCGCTTGGCCGGATCACCACCAGCTACCTTGTATGGGTACGGGGATATGTCAGGTGGCCAAAATGGTGTCCTGGCAGCATCTTACGACACCGTGGCCAACGCCTGTATGAAACCCAGACGGACACAGGTGTTGCAGTGTGTCATTCGGATCAGCTTCAGCCTCGTGTGCCTACAATGCCTGTTCCGGATGCCACTACACCACCTTCGGCTCTACCTGTCGCTCGGGATACTGGAATCTCTCATTACTCACAACGCAGTCCTCTCACCATCATATCGGTGCCAGCACAAGAACTGACGCCAACAGGAGACATGCCCATGCAGGAACCAGATGACCATCATCTGTCGGAGCAACTCTACTCGCCTCCTTCTCCTACGGACTCGGACACATCGTCCATGTCTCCTGTTATAACAGCCGGACTTGCCATAACAGGCAGATTGGTGCACGGGGCCCCAGCAGATTCGACCCCCACATCTCCTGTCATCTCAACCCGTTATCATTGGGGACACTTCCGTCCGTATGGGAAGCCTCCTCCTCGAGACTTTACGGACAGTCAAACAACACCTATGGTCACTAGCAATCTACAGGCCACCTCCATCAAGACCTGTGCAAAAACTTCAAAGGGGGGAAAAGTGTTGTGACTTGCCGATCTTTCAAACTGCCGCCGCGCAGTTACGCGCGTCCTCTACACGAGGCGCTGTCTGCCAGCAATGCAGCAGCAGCACCACCTAAGCTGCCAGCGACCGCTTGACTCGGACTCAGCGCTGATTTTACTGTTAAAGTGTACACACGTCTTACTTTGTTTACTTGATCTGCGACTTACATGTATTGTGTCGTCCTTGAAATATATTTGCTCATTTTGAAGTTATAACAGTATGCCTCAGCATCTTTTTCCAGAACAGGCCCATCTCATGACAATTAAAAACCCGTTGCAACAGATAACCCTCAGACTCTATGAGTCTCTTGTAGTTACTGATGAAGTTCTCTGCTGCTTTTGTGTTGGAGGTGGCTGCAATGCTGTGCCTCACAATGCCATTGGTGCCCATTCTTCTCTTCACAAAGTCGGTGAAAATCATTCTTGACCTCTAACAAATGATGTTCTCATTCACACTTCGGAGACCATGCACTTGGAGGAATATTGGGCCTAGGAAACCAGCCATTTCTACTGTTACTTAAAGTGTTTTGTAGCATGCATGTAATTAATGGATCTTAAAGAGTAATACATACTAAAAAGGAGGCAAGCATCAAGATTTATTTTTCATATTTACTTTAGTTCTTCGATAGATCACAAATTTTAAAATAATGACATAAAGTATAATTATCCCCCCTCCAAAAAAATAAAAAAATAAAATAAAGGCTCAGGCAGTAGTGACAGTAGCTGTTAAGTTCGCTATTTCTTTCGAAATAAATCTAGAAATGGACTAAACAAGGTAAGATTAGTCAAGAGACAAGTTGCGAGTCTTCTGTACATTGTTGTTATATGAAATGAGTTCAGTTTTAAAGTGATTGGTGGCTCGTGTGTTAATATAAGCAAGGCCTGATCTCTACTCGGGTGTGGTCTTTGTAACACAGTCGTGGCTCGAGCTGCATTCGGGCTTGGTCTTCGAAGTGTTAATAGTGTCACCTTGCAATTGTTTTTCATTCATCCATATAAGGAGCAACCTTTTGACATCGTCCAGAATATGAAACCATTGTTTAGATACTCTTGTCACTCCCTATGAAGCATCTATCTTCTTAATCTTGCACTTGTTATTGACGATAGTGCAAACAGTTGATGTAGACCAACTGTACGTACAAGCTAAATCAGCAATGCTCAGACCATGTTCGCGTTTTTCAATGATTTTATATTTAATTTCTAAGGTCATTTTCTTTCTATTATGGTTGTCTTCTGGCATCCTTATATTCAGGGACATTTCTCAGGTTATTAAAATCTGCTCACAGAAAACCACTGTGTGAACACAAGTTTAGAAAAATGTGTGATCACAACCTGCACTAAGATGGTAGCAGAAAGAGCGCAAACCCAGACTGCAGTAGGTACTAAAGACATTGTTCATATGTCACTGCCAACAATGAAAGGTGTTCATGTTGATGAACATTTCCCCTGTGATGATGAAATGGCTGGTCACATCACTCTAAATCATCGTCACTCGTTATGAGAAACACTGCTCATTGAGTGCGTCATTTTTTTTTTTCACTTTGTTTTGCTTGTTCTGTGAATTTTGCATTATGGGAGGTGCTCGTTAAGTGAGGTTTCACTGTATGCTTGTACCCTAATGAAAAGCAAAACTGACCAATTCATGTGCAGGCACAAATAAAAACATGATGCTTAAATGTTTTGTGCAGAGGAAGCCACAAATGCGTATGAGCAAGGACACTCATGCATACTGTTCTTAATATAACCATCAACAGCTAAACATATTTAGTACAAACACAAATTCATGGTACTCATCTCATTTCTCTGCATCGGGTCTCATGTATGATATTTAATGATAGGGCCCAAGAGCAAATCTACCAAACTACTGTCACTTGTTTACGCAAATTTGATAAAACTTGGTACAGTATAAGGATAAGATCAAGGTTGAGAAACAGTTGCATGTGACAAATAGTTCCTTAATAATGTGAGAATCCTATATCATTTTCTGTCAAGCAAGCATGTTACAGAATCAAACAATGGAAAATCTGCACAGGAATTTCAGCAATGTAGGAAAAGCTACATTGCTACCTACCGTAAAGAATAAAGTGAAGTAGCAGACTTAGAAGACACTTACACAAAGCTTTCAGCCACAGCCTGCATGAGCAAAAGAGAAACAGGGGAACACACATGATTCATACACACTAGCAACAACACCTCACACACATATGACTGTCAACTCTGGCAGAGGGGGGGGAAGAGTTGTGTAAACCAGCACACTATAGGTGACCAATAATAAAATGTTGGTTATACTATGTTCATTATTGCCAGTTATTACCCACTGTGTTATGTCTATTATTCTACAGGTATTGTGTTATTTTTCTTTCAAGAAATACACGAGTACATAGTGTACAAATTGCCAGCAACTGTCACAAGTTTCTTCTTCTTATTGTCCATTCTTCCTAATACATAAACTACTTTTGAAGTGCCAAAATGTACTAGAATAATTAAAAAGTCTATAAAATGCCGCACTGCACAATGTACTTGCGGTGAGACACTCGCAATTCCTGAAATGCATCGCCAGTGGCCTCTGGCCTATGGAGGAGCCCCACAGTCCTGGGGGCCATGGAAAAAACAATGAAAATCTCCTGCATTACGCCACATACAGATAGACGCGACCTGTGGGCTATATCCGACAGGCAGGGCCTGCACATTAGAGACAAACTACGGGCTTCAGATCAGCAGGCCCGATCTGTTAGAGATACCCACAGAAATGGCCTGCGATTTTGGCCTGTCATGGAAGTCCACTCATGTGGCCAGCTATTTAGACAATGCCACCTGGCTCAATAGGCAAGAACTATTGAAGATTTTCCTACCTGAGGAAAACCTAAAATGACATACAATAAGTTAGGCTATACTGTGTGTGTGTGTATATGTGTGTGTGTGTGTGTGTGTGTGTGTGTGTGTGTGAGAGAGAGAGAGAGAGAGAGAGAGAGAGAGAGAGAGAGAGAGATTATGGTTTGGCAACTTTTTACAGAGACAATAATGGACTGAGGTGGTAGCCAACAAAATAATCATTTCAGATAGTGTTTTTTAGAAGAAACAATAAGAATATATTTAAAATGTGATTGTTTTATTTTGCATTATTTCTTGTATTTATTTACAGACTTGCTTATTTTTGCAAAGATTCATTAAATGTTGCATATGTGAGGAATTCTGTACAATTAATATTAAAATTCACTGCTACTTGTAGTTCTATTTTTATAAGCTCAGTTGTACATTTGTTGCAGATCTCTCTCCATTTATAGTTCATTATGGAAAAAATTCTTCCTGCCTCAGCATTTGAACAAGGAATGCTTAATACAAACCCAAATACTTTCAACAAATTTGAAACCTGTACTTGTTTAGTGTTAAAGGTACAGGAAACATTAACACGTGTTCTGTTTGCATTGCCATCCATGGATACACCTTGCTTCAGAATATCCTTTGCAATACAAAATTCATCATAAAACAGTCTCCACCTACATCATTTATCTGAAATGAATGAATATTATTTTTTGGAGATGCTTATATTTTAGGTTGGAACTCAGACAAAAATGCATCCCAGACATAAGTGGCATTGGAAGTTGATCTTCAAATGAGATTCTTGACCAAGTATGTATTCAGTAACACAAAAAAAATTCCCAAAGTTTATCTTTGGTGCATTTTCTCGTTCTGGAACAAGCTAACTTATGAAAAATGTTATTTGTGTCACCACCAAAATATCTGTCACTCATTCTTTGCACAATTTTACTAATCAGAGTCTTTGCTGCCTCAAAAGTTACCATTATACTAACATTAGAGTATTCTAAAAGCTTAGAGCAATCTAAAACAACTGCACCAACATTGGAAAACCTCGAAATTTAACTCTTATTCGGTGTTGTCAGAATCATTTAAAGTGGCTTTAGAGCTTTGGGACAATCCTCATAACATTGCATGTAACTTTTAATGGATTCAAGCTTTGTAATGATTCTGCCAACTGCTCATGTTAAAGAGAGCCATATTATTCAAAAGAGGATTTCAGAACTTCACTGCAGAAATGGAGAAGTGACCATACAATTTTAGGACCAAATTTCTGAGATCAAGGGGTGAGATATGTTTCATTGCACTATGAAAAATATTATTTGAACAATTTGCCTTGAACATTTGTTTGTTATCATTTAACTGATTTAATATTGAATTATGCTTTCCAAAATTAACATTGGCATTATTGGCACAAAAAGCAGTACAATTGCTTACAGCAGGCTTGTGGGAGTTCTGGGAATGCTTTAACAAATTGTGGAGACATAGATGTTTCACTGCTCTCTTCTACAAAATCCTAAAGTTCATTTTGAAGTCTGATTTCAAGATTGAATTATTTCAATCTAGGAAATATTTCAAAACAATTCAAAACATTTTTAAATTTTTATGGTTTGTAGGATCACTTGCTGTAGAAGAAATTTACTCAATTTATTGGAATCACATAAAATTGTAACAAAATTTGAGACTTTTTTTGGAGCTAAAACTTCCTTCACTAATTTTTCAGCTTTTGTACACTCACAATGCATTTTTCCTAATACTAGAATCACTGAATACATCCTTTACAACTTTAACATTGCATCCAAGATATTGTAGGTGATATTGTGTTTCACTGCTTGAGATAGAAATGTCAGTTCTGCTACAACAGCTTTGCTTAATCCACTTGTGGTTGAGCTACCTCTTGCAGAAAAAAAAGAGTTGGGAACCTTGGAAGTCTCCTTTATGTTGTTCTTCTTGTTTGTATGATCTAATAACATTAAAAATATTTAGTACTAAATTAAATCATATTTATGTAATTTGAAATTTCACCAAACAAAAAAAAAAAATAAAGGTACGACAAAATCAACTTTGGCTTATTTTCGTTTTTGCATGCTGCGAATAGTCATTATTGCTGCCATGTGCCACACTAAATTCCTGTTTGCAGACAGAATGGAAGGCTATGAAGCAATTAGCTTTCACAGAGCAAATCCAGGAAAATGCTTCTCTTCAACATGAATGGTAAATCCATGTATTGTTTTTCTTTCTTTGGGTGATTTCACCCTATCTTCATAACTACTCATATTAAAACAAGAAATCGCAAACCAGATCTGATTAGAACAATGCTCTGGTCCTCTAGCTTAGCACAATGTGGTCTTTCCTTCAGTTTCTGGGCTGCCATACGGTAAGTGCTGTTGCTGGTTTAATATTTCACCACAGGACAAGAAAAGCACTCCGTCATCAGGCCACATGTGGCCCACCGGGACCATATGACTGCCGTGTCTTCCTCAGCTAAGGATGCGGATAGGAGGAGCGTGTGGTCAGCACACTGTTCTCCTGGTCGTTATGATGGTTTTCTTTGACTGGAGCCACTACTATTCAGTTGGCATCACGAGGCTGAGTGCACCCCGAAAAATGGCAACAGTGCGTGGCGACCCAGATGGTCACCCATCCAAGTGCCAGTCATGCCCGACAGCACGTAACTTCGGTGATCTGATGGGAACCGGTGTATCCACTGTGGCAAGGCCATTGCCATACAGGACAAGAGATCATAGGGAAAGCCATGGGGTCAGGCAAAACAAATTATTTTATTGGATGAATCTGAAATAATGTGAGATCTGTGATTTAAAAAGCTCTAAAATATATTATTTCCATCGAAGTATGGTATAGTTGGCAACTTATTGCTGACAACATACCATTCCTGCATGATGCCAAATGGCAGAGGATAACATGGTGTCAGGTAGACGTCCTTTGGGCCTTCACACCATAGGTGTGTGTGTGTGTGTGTGTGTGTGTGTGTGTGTGTGTGTGTGTTTTTGTGAGCATGCGTCCAAGAACCAGAACTTGATAGTAGTGAGATCTTCAGATCAAACTGAAGTTTTTACCAGAAAGACATACCTCATGGGAGGGTAGTGTATTTATTGCCATGGAGAAGAATCTTCAAATAACTCAGGTAGAAACTAAGTCTACATGTGAAATAGTTTGAGCATGAGTAACAGTCAAGAATGAGATAGATGGCTTCACTGAATCTTTGTTTTGGTCGGCAAGCTCGACTGCAAAATTAACTGCTAACTTCAAAGGAAACCTCGATTCATTAGTTCATATGTACCCAAGACATGCTATACTAGTTGGAGCAGATTTTAATAATCCCACATTTTATAAGGAAACTTAAAAACTTGAGTGGCAGGTAAGAGAAAACTACCTACAAAACAGTTATAAAAGTTTCCTTTAAAAACTATATGGACCAAATCACTTCATCACATTACCCATGAAGGAAAATACTATCTTGCTGAATTGTCACAACAATGAGCACCAACAGAATCAGGGGAAAAAAGGAAGCAGAAAATTCATGTGTTCAGTAAAATGGGTAAGAAGGTGGTTATGGGATTGCTCAGACATGAGTTGAAATCATTTGATTCAGGAAGTGAACATGTAGAGGAACCAAGTTCAAATAAATAGTTGAAAAAGCTCTAAAAATTGTGTACCATGTAGAATAATTATGGTAGAGACACCCCTTGTGGAACACAATATATAAAGAAGTACCATAAGAAACAGTACCTGCTGCAAAAAAAATGGAGGTAAAAACATAAATCCACAGACAGTCAATTGATAATTGAAATGTGCTTGGTTACAAAAATGGCAATGCATGTAATGTTTAATAAAACCCATAGCAACATCACACGAAAGGGTAAGTCTCCTAATCAGAAAAAAATTTGGTCTTATACTGAGGCCACCAGAGAAGTAGTTCTGATGTTGTGGTTAATAATGGGAGCAAGACTAAAGAAAAATCAAGACATGTCCACAGGATCTGTTGACCTCGCAAAAGCATTCAACAATGTCAGATGTTAGATAAACTGAGAAAAATAGGGGTAAGCTATGGGGAAAGATGTGTAATGTACCATATGTGCAAGAGCCCAGAGGGAACAATAAGAGTGAAAGACAAAGAATGAAGTCCTCGAATTAGAAAGGGTGTAAGACAGGGATTTAGTCTTTCACCCCTGTTGTTCAATCTATAATTGAAGAAGCAATTATGAAAATAAAAGAAAGGTTCAAGAATGGCATTAAATTCAAGGTGAAAGGGTATCACTGATAAGATTTGCAGATGACATTGTTATTCTCAGGAATGTGAAGAAGAATTAGAGGATCTTCTGAATGGAACTTGAATTTGGACTGGGAGTAAATAAAAGAAAGACGAAAGTAATGAGAAATAGCTGAAATGAGGACAGTGAGAAGCTAAACATCAGGATTGGTGATCACGAAGAAGATCAGGGTAAGGAATTCTGCTACCTAGGTAGCAAAATAATCCTTGAAGGACAGAGAAATGAGGCCACAAGAAACAGACTAGCAACGGCAAAAACAGCATTTCTGCCCTTAATTTGAGGAAGGAATTCCTGAGACTGTATGTTCCGAGTGCAGAATCACCTGGTAGTGAAACATGGACTGTGGGAAAGTAGGGAATGGAAGAGAATTGAAGCTTTTGAGACATTGTGGCACAGAAGAATGTTGAAAATAAGGTAAGCAATGAGGAGGTTCCCCACAGAAAGAAAGAAATATATGGAGCACACTGAGAGGAAGAAGGGACATGAAGGTAGGACACCAGTTAAGACTTCACAAAATAACTTCCATGGTACGTACATAAACTTAACAGACTTTGACAAACAATGAAATTATAACTACACACAACACAACAAAAATAAGAAGGTCCATTCATACACTTTCATTCATACACTTTCAATTCCTTAATGAGAGTAATTAATATCACTTTTAAACACCTGAACCACAGACTTGACCAAGAGCCCATCAACCACAAAGGGACCGGGAGGCTGAGGCTGACCCACTCACGCCTTGGCGTACCAGTCAAGCTGTGTATGGGCAGCTTTACTCTGAGCTGTGAGTAGCCAGGCCAGACCCTGCTGCTACTCCTTTCTCATCCCTCCCCTCAACATGTTTATCCACAGTGATAAACCTATTTTCCATTCCTCATCCCACTCATCCAATGCCGAGGGCCAGCGTCAGGTGGCCCGTACTCTCTCCATATCCCTGGCTTTGAATACTTCAGTCTTAGCAACAGGACCAAGCCGTTTCTCTTTCTTCACCTTGTCTCTCACCATAGCATAGCCTATGGACATCTCGGGTAGGCCCAGTGGATGGACCAGCTTACACATACCACTCCTTTCCTGCATCCCAGCAATCCCGACTGTGTCATGTTAGCCCTCTCCTCCATTTTCCCACCTGTCTCTAGGTTTCTTCAATGGTTGGGGCTATCCAGCTTTGGCCCATAACACCTACCACTAGTTACTGTTAAATCTCATACTGCATTCCTCCCCAACCCCCTACTGTCATTCATCAACAGGAAATGTCCTGCAAATAGCAAACGATGTCCTCTCTCAGTAATATTCCATATTCTGGAGCTTGTGGTTGGAGCTCAAATATTATTACAATGATTTTAAAATGAATAAAGTAGATTGTTTGCTAAAAATGCTTTTTAATTTATCAAGTACAGAAGAGAAGCTAGAAATAGGTGATTAGGTGCACATCAACCAGAATATTTGTTAATGCTTAACTTGATGGAAAGAACAACTTTCTGCAATATATAATTTGGCAAAGCTATGCTTAACACTGAAAGAAGAGAAAGAAAAGTTACTTTCAAAACACAAAGGGATTACAGACATTAGCTGGTAGTGGGCATTGATTTATATCAATGGGGCAAGTTGATGATTTTTGCCCAACTGGTATTCAAACCCGTGTCTGCTGCTTAATAGGCAGATGCACTGACCACAATGCCTTCTGGACACAGCAGCCACTGTAGCCACATGAACTATCCTAGCACAACTCCTGCCAGACCCTAACTCGCAACTTATACTACACACGACTGATGTGGTGCCTCTCCTTGTTAGCCACATTACTCATGGCATCTTGCTGATTCCTGTAAGAGTTCAAGCATGGTGTGCATCTTTGCTGAAGGGATTATTGGCTGTCATCATCTTAATTATACATATGGAGTCCTTTACGTCTTGATTCATAGTGGCTGCAGGATGAAAATGGAGTCTGTTCTTTCAAAAGAACAGAGAACACGTGTAAGAAAGTTACTTTATTTCTATTGTGTGTTATTTGGCGATACAGGGTTGCGAACAAAAGTCAACTGTTTTTATCTAAATCATTTAAGTCAGAAAATTAAGAAACATACAGAAAGTGCACTATTTTTGGGAAAAAACTTATAAATGCAAAATGTTTGGTACTATTGACATTGCTGTTCATACCAATTCAGCATATGTCATTTCAGGAATATAATGAATTAGTTATTAAAAATAGACACATATTAAACACGGTAGTACAGTGCTTCAGGTTTTGCGAAAGTTATGTGTTAGAACTACAGGCTCATAATGAAAAATGAGAGTTCACTAACTGTAGCAATTTATTAGATTTGTTATGCCTTCTAGCAAATCTTGGCAGTGTCCTAGATGAACAGTTAAACGATTCTAATACACATCATATGTTATTGAAAAACAACAAAATGATGAAAAGAATAGGTTGCTACTCTTCATATACAGGAGTTTCTAAGTTTCAGACAGGCGCAGTGAAAAGAGTGCTATTCATATTAGCCTTCTTCTGAAGTAGAAAACATACATACATTCACAAAACTGCAACTACACTCTGCAAACCTCTGTGACGTGAATGGCAGAGGGTACATCACATCGTACCAGTTATAACAATTTCTTCCTGTTCCATTCACGTATGGAGTGTGGGAAGAATGACTGTTTGAATGCCTCTGTGCAAGGAGTAATTATTCTAATCTTATCCTCACAATCCCTATATGAGTAATGTGTAGGGGGTTTCCTAGAGTAATCATTTAAAGCTAGTTCTTGAAATTTCATCAACAGTCTTTTTCAATATAGTTACATCTATCTACATGAGTCTTCCGGTTCAGTTCTTTCATTATCTCTGTGACACTCTCCCACAGATTAAACAAACCTGTGACCATTTGTGCTGCACTTTTCTGTATAAGTTCACTATTCCCTATTAGTCCTATCAGGTACAGGTCCCACACACTTGAGCAATATTGTAGAACCAGTGGCACTTTCCCAGTATTCTACCAATAAATCAAAGTGTACCACCTGCTTTACCCACGACTGAACCTATGTGATCATTCCACTTCATATCCCTTCAAATTGTTACACCCAAGTATTTGTATGCATTGGCAGATTCCAACAGTGACTAATTGATATTATAATCATAGGACACTACATTTTTTCATTCTGTGAAATGCAAAATTTCACATTTATGATCATTTAAAGCAATTTGCCAATTTCTGCAAAATGTTGAAATCTTATCAATCTCTAACTGAATATTTATGCAACTTCTTTCAGCTTGATTTTACTATAGTCTACAAGGTCATCAATATATAATATGAACAGCAAGCATCCCAACACACTTCCTTGGCTTACACCTGACATTACTTATGAAATTATTGGTATGTACGAGCACCATTTAAATAATTTGACAATTCAGAGGCTTCCTTTACCAGGATACAGATTAGGTGGCTGTTTTTCAAGGAGTTCCTTGCGGTGTGGGAGAGTGGCTATGTACATAAAAAACAGTACCGGTATTCGATTTGAGTCCATAGACTTATCATGGCACTGCACTGAACAGATATTTGAATGTTGTGCAGAGGCAGTTGACTTTAGTGAAATTAAACTTCTAATTGTTGTTGTTTACAGGTCCCCTAACTCTGACTTCAGAGCATTTCTGCTAAAGCTAGAGAGGGTTCTTGATTCACTTTGTATGAAGTACCAGAAATTAGTTATATGCGGTGACTTCAATATAACTTTGTGTATGAGGGTGCAAGAAAAAGGTCTGCTAAATTCATATGATCTGATGCAGACTGTGTTTTTTCCAACTAGAGTGCAGGGGACTAGTAGCACAGCCATAGACAATATTTTTATTCATCCTTCATTACTAGATGGGCATTCCATTAGTCAAAGGGTGAATGGCCTTTCACATATTGATGTACAAATTTTAACACTAAAAGGCTTTTGTACTCAAACAAATGTCACACATAATTACGAACTATGTAGGAAAGTTAATCCAATAGCAATAGAGAGTTTTTAAAACCTTGTCAAGGAAAAAGAGTGGCAGGATGTTTATAGTGATGATAACATAGATGATAAATATAATGCTTCCCTCAACACATTTCTCATGTTCTTTGAGAATTGCTTTCTATTAGAATGTTCTAAATGGGGTACTAGCAGTAATAGGTAGCCAAGGTGGCTGACTAGTAGGATAAGAATATCACGTAGAAGAAAGTGAGAATTACATCAGAATGTTAAAAGTAGTCACAATCAAGCTACAGTAGCCCATTACAAACACTGTTGTAAGGTGCTTAAAATGTTATTAGGAAGGCAAAGAGTATGTGGTATGCAAATAGAATAACTAATTCACAGGATAAAATTAAAACCATATGGTCAGTTGTGAAGGAACCGTCTGGTCAACAGCACAAGGTCGATGATATAAAGTCAGTTCGTAGTAAAA
The DNA here is from genome assembly GCF_023864345.2 of Schistocerca serialis cubense. Lineage (NCBI taxonomy): Eukaryota > Metazoa > Arthropoda > Insecta > Orthoptera > Acrididae > Schistocerca > Schistocerca serialis. The sequence continues at coordinate 913,203,201 of NC_064641.1, read as the reverse complement.
ATATTTCTGTTACTGATAAATCAGATCACTGAAGACTAAGGACCCTCATAGTTATGATGGAATGCCTAGCAGAATATGAAAGTACTGTTCTGCATATGTTAACCTCGTATTTAGCCATATTTGTAGTTTTTCCTATAGGAATGGTGAGTTTCCTGAACGATTAAAGTACTCAGTAGTTAAGCCGCTTTATAAAAAGTGAGAAAGGGATAATGCAGACAACTGAGACCTATTTATATGCCATCAGTGTTTGCTAAAGTTATTGAAAAGGCTGTATATGTAAGGATAAAAGATCACACGATTTGCTTTAGAAGTCATTTAACAACTGAAAATGCTATATTCTGTTTTCTGTATGAGGTACTGGATGGGTTAAATGAGAGTTTTTGAATGCTAGGCAAATTTTTTGATTTAACTAGGGTGTTTGATTGTGTTGATAACAAAATACTGCTCCTGAAGTTGGACCATTACAGAATACAGGGAGCAGCTCACAATTGGTTCACCTCTTACTCTAGTATATTTCTATTTGCTGATGATACTAGCTTGGTGGTGGTGGTGGTGGTGGTGGTTGTTGGGATGTTTAAGGGGGACTAAACAGCTAAGGTCATCAGTCCCCCATTCCAAAAACAAGCGAGACAAAGTCGCAGAGCAGATAAAACCCCAAGGGGAAGGAGACTACCTCCCCCCCCCCCCAGGTGCTAAAGAACACAAATTAGGCAACGAACACTACAGAAAAGAAGAGTACAGACGAACACCAGACAGAAAGAAATAGAAGAAAAGAAGATGGCCGGAGAATGGTTGACTGACCACAACAACAAAAAAGGGAAAGAGTCAACCATCCGATGAGACACCAAAACAGCAACAAATATGGAGAGACGCGAGGACAAAAGACACAGAAACGGAAAAGTGCAGGACCCCCCTAAATGGATCCATAAAAAGGACTAGCATGGATAAAATGTAAAACATTGTCAGCCATGGAGGCATCGTCGCATAAAATCAAAGGCAAGGTGCCCGGGAAATTAAAAGACTGCCGAAGGGTGCGCAGTCGGGGACACTCCAATAAAATGTGGGCGACCGTCATCCGGGACCCACACTGACACAGGGGGGGGATCCTCCTGACGCAAAAGATGGCCATGCGTCAGGTATGTATGGCCGATGAGGAGCCGACACAGGATAACAGAGTCCCTGCGAGAAGACCGCAGGGAGGAGCGCCACACATCGGTCGTCTCCTTGACAGCCCGCAGTTTATTAGGCATTGTCAAGCCTCGCCACTCAGCAGACCACATCCCAAGCACCTTACGGCGCAACACCAGCTGCTGATCGGGAGCCGTGAGGCCGATCTCCAAAGCTGGGGCGTCGAGCGCCCCTTTGGCCAGCCTGTCAACACGTTCGTTCCCCGGGATGCCAACATGACCTGGCGTCCAAACCAAGACCACCGAACGTCCAGAACGGGCAATGGCGGAAACAGACTCATGAATAGAGGACACCAGAGGAGAAGAGGGATAGCAGCGGTCGATGGCCTGAAGGCTGCTCAGGGAGTCACTGCAGATGACGATGGACCTACCTGAGCAGAAACGCATATGCTCAAGAGCACGCAAGATGGCCACCAGCTCTGCAGTAAAAATACTGCAGCCAGCCGGCAAGGAGCGTTGCTCAACATGGGCAGCGTGAGCAAAAGCGTAGGCAGTGCGACCATCAACCAGGGAACCATCAGTGTAGACAGGCTCACAGCCCGGAAATGATTCGAGGAGCGCAAGAAAACGGCGACGGAGGGCCACAGGCGGAACCGAGTCCTTAGGTCCCTGTGCCAAATCCAGACGGACGGACGGCCGGGACAAACACCAGGGAGGCGTAGGTGTACGGACCCGGAAGGGAGGCAGAAGAGGGAATGACCCCAGTTCTGACAGCAGGGACTGGACACGGACAGCTACGGAAAGCCCAGACCTAGGTCGCCGTTCGGGCAGATGGAGGACCATGGCAGGGAAAAGCAGGCGACGATTGGGATGGTCTGGCGAGCAATGCACGTGGACAGCATAGTTGGCGAGCAGTCGATGGCGGCGAATCTGCAGCGGGGGAACCCCGGCCTCCACCAGTAGACTATCTACGGGGCTGGTACGAAAAGCGCCAGTTGCAAGCCGAACCCCACAGTGGTGTATGGGGTCTAACAACTTCAACACTGAGGGTGATGCAGACCCATAGGCCAGGCACCCATAATCAAGCCGGGACTGCACAAGGGCTCTGTACAATCGCAGCAGCGTGCAGCGATCTGCACCCCAAGACGTGTGGATAAGGCAGCGGAGGGCGTTGAGGTGCCGCCAGCATTTTTGCTTCAGCTGAGTAACATGAGGAACCCATGTGAGCCGGGCATCAAACACGAGTCCCAAGAAGCGGCAAGTGTCCACCACTTCAAGCAGGTGGCCGTCGAGGTAAAGTTCAGGATGAGGGTGGACCGTCCGACGCCTGCAGAAGTGCATAACTCGAGTCTTGGCTGCAGAGAACCGAAAACCATGAGTCAGAGCCCATGATGCAGCCTTGCGAACGGCGACTTGCAGCCTGCGGTCGGCGACTCCCGTAGTCGTGGAGCTAAATGAGATGCAGAAGTCGTCGGCATACAAAGAAGGAGACACCGACGCCCCCACTGCTGCAGCCAGACCATTAATGGCCACTAGAAATAAGGAGACGCTCAACACTGAGCCCTGCGGGACCCCATTTTCCTGTAGATAAGATGAACTAGAGGTGGCACCAACTTGCACCCGGAAAGAGCGGCGCAATAAAAAGGTTTGAAGAAAAGCCGGGAGCCGACCACGAAGACCCCACTCATGCAACGTGGCGAAGATGTGATGCCGCCATGTGGTGTCATACGCCTTCCGCAGATCGAAAAATACAGCAACGAGATGCTTGGTGGTAAAGGATGTTGTGAGCAACATTGGCTTGGTTTCAAATAGTGCAGTTCATGACCTACGTTCATGGCTTGTAGAAAATAAACAAATGCTAAATCAAAGTAAGACTCAGATTTTACAGTTTTTAACACACAATTCAACAAAACCTGATGTTTCAATTGCACAGAATGGGCACATGATTAGTGAAATTGAAAAGTTCAAATTTCTAGGTGTTCAGATAGATAGTAAACTGTCACAGAAAGCCTACATTCAAGATCTTGTTCAAAGACTTATTGCTGCCATTTTTACTGTTCAAATTGTATCTGAAGTGAGTGATCATTCGACACAAAAATTAGTCTACTTTGCTTATTTTCATTGGCTTATGTTGTATGGTATTATATTTTGGAGTAACTCTTCTCATTCTAAAATGATATTTTTGTCTCAGAAACAGGTGGTTCGGCAATAAGTGTGTAAGTTCACGAACCTCTTCTCTATCCCTGTTCATGAGTCTGGGTATTTTGACATTGGCCTCTCAATATATATGTTCCTTACTGTCATTTCTTGTTAACAATATTAGCTTATTCCCAAGAATAAGCACCTTTCACTCATTAATACTCGGCAGAAATAAAACCTGCATTTGGATCGGACTTCCTTAACTCTTGTGCAGAAAGGTGTGCAGTATACTGCTGCAGTCATTTTCAATAAGCTACCACTTGAATTCAAAAATCTTAGCAGTAAATCATGCACTTTCAAATCTGAGCTGAAGAGTTTCCTCATGGATCACGCCTTCTATTCTGTCGAAGAGTTCCTTGAAAAATTAAGCTGATTCTTATTGTATTGTTAACTGTGTTTACTTATACCTATGGATTAACTTTTTTCGGGTTCATAAACATTTTATTTTTATCTGTTATTACTTTTATGCTGTAATTTCCTGTTGCTCCTCAATTTGGTCCTACAGAACGTGATGTGTAAATAAATAAATAAAATACATCTTCCAGTGACTCTCCATCCAGGATAACATGTGGTGTCCACCCCATCAAAAAGTCCTCGATCCAGTTACAAATTTCCCTTGATACCCCATATGACCATACTTTTGACATTAAGCATAGGTGTGGTACTGAGTCAAATGCTTTTTGAAATTCAAAACTACTGTATCTATCTGGCTGCTGTGGCCCAAAGCTTTCAGTATGTCATGTGAGGAAAGTGCAAGTTGGGTTTCATATGATCAATGTTTTCGGAATCCCTGCTGGTTGGCACTGAGGTGATGAGTCTGTCCAAGATACCTCATTGTGTTTGAGCCCAGAATATCTTCTAATATTCTATAACACATCAATGTCAAGGATAGTGGGTGGTAGTTTTGTGGATCACTTCTACTATCCTTCTTGTAGATGGGTGTGAGCTGTGCCTTTTTCCAAGAACTGGGCATGGGTTTTTTGTTCAAGGGATCTATGATAGATTATAGTTAGAAGGGGAGCTAACTCAGTTGCAGATTCAATATAGAATCTGGCAAGTATTCCATCTGGGCCTGAAGCTTTGTTCAATTTAAATGACTTCAGCTGTTTCTCAACACCACTGACACTAACACTTATTTAATTTATCTTTTCAATGGTACAAGGATTAAACTGAAGCAATCATCCTAGGTTTTCCTTTGTAAAAAAACACTTCAAAACAGAGTTAAGCATTTCACCTTTTACTCTACTACCCTCAATTTCAGTTCCTGTCTCATTTGCTAGGGGCTTTGGCCACTAACATCCTTCACGTATGACCAGATTTTCTTTGGATTCTGTGAAAGATCACTTGACAATATTCTGATACAGTAGTCATTGAAGGCATCATGGCATCTCTCTATCTACAGCCCTATGCTTTATTTTACACCTTTTATGCAGTAATCTCTGTTTCTGACACACACATAACCACTGTCTCTGCCAATATGGCCTGACAGTGCTAGTGTGAATATATGTAAGTTTTATACTTCAGAAAAAGGCCTTTAGGCTGAAAGCTGAAATGTTATAGCAGTCTTTTTGTTGTGCCTTTTCATGTCTCCTCTGTGTGCTGAGTAGTACTCTTTTCATAATACTTTGTTGTTCCATTCTGGACTTTCCAGTCTTTGACAATATAGAAAATGAACTTTTAGACCATATGTACCAAGCTTACACTGAAGAATCAACTAAAGACATTAATGCTGTCATATTGTTACTGTGCAGGCAAACAAAACAACAGACATTACTTCAAAAACACAGTCTGTCATTATACTGCAGTGTATTATGGAGGAGAAACCTGTTGAAAGAACCGGCCGGAGAGGCCGAGCGGTTCTAGACTGCTACGTTCGCAGGTTCGAATCCTGCTTCGGGCATGGATGTGTGACATTATTTACTCGACCAAGTACAGACAGGGACATTAATGCACATGTTCGTTTTTGCAATCAACATCAATCACAACACTATGAGGGTAGTCATAATGACTGTAACTGTAAACGCAATACTGAGGAGAAAATGTTGAAACAACGTCAATTCCAGATCCACAACCCAGACAAGAAAAATGTTCATCCCGTAGTGTTTATAAGAAGTTCGCTACAGATTTGAAGAAAGACAACTTGTCAGTTAAGATGACATTTGTAAAAACTTTATTTACGGTTACCATCATCTGATCTCAGAACAGGCTAATACATGTGGTCAATCTGCGCCATAAATGTACCCCATATCTTAATTAGCTGGGTAGTTGACATAAGATACATTGGTCACTGTCTCACACTTATAATACTAAGGTTTAAGTAGTTCTAAGTTCTAGCGGACTGATTACCTCTGTTGTTAAGTCCCATAGTGCTCAGAGCCATTTGAACCAAACCTGTTGAAAGAAGCCTTTCGTTTGAAGATGTTATAATAGCACAGCATGTGGGCCCAGAGAGGTTCTAAAAAGAAATATAAAATATTTCAGTGTTCAAGAAATACTCAATGCTCAGGCATATGACGGTATCCCAGAAATGAACAGCAATCATGATGGTGTACAGATGCCGATTTCATTTTTTTTTATTCATCCATAGATTATTTAGTACAAACACTATGGAGATAATGTACATGCTACAACCAAAGATGAAATCAGTCAGAGAGGGAAGAGGATTGTTAAATGTCCTCTCTAAAAGGGCAGTAGGTACCTCTGATGAGGATTCTGCTATTATTTTCTTTTTCTTGCAGTGCCTGAGAATCTGTTTTTCATATCAAATTTTAGTTCTGTATTTGCATGTATGCCAGCTTCATCCTGCTGATAACACCCATGTGAAGTAGAAAGCCTATGAAAGCATAATATAATGTAATTGAAATCAATGTACTGCTACATGGGACATGTCCACAGGCCCAATAATTATGTTCAGTTGCTGATTTATCACTTTTAAAGGGAAATATCAGGAAGCATATTAATACCATAAATAAAATCACAACAGAATCCTCGTCATCCAACTTTCACCAACAAGACCTTCCATTCAAACCAAACATGTTGGTGGGAAGAAGAGAAGCTATTGTTATTACCAATTAGGAAAAGACAGATTGCTATTTACCATGAACAAGACACATCAGATTGCAGACAGGCACAACTGAAGGGCTTATTTCAATAATGGTACAAGTCCATTACCTCCACTTTTCTGCCTATAATGCTTCTGAAATTAATGATCCAAACAAACAGAAAGAAAGGTTCATCTCTAGCAAGAAGCCATATGCTTGAATATTTCTGGTATCTCAACTGCAGAGTTTTCAGCACTCATTTAACTTTAGGACTCTGTATCTTACAATGAACAAAAACTGACTTGTACCACTACTGAAATAAGCCCTTCAATTAAGAGGCACTTGGACAAAGCTTTCGGCCACAGCCTTTGTTAGTAAAAGAGAGACACACACAATTCAAAAACAAAAGCAAGTACACCTCACACACACGACTACCAGTTCCAGCATCTTGGGCCAGAATGCTATTGGCATTCCAGAATGCTACTGGCATTCCCGCCTGAGATGTTGGAATTGACATTCTTGCATGTGTGAGGTGTGCTTGGCTTGTGTGTGTGCATGTGTGGATGGGGAGTGTGTCTCTTTTACTGACAAGGCTGTGGCTGAAAGCTTTATGTAAGTGTCTTTTAAAATTGTGCCTCTTTGAAACCTGATGTGTCTTTTTTATGGTAAGCAGCAATCTGTCATTTCCCATGTTGTTGATATTCCTACATGGAGTTTCCATTGTCTGAAACTACCATTGTTGTATTTTGTCAGTCTTAAAGGTCATATATGTCACTTTCAATATCAGCTGTCCTTTCTGTTCAAGCGACTAAGCTATGGTCAGTTCGGATCAGAGGATTGGGACCCAACTGTATAGTATAGTAAGGTACAATATACACGCATCAAAAAAAGCTTTGCATCACCCTGGTTCCCAGAACTTCTGAAGATAGACATTGACTGTGGATATTGTATCACAAACACAGTCCCTTTGACTGTTCAGAGATGTCACTAAACCTCCCCAAAGATGTAAAGAACCATGCATGAGCAGCAACTATTAGACAGAGAGGGTCTGACAGCTGATCAGTTCCAGTTGTTTCACCAAGAACTATGCCTAGACAGTCAGTCAGTACCATGGTTCGATCATGTCCACATTGTTACTTTCTGCCAGGAAGGGCTCTTGACAAGGGAAGTGTCCAGGTGTCAAGGAATGACTACCGACGTCCATGGCAAGGTCCATCCTTGCAACCACGACACCATGCAGCGCAGTACAGATGGACCCAACAATATGACAAATGGACTGCTCAGGATTGGCAACACATTCTTTTCACCGATGAGTGTCACATATGCCTTCAACCAGACAATCGTCAGAGACGTGTTTGGAGGCAACCCGGTTAGGCTGAACGCTTTAGACACACTGTCCAGTGAGTGCTGCAAGGTGGAGGTTCCCTGCTGTTTTGGGGTGGCATTATCTGGGGTCGACGTAAGCCACTGGTGGCCATGGAAGGCACCATAACAGCTGCATGATACGTGAATGCCATCCTCTGACCGACAGTGCAACCATATCGGCAGCATAATGGAGAGGCGTTCATCTTCATGGAAAACAATTCGCACTCCCTTGGTGCACATCTTGTGAATGACTTCCTTCAGGATAACAACATCGCTCGACTAGAGTGGCCAGCTTGTTCTCCAGACATGAACCCTATCTAACATTCCTGAGATAGGTTGAAAAGGGCTGTAATGAATGACATGACCCCAACAGTCACACTGAGGGATCTACGCCGAATCACCATACGGGAATGGGACAATCTGGACCAACAGTGCCTTGATGAACTTGCAGACAGTATGCCACCATGAATACAGGCACGTATCAATGCAAGAGGATGTGCTACTGGGTATTAGAGGTATCAATGTGTACATCAATCTGGCCCACCACCTCTGAAGATCACACTGTATGGTGGTACAACATGCAATGTGTGGTTTTCATGAGCACTGAAACGGATGGAAATGATGTTGAAGTTGATCTCTATTCCAATTTTCTGTACAGGTTCAGGAAACTTTTTTTGATGTGTTTAATATAATCATGAGAATCACCACTATACTCACAATGAAACTGGTTTGTGTAAATAAGAAGTCACAAAGAAAGCACAAATACCAGGAATAGCTACAGCACTCACAAAGAAGCGAATTTGTCAGGAAAGAACAAGTCACAGTCTCAGATGAGACCTTATCTGAAAAGCAGCAGCTATTATGTGCATGGCACATGAAACACTGAATGCAAAAGAAGTGATGTGTACTGCAGATTGTTGCATCATTACATCAAGATCCAATCAGAGATTTCCAGCCAATGTACAAAGTGATCAGCCAAAGCAGCATACACACTTACTTTCAAGTAACTGGACACTGGCCACACCTCTCAGCCAAAGTGCAAAATGGCCAGCCAATTCAGGAACTGGCCGCACTTCGGGCTTTGGACATAACATATAGCCTATACATGTGAAACAATTAACAAAGTAGTATACGGCAAGATGAGGACAGGACAGGAAGCCAGCCATGGCCTAATGAAAGGAACCATCCCAGCATTCACGTTAAGTTGGGGAAACCATGGAAAACTGAAGTTACGATAGCTGGACAGAGAATAAACCCTAGTCCTCCAAAGTGCTAGTTCATTATATTGAGATTGAAGTAGCCACCTCACTCAATACATGACTGGAAGGGTAATCACAAATACACCATCTACATTGTGAGTGCAACATGCATAACAAGTAAATCAATGAACAAGACATTTTGAACATAAAGACACAACTGAAAAAGTGAAAGCACATGAGCACATTACATAAAACTGCTGAAATGCACAACATCCACAAGAAGTAAATCAGTGCTGTAGGTAAATTGTGGTACTTTCATATAAAAACCACTAAATAAAATAAAATAAATCACATGAGCTCATTATATACTGTAGAACAGCTGAGGTATAATGCTCAAACACACAACAAACCTGCCAACACTATGCCCATCACAACTGAGCTAGCATCAGATCCCTCCTCAGTGGAGGTGTATTTCACTACTTGGATGCTTTGTTGTGCTATCTGTCAGACGGGGGGAAGCAAATTATCATTTGTGAGGATTTCAATGTTGATTCCCTGAAAGAGTGTAATAGGAAGAATGACCTTGTAGTATTACTCAGTTCTTTCAATTTGAGCTCCGTCATTGATTTTCCTACTCGGATAACAAAGAACAGCAGTACATTGATAGATAACTTTTTTATAGACCAAGAAAAGTTTAAGGACATAAATGCTTATCCTGTTGAGAATGGTCTTTCAGATCATGGTGCACAGCTAGTTACAGTACATGACATAGCTCCATGCAGTATATCAAATCAGACTTTCAAAGCAGTGCGTTCAATCAACAATATAAGTATTGCAAACTTTAGGGAAAGCCTACAGCAGCTAGACTGGGATGAAGTGTATAAGGAACTCGATGCAAACTTGAAATATAACTTATTTCACGATACATTTTTACGGGTATTGGAATATTGTTTTCCCAAGAAAATAGTTAAACATAATTCCAAGAAAACACATAGAAACCTTGGCTAACTAAAGGAATAAGAATATCTTGCAACCATAAAAGAGAACTGTATCTAACAGCAAGAGGGAGTACTGACCCCGAAATTGTTCAATATTATAAAAACTATTGTGCGGCAGTAAGAAAAGTTATTAAAAAGTCCAGAAGCATGTGTATCATGTCTGAGATCAATAACTCTGATAATAAAATTACAGCAATTTGGAATACTATAGAAAGGGAAACAGGGCAACCAAGAGCACAGAAAGACTTAAGTGCCATAAAACTGAATGACAAGTGTACTAAAAAACAATCAGAAATTGAAAATATTTTCAATAATAATTTTTTAAATGTTGTGGAGAAAATAGGATCTAGATCTTCACTAGAAGAGGCAAGGCTACTAATAGAAGAGGCCATATCTGTGCTGTTTGAAACAACTGCAATTCCACCAACCTCTCCCTCTGAAATCAGTAAAATAATAAACTCACTGAAAAGTAAAAGCTCTTATGGAATTGATGGCATTTCCAGCAAGGTACTTAAAGCTTGTTCCCCACAGATAAGTAGGATTCTCAGCCACATATGTAATAGCTCTTTGGAGCAGGGTGTTTTCCCCGATAGACTGAAATATGCCATTGTAAAACCATTGCATAAAAAGGGGGAAACGTCGGATGTCAACATCTATGCCCAATCTGTCTTCTGACAGCTCTATCAAAAATTTTTGAGAAAGTAATGTATTCAAGAGTAGCTTCCCATATTTGTAAAAATAAAGTACTAACAAAATGTCAGTTTGGTTTTCAGAAAGGCTTTTCAACAGAAAATGCTATATACACTTTCACTGATCAAATATTAAATGCTCTGAATAACCGGACATTACCCATTGGTATTTTTTTGTGATCTCTCAAAGGCGTTTGATTGTGTAAATCATGGAATTCTTTTAGATAAGTTAAATCATTATGGTTTGAGTGGGGCAGTGCACAAATGGTTTACTTCATACATAACTGGAAAAATGCAGAAAGTTGAAATAAGTGGTTCATGTAATGTGCTGAGTGGTACTTAAGTAAATAAATTAGTGAAATCAAAGTGAACTAGAAATTAGAATATAAATGGAAAACTTGGTTTAGTTTGGAGAGTTACATACTGGCACACAGCGGGCACAACAGCATAGCAGAAGAGACAATGAGCATGAAGTCAGCAAGTTCCACATAAGCGGGCGCTGTCGATTCAGCCGTCAGGGCATCGCCCGACCGGCTCACGTGTTTCTCAGTTGTCGCATGTGAGCAAAGGCCCTCGCCTACATTCCAAGAGCCAATGACCGACGTTAAGAAGATTCTTCGAGAAGCTTTTCAACGTGACGGAAGAGGCAATGACCGGCTCACGTGTTTCTCAGTCGTCACATGCGATCAGAGGCCCCCGCCTACATTCCAAGAGCCAATGACCGAGGTCTAGAAGATTCTTCGAGAAGCTTTTCAACGTGACAGAAGAGGCAATGGCCGTGAAGTCGTTCACCTCCAGTGAACTGAAGTGAATAAATATGCGAGACGCGGTGGGCCCGACAGATGAAGACAGATGAAGACGGGGACGAAGACGAAGACGGAGACGGGGACGGAGACGAAGGAAGAAAAGAAGAGTAGCAGTAGTTTTCAGTCAGTTGCGGTGCTGAAGACCGTCATGCAAGAAGAGACTGCATCATGCACAGACGCACCAAGTCCGCCGCTGTAATGGAATAGCAAGCAGCAGCCGCGGCGCCAGAAGACAGAAGTTAAAATGTATTTGAAGTCTGATTTTTACGTACCCGGGTGACTCGTGAGGACGGGAAGGAGACGGCCTCACCTCAGCAGTCACCTGTGAGCTGGGATGAAGACCTGACAGCTGAAGACTGGCAAGCGGGAGTCCGTGGTTCGAGTTCGGGACACTGGCCTTGCCCCGCCGCGCCGCTCCGCTGGTCGACGCACAACACACACGGCCACTTAGAGAAGAGAAACACTGGGACGCCACATCCAAGGTATCACCATCCGATGCACGACTTCGCTCGCAATAATTAAACGGGCCACCTCGCGCTGCGCGTCTCCAGTCAGCTGGGCAAGACGGCAACACGAGATACACACCGCTACGCGTAATCAGACGCTGCCGCCACCGCAGCAGAAGACTTCACAAACGACACAGCTGCCGCTCTCCGAACCAGAACATCCCGTAAGATACAGTTGTACAGATCTTCAATAAAAGTTATCTTATGTAAAAATGATGTTTCATTCGACCTCATACCCGAGCCATGGAAGAACCCACCCTGCCCACATGTTGTTAAGAGAGAAAAGTTAATTTATTTAATATTTTCACCCTGACAGAATGCTTTAGAATGCTCATCCTGACAATTGACAGCATGAAAAGAGAAAACCCAGTTACATTGAGTGACAGAAGTGTCACATTTAGTAACACAACTGTTACATTTGGTGTCAGAGAAAAAACCCTTGGCTCAATATGAGGTGTGAATGACAGTCACTAAAGGTCCGCAGTTAGTGTTTTTTAATGTGTGAAGCGATAGAGGTTTGCATAGCAGTCGTGATATTTTCTTTATTTAGAAGTGTATTCTCTCTCATGATTTTAAGAGTTTGTCGGAAATATTTAAACATCTTTTAAATTCAGTATAGGAAGATTGTGTAACTAACAGTTTGTAAAATGATGACACGAAATCGTACAAAGTCAGAGTCAGCACCACAAGCGGTTTCTACTGATGAAGCTATTCAGAGCTTAGTTAATCAAATAGCACAGCTTAAAAATGATAATAATGCATTGTTTAAGCAGTTGTGTGAGGTTAGGCAAACCAGTTCAATCCCTCCCACCCTAGATTCCTCAGCAGCAGCCTTAGTAACTTCTTTTTCAGGTAAACCTGGCGAGGACATAACAGCCTTTTTTGATGATTTAGTAGCAGCAGCAAAGTTAGGATCATGGTCAGATGAACAGCTCTTACAAATGACAAAGTTAAGATTGACAGGAGAGGTAAAGCACACGTCTTATACCATGAAGAATTATGGAATGCTCCAACATTTGAGGGATTGAAGAAAGGATTGCTTAAACGTTTTCAAAAACAGAACAGCTGTAGATTTTATAGGGAAAAATTAAACACTATCACTCAGAGGCAAAACGAGTCGTTAGAAAGCTTTGTAGATAGGATTAGAAAAGTTAATATTAACACCTATCAGTTGACAACTAGTGATGAAGCAAATAAAGTTAATTTACAAGAGGCAGAAAATAGAGCTCTGGATACATTTTTACGTGGGTTACCTCCTGAAACGTCCCGTCGGGTCAGGGCAGAGTTTTCTAAAAATTTAGCGGAAGCTGTATCTGTGGCGACGGCTTTCGAAGAAATAGACATTGCCACCAGATACAAGGAGAAGCGAAATGTATTTTCAGCAGGAGTACGATGTTTTAGGTGCGATCGACAGGGCCATGTAGCAAAAAACTGCCGACAATCTCAATGCACTAATTGTCAAAGAATAGGTCACACATTCAAGGAATGCAGGTCTAATAAAGTTTTTGGAAATAGAAATCAGTTAAACTCAAACGGGAATGTCGGAGGTGCTGCCAGGCGTTCCCAATAAAATTTCATGCCATTAAGGCGAATGTGAATGTGGAATGCTGGTTATCTGCTACCATACAGGATAAAGAGGCAAGGATACTGGTGGATACAGGCGCAAACGTATCAATAGTAAGTAATGAATGTATTGGAGAAAAGAAATATGACCCTCCAAGGTATAGATTGAATGGAGTAGGAGGAGGTACAGTTAAGTCATTAGGATGTACATCATTGATTTTCTATATTCACGGTGTACAATTTCAGAAAGATGTAGAAGTGGTAACAAAGGTAACTGACGGGTATGATGCGATCCTAGGGTTGGATATCCTGAATAAACATCACGCTAAAATCGACCTCAGACAGCAAACTGTAGAACTTAGCGGAATAGTGTTTCAGCTAGGTGACACTGCTGCAAAGGGCCCTCTGCTGCAAGATTTCCCTAACCGGAAGGCGAAATCAACTATACTGCGTGCAACGTCCTTGAAGGTTGATTCGCGGGATCAGATACCATCTGGCTCAGGAAAACTTTTCTGGATGACCGTTGACCCCGAAGTACCTACAGATACAGTGTGTCTAATAGAGCCTTTAGAGGAAAATGAGGAATTAGATGTATCACATTGTTTTGTACGTAGGAGTGTTGTACGGGTTCAAGACGTTGAGGGAGAAAGAAAAGTACCGGTGCATATTGACAATTTCGGAGTGGAGGACAAAGAGTTGCATAAGGGAATATTAGTAGCTACAGTCAGTACTTTTGAAGAAGAAGATTTCATTTGGTCAGATATTAATGATGGTCAGAAACCAGACGCCTATAAAACCGCATTGCGCCAGAAGATTGAGCATTTGAAAGGAAAGGATAGAGACACGATAGAAGCAGTTTTAGTTGAGTTCCAAGATTTATTTAATGCAGAATGTCCATTGCCAGCAACAGACATCACACAGCATAGGATCCCAACAGGAAATAGCCCCCCAGTTTATAGGAAGCCTTATAGAGTTCCGCATCACTTACAGCCAGTACTGGATGAATTTATAGAACAGCATCTAAAAGATGGAATTATAGTATATTCTGATTCGCCTTATAATTCAAATATCGTAATTATTCCAAAGAAGTCTCCCGATGGTACGAAACGATATAGATTTTGTTGTGACTACAGACACCTTAACAAACAAACTATCTCAGATGTCTATCCTCTTCCAAACATTACAGATATCATTGACAGTTTGGGTAAAAGTAAACACTTTTCAACAATCGATTTACGTAGCGGATATCATCAATTGGAAGTTGCACCTGAAGATAGGCATTAAACAGCGTTTTCTACCCCTGGAGGCCACTGGCAACTTAAAAGAATGCCTTTTGGTTTGAAAAATGCACCAGCAACTTTTCAAAGACTACTCGATGGAGTATTGCGAGGACTCAAAACTCAGCAATGTTGTGTATATCTAGACGATATTATTGTATTCTCCAGAGACATTAATGAACATGCTGTGCGTCTGTGTAATGTTTTTCAGAGACTTAGAAAACCTAAATTAACATTAAATATGGAAAAATGTAGTTTTGCATTGACAGAGGTTACATACCTAGGGCATGTCATTAGTGAAAAAGGAATTAGAACAGATCCTCGATTAATTTCAGCAGTTAAGGACTTCCCAACACCACAACGCGTTAAGGAAGTTGGTCTCGCATCGTATTACCAAAAATATGTTCAAAATTTTGCTGAAATTGCCCGACCCTTAACCCAATTATTGAAAAAGGGTGCAAAATTTCATTGGTCTGAAGATTGTGAATTTGCATTTCAAACCCTTAAAGATAAGTTAACACACAGTCCTGTATTAGCCTACCCAGATTATAATAACGAATTTATTTTATCCTGTGACGCAAGTGGTCATTCAGTAGGAGTTGTTTTGAGTCAGAATATTAATGGCGCAGAACACCCCATAGCCTACGCTTCGAGACAACTAACAACGTCAGAAAGAAATTATTCCACAACGGAGAAAGAATTGTTAAGTGTTATTTATGGTATCAAATACTTTAAATGCTACTTGTATGGTAGAAAATTCAAGGTTATTACAGGCCACGCAGCTTTAAAATGGTTGCTTGGATTAAAGGATCCATCTAGTCGTCTTACCCGTTGGGCCCTATGTCTTTCCGAAATGGATTTCGAAGTTATCCATAAACCAGGCAAACAACACACGAATGCAGATTGTCTAAGTCGTAAAATAGCACTTTTGGAAGCAACAGGCCGAGATACTGAGGACTGGAGAAAGGCACAAGATGAGGATACAGAATGCAAAAAATATGCAACTCAAAAACAATTTTGCTTTGAAGATGGTGTATTATGCCGTAAAACAAAACTTGGACCGCGAATTGTTGTTCCCCAACACCTTCGACAAGAAATAATGGCAGAGGCCCACGATCATATCCTTGCAGGACACGGTGGACAGCGGACAACCGAAAGACGAGTAGCAGAGCGATTTTGGTGGCAAACCAGAAAACAGGATGTTGCGCAGTACGTTCGTAATTGCATTGCGTGCGCACAACGAGCTGAACTTTCTCGTTCTAAAATACCCTTACAGAGGCTCCCCGAGGCTTCATGTCCATTTCAAATCTGCGGAGTGGATCTCTACGGGCCATTTCATAAAACACCTGCTGGTAACAAGTATGTTCTTACAATTATTGATCCCTTTTCACGCTATCTAGCTATGGTGAGTCTCCCAGATCAGCAAGCAAATACAGTTGCCCAAGCTTTAGTTAACAACTGGATACTTAAATTTGGAGTACCTGAAGCTATTATCACAGATCGGGGATCTAATTTTATGTCTGAATTAATGAAACAGCTATGCCACTTATTAAAAATACGCAAATTACGCACAACTCTGTTACACCCTCAGTGCAACGGGCGCACAGAAAGAGTTCATCGGACAATTGGCAAGATACTTAGTTATTATATTAACGAACAACATTCTAATTGGGATACGTATTTACCAATAATCGTGTCGGTATACAACGCCAAAACGCATGAAGCAACTGGCATGTCACCTTATGAAGTGGTCTATGGGAAAAAAATGTCGTCCCCTTTTGATGTAATCAGGCAGAAAAACGGAAAAGTCGGAGAAACAGTAAGAGACTTCAGTCGAATGATGAAGGATGTATGGAAAAAGGTTCAAAAATCTAATACAAAGGCTTTGGAACGACAGGAAAGATTAGGTAATACCCAAGCTAAATATCCAAATTACATAATTGGTCAGTGGGTTATGCTTTCAACTCCTTACATAGCGAAAGGAAAAACGAAGAAATTTATAACAAACTACAGAGGTCCTTATCAAATTATTGAGATCACGTCACCAGTCAACGTTAAATTGCAACTGCCCACACGAACTACCATTGTCCATGCAAGTCGTTTAAAACCTTTTAAGGGGGCTCCAGATGTAATTCCTTCAACAATAGTGTCTGCTTTTCCGAAGGGTGGAGGAAGTTCCCGTAAAGGAAAAAGAGTGGCCACGCCAGCACAACATACAGACATGGCACCATACAATCTTCGTTCAAGGGTGCGAATGTCCTAGTTAAATCTTAGTAGACTGTAGTATACATATGTAAATAATTAATAAATGATAATGGTTTATTTTTTTAAGAAAGAAAAGTTGAACGTAGAAACATGTAGATCTTGTAGTCAACAATGTATTTCCTCTTTTCTTTATTTTTGTTTTTACTAGGTTGGTAGGTTCATAACCATGTTGTTTGCTTTTTTCAGAAAACGCCATGCAAGCATTTCCTACATAAAACCTATCCTACCTCAATTACTCCCTTGACAGTTCCTTTCTGAAGTCATTAGATATGTTCATAAACTCGCAGCAAGCCAAAATTGATGCCAATGTTATGATGCAACATGTCATACAATTACAAGGTGAACAAAACTAAAATTATAATGCTAGAAATGGGTATATCTGGAACCTTTGTGTTGGTGTTTCTGCTTTGTACAGTTTTCTTTTATTTAAGACGAAAAAATAAGCCAAATAATAATATACCACTTCATCAAATCCCTGTTAACTGGATACCACACTCTTAACTGGTATACTTCAGCAGTTACTTTTGAGCATTAGTGTATTAATTTTGTTTATTGTACTTCATTCTTTATTAAACAGTCTCTTGTTAAAATAAACAATACTGTAGAATAGATATTCTTTCATTAGTATAGGGTAGATTAAACACTTGTTGCTATGTAATTTTCTAAGTGCAAAATCTATTTTTTGTTTATTCATTGTCATCAAGATTTGTTACACTTATTACAACCATTTATGTAAGAACTATGTGATTCATGACCGTACAGTGCTTTTGTAAAGTGATAAAGTATTTTCCACATACTTAATGTGAAGCGTGTGTAATCTTCTAAGTCGAGAGTTTTCATTGCTTGTGCTTTTTCCGTGTGAAGAGTGGAGGAATGTTGAGTGGTAAATTCGAGGGCGAATTTCTCCGAAGGGTGGAGGAATGTTGAGTGGTACTTAAGTAAATAAATTAGTGAAATCAAAGTGAACTAGAAATTAGAATATAAATGGAAAACTTGGTTTAGTTTGGAGAGTTACATACTGGCACACAGCGGGCACAACAGCAGAGCAGAAGAGACAATGACCGTGAAGTCAGCAAGTTCCACATAAGCGGGCGCTGTCGATTCAGCCGTCAGGGCATCGCCCGACCGGTTCACGTGTTTCTCAGTTGTCGCATGTGAGCAAAGGCCCTCGCCTACATTCCAAGAGCCAATGACCGACGTTAAGAAGATTCTTCGAGAAGCTTTTCAATGTGACGGAAGAGGCAATGACCGGCTCACGTGTTTCTCAGTCGTCACATGCGATCAGAGGCCCCCGCCTACATTCCAAGAGCCAATGACCGAGGTCAAGAAGATTCTTCGAGAAGCTTTTCAACGTGACAGAAGAGGCAATGGCCGTGAAGTCGTTCACCTCCAGTGAACTGAAGTGAATAAATACGCGAGACGCGGTGGGCCCGACAGATGAAGACAGATGAAGACGGGGACGAAGACGGAGACGGAGACGAAGACGAGAGACGAAGGAAGAAACGAAGAGTAGCAGTAGTTTTCAGTCAGTTGCAGTGCTGAAGACCATCATGCAAGAAGAGACTGCATCATGCACAGACGCACCAAGTCCGCCGCTGTAATGGAATAGCAAGCAGCAGCTGCGGCGCCAGAAGACAGAAGTTAAAGGGTATTTGAAGTCTGATTTTTACGTACCCGGGTGACTCGAGAGGACGGGAAGGAGACGGCCTCACCTCAGCAGTCACCTGTGAGCTGGGATGAAGACCTGACAGCCGAAGACTGGCAAGCGGGAGTCCGTGGTTCGAGTTCGGGACACTGGCCTTGCCCCGCCGCGCCGCTCCGCTGGTCGACACACAACACACGCGGCCGCTTAGAGAAGAGAAACACTGGGATGCCACATCCAAGGTATCACCATACAATGCATGACTTCGCTTGCAGTAATTAAACGGGCCACCTCGCGCTGCGTGTCTCCAGTCAGCTGGGCGAGACGGCGACACGAGATACACACCGCTACGCGTAATCAGACGCCGCCGCCGCCGCTGCCGCAGCAGAAGACTTCACAAACGACACAGCTGCCTCTCTCCGAACCAGAACATCCCGTAAAATACAGTTGTACAAATCTTCAATAAAAGTTATCTTATGTAAAACTGATGTTTCATTCGACCTCATACCCGAGCCATGGAAGAACCCACACTGCCCACATGTTGTGAAGAGAGAAAAGTTAATTTATTTAAAATTTTCACCCTGACAGAATGCTTTAGAATGCTCATCCTGACAATTGACAGCATCAAAAGAGAAAACCCAGTTACATTGAGTGACAGAAGTGTCACATTTAGTAACACAACTGTTACAAATGTTAAAACAACAGCTGATTCCTCAAACTGGGGGGCTATCAAGTACGGGGTCCCACAGGGTTCGGTCTTAGGTCCTTTACCCTTTACTGTTCTTGATATACATTAATGACTTACCATTCCACATTGATGAAGATGCAAAGTTAGTCCTTTTTGCTGATGATACAAGTATAGTAATAATATCCAAAAACCATGAACTAAGTGATGTAATTGTAAATGATGTTTTTCACAAAATTATTAAGTGGTTCTCAGCAAACGGACTCTCTTTAAATTTTGATAAAACACAGTATATACAGTTCTGTACAGTAAATGGCACAACTCCAGTAATAAATATAGACTTTGAACAGAAGTCTGTAGCTAAGGTAGAATTTTCAAAATTTTTAGGTGTGTCCATTGATGAGAGGTTAAACTGGAAGCAATACACAGATGGTCTGCTGAAACGTCTGAGTTCAGCTACGTATGCTGTTAGGGTTATTTCAAATTTTGGTGATAAGAATCTCAGTAAATTAGCTTACTATGCCTACTTTCATTCACTGCTTTCATATGGCATCATATTATGGGGTAATTCATCATTGAGTAGAAAAGTATTCATTGCTCAAAAACGTGTAATCAGAATAATTGCTGGAGCCCACCCAAGGTCATCCTGCAGACATCTATTTAAGGATCTAGGGATCCTCACAGTAACCTTGCAGTATATATATTCACTTATGAAATTTGTTGTTAATAATCCAACCCAGTTCAAAAGTAATAGCAGTGTGCATAGTTATAACACCAGGAGAAAGGATTATCTTCACTATGTAGGGTTAAATGTGACTTTGGCACAGAAAGGGGTAAATTACGCTGCCACAAAAGTCTTTGATCACCTAACTGACAGATAGCCAACTATCATTTAAAAATAAATTAAAAGAATTTCTAGATGACAACTCCTTCTACTCATTGGCTGAATTTTTAGATATAAATTAGGGGGAAAATGTAATATCTTGTACAGACATCTTCTATTAACCTGACACGTTCCACATCATTACGAAGTGTTGTATTCATGATCTATGGAACAAGTATTAATCTAATCTAATCTAATCTAATCATCTAAAAAATGGAAACAGAAAGCCATCAGCAGAAGAAACCTTCTTTGCAATGACAAACACAGCACAGATGATACGTCAGTTAATAGAATCAAAAGAAGTCAACAACAAATCAGGGTCTAGTATCCAGTGCACTAATGCATTCATTTTTAGTGTAGAAACACTTTTCAATGAGAAACTATTTTAAATCTGACTTAAAAAACTTTCCCATCTCCAACGCCTTTATGTATGCTGGCAATACATTACAGAGAATGACACCAAAATGGTCCACTTTCTTTGAGAACTTGTACTATATGGAGAGACCCACAGTAGTGAGTATTGTAACTGTGGTAATCAGAGTTGGTCTGTAGGTCTAGCCCTTGTCATCATCACACATTTGTATGTGTACAAGGAGGATACAGTAAGCAAAAACAGCTTTTCAAGTACGGGCTTGCAGTGAGCTTTAGCCAAGCAATGTGACAAGATTTGAATTGCCCTTTCCTCTAATGTAAAAATTTCATTTACTCAGCTATTAATTTTGCCCCAGAAAAGTATTCCATAAGCTAAAAGGGGCTGGAAGTAACCAAAATGAGTCATTCAAGCACCATCTGAAGAACAAACCTTAGAAATTTTCTCAGAGCAAAACATGCAGAGCTGAGTGTCTGGGAGAGATTAGTTACATAGTCTTTCCAATTTAAGTCTTGGTCAACATACATTCCTAAAAGTTTGTGCATTGTACCCTTTCTAACTCATCCTGCCTTGTGCCAGATGAAGATCTTGGCTTTAATTCATTTTTTCGCATTATATGTAGTCTATTTTCTTCACATTAATGGACAGCCTGTTGCCATTGAACCATAAATCCAAGGACTTGAGAGGACTTTATCTGTTGTAGTGGTCAGAGATTCCTTAACATTATTCACTATTACATTAGAGTCATCTGCAAACAACATGAGATTGGCTGCAGTTTCTGAGGTGTGCATGATACTTAATTAAGGAGCAGAAGGCCGCATAACACATTACCCTGGGGTACACCTATTAAGACTTTCCTTGCATAGGGTACTAATCTGATTTTATGATATGAGCTCCACAACCTGTAACATAGTTTGTAAATATCAATGAACCCACTTGTTTTCTATTCCTTTTATCCTCAATGCATTCAACTTATCTAAAAATTCCATGAATAAAATTACAGAAGCTTTAGAAAGGTATAATTAACTCCTACAATGCTATTGTTGCTATCCCAGTTTCTAACTATTCCATCGATGAATCCAATTATTGCAGTTTCTGTACTTCTACCTGTTCCAAAGCCACCCCGATTATTATTTGGTAGGCTGTGATCATCTAAGTAATTGTGAGTCTTTGTTTCATTATATTCTAAATTGCTAAGAGAATACCAGTAGGAGTGAAATGGGAATTCTCAGCTTCATGAGTACTCTTAAATAATACTCCCACTTTTGAATGAAGGTATTACTTTTGATATTTTTCATCTTTTGAGGAACACTCCCTCAGTGAATGATAAATTAAAAATGTGAGCCAAGGGCATTATGATTTGTGAAGCAGTACAGATTATAAATGACACTGGTACATCATTTACTACCACCTATCAATTTGGAATTTGAGGCTTTTAATCTCCTTTACTACTTCATTCTTGCTAGTTGCAACTAATCTCTCACTGTATGCTGGTGTGCAAAACCTAAGTTTATCCTGATTTGTAAAATTTAAGCTGAGTGTTTTGAATGCATTAATGCAATGATCATTTATATAATTTGGCAAGTATTTTTGGTAAATACTGATATCATCAGCATTTGTAAATGTATTTTCCTGCTCTTCATGTATCTCTCCTGTTTCACTTTTTACGGTATTGTATATAGATTTTGACGTGTTGTCCAACATTCTTATAACGTTATCATTTCTAAGAAGCTTGTACTTTGCAATTACCTGTTGACATATTTTCCTGTAAGTATTTACATGTTCTGTAAGAGTACTTTCCAATATGCTAAGTACATTCACTATTATACAGACAAAATGAATCTTGTTATGCAAATGCTTGTAGCGAAAACATTAAGTCTGTTAGATTGCTCATTACAAGTATTGCTGGATTTACAACGTTTTTCTCTTCATTGTTTAAGTGAAGTGATATGTTACACACACTATTCAGTAAGAGAACTCCTTCAGTTACTTGAACTAGATGAAATTTCCAGCCTCATATTGTAAATAGTATTCAAGAAAACAAATTATGCATATTGGAATGTTTTGATAAGACAGAAGGAGGGAATACTTGGGATGATATTTCAAGAAAAGAATCTTCTGCTTTAAGTAATTTACTTCACAATTCAGAATTTTTGATACTTCTAAACATGCTGATATTTTGTACAATACAGTCCAGATGCAGAGCGCAAATGTCATTCCTATGTACAATGTATTAAATCATGTCAAAACAGCTATGTCTGAAATACGAGCAAATACGGCTGCTGACCATCATTCTCTCACAGAAGTGTGGAATATCTTTGACTGGCACAGGCAATTCATTCTGAGACATGCAATCTGTTGTATGCTTTGTATCATGTTGGAACTGAATAAATGCTTTACACTGAAATATTTATGTCCAGTGTGTTATTGGTATGTTACCATATCCTACATTAGGGAAACTAGCTACACTGGTGGCACCGACTATTATGAACTCTGCAATAACCATGAAATTTCATCTTGAGCCGCCTTTTTGCATATTAACAATGCCCCCATTGGACATGAAACTTGGCTTGTACTCCTTTCCGTGTGGCTCTAGTGCTCCAATTTATCAGGACTTGCCATTGCTCAGTATTCTCATTGCCTTCAACAACAATCAGCATCAAAAACTGAACAGGATGCCAGTGCAAATGTTGCTTCATAAGACACAGTGAGTGTGACAACAATGGTCACAACAGAGCCAGTATTAGTGAACTCTGACTCTGAACCTACTCTGTCAAGTTTCAGTGACACCCTGCATTCAGTACACGTGTGGTTGGATGTCATTCCAACTGCATTCTCCATGCCTACAGTGCTGTGATTGCTGCCATTTGATGCAACCATTTTGCATGAAAACCATTGTGCAATGTCAACATCATTCTGGGTGCTACAACCATGCCACAAATGGTGTTGGTGGCACTGCTCATACCTTACTATTTGGCCTCTGCCACCCACTAAGATGGCACACACCCTGAAAAAAAAATAATGCTGCCAACTCCTCTTGAAAGTGACATGGGTCTCCATCTGAGTGCTGGACGGCAGAATACACATGGAACCACACTGCTAGCAGGCAATTCTGCATCAGCTGAGTCTGCCATCTTATGGCCACATCACCACTGGTATCACTTACATTTTGGTGAGACCTTTTGTAACCACCGGCAGCTGTGCTCTTTCCCCAAATCACAAATGTGGGCTGAAGAAGCACATTGGCTCTTGTCACAACATTAAATTGCCTCTAATACACAATATCAACATCCAAGGAAGGAAGCAAGATTGGGGTTAACTTCACATCAATATAGAGGTAATTAAAAATTGAGCACAGGCTCGGATCATGGATGGGAAAATAAATCAGCTGTGCTCTTTCAGAGAAACCATCCCAACATTTGGCTGGAGAGATTTAAGGAAATCACGGAACACCTAAATCTGGATGGGCAACACCAGCTTGAACTGTCATCCTCCCAAATGCGAGTTCAGTGTGCACCACCTCACTTGTAATGTTGACATCTGCTGAAGGACATCTGTAAATTAGTGATTGATGTACAAACAGGTACTTCGTTATTGACGTGGGAAAAGATGTGTGCATGGTACCTTGAAAGATGTTTGAACTGCATTCCAAAGCTCTTGGGTTGCAGCTCCACACAGCTAACAATGCCAGCACCCATGTGCATGACTTGCAGACCATGTAATGCAATTCATGGATGAGCTCCACTGTCCTTGGATTTTCTGCATCACAGATGCTGCTGAACTCATGTAGATTTTGCCTCTCCCCTGATCTCAGTCATGCTGCCTTATTCCATCACGTGGCACATCAGTCCATTCCGGGGCTTTTTGATCTGGCTCCACCATGGGCTATGAAGCAATGCTCACACTTGCTTGCAACCTATGTTGTTGCCCACACTGATTGTTCGCAAGTGCTTTGCAAAGTTGGGACCCATCACCACAGTCCAGGGACATCTCCTTGCAACCTGTGATGACGCACCACAGGCCAGTGCAGCACTTTCTGTGTCATCCCTTCCTGTTCCGCAAATGAATTCCAATCTCCCGCATGACACACCACAGGTCAGGCTCTATCAGTGTGCAATCAGGAATGGTACCATCCATCATATCAATGCAACCCTGGGCCTGCCTGTCTGTCACAGTTCATGACGCTTTGGGCCAGCACTCCTCTATGCAGCAAAGGAAGCGATGCACAAACCGTTGTACTCTGGTATCATTCATTCTTCAGACAGTGCCTGGGCCTCTCCCGTAAAGGTGGTCACTAAGAAAGACATTTCTATCCAGCTCTGTGGTGACTACAGAACTCTTAAATCTCTCACTATTCAGGACAGCTACCCCATGCCACACAAATTCACTTGTGGGGACTACTTCTTTTAGTGTGATTGACTGCTGCAAGGCCTATTCTCAAATACCCATGCACTGGATGATACCACCAAGATGGCTATTATTACACCCTTTGGCCTGTTTAAGTTCCTTGTCATGCCCTATGGACTGGAGAATACTGGTCAAATGTGACATTGATATACTGATAGGGTGCTTTTCAAGTTCAACTGCCATTACGCATATTTAGATATATCTTAATTTTGTGTGCCTATGCTCAAAACTATGAATGACACCTCAAATTCATCCTCACTATTCTCTGTGACACAGGTGAGGTGAAGAAAAATCGCATTTGTGGAAGCCAGAGGCAACATTTCTTGGGCAGACCCTCATTGCTAATGGGATCAGACCATTACCAGACCATGCAAAACTTGTTCATCAACTGCCACCACTTTGAACCTATCTTTTGTTCACCAGTTCCTAGGTATCCACAGTTTTTACTGCTGCCACAACTGCTGATGGCCAAATCAACCTCTGCCATAGTTCATGTCATACCATTTGTACTCGATATTTAGCTGACAGCCATGGCTGAGTAGCTGCAGTGCTCATGACTATGACATTACCTTCACAGACCCTCCGCCCGGTGTTCCACACTGTAGGCTATGTGAGGCATGCTTTATATTGTGTCAAAAGGGAATAAATGCTTTATACTGAAATATTTGTGTCTGGTGTTTTAACAGTACATTCCCATACTTTAACCAATGGATTTGACCAACAAATGTTTTTCGAACAATGGAAAGTCCAGGATGAAATGTAACAATATAATGAAAAGGATAGTTGCTATGCACCACATAGTGAAGATGCTGAGTCACAGAAAGGCACAACAAAAAGATTGCCTGAAAGTTAGCTTTTGGCCAACAAGGGCTTGTTGCCTCAAGAGCTAACTTTCAGACAATCTTTTTGTCGTGTCTTTCTGCAACTCACAATATCCACTATATGGTGAGCAACAACTATCCTTTTTGTTATACTGCCACTAATGTTTTTCTTCTTCAACAGAATGTTCCGAAACAGTACTGAACTTAATCTGACACAAATGTCAAATAAATGTGTGACATTGTGAGCAACTAACTGATAGGAAGATTTCAAAATTCTCAAGCATTTAGTCTCTTTGAAATTATTGTTGTTGTCTTTAGTCCAAAGACTGGTTTGATGCAGCTCTTCATACTGCTCTATACTGCACAAGCCTCTTTGCCTTGAAATTATAGACCAAATAAAGTTTGCTTCATTCAGAGAACATTTACGAGTCACTGTATTCACTACGTTTTCAATAAGTTATAGTCTGTTTATTTGCCATGATAAACTGTGAAAGTAAGTGTCAGTGATTTATCCCAGTTATACTTTTTAAAGGCATGACATTGGTTTGTGATTTGTTCACTGTTCTTGTGGAAATTCCTTTGAAGAATCATTTGCTGAAGTGCACAAAACTGCAAATAGCAGTAACTACACCTGTTTCAACAGTAGGAGCAGAGCACAGCTTCAGCACTTCAAAACCCTCCTCAGGAATAGTATGGATCAAGAAAGGCTCATCTCAATGTTTGTGTCATTCATAAGGAGGAAATCAGTGATATTTCGAACTTTAACAACAGAGTAACTGACATGTTTTCCTGTCAGAAGAATATGCAGACACAACTATCATATAAGTAAGCTGGTAGGACAAAGAACTCATTTGTTAACATGTTAGTCAGGTAAAATACCATGGAAGCACTCCTAGCCAAGGTTTTTCCAGTCTCTTCTCCTTGGCCACAAGGCAAAAAATGGAAGGGGCCGAACATTTGATTTCTGGTGCATTGGGTTAGACATACATGCTTCCTCCCAACTGTACACAATTTTGCCTTCTACACCACAATTACACTAAAATCACACTACAGAAACAGTTATATCCACAATATGAGGAGGAGGAGACCTGGTGAATTTCAGCTCAAACCCATACAGCTCCAAATTCGTTACGTCATTCAATAAAATGTGTCACCACAGTATAATATCACACACCTACAAAAGTACATGGAAAATCAGTGTTGCCACTTAGCAACACAGCAACAATGGAAAAATACACTCAGTAGTTGTTTCCATATCGGCGCCATTACATGTAATCTTCAATAACTTCACCAGATTTATTGATTGTGTCAGGCACATATAAGTTTTTACTTCAAATTCTGTAATCTTTAAATTGTATATTTTAAGCAATAAGCACTTTCTAGGTAAGCACAAGAAAATAAAAATATTTGGCAAGAAGAATCACCATTCTGTGAGGAAAAACCTTGGTATGACAAACTGCAAAACAAAGTGGTGACACAACCAGTGATTCGTGAGCATGCTGCAAGGCAGCCGGAAAGACTACACATGCATTCTTAAACCCTGCCCCCTCTTTGTATCTAACGTGCTGTCTGTGCACATGTCTTTGGTTAAAAGCAATTTTTCTAATGAATGCATGCATGTGTGTGACTGAAATAAATGAGTTACCTACATTACGAAATTAAATAGAAAATAATATCTGTTTTGTCATAATGCTGTATCTTTCATCCAAAACAATTTTATTTTTGAATATGCAGAAATCAGAAAATGGGAAAATATAAGAAGGCTGTAACTGAAGAGTCAAGAAGTAGAATTGCCAAATTATTACGAAGGTGGTTTGAAAAGTTCTCGGAAAGAAATAAGAAAAAGTACTTACATGACTGAAACGTTTTTTATTTTTCAATGTAGTCTCCTTGTAGATTAATGCACTTGGTCCAACAATGTTCCAGTGCCTTGATCCCATCTCAAAAATGAGTTTCCTCCAGGCCTGCTAAATAGTTGTCAACTTCTGCTATCAATTCTTCGTTTGAAGTGAATCTTCATCCACCAAGAAAAATTTTCAGTTTTGGGAAGAGATGGAAGGCTGATGGAGCCATATCAGGTGAATAAGGCAGGTGTGGCAACAATTCATACCTTAGTTCATGTAATTTTCCTATGGCGACGGCATGCATTTTTGATCCAGTGTCAAGAGTCGCGGCACCCATCTTGCAGATAATTTTAACTCATTGCGCTACCGCTTACCCCTCGTAGTGGTTCCGAGAACTTTTCAAACCATCGTCGTATTATTGTTGTTGTTGTATACCTGCAGTGTGATCTTTATTCTGTTGGCCTGGATGCATAATGCAATGTATCTAAGTCTAAAGAGATTTTTCTTTTTCTTTACAGTGCTGCAACCTCACATCACTTGCCAGATCAAAGAAAAACAAGCTAAGTCAGAGAAATAAAGAAGTAATAAAATACCAGCACTGAACAACACAGACTGGACTTGTCCACACTATCAACTTCAGAAACTACCAGGACTTAATCTGAGGCAGGTCTGATGATTTGAATTATAGCAAGGATGTGATGAAGTCTACAATGAGCTTTTACAGAAGACCAGATCACGTGTGATAATGCTCCCATTCGTGCCATGAAGAACATGCAGTTTTGAAGAATTTGGTGTATTTCCTTGCAGTTTATGTTAATGTGTACTCTCTGACTACATGTCGTGTACTCTTACCAGACAATGTGGCTAAGAGTACAAATGAGCAGAATCTTAATACATATTGAGACCTAAGGTGTGTGTTAAAATTTTGATAACTGTAACTTATATACGTTCTCCTAAATAAAACAACAATAATTTCGTATAAGAAAAGTTTGTTTTGACATTCTTATCTATTACGTATGTGTGGATAATACTAGGTGCATATACTTTCCCAACTTTCCCCTGCAGTTTATTTGTTAAGTGTAAGCCTTTAACAACAGCTCCAGAAATATGCAAATACCTGCTATAGTGCTTAACTGTTTTGATAACTAATATTTATGGGTTATGTGATACAATTAGCTAGGCTATGTAGTAAACTATGTTAAAGACTGTTAACTACTAATATATTCAAAGTTTTGGTAATTGTCACAGTTTTATACATTGTCTTTCTAGAATTTCCTATCTGATAATTTTTCATATTTCACACAAAACCTGTATTATCTGAGTAATTCTGGATTTCAAATTATTGTTGTAACAGAATAGAGATGCACATACAAAAACTTCTAAATTATCCAGTTTCGTAATCTTGCAAATCAAATAGTGTATCTGACTTGTGACTTAAAGGACATTCAGTTTCCAAAATAGCGGTAACTAAGGACTAATAAGTATGAAAGCAACAAATCCATCATAAACATATGATAGCATAGCGTTCCATACAAAGTATTGGGTAATTTACATGTATCACATACTTTTATACAAAATTTAAGGGTTTTACATTATAGGTATAAAAAGGCATAAACTTATAGGCTGAGATGTATGTAAAGCAAAAGTGAGGCTGTGGTTCACTGGTAGGATACCGGAAAGTTGCAGTTTGCTTACAGCAGAGAGTGCATCTGAAGCACTTTTACAGTTCACACCTGAATTTTGTTGAAGTGTATGGGGCTCATTTCAAGATAGACTAAAAAGGGATATTGAGAGTATACACAGAAGGACAGTGCAAATGGTCATACACTTGTTTTGATTTGTGAGAGCGTGGAAAGGAAATGTTGGAACATCTTAACTAATGAAAAAAAGGCATGCTATGTCTTACAAGAAGCTGCTTAGTACATTTACAGAATTATCTGTCAGGGTAGAAATTATGAATATTCTTCAGCCTCCTTAGTGTCTATCTCTTAGGAACTGCATAGACAAAACTGGAAAATATTATCTCTTACAGAGCATACAAGCAGTCATTCTCCCTACACTCCTTCAATGGCTTAATGAACAGTATAAAGTCCCTGTTCTATGCACTTCACAATGCCATACAAGGTAAAATACAGATGAAATAAAGTATAATTTAAAATTTTGTAAACTAACTGAAGCATTTCACATTAGAGACTCAGACAGGTTATGGACTACCTACACCTACCTCTACATCTCTACTCTGCAAAACCATTGTGAGGGGCATAGGAGAGGGCACTTCCCATTGTACCAGTTATTAGGGCTTCTTGCCATTCCACTTGTGTATGGAGTGTGCTAAAAATGATTAAATACCTCTGTGTGTGCTGTAATTAGTCTAACATTGTCTTTGTGATCCCTACTGAAGCAATGAACAGGGAGTTGTACGGCATATTTCAAGATTTTTCACAGAAAAGCTAGTCAATGAAACTTCGTGATTAGGGTTTCAGAGAATAGTTTGTGTCTACCTTCAAGAGTGCCAGGTGCTGCCCTTCTTTTTATATATTCAACACCCACTTTTAGTTTTATTTGGTTCGGGTACCACACAGTTGAGCAGTATTCTGGTATATATTGTACAACTGTTTTGTAAGCAATCTGTTTTGGAAATTGATTGTATTTTCCTAGTATCCTATCAAGAACAATAAGTTTTCTACCTGCTTTATCTATGACATATCCTATATGATTACTTCATTTCATATCCCAGCAAATTTTACATTCAATATTTCTATGAGTTTATTGATTCCAGTCACAAATCACTGAAATCATAATCATAGGAAACAATTTTTTTTTAATTTTGTAAAGTAAAAAAATACTTTTCTGACAGAGCAGCTTGCCAGGTTTTACAGCACTCTGACATCTTGTCAAAATATGACTTCCATGAAACATGCAACAAACAAACAGACATTGTGTCTTCTGTATGGTACCTATCATGGCAGAAGTGGGAACGCAGACACGTATAGTAATAGCGGTCTTGCAGGTTTTGCAGGAGATCTTGTGTGAAGTTTGGAAGATAGAAGATAAAGTACTGGTGGAAGTAAAGCTGTGAGGACACATAGAGTCGTGCTTCAGTAGCTCAGTCAGTAGAGCAGTTGCCAGCATAAGGCAATGGTCCCAATTTTGAATCTCAGTCTAACACACAGTTTTAATCTGCCAGGAAGTTACATATACAGGGTGATTATAATTAAAGTTAAACTTTCAAAATGCTGTAGTAATAACACCACTGGTCAGAATGACATCAAAATGCAATGGAATATTATCTGAGAAGGGGGAAAACATATGGCAGTAGAAAAAAAGTAAGTGTGAAATTTGATCAATAGATGGCACTGTATGTATGAGAATATGTAACACCTGTCACGCGCACAACCCATTGAATTTGGCATAAACATGCTGGGTACATGGTTTATCCTCCTTTCACATCTGCAACATTCACTATGACTGTCTCAATACAGGATCGCACTCCGCTTGTAAAGCTGTATTGCAAGAATGTTGACTGTGCACATGTTGCTCCTGAAGGGTTTTAAGAAAAGATGTTGGTCTGGTGACTGCCATGGGTCTGGCGAATATGATTTGGAAATTTGAAAAGATGGGGTCTTTAGTGTGCAACCTGGTAGAGGAAAAAACAAATTGATTTGACATCAGTGGAAGCAGTGACAGTGTGCAAACATTTAGTGCATGGAGAATTGCCTGAACATTGGACATAGCCCTGAGCAAGGTGTGTAAAAACTTACGAAACATCCTTCTTTGCTATCCATTCAAAATTACCCATGTGCAAGAGTTGCCTCCTGTTGACCTGCCAGCAAGACAGGCCTTTCCTTTAGAATTTCTTGCCTACATGGAAGTGGACAATGATTGGCCATGGAAGATTTTGTGGATAGACAAAGCCCACTTACATCTGACAGCATATGTCAATACACAGAACTGTCAAATATGGACAACAGAAAATCCACACGCAAATCAACCAGTACCACTTCATCCTTAAAAGGCCACTGTGCGGTATGGGTTTATGGTATCATTTCTCATAGGGCCATATTTTTTTGAAGAGACAGGTGCTTCCAGTCCTGTTACGTGTACTGTCACTGGTAAGTGCTAAAAGTGTCTTTTGCGCAATATCATTCCAGCTCTCCAACAGCGTGGATGTGAGACTGGGATCATTTTTATGGAAGATGGCACACCTCCACACATTGCAATACCAGTCATGCAGGTGCTAAAGCACCATTTTGGAAATGCTAGAATCATCAGCCACCATTTCCCTACAGCCTGGCTGTCCCGATCACCCGAGCTTAATCTGTATGACTTCTGGCTGTGGAGCTATCTGAAAGCTGTTGTGTTCACTGTTCCAGTTGCAAACTTGGCTGCAGGCATGGACTGCACAACACATTCTGAACGTGAACACGGAAACACTTCAATCATTTGTGGAACATGCTGGTCCTCGATTTAAACTTGTTGCAGAAAACGGTGGACAGTGTACTGAACATGTTTTGTGCCAGTCACATGGAAATTAATAATCCAATTTGATTTTGATTGATGCTTTTTATGCGGTTTTTGGCCTCAGGACAATTAAAAAATCGATTTTTCCCATCCGATGTGATATGACCTTGCTGTGGTGGATGGGCTTATGTAACTAACAGTACCACACCTGTACACCCATACACACTTAGTAGTACACTTTGTTTAATATCAAATGTACATCTTAGGCATTGTCGTATGATTCATTTTTCATTTGTGGTTGACCACTATTAAATTATGATGCTTAGAGCGCAATATGTTGCTACATTTTGTAACTATTTACGAGGGTAAGTCAATTATTATCAACAATTTAGTTATATTTTTGTTTATTTTGGTAGTACTGTCACTTTAATTTGATGATGCATGCTTTGTTTATTTGCTGTTATATCTTTGCAATCTTCAGTCTGCTAGGTTAGTTTCATAATCGCTGCCGTGCTGTTAATCATGGCTGCTACGATGTCTATTTGCACCAAAGAAGAGCAACATTGAGTGATCCATTTATTGTGGCTGGAAGGTGTTATCAGGGGCCAAAATTCATCAAAGACTTTCGGTACAGTGTTTTGCCACAATGGAGTGTCTACAAATGGATTGAAAAATTCCAAAATTGTAGCACAAGTGTTATGCATGATGAAGGATCCGGACCACTGTTTACCGCCACAAATGAAGAAACTATTGAATTTTCACATGAAATGATTCTCTTAGACAGATGATTAACTATTGACATAGTGGCAAATGGTCTGCAAATTAGCCATGGTTGTACCTATGAAATCATCTGCAACAGACTTGGGTTTCATAAAGTTTGTGCAAGATGGGTCCCAAAACAACTCACACATAGCATAACCAAACATGCTTGGACATCTGCAAAAAACATTTGGATCGCAATGGTAACAAACGGGACAACTTCTTAGACAGGATCATTACTGATGACAAAACATGGATCCATAATTACGGGCCAGAGAGTATGGAATGGAAACATCCAAATTCGCCATGCAAGAAAAAGTTCAACATCTGCAGGAAAACTGATGCTTAAGGTTTTTTGTGATGTGCAAGGTCCAGTACTGGAACATTGTGGGAAAAGGGGCACAACAATAAACAGTGTATGTTACAGTGAGATGCTTACCATCAAGCTAAAGCCTGCAATTCAAAGCAAACACCAACAATTACTGTCAAAAGCTGTTGTGTTGTTGCACAACAATGCCCATCAGCATACTGCTGCCCACACTGCTGAAACACTCCTGAAACTCAAATTTGAAGTACTGGATCATCCTCCATAAAGTTCCGATCTTGCCCCTTCTGACTATTGTTTGCTTGGTCCACTCAAACAGGCAATAAGGGGCCATAGATTTCCTCCCCCCATGAACCATGGACCTTGCCGTTGGTGGGGAGGCTTGCGTGCCTCAGCGATACACATAGCCATACTGTCGGTGCAACCACAACGGAGGTGTATCTGTAGAGAGGCCAATCAAATGTGTGGTTCCTGAAGAGGGCCAGCAGCCTTTTCAGTAGTTGCAGGGGCAACAGTCTGGATGATTGACTGATCTGGCCTTGTAACACTAACCAAAACATCCTTGCTGTGCTGGTACTGCGAATGGCTGAAAGCAAGGGGAAACTATGGCCATAATTTTTTCACGAGGGCATGCAGCTTTATTGTATGGATAAATGATGATGGTGTCCTATTGGGTAAAATATTCCGGAGGTAAAATAGTCCTGCTTTTGGATCTCCGAGCAGGGACTACTCAGGAGGACGTTGTTATCAGGAGAAAGAAAACTGGCATTCTATGGATCAGAGTGTGGAATGTTAGATCCCATTATCAGACAAGTAGCTTAGAAAATTTAAAAAGAGAAGTGGATCGGTTAAAGTTAGATATAGTGGGAATTAGTGAAGTTCAGTGGCAGGAGGAATGAGACTTCTGGTCAGGTGAATTCAGGGTTATAAATACAAAATCAAATAGGATTAATGCAGAAGTAGGTTTAATAATGAATAGGAAAATAGGAATGCGGGTAAGCTACTACAAACAGCACAGTGAACACATTATTCTGGCCAAGATAGATAGGAAGCCCACACCTACCACAATAGTACAAGTTTATATGCCAATTATCTCCGCAGATGATGAAGAGATTGATAAAATGTATGATGAGATAAAAGAAATTATTCACATAGTGAAGGGAGATGAAAATTTAATAGTCATGTATGACTGGAACTCAACAGTAGGAAAAGGAAGAGAAGGAAACATAGTAGGTGAATATGGAATGGGAGTAAGGAATGAAAGAGGAAGCCGCCTGGTAGAATTTTGCACAGAGCATAACTTAATCATAGCTAACACTTGGTTGAAGAATCATAAAAGAGGATTGCATGCATGGAAAAGGCCTGGAGATACTGGAAGGTATCAGATAGATTATATAATGGTAAGACAGAGATTCAGGACCCAGGTTTCAAATTGTAAGACATTTCCAGGGGCAAATGTGGACTCTGACCACAATCTATTGGTTATGAACTGTAGATTGAAACTGAAGAAATTGCAAAAAGGTGGGAAATTGAGGAGATGGCACCTGGATAAACTGACTAAACCAGAGGCTGTAGAGAGTTGCAGGGAGAGCATTAGGGAATGATTGACAAGAATGGGGGAAAGAAATACAGTAGAAGAAGAATGTGTAGCTTTGAGAGATGAAATAGTGAAGGTAGCAGACGAGCAAATAGATAAAAAGACAAGAGCTAATACAAATCCTTGGGTAACAGAAGAGATATTGAATTTAATTGATGAAAGGAGAAAATACAAAAATGCAGTGAATGAAGCAGGCAAAAAGGAACACAAACATCTCAAAAATGAGATCGAAAGGAAGTGCAAAATGGGTAAGTAGGGATGGCTAGAGGGCAAATGAAAGGATGTAGAGGCACATATCACTAAGGGTAAGATAGATACTGGCTACAGGAAAATGAAGGAGACGTTTGGAGAAAAGAGGATGACTTGCATGAATATCAAGAGCACAGACGGAAACCCAGTACTACGCAAAGAAGGGAAATCAGAAAAGTAGAAGGAGTATATAGAGGGTCTATACAAGGGTGATGTTCTTGAGGACAATATTATAGAAATGGAAGAGAATGTAGATGAAGATGAAATGGGAGATATGATACTCCATGAAGAGTTAGACAGAGCCCTGAAACATCTAAGTTAAAACAAGGCCCCGGGAGTAGACAACATCCCATTAGAACTAATGACAGCCTTGGGAGGGCCAGTCCTGACAAAACTCTACCATTTAGTGCGCAAGATGTATGAGACAGGCGAAATACCCTCAGACTTCAAGAAGAATATAATAATTCCAATCCCAAAAGAAGCAGGTGTTGACAGATGTGAAAATTACCGAACTATCAGTTTAATAAGCCACGGCTGCAAAATACTAACGTGAATTATTTACAGACGAATGGAAAAACTGGTAGAAGCCGACCTCGGGGAAGATCAGTTTGGATTCCACAGAAATGTTGGAACATGTGAGGCAATACTGACCCTACGACTTATCTTAGAAAATAGATTAAGGAAAGGCAAACCTATGTTTCTAGCATTTGTAGACTTAGAGAAAGCTTTTGACAATGTTGAGTGGAATACTCTCTTTCAAATTCTGAAGGTGGCAGGGGTAAAATACAGGGAGCAAAAGGCTATTTACAATTTGTACAGAAACCAGATGGCAGTTATAAGAGTCGAGGGGCATGAAAGGGAAGTAGTGGTTGGGAAGAGAGTGATACAGGGTTGTAGCCTCTCCGTGATGTTATTCAATCTGTATAATGAGCAAGCAGTAAAGGAAACAAAAGAAAAATACAGAGTAGGTATTAAAATCCATGGAGAAGAAATAAAAACTTTGAAGTTCGCCGATGACATTGTAATTCTTCAAAGACTGATAATGGAATATAGTCGAATTAAATCGGGTGATGCTGCCAGAAATAGAGTAGGAAATGAGACACTTAACCCTTTGTTGCCTGATGGTACTTAAAAGTACCAGTAAGTTTTGACTCTAATTATTTTCTCGTGGTGCAGTTTCATGATCTGAGAGCCTGTCGGTACGTAACAGTAACTCTGCTCTACTGTTTCATAGATGTTATTGTGCAATACATAGACCTCTCTGGCGGTCAGAGCTTGAAATTGTTTTTCGCGCGCTGCTGTGAAAACAGAAGATTGTATGTGCATGTTTCCATGGTGTTGCCTGAATTTGTGCGCAATTTATTGAAACTTCTGTTGAGTTTTCCATTGTACGTACTTACCTTCTTTGTTTTTTTTATAATAGTTTGAAGCATTACGTTACAAGTGAATGAGATAAAGTGGAAAATATAAAGCGGACTTATTAGTACCGTCAGGTTGTGTGAACACTTTATTGTAGCAACAATGCGTTACCTCTCACTAGTTGTTCTGTCCACTTTTTCTCACACAGAAATCGGTAAATACATTTGCCTGTGGAACAATTAGAACAAACAGGAAAGGTTTGCTAGGGAATTGACCTAAAGAAAAATGTCTAAATCAAATCACAGAGAGTCATCTTTAGACCTAACAGTATTTCAATGGAAGGAAAATAAAGTAGTATATTTTGCGTCAAACTTCCATGGCATTGAACAGAGCGTAGTGACAAGAAAACAGAAAGATGGAACTAGTAGGACTATACCATGTCCAGTTATTGTATGTGATTACAATAAAAACATGGGTGGTGTGGATCATGCAGACAGATTACATTCAACTTATGGTCTTGACAAGCGATCAAAGAAATGGTGGCACCGTCTCTTCTGGGGAGCAATAGAAATTGCTTTTGTCAATCCTTACGTCATTTTCAGTTATCTACATGTGGCACTGCCACTGCTGGAATTCAGGTGTGCTGTGGCACTAGGGCTAATGAATGAACAGCAAGTGCCAAATCTCAAAAAGAGAAACTCTGGTAAAGATGAAATAACTATCCCAAAGAGAAGGAAGGATAACTTTTCTGTTCCGAAGGATGTATGTCTTGGCAACCGAGGAAACCATTTTGTAGTGTTCAGTTGTAAAGGAGGACGATGCGAAATGTGTGCGAAAAATAAAATTCAGTCGAGACCACATTCACAATGTAGTACATGTAAAGTGTATTTGTGCTCCAATGAGAAAAAGAACTGTTTCCTACAATTTCATGAGGTATCACTAACACTAAATATGTGATATGTATATACTGTCAAAAATGTATAGCTAAGTTACTATGTATTGTGAAGTTGCTCTAGAATAAATTTATGCGAAATTTAAAAAAAAATTCAGAAATATCATATTTAGGTTAATTAATTTTCTAATGTAAAAATATTTAATTTTATGTGGAATAAGGTACAAGTTATAAAAATTGGAGCATTTTTCTGTGCATGTTGTGATTCTGTACATGGAGTCTGACGGTACTTCTAAGTACCAGGAGAGAAAAAAGTTGTGAAAAATAAAATAAAATTTTACAAAAAATCCTACCATCATTTGAGGCCACAATAACATAAGTTCTGCAAAGAAAATGTTAAAAAGTAAAGTTTTTCTTATGTCAGGAAACAAAGGGTTAAAGTAGTAAAGGAGTTTTGCTATTTGGGGAGCAAAATAACTGATGATGGTCGAAGTAGAGAGGATATAAAACGTAGACTGGCAATGGCAAGGAAAACGTTTCTGAAGAAGAGAAATTTGTTAACATTGAGTTTAGATTTAAATGTCAGGAAGTTGTTTCTGAAAGCATTTGTATGGAGTGTAGCCATGTATGGAAGTGAAAATATAGATGATAAATAGTTTAGACAATAAGAGAATAGAAGCTTTCGAAATCTGATGCTACAGAAGAATGCTGAAGATTACATGAGTAGATCAAACAACTAATGAGAAGGTATTGAATAGAATTGGAGAGAAGAGAAATTTGTGGCACAACTTGACTAGAAGAAGGGATTGGTTGGTAGGGCATATTCTGATGCATCAAGGGATCACCAGTTTAGTATTGAAGAGCAGCGTGGAGGGTAAAAATCGTAGAGGGAGACCAAGGGATGAGTACACTAAACAGATTCAGAAAGATGTAGGTTGCAGTAGGTACTGGGAGATGAAGAAGCTTGCACAGGAGAGAGTAGCATGGAGAGTTGCATCAAACCAGTCTCAGGACTGAAGACCACAACAACAACAGATTTGCCTTGGAGGAAGCAGTCAAAGAAGCAGTGCATCCCTGGCCCACAGCTCAACCGAGAATCTTCTTTTATGAGGGCATCAAGACCAAGTGCATTGCAAGGAGACTATGTTGAAAAATGATGTTCTTGTAAGTTTCCTATTTGATTACAATAATATTTTATTACTACTTTGTGGACAATAACTGACTTACACTTGTATTTTTCTTCTGCCATATGTTTTCCCCCTTCTCCGATAATATTACGTTGCAATTTGGCGTCATTCTGACCAGTGGTGTTATTTCTAC
This sequence comes from Schistocerca serialis cubense, assembly GCF_023864345.2. NCBI lineage: Eukaryota > Metazoa > Arthropoda > Insecta > Orthoptera > Acrididae > Schistocerca > Schistocerca serialis. Next base: position 913,164,552 of record NC_064641.1, on the reverse strand, counting down.
AGCAGTTTGAAAGTTTTAACTTTAATTATAACTTCTGGTATAATAATAATAATAATAATAATAATAATAATACTATAGCTTCAGGCTGCAACTATAGTTTTCTAAGTTCTACTTCATGATCTATTTTGAGACTTAGCATCTCATCTTTAGACATACTTAGTAGTTCTGTTATCATCTGTTATACATTAATCTCCCAGATAACAGCAGTTGGTCAACTGAAAAACCAGTGAGCATATCCTATGTCAACAGAGTCATGCAAGGCATGTTGCATGGTGTTGCAGATATAGCATGTATTCACCTGTGTTTTGGTTGAAAACTGCTGTAATCTGGTAAATTAATATGTAACTGTCAATAAGATGCAATAAGGTGTGTACTAAGGTACCTCTCAATACGAAACATGAAGTTTCAAATTCTATCATGAAATAAAACTTATAAAACTACAGCAGCAGCCCGAGGCTATTTTATTATTACCAAACAAATTCCACTTTGAACTGAATCACTTTGTATAAAACTTGTTATCAAACAGTCATCTTAAAATAAGTGACTATATAACTATACAGAATTTTTTATTATCAATAATAGGATAATTACTTAAGAACATGATCAAATAGAACCCAGAAGAAAGTGCTGGCTCATCTATGAACTAATCTGTGCTGCCTTTAACAGCAGAAGCACATGCCACAGTACAGGAGAACATACTTCATTGGATCCCAGTATTTAATAGGAATATTTCTGTTTTTAACTCACACTTTTAGAATTATAGGGTTGCTATGGAATTAACAAGGGTTTCTGTGCAAAATTTTAGTTTTAAAATCAAGAAAATTCTCATCTTGGTTTCAAAATTTTATTCATACGACAGATACCATCATTTCCAACTCAGCATCTGTTTGACGGCTACACAGTCCACCATAGTTGTATAATTCAAATCGCATGAGGACCATTGGTTGTAACATGCTTTGTAAAGGAAAGGTGAAGGTCCATTTTCAGCTGTGATACAGCAGAAAATTGCTAAATAAGGCCAAAAACTGGCTAATGTTCTAGAGTCTAATGCCTGGTGACATAGATGGTAGACTTCCTTCACATGAGATACAGTGTGGCATAAATTATAAAAACCACATTTTAGCACTTTAATACTGTACAAAAGCCACAGAGGATGAAGGAAGAATCAAATATTTTCCATAATACTATATCAAAGATCACAATTGGTCACAGACAGAAAGATTAGCCTCTATTTGACGAGCGAAAAATAGAAAGTGAAAAGGGAAGTTCAGTATTAAAAAGATGTAGTGAGTGGTTATTCAGTGACAAAGTAGCAAATGGAAACTGTTGTAAAATCCTGATATTGTCACTCTAATCATGTTCATAATGCGACAAAATGACAGCACAAGAACTCAGAGATGGAGGTAAATAGCAGAACTGCACGATAGGGCTGATCACTGTAGAGTCCCCTAAAATGACCCTGAGGCATACTAAACATCACAGCCTGCTACTCAGATGTCTTTTCATAACATCCAAAGAAATGCCTACACCCCACCAATGCAACTATTAAAATCCTAGTAATTATGTCCAGAGCCTGAAGCAGTCCTAAAAATGCAGTGAAGCTCACATGATATTAGGTACAGGAAGGACTGTAATACCTGAAATTGACAACAATGAGATATTTTGGAGAATCTAGATGCATATCAAGAGGCTAGTTTAATGAGAGATGGAGGTCATATATTTGGTTCAGTGGATGAGATTCTCAAGTCCACTGTAATAGAAACTGAGTCGATATGTGAGATTGTTTGGGAAAAACTTAGAACCAAGGGTGGACATTGTTTATAATTGGGCCCTTCTATCAGTCATAGAATTCACCACCTCAAGACAAACAAAATATTTTGATAAAATTTAGATAGCTAGCAAGTATGTTTCCCTATCATTGTCAGCATTCAGCATTACAGGGGACTTTAATTATTTGACAGCAAGTGAGATAAGACATTTTGCAGAACAATACTAAATGGTTTCTTTGAAAACTATTTTCAACATGTAGCTCAGTAACCCAGTCATAAGAGAATATATTAGATCTAAAGGCAACTAGCCGTGAATACCCACATTGAAACTTATATCAGTGACCACGAGATAATTGGAGCAACTATGATTAATAGAGCACGCAGCACAACTAAAACAAATACAAAAATATGTACGTTCATGTCTCAATAACTAACTCAAAACATTTAGCTCTGGGGCATAAGATACTGAGAAACTGTAGCTCAACTTGAGAAGAATAGTTGGCCAAGTGCTAGACAGGTGTGTACCTAGTAGAAAAGTTGAGAATGGTAGTGACCCAGTAAGAATACAACTCTCTATATCAGTTCAGGAGCAGATAGCCTATCTCTAACGGTTTCATTATCCTACTTTTTTCTTTTAATAAATATCAAAATGTGATGTTTGCACAGGAGGTGAATTAGTATTGTGTCACATCAGAAGACAGATTTTTTTTGGGGGGGGGGGGGGGGTGGGGGGGTGGGGGGGGGGGGAGAACAACCCTGACAGTGTGTTTTGACATATTGCACCAGCTGGTGTCACTGTCAAGCAATTCAAATTTATTTTGCTGCCTTCATAAGTACTGTATTAATTTAAATCAGCAGCTCAAAGCTTATATTTTGTGAACTGAATTGTGTGTAGAGACTGGAGCAGATCAATTAACCCAATTACAATACTGCTCTCCAGACATATTTTTATTTTATTTTTATATTCTCATACTTTAGTTGCACTACATACACAGCATACTTATAAACATACTACACATTTTTTATTATTTTGTGTATTTTAGCAAATATGTGCTTCATTGTGTTGATGTGAGTTGTGGACATGAAAGATGGCACTAGATCTGAAGCATGTTCTGTTACCATGTTTTGCTGACACAATCACCTAACATTTCAGCAGCAGACAACCAATGTTCACAGGTTCATGTAGCAGGATTGTCGTAATTTCATGTCCTTCCTCCCTTTCTTCATGATGTTCAAAGATTTCAGGTATTTGTGAAAAATGGCTGTTACTAATTTTTAAGTCTGGTTATTAAAGAATCTAGACATTTAGTGAGAGTGTGGAAGTAGTTTCGTGAACTGTGGGGACATTGAGGGAACCGACACATAGTTCTCATCTTCATGTAGTCTTGTCTGCGGTCACACCAAAAGTCAATCTCCTATCATACCTTTTGAACAGGCAATCAAGTGAGCCTATACCTGAGGCAAGGGGGGGGGGGGGGGGGAGAGGAGGGAGAGATCATGGCACCTGTTACCTCTCGGGGAAAGGGACAAATATAGTCTAATCAGGTGTTTTTCTTTCAAGAAAATGATTTAAAAATCTGTATTATGCAGGTTTTTAACAGAGTCAGAACTGGAACATTTTAATGACTACTTACACATCAGCTTTTGTCTACCAGAATATTATAAATACTTTGCCCCCTCCAGCAAACTATCATATGGACACTCTTGAAGTTAATGTCCTGTAAGCTGTACTTGTAATTTACTTGAAGTCATGACCTTTGCCATAGCAGTTACTCTGTGTAGGTGTTGTATTACTACTTTTCAGCTACTAAATATAATGTCTGTATATGTGTCCCTCCCTCACCCAGCCCTCCACATACAGATACACAGAATGTTTAAAAGAGTGTTCTATATAGTGAACAACTCTCATTTACAAAAGCACTGGGATTGATTTTGTTGCAGGAACATTTCATTATAGCAGTGTTGTGCCACTCTTCAATTGGTTTCAGTGATCCCACACATTTTACAGCTGTGTGTCACTGTTGACACAGTCCAGTCCAGTACAGTAGAGCACAGTACACTGCTGGAGAAACAAAACCAGGACAAAACTGAATAGCACTGAATGCAAGCTTGAGGGCAAAGGGTAAAGGAGGAATTACTATTGTCAACAGCCATTACTGTAAGTGAATGTGACAACTTTCTTTATGTACAAGACACACAGTATATAGTGTTGATATTTGCACTGTTGTACAGACATTTTCAGTCAAATGCAAATACAAAAATTAATGGCAGGAAGAAATAAAACTCTCTGTAACAAACCACCAAAGACCAGGTGTCAACTAAGACAAATTATTCATGAAATATCCCCGAACAGGCCTCAAAATTTTTTCACAACTATATTATGCTTAACATGCACAGACATATGAGAGACAGACAGACAGACAGAGAGAGAGAGAGAGAGAGAGAGAGAGAGAGAGAGAGAGAGGGTTTGGTTTTGTGCACAGTATAGTTGAACTGCTAAAACTGACAAAGAAGAATAAATAAATTTTGTAACCAGTCTTCCGACTGGCCTGATGTGACCCACCAAGAATTCCTCTCTTGTTCTCTTGTGCCAACCTCCTCAGCTTGGAGTAGTGCTTGCACCCTACCATCCTCAACTATTTGCTGAACGTGTTCCAATCTCTGCCTTCTTCTACAGTTGTCTATAGTCCCAAAGAAGTCATTCCTTGCTGCCTTAACAGTTGTCCTATCATCCTGTTCCTTCTTTTTGTCAGTGTTTTCCATATATTCCTTTCTTTGCAATTCCTGTTAAGAACCACCTCATTCCTTATAGTCTAGGCAAATTAGGGAAAATGGGGGAAAAATTTATAAAGTTTTGAAACTTAGGGTAAACACTATTAGGGGCTGAAGAAGTAAAAAACAGGAAAGTTCCCTCGCCTATCTGGGGAACTTCCCCTTCCCCCACCGCTTAATGTAATTTATTTTCCTTTTCCCAAACTTTATGATAAACGGTTCATTTAATCTAGTTACCTGTCTGACACAAAATATTTCTGGTGAAATTCTACTCAGAGAAGGTCAATTGCTCAACTGCATGTTTAAACAAGGTAATTAGTTTAGAGTGCTAAACTTTGTAGGTAAAAAGAAGTCAAATTTCATCTGAAACAGACTTTTAATCATACAGAACAATTTTGTTTTGTAGTCTTTTACTTTAGATTCATGCAACTTGAATTACTGGAAAGAAAATCATTTTTTGTGAAAATTAAAAATTGCTGTAAAACTAATCAACAATTACTTTTTTTGTAATATTTATAATCATATGTACAGAATGTAGACAGCGAAAATTTCACAATATCGATCAAACAAATAAATTCTTGTAAATATTTCTTTTTACATAAAACGTTTAATTGTTGCTTGCTCTCTCCAGCAATTTAACTTAGCGTACCTCTTCATTATTTAATTAGCATTTCCGGAACGTAGCGTAAAGTTTAAGTTGTTGTTTCAGAAACTTTGCACTTTTGTTTTTGTTTACACACAGTTGTGTATAGGCCAAACTTGTGTAAGCATATTTTCGTGTTTATCTGTAATTTAACTGACTTATTCTTAATAAACTATTACGTTTATCATGAGTGAAAAGTGCCTGACTTGCCGTAGAATTGTTAGGTCGGGGCTTTGGTGTGATGGGTGCTGCAGTTTTTTCCATGTGGGTGACAGTAGTGGTGTGGGAATAGGGGAAGTAAATGAGACTCATCAGTGGTTTTGTAGGATTTGTAGTAGAGATAGGAAGATACTAGAACAGGAGGGGAAAATTGCCGCCTTCAGGCTGAGTTAGACAAGGCCAGGGGAAATCTTGACACGTTAAGGAGGGAGAAGGGTAAAGAGAGGTGGGAAGTGGCAACAGGCAACAGGAGGAACAGGCCTAGAACTTCGTCTGACAGCTTTATGGTGAATGTGGAAAATAGATTTGACCTGTTGCTTCAGTTAGAAGCTGGTGAGCCTCGAGCAGTTGCAGGTGTAGACAGGGCACAACAAACTTTCAGCAGCAAATTGAAAAGTAAGAATGTAGGGAAATCAGTAAAGAGAAAGAAAGTGTTGTTGTTAGGTAGTTCCCATGGAAGAGGTGTTGGCCAACTTTTGCAGGATGAACTAGGATCAGAATACTAGGTCACCAATTTTTTTAAACCTAGTGCTGGTCTGGAGGAGGTGACAGAGGATTTAGGATCACTTTGCAAAGATTTCACTAAGGAAGACACCGTGGTTATAGTGGGTGGGGCAGGTAACAGTATTGACAGAGATCCTGGGTACAGTACAGAGTGTGACCTGGCGAAGATTGCATCAACATCGAAGCATACTAGTGTTGAGTTTGTATATGTTCTTGGGCGCCATGTCCGACGTCATTTGAACTCCTCTGTCAAGAGAGTTAATTTGGAGCTGGAACGGCTGCTCGTGTCGGGTGCGGGGTCACACATTGGTGTGGTTCATGTTGATTCTCTCAGTAGGTGGGATTATACTAGGCATGGCCTTCACCTCAACAGGAAGGGGAAGGGTAAATTGGCTGGGGAAATAGCAGGAAAGTTAAAGGGGGGAGGCACTGTCATGAGTGGTAAAATACCAGTGGTTATAGGATTCAGAAAAGCCCCTTTTTTAGGGTAGGGAGGACAGAAAGAAAGCAAATTTTAAGAGAGGTTAGAACTGAGACAAACCTTCAGTTTGAGAAAGAAATCAAAAAACATAATTCCAGCCTATTACATCAGCATAAACAGCCATTGGTTAAGAATTTTCAACTGTCAGCAGATATTTTAACTCCACCCAATATTAACTCAGTCAATGTGAAATGTCAGCTATCTTTATTGCATCAAAATATTTGAGGACTGAGAAATAAAATTAATGAATTAACTATCTGCATAGATGAATTAGAGTCTTCAAACCCAGCTGACATAATCTGCCTCTCTGAACATCATGTGACCACTGGTATAGAACTTTCAAGTGTTACAGGGTTTAGGTTAGCATCTCACTTTTGTAGATCAGAAATGGAGAAAGGAGGAGTTGCCAAATTCATCAGGAACTGTCATAAATTTAAGAACATAGACATTCATAAATTTTGCCTAGAACAGCATATGGAAGCATGTGCAACAGAATTAGAATTTCACAAAAAATCCTTCATAATATTAAGTGTATATCAAGCACCTGCAGGTAACTTTAATATGTTTGTAAACCACCTTGAAACTGTACTGGCCCATTTAACAACCAAAAACAAAGAAATACTGGTTGCTGGTGATTTCAATGTAGATTTCCTTAAAGACTTTCCCAATAAGAACTTATTTGAGTTAGTAACACTATCATTCAACTTAATTCCCACTGTAAAGTTCCCCACTAGGATAGCCACTTGCTTACAAACAGCCATTGATAATATCTTTATAGAAAAGTCCAATGAACAAAATTATATTACAAAACCAATTGTCAATAGCCTCTCAGACCATGACATGCAGTTCCTTCTGTTAAATGTTAATACTGAACAGGATATAAAATCTGTTAAATCTGAGCTCAAGAGGGTAATCAGTAAGCCAAAAATTGATTTAGGACACTCCTCAGAGACATTCACTGGACTGATGTTTACAGTGCTCATGGCATGAATGAAAAATATAACATTTTTGCTAATAAAGTGCTTACCTTATTCAAACACTGCTTTCCCCCAAAACTTACCAAGGTTAGAGCAAAGTCTACAAAGAAGCCATCGATTACTCGAGGAATAGGAGTATCTTGTAAAACAAAAAGAAAACTGTATCTGTCAATCCGAAACATTTCCAATGTTGATGCTATAGCACATTATAAGAAATACTGCAAAATATTAGAGACTGTAATACGGATGTCAAAGCAAATATATTACAAGGAAAAGATAGTCATATCAGATAACAAAATAAAGACAATATGGGATATAGTGAAGGAGGAGACCGGTAGAACCAGACATGAAGAGGGACAAATAGCATTAAGAGTAAATGATGCATTGGTGACAGATGTGTATAGTGTTGCAGAACTTTTTAACAAACATTTTATAACTGTTACTGAAAAGATGGGGTTGTCAGGTTCGGTAGATGCTGCTATGGATTACCTTAGACCAGACATTTCAAGTAACTTCCATAATATGAATTTGACTCTCACTACCCCAACAGAGATAATGTCCATCATAAAATCTTTAAAATCAAAAACATCTAGTGGGTATGATGAAATATCAACAAAGTTAATTAAAGAATGTGAGTCTGAGCTAAGTAACATATTAAGCTATCTGTGTAACCAGTCGTTTATCAGTGGAATATTTCCTGAATGGCTGAAATATGCTGAAGTTAAGCCACTGTTTAAGAAGGGAGATAAAGAAATAGCATCAAATTTCCATCCAATTTCACTGTTGCCAGCATTCTCAAAAATTTTCGAAAAAGCAATGTACAGTTGTCTTTATAACCATCTTATCTCAAATAACATACTGTCAAAGTCACAGTTTGGATTTCTAAAAGCTTCTGATATTGTGAAGGCTATCTACACTTACAGTGAAAATGTGCTTAATTCATTAGACAAAAAATTGCAGGCAACTGGTATATTTTGTGATCTGTCAAAGGCATTTGACTGTGTAAATCAGAATATCCTTTTAAGTAAACTAGAATATTATAGTGTAACAGGAAATGCTGCAAAATGGTTCAAATCTTATATCTCTGGCAGGAAACAAAGGGTGTTATTAGGAAAGAGACATGTATCAAGCTATCAGGCATCATCCAACTGGGAACTAATTACATGTGGGGTCCCACAAGGTTCCAATTTGGGGCCCTTACTTTTTCTTGTGTATATCAATGACCTTTCATCAGTAACATTACCAGATGCCAAGTTTGTTTTGTTTGCCAATGATACAAACATTGCAATAAATAGCAAATCAAGTGTAGTCTTAGAAAGATCAGTCAATAAAATATTTGTGGACATTAATCACTGGTTCCTAGCCAATTCTTTGTCACTAAACTTTGAAAAAACACACTACATGCAGTTCAGAACTTGTAAGGGGTGTCCCAAGACTATATGTCTAACATACGATGACAAGAAGATAGAAGAAGTGGACAGTGTTAAATTCTTGGGATTACAGCTTGATAATAAATTCAACTGGGAGGAGCACACCACAGAACTGCCGAAGCGTCTTAACAAATCTCTGTTTGCAATGCGAATTTTGTCAGACATAGGGGATATAAAAATGAAAAAGCTGGCATACTATGCTTACTTTCATTCCATAATGTCATATGGGATTATTTTTTGGGGTAATTCATCAAGCCAAGCTAAAGTTTTCCGGGCACAAAAATGTGCAGTAAGAGTTATATGTGGTGTGAACTCAAGAACATCCTGCAGAAGCCTGTTTAGGGAACTAGGGATACTAACTACTGCTTCCCAATATATTTATTCCTTAATGAAATTTGTCATTAAAAATATATCACTTTTTCAAACCAACAGCTCAATTCATGGAATCAGTACTAGAAATAAGAATAATCTTCACAAGGATTTAAAGTCGCTTAGTCTTGTACAAAAAGTTGTGCATTATTCAGGAACACACATTTTCAATAACTTGCCAGCAGCCATAAAAAGCTTAACAACCAATGAAATTCAGTTTAAGAGAAGCCTAAAGGATTTATTGGTGGCCAACTCCTTCTACTCCATTGATGAATTTCTTAGTAAAAACCAACTGATTTGTATATAAGTACAACATAACTTCTGCACAATTTCAGTGCAGTAATGTGTTCACTGAAAATTTGTGTGTGTGTGTGTGTGTGTGTGTGTGTAAGTATAATCTACCTTCTGCACCATTTCAGTGCAGTAATGTGTTCATTGTAAATAAGTATTACAGTAGTTGTATTACATGTTTATTACCTTATAAATAAATAATGAACTTTTTTATTTTAAATTCAGTGCATTACTATTTTTAAAATGACTCTTACTGTTCATTAAAAAATGACGATCTTCCACTTGGGACCTGTGGAATGGTACATTAGCTTATTTGTTTTAGTTGTAAATATTTGTCATGTATTATTGTTTTTCTGACATGTTCCACATCCTGGAGGACCTCCTCACTACAGATCAATTGGAATGAAAGTAAATCTAATCTAATCTAATCCAGATTAGGCTTATCCATTACGGATATTTTAGAACCATGACTGTATATTAATGTAAATAAGTTATACACAACTGCAACCAGTCACTTTTTTCAATAATAATGCTTTATTACATTAACCGGTTTTTGAACCCTTTCAGGTTCATCTTCAGATGATTTCAGGAGGATCCGGAAAGTGACCCATTTTTCTGCCATAGAACCAGCACCCAGCATTATGCTACTACCAGTAATGATGTAACTTCCCGGATCCTCCCGAAATCATCTGAAGATGAACCTGAAAGGGTTTGAAAACCGGTTAATGTAATAAAGCATTATTATTGAAAAAAGTGACTGGTTGCAGTTGTGTATAACTTATTTACAATAATCTAATCCAACTCTTCCGTCAAATCACTGAGAGGCACATTAGTGCAGCTTTGTCCACGACAGTTTTTAGACATTGTTGTGCAATTCAGGTCAGCCTTCACACATCCACACTCTCTTCCCCAGCCTTGAGTGCAGCTGCATGAAATCAGCAGCAGTATTTTCTCTAGGGCATCTGGTCATTTCATGTGAATCGGGGACAAGGATGAGTTTGATTCGCTCCAAGTTGTTCCCAAGCCATAGCTGGACTTGTAGGTAAGCTAAGTAAGAGTGGAGGCATCCTGCATCACTAGTGGGTGGCAAATGAGGGAGTCCGACAGCATTGTTTGCCTGATCCACAAGTACATTAAAATACTTAAATCAAAGGGTATTTAAGTTATCATCATGACTTTGTACTGTTTTTGTACTGTTTTTCCAGTGGTACCAGGAGAGGAAGCCGGATCACTGAATATTTGTGGAGTATTATGAAGTTGGGGATACTGATTGAATACTAAGGCTGAAGTGCTGTTGCAACCACTTACTGCATAAAGAAACAGTACTGAATTCTAGCATTCATGAACGAGTGAGGAGGTGAGTAAATTTTGAGAACTGTAACACCTTTTCTGGTCCTACCTGTACCTTCCTACATCAGGATTATGTCTGCATCATCTGGTGCAAGAATGATAAGTATCACAAGAAGATCTACATCTTGGCCCACTATAATAATTTTGAGCCATTTATTGCTTTTGCAACAATTTCAGCATCTGCATTGTCATCCACAGTCCTTGTTTCAATACTAAAACTGTCTAGTTTTTGCATAAGCTATATAATAAACATTTATTTTTTGCTGAGGTTACTAAGAAGGGCAAACTGTCACTCAGCGCATAATGTCTCATCATTAAAGAAAATTTCTCCTGAGGTCCGCTTCATCATTTGCCTTTGGCATTCAACAGTTTTTACACTCAGAGAGCTTTCTGAATATCTGTCAAATACAACAGCAATATATAATATCTCTGAATATAGGCTATTAAGGTGTTCCATTCTCGGGCCATATGACTTCGTGGATAAGAAACCCTCCATCTATAACAAACAACTTTGATTCATTATTGTCAACATTCCTTTCTGGTACTTGATTGGAAAGATTGTATAGCGATGATTTTTTTTTTTTGTTTTTTTTTTTTTTTTTGTTTTCCTCACCAATCCACTTCTGTCAAACAAAGGCATTGGTACACTCGATAATTCGTACGTGAAGCAATCCTTTAAATCATCAGTTGAGTAAATGGGCACAGTATTCTTTGAAATAACTGAATTGTATGCACTTCAGTTATATTTTTCTCAGGCCTAACAGCTGACATGCTCATTGTCTTACCCATGCTGGATCGCCTAAGCTTCAAAGAACCAAATTTTAGCGAGACAGTACCGGTAACTATTGTTCGAAGAGCTTCTTCATCAACAGACACAGCTTTGTAGTAGTTTACTTCCTGGGAAGCTACTAATCCAGATCCTAATTAATACAATTGCTCCTTAGAAGCAAATGGATTGTGTTGTTGCAACCATACTGGTAGCTGAAATCTTCTAAGAATTTTCTTGTCAGTTTCTATCCTTACACTCCTCAGTTCAACATGTTGATCACTCAATCCATAGCTTCACATATATGATGGGCTATTGGTATACAGCAAACACATCAGTTCAACACACTATCTGTGAAACCTCTTCCATATGGAACACCCCCAACACTCTTCAGGTCCTTCATAAGCGTTTGTTCTATCGTCATGTCAGTCCATAATCGACTCCAGTAGAGCGTAAAAGTGTGAAGACGCTGAATTTATCGAACTCCGCTTGTTTCATGGTTTCTTTCAGTTTTTCCATGTCCTGGAGGTACAAAGGACACGCCTTAGCATAACGAAAGTGTCCTGTTGCATGGGAGCATAGCTCTCACAAATTCTACATGGAGCTCCCAATTCCCCACACGGTCTGCCGGGATAAAATGCGATGCCACGACGACATGCTAAATGTATTGTATCCATAACTGGGAAGTTTCCCCTCTTTGCTTAATATCACCCATTGTGTCGACAAATTTATTTTCCAGCTTTTGAATCACTTGATCTTTTTTCAAATCGCAGAAACATGCATCGTTTCCACTCATATCAGAAATACAATCCTTAATATGTTGCTTCTCCTCCTCTACGACTACCATTTCCTCGAGTATTATGATGGTAAGAGTACACATGACTGCAGGTGAACTTCTGTTGCCCTCATGTATGCACGACCAGAACAGAACACAACGGGGAACAGAAGCTGCTGCATACACAGTCTCCAAAAGTTGAGAGTGTCCACTGTCTCTGATTAAGAATCGTATTGTTACTAGAAAAGACATTATTAAGTGAAAGCCTGCTAATCGAATAACTACATTAGTGAATAGCTCATTCCCTCCACTAGCCTCTACTGCAACTACATCTTTAGCTTTCATGTAGAGTTATTGGTCAAACGTCACAATTCATATTTGCTGGGTGGTCTTCTTACTCTCCGTGATGGCATACGTTAAAGCAGTTAAAATAGTGTTATAATCTGTGGGTGGGTTGTTGATGAATTGAAGCGCTAATACGGTACATTTGATTGCGTGTAAGGTTCTCCAATTGCGATTTACTCCATAAAACACTGCCATGCTGAAACAGAAAGCTGTAAAAACTTCCCTATCATCCAAGTAAAATCGTGATTGGTAGGCACTGTTGCTTTAGTGAATGACCGTTCTGAGCAGACATTTTACAGAACAATTTCTTCAATTCCAACCCTATTCTGCCTTCGGAATGAGACCAGACTTTTTTTTAGCACTTGCTGTCTCAGTGGAGCTCAGCATGACAAAGAGTTTCGTTAGTTTCTGCTGCTCTATCGCTCTCCCTCGTGTCACACACCTGATTCCACCCACAGCACGGAATGTACCTTCGTCCGTCGTTGTTTCAATATTTATGTCAGCATTATCGAAAACGAATTGTGAGAGCGAACTATTTGAAATATTTGGTTTCCAGAATTGAAAGACAGAAGCCTCAAATAAGGCCACGTTGCTATAAGAAGGGCATAAACCCATATTCGAGACAATTTCAACAATGCTTTCTGATCCCAGTTTACGAAACAAGTACACTGCAAGGCGAAGTTGCAGTGGGGAGATAAATGAACACGACTTGCTAGCTGACACGATCGAGTGGGATATTGCTGTACATTTCTTAAAGAGTATTGTTCAATACCTTTGTTTTTTGACAACATCACACCCTTCACAAATTCGTGTACAGTGGCGGATTTAAAAATATTGCCCCTAGGCATATCATATTATACGTGCTCCCCCCTCCCCCTCCTCCTCCTTCCACACCAAAAGAACATGTTTTAAGTAATAACTATTACCCGATCACTTCACAGTTGCCGTTTTGGGTGGGAGCGCTGTGAGCTGTTTCTGTACTCTGCTATTCGTTGCTCTGTAGGACATGTTAGCGGCCTAGTCCCGTTCAATCAAAATGTAATATGGTTCCTGCACTGTATTGGCGTGCGGCAGCGGATAAAACGAACTTAAAACTGCAGTATGTCAACACAATCTTCTGTCGAAAGACAACAGAAACGAACACAAGGAAAATAACTTTTCTTTTATGGTCTAAAAATTCAGCAGAGTTAGTAGGAGACCACGGATTTTAGTTAAACATTCACTTTTAATATGCTCTTTTACACGAAATCGTTGAAAACGAAAGTAAAAAAGTTGTGTTATGATCTAAAAATTGAAGCGAACGTGTCATACATTAGAAACTAATACGTACTTTTACAGAGATGCGTTTAAAATTATAATTAAACTGTTGTTTTACCATCTAATAACTTGAATGTGTAGCAGATAAAAAAACACATTTGGTATTAATACGTGAATCTATAGGAAAGCGTAAGAAATGAAAATGAAATAGCGATTTCGGTGCACAAACTAATAACTAAATATAGACGAGTAAACACAGAACTGGATTTGCTATTACATGATTTTACACACTAGTGTGCAAAAATACAATTTGTTTTATAATCTAGTAGTTAACGTGTAAAGCATTAGGGTCTGTGCAACTAGATGCTGCATAATAAGTGTACACAATACCTTTAATCCATGTAAGGGCTAAACAGTTTTGTACTGGAGCTACTGCTCTCACCATAGCTCTTTCTAACGGTATTAGCAAAGCTTTTACGTATTTATCGACAGAAATGACCTGTGTTATTTTGTAAGACTTTTTCATCTGAGCATACTTTCCGATAACGTGTATTTCCGCGATAACTACACATTTCAGCAGACGCCAAGAATACGCATCAGCTACAGTATGCTACAGTATCAGTATTGCTTGACTACAGCACAGCACGGAGCGGCCTGGGTCACTTGGCTATTATTTAGTATTGTCGGGCGCCGTCGGCCACGTCTGCGCGTAAACGTGGTTTAGTTCCGCGTTCTGCCATAGGCAATTGTAAAATAAACAGGAAATACGTAGTTTGTAAATCCAACGAATGTGCTCTACGTTATAATAAAAATACATAATAAATTTTTAAAATATGAATAAATAAACAGACTCACCAGTCAGCAAAGCTTGCGTCTGGCTTTGACGGCAGAAAACTCGTTGATCACATCTTCACAGTTCAGATGGTTATCAGTTAGGAAGTCGGCTTCTATGTGAAGAATGGCCAAGGCATTCAATCTCTCCTGGGACAACATAAAACGTAGGTACGATTTCAGTCTTTTCAGAGCCGAAAACGAGCGTTCTGCTGAACAACTTGTTAAGTGCCATACATACAAATATTCTAAGACCAATGTCAACATTCGGAAACACGGACTGTAACATCTCTTTTCGTAAAAAATTACTCATTTTGACTGGTATATCACTAATCTCAGAAGATTTCAAAAGTTCCGCGAAATGTACACATTCGCTAGGGAAGGGAGGCTCTAAATCTGTGTCATATGACGCTTGGAGTTTTGCTGCACGTTCAGCAATATCGTCAGGTGAACTGTTCTTAAGGTTACTGAAAACTGTGGTGTCCAACAGTGTTCTACAGCTTTCCTTCCTCCTCACTAATTCGGCGTACAAGTTGTCGAGTACTGGGAGAAATGATTCGACTCTAAATTTTTCCCTTCCAGTCACAAAAACTTCTTCAGGGTCCGCTTCTTCTTCATCATGAAGTTCGCGTTTTTATGATCATTTATAGGTACATTCACAGTCTATACCAGTCACAATCTTCATGGATTAATTTCATAATAGTCGAACGTGTCACGAATAGATGCAATAAATCCTACAAGTGATTAATATAATTCATGCACGATTTTAGTATCAATATTTACACTTCGCAATTTCAGACTTACACTATTAAACCTCTGGAGTACGACCTTCCTGTTATCATGAATACTGTTTCTAATCTGCTGACTTGATTCAATAAAGCTGAAGCATCATTTTGCACAAGTGGTTTTTCAAACATATAATTGGCAATATGTATAAGGGCATTGACAAGGCCCTTCCAGTGTTCATATAGACTTACACACGCTTCCTCTCTTGCAGACCAACGTGTTTTTGATAATCTTTTTGCCATTTTGCTTCCTGGTTTCATGAAAGACAGAAGTTTATCCCAGAGCTGTGTAGAAGCAGAGAAAGAATTATAAAAATTTAGCACTACACTGTAAAATGAACGTGCTTCCCGACTGTGGCTCGCAGCACTAGCGCCGACTAAATTCAAAGAATATGCTGCACAAGGCACATCATGCGCTTTCAGATTTCGTTCTTTAATGCGTGCCTGCAAACCAGTGTAGGTTCCTGACAAGTTGATTGCGTTGTCGTATGACTGGCCCCTACAGTCAATGATATCAGTGGAATTTGTAGATAGGACTTTTAGTATGGCATCAGTTAAGATTTCGGACTTGTGTCCCGGGTTTGGTAAAAACAGAAGGAAACGCTCAACAGGTTCACCATTCTCGTTCACATATCTTTATATGATAGATAATTCATCAATATATGAAATGTCCACAGCAGAATCTGCTATTATAGAGAAATATTTGGCCCGTTTTATTTCACTTATGATAATTCTTTTTTTTCGTTCAGAAAGAAGCTCTATTATTTCATCACAGATTGTTCAAGAAAGATAACTTGTATGACCCTGCCCTGGATTTCCATATCGTTCAATGTGCTATGCGAGAAAAGGCTCAAACTCGGCCATAAGTTCAAGAGGCATCATAAATTGACCATTATGTAATGAATGGAATCTTTCAAAGTGTCCACGTAGGGGAACTCCACGACTTGTTAGCTTCTTCACTACTGCAAACACCCTTTTCAACACACTGCGTCAGTACAATTTTTCTGTCTCAACATATGACTCGAAATAGTTATGTATTGTTCCAAGTGACTTTTTTCTTGTAAAGAGGGGTAACTTGGAATTTTTTTTTCAAGTGACTTCTCATGATGAGATAAAATATTAGAAATATTTTTCCAATCTGCAATACCATTAGTAGCAATCGCGGCCATACTCCGAACAATTTACATAGTGTACAAAAAACAGCACTGGTGCTACGGGAGTATACTATAAAATCACGCAAAGCTGATTCACCATTTAAAAGTTTACGGTAAAATAAATTTTTGTTCAATCATCAGGTTTTATCGCCTATTGATCTTGAATTACAAAAATCATCGTTATAATTTTGATTAATGCTACGTTGTAAGAGAATGTCAATTGTTGATTTATTGACACACTGTTCTGCAGGATCATCACTAACGAGTTATTTCTTTTTGTAATGTCTGACTCAAACATAGTTTTTCGTGAAAAAAATCAGGAACAATTTGCTTTTCTTCAGTTTTAACTTTTGTTTCGTCTGTGTTTACTTCTTTTACAACAGCTGCAGTGCCAGAAATATCATCCGTACTTCTTGAACTTGGAAGTCGAACCAGCAACATTTTTTGCGAAAAATTTATCTACTCTGCCAAGCGTTTTGAAAACATTGGCTTCTCGTTCTCGCCTTTCATTCGATAATTTCCGAAATGCCGCCCCACTTAATTTTGCATGTTTGCTTCTTTCACTGTTATTCATATTCAGACACTTACAAAATTGTCAACCAACAACCAAATTGTTAAAGGAAATGAAAGAAAGATTGTATATCAAGTTCCAATCATTCTACACTGCACACGAGCACAAAGCTTTTTACTTTAAACACGGAACACGAGCACAAAGATTTTTCCTTTAAATGCTGAACGATGAACTGACCAACTAGGGTTACTGGACGTAACTGTGCTATGAAAGGACGAAAATGCAGAATAATTTAATTTCATTGTCGCCTGTTTCTGTGTTCTCATAGAACAGTAGAAGCACACCCGCCGGCTGGAATTCGTCTCGTAAAGAAAACGGGACAGTCCCTTTTTTTGCTTCTGTTTCCCGCGTCGCCGGAATTTTAGCTGGAACGCAAATATGTTCTGAATATTCTTGACACTATCTTTCTAAGAAAAAAAGCTTAGTTAGGAAGTTTAATATAAAATTTGCAATGTCATGTACTATTCGATTGCACATAGTGGGAACTTTGATATTGTACAAGCTGCAGCAGAATAAATGAGACAAACGAAAAGTTGGTTTCTTCTTCTTTTTTCGCCAAAACATGTAACTAATTAAATACATAAATAAAATTTTTAAAATGTTGTGAAGTGTATTTCACACATTATTAGATATTCTGCTTATGTTCTTTTCGTATAAAAATGTGTTTAAAAATGTAAAACATTCCGAGTATCAACACGTTTTATTGAACGGGTGCCATTAAATAAAAGCTCAGATATTTAAGACCACAGAGCTTTCACAGTAATTACAGTAATGGAGGGTTGACTTGATACTTCCCCGTAATTTCTGCAAGAAATTTAAGTAGAGTCAGGTTTTACATAATGATGCCCACACATGTTACAGTATTTAAGAAACTGCTGATTAGTTTGTCACAGCTTTTCAGGGGTCCTGGTATTTCCACGGAGAAAATATGGTAGGGTTAAGCAGAAGCCGGCAACATTCTAGGAATAATAACGTTTCAAACATTGTGTTGTAGATTGCCGTCCTGATAGCTTATTTCAAAATATTTTGAACAATCATGGAGATGATACTAGACAGAAGCCCAAAGTTAAATTTCCATTCAGTCACCAAGTAAACTATGTATATTTCCAAGCTTGTATTGTCGAATTTCGTTCTTAACACTTATTTAAACTAGCAAGTTGTTTAACAATACTAAAAAAATTGTCGTTTGAAGCGCAGTTATTTTAAAATGTAAAAGTTTAAAATGAGTACAGAGCAAAAAATGCCACCCCCCTTCAGGTGCCCGTACCTAGTGGTCCTATATGTAAATCCGCCACTGTTCGTGTAAAGTGTCAGGAACCATAACTTCGGCATTCACTGTCAAGTCATTGATATCTGGGTAATCAGCAATACTGTAAGGAGCCATTCTTATATCTTCATGGATGATAGCTGCTGCTGCTGCTTCAACTATTCTATTTCTCTTATCTTTGTCATTAACAGCTCGTTCATTATGCCATTGATTTATTGTGACCACTGCCACGAAAACATGCAACTGGAGGATTTTTTGGCATTGTCGCAAACAAGACCCCATCACCGAAGTGTTCAGTTATTTTATTTTTCAGAGAGTTTTTATAGTCATCTTCTGGGAGACATTAATTAATTTTCTGCAACAAATCGAGCAGTGAAAATTGACATTTCTTTGAACTATCTCTAAATTTGCATAATTCTTGAAAAGCGGTATCAAAGTTTGTATCTTGAGGACGGTCTCTTTTTCGAACAGAGGAACATTAATATATCATAGCAATCTTGATGATAACGGGCTTCTGCAGCTGCTAAACACAAAACACTTTTGATGCGTTCGGCAACCTTTCTACCGAAATCATGATCGCGTTTCTCTGCTTTCTCAAGCTGCGTTAGTTTCACGGTTAAAGAGCGAACTTCAAACACTCCACGACGTTTGTGTAACATTCTGATTAATTACTTCTTTAAATTACGTTCTTTAATATATTCACTTCGACATACCTTACGCACTTCAATCAGTCCAGCGTTCTGTAGAAGATTATTAACCCCATCCTTCCGTTCCTTGCTGACGCCTATCAGAGTTCCTTTCCGAAACAGATTTACCACAAATAAAACTGGTAGTAGGGTCCAGCGTTATTGTTTTCTCAGTCCAAACAAAAGAAATGAGACTAAGAAGAAGCACTTCATAACACCATAAACTGATGAATGCTGTCACGAAAACAGAACTCTCTGGCACTACTCTGACAGTTAACAACTGTTGATTGAACTGAACACTGGTTAGGAAGAAACGTCAGCGACAATAATGGTAGGTAGACTTGGCCACTGTTTCTATGTTTCGATACAGTGTATCGATACCTGGAACTGTTGCAGTGTTTCGGAACGGCTATGGTTCACTGTTTCGAAACTGTGGTGTTTCATTCCGCCCCTGTCTCGGATCTCGAGCCAGACACAGAAACTGTATCGTTGTTTCAAAATAAGACTGTTTCAGTCCACCTGTGCCTGGAACGGACTAATTGTATCGAAACAGTGATGTTTCATTCCGCTCTGTGTCGGACGAGATTCGGGCTCGGCACAGGTACTGAAACACAACATACCACTTCATGAAACACTTTCAAGAGCGTCGAAATCTTTTGACAAGCAATAGCATGAAGCTTAAGATATCCGAAAATAAAGCTTCGTTTCTAGCTGACTGTCCTATTCCGAAATGGCGTAACATCTGCTTTATAAAAGTAACCAAACAATAAAACAACGCCTACTATTCACATTCAAAATAATAAATATGTGAAATTCACTGAGTTAAATTACACTTTTTTTATAACATGCGCTTCTCTGTTTATGTACATTAAGAATATTAAGAAACGCAAGTAAGACTACAACACTTTAAATAAAAAAAGGCTTAAAGTGACAGTTATTAGACATGTACATAAATTTGATGTAGGTATAATTGCAAGCAATGTTTGACATATCACTGATAGTGTAATGGTGAACGGGAAGCATCGTAAATTTATAGTAACGGTTCGAAACACCTTGAAACACAAATTTTTTTTTCTGTTATATTTTGTTATTTGTTCGAATTATTTAGCGTTATTTGTGAGTCTATAGTCACTGTGTCTATTATACACAATGATTCCCTTTGTGTGCATGGATATTAGCAGGATGGGTATATTAGCCATACTAATGGAATGTGGGAATCCCAGTAGCATATCTGTTGTTTCTGCAGTTTGCTCCCACCTCCAGTTCCGTTCGTGGTGGTTCTTCTGTCTTCAGCTAAGGCTTTCCTCAGCCAATTGAAAAGTATGAAAGTCACATGACACAAGAGCAGCGCATTTGCTGCATGAAATACGAAACTGCCAAGACACCTAAGTGATAGTTTCATACTTTCTGCGATATGATTAGTGCTCTCGCACCTCATTTGTGTTTATATGGGCATACTTATATAGTACACATTCAAGATGATAAAATGTGTAGGTTTATTAGATTACAAAACACAAACTGTTTCACTGTTTTGAAACACTGTATCGAAACATTACATTGTACTGTTTCATTTGTTTCGAAACATTTACGTGTTTCAGTATGCCCATCTCTAAATTGGTAGAGGAGCGCTGAGTGAATGGGAGGGGGAACTTGACGGTTTCATTGTTGGCACGTACTCCTGATTTCAACAATACTGATCGCAAAAGAAATATCATCAAGTAGAATATATAGGCTACGAAATATTTCCATACGCTTAGTTACGCTTTTCATTTAAATACTTTGCTAAACAACAAAAACTGCAGACTTTTGTTGTTGTTGTTGTCTTCAGTCCTGAGACTGATTTGATGCAGCTCTCCATGCTACTATATCCTGTGCAAGCTTCTTCATCTCCCAGTACTTACTGCATCCTACATCCTTCTGAATCTGCTTAGTGTATTCATCTCTTGGTCTCCCTCTACGATTTTTAGCCTCCATGCTGCCCTACAATGGTAAATTTGTGATCCCCTGATGCCTCAGAATATGTCCTACCAACCGGTCCCTTCTTCTTGTCAAGTTGTGCCACAAACTCCTCTTCTCCCCAATTCTATTCAATACCTCCTCATCAGTTACGTGATCTACCCATCTAATCTTCAGCATTCTTCTGTAGCACCACACTTCGAAAGCTTCTATTCTCTTCTTGTCCAAACTATTTATCATCCATGTTTCACTTCCATACATGGCTACACTCCATACAAGTACTTTCAGAAACGACTTCCTTACACTTCAATCCATACTCGAGGTTAACAAATTTCTCTTCTTCAGAAACGCTTTCCTTGCCATTGCCAGTCTACATTTTATATCCTCTCTACTTCGACCATCATCAGTTATTTTGCTCCCCAAATAGCAAAACTCCTTTACTACTTTAAGGGTCTCATTTCCTAATCTAATTTCCTCAGCATCACCAGACTTAGTTCGATTACATTCCATTATCCTCGTTTTGTTTTTGTTGATGTTCATCTTATATCCTCCTTTCAAGACACTGTCCATTCCGTTCAACTGCTCTTCCAAGTCCTTTGCTGTCCCTGACAGAATTACAATGTCATCGGCGAACCTCAAGGTTTTTATTTCTTCTCCATGGATTTTAATACCTACTCCGAATTTTTCTTTTGTTTCCTTTACTGCTTGCTCAATATACAGATTGAATAACGTCGGGGACAGGCTACAACCCTGTCTCACTCCCTTCCCAACCGCTGCTTCCCTTTCATGCCCCTCGACTGTCTCATACATCTTGCTCACCAGATGGTAGAGTTTTGTCAGGACTGGCTCTTCCAAGGCCGTCAGTAGTTCCAATGGAATGTTGTCTACTCCTGGGGCCTTGTCTCGACTCAGGTCTTTCAGTGCTCTGTGAAACTCTTCACGCAGTAACGTGTCTCCCATTTCATCTTCATCTACATTCTCTTCAATTTCCATAATATTGTCCTCAAGTACATCGACCTTGTGTAGACCCTCTATATACTCCTTCCACCTTTGTGCTTTCCCTTATTTGCTTAGAACTGGGTTTCCATCTGAGCTCTTGATATTCATACAAGTGGCTCTCTTTTCACCATAGATCTCTTTAATTTTCCTGTAGGCAGTATCTATCTTACCGTTAGTGAGATAAGCCTCTACATCCTTACATTTGTCCTCCAGCCATCCCTGTTTAGCCAAACTGTTACGTTGACAGAATTCTATTCCAATTCTTATACCTCAAATACAATTCGTATAAACGAAAAGATGCACAAGATCTTTTTCGTGTACCATTTTGCGTGGAATAAATTTAATAATAAGACCTCTGTTCGAAAAATGGGCCTTTTTGCGTATAAATTAAAATGTGGTACAAATTTGGTTTTGGATGGGATAAAGCCCCCCCCCCCTCCCCTCCGAAGGGGAACTATTCTGTTTCTTATTACTATAACCAATATGAGTATTTAACCGAAGCTTCAAAACTTTTTAAATTTTTTCCCCAATTTGCTGATTTTATTACTAATTTGGGTATTATCAGTCCACCAAAACTTCAATGTCCTTCTATAGCGTCACATGTCAAACACTTCGATTCTTTTCCACTCCGGTTGTCCCAAAGCTCGTAATTAACTACTATACAATTCTGTGCACCAAACATACAGAAATATATACCTCTGATTAAGGCCGTTGTTTGATACCATTACTAGCAGACTTCTCTTGGCCCGGAATGCCCTCTTTGCCTTTTATGCCCTCCTTGCTTTGACTGTCATGTGTTACTTAGCTTCCAAGTAGCAGAATTCTTTGTCTTCATCTACTTCGTAGCCTCCACTTTTGACGTAAAGTTTAATGCTAATCTCATTTTACTTTTGTTTTTCTTTGGTTTACTCTCAGTCCATATTCTCAAGTGATTAGACTGTCCATCCATTCAATACGTCTTGCGATTCTTCTTAGCAACATCATCAGCGAATCTTATCATTGATGCCCTTCCCCCTATAGTTTTGATTTCACCCTTAACCTTTATTTTCGTCATTGCTTCTTCGATGTACGCATTAAACAACTGGGGCTGAAGACTAGATTCTTGTGTTATCCACCCTTATTGTTTCCACTTGGTTCTTGTACAAATGGTATATTACCTGTCTTTCCTGATAGGTTACTCCTATTTTTCTCAGAATTTCGAACACCTTACCTCACTTTACACAGTCGAACACCTTTTCCAGGTCAACAAATCCTGTCAAAGTGTCATGATTTTTCTTGTCTTGCTTCCATTATCAATCGCAACGTCTGGTGTTCGTACTTTTCCAAATACTAAACAAATTATCTAACACACTCACTTTTCTTTTCTATTGTTCTGTATATTATCCCTGACAGCAACTTGGGTGCACGAGTTAACGACTGACTGTGCCATAGTTCTCACACTTAACCTGCCCTTGCTATTTGCAGGATTATGTGCATGACATTTTCCCCAAAGTCTTATGGCATTCGATCTGACTCAGATTGCGCACACCAAATCGTTTGGTGGCCACCTTCTCAGTATTCAGAAATTCCGAAAGAATGTTATCCACATACTGGCAGCTCGAATTCCAGTGAAGCCTACCGATTCAGCTCTAGGAAACGAAAGGCCAGGAAAATGGGAGCGCATTGTACTTCACAATCGCTAGAATTTTTTATAAAATGTATTACTTCCTATCACATAAGCATAGAAAAGCGCCGCATACTACTTGTGGAACAATCACTATACGAGACAGTGTACTCGGCATGATAACTTCGTAGGAGAATGCAAAATTTTTAGAATTCTGAATTCCTTGTAATTACGAGATTTGTAAAACTCATGCTTTTCCAACATAAGCTGCCCGAGACAAACACTTAAACAGGCTGGACGACTCGTTTTCCACATTATATTACCCTGAATATAACGACAGCGTCGAAACCTTTACATTCATTAAAGTTTAGTGTACATACCTGTGAGAATTTATGCTATGCGTCTGCATAAAAGTGCAGCAGATTTCACGCCTGTTTTTTGGGCGCTGCAGGCTGGCGGAACTCAGACTGCTAAGCAGCAGCGGGGCTAGCTGCAGGGAACCCTGTGTTGTTGAGAACTTCGGTATGTTATTTACTCTTACAGGATACATGGAAAATAATAACCGCATAATAAATGAAGCATCCAGCGGTACTATAATCCGTTCATCATGAATAAACCTGATGTAAACAAACACAAACGCGACGAATGGTCAGAAGTCGTAGCACACGTACATTGGTGTTGTTACGCTCTTGCTTACGTATTAGATATTACTAAGTTACGTTTAATGAAACTTTAAGGTATTCAAATGTATTAACAGCCATCAACGTCTTTCTTCATCACGCTTTAGTTACGTGGTTTTTATTTCAAAAATCGTGTCAATCAGCCTCTGCAGAGTTGTGCTCTGATTGTCGCACTGTTTATGCGCAGTATGAAAATGGCTGAGGCTACTTTGTGTTTCGTAGAGAAACACGCTTCTGACTACGGTTAAAAAGTTCCGAGAAATAGGCTGTTCTTAATGTTTTTCATAAATTTACGGAGATAATCGACATTGAAGTTTTTCCACCCAGTGTACGTACTTTACTTGATGCCAAGACGCACATCGTAATTGTAGCGCAGTCGGTAGGGTAGTGGCATGGTAATCAAATACAGCAAAATAGCGTGTTGGTTTATATATCCCTACTATCATGTTCTTTTTCTTCGTTTAATTTCAAATACTTACATCCTGTTATTATAAAACGTATCTTTTTTATGAATAATGCATGTATTCTTGTTTCTAATTACATATTGGACGCGACAGTACTGTTTTCAATTCAAATACAAATTCTTAATTATCGATGTTTTATGAAAGACTGTTCATAAACGTTGCTTAAATTAAGTAAACACAACAATTTAAGTTTTAAGGGAATCATGAAAAACCAAACCCTCTTTATTTGCACTGTGCCCATGATTTATACCACAGAGGTAGATAAGTATCGTAGAAACATGAAAAACAATCATTTTCACAACATCGAGCACGTCATACGAATGCTGCATTTTTACACTTGCTACTGTACCATTACAATATGAACCCAACAGAACTGACACGGAGCCAAGCTGCGGGATTTGGCCCGAGAAGTAGCAAGTGTGTTACGCTGCCAGACGTACTGGAACTAACGCACGCAGCTTGTTCACATGTCACTGCCGAACGCTGGCGGGATATAGAACGGTACGTCATAAAAGAAGAATAGAAAATACGGCGCCTGGTTAGCTTCGTGGATTCTGTTGTTGAGACGGCCGGAGTGGCTGAGCGGTTCTAGTCCCTTCAGTCTGGAACTACGGTCGTAGGTTAGAGCCCTGCCTCGGGCATGGATGTGTGTGATGTCCTTAGGTTAGTTAGGTTTAAGTAGTTCTAAGTTCTAGGGGACTGATGACCTCAGTCCCATAGTGCTCAGAGCCATTTGAACCATTTTTGATTCTGTTGTTGATCGACTTGTTATCAACGTAGCAGGTGATACTTCCAGAACTGAAACGCATTTCTCGGAGTCGGATAAGGAAGAGCTAAGAGAATACCAGACGACTGACTGTAATTAATACCTTCAGTGGCTTCAGTATCCAACAGTACGGTGAAATCCCTGCAGAATGGTTTTGCATTACACATAGCTCTCTCGGAAAAATTACCCTATGTTTGCGTTAGGAATTTTCATCACTCATGTTTATAATTAGAATACTAAGTTAGGTGAGAACGAGTGCATTTTATACCTTCCGTCTGGTCACCTAAGAAGCGCGAGATGGGGTGGAGTTTCTCCGAATATTATTTCTTTCTCTTTAAAAATTAAATGACATTCGAAGCTATAGTGTTTCTTTGGTCGTCTCTTTTTATGTCGGAACTGCAACTGCTCACATCATTGCAGGTTAGTTGGACCGCTGGCTGGCCAGTGCTGTTCAAGTTTAATGCGCCGGTAAAGCTTTTGCCCCGCATTATCGCTCAGTCTATGTGGGTGTAACAAAGCACAAAACGTATCCATATGATCGTACTTGACTACTGGTCACAACTTTGTTTGCACTCCACGAGATTCAAGCAAACGCGGAAGAAACATGGCGGTGGCCGAGCGGTTCTAAGCGCTTGAGTCCGGAACCAAGCGGCTACTACTGTCGCAGGTTCGAATCCTGCCTCGGGCATAGATGTGTGTGATGTCCGAAGGTTAGTCAGATTAACGTAGTTCTAAGTCTAGGGGACTGATGACCTCAGATGGTTCAAATGGCTCTGAGCTCTATGGGACTTAACTTCTGAGGTCATCAGTCGCCTAGAACTCAGGACTAATTAAACCTAACTAACCTCAGGACATCACACACATCCATGCCCGAGGCAGGATTCGTACCTGCGTCCGTAGCGGTCGCACGGTTCCAGACTGTAGCGCCTAGAACCGCTCGGCCAGCCCGCCCGGCGATGACCTCAGATGTTAAGTCCCATAGTGCTTAGAGCCATTTGAGCCATTTGAACCATTTCAACAATTTGAAGAATACATGGCGTAAAGTTTAATCAGTTATATTCATATGATGAACAGTGTACAGTAGGGGCGTAACCTGGGATAATGTCCCCAAATATAACACGTCTCTTGGAAGGGGAAAAAAGGCAAAACCAGGAAAATAAAATGGGAAAGATAGGAATTTTAGTTAGTAAAATGGTCAGTTAACGGAAGTCTTTCGCTACGTTAAAATATGGAAGATTGTTTTCTATGTCATTCTGAAGTAAAGATACATCACCCATTTACCTCATTAAAGGCGGGTTCACTCTTCTCGGAACGCCACCGTCGTCGGTCAGAGGCATTCCTCATCATTCACACCACGCGGCACGTCAACGTCGGAAGAACCTCCTGACGTTACAGGTGGTTCACAAAATACCCACCAGAGGCACTATTTCGTAGTTCATGGTAGGTCGTCATGAAATGCTGAAATTTTATTTAAAGCCTCTTGTAATGATGGTTGTTGCACTTGATGATGAACAGGAGCAGCGAGAAAAAAGGAGTCCGTGTTAGAAAAAAAATGTTAAAAAATCGAGATTGTGAAGGAGAGTTCCACACTCTTTTACAAGGAGCTGGAAGAGGAGGAGTCATCGTTCTATAAATATTTTGCAATGTCTAAACAACAGTTTTTTACATGTTAGGCAAGATACAATAAAAAATTACGACGACAAACATTAAGATTTAGGCGTCCAATATCACGATGGCAGTAGCTCATGGCTTGGCTACGGTTTGTCTACATGGACCTTTTGCTGAACTAAACAAAACAAATATGGAGGTGCCACTTGGCGGCAGCAACAGGCAAGTATCGCGTGACTCCGTCAATGGCCCGTCCAAACACTCTTCCCAAGAAACCTTGACGTGACGTGTGGATGACGGCGTGTATGAATACCAACCACCCTTTGAAATACAGAAGAAAATGTTTTGACATAACGGACATGACGATGACGTTCCGTCAAGTGTGAATCCACCTTTACCCTGGTCAAAGATAAATCCGGATTAGGATACGAAAATCTGTTTATTGCATGTGTAATACAAAGGACTAGATATAGACTTGACCGACACACTTGCTCATTAGTTAGTTAGTAATGCCTTCTATTGATCATTTTGCTCGATATATGGCAATGATGCGGAACGAACCATTATACATTCACATCGCAAATTAATTTGTACATACGTTTACATTCTGAATATTTCTATTTTTTTTTTACAGAAAGAAAGAAAAAGATATACGGATGTGAGTTAGTAATTCCTACCAACCACTATTTATACATCACAATAACAAATTCTTCTGCGAAATACAAGGTCTTGTCAAGGAGGAACCTTCTCAGTTTATCAAATTTTACCTTGCTATCTGTCAGACATTTTATATAACCGGGTAAATGATAATTTTTGTTGCAGCATTGTGCACCCCTTTTTGTGCTAAAAACTACCTTAATTTGGAGTAGTGAAGGTCATTTTTCCTCCTGATATTGTAATTATGTATCTCATTGTTCCTCTTCAACTGTAGTGCATTATGTACAACAAACTTCATGACCGGATAACTATACCTGTGAAGTAGTAGTCGCAATGCCCAATTTCTTAAACAGAAGTCTGCAAGATCATCGTGGGTGAGCACCACATACCACTATCACAGCACGTTTTTGCGCAATGAAGACTTTTGTTTCTTGAAGATGAGTTATCCCAGAACTTTATTCCATATGACATTATTGAATAAAAATATGCAAAATATGTCAACTTACTGATTTGTCTCTCCCAAGATTTGCAATGATTCTAAGCGCAAATCTGGCTGGACTGAGTTGTTTTAGGAGTTCTAAACTGTGTTTTTTCCAGAGTAAATTCTCATAAATATGGACCGAAAGGATTTTGAAGTTTCCATCCTATTTATTATATCCTCATAATGTGTTACACTTGTCATTGGTGTAGTACCTCCAGATGTGAGGGACCATTTTACATGAGTGTCATATACTAACACTCAAAGGCTCTTAAGAGGATACGAGACATCTCTCTATTTCGAGAAAGTCGAGAATTTGTAAAAAAATTTCGTCACAATATGTTACGATGGTAGGACTTAAAAGCTTGTTCTACGAATATATCTGAGGTGATGTTAAAGACCCCAAATACAACACTTTCGGCTCGTAGATAAGAAACCATCTATCGGGTGGTCAGAAGTAATCTGAGAAGCTTGTACGGGTGCGGGACTGCAACCGCAGCACACACTTCGACAAACACTGGACGCTCGTAGCTTATGTTGTCAGCAGCTATGTTGGCGACAAAACAAAACACAGATGAGCATGTCGGATTTTGAGCCCAGTACTTCCCTGGATAACACCTACGAGGGGTATTGTCTGTTGCTAGTCACAGGCCGACGAAAACACATTTTAATCAATAAGTGAAGACAGTTGGTGATTTTAACACAGACATGACATTCATCATAGATGATAGTTTTCCATCAATTGATGATGGTGTTTTATGAACTGAGGAGGCCTGTAACTTTGCCTAGCCACGCCGACAGTTACTCTGCTGCATTCTATAACTACTCCCTACACCAGATGACATAGCAGTCGTATACACCCGAAGAAGCGACTTAAAAGTTGTGTGGATCCATAATTGACTTGTATAAGAGAGCTATTGGACTTTTCATTCAGTTTTATATTTAATAATTTTGATACACGTATCAAAAAGCTCTGTTTATTGATTGAATTGTCAACTAATCATGTTTAGTTGTTTTATGATGAATGATGGTGAAGAAGTAAGCTACTCTGTGTATATGGTGCTATAAAAATGTAGGCAGTATCGGTATATAGGTGCATAATGAATGTCGATTTATTGTTTTGCTGTATGTCGAATCTGAAAGCATGCATTACATTTCCTAATCGTATTTAAAAATGCAGCGATTAATCACACTCGTACAGAAACAGGGCTTTTAGGAGCTCCTCTGGCTGTTATACTACTGGGTAAGAGATTTTGCCACTAGAGTTACATATACCAACCGTTTCTTCAATGCAGTGTAGTGCCTACCTTTTTGACTCATCCCCCTGCGATAACTGATTTATGATTAAAATAGTCAATTAATACATCGAAATGAAACGCAGGCTCACCAAAAGCCTCCCGCGTTCCACATATGCAGGTACGACGTCTCTCTGTTTGTCGTACAGCTTTCAAATGATGTCATCGTCGTTAGTCTTTAAGCTATAAGAGGCGCACGACGCTCATTGTCTGAAATGCGACGGGTTTGTGGCCGTTCTAACGTCTCTCTAGCTGTTACGGCCTCCTGACGTTCTGTATTTAAGGACCGGGGTATCTGAGATTGCTCCGAGGTTTGTTGGGTTCGAGTAACTTTCGAAGCTCGAGCTCTCTTAAAACTATGGGCTATATCAGACTTACGTCTATGAGGTTTATCGTAATAGTTTTAAATGTGGTTCTCGGACTTACCATCGGATTTTATTGCTATAACTCCACGAAGACTCTCCAGCTATGCCAGGTGGTGTAGCAACTCAGTATCATAAACTGCGCGCACGGTAACAGTGGATTTGCACTGTCACGGAATAATCTATAAACACTAAGAATCGCCGACGATCGCACCAGCGTCGTCTGCATCTCACTCACGTATGCTGCATTTAAAACTGTTAATAATACACAGAAAGTTACAACTTTCTAAGCAAAACCTAAGATCTTCCTGAGGGTTCAGGCTGTCTCCACACCCAGTTTCGTCAGAATAGGTTCAGTGATGAAGTCGTGAAAACGAGACCGAGTCACCTTCGCATTTAATAATCTTGGTTTTAGTGTGGAAGTAGGGATTAAACGCGTTGTGAACTGAATAAGCATTGTATTGATTACGTTGAATCGTATTGTGTAGAACATATCAAACAATAAAAGTATTTTCACAAATATGGTAAAGTTCAAAAGTCAAAGAGTAAATAGCTTTCTTCGAAGAGTAATTCTTGTCCCACGGTTTCGCGTTATATTGCTCAAATAAATAAGAATGCTGTACTACACACTCTCTAAAGTAGCCTGTGTTCTCTTCAGCGTTCAAGCTCTGTCCATGTCTGATTTCATCAAAATTGGTTGAACAATTTTGTCGTGAAAGCATAACAGACAGAGTTATTGACTGATTTATAATATTGGCATGGATATGGATTGAAGTCAGCCAATCACGTTATTCAGCGCACAAATTCACGCACTCTCAAGCGCTAAAATGCGGTAATGCAGAGATATCTCTGGATCCGTGAGGTAGCACCTGTTCGAATGTCCATAACAGGTTAAAATGTGTCTTGTTCGGCAGCGATAAATTTAAGCTAGGTGAGCAAAAGCTACGTGTGCTCGGTTTGAGTAAACCAAACGAGGAACAAGGGTGGCGACTTTCCGGCACACTGCTTCAATTTGCGCGCGCGACGACCTAATCGGCTAACTTGAATGCTTAATAACTCGGAAACGGCGCAACGTATCGAATTTCTTTCTTAATAATTATTTCTCAGCACATCTTTCCCTGCAACACGATTACACGCTTTTCAATCTGTTTCTGACCACCCTATATACACATAAAGACAGATTCATTGATGCTTTTAAGGCTCTGACAAATAAAATTCATGAGACTAAGAAATGTATCTAATACATTATACCAATTGGTAATATAAACATAATCTCAACTTTTTTAATTAATGGTTCAAATGGCTCCAAGCACTGTGGGGCTTAACATCTGAGCTCATCAGTCCACTAGACCTAGAACTACGTAAACCTCAATAACCCAGGGACATCAGACACATCCATGCCCGAGGTAGGATTCGAACCTGCGACCGTAGCAGCCCCGTGGTTCCGGACTGAAGCGCCTAGAACCGCTCGGCCACAGCGGCCGGCCAACCTTTTCAGATTCAATATAAACTTCTTGAAAGAATGAAGGCAGCACGTGTGACCTTACATTCTGACAGCATGGACATTGGTGCTGCAAATGACTTCTTAGGGACGACTTCGCCAGAAGTAAAGGCGACGACGAGGTTATTAGATACAGAGGACGAACTGTGATAGGGAAAGGGCGAGTAAGGAAATCCTTGTCACAGGAACCGTCCCAACATTTGCCTCAAGCGATGTTGAGGCAATACTGTATTCCTAACAAAAATAGTGGGTGGACTCACCTAAAGAAGATCACTTATGTTGGAGTACCGTTCAGACTGCTGCATGTGCCGATTAGCTTTCTTGCATTGCTTATCATCTGCATGCATGTGGCTTTTGATCCACTCTCCGCCTTCAGGCCACAAGTGGCCCATCGGGACCATCCGACCGCCGTGTCATCCTCGGTGGAGGATGCTGATAGGAGGTGCATGGCGTAGCACACCGCTCTCCCGGTCGTTATGACGGTATTTTTGACCGAAGCCGCTACTATTCGGTCGAGTAGCTCCTCAATTGGCATCACGAGGCTGAGTGCACCCCGAGAAATGGCAACAGCGCATGGCGGCCTGTTTGGTCACCCAACCAAGTGCCGACCACGCCCGACAGCGCTTAACTTCGGTGATCTCACGGGAACCGATGTAACCACTGCTTTTGATCCACACTTTGTGTAATCTCAGCGTTGCAAAGATGTGGCGGAAGCACCACAATTGAAATAAACGCGAGACGGCAAACAGAAAGCGAATTCCGCAGCGTAATTATAACAGAGTTCATTGTACTGAAGACTCTTTCACAGTCCGATGTGTTCACAGGGAGTGTATCAATACAAACGAAAACTGCTCTCATGTTTTTCGGGAATGTTCTCTCTACTGTTATATAATGTCTGAAACCTTCTATTGCATTTGGTTAAAAAAGAAGAAAGCAGTCACACATTTTTCTTAGATTTCCCCCCCCCCCCCCCCCCCCACTTTTGGCCATGGGCTCACAATGTCATAGGGTCACTTTTTACTGTACGGAACATCGATTTCTTTCATGAAGGATTTGGATTCTTCACTGTCATTCGAAATTAGCCTTTGCCTTAAATTGTCGCTAAGGCTCTGACAGAAATGTTCTCTATTAATCTGGGTAGTTATTCTGCTTGATTCTGTTCTGGGAATCAGTGAAACGTCTTTGAAGCGCCCTTCCGAAACAGCTTTCTCTTCTTCCTTCATGCAAGCACCTGGCATTTCCACCAGTTTTTCAGTAGCGCATATTGACCTTTTAATTGCCATTATTGACATCGTAATTGCCGTGTATGATGAGGGGCTATTAGCGTTGTCCTTTTGGAGGAACTGTGAGAGTATACTATACACTTAAAGAACATCAGAAAACAGTGAAACGTTGCTCACGAGGTCAGGGCTTCATAGCGCTTTCTGCAAGCCCTTGAACTCTTCCCTTAAAATTTACTTTCTAGTCATGACATTCGAACATCTATTGAAACGAGCGGTCAGAGCCTAGAAGGACTTCCATAATTCTTGCACTCCCTTAAATCTTGAGACTACCCAACACAATGAGAATACTTTAGATATCTTATTAAGTCTGCACTTAACTCTTGTGCAACATCTGACAGTTCATACTCATTCTTTGGAGATTTGTGATACAGCGCATACAGCTTGAAATGATAATATGATTCACAACTGCAACTTCTTCGACTGCATCAGCAACTCCTAATTAAATTCGGTGACATAAACAATGCCATTTGAATAGTTTGTTATGCTTGTCTTTAAGTCGTTCCAAAACACCTGAATTCCTACCTAATATTACACTGGCACCATCACTGCATGCTCCATTCATATTGTCATTCAAATAACTTGAAGAAAAACCATGCCTCGACAGACATTTTAGAAGTTCTGCTTCTACTGTTTCTGCATCTGTTCTTTTAAGTTCAGTAATATCCAAGAAGAAGGTATTTACACAACTATCACTGGTTTCAGACCTTAAATATAGTACTAAAACTGATTATGAAATAACGGATGTAGATTCATAAACGAGTACGGAGGTCTTGGGATTCTTAGATCCTATGGAGGAAAAGAGCTCAAAAAATGGTTCAAATGGCTCTGAGCACTGTGGGACTAAACTTCTGCGGTCATCAGTCCCCTAGAACTTAGAACTACTTAAACATAACTAACCTAAGGACAACACACACATCAATGCCCGAGGCAGGACTCGAACCTGCGACCGTAGCGGTCGCGCGGTTCCAGACTGTAGCGCTTAAAACCGCTCGGCCACTCCGGCCGGCGGAAAAGAGCTGCTTCATCATAGTGTCCACAATACAGTCAGTGATGTTGGCACAAATGAGTTTACTGCGCAGTGTTTTGGCCAGGTGGGGATAATTTTGAATTTGCAATTCCACAAGCTTGTCTAAATATAGTTTCTTAACTTTTGCTACATAACGCTTTCCTTGTTCTTTCAAAAATTTCTTTCTGCTGTTTAACTACAAGGTTTTCTAGAACATTGTCTTGTCATTCTTTTCTTTGTCTGCATGCAGTTAAACGGGCTTCGGAATTCCTAAGTATATGAACTTCTTTTCTCGCATATCAGTGTTTATGACGTTATATCCCCTGAATTATATCTCTTACAATGATTTAATTTTACTGGTACATATGCGGTATATGTGAATACTGCATGCAAAACGGGTCGGGAATGGAGTTAGTAGTAAAGAAGCAATTAATAAAAACGTCGTAAGAGATAAACTTTTTTCCATCCGTCGTTTTGCAGGAGATGCCAGTGAAAAATGTTTCATAGAAGTTTGACATTTGTGTAAAGTTTGTTGCAAGTCACCAAGTGCTCTCATAATCAAATACTGGATGAATGAATTGTCTACTTGTGCATCGATGGCTGCGCTGCTTTTTCAACCCCAGCCCACGCCACTGACAGACAGATGGTTATTGGCCCCATCAGACAGTAAGTGATACGTATACTAAGTTTGACTGAATCGGTCCAGTGGTTTAGGGGGAGATATGAAACATACATACCTCAATATATACATCCATTTTAATAAGTTGTATGGAGATACAGATTATCATAGACCGAGCGAGGTGGGGCACTGGTTGGCACAGTAGACTTGCATATGGGGAGATGACGTTTCAAATCCCTGTCTAGCCATCCTGATTTTGGGTTACCGTAATTTCCCTAAATCGCTTAAGACAAAAGCCGGGATGGCATTTTACGGATCGGTGCGTAGAATGTTAGCACTCTTAATTGGACAAGTAGGTTAGGTTGAATTTAGAAGCAGTGGGAATGCCTGACGTTCAGTGACAGGATGAACAGGACTTCTGGTGAGGTGAGTGCACGGTAACAAATACGAAACCAAATATCAGTAATACAGGAGTAGGTTTAATAATGAATACGAAAACAGGAAGCCAACGCCAACCTCAGTAGTACAAGTTTATATGTATGCCAACTAGCTCAACAGATGATGAAGAGATTGAAAGAATGTATGATGAGATAAAAAATTATTCAGATAGTTAAGAGAGATGAAAATTTAATTCCGATGGGGGACCGGAATTCGGTAGTAGGAAGAGAAGGAGAAATAGTAGGTGAATATGGACTGGGGAAAAGGATCAAAGAAGAAGCAGACGGGTAGAATTTTGCACAGGGCATAACGTAATCGTCACTAAGATTATGAGTGGCTTTTGCATACATGGAAGAGACCTGGAGACACCAGAAGGCTTTAACTGAATATATAATACTAAGACACAGATTTCAGAATGAGATTTTAAACTATAAGACATTTCCAGTGGCAGATGTGGACTCTGATCACAACTTATTGGTCTTGAATTGTAGATTAAAACTGAAAAAAATGCGAAATGGTAGGAAATTAAGGAGATGCGACCTGAATAAGTTGAAAGGACGAGAGGTTATTTAGAATTTCAGAGGCAGAATTAAGCAATGATTGACTAAAACGGGGGAAAGGAAAACGGTAGAAGACGAATGAGTAGCATTGAGAGATAAAATAGTGAAGGAAGTAGATGATCAAATACGTAAAACGACAATGCCTAGTAGAAATTCTTGGATATCGTGGGAGATATTCAGTTTAATTGATGAAAGGAGGAAATATAAAAATGCAGAAAATGAAGCAGGCGAAAGGGAATACAAATGTCTGAAAACGAGATTAACAGGAAGTGAAGAATCGCTAAGCAGGAGTGACTAGAGGACCAATGTAAGGATACAGGAGCATACTCTACATCTACATATATACTCCACTAGCCACCAAGAAGCGGTGTGTGGCGGAGGGCACAATTCGCGCCAAAGTCATAACCCCCCCCCCCCTCCCCGCCTCTCCTCATCTGTTCAACTCCCGGTTCGCGCGAGGGAAAAACGACTGTCTGAACACCTCAGTACGAGCTCTAATTTCCCTTATCTTCCAACGGTGATCATTGCGCGATTTGAAAGTTGGTGGTAATAATACTCGTATATGCTCTACATCCTCGGTGAAGATCGGATTTCGGAATTTAGTGAGCAGCCCCTTCCGTTTAACGTGTCGTCTATCTGCAAGAGTGTCCCACTTCAAACTTTCTATGAGAATTGTAACGCTCTCGCGATGCCTAAATGAACCAGTCACGAATCTTGCCGCTCTTCTTTGTACCTTCTCAATCTCTGGAATCAGTCCCAACTGGTGAGAGTCCCATTCAGACGAACAGTACTCTAACAGTGAACTAACTAACATATTGTAAGGTATTTCCTTTGTTGAAGGACTGCATCGCTTCAGGATTCTACCAATAAACCGCAATCTACAGTTTGTATTACCCGTTTCTTGTGTAATCTGAGTCGGCAGCTCGTGGTCGAACGGTAGCGTTCTCGCTTCCCGCGCCCGGGTTCCCGGGTTCGATTCCCGGCGGGGTCAGGGATTTTCTCTGCCTCGTGATGACTGGGTGTTGTGTGCTGTCCTTAGGTTAGTTAGGTTTAAGTAGTTCTAAGTTCTAGAGGACTGATGACCATAGATCTTAAGTCCCATAGTGCTCAGAGCCATTTGAACCATTTTTTTGTGTAATCTGATCATTCCATTTGAGATCATTCCGAATAGTCACACCAAGATACCTGACGGATGTTACCGCTTCCAAAGACTGGGCATTTGTTTTGTACTCGTACATGAATGAGGATTTTCGCCTTGTTATATGCAGTAGGTTACACGTACTAATATTGAGAGATAACTGCCACTCATTACACCACGCATTAATTTTCTGCAAATTCTCATTGCTTTGTTCACGATTTTCGTGTGATACTATTTTCCTGTAGACTACAGCATCATCGGAAAACAGTCTAATTCCGCTGTCAGCACCATCAACCAGATCGTTTATGTAAATCGTAAAAAGCAGCGGACCCATCACGCTGCCCTGGTGCACACCTGAAGTCTCGCTTGTTTCTGTTGAAGTCACCCGTTCAGGACTACATACTCGTCCCTGTCTATTAAAAAACTTTCTATCCAACCGCATATGTCATCGGATAGACCGTAAGCGCGCACTTTTTGGAACAAGCGACAGTGCGGAACTGAGTCGAACGCCTTTCGAAAGTCGAGAAACATGGCATCAATATTGGAGCCGGTATCTAGAGCCTGTTGTATGTCATGCACAAAGAGAGCCAGCTGAGTCTCAAATGACCGCTGTTTCCTAAAACCGTGCTGGTTTCCACAGATGAGCTTCTCAGAGTCTAGATAGGTCATTAGGTCTGAATACAAAATATGTTCCATGATTTTACAACAAATCGATGTCAGTGAAATTGGCCGGTAATTTTGTGTATCCGATTTTCTACCTTCTTTATAGATTGCTATGATCTGGGCCTTCTTCCAGTCCTGTGGAACTTTCCGCTTTTCCAATGGCCTCTGATAGATGATAGATAAGAATGGTGCTATATTTGTAGCATAGTCAACATATAATCTTACGGGGATACCGTCTGGGCCAGATGCCTTACTGGCGCCTAAGGATCTTAACTGTTTAACAACCCCTGATACACTAAACACTGTCAGCCATCCTTGCGCTTGGTCGATAATCGAAATGGGGAGTGGTGCTGCAGTCCTCTACCGTAAACGAGTTTTTGAAAGCTAGGTTTAGAATTTCGGCCTTTTGTTCATCATCATCAGTTACATTACCCATACTGTCAGGAAGAGAAGGTATTGAATTATTTGTAGCGTTCATAGATTTTACGTAAGACCAAAACCTTTTGGGGTTATTTTTAGAATCTGAAGATAAAATATTGCTTTCAAATTCGTTAAAAGAATCTCTCATTGTCCTTCTCACAGCTGCTTTCATTTCGCATAATTTCTGTTTGTCACCGGGGCAGTGACTACGTTTAAAATGACTGTTCAAAATTCTCTGCTTTCTCAGCAGTTTCCTAATATGTTTGTTGTACCAAGGTGGATCCTTTCCCTCTCCTATACTTTTTCTAGGCACATGCTTCTCTAGCACACGGTGGACAATACCTTTAAATTCTGACCAAAGATGCTCAATATCTTTGTGTACCGCGGTGAATGCTTGGAGCTGACTATGAAGATATTCATTACTGACACTTTTATTTGCTTTCCAAAACAAGACAACTCTACGATGGTTTTTTTTTTTCACCTTCCAGTGATATAGAAGCCACAACACGACATTATGGTCGCTAATACCTTCTTCTAGATTAACTTCCTCAAAAAAATCAGGTCTTTTGTCGCTAAGATATCTAATATGTTACCATATCGAGTTGGTTTTCTAACCAATTGCTCAAGGTTGTATGTTGAGAGCGCTTCTAGAATAACTTCACACGAATCTTTGCTTCTGCCCCCTGTGATAAACGTGTAATTTTCCCAGTCAGTGGGTGCCAGATTAAAGTCTACACATATAACTAATGGATAATTTGGATATTTATTTCCTATGTACTCAAGACTTTCCCTGAAACGTTCTGCGACATTTGTTGCGGATGCTAGAGGTCTATAAAAACATCCTAATACAATGGTCAATCCTTGTCTGATTGACAGCTTTATCCAGACTATTTCACAGTCCGACCCAGTATCGATCTCAACTGCGTTCAAACAGCTTTTAACTGCAATGAACACACCACCTCCCATAGCATCAGTCCTATCCTTCCTCAACATTATCGATTCCGAGTTCAAAATTTCACTGCTTTTATGTCTGATTTCAACCAGCTTTCGGTACCTAATACAATATTGGCATTGCTACTGTCTATTTCGAAGAGTAACTCGGGGATCTTGCTACTGACACTTCGACAATTTAATAACATGAGATTAAGCATATTTAAATCCCTTGGAATGACCTGTTTAGGCGAACTAACAATTTTTACAGTTGGCACACCCACATCAGTGACATGAACTGGTAATTTTTCAGGCCAACGGTTTGTTTCCCATGGGGAGGAACCCAATCTAAAAAACCCCCATGTGCACGCGACAAG
The DNA here is from genome assembly GCF_023864345.2 of Schistocerca serialis cubense. Classification (NCBI taxonomy): domain Eukaryota; kingdom Metazoa; phylum Arthropoda; class Insecta; order Orthoptera; family Acrididae; genus Schistocerca; species Schistocerca serialis. The sequence goes on along the minus strand of NC_064641.1, from coordinate 913,125,507 downwards.
TACTGTGCTACCCATGTAGCTGCTTCCTATGTGTAGTACACTCCTGATCTATGGAGGGGCGTCCTACAACTTTCCACCCCATAGCGTAGGTCGAGGAATCGACAACAATTTTCGTCACAGAGTCGACGTAGCCTCTGGTTTAGATTCTCCACTGTCCAAACCAGAAGACCCCAGTCCACCCTGGGTACGATACTGCAGATCGTCAGCTTGGCTTCCACTCCTAGAGAGATGGAGGCCGCCTTCGCCAATTTAGCCAGCCGTCGAAAGGACCACAGGATTTCCTCAGGACCCCGACGACAGACATCGTTGGTGCCGACATGTGCAACAATGTGCAGCTGGCTGCACCCCGCACTCGTATAACTAGGGAAAATATATATACTGCCCACAGGAAAAATAAAGAGACATTTGGAGAAAAGAAAAGCTGCTGTATGAATATCAAGGGGTCAGATGGAAAACCAGTACTAAGCAAAGTATGGAAAGCTGCAAGACCGAAGGAGAGTATAGAGGGGGTGTACAAGGTTAACGAACTTGAAGGCAATATTATAGAAAGGGAAGACGACGTAGATGCAGATGAGATAGGAGATATGATAGTGAGAGAAGAATTTGACAGAATGCTGGAAGCCCTGAGTCGAGTAGGTGATTCTCCCTCAGAACTGATATCTGCAGAGAGCCAGCCATAACAGAACTATCCCATCTGGTGTGCAAGATATATGAGAGAGGCGAAATACCCTCAAATTTCAGGGAATTGTAATTATTCCACTTCGAAAGAAAGCATGTGCTCACAGGTGTAAATATTACCGAACTATCAGTTCAATATGTCATAGCTGCACGAATTATTTACAGAGGAATGGAAGAAGTGGCAGAGGCCCGACGTCGGGGAAGATCAGTTCGAATTCCGGAGATATGAATGAACACGCGAGGCAGTACTTACCCCACGACCTACCTTAGAATGTGGGCTAAGGAAAGGCAAAGCTACGTTTACACCTTTCGTAAATTTGGAAAAAGCCTTGCGTAATGACGAATGGAATACAGAAATTCTGAAGGTAGCAGGGATAAAATACAGGGCGTGAAAGGTTATTTACAACCTATACAGCAACCAGGCGGTAGTTTTAAAGAGTCAAGGGGCGTAAAAGTGAAGCAATGGTTCAAAAGCGAGTGAGTCAGGGTTGTAGCTCATGCCCGCCGTTATCAGTACATACACTGGGCGAACAGTAAACGTAACGTAAGAAATTTTTTTTGAGAAGGATTTAAGCTTGAGAGAGAAGAAATAAAAGAACTGGTGTTTACCAATGACATTCTAATTCTGTAGGAGACAGCAAAATACTTGGAAGAGCATTTGAACGGAATGGAAAGTGTCCTGATAGCAGCATATAATATGGACATTAACAAAAGCAAAACAAGGGTAATGGAAGGTAACTGAATCCCAACAACGATACTGAGGGAATTAGATTAGGAAACGAGACACTGAAAGTAGTAGATGAATTTTGCTGTTTAGGCAGCAAAATAACTGATGACAGCCCAAGTAGAGAGGGTAAAATGTAGACTGGCAATGGCAAAAAAAGAGTTTTTGAAGAAGAGAAAATTGCTGGCATCGAATATGGATATAAGTGTTAGGAAGTCTTTTCTGGAAGTATTGGTCTGTAGTGTAGTCTTGTACGAAAGTGAAACGTGTATTATAAACAGTTCAGAAGGAAAAAGAAGCTTTTGAAATGTGGTTCAACAGCTGAATGCCGATGATTAGGTGCATACATCACGTACCCAATGAGAAGACACTGAATAGAATTGGGGAGAAAAGAAATTTGTGGCATAACTTGTCTGAAACGAGGATAGTCCGAAAGAATACATTCGGAGGCATCAAGGGATCATCAATTGAATGTTGGAAGGAAGCTGTGCTATCGAAAGTGATGTAGCATGTCCATCCGACTGTTAACCTTGTCAACTGTTCACTCGGTTCCATTCCGCTGTGTTGCAATCACTTAACTGAACATCCACATAAGGACTTCGATGACAATAAAGGAAGAACGTACGGGCCGGCAGAAGTGGCCGAGCGGTTGTAGGCGCTACAGTCCGGAACTGCGCGACCGCTACGGTCGTAGTTTCGAATCCTGCCTCGGGCATGGATGTGTGTGATGTCCTTAGGTTAGTTAGGTTTAAGTAGTTCTAAGTTCTAGCGGACGGATAATCTCAGAAGTTAAGTCCCATAGTACTCAGAGCCATTTGAACAATGCATCATCAAAATTTCTACTTCCTTTATCGCTCCAAGAATGTCATGCCCTCTAAAACAGCTGAAGTTATCCACCTGAGTAATTCCTCCGACCAGGCCTTCACTTGTATTGACTTCTGAACACTCGCCGTTGGTTGATTCTGCGGCTGTAGCTCCACAACAATATTCTTCACAATTACGGTTACGAGGCAAATATTGTTCGATTCGACGTCCTCTACTCTCATTTTTCCGTTTGTTTCCTTTTTTTCTGTTGTGTATACATTGATTTTGTCGCGGAAGCATTATCTTGGACATTAACTTGTTGAGTATGCATGGGTGATATGACGATGGTGTTATAACTCCCGTCAGGTGAGGATACTCGAGAAAGCTGGTACTGTTGAAACCGAGACGGCTTTCTTGCTATAAGCCAGCAGCCTGGCCGCAGTGCTAACACCAGTCCCCATGAGATCACTAAAGCTAAACGCTATGGGTCATGGCTAGCATCTGGATGGGTGAGCGTGCGAGTCTGCAGAGCACTGTTGGCAAGCAGGATTCACTCAGCCCTTTGAGGCCAACTGAGAAGGAAAGAAGTGTTAAACGTCCCGTCGACATCGAGGTCCTTAGAGACGGATTCTTTCAAGGATGGGGAAGGAAATCGCGTGTGCCCTTTCAAAGAAACCATCCATGAATTTTCCAGGAAAGATTCAGGCGAATCACGGCAAACCTAAATCAGGATGGTCGTGAACCGTCGTCCTCCCGCATGGGAATCCAGCATACTGATCACTGTGCCACCTCGCTCGGTGCTCGCACCGGCATTTCGTAAGCAGTTCCCATATTTTCCCCGAGTATCCTACTAATGGACGTTAAGTCTGCCCACCTACTTCGTCTAAGAGTGGACCTATGAGACCATTCCTATACATGTCTACTATTAAACCCAGATATTTGTATTAATTGATTGATCCCATTTGTGACTCACTGATATTGTAGTTATAGGACATTGCGTTTTTTGTTTTCTGAAGGGCACAATTTTAGACTTATGACCATTTAAAGCTAACCGTTACACAACTTTGATTATTAAGTTGCTTGTTGTTGTTGTTGTGGTCTTCAGTCCTGAGACTGGTTTGATGCAGCTCTCCATGCTACTCTATCCTGTGCTAGCTTCTACATCTCCCAGTACCTACTACAACCTACATCCTTCTGAATCTGCTTAGTGTATTCATCTCTTGGTCTCCCCCTACGATTTTACTCTCCACGCTGCCCTCCAATACTAAATTGGTGATCCCTTGATGCCTCAGAACATGTCCTACCAACCGATCCCTTCTTCTACTCAAGTTTTGCCACAAACTTCTCTTCTTCATAATCCTATTCAATACTTCCTCATTAGTTACGTGATCTATCCATCTAATCTTCAGCATTCTCCTGTAGCACCACATTTCGAAAGCTTCTATTCTCTTCTTGTCCAAACTATTTACCGTCCATGTCTCGCTTCCATGCATGGCTACACTGCATACAAATACTTTCAGAAATGACTTCCTGACACTTAAATCCATACTCGATGTTAACAAATTTCTATTCATCAGAAACGCTTTCCTTGCCATTGCCAGTCTACATTTTACATCCTCTCTACTTCGACCATCATCAGTTATTTTACTCCCCAAATAGGAAAACTCCTTTACTACTTTAAGTGTCTCATTTCCTCTAATTCCCTCAGCATCACCCGACTTAGTTCGACTACATTCCACTATCCTCGTTGTGCTTTTGTTGATGTTCATCTTATATCCTCCCTTCAAGACACCAACCATTCCGTTCAACTGCTCTTCCAAGTCCTTTGCTGCCTCTGACAGAATTACAATGTCATCGGCGAACCTCAAATATTTATTTCTTCTCTATGGATTTTAATACCTACTCCGAATTTTTCTTTTGTTTCCTTTACTGCTTGCTCAATATACAGATTGAATAACATCAGGGAGAACTACAACCCTGTCTCACTCCCTTCCCAACCACTGCTTCCCTTTCATGTCCCTCGACTCTTATAACTGCCATCTGGTTTCTCTACAAATTGTAAATAGCCTTTCGCTCCCTGTATTTTATCCATGCCACCTTTAGAATTTGAAAGAGAGTATTCCAGTCAACATTGTCAAAAGCTTTCTCCAAGTCTACAAATGCTAGAAACGTAGGTTTGCCTTTCCTTAATCTTTCTTCTAAGATAAGTGGTAAGGTCAGTATTGCCTCACGTGTTCGAGTATTTCTACGGTATCCAAACTGATCTTCCCCGAGGTCGGCTTCTACTAGTTTTTCCATTCGTCTGTAAAGAATTCGTGTTAGTATTTTGCAGTTGTGGCTTATTAAACTGATTGTTCGGTAATTTTCACATCTGTCAACACCTGCTTTCTTTGGGATTGGAATTATTATATTCTTCTTGAAGTCTGAGGATATTTCGCCTATTTCATACATCTTGCTCACCAGATGGTAGAGTTCTGTCAGGACTGGCTCTCCCAAGGCCGTCAGTAGTTCCAATGGAATGTTGTCTACCCCGGGTCATTGTTTCGACTCAGGTCTTTCAGTGCTCTGTCAAACTCTTCACGCAGTATCGTATCTCCCATTTCATCTTCATCTACATCCTCTTCCATTTCCATAATATTGTCCTCAAGTACATCGCCCTCGTATAGACCCTCTATATACACCTTCCACCTTTCTGCCTTCCCTTCTTTGCTTATAACTGGGTTTCCATCTGAGCTCTTGATGTTCATACGAGTGGTTCTCTTATCCCCAAAGGTTTCTTTAACTTTCCTGTAGGCAGTATCTATCTTACCCCTAGTGAGATAAGCCTCTACATCCTTGAATTTGTCCTCTAGCCATCCCTGCTTAGCCATTTAGCACTTCCTGTCGATCTCATTTTTGAGCCATTTGTATTCCTTTTGGTCTGCTTCATTTACTGCATTTTTATATTTTCTCCTTTCATCAATTAAATTCAATATTTCTTCTGTTACCCAAGGATTTCTACTAGCCCTCGTCTTTTTACCTACTTGATCCTCTGCTGCCTTCACTACTTCATCCCTCAAAGTTACCCATTCTTCTTCTACTGTATTTCTTTCCCTTATTCCTGTCAATTGTTCCCTTATGCTCTTCCTGAAACTCTGTACAACCTCTCTTTTTTCAGTTTATCCAGGCCCCATATCCTTAAATTCCCACTTTTTTGCAGTTTCTTCAGTTTTAATCTACAGGTCATCACCAATAGATTGTGGTCAGAGTCCACATCTGCCCCTGGAAATGTCTTACAATTTAAAACCTGGTTCCTAAATCTCTGTCTTACCATTTAGTATTACCTTTTAGTATTTCCAGGGTTCTTCCATGTATACAACCTTCTATCATGATTCTTAAACCAAGTGTTAGCTATGATTAAGTTGTGCTCTGTGCAAAATTCTACCAGGCGGCTTCCTTTTTCATTTCTTAGCCCCAACCCATATTCACCTACTACGTTTCCTTCTCTCCCTTTTCCTACACTCGAATTCTAGTCACCCATGACTATTAAATTTTCGTCTCCCTTCACTATTTGAATAATTTCTTTTATTTCATCATACATTTCGTCAATTTCTTCGTCATCTGCAGAGCTAGTTGGCATATAAACTTGTACTACTGTAGTAGGCGTGGGCTTCGTGTCGATCTTGGCCACAATAATGCGTTCACTATGCTGTTTGTAGTAGCTTACCCGCGTTCCTATTTTCCTATTCATTATTAAACCTACTCCTGCATTACCCCTGTTTGACTTTGTGTTTATAACCCTGTAGTCACCTGACCAGAAGTCTTGCTCCTCCTGCCCCCGAACTTCACTAATTCCCACTATATCTAACTTTAACCTATCCATTTCCCATTTTAAATTTTCTAACCTACCTGCCTGATTAAGGGATCTGACGTTCCACGCTCCGATCCGTAGAACACCAGTTTTCTTTCTCCTGATAACGACATCCTCTTGAGTAGTCCCCGCCCGGAGATCCGAATGGGGGACTATTTTACCTCCGGAATATTTTACCCAAGAGGACGCCATCATCATTTAATCATACAGTAAAGCTGCATGCCCTCGGGAAAATTTACGGCCGTAGTTTCCCCTTGCTTTCAGCCATTCGCAGTACCAGCACAGCAAGGCCGTTTTGGTTATTGTTACAAGGCCAGATCAGTCAATCATCCAGACTGTTGCCCTTGCAACTACTGAAAAGGCTGCTGCCCCTCTTCAGGAACCACACGTTTGTCTGGCCTCTCAACAGATACCCCTCCGTTTTGGTTGTAACTACGGCATGGCTATCTGTATCGCTGAAGCACGCAAGCCTCCCCACTGAAACACGTATTTTGTGTGGCGGCGATGGCGAGGCATTGCAGAATCTTTGACCAGAGAGCTATTTGTCATGGCTAGTCTGAGCTTGACCGCGCGAGTGTTGCGAGCAGTAGTCTGTGGGTAGTCTGTCGGCAGTGCAGTTGTCTGTGGCACTCTGTCGGTAGCAGTAGTCGAGTTCAGTTGCGAATGGCAGTCTGTTAGCACTAGTAGTCGAGTACGGTCGCGAGCGGGACGCAGTCGCAGGCGTCGACATGTGTCTCTGGTCAAGATGCTGAATGAGGTATATTGTTAATTAAGGTAACCAAGCTGCATTGTGCACATCAGATAATGTAAAGTTTATTTATTGTAATTAATTTTCAACAAGTGCCCCAATAATAATTTTGATTTCAAAGCAAATTTTAATAAAAGAACCATTTAATTGAACGAACGATCTCGTTCCATTTCCTTTAAAGAAAAGTTTCAGTTAAATTTCAAAAAAATAAAAAAAAATTAATACTTGCAATGCATTTCCTCCAAGCCGCGGCCAACAATAAGAGCAGAACTTTGACATGCAGTTATACTGAGGTAAGAAATTAATTCTGATTTTTGCACAGGGCCAAAGACTGATATTTCGGTCTAATTGAGTTTTCATTGTCACTGAAGTTTCATTAGCATTAAATTGTCTTTCATTATTTTTGTGGGAGCTTACACTTGGGTCAGATAGCTAGTATTCATTTAATTGTCATTGTCTTTAAATTTATTTGCTGGGAGGTTACATTAAGTTGTATTCTAGTTAACATTCAATTATTGTGTTTCAAAATTTCTCTGGGGAGCTTACACTTAGCTCAATGTCCATTTGCATTTAAAATAATATCACTAAAATTTATTTGGTGGGAGGTTACACTTGGCGACAGCCAGTCCAGGATCGTATTTCGTTGAGAATCTTTTGAAAAAACAGTCAGATATCTGCTCTTATTTGCTTAGATATAATTAGGATATGGCGCAACGCTTTTACTAATCTTGTGACTTTCTTTCTACAGGTCAACGGCAATTCTTTGCTCTGTTGTATTTGTGTGTTGTTTTTACATTGTGCTTATTTATTTTGTGAATAATTGTGACTTTAACAAAAATGCCGCGAAAGATTATGAATAGTGTATCGCGAGGTATTATGAACGAAATTACCGACTTAAACAACGTGACCAGTAGTAATTGTGACAATCCTGCGTTCACTGACAATCAGTGCGTTCCAACCATTAATAATGATGTAGACCTTAATGATGAACAAACGAACTCGATTGTGTCTTCTGTTGATTTGACGACAATTGATGACGCAGGGCGCACTATTGTAATGAGCGCTGCCCAGCTTAATACACCCAGTTTGGAAAATTCAAATAATGTACAGACAAATTTTTCTAATGCAAATGGACAATGTACTGAAGGCACAAACTAGCCACGACAAATAACTCGCTGGTCAAAGATTCTGCAATGCCTCGCCATCGCCGCCACACAACATACGTGTTTCATAACCCTCCACTGAGGGGGGCAAAAATTTGGCAGCGATGGTGAGTCATTTGGACTTGCCAAGAGCGGCAAAATTTTTTCTTTAATTAATCAATGTTTACAATTTACAGAATATTCAAATGTAGGACATAAATTAAATGTGGTGCACATGCACCGAGTACAAAACATTTCAGACAAAGACAAAATAAGAGTACAAAACATATCAGGAAAATGTATATACAAATTATTTGATAGATAACAAAGTGCACACACACTGAAAAAATTCTTTAGCATTTTCAGAACAAATAAACAGGATGGCAAAAAATCATGTTGACAAGTGACATGAGTGCACATGCACTGCAGTTGAGAACATATCAGCAAATGACGAAATGTATATACAATGAGTAACAAATGACATAAGTGCATACGCACTGAAGTAATGAACATATCAGGAAATCATAAAAGGTATACAGAATGAGTACAAATCATATTGAAAAATGAGAAAAGTGCACAGGCACTGAAGTTCAGTAGAAAGCATATTAACACATGACATAAGTGCACATGTACTGTAGTTTAGAACATATCATCAAATCAAAAAAAATGTATAGGTCATGAATATAAATGATGTTAGCAAAAAATGATCTTCACTATGTGACAAGAATTAGGATAGGAAAGGGAAGGATTGCATCATGGTTGTAGCACTTTAGATTGCACATAGCTGCTCTGAAGGTCCATATCTTTCCACAGAAGTACAACACCAAGTGACACAATTTGAAGTTCTTTTTCCATTAGTATTTATCAGCGTAGCCAAGACACTGAAATGTCGTAGTAATCTTCCATGTTATCGTTTTGGCGGTACATCAGGTACACCAAACAGTGTGACCATAATAACGTCTCCATCGCTCACGGTGGTGGACAGCATGTCGTGTCAACACCACGCTCTTACAAGGCACACCAACGTAGAATTAGTGCAAAAACCAAATATAGTGCTCCATGATCATGAGGATGGACAAGACAAACGGATATTACAGTAATTCCAGGTAGTTAGGTCAGAAGGTGAAGGACATTAAGTCACAGACTAGTCTTGATTAGTAATTACATTAGTAGTTTGCGGCATTCATAGCCCAGTTATTGAACATTTCTGTATCATGTATTTAGTATTACGGAATAATGTTCATAAAATTAAATTATTGGCATCATTGGTAATCGTATTACAATAAACAGCGGCAGTCTTTGGCCAGTTACAAAGCATATTTAGTATGACAGAATAATGTTCATCAGAAGTCTTCATTAAAAAAAAAAGTCAATTATTGGCCTAGCATTAACATAATACATTGAGTTATACAAATTATTGGCACTCATTGGCCAGTTATAGAACATGAAAAATCATCATTGAAAACAGGAGCTAATTAATGGCATAATTAATAACATAATTCATTTAGTGACATTAATTATTGGCACTCAGTGGCCAGCAAGTATTGAATAGTATAAAACATTGTTCATCATTCAGTGTTATTCAGATCATTAAGAAGTCATTATTAAAAATCAGTTAATTACAGTCATAGCATTAATAATCATGGGCGTTATAAGTAGTCTCATTACAATAAACAGTGGCAGTTATTAGCCAGTTACAAAGCATTATTTTATATATATTTTTTTGTATCATTAAGAAGTCATTACTGAAGTGACATACTATTCAGAGCTGATCAGTATTATTCAGAATTCTCTTAAACTAGTAACATTATTTGAGACTGGTAATATATATTTTTTTGTTTCTGTGCTAGATAGTTAGCAATGCACTGCTTTGGGTAATTATAAGGGAAAGCAAGAAGAAAAAAGAAAAAAAAATTGCTTCTGGGTTGTTCCTGTAAATGAAAAATGTGTAACGTCATTCGTCATGAGTCAGCTGTGGCAAGATTATGAAACAAGTAGAGTATATGTAATCACCTTCATAGATTAAATTAACAACTGCTTATAGCACATTAATCTCATAAATAACTTCTCCTGCAAAAAATGTATAAAAATGGATTATTAAGCTGAAAAGAGAAATGCATTTTATGCTGAAAAGTAGTGAACATCGAATTAACAGGTAGTGAAATGTGTATAAAAAATGTGTTCCATAGCTGTCCTTTCCAAAACCTTCAGTCATCATACCATACGATATAAAACATACTGTCAAAACAAACTGCAACAAATACTTAAATAACTACATAGCATAAATACATAAACTTCAACATCATCCTCATCTGTAAAGAAAAACTTCATTATCCATATTATCATAACTTCATTATTATCATCACCTGTAAAGAAAAACTTCATTATTCATAGTAGCATATCCTTCATCATTACTCTTCATCAGCATTCATTATCATCTGCAAAAATCACTTCATTATTCATTACACAACTATTCCTTATCTCTAGCATATTTCATCACTTAAAACTAAGATGTGTAGTTCTGTGTGACAGCTTGCAGCAATCACTTCGTATTCTGGAAGAAAAAATTAGTTAAGACTGCTATTTTACGATGTGAATAGTATATTCTTGTTAATGCTTGTTAATACTGATCCATTTACTCTTCCTCACTAGGTTTGCATCTTCTTTCGATCACTTCGAAGGTGAAATTCCCATTTCTGTTTAATTTATTTCCTTTATGCATCATTTCTTTCTGAAATTGATGAACAAAGATTAATGTCTTGCATCTAAATCATATACCCACTAAATAATGACTGGTTTATGGTGACATAATTAAGCATACAGCATAACATGACAGAAAACGTAATATGTCAAAAACATAGACAGTGTTCAAAGTCAAAAATGCACAGAGAATATCACAATGCAGCAGCAAAAAATGTAAAACAGTCACGATCTTGAGATGTCATAGGGCAAAAAATGTCAAAGTCAACTGGTGTGTGTTATATCTTAACTATTTCACAGTGCATACAACAAAACATGAAACAATCGTATATGCATAAGAAAGACAAAAAAAAAAGGTGACGTTCGTTTTATTCAGCTTGTATGTAGTGTAGTTAATAGAGGCTAGAATTAAAGACTTTAATGGGGAAAAAATGTAACAAAATTAACATGTCATTACATAACATTGCATAATTATTCATAAGATACGTAAATGTCTCTGGGAAAAAAAAATGTGCACAGTCTGATATATAACGACAAGAAAAGCGACCTGCTAACCTTACCTTGCCGGGCACTTGCCAAGAAAAAATGCGATAATCAACAGTAATTAGTCATGTGAATATAATTGCATAAATGGTCATAAAGATTAGTAAATGGCATCATAGCATGTTACATCATAAAGTGGTTTCATTCAATAAACGGTTTAATGTTTGACATATGGTGATTGCCTTTGGATTTTCTGGTTCTCAAAGTTTCGACGTGTACAACATTGGGGTGAGGAATGCTGCGAATCCGATATGGACCTGCGTATAGAAGTTCAAATTTACTGCACTTACCATTTATTCTGCTGGATAAATAGTGTGTACGTACTAATATCTTCTGTCCAACGTGAAAGTCGCGGCGTGTACAAACCTGTTTTTGTTGTCTTCTCCGGCGCTCTGATGTTGTTCAGCGCAATGTCAATTATTTCGTGGTGTCTTAGTCGACGACAGGTAGGGAAGTTTACTAATTCTTTAATTTTGTTTGGTGGTTCAACGTTTTTCGGTATAACAGACGGAGATAGCATAGTGGATTCATTTGGAATGGAATTAATTACATCTTGGAATGAGAATATGTGTGTATCCCAATTAATGTGTCTTTTGTGGCAGTATATTCTACACAGTTTACCAATTTCTTTCATTAATCGTTCACAAGGGTTCGAAGAAGCATGGTACTTGGACATATAAATCGGAGAAATGTTTCTAGCTCGTAACATACGTGTCCATATAGCAGAACGAAATTGTGATCCATTGTCAGAAATTACTTTTAACACATGCCCTACATGAAATAGAAAATGTTTTACAAATGCTTTCGAAACAGTTTTAGCAGTAGCTTTGCGTAACGGAGTGAAGGTAACAAATTTTGAAGTGAGTTCAACAGCGACAAAGATGTAGCAATAACCTCTATTAGTTCTCGGAATTGGACCAAAAATGTCTACTGCGGCCATATGTCTTAATTTAACAGGTATAATGGGATATAATGTGGTGTCTGACTTACCTTTCTGGCAAATTTTACATGACGCTAAAACTCGTCGTATACGTTTTTCCATGTTGGTAAAATAACAGTTCTGTCTCAGTATAAGAAAACATTTTCTTGCTCCGTAATGTGCGTAACTTAAATGAGTGTACCAGATTAATTTGTTAACCAGTTCCTCAGGAATGCATAATAACCAATTGTTGCTGTCTGGATGAGAGCGGCGAAACAGAATGTCATTGCGTACAGTGTAATGGTTTCTAATCGTAACATTATTCCTATCTTGCCAAAGGTGTTTAATTTCTTTCCACACGTTGTCTTTATTTTGCTCTTGTGCTATGCCCTGTAATGACGACGAAATAAAATTTTCAAATGAAACTTTTTGAATGTATATAACGCTAAAATTTGCTTTGCAGAAGTTGGTTGCGATGTCATGCTGATTGTTGCTGAGAGAACGGGATAGTGCGTCTGCTATAACATTTTGTGTGCCGGAAATGTGAACTATTGTAAAATTAAATTCCTGTAAATAAAGTTTCCATCTGCTTAACCTGTCGTGAGTAAATTTAGCTGAAAGTAGGAATTGTATCGCTCTGTGGTCTGTATAAACGGTGGTATGTCTGCCATGAAGAAAGTGTCTAAATCTCGTAAAAGCCCATACAACACATAATGTTTCAAGTTCTGTAACAGAATAATTTCGCTCAGCAGGTGACAGAATGCGACTTGCAAATGCGATGTTTTTAATTACTGTAGAACCATCTTCTTCAATTTCCTGGAAAATATGTACGCCTAAAGCGGTGTTAGAACTGTCGGTGGCAATGGAAAAATTTCTGGTAAGGTCTGGGTGCGATAAAAGTGGTGCATTCAACAAAGCATGTTTCAGGTTCACGAATTCAGAGTGTGCTTGCTTATCCCAAGACCAAATACTGTTTTTACCTGTTAATTGGCATAATCTAGGCGTGTCTAAAGCGGAGTGATGAATAAATTTACGAAAAAAGTTAATTAAGCCCAAAAAACTGCGTAATTGTTTCTTTGTCGTAGGAACAGTAATGTCACGTAGAACTTGAAGTTTTTCCGGATCAGGCGCAATGCCTTCTGCTGAAATTACGTGTCCAAGAAATTTTATAAAAGTTTTGCCAAAATGCGATTTACTGAGATTATCTGTGAGTCCTTGTGCATGAAAAGTTTGCAACAGTCGTTCTAAAATCACATTGTGTTCAGACCAGTTAGCTTCTGCAATAAGAATATCGTCTACGTACGTCGTAATTCTGTCTTTAAGTTCTGTCGGAAGTATTGTGTTCAAACCGCGAATAAAAGCTGCAGAAGAAATAGTTAAGCCGAATGGTAATTTGCAAAATTGATAACAGTCGCCAAAACAAAGAAATGCTGTGTACTTTCTGCAATTCGGATGAAGTTGAATTTGCCAAAATCCCGATTTCAAATCAAGTGTAGAATAAATAGCAGTACCGTGAAATTTCTGTAGAAGTTCCTCTAGTGTCTGTGGTCGATCTGTTTCATTAATAATAATGACGTGAATCAAGTACAAGGCGAAGTGAGCCATCTTTTTTCTTAACAATATGTAGCGGGTTTATGTACGGACTAACTGCCGGTTCTATAATTCCTTGGTCAAGCATATCCTGCAACTCTTTCTTAACCTATTCTCTATGAATATACGGAATGGGATAATGCTTGGCTTTAAATGTGTCGTGCTGTCTGACTTGAAATTCATACATAAAGCCGGACATAGTACCAGGAACATTGTCAAAAACTGGAGCTTGCTGTAAAAGAATTTTGTGTAACTGCGTGCGTTCGTCGTCTGTATTTGCACTGCCTTGTTTAACTTTATCAGAAATCATTTGTATTACGTCGTAGTCATCTTCGTCTGGAGTATTATAGTTATGAACGTACGTGTCTGTGAACAATGTAGAATTACAGTCTATATTACGTGTTGCGGAAATGACCTCTGTGCGGTTAATTGTTTGTTCTTCCGCAGATAGTGAGTGCTGAAATTCTAAAGCAAGTTGTACATTTTCATCCTTTAACATCAAATAAGAATTCTGAAAATCAACCACTGCATCGTGTTGTACGAGAAAATTAGTACCTAAAATTACGTCTGTTGTCAATAAAGGAACAATCCAAAAATTAGAGTGAAAGGTATGACCTGCAATACAAAATGATAAATGCGTCTGTAATTTAACGTCTACTCCTTTACTCGATACTGCTCCTTTCACTTTTGTTTTGCCTAGTGGTAATGTCGGATAGGTATTCTCTTTGTTACACTCGTTAAAAGTCTCCTCATTTATAACAGACATAGGTGATCCAGAATCAATTACTGCTGAAAATTTCGATGAACCAATTTTAATTTCGATAACAGGAAATAGTTTTCTGAACAAATGGTCTTTCCTGCAAAAGAGTATCTTTTATATCGTCAAAAGTAATTACATTTTCGTGAACAACATTTTGCGTGTCAAAAGTAGTGCTTGTGTTACTGGAAGATGCGACCTGTACAGTATCTAGTCAGATTCTATCTGACGTGTTATTATTATCAGGAGGATGTTGTGGCATTTCTACTATTTGAACAGTTCTATTACTTCTTCCAGACGTATTACGCTCTGGATGATACCTACTGTCGGGTTCATTCATGAGAATAGGTTCTTGTGTATAATTTTGCTGCTGGTATGTCCGACTGTTGTTAGATGTACGCTGAAAATTGTTCTCATTATTTTTACGTCCGTCGTAATAGTCATTCCTATACGGTGTATTGCGATAGGAATTGAAATACTGTCTTCTCTGTACGTAGTTGTTTCCTTGCTGCCGTGCGTTACTATTTGTTGGATCTGGGACTATACGTGCACGCGGCGGAACATTAAAGCCTGGTTGTCCTTGTGAATTCCATTGTTGGTTAGGTATGCTAACCGGCTGGTTTTGATGTTGTTGTCGTGAAATACCTCTATTGTTACTAAAGTGTGGTTCCTGTTGCTGAAAATTTTGACGATATTGATAATTAGAATTTTGGCTGTTATTAAAGTTTTGTTGGTTGTCATTCCTAAAGCGTCTGTTACCTTTTTTATTAAAATTACGTGTCTGATCATAATTGCTGTGTATTTGTTGACCTTGGTTATTATACGAAAAGTTTTTGTTTACGAAAGAATAATTAGATTGCTGTACTTCTAAAAGCTGTAAAAGATCTCTGAATGTTGAAATGTTTTCCTTTTGCTGACCCGTTAAAAGTGACACTCGTAATGACCGTGGTAATTTGGAAATGCGTAATTGTATGAGTGCGGATTCACTATATGGTTCACTTAAGTACTGGTTTTGTTGGACCATATGCTCAAAAAATTGCGTTACACTGGGAAAATTTGAGTTCTCATAATTTGGCAAACTAATTAGTTGGTCTTTAATTCCGCGCTGTGTCGTCTTCGACCAATACGCTGACAGAAAAGCATTCTGGAACTCTTCTACTGAGTAAGATTGTCTCGCGATCGGTCTCATACGAGTTGCCGGTTCGCCTTCCAAAAAGCTGCAAATAAATTCAAGTTTATGCGTAACGGGCCAAGTCGGTGGAAGAGCAAAGCTAAATTGTTGAATCCAATCCAATGGGTGAATCTGCGTTCTATCTTTTTTAAACACTTTAAACTTTCTCACTGACAGAAAATGTTTGTAATCGAAATTATCATCTCTGTGTGATGGAACAGGTTCAGGATCGTAAGAGAATCTATTGAACTGTGGTTGTTCGGCATCTAGGTCCCGTACTCTCTGTAGATTACTCAAATTATACGCGTTGCGCGAGTCTGACAAATGTTCGCAAAGTGGCGTCTGCTGTGATGTGTTATTAACTGAAATATTTTTCATCTCTGTTACTTCTTGTTGTAAACTTGACAATTTTCTGCGTAATGAGTTATTAGCTGAATCGATCTCATTGACTGTCTGTTGTAGATTTTGAAATTCCGGTGTTTGACTGAATGAAACCGGTAAAGTATCGTCTGATTTGCTTTCATTATTACTTTCAATAACATCAATACGACAGGCCAATTCATTATATTTTTCACTCAGTATTTTTACCTGCTCATCAGACTTAGTGTCAGACGCATTAATCTGTTTTTGCAATTTACGTGTAGTTTCATTCAGTTTTTTAATGTCAACTTTGACGACATCTGAATCATGTGTTAGTTCTAATTGTTCGAGTCTGTCGGTCACTGTTTGAAAATCGGTTGTGTATGTGTCTGTTTTCGATTTAAGATCGGATATTTCGTCACGTAATTCTGTGTTCGACTGTTTGATGGAATTAATTTCGTCGGACACTGTAGCAATATTGTTGTCTACATATGTCTTCGCTTTCGCGAACATTTTACGTTTGTCTTCTTGTCTCTGAGCAGTGATTGTTTCCATTACTTGGCGTTTTACTTTATATTGATCCTGAATAAATTTGCGGAAACGCGTATCACTGTTTTGTATGTGGTGATTATAGCGCTCATCAATTTGAGTGTTCTGTTGTTCAAATTTCGCGTCAATCTTTTCATCCATTGTGCGCGAAAGTACTGCTGTCATTGCTTTAAACTCGTCGCGTAATTGTGTAGCTTTTTCAGAGCATTGTTTAGCGACTGTACTAATTTCCGCTCTAAGTATTTCTGTTGTAGCTGTTTGCATTTCCCTTAATTCCTGAGCAACAGACCTAATTTCTTCGCTACTTTTTCTTGAACAAGCCTCAATTTCCTCGCGCAACTGTTCCTTAGTATCGTGACACTGCGCGGCAACGTCTCTAATTTGTTCACTAAGTTGTCTGGAACTGTTGTCTAGTTTTTCATTTAACTGTCTGGAACTGTTCTCTAATTTTTCATTTAACTGTCTGGAACTGTCGTCTAATTTTTCATTTGACTGTCTGGAACTGTTGTCTAATTTTTCATTTAGCTTGTCTTGTTTTTCGTTCTGTTGTTTGACCTGTTCACTAAGTTGTTTGAGATCTTCACTCTGTTGTTTGGAATCTTCCCTATTTTCATTAAGTTGTTTACTCATTTGTAGCAACAATGCCATAATTGGATCCGACACAAGGTTAGCATTTCTATTCTCTGTGCTGTTTAATGGTGGATCTGGAATTGTCTCGCTTTCTGTAACCATTTGGTTATTCTGAGATTTACACAAAGGTTTGCCAGTCGGATTTACACTGTCGGTCACTATTTCGGCATTAAATGGATCCGTCGTACTTTCAGTACATTGTCCATTTTCATTAGAAAAATTTGTCTGTACATGATTTGAATTTTCCAAACCGGGTGTATTAAGCTGGGCAGCGCTCATTACAATAGTGCGCCCCACGTCATCAATTGTCATCAAATCAACAGAGGACACAATCGAGTTCGTTTGTTCATCATTAAGGTCTACATCATTATTAATGGTTGGAACGCACTGATTGTCAGTGAACGCAGGATTGTCACAATTACTACCAGTCACGTTGTTTAAGTCGGTAATTTCGTTCATAATACCTCGCGATACACTATTCATAGTCTTTCGCGGCATTTTTGCTAAAGTCACAATTATTCACAAAAGAAATAAGCACAATGTAAAAACAACACACAAATACAACAGAGCAAAGAATTGTCGTTGACCTGTAGAAAGAAAGTCACAAGATTAGTAAAAGCGTTGCGCCATATCCTAATTATATCTAAGCAAATAAGAGCAGATATCTGACTGTTTTTTCAAAAGATTCTCAACGAAATACGATCCTGGACTGGCTGTCGCCAAGTGTAACCTCCCACCAAATAAATTTTAGTGATATTATTTTAAATGCAAATGGACATTGAGCTAAGTGTAAGCTCCCCAGAGAAATTTTGAAACACAATAATTGAATGTTAACTAGAATACAACTTAATGTAACCTCCCAGCAAATAAATTTAAAGACAATGACAATTAAATGAATACTAGCTATCTGACCCAAGTGTAAGCTCCCACAAAAATAATGAAAGACAATTTAATGCTAATGAAACTTCAGTGACAATGAAAACTCAATTAGACCGAAATATCAGTCTTTGGCCCTGTGCAAAAATCAGAATTAATTTCTTACCTCAGTATAACTGCATGTCAAAGTTCTGCTCTTATTGTTGGCCGCGGCTTGGAGGAAATGCATTGCAAGTATTAATTTTTTTTTATTTTTTTGAAATTTAACTGAAACTTTTCTTTAAAGGAAATGGAACGAGATCGTCCGATCAATTAAATGGTTCTTTTATTAAAATTTGCTTTGAAATCAAAATTATTATTGGGGCACTTGTTGAAAATTAATTACAATAAATAAACTTTACATTATCTGATGTGCACAATGCAGCTTGGTTACCTTAATTAACAATATACCTCATTCAGCATCTTGACCAGAGACACATGTCGACGCCTGCGACTGCGTCCCGCTCGCGACCGTACTCGACTACTAGTGCTAACAGACTGCCATTCGCAACTGAACTCGACTACTGCTACCGACAGAGTGCCACAGACAACTGCACTGCCGACAGACTACCCACAGACTACTGCTCGCAACACTCACGCGGTCAAGCTCAGACTAGCCACGACAAATAGCTCTCTGGTCAAAGATTCTGCAATGCCTCGCCATCGCCGCCACACAACATACGTGTTTCACCACCAACGGCAAGGTCCATGGTTCATGGGGGGGATTAAGTTGCTTAGGTTAACTGAAACATACTGCCAACAGGTTGGTAGAAATATAATAAGATTTGTGGTGTCGCCAAGAGATCGAGATGCCGATCCGAAGCCGGCAGCACCAGTAGGGACCACGGACCTTAACGAGGCCTCGGTTCAATCCATATCGACGTATGGGGAAGCGCTCCTGAAGACCACACCTCCATCCCAGACTCTGAGGTCAATGTAGTTTGGAGAATGCAAGAGCTCTGTCGAGTACGAGACCTCAGCAGCAGCAGCAGCAGTCATCAACATAGTAGATGAGCAACGAGTTGCAAAAGACTCAGATGAATTTTTACTGTGGCATACGTCGAACATTTACACCAAACCATGAGAACAATTTGTTGACCTGTGCATCAAGTGATTCTTCCATAGTCAGTGAGAGATACAAATTTTTAAGCAATCCTGTGGCAAAGAACTGTTTCAAAGCTTATTTAAATCTTTTACGCATTTATGTAACAATGTGAACTAACATTTCATGTGTTTTAGTTTGATGTTCACCTCACTGGCAGTCAAAGAGCACACAGTTGTGGTCAACCGAAAATACTTTCTCCTGGTCATTATAAAATCTGTACAGAAAAATTACAGTATAAAGTCTCTGAATAACGATTTAATATTATGTTACTTTATTCACACGAGCAAGATACATGCAACTGAAGAATCTTGACATGATAGTAACTGCACAGAAAGTATAATACAAAATATAACTCAACAGAGATTGGAAAACATAGACCTGCAGATTGAAGTGTTCATGGAACTACTGACAGCACACAGAATTTCATAAACACTCCTTACCATCTCGCATAAAATATTGCGGATTTATGTACTTGAGTATCTTCATGACAAAACAAAACCGTAGCACTTGTTACACGTTACGCCTTCTTTTCACAAGTTTGTGAAGCTGGCGGGTATGTCGTACTTCGAAGAAACTGCACAAATACAGGAAGCTCTTTGCATCCTCTTCTTTCTTCTAACAGTCACAGAAAGGCTTATGCATGATATCTAATAACATAAGTGGGAAGGAGCTGAACTATGGCTGGCAACATCCGCTTCCTGCTAGCCTGAAATGTGTGAAACCAGGAGTGGCTTCTAACTACTGGTTAGAATGCACAGTTGTAGCGATCTTTATGACGAATTGAAGAGTATCTGTTGTCCGTCCCTTCTTTCTGCGTCGGTTCCCATATCAGCAACTTGAAATAAGAGTTTGGTAGACAGAAGGTCATTGTAGTGCCAGGAACATTTTCCTCCTTGGCCAAACATCTGTAAACGAACCATGCTTCAGCTGGAATAGTCTGAGATTTTATGAAGATCTGATTGGGTATTTGTGCAACGGATGTTACGAAAACCGCTGTATCTGTTGATGTAGGTGCATTTCTTAAGCTGCAACTGGTTTCATTCTATCAGGTAACCTGCAGGCCATTGTGACACATCTACTAAAACATGCACATAATATGCGATAAGTCACTGTTATATCGAAATCTTATCAAGAAATAGTACTCACAAAGTGGCAGAAATGTACCGGCATCATGATTTAAAATACTTAATTGCCCATTAAAACAGACGACTTAACCTATTCAATTGTTTTACATATTTAATGAAATACAACTTTTTGTAATCATGGTTTTTATTTCCATCGGTCATCATCATATAGTGTGATCACAATTACTCACTGTCCTATATGTCTAAGGACGATACGTCTTTTATAAGTGCTCTGTCTTGATATCCATCAGTCAAGATTCTGTTTCTCTTATACTGGACACAGTAGTTCTGATCTACTTTCATTTGCATGTAGGTTTTGTAAAATCTGAGAATTATTATATGTCGTCTTTATCTCTTGACACCGAATTCTGGAATTCGTTCACACAAAAAATTTATTTTTCACATTTGTGTTGTAATTAGTGTATCCAGCAACTTTACATTTTACTTTCAGGCTGAAGTTGTGTGTATATGTATTTATTGGTTTACATTCTGATACCTGAAGTCATTACCCTTATTTGATTGATGTATCGCTCTCAATGGATGCCAAGCAGAATGGTTAAGGGTACGTCTTTATGGTTGACTGGCCTTGTCTGGTCAGCACAGTATCGAGCTATATATTGTTCTGCAGGCCTACCCAGTACGTATTAGTACCACATGTTCTACACACACCCGCAGTGACATTTAAATACAGTTAAGACATAGACTTACCTGATGTAGAACTACTATGTGCAATAGGTGGAATCATATTGGATTATATTTTTTTGATGACTGTACTTAGTGTATGGCTGTATAAGCAAATTATGGAAATTCTTTACAAAAATTTTGTTGAGTAACTCTGGTCATTTAGGACGTCATTTGGGGATGCACATTTTCCTTTGTTAGTCTGGTTGAGTATTTGTAAGTTGCGGGCTATGTGTCACTTGATTTCCAACTTCACACACCTGTAGGGCAAATATGAATTTGCTTGAGTTTTTTAAACGAAGAGCACCGATGTGTTTCCAGATATACTGTCTCTGAAATGTATCTCAGACAGTGCTTCATGACAGATAACTACATCGCCTACAGCATGAGCAGAAAGGATCCCAGCAGACTTCCGTGGAGTACGGCTGGGGGTACTTCTCTACTCGATTGTTGATGTGGGCGGAGGGAAATGGGCGACGGTGACACAGACATTTGTCGTGCGGAGACATGGGCGCTCGCTGAATGGTGCCAGTGCGGTGGCGTCAATGTACGTAAAATCACGGAGGCTGCCGGGCGGAGGTCGTGCCCCAGCGGCCAAACTCTGTAACTGCTTTAGATCCGCAATTAGGGCTGCTGATTAGCAGCCGCGTTAACCAAAGGCTGTGGGGAAGCGGCGCAGCTTCTGGGGCATCGCTTTGTCCGAGTCACAGACGCTCGGCTTTTTCAGGGAGAGCGTTTAACTCAGTAGTCGAGGTTTGTCTCTCTAACCCTATACTGGACCACGGAAATGTTAAATATGTCGATACAAACTTGCTTCCCCAATTTATTCTCAGGTTTGTTTTACTTCCAACAATTCACTTTATCCTATTATTGCACTAAACCTATAAAAAACTGGAATACTGCCTACTACATATGGAGCACACTAGTATTAAAAGCTGTTGCATAATCCTCTCATGATCCAACACACTCGTAATGTTCACACTGTGATAGAGTACTAACACTTATGTCTTATACTGTTCTAAGTACACTGACGGAACAAAATCGGAACACAAAGAAGGAGTTGTGCAACATAAACTAAAGTTGGTGGGCGTTTTCTTACATCTGAAAGATGATGTCTAGTCAGATTTCGCACCAGTCACGTAAAAATGGCACTAGTAGTGCCACTATGGGGAATGAAGGCCAGGTTTGCTTTAAATATGCGCTGTAACGGTCGCGAGAGTTAGTTACCTTTCAGATTGGATGCGGTGAGTTTATGTTGGTCAGGAATGCCTTTCAGGCGACAAAGACGCCATTACTTACACCTCGATGAGTTTGAACGAAGCCGTGTAATAGGGCTACGAGAAGCTGGATGTTGCTTCTGCGATACTGTAGAAAGTGTTTGCAGGAATGTGGCCACTGTACATGGCTGCTGCAGTGGTGGTCACCACAATGTACGGTAGCAAGAAGACCGGGCTTCGGACGGCCACGTGGCACTACCGAGACCATCGTGTTCGACTATCGATCTGGCACAATGCACTGCATCTGCAGCAGCAATTTCAGCAGTAATTCACACAACGAACTGTACGAATCGGTCACTACAAGAACAGCTCCGAGCCGGACGCTCTGTAGCGTGCATTTCACTGACCCCAAACCACCGCCATTTGCAACATTAGTGGTGTCAAGCGAGAGCTCCCTGGAGGACAGGGTGGAGGTCAAATGTGTTTTCCGATTAATGCTGAGTCCAGCTCGGTGCTAGCGATGGCCGTGTGTTGGTTACAGGGAGGCCAGTTGAGGGCATGCAACCATCCTGCCTGAATGCTAGACTTACTGGGTCCACACCTGGAGTTATGATCTGGAGTCGATTTCATGTGAGAGCAGGAGCATTCTCTTGGTTATTCGACGGTCCCTTGCTGCAAAATTGTACGTCAATCTCATGATTCGACCTTTGTGTTGCCATTCATGAAAACGCTTCCCCCAATACCGCTGTTGTAACCCAACATGCTCTGTAGGGTGTCGACATGTTTACTTGGCCTGCTCGTTCACCATATCTGTTTCCAATCGAGCACATATGCAACATCATCGAACGATAACTCGAGCGTCATCCACAAACACATTAATCGGCCCTGCACTGATCTACCATGTGGTACAGAGATAAATGGAAATGTCGTGTGGCTAGGGCCTCCCGTCGGGTAGACCGTTCGAAACTCTATCCCGTAAACTGACATCCAGCACCTGTTCAACACAATGCGTGCACGTTTGCATGCTTGCATTCTACATTCTGACGGTTACAGTGGTTGTTAATGTACCACAATTTCACATTGGCAATGGCTTATCTTGTGTTTACATTAACCTGTGATCTTGCACTGTTAATGACTTACATATGTTACTTAATTTTTTTTTTTTTTTTTTTTTTTGGTGCTGCGATTTTTTCCGTCAGTGTATTTTGCTGTTGTGAGGCTCAATTCCGACACACATAGGCACATAACAAATCCTCTTTAAAATAATCGGAACGTTGTGTTCTCTTCCAAAATGTACAAAGCATAAGAATAAAAAGTACCTTTAAATATTATTACAAACGCACCTGAGCATTGGTTCAGACACGCTGAAGTTGCCTGTTTATCTCTCCCAGTGTTAATCATTTCTGCAGAACTGATAGAAAGGTACTTATCTTCTAATTCTTACCAGGAACAGTGTTGAGTGTAATCCCATATTGAAAGCGATACGACTTTACTACGAACGGATCTCGTACACCCCCCCCCCCCCTTCCCCAACTTCTACCTGTTTCCTCAAATGAAGGATGCACGTCACGAGAAACAGTAAGTGGATGATGGGAAGGTTATTGATGCAGCAAGACGTTGTATCCGTCGTCGACCAGTAGAGTGGTACCATGCGCATGCACAAGCCCTTCCAATAAGGTGGCGTAAGATGGTGGTATTGAACGGAGATTATGTTGAAAAACAGGGTTTTTAAACAAAAGAGTGCGGAATAATTCACTACTGGCCATTAAAATTGCTACACCAAGAAAAAATGCAGATGATAAACGAGTATTAATTGAACAAATATGTTGTTGTTGTTGTTGTTGTGGTCTTCAGTCCTGAGACTGGTTTGATGCAGCTCTCCATGCTACTCTATCCTGTGCTAGCTTCTTCATCTCCCAGTACCTACTGCAACCTACATCCTTCTGAATCTGCTTAGTGTATTCATCTCTTGGTCGCCCTCTACGATTTTTACCCTCCACGCTGCCCTCCAATACTAAGTTGGTGATCCCTTGATGCCTCAGAACATGTCCTACCAACCGATCCCTTCTTCTGGTCAAGTTGTGCCACAAACTTCTCTTCTCCCCAATCCTATTCAATACTTCCTCATTAGTTATGTGATCTACCCATCTAATTTTCAGCCTTCTTCTGTAGCACCACATTTCGAACGATTCTATTCTCTTCTTGTCCAAACTATTTATCGTCCATGTTTCACTTCCATACATGGCTACACTCCATACAAATACTTTCAGAAATGACTTCCTGACACTTAAATCTATACTCAATGTTAACAAATTTCTCTTCTTCAGAAACGCTTTCCTTGCCATTGCCAGTCTACATTTTATATCCTCTCTACTTCGACCATCATCAGTTATTTTGCTCCCCAAATAGCAAAACTCCTTTACTACTTTAAGTGTCTCATTTCCTCTAATTCCCCCAGCATCACCCGACTTAGTTCGACTACATTCCATTATCCTCGTTGTGCTTTTGTTGATGTTCATCTTATATCCTCGTTTCAAGACACTGTCCATTCCATTCAACTGCTCTTCCAAGTCCTTTGCTGTCTCTGATAGAATTACAATGTCATCGGCGAACCTCAAAGTTTTTATTTCTTCAAAAAAATGGTTCAAATGGCTCTGAGCACTATGCGACTTAACTTCTGAGGTCATCAGTCGCCTAGAACTTAGGACTAATTAAACCTAACTAACCTAAGGACATCACACACATCCAAGCCCGAGGCAGGATTCGAACCTGCGACCGTAGCTGTCCCGCGGTTCCGGACTGAGCGCCTAGAACCGCTAGACCACCGCGGCCGGCCTTTATTTCTTCTCCATGGATTTTAATACCTACTCCGAATTTTTCTTTTGTTTCCTTTACTGCTTGCTCAATATACAGATTGAATAACATCGGGGAGAGGCTACAACCCTGTCTTACTCCCTTCCTAACCACTGCTTTCCTTTCATGCCCTCGACTTTCATAACTGCCATCTGGTTTCTGTACAAATTGTAAATAGCCTTTCGCTCTCTGTATTTTACCCCTGCCACCTTTAGAATTTGAAAGAGAGTATTCCAGTCAACATTGTCATAAGCTTTCTCTAAGTCTACAAATGCTAGAAACGTAGGTTTGCCTTTCCTTAATCTTTCTTCTAAGATAAGTTGTAAGGTCAGTATTGCCTCACGTGTTCCAATATTTCTACGGAATCCAAACAGATCTTCCCCGGGGTCGGCTTCTACCAGTTTTTCCATTCGTCTGTAAAGAATTCGTGTTAGTATTTTGCAGCTGTGAGTTATTAAACTGATAGTTCGGTAGTTTTCACATCTGTCAACACCTGCTTTCTTTGGGTTTGGAATTATTATATTCTTCTTGAAGTCTGAGGGTATTTCGCCTGTCTCATACATCTTGCTCACCAGATGGTAGAGTTTTGTCAGGACTGGCTCTCCAAGGCCGTCAGTAGTTCTAATGGAATGTTGGGTACTCCCGGAGCCTTGTTTCGGCTCAGGCCTTTCAGTGCTCTATCAAACTCTTCACGCAGTATCGTATCTCCCATTTCCTCTTTATCTACATTCTCTTCCATTTCTATAACATTGTCGTCAAATATATTGCCCTTGTATAGACCCTCTATATACTCCATCCGCCTTTCTGCTTTCCCCTCTTTGCTTAGAACTGGGTTTCCATCTGAGCTCTTGATATTCGTACAAGTGGTTCTCTTATCTCCAAAGGTCTCTTTAATTTTCCTGTAGGCAATATCTTTCTTACCCCTAGTGAGATAAGCCTCTACATCCTTACATTTTTCCTCTAGCCATCCCTGCTTAGCCATTTTGCACTTCCTGTCGATCTCATTTTTGAGACGTTTGTATTCCTTTTTGCCTGCTTCATTTACCGCATTTTTATATTTTCTCCTTTCATCAGTTAAATTCAATATTTCTACTGTTACCCAAGGATTTCTACTAGCCCTCGTCTTTTTACCTACTTGATACTCTGCTGCCTTCACTACTTCATCCCTCAAAGCTACCCATTCTTCTTCTACTGTATTTCTTTCCCCCATTCCTGTCAATTGTACCCTCATGCTCTCCCTGAAACTGTGTACAACCTCTGGTTTTTTCAGTTTATCCAGGTCCCATCTCCTTAAATTCCCACGTTTTTGCAGTTTCTTCAGTTTTAATCTACAGGTCATAACCAATAGATTGTGGTCAGCGTCCACATCTGCCCCTGGAAATGTCTTACAATTTAAAACCTGGTTTCTAAATCTCTGTCTTACCATTATATAATCTATCTGATACCTTCCAGTATCTCCAGGATTCTTCCATGTATATAACCTTCTTTCATGATTCTTGAGCCAAAGCGTTAGCTATGATTATGTTGCGCTCTGTGTAAAATTCTACCAGGCGGCTACCTCTTTCATTTCTTAGCCCCAATCCATATTCACCTACTAAGTTTCCTTCTCTCCCTTTTCCTACACTCGAATTCAAGTCACCCATGACTATTAAAGTTTCGTCTCCCTTCACTATCTGAATAATTTCTTTTATCTCATCATACATTTCTTCAATTTCTTCGTCATCTGCAGAGCTAGTTGGCATATAAACTTGTACTACTGTAGTAGGTGTGGGCTTCGTATCTATCTTGGCCACAACAATGCGTTCGCCGTGCTGTTTGTAGTAGCTTACCCGCATTCCTATTTTCCTATTCATTATTAAACCTACTCCTGCATTACCCTATTTGATTTTGTGTTTATAAGCCTGTAGTCACCTGACCAGAAGTCTTGTTCCTCCTGCCACCGATCTTCACTAATTCCCACTATATCTAACTTTAACCTATCCATTTCCCTTTTTAAATTTTCTAACCTACCTGCCCGATTAAGGGATCTGACATTCCACGCTCCGATTCGTTTTCTTTCTCCCGATAACGACATCCTCTTGAGTAGTTCCCGCCCGGAGATCCGAATGGGGGCTATTTTACCTCCGGAATATTTTACCCAAGAGGACGCCATCATCATTTAATCATACAGTAAAGCAGCATGCCCTCGGGAAAAAATACGGCTGTAGTTTCCCCTTGCTATCAGCCGTTCGCAGTACCAGCACAGCAAGGCCGTTTTGGTTATTGTTACAAAGCCAGATCAGTCAATCATCCAGACTGTTGCCCCTGCAACTACTGAAAAGGCTGCTGCCCCTCTTCAGGAACCACACGTTTGTCTGGCCTCTCAACAGATACCCCTCCGTTGTGGTTGCACCTACGATACGGCTATCTGTATCGCTGAGGCACGCAAGCCTCCTCACCAACGGCAAGGTCCATGGATCATGGGGGGTGAACAAATATATTATACTAAAACTGACATGTCGTTACATTTTCACGCAATTTGGGTGCATAGATCCTGAGAAATCAGTACGCGGAACAACCACCTCTGGCCGTAATAACGGCTTTGATGCGCCTGGACATTGTCCAGAGGTTTTCAGTTGGTGAGAGATCTGGAGAATGTGCTTTCCAGGGCAGCAGTCGAATATTTTCTGTATCGAGAAAGGCACGTACGGGACCTGCAACATGCGGTTGTCCATTATCCTGCTGAAATGTAGGGTTTCACGGGGATCGAATGAAGGGTAGAGCCACGGGTCGTAACACATCTGAAATGTAACGGTCACTGTTCAAAGTGCCATCAATGCGAGCAATAGGGGACCGAGATGTGTAACCAATGGCACCTCGTACCATCACGCAGGGTGATACGCCAGTATGGCGATGATGAATACACGCTTCCAGTGTGCGTTCACCGCGATGTCGCCAAACGCGAATGCGACCATGATGATGCTGTAAACAGAACCTGGATTCATCCGAAGGAATGACGTTTTGCCATTCGTGCACCCAGGTTCGTCGTTGAGTACACCATCGCAGTCGATCCTGTCTGTTACGCAGCGTCAAGGGTAACTGCAGCCATGGTCTCCGAGCTGATAGTCTATGCTGCTGCAAACGTCGTCGAACTGTTCGTGCAGATGGTTGTTGTCTTGCAAACATCCCCATCTGTTGACTCAGGGACCGAGACGTGGCTGCACGATCCGTTACAGCCATGCGGATAAGATGCCTGTCATCTCGACTGCTAGTGATACGAGGCCGTTGGAATCCAGCACGGCGTTCCGTATTACCCTCCTGAACCCACCGATTCCATATTCTGCTAACAGTCATTGGATCTCGACCAACGCGACCAGCAATGTCGCGATACAATAAACTGCAATCGCGATAGGCTACAATCCGACCTTTATCAAAGTCGGAAACGTGATGGTACGCACTTCTGCTCCTTACACGAGGCATCACAACAACGTTTCACCAGGCAACGCCGGTCAACTGCTGTTTGTGTATGAGAAATCGGTTGGAAACGTTCCTCATGTTAGCACGTTGTGGGTGTCGCTACCGGCGCCAACCTTGTGTGAATGCTCTGAAAAGCTAATCATTTGCATATCACAGCATGTTCTCCGTGTCGGTTAAATTTCGCGTCTGTAGCCCGTCATCTTCGTGGTGTAGCAGTTTTAATGGCCAGTTGTGTATGCCGTATTGGCATCCTGAATGAAATCAACCTACTTTCACGAAAACATGTGTTGCGTTACTTCCTGAACGCCCCTCGTAGCTTAAATACATGGTTACCAATATGAGAAGTTACTCTGTGCCCCGTGTTTCACTGCACCCCATCTTCCCCTACATACTCTGCTGTGAGAAATGTTGTGTTTCGTGGGAGCACATTTACACACTACTTACACTGAATGATAAATAAGTTACCAGGAAACACTACATATCACCCAAAATATATATACAGCTAATCTACTATCTTTATTATTTTTTACCATCCACAGAACATGCCTCAAACGAATCTGAGACATAAAAGTTGAGGTGCTGAAAAGAGATCATATTTATTCTTATCTACGTTATTAACATAATTGAAGTAACGTCTTAGGAAGAATGGCTACAAATGAACTATTAACAACAGAAATGTTGTTGTTGTCGTCATCTTCAATCCGAAGACTGGTTAACAGAAGCTCTCCACGCTACTCCCGAGCAAGACTTCACCTCCAAATGAGTACTGAAACCCACATCCTTCTGAATCTGGCTACTGCCTTCATCTCGTGATCTCCTCCTACGATTTAACCCCCCACTACGCCTTCACTTCCCCCCCCCCCCCCCCCTCCACCTCACCTCACCTTTCTCTCCAGTATTAAATTGGTGATTCTTTGATGTCTCAAAAAATGTCCTATCAACCGATCCCTCCCTTTACTCATGTTGTGTCACAAATTTCTTTTCTCGCCGATTCTGTTGGCTACCTCGTCATTAGTCACTCAGTCTACTCATCTAACCTTAGCATTCTTCTGTAGCACTAAATTTCAAAAGCCTCTATTTTCTTCTGGTCTGAATTGCTTGTAGTCCACGTTCCACTTCCGTGTAGGCTACAATCCTGCCAAATACCTTCGGAAAAGACTTCCTAACTTTTAAATTAATATATAATATTAACAAATTTCTCTATTTCAGAAACACTTTTCCTGCTTTAGGCTATCTACATTTTATATCCTCTCAACATAATCCATAATCACTTATTTTACTGACCAAATAGCAAACCTGACTGATAAGTTTTAGCGTCTCGTTCGCTAATCTAATTTCTTCACTGGCACCTGATTTAATGCGACTACATTCCTAGCCATTGTTTTAATTTTGTTGATGTTCATCCTATAGCCTCTTTTCAAGGCACTATCAATTCCCTTCAACTGCTCTTCCAAGTCCTTTGCTGGCTCTGACAGAGTCACAATATCACCAGTAAATCTCAAAGTCCTTCACTCTGTGTTTGCATTCTGTGATTGAAGCTCACTTTCTGTTCGTTTCGCGTCCTGATATGTAACTGTGGACATGCCTTAAGCAAATACAAGATCTTTTCTTCAACACCCAAATATGTTTCGATGAAGTTTCACCAGTGTCAGTGCGTTCATTTATTTTAATTAGTATTACATACTGATATTTAAGTAACAGTCTGACCATCTGCAGTATAGCTGATATTTTGCTCCAGTTTGTCGTTTTTGGTTGGTTAAGTTTTTTCATGAGACTACAGGGTATGTAAACCCTTACCACGCACTGTATCACTGTTTGATATTTACAAGTGAATATCTAATAATTGTTCTATGACGTTAGAACCTAAATTTGTGTACAGAGTGACACACTAGCCATGTAGACGATATACTGAAGATGATTTGAAGAAACCTAAACCGTCACAATTTTAGAAATGTGCAATCTAGATCAGTGGTCATCAAACTCTTTTGCTCTAGAGCCAATACTGAGAATGTGGGACGACGTCGTGGACCCCATTATACCAATCTTTTTATTAATAGGTAACCTACATAAATTCTTTGCTCTCTAACGAAACACTCTGGGAAAGAACCAACCAGAAGCCAATAGAGCTGCAAATACGAAGCAGGAAGTGGCGATGGTTAGGACATACACTTTGGAGACCAGATGAACATATTGCGAAGGTAGATCGTTATTTGTGATGGCTCGATTCCGGCGCCAGCGGCCGACACTTCGAATTCCCGGCGATTGGTGCCCCGGAGGCCGGAAGGCCGCAGTGGCCTGGGAAGGGGGGGGGGGGGGGGAGTTCCTGGCAGCGTGCGGGCAGAAACCTTCTGCAGGTGGACGTCGTAAACTTCTCGGTGCGACAGAGACGGCCGGCGAAGAGTGGCTGCATTCTTTGCCATGCTGGCGTTCCGTGATTGGGGCACATGGCAGACCAACCAGAGGCTCCAAGCCTTTGCTGGGTCGAGTGGGCATGAAGAACTCTATGGAGGGCCCACTGCAACTGCTGCTTGCCGCCATTCGCCGAATTGTGGACTCTGAGCGACGTTAAACAGCCACATAAAAAAAAGATGATATTGGTCGAGTTGGCCGTTTGCAACTATTAGCCTATGTAGATTCGCGTAGCCGTTACAGCTTGTGAAATCGCATTTACTGCTCACACAATTGATTGATTTGGTTGTAGTGAAGTACGTTACTGGTGCGCATGGAGGTTATTATATTGAGTCCACGTGGTTTTGGATGCGTGTGCTTGTCTTGACAAGAACCATGTTTATTACATAATGTTATTCATTACGTAAAGTTCTTCATTTGGGTATTGTTGAAAAAGGTGTGGTTCACATTTTAGAAGGACGGCTGTACAAGGGTAATGTTAATGTATGAGCTGTCAGTTCACAGTACTAATTGTCTATTCTTTGAGGATTAGCTGTGGTCATTTTAATATTATTTATTCTGAAATGCATAACGGGCAACCACCGTCCGCTTCACGTGTGCTGTGCAGCGCCCTACGTTAATTTAAGTATTAACTGTATTTTTCTTACTTGTCACTTCTTCTTCCGTGTGTTTTTGCTTTTAGGAAGCTTTAATTGTCGAGTGCTAGTAATAGGGTTCCATAGATTTCGTGTTTGTTTTGAATACGGTCAGAGAGAGTCCCTTTAGTCAGCCATAGTGCCAGTAGTGCTAGTGTTTGTTTTGAATACAGTCCAGAGATATGTAGTGCTGTTTTCATTGTTTTCTACAAGAAGCGGCTAGCAACCACAGTTTAGTCAACAATCAGCCGCCTTTAGTGAATTAGCAGTCTAGTTAAAAGTCGATTAACTCTCTACAGTAAATTGATTTCTTAGGATGGATAGAATGTGTGACTGCTGTGTACGGACGCAGGAGGAGCTGGCCACTGTTCGCGAACAGCTGAGCGTATTGATGGCCGCGGTCAGCCGTCTTCAGGCTGCTGCCTCGGAGTGTAGCGGCAGTGGGGAGTCTGGTGCGTCGCATGGTACACCCCAGGTGTTACATGCTTCACCCACTGTCCCTGCTGTCGAGACATCTTCGCGGGTACTGGGCGCGGTTGTGCCACCCTCTCCCCAAGGGGAGTGGCGGGTTCAGCGGCGTTCGCGGCGCACGTGGCGGAGGGTAAATGTGGAGGCTGGCCGTGTGGCATCGCCCGCTGTGCCTGTGAGTGGACATGTGGCCGCTCCTTCAGCAAGGTCCGAGCAGGCACACGGGGTGAGGGGTTTATTAGTTATTGCGAGCTCCAACGTTAGGCGGGTGATGGAGCCCCTTAGGGAAATAGCGGAAAGGTCGGGGAAGAAGGCCAGTGTTCACTCTGTCTGCTTGCCGGGGGGTCTCATCCGAGATGTGGAGGAGGCCCTGCCGGCGGCGATAGAGAGCACTGGGTGCACCCGACTGCAAATTGTTGCTCATGTCGGCACCAGTGACTCCTGCCGTCTGGGTTCAGAGGTCATCCTCAGTTCGTACAGGCGGTTGGTGGAATTGGTGAAGGCGGAAAGCCTCGCTCGCGGGGTGGAATCAGAGCTAACTATTTGTAATATCGTTCCCAGAACCGATCGCGGTCCTCTGGTTTGGAGCCGAGTGGAAGGCTTAAACCAGAGGCTCAGACGATTCTGCCGATATCTGGGGTGCAAATTTCTCGACCTCCGCTATCGGGTGGAGAAATGTAGGGTCCCCCTGAATAGGTCAGGCGTGCACTACACGCCGGAAGCGACTACAAGGGTAGCGGAGTATGTGTGGAGTGCACATGGGGTTTTTTAGGTTAGAGAATTCCCTCCCTAGGCCCGACAAGATGCCTTCTGAGACGCGGCAAGGTAGGAGTAGGCAAAACGCAACAGGGAATAACAATATTAATGTGCTAATAGTAAACTGCAGGAGCGTCTATAGAAAGGTCCCAGAACTGCTCTCATTAATAAACAGTCACAACGCCCATATAGTACTAGGGACAGAAAGTTGGCTGAAACCAGACGTAAACAGTAATGAAATCCTAAACTCAGATTGGAATGTATACCGCAGAGACAGGCTGGACACTGGAGATGTGTTTATAGCGATGAGAAGTGCAATAGTATCGAAGGAAATTGGCGGAGATCCGAAATGTGAAATAATTTGGGTGAAGGTCACTGTTAAAGCAGGCTCAGACATGGCAATTGGATGTCTCTATAGGCCCCCTGGCTCAGCAGCTGTTGTGGCTGAATATCTGAAGGATAATTTGGAAAATATTTCGAGTATATTTCCCCACAATGTTATAGTTCTGGGTGGAGATTTTAATTTGCCAGATATAGACTGGGAGACTCAAACGTTCATAACGGGTGGCAGGGACAAAGAATCCAATGAAATTTTTTTAAGTGCTTTATCTGAAAACTACCTTGAGCAGTTAAACAGAGAACCGACTCGTGGCAATAACATATTAGACCTTCTGGTGACAAACAGCCCCGAACAATTTGAAACAGTTAACGCAGAACAGGGAATCAGCGATCATAAAGCGGTTACTGCATCGATGATTTCAGCCGTAAATAGAAATATTAAAAAAGGTAAGAAAATTTTTCTGTTTAGCAAAAGTGACAAAAAGCAGATTTCAGAGTACCTGACGGCTCAACACAAAAGTTTCGTCCCAAGTACAGATAGTGTTGAGGATCAGTGGACAAAGTTCAAAACCATCGTACAATATGCGTTAGATGAGTATGTGCCACGCAAGATCGTAAGAGATGGAAAAGAGCCACCGTGGTACAAGAACAGAGTTAGAAAACTGCTGCGGAAGCAAAGGGAACTTCACAGCAAACATAAACATAGCCAAAGCCTTGCAGACAAACAAAAATTACGAGAAGCGAAATGTAGTGTGAGGAGGGCTATGCGAGAGGCGTACAGTGAATTCGAAAGTAAAGTTCTATGTACTGACTTGGCAGAAAATCCTTAGAAATTTTGGTCTTATGTCAAAGCGGTAGGTGGATCAAAACAAAATGCCCAGACACTCTGTGACCAAAATTGTACTGAAACAGAGGATGACAGACTAAAGGCCGAAATACTAAATGTCTTTTTCCAAAGGTGTTTCACAGAGGAAGACTGCACTGTAGTTCCTTCTCTAGATTGTGGCACAGATGACAAAATGGTAGATATCTAAATAGATGACAGAGGGATAGAGAAACAATTAAAATCGCTCAAAAGAGGAAAGGCCGCTGGACCTGATGGGATACCAGTTCGATTTTACACAGAGTACGCAAAGGAACTTGCCCCCCTTCTTGCAGCGGTGTACCGTAGGTATCTAGAAGAGCGTAGCGTTCCAAAGGATTGGAAAAGGGCACAGGTCATCCCCGTTTTCAAGAAGGGACGTCGAACAGATGTGCAGAACTATAGACCTATATCTCTAACGTCGATCAGTTGTAGAATTTTGGAACACGTATTATGTTCGAGTATAATGACTTTTCTGGAGACTGGAAATCTACTCTGTAGGAATCAGCATGGGTTTCGAAAAAGACGGTCGTGTGAAACCCAGTTCGCGCTATTCGTCCACGAGACTCAGAGGGCCATAGACGCGGGTTCCCAGGTAGATGCCGTGTTTCTTGACTTCCGCAAGGCGTTCGATACAGTTCCCCACAGTCGTTTAATGAACAAAGTAAGAGCATATGAACTATCAGACCAATTGTGTGATTGGATTGAGGAGTTCCTAGATAACAGGACGCAGCATGTCATTCTCAATGGAGAGAAGTCTTCCGAAGTAAGAGTGATTTCAGGTGTGCCGCAGGGGAGTGTCATGGGACCATTGCTATTCACAATATACATAAATGACCTTGTGGATGACATCGGAAGTTCACTGAGGCTTTTTGCAGATGATGCTGTGGTGTATCGAGAGGTTGTAACAATGGAAAATTGTACTGAAATGCAGGAGGATCTGCAGCGAATTGACGCATCGTGCAGGGAATGGCAATTGAATCTCAATGCAGAAAAGTGTAATGTGCTACGAATACATAGAAAGATAGATCCCTTATCATTTAGCTACAAAATAGCAGGTCAGCAACTGGAAGCAGTTAATTCCATAAATTATCTGGGAGTACGCATTAGGAGCGATTTAAAATGGAATGATCATATAAAGTTGATCGTCGGTAAAGCAGATGCCAGACTGAGATTCATTGGAATAATCCTAAGAAAATGCAATCCGAAAACAAAGGAAGTAGGTTACAGTACGCTTGTTCGCCCACTGCTTGAATACTGCTCAGCAGTGTGGGATCCGTACCAGATAGAGAGGATCCAACGGAGAGCAGCGCGCTTTGTTACAGGATCATTTAGTAATCGCGAAAGCGTTACGGAGATGATAGATAAACTCCAGTGGAAGACTCTGGAGGAGAGACGCTCAGTAGCTCGGTACGGGCTTTTGTTAAAGTTTCGAGAACATACCTTCACCGAAGAGTCAAGCAATATATTGCTCCCTGCTTCGTATATCTCGCGAAGAGACCATGAGGATAAAATCAGAGAGATTAGAGCCCACACAGAGGCATACCGACAATCCTTCTTTTCACGAACAATACGAGACTGGAATAGAAGGAACAACCGATAGAGGTACTCAGACCTGACGAGCCTTTTTTGATGTTGGAGAATCTTTTCCGACCCATTGTGAAGATTGAACCTTGGTTTCGACATCATCAAACATTTTATCGCTAGTTGTGATTCTCTTAAGGAAGATCTTGTTCTCATTTGCGCGAACCAAAAGCTCTTAACAGATTGCAAAGCGAAGGTCATTTTCGTCTTGACTCACGAGCCATGGGACGAAGTTGGCGGCAACATGATGCCTTCCAGGATGCTCTATCAGGATTTCACGGCATGACCAAATTGAACTCTTACATTCTTCTGCAGTCTCTCGGACAGTGTCTTCAATTGGCACGCACCATTTCGTTGACGTTCCTGACATGAGCGTCTTCGGTAGACGTCGAAAGTCGCCCTTAACGAGCGTAAACTTTAATTTCCGTCCGGCCATTTATAAACCGTGTGAACCATTCGTAACACCGAGTACGGTTTAAGCACTCATCACCGTGGGCTTTCTGCATTATTTGGTGTGTCTCTGTAAAGGTTTTCTTGAGTTTCATGCTCCTCTAATTCTGCCATCCCGAAATTCGCGAAGTGTGCGACACAACATTCCACACAATACAGCACTGAATAATAACTGATATACAACACTGAAACTTCCAGGAGTTACGCATTAGAGACAGGCGTCTGCAAGTTGCCAACTGCATTTCGCTCCAACACACCACTGGTAAGAAATTGCGAGTGTTCCGGAATATTTTGAACAGACCACGTGTGTGTGTGTGTGTGTGTGTGTGTGTGTGTGTGTGTGTGTGTGTATGTGTGCGTGTATGAATTTAGCTGAATCAGAACTAATCGTGATACTTACACAATCTTAGGGTGGGGAATTTGCATTTGTATCATTGGAAAAAATAAACTGCGACAATGGAGACATTATCTACTGGAATCTAACTCATGATTTAAGTGTAGTCTTTAGTTTAGTACAAAACATAAAAAACGTCCAAATCTGTGTGAAATCTTATGGGACTTAACTGGTAAGGTCATCAGTCCCTGACCGATGACCGTAGCAGTCTGGTCCCTTTAATTCCACAAACCAACCATCATCAGTCCCTAAGCTTACACATTACTTAAACTAAATTATCCTAAGGACAAACATCCACACCAATGCCCGAGGGAGGACTCGAACCTCCGCCGGGACCAGCCGCACAGTCCATGGCTTCAGCGCCTTAGACCGCGCGGCTACAAAAAATATCAGAATGGACAAGCTTCTATATAAATCATGAAATCACGGGAATTGCTAGCCTAAAATATTTACCACGAGAATCAGAAAAGGGAACAATCAGTTGGCAAAGTAAAATGTAAATGTCATGTGACTAGGGCCTCCTGTCTGGTAGACAATTCCCCGGGTGCAAGTCTTTCGATTTGACGCCACGTCGGCGACTTGCGCGTCAATGGGGATGAAATGATGATGATTAGGACAACACAACACCCAGTCCCTGAGAGGAGAAAATCTCCGACCCAGCCGGGAATCGAACCCGGGTCCTTAAGATTGACATTCTCTCGCGCTGACCACTTTTTATTTTTTTTTAATTAAATATCAATGTCAGACTTACAACCTTTGCTGACATACATTTTGTTATACTTCCACATAAATGGTGTTTACACTGTCCAAATGTTGAAAAATAGTGGCTACTTAGAAAATTAATTAAGTAAGGAACTGAATAAAACTGAAAATGTCCAAATGAAAAAGATTTGAAGACATCGCGGACAGTACAAATACAAAAAAAACATGCTCCTCTAGCAATGAAATAAAATTCGTGTCGGGTGCGACACCTGCTCACGACCCGACGTTCGATAGAGCAAATAGAGCCATCTATCGACCCGTTCTCCAAATGCTGGTGTAAGACTGGGTCGTCTTCTCGAAATTAACTAAGGGCCCGTAAAGTGTGATCGATGTCTATCTGGGCTTCTTCGTCTATCTCATCTCTCGCCCGTCACATCCCATCTGGCCGGCGGGTCGGTAATTGTAAGTCGCAGGTAATTAGCGAAGTCTTCCCTATATTTCTTATGCTGTTGCAGCTTCGTGTGTCCATCCAGGAGAAAACGCCAAAAATCCATTTTGTCCTTTTCCGATTCGTTATAGACGTAGCCCATAACCATTCCCCGTACCCATGTCACTGCATTGGTTTTTTGGACCGGAAAATAAGATTCTTGGGGGAAAAAAAGTGTGTCTGATGAAATTGTGTGAGGGGCGGAGCGTAACAGGAACGCCAATATCTGTCGTGCCAAGTGCCACACCGGAGCCGTCCCACTACATTCTAAACGATGTTCATCAGTGTCCACTGTTGCGCAGCCTAAACATAGTTGAGTGTCTGCCAAATGAATCGCGTGCCGTCGTTGATTCGTTGCAAACTTCCTATTTACCACCACATACCATGTTGAGCGTACCGACGTTGGGAGGTAAACGTTCCGTATAACGCGCCATATCTGTCGCCAGTTCTTGTCTGCGTACTTCTTTTCCAGGTTATTTCTGGGGCACCGGCACAGTAAGAGTTGGTATACATCTCGAAATGTGACATCTTCGGTGAAATATGGCCCACATTGACTGGAGGCAGCATTGAAGTGGGCGCTAGTACATCGGCCAACGCACCCAAGATATTATGAAATTGACCGCACCACAGTCGTAAAATCGTACTGACGAATAACGTCCGTGCCTTTTCATATACGTTCACCAGACCAAGTTCACCCTCTCCAGGTGGTAGTGTAAGCGTTGTGTATCGTATCTTAAACAGGTGTCCCACACTCACGTTAAGTTCCGAATGTTGCTTGTATCCGTGATGCCATTGTGCGCGTTAAAGGCAGGACGTGCGCTACGTGGGTGAGTCTCGGTGCTAGGTATACGTTAACATAGGTCACCCTCTGAATCGTATCCAACGCTCTTAATTTCTGTAACAGCACCATTGTCCGCATCAGCTTCAATATGCGTCGGTAGTTATCCGCTGCTGTCCGCTGCACATCCGTGAGGAACGTAACACCTAGGCATTTATGTTAACCAACATGAGCGGACCTTCCTCCCCCGGTTGTAATCCTCGACCGACATTCATGCAGCGTAACTTTTGTAGATTAAGCACGCTTCCCGCCGCCATCCCACATCGTTGTATCCATGCCGACGCCGTACGTACTTCGTCGCCTGTCCTTGCCACCAGCATCACATCGTCAGCATAAGCGCGGCAATGAAAGGCCAGTTGTGGCAACGGCACTCCCTCCAGCCGTCTTCGGAGACCATATAGACAGGGCTCCAAAGCCATTGCATACAAAAATATCGAAAGGGAGCAACCTTTACGAACTGACCTTGAAATAAAAATGTAGTCAATGCCCCGCCCATCCACCGAGACCTTTGATCGTACGCCGTTTAACAGTCGCATGATCACTAGAATGAAGACCTGTGGGATTCCCAAGCTGACCATTACTGCGTACATTAATGGCATTCGGACACCGCTTAAAATTAAAATGCTGAAAGATATGTTACGCGCTCCGGACGTGGATGTTGTACTCCTACAAGAAGTGCGTTTATCATCGCCGCCGGAGTTCTACGGCTACGAAGCACATTATTCAGTGAACGATGAGAGTGGATGCGGTGTGGCGATCCTCACCAGGGAAGGAATAGGATTGGAGGAAGTCATGTCTCTGCCTTCGGCACGTGGCATAGCGATCACTGTCGACGCTTCTTTCTTCTCTTCGGCGAACGCTGTTTCCGTTGCTTTGCTTCCGCTTCGGCTGTTTGGATTGCGTATCCTCCGTCTTGGGCCTGGCCTATCACGCTCTCGGTGGAAGAACTAGCAGCCACCACGTATGAGCCTGGAGCGGCCGTCAGCTGCATCTCTTGTGTGGTGTCCTGTGTCTGCTGTGGTGGAACCGGTGGTCGGAGTTCCAGTCCGTTGGTGTCCATATTCTCTATAGGGGGCAGCTGCTGGTGCCCATCGGAAATCCTCCCAGGGCTTCCACAAAGGTCAACAGTAATACAGTCATCTGTCGTGGCAACTGAACGTCATCCCGTGGGGTTTGCACTAAACGTCGCTGGAGGCATTCCGAGCGGACGTGACCTTCTTTCCCGCACCCCGAGCAAGTGCGAGGTTGTCCATCATAGATTATAATCGCTCGACAACCTCCTATGTACAAATAAGAGGGGACGTGCTTTCGCAGTTCTATCCGTATTTGTCTCGTCCCATTTAGGACGAGGTATGTGGTAAAACTGGTCCATTTTTCGGCCACATGGGATAGAACTGTACCGTATGGTCTAAATGCGTCGGTCACAAGTTCAGACGGGACCTCAAACGGAAGTTCGAAGACCCGTATAGTGCGTATCCTCATTCCCACGTGATCGACCGTAACCGCACCAACACTCCCGTCGGCATGACAGAAACGATACCCGTTCGGTGATCGTTGTAGAAGTCTTTCGCAAGCAGCCTCGTCAGTAAGCTTGACATAGACGACGCTTGAAACGATCGATAAATGGATTCCCACGATTTCCTGTGTATCGATTTTTACCTCTTCTCTTAAAAAACGTTCAATCTCGTGTGCCTTTGGTCGTGTATAGTCGTTCGCAAAACTGAACTTCAAAGTCGTTTTTCTTTAATAGTGTGCCATCCCATTCTAGACTAACAACACCGCAAACGCGAAGCTGCTCCGGCGTAAACAAACAGGCGCGCGCACCACAGCGCGGCCGGCAGCCAACACGGTCCGCACTGTGTCACTGCCGAAGGCAGGCTGTGCCTCTCAGATACCGGGGGCGGACAGTTGGCGAAGTTACTCAGTGAGGACCGGAATTACTTACTAATCATATATCTGACTTTGTGAACTTTATTTCCGCCTGCCTACACATCAATTACAATGATTGTCTGTGCAGATTAAAAAATCCTGTGCAAATGAGAATGTACTGACAAACTTGGGAAAAGGAAACCATTCATGAACTAATTCGTGACTGCCCTAATATACCGGAGCTGCAAATTACGCTCACCATTATCGTCGTCGCAATATTTGCAGCACAGTGCCAGTATGACATCAGAATCGCTCTGCTGAGGATTCTCCTGGTGGAGTCTGCTGTTCCAGTTGAGTGTCCAGCCTACTAGGGTACTTGTCTGTTTAGTGCCAGGTCCAGAAACGAAGTTCTTTTTTTGCAGTCAGTAAATAATCTAGCCGGCCGAAGTGGCCGCGCGGTTCTGGCGCTGCAGTCTGGAACTGCGAGACCACTACGGTCGCAGGTTCGAATCCTGCCTCGGGCATGGATGTGTGTGATGTCCTTAGGTTGGTTAGGTTTAACTAGTTCTAAGTTCTAGGGGACTGATGACCTCAGGAGTTGAGTCCCATAGTGCTCAGAGCCATTTGAACCATTAAATAATCAAACACTACCTGCCCTTACCAAATTGCCCATCGCCGATAATGTTAACCTTCTGTGAAGGGCTTTAGCCTGACCGTGACTCTACCCGATGACAAGAAATCGGACTGTAATTTCGTAATCGCGAAGTTAGTGAAACATTAACAGCAGCAAAGTAAACGGGTTTTGAATTGATGTTCTGCTAATACGAAACTAAAC
Organism: Schistocerca serialis cubense; assembly: GCF_023864345.2. Taxonomy (NCBI): domain Eukaryota; kingdom Metazoa; phylum Arthropoda; class Insecta; order Orthoptera; family Acrididae; genus Schistocerca; species Schistocerca serialis. The sequence goes on along the minus strand of NC_064641.1, from coordinate 913,084,363 downwards.
TGTAACTATATACATGCGGTCGGCAGTGTAATTAGGCAATGCGGTATCAAGTTTTATGGCAAAGCGGAAATAAACTTCACCTAAGAAAACTAATTTCACTTGACACTCTAACCAATCTCATCTAACACAATTACTCTCTATATTATACAGTAACTTGCCGTAGCAAATAGCACTACAGGTAACACTTATATAGAACAGAGTGGCCAATAAATAAAGCAGTACACACTCTCACAATAACATCTACAATTGGCAAAAACTATTATGCAGCAAAATGAAAAAATGCAGGACGACATATGAACCTACTAATAAGGTCTAACTGACAATAGCACGAACTATTATTATTTTAATTATCTACCACAAAAATCATGTTTTAAAACGGTACTGATTACTACTTGCTTCAGAAATTCGCACATCAAGTTACTTCGTACAAATAATCAGTACAGCTATTATCTATGAGAAAGGTTTTGGTGCAGAACAATGTACTGGTTGTTGCACTTGCTCAGAAAGAGCCTTTGCTTTCATTTATTACACAAGTAGCTTATGAGGTCCATTAAGTTGGTATGGTTTGAAGAACCATCATCAATTGTAAATGGTAACTCACGAAATTAACTTTAAGTATAATGAATTGTGCAAAATTACTTCTACAGTTAACAAGGGGACCTAGCAACTAGTCTCTCACTGGACTCAAACTGGCTTTGTAAATGACTACTCAACTTGAAAAACTATTTTAAAACAACATATACAAAGAAAACAAACAAGTTTAGAAACCTGTTCAAAGTGAAATAATACTGCTGTCTTTTTATCATATTCATTTAGACATAAGTACTTTGTTTTTGTCATTGATTATTTTAATGGCAGCTTCGTATTTAATGAAAAGCTTTCTTTATGAACACACTTTAGAAAACTTGAAGATAAAAAATTATGTGGAGTATATCATTTACTACTGTACAGAAAACCAACCAAACTTCATTCTCCAAAAAAGTTGGTAAAAACGGCAAAATGTTTCATTGCCAAAATTATCATTTTAATTTGGAAAGGACCCTGTCTAGGAACGTGCCTGGGGGATAATCACGATTGTGCATACATAATTTAGAAGTTCTACAAAAAGTTGTTATTCAATACATGATACCTGCTCCATTGGATGTGCATACTTAGGTAACAATCATGCTCAAGGTAGTAGCGCTTGTGGGAAATTACAGTGACTACAAAAGAGCGGTAAAGCAACCATGGTTCTTGATGTTAACTACGCCCTGATATAAATCTTCCTGCTGTCGTAAATTTAACCAAACAGGGCCAATAGGAGTACCATGATCGATAGGCCACTTTACATTCCATCCGAGGCTAATATACACGCTCGCAAGCTCTTCTTGCTTCAATTTATACCACAACAGCTGCCCAAGGCTACCGCTGATCATTCAGTATCACAGGCAGAACTCGAATATGGCATTGGTCATAAAGGAATCAAACGCCTTGCGCGCAAAGTCCACCTTTCCCAGTCCCGTCAGACTACTGCCGTAGCGTCGGGGCTTTACTACAGATTTTACATTTAACTTTCCTACTTATGCAGTAAATAGTTTTTACAAATTATTATATTCACATAGTACCACACAAAATCAGGGGCACAGTTACAACATAATTTCTTAAAACTCCAAAATAATTAGCATAAATATGACATATTTGCACAACCAGAGATCTTGACTATGCAGGTACACTAGTGTACAATCTCAGCTGATAAATTACACGAAATGTGCCTAACTCTATCAGTTATCGGCGTTACAAATTGACTAGACCTTTATTCCCACCAAGAATCTCGGTAACGAACCGATACTCTTCGAAGTTACATCAGCCCACCAGTGGCCCGGCTGTTGCCTTAACAAAACAGGCGAAACGTTAAAAAACCAATAATTTCGATTTCGTCCACACTTTTTCTAAAAAAACTTCGGGCCAAGTGTTACGTGCTCCTGACATCACATTAATTTCGCCAGTCGGTGCCCTCTCAAGTAGCAGGCCCTGGTAAAGGCTATAAGAACTGTGATTGAGGCAACTCTGCGGTGTCTTCTGAACCTTTAGTACGCTAGAGCTGTTTAGCCATTTTTTAGCTGTTTAGCCACTTTTATCTTTTATTTTTTCTTTTTTCTTCTGGGACAACACTTTTCTTAACTTGGTCCGAATGCCTGTCTCCTGCCGGCAGAGTTCCATCGTGTGGAATAAATGCTTTCAGCTCGGCTGTCCGAATTAGACATATGCATTAAACTGCACTGTAGTCCAGTTGCCAATATGATGTTAGCCGAGGTGACTTTCCCAGCACAGTCTTGTTCTCAGTTCTGTGAGGACCGTGTTCCCTCCCCCACAAGGGGATCTGCTTTCAGCGTGCCATTTGCGACTGATGTTCGGTATCCACAGTACTCCTCAGTTCTGAAGCTCACTCAGAAAAGCTACCAATGAAATCAGCACAAGGTTAAATTAGTTATTGTTAAAAAGGAGGTAATGAAGCAAGCACGCACAATCAATGTAACCTCATTAATCTGTCAAAACTTTCGTATTGACAGGGCCTATCTAGCTGAATTATTTATCATAAAATAATAAAAAGAAACGAACTAAATGTCTTGTTGCTTTTCAGCTTGATAGCTTTATTTTCATGAGAGTTGTACCCGAAGTAAAAAAAGAAAACAGCGAAATCACGAAACTTAAAATTGGGTCATGCGGCAAATAAACATCCCTTTCCTCCCTCGCCCGCCCCCATACTAAAGCTTAGACAGCCATGCATATGTACGAATCTGGTAGTACCAGAAAAATTCACATTGCCGTATGCCCCGCCTAAGCGATTACAGGTGAGAAGACTTAACAGTTATACAGTGTATGTCAAAATGATTTCATACGTATCCAAATGGCATTAATGTTTTATTTTTCTATATCACGTAGAGCACATGACCGACGAAGTATGCAGAAAGCAGAATCTTCGCTGCAGCGGTCGTAAGGATGAACCGTGCAGCTGCCATCGCGCTCACGCGCATTTGTAGATCTGCAGTCGCGTTTAAGCAGCGCCTTATCCAGCTTATGGCCACCTGGAATGTGGAGTGTAATCAGATAATTAGTTTACACCTTCATACCAATTTAACTAAACATTAGACATTCCACTGTTAAAGACAAGTTTCCCAGTCGACTATAAATGTGTATAGCTAGTAGTTCTTGTCCTAAAGCAAATGCATTTTGTAGGTCAAAGCAGGAACAGTTTTAGTAAAGTTCGCAATGGAGCATTCGTGGAATCGTACCAGTTTGTGCAATTCACTCATATACAGGATGAGCACAAAGTCTTTCCTCCACTACAAAAATTGATTTCTATGGAACTATGGTAGATACAGGTTCGCGGTTGGTTGCAATTGGTAACTTAACTCATCCATTTTTCTGTGGATACACTTCCCCGTGTCTACACATTGTTTGCAAATGGTATCTTCACTCACAAAGTTTTCATAGATACGCTTCTGCAAGTGCTCTGACACTATGTGATTTCTTTTTTCCCTCTCTCTCTCTCTCTCTCTCTCTCTCTCTCTCTCTCTCTCTCTCTCTCGTTAGAGGCTGCGTAGCATAGGAGCCCTGCTGTCACAATGGCTTGTATGCTGGAGAGAGCGCAATGTGGTTACTGCTTTCATGAAACGAGCTCGCGCATTAAACTCGCAGTTCAATTTCGAGGTGTCTGTGGTACAGACCCGCCAGATGTGAAGAGCAAGAAAGGATGGTGTGAACAGTTTAAAGAGATTGGCAGTGTTGGTACATGTAAATGTCGTGTGGCTAGGGCCTCCCGTCGGGTAGACCGTTCGCCTCGTGCAAGTCTTTCAAGATGACGCCACTTCGGCGACCTGTGTGTCGATGGAGATGAAATGATGGTCATAAGGACAACACAACACCGAGTCCCTGGGCGGAGAAAATCTCTGACCCAGTCGGGAATCGAACCCCGGACGTTAGGTATGACATTCCCTCGCGCTGACCACTCAGCTACCAGGGGCGGACGCAGTGTTGGTGACAAGAAGACGTAGTCACGACGTTGATAACGCACGTACAGCATTTCATCGTAGTCCGTGGAAGTCGATTCGTTGTCTTCCCAAAGAAACAGCCTAGTCTACTGCTCATGTACGTGGGACTCATAATAAATACCTCAAACAGTGGACACTGAACGTTTGCAAGGAATCGTAGCATGAGTGACCCACGGAACAGGGGCACGGAAATGACGAAACCCGTGAACTGGCAGACTCTTGCACGTCAGTCATTTCGCGAAAGCCTACTCACGAAATGCCGAGATCGAATATTAAGTGAGTAATTTAGGAATACTGTACGTGGGTATCGATACTTCGAAGACAAGGTGAAACTAACATAAAGCCAGTTTGGAGATATTTACGCAATAATTGTTTCCACATTTCATACGCGAATTTCACACAATAAGAAACGTAACAGCGGAAAGTACCGGGTCTGCTGTGATCTTCACAGTGGTTTGGAGAGTATGGCTGTAATAGCAGGAAAATGTAGTAGCAGGAAAATGTGCGTCGCGAATAACACACGTAGTAACAGTATTAGTATTCCTTACGCACCTGTCTATAGGTTCAGCGGTATTTGCTGTCTGGAGTAACCTCACCTGATGGGAATCGTAACAGCACTGTCATATCACACATCCATTCTCAACAAACTAATGCCTGATGTTACGTTATAGTGATATAAACAATATATAGAATGCACAAAACAAAAATTAAAACAAAAAACAGGAACTCATAACATCAGATGAGGATAGAGGACGTAAAACTGAACAATATGTGTCTCATAGCCATAGTTTGAAGATGTAGTGTGAAAGTTGTCTTGTTAAACAGGGTGTAAAGGGTACAAGGCGCCAAAATCATACACATGGTGCATCTCGAGTCTAATGGAATATCGTTGTGTCGTATACTCTGTTTTTGTAGTCCTAAAAGAGTGATATAGTAGACGTATTTCTGTTTACATTGTCAACAATTATCGTTACGAGCCTGCTTGTGTATTGCCGACATCGAGGCGATGGCCAGAGAAAGCTAACCAACGAACCATGGCAATGTAAACATGTTGTTGTTGTTGTGGTCTTCAGTCCTGAGACTGGTTTGATGCAGCTCTCCATGCTACTCTATCCTGTGCAAGCTTTTTCATCTCCCAGTACCTACTGCAACCTACATCCTTCTGAATCTGCTTAGTGTATTCATCTCTTGGTCTCCCTCTTCGATTTTTACCCTCCACGCTGCCCTCCAATACTAAATTGGTGATCCCTTGATGCCTCAGAACATGTCCTACCAACCGATCCCTTCTTCTGGTCAAGTTGTGCCACAAACTTCTCTTCTCCCCAATCCTATTCAATACTTCCTCATTAGTTATGTGATCTACCCATCTAATCTTCAGCATTCTTCTGTAGCACCACATTTCGAAAGCTTCTATTCTCTTCTTGTCCAAACTATTTATCGTCCATGTTTCACTTCCATACATGGCTACACTCCATACGAATACTTTCAGAAATGACTTCCTGACACTTAAATCAATACTGGATGTTAACAAATTTCTCTTCTTCAGAAACGCTTTCCTTGCCATTGCCAGCCTACATTTTATGTCCTCTCTACTTCGACCATCATCAGTTATTTTGCTCCCCAAATAGCAAAACTCCTTTACTACTTTAAGTGCCTCATTTCCTAATCTAATTCCCTCAGCATCACCCGACTTAATTAGACTACATTCCATTATCCTTGTTTTGCTTTTGTTGATGTTCATCTTATATCCTCCTTTCAAGACACTGTCCATTCCATTCAACTGCTCTTCCAAGTCCTTTGCTGTCTCTGACAGAATTACAATGTCATCGGCGAACCTCAAAGTTTTTATTTCTTCTCCATGAACTTTAATACCTACTCCGAATTTTTCTTTTGTTTCCTTTACTGCTTGCTCAATATACAGATTGAACAACATCGGGGAGAGGCTACAACCCTGTCTTACTCCCTTCCCAACCACTGCTTCCCTTTCATGTCCCTCGACTCTTATAACTGCCATCTGCTTTCTGTACAAATTGTAAATAGCCTTTCGCTCCCTGTATTTTACCCCTGCCACCTTTAGAATTTGAAAGAGAGTATTCCAGTCAACGTTGTCAAAAGCTTTCTCTAAGTCTACAAATGCTAGAAACGTAGGTTTGCCTTTCCTTAATCTTTCTTCTAAGATAAGTCGTAAGGTCAGTATTGCCTCACGTGTTCCAGTGTTTCTACGGAATCCAAACTGATCTTCCCCGAGGTTGGCTTCTACTAGTTTTTCCATTCGTCTGTAAAGAATTCGTGTTAGTATTTTGCAGCTGTGACTTATTAAGCTGATAGTTCGGTAATTTTCACATCTGTCAACACCTGCTTTCTTTGGGATTGGAATTATTATATTCTTCTTGAAGTCTGAGGGTATTTCGCCTGTTTCATACATCTTGCTCACCAGATGGTAGAGTTTTGTCAGGACTGGCTCTCCCACGGCCGTCAGTAGTTCCAATGGAATATTGTCTACTCCGGGGGCCTTGTTTCGACTCAGGTCTTTCAGTGCTCTGTCAAACTCTTCACGCAGTATCATATCTCCCATTTCATCTTCATCTACATCCTCTTCCATTTCCATAATATTGTCCTCAAGTACATCGCCCTTGTATAGACCCTCTATATACTCCTTCCACCTTTCTGCTTTCCCTTCTTTGCTTAGAACTGGGTTTCCATCTGAGCTCTTGATATTCATACAAGTCGTTCTCTTATCTCCAAAAGTCTCTTTAATTTTCCTGTAGGCGGTATCTATCTTACCCCTAGTGAGATAGGCCTCTACATCCTTACATTTGTCCTCTAGCCATCCCTGCTTAGCCATTTTGCACTTCCTGTCGATCTCGTTTTTGAGACGTTTGTATTCCTTTTTGCCTGTTTCACTTACTGCATTTTTATATTTTCTCCTTTCATCAATTAAATTCAATATTTCTTCTGTTACCCAAGGATTTCTACTAGCCCTCGTCTTTTTACCTACTTGATCCTCTGCTGCCTTCACTACTTCATCCCTCAAAGCTACCCATTCTTCTTCTACTGTATTTATTTCCCCCATTCCTGTCAATTGCTCCCTTATGCTCTCCCTGAATCTCTGTACAACCTCTGGTTCTTTTAGTTTATCCAGGTCCCATCTCCTTAAATTCCCACCTTTTTGCAGTTTCTTCAGTTTTAATCTACAGGTCATAACCAATAGATTGTGGTCAGAGTCCACATCTGCCCCTGGAAATGTCTTACAATTTAAAACCTGGTTCCTAAATCTCTGTCTTACCATTATATAATCTATCTGATACCTTTTAGTATCTCCAGGGTTCTTCCATGTATACAACCTTCTTTCATGATTCTTAAACCAAGTGTTAGTTATGATTATGTTGTGCTCTGTGCAAAATTCTACCAGGCGGCTTCCTCTTTCATTTCTGTCCCCCAATCCATATTCACCTACTATGTTTCCTTCTCTCCCTTTTCCTACACTCGAATTCCAGTCACCCATGACTATTAAATTTTCGTCTCCCTTCACAATCTGAATAATTTCTTTTATTTCATCATACATTTCTTCAATTTCTTCGTCATCTGCAGAGCTAGTTGGCATATAAACTTGTACTACTGTTGTAGGTGTGGGCTTCGTATCTATCTTGGCCACAATAATGCGTTCACTATGCTGTTTGTAGTAGCTTACCCGCATTCCTATTTTCCTATTCATTATTAAACCTACTCCTGCATTACCCCTATTTGATTTTGTGTTTATAACCCTGTATTCACCTGACCAGAAGTCTTGTTCCTCCTGCCACCGAACTTCACTAATTCCCATTATATCTAACTTCAACCTATCCATTTCCCTTTTTAAATTTTCTAACCTACCTGCCCGATTAAGGGATCTGACATTCCACGCTCCGATCCGTAGAACGCCAGTTTTCTTTCTCCTGATAACGACATCCTCTTGAGTAGTCCCCGCCCGGAGATCCGAATGGGGGACTATTTTACCTCCGGAATATTTTACCCAAGAGGACGCCATCATCATGTAATCATACAGTAAAGCTGCATGCCCTCGGGAAAAATTACGGCTGTAGTTTCCCCTTGCTTTCAGCCGTTCGCAGTACCAGCACAGCAAGGCCGTTTTGGTTATTGTTACAAGGCCAGATCAGTCAATCATCCAGACTGTTGCCCTTGCAACTACTGAAAAGGCTGCTGCCCCTCTTCAGGAACCACACGTTTGTCTGGCCTCTCAACAGATACCCCTCCGTTGTGGTTGCACCTACGGTACGGCTATCTGTATCGCTGAGGCACGCAAGCCTCCCCACCAACGGCAAGGTCCATGGTTCATGGGGGGGATGTAAACATTGGACGTGTAAAACGACGCGGTGCGGCGGTCAGGTGCTGTCGAAACAAACAATGTATGATAATGATAATGCGTGTGGCTAGATGAAGAATCACCTTAAACTGACTACGGTGTGTGTATGAACTTTTCAAACAATGTACAGTTTAGAGTAAGGCTTGGTAGTAACTGTTGTGCGCAAGCTTATCGTAATAGTGAAATATTACACACACAAATACTTTCATTTAACTTTTTACATCACCGCCAAAATGACTTTAGTCGGCTTGAAATGTATAGCGTGTACACCTGTTTTAGTTATAGATTTTTACGGTTGAGAAATGCATGCCAGTATCTTCAATAGTCGTGCGTGTTTAAGAAGAAATTGTAGGTTTCGCTTCTCTCAACGTATCTACATAGAAAAGAAAGTATTTCTTTAAGGACGGTAGACGTTAGTTTTGCTTACATTTTAGGCGTAAATTTAGTGCGAATGTAGATCTTTGTTTTTCGACTAGACTTAGCGGTTCACAGTTAAATTAATTCGTATCTGTCATTACAGTTTAGGTAGTTAATTAAAACTACCGAAAGTACGTTTAGAAGATCGTTTACGTTAGTGTTTCGTTACGTATTTGTAGAGGGAGACCAAGAGATGAATACACTAAGCAGATTCAGAAGGATGTAGGCTGCAGTAGGTACTGGGAGATGAAGAAGCTTGCACAGGATAGAGTAGCATGGAGAGCTGCATCAAACCAGTCTCAGAACTGAAGACCACAACAACAACAACGTATTAGTACAGGTTACGAAACTTATTCTCTGCGTTTGTGTAAAACCGTGTAGGACAAATATGGTGGTTGCGGTAGAAATCTGAAGGAGGGGGTGTCCTGCGAAGACTGTAGGCTATGGTTTCGTTGGGGTGAATGTAGCGGAGAGGAAACGGGAATAAATGATGAGGCTATTCTGAGGCAATGTACGTTATGTAGAAAGGACAGAAAAATGTCTGAACAGGGAGCAAAAATTTGTGTCCTTAAGGCTGGATTAGAGAACGCGAATTTGAAATTATATAGGCTAAGGGAGGGTAAAGAGATAGGCTGTTGGGAAAAGGTAGCAAGCAAAGTGAGGAAAACTTTCTAAATTCTGTTAGTAAATCAGTTTGGCTTGTTATCTGAAGTAATGGAGGAAGGGAATCATTCAGATGTTTAAGCAGAATATTAGCGTGAAGAGAAAAGACAGGTCGGGATCAAATCGGAATAGGAAAATAAGAGAATTCTGATTCTAGGTAGCAGTCATGGGGCGGGCGGGGGGGGGGGGGGGGGTTGTTTGGCCAGCAGCTTGAGGAGAAATTGGGTGTAGGCTACCAGGTAACAAATTTTGTGAAACAAAGTGCTATCCTTAACTAGGTGACAGAAAACATAGGTCAGCTATGCAGGGACTCTGAGAAGGAAGCTCAGGTAGTTACAGTTGGGGGTGCAGGGAACAGCCTGGCTGTGAATCCAAGATATAGTATTAGGAGTGACCTGGATAAAATAGCAGCAGAAACTGGCCACAGAAATGTGGGGTTTGTGGAGGTTTTTCAGCGTCATGATCAGCCCTGAGTAAACACTGCTTTAAAGCATGTTAACACTGAGTTGAACAGACACCGGCAAAATCTCACACGAGTGTTGTTCCAGTTGATGTTATTGGTAGGTGGGAATACACTACACTTGGCTTGCATCTAAATAGAAAGAGGAACGATAAGTTAGCTTCTCTATTATCAGATACTGTAAGGGGGCGCACAGTCACACAAGGAATGATCCCTGTGGTTAATGGGACCAGCAGACAGGTATTTTAGGTCAAAGCCAAAGTGCAAGCAGACAATCTAGAAAAATAGAATAAAAGAAGCTTAATAAATAGGGATAATGCGAAGGATAGTATAAATTTACTTCATCAAAATATCAGGGGAATAAAGTAGATGAACTGTTAGTGTGTTTAGATGATCTCAAAAATAAGAATGAGATTGATATATTTCGTTTGTCTGAACACCATGTAACTATGGGTGTGGAAAGTGACAGTATAAAGGGCTATAATTTAGCATCTTACAATTCAGATCTAGCACGGATAAAGGAGGAGTTGCCATTTACACAAAACAAGTGTATAAATACAAAGCTGTGGAAGTAAGCACTTTGAAGTTTGTGCATATGAGCTACAGCTTGATAACGTAGTGTTGATATTAGCAACAGTGTACGGGTCTCCATTAGGAGATTGGGAGCTATTCATAAAAATGTTTAGCTCCTTATTATGCTGTCTACCAGACAAAAGGAAGTAATTAATCTGTGGTGATTTCACTGTCATCTTTCTGAGCAATTCTGATAGGAAAAGTGAACAAGAAATGTTATTAATGACGTAGAACTTAGAATCAATGATCAGTTTCCCTACACGTATGTGTCACGACAGTATTTGTCCAGCAAGAGGCTGTTAAACTAAAACACGCTTTCCCTGTGATAAATGGATTATCAGACTATGATGCACAATTGATTAACTTACAAAACCTAGTAGGGTGTACAGTTAAAAAAACCATTAAGTGAAAGTGTAAGGTAGCTCGACCTGCCATCTATGGAGCACTTCAGAGAAAGTTTAAGAAATCTTAGTTGGGATAATGAGCCAAGTGCTAATAATAAATGCAACATATTTCTTGACAAATTTATATCACTTTTCGAACATGGGACGTAGTATTACTGTTAAAGAGAATGAGACATCTTAACCAACAGTACACAAGTAGCTAATGTACTTAACAGCCATTTATTAAGTGTAGATGGAAAAATTGGTGAAAATAGTTCAAAAGAAAAAGCTAAGCAGTACATGGAAGAGTCAGTTTTGAGAAATCATAATCAGATTTTCACCTAAAAGCCTCTTGTGAAATAAAGAAAAATCATTAAATCTTTGAAAAAAATGTTCTGTAGGAGTAGATGACATCTCCAAGGCGATATTAAAACAATGTGGAGCAGTTACAGCTGATGTTCTGAGTCACATATGTAATGCATCAGTAACTCAAGTTATTATCCCAGACAGGTTAAAATATTCCATTGCCAAGGCTCTCTACAAAAAAAAAAGGTGACACCACAGATGTGAATAATTACTGGCCAGTATCCTTGTTTACAGCATTTTCAAAAATCTACAAGAAAATAAAGTACTAAAGAGTGGTCTGGTATTTCAACATTAATAGTACACTTAGTAAATAGCAGTTCAGATTTCAGAAATGCTGTTCCACTGAGACGGCAATATACAATTTCACTGCCCACATGAGTCTTTAAACAGTAAAATGTCAACAATAGGAATTTTCTGTGACTTATCAACAGCATTTTGTTGTGTAAATCATGACACTGTTACAGAAATTACAGTTCTGTGGTGTAAATGAAACAGCATTGTTATTTGTCATATCTACAGAACAGGAAGCAAAATCTGCCAGGAAGTTTCACATCAGTGCACACTCCACTGCAGGGTGAAAATCTCATTCAGGAAGCAAAAAGTTTCTATACATGGTTTAAATGATTTAAGGAAGTTTCCCACTTCATCTAACTGGGATGAACTTACATTAGGTGTTCCACAGGGTTCGACCATGGGTCTCTTGTTCTTGTTATATGTGAATGACCTCCCCTGTTGTCTGAAACAAGAGGCTAAACTGACACTGTTTGCTGATGACAAAAGCAACATTATTAATCCAGTAAAAGAAACTCCAATAGAAAATGATACAAATAACGTATTTGGAAAAACTTATTGATTGGTTTTCTATGAACGGGCTTGCTCTGAACTTTGAAAAAACACTGTACATCCAATTTTCTATTGCAAGGAGCACAGTTCCTTCAATAAATATAACAGAAGTCAGTAGCCAGGATAGAGCGTACTAAGTTGTAGGGTGTACACATAGATGAGAATCTTAACTGGAAAATTCATATTTTGGATCTCCTAAAGCGACTAGGTTTAGCAGCGTGATTGTAATGAGAATTGCCAATTTTCAGGATACAGAAATTAGTAAGTTAACATACTATGCATACTTTCACTCTCTGATGTCATACAGAATAATATTTTTGGGTAACTCAACACTTTGGCAGAAAGTACTGCTCAAAAGAAAGTATTTAGAATGTGTGGGGCTAATACTCGCAAACCTTGTAGGCAGCTGTTTAAAAGGTTAGGAATTCTTACAACAGCCTCCAGTAATCAAATTTATTCTCAGCAACATGCAGCAGTTTAAAAACAGTGACATTCGTGATTATAATAACAGAAGAAAGAAAGGCTTACACCATCCTACACTTAACCTATGTTTGGCTCAGAAAGTGGTAAAATATGCTGCTGTAAAACTTTTCGATAAGTTACCAGATGAAATAATATGTCTGACACAGCAACAATACCAGGCAGTTATAATTAAACCTTCCCTATTTAACACATTATAACACGGAAAATAATTACCGTACGAGCACCAAACTTGGTAGCATAAACGTCCAAAGTATGGGGTACATCAGTTCCATTCATCACAGCGACACCGTTCAGCTAAAACTATGGCCACCAGGTGCCACGACCATTCATCGTGATTCATAATCTCACACATCTGACCCGTCGCAGTGTTGACGTGTCAACATGAGCTTGGACAAAAGGAGCAGGGCGTTATTGGCGAAGCTCTATTATAAAAACTACAGTAATGCTGTAGCTGCACCTCGAGAATATCGCCGGCTGAAAGGGTTACGGAAGGATCCTCTTTGTCCACCTGCTGTGTGGAGCATGAAGAAGTAGTCTGAAGCAACTGGAGAACTGGGCGTCTCTTCGGGAAGAGGCCGCCGACAGATTGCACCACAGGTGGCTGATGAAATCGCTGCGCCATGGCAGACAACGCTGCGCGCGATTCCCAACCGTCAGGAAGCGTGCGCGCTGTGTCACGACAGCTGAACATCCCGTGGTCCTCTTTGCAGAAGGTGCTTCGAACCGTTCTCAAGTGGCACCTGTAAAAGGTCCATATCGCACAGCAGCTTGCACTACAAGATGCACAATGGCGTGTTAACTTCACTGTCATCTTTCTCGCAAGGACTGACCACTCTATATACAGACGAAGCTCTTTTTTCTCTGATTGGTGAGGTGAACACATGGAATTGCCGAGTGTGGGAATCTTCACCTCCAGTCACTGTGCATGAAGTTTCTCTATATGGTGAACGTGTCACCATATCGTGCGACTTCACGGGTACATTCATCATTGGACCATTCTTTTTTGCATAAGTTGGCGATCATGGAGCAAAGATGTGCAGTGTGACTGGCCAGTGTTACTGCAGTATACTTCGCCAGCACGTCATATCCTCCCTACAGGAGATAGACTTATTGAACTCAACAGTTTTCTTGGAAGGTGGGGACCCACTTCACATCGCTCGTGAAGTTCACAAGCTTCTCCGAAAGACATTTGGAAACGATCGAATTATCCGTTGATAGTTTCCAAATACTTGGCCGGCACGATCAACTGATCTCACTAGCTGTGATTTCTTGTTGTGGGGCTACCTGAAGGACAGGGTTTACCAGGGGAACAGTCACAGATGTGCTGATCTGAAGCGCAGCAATCAAGAGAGGTAGCCAACATACGTATGGACATGCTTCGTTTTGCTGTGTAGAATGCAATCCTGCTCTTTCAAACTCTTCTGGACATTGATGGGGGCTATATTGAGTCCCTTTTGTAGCGTAACGGTACCCGTATGTAACGGTATGATGTACCGTAGCAGCACAGTAAGTCTTTCAATCGAATTGATTCTGCATTATTTCTCTTCCCCCATGTCGTTGACATTAATGCTACCAAGTTTGGTACTCGAACGGTAATTACTTTCTGTGTTTTAAAGTGTTAAACAGGGAACGTTTAATTATAACCACTCGGTAGTTTCTTAAATAAACTGAATTAATATCTCATTGACAACTCCTTCTATACCATAGACGAGTTCTTGAATAGAAATAAATGAACGTATAGATATAATATATGCATTTTCTGGCATTTAAGGGAATGGGGTAGGTAATAAAAATTTGAAACTTAAAAAAGAAAACCTTGATTCAGGTGTGCATGGACTTGACACGTTCCACATCATAACGGTTACCGTAAGATTGATCAGTAGAACACGTAACTAACTAACTAACCAAGTGAGTTGAACTTTCCACATCAAACACGCAGCGTCGCCAGGAACGATGCCCCAAAACTCAGGAAGTATAAAAATCTGTAGGGAAGCGAAACGCTGTTCAGAGTAAATGTGAAAATGAACAGTGGTCCAAAGACAGGAGAGAACAGTGTGTGACAAAGTGAAGAAGTAGAACACTGCAGCGAGAACTGCAATCCTGAAGAAGAAGATCACAGATACGACAAAAGAAATAGCGTGGAGTTAGCAGACGGAATGACGGATGCATCGGCTGCTGCTGTTTCAGTAACTACGTCGACGGGGTTGGCAGTAGATGGCAGCCCACGAAATGGGATAGCTGCAGGCGGAGGATGGATTCACAGTTTCAGCACGCCGAGACTACAGTCGACAAATGGAGATAAGTTTAGTTTATCTCTTATTTGCTTGCATCAAGTCTTTGTAAAATGGCAGGGAATGGCAATTCTGCCGTTGTGAAGGAAAATAATGTGATTCAGTTTGATGGAAGTTTCAGTTGGACAAGCACTGCAGGACAGAGAAATGTGGGTGAATTAGAAATTAATGATGTTTCAGTTCTAAATTTACAACCTTCATCTCAACTGTGGGAGAGAAACAGGAATAAAATGCTTTAACAGACTAGCTAGGGGAGAGGGTACCAGCTCTTTTAATAATAAATTGGGAGATTTTAGTGATGCTGATTTGAAAAGAGCCAAGGTGACCCAGACGAACAGGAGGGAAGAGAGGCAGATGCGAAACTTGATAAGTTGAACATTACGCAATGTGAACAGGGAAGTGCAAATGAGATGTTAGCAGCATTAATGCGTATCATCAATGAAACAAATAGAAATTTAGTTAGTCAGCTTAAGCTGCAGTCTGGTACTACGCTTAGCATAAATGAAGCAAATAAAAATTTAGCTAATGAACTTAAGCAGCTGTCTGGTACCATAAAAGATTTAGCTGGTGAATTTAAACAGTTCAAAGTTGAAATTTACAGTAAGTTAAAAAATCAGGCTGATGATCTAAAGGACATTTGGCGAAAAGAATTGAAAGCTTTTGATGAAAAAGTTAAAGTTTCTCAAACTGAGGAAAGTTGTAAGAAATCCTCAGATAGTGTAAGAAAGGAATTAAGAGACTATAGAAAAAGTAGCTATTGAAAGAAAATGAAGAGTGTACAATTATGGTAAAAATTTTTGGAATAGTGATGAATAAAGTATTATATTTTAACTAAAGTTCAGTCTTGATCACAACACTTATGCCTCAATAACATAGGTGACCGGTTTCAGTTATATTTATATAACCATCTTCAGACCTGTGAATTAATTTTAGAAAATACTAGAGGCCAATCTTAAAATAAAATCAAAAGTGTCTAATGACGACAAAATTTTAACAAGATAAAATAAAAATTATACCCATGACTTCCTTGGAGGATGGTAAGCGGAGCTCTCCTCTGCTGCTACGAAGTCAACTGATGGTTATGAGTGCTGAGCATGAGCTTAAATATGCAGAGGCTCCGCCTACTTCCTCACACTACTTCACAACTGTCAACCAGCGTTCATAATATGACGCTATCGTCAAAGTATAAAAGTACGAAATACACTAGGAAAATAAAACTGATTCATTTAAAATGTCTGATTAACAGATAGTTAGTATGTGTAAAACTTATTTATATTTTAGATAAAAACGGTAAACTACGATGTGTGCCCTCTATGGGCCACCTTAATACTATTACAGTGTCAGTTAAATCAAAGATGTGAAAGTCCTTGGAGTTGTGGTATACATCGATTATACCGAGTCGCCTACATCACAATTGCATCATTGATGGATGTTGCAGAATCGTCTTACTTTAACTGTAGTTTTCATGGTGACATTTTTTATAACACTAGGGTAGCAGCCAAGGGTACGTTCCGCATTATGTATTTCTGAATAAATGATGAGAAAGCTGATTAAATATTTAGAACTCAACGATCTAATAGTTTTTATAATCATCAATCTCAATTTAATAAAACTTTTATATGTTGTATAGCATATTTTTCATACATAGCTTTTGCCATGGGTATAACTAATTTTATATTTTAAAAGAAAAGAGTAGGTGCGTCTTCATTATAAAATTTCGTCAAAAAGATCGTAAAATATTTTTCGCGAAAATCTAATTGTTTATTGAGCAGCAATGATGATTTGGTTTTTAAATGAGCATATATTTCGATTTCTTCTAAGATATTCATAAGTAAGCCTTTATTTGCATAATGAAGAACTTGTAGATTCTGCTCTACTGTCCCCTCAGCATGGTTACTGAATGTTATGTGATGCCCGAATACAGATTTTGTTCGTGAGGTACCCAAAGTATGTTCTTTGTACCTTACTGCAAAATTTCGACCTGTTTGGCCGATATATATTTTCTCACAGTCTCTACATTGGATTTTATATACTCCTAATCTGGTAAATTTTTCATTCTCTTTACTTATGGTATGTCTTAATTTTTGTTTTAAAGTATTGTCAGTTGTGAATGCTACTGTTATTTCAGAATTTTGGAATAAATTAGTTATTCTATCTGATATGTTTCCCATATATGTCATCTTCATATATTTTGGATTACCTATTAGTGGAGTACTTTGTGATTGTTGCACTTTATTAAAAATGATATATACCAGTCGTGTGTCAAGAGAGTTGGTTTTTGCAATTTGTTTTAAGATAGTCATTTCCTTCTTGATCTCATTAGCTTCCAGCGGTAATTTTAGTATTCGGTGTATCATCGACTTCAAAAATTCTTTTTTATATTTGTCAGCATGACATGATGTGGCATTAATAATATCAGTGGTTGTAGGTTTTCTGTATATGGTGAAGCAATCTTTCCGGTTGTTATTAGTTATAGTAAGATCTAGATAGTTAATAGATTTTTCATTTTCATGCTCAGCCGTAAATTGTAACTTCGGATGCATAGAGTTTAATTTTACAGCGAGCTTCTCAATTTTATCTTTTGAACCATTATAAAGCACTAATGTATCATCTACATATCGCTTGTAATATATGATTTTGTTTGCGATATCAGGATTATTTTTCAGGAGTTGCATCTCAATGTGGTTCACGAAAATGTCTGCAACTGTCCCAGCTTATACTTTTATACTTTGACGATAGCGTCATATTATGAACACTGATTGGCAGTTGTGAAGTAGTATGACAGGAAGTAGGCGGAGCCTCTGCATATTTAAGCTCATGCTCAGCACTCATAACCATCAGTTGACTTTGTAGCAGCTGAGGAGAGCTCCGCCTACCATCCTCCAAGGAAGCCATGGGTATACTAAGTTTTATTTTATCTTGTTAAAATTTTGTCGTCATTAGACACTTTTCATTTTAGTTTAAGATTGGTCTCTAGTATTTTCAAAAATTAATTCACAGGTCTGAAGATGGTTATATAAATATAACCGAAACCGGTCACCTATGTTCTTGAGACATAAGTGTTGTGATCAAGACTGAACATTAGTTAAAAAATAAAATGAAGAGTGGATCAGATGCAAGGAAATCTTCGGAAGGTAGAGCATAAAACAGCAACAGTGCTAGGTAAATGTCAAAGTGAGCACACAAATTTGAACAGTAAAATCAACGAAGAAAGTGAAAGTTGTTTAAAAGCCGTAACGGCTCTGTCTTACTGTGAGGAAGAAGTAGAGATTAACATGGATCATTTGACTAGTCAGGAGGGGGGGGAGGAGGCGCAGCAAATGAATTGCACGATCATAACAACAGACTAACTAAAGTAGCACATAACATACAAGTTGGTACTAATAGTGTGGATCGTAGTTTGATGATAGGGTCACATTTCAGTAATGAGAATGTAATATGCGTGTGTACAGATGATCACAAAGGTTCTAATGAGCAGGGAAATGTGTGCTATGTAACAGAGGAGGAACCTTTTCATATAGAAGGGGAGAGCAGATAGTAAAGAATTGTAGGATTTAGACGAGAGGAATATTGCGGAAGTGATTAATGATAATTTGTTTGTGGTGAGGGTAGAGTGCATACTGAGAATGGCCATCGTGGGGGTCAGTTAAATAATGGATTGGAGTAAGTTCACGGATAAAAAGATAACATGTCAATGTGTTTAGATCTGTCATTAGTGGACAGATGAAAAGATATGTAGAGGTGTTTAGATCTACCGTAGTAGACAGATTGACTGCTTCTAAGAGAAAAAATAATGAAAACAATCCTTCAAATATCTGTGTAATTCCGAGGCACAGGGATGTTTTTCAGAGAAGGGAAACTGTGCGTGAGTCACTGGATGAATTTGAAGTCAGTAATAGTGTGGAGAAGACAGGCCATGCTGTAGTTAAGTTAGCGGTACAAGTGCAAGAAGTGCAGTGTTTAGGTGACAGTGGCAGTGATCTTTATGCTCTCAGTCAAAAGTGGCTAGGTGCTTCACCAAACAGGGAGGAATTATTAATAATACCTGTTATGGGGAGAAATACAATTGTATCATTTTCGAGGAAGAAGATTTTAACTACTGAGGAGAATGACAAGTATTGCAGAAAAAGGGATTATCTGGAAGGGTATAATCAACATGGCACTGAGGAAATGGGGACTGATCCGGAGAGATGCTGTAACAGCAGGAGTAAAATGAGAAAGGGGGTCTGTTAACTTTGGTGGGCACACCACTTGGCGACAGCTGCCTCCTCCCCTATCTGGGTGTGTCCATTCTGGTGCACTCTGTTCTCTTTCCTATCCGGATTCTATTCCAAATGTGCTCTTCAATTTTTGTTTCACTCTTTTCTATAAGGGGTCTATCGCATTTTGTGCGACCACAGCTCCTGTGAAGAAGGTGATTCAAAAGTTCTACTCTTGTAGCATCTGCTATGTCATGCATAAAAAAATTCATGCAAAATAGGACAAGAAATAATTTTTGTTGTAGCATATTTTTATTTGCTGAAGGTTCAGTGTTCTCTAAGAAAGTTAAATTTGGAAGTAATAAGGTTCTGGTATCCATTCTGGATGATAAATTAGTCAAGTGTGGAGATTGGTGAAATGAATGCGCACTGGTCTGACAGGAGGTAACAATAAAAATACTGAAGTAGAGAAGAATGGAGTCTGCTCCAGTGAAAGTCAGCGGTTATTAAGTACGGGCAGTAGAGCTCGTAGTTATGCCCAAAAAGCATGAAGAGGTGGAAGAGTAGGATGAACAGGCAGTGGTTTCTGTGTCATATGTTGTGGGTGAAATGGTAAAGCACAAAAAATGTGCCTACTTTAAAGAAATAAGAGAGGTTTACGAGGGCGAAAAAAGTGTTTATACTGTAATAGCTGAAGCTGTAAGTGACGAAATTTAAACTTCCTGTGAGATCAGCACACACTCCGCCGCAGAGTGAAAATTTAACTGTGGTGGGCGAGTCTTCTAGTACTCTTAGTAAGAAATTCGTGGATGCGGTCCAGAACCTGTTTCTCAGCTTCCTATGTAAGTTCCCCGCGTTGTGGGCCTTTACCTTCTGCGCGGGGCAATGAAGAGCCAGTGTCTCTCAAGCTATGTGAATTAAATACACTCCTGGAAATGGAAAAAAGAACACATTGACACCGGTGTGTCAGACCCACCATACTTGCTCCGGACACTGCGAGAGGGCTGTACAAGCAATGATCACACGCACGGCACAGCGGACACACCAGGAACCGCGGTGTTGGCCGTCGAATGGCGCTAGCTGCGCAGCATTTGTGCACCGCCGCCGTCAGTGTCAGCCAGTTTGCCGTGGCATACGGAGCTCCATCGCAGTCTTTAACACTGGTAGCATGCCGCGACAGCGTGGACGTGAACCGTATGTGCAGTTGACGGACTTTGAGCGAGGGCGTGTAGTGGGCATGCGGGAGGCCGGGTGGACGTACCGCCGAATTGCTCAACACGTGGGGCGTGAGGTCTCCACAGTACATCGATGTTGTCGCCAGTGGTCGGCGGAAGGTGCACGTGCCCGTCGACCTGGGACCGGACCGCAGCGACGCACGGATGCACGCCAAGACCGTAGGATCCTATGCAGTGCCGTAGGGGACCGCACCGCCACTTCCCAGCAAATTAGGGACACTGTTGCTCCTGGGGTATCGGCGAGGACCATTCGCAACCGTCTCCATGAAGCTGGGCTACGGTCCCGCACACCGTTAGGCCGTCTTCCGCTCACGCCCCAACATCGTGCAGCCCGCCTCCAGTGGTGTCGCGACAGGCGTGAATGGAGGGACGAATGGAGACGTGTCGTCTTCAGCGATGAGAGTCGCTTCTGCCTTAGTGCCAATGATGGTCGTATGCGTGTTTGGCGCCGTGCAGGTGAGCGCCACAATCAGGACTGCATACGACCGAGGCACACAGGGCCAACACCCGGCATCATGGTGTGGGGAGCGATCTCCTACACTGGCCGTACACCACTGGTGATCGTCGAGGGGACACTGAATAGTGCACGGTACATCCAAATCGTCATCGAACCCATCGTTCTACCATTCCTAGACCGGCAAGGGAACTTGCTGTTCCAACAGGACAATGCACGTCCGCATGTATCCCGTGTCACCCAACGTGCTCTAGAAGGTGTAAGTCAACTACCCTGGCCAGCAAGATCTCTGTATCTGTCCCCCATTGAGCATGTTTGGGACTGGATGAAGCGTCGTCTCACGCGGTCTGCACGTCCAGCACGAACGCTGGTCCAACTGAGGCGCCAGGTGGAAATGGCATGGCAAGCCGTTCCACAGGACTACATCCAGCATCTCTACGATCGTCTCCATGGGAGAATAGCAGCGTGCATTGCTGCGAGAGGTGGATATACACTGTACTAGTGCCGACATTGAGCATGCTCTGTTGCCTGTGTCTATGTGCCTGTGGTTCTGTCAGTGTGATCATGTGATGTATCTGACCCCAGGAATGTGTCAATAAAGTTTCCCCTTCCTGGGACAATGAATTCAAGGTGTTCTTATTTCAATTTCCAGGAGTGTATGTGCTCTTAAGCTATATTCTATCATGATTTAAGATTAAAATGAAAGCATACCAGAACACACAATACGTTTCGCATACGGAATTAAACGTAAAAAGGTAAATATAACTACGGTACTTCGTTACGAATGACTTTCAGAACAGTCCACTAAAAGTAGAGAATCATGATGACACAACTTTGGTGAACAGCAACAAATGTCGATCGCGCAGGAAGTCTTTGTTGTGGGAAGCGTTCTCTATAAATTCGTACAGCTGCCCTCGACATAAATTAAATCTCCCCTCCATCCCAACGCTTAACAGAGCACAGGTAACTCGACGAATGTCGATAATCGTCTTATCACAATGACTCAACCAACCAGGCTGTAGTTGCATATGTGTTTGCAACTCACGCTCGCGCTGTCAGTACGCGCAACGGTAAATAACACGAACCGATTCCTTACATAAGTGCAACTGTGTTGGGACGGAGGGGGGGACGGGGGAGGGGGAGCAGCAGACACCCTGCAGTGTTTTGACCCTGTTTAACAGGGTTTTCTTGGCATCTTATACTGTTTCCACGCTATATTTGCCTACGTCCAAATATTCGGTTTGTTACGTGTCTTACTACTGGTCAGCACCTTTTGCTGTTATCTCTGATCCCACTGGTCGACTCTGTACGTCTGTTGTGGAGTCTGATGCGGTAGTTTTCTACGCTGACGATCTTTGAGGAGAGTGCTGTCTCAGCTAATGAGATGGGGCACTCAGTCGCTAGCACGATTTACAAATTCTGAACTAAGACGAAGTACTCTTTCTAGCTCGATTCTGTTGTAGCACGTGTTACGGCGAAGGTGTATATTGCCCACAGTGCGTTATAGTGTGCAATTGAAAGTGATTGCATTTCAGTATGCTGAGAAAGGGGGAGGTGGTAGTGGTGGTCCGGGGAGGGGGGGGAGGGGGGGAGTAGAGGAGAGGAGAGGAGAGGAGAGGAGAGGAGAGGAGAGAGAGAGAGAGAGAGAGAGAGAGAGAGAGAGAGATGATGATGATGATGGCAAAAGCAGCAATGGTCTTATGTTACTGAAGTGATACATAAAATTATAAAGCTCTTCTCATTCAACAGTCCTGGATCAAAGATTAAAATTTTTCAACAACTAAATGTTCGCCAAGCCTTACTGGATTGGAGAGACTGCTTACGCGCAAAATGCATAGCAGAGTGGCTTTTTCAGGGTGTACCCTTTTGAGCCAGACTTTGTCCGACTGTGCTGGGGGCACCAGATGTCTCATGTAACCACAATCCGTTGCGTAAAATTTTCGTACTAAAGAGATTCAATAACAAGTATAAAGCTAATTGAAGCTTTATTTCATACTAGCTGACAAACCCTCAGATTCATTGCATGGGTATTTCTATTAGAAACGAAAACAAAAAATTAACTGTGTGTGTAGTGTACAGTTTCTGTACGTTGCGTACAGTTGATTAACGTGTCTAAAACTCGATTTTGTGAACGTTTCTATGGTAGCGCATCTTCATAGCTCTATACACAGCTATTATTTGAGATTCACAGTAGAAAGCTGTCAAGAATTTCCTTAAGTCAACTTGCCTACAGGAGTGTCTTTGTAGTAGAGAATGACTTTATTAGAACTTAATGCGTGATGCGACATTCTTCCACGCATCTTAATGTTATGACGTCATATCTCTTGAATTACGTATTGTACACTGATGGATTTATGTACAAGTATATTTAGCGGAGTATGTGGATACTGCCCATAGAGTTAGTAGGAAAGAAGTAATAAATTTAAACTTCATGCGCAATGCGGCTGTTTCTCACGCATCTCAGTGATAATGACGTCATATCTCATGAACTATGTGTGATACCACGGTGTAATACTGTAGGCGCATTTAGCGTTATATTTGGACAATGTATGCCAAATTTCTTGCGAATAATTAGCACAGAAGTAAAACATTTAAACTTCATGCATGATGCGGAAGTTTTCCACGCATCTCATTGTTTATGGCGTCATATCTCCTGAACCATGATAGGTAGGTGGTTTCCACCCACATAGTGATTATTACCAGACGGTAAGGGATATGTGTACCAAGTTTGATTGAAATTGGTATAATGATGTTCAAGATGTTGAACATACAAACATATTCGTGTACATACATTTTTATAACATGTGTGGATTCATTCTTGTCATAAATTTAATGAAATGAAGTACAGTTTTTGCAGAATGGTAGTAGTGAATGATCATGGAGGCTTGCAGCCATGTTTCATGCAGAAGTAAGTAAATATTTTCCTACCTTTGATTCAACTGATTGACCATGAGAACCACTTCTGCCTAAATTAATTACAGTTTCTTCCGTGTTAGAAAATTATTTTCAAATAACAGAAGGTAATCTTGCCACGAGATCTTCAGGAGAGTATCTGTTTTGCCATTGTGGTACTATGTTTTGTAATACTGCTGCATTACTAGATCACCAAAATGAAGCAGGATACATTTTTTCATGAATGAATGCACAGTCCTGGGTACACATCCCGGTGATCAGGAAAAAACTAAATGTTGTATGTGGAATTCAAACTTGATTAAAGTAAAGAAAAGGCTAGTTATTGACCAACAGTAAAACATTTCAGATGTAAAGAATATTTTGTTGTGTTTAAGTATGTGTGTGTCTGTGTGTGTGGGAAACGTACCATACATGAGAATAGCGTGATTGCGGAATGTTATTTTCTTAGGGGGTTATCAATTTTGAAACGGCGCAACTTTTATGTGAAATTTAGTGACTACTGAAGGTAGCTGCCTAAGTATATGTCTACACCATATTTACAGACGCTAAACATCTGGGCAACGCTTTCTTGATAAATAACATGAATGGGGCTTTTACGTTTCTGGTTTATTTAATTTCTGTATTGTATTAACATTTGTCTGTTGAACGTTGTCTGCTAAAAACTGGTTCAGTGAAATAAAATATTAACTAAATTACAGCCTATGACAGAGTATTATTTGGTGTTGTACTAATAAAACAGAGTACTGGGCATTAAAACGGATAACACTTTTTTTGTTCTCCTCTAAGGAAGTGCTATGATCAACGATTGAGTTATTGGAATGTTTGTGCATTACTCTATAAGTAAAATACTCTGGGGTATGCAACGTGAAGCATTCAGATACGCAGTGAGCAATGATAACTAGTTTGAATAGTAAATTATCTTGAGAAAAGTGAGAAATGAATGATGAAGATTGATGGTAGATAACTGTGGAAAGGGAGGGTATCTTGAAGAACAAAAAATTTGTTTATGGTACCCTCTTTGCTTTGCTAAGTGGTAATAACACGAAAAGACAAGTTCATTTGTTAATCATGTTTTAAAGGTAGTTCAGTGTATAAGTGATCATTAAATGACGGTATTGTGAAAAACAAAAATAGGTCCGGGGGAGGGAGGATGCAGAGAATTTTTGTAAGTTGTTGTACAGCCAGAAATTTCTCATTTAAATATAAATTTATAGTGATTGGTTTATGTCGTTTGAAATGTTCGACCATTAAGAGATGGAGACCAAGTGATTCCTGTGACATTTTTTTCTTTTTCATGGAATTGTGTGCTTCTTGATGAATATTTTTGTGGTATCCTGATGTATATTTCTTTGCAGGAGACTGCAACATTTGCTTTGCGATTTGGAAATTAATTTTTATAGTGCTAATTTGTATTTTTTGTTCATGTATATCATTGTGTACGATTTAATTTTCAAACATGTAATATTGGTTCACTGATATACGTTTGATGTGTGGAATATTTCTGGGAGTACGAGACATATCTAGTTACGTTTGAAAATTCCCTTGCTGAAGAAGGAACGCGTGTTTACAGTTCTTGTGGGACTCTCAAGCAGTTGTTTATGTAACGGAATAGGCAGTTGCGCAATATGGCGAATGTTCTCTGTTCTGGTAGCACGTGGTATCGAGTTAAGAACAATCCACACCTTCAGGTGGAACCTGCTGTAGTTGTGGTATGGGATCAAAAAAGGAGGCATTGTTATATGGTCATAGGATTTTGAGCATTATGATTACAGTATATTTAATCTCAGTTATTTATTTGTGTTTGGTTTGAAGAAAATTTTTTATAGGACTTAGGCTCAGGCTTGACTGGCTAGTGAGTGAAACGGCGTTGAAAATGGATGTGTCGGGAGAGTTTGGTAAGGCAAATCACGTTGACACAAGTAGTGCTTACAGAGTGGATGTATGTACACAGTTGACAAGGGGAACGTGTGGACATGCTACATCATTTTCGGTGGCTCTAGCCCAACAGCAAAAGCAATGCTCATCACATGATCATATGATGTAAAAGAAATAGAAAAATCTTAACCGTATCATTTATATAATGTGCTACTGTATTTGTTTTATTTCGGCGCATATTGTTGATTGTAGAAGAACGATGATCAAATATGGATCATTATATTCCATACCTCCTATTTCCTATTTAAATTGAATCTGAGTATACAACTGAAATGACTTCAAAATTTATTCTCTAGGAATATTACCCTTTTTGAACAAAATTTTGACCCTTGTAACGTGGCTTCTATTCGCTAACTATTTGGTAATAAGCAGCACTTCCATCATGATGCAAAAGAAAATAAAACGTGATTTTGCACACACGTTTGAGTAAGGAAAAAGTATTACGAATACGTTCGATCATTCTAACCAAATCTAAAAGTACGAATGCTTTCTCCCTTACAGAGAGAATGCATGTGACGAAGATGTACTCTGAACTTTGCAAAATGCACTCTATGCGTAGTCTGGATGACAGCACATATTTCAAAGTTCTGAGCAGCTGACATGTACCTTATATTTGGAAAATATCGCTTGGAGTGCTGTTCAAGAATGGCAGCACAAAGGCCGAATCACCAGACTGACATACAATTTTGCAGTCTGGTGGTGGTGGTGGTGGTGGTGGTGGTGGTTGTTAGTGTTTAACGTCCCGTCGACAACGAGGTCATTAGAGATGGAGCGCAAGCGCGGGTTAGGGACGGATTGGGAAGGAAATCGGCCGTGCCCTTTCAAAGGAACCATCCCGGCACTTGCCTGAAACGATTTAGGGAAATCACGGAAAACCTAAATCAGGATGGCCGGAGACGGGATTGAACCGTCGTCCTCCCGAACGCGAGTCCAGTGTGCTAACCACTGCGCCACCACGCTAGGTGCAGTCTGGGAGTGTGGGATAGCGAAGAGAGTGCTCTTACTCTCATATGGAATCGATCGCAACTCAGATCATAACTCCAGGTGTGGATCCAGTATGTCTAACTTGCAGACAGGATTATTGAACGCCCTCAACTCACCTCCTTCTAACCAACACACGGCTATCACTGGCAATCAGACGGAAGCAGTTTTGGTAAACATTTTTGGAAACAGTGATCAATAGGGTCTTATATTTTAACTAAAGTTCAGTCTTCGTAGCAGCTGAGGAGAGCTCCGCCTACCATCCACCAAGGAAGCCATGGGTCTGAAGATGGTTATGTAAATATAGCCGAAACCGGTCACCTATGTTATTGAGACATAAGTGTTGTGATCAAGACTGAACTTTAGTTAAAATATAAGACAGAAGCAGCTTATATCAGAAAGCACGTCAGACCTCCACGATGTCCTCCACTGAAACCTCATGTGACGTTGCTAATGGCGGTGGTTTTGGGTCTGTGGAATTCTCGCTACAGAGCGTCCTGCTCTGAGCTGTCCTTGTAGTAACCGATTTATACAGTTCGTTGTGCACAGTGGTGCCAACTGCTGCTCAAATTGCTGCTGCTGATGCATTATGATGTGCCAGACCTATTGGCCGAACACGATGGTCTTCCCTCGGTAGTGTCACATGAACGTCCACAGCCTGGTCTTCTTGCGACCATACAGTCTCGTGACCATCGCTGCCAGCAATCATGTACAATGGCTGCATTACTCCCAAGTCTTCCTGCAGTATCGCAGAAGGAACACTCAGCTTCATGGAGCCCTTTTACACGATCTTGTTCAAACTCGTTGAGGTGTTGTTGGGATTTTTGTCGCCTGAAAGCCATTCGCGACTAACATCAACTCACCAAGTCCAATCTCAAAGCTAGCTGAAGCTCACGACCGAAACAAAAGTGAAATGTATCCTCATAGTGCACTACTAGACTGATAGAGAGAGGGAAGTAGAGGAGAAGGACAAAGAGGGGGAGGAAGATGGAGAGAGGAGAGGGAGAGAGAAGAGGGGCGAGGGACAGCGAGGGGAGGTTTAGATGGTCAGAGAGAGAGCTAGGAGAAGATGGACCGAGGGGGGAGGAGAAATGGACAGAGAGCATGGAAGGAGAGGATGGAGATAAAGAGGAGAAGGAGCACAAGGCAGGTCGAAAATGGAGAGGTGTATAGGAAACGAGAAGGAAAGGATGGGAGGAGGCCCCTCTTCCTTCCCCTTTTCCCCACCCTCCCTCTTTCTCCCCTCTTCCCATCCCCTCTTCATCCCTGAGCCCCATCTTCCCACCTCTTCCCTCTTCCTCCCTGAGCCCCATCTTCCCACCTCTTCCCCATCCCCTCTTCCTGGGCCCCATCTTCCCACCTCTTCCCCACCCCCTCTTCCCCCTATTCCTGGGCCCCATCTTCCCCATCCCTTCTTCCCCCCTCTTTCCCCTCTTCCCCACTCCCCCTCTTTCCCACCCCACTCTTCCCCTCCTCCCCCAATCCCTGCTTCCCCACCCTCACCCCTTCTTCCCCACCCTCACCCCCTCTTCCAAACCCTGGCCCCCTCTTCCAAACCATCGCCCCCTCTTCCCCACCCTCTCCCCCTCTTCCCCACCCTCTTCCCCACCCTCTTCCCCATCCTCACCCCCTCTTTCCCTCCCTCACCCCCTCAGCCCAACCCACCACCCCTCTCTTCGCCACCCACCACCCCTCTCTTCCCCACTCACCCTCCTCTCTTCCCCACCTGGCCCCCTATGCCCCCTCTGGAAATTTGTGAGAAAAGGACTGAGCCTATGTTGTCCTGCTGGATAGGAGAGTGAACCGTGAATTTAAACTTTCAAAATATTTTCTTAAAGAATTTATTTTATTTACTAGCGATTCGCCAAGAACATTAGCACATGTAATCACACTAGGTGAGTGTGGAAGTAGTTGCCAGGAAGTAATTGATGGAAAATAAAATTACCTTTGACAAATGTGAATTTTATTCCTAAAAGCCTTTTCAAGAGAGATTTAAAATTACAGTCAGAAAGCACCTTCTAACTATCAAGTTACAATTCTTCAGAGGCAGAATAACATTTTTTTTTTTTTTTTTTTTACCGTAGAAGCCTTCGGGCTCAGAAGCTTCCGCTCCCTTTCTACAAGGCCGTAGACAAGACCACTCACAACGACCCTTTCGAAGCCGATGGAGACAAAAATGGCAGAGTGACGGGAGTTAAGCTGGAGGGAGAGGAGATGAGTGAGGTGGAGGAGTTGGTCATCGGCAGAGAAGGAAGGTTGAAAGCCACACTGGGTGTCGGGGAGGAGGTGGTTTTGGCGGAGGTGGTGGTGGATGCGCCGGGAAAGAATGGATTCCAAGAGCTTGCTGAACACCAATGTGAGACAGATAGGACGGTAGGAGGAGGTATCAGATTGAGGCTGCTTGGGATTGGAGAACATTAGGATACAGGAGGTTTTCCACAGGTCGGGATAGAAGCCAGTGGCAAGGATGACATTGTAGAGGGTGGCAAGGACTGAAAGGAAGGAGGGAGGGCAGTGTTTGAGGTGGCAGTAGGTAATGCAGTCGTGGCCGGGAGCAGTGTTGCGTTCGGAGTGTGAGGCTGATGTCCTGTGTAGTGATGGGAGTGTTAAGTTCAGATGGTGGTGTGTGGCCCAAGTACTGGAAGCTAGAAGCAAGGGGAGGAACAGAGGTATTCGTACAGTCCATGACGTCAGGGAAGAGGGAATAATCAAAGTGGGGGTCATCTGGGATGGAAAAAACATCAGAGAGGTGAGAGGCAAAGTGGTTGGCCTTACTGTGGTTGTCAGGAAAGGGATGGTCATCAAGGAGGAGAGGGTACTGGGGGATGGGGCGGTTCCCAGTAAGGCGGTGGATAGCAGACCAATACTTGGAAGAGTTTATGGGCAGCGTGGTGTTGAGTTGTGTACAGGTCTGGCGCCAGGCACGGCGTTTCTTCGCAGTAATCAGGTTGCGGATGTGTCATCGTAATTGCCGGTGGTGGGTAAGTGTATCCCAGTCACGAGTGTGGAGAAAAGAGCGGTAGAGGCGGCGGGACTCTCGAAGGAGAAGGACGGCAGGGCGGGACGGTGAGGGTGGATGGCTTTGGTGGGGATATGGGTGGCGACGGCGTCAGACAAGGTCTGGTGCAGGAAGGCAGCAGTGCGAGTATGTCATCAGGAGATTGGAGGGTAAGGTCGTGGCCGTCAACCTGGGTGTGAATGGAGTCCCAGTAGGCATACCAGTTGGCACGGATGTAGGGGTGAGGAGCGTTTCAGGGAGGGCGACCATTAGAGATGGTGAAAAGAACAGGAGCATGGTCACTGCCAATGAGGTCAAGGACATCTGTGGTGATGCACCCAAGGAGGTTGGGAGAGGCAAGGACTACATCGGGAGTGGTGTTGGATTCAGTTCGGGTGTGCTGAGAGAGGGGAGTCAGGTCTCCCTGGAGAGTGGTGATAATCTGATGCCACCGCTGGAAGTCGGCAGGATCACGGCTGTGGATATTGAGGTCGGCAGCAATTACGTAGGTGGAGAAGGCGCAGTTAATGTGGGCCAGGAAATCGCACAGGATGGGGGTGCGAGGGCGGACATAAATGGTGGCACAGGTGACAGTAAGGGTGGGGAAGAAGAGGCTGATGGTGAGATGATCGGCAGGATTGTTAAGGAGAGGTTGGGGCCGGTCAGGGAGGTGCTTGAGGGGGTCTATAGCAACTCCGCCACGCGCCAGTGGGTACGGGTTATCGGTGCGGTGAAGGGTGTAAGGAACTATGGAGATGGAGATACGGGGTTGAAGGAAGGTTTCATTTAGGACGAAGGCATCCATGCGGTACTGACAGAGGGTGTGGAGTAAGAGGAGTTTGTGGATGGACAGGGAGCGAATATTGTGGTACAGGATACGGTAGGGTTTGTTGTACCATGGGAGGGGGGTGTTAGACGAGGGTGGTGAGAGGGGTGAAGGTGAAGTGGGCCTGGTTGTGGGAGTATGTGGCATAGGTGGTAAGATGGAAGATGGAACGGGCAGCGAGGGCGATCTGGGAAAGGGTGTGGGAGCGCTGGAAGGGGTGGATGTTTTGGAGCACAATGGTGATGAAACGGATGATGTCCTCTGCAGTAGGTGGAGGGCGGAGCGAGTTGTTGGGGTGGATGGGGTCATCAACAGGACGGACAGGGACGGTGAGCTCAGGGGTGACTGGAGGAGGTTTCGCTTTACACTTCGAGGACTAGGTAGGAAGTGGTTCATTACAGGTGTTGCAGGAGGGGGGGGGGAGGTGATGTTGGGGCAATTATTGGGGAAGTGGGAAGCTTTGGGGACAAGTAGGGGGTTCTTGCAGGCAGAGGTAACATGGTCGTTGTATGTGAGGCAGCATTGGCAGCGGTAGGATTGGGCTGGGGAACGGGAGGGGTCCACTTTATGATGGCGATTGTAGATGAGGGCTCCCTCGGTGAGGAGACTGGCGAGCTTACAGCGGCCCTTAAATAAACATCAACAGGCAACGTTTCCCCTTTCACACCAGAGGGAGACACCAAAACTGCGATTGCCACAGCGGCGCCACCGCCAGAAACGGAAGGCGACTGCTTTACACTCCGCGCTGCGGCTCAGAGGGACATAAGTATTTTGTACACAGTGCCATATATTGTTTATTTGAACAATTTCAGTTGCGTTTGATTTACTACTAGACAGCAGCTGCATCCAGGTTCATCAATAATCGCTAGAAATAGTGTGATATTTCCGCTTTTGGTCGAGCACTTGGGAGTTGATCCAGGCAGTTCAGCCAATAGCCCTGTGTGGGTCGGATGGGTGGTAATAACTCACTGCAAGCTATCATTTAGGTACAGAAAATTAGCTTCTTGCTGATCTGAAAGTGAAGAACTGCTGCTGGGAGGAATGTAAGGATGGGTAACAATAATATTAGAACAGTGACCCAATGTCCCACTGCGCCTGTAGTATCCTGCGCCTGTATACAGGTCTCCCATAGCAATAGTGAAGCACAGTACACATATATACGAGTCGCAAGTCATGTCCTAACCAACTGAAACACGGGAAATTTATCCTATGATATTTTTTTTGTGAATGTAGCGCTCATTAACTTAACTGAACAGTGTCTCAAGATGGAAAAGAAAACTGTCCAGTCCCCTCCAGTCCAGTCCATCGCCATCTACCGAGTGTATTGTGTAACTGAAGAGTCGGCCAGTGGAGAAAGCACACCTCATGACAGCCTTCTTAAGCTTCTGCTTGGTGCTGCCCGGCCAATCCCGCCGCCTGCTGCTGTACAATGTGGCCCGATTTGGACGACCTACAGTCCCACCCCTGTCACAGATTCCTCAGTTAAAAAAAAAAAAAAACCCGAAACGTGGATGTTATTTCGTCAATACCTCGAATTTATCACATGAAATGTATGTGTCTCCCGTGTATAAGAGTTATTTTCGAAGATAGAAGAAATCGCACTAAACACGCGTTTTCATAACGCTAAAGTATCATTAGTTGTTTCGAAAGTCCTGTGCAACAGTATGGCACAGGCTATATGTCCTTCAGGTATTTTCTTATCAGGTAGGAAAAACCTGTTCGTATCTCTCATGTTCTGCCTTACAGTACTAGAGTAATGGTTCAAATGTCTCTGAGCACTAAGGGACTTAACATCTGAGGTCATCAGTCCCCTAGAACTTAGAACTACTTAAACCTAACCAACCTAAGGACATCAAACACATCCATGCCAGAGGCAGAATTCGAACCTGCGACTGTAGCGGTCACGGGGTTCCGGACTGAAACGCCTAGAACCGCTCGGCCACAGCGGCCGGTCCTACTAGAGTATTAAACTCATTTTTAGTTATGGCGGAGTGCTAGGGGCATGCTCTACCTCTGTCATAGAATGCCTCCTCACTTCCCAACTCTCTTGAGGTAAACAGTATCGTTACATACTAATTTTCTCAAGGTAACTGCGCAGAGAAGTTGTACATATCAGGTTTATACCATGTATCACGTTATAAATTCGATAATACAGCTGATTCTTATTTCATGATCATCTGCCTGGGTATGTCGGAGATTGAAACTCCGTTAAAAGATCTCGCCGCTACGAAAAAATTCCAGATTACCGCTCCAACTCTTGAATCATATCCGTGGTACTCTCACCCTCGCTTCAGCCCACCTGGTGGCATATCATTGATGTCGAACTGATAGGCTAATTAATTAAACTGATCATGAAAGTCGCTTTGCATGGTGAGTAACTTTTTTCCTGCAGTCGGATTACATTTGCCAGGTAACCATTACAGACGCTTCTATGATGTCTCTGTACGCTTCCTACAGGCTAGGTAGTCACTTCCTCTGATACCAAAATTGGTGGTAACTATCGTCAAATAACTGAAGACATCCAACGGTACTTACGTTCTGTCTGTTGTCTTGTCATGCTGGTGTAAGCAAGTCACTTAGAATTCTGGTACAGTGCTCCCGAACTAATCCTGCTGAGACCTCATGATCTATGGGGGGTTGAAGTGTATTTCACTCTCTTCTTCACCCACACGCCGACTCTGCCACCGGATTGTATGCGAACAGCTGCCACTGGGTAGCGAACTTCCGGCCATGCATCATGGCAGTACCACTTCTGGCCGACAAATCATCGCTCGCCGTGCCGGACAGCTGTTAATGATTCGCAAAAGTTGTCCTGTCCCTCTCAGAAGGTCTGGACGCTTAAATGTCGTTGGGGTGAATACCAGGATGTCGAGCTATTTATTCCCCTCAGCCCTCCTGCAAACCGAAACGCTCTGAGACGAGTTTTTGAAATATCCAGGAAAGACCGACTCAGTGAGCTATAACAAAATACCTGTCTACTCACCGCCACATCCCAAAAGTGTAAGTCTGCAGATCTAGGTTTATCTCAGAATACAGCGCTATCGAAAATTCCTGTTGGCTCCCACCAAATTTGTGGGCGGATGCTTCTAGAACTCAAATGGGAATACCCGGAGGGAAGACGATGTTCTTTCCGAGGAACGCTATTGGCAACCGGTATTTGAAGCTGACCGCAGAAGGATTATAATGCTGCCAACGTGCATTTCGCAAAAGCACAACGAAGATAAGGTACGAGAGATGAGCGCTTTTAGGGAGGCATATAGGCAGTCTTTTACCCTCGATCTGTTTGCGAGTGGAATTGGGAAAGGAATGGCTAATAGTCCGCCACACACCGTACAATGACTTGCGAAGCAAGTATACAGTTGTAAATTTAGTCTACCTGTTAAGAAGTTAGTGCATCCATTTATAAGCACACAAAACTCACGGAAGAATGTTGTCTCTTATTTATCGAGAAAACAGAAGATGGAACTTCTGCTGCTGACTGTCTCTCTGTAGAAACCTTCGTATTAGCCCCTAATTTTCTCACTGTAGTCACTTCGCGAGACGTATGCGAGAGGCTGTAATACGTTTACGACATTGTAATGGCGACTGTATTTGTTGACGGCACAGTGTCTTCCTCATGCCTCGCTATTCTTGTAACATGCACGGGAGTAAATTTACGAACTATAAAATCTGCGCTAACTTTACCTGGTTGAGAATTCAATAAGAATTTACCGCATCTATCTCTTGCGATATACTGGGGAAAAAATACCGTCTGCGTTGTGACAGCCGGCCGGGGTGGCCGAGCGGTTCTAGATGCTGCAGACTGGAACAGCGCGACCGCTATGGTCGCAGGTTTGAATCCTGCCTCGGGCATGGATGTGTGTGACGTCCTTAGGTTAGTTAGGTTTAAGTAGTGCTAAGTTCTAGGGGACTGATGACCTCAGAAGTTAAGTCCCATAGTGCTCAGAGCAATTTTTTGCGTTGTGACATCGGCCATGTTTGGTGATCCCATTTAACATTCATGTGTTGTCCACTGGAGCAGGCGACCAGCGATTGAAATCGCTTCTACGGAAATGTGTAAAGTTTTGTCACCTGCCCTGGAGGAAGACCATATCGATTCAGTCACAAGAAGAAGAGGGTTCTTGTGTTGTTGTTTCATAAGCAGTCTGATACTTCGTTGTTGCTGTAACACACTGAAGTAGTGTAGGACTACAGTTGTGTATACAGCCATATGTGTTGTTTTTTGTCATGTCTTTGAGGTCTGTGTCAGGTGCTAAACCGAGATTAACATGTTTTGATCCGTTGGCTCTCACAGAAAGCTGGACACCACGTGTTGTAAACTATGCTGCTTCCACATCACACAGGATGGTGTTTTTTACTGACAAAAATGTGGAAGACGTCGCAGCGTATGGGAGCAGGAAGAGTTTATAGCACTGTTGAGTGTTTCCAAACAGCTGTCCAAAGGTGTTTGATGACCTCTACATTCAAACTTATGTACCACAGCGACGTGGTAGCAGACGCCTAGGTGTTCCATTCTCTAACAGACCATGAGAAGCAGCAATATGCAAGAACACTGTTTTAGTGCTGACCATCTACAGAAGGTGTTAGTTCCATCAAACAAGTGGTGCCAGTCAATCATTATGTGATAATCAAATGCTTACCCGTTAACAAACGGGTTGGAAAAGATACTGTCGATATGGGAAGATGTACTGCAATGAGCACAACACTTGATAATGTAATCAATTTTAGCAATTTTGCCATCTCTTTCCGTAATTTCGACTCCAACCAGTGACATGGCAGCATGCTTCCCAGTTTCTGTAGCACCGCTAAACCAACCCTCCACTACTATTCGAATACCATATACTAGATTGAAAATGTAGACAGTTGACTGTGCAGGCCGGCCGTGGTGGCCCAGCGGTTCTATGCGCTACAGTCAGGAACTGCGCGACCGCTACGGTCGCAGGTTCGAATCCTGCCTCGGGCTTGGATGTGTGTGATGTTCTTAGGTTAGGTTTAAGTAGTTCTAACTTCTAGGGGACTGATGACCTCAGAAGTGAAGTCCCACAGTGCTCAGAGCCATTTGAACCATTTTTTTGACTGTGCTGTGCGTCCATTCATTGTTAATTCTCGGACATGTACACCAAAGTATACCAGACAGCGTCCTATACCAATGCAGTTAGTTTCTCTTCATATTTCTAGCACTTCGATCATAGTGCCGAATTTATGATAAAGATTGTTCATCTTTCCATATGTGGATGAGAGTCAGAATATTCTCGCATTCTTAGGCTGAAGTTGGAGATCTTTGTCTTTGACCAACCCTCCCTGCAACATTGCCGCCTCACAGCGTCCATCGAAGTGCACAAGATCTCTCCAGATGCTGGCATGTCGAGGAACTCAGCACGCCCCCTCCCTCCCCCCCTCTCCCCTATCGGTGTAGAGTAGGTGCGAGAGTATTGTGGTGAGTGGTGATATAACAGACAGTTAAGAAGAACTGTGTGGTTTATGCATGATGGAGCTCCAGACGGATGGAGTGCGGGGCATTTTACAGAAGTCAACTGTGCTATCAATTCTGTAATATTATTCCGGAGTCTTGGATCGGCACCAAGAAGGTATCGGTAAGAGAGAAATGATCGTAGATCTTAAACACATGCACTCCTTAGGCAATATGGTTCTGCTCTTAAACACACTATAATGTTAAAGCCATGGTGGAGTGCAGTGTTCTGAATACTCTAATGGTTGAAATGGCTCTGAGCACTATGGGACTTAACATCTATGGTCATCAGTCCCCTAGTACGTAGAAAGACTTAAACCTAACTAACCTAAGGACAGCAAACAACACCCAGTCATCACGAGGCAGAGAAAATCCCTGACCCCGCCGGGAATCGAACTTGGGAACCCGGGCGCGGGAATACTCTAATGCAGGACATATATATCCAAAATCTGACATACATCCAAAACTGACATACACCAAAGAAAAACAATATATTTTCCGGATGTGTGTAGCTCCCAGTGCTCCCAACCTCTTTCACTTACTTAGAAAACGAGTTTGAAACATTTTACGTAAATCGCTTCGGCTAACAATTCTGAAGTACTGCTCCAGTGTTTGGTGTCCACACCAAGAAGATATTGGAAAGAGAGAAATGATGATGGAACGTAAACGCATTCCAAGGGCTACGCGGTTCTGTACTTAAACATACTACCATGCTAGAGCTGTGTTGTTACCGACCTATTAGTCATGTGGAATGCAACACTCTCAGTACTCTAATGCAGGAAACATTTTTGCAACACGTGACATTCAGTCTCCCTGCAAGTTTCTCTTTGCAAAGAAAACTAGTTGTAAGCGAAGTGTGTATTTGATGTGGGAGATTGCGATTTCAGTGCATCAACAGTCATAACAGGGATAAGGGATTTTACATGGAAAATTGTCCATTCATAAGAGGAGTATATATATATTGATATTTCAAGAGCCACAGCCGTCAGGTGGAGGTGTTTCCGATACTTTGGTCATTGTTGAATGTTATCAGATTGTGGCTGCAATCATAATATTTAACCGTAATTACAGTGATGTGGCTGCTTTCCTAGGTCGACACCGATTGGTATGCGGAGTGTGTGGCACGGGTAGCCTGAGGTTGTAACGAGTGGGCACTCCGGCTCAGGGTTCTGGTGAGTGGCGGATCCAGAGAGAAATTCCGGTCAGCCGACTAGTCGCTGCAGGGGCAAGTCCCCGTGGAGGTGCCCTCTGGACATCTGACCTGCGAACTAATACTAAGTATGCTTTGGGCTGTCTCCGCAATCACGTGTGTTGCATGCATTCTCCTTGGAAATTTAAGTGATACAGTATGGATTACTGCCAGGTGTTGTGACTGGACGTATTGATAACATCTGAACTCCAGTCACTCCAATGATTCCTGGACGCCCTCCATGGCTGGGGCTGGTGCACTCTGGCAGGCACGCTCGTCCACGACTGTGGCTGTGGTTGTGGCGCAGTTTTCTCTGACGTCTGGCGATGGCGGTGTGATGGGACTGGTGAGCTTCGTGCGGTCTTAGGTACAAGAGTGGGATGTGCGACTGTTTCAGCGATCTCCGTCGCCTATCCATGACAGCTTCTGCTTAGGATTGGATTGTGATTTATCTGTGTCATGTTTAGTGCTTCTCAGTACATTGCAGTGGACTCATTTTTTGCTGTTGTCTCTATTCTATCACGCAGTAGGCCCTACCTACCGAATATAGTGGAGAGAAACAATTTAGGAATTCCACGGGGATTTAAAAACCCAATCGCAACGTCAAGTTCCCGATTGATAGCAGTCTATGGACAGTTAGCCACGACAACAACAACAACAACAACAACAACAAGAACTACTACTACTACTACTACTACTACTACTATTCCGGATTGGGTCATGGTTTAAGTGTGTCGTGTCCAGTGCTTCTCAACACATCACAGTGGACTCTGTCTTGCAGAGGTATTTGTATCCTATCACACAGTAGGCCCCTCCTCCTCCTGGAGCAGTGGAGAGAAGCTATGTAGGGATTCCATGTTGCTTTTAAAACCCAGCCACAACGTCAAATTCCTGATTGATCGATCGACTGCGAGCACACACACCAATCCAGGCCTTCCCACACATTGTTTAAGGAAACAGCGTGCAATTAAGCTGAAATTTGAAACTTTCAGCCACCTCCAACGTAATGGGCTTTCTACCAAATGACCTAACTGCGCCAGTATCCACCAATAGGAGGCAAGGGAAAAAACCCAGTAGGATCCAGAAATAGGTCATCAAATATACCAGTTCTAGTATCCATCAATAGGATGCAAGAAAAACTGACTGCATACAATAGGTTTCGACTTAATTAGCTAATCAATCTGATAGATTGAGAGAATATTTCCAATACATCCACAGTGGGGGGTTTCCGAGGTATCCACTATTTTGTTCAGCTAAAATTTGTAATTAGCGTGGCAGACGACACACACTACCTACTACTTCACGAATGTCTTTGTTCCTTCCACTACAGGTTTCCATAGCATTCGACGTGTGAGAACAAAGGGATGTTTCTTTTCTTTTTTTCTTCTCATCACTCTTCTGACTGGTTTGATGTGGCCCGCTGCGAATTTCTCTCTTCAACTCAGAGTAGCACTTGAAACCTACGTCCTCAATTATTTGCTGGATGTATTCCAATCTCGGTCTTCCTCTACAGCTTTTTACCCTCTACAGCGCCCTCTAATACCATGGAAGTCATTCCCTCATGTCTTAACAGATGTCCTATCATCCTGTCCCTTCTCTTTATCAGTGTTTTCCACATATTCCTTTCCTCTCCGATTCTGCGCACAACCTCCTCATTCCTTACATTATTGGTCCACCTAATTTTCAACATTCCTCTGTACCACCACATCTCAAATGCTTCGATTCTCTTCTTTTCTGATTTTCTCACAGTCCATGTTTCACTACCATACAAAGCTGCAATCCAGACATACATTCTCTGGAATTTCTTCCTCAAATTAAGGCCGATATTTGATATTAGTAGACTTCTCTTGGCCAGGAATGCCCTTTTTCCCAGTCTGCTTTTGGTGTCCTTCTTGCTCCACCCTTCATTGTTTATTTTATTGCCTAGGTAGCAGAATTCCTCAACTTCATCTACTTCGTGAACATCAATCCTGATGCGAAGTTTCTCGCTGTTTTCATTTTTACTACTTCTCATAACTTTCACATTTCTTCGATTTCCTCTCAATCCGTAATCTGTATTCATTAGACTGTTCATTCCACTCAACAGATCATGTTAATCTTCCTCACTTTCACTCAGGATAGCAACGTCATCAGCGAATCGTATCATTGATATCCTTTCACCTTGAATTTTAATTCCACTCCTGAACCTTTCTTTTATTTTCATCATTGCTTCCTCCATGTACATATTGAACAGTAGGGGCGAAAGGCTACATTCTTGTTTTACACCCTTTGTAATACGAGCACTTCGTTCTTGGTCGTCCACTCTTAATATTCCCTCTTGACTGTTGTACATATTGTATATGACCTGTCTCTCCCTATAGCTTACTCCCACTTTTTTCAGAATTTCGAACATCTTGCACCATTTTACATTGTTGAACGCTTTTTCCAGGTTGAGAGATCCTATGAACGTAACTTGATTTTTCTTTAGTCTTGCTTCCATTTTTAGCCGCAACGTCAGAATTGCTTCTCTCGTGCCTTTACTGCCTTTAACTTTCCTAAAGCCAAACTGATCGTCATTTAGTGCATCCTCAACTTTCTCTTGCATTCTTCTGTATATTATTCTTGTAA
Source organism: Schistocerca serialis cubense (assembly GCF_023864345.2). Lineage (NCBI taxonomy): Eukaryota > Metazoa > Arthropoda > Insecta > Orthoptera > Acrididae > Schistocerca > Schistocerca serialis. Next base: position 913,044,683 of record NC_064641.1, on the reverse strand, counting down.
GCAACTTGGATGCATGAGCTGTTAAGCTGATTGTGCGGTAATTCTCGCACTTGTCAGCTCTTGCCGTCTTCGGAATTGTGTGGATGATGCCTTTCCGAAAGTCGTATGTCGGCAGACTCATACATTCTGCACACCAACGTGAATAGTTCTTTTGTTGCCATTTCCCAAAGTGATTTTAGGAATTCTGATGGAATGTTATCTATCCCTTCAGCCTCATTTGATCTTAAGTCCTCCAAAGCTTTCTTAAATTCTGATTCTAATACTGGATCCCCTATCTCTTGTAAATCGGCTCCTGTTTCTTCTATCACATCAGACAAATCTTCCCCCCTCATATAGGCTTTCAATGTATTATTTCCACCTATCCGCTCTCTCCTCTGCATTTAACAGTGGAATTCCCGTTGCACACTTAATGTTATACTCCTTGCTTTTAATGTCACTGAAGGTTATTTTGACTTACCTGTATGCTGAGTCTGTCCTTCCGACAATCATTTCTTTTTGAATGTCTTTGTGGTGTCACCGCCAGACTAGGTGGTAGCCTTTAAATCGGCTAAATGGATTAAAGTTAAGTATCAAACTAATTCCGTCCGCTTTGTGAATTCTAATTCCTTGTCATGTTCCAGACCTCACGTCAGTATAGTTCTTCCCTCCTCACGCCAGCCTGCGAGAGCTAAAACGCGTGCATTTCGGCCTCCTCAAGTAACACGGTGTTGGCACTTCTGCCAACACAACAGTCTTTACATTTTTCCTGCAGCCATTTCGTCTTAGATATCCTGCACTTCTTATTTATTTCATTCCTCAGCGACCTGTATTTCTCTGTTCCTGAGTTTCCCGGAACATTTTTGTACTTTCTCCTTTCATCGATCAATTGAAGTACGAGCATTTCTTCTGTTACACATGGTTTCTTCGAAGTTACCTTCTTTGTGCCTATGTTTACCTTCCCAACTTCTGTGATGGCACCTTTTAGATGTGTCCATTACTCTTCAACTGCATAGCCTACTGAGCTATTTCTTATTGCTGTATCTATAGCCTTAGAGAACTTCAACCGTCATTCCTTAGTGCCTCCGTATCCCACTTTTTAGCGTATTGATTCTTCCTGACTAATGTCTTGAACTTCAGCCTACTCTTCATCACTACTGTATTCTGATATGAGTCCATGTCTGATCCTGGGTACGCCTTACAATCCAGTATCTGATTTCGGAATCTCTGTCTGACCATGATGTAATCTAACTGAAATCGTCCCGTATCACCCTGCATTTATCAAGTATACCTCCTCCTCTTGTCATTCTTGAAGAGAGTATTCTCTATTACTAGCTAAACTTGTTACAGAACTCAATCAGTCATTCTTCTCTCTCATTCCTAGTACCGGGCGCATATTCTCCCGTAACCTTTTCTTCTATTCCTTCCCCTACAACTGCAATCCAGTCTCCCATGACTATTAGATTTTCATATCCCTTTACATACTGTATTACCTTTTCAATATCCTCATATACCTTCTCTGTCTCTTCGTCTTCAGCTTGCGACGTCGGCATGTATACCTGAACTATCGTTGTCAGTGTTGGTTTGATGTCGATTCTGCTAAGAACAACCGTATCACTAAACTGTTCGCAGTAACATACTCTCTGCCCTACATTCCTATTCATAACGGTATGTGTGTGGTTGAGGTTGACGGGCGCTAAACAGCGTGGTCATCAGCGCCCAATTCATAACGAATCGTACTTCAGTTATACTATTTTTTGCTGCTGTTGAAATTAACCTGTACTCATATGACCAGAAATTCTTGTCTTCTTTCCACTTCACTTGACTGACCCCTACTATATCTAGATTGAGCCTTTGCATTTCACTTTTCAGATTTTCTAGTTTCCCTACCACGTTCAAGCTTCTGACATTCCACGCCGCCACTCTTAGAACGTTATCCTTTCGTTGATTATTCAGTCTTTTTCTCATGGTAACCTCGCCCTTGCCTTACACATCCCGAAGATCTGAATGGGGGACTATTCCGGAATCTTTTGCCAATGGAGAGATCGTCATGACACTCCTTCAATTACAGGCCACATGTTTAGTGGATACACGTTACGTGTCTTTAATGCAGTGGTTTCCATTGCCTTCTGCATCCTCATGCCGTTGATCATTGCTGATTCTTCGGCTTTGGGGGCAATTTCCCACACCTAGGACAAGAGAGGGCCCTGAACCTGTGTCCGCCCCTCCGCCTCTTTGACAAGGCCGTTGGCAGAATGAGGGGCGACTTGTTATGCCGGAAGCCGTCGGCCGCCAATGCTGATTATTAATCAAAGTTTGAGCAACGCCGGGATTCGAACGCGGGACCGAAAACTTTTTGATTATGAATCAGAGGCGCAACCCCTAGAGCACTGGTAAAAGGGGTGTACCGACTACCAACGCCAGGTCTGCATGAGTGACGAGGGGCCCAGGGGAGGCGATGGAAGGGAGGGAGGCTAGGGGACATCTTGGTCTGTGTTTGATCGTATACGTTGGTTCACAGAAACGGGAAGCATGCACTTTAGGCCGGTCGTTGTAGCCGAGCGGTTCTAGGCACTTGAGTCTGGAAACGCGCGACCGCTACGGTCACAGGTTCGAATCGTGCTTCGGGCATGGATGTGTGTGCTGTCCTTAGGTTAGTTAGGTTTAAGTAGTTCTAGGTTCTAGGGGACTGATGACCTCAGATGTTAAGTCTCATAGTGCTCAGAGCCATTTGAACCATGCACTAGAGAGAGAGAGAGAGAGAGAGAGAGAGAGAGAGAGAGAGAAAGGTGCGGATCTTGTGTCTGGACAAGAATTTGTTAGGTATCAATTGTCAAAGGGTTACCGCCGACTCAAGCTTTAGTTAGCGTAGCTTCCGATCTGCGCGCCGCGCAAGTGGCTGGCTGTGCGTCTTGCATGACTGAAAAGAAACGATCTATTTAATTACTTCTTTTCGATGTATTCTAAAAGACTTGCATCTTCCAGTACAGTACAGAATGATGAGCAAAAGAGATCCAGCCTCCGCTAACTGCATTTTATTTATAAACTGTGTGGTCGCTACACTCGCCCGAGTCACTGGAGAGTGATGATTCCTCTCTTGCGTTATTGGTACCTGAGGGTCAATGGCCAGGACGCCACCGCTCCAGGGGCGGCTTACTGGACACGCCATGGCGAGGGGGAGGGCAGTTGTTAATGGACTCTCAATCCGGCGGCTGTCGTAGGTTGGGGCCAGCTGGACTCGTATGCTAAGGCGCGAATACGTACATTTTCTTTGTGTGTGACTGTCTTCAATACTGCTTTTCTACATGTGTTGTCATTGGTTACAACCCGAATGGATCCGAACCATTACACTGTTCTTGAAATTCCTGATCCTCCTTTAAAATTGACGATTTAAATTTTCATCTGTGGGCGCTAACATCCACCGGGCCGGACTGTGATGGATTTGATGAAGTAGCGTGAGCGGCAGCCAGCCATGGGTGGAACGGAAGTGACGAACTTCAACGGAGTAGCACCGGGACGCAGCCAGTGGTACCGACACGGCGCATCTATAAGCTGAGTGCCTGGACTGGTTATCCTGCACCCTGTAAATTCCCATTAATTCTAACTGCTGCTTCTGCTCTTGCATGCCACCGCTAATCCTCAATGATGGATGAACTGTAAGAAAGAAACTTATGACTACACGCTCAGTGGGGTCAGCAAGCCTCACGCAGCTGTTAAAGTTTGCAAATGAATTTGATATAACAGGGAAATCAGACACTTTCGGTATTACTGTCAGACTAGAATAGTTTCCAAAGATCGTAGAGAAGTAGAAAGACGCGCTGTTAATGCTCGAACTGTTTGAAGATATAGAAATACATGTTGCCGATAAAGAAACCTTCGAATATATGTGAAATGCCCTGCTTAACCCACGGGACAGGACAAATAGAATAAATTGTGGAAAGGGGCCAAAATAAGGGGCTGTCAGTTACACTCGAACATACAACTTCATTATTTGATCAAACATTACAAGAGCCCAAAAAATTTTTTAAACACACAGCTTCGATCTATGGGACTTTTTTGATTTAAAAAACGGCTGAAGGCCAATAACTTAAAACGCAGGCATAATCAGAAATTTAAAAGGCAAGCCTTATCTTAAAACAGTTCTTTAGTTAGGCAGAAAGAAACAAGTTAAATTCAAATCTGCTGAAGGCAGTACACTTAAAACTCCAAAACATATTTTTTTTTAAATACTAAAGTCCTAACGTGAAACATTTCTTTCATTTACGCTGAAGACCAAGTGAAACTCAAACCGGCTAATGGCCGAAGACTTAAAAATTCAATAGGTTGAAGTAAACAAGTTAAATTCAAATCGGCTGAACGTCGTAGACTTAAAAATTCAAAAAAATTTTTTTTAAATGCTGAAGGGCTGACGTGAAACAGTACCTTAAACTAGACTGAAGGCCTTAAGCGTAATACAGCTCTAATTTAAAACAGAAATCCGGCTAGAAGCCATAAAAGTACCAACAACAAGAACAAATAAAAATGAGGCAAACCACACAAGGGCGCCCAGATGTTCGAGGGTCGGCCTGTAATTCAAACACTAACGCTCGCTTAGCTGAGACAGGCAGTCGGGCCAACCATTCACGATCCGACGATAACCCAACCGACCGAAGGTCAGCGGACCCACGGACAAGATACCTTCCACTTCACCCGACCAGGGCACAACAGGGAGTTCAACGGAACCACGTAGAAGATATTGGCGCCCACAACCAACCATACGCGGAGCTGTCAAACTACGCACCGTGCTGGACAGCAACAACTCGATGAGGAAACTACACTGGCTGAAACTAACGTCAACGTCCAGGGCAGGTAACCGGAACGTTAATGGCCACAAGGCAGAAGATCCCGCTGGTGCACTTCAATTCAAATAACCAAATACAGTGAAACTCCACCGGAGGTTGGCTAGAATTTTCCAACTTGAAAACCACGCTGTTGCTCGCGGCAATATCCCAACAGCCGACAATTAACCCCAAACGACACAATGTAAACGGTCTTGACTTGCTGGTAGGTTAAATCAAAACTCAACTTTCGTGTCCAGGGTCGGTGAGCCACGGATCTCGTAGCAATGGGAACAGCGCCACACTCTCCGACACCGCGTAGAGACCGCCAGCGGGCCCAGCCAAACTACACCCCGCCGAGAATTCCTCACTGCTCCACGCCAACCTACCGACTCAAAATGGTTCAAATGGCTCTGAGCACTATGGGACTCAACTGCTGAGGTCATTAGTCCCCTAGAACTTAGAACTAGTTAAACCTAACTAACCTAAGGACATCACAAACATCCATGCCCGAGGCAGGATTCGAACCTGCGACCGTAGCGGTCCTGCGGTTCCAGACTGCAGCGCCTTTAACCGCACGGCCACTTCGGCCGGCGAACCTACCGACTCCTCAGAGCCAGTACGCCGACAACATTTAAAATAACTTGTTTGTTAAAATCACACAAACTACACACAGTTTCACGAACACTTGCACGAAGAACCAGACAATACTAACGGCAGTGAGTACAGTAACAGGGACGAATCACGAGTCGGCACACACAGCCAACCCATAAGTGATCGCCGGCGAAATACACGTCGTCCGGCAAGACGACCAACCAAAGTCGTCGCCACTCCAATCACGTGCGTCGGCAGCCGTCCGGCGAGTCATGGCGGTCCGGACCTAACTGCTGTCGCGACCTGACTGAACTTGTGCCGCGTTCCAGCTCAAACACTGTCAGGTCCAAACTAACTCACAACGCACGACGACCGAGTAGTAATAGCAATCCAGCAAAGATAATACGGGAGGGCCTATATCGATAAGCGCTGCTGCTGCCGCTCACGGGCAGGCAAGGCAGCAACTCAGTGACACCAGTAAATGAGAATTAACATAACAAGGTGGTAGTACGGTAGAAAAAAAAAAACAAGATGTTAAATAAGAGATGGCACGAACGCGAGCCACGCACGGCTCCATATGGTCTCAGACGTTTCGAGAAAACTTAGAGCAATGCCAATGAATCCTGTCAACGCAGATTTCGTCAGATGCTGGATTTACCTTGATTGCATCAAAACGCAGCTTTATGTTGCCCACCAGAAAGCTATCCTCTTTTAATCGTAATGTAACGCAATTCAAGTATTTTTATCACATATTGGAGAGTCTTGTAGTACATAATGAGGAATTAGAGGACACTGCTAAATATCACCGCTGCAGTAGTTCATTAACAGTTGAAGCTCACAACGTAATAGCTCATCTTCCGGTAACTAGCAATGATTTTAAGGTAGCTTTTGATATGGTTTGCAACAGACACAATAACTCTCGAATGGTTGCGTCGGCACGTCTGAAGAAACTGTTGATGCTGCAGCCAGTGACTAGGGCATGTGCAAGTGAACTTCGTGCTCTACTTAAATAAATGTAAATCATTACAAATTGTCAAGGCAACAGTACCATCACGGCACAGCAAATTCGAGAACAAACAGCAGAACGCCTCTATCACCAAGAATTTCCGGCACTTGAGACTAACTTATGTCGCTATTAGTACTGTATGTATCATGTGTAGCCTGCCTCACGCGTTTCACAAGCGCAGCAAATTCAGGCAGGCCGCATGTAGTGAACACAAAGGCGTGGTGATGCACAATTTGTGTTACAACTGTCTGAAGGGTGACCATAGGGCTTCTAATTCCAGATCTGTTTGTTGTCAAGCTTCTCTAAACCTACACCACACGTAATTATACGCACAAATACAACACACACGAGATGGAACAAGGAAAGATTGTTCAAGTGACATGCAACAAGAACACAATGTCATACATCCGTCCAGTACATCTAGCTATTGCTCATTGAAAGTCGGTTCCAGCAAACGACTGGCGCCTACGAGAGGGAAAATAAGGTTGTAAGATAGCAGTGACAAATGGTAAACTTAAGGTGCTCTCTTAAATTCTGGGTCGCAGTCATGCTTTATATCGGAAGCATGCGCACAACGTCTCAGACTTTAAAGATAGCACAGCAGAGTACAGGTTCAATAAATAGGTGCAACCCTCTCAGAAACAAAACACCGCGTCTCCATTCAGGTGGGCTCTTTTATAAACAACTTCATGTTAGCTGCTGAATGCTTACTTTTGCCGAAGATAGCTGACGTCTTGCTGGAGCAAACAATTGATCCCAGTACGTGGGACTTGTCGGGTATACACTTCGCTGATACAGAATATTGATCACCTGGCGAGACCGTCGTCTAGTTGGGAGCAGAAGTTTGTCCATACTATCTCCATAAGAACGGATCATCCTGTGCTTCGAGAGACAGAACTAGGTTGGGTTATGTCACGGCAGTATCAAACGGCAGAGCACAACATTTCGTCAAGGCGGCCGGTCGTGCCGTGCCTTGCAAAAATCGACACTGACGTTCGAACATCCTTGAAGAAATTCTGGAGATACAAGAAAGAAATCGTGTTGTATTGACGAAAGAAGAGGAGCAATGCGAAGCACATTCTGCCGATCATAAACTAAACATTCCACAGGCAGATTCGTTGTTCGTCTTCCGTTTCGTGAAGAGCCGAGTCAATTACGCAATTTTTTCCACACTGCAGAAAAACTCTTCTCTCAGATGGAACAGAAACTAGAGAGACACTGAAGCTTAAGGAAAGCTACACAGAACTTACGAGGGAGTATGAAGACTTACGATGTATGGAACCAATACTCATGCCACATCATGCTGCTCATAAAGAAGCCAGCTCGACTACTAAAACAAGAGTAGTGTTTGACTGTTCCGCCAAAACTAACACGAATTTACCACTAAACACTTTGCTAATGGTAGGTCCAACCATTCAACAGAATTTGTGGCCCATAATATTACGCTTCTGCACGCATCGCATTGACTTCACAGCAGATATAGCGAAGGTGCATCGACAGGTTCTAGCAGCGGATGAAGATCGCACTTACCAACGACTGTTTTGGAGGGATGATAGATCTGCATCACTGAAGGAATACCAATTAGTCACGTATGGAATGGCTTATGCACCCTCGTATTGTGTTGTATGGTAATGTGGAAATGGGGACCTAGAAACGAGGAAGAGGCTTCGTCCCCGCCGTAGCCACAGTGGTACACAATCCCACAACAGACTACAGCAGTCCACTCACCCTACCGCCGCCCCACACCGAACCCAGGGTGATTGTGCGGTTCGGTACCCAGACTGTGGTGAGAAGGAACAGTCTGGCTTAAAAAAAGGACGTCACTTCATGGCCTGTATTAGATTAGGAGTCATGAATCTGAGGAGTTGCCGGAAGAAAGAGCTCAAGTCCTCTGTCACATCGGCAGAGTAATCCAGGATGATCTTATCTGTGGATTCTCGACTTTGTCACTATTACAGGGGATAATGTCATGTTGTTTTTGATTTTTTAATAACTGCAAACCTGAAAGGGAAACAAGAGTAACTGCTGACTTGTCTCGCAATGAACTGGAGGATGCCTTGCTACGGTGAGTCAGAATAGCGCAAGAAGCCACACAAACAGCAGAAATCTACTAATTGGAGACTAAGATGCCAGTAGAACAGAATAGCATCTCAAATCATTGCAACGAGATTGCTAAGGGTTGGTGTCAACCTACGAGATGCTGATCTGTCGTATTTGGAGAGGCATAAACTCATACTGCCAACTTATCATCATATCACAAGGCTTATAGTGGGAAGTGAACATCGTCGTGTCTCCCACAATGGCTCTCAACTTTTGCTTACACCTCTCAGGAAGCGATATTGAATACCTAAGGAGTGAAATGACACCCGGCGTGTTTTGCATCAGTGACTTGTCAGCGATTAGAGGCAAAGCCTGCACATCCGGTCGTAAGAGATTTTCCACACCAACTAAATGGTTATCTGGAAAGTGATTTGCAAACAGAAACTGAGGGAAGTCGGTCAATGTGAAACTCTGCAGTCTACTATAAGTTTCGTTGTCACAAAATTTTAATGTCTTGCCACAATTAAAATTGTGAACATTTAATATAAGAACGGAATTAATCACTGAATTGCTAAGTATACCAAAGTGCTAATATTAATAAAAAGATCCAAGTGAATATATGAATAAGAACATGGTTAAATCAAATAATTCACAGCAAGCAGGAGATTAAGCCTCAACAAAAAGAATAAGATAAACAGACAAAAATCTACAAATGTAAGGTCTGCCTTTTGGGCTTCAGAAACCCCAGGTGGGACGTTTTAAAAATTATCTTACAAAAGGAGAGGGATTTGTCTGAGAAACAGTCATCACAGTGTAACATAGTTAATTAAAATAAACTACCATATTAAGAATTCACAAGTAATTTTAAACTATGATGTGTCGTAACCTGCTATTTAATTAATTAACTCACTTATATTATTATTATTATTATATTGAATTCTGTGGTACATTGTGATGATAAATGTTAATGAAATCTTACGCGCAGATAGGAAAAGTTCACTCAAACATACTAGATTCACATACACAAGAAAAGAGATAAAAAAAAATTGCCCGTCGCAATTATGTCCAAGGCTCAGAGATTCATCCCTATCGCTACGATTGAATTATCGTGAATACGAATAGTATGGAATATTTTCAGACAAAGAAATTTACCTGCATCACATTCCGCATGAAACTAAGCTACGCTGGCGTGAAACACCCGCATATGTCGTTGAATATTCATGAAGAAAGCAAAATTACTAAGACTCGCGAAAACCTCAGGAAGACAAATGTAAACTGTATAGACACAAATAGCAGTAAGATATCATGCAGAATTAAGAATAAAACATATTCAAGATGGTACTGAAATTACACAAGGTGAGATCACCACCACGTGGTATGAACAAAGCTACATAATCTTAAAACTGGGACGAAATGAAACGTAGAAGAAATAAAACACATAGACACGAGAAAAGTTCATGAATACATCCAAGTTAAAAGAAAAGTCAGAGAACTGAATTTTAAACCCGTGCTTGAGTGACGAACTTCCTACACCAATTGTTCTGGTTACACAAAGCAAGTATTGGAAAAAACTTACTAAGTATAGAAAATATGTTCGTGACTGCACTCTGAAAAATACAAGAAATCGAACTTGAAGATAACCTAGCAGTTCAAATGTATACATCTGTTACAATAGCTACACACCTGCACACATTAATACACTCACCAGCACCAAGTGGCTCTTAAGAATACCGTCTACACTCACCAAAGGTCCAGTCCCAAGTGCCGAGAGCACGCTCTCCCTGCAACGAACTTCGCCCAAGTAGCTGGAAGAGACCAGAGGGGCCCTTCCCGCCGCCAACTTAACTACTGTCGAATGACTACCGAAAGTGTACAGATCTCTTTACCTTGACTGAGAAAGCTACGTTGGCTACACTGTTGCTAACACAACAGACAGCCAGAGGCTGTACTGCTACCATAAAATTGATTAATTCAACATACACACTCGTACAGATAATAAAGAGAGGAGGGAAATTTGGGAGCACAAAATGTAGGTAATGTACATAGGAGCACCTGCTTACTGGAAAAATTGGTACTTTAGTGTAATTGTTTACCACTGGATGGGGACAAACATAAAGGACAAACTAACAAATGACTTAGTGTGACAGCATGAAATACAAGTTAAATAGTATGAAACGAATCTAACCGACGTTTCACCACGTGTAGAGCCTGCGAGGCCTTTCTTGAACTGCAGCGTTGATCACACAGGACCGTTCTATGTGAAAACTGGCTCACGGTGATCCAGATTAAAGAAAAAAGTGCTGAGTTTTCCTGTTTGTGTGCCTGGAGACACTAGCAGTGCATCTGAAGGTAGTTGGCAACACGAATACTGAAGGAATTCTGTCAGCTCTTAGAAGACTTGTCACGACGGGGTGAATGCCAAAATTTCCACAGCGACAATGGAACAAACTTTGTCAGAGCTAGTTGGAACTCCGTGAGTTACAAGCTGCTGTGAGCAGTCATTATCAGCAGTCACGGGTGAAAAACTTCATACATGAAGAATTTGTCGACTGGTTGTTCATTCTTCCAGCGACACCACACTTTGGCGGAATATGGTAAGCAGGAGTGAAGTCCTTCAAGTACCACTTGCGGCGAACGATGGGTACCTATGTCCAACATTTGAAGAGTTGACAACCCTGATTTGTCAAACTGAGGCTTGCTTGAAATGTCGTCCTCTCACACCTCTACTTGCGATTCTTCTGACCCTCAAGTCCTCACCCCAAGTCATTTCCTGATTGGATCTGCTAGCACAAGTATCCCTCAGCGAGATCAAGGCACAGCCGAACTGAACTTGTGAACAAAGTGGGAAATACTACAGCAAGGAACCCAAATCTTTTGGCGGCGTAGGTCATCTGACTACTTACATCATCTGCAACAGTGGGCTAAGTGGACAGCTCCCAGTCATAATGTGCAGCCTGGTGCATTGGTCGTAATAAGCGCAGGTAACCTGCCTCCCTTACGTGGAAGCTGGCCATCATTGAAGGAGTGCATCCTGTGCCAGTGGCCACTATCTGTTCACCACAAGAGGTTTTCAAGAGACCAATCTGCAAGCTGTGTCCTTTACTGAGTGAAGGGACACAGAAGTGAATAGATTATTTGTAAAATTAGAAGGAAGGTCAGCAATGGCCGTAATTTTGATCAATTATTAACAGCAAAGTAGATTAAAACTGAAGAAACTGCAAAAAGGTGGGAATTTAAGGAGATGGGACCTGGATAAACTAAAAGAACCAGAGGTTGTACAGAGATTCAGGGAGAGCATAAGGGAGCAATTGACAGGAATGGGGGAAATAAATACAGTAGAAGAAGAATGGGTAGCGCTGAGGGATGAAGTAGTGAAGGCAGCAGAGGATCAAGTAGGTAAAAAGACGAGGGCTAGTAGAAATCCTTGGGTAACAGAAGAAATATTGAATTTAATTGATGAAAGGAGAAAATATAAAAATGCAGTAGGTGAAACAGGCAAAAAGGAATACAAACGTCTCAAAAATGAGATCGACAGGAAGTGCAAAATGGCTAAGCAGGGATGGCTAGAGGACAAATGTAAGGATGTAGAAGCCTATCTCACGAGGGGTAAGATAGATACCGCCTACAGGAAAATTAAAGAGACCTTTGGAGATAAGAGAACGACTTGTATGAATATCAAGAGCTCAGATGGAAACCCAGTTCTAAGCAAAGAAGGGAAAGCAGAAAGGTGGAAGGAGTATATAGAGGGTCTATACAAGGGCGATGTACTTGAGGACAATATTATGGAAATGGAAGAGGATGTAGATGAAGATGAAATGGGAGATACGATACTGCGTGAAGAGTTTGACAGAGCACTGAAAGACCTGAGTCGAAACAAGGCCCCCGGAGTAGTCAATATTCCATTGGAACTACTGACGGCCGTGGGAGAGCCAGTCCTGACAAAACTCTACCATCTGGTGAGCAAGATGTATGAGACAGGCGAAATACCCTCAGACTTCAAGAAGAATATAATAATTCCAATCCCAAAGAAAGCAGGTGTTGACAGATGTGAAAATTACCGAACTATCAGCTTAATAAGTCACAGCTGCAAAATACTAACACGAATTCTTTACAGACGAATGGAAAAACTAGTAGAAGCCAACCTCGGGGAAGATCAGTTTGGATTCCGTAGAAACACTGGAACACGTGAGGCAATACTGACCTTACGACTTATCTTAGAAGAAAGATTAAGGAAAGGAAAACCTACGTTTCTAGCATTTGTAGACTTAGAGAAAGCTTTTGACAACGTTGACTGGAATACTCTCTTTCAAATTCTAAAGGTGGCAGGGGTAAAATACAGGGAGCGAAAGGCTATTTACAATTTGTACAGAAACCAGATGGCAGTTATAAGAGTCGAGGGACATGAAAGGGAAGCAGTGGTTGGGAAGGGAGTAAGACAGGGTTGTAGCCTCTCCCCGATGTTGTTCAATCTGTATATTGAGCAAGCAGTAAAGGACACGAAAGAAGAATTCGGAGTAGGTATTAAAATTCATGGAGAAGAAATAAAAACTTTGAGGTTCGCCGATGACATTGTAATTCTGTCAGAGACAGCAAAGGACTTGGAAGAGCAGTTGAATGGAATGGACAGTGTCTTGAAAGGAGGATATAAGATGAACATCAACAAAAGCAAAACAAGGATAATGGAATGTAGTCTAATTAAGTCGGGTGATGCTGAGGGAATTAGATTAGGAAATGAGGCACTTAAAGTAGTAAAGGAGTTTTGCTATTTGGGGAGCAAAATAACTGAGGATGGTCGAAGTAGAGAGGATATAAAATGTAGGCTGGCAATGGCAAGAAAAGCGTTTCTGAAGAAGAGAAATTTGTTAACATCCAGTATTGATTTAAGTGTCAGGAAGTCATTTCTGAAAGCACCGAAGATGATCATTATGTGATCGAAAATAGATTTTGCTGTTAATAAATCATCAAAATTACGGCCAATGCTGACCTTCCTTCTAATTTTATTTATCATATGGTCGTTGTGCTCACAGCACTCTATGGAGTCGTCAATCAATACATTATTTGTGTTTTTTTCTTTCTTTGTATGCTTTCTTTTTCTTGTTCTGTGATTACTTTGCAGCAGACTGAGTGAATTTCATCATTTTTTTGTGTTTCAGTGTATTTATTGTTTATGAGATTTTGTTTTTCAGGTGGCTGTTACAAACTGTAGTTTGCCCTTACGGTTATCTGGACTTGTATCAATTTGGAAAGAAGTTATATTTCTTTGGCAGCCAGTATGTGCAGTCGGTGCACTCTTCCAACTCACTGGAGAGTGCTGCCCCCCCTCTTGAGTAATTTGTACCTGAGGGGCAATGGCCGGGATACCACCCCTCTAAGGGCAGCTAACGGGACACGACATAGCGAGAGGGAGAGCAGTTGTAAAGACAGTTGGCTGGGCAGCTGCCGAAAGTCAGAGCCCAAGCACCTCTTATGCTAAGGGGCGAATATGTGTACTTTCTTTGTGTGTGATTGTTTTCAGTAACAAGTGCTTCTCTAGATGTGTTTTCATTCATTGCAATCCAAATGCATATGAGCCATTATATAGCCCTTAAAATTCCTGGTCCTCTGGTAAAATTGATGATTCAGATTTCTGTCTGTGGAAGCTAATATAAACAGTATATTCTTTGCTACGTAACTGTATTTCTTCTAGTGAGATCCTCACTCTCCAGCGCAGACTCACCTATTTCCAGGCGGGGGAGGGGAGATGGAGTTCTGGAGGATTTCCCAGATGGAGAGGAGTTAATTAATTAATCGATTTAATTATTTAGTCTATTAGTTTGATATCAGAAGTGTGTTTGGATTAGAGAGGGAGTTCCCAGAGCGGTGGGGATGGAGAAGGGGGAGGGGAAGGGGTGGGGGGATTTCTTGGAAGAACGGATTATCCCCAGGGGGTCATAAATCAACCCCCAGGGATCATAAATCACTTATCAGAGCATTAGGTTATGAGGAGGGGGAGGGGTCATAAATCAATCAAGTTTGCCCCTGAATGTATGCAACCCGCACTAATAAATTGTCTCAGAACGAAATTTGTACCGCTACTAACGAATTTTAAAGTGGGATTTAAGGAGCCCATTCCATAGAGCACTCCCATATTACTTTAGTGTGATATTCAGTTTATCGATATGTATTGACAAGGACAGTAAAACATGAAGAACAAGCAGTACCCCAACCGCAGCTGAGCAGCCCTGCTGCATGGTGGTTGGTGACAGCACGCAGAATGGCGGCACACTGGGTATAAGAAGTCAGACAAGGAAGACGTGGCCAACAAATGTTTACCAATGTGACAACTGCTAGACGATGACAACTCTGCTCAATACTACATGTACGGAAGCAACAGACACGATTTTGATTATGGGTACGTGATGCCGAGTTTCTTTGTACAAGGTGAGCAAATAAGTGGTCCAGTCAGGTGGATACGATTCGACATTAATGTATGCATATAACCACACCCTAACAGGATGGAGCAACTGCCTGTACAGCTGGCTAAACCTTGGAGCACATATTTACGCATTCACAGAGTTGTTAGCCGAGATCAGTCTGGCTGTGGCCCTAGCTGGGAACTCAGGTCATCTGAGCTGTCAGTGGGCGATTACTTTTCCGTGGGGAGCCCTAGAGTCTAAAGTGCATCAGAACAACTCTCACAGGCTTCAAGAACTGCAGCAGAACATCTCGGATGAGACTGCAGCAATTCCAGCAGTCCAGCTTCGATCTGCCTTCAACAACTTCCCGACCAGAGCCAACACGTGCCAAGAGATGAAAGGCGATCACTTTCAACACGTGATATATAGTCAGATTAGTTCAAATGGCTCTGAGCACTATGGGACCTCTAAGGTCATCAGTCCCCTAGAACTTAGAACTACTTAAACGTAACTAACCTAAGGACATCACACACATCCATGCCCGAGGCAGGATTCGAACCTGCGACCGTAGCGGTCACGCGGTTCCAGACTGTAGCGCCTTTAACCGCTTGGCTACACCGGCCGGCAGTCAGATTAGTATTGTATTTCATTTCCCCTACTGTGTTTCTTTGTACTTTGGATCTCTTTTGTCTGGGCTACTTTTATTTGCCCCAACCTACACGAGGCTCCCGTTTAGTGCACTGAATTTTCGTGAGAGGCTTCTGTATTACTTATTTTATCTGTTCAGGCGCGTGTAGTGAGGTTGCCAGAGACGCAATATGGCAGTATGCTGAAAGGTAAACCAGAACGAGGAAGGGGGCATCCTTGTGTTGACACGTTCCGAAGCCCGAGACACTGGGAATTTGCGCCTCGTGAAACTCCAGGGATGCACGCCCGTGTGAAATCGAAACTGTGGTATGACGTATCGACACCATCCCCAGAGCGTCACGCAGTTGACAATGGAATTGAAAATTTCTATCCGGCGTCGACAGCGGTGGCGCCTCTTCGCTAAGTGAAGCTAAGCGGCCACCGCCTAATCGCGGCTCTGACTCTATCGTGCGTGCTTTATTGCAGTGAGTGTCATTCTTGTTGATGTTGAGAGCTGGACTTCATTTCTTACTGCAATATTTGTAATGAGTATTCTGTTTACTGGTTCGCTAACCGTTTCTGCTCCGTCAATTTTTCTACGACGACGGTTGCTGCACTACTGTGAGGCCCGGGTCTCCTTACCGTTGTGTACGAAGTCGTAAACAACACACTTGGTGGCCAGCGGTTGAAACTGCGTGTGGCAATCTTCGAGTTGACTACTTCCTGTTCTTTTTGATTGGTTTTTTCTGTTATTCTCGTCTGTATCCCTAATGTTTGCCTTGCTTGTGGTCTTTATGGCTGTAAGCACTATGGGACTTAACATCTGAGGTCATCAGACTTAGAACTACTTAAATCTAGCTAACCTAAGGACATTACACACATCCATGCCCGAGGCAGGATTCGAAGCTGCAACCGTAGCAGTCGTGCGGTTCCGGACTGAAGCGCCTAGAACCGCTCGGCCACAGCGGGCTGCTTGCTCTTTATGTCCTAGGTTCTGTGGATGCTGTTTTGCTCCACTTCTAGTTCTCTCTGTGGTTATTTGTATTGTTATTTTGCACATTGTAGTTTCTGTGGCCATTACGATGGAATCGCCTGCTGCGCCACCCGTGCTTGATCCACCTCATTTTCTTCACGTTTGTTTTGTAGATAAAAAGCGCCTTCTGTTGCTGTCACGTTATTTTGTTTCTCGCAGACGTGTTTTGCTTTTTCTACTTTAAATGATAATCAGTGGGATAGTTCATCGCATTTTCTCTCACATGGCCACATAGTGGAGATCGTATTACAGTTCTATTTAAGAAATATAAACATGTTTTCTATTACGAACTTTACAGTTCTATTTAAAAATTATAAACATGTATTTCTATTACCAACTTTTTTCTTCCCGTTTTTCATCTTGTTTGCCTTTCAAGTTCTGGTGCGCTATCTGCTTGACCAAAAACTATGAGTTCAAGAAGTGACTACTTTGCGTTCACTGTGTGTCTGTGTGACCTCCAGTATGCGAGAAGATCAGAGGAAACGCAGACGCCAACCAAAACCGTGAAGAGCCTTCCCAGTGAAGATGAAGTGAAAAACGGTGAACCGCGTCTGGGAGAAATGAAATACAGTGCAGCGAAGGAAGGCGTTTATTGTTACAAAACAGATATTTCTGTGCTTGCAGCGGAGGATGGCCACTCAAACTCGTCGTGCAGTTTGAGTTAACAAATGGCGCAATTGCTTGACGGAATGAATCGGTTCCTGTCGGGGCAGAAGACTTCACACACCAGATACCAGACCCAATGGCAGCGCCACCACCTGCACCACTCGCTGATGTGCCGCCATTTCGGGAGTTTGACGTGAAGAAGGAAGACCAGACAGAGTACCTCACACAGTTCAACGCACACATCGCAGCGCATTAATTACAATGTGCCCACAAATATTCTTGTCCATGGTGGTAGTGACATGTATCGGCTGTGCCGAAGTTGTGTCCCATTACACGGCCTATACTACCTACTGCAGGCAGTTACGAACTACACACATTAAAAAGAGTTTTGCATCACCTCGGTTCCGAGAGCTCCGGAACCTGTACAGAAAATTGGAACAGAGACCAACATAAACATCACTTCTGTCCATTTTATTGCTCACGAAAACCATACATTGCATGTTGTATCACTATACCGCGAGATCTCCAGAGGTGGTGGCCCAGATTTGTGTTGTGTACACACCGGTACCACTAATACCCATGTCCTCTTGCATTGATGCATGCCTGCACTCGTCGTGGCATACTATCCACAAGTTCATTAAGGCACTGTTGGTCCAGATGGTCCCAAACACAAACGGCGATTCGATGCACATCCCTAAGAGTGGTTGGGGGTCACGTCGTCCATAAACAGCCCTTTCCACTCTATCCCAGGCATGTTCGATAGGATTCAGGTCTGGAGAACATGCTGGCCGCTCTAGTCGAGCGATGTCGTTATCCTGAAGGAAGTCATTCACAAGATGTGCACGATGGGAGCGCGAATTGTCGTCCATGAAGAAGAATGCCTCACCAATGTGCTGCCAATATGGCAGCACTATGACTCGATGACTCGGAGGACGGCATTCACGTATCGTACAGCCGTTACGGCGCCTTCCATGACCACCAGCGGCGTACGTCGGCCCCACATAACGCCATCCCAAAACAGCAGGGAACCTCCACCTTGCTGCACTCGGTGGACAGTGTGTCTAAGGTGTTCAGCCTGACCGGGTTGCCTGCAAACACGTCTCCGACGTTTGTCTGGTTGAATGGATATGAGACAGTTATCTGTGAAGACAACGTGGTGCCCGGTATGTTGTTGGGCCCATCTGTACCGCGCTGCATGGTGCCGTGGTTGCAGTGATGGACCACGCCGTGGACGCCGGGAGAGAAGTTGCGTATCATGCAGCCTATTGCGCACAGTTTGAGTCGTAACGCGACGTCCTGCGGCTCAACGAAAAGCATTATTCAACATTATGGCGTTGCTGTCAGGGTACCTCCGAGTCTTAATCCGGAGGTAGCGGTCATCCACTGCAGTAGTAGCCTTGGCCGGCCTGAGCGAGGCATGTCATCGGCAGTTGCTGTCTCTCTGTACAGTTGCTGTCTCTCTGTATCTCCTCCATGTCCGAACAACATCGCTTTGTTTCATTCCCACACGCCTGGATACTACCCTTGTCTTGTTGAGAGCCCTTCCTGGCAAAAAATAACAATGCGGATACGATCGAACCGCGGTACTGATCGTCTAGGCATGGCTGAACTACAGACAACAGGAGCCATGTACCTCCTTCCTGGTGGAATGACTGGAACTGTTCGGTTGTCGGGCCCCCTCCGTCTAATAGACGCTGCTCATGCGTGGTTGTTTATATCTTTGGACGGGTTTCAAAAATGGTTCAAATGGCTCTGAGCACTATGGGACCTAACATCTGAGGTCAATAGTCCCCTAGAACTTAGATCTACTTAAACCTAACTAACCTATCACGCACATCCATGCCCGAGGCAGGATTCTAACCTGCGACCGTGGCAGTCGCGCGGTTCCGGACTGAAGTGCCTAGAACCGCTCGGCCAGCGCGGCCGGCGGGCGGCTTTAGTGACAGCTCTGAACTGTCAGAGGGTCTGCGTCTGTGATACAACGTCTATCTTCAGGAGTTCTGGGAACCAGGGTGATGCAAAACGTTTTTTTGATTCGCGTATTACGTAGACATGCTTCAAGTGGCAGTTGCCCGTTACAAATTCCTTAGGTTTGCGTAAGCCACGAGGACAGAAATACCATCAGTGCGCTAGTAAATTGCAACGCCTAAGCAGACAGTGTAGATTCAAATGTGGCTGTGGCAAATACTGCAGTGATGCAATGATTCGTGATGCCATCAAGTATAGTGCAGCTGACTCTCGAAGTAGGGAGCGGATTCTTAAATACCCGGACCCTTCCTTGCAAGTGGTTCTGCAGGTTTTTTTTGTTTTGTTTTTTTGTTTGTTGCTGCAGAGTGCTGAGTGCTTACAGAAGCGTAAGGCATCAACTTCACGCAAATCTAAGTAACAAACTGTGTGTGGTGTATCTTCAAAGCTCCACAGTGCCGTTAGTGTGGAAGAACGGTGCAATAGCCTTTCAGGCAGGAAAGGCTCCAATCTCATCTGCACTGCTACACGAAGACATTAAACTTTATGTCTTACCACCGCTGGACGATCAGTCCATTTGCAACTTGTACTGGAGCTTCTGTGACTTTGCCCAACAGCAGTTCGGAACTGCTTGACAAACCTAGGTTGTGTACATTGCGCCATACGGTGATGGTGTATAACAGCCAAGATATTCCTTCCTGAAATTTCCAGTAATTTGATGAAGACTGTGACATTCACAGAGTTTTCTTCCAGAGACAGTGAAAATATTTTTGGTCTGCACTCTTCTGATTTGTTTGAGTTAAGTACTCAGGACTGAGGCTTGTCGGATCTTTTCCCGAGCTGTTATATCTTTGCTTACTGGCGCAGTCCGTTCTCCTGTTACGTTAGCGGATGGCGCTTTTTTGACGGACGTGACTGCGGGCCTGACGGGGGGTTGCCCGTCCAAGTGGGCAGCTATTTGTGCAGGGCCCTGTTGGTGTGGAGTGGTGGGCTCTACCTTTGCGCCCGATTGCCCATCTGGATTCGGGAGTGACTGTCTACTGATATGGGCGTCGTGATGATATTGATTTTCTATAGTAGCTGCCCGCCCTGCCTTACTTTTGGGTAACATATTTCGGCTTATGGATTTTAGCACCTGTGCTCCGGTGCTGAAATTACCCCCGTTCAGCTGGGTTGCCATCTGTTCTCCCTCACTCCGTACTCACGCTATTAAATTCGCCCCGCCACTTCTGTGTGAAGTCTCTTTATGGGTGAGGTATTCGAGTGTATTTAAACAGTTTTCCTTTCTACTGCAAGTTGTTCAGCGATTCATTATTGCTTGCGTGTGAAATTAGTTTGTTGTAATATGTTCTAGGGAATCACGTATACTAGTGACCGCTGTGGTCGAATATCGAGCCTGGCCCGTAAGGTGGCAAGTTCTCGCATGCCCGATTCCTGCATGAATTGTAACATCCGGTATGGTGCACCATACCAGCGGCACGACGAATGTTGGCTCGTTTGCTGTACTCACGTTGGAAGGACTTTTTGAGAATCAGCACTTGACTTGAAAGAAGGAATTTATTGTTTACTCTCTTATATTTTATTACTACAATGATCACGTGCTTAAGTATTAGCGTTCAAGCATCTTATAGGTTTACTTGGGTAATTTTTTTTTGTGGTGGAGGGGGTCTTGCTAACAGTTGGCTGCTTAATCAAATTATTTGTTAGTTTGGTCATTATTTTTAAAAGATTAACCGGTTAATCGCCTTTATTTTAACTATGCAGTCATTGCAAAACTTAGAGTTTGGTCGGTGTCTGGGGCGGGGTTTGCATTTGTTATTCTTATGTCGGGCCTCCAGAATGTACTTATTTTTGATGCTCGGTCTTGCGTGAATCATATGTCTGTCTGTCTGTCTTCGGCTTCCCGAGCTGTTCGTAGCGCTGGAGCCGTTGGCCCCGGCGTGTTATCCACCAGCAGCCGCTAGCCCGGCCTTGTCTTGTTATTAGTGCTTAAAATTTGCTTTGATTTGAAGAACTTTCAATCCTTTAATTGTAGAGTGCTGAAACTGTAAATTTTAAAATCGTTCTTGCCTTTCTGTTCCAAAATTTCTAGTGCCCAAACGGCGCTCCAAATCTTTTTATCGTAATTCTGAATCTGTTAATTTTAAAATACTGTTGCTTTTCCTGTTTGAAAATCTGCTAATGCCGAAGAGACTCTCCAGATTAGTAAAATACTGAACATGTATATCTTAAAAATTTTGTTGACGTATCTGTCTGAGAAACTGCTAATGCCTAAGGAACTTCAGATTATCACATGAGGATCTTGTAAAAGTTGGAATATTTTGCATGTTGTTACCTTGCTGCTTGAAAAGTTCCTAATGTCAAAGATCTCCTCCAGTTTGGTGAAATGCTGAAACTGTATTTTTTTTATAACAACCTGATTATCGTTCTGTTTCTAAATTGCTAGTGCACTCAAGTTATTTTTAATCGTGATCCTGAACTTATAAAATTTTTGTAAATATGGTCAGGAAAAATGTAAAGAAATAGAAAAAGGAGTGATTGTCGGAAGGACTGAATCAGAATACAGGAAAGTCACAACAACCTTCGGTGTTTCGATAAAGTATTGTCCACACAATTCTGCAAGCGCTAACAAGTGCGAGAATTATCGCACAATCAGCTTAACAGCTCATTCACCCAAGTTGCTTACAAGAATAATCTACTGAAGAATGGAAAGGAAAATTGAGCATGTGTTAGATGACAATCAGTTTGGCTTTAGGAAAGGTAAAGACACCAAATAACTATTTCTGACGTCGTGACTGATAATGGAAGAACGGCTAAAGAAAAATCGAGACACGTACGTAGGATTTGTCGACCTGAGAAAAATGGGGGAAGGGTATAGGGAGAGGTGGGTAATATAAAATATGTACAAGAGCCAAGAGGGAATAATACGAGTAATAGTGGACGAGCAAGAACGAAGTGCACGGATTAAAAAGGGTATAAGACAGGGATGTAGTCTTTGCCCCTGCCGTTCGATCTATAATTGAAGAAGCAATGATGAATATAAAAGAAAGGTTCAAGGTGAAAGGGTACCATTGATGCCATTCGCTGATGACACTGCTATCCTATGTGAATGTGAAGAATTACATGATGTACTGAATGGAATGAACTGTCTATTGAGTAGAGAATATGGTCTGAGACCGAGGAAAGACGAAAGTAATAAGAAGTAGGGTAAATAAGAATAGCAAGAAACTTAACATCTGGAGTGATGACCACGAAGCAGATGAAGTAAGGAATTGTACTACCTAGGCAGAAAATTAACCATTGACGAACGGAGCAAGGACGACATCAAAAGCAGACTAATACTGGCAAAAAGGGAATTCCTGGCCAAGAGAAGTCTACTGGTATCAATCATTGGCCTTAATTTGAGGAAGAAATTTCTGAGAATGTACGTCTGACGCGCAGCAATGTATGGTAGTGACACATGGGCTGTGTGGAAAACCGGAACAGAATCTAAGCATTTCAAATGCGCTGTTACAGACGAATGTTGAAAATTAGGTGGACTGATAAGGTAAGGAATGAGAAGGTAATGCGCAGAATCCGAGAGGAAAGGAGTATGTGGAAACACCGACAAGGGAAGGGACAGGATGATAAGAGTTCTGTTAAGAGGTCAGGGAATGACGTCCATGGTACTAGAGGGAGGTGTAGAGAGCAAAAACTGTAGATGAATCAGAGACTGGAATACATTCAGTAAATAATTGAGGACGTAGGCTACTCTGAGATGTTGGCACAGGAGAGGAATTCATGGTGGGCCGCCTCTTCCTGGCGGTTCTTCCATGTGCCGCCTCTGCAGTCACCGAGATACCTCCGTCTTCGTTTGCTGATCCATCCCTGAATATGAGTGCGTGCCCATTTGGCTGGCATTGCTGGGCAGAATCAGGGTGTGTGCTGGGGCTTGGGTGGGAGTTCGGCACGGCCTCCGTTTCGGCTCCCGTGTCGTCATTGCCACACGCATCTAGCCCCCCCTCCCCCTGACGTCGTTCGCTCATATGTACTACACGACGACGATGAGGTGGTTTCAGGACGGAGGGATGTATGAGTACCACCCCATTGGCGTCACACAGTTTTCAACGCAATTACAAGATTCCATCCGACGGCGGTAGCAACTGTGCAGCATCCGGCAGACTCAAGGCTGCATAATGCCCACTGAGCCACACCGGCAGCAGTTCCGCATCATGAGCTTGCTGCCGCGGCGTAGAATGGCCAGCACCAATGACATGGTCCACTTGCACTTGGAGGCTTTTCGCTGAACGAAGCTACACAGATGCCACTCTGACTCCATCGTTTGTGCTTTAGTACAGAGAGCCTCATCCTTGCTTACGCTGAGAGCTGTACCTTATTTATTGCTGCAATATTTGTAATGAGTCTTCGTTCACTTGGAGAAATACAAGTTAAGTAAATCGTCTGCTTGCTATGTTAACTTTTTCTCTAATCATTTCTTCTCCTGTCCAATTATTCGACGACGGCGGTTGCCACACCACTCTGTAGGCCAACTCCCCTCACCATTGTGTACGAAGTCGTACGTAACAGAAACAATGCCACTGCACCGAATATTGAACACACAAACGCAAGTAGAATTCCAAGGATGCTCGCTAAGGAGTTACAGATTTCGCTCTGGACGGTGCATCGCACTTTGAAAGACTCAAACACGGTCACATACTGCGGCATGTGCACAAAAAATTTCATTGAATGACAAGACCAACAATTTAACCTTCTGTGATTCGGCCTTAAGCGAACTTATTGAGTTCTATAAAAAGACTTTATTCAGAGATGAGAGAACGTTTTTCAGCACAGGTCTAGGAAATCGAACTGCCTAACACTACTGGGCCCCCCGCGAACCCCTATCGGTCGCGTGAGGCTATTTACCAGCACAGGTGGACTGTCTATTGCCGGGGTGGCATTAATCGGTAAGCGTGTTGTTGGTTCCCATTTTCTTGCAGGCACGTTGAACAGGAAGAAAATACATCAGTTTCCTTCGGAATGACCTGTTTGCTCTGCTAGGTATGTTGGTTTAAGAACGACGCAAGTGATAAGGATGTAAAAGGATGAAGCACCCAGCCACTGCACTGCAACCGCGCACCAAGCTGCACGGTACCTTTTCCCAATAAAACAGCAGGCAGACATAAGCATGACGAATGGTCAACTAGGTCGCCCAGTCTGTCTGTCTTCGACTTGTGTTTCTGCGACACAATACAAGAAACAGTATACGGAGAAGAATGTGAAAACAGTGACGAGATGGAAAATCGCATCAGGCAGGCCTTCTCCGCACTTGGTGGGTCGTGTGATACACTGCGTGTTACAGCTGGCATCCGTTCTACACTGGGGCGGTGCTGGGAACAAACCGTCCTTTTTTGAACACCTTCAGTAAAGCACTGACCCAGTGAAACAGTAATTACTTACGGGTTTCTTTTTTTCCTATTTCCCTTTGGTCTACTTTATTTTCCTCGAAGCTTTTGATGATACTTTATTTTGAGAAGAGTTTAGGATTTTTTAATATTATATGGACTATTAATGAAGTAGGCTACGTGTCTACAACGAAGAATTAATAAGAAAGTGGTAAAATAAGCTCATAGTTGATTATAGAATGGAAATAAGTTACAGAAAATTGCTTTGGTAACTACTAAGTAATTTCTTGAGTGTTTCGTTGCTCAGGAATTGCTTTGTAAATGTATAGTCTTGGCAGTTAGTAAGTAGAGTAATTAATCTAAATTAAAGGTGTTTTGTCTACTTTGTGGTGTGTTTTATTAATCTCAAACATTCGCAAAATTCGGTAGATATAATTGTACACTACTGGCCACTAAAATTACTACACCAAGAAGAAATGCAGATGATAATCGGGTATTCATTGGACAAATATATTATACTAGAACTGACATGTGATTACATTTTCACGCAATTTGGGTGCATAGATCCTGACAAATCAGTACCCAGAACAACCACCTCTGGCCGTAATAACGGCCTTGGTACGCCTGGGCATTGAGTCAAACAGAGCTTGGATGGCGTGTACAGGTACACCTGCCCATGCAGCTTCAACACGATACCACAGTTCATCAAGAGTAGAGACTGGCGTTTTGTGACGAGCCAGTTGCTCGGCCACCGTTGACCAGACGTTTTCAATTGGTGAGAGATCTGGAGAATGTGCTGGACAGGGCAGCAGTCGAACATTTTCTGTATCCAGAAAGGCCCGTAGAGGACCTGCAACATGCGGCCGTCCATTATCCTGCTGAAACGTAGGGTTTCGCAGGGATCGAATGAAGGGTAGAGCCACAGGTCGTAACACATCTGAAATGTAACGTCCACTGTTCAAAGCGCCGTCAATGCGAACAAGAGGTGACCGAAACGTGTAACCAATGGCACCCCATACCATCACGCCGGGTTATACGCCAGTATGGCGATGACGAATACACGCTTTCAGTGTGCGTTCACCGCGATGTCACCAAACACGGATGCGACCATCATGATGCTGTAAACAGTACCTGGATTCATCCGAAAAAATGAAGTTTTGCCATTCGCGCACCCAGGTTCGTCGTTGAGTACACCATCGCAGGCGCTCCTGTCTGTGATGCAGTGTCAAGGGTAACCGGAGCTATGGTCTCCGAGCTGATAGTCCATGCTGCTGCAAACGTCGTCGAACTGTTCGTGCAGATGGTTGTTGTCTTCCAAACGTCCCCATCTGTTGACTCAGGGATCGAGACGTGGCTGCACGATCCGTTACATCCGTGCGGATAAGATGCATGTCCCGTCGACTGCTAGAGATACGAGGCCGTTGGGATCCAGCACGGCGTTCCGTATTACCCTCCTGAACCCACCGATTCCATATTCTGCTAACAGTCATTGGATCTCGACCAACGCTAGCAGCAATCACGCGATACGATAAACCGCAATCGCGACAGGCTACAATCCGACCTTTATGAAGGTCGGAAACGTGATGGTACTCATTTCTCCTCCTTACACGAGGCATGACAACAACGTTTCACCAGGCAACGCCGGTCAACTGCTGTTTGTGTATGAGAAATCGCTTGGAAACTTTCTTCATGTCAGCACGTCGTAGGTGTCGCCACCGGCGCCAACCTTGTGTGAATGCTCTGAAAAGCTAATCATTTGCATATCACAGCATCTTCTTCCTGTCGGTTAAATTTCGCACATCTTCGTGGTGTAGCAATTTTAATGGCCAATAGTGTATTTGGGATGTGTAAACTCAAACACTATGTCGTTCCGTGAAATCGTCTTGAAAATATTACTATGTTGGGCTGTATTACTGTTGTGGCTACGTAGATTGCTCTCACACGGTCTCCAATGCATGTGATACCCACATCACACACGGAAGGATCGGTAAACGTTTGTGGGCTACATGCAGGGGATAGGCAAAATAATGTGAACAGTGATTGTAGTGGGTTGCTTGTGTTTGACGGTCAACAACGCAGGTGAGGCACGTGTGGCGCTGGACTGTGTGTGTCCAGTACGGTCTAAGCACTATTGCAGGTTGTTCACGAATAGTGCACACTTCGTATTTACATTCAGCGGCCGAGGTCGACGCGCAATGAAAGGCCTAACAGAGTTTCCAGGAGGGCAGATTACGGGGGCCCGATTAGCTGGAGCATCTCTAACCAAGACAGCCAACTTATTAAATGTTTCAAGATTAACTGTTTCAACAGTCAGCCTACACAGAACATGGAAAAACATCATGGTTTAATCGTAATAGTGGGCGCAATTCAAAACTAAATGACAGTGATTCTCGACGTTAACACGAATTGTGCAAAAACAGCACAAAACTACGGTGGCTAAAGTGACTGCAGAACTCAATAGCTATCTTAGAGACCCCGTATCTATCGACACTGTCCACCGAGAATACGTAAAGTCAATGTTCGTGGTCGAGCTGCTACATCGAAACCATTGCTGACGACAACCAACACAAAGAAGGGTAAAACATGGTGCCAGGAGCATAAATCCTGGACGGCTGATCAGTAAAAACACGTTATATGGTCCGGCGAATCAACGCTTTCGTTATTTCCAACATCGAGCAGGGTTTACGTCTGGAGAACGCCAAAAGAAGCCTACAATCCTGATTGCTTGATACCAACGGTTAAGGAAGAGGTGCAAGTGTGATGGTGTGGGCAGCCATATAATGGAATTCTGCTGGTCCTATTATTACTCTCAAAGGCCGTGTTACCGCCAACGATTATGTGAACATTTTAGGTGATCAGGTGCATCCCATGATTCAAATGTTGTTCCTCAGTAACCATATTTCAGGACGATAATGCACCCATTCACACAGCCAGGACAGCACAATTGTGGTATGAGAAGCATGCAACTGCAGCGTTTTCCCTGTCCGGCCCAGTCCCCGGATAGGGGAACCGTTGTGGGCGATGTGCAGCACACTCTGGAGCAGATTGTCCGCCTTCAACTCACGACAGGAGTTATAAGAGGTTCTGATCGAAGAGTGGCATAATATTGCACTGGGGACTATACCATCATTATATGCCAGTATTCCAAAAAGAATGACAGCTGTATTACGGGAAGTTGGGGGTCCAATCCGTTATTCATAGTCCGCAACTCGTGGTCGTGCGGTAGCGTTCTCGCTTCCCGCGCCCGGGTTCCCGGGTTCGATTGCCGGCGGGGTCAGAGGTTTTCTCTGCCTCGTGATGACTGGGTGTTGTGTGATGTCATTAGGTTAGTTAGGTTTAAGTAGTTCTACGTTCTAGGGGACTGATGATCATAGATGTTAAGTCCCATAGTGCTCAGAGCCATTTGAACCTTATTCATAAACAATTCCCAAGCAAGTACGGGTGTTGACACTGTTTTGCCTGCCCCCTGTATGTCTTCCCTGCCAGACTCGCCCTGCCTCGTGTGCGGCTGCGCTGCCCGATGTCTGCTAGCGCTATGGAACAGCGCTGCTCAGCCACTCCTCGAGTACTGGTTAATTTCTTTGTTACTGTCCATGTTAATACATATCGACAAATAGAATACAACTTGAAGACTAATATCGAGTGGAATCGTTAAATACCACTTCAAAAATAATTTTGTTTGTGACGGGAAACAAACCGACGTTTCCCGTCGGCGACAGACGTTCGCAAGTTAGCAGTGGCAGCCAGCACACGTTTGGGATGATCCCAGTTACACAATGCAAAAACGAAACTTCAGATATCTGCTGAAACACCAGAGAAATTGCGCCTAATGATCCGTAGGAAAGACACACTGTATGTATGTGTAATATATGTGACATACGGATACCATGACCTACATTCACGTATGATACACTGAAGAGATAAAGAAACTGGTACACCTGATAATATCGTGTAAGACCCCTGTGAGCACGTAGAAGAGCCGCAACACGACGTGGCATGGACTCGACCAATGTCTGAAGTAGTGCTGGAGAGAACTGACACCATGAATCCTGCAGGCCTATCCACAATACGAGAGGGTGGAGATCTCTTCTGAACACCACGTTGCAAGGCATCCCTGATATGCTCAGTAATAATCATGTTTGGGAGTTTAGTGGCCAGCGGAAGTGTTTAAACTCAGAAGAGTGTTCCTCGAGCCACTCTGTAGCAATTGTTGATAATATTTATTCAGAACAAAGGTTAAGTACAAATCATGGTACAACTACACTCATCCATCTTTTTACAGTGAGCGAGAAAACACGCAAAGAACAAAACGGTTGTGCTATAAAGATATATCACTCTTCGTTGCATTCCCTATATCGATATAAATGTACGAACATTCCAACAGCAGTTCTCGACGTGTGGGGTGTCGGATTGTCCTGCTGCAGTTGCCCAAGTCTGTCGGAATGCGCGATGGACATGAATGGATGCAGATGATGAGACACGATGCTTACGTACCTGTTGAGGCGCGGCGCATTACATCGCTCCTGTCTAGAGCCTGTCTATCGGGAGAATGACACATGCGTGCGCAGTGAGAGATGGTCTGGAGCGAGTTCAGTCGAGTACGTAGTTCTAATTTTCATCAGCTAGAGGACAGTAGTGCACAGAGACGTTCAAGGAACAGGTCAAGAGAATGATTTTGTGAATTATTCTGTCTATTACTTGAAGGCGTTTTTGCTTATTTATCTTTGCACTGTTTTGTATATGCTTTTAGTAGTGTGAATGTGGTCTAAAGTAAATACGTAGATCATTGTTCTTCTGATGAACGCTGCGTGAACTAACGTGAGAAAATTTTAAGACAGTGTGAATTAGAGATGGGTCGTTCGCGAACTAACGGGTCCAAAGGAACGGTTCACCAAGCTGAGCGGAAGGAGCGAGGAACGAATTCTAAGGAACAGTCAGTAACACCATAGTTCTAATGCTCTACTGATTTATATTGCCTTTTGTTTTATTTAATGTTATAACATTGAGCATCTGTAAATGTGTTTGAATCAATATAATGAGAGTGTTTATTCTTTTCTGTGTAAAAAACTTTGATGTCATGGTTTGATTCTATGCAGTGTAGTATATCTGTCATTTAAATTCTTTGTCTCAATTGGAGGGAGACAAAACTTGCTGTATTCATTTGGAATTTGGGTGAATAATTTTTTTGTAGAAATACTAATATGCGCAAATGATCTGTTTTGTTTAAAATGATTGTTTGCTATTATGTAAACTGCTGATCCTCACTTAGGGTTCTAAGTTCTTTAGTGTATAAAAGGTGTAGTGGTTCCCCTCGGGAACGGAACTGTGTAGCGCGCGCAAATTGTGGTTGGCCTAGGTAGAAAAGGTGGAACAAGAGTCAGTCGGGGACGAGCTACCAAACTGTGCACTGCCATGTAAAAGTTGAATTTGTGCTGGTTCAGAGAGAGGCTTTTTCTGCTATTTTCCAATGCCTCGGATGGATGGATAAATAGCTGGAACGATTCTGGAATTGTTATTCATTATCGCCACCAAGAAGGGCCAGAGCCCAGCAATTCTGTCTGCGAATCCGCCTACCAACGTGCAGTTGCCACCACATTGCGCAATCACTGTAAAGGAGTACTATAATAATGTACAGTGAAGGTTCAGCTTATTGGGCGATTTAGTGTGCACAAATATAAGGTAACTTATAACTGAATTTAAGTACCTACCTTGATTTTTTCCCTATCACAACACCTCTCAGGTTCCTCTCCATTTGAACTATGATTACCGAGCGTCCTATTTTGAGGAAAAAATGAAAGCCTCAAAGTCAGACAGTTAATTACATAATGTTGTTTGATCTTTGATGAGAGGGAATATTCAGATTTACTGTGGATTTAGTGAAATTGTGGGAGGCAGTAAGTGTAGTTTTGTGAAGTTTCGAAGTCACCTATTTAATCATTTACTTGAAAGTAGAAGACTGTGGTAATAAAGACAATTTGCTGTTTCTTTTATAAAGTAAAGCTCTTAAAATTGAGGCTTATAAAGTTTTGCTCAGTTAATGATCATAGTGCTACCTGTAGTAAATTTTAAAAGGTGAGTCAGTTTCTTGCAAATTTGCCAACATTGTGTTTCACTGCAGTAAAAGTGGAAAACTGCAATAGTAGAAAATTATATGTTCATGATTGCTAAGTGTTTGTCTCTCTTGTGTATCGGAAGTGCATATTAATAGTATAACAGGATCCACAGTTTGTCTATTGTGCTAACGCTAGGTAACAAGTAACAAGAAGACCACTATTTATGAATACCATAATATCTTTATTCAAAAGATAGTGAGAAGTAACCTGTTAGTAAATTCCATTTAACTTTCATTCTAAATAGAATAGTATTTAGTTGAGAGATATTTAATCTGTGACCAGTTCATAAAAATGCAGTGAACTGCATTTATAATTTTATGTCCAATTAATTATTCTGCAGTGAATAGTACTAATTACGTTATAAAGACCATTCAGTTTGAGTAAGCACTGAAAGTAATAGTGTGTTTCGTTATTCCTCATATTTATGCAAATACTTTGTGCTGCTATAGCTGTTAGCTTCAGTCTTACCGTAAACATAGGTAGGTGTCAGAGTTCATTGCACTCGCGTGTGGCAAAGTATAGGTTGTGTTTGTCTGTTGATGTTACTCATACCTACTTTCTTAAACAAGAACCTTAATCTTTCTCTTGCCTAATTAGGCTGGCGACCGTTTTCCTTATTCTTTAAACAGTGTAGCTAGGTAAAACTGTCTGGACGTTTACGCAATTCTGACTTTCACTTCCGATAAGCCACCTCCGTTAGGTAAAACGCGGTCAATATAACAAAATTCCTCTCAGAGGGTAACACTTCTCTGCTGCGTTACGCCATAATTGCTTTAAGAAGATAGCTTTATTTCACAACCTGTCTCCAGCTTTAGGGTTACGGTACAGCAGTAGCAGACGGTAGTGTTATAGGTCTTTCATAGTTAACTTCGGTCGAGGCTTTCTACTTATAGTTCCCGGGAACGGGAAATTGTCGGTCTCGTTCACGCAACGGCACGTCGGCCGGTCTTGTTCCAGCCTCGGTCCGGTTCCCATCCATCTCGGTCTCGCTCGGCCGGACTCGTCCTTCTTCGCGTGGCCACTCGTCTCAGTTCAACTGCCAACTGCTCCTAGTTAGTTCAGTATCGAGTTGTTGTTCGTTTCTCTGGCTGCGCACGCCAATTCTAGATCTGTTTCAAACCTTTTTTGAACTCTGGTTCTTTTCGTATTCTATTCAGCGTCCACGACAGGTAATTAAAATGTATTTTATAGTTACGTAAATTACATAAAAATTACGTGGTATGTAATACATACATCTTTTCAGGTAACAAAAGGGCATATCAGCTTAATTCACTGTTTCGATAAACAGCAGAAGACATAAAAGTGCAAGTTTTCTGTTGTTACAAATACAGAGGAATTCGGCACGAGTGGCCATTTTTCATCTTTTTTTGATCCTTGGTAAAACAGCATGCTCATCGTTATGGAAGGCAGACCGATGTACAGCCGAATGAAGCCCGCGCTCCATCATCGAGTGTCTGGTGTTACATTTTGTAAAGAGAATACGATAACTTGTATAATATTATTTCAGTACTAAAGGGAGGCGCACGAAAAATCGGCTCCGAGTAATAAAGTGCTCATTGTCGCCCACAAATCGTCATCTATTGTTTCGAGATTGTTGTTTGCGTTAGTTTATTTGTTATTTCTTTACTGCCTAATAATTACATGTTTATCTATTCCACTCGTAGCGCTCAACAAATGGTGCGTAATTGGCGAGCAGTCTGTACCCGGGGCCGGTTTTTCGTGCGCCGCCTTATATTACTTCACCGCGATTAGTCACGTAACGCTACAGTTGGCTAAACGAGAGGTTTTGCAGAATCACGAAAATTACTTCTACAGGTGTGTGAGAATTCTGTAATCAATAAAAACTCTGAACTCCAGTGGGGAGGCAACTGCTCCCTCTTGGCACCTTCCATCTGCAATCATCTATGCCTCCAATTTTCAATTTTTCATAAGAACCATATACCATGCACAAATGAACGGTGAACGAGTAAAAATGAACGGTTCCCAAAAAAGAGCGATCACCAGTGAACTAGTTCCCAATGACCAACGAGTCTGCCCATCTCTAGTGTGAATGCAGATGACAGGTAATGTTGTGTCATAATATGTTAAGTAAGTTTATGGTAAAAGGAAAGCTAATTCGAGTGCAAATGAAAATAGTTAATAACGTTAAGTATAAACAAAATACCAGAATGATAAATATTTATTTAGGGTAAAAGTACAGTTCGAAAGCGTGTTATTTGTTGATTGGTTAGTCATGAAAAGCGCGGACTAACGCGGGAGAATAACATTTTGCTATTGGCCCTAAAGCAAACTGACCAATCAGAATGGAGTATTCTTCGCGCGTCCTCTCTCTTGGAGATAGAGAATGCTTACATCAAAGTAGTCGGAGCCCATCCTTTCAATGGTACGGCCGTTGGGTAGTATGAGCTCCGAAAGGAGTTGTAATTTGCCGGTTTTAGTTGTGCTACATATTTCAGAGGTGTTTTAAAGTGAAGGCACACTTCTTCCGGTGTGTTTTTTAGAAAGTACGGATTTTTAAGTAATTTTGTGTGTGAGAAAAGATAGTAATTCGACGCGGCCTATTGTACAGATCGGTAACTGAAAATTTCAGCGCATTAGACATCGAGTCCGCAGCTCGTGGTCGTGCGGTAGCGTTCCCGCGCCCGGGTTCCCGGGTTCGATTCCCGGCGGGGTCAGGGATTTTCTCTGCCTCGTGATGACTAGGTGTTGTGTGATGTCCTTAGGTTTAAGTAGTTCTAAGTTCTAGGGGACTGATGACCATAGCTGTTAAGTCCCATAGTGCTCAGAGCCATTTGAACCATTAGACATCGATAAACTTAATATTATGGCGAGCATTTTCATTTAAGAACAATCAGTGCTTAGTAGCTGTTCAGATTTCGGGAAATACGTCACCATAAACTTGCTAACGTGAATGAAAGAGTTTGTGCATGACTGTGTTAAGATTAGCATGGGCTTGGCAGTGAAAGTGTACATTATCAAAGTTCACAATATACAGAAGTTTTGTCAGTACCTTTCATTCAAAATTAAGACCTTTTCCGGATTCTTGGGACAGTTACGTTGTATGCACTCTGGTGATTGTTGCTGTGCGGTAGGTTTCTGCTCGGCTTTCCTACAGGCGATCTGCTGCAGCGAGTTCACAGCTAGGTGCAGGTAATGGACGAAGAGAAACAGCGCCGCCGCACTGTCACCGGTCAGGGTCGTATCTAGACGTATCACAGGTATCCCATATCACTCCAGCTGCACACGCCCTACACCATTACGGAGCCTCCAACAGCTTCAACAGTCCCCTGCTGACATGCAGGTCCATGGATTCATGAGGTTGTCTCCATACCCGTACACGTCTATCCGATCGATACAATTTGAAATGAGACTCGTCCGACCAGGTAACATGTTTCCGTTCATCAACAGTCCATAGTCGGCGTTGACCGGCCCAGGAGAGACGGGAACCTTTGTGTCATGCGGTCACGAAGGGTACACGAGAGAGCCTTCGGCTCCGATTGCCCATGTCAATGATGTTTCATTGAATGGTTCGCACGTTGACACTTGTTAACGGCCGAGCATTGAAATCTGCAGCAATTAGCGGAAGGGTTGCGCTTCTGTCCCGTTGAAAGATTCTCTTCAATCGTCGTTGGTGCCATCCTTGCAGTATGTTTTTCCCGTCACGGCGATGTCTGAGATTTGATGTTTTACCGGATTCCTGATATTCACGGTACACTCGTGAAATGGTCGTACGGGAAAATCCCCACTTAATCGCTCCCTCGGAGGTACTGTGTTCCATCGCTCGTACGCCGACTATAACACCATGTTCAGACTCACTTAAATCTTGATGACCTGCCATTACAGCAGCAGTAACCTATCTAACAACTGCACCAGACACTTGTTTTCTTATGTAGGTGTTGGCGACCGCAGCGTCGTATTCTGCCTGTTTACATATCTCTGTATTTCAATATGAAAGCCTATACCAGTTTCTTTGGTGCTTCAGTATATAATGATTGACTGACATTAGTTCTTGTACGCGGAACAAAGCCTCGATTGGAACAAACATATTTAACTTTGCTCACAAATCAAACACATTTTCAGACTGGAAAGTCATTTGATATAATGTTACACCAACACACGCAAGCAAGAAGTGCTTTCGCCGTAAATTCCTGAATGGTGCACCTTAGAAATGATCAGCTTGGCAGTACACTAGACAAAAGTCATCTGAGCTTAAGAAAACGAGCCAGGGAAGCTGCATGTAGCGGTCACACGAAGGTACGTGTATGATTAAAGCCAGCGGTCAGGGGAAGAGAAATGCTGAGATGTTTTATCCGACCGTCCCCATGGACACTATAACTGAAATATTAATCTTCCAGTCATCTGGCCAGTCAGTAGGCATAGCCCAGCATACAGACAGTCTCTTACTACATGTGACTTCCCTGGCAGACGAGAACAGTACATGGAGACTCTTTGCACCTTACAACACATGTCGTGATAGTTAATGTGAAAGGCGTTATCTAACAAATGGCTCAAATGGCTCTGAGCACTATGGGACTTAACATCTGAGGTCATCAGTCCCCTAGAACTTAGAACTACTTAAACCTAACTAACCTAAGGACATGACACACATCCACGCCCGAGGCAGGATTCGAACCTGCGACCGTAGCGGTCGCGCGGTTCCAGACTGAAGCGCCTTTAACCGCGTGGCCACACTGGCCGGCGTTATCTAACAGACGGCTTTCAGTATGACCTGTGGATTATCAGTTTGAAAGTGCCTGAAGTAAACAGAAGTCCACTGTCGAGTGTATTGTCAATATAAACATGTATCCGAAGGTTGGCAGTATTTGGCTGTCACTCGTCGAAACGTCGCAGTTTGAAGACACCGCCACCCGTCTGGAAGCCCGAGAACTCTTCGCTACTCTTGTTCTGTTTTAGCTGATCGACCAGGGGTAGTTCACATGTTAGTAAAGGCTTACTGATCTGACTGCTAGAACAAATTTTCATTCATGCATACAGAACATGAGCAGACGTCAAACACGTACTGTGGGTGTCAGAATTAAAAGCATAGCAATTAGCAGTACTACAAGCTTATTACCAAACTCTAGTGCTGTACCCGTGGTCCACGCGTTACAGTTCTGTTTTGAGCGCCGAGGTGTTCTTGTTTATCTCACTTGTCGCAGCATCGCTTGTCTGAAGTTATCCTCGTTAGTGCTGTTCTGTTTGTCGAGTGAGTCGTAGCGCGTCCGCTCCCCCTTACCGTAAGTCTGTGCCGTCTATTTGCTGCGGCGTCGGTCTCTCCGCTATGGCTACCGTGGTTTCCACTTGTACTCCCACGAAAAGGTACTGTGAGCTTTACTTTCGATAAAACAACACCACACGAGCAGCCCTGGTCTCTAGAAATTCACGACTGCCTTGTAGATGTAATTCATGTGAACTCTGGTCAGGTCCAAACTCTTATTTTGACGCAGACGAGTACGTGTTTTACGTGAAATTTATGGATCCCTCTCACGAAAATTACCGAAATATCAGTTTAATAAGTCACAGCTGCAAAATACTAACGCGAATTGTGTACAGACGAATGGAAAAACTGCTAGATGCCGACCTCGGGGAAGATCAGTTTGGATTCCGTAGAAATGTTGGAACACGTGAGGCAATACTGACCCTACGACTTATCTTAGAAGAAAGATTAAGGAAAGGCAAACCTACGTTTCTAGCATTTGTAGATTTAGAGAAAGCTTTTGACAATGTTGACTGGAATACTCTCTTTCAAATTCTGAAGGTGGCAGGGGTAAAATACAGGGAGCGAAAGGCTATTTACCATTTGTACAGAAATCAGATGGCAGTTATAAGAGTCGATGGACATGAAAGGGTAGCAGTGGTTGGGAAGGGAGTGAGACAGGGTTGTAGCCTCTCCCCGATGCTATTCAATCTGTATATTGAGCAAG
This sequence comes from Schistocerca serialis cubense, assembly GCF_023864345.2. Classification (NCBI taxonomy): domain Eukaryota; kingdom Metazoa; phylum Arthropoda; class Insecta; order Orthoptera; family Acrididae; genus Schistocerca; species Schistocerca serialis. The sequence continues at coordinate 913,008,206 of NC_064641.1, read as the reverse complement.
CAGTAAAGGCAGCAAAAGAAAAGTTCGGAGTAGGTATTAAAATCCATGGAGAAGAAATAAAAACTTTGAGGTTCGTCGATGACATTGTAATTCTGTCAGAGACTTGGAAGAGCAGTTCAACGGAATGGACAGTGTCTTGAAACGAGGGTATGAGATGAACATCAACAAAAGCAAAACGAGGATAATGGAATGTAGTCGAATTAAGTCTGGTGATACTGAAGGAATAAGATTAGGAAATGAGACACTTAAAGTAGTAAAGGAGTTTTGCTATTTGGGGAGTAAAATTTCTGATGATGGTCGAAGTAGAGAGGATATAAAATGTAGACTGGCAATAGCAAGGAAAGCGTTTCTGAAGAAGAGAAATTTGTTAACATCGAATATTGATTTAAGTGTCAGGAAGTCGTTTCTGAAAGTATTTGTATGGAGTGTAGCCATGTGTGGGAGTGAAACATGGACGATCAATAGTTTAGACAAGAAGAGAATAGAAGCTTTCGAAATGTGGTGCTATAGAAGAATGCTGAAGATTAGATGGGTAGATCACATAACTAATGAGGAGGTATTGAACAGAATTGGGGAGAAGAGGAGTTTGTGGCACAACTTGACCAGAAGAAGGGATCGGTTGGTAAGACATGTTCTGAGGCATCAAGGGATCACCAATTTCGTTCTGGAAGGCAGCGTGGAGGGTAAAAATCGTAGAGGGAGACCAAGAGATGAATACACTAAGCAGATTCAGAAGGATGTAGGCTGCAGTAGGTACTGGGAGATGAAGAAGCTTGCACAGGATAGAGTAGCATGGAGAGCTGCATCAAACTAGTCTCAGGACTGAAGACCGCAACAACAACAACATGGTAATAGTGTAAATGAATTTCCTCCTTTAGCTCCGCGGCAGAATCAGAACCTTATTGCCCCAGGACAGTACCTGCAACAGTGACAATCATGTGACGTCCCATTCACAACTGTGGGGACAAGGATTTGGCTTGGCCTTATTTTACCCCAACATTCTGCACATCACTTTTCTCCACTGCTACTCCCGATGATACGATACCTCCCGTCCGTGGTGCGGTGAGTGGCAAAGAAGTTGTCTCCAGCATCCCTGCTGCTCGCCAAGTGGCTCCTTCCGAGCTGCCTCTGTATGGATAGGGAGCGTGGTCCTTGTGTTCCTCTTTACATTCTGCGACCTGCCGGTGTCCCCCTGCTCCTTCGTCTTCAGCCACCGACGATTTCCTGCATTTGCCGGCTAAATAACTCCAAAGGAGAATAAAATTAGCGACAAAGGATCACCTGTTGCATTGGCAGTTCCACAGAATGTTTCCGCCTTAGTGTCTGAACCTGCATTACATGTCCCTTGTTCTGAGGGTCAGGAAGCTGTGCCTATGACCACTCCCACAATTCCGTCTGCAGAGACCGCCATGCCACGTAGCCAACAGAAACATGGTATACAATCTGACCTTACGGTGGCACGAAGGAAATCCAGTAAAGTTTCCGATGATGGGGGCACTGGTCCCCCGATGTCTGATTCATCCGTTCACTCCGTAATGCACCTTGACGCTCAGCTGTCTACATAATTCTGTTCGATACGTTCGTACATCCCTGTATAGCTGTTATTAATGACCCAGGCCTACACGTTCCTTTCCTTAAACGTTAATCGTGTGGAACCAGAACTGCGATTGGTTTCGTCGCACCAATTCCTTTATGATTCATGTGCGGACATAGATTTGTTACAGGAGGCGTTATTAAGGCATTTGTCCTTAACTGGTTTCAATTTGATCTTTAATATAGCACTCGAATATGATTCGGGGATCGCCTTATTTTCTCAAGAAGGAATTTCTATTGCTGTGGTGGAAACGTTGGATTCCGCGTTTTCATAAAGAGGAAATTGTTTATTTCTTGCGTAAGTGTGAGTCCTCCACGTAATCTGTTGGGTGATTTTTATAACTGTGTGTTAAGTTCTGGAGATCAATCTCCAAATTTTAATTTCTGTCGTGAATTACATGAAATGGTCCGCTCTTTAAGCCTGAAGGAAGTCTACATATGTAAATACCCAACGTTAGTTAAATTTGCCCACTTTACTGCTTCTAGCAGCAGACTGGATGGAGTTTACTTATCAGACTGCCTGCACGATACTATTCCTGATGTTGACGTCATCTGTGCTTCCTTCGCGGATCACTGCACTGTGACTGCAAATCTCACTTTTGTACAGCAACCAGTAAAATAATTTCACGCCCCGTGGATGTTAAACGACACTCAAATTGCTGACTGCTCTCTCGATGACGTGATGCAAACCGTGTGGGAGCGTAGTCTACGGTGCACTGGGAAGTAATCGTCCGCCCTTGACTGGTGCACACAACTCGCAAAACCGGGGCTCAGGCAAGCTTTGATATTTTTTTATGCTGCCAAAGCACAGGACTTCCGGTGAACTTGAGAATTTTACTATTACATCCTGTGGGAACTTATGATTCTGCGGATCACGCCTCTCTGCGAATTGGGGATGTTAGGCGTGTAAAGGCGAAATTGTTGACTTTGGAGAGGATACAAATGGAAGGTTTGAAACTACTATCCAAGCCACATTCATTGGTGACGGAAGAACTGACTTCCTTGTATCATTTGCTTCGGCATCAGACCCATCGCCAGCACACTTGCATTCGTTCTCTCACGACAAATGATGGACCTATCGTAATGGCGCAAACTGATATAGTGCGTGTTTTACACCAGTCCTATGTAGATATCTACCATTGACCTACCTCTTTCGACCCACTACTCAGCGCCTTGAATACAACATTTCCACATAATGAAACTCTCTTAGCTGCCTTTCAGCCTGCAGAGAAATTTATAAACTTATCGTGGGATCGGCTTCTCAAAAGTCCCCGGGTCTACATGGACTTCCCAAGGAATTTTCCGTGCGCTTTTGGCCGCTGTTGGGTGCTACCTTCACGTCCGTTTTGAATGAAGTGTTACAGGGTAGAGTTGTGTCGACCTCGTTGAAAGTGGGGAAAATTGTTTTAATCCCGAAACGCTCCTGATAGCTTTTGCCCAATTACTTCGTTTAACTGTCCTCCCTAGTAGCAGAGTCATCAGCGCGACAGAATGTCAATCCTCAGAGCCCGGATTTGATTCCCGGCTGGGTCAGAGATTTTCTCCGCTTAGGGAGTGGGTGTTGTGTTGTCCTAACCATCATTATTTCATCTCCATCGACGCTCAAGTCGTCGAAGTGGCGTCAAATCGAAAGATTTGCACCCGGCGAACGGTCTACGCGACTGGAGGCACTAGTCACACGACATTTTTTGTTAAACTTTGGTTATGAGACTGTGGCGAGGCCAGTTGATAGTAGGATGTCGGCTCTGATGGAGACAATTTGGGCAAAACATCAAAACTGCACCAGGTCATACCATTGCAACCCTATAGTCAAGTGTCGTGACGTTGTTTCGGTCACTGCTGTAACACACAGCGAGTGTTCTAAAACCTGTTTACGGGTATTTCCGCTTTGTTGTTTATTACTGGTCAGCTGACGCCCCCGGTAAATATCCGTCAAGGAGTGCCTCAAGGAATCCCATTGTCAGTGACTGTGGAGCCCCACTTCTGATGCTGGTATCCCAGCTGAAATGTTGGATACTTTCTGGAGAGACTAGAGCTATTCAGGCATATGCAGATGACGTGATGGTTGTACTCTGCAATCGTGCGGGGATACCTTGACTGAAGGCTGTAACTGATGATTACTGTTAGAGTTCTGGAGCACTACTTAATGAAGGTAAATACAGGCTTCTTATTTTGCGAGGTTCTGATGACACGGTTGTTCTGTGGGATACAGCAGTGGATCGGCATACGCCTCTCGGTATCATCATTGATTGTTGTCCACTCAAAATGGCGACGCTCAACTGGGTGTGTGTTTCGGACGAAATTCATGGAGCGATACTAGAGCATGAACAGCGTTCTCTTAAGCTGCTCAACAAAGCCCAAATACTGGATAAATGTGTCTTATTCAAAGCTTATCACGTAGCCCAAGGTTATCCGCTTCCCTCGACGACGGCGAAGAAGTTACAAGAGTTGACTAGTATCTTTACCTTATGGTACGAGATGGTGAGAATTATCAGAGCATGTGCTTCAATAAGTGCCTATGTGATAAGGAATACCACTCAATCGACGATAAGAAGACTGCAGCACTACATTGATACGTATAGTCATCACTTCGAACACCTTCTGTAAATGGACGTTCATGCCACCTTGTGACCTTCGTCGACCTTCAAAGACCTTACTGTTACACATAATTGGATTCGTCTCGATAGCCGCTATCAGAAAATAAGTACCAAACTATAACATCCAATTTACAGAAACAAAGTTGATCTTATCTCTGAAGCGACCCCACCTACAAAAAACCAATGTTACATTATGACCCCCGTTGTTCCATGCAACTTTTGTCCCACAAGTTTTCAGCTCCTATCAATCTTTCGGAGTTCTTCTTGATGGTAATAGTTAGTGACTCACCCCATATATTGTGTATAGATCAAGTACATAGACTCATGAGCGTATATAAACCTTGAAATTAAATTGGAGTTTTCCTGTAGACGGGATGATTAGTTTGCGATGCACATTGTAATCTGATTTCGCTGTCTATCTGTTTTTAGATTCGATTTAAAATAAGTAAAAGATACAAAATAAGTGAAAATTTTAAAAAATTAATGAAATATAAAGAAAAGTAATAAAAAATTATTGACACTGGGTAGTGTTCTGTCGAGTATGCACGGTCTTTTTTCCTTTCTCTTTTTATTTATTATTCCGTTACCATAATCAATATTGTCTCCCATTTGCCGCTTATATTATATGATTTTTCGGCAATTATTTTCTGAAGTGTCTTGAAAGCATCAATAAAAAGAAGGGGTAACGTCTTTCATTATTAATCATAACGTCCTCGGTCCCGGGTTTGAACCCCACCACCACTCAAATTTTGAATAAAAAGTCATCAGCACTGGCGGCCAAAGACTTCCTGCACAAGAAGTCACCCTCATTCTGCCAATGGCCTTGGGGCGGGGAACTGCCTCTAAAGGCGGAAAAATCAGCAATGATCAACGGCATGAGAATGCAGAAGGCAATGAAAACTGCTGCGTTTAAAGATACGTAATGTGTATTCACAGGACATGTGGCCTTTAACTGATTTCCCCACTGGCAAAAGATTCCTAAGTAGTCTCTTATCTCAGGGAGGGGTGATCTGAATCTAAATTTGCTCCTGGGCACCTTACAAACCAGTATCTTATTTCCGAATCTGCCTGACCATGATGCACTCTCACTTAAATCTTCCAGTACCTCCCGGACTTTTACAAGTACACCTCCTTCTCTGCCAAGAGCGAGGTGACCGTGCGAAATAGACTGGGTGAGCAACGAAAGGATAACGCTACAAGTCGAGGGGTGGGATGTCAGAAGTTTGAATGTGGTAGCTCAGGGATACATGCAGACGTCGCAATCTGAAGATGAAGAGATGGATAAAGTATGAGAGGATACTGAGCGGGCAATTCAGTACGTAAAGGCAGATGAAAATCTAGTAGTTATGGGGGATTGGAATGCTGTTGTAGGGGAAGGAGTAGGAGAAAGGGTTACGGGAGAATATGGGCTGGGTGCTAGGAATGAGATAGATTAACTAAATTCTACAGTAAATTTCAACTAGTAATAGTGAATACTCCATTCAAGAGCCACAAGAGGAGGAGGTGTGTTTGGAAAAGGCCGGGAGATATGATAAGAGTTCAGTTAGACTACATCATGGTCAGACAAAGTTCCGAAATCAGATACTGGATTGTAACGCGTACCCAGGAGTAGATATAGACTCAGATCACAATTTAGTGGTCATGAAGAGTAGGCTGAAGTTTAAGAGATTAGTCACGAATAAATCAACATGCAATGAAGTGGTATATAGAAGTCCTAAGGAATGCGAGGTACGCTTGAAGTTCTCTAAGGATACCGATACAACAATAATGAATAGTTCAGTAGGCAGTACAGTTGAAAGGAATGAATACCTCTAAAAAGGCAGTCACAGAAGTTGAAAGGAAAAACGTAAGTACAAAAAAGGCAACTGCTAAGAAACCGTTGATAACTGAAGAAATATTTCAGTTGATCGATGAAAGACGCACAAAATGTTCAGGAAAATTCAGAAATACAGAATACAAGTCACTGAGAAATGAACTAAATAGGAAGTGCAGGGAAGCTAAGACGAAATGGCTGCATGAGAAATGTGAAGAAATCGATTAAAATGTGACTGTGGAAGGAATGGCTCAGCATTATAGGAAAATCGAAACAACCTTCAATGAAATTAAAAGCAATGGTAGTAACATGAAGAGTGCATCGGGAATTCCTCTGTTCAATGCAGAGGAGAGAACAGATAGATGGAGAGACTACGTTGAAGGCTTCTTAGAGGGGGAATATTTGCCTGATGTGACAGGAGACTATCAGGAGCCGATATAAAAAAGGTAGGGGATCCAGCTTTAGAATCAGAATAGAAAAGAGCTTTGGAAGACTTAACATCAAATAACGCAGAAAGGAGAGATAATATTCCATCAAAATTTCTAAAATCATTGGGGAAGTGCCCACAAAACAACTGTACACATTGAAGTGTAGAATGTATGACACTAGCGACATACCATCTGACTTACGGAAGAACATCATACACACAATTCTCAGTACAACAAGAGACTACAATTGCGAGAATTATCACCCAGTTAGCTTAACGGCTTATGTGTCCATGTTACTGACAGGAATAATATAAAGAAGAATTGAAAATGAAATTGAGGATTTGGTAGACAAGGATCAGATTGACTTTAGGAAAGGTAAAGGCACAAGAGAGGCAGATCTCATGTTGCTCTTGTTAATGGAACCAAGACTGAAGAAAAATCAAGATACCTTCATAGGTTTTGTCGACCTGAAAAAAGCATTAGGCAATGTGAAGTGGTGCGAGACGTTTGAAGTTCTGAGAAAAATAGGGGTAAGCTGTATGTAGAGGCGGGTAACATACAACGCGTACAAGTGCCAAGAGAGAATAATAAGAGTGGAAGACCAAGAATGAAGTGCTCGAACTAAAAAGGATGTAAGACAGGAATGCAGTCTTTCGCCTCTACTGTTAAATCTGTGCATCGAAGAAGCAATGATGGAAATAAAAAAAAGGTTCAAGAGTGTAATTGAAATTAAAGGTGAAAGAATATCAATGATACGATTCACTGAAGACATTGCTGTCCTCAGTCAACATGGAGAAGAATTACAGGATCTGCTGAATGGTATAAACAATCTAATGACCACAGAAGATGGATTGAGAGTAAATCGAAGAAATACGAAAGTATTGAGAATTAGCAGAAACGAGAACAGCGAGAAACTTAACATCAGGATTGATGGCCACGAAGAAGATGAAGCTAAGGAACTCTACTACCTAGGCAGTAAAATAACACATGACGGTCGGAGCAAGGAGGACATCAAAAGCAGACTAGCACTGGCAAAAAGGGCATTACTGGCCAAGAGAAGTGTACTGGCATCAAACATAGGCCTTGATTTGAGAAGAAATTTCTGAGAATGTATATTTAGATCGCAGCATCGTTTGGTAGTGAAACATGGACCGTGGGACAACCGGAGTAGAAGAGAATTCAAGCATTTGAAATGTGATGCTAAAGACCAATGTTGAAAATTAGGTGGACTGATAAGGAATATGGAGGTTCTGTGCAGAATCAGAGAGGGAAGGAATGTGTTGAAAACACTGACAAGAAGAAAGGACTGGATGATGGGACATTTGTTAAGACATCAAGAAATAACTTCCGTGGTAGTAGTGGCAGCTGCAGAGTGTAAAAACTGTAGAGGATAACAGAGATTGGAATACATGCAGTGAAAATTGAGGACATAGGTTGCAAGAGCTACTCTGAGATGAAAAGGTTTACATAGTAAGGAAATTCGTGTCCTGGAGCATCAAACGACACAAAAGACTGATGACTCAAAAATAAAAATTCTGTTTCTGTAACGAAGTTTACTAATACATTAATGGAATTGAGTTACTGCTGATGTAGTTTAATAGCAAACCTTTAACCCGTGAACGTAAGAGAAAAGTCGCGTTTAACGAAATAAGCTGTGAAAAGTAATAGAAAGATTCCCTAACCTTGACTTTCTAGCTTATTCAGTTACGTTAATTTAAAGAGGAACTACACGCGCGAGATGCTGCTTTCGCGATTCTGGAAGATGTACCGGCCCCCAGTGGAATCTGCCCGGCGAATAACGGCGAATGGGTGGTGTCTGGATATGGTTTTAAGGTGTATTCCCATATCCGACTACATGAATACCGGGCTGATACCCGCCTCCCACGTTATTCACACGATTCGCGAACATATCGAAGCCATTCTCACACTTTCACACGGATAGCACTGGACGCAAACAGATTAGAAACACAAATTCCGCCCGGCTGGGGCATCCGGCCACAGTGTTCCACTAGCAATGCCAAATCCATATTTAAAAAGCCAAGCACGTGATTATAAGGGATTAAGCACAAGAAAAACAGAAAGAGGAAGAGTTTAAGCAAGACGTGCGCTCATTAGCGCAACTGGTATTAGCTGTACGAGTTACGTTAAATTCACACGCTGTCGCTCGCTCGTCGCGGATTTGCTGCCCTTTTACGGCAGTAGTTCAACAACTGTACGTTTCAGACCTACAGCTGTGTGACTTCAGTGTAACGTTTTACGTGCACTCTGTATCATTGAGATATCATGACTGCCAAATGAGTCGGCACTCGTTAATGTTACTAAAACATTCTCTACAATAGCGATTTGGAGAATATCGTCCACGAATAAGGCAAAAAACTGCACGAGATAGGTCTTCCCCAACAAATACCCATCGGATGGTCCAGACATGGTATCAGCTTCATCTGTCTGCGTTCGCCGACGATCTTATGAAATGCTGAAACACATTTTCCATTTCTCTGGATGACTCATTTAATATAACACCGATTATAATAAACAGAATAGAGAAATAAGTGTCCACTTGCTAACGAAATGGGTGCTTTGGTCGTGCAACTGGCCTGAGCTTAACTTGAGGCAGCCGTTGGCCAACTCGTGGCCAGTGACACGGAATATATTCTTGCTCTCCACGGACTCTGTGAAAAGATAACGCAAGAACAGCCCGGAACCGCAAAGGAGCTCCTTTCACAATAGGCATTTTGTTTTGCTCTCAAACACTGTGGAGTGAGGTGGTGTGGAAACAAACGCTGATGCCTCAGGTGGTTGTCGTCTGGCACCTCCTAGACGCGAGCCAGACTGAGGAATGCCCTCCCCTCTTGTGGGCTAAAAGGGCTTGCCAGTGACAAATACGAGAGTTGATTACGTAGTGGTATGTCTGCAGGAAACGACGCCATGGCACTTATAATTGACTAGTTTCTCAAGGGAACGACTTTGAATACCTGGGTGTGAGCTGAAACTCTTACTGAGCCTAAAATCGGTCTTTCTTGTCGAGGTACAGGCGTTTGCTGGTGGGGCTATGAAATCGGGCGTGTGGCCATGCAAGGGGTACTTTTCATTTTTAGCCGACATAAACTGACAGTAGAATGTTAAGGTTTTCTGAACCCCAGAATGCCGCAACTTGCCACCACATCTCAGCTTTAAAACACCTCTCTCTCTCTCTCTCTCTCTCTCTCTCTCTCTCTCTCCATCCCTCCTCCCCCTCTCCCCTTCTCCCTCTCACGTCTTTCATGTGCGGAAATTTGCGCTGGGCCTTTTTTTTTCTCAAAATGTAGCTAGGAGGAGATTGAGAAGGCTCTGCTCGTCGCTGACTGACCACACGTTAGTAGTTTTTATTCTGAGGAGGTCTCTGTTGGAGCTGCTTTTTTACTGAATGTCGATGACGACAGAGGAGCAAAGTCTTATAGTCAGTCTGGTAGTAGTTATCAAGGACAGAAGAGTTCCAACCCTGACAGCAGTATACGTAGTGTCTGTTCTTTCGGACATATACCCCATTGACAGAAATCAAATGCCCACTGGCAGGCCGGCCGGAGTGGCAGTGCTGTTCTAGGCGCTACAGTCTGGAGCCGAGCGACCGCTCCGGTCGCAGGTTCGAATCCTGCCTCGGGCATGGATGTGCGTGATGTCCTTAGGTTAGTTAGGTTTAAGTAGTTCTAAGTTCTAGGCGACTGATGACCTCAGAAGATAAGTCGCATAGTGCTCAGAGCCATTTGAACCATTTTGAACCCACTGGCAGCTAATGCCTCTAATTCCCTTATGTCTGACAGTAATATCTGAGGGGAGAATACTTCCAAAACTTGGTTGTAAGATTGTGGTTGACGCAGATGTTTGCCCTATAGTGCCAGATTGTGATGGGAGCGAGATTATGATGGACGCGGACTTTGCCTTCACATCCCTAAAGGCATCTCTTCATTGGTGAGCGCTGCTTTGCTCCATGATCGATATAGATATGGAAAAGTGTTAGGATATGAATCAGAGTTCATGTTGGAAATTTCATGAGGGACTTTATGAGGACGCACGATTCCTTGTAGTACAACGATAATGTTTGTTTTTCAACTTTTTAATTTCCTATTAAACTTATCCTGGTGAACAGTTGTCCACGCATGTCTTGGTAATGTGGCTCATACGATGTCCAGTCCGAACAATCAGCTCGTTCGAAGATTGAATACTGCTGTACAGCATGATCGGTGCAACTGTTTCTGTCCCACCGGCAAGCGGTGGTTTGAGTAAGATCTTCGTGAATGACCGTTCTCACACTTTCAAGGAGCCGATTCGACACTGTTTAAAGTGTAAGTAAGTAATTTTCGATTGTGTTTATTAATGATTGTTTTTTTCCTTCTCTGTATTATTCCACATCTAAATACCATTAATGTTTCTATCTCATGTGTGTGCTCATGAGAGCAAATAAATATGGTAACTTGGACTTATTACGTTTTTTCGTAGCTTAGACCATCCCTGCTCATATTCTTATTTCAAGGATTGTGCAAGTTAGGCACCTGTGTTTCCCTTGAGTGGATTCTTGCGTTATTCATTCTGAAACTTTTTTTTTTAAATTTACATTGTCTATCTGAACTCATGGGGAGCATACTGATTTCCAATAAAGTTTTGACACGATCAGGTACCAAACTAGTATGTTTAATTGGAGGCTGCAAGACCAGATTCTTGCTGTGTCCAGGAAGTCTAACAAAACTACGGAGCAGATAAATTTACCAAAACAGCAAGCAAAATGTACTGGATTCTAATACTTCTCGGAAAAAATTAAATACTTAAACGTCATGAAAGCAGCGCCTTATCACTTGAAGATAGAGCATGGTGAGGAAGAAAGGGCTGACAGCTTAAAATGTCTTCTCGTAAAGGAAACCTGGCGAAAGATGCGCAGACAACACCAGGCGAGAGAAAATTCCCACTGTTTTTCGGAGGACACAATGAACTGACACCAGTTCGATGATTAAAACAATGGTAGGAATGTCCAGACTAAGCGAAGCCGAGAAATTCGAGAGAACCAATTAGGAAGAAAGGGGAGATGAAAGACTGATCGACTCAGTTAGGAAAAGAATATAATTTTACGGACATAGGTTTTAGATGAATGGCAAGTGGTTTGGTTGGCTGATTTGGGGGAGGGAACCAAAGCGCGAGGTCATAGGTCTCATTAGATTAGGGAAAGATGGGGAAGGAAGTCGGCTGTCCCCTTTTAATGGAACCATTCCGGCATTTGCCTGGAGCGATTTCAGGAAATCACGGAAAACCTAAATCAGGATGGTCGGATGCGGATTTGAACCGTCGTCGCCGCGCGGGATTAGCCGAGCAGTCTGAGGCGCTGCAGTCATGGACTGTGCGGCTGGTCCCTGCAGCCCTTCGGGCATGGGTGTTTGTCCTTAGGGTAATTTAGGTTAAGTAGTTGTTAAGCTTATGGACTGATGATGTTAGCAGTTAAGTCCCATAAGACTTCACATACATTTGAACATTTTTTTGAAGCGTCGTCCTCCCGTATGCGAGTGCAGTGTGCTACCCACTGCGCCACCTCGCTCGGTGAATGACAAGAGACTGAGAAAACAAGATTTTATCTGTACTTGGTAAATCACCTGAAGTTACCAACGAATGGTTCAGAGAGACATAGCAAAGTATCATGAAAAGGTTGAATTTACTACAGGAGAAATCTCAGCCGTATACAGTATAAGCCTTACAGCTCCCATTGCAAAAACAGACTTGACGGGGAGTGGACAGAGAAGGAAGACAGGCTGCCGGAGGAAGAATACAAAGATTTTGGGCAATAAAGAAGACCTCTAGTAACTCGCAATTGTAACTTTATAGGGTGAGGCAGCTTAGGCGGGCCACTCCACATACAGCAGAGACGAAAAAATACACCGTGGCTCGATTTGTGCCACGATGGCGATATCACAGGGCTGCTCTGACCTCACCTAGACATTAATCCTCTAAAGCAGAACAGCGCAACTATATGTAAGGGAAATCGTCTTTGAAGATTGCAAGACTTCCGTACGCTTTAAATCCAGTGCACTCGTCTGTTGCTGCGTGTGTAGAGTACCTACAGAATGCTAAACACACTGACGAATATTCTGAAAGTTGACATTAACCATCAAATTAAGAAAAAAAATCTCCAGTGAACACGCGTTCTAAATAGCATACTTTAAGACTTATGAACACCTGTTCATCTTCGTTGTTGAGTAACACATCTCTTCTATTGAACAACAGCTCTTAAGGTATGCGTTTAGAGCCTATGTTTAAGGATTTTTTTTCTTGTTTTGGTTCATACTACCTCCTCCTAAAGCGTAGAACGCAAAGAGCTGGCAGTAGAAGCGGTATGTTTCACAGCATTGAAAATGAACAAGTGCTCATTACCCTTAAGGTTCATAATTTACGGCCGACATTTATTGGAATTTTTTCGCGTTTTGATGGTTACGACGACGTCTCAAAATATGCGACACCTCTTTTTAACACCCTGTGTATTACTAAACGACTAGAAAGCTCACAAAGTCCTACTTGCTGTGTTTGGGTTGCTCAGTGGATAGAACACTTGTCCGCCAAAGGTAAAGGTCACGAGTTCTAGTCTAGGTCCACCGCACAGTTTTAATGTGCCAAGAAGTTTCATATCAGCGCACTCACCACTGCACAGTGAAAATTTCACTTGAGGGACATTGTTGTTATCGTTGTCCAAGCCCGTTGAGGCATATAATACGCTTTTTAATTTACAGTGTCTGCGTATTACAATGTCTGTATGTTATTACACAATTTCCTTCACTTATGCATGCATGAATGCCAAAAAGAAAAAAATATTTTTTGAAATTTTCGTAGGGGATACGAATGCAAGATGTCAGCGTCCTAATACTTGGAGAGTATCAATTTAGTGTGGACCTGAATCGACGAATGGGAGAGGCTGTTGTACTATATAAAGATATATAAAGATTCTGTACAAATGGCGTCGCTTGCGAACACTTCCTTACTCTTCGCATTTTTAAACTTTAAAAATACTTATGATTTCATTGACTATTGCTACCTAAGACAGCACCTACTGACTTACGCCTTCGAGAATGAGTGGCACGTTGTGATAGTTGTTAACATGTCTTTAGGAGTGGATGAGTGTTACCGAATAACAAATGTAGGGTGACATTAAAAAAATGTGTACATTTCTCCGCAATTAACACATTTATCATCAAGTCAATCATGCTGGTAAATGTCCTCCATGAGAGCAGGCGACGCCATTAATACAAGGTATATGTAAGAGTAATTTGTCTGATACTTTTCTATTTTGTTTCTGCACAAAAATTTATGTGGGATGACCAAGGGAAATGTGTCATACTATTTTTGTAATAAACCGGGACTTCTATCAATACCTTTACGTCCCTGTTAACTAACCACGAAAGAGGTCTGATATATCTCTATTCTGAAGTAAGGAAGTGTACATGCATTTAAAGATGAAGTGCATGATGTGGAGTTCTGCGACGGAGATGCGTTCCCAACACGTATTCGTATTATTAACTAAGTAAAATCAAAGGTTACGTATCGGTTTTTCTTACCAGCTGCTAGGTGTTTGACTCTAAAATAAGGATACAAACTTTTGTGCCTAAGCGGCAATCGAACTGCACACCTACCGTGCATCCATGAATATAGCTTAAGCATCAGTTGCGTGTTTGACCAGAAATAACGACACCTTCTGCGATTGTTGGCAACACATGAACAGACATTAAAAATGCACGTTAATTTTCACTAACAGGCCGGTGTGCACGTGATAGGGCTTGAAATGAAATTATGAATATTTTTGTACTAGATCAGGATTCGGACCCATATACTTACCTTTGGAGGAGACCTAGAGAACACTGCAGTCTTGAGAAAAGGAACGAAATGATTGAACTATACTGTTCCGAGAGATTTAGATCCTCGACAGAGGAGACGCGAATTCGAATCACAGTCCAGCACCAAATTTTTCAACGTCTCTAGTTCAATAAAGTACAAGTAAAATAAGAGCCCTGTTCCTTTAAATGGCTATCGGTTCATCTAATAAAACAAAATTTTCTAATGTAAGTTAGTTTACTGGCGACTGTATTTCTGTTTACCATGACTTCCGCTATGTCATTTCCCAACGTAAACCGGCTCTGCCCAGTTGGTAATGAAGGATCGTGATGTTTAATGCGGATTCTGGATTATAACGTCTTTCTCTTGATGTTACCAGGAGTAAAGTAAATCTGTTTGTGCCTCTTAAAAGTAAATGCCTGAACCCACGCATTGCACTTGTGATAGTTCGTTCCGTCAGACCATTGTGGCCACATTTCCCAGCCTCAGGAGTGTGCTGTAACAGGTGGTGTGCTTAGCTTACAAAATTAGTCACGGAGGAAAAAAACGCGAAAGGGCACTGTTTCGCTAGTAGTTGCTATATCGGAACTTTGGTGACCTCGGCCACGATGTCGTGGTCTATTTGGGCGGCGCAGTCGCACACCAAGATTGCTTTCTTCTGGCCTTGTTTCAGGCACGCGTTCAAATTGAACTGTTTCGCCACTCGTATCCAAATCGTCGTATGCTGGATTATCTCCATACCGTATACGATTAGCAGCATCCTCTCTTTGCACTGTTCGAATATCATTACTGGTACGAGAACGATTACCATTTGTTAATGGAATTCTTTCCGCCATTTCAATGTCTTCCTCTGGTCCCGGATATAAAACACCTCCGTCGTATTGTATAGAGCCATGGTTTCCCGTACTTAAATACTGATTTACCCACGACATTTTGCTGACTAAAATAAATAAATCATTGCCGCCTTTATATACATTACGTTATTGAACAGCACGTGTCGGGCTGTCACTCCAAAAACACAAGTTTACACGCGCCAACCTTTTGCTTGCGTGGATGCTTGCCCAGATAATTGTCCTAAAAGGACAAATTATCTCAGCGGGACATGGACAGCCGCCATCGCGACCTTGGGACCCGGGGGGTCCCTTTTTTTTTATCAGTTGCTGACCCTCATGAATCGAAACATGACTGCATCGCGTCGTTTCATGATTCTTCTGAAGCGGAGATTATGCTATTCTAATGTCATCAGGATGTAAAGACTCTTCTAGGCATCACAGGCTCGGTGTGAAGCCATTTTGAAATTTTCACAAATTCAGCAAATTTCTTAATTCGAGAAAATCCACTGGTAAGTGTGAAGTTACCGGATAATTCGATTATTACCGTCATTATTACTATCATTTTCTTCATACGGCAGCTGGAACACTGTACATGAAGATCATTTGATGCCTTTTGTCACTATAGAAGTAGTTTCCCAAGAACAGGTTCTTTCCCTGTCTACGGAATCCTTTTCATGTTAATATCAAACATCAGTAATAACTCGTAAATTACATTAAAACTAAAGTAATTGATGAAGACGTTACTTTATAACAAAAACGCACTGCCTTTCTTCATTTACTTGCGCCCAGAAATGGCTATCGAGTACTGCCAAACCAAAAAGCAAGAGATCTTACTGCCTACCGATATACGTCGCTGTCAGTTCGTCCATATGATTTGGTCGACATGACTTCTTTCAAGTTGTGTATGACAGACAATGTTTTAGAAACACAATTGTTTTCCTTTTCAATAAACAGAGAGATTTTCATTCTAAGCTATCCAAGTACAAAATTTTCGCAATATTAGTTCAAATTTAATATTTGCTTCTATAATTTAGGAAAGTATTTCACAGTTGCAAAACTCGCATCCGACTCGTTGACATTACACTTAGTCGCTGGCCATAAATTCTAGCCCAGAATCCCAGAGTGACACCAGTTTAAGTAACCTAATGTAGCGAAGAGTGTTCGCCAGTGCTCTTTCTCACCGGAAAATATGCAATTCACTCATTGGGCTCCATAAGTACACTGTAATAGTAATTTCTGTGTGTATGCAATGCATACGGATTGTAGAATTTAGTGGTGCTCTCTCTTCCACTTCTGTGTACAATATGCCTGACCTAAACGGGCCCTTTATCATTACAGGCCCCGGGCGGTGCAACATCATATTGACAACAGTAATGTGCTTATACTGACAACCTCATTGTTCGTTTTACCCGATTTTGTAATCATTTAAGTAAAACAACGTGACCTTCCAGTGGGAGACATTTCGTCCCCCTTTTCCTTCTCTGGAATTTGTCAGTAAGGTTTTTGCCTTCCAGCCAGCGAAATGCTGCAGAGTACGGCCGGTAAACGATTCACAAACCACGATTTAGTGCCGTTAAGACGATTTCTTTTAACATTGTCGTAGCTGAAGGAATTTAGTTTCGTCTTAAATCGTCTCTACAGCAGCAACGTTCACAGAGATCTCCAATAGGAAAAACTCATTATCCAGGTACGAAGGTTGTAAAACAAACTTCCCACAGATTGTGTCTGGTTGATCTTTTCGTCTGATAGCAGTGCGTAAGTATCTTGTCTAAGAGGTATTAAAGTAATGTTCCTGTAGCTGTGGGAATCATTGGTTGAAAACTAGTTTCACTCTAGTGGGTACAGTACTGATAAATATTCAAAATGATTATCAACCTAAGTCTGAGTTCATCCACAAACTGAGGATTATTTATAATACTGTAGCTAGACTGTGTATCCTTGTCTTCCTGAGTGGGCATTGGAAGACATTTACACACACGTATACAATACTATGAATACTTCGAACGCTATAGTTAAGTTGCTCTCATAAACTTCTTTTCTTTTTTAATTCTTCTGAGTCTTCAGCGTGCAATATGTGTTGTAGATAGTCTTAGAGCAATAAATTGACCGCCGAGTCGTTCACGTAAGGTGGCAACGCAGTCGTGCTCCTCTCAGAATCCTATGTCCGGCAATATGCTCGATCTGGCAACATTGTAGACTGCGACACATCCCAGAGGAAGTCTTGACTTCAGTCTTAGTACTTTATTCTTGACTACGACCGTAGTCTTGAGGTAAAACGCGAGACTAGCTAATACGACGTCTGGTAACTAAAAGCCCACGTCGACAAAGTTTTTATTGCCCCTTTCCTCTCGGTGCTGAAGCTATGAGTGTAATTCAAGCGAATGTACAATAGTTTTCGCTTTCTGTCACACTGATAATAATAGTTTGGTCCAACAATGTTTTAGCGAAAGATTTCTTTGCCGACCATCTATCTGCCTCTGAACACCGCATGCGTCTGAGTTCTCTGGGGCCCGTTTACTGCCTACCGGCGAGGGCTGAGGCACTGCATTGTCTCGCCTTCTGCCGACAACGTCTGCTCCACTCCGCACTCTCGACCATGTAAAATGCTTTAATGTTGTTGAGTGGTGACTCATAAAATCTGTCTACGATTTGTAATTCACTCTTGATAGCAAAGGAGTCACAAAACCGTTTTTTTATGATTATTTTATTACACTAGAATGCAATACATCAATGTGGCACAGAATTAATTTCATTGTTTCTGATCCAGTGCAATACAATTAAAGCGTCACATTCTGTTCTTTTTCCTTTCACGGAAGGTTCCTCAAATAATTTATTATTTTCATGGATTCATATGTGTTAGTCAAGGCACAGAGAGTAAATGCAATGTAATGTGTTTGGTTTCTTTCTTTTATTCTCTATGGTAAATGGATGCAAAAGATTGTGTCAATACCTATCAGAACCTGCTATATAGCTACTCAGGAAAATTGCTTGTTTTGAAATCTATACCTTAATTAATGGAGAAGTGAACGCTGTTCACAAATGATATTTAAAATATTCAAGTGGATTTCAAGGGACAAAATTGTCCACATTTGAAGCTACCCAGAGAAAAAGTAAGTTGCTAGAGCCGCTGTTAGCAAATGTCTGCAGGGAGTTCCTAATTGCTACTGTGGAAATTTAGCATAGAGGCCCTATAGTAATCAAAAGGTTCATTTCCTTCATACTTATCACCCTGGCATGTGAGTCTTAAGTGAAGAACGATATTGAAATTCGTATCACTGATGGTCGATTCGAATTTCTTCAGAGACGCTGGTATTACGAAGCAGCTTGGCAGTCAGAACTTACTGAGTCGAGCTACCAAGAGGATTTTATGGTAAATGTTTCCTACCGATTTCGATACAGAATTTTTTCTGGAAATTCGCAGCTCCATAAAATATATCAGAAAAAAAGCTCACAGACGCTGGCTCCTACCACAGTTAGAACTGACGACTGATTCAGCCGCTCTGACCCGAGACACGGGCGGTACCACCGGGCTATGGACACTCTGCTGCCTGTACGCCGCTCTCATCACGGTATTAGTGGCTCAGCCTCATAACGCATAGTGAAAGATAATAAAAGTTGTCACTTATGTGAAGAATAGCATTTCTTTAGGCAAAAACTGAATTTTCTGTCTCAGTGTCTTAGTTTACTTAAGGATTATACAGCACGAGTCATTCTAGTGGAAAGGGAATATCAAGTGAATTTAGCGAGTCAATTCAGTACCATACGCGGAAGTGACTGCCCTGTCACAGTGTTGCCTAATGTTTCTGACGATGTTGCCAATTCTGAGTTGTGCTAGGAACAGCTCTGTAGCGGTATGTGAGGAGAATCCCGTGCTCTTGTCATAGGAGGATATGGGGAGGAGGCGCGGGGTTTGGTTAATATGCAGCGTTTTCTCCTACCAGTTGTATCAAACATTCAGGTGTATAATCTTCCAGCACGATAACCTTACCAAAAAAGTATATACGAATAAAACACTTACCTTGTTACTTTGTGACAAAAGATTATTTCAGTACAATAAAAAGTCTTTGGAAATCACTTATGACCACCTGTCACAAAAGTAAGATAAACACTTTGCACCTCGAAATCGATTGCAACTATGTGCAGTCTTGTGACGTTTAAATAAATCGTCTTAACGGCACTAAATCGTGGTTTGTGAATCATTTACCGGCCGTACTCTACCACATTTCACTGGTTAGAAGGCAAAAACCTTATTGACAAATTTCACAGAAGGAAAAGGGTGACGAAATGTCTCCCACTGGAAGGTCATGTTGTTTTACTTAAATGATTACAAAATCAGGTAAAACGAACAGTCGGGTTGTCAGTATAAGCACATCACTGTTATAAGTATGATGTTGCACTGCCCAGGGCCTGTAATGATAAAAGGCCCGTTTAGGTCGGGCATATTCTATACAGAAGTGGAAGAGAGAGCATCACTAAATTCTAATCCGTATGCATTGCATACACACAGAAATTACTGTTACAATGTACTTATGGAGCCCAATGAGTGAATTGCGTATTTTCCGGCGAGAAAGAGCTCTGGCAAACAGTCTTCGCTACATTAGGTTACTTAAACTGGTGTCACGCTGGGATAGAATTTATGGTCAGCGATTAAGTTTAAGGTCAATGAGTCGGATGCGAGTTTTGCAACTGTGAAATACTTTCCTAAATTATAGAAGCGAATATTAAATTTGAACTAATATTGCGAAAATTTTGTACTTGGATAGCTTAGAATGAAAATCTCTCTGTTTATTGAAAAGGCAAACAATTGATTTTCTAAAACATTGTCTTTCATACACAACTTGAAATAGGTCATGTCGACCAAATCATATGGACGAACTGACAGCGACGTATATCGGTAGGCAGTAAGATCTCTTGCTTTTTGGTTTGGCAGTACTCGATAGCCATTTCTGGGCGCAAGTAAATAAAGAAAGGCAGTGCGTTTTTGTTATAAAGTAACGTCTTCATCAATTACTTTAGTTTTAATGTAATTTACGAGTTATTACTGATGTTTGATATTAACATGAAAAGGATTCCGTAGACAGGGAAAGAACCTGTTCTTGGGAAACTACTTCTATAGTGACAAAAGGCATCAAATGATCTTCATGTACAGTGTTCCAGCTGCCGTATGAAGAAAATGATAGTAATAATGACGGTAATAATCGAATTATCCGGTAACTTCACACTTACCAGTGGATTTTCTCGAATTAAGAAATTTGCTGAATTTGTGAAAATTTCAAAATGGCTTCTCATCGAGTCTATGATGCCTAGAAGAGTCTTTACATCCTGCTGACATTAGAATAGCATAATCTCCGCTTCAGAAGCTTGCTTCTACTTAACCATTTTCGCGTTTTTTTCCTCAGTGACTAATTTTGTAAGCTAAGCACACCACCTGTTACAGCACACTCCTGGGGCTGGGAAATGTGGCCACAATGGTCTGACGGAACGAACTATCACAAGTGCAATGCGTGGGTTCAGGCATTTACTTTTAAGAGGCACAAACAGATTTACTTTACTCCTGGCAACATCAAGAGAAAGACGTTATAATCCAGAATCCGCATTAAACATCACGATCCTTCATTACCAACTGGGCAGAGCCGGTTTACGTTGGGAAATGACATAGCGGAAGTCATGGTAAACAGAAATACAGTCGCCAGTAAACTAACTTACATTAGAAAATTTTGTTTTATTAGATGAACCGATAGCCATTTAAAGGAAGAGGGCTCTTATTTTACTTGTACTTTATTGAACTAGAGATGTTGGAAAATTTGGTGCTGGACTGTGATTCGAATTCGTGTCTCCTCTGTCGAGGATCTAAATTTCTCGGAACAGTATAGTTCAATCATTTCGTTCCTTTTCTCAAGACTGCAGTGTTCTCTAGGTCTCCTCCAAAGGTAAGTATATGGGTCCGAATCCTGATCCAGCACAAAAATATTCATAATTTCATTTCAAGCCCTATCACGTGCACACCGGCCTGTTAGTGAAAATTAACGTGCATTTTTAATATCTGTTCATGTGTTGCCAACAATCGCAAAAGGTGTCGTTATTTCTGGTCAAACACGCAACTGATGCTTAAGCTATATTCATGGATGCACGGTAGGTGTGCAGTTCGATTGTCACTTAGGCACAAAAGTTTGTATCCTTATTTTAGAGTCTAACACTTAGCAGCTGATAAGAAAAACCGATACGTAACCTTTGATTTTACTTAGTTAATAATACGAATACGTGTTGGGAACGTATCTCCGTCACAGAACTCCACATCATGCACTTCATCTTTAAATGCATGCAAACTTTGTTACTTCAGAATAAAGATATATCAGACGTCTTTCGTGGTTAGTTAACAAGAACGTAAGGGTCTTGATAGAAGTCCCGGTTTATTACAAAAACTGTCGCCTTTAATTTTCAAGTTTAGATTTGGTTACTGGTATTGGCAAAAACATCGGTAATTCATGACTCTTCACGGCTAGTCATCAATATGATATGATTAGATTAGATTACATTAGATTAATTCTTGTTCCATAGATCATGAATGCAATATTTCTTAATGATGTGGACCGTGTCATTATAATGAAAGATTCCTTTTTAAATACCATGATTCAATTTCTTTACAATTTTTTACCGGCTCTCTCTCTCATTCTTTTTGGTTTTTTATCTCTCTCTCTCTCTCATTCTTTTTGAATTTTATCTCTCTTTCTCTCTCCCTCTCTCTCTCTCTCTCTCTCTCTCTCTCTCTCTCTCTCTCTCTCTCTCTCTCTCACACACACACACACACACACACACACACACACACAGATTCTTTTTTTATTTTTATTTGTTTGTTGTGCTCGACTATCGGCGAGGCACGAAAACGTCTGTGAATGAATTTCTTAGTTTTCAGTACACTTACGGAAGAAATATAAAAACAACTATGAGAGTTACTGATTTATGATGCTTAGTTTGCAGTCAGTTCTGAGTGTTATTAGTAACTACGCTCCAGTCCCTAAACCTAGTTACAGAAATGCGAATCAGACGCATTAGGTATTCCAGGGAGTAGCAGCCGCGACTTGGAGACACCAGCTACGGTCACTTCCCAGCCCGCTGTAGGATCACATCGGTTCGTCTTCTTCCTGCTGGTACTGTAACTGAGATTTGGTAACAAGGCAATGTATGTTTGGCAACTCTGTGATCGACGAGTTACTTCCTGGTGTGCACGGAATTAAGCCTCAAAGTTCACTTGATTTTACCCGTCATTTCCATCGAATAATCTGAGTAATTATCGCTTGAGGTGTAACAAAAGATAGAAAATTTACGGTCTTCAGCCCAGGGAAGTCGTTGCACGTGGAAATCGCAAATAATCTCGTCCTTCAAAAAGCGGTTACGAGTTCTAGCCCTATTGGTCTCGTAAGAGGAAGCTAAGGCACATACCTCTTCGCCAGCTCTGTGGTAACGTGCTGACCTGTGAAAAAGCGTCTGATATGGTTCGCAGTTCCAGTCTCACTGAGTGTAGCGTTTATATTCCTCCTGTGAAAGAGCTACAAGCAGTCAGATCAAACATCGATAAGGAAATCGCTAGAAAATACTTGCGGCTCATAGTGCAAGGGTGAAAAACTTACAATGCTGCACAACAGGTAACGCCTCTTTCCGCTGCTGACAAGCAAATTTTGGGTTTCTAGGGATACATAACTTTATTTACGAAATGCCACATTTGCATACCTCTTGAGTATGACACAGCATACCAATTAAACACAGACCCAATCAAAATCCAAGTGAGTAGTATTTTACCAATTCATGACGAAAGAGGCACGCTTGTGTACAGATACTCAGTTTTATTAAAACAGACTTTCATCGTAAGGTATCGTGGGTAGTTTTATTTCATTTTTTATAATACAGTTCACAATTTTCGTAAGGTTTCCTTTAATGTTGTTAAAACATTAGTAAACATGAGAGAGAAATTAATCATCAACGATATATGCGAATTCTCTGATGTTATCTATAACAGTCTGAAAATGCGCATGCAGTTTACTGATTACATGCATGTAGAAAACTTGTTCTGAGTTAAAGTTGTCAAACAAGGTTTGAAGTAGAATAAAATGCCACTACCAGACGACAGCTAATGCAGGAAATACTTCTCCGACGTATTTTGGCACGATGCGCTCTACCCATACGTAATACCAAAGTTTCGAGATGCATCTACTGTCTGGCTGTCTATTAAACCTGAAATGAACAAAATGTTGCAGAAGTTAGCCCTTTTTCCACATACGACTGTTTTGGGTTGAGAAGTGAAGGGAATTATGCTACAATTTCCATTAGATTGATAATTTAGCAGACAGCAGAATTGCGTTTTAAAAAATATAGCAGTGAATGTACTCGAACTCGCGACATCTTATGTACCGTGCGCGATTCTTACCATTACGCCATAGCTGACACGTAGCTATAACACCTCTAGAAGTCAACAACAATTCATCCAGAACTTGTGCATTCCACAGCGCTGTGGGATAATGCATATCGCCAGGTCAATACTTACGAGAGACAAACAGTTATACCTTTTCTTTTGCACTGCAGGACGTTTTCAACAAACAGATAGCGCAATAGAGTAGCTCAAGTGGAAAGGAACACTTCCTATTTAAATTTCTGCATCCTACACTGTTGGCAGTTCTGTGTTAGTGGCAGTTACGTGATTTTATTATGGTGATTACAAAATAAAGTTGAATGCATGCACTTTGTAGCCGAGGCAGCTAGTTCATGGTGATTCGGTCAACCAAGTAAATGAATTTACTGAATATGCTGCAAATTGATACAGGGAGCCTGTGTGTCAGAATTCTCAGTCAGTGTGGTACAACGGCGTTATGATAGAAAAATGAGCCACTGAGAAGAGGATTTGGTAGTCTGTTGAACTGATGATAGGTTCATATATCTATGGTCTGGGTTCGATTCCAACTTCGGTCAATGATTTTAGATAGGATGAGACAGATTCCATTCTCTTCTGACTACACCAAGTGAAGAAGATATAATGGCATTGTGGTCTGAAATTCACATTAAAAATGATATTCCTTCTCTACCAAGTAGACTTTAGGTTGAGCCACAATAAAGTCTGGAGTGGCGACATGTAGAAATTTCACCAGTAACCTTTCTTATACTAGTTATTTATTTCTAGTGACGAAACAAACGCTATGTAGGCTCACAGGACACTTATTCCATCTTTTATATGAGCTTCTGCATGTCGATAAAATTGGTTCTGAACTGGGAATGCAACTCAGACCGCCCTTAACGCGGAATTTGATCCCTTCGTGACAATACAGCTCGGCTACAATTTGTTGTTTGTTCAAAACTGCAGCCTCCTCAACATCTCCACATATTGCGCATGAATGGGTTTGAATCCTGGCCCAGCACTAAAGATTTAATTACGTATTATCAAGCTCTAGCATGAGAACACCTATCTGCTGCTGGATAATAATTTCGATTTTTAATGTATTTTCATTCGTTGTCAACACTAACGGTATTTGACGTTTTTGACTCTCAGTGAGACACACAACTATTTGCGAGATCACTTTAAGTTCAAGGATGTTATTCCGAGCTGCTGGTGGAGAAAGCTTCGGTAGCTGACGTCTCTTTGTGTGTAGTCAACAACGATATGTGTGGGGCTCTATTCCCTGTCAGCACTGAACTCTTCGTTATATTATTTCTAGTTCAAACATGCTCACATGTCGCTGCTGGTGCAACAAACCCATATTTAACGTTTGTTTTCCCTAGAATATTACAGCGATAGGTGCCGGGTTGGAGTCCTGGGAAGGAAAAAATTAATGTTTCGTCTCGTCATTTCAGTTAAAACATCTAGCTACTGCCGAGAAAATCCGATATGTCACAGTTGATTGTGCTTAGATATCTATTCGATTAGGTTCTGGGTTCGAATCCCTGTCCAACACAAAGCTTTACCTCACGGCATTTCAAATAAGTTACTTGTTGAGAAGCAATATTTAACATCTCTCGTAGTTCGTTAACAGAGACAATAGGTGCTGGGTAGGAAGTCGCGTCCGTTTAAAATGTTTGCGTTATGTAATTTTAAGTTGGTATTTGCTAACTGATACTGTCTAAAATCGAGGTGTATCACTCTCTGTAAGCCTAATCAGGAATGACTGTTAGTTTCCGTCAATCACGAAATCTTTGCTTAGTCTGCATGTCCTGGGTTTGAATCCATATGCAGAACGAGACGATTCGTCGTGTCATTTGAAGTTCATACATATTCTCAACTAGCTGCTCGTGAACAACTTAAATTTTTAATGTCATTTTGTGTTAAATAATAAGTACGGTATGTTACTTTGAAGACGAACTCATGAATACGACGAACTTACTACGTGCATTACCTATCTGACGTAATAATGAGAGTGGTAACATTTCAGGTATGTCATTTCTTGTAATAAATGTAAGCTTACAAGCCTTAAGGACCTGTGATAAGGTGGTCCCTGATATTTTTAGTATCGCAGTATTACTTTACATCTTGAGTTATTGCGATACAGAGCAGTGTTTTCTAGTGGTGACTTGTTGGAACCATTTTCAATAGTCAAACGACTCTACCAAGGAGCGATTAGAGGACCTGCTAGAAAGCTGCGTTATGTGGGTTGCATGCGAATCAGGCGAAACGCAATTCAGGTCGTTCGGATACTTTTGAGCACGACTGTACCATCTTTGTTTATAAAATGTAACAGTTTATATATGACTTATTACCAGTGAGAAAGGAGACTGTGACTGTTTACTTCTCTTATTTTCACATTTACAATTACGTTTAGTTTTCAGTCAAAAACCTCCCAAAAACCTTGTTCTGAAAAAATGTTTCGTTTCTCCACTAGTCAGTTACACATCTTATCCAGTGTCGTGACAATACACACATATCCTGTTAACTCATATAAAGCCACCTGATGGACGTTTTAACCTTTGAAAGCACTGTGGATATGAATAAACAGTAACAGTTAACAGCAAATTTGTTTTTTCATTCGATACCGTTGGAGATCTAGTAATCGTAACTATCTAATGCAAAGCCTACGAATTATATCTTCCTTTGAATAAAATCTGGAACAGTGCACTTTACGATGGTTTAGTGGGAACGTAACATTTTCCCCCATTTAATGTTCTATTGTTAAGAAACGCAGCGAAACAAAAAGTGTATGGTTTCTTTGCTCATGCATTCATTTCCACTGTTTGCGCAGAGAGCCGTATATCCCGAATGTAGTAACGAAAACAAAGTTATCTACATGTTCATCTACACGGATACTCTGCAAATCACACTTAACTGCCTGACAGAGGGTTCATGCAACCACTTTCACCATAATTCTCTATTATTACACTCTCAAACATAGCGTGGAAAAAACAGATGCACATATCTTTCCTTACGAGGTCTGATTTCCCCAATTTTATTATGATGATCGATGCTTCCTGTGTAGGTCGATGTCAAATAATATACCCGTTTTCGGAGGGGGGGGGGGGGGAGTGGTTGATGACAAGATCACGCCGTAACGAGAAACGGCCATCTTTCTATCTTTTAATGGTGTCCACCCCAAATCTTGTGGCATGTCCGTGACACTCTCTCTTCTATACAAAACGTGCTGCCCTTCTTTGAACTTTATCAGTGTACTCCGTTAATCCTACCTGGCAAGGATCCCACACCGCGGACCATTCCTCCAAAACAGGATGGAAGAGCGTGGTGTAGGCAGTCTCTGTAGTAGTTCTGTTACGTCTTCTAAGTGTCCTGCAAATAAATCACACTCTTTGCTTCGCCTACCCCATAATATTTTCTGTGTGTTCTGTTCAATTTAAGTTTAAATTGTTCGTAATTATAATTCCCAGGTATTTAGTCGAACTTACGGCCTTTAGATTTGACTGATTTATCGTGTAACCGAAGTTTAACGGATTCCTTTTAGCACTAATGTGGATGACATCATATTATTTAGGGTCAATGTCAATTTTCGCATCGTACAGATATATTTCATAAATAGTTTTGCAATTTGTTTTGATCTTCTGACGGCTTCACTAGACAATAAACGACAGCATCATCTGGAAGCCACCTAGGACGGCTGCTCAGATTGTCTCCTAAATCGTTTATACGGATAAGGAGCAGCAGAGGGCCTATAACACTACCTTGGGGAATGTCAAAAATGACTTCCATTTTACTCTATCACTTTCCATCTGTTACTACGAACAGCTACCTCTTTCACAGCAGATCACAAATCCCGTTGCATAACTGAGACGATATTCCTTCAGCACGGAATTTCACTACAAGCCGCTTGTGAGGTTCAGTGTCAAAAACCTCCTGGTAACCTAGAAAAACAATTTAAAATCCCTTGTCAGTAGCACTCAGCACTTCGTGTGAGTAAAGAGCTAGTTGTATTTCACAAGAAGGATATATTCGAAATCCGTGTTGACTGTGTATCAATATTTCATAACGTTCGGGCACAGTATATGTTCCAAAATCTTGCTGCATTTCGACGACAGTGATATGGGCCTGTTATTTAGTGGATTTCATTCATTGTCTTTCTCGAATATTGGTGTGATCTGCGCAACTTTCCTGTCATTCAACAGAGATATTTCGTCGAACGAGCGGTTGTATATGATTGTTAAGTATGGAGCTATTGCATCAGCATACTCTGAAAGGAACCTAATTGGTATACAGGCTGGAGCAGACTTGCTTTTGTTAAGTGATATAAGTTGCTTCGCTACTCAGAGGACATCCTCTTCTAAGTTACAATCGGATGAAAATTTAGTTTACGAGAAATCTTTATTGATGGACGTCTACCGTCGCGTGCTCTGGGAGCAGACAAATCAGAGTGAGGACTCGTTCGCTCGCCGCTGTTCACTTGTTTTCATCGGCGCCTGGCGAGTCGGCAGACCGCTTTCCGCTGATTGCGAGCAGCCGAGGCGAGGCCGGGAACTCGGCCGCGGTTCCCCAGACAGGATGGGACGAGTCCGCTTCCTGAAGCGTCGTCTGCGCTCCGGGAACTGCAGCCGCCAATAAAGCCTGAAGGTCTCCGCAGCCCACCACAAGTCACGACTGCACCCGCGTTTGTAGTGCAATACAGAAACCCGTACTCGAATCAAGTATTAACAACAGCATAGCCAGCAATTTTTAGGAGAGAACGGCAGCATTCCCCTCTCCTAAGAAAAGAAAAACTGTACTAACTCAACCTGAATGCTGTTGCACCAAATGGACAGATATATTGTAATCCACTCTAAGAAAAAACTACCGACGCACTAGGAAGGAATTGTACAAATGGGACGGAAATTGGTACATGTAATTTACACTTACAGAAAAACAAACCATAATAGTTTCAAAAAGATTAGGTGGTTTATTCAAGAGAATTAGCTTCACAAATTGAGCAAGTTAATAACTCGTTGGTCAACTTCTGACCCATACGAAATCAGTTATTTGACTTGGCATTGATTGAGAGAGTTGTTGGATGTCCTCCCGAGGGTTATCGTGCCAAATGCCCTCCAATTAACGCTTTAGATGGTCAAAATCCAGAGGAGGTTGGAGGGCGCTGCCCACAACGCTCCGAATGTTCTCAACTGGAGAGAGAGCCGACGACCTCGCTGTCCAAGACAGACTTTGGCAAGGATGAACACAAGCAGTAGAAACTCTCACGGTCTGAGGGTCGGCAATATCTTGCTGAAACGTAAGCCCAGCATGACGTGAAATGAAGGGCAGCAAAACGTGGCGTAGAATATCGTCAACGTACCGGTATGCTATAAGGGCGCCGCGGGTGACACCCTAGGGGTCATGGTTTGAAAAGAAATGACACCCCAGATCTTCGCTACTGGTTCTCGAACCGTTGGCGGGTGATAGATTGTTACCCCACCGCTCCCGGGGGTGTCTCCAGACGCGTCTTCGGCCTGGAATCTCGTTGACTGAATTGTCTTTACTGTTGAGTCTTGCTCTGAACTCAGACCCGATGGCCGGCTGAGACGTGTGTGGAGACGCCCCGATGGCAGTGGGATACCAGAGTGAGTGTCGCCCGCCATACGGCCAGACAACCAGGAGTAATGGACTGAGGTGTCGTTTCTTTTCACAGCAAGACCTCTCCGCCACGTTTTGTCGCTCTCCATGGCAAGCCATCCTGGACTTAGGTGTCAGCAAGGTAATTCCTACCCTGAGACGCCGAGAGTTTCCACTGCTTGTGTTCGTGCCTGCCAAACTTTACTTTGTCCATCAAGTTCGCAGGGTCTCCCCCAATCGAGAACATTTAGAGCATTACTGGCAGGGCCTTCTAACCATTCTAACCAGCACGGGATTCTGACGACCTAATTCACTAACTGGACACGATATGGCATGATATCCCTCAGGAGCACATCCAACAACTCTATGAATCACTGCCAAGCAGAATAACTGCTTGCATAAGGGTCGGAGGTCGAGCTTCGTGTTATCGACTTACTCAACTTCTGAAGCTCTTTATCTTGAATAAATCATTAGCTTTTCTTCCTGAAATTGTCGTCATTTGTTTGTCTGTCCATGTACATCCCGTCTACCGATTTGTGAACCATTAATTGTAATGAGTGTAATTCTGTTGAACTCACCGCTCATTTCATACATCCGAGACTGATTGCGGCCAGTCAGTCTATTCCGAATCGATTGCTTCAGATGAAAACTGCTTTCTTTGTTATAACTTAGATTCTAGATAACAAAAGTTGGTTTTGAGAAACGAATCACACACTTTCGGCCAGTACGTAGAATTTTTTAAAACTATCCTCCAATCACCTAATGATCTTTTTTGTTATACGCACATCAAAAAAAGTTTTACATCACCCCGGTACCCAAAACTGAGGATAGACGTTGACTGTGGATATTGTATCACAGACGCAGTCCCTATGACTGTTCAGAGATGACACAAAATCCACCAAAAGATGTAAACAACCATGCATGAGCAGCGTCCATTAGACGGAGGGAGTCAGACAGCCGATCAGTTCGTCATTCCACCAGGAAGGAAGCACACGGCTCATCGTGTCTGTAGTTCAACCATGCCTAGACGGTCAATACCGCGGTTGGATCCCATCCGCGTTGTTACTTTGTGCCAGGAAGAGTTCTCAACAAGGGAAGTGTCCAGGCGTCTCGGGATGAACCAAAGCGATGTTGTTCGGACATGGAGGAGATACAGAGAGACAGGAACTGTCGATGAGATGCCTCGCTCAGGCCGCCCAAGGG
Source organism: Schistocerca serialis cubense (assembly GCF_023864345.2). NCBI lineage: Eukaryota > Metazoa > Arthropoda > Insecta > Orthoptera > Acrididae > Schistocerca > Schistocerca serialis. The sequence goes on along the minus strand of NC_064641.1, from coordinate 912,977,907 downwards.
CTACTATACTACTGTAGAGGATGACCGCTACCTATGCATTATGGCTCAGAGGAATCTTGACAGCAACGCCACCATGTTGAATAATGCTTTTCGTGCGGCCTCAGGACGTGGTCTTACGACTCAAAAAGTGCGGAATAGGCTGCATAATGCGCAACTTCACTTTCAGTTTCCAACTTTCTCTACAGATTCCGGCACTCTCGGAACCGAGGTGATGCAAAAATTTTTGATGTGTATATTTACTTCATTATCTTCCTGCGCGTGGTTCACGTTTTCGTATTTAGTCTCTGTTGTAGAAATTATCCCCAACTTTACTGACATGTACTGGAAGTCTGAATTACGTCTCATTCGCAATAACGTAACAGTATTTGCAGGGGATGGCTTCCATAAACCACTCTTGCCAAAGCTGACATGAGAACTGCGCTCTCCGTAATTTTGACAGTTTTTTTGGAAAAATCTTTTGATGCAATTGATGTATTTCAGCTGAAGCATGAGGTCAGTATATCTCGAGTCTGGTAATCAGTTTCACTTAAAAGACGACATTTTAATTACTATTAATCAATTAAAACATGGGCAACTTCCGTAATACTTTACTTACAAAGGGACGACCATACATGTTAATGACGGATATTGATTAATCTTCGATATACTCTATAAGTAGTTGTCCAGAGTTCCTCGCTAGCTGCTTCTATTAGGTTGAGTCCTAGTTTTCGAGAAAATCAAAATTGAAATTTTATGCATATCTACTACACCTGCAGCATTAGTACTACTTCGGGCACGCAGAAGTAGCACAGTAGGTAAGTTTACGGCCATCACGCTGGCGCTACAGGTTCAGCCATAGCCCGTGTACTCTCTTTTTTCTAAATTTCATCCTACACAGGAACATTAAATAATGTATATCACTTTAAATTATTTAGAAATAATCATCCTCATCATAGTAACTTCTTTAACAAATGCTTCGTTACAACAAACTTTCTTCAAAGGTGTACTCCGTTTGTGTTTTGCAATTAAAATTCCAAATATTTGGATAATGTTATCTTGATTCTTGGGGAGGACAGACTGATTAGACGCTATGCAATCAAATCCTTGTAGATGAAAGAAAAGCTTCCATCTGTACCGTAAATACTATCTCATTTAAATGTACTCCACTTTAACACTGTGATGTTTATTGTTATATGCAGGTTACATTTTTCTCGAAAAATTCCAAAACGCTTCTAACTTGCTAGTAGAGAAATTGTTTCCAGGGAAGCTTTCATAAAAATGAATTCCATAATTCTAAGTCAATATAGTGCATATGCTTTCACAGAAATAATCACATACGCAGGGTTTTCATCGAAGTTGATCGAAGAAATAGCAATCATTTTGAATGTAAACAAACTTCGTTTTCTGGAAACACTTCTGAATAAAACGGTTTGCCTGCAAGGCAATAGTTTCCATCAAATAGGAGTCGTGTTTTACGAATTTGTTTTTCGGTTGCTTCTACGACAAATTATGTTCTGTCAGAGCAGGTGGTGCAAGCAACAGCGGGTAAGAGAATTCTGTAGTTTATTATGTAGCAGAAGCAAAAGACATTCGAATAAAGTTTGATTTAATGATTGATATGTTAATGAAATTACTATTACAAAAAACATTTAGCACTAAAAAAACTAGAAATTATGTATGCTGGATTTGCCAGCGTGATATCCAGGAACATTACCCGCTGCGTTACTTTCGGGTAGCCGAAGCATGACGTACAATTCTACAGCGCACTTCAGACTCATCAACATCCGTGGTTAACAAATCTGGCGGGCCCCCTTTTAGACAAAAAAAAGCACGAATGACGACCCGTCCTCACAGCTTCAGTTATGCCAGTACCTCTTTTCTTGAAGATGTGAGGACGGGTCGTGAGTCTTACTTGGGTAGCTCAGTTGGTAGACCACTTGCCTGCGAAAGGCAAAGGTCCCGAGTTCGAGTCTCGTTCCGGCACACAGTTTTAATCTCCCAAGAGGTTTCATATCAGCGCTCACTCCGCTGCAGAGTGAGAATCTCATTACGCACACTATTATTATGGAGTTCACGTATCAGTCATAAATAAACAGTGCACTAAAGTCAGGAGATATGACCCTCCAAGATATAAGTTAAGTGGTATAGGTGGAGGTGACATATGTTCAGCAGACTGTACGTCACTCACATTGAGGGTGTAAGATTCCCGAAGGTAGTGGAAATCATATCAAGGGTAGCGACAAAAGTGATGTTATCCTAGGGTTAGGTTTCCTGATTAAACATCACGCCGTCATCAACCTCAGGCAGCAAACAGTGGAACTTAGCAGCATATTGTTTCGATTAGGTGGCACAGCTGCCAAGGACGCTCTGCCGTAAGATACCTCTCCCTGGAACGAGGAATCAACTGAACTGTGAGTAATGTCCGTAAACGTAGATTCGTCGGATAAAATACCATTTGCTACAGGAAAGCCACTGTCAGTAGACATTGATGCTGCTTTAACTGCAAACACTCTATGCGTAGTGGAATCGTTAGAGGAAAGTGATGTAGAGGCAGCACATAGTTTTGTGCGCAGGAGTGTTGTTCGCGCCGCTAGAATTGATGAAGTACAGAATGTACCGCCGCATATGGATAATTTTGGGACAGAAGACAAGGAGTTACGAAAGGAAATGTTAATAACTAATGTAAGTGCCGCAGAGGAGGATGATTTTGATTGGTCAGACTTAGACATTAGCGACAAACCAGCTATCTGCAAAACCGCATTGCGCCTGAAGATATGACACTTAATACGACACGAACTGGATATGACAGAAGCAGTGTTGGACGTATTTCAGGATCTGTTTAGTTCACAGGGACCGCTACCAGCGACTACAATCACACAACACAAGATTCCAACAAGAGACAACACCCCAGTTTATAGGAGACAATACAGAATTCCCCAACAGTTACAACCGTTAATTGATGAATTCCTAGATCTGCAATTAAAGGATCCTATAATAGAGTATTCGGATTCGCCATACAGGGAAAATGTAGTAATTGTGCCAAAGAAATCTGCTAACAGTGCAAAACGTTATAGATTCTGTTGTGATTTAAATAGCAATACAATTTCGGATGTGTATCCATTACCGAATAGAGCAGATACCATTGACCATCTCGGCAACAATAAATATTTCTCTACGATTGACTTGAGGAGCAGGTACCATCAAGTAGCAGTTGTACCAGAGGACAGACATAAAACTGCTTTATCTATCCCTGCAGCCTATTGGCAGTTTTTAAGGATGCCTTTTGGATTAAAAAATGCCCCTGCAACAGTCCAAAGATTGCTTATGGTGTCTTACGTGGGTTAAACCTCGACAATGCGTGATATACCCATATGCCATATCCGGATTTTCAAAAGAAATCAAGGAGCATGCGATTCACTTACGAGAAGTTTCCTAGTGTATCAGGGACGCTAAATTAACATTAAATTTGGAAAAGTGTCGCTTCACATTGAAGGAAGTAACATATTTAGGCCATGTTATCAGCAAACATGGAATCAAAACCGATCCATCGCTAATAACCACAGTTAAAGATTTTCCAACACCACACTGTATCAAGAAAGTACAGCAATTTCTAGGATTCTCAAATTATTATCGAAAATTTGTAAAAGACTATTCAGAAATAGCACGATCTCGCACACAGTTATTGGAAAAAGGTACTAAATTTCACTGTACAAAAGAATGTGACATAGCATTTGAAATATTGAAATACAAATTAACACAAAGCCCTGTATTAATCTATCCAGATTTCAGCAAAGAATTCATCCTGGCCCGCAATGCATCTGGACATGATATCAGAGCAGTTTTGGATCGAAATATTAATGGCTTAGAATGTAGAGTAGCCTACACATCCAGACAATTAAATACAGCAGAAAAGAATTACTAAACAACGGAAAATGAGTACCTGAGTGTCATCTATTGTCTAAAATATTGCAGGTGCTATCTGTATGGGAATAAATTCAAGACAATCACGGACCATGCTACTCTCAAGTGGTTACTTGGGCTGAAAGACCCATCAAGTCATTTGACACATTGGGCCCCAGGTGCTCCGAAATGGACCTGGAAGTCATTCATAAACTGGAGTAGAAAGGGTATTAGAAGCAGTTGGTTGCGATGCAGAAGAATGGCAAAAGCACATGCTTCAGATGCATATTGCAAAAGATACATAGCACAATGGCACTTTTGTCTATAGGATCGGGTCCTATGTCAAACAACTAGACTCGGACTGAGAATCATCGTTTCCAAACACCTCTGACAGGAAGTCATGCAAGAGGCGCATGCTTACATTCTTTCAGGTCACGGTGGCCAAAGAACTACTGAAAGAAGCATTGCTGAACGTTTCTTGTGCAAGACAAGAAAGCATGATGTAGCACAATATGTGAGCAATTGCATACCGTATGGCCAGCGAGCTGAGTATTGCTGTCAACTTATACAGTTACAAAGACTCTCCGAAGCGTCACATCCATTTCAATTAGGTGGAATGGACATTTATAGTCCCTTTAATAAAACAACAGCCAGGACTAGGTACATACTGACGATTACAGATCATTTCTCAAGATATATAACCATGGTAAGTCTCCCTGATGAACAGGCAAACACCATTGCATGGGCTTTGGTCAGTAACTGGATTTTAAAATTCGGTGCACTTGAAGCACTTACAACCAACCAAGGTAGTAACTTCATGTCTGACCTCACTAAGCAACTTTTCCATTTGCTGAAGGTACATAAATTACGCATGACCTCATCTCACCCACAGGCAAGGGAATGGATAGAAAGGGTCCACCACACTATCAGGAGGATGCTTAATTGTTTTATCAATGACCAACACAAAAACTAGGATATCATCATTCAGCACTGTGTAAGTACTTGCAACGCCAAAACACACTAAAGAATGGGCAGTTCGTCTTATGAAGTTATTTATGGAAGGAATATGGCGTCGTTATTCGATGTTATTAAGCCCAAAGAAGCAAAGAATGGAGAAGCAGGAAAACTACTCGAATGATTAAGGTCGTGTGGCAAAAGTACACATAACAAATACCAGTTAATTAGAACGGTAAGAGAAACTAGGCAATGTACATGCTAAGTATCCAGATTTCACAATTGGACAATGGGTTTTTCTGTCCCTATGTTGCTAAAAAAAGACAAAAAATTTGTGACAAATTACCAGGGTCCTTACAAGTGCCACGCGGGTTAGCCACGTAGTCTGAAGCACCTTGTCACGGTCCACGCGGCTACCTCCGTCGGAGGCTCGAGTCATCCCTTGGGCATGGATGTGTGTGTCGTCCTTAGCGTAAGTTAGTTTAAGTTAGATTAAATAGTGTGTGATGACCTCATCGGATTGGTCCCATAGGATGTTACCACAAATATCCTTCCAAAACATCGAAATAACATCACCAGTTAACGTCAGATTACAGTTTCCCAAAAAACAACCATTGTTTATTCAAGCCAATTGAAATATTTTTAGGGTGTAACAGCTGTAATGCCACCAACAGTAGCAAATACTGTTCTGAAGCGTGCTGGACCGCAGGCATGGAAGACCGCTGATCCACCAACACGGAAAACGAAGTTGGCCCATATAATCTTTTGCGACCAGCAGTCAATTGCGCATCCACAATACAAAATCTACCATTCTAGTGAAAATGTAAATAAGCTTAATATACTACTGATTCTAGCGATAATGTAGTAACAGGGAATCAGGTGCAGAAAAGGGACTTAGCAAAATACATGAAGGGGAATACTGGGTTTTAAATAATAGGAAGCACCGACATATGATTAGACACTGTGTGCCTAAATAAGTATAAGTCATCCAGTACACATATTGATAGCGCTATCTAGGTCATACAAAGTTTAAAATGAATTTTCTTTTGCCATAAAATCATAATTACATACGACGCGTATAGCAACACTACTTGCCATATTGCAGGTATCGCCTTCTACCACCTTGTCATGGCACTATTCTTCTTGTTTGCAGGTATGCCGATACGTACTGAACTTAGGAGATTAGAGCTAGAATTTAGTACGTCACACTCAGCTGCAAGAAAAGCGGAGATATTTGATGAGGTAGCAAGTGAATATAAAATCTCTGCAGTACTCATATGAGCAGTTACGAGGCCAATGGCGTCGAATAGGATAAGTGCCACATTCAGTCAAACGATTAACAAGGTGGATGAATGCAGGTGATAAATTATTAAAAACGAATTTCGGCACGGCATAAGACGACGATATCAAGCAGTTCAATAATACATTACAGAGCGTTACAGTTACAGCAGGTCTCAACAAGGCTCACCACGAGGTTAAATGACTTAGAACAAGCATTGCTCAATAACACCAATGTCATTAGGATCGTTACGCAAGAATTGAATAAGTGTCTACACGCTACCACTGTAGCATTGAATATCGACTTAAAGATAATACAAACCAGACTAGATATAGAGAATAAAAAAATCTCTGTAGCGAGGTTACTTCCATTACTCACCGATCAGTATAGGGCTGCATGGTTAACAACAAAGGACCTCAAAGAAGCCATCCACCAGGAAGTAGAGGGATATTTATCGCTAATTTTACTATCGGCAACAAACTTTAGATTCATATTGACTGGGAATCATAAAGAGTTACTGGAATCACTACAATTAATCTTCCCTCCAGATAGGGAACACTTGCCACTGTAATACCACTCAGCTAAGGTAGTAGTGGACACACATGACGTAAACTTACGAATTCATATTTCCTTCTCAGCGACAGGCAAAACATGTCTGTGACTGTTATACAGTGCACTCCTTCCAAGTGAAATGGGGACAACCTAACAAAATTTGTACCATTTCGAACAAGTCAAGTATTACTAATCCGTAATACATCGAATGCTGCTGCATTAATTACAGCTGCAGAATTAAATAATTACATATACGAACAGTTTGCCACGTGCCCATCACGTCTCACTGAAGTGAACACCGATTAATGGGGATCCCAGCTATTTTTTTGAGCGAAACAAAGTCTCAAATTGCCCGCATGATGTACTAACTGCTACGCCATATTTCTTCGAGCAAGTAGGAGAACACTGGCTTTATACAGTTAACCAACCGACATATCTTTGCACAGTGTTTCGACCATGGTGCAGCTACTACAATCGAACATGTTGAACTCCCCGGGAGTGGACTGATAATTAGTGCTGGATTACGTGTTCTCTCAGGCATGAGATTTAACTATCCCACAACCATAACCAGTTCGACCACTGTCACCTCATCTTAACCACTAATTTACAGGGCAGAAACACCTATCCAACTATTGGGTCCTCAAAATTTGCGTTACCTAAACAACTCCCTTGATTCCTCCATTCTGCAGTCTTTACGCGTCCTTATCACTGCACAACAAGGCCAGATTGATGCCAACGCTATGACGCTGCACATTGAACAGTTGAAAGAGGAACATAAAATGCTAAGTACGGTATTGGGCACAGGTATTTCTGGAACCTTATTGTTCATAATTATACTTCGTACTGATTTTCTGTGTATCAGACGAAAACCCAGGACATACAATAACATATCACTACATCAAATTCCAGTTGAATGGCTACAAAAATCTTGAGCACACACGTTTACTGCTAAAATGTGTGTAGAGGTAATTGTTGCTTGCTAGATCATTGTGTTATTACCGATCGCCACTCTATAAGACGAAGGGAAGGAAGCATTACGTTCCCCAGTAGTTCGCAACAGTAATGACTAGAAGGTGGATCGTCCAGTTGTCACAGAACGCCGCCACCACTTCCTGATGTCCATCTCTCAACTCTGTCAGCAGTTCGGTCATAGCCGGCCGGTGTGGCCTAGCGGTTCTAGGCGCTTCAGTCTGGAACCGTGTGACCGCTACGGTCGCAGGTTTGAATCCTGCCTCGGGCGTGGATGTGTGTGATGTCCTAAGGTTAGTTAGGTTTAAGTAGTTCTAAGTTCTAGGGGACTGATGACCACAGATGTTAAGTCCCATAGTGCTCAGAGCCATTTGAACCATTTTGAAGTTCGGCCGCACCTTTTCCTCTGATGGACGTATTGGCTGTCGAATGTCGCTCCAGTTTGTTGCTGTACATGGAACTGAAGTAACTGGTGCAGTAGAAAACAGATTCTCCACCGTAAATATAATTTTTCTTCCAGTACGAAAGAGATTTCCTTCAGAACGCCGGTACGATGTTTAATCTGGTAGCCTTATGTTTCTCCTTCAACATTTCTTTAACTGCAGATTTTTGTCAATACCATCCTTCGTTGAGACAACGACGAATGGTCGATCTCCTCGCACTTACCGGGAGGATGTTCCTAATTTCTGTGCTGGTCCTGAAAGGGTGTACATCACTGGAGTATACTATGGTATTGATACTCAGTGGACGTCCAGGACAACGATGACTGTTGACGTGGCCTTCCTCCGCCATCCTCTTCTCCTAAAGATGCATCGTAAATATTTTGTATCGAAGGGTACGGGAAATGGAGCTGGTACAATATCCATCAAATCCAAAAGAACACGATCTTTATCAAATTCCTTGAAGTGTGTCATTTCTCAAGTAAGTACTTGCTGACAAGGCAGGAGGAAACGACGTGCGATACAAGGCGGAGAGCACTTCCTCCGCCTCAGAAGTAAAATTCATTCCCGATTACATGCTTTGAAAAAGAATTTAATAAATTAGGTCCTCGTGAGTATTGTTTAGCATATCGTGTAATGTATTCGTTTGCTATACATAATAATAACAATGACACCATTTTCATAAATTAAAGTTAAAATTCAGATTCACGCCGTTGTGATCCACGTCATGTTGCTATCGTATTTTAGCCAGCTTCGTTACCTCAAATATTATACCACAGAAGTCTGTAACAGTGCTACATAAAAGTGGTAGGATGGGTATGTAAGGCGGTGAGTTTGTGATCTCTAGTTATTGGGTTTGAATTCTGCCGCTTCTACGCATTTTAATTCGTTGTAAACAAAGAATTGTTAGTTTACAAGGACAGCTTCAGCTGTAACGTTCAAAGTACACTTAGCATTGTAAATATTTGTGTATATGGCTTCCATTCGTCATTGGAGGGAGGCGAAGACAAACGATCTCCCCTGGATTCCCTGTTACATATACACCTGTGTCTCAGGATCACCGGCCAGCCTTCGGTTGTTAATAGTTCTGTATTTTTAGCAGTACCACACCCTTAGATGCTAAAATCGGTTTCAGCTAATGACTTCCACAACTACAGGAACACAACGTGTGATGAGTCTTTGGCTAACTGTAATACAGTGCTATCAGAAGAAATGACCGATCTGGCCCAGTCTCTGCAGAATTTGTTTTTAAACCTTATTCTACCTGGACAATAAGCTTTATTCGGTAAATATGTGAACGTAGCCGCTTAAGATATTTTTAGATTAAAATAAATTCCGTCACCTACGACTACTTTAAATGAAATCTTCTTATCAGCACAAAATAACAGTTTGTGAAGCGATTACTGGCCGCCTTTGGCGCAATTCGCTGGGTAGAAGGGAAAAGCTTACTGACGAGAAAGCTAATCTTCCAAAAGCATAGAAGGAACGAAATGAAATTTTGCATTTTGGAAGGTCTTGTGACTTTTATTTTTAGTGATTACAAAATCAAGTAAAACGAACAATGAAGTTGGCAGTACGAGCACACTATTGGTGTCAGTATGACTTTGTCCCCCCATGAACCACGGACCTTGCCGTTTGTGGGGAGGCTTTCGTGCCTCAGCGATACAGATAGCCGTACCGTAGGTGCAACCACAACGGAGGTTGTGAGGCCAGACAAACGCGTGGTTCCTGAAGAGGGGCAGCAGCCTTTTCAGTATTTGCAGGGGCCACAGTCTGGATGATTGACTGATCTGGCCTTGTAACACTAACCAAAACGGCCTTGCTGTGCTGGTACTGCGAACGGTTGAAAGCAAGGGGAAACTACAGCCGTCATTTTTCCCGAGGGCATGCAGCTTTACTGTATGGTTAATGATGATGGCGTCCTCTTGGGTAAAATATTCCGGACGTAAAATAGTCCCGCATTCGGATCTCCGGGCGGGGACTACTCAAGAGGACGTCGTTATCAGGACAAAGAAAATTGGCGTTCTACTGATCTGAGCGTGGAATGTCAGGTCCCTTAATCGGGCAGGTAGGTTAGAAAATTTAAAAAGGGAAATGGATAGGTTAAAGTTAGATATAGTAGGAATTAGTGAAGTTCGGTGGCAGGAGGAACAAGACTTTTGGTCAGGCGAATACAGGGTTATAAATACAAAGTCAAATAGGGGTAATGCAGGAGTAGGTTTAATAATGAATAAAAAAAATAGGAATGCGGGTAAGCTACTACAAACAGCATAGTGAACGCATCATTGTGGCCAAGATAGACACGAAGCCCACGCCTACTACGGTAGTACAAGGTTATATGCCAACTAGCTCTACAGATGACGAAGAAATTGAAGAAATGTATGATGAAATAAAAGAAATTATTCAGAGAGTGAAGGGGACGAAAATTTAATAGTCATGGGTGACTGGAATTCGGTAGTAGGAAAAGGGATAGAAGGAAATGTAGTAGGTGAATATGGATTGGGCGTAAGAAATGAAAGAGGAAGCCGCCTGGTAGAATTTAGTTCAGAGCATAACTTAATCATAGCTAACACTTGGTTCAAGAATCAAGAAAGAATGTTGTATACATGAAAGAACCCTGGAGATACTAAAAGGTATCAGATAGATTATATAATGGTAAGACAGAGATTTAGGAACCAGGTTTTAAATTGTAAGACATTTCCAGGGGCAGATGTGGACTCTGACCACAGTCTATTGGTTATGAACTGTAGATTAAAACTGAAGAAACTGCAAAAAGGTGGGAATTTAAGGAGATGGGACCTGGATAAACTAACTAAACCAGAGGTTGTACAGAGTTTCAGGGAGAGCGTAAGGGAACAAATGGCAGGAATGGGGGAAAGAAATACAGTAGAAGAAGAATGGGTAACTTTGAGGGATGAAGTAGTGAAGGAAGCAGAGGATCAAGTAGGTAAAAAGAAGAGGGCTAGTAGAAATCCTTGGGTAACAGAAGAAATATTGAATTTAATTGATGAAAGGAGAAAATATAAAAATGCAGTAAATGAAGAAGGCAAAAACGCCTCAAAAATGAGATCGACAGGAAGTGCAAAATGGCTAAGCAGCGATGGCTAGAGGATAAATGTAAGGATGTACATGTTTATCTCACTAGGGGTAAGATAGATACTGCCTACAGGAAAATTAAGGAGATCTTTGGAGAAAAGAGAACCACTTGTATGAATATAAAGAGCTCAGATGGAAACCCAGTTCTAAGCAAAGAGGGGAAAGCAGAAAGGTGGAAGGAGTATATAGAGGGTCTATACAAGGGCGATGTACTTGAGGACAATATTATGGAAATGGAAGAGGATGTAGATGAAGATGAAATTGGAGATATGATACTGCGTGAAGAGTTCGACAGAGCACTGAAAGACCTGAGTCGTGACAAGGCCCCGGGAGTAGACAACATTCCATTAGAACTACTGACGGCCTTGGGAGAGCCAGTCCTGACAAAACTCTACCATCTGGTGAACAAGATGTATGAGACAGGCGAAATACCCTCAGACTTCAAGAAGAATATAATAATCCCAATCCCAAAGAAACCAGGTGTTGACAGATGTTAAAATTACCGAATTACCAGTTTAATAAGTCACAGCTGCAAAATACTAACGCGAATTCTTTACAGACGAATGGAAAAACTGGTAGAAGCCGACCTTGGGGAAGATCAGTTTGGATTCCGTAAAAATATTGCAACACGTGAGGCAATACTGACCCTACGGCGTATCTTAGAAGCTAGATTAAGGAAAGGCAAACCTACGTTTCTAGCATTTGTAGACTTAGAAAAAGTTTTGACAATGTTGACTGGAATACTCTCTTTCAAGTTCTGAAGATGGCAGGGGTAAAATAAAGGGAGCGAAAGGCTATTTACAATTTGTATAGAAACCAGATGGCAGTTATAAGAGTTGAGGGGCATGAAAGGGAAGCAGTGGTTGGGAAGGGAGTGAGACAGGGTTGTAGCCTCTCCCCGATGTTATTCAATCTGTATATTGAGCAAGCTGTGAAGGAAACAAAAGAAAAATTCGGTGTGGGTATTAAAATCCATGGAGAAGAAATAAAAACTTTGAGGTTCGCCGATGACATTGTAATTCTGTCAGTGACAGCAAAGGACTTGGAAGAGCAGTTGAACGGAATGGATGGTGTCTTGAAGGTAGGGTATAAGATGAACATCAACAAAAGCAAAACGAGGATAATGGAATGTAGTCGAACTAAGTCGGGTGATGTTGAGGGTATTAGATTAGGAAATGAGACACTTAAAGTAGTAAAGGAATTTTGCTATTTGGGGAGCAAAATAACTGATGATGGTCGAAGTAGGGAGGATATAAAATGCAGACTGGCAATGGGAAGGAAAGCGTTTCTGAAGAATAGAAATTTGTTAACTTCGAGTATTGATTTAAGTGTTAGGAAGTCGTTTCTGAAAGTATTTGTATGGAGTGTAGCCATGTATGGAAGTGAAACATGGATGATAAATAGTTTGGACATGACGAGAATAGAAGCTTTCGAATGCTGAAGATTAGAGGGGTAGATCACATAACTAATGAGGAGGTGTTGAATAGGATTGGGGAGAAGAGAACTGTGTGGCACAGCTTGACTAGAAGAAGTGATCGGTTGGTAGGACATGTTCTGAGGCATCAAGCGATCACCAATTTAGTACTGGAGGGATACCGTGGAGGGTAAAAATCGTAGAGGGAGACCAAGAGATGAATACACTAAGCAGATTCAGAAGGATGTAGGTTGCAGTAGGTACTGGGAGATGAAGGAGCTTGCACAGGATAGAGTAGCATGGAGAGCTGCATCAAACCAGTCTCAGGACTGAAGACCACAACAACAACAACAACAACAACAACATGACTTTGTATCACCTGGGGCCTGAAACGATGCAGAGCCGTTTTAGGTCAGTAGTATACAGAACTAAAATCCGCGCCACTATTAAATTCTACAATTCGTATCCATTGCATTGCTTACTGTTTCAGTGTAGTTATAGAGCCCAGTAAGTGAACTGGTTTTCCGCAGTGCTAGAATTTCTGGCTGGCGAGTAAGCGTAAGGATGTCAGTTTTGCAATGTTGTAATATTTTTGTGCATGGTTGAACTGGATACAGTTTCAGTAATTCTGCGAAAATGGGAACTAGGACCACGTAAAATGAGTTTATTGCAACGGAAAACAGTTGATCTTCTGCAGTATTTTCTTTTTGTAGTACCTGAAATAGGTGCCGTTGAGCAAGTCATCTGGAGAGAAAGATCGTGATATTTAATTGAAGATATTAACATTCTCTGACTTTGAGAGTTGTATTTACCGTCAGTTCTAACATTCTACAAGGGGCGTTGCTGAGCACAAATAAATGAAATAGTTTTTTGATTTTATCCATACTGGATGAGAGGTCGTGGTTGTGAATGTCAATGTTAAAAAATATATCGGCTCAACCACTTGTTTATAGTGTAAAACACTAAGATTGACGCGTTTTGGAAGTCAAGCTTCCATCACCAGAATAATAAAAAGTAAAAGAACCTGTTAAAACTCGCTAAAATGGAACATGCACCAGGCACAATAAAATTGATGATAAAATTAAAACATCGTGGCCACTTCTCTTGTTGTAGCCGTGTCTTCCAAGGTGCATGTCGACATAGTCGTCAAAATATAAAAAACTCAAAAATCGTGTCACCTATGGTGTTCAACATCTAACCACATGGCTCTCTCCTCTATCGTCGTAAACCGCACATGCGTCTTCGTTGATACCACACCACGTAACCAAACACGACACTGAAACGCGATTGAGCTCACGCGCAAGTAAACAAGGAAGTCACAGAGATGTCTATACAAACAGACAACGTATACATGTTACAAGGACCTGATGAATGATAGTATCCTGCCAATTGCTAAAAATGTAGTTACTGAAAGAAACCAGTAAATGCTTGAAAATGTTATTTGTATCTCCAGTAAGCTGTTCATTCAGTGTGTTATGATTATCCACGTTATGTATCGTAATTTCCAGCAGTTCTAGCAGATCCAGATTTTTGCCTTTGTCCTGTCTATGTAAAATAACGAGATCCTCATCTGTTCCCAACATGGGGTGTCCCGTTTCCCAAATATGCGTGGCTACAGCTGACTTTTCGAAATAACTAAGCTGGAAAGCATCGCTATGTTCTTTATAACGTACTTTAAAGGACCTACCAGTTTGGCCTACATAGCTTGCCTTGCACGTGTTACACTGAATTATATAGACCCCAGCTCTCTCATATTTATCGCTTTCCTGCTGAAAATTATTTCTTAGTTTAAATCGCAGCGTTTTATTGGTCTGGAAATCGGTATCAACTTTAAAAGGTTTGCAAATGTTAACCACTTTTTGCGCAATATCACCGATGTATGGTATAGTGACTCTCGTAATATTATTTGCGGTATTCTTCCTTGTATTCGCGCGCTGTTTCTGTCGTATTAATTTAATGACAACGTTTTGGTGATATCCGTTAGCTCTGGTTAGTTGTTTCACGATGTGCAGCTCAGTCATTCTGTCTTCTTCATTCATAGGGACTCTAAAGGCTCTATCTATCACAGATCTAAAAGCAGAAAGTTTCTGGCTATTAGGATGGCAGGAATTATTTTGTACCAACACATCAGTTGTGGTTGGTTTCCTAAATATTTTAAAAACGTGTCTACCATTTTGTTTCCTAATACTGAGGTCGAGAAATTGCAGTTCACCATTTTTCTTTTATTCCACAGTGATTTCAATTTTATCATGTAACTTGTTAAATTTATTTACTATTTCTGCAACTTCTTTTTCTTGCCGGCCGCGGTGGCCGTGCGGTTCTGGCGCTGCAGTCCGGAACCGCGGGACTGCTACGGTCGCAGGTTCGAATCCTGCCTCGGGCATGGGTGTGTGTGATGTCCTTAGGTTACTTAGGTTTAAGTAGTTCTAAGTTCTAGGGGACTTATGACCTAAGATGTTGAGTCCCATTGTGCTCAGAGCCATTTGAACCATTTTTTTCTTTTTCTTGTCCATCAATAAGAAGCAACGTATCATCTACATAGCGTTTGTAATATACAACGGGAACCAAGTATTTGCGTATATCTGCGCAGCTACTTCTAAAAATGACCAAGAAGCATTAAATGCTTCGCCCAATCTTGCCTGTAGCAGCAGCAGAATTAGAAACGGAATAGCGATAATGGCAGTAATGATCGAAGTATTTGGTAACTTCGTTCTTGGCAGTGGTATTTCTCGAACTAACAGATTTCTTGAAAATTCAAAATTGCTTCGAATCTAGGGTATGACGGCTCAAAGCGTCTGACATGAGACTAACATAATTTCCTTGTCTGAAGCCTGCTGATAATTAACCAGCTAAGAGAGAACTGAATTTGCTTCACCGCGTCTAATGTGTAAGCTAAGCGTGTCGCACGTTACGACACAATCATAATCGCAGAAAATGTCGGCTCCTGTAGTCTCGTGGATTGATTATAGTTTCTTATTTGCGTGGTATAGGTTCGATTCCCACATCTGTTACGTATTTTAAACAAATATACCTCCAGTAATGCCAAGTGGACAACTTGAACTTGCGCCGTAGTTCAAAATCCACGATATAAACGTAACGTCCCTTCGCTACCAATCGGGGCAGAGCCGGCTTCGGTTGGGCCATAGCATAGGCGGAAGTCGTGGCAAACAAAAACCCTGTCGCCAGTGAGCTACCTTATAGTAGATACTTTATTTTATTTAATGGGACAATGGTCATTTCAGGTCAAAGGGCTCTTACTTTATTACTCAACACGTTGAAAAGTTTGGCGCTGGACTGGGATTCGAATTCCGATGTCCTCTTACGTGTTATCTGACCCACACGGAACGACATTATTCGATCATTTCGTTGTTTTCCCCAGGATTCAAAGTCCTCTAGCGCTCCACGAAAGGCACACATGTAGGTTCGAGTCCTGGTGCAGTAAAAAAACATTCATGCTTTCATTTCAAGCCGTAACAAAATCACGGTGAACTATTAATGATAAATAATTTTCATTTTTAATGTGTCTTTTTCCATATGTTGTCAACAAAACGGTAGATGCCGTGATTTGTAGTCAAATATGCATACATCTCACTACTGGTGAGGAAGCAATTCATGGATAGAAAGCAGCCGTCGTAGGTGCCAGGTGCGATTGGCAAACAAATTGAATCCACATTTCAGATTCAGACATTTCGCTTTTGGTGAAAACGTACGACATCTGGCATCTGACTCAATATAGTGACAATGTGATTACGTGCTGGGTTCGTGTCCCACTCACAAACCTTTGCAGCGTAAACTACGTTTTAAACATGAGCTTTGTTACTTGATTGTACTAAACGTTTTTGTTGGTTAGTTAACGGGGAAATAAAAGTCTTGACATGATTCTAAGCATAGCACAAAAATTTTGAAGTTGTTATTTGCTAACTGATGCTGGTGCAAACTTCGATATTTCACTGACGAACGTTGCTGTGATAGAGTCTTGGTCGGGCCATAGGTGGTTGGTTTCAATCCAGATCCAGAACAAAAACGTTCGTCATGTCGATTGAAGTTCTAACATGTGGAAAAAAAGGTTCAATCGTGAGAACCAGAAATTGCTGGTGGTACGATGTGAATTTTGGAGTATCCGTAGAGCGCTTGCGCTGTTAATCACGTTGTTACTATCTGGTTAGTTCAACATTCAGTTTATGACAAAGAACTCGAATCAGGAACGCCGTTTCATAGGTCTGGGGGAATCTTTTAAAGGGCAATAATGCTTGGAATCGCCAACCCGCCAGGTTAGCCGAGAGCGCTAATGCGTTGCTTCCTGGACTCGGGTAGGCGCGCTGGCGGATTAACGACGAGGGCCAGTGTGCCAGCCAGCCTGGATGTCGCTTTTAGGTGGTTTTCCACATCCCACTAGGTGAATACCGGGATGGTCCCCACGTCCCACCTCAGTTACACGACTCGCAGATATTTGAAACTCATTCGCACTCTCTCATGATTTACGCTAGACACAGACGGCAGGGGTACACTAATTCCACCCCAGCGGGTAAGGGGTGGCGGTTGGGAGGGCATCTGGCATGCCTTAAAATTAACCATGCCAGACCCGTACATAACCTTGCTGACCCTGCACGTGATGCGGGACAAAGGCAGTAGCTGAAGAAGAAGAATACTTAGAATTGTCTCAAAATATCTCGTATTGTCTCAAAATATCTCGTTCATAAGAATATTTAATGATTTTTAAAGGTGAATTTTACGTGCTGGAATAACTTAAGTGGCACAGTTAGTTAACTCAGGTTCTGATGAGTGTGGTAGTTATTTTTAAATCCCACTTGTCGTAATAAAATTGAGTTTACATACTTTACGGACTGTCATCTGTAATGACGCATTGCCTAATATCTGGAACATCGTGGGTTGATTTACGTCTGGACTGATTACCTTAAAGAATAGCGATCCCTATTGATCTCTTTTGGTATCCATGTTGTACGGTCAGGCGATCGTACTGCAAAGAGATTAGAGCACCAGCAAGACAGCTACGTTATGTGAGCTGCGTGCAAATCAGGTGAAACGCAATTGAGGACGTGCGTAAATTTTTAGGTATAATAGAACAGTCGAAAGACACCTTCTATGGCACAATGTATAGAATTACATATGTCCAATGAGCGTAGAAGCATACAAATTCGACCATAAAAAAAAAGAAAAACTGTGCATACCATACAGTCCTTGTGTGCGAAGGTTCGGGCACTAAGCTAGTATAAAGCGGGTGTCTCTCCTAAGAGCCGCCTGGCGCATTCTTCTGATATTTCGCCAGATAATTGTGATTTTATTTTTGCAATGTGTAACTGGATTCAACCGAAACAAGTACTGCTCGTCATGTCTTTCATGTGACCCTCCAATGTCGACGGAAGTCGTCGGTTTGTTTCCTATTACAAACCAAATGATTTTTAAAGGTGAATTTTACTTGTCCATTCGACAGACTGTCGCAAATTAGATCAGTGCGATGTTCCTTTCATCGATATGTAGTAACGGGGACAGTAAAACCCGGAAAATGATAATTAGTACTCCAGCAGTGACTTAGTAGAGCTGGTGGATGAGGCTAGCCGGAGCGCTGCCCCACCGGTTCATCCCAAGGATTACTGAGTGACGTTCTGGGACGATATCACGTAAGAACGTCGGACGTAGCTCGAAGATTGTCTGTCAAGATCACAACTTTCAGTACTGACTTTCTTTCATGTATATGAAATTGCAATTTTCACTAGTGACTTGAAATTTCAGTTATTCTGCAAATCGTACTCTGTTCCCAGCAGTCCATCTCTAAAACCATGACTGTCCTTGACTGGTGTCAGTAGGATGCCAGCAGGGTGCTCTTTGACGTGCCGGTTACGACGTAGAAACGAGAGGCGAGAAGACCGATTGGCTGTTTTGAATGGATGGAAGATGTGCTGACATGGCAATGAGCTGCATATTTGAGTAACATGTCACTGGAATTTGAATCAACGTCTGTTGTTGATTCACGGATGTCATGTCATACATGCATGCTAATTCGTTGATCTGTATTGTGAAGCTTAGCGTATTTCGAAGTTAGAGTAACTTTCCAGGCAATGTACAGAATATGGTTTATGCTAATACACCCGAATAGTTGGGCATTTGAATGCATCACACTCGTACTGAATGAGCTTATTTTTATATTTTCTGATGCATGCAGCGTGGTCAGAAGCAGTATGAAAGTCTCATAAGAACGTTGCAGGGGAGCTTGTGCTGATAAACAATTGGTCCCGAGTTATTTAACACTGAAGTTAGCCAGTCGGGCCATTGTACGCTAATACTCAAGCACTTGCAAGTGCTAGAATGCAGTTAATACACAGACGTATGTGGGCCCGTGAGTTACTCCTCGTTGAAACACTCATTATCAATCAAAATGTGCCTTTTCCGGAAGTGATAAATTTAAGCTGGGTCAGCAAAAGCCCGTTTTAGGAAACAGAACGAAGAACACGTTCGGCGACACCATCTCTCGCAGGGTGCTTGAATTTGCGCGCGCTGTGACCTGACTGTATAAGTATAACCGTAAATAACTCGGAACCGTCGCAGCGTATTGAATTGTTTTGAACACTTTCTTCTCAGCACAACCTCCACTGCGACACCATTACAAGATTTTCACACTTTTTCTAGCCACCCTGTACAAGGTACCTCTTCTTTAAATATTTCATTGTGCTTTATGCTAGGGTATTATGTGGGTAATGGTGGCCTTAATCACCTTGTGGATGTGCTTTTATATATATATATATATATATATATATATATATTTAATTTAAAAATTCGTAGGTTTATCCGTGATGTTTAGCCAATAATCTAAAATTTTGATCTCTTTTGGACCGAGTTACGAGTTATACTTTGCAGTAGGCTTTGAACTGTTAAGTGTGATGTACTTTCTGCCATTACACGTAACGTTTCCGTTCCAAAACCGCGAAGAATGAAAAATTTCGAATATTTTCCTATGAATGGTTTTAGACAATAGAAGGTAAGTCAGCCTTCGCAATTTTGGGGAGGACTCAGAATTTTTTTTCAATTTATTGGCTTTCGGTACGTGACCATTTACCCACCCCAATAGTAACCTCTATTACGACGATAGGCATGTAAGTATAACACAACACCCAATCCCCCAGCGGAGAAAATTTCCTATCCGTCCGGGAATCGAAACCAGGCCCCTACGGTAGGTAATCCGCCGCTGTGGCTGCGCGGCTACCGAGGCGGACGTGATTGCGTCAGGTCTTTGTATTTTAATATATCTCAGTAGAAAGGTTTAGGCTAAGAAACTGCACCAGGAATGCCCCTTGGACGTAACTTTGCTACAAAGTGGGTTACGTTCACGTTACTCATGTGCTTACCGCAACTTAGTACAAGTAATTCAATGAACTGTCTACATATGCCCATTAATGGTACGTTACACAAAGTAAGCTACTGCAATTTTTCTTTTGGCATATTTCTATAAGGATGCAGTTACAAAGCTTTATCACATTATGTCGTGGCTCTAAATTTCATATGTAAGAGGGAATTTTATTATGGGCATACGTCTGGGTACACATCAGAATTTAGGAGAGCGAACAGGACGCTTAAAAGCTCATTGTTACTGAAGGTATTTGAGGGCTGTTCCAGGGCAGGATCCTCCAACCTACTTCCCAGTTGTACAGTCAGCATTGTGATGATGGTTTCCCCTCTCAAACTATAACATAAAAGCACACAGCGCGCGCCTCATGTACGCCTTCTTTCAGGAGGCAGGAGTCATACAAACAATAAGAATTCTATGTAATTGTATAACAAATGGAAAAATAATCCATTATAAAATATTTGGGACCAGCTGAATTTGGCAGTGCTCCGTCACATCAAACGTCGTTACACAGAGCACGACCTCAGGGGAACCACTGTTGACAGGCTTGAGTGGCAACATTTCCTCCACCTCGACGGCTGCAAAGCAAGGACGATCCAAGTATGTGACGGCGCATCAGGTGAAGCAACGCGGTGCAGAATGTTGGTGAGTGGCAGTTTTTACTTTTACCGTTTGGAGGCGCCACACTTACTCCAGCACCACGCAGCCTCGGAAATCGTATCCGACGCCTTTTGCGTTGGGCGTCGCTGTTCCTAATGCCGTATGCTGGCCTCTGCAGCCAATGTCCACGGCTTCCACCACGCGAGTTTTCGCAGTGGCCAGCAAATCCTGAACGACCTGTAGCTCTCTTTCTACAGCGAATGGTTTTACACCGAAACTTTCAACCTTAATATTTGTATTGGTAACTATGTGTCCTACTAACGTCGGGAGGAGTACCAAACTAGTGCCTATTACGAAATGAAATAATCAGTAACATACGATCTAATCTGGCCACTGTACGCAAAGGACATCGCCGAAATACTAAGGCACGACTTGGTAATACAGCAGGTTATGTTTACAACTAACTAAGTACTCAGTGTTCCATCTCCTCCTCCCCCCCCCCCCTCTTCGTCTCTTTAGTACTCTCTCCTCCCCCTCTCTCTGTCCACCTCCTCTTCCCATCTTCCCATTCTCTCTCCATCTCCTCTTCCACATCTCTCAATCCATTTGCTCCTCCCCTCCCTCTACCCAACCTCTCCTTCTTCCTCCCTCTGTTCACCTGCTCTCTTCCCCTCTCTGTCCCTTCACTCGTATTTCCTTTTTGTCCACCTGCTCCCCCTCCCTTTGTCCATCACCTCCTCTCCTCTTTCTCTGTCCATTTCCCCCTCCTCCCTCATAGCTGTGTCCACGTCCTACTTGCCTTTCTCTGTCTGTCCATCTCTTCCTGCTCCCATTTTTTCTCGACGTATCATCCCCAACCAAATACGAAATTTCTAGTTCTTATCGCCACAATATTTCGGTCCATTACTAAGTAATGTGTACCATGTTTGGCTGAAATTGGTGCAGCGGCTTGGCACTAGTTTTTTATGTAGCGCTTTGCCCGCAAACGCGCATGTCGCATACATTTGTCATATATATATATATATATATATATATATATATATATATATATATATATATATATATATATATATTAATGTGTGTGAAATCTCATGGGACTTAACTGCTAAGGGCATCAGTCCCTAAGCTTACACACTCCTTAACCTAAATTATTCTAAGGACAAACACACACACCAATGCCCGAGGGAGGACTCGAACCTCCGCCGGGACCAGTCGCCCAGACCATGACTGCAGCGCCTTACATTTAATATATTTCACACATATTTGTAGACATAGTTTTGCGAAGAGATGGAAGTCTCATGGAGCCATATCAGGTTAATATGGCGGGTGTGGCAACAATTCATACCTTATTGTTAGTTCGTGTAATTTTGCCATGGTGACGGCACAAGTGTGCGGGAGCGCGTCAAGAGTTGTGACACGCATCTTGCAGATAATTTTTTCATTTCTGATTCTTCAGTTAAAATGTGATGTAGGCTTTCAGATGACGTCTGGCAAGCGTGAGAAATTTAACGTACTTCCAAACTGTGATCCTCCATCACCATTTTGTGGCCTTTTGCAATGATTTCTGGAGTAGTGACACGTCTTGGCCGACCACTGCGCGGATCATCATCTATGCTCTCCCGACCAAATTTAAATTCATTGGTCGTCTTGGAAATAGTTGATATGAAGGAGCAGAGTCTTCCAGTGTATTCGGGAAATAGGCATAAATTTCCTTAGCTTTGTACCTTTCTTTACGAGCTATTTAATCACTGCTCGAATCTCGACTTTTTCCACCTTTGTAATTCGCTATGCGGGAACAACAAGTCACTGCCACAGGTCTCTCCCAAGAGCACTGACGTGGCCCGAGTTTACAGGCAACGGGCCAATGAATATCACGTGAACAACTCGATGCGTTAGCGCTGACCTTCCGTGGTGATTCCGAGAAGTTTTCAAACGATCCTCGTAATTACTTCTATCTCTAGCGAATTTCGAACTGCAGTTTTGTTTGCACGCAGCTAAATGTTTATCGCGTCATGTCTCCTGAGCTGTGTGACGTAGAATGGTATAATTTTGTATGTACATTCAGCGGCTTGTGTGGATACGGTCTACGAAATTTGTTGCGAATGTGGGTAGTAGTAAAGAAGTAATACATTTGAAGGGCCGCCCGGTGTGGCCGAGCGGTTCTAGGCGCTTGAGTGTGGAACCACGCGAGCGCTACGGTCGCAGGTTCGAATCCTTCTTCGGGCATGGATGTGTGTGGTGTCCTTAAGTTAGCTAGGTTTAAGTAGGTCCAAATTCTAGGGGACTGATGAGCTCAGATGTTAAGTCCCGTAGTGCTCAGGGCCATTTGAACCATTTTGCACATTTGAAGGTCGTGTATGATTCGGCAATTCATCACGCATCTCAGTGTTTACGGCGTCATATCTCCTGAAACATATTTTGTACAATGATATAATTTTGCAGGTACTTTAATTGGTATTTGTGAATACTGTCTGCAAAGTGTCTTCCGAATAACGTTAGTAGTAATGAAGTGATAAATTAAAACGTCACGCCTAATGCGGCAGTTTTACTGCATGAACAAAGAAAATGTAGTAAGCGATAAATTTTTTCCTTTCATCATATTGTCACATAGAAAAAGGTGTAATTAGATGACTGACGAACACTAACTTCACTTAACGAAGGTTTATTCAGCAATTGCACATACAAGAGCGGGGAGCAAACTTTCTCTGGACAGAACACATACGGTATATATACAGTTACAGAACATTTGTGGATACTTCTAGAATGTACTTGAACCGAATACAGAAATAAAAATTTGACAGTTCAGGTGAGTTTTGAACTCACGACCCTCCATGCAACAGTCTAGTACAGGGCCGGCCAGAAGTTCTGCACGCGTGCGGTGCTCCTGCACATGTGCAACTTCCGGGTTACAGCATGCACGCCGCAGCCATCAGCGTTCATGTAGTGCATGTTTCTACGCACAGATGTCGCTTTATCCACTTGCTGGGATACTCTGTACCGGCGCATTCTAGTGTTCTTTCCACAGCTTGCAAGCCAACCATGGGAAGGTATTTCGCGTATTAAACATTTAAAATACTGTCACAGTCTACTCATTGAGACGTCTACTTTTATGTTAACAGTTTAACCCAGTAAGACAAGTAATACAGTTAACAACCGTGGGTTTTTATTAAGGCAGCTTGACTGACGGCACGTAAACACGCGTAATGTTTTTGATCTAGTATTTAAGAAAGAGAGCACTTATTCATGATTTCAAATAACATTAACCTGATGCAAGGTTTCCTATAAGTAATTCTCGGTGCCCTCAGTTACACATACATAATTTCTGTCTCACTGACCTCTGAACAGAATGATAACCGCAGACCTCTCGATGATCACCTGTTATTTCAATACCATTGTTGCTAAATCTTTCATCAGTTATGTAACCGACAATTAGCTGAATGTTATGTTCTATCGACTTCAGCTGAGCGTAGCTCTTCACACATTAACAAAACCCCTAAATGTAAGTATACATTGGAACAATCGGTTTAATGACCAACTTTCCTGATGATAAAGTAACATGGAGCAGAATGAGGCAATAATGCACAGTTAGTAAACAATAATTTTTAATTATCAAAGGAATAAATCCAAACACGTTTATCATTGGTCATGAGAAATGATAATCGAGTTGATGTGTCTCACCCATTTTCTTAAGGACATTTAATTTTGCTTGCCGTTCTTCACTGTTGTGTACACTACACTCGTCTTTGTGATATGTATTGTAGTGTCTTTAAACTGAAAACTTACGCTGGCCGCCTATTATTCGGCAGCACAGCAAACATTGTGAGTTTTCACCAACGACTACAAAAAAGAATTGCAGTTCCCAGTCATTTTTAAACGACTGAGAACATAGATCTCCCGTCCTTTGCTTTTTCACAGTACCTGCCATTTCTCAGTACTTCTCTGTTAAGGTTGCGGTTACCAAGGGTAAACGAGACTGGGTATGTTGCGCTCTTGCTTGTACCACATAAACAGGGAAGTGGAGCCGCCGCCGTTCATTTGGGACACATGTCTAATAACAGATGTCTCTGTCGCTCGCTGTGGCACGCGTGCGCACTTGTGCAGCACTTGCGCACGTCTGCACACTGTGCAGCGTTTGGCCGGCCCTCGTCTAGTATCATAACCACTACACCACGATTTTTTCTTAAATTTTTTTTATACATGTAGAAGAGCAAAATCGACAAAACAAAGCTACAGGGTAGGGAACTCAAGCTCAGGGAAGAAACATGGATCGCAGGGGAGCTTAAACAACATCCTGACTGTTAAACACAAGAAAAAGCACATTCGAAAAAAGCGTTCGGTATAGTGGCAACCGCTGCCATTTCCAATGCGCAGTTGTCAGATAATGGTGAAAAACGCGGGGAACTGGGTCATTCCCGCCTTCAACGGCATAGTGAACATAGTAACCAAAGAGCCAGACAGATATGTTCGTTTTCGTCTAAGGAAAAAAGGATATGTCCGGATGTAGGAGAATGTCGTCTGGGAAAGCGGTTTCAGGCCCTCGAGTAAGGAAAGCAAAATGACGGCTAACCAAAAGCCAATGATCCCGGCCGCAAGCAACAGTCCTGTGAAGTAAGGTGTCAGTCTGATGACATTTCTCACACTGATCAGTCTGACGAGGGCCAATACGAAAAAGACGATCACCAGTAGGAATCAGACGGTGAATGACCTTATACCACATTGAAGCAATCCCCATCGGCAATACAGGAAGACTAGGATGAGACCAGACTGTTTTCCAAGACACTGACGGGGAACCAAGTTCAACAGAAGAAAGGGGACATGGTGCACCCCAACGTTGTGATAGCATGTTGCTATTAATATGCGTCATAGAAAGTACACCAGCACCTCGGATAATTAGAAAGTATTCTCGAATGTGCCGCAATTTAGGATTAATCCGTCCGACATCAACAGGTGGGATCAGACAGACCGACCGCAGGCAGGAAAGTAAACGAGAGGTGACTGAATGTGGAGCCCGCGTACAGGTTAAAACACTGCGGCGGGCAAATAAAGTGGATGTCTTCATTTTGATATCGGAAAGACCTAATCCTTCAAGCTTTCAGGGCCTGACCGCTACTTCATACCGGACACGAAAGAGATGGTGGCGCCACAGGAATCGACCAGACAGCTGTTTCAGTCTGCGGGCCATCATCGCGGGAAGCGGGAAGACCTACGCAACGTAATAGACTTCACTGAAGACATAGGTTCCTAAAACCCGTACCTTGAGAAGCAGGCTAAGGGAATGACGTTCATGTTCAAGGATCGCCCCGTGAACACGACTCGTAACCTCACGCCAATTTAGTGTTGCCATTTTGATCCGATCGCGATCCACTAAGATCCCTAAGGTCTTATGGCAATTGCCAGTCGTCGCCCAAGGAATGACGACATGATCGTAGCCTCTCAACGATAGGAACGTCCATTTACGATCATTAATGCGAGCACCAGCAAGACGACACAATGAATCCAAGGTACCATTAAGCCTCGGTATGTCCTCGACATGTCGTACTAAAACCATGACGTCATCGGCGTATGCGCGGACCGAAAGAAGTTCCCCCAGCATAGTGCAGCCACGTAATTGCATGGCGAGTCAGCGAAGTAAAGGCTCTAAGAACAGACAAAAAGGGACATGGATAAGGGGCTTCCCTGGGATAAACCTCGTCTTATCGATATCCGGGGGTGGGGGGTGGGGGTGGGGTGGGTGGTAGTGTGACCGTTCACAATCATCGAGACACTGGTACCGGTAAAAAGGCGAATTAAGACCTCTCGAGTATCATTATTAAAGCGGACAGCGGTGAGCACTCTCGTTAAAAATCATGGCTGACACGATCAAACGCTTTTTGAAAATCAAGAAAAAGCAAAGCCCCTCGGATATTAGCGGCAGCCGCCATCGAAATTACATCGCGACATTCGAGAAGTCAGTATCGTGAGTCGAGGCACACAGATTTGGTGGGCGGAAATAATGGTATAGAGCAGCTTAAAGACGGATATTAATTGCTCGAGCGACAATTTTATAATCGAAGTTAAGGAGAATAATTGGATGGAGGGAATCAATCGCAGGTCGACCTATGTATTTCGGGAGGAGGACCAGTTTTCCTTCCTGAAAAGGAACAGGAAGTGAGACTTCCCGCATCACCTCATTTACCATTGACCTTAAGGTGTCACCAATGAGTGGCCAAAATTGAACATAAAACTCCTTAGGAATACCGTCTAAACCTGGCGATTTGTAGTACTGAGATCCTGTAAGAACATCACATATGTCATCCTTGTGAAAGGGACGCAGAAAGGCGTCATTTAATTGAGGAATGACGATGCGATGCAGCAAGAATGTAAAGTCGCCGAGAGAGTTTTCAGCCGGGACATGGGTATCGTACAGATCAGTAAAATAGGTGTAAATAAAGTCGGAAATGTCACGGTGAGAGGTAAACATGCGGCCGTCAGCGGTTGTGCGGGAGGCAAGGCACACACGTTTCCAGCGCGCCCGTAAACGGACTGGATGGTAAAGTGACGCCATTTCGTCTTGTAAAAGGGAACGTAAGACCTCGTCCGCAGTCCCTCCATTTGAATGTGTTTGAGCTGCAGCAATCTGGCTTTGATACGCTGTATATCAGTAGCCCGTAGGGGAGCATCCGTAGCATTATCGTACAGTTTGTAAGTAGGCTGTTTATGTTTTCTTATTGGCAACGTTACGTAGCGCTCAATATGAAAATCACTGGCTGTGCTGTGTGCAGTCTGTGGCTAGTTTGCATTGTTGTCTGCCATTGTAGTGTTGGGCAGCGGCAGCTGGCTGTGAACAGCGCGTAGCGTTGCGCAGTTGGAGGTGAGCCGCCAGCAGTGGTGGATGTGGGGAGAGAGATGGCGGAGGTTTGTAATTTGTCATGAACTGATATATATATTATGACTTGTGATGATATTAAGGTAAATACATTGTTTGCTCTCTATTAATATCTTTCATTTGCTAACTACCCCTATCAGTAGTTAGTGCCTTCAGTAGTTTGAATCTTTTATTTAGCTGGCAGTAGTGGCGCTCGCTGTATTGCAGTAGCTTGAGCAGCGAAGATTTTTGTGAGGTAAGTGATTTGTGAAAGGTATAGTTTAATGTTTGTCAGGGCCATTCTTTAGTAGGGAATTTTGAAAGTCAGATTGCGTTGCGCTAAAAATATTGTGTGTCAGGTTAAGCACAGTCTCGTGCATAATTGTTCAAAGGGGACGTTTCATATGTCGACCCTTAGCCTAGGATACCTCACTGGAATCTTCTGATTTTTTCTTGTAGTTTGTGTATTTAGTGTAGCTTTTGTTTATTGCTAGCGCGTAATTGTAGAGAGAATTTCCTTTGTAGTTGCAGTCTTTCATTGTTGTATAGTAAAACAGTTGTGGCATGCATGTAGATTTGCACCAAGTATTTCGCAGCTGCGCTTGCAATTAACTAGATATTATTTTCAGTGCTATGTTAATGTGTTCTCTTATTTTGGATCTTCAAATTGTGTTTTTCTGTGTTGTCGTGTGAAATACTGTGACAATAATGGCGTGTGAAAAACGTAACACTAGGCTCCAAACTAAACTGAGAAATAATAGTGATGACGAGCGTAGCTTATCAGCGCCGCCGAGTAATGAATTTACTAATGTTCAAAGTAGTAATTTGGTAACTGTGCACAGGGAAATGGAGCGGGCGTCAAGCAATGGCGTGGACAGTGAAACAATTAGTGAAGAGGGAAGCATTATCGATCGACCGGTCGGCAATAGCTCGCCTCAGGAAGCCGAAATGACACGACACGATCTCGCAAATACTGTAGATTCAGGTTTTGGATCCTCACCGTTTTCTCGAATAAGTCAAGACACATTTTCTGCTTGTCAAAATGTGAATGTTTCCGGTGTAAATTCACTGCCGAAAAGCACTGAGGAACATGTTTCAGACACCAATGCATTGTTATTACAATTAATACAACAAATGGGACAGACACAGCAAAAGCTTCAAAAGTTAGACACAGTGGAACAAAATCTTAAAAAGTTAGACACAATGGAACAACACCAGAGACAAACACAGCAACAGTTAGACACAGTGGAACAAAATCTCAAAAAGTTAGACTCATTGGAACAAACTCTCGAACAAACACGTGAGGATTTAACTGCTGAGTTACATAACATTGAATCGAAATGTCAAAAAGTCTGTAATGACGTAAAAACTCAAATTTGTGAGCATTTTCAACCTATTTTTTCGCGTCATGAAAATGCATTACAGAATCACGAAGCAGCCATAAAAGAACTGCAAACTATTGTTCATGAAAATCACAACACCTTGCAAGCTAAAATTGACGCAGTTGCATCTACCGATTCGGTTACGCAACTTGCAAAAAGTCAAGAAAACTTAAAAGACACAGTAGATACGATTTCAACACAAATGGACACTCTGAAACTTGGTTCAGAAAAACACACTGAGGAAATAAGTACACTATCGGATAAAGTAGCCGAACTTTCAGATCAGTTCACTAACTTATCTACAAAGGTAGATGATGATCTGAATGACACAACACCTGTAGCCTTCACTGACACAGAAGAGTATGAACAAATTAGGAAATTCAAACAAAATCAGAATCGAATTAATACACAACACCAAAGAGAAATCCGGGAAGTACAAGATCAGCTGACACAGGTAATACAAGAATTACGTATTTCAGAGGACACTCGCGCTCCAACACGGGAAGAGGGACTTAGAAACACGGAAAAGCTGCAAAATAATAACACAGGGCGTTTCGGAAGTAATGAAAGAAATTGGGAATGTGCACCGAATTTTGAGATGGAACGGCCGACACGACCTAACAATGACCGATATGCGACTCGCCGACATGATGATTTTGACTATAAGCTGTTCATTACTACACGTAAATTCAAAACATTTAAGAATTCTGGCAACGACATTCATCCACAAGCATGGCTCCATCAATTCTCTCATTGTTTTCCTCCCAACTGGTCGTTGGAACACAGATTAGAATTTATGTGTGGCTACTTAGAGAATGAACCAGCTGTAAGAATGCGATCGGTAATTCACGATTGCCACAGTGAAGGAGAGTTTTACCATGCCTTCCTCTCAGCATATTGGTCTCAAGCTACACAAGACCGTGTAAAACATAGCATCATGATGATGAAACACTTTGAACAATCTGAATTTTCCAGTCTTGTCAAATATTTTGAAGACATGTTGCATAAGAATCAATATCTTTCAAACCCATACAGCCCCTCAGAACTCATCCGCATTTGCTTACTCAAATTGCCTGAACATTTACGACATATTATTTTAGCAGGACGTTGCAAAGATGACATTGAAGCATTTCAGGGTCTGTTACAAGAATTGGAAATTGACACTGACAGTCGGGGAACGCGGAAACAGGAGCACAACAATTACAGGTCACATCTGTCACAATTCCACGATGAAAGAAGTAATAACTGGACACGACAAGGCTATTCCCACAACACATATCGTGACCAAAACAGACACCACCCGTATGACAACCGTTGGCAGAGTAGTAATAATTACAGGGAAAGATCACCTCTCCGTGGTAATGACTATCACAGAGACAATCAGAGAAACAGACAATATGGGAACTAAAACAATTATTATCAAGGGAGACAGAATAACTTTAGACGCAACGGTCCAGCGCGCAGTTACGATTCAGGGAGAAATTCTCCACCACTTAACCGACAAGAAAGAAACTACAGGAGCTATCGACATGACGACAGACGATGTGATCGTAACGACAGACCTGAATTGCATCAGAACTGGCGGGATTTAAACAGGGCAGGGCCCTCTCGAGGAGGTGAATTTGTAGAAGTTAGGTCTCCAAATCCCAATAACGACGCGCGCCAACAAAGAGACAATAGGCAATGACTCACACCGCTGGCAGCCACAAAACATACTTATGAAACTGACGACGTAGCTGCCGTAGCTAGTAATTACGTAAAAATGGAAGACATTAGGGACATCTTACTCCAGGAACACGACATAAAACATAACAACATTGCATATCCTGTGATTCACATTACAGTAAATGACATAAAATTTACGGCAGTACTTGACTCTGGCAGTTCCATTTCAGTAATCAGTGAAACAGCCTTTAGCAAATGCAACAAATCGAACGATTGCCCCACACTTCCGTTACGTAAGATTAAATTACAAGGTGCAATCTTTGGAAAAAGTGTAGATGTACGCCAACAAACCAACTTAGAATTCTTTTGTCAAAGCCACAGCTTCTCTATGAACTTTCTTATTGTTCCATTATTGTCGACGGAAATTATACTGGGAGTAGACTTTTTGAATGAATACAAAGCAATCTTAAACTTTCACGATGCTGAAATAAGTTTAGAAAAAGAAGGTAAGTCAGTAGCTTTGAAATTTGAAGATTGGCTCTCAAACCATGACGAGGAAATTAATCGGCTTTACCTTCTGTTAGACAACAGTTCGGAATTTTCGACGGAACTTGACACTAACAATCACTCTGCAAGTACTGACAGGGATGACATCGACGGCATATTTGAAATTAATGAGTTAATTCAGAATAAAATTCAAGCAATTGAGAATTGTAATGACACTAATAGGCAGGACCTTTTTGAGATTTTACAAGAACATCCCACAGTTTTTACTCATAAAACAGGAACAATCAAGGGATTTCAATACCAATTTCGTGTTCGTGAGCATACTAAATTTTGTGTTAGACCATACGTAATTCCGGCGCATTATAGGAACCGTGTTAGAACAGAAATACAATCTATGCTTGACGAGGGCATTATTGAGCCTGCAGTAAGCTCATACAACAATCCGTTACATGTTGTTGAGAAGAAAAATGGATCGATCAGGCTTGTCTTAGATTCGAGACAAATCAATACTATCATTATTCCTGAAACAGACAGGCCGCAGACGATGGAAGAACTTCTTCAAAATTTTAATGGTGTAAAAGTGTTGTCTTCCATTGATCTCAGATCCAGCTTTTATCAGATCGAACTTCATCCAGAATGTAGAAAATACACAGCTTTCCTTTGTTTCGGCGTTTGTTATCAGTTTCGGAAACTTCCCTTTGGTTTGAACATTTCTTCAGCAGCATTCATTCGCGGGCTAAATTCGATATTACCTGAGTTCTTAAAACGTCACATCACCTTATATGTGGACGATATTCTAATAGCAGAAGCTTCATGGGAACTACATAATCGCATCCTCAACAGTTTGTTACGTATTTTTGCAGAATCTGGAGTTACAGTTAACTTGGAAAAGTCTGAATTCGGTAGGACAAAGGTGAAGTTTTTGGGACATATTATTTCTTCTGAAGGCATTCAGCCGGATCCTGAAAAGTTAGAAGCAATCAGAGCCATTCCAGTTCCATCCACAAAAAGACAAGTCCGCAGTTTTCTAGGTCTCGTAAATTTTTACCGTCCTTTTCTGAATATGCAAATTCTTGTTACACCAAAACTTTGTTCTCTCACTGGAAAAAATACTATTTGGAACTGGGACGAACAAGCACAGTTGGAATTCAATTCTTTGAAAGAAGCGTTACTTCACGCGCCAATCTTAGCTCATCCAGATCTGTCACAAGATTTCTGCCTTAGCACGGATTCTTCTAAAGTCGGTCTTGGTGCCCATTTATTTCAAGAAGCCATAGAAAATGACACTACCGTTCAGAAAACCATTGCTTTTGCTAGCCGAGTGCTAACAAAATCTGAAAAAAATTATTCCGTTACTGAATTAGAAGCTTTAGCTATCGTTTGGGCATTTAACAAATTCCGTTTCTTTCTTTCTGGTAAGCACGTAAAAGTATACAGTGATCATCGTGCATTACAATTTCTTATGTCTTCAAAATTAAATCATGACAGGTTAAAACGTTGGGCATTGTTTCTGCAAGAATTCCGCTTCACAATAGTCTACATTCCCGGCAAGGAGAACATTGTTGCGGACACACTGTCACGCGCACCGGCTGGGCTTGAGAAAAGTACCACAGAAGGCAACCTCGAGAAAAATTTCAGTATTCTTTACATTCAGAAAGTCGCCTTTGAAAACTTCATCACCACATCTTTAAAGGACATTGCTCATGAACAAGATAAAGATCCGATTTGGAAAGACATCAAGAGCAAATGGCATGAAAAGACACACACACAGATTCGGCATTATTACCTGGTTAGAAACAACATACTCTTCAAACGCTGCACTGTTGATGACAAGCTATGGGTACTTTGCATTCCAGACGATTTTGTTAATAAGCTCATTTGGTACATTCATTTCAGCTACGCACATTTTGGCCCACGAAAATGTTATCATATTCTTCGAACGACTTGTTATTTTAACAATATGGAAAAGAGAATTCGAAGAGTCTTGTCTATTTGTAAACTTTGTCAAAAGGCGAAACCATCTACTGTCTCACATCGTGCTCCGTTGTTTCCTATTATTCCTTCTAAATTAAAAGAATTTGCTGCTGTTGATCTCTTGGGACCGCTTGTCAGAACATCCAATGGATTTTCGTACGTTCTAGTCGCTGTTGAACTTACTTCAAAATTTGTTTCTTTCACACCGTTACGTAAAGCCACTGGACGGTCTGTATCCAACGCATTTGTTAAAAATTTCTTACGTGAAGTTGGCCACGTTGCTAAAGTCATTTCAGATAACGGACCGCAATGTAGATCTGCTGTTTGGTCACGCACGCTTCGGAATCATAAAATCAAACCTGTTTTTATTTCATTGTACTCACCACATTGTAACCCCTCCGAACGGGTTATGAAAGAAATCAATAAGCTCTGAAGGCTTTATTGTCACAGAAAGCATCAGCATTGGGACAGATATTTACACTTATTTCAAAACGTGCTGAATGAAATGCCTCATGATTCCACTGCTTTACCACCTACTCTTGTACTGAAGAATGAAGAACCACCGAACAGAATCAGAGAGCTTGTACCTTTCCCAAATACACGTAAACTTCGACACAAAGACATAATTGATTTGGCTCTTAAAAATATAAAATCTGCAGCAGACAAAAGGAGAAAACTACACGGTAAAGCAAATGCAAAGAAATTGTATATTGGTCAGAAGGTTCTCATTAAAGCTCATTCATTGTCACATAAGAAGAAACACTTGAGTCACAAATTCTTTCTAGTTTACAATGGACCTTACAGAATCCGACGTATACCACATGATAATTGCGTTGAAGTTGAAACTCTGAGTACTAGGAAGAGTAAAGGTTTACACCACATTTCACATGTAAAACCGTTTATTGAAAGATAATCTGCTTTTTAACTTAGTCTTTGTCATAAAATTTTTCGCTTCACATTACTAATATGCTTTGTCAGATTTAGAATCTGTTAACATGTAACAATGTTTGAAGTGAAATATCCAGTCAAGAACCAAGAGAACTTATTTACACAGAAATGACGAATGCATTGTTATAGTGAACAGACGTCACAGTGTTATTGTGTGTGTACATTCTTGCTTGTTTGTTGCACGATTACGTAACGACTATAAGGCTCACATACTTAGAACATTTACCAGTACTGCTAATGAGATTTTAATGCAACATTTTGGTTTATTTGAAAATACATTCTGAATTTAAAGTGCTTTCTGAGAGATACCAGATGACACAGAGGTTAGTTTATGTGACAGCTACACGATTTTTATCACGACGCTACTAATGAGTGACAATTTACAATGTTGCTTTTGCGGTGTATCTGTTTTATATCTGCACAGTTTTCTAAATTCTTCTGGAAAGAAAAACATGTTTTAGTAGTAACTTTTGTGGTATAGCAACAATGAGACAGCCTTTTTCGTGGCACAACATTACGTTACTGTACAGTACTTTCTTCATCACGCCAATAAGCATTATAACTACGATATCTATACGCAAAGCATTTCGCTTTTGTTTATCATGAGGTAAGTACATTGGCTTCTGCAGAACTTAGCTTTCGGAGGAAAATAAC
The DNA here is from genome assembly GCF_023864345.2 of Schistocerca serialis cubense. Classification (NCBI taxonomy): domain Eukaryota; kingdom Metazoa; phylum Arthropoda; class Insecta; order Orthoptera; family Acrididae; genus Schistocerca; species Schistocerca serialis. Next base: position 912,943,390 of record NC_064641.1, on the reverse strand, counting down.
TACGACACTTCCACAGAGATTATCTTACAACAAGATGCACATTTAGCGCTACAGGACACGCATTTCAGTGATTAATTTTGTACTTAAAACATTTATTTTTAAAGATTTTTGAATTACAAAGAAAGTTTTCCGTGATATATTTCATTCCATGGGTGTAATCTGTAACACCTGAGGGTATAATTACATTAATCCTCAGGGGGGTACACGCTTACTTTGTGTACCATGTGTGTGGCAACCACAAGGAACCCTAGCTAATATGGTATTTGCTTATACAACTTTACACATCGGTACCATATTTCTCTAACACACAAATTACACAGCTATCTGATCATTTAACTGAGAGATAAACATATTTTTACTATATCAGTGACAGATGTTTACGTAATTACACAGTTGGATAACTTCACACTTATGAAACTGTATTTTGTCTGTGCATTGTAAACTGTTCATATTTTTTTGGAATCATTGTGATACTATGAGAGCTTTGAATGATGTATTTGGTAAAGGGATTATGATTTTTAAAGTACGTTTGAGGCAGATGACACTTTTGACATGAGCAGAGAATTTTTTTAATTATTGGAGGAAGCTACGACTATTTTGAGATTTGACTGAGGTGTTATGATGTTATTTTTACGACGACGATGTGTATTATGCTGCTGAGGTATGTTTATGATTAATAGGCTGAGGCGATATGAGTTATTTGATTATGCTTCATATTTATAATGACGAAATATTGACGAGTGTCGATGGATACGTATATGTGTAATAAGGTAAGGAGTAATGAATAGTGGGTAGGGACTCTTGACTTGTGAAAAAGGATGTTGGAAACCAAGAATCGTACTTTAAGAGTTATGACATGTGTGAATCATGTATGAATGTATCACAATGCCACTGAACATTTTTTGGACACTGTTATATTCATAGGATTTTGTTTCTACAGATTTGCAACGCTAATTCTTGACCTGTGAAGTATTTTTATGTGAGACTGTCACTTTAGCGAAAATTGCTGTCGTAAATATTTCCGTACGAAAGTTAAGTGACCACCTGCACGTAATGCGTCGCGGGCACCCAGCTGTGTCAGACGCCTGGAGAAAAAGTCATTAGCGCGTGCCTTTCAGAGCACAGGAAGAAAAAAAAAAGAAAGGGAAGGCCATTATCCTGGCCATTGTCATTCCTTTAGAGAAAGCATCGCAAAAACGACACGGTCGAACTTGAAAACATATGATTACACTAGCTCTTAATTTACGATATTTACTGAAATGCCTAATAAAATGACAAGAAATATTTTTACATCTGCACACCTGATTATGACAAGCGTCTTTCTATGAGAGTTGAGAGAATTTCTACTAACTTACGAAATGCCACATGACTATTGAATGATATTTTTATGCTTTGCTTTTCATAGTTGCTTATTTCATTTGACATCTGTTTTCCAGCTGTGTTGCAGCATTGCTTTTATAAAATAAAATGCATTTGCTAATGTGAACACTTTCTGTCAACAGATCTATTATATAATTATTTTATGATCCACATTCTTAAAAAAAGGAGTACTTGGAAAGGAAAGAACAATAAGAAGGAACTAGTAACTGCATTCATAATTTTCTTTTCAAGTAATTGGTAACTTTTTGGTAGAATAACTTCTTGTGGTGCACCACTTTAATTACATAGACATTAAGATGATACATTTCCCTTATCTGCATTGTTGTTTAGTGTAATATTTTTTCTGCTTGTGCTATGTCATGTTTAGGTATAAGTTGCTGCTGTTTGCCAGGCATAGTGTTATTGAATTTGACTTTTGCTCATTTATGCTGCTAGCTTTGCCAATTTGCATTTTTTGCATTGCTGTTTGTGTTGATTTGTTATGTGATGCTGCATTGCCTCGTCCCTTAGTTTAGCATCTGAGCTCAGTAGATTTAAGTTAGCTTAAGAGGGGGTAGCCTCTAAGAGAATGAGTTGCGATGAATTGGAAGAAATGCATTGAGAAAACAGGTTTAGGTAGGATTTTCTTGGAAATAAATGATGAGGTAAGATAATGGAAAATAAAATTGAGGTAAGAAATGTGTGAACATATAAATACAGAAAGCATGCTTAGATAGAATTGTTTTTGGTGGAAACAAAGGATGAAATAAGAGGAAAGATATATGTAGTTTTGGGTTGGACTGCAGTACCAAATGTTATACTGAAAACGAACCCTGTCCTTTCCTATTGGTGTTATCCCACTATGTGTTTGTGTACCCTTGAGTATTTGTTTTCTTCCTGTCTCTGTGTACTGTTTCATAGAATTTTTTTTCTCTTCTAATACTAAGCTATATTCACTATGAGGAGGAATACTGTTATCCTCAAATATAAGTTGCATTAATAATATGTTATTTTCTTTGTAAAGTTGTTTACAATTCTGTTCTGTTTCAGTGTTCATGTGTGAAATTAATGTTTCGAAAACTATTCTTATTATTTTATGTATGTACTTATGTCACTATTTTTGTAACACTGATGTATATGTTTATTTCTATTCTTTTGTAAAGCCTGTACTACAAATGTTATCTGTATTATTATGTTTTTAATGATGTATTTTGTACCTTTGTAATTGTATTCTTATGTTATAAAATTGTAATTGTCACCAGTTCATGACATTATTAACTTGTTAGTTACATTTCACTGCACACGTTTCTGTTGGTCATAGTATGTGGACAATATGTGAGAAGTAGGGACTGTTAGTGTTTGCACGTGTGTTAATAACTCAGCAAGGGACTGGATAACAGCATGGCTGGTTCTAAGGACAATTTCAAAAACTTTGTGAGTGCACAAGTGGTGGTTTATGGACTTGCTATATTATCCGCAAGACTCTTCAATGGTGATTGCGCACCTGCACAGTCACAACAGATGGCTGCTGGCCATCTCTTCAAGGACTACAGTGGGTCTACATCTTTGATGATCCATCAATACCATTATTTCTACAAGGACTGCAGTGGGTCTGCACCTCTGGTGGCCCACCAATACCATACTCTCTACCAGGACTACAGTGGGTCCGCTCTGTGATGACTTACCTACCAATACTCTTCAAAACTTCGAATGACTCTGCTGTGGGTTTGCTCCATTGTGGCCCATTACCTGTCAGCATGTCAAGAGCCAGCACTGTCTTTCCGTTGGAAGGACAACACTCCTTCTTCAAGACTGCATGGAAATCCACTACTTCTGTGTGCAATTTCTTTTACTAATGAGACTTTGTGAAAAAAAACCTGTGATTACCGTAATGAATGATCAGGACTGTCTTTATAAACTGTGAGAAAATTTTAGCTTTTGACCAACATTGTATCAATAAGTGTGTGCATTTGATTTCTTTGTTATTGTAATTATGAAAAATTTTATCAAATCATTATTGGCCACTGCCCAAAAAAAATTTTGTAAAATTTTTTGTGGGGAGCATGGGGGCTATGTAAGTAGGCTGTTTATGTTTTCTTATTGGCAACGTTACGTAGCGCTCAATATGAAAATCACTGGCTGTGCTGTGTGCAGTCTGTGGCTAGTTTGCATTGTTGTCTGCCATTGTAGTGTTGGGCAGCGGCAGCTGGCTGTGAACAGCGCGTAGCGTTGCGCAGTTGGAGGTGAGCCGCCAGCAGTGGTGGATGTGGGGAGAGAGATGGCGGAGGTTTGTAATTTGTCATGAACTGATATATATATTATGACTTGTGATGATATTAAGGTAAATACATTGTTTGCTCTCTATTAATATCTTTCATTTGCTAACTACCCCTATCAGTAGTTAGTGCCTTCAGTAGTTTGAATCTTTTATTTAGCTGGCAGTAGTGGCGCTCGCTGTATTGCAGTAGCTTGAGCAGCGAAGATTTTTGTGAGGTAAGTGATTTGTGAAAGGTATAGTTTAATGTTTGTCAGGGCCATTCTTTAGTAGGGAATTTTGAAAGTCAGATTGCGTTGCGCTAAAAATATTGTGTGTCAGGTTAAGCACAGTCTCGTGCATAATTGTTCAAAGGGGACGTTTCAAGTTGACGTAACACTGAGTAGTAAAAATTTGAGTTCGTCGATCGTCTGCCACCTTCGCAACTCCAAACCGCATGAGGGCCTACGTATTTGTGGTTTAATATGCAGCGTCCACCATGCCACAGCAGACGAGTACCGATCCATAGCACGAGAACAACGAACGCATACGTCCTCCAAAACGACGCCAAGAGAGGTATCTTGCAAATAGGCTATATTGAGCATCCAGTGAGGACGAAACAATTTTACCGATTGCTGCTCGTAATTAAACGTGACGGCTACGGCGCTATGATCAGTAAAACAGGCTGGTATCACAACAAGATCCAGAAGTTGCCCACACAAGGAATCGGAAAGGTAAAAGCGATCGAGGCGACTGCCGGACGTGGGAGTAAAGTACGTATGTCGCACAAGTGTAGGATAGCGAGAAACCCACACGTCACGGAGGCGTAAGGAGCGCAGCAGGTCGTCGAGTTCTTTACTGAAATTAAAGTTAGGAGACTGATCCACCGGCCGTAGAACACAACTGAAGTCTCCAGCTAGGATAATCTTTGTCGGGGATTTACGAAACAGGTAAATGATTTATTCTTTATAGAAACTCGAACGTGCGGTAGTACGACCTGTGCCAGAAGGGGCATAAAGAAGGAATTAACTGAGATCACAAAACGTGCACCCTATCTCCCTTCCACTGTCGAGTACTTCGAAATCCATCAACGGAATGCCTTCCCTACAAAACAAGGCAGTGTGAGTAGAAAGTTCGGAAGCAACATTAAAAAATGTTGAGAACCCAGGAGTGGAAAACTGGTCGAATAAGACTTCTTGTAAAAAAACAACATCTGTCCCAGATTGATATATAAACTGTCGCTAAGCTGCGAGTCGACGCTCAGAACATATTCTGTTAATATTCAGAGTACTATTGTACCCGTGGTCTAGGAGTAGCGTCTTTGATTCATAATCAAAAACGTCTTCGGTTCCGGGTTCGATCCCCGCCACTGCCTAAATTTTGATAAATAATCATCATTGGCGGCCGAAGACCTCCGGCATAAGAAGTCAGCCTTATTCTGCCAACGGCCTTGTCAAAGAGGGCGGAGGAGCGGCTAGAGGTTCAGGGCATTCTCTTGTCCTAGGGGTGGGAAATTGCCCCTAAAGGCGAAAGAATCAGCAATGATCAACGACATGAGGATGCAGAAGGCAATGGAAACCACTGCATTAAAGACACGTAACGTGTATCCACAGGACATGTGGCCTGTAATTGAAGAAGTGTCATGATGATCTCTCCATTGGCCAAAGATTCCGGAATAGTCCCCCATTCGGATCTCCGGGAGAGGACTGCCAAGGGGGCGGTTACCATGAGAAAAAGATTGAATAATCAACGAAAGGATAACGTTCTACGAGTCGGGGCGTGGAATGGCAGAAGCTTGAACGTGGTAGGTAAACTAGAAAATCTGAAAAGGGAAATACAAAGGCTCAATCTAGATATAGTAGGGGTCAGTGAAGTGAAGTGGAAGGAAGACAAGGATTTCTGGTCAGATGAGTATCTGGTGATATCAACAGCAGCAGAAAATGGTATAACAGATGTAGGAATCGTGAATCGTTATGAATAGGAAGGTAGGGCAGAGGGTGTGTTACTGTGAACAGTTCAGTGACCGGGTTGTTCTAATCAGAATCGACAGCAGACCAACACCGACAACGATAGTTCGGGTATACATGCCGACGTCGCAAGCTGAAGATGAACAGATAGAGAGAGTGTATGAGGATATTGAAAGGGTAATGCAGTATGTAAAGGGGGACGAAAATCTTATAGTCATGGGCGACTGGAATGCAGTCGTAGGGGAAGGAGTAGAAGAAAAGGGTACAGGACAATATGGGCTTGGGACAAGGAATGAAAGAGGAGAAAGACTAATTGAGTTCTGTAACAAGTTTCAGCTAGTAATAGCGAATACCCTGTTCAACAAGCACAAGAGGAGGAGGTATACTTCGAAAAGGCCGGGAGATACGGGAAGATTTCAATTAGATTACATCATGGTCAGACAGAGATTCCGAAATCAGATACTGGATTGTAAGGCGTTCCCAGGGGCAGATATAGACTCAGATCACAATATAGTAGTGATGAAGAGTTGGCTGAACTTCAAGACATTAGTGAGGAAGAATCAATACGCAAAGAAGTGGGATACGGAAGTACCAAGGAATGACGAGATACGTTTGAAGTTCTCTAACGCTATAGATACAGCAATAAGGAATAGCGCAGTCGGCAATACAGTTGAAGAGGAATGGACATCTCTAAAAAGGGCCATTACAGAAGTTGGGAAGGAAAACATAGGTACAAAGAAGGTAGCGGCGAAGAAACCATGGGTAACAGAAGAAATACTTCAGTTGATTGATGAAAGGAGGAAGTACAAACATGTTCCGGGAAAATCAGGAATATAGAAATACAAGTCGCTGAGGAATGAAATAAATAGGAAGTGCAGGGAAGCTAAGACGAAATGGCTGCAGGAAAAATGTGAAGACATCGAAAAAGATATGATTGTCAGAAGGACAGACTCAGCATACAGGAAAGTCAAAACAACCTTTGGTGACATTAAAAGCAACGGTGGTAACATTAAGAGTGCAACGGGAATTCCACTGTTAAATGCAGAGGAGAGAGCAGATAGGTGGAAAGAATACATTGAAAGCCTCTATGAGGGTGAATATTTGTCTGATGTGATAGAAGAAGAAACAGTATTAGAATCGGATTTTAAAAGAGCTTTGGAGGACTTACGGTCAAATAAGGCAGAAGGAGTAGATAACATTCCATCAGAATTTCTAAAATCATTGGGGGAAGTGGCAACAAAACGACTATTCACGTTGGTGTGTAGAATATATGAGTCTGGCGATATACCATCTGACTTTCGGAAAAGCATCATCCACACAATTCCGAAGACGGCAAGAGCTGACAAGTGCGAGAATTATCGCACAATCAGCTTAGCAGCTCATGCATCGAAGCTGCTTACAAAAATAAGATGCAGAAGAATGGAAAAGAAAATTGAGAATGCGCTAGGTGACGATCAGTTTGGCTTTAGGAAAAGTAAAGGGATGAGTGAGGCAATTCTGACGTTACGGCTAATAATGGAATCAAGGCTAAAGAAAAATCAAGACACTTTCATAGGATTTGTCGACATGGGAAAAGCGTTCGACAATATAAAATGGTGCAAGCTGTTCGAGATTCTGAAAAAAGTAGGGGTAAGCTATAGGGAGAGACAGGTCATATACAATATGTACAACAACCAAGAGGGAATAATAAGAGTGGACGATCAAGAACGAAGTGTTCATATTAAGAAGGGTGTAAGACAAGGTTGTAGCCTTTCGCCCCTACTTTTCAATCTGTACATCGAGGAAGCAATGATGGAAATAAAAGAAAGGTTCAGGAGTGGAATTAAAATACAAGGTGAAAGGATATCAATGATACGATTCGCTGATGACATTGCTATCCTGAGTGAAAGTGAAGAAGAATTAAATGATCTGCTGAACGGAATGAACAGTCTAATGAGTACACTGTATGGTTTGAGAGTAAATCGGAGAAAGACAAAGGTAATGAGAAGTAGTAGAAATGAGAACAGCGAGAAACTTAACATCAGGATTGATGGTCACGAAGTCAATGATGTTAAGGAATTCTGCTACCTAGGCAGTAAAATAACCAATGACGGACGGAGCAAGGAGGACATCTAAAGCAGACTCGCTATGGCAAAAAAGGCATTTCTGGCCAAGAGAAGTCTACTAATATCAAATACCGGCCTTAATTTGAGGAAGAAATTTCTGAGGATGTACGTCTGGAGTACAGCATTGTATGGTAGTGAAACATGGACTGTGGGAAAACCGGAACAGAAGAGAATCGAAGCATTTGAGATCTGGTGCTATAGACGAATGTTGAAAATTAGGTGGACTGATAAGGCAAGGAATGAGGAGGTTCTACGCAGATTCGGAGAGGAAAGGAATATGTGGAAAACCCTGATAAGGAGAAGGGACAGGATGATAGGACATCTGCTAAGACATGAGGGAATGACTTCCATGGTACTAGCGGGAGCTGTAGAGGGCAAAAACTGTAGAGGAAGACAGAGATTGGAATACGTCAAGCAAATATTTGAGGACGTAGGTTGCAAGTGCTACTCTGAGATGAAGAGGTTAGCACAGGAAAGGAATTCGTGGCGGGCCGCATCAAACCAGTCAGTAGACTGATGACAAAAAAAAATTCAGAGTAAGAAATGTGTATGCTAGCATGGAACTTCAGCCCAGAAAGAAGAACAAAGAACGGTAGAGATCCGACAGTTGACGGAGCAACAGACAGGTAACCATACCAGAATCAATCGCCGAACCAGAGAGAGAGGAACTACGAAACAGAACCCCCATCTTCCCACTGCTTTTTATTCGGCCGTGTCGCGGCTCTCTGTGGCAGTTTACAGATTCTTCTGCGGCTCCGCGGCGCCGACGCTGCCACGTTCGGTCGCGTGGGAGCATCATGTAGGTATTCCGTTTCAGATTGCGAGGGAGAGGCCTCTAAATCCCACTCGTCCGAAGACATGGGTTCACGGAGGGACTGTTGGTGAATAACAACGGGATCATTGTTTCATGGGAGAGGGCTGTGAACCATAGGGGGCGACAGAAGTCGCAGAAGGCGGATGAGAAAGAGAAGTGTCCGAGAGAACCGGAGAAGACACGTGGGAACCGGGAGTAGTTCATCTACGGGCGTCTCCGAAGGGGCGGCCGCGACAACAGGAACAACATCAGATAAGGTGTCCGGGTATCTCCTGCACAGGCGTGAAAGCACCAGTGGCGTCCTCATCCACGATTTCAGACTGAGAAAGAGGGTCCTTTACTGGAGGACCATCTGAAGGGCGAACCAATGGGGAAGGTTCATCATCCGCATCATCCTGTGTTCGGCGAAGCTTATAATGGGGAATCATGGGGGGCGCATCGGAATCACCGACATCAACATCCCTACGGAAGGACAGCGTGGGAAAATGACGGGCGTTGTCGCTCAACGGATCACTGCGTCCCTCAGTAACAGGGAGCGATTCAGTCTCAGGTCCCTGCGGGAGAAGATCTGCTAAAGTAAATTTTTTAACCTGTTAGAATGTAGGTTTTAATACCACCACACGCTGCGGACAATTAGTACGGAAATGACCAGTTTGATTACAATAATATGTTCCTTCTTGGCTACTGTACGTAATGTGGACCCTATAACCACATACCTGTAGATGAGAAGGAATATGTATTTTGACCACCATTTCCACCGACCGAATACCACTTTAGACCTGTATGTAGTGCTGAGCAGACGAGCGTTCCTTTCGAATATGACGTATTTCCCCATAAGGAAGCTAAACGTGCCTCAGAAAACAGTCGTCTACCTTGGGCGGAAGGTTAAACACCCGGACATTCGTATATATCACCTCTGTATTTGCCAGGAGAACGATACTAGCGGAACCATCACGGCGCGTAAAGGGTACCTGAGAACCGTGACGAGAAAGTATCCTATCAACCTGCAGCGGGTCAAGAATCTTAACAGGAAACACATATAATTCGCTGTTCAAAATACGCAGTATGCACCTGATCAGTTGTGACTTTAATTGTATCGACTAACCCGTCATGTATCTCCAAAGAACCGGGCCGGACGTGACGCGTGGATTTGTAGAAGGTGGAGCTGGCAGTACCTGTACGAGGATTTTGCGTGGGAACCGTGGTGGACATCACGGCGCGAGGCGACGCCGCAACAGGAAGGGCCGCCCGAACACCGGACACCAGCCGACAACCAGCGACGCGACGCGCACGGAGACCAGCACGACACTAAACGGACACGAGGAAAACACGCTGCGCTACGGTAGAGGCGGAACTAATAGCACAACCTAGTCGCCCGGAGCGCGAAGCGGGATTACTGTGACTGCTACTCAGTTTCTTCTGCGACATTGCTCCCTCCTTAAGAGAACAGCGTCTCGGTGTTACGTCCTCCTAGTCCGGGAACGAGTCATCGGTCCTGCACAGTCCGACTCCCGATGACTGATGTTCGCCCTGGCGGTGATATTCTTAGATCTTCCTTTGCCGTTACGCCCTTAGTCACCTTTCCGCTTGCTGCCTGTCGCTGGAGCTTCTAATTTACCCTGGGTTGCAGGATCCTTATAGGGCTTTAATCGAAGGACGTGGACCGTATCTCTGATCTTTCGTCATCTTGTTTCGGGTTCAAAATCTTCAACTTCATAAATAACATCAGACAACTGTTTTACAACATTATAAAATCCAAAGTAGTGCCTGAGGAGCTTCTCAGAGAGACCAACCTTCCCAACAGGAGTGAAGAACCACACGATGTCACAAGGTCGGCCGCTGTGTCCGAGCGGCTCTAGGTGCTTCAGTCCGGGACCACGCGGCCGATACTGTCGTAGGTTCGAATCCTACATCGGATATGGATGTGTGTGATGTCCATAGGTTAGTTGGGTTTAGGTATTCCTAAGTATAGGGGACTGATGACCTCAGATATTAAGTCCCATAGTGTTTAGAGCCATTTGAACCATTTTCGAGGTCACCAGGCTGGTAGACAACAGGGCGGTAGCTCGCCTCATACCTTCGGCGATCGTTTTCTTGAGCCTGCAGCGTGAGGAGTCGAGCTAACTGCCGAGCTTCCTCAGCTCTGGTTAACACCTGGCCGATGTAGTCGTCGTCCACGTCATCAGGATGTACCGGAAACACAGTGTCCAACGTCGTAGTAGCCTCACGCCCATGCACCAGTAAAATGGCGTAAATCCTGTGGGGAAGATGCACCTTGGAAGACACGGCTGCAGCAAGGGAAGTGGGCACGATGTTTTAATTTTATTATCAGTTTTATTGTGCTTGGTGCATGTTCCATTTTAGCGCGTTTTAACAGGTTCTTTTACTTTTTATTAGTCTGATGATGGAAGTTTGACTTCCGAAACGCGTCAATCTTAGTGTTTTACACGATAAACAAGTGGTTGAGCCGATATAATTTTTAACATTGACATTCACAACCACGACCCCTCATCCAGTATGGATAAAATCAAAGCTGTTGCTCTGCTCAACGTTGACGAACATTGATAGCATGTCGGCCAAGGTCTTATTAACGCGTTCACCAAACCCGTTAGTTTGCGGGTGGTAGGCTGTCGTCATGTGATGAGTAATGCTGCAACGACGGTTTATCTCTGTCACAAGATTCGACTGATAAACTTTCCATAGATTCGTAAGTAACGACCTTGGCGCAGCGTGTTTTTATACAATGTCTTCCACGATGAATTTGGTTACCTCGAATGCTTCGGCTGTTTCCACGGATTTTGCAATGGCATAGCGTGTCAGATAATCAGTGCAAACAATTATCCATCTATTGCCACTAGCAGACGTTAGAAATCGTCCGAGGAGGTCAATCCCAACACGGCGGAAAGGCGTTTAGGCTGGTGGCATTGGTATGAGTCGGCCAGGTGGTTTCTGAGGAACCGCCTTTCTCCTCTGGCACTCTCGACAGTGTTCATCAGTGACCAGAAAAATCTCTTGCAGATCCTGTCGTATGTCGTAATAAATCCTAAATGTCCGACCTCAGGTGTGTCATGGAATTTCTGTAGAACATCTGATGTGTTTAGGAATCACTGGTAGCCACCTCTTTCCAAATGGATCAAAGTTTTTCTTCCAAAGTAATCCATTAACTACCTTAAATTGTCCTTTCGTATACTCCGACGGATTTAAGGCAAGCATAATTTGAAATATCTCTGCGTCTTTCTTCCGCTCAGCAGAGAGATCCTGGAGTGCAGCGAGACAGTTACTACCATCATCAAAGTCTTGATGGTCTTGCACAGGGTTTCTTGAGACACAGTCAGCATCTTGGTGTTTTCTTCCACTTTTGTACGCTATGGTAATGTCATACTCTTGAAGACGTAGTGCCCACCTAACGAGTAATCCTGTTGGATCCTTAAGACTTGTCAACCAACAAAGTGAATGATGGTCTGTAACAACAGTGAATCGTCTTCCAGAGAGATACTGTCGAAATCTTCACATGGCCCAGATCACAGTAAGACATTCTCTTTCTGTAGTTGAGTAGTTTTCTCGGCTTTTCTAAGAAGCATAGGCTATGAGCTTCTCTTTTCAAAACGAAATTTGCACCAGAACAGAACCGATCCCATACCCAGTCAGTCGTCAGAGCTTTCGGCAGCAGATCGCAAGAATCTTGTTGAGCACCACTCGAGATAAATTTAACATCGGCTTTTAACAACTCTTGGAGTGGCCTGGCTTTGATACAAAAGTCTGTGATAGAACGGCAGTAATAAGAACATTATCCGAGGAAGCTTCTCACGTCTCTAATACCTTTACGAATAGGAAATTCCGTTATAGATCTCACTTTTTGTGTGTCTGGCCACACCTTCGTTTGACACAAGGTGTCCCAGTATTTTAATTTCTTTTGCTCCAAAGAGACGCTTTCTTGGATTAAGTTTCAGTCTGGCTTGTTGGAGACACTTAAGAACGGCAGTCAGTCTTGTTGTGTGTTCATCAAATGTCTCTGAGAACACTATAATGTCAACTAAATAAGAAAGACACATCGTCCACTTCAGGTGATTTAGGAGATTATCCATCATCCATTCAAGTTGCTGGTTCATTACACAGACCAAACGGCATTACCTTAAAGTCATACAGGCCCTCAGGGGTGATGAATGCAGTTTTCTCACTATCGGTCTCATCTACTTCGATTTGCCATTATCCCGAGTACATGTCCATGGCTGAGAAAAACTTAGCCCCCTTCAGACAATCTAGTGTATCGTCAATTCGTGGATGGGGTAAACGTCCTTTTTAGTTATCTTATTAAGCTTCCTGTCTGTAATCAACACAAAAGCCCCAACTGCCATCCTTCTTCCTGACGAGAACCACTGGTGACGACCATGGGCTCTGCGAAGGCTGAATGATGTCATTCTTCATCATTTTCTCTACCTCGTCGCGAATTATTCGACGTTCCGTTGCTGACACACGGTATGCTCTCTGGCTTATTGGTTGATGGTCTCCAGTGCTAATCCGGTGCTTCGCCGTCGATTTGTCTAATTTGCACTTCACCTGTGGATTGAAGTATTCGGAGAACTCTTGAAGAATGACAAGTAGCTTCTGGTGATAGTCGAGCTAGAAGATCTTGCTCGTAGTGATAGCGACAATTCCGCCCACAGACTCGGCATGGGAGGTTTCTATGACGATCAGCTGTTCGGCAATTAACGGCTCAGCGCTTGCTACGCACATGCGTCTTGGAAGCGTCTGCGGTTCTCGGCGACAGTTAATTATCCACAATTCACCGAATCCGTTCTTAAACGAGACGACAGAGGCTGGGATGACCAGGTTTTCTTCTCTTACATTCCACTGCAAGATCCATGGGTTGATGCATGGCATGACACGTGGTAGTAACCTTTCTAACGCTCAGTGCAGGAATGATCACTTTATCCAGCACACATAGTCTCCACACACTCGGATGTGCATCTTCCTGTCCACAGTATCTCATCTCATCTAGCATAACCTTCGAGCGACCACAATCTATAATTGCCTGAGAAGCTTTCAAAAAGTCTTATCAGAGAATGACGTCATGACTACACTCTTGTAAGACGATGAATATTCTAAGGGCTGTGTATGGCCACTTATACCCACACGAATGACACATCTCCCTGTAGGTTTTACATATTTCCCATTAGTCATTTTCATCAGAGATGTTATGTTGTAGACGAATGCGGTTTACTGCAACTGGCGACGGTACTTCTCCGAAATGACTGAATATGATGCTCCAGAGTCCACAAGAGCTTGGGCTGGTCGGACATCCATGAGGATATCGATGTAGTTTCCTATCTTTTTTGTAGAGATCGACGGCGGAGGATTTTTCTCCCTTTAGTTTTCCAGGTTGCGGGGACTAGGTGATCGGCTGGAGCTTCTATACGGCGGTGGTGACCTTGATCGGCGTGTTGGGGAGCGTCCTCTCCAGTGGCTAGCTTCCGGCGATGGTGACCTACGTCGTCCTGCACCCACATCTTCTAGCTCATCTTTGCCGTCCCGGAGTGGGCGTCGGCTAAGATCGGTCTGCTGTCTTCTGGCGCGGGCGTCATCTAATATCCGCCGCCTTTCTAGACAATAGCGCACCACATGTCCCGGTCGTCGGCAGTGGAAACATACTGGCTGGTTATCCTGGGTCCTCCAGACGCCCTTGGTGCCCAAACAGCTTCCTCATGCGGCATTGTAGGGACGTAACTTCGCATGGGTCTCTACTTTTTCACCGTTTTAAAGGGAAATGGAGGACGAGAGATTGAGTTCAATGTCTGTTTGACTTCCTTCCTTATGACCTCTTCAAGAGTCTCGGTTTTATGCTCGCCTTGCAATCCAAGTGCCTTGTGAAATTCCTCACTCACTATCTGAGCACTATGGGACTTAACATCTGAGGTCATCAGTCCCCTAGAACTTAAAACTACATAAACCTAACTAACCTAAGGACGTCACACACATTAATGCCCGAAGCAGGATTCGAACCTGCGACCGTAGCAGTCGCGCTGTTCCGGACTGAAGCGCCTAGAGCCTCTCGGCCACCGCCGCCGGCATCTGACGAAGAACACATGTGAAATCAGTTCCTTCCTCCATCACAGACATCGATACGACGTTTGGAAGCCGTTCAAACTTCTAGAGTGTAATTCTTTTTTGATGCATTGTCTCGATATACTAGCACCATTTTATGAAGTTGTCTGCTGTCGAAACCTCCTTCAGGAGTAGGGCTTCATACATGTCCTCAACAGCACCTTTCATGAGATGTGCAACCTTATCTTCCTCCTTCATACTAGGAGCCACTATTTTACACAGCTCCTAGACGACTTGAATGCTGTTGTTTCTCTTGGACGCTGTGCCCTGCAGTTTAATTTATCTACAGCCTTGCGCTTCTGTCGTTGTGTGTCGTCGAAATACTTGCGCAGTTCCGCCTGGAATACTTCCCAGCTTGTGAACTTCTCCTCGTTATTCTCATACGATTGCTTGGCAGTGCCTTCCAAGTGGAAAAATACGTTAGCCAAACACACGGTGTCATCCCATTTGTTAAATTTGGCTATACGCTCATACACCTTCAGCCACTTGTTTGGATCTTGGCTATAGTCACCAGGGAACCTGGATGAATGTCTCATGTGGTGGCACATAGTTGCTGTCATCGTAACGTCCTCTTCTTGTTCTGTCGGATAGATTGCGATCTGTTGACTATGGCTCGAACTTTGGTTTCTCGCCACGTAAACGGCGGCTCTGTCGTGGCCTGATGGGAGCCACTGTGTCGTCGATAATTGCGGTATCACAAGTTCCGATGCCCGGCGCCTCCACCAGAATTATGTCACGTAGAAGAAGGTGTAATTAGATGAATGACGAACATTAGCTTCTCTTGACGGAGGTTTATTCAGCACTTGCACATACTAGAGCGCGGAGCGAACTGCCACCGGCCAGAACATATACGGTATATACACAGTTACAGAACATTCCAGTACAATGATTCTTGACATTTGTGGATACTTCTAAAATGTACTCGAACCGAATATAGAAACTAAAATTCCACAGTTCAGGTGAGTTTTGAATACTCGACCCTCCATGTAACAGTTTAGTATCATAACCACTACACCACGGTAACTGTGATACTGAGCTTTTTCTGCGACAATATATTGAAGGTTGTTAGTCCTAAAGAGTTTAATGAATGTTTTAAATAACGTTTACTCTTTGTTGTAAGTAACTAAGTGCCCACATTCTCAAATACTGGATGAGTAAAATTTGGTAATCCGCGCGTTGTGTGCTACACTTCTTTTTCACCCCACCCATTTGATAGGTAGGTGGTTTTTACTCTCACAGCTATCCTTTCCGATGATATGTGTACCAAGCATTGTTGAAATCGCTCCAGTGGTTTAGGAGAAGATGTGCAACATACATATACACATACATACATACGTAAATGTACACTAGAGGTCATGGGATGTCTCCTAATATCGTATCGGCCCTCCTTTTGTCCGTCGTTGCGCAGTAACTCGACGTGGTGTTGACTCACTAACTCGTTGAAGGTCCCCTGCAGAAATATTGAGCCTTGCTGCCTCTACTGACATTAATAATTTCGAAAGTGTTGCCAGTGTAAGATTTTGTGCATGAGGCGACCTCTCGATTATGTCAGATAAATGTTCAATGATGTTCATGCCAGGCGATCTGGATGGCCAAATCATTCGCTCGAAATGTCCAGAATGTTCTTCAAACCAATCGCGAACAGTTGTGTCGTCCATAAATATTCCGCCGTTGTTTGGGAATATGAAATCTCTGAATGGCAGGAGGCGGTCTCGAAGTGACCGAAAATAACCAGTGGTTCGCTCAGTTGGACCAGAGGACCCAGTCTATTCCATGTAAACACAGCCTTGACCACTACGAAGCCACCCCTAGCTTGCACAGTGCCTTGTTGACAATTTGGGTCCAAGGCTTCGTAGGGTGGGCAACACACTCGAACTCTACCATCAACTGAAATCAGGACTCATACGAATAGGCCACGGTTTTCTAGTCGTCCTCGGTCAAATCGATATGGTCACGAGCCCAGGAAAGGCACTGTAGGCGATGCGGTGCTGTTAGCGAAGACACTCGCGTCAGTCGTCAACTGCCGTAGTCCATGAACGCCAGATTTCGCCGCACTTTCATAACGGGTACGCTCGTCATACGTCCCACAGTGATTTCTGCAGTAATTTCACCCAGTGTTGCTCGTCTGTTAGCTCTGGCATCTCTACACAAATGCCGCTGCTCTCGATCGTTAAGTAAAACCAGTCGGCCACTGCGTTGTACATGGTGAGAGATAATGCCTGAGATCTGGTATTCCAGGCACAATGTTGACACTGTGAATCTCGGAGTATTGAATTCACTAACAATTTCCAAAGTGGGATGTTTGATGCGTCTAGCTCCAATTACCATTCCAAATTAAAACTCTGTCCATTCCCATCGTGCGGCCAAAATCAGACAACTTTTCACATGAAGCACATGGGTACAGATGACAGCTCCGCCATGCACTGACTTTTTTATCTTGTGTACGCGATACTACCGCCATCTGTATATGTGCATATCGCTATCCTACGACTTTTGTTACCTTTGTGCACGCCTTCATATGTACGCAGATTTGTTTTTAAAATATATTGGATTTTATGGGCCGCATAATCATAAAGGTTGTACGAGAAGTTAAGGATCTTGAAACAGAGATCAATTCTACCTTCAACAGAGTGTTACTTAAGTCTTACAGAGGTTGATCAAAAGATACCTAAGAAGGAGACTGAGTTACGAATTACATTAACAAAAAATGATGCTAGTACTGCAGGGCATCAGAGATGGGAGGTAGACCCCCTTTAGAATGGAGTCCAAGATATAAAAACTGGAACCGAAACACAGGAGAAGGGATCTGCTCAGATTACAGATCGCGCTACTGTAGCTTGCGAAAAGTAGATGGTGGTCAGCTCCTTATCCCTCCAATTGTCCATCCCCGAATGCCTAAAAAGTTACTTGCTCCTGCTCGACTTCCAGTCTTTCAATAATTCAGCTTAGAGCGAAAGACTCCATGGTATTGTCAATGTGTAGAACTATAAATGTAACAAAATGTATGAACATTTTGGGAAAGGACGGCGAACATTCCACTCTTTGTGTATACGGGCCTCATTTTACCATCTTGAGGTCCGCACTGGACTGAAGCAGCGTTACCATGACTGATCGGCTCGTGCACACTGTGCGCTAGGTGGCGCAATGCGACCTCGTTGGAAAAACAAAATCTTTTTACCGTATCCTAAGCGACGCTGTCACGCTAGCCAAGCAGCACTGGGGTACCTGGGAACTTGACGTTGGCGCAGAAAGGAGAAAACGTCGCACTCGTAATGGCAAAGTGAGCGTGGCGTTTGCCGTCCAGCTCGTCGATAGGCGCGTCAGTCGTGTTCACGAAAAAGTATCGGAGCAGGCCACCGCCCAGCTCCCGCAAAGGTTGCTCAGCACCCAAGTAGGTGTGCCTCACACAAAGAGATTCACACACTGCCCTCTTCCAACAAAGGATCCCCAAAACCATACCACAAATGTAACCGCAAAACAGTCTCCACAAAATGAACCGATATTGCTTACCGATACGTTAACAGTAGTGTTACAGGATACTTCAACTTACACGTTTTTGGGACTTTCTCATTTATCTTTATGTTGACTATGTGTGTGTCCATCAAATTGCTTACGTTGACCGTATCCTCGGAGACCTCAGATGTCACCTTATGTTTTTGTCACACGTTGTTTTGAAATTTTTAATGTGTAAATTAGTTCTTGAATTGGGCGTTGAACTCAGTGACCGTTTGATTTAATTCTTTCATTATAAAAATATCCTGAAAAAAGAACCAACCAGAAAAATACTGTGCTCATCAGACGTTCTTTTGAGGCTCACATATTTTACTACTGTAAACACTTGCATGTTGTTACCACTATTAAAGTGTAAAATACAGGCGGATATCCATGCCAACGAGACACCTACTCGAGGATGAAACATCCGGAAGCAGGAGGGAAGAAAGAAAGAATGGCGTGTGGTCATGGTCACGAGTGTGTGCGAGGAACTGAAAAAATTTAATAAATGTTAAATTCATATTAAGGGCGTAAGAAAGTTGCGAGTTTCACGACTATATAACCAGCAAAATACGGTGTTCATTTCAATATTTGCTGAAGTGTGTAACGTGATTTATTAACAGTTTGTGCCGAAATTCTAAGTCGTTGCCGGGCGGGGTAGCCGCGCGGTCTTGGCCGCCTTGCCACACGGTTCGCTCGGCTGCCCCCGTCGGATGTTCGAGTCCTCCCTCGGGCATGGGTGTGTGTGTGTTGTTCTTAGCGTAAGTTAGTTTAAGTTAGATTCAGTAGCCTACACCTACGCCTAGGGACCGATGACCTCAGCAGTTTGGTCCCATAGGAACTTACCACCAATCTAACTACTGCTAATTCTAAAACGAGAACAGTTGTGGGTTTCTTATTTAAGTTAATCACCTTCCCACCAATTAAAATGTTAACTGTTTACAGCAACACATATGTCTCCATGTTATGGATAAAGCAGAGCATAAAGCAGAGCACATTGTTGGCATGCCCCTGAAACCATCACTTAGGGTTTAGAGGACAAATCTAGAAACGCTTTCAAGATGAAGACTATGCGATTCAATATTCAAGAAGTTATTGCATATCGAAGATTCTTTTACCATTACACAGTCAAAGTATAGCTGTTGTCCAGCGGAGGGTTACATGGCTACAAACAACAACAAAAAAGGAAGTTTTACACTGTAGACTTAACATGAAAAAGTAGTGAAGCAAATTTGTACTTACAGGTAGCCTTTGACGCCAGAATAAAGTCAATAATTTATTTTCAGTACTATTCAGTGCTGGGAAGCCACAGAAAGAAATAAAAAGACACACAGAGCTCTAGAACTGGACCACTCGAAAGGCCATGTATAATTTCCCGACTTGGCCGCGTAGTAAATGAGGAAATAAGAGAAAGGATGCAGAATCATTGTAGCATTACGGATAGAACAGAAGAGAGCTTGATTGGATTGGGCATGTAAAAAGAATGGATGAATGTAGATGGTCCCAGAGAGTACTTTCGAGGGAACCTCCAAAAAGGAGAAGAAGTGAAAGACCACGGAAAGTATGGCTAAGCGGTAGCCATGAAGCGACGGAAAAAAGAGGAATAGAAGAGGATGAGGAAGAACGGCGAAATCAAGTCGTATGGCGACAGAGATGAGGAATACGGCGTACTGTAGGGCCCCTGCAACAGCAAGAAGTACTACCATATTTGCTTTACAGTGCCTAACTTCTTAATTCAGCAAAAACAGTCGTATTGTAAAAAATGTGGGTACTACACGCAGTAATGTAAATATGTGCACTTTAAAACACGCCGAGCGAGTTGGCGCAGTGCTGAGCACACTGGACTCGCATTCGGGTGGACTACGTGAGATGGTTCATTTGAAAGGGCACGGCGACTTCCTTCCCCATCTTTCCAATTGGACCGATGACCTCGCTGTTTGGTCCTCTCCCCCAAATCAGTCAATTAACTTTCAAACACATTGCCTCTATATCGTTTACCGTTTTGTTTTTATTTCACAGTCAGGTATTCTTTTACTTAAAAAACGCTTATTCTCCGTTTTTTGCCCCCTTCACTCTAAGCCGACACACGGTCGCAGATACTGTAGATGGTACAGAACGTTTTGAGCGGTTAATGTCGTATTTTACAGAATAATGACTGCTGAAACGTTTCTTGTGATCAACTGAAAGCAAAACTAGCGGAGATTTAAAAAAATGCTCCTTGCAGTTTTTCAGTTTAGTTTATAGATGCATCACACAGACGATAATCTATTCTAAGACAGCGTGTAATTTTCAAGAGGAAAAGAATATTGACTGTTTGGTGGTACAAATGAAATCACTTACACTTATTGGATTCTTCTAATAGAATTTCTTTCGTTAAGTGAAAATTCCGAAAACAATGTGAGGCGAACAGGAAATTTCGCCTGAGAGGGAAATTTTCTCAATAATTGAATTGAGCTCTTTTCTCAATTGGTATTCAGGAAAGGTCCTATCGGTTGCGAGTCCGTACATTAACGTGAGTTTCTGTAGTGAGAAGCAAAGTTGCTGTTTCAGTGCCTTCGTGCGCACAGGAACTGCGATCTCCTAGAAACGAGCGAAACGACGAATGTAAGCACTTACGTAGGCCAGGTAACCGCTGAGGAGCTGGGTGTAGTTTTGTTAAGACTGCCGGACTGTGGAGATAATTCTGACTTATTCGTGCGTGCACGTGTACATATGTTAATGTGAGACCATTTCTGACACACTTTTAAAAATTTACCAATACGTGCTAGTGACCTGGAACGCAGCAGTGGTGCGTCCATTATTTAAGGAAGCCGCTAAATTAAACTCACTAGAATAATTACAAAGAAATGTAATTCAGATAATAGACGACATTTTGACTCATGAGATACAATTTACTGTCTATGTCTTTTAAGAAAAGTTTACTTTTATTGTTTAACTGTATAGCATAAATGATTTATGACTGATTTTGATAACATACCCAGTACATATTCAAATAACAATGATCAATGAAAATATCTTACCTCAAACAGAAACTAATCAACTAGGTATTATGCAATGAACTTCTGGCCCATCAGCATCAAACCCTTGAGAACCGTTTCTCAAGTCCGCAGCTCGTGGTCTTGCGGTAGCGTTCTCGCTTCCTACGCACGAGGTCCCGGGTTAGATTCCCGGCGGCGGCAGAGATTTTCCCTGCCTCGAGATGACTGGGTGTTGATGTGTCGTCTTCGTCATCATCATTCAACCCCATTACGGTAGAAGGAAGGCAATGGCAACCCACCTCCGCTAGGACCTTGCCTAGTACGCGCGGTGCGGATCTCCCGCATCGTCCCCTACGCTCCTCGGAGTGTGGGACCTCATCATGATCGTCATGCAGACGTATCCATCAAGCTAGAAGCAATTATATAGGTGAGACGCTGTGCCATCTGATTGTTACGAACGTAACCCAGTGCTGACATCGGATTTAGTGGTTTCGGACGCTGAGTCAGAGCTGGCACATCTCTGTTCCATCTGGACATGGTCACGTGCCAGTTTGAACACTTCATTTCACAACATAGCTAGTATGACTTCACAATTTCCGATTTTTTAACTTATTTATATATTTTTTGTTTTGTTTACGTAACGAACCGTCACCCACGATGAATTATGGTTACATTGCGAATAGCTGGCAACACCCATCAGCTGTATGTATCTTTTGCAAATCCTCAGAAGTCATATCTACACGTTGCAACGCACATACTAACCGACTGAGGACATTAGGACTTTGGAGTGACTTCCAAATCAAACTCACTGAATTTCACTGCGCAGTGACTAACCAGCTGGATGGGTCTTTCAGTTCTAATACCCATCTCAAAGCCACGTGGCCTGCTATGACTTAAAACTTCCCCGAGAATATAATGTGGTTTTCACCATTTCTTTCTCCAAGACTCTCCATATCTTTCCTTGTAGTAGTGTAACGTTTTCTGCTCTTTTTAACTGCCGTGTGACAAACGCTACTAGATTTTCTGACCCATCCACTTAACACACAGCCAAGTTGAACGACATGACAAAAAAACGCCATTCCGTAGTTAAGGGATATTATAACAGTCCATTTGTTAACAACTTCTTCAACAAGTCCAACATATTTTCACAATCCGATGACCAGTGAAACTTTACTCCTATTGTCAATATGAGTGAACGATCGTAACATTTTTCCGAATTTTGGTGCAGCCTTTCGGTAAAATTCGCTATGTTCAAAAAAATGGTTTAAATGGCTCTGAGCATTATGGCACTCAACTTCTCAGGTCATCAGTCCCCTAGAACTTAGAACTACTTAAACCTAACTAACCTAAGGATATCACACACATCCAGGCCCGAGGCAGGATTCGAACCTGCTACCGTAGCAGTCTCGAGGTTCCAGACTGTAGCGCCTAGAACCGCACGGCCACTACGACCGGCTCGCTACGTTCAAGAAAGACTTCAAATCCTATTCTGTACGCTGTCTCAGAAGTATTATATGGCTGTTATTATCCAGGGGTGCGTCCAAACTCCCTCGCAAATAAAAATGTGTCTTAAATAGTGTACTTCTACCAGTGAAAAGTGACACTTTGAGTGTCAGCTGCGCTGCACATTTTCTATGTGATATAACCATAATAAATGTTCTTCCATATTTTTGGCAGTCGAAGTTTTTTCGTCCGTGTACACCATGCAGTGGCTAGCCTTGTCCCAGCAATCCCATTTTACGGGCAATGGACTGTGGCTGCTGCGCTTTTCAGTTCTAATAGCGTACACCGATACTGACGATGCCATGATGAGTCCGAAGATGTTGTCTTTGGGCGACCCTCTGGTACTGCCTCTACCTCGTGATAAGCAGCTCCACAGATTCATACACTATGATGAAATATATTCAGACACCCTTACGTAATGTGGAACTGACCATTAGACGTCACAAGATATAGCTATAAGATAGCATATGTGAGGGAACGTCTCTTTGAGGATAACATTCCTGATATGGACCGACATGCTGATAATCCCGACGTGCATCTAATGAACCACCTGTGGGCTGAGATAGAACGTCGACTTAGCTTCACACCCCAGTATCCAACATCAGCACTTCTTTCTGGTTCCTGATCTCGAAGAAGAATGGGCTACCATTCCTCCACAGATATTCAGACACTTCACTCAAAATGTCCACAGCAAAGTTACAAGTGTTCATTGGACACCCCACTAATAGTTGTCCAGATACTTTTAAGGTGGTAGTGTATCTCGGTTCTAGGCGCTACAGTTTGGAACTTCGCGACCGCTACTGTCGCAGGTTCGAAGCCTGCCTCGGGCATGGACGTGTGTGCTGTCCTTAGGTTAGTTTAAGTAGTTATAAGTTCTAGGGGACTGATGACCTCAGAAGTTAAGTCCCGTAGTGCTCAGAGCCATTTGAACCATTTGGTAGTGTATCTGCAGTGTCGCAGATTATACAGTGTTCCCATTATATTCACAATGGAGTATACATCTGCAGCTGTAGATTCGTTGAGGTACGATAGTCACAACAATGGTGGTTTGCCCTCACCTCATCTGCACTTTTCTAGGCGCTGCAGCCTGGAACCGCAAGACCGCTACGGGCATGGATGTTTGTGATGTCCTTAGGTTAGTTAGGTTTAAGTAGTTCTAAGTTCTAGGGGAGTAATGACCTCAGCAGTTGAGTCCCATAGTGCTCAGAGCCATTTGAACCATTTTGCACTTTTCTGTGCAGTGATAACCTTTTGTAATCCCCAATGACTGGTACTTTCCACAATAATACCATCTCGTAACTGTTTTTTGATTAATTCTTCCATCACTGGCTACTGGTGATGTGGGATATGGCATGGTTTATGGTATTCAGGCAGTTCATTCACTGCTGGGATTCTGTGGTGTGTCCCCTGGCTCACTGGCAGAGACTCACAATGAGTCCTCGCTTGCCAATAATAACTACTCGATCAGCAACTTCTTTGCTTCTTCCATTTTGCTACGTTCTCCACAATGCAGTTGAACTGGGGTCTTGTTTAGGCTTAGGGTCCCAATTTTCTCTGTACTCTAGAGACATCTTCTTCCTGCAAGATTTCAAACTTATCATCCATAGAATTATCGCGATTGGCACTCTTGCCTACTGTCCATCTGCTGTTCGCCTATTATACTCCTGCATACAAAGCACCATACTTCATGTATTTCCTCGTTTTCCTGTAGCAGCTTCGATGTATACGTTAACTGCCATGCTGGTTCCAACACTTGACCACATTTATCTACACTTGTTGTGCACCCTGTAGTACTCTGTCAAGCAGATTGATCCTTAAAGGCCGTGCATGCCATTTAAGTGGTTCTCCTTGCGCCCGAAATAAGTCGTGGAAGAGCATGGCACTGATGCCAATTTCGTGCAGAATGAGTCGTGTCCCATCGAGTTCTAATATACGTCCAATAAGGACAGTTGTTGTGTGACGTTCAAGCAAGAAAATACGCAGTAATAATTGGTATATGAGGCACAAATTGCATAAAAGTCTGGAAATTTTTTCTCCTACCTGAAAGCTCAACGCCACTGAACCCTGCGAACGTAAGTCATTTTCACGCATCCCCAATGTAATTACTTGTGTCCAGCTTCCTGTTCCCAGTGAGGTCCAAACTTTCGTCGTATGTGAAATAAAAACTTATATTTTTCATTCATCATGCTATACATGCAAACACTGCAAGCGGTTTAGCTGTGCTTATATTCACTGGGGGCGCCTTGCGGCGGCCCCAGAGAATATTTTCGTTTAGCGGTGGGTTACTGTTCCCACACTGTGTCCATCTACCATGACCTCTGTGGACTTTTGTCTGCACTTCCGTTCCAATTGCCATATTCACCATATTTCCTACACTGTGTTTCATACCATACGTAGCCATATGTAGGCCGTCCAACACCTGTAGCATTTTGTTTCCACAGTGAAAATACCCTTTCTATAAATTCCCTTCCCGCTCCAAACTCGAATCACTGTTTCTGTCTTCTCTAACATTTTGCCGTAGCTATGGCTCCCTCTAAGTTTCTAAGAAACTCTTCACGTAACTTTCTTGACATGTCGGGTGGCAATTCCCGCAAAACTGCTTGTAGTGCCCTCTGCTATGACTCCGTCAGGAGGTCCGCATTGATATCGTAGCTGTCAATCAACTTGTACATGGTGACAATTATTGAACTTTATGAAACAAAATCGTCATAACTTCTGAACGGTGTGCTTCTGGGCGTTCAAACTGCACGGTTGGTCACGGGGCATGATTGGAATTACTATGCGCATGCGCACGAGTCTTGTTGTTGTCCGCCATTTTGATTTGGATGGGTTCGTCGATTAGCTAAATTCGCGAATTTGCGAGAATCTGCATCACGCAGTCGAGAAGTCTCTTCACCCTTAAGGGGTAACTGTGTGGTATGCAATAACAATGGATGCTGTATTACTTGATGGCACGGTGACTACCGAACGGTATGTGAAGGTTTTGGAAGATGATTTCATCCCCATTATCCAAAGTGATCCCAATGTAGACGAGGTTAATGCAAGACGGAGCTCGACTCCATCGAAGCAGGAGAGTGTTTGTAGTCCTGGAGAACCACTATGAGGGCCGTATTCGGGCTCTGCGGTACCCAGAAGCCACTGGCATGAGCCTCGATTGACCGCCATATTCTCCCAATCTGAACACACTCGACTTCTTTTTGAAGGGCTGTATTAAAGGTAAGATGTACAGCAATAACCCTAAAACCATTACTGAGCTGAAAACAGTCATTCAGGAGGTCATCGACAGCATCGATGTCCCGACACTTCAGCGGGTCATGCAGAGTTTCTCTATTCGTATGCGCCACATCATCGCCAACGACGGCTGGCCTATCGAACATGTCGTAATCTAAATCCGAATATCTGCAGTGACGTTGACTTGCTGAGTTAAGTGTGTGCACGCCGTAGATTGTTACTAATTTACTTTTTTTCATATAGTTCAATAATAGTCACCCTGTACGTAATTTAACTTACTAATCCTATGTACGAATTTCTCGATGGCCTCCCCCTGTTTTTGCAACACATTGTTTAACTGATCTATGTAATATTTACAAGTACCCGAATTTTTCCTGTCTATTGGCGCTGAACGAAGTCCACCGTCATAATTTCAAATGTCCACACATTCTTTACTTTATGTGATACACTGCAAACACTTTAGTGTCTCCCACCAAATGTAATCTGGCCGGTATGACGATAACTGTGACGGAAATCCTAGCTTTGCTGCTGCTGACTCGTTTTTAACGAACGCCAAAACATTTTACATGTTAGATAAGACATAGACGTTTTTTTAATTTCTTAAGGAACCTCCGTATGTTCCAGAAATGCTAGAAGCCCAGGTGATTCTCAATGTTCTCAATAGTTCAATCTATTTTGTAGGACTAGACATGTTATTTCTCTTTGGACTATGTCCGTTCAGTAATCTTATTCTTAATTAAGAGACATAAAACACAAACATTTTGTAATTAGTGTTGTGTCGGTAGCTGGGCCGACACCGTGAAGTTGAGATGGCTGAAAAGGCAAGCTAGACTAACGCAGACGGGCGTGAAGTACTGGAACAGGATACGTAATTAATGTTAGGAAGAAAAGTACGGAGCAGGTTTAATACTTATCTTTAATATCATTGTGGTACATCGATCTTGACGATACACAGGAGACTTTAAGTACAATCACTGTATGGCTAATGGCGCCTTGCTAGTTCGTAGCCATTAACTTAGCTGAAGGCTATTCTGTCTCTCGGCTAATGAGAGAGAAAGGCTTCGTACATCTGGTCGGTCGCTAGGTTCTCGTACAACTGGGGCGAGTGCTCTCTCGTATCACGAGACCTGCCTTGGTGGTGGCGCTAGGTCTGCGATTACACAGTGGCGACACGCGGGTCCGACATGTACTAAATGGACCGCGGCCGATTTAAGTTACCACCTAGCAAGTGTGGTGTCTGGCGGTGACACCACAATTAGTATCTAAGAAACCTATTAGTCAATAGTATTATTAGTTTGAATCATTCCCGACTGAATCAGACTTTAAGGGAGTGAGGGAAACCAATCACGTGCACTATGTGTTCAAAAGTATCCGGGTACCCCCAGAAACATACGTGTATCATATTAGGTGCATTGTGCTGTCATCTATTGCCAGGTACTACATATCAGCGACCTCAGTAATCAGTAGACTTTGTGAGAGAGCAGAATGGGGTGCTCTGCGGAACTCACGGACTTCGAACGTGGTCAGGTAATTGGGTGTCATTTGTGCCATACGTCTGTACGCGAGATTTCCACGATCCTAAACATCCAAGGTCCACTGTTCCTGAAGTCCTAGTGAAGTGGAAACGTGAAGGGACACGTACAGCACAACAGCGTTCAGGCCGACCTCGTCTGTTGACTGACAGTAACTTCGACATTTGAAGAGGGTCGTAATGTGTAATAGGCAGATATCTGTCCAGACCATCACACAGGAATTCCAAACTGCATCAGAATCCACTGCAAGTACTATGACAGTTAGGCGGGAGGTGAGAAAACTTGAATTTCATGGTCGAGAGTCTTCTCATAAGGCACACATGATGCCGGTAAATGCCAAACGACGCCACGCTTGGTGTAAGGATGCTAAACATTGGACGACTGAACAGTGGAAAAACGTTGTATGGAGTGAAGAATCACGGTACACGATGTGGTGATCCGATGGCAGGGTGTGGGTATGGCGGATGCCCGGTGAATGTCATCTGCCAGCGTGTGTAGTGCCAACAGTAAAATTCGAAGGCGGTGGTGTTATGGTGGGGTTGTGTTTTTTGTGGAGGGGGCTTGCACCCCTTGTTGTTTTGTGTGGTACTATCACAGCACAGGCCTACATTGATGTTTTAAGTGCCTTCTTGCTTCCCACTATTGAAGAGCAATTCGGGGATGGCGATTACACCTTTCAACACGATCGAGCACCTGTTCATAATACACCTACTGTGGGGTAATAGTTCCACGACAACAACATCCCTATAATGGACTGGCCTGCACAGAGTCCTGACCTGAATCCTATGGAACACCTCTGGAATGTTTTGGAACGCCGACTTCGTTCCAGGCCTCACCGACCGACATCGATATCTCTCCTCAGTACAGCACTCCGTGAAGAATGAGCTGTCATTCCCCCAAGAAACCTCCCAGCACTTGATTGAACGTATGCCTGCGAGAGTGGAAGCTGTCATCAAGGCTAAGGGTGGGCCAACACTATATTGAATTCCAGCTTTAGCGATGGAGTGTGCCACGAACTTGAAAGTCATTTTCGTCCAGGTGTCCGGATACTTTTGATCACCTAGTGTATGTGCATTTATTTCATATAGAATTTTTTAAAAATTTATTTCTATGAACCCCTTCTGTGTTCGAATGATACACTTCTGCGGAAAAAAATAGAACACCATTTTAGATATTTACAAGTCACTCTAGATTTGTTGTTGCAACAGTGCATGTGGTGTACATAAAACGATTACATGTTCAGATCAATAGCAGAAGCGGTTCTGAAGTGCGAGGTATCGACCCATGCTGAAACACTCATATTAGTACGTGGTGTAGCCACAATGGGCGGCAATGCAGGCGCTGACTCTGGAATCCAGTCGATCGTACAGATGGCGAATACTGTTCTGGGATATGGTATTACACGCCTGCTCGACATGCTCAAGTTATTCTTTAAGGGTTGTTGGCTGAAGAGTCGCATACGTCACGTCTAGTCCCATCATATTCCACACTCGCTCAATTAGAGACAATTCCAAGGATCGTGCTGGCCCAGAAAGTTGGTATAAGTCTTGCAGAGCACGTCGACTTTCAATAGGTAGCCTGTGGGCGAGCGTTATGCTGCTGGAACAACACGTCACCTTCCAGTTGCAGGAACTGCGAAAGAACGGGTCTAACAACGTTCTGCAAGTACTGATAGCTGTTTAGACTCCCCTACAGGAACACTGAAGGTGGACGAGTGTTGTAACTTATCACAGCACAGACAATAAGGCCATTGGTAGGGGCCAAGTGTCTTGCACGAATGCACTATAGGAGACAGCACACACCAAGTCTGCTTCACACGTGCAGATGGCCATCACTTAAGTGCAGGCAGAATCTGTTTTCATCGCTGAAGACCATGGCCCGCCATTCCAATGGTTGAAATTGCTCTGAGCACTATGCGACTGAACTTCTGAGGTCATCAGTCCCCTAGAACTTAGAACTACTTAAACCTAACTAACCTAAGGACATCACACATATCCATGCCCGAGGCAGGATTCGACCTGCGACCGTAGCGATTGCGCAGTTCCAGACTGTAGTGCCTAGAACCGCTCGGCCACCACGGCCAGCCCGCCTTTCCAGATGACCCTGTGATGGCATCAATGCAGCTGTGCACGTTGACGATGTGATGTGAGTGGCAGAGGGGCTAGAAGTGTGTGTGCCCTTACTGGCACTGCAAACTACTGATTCTCCACATTTCGTGGTGACACATCTGGGTTCCAAAACCCTCTCATCTGTGTTGTGGCAGCTGCATGATCTGCCACTGCTGCCCTTACAATGCAAACGATCCTGACAGACGTCTATGCTGTGTGGACAACCAGAACCTCGTCTACAGGTGTGAGAATGTACAGGTGACGACTGGTACCAGCATCGTTGAACAACTAAAGCAGCCCGTCCAAATTGTGTGGTAATTCTCCGAAGGACAATGAGGCGGCCACACTTCGACCGCTTTGAAACTTGCTCAGTTGGCTGTAGGAAACATGTGTGCGTTTCTGTGGCATGGATATCAACTTGCTTCACACCTTTGCACCACAGTGACCCTTCTGGCTGTGAGTGTGCAGTTCTGAAACGTCAACTGCACACCAACCAGCACAGTGCCACGAAACAGCAGTAGTAGAACAAAGTTCATTCTGTTGCATTTTGTTAGTGCGTATTGCCTACATTAGGGGCAGGTATGCACCCAGGGGCAAACCTATTGTTCTCCTTTGACTGACAGGTACTTGACCTATTGTTATCCTTTGATTGACAAGTACTTAACCTATTGTTCTACTTTGATTGACAGGTAGTTAACCTATTGCTCTGCTGAAAGGATCCTTCCTGTTGATTGACAAGCACATAACCTATTGTTCTCCCGCCCCCTCCCCCTCCCCCCACCCCTCAGGTAACCTCCTCCCTCACTGCTACAGGTACACTTAAAGGTCTGAATTATTGGAATAGACCCTCTTATAAATTTGATTGGCTACTTAATGAAATTGATCAATTAATTAACCTCTCCCCCTCTGGTACACCCCCTCCCCACCCATCCTCACTTCTGGAAATTTCCCGAAAAAAGACAGTTGATTGGTCATTTGGAGGGAACTCGATTGTAGTGTATGGAATGTTGTTTAAACACTTTAGACAATGTATAGAATACTATTCAATTATTTATGACAGTGTATGGAATGTAGTTTATTTATTTAGTTACAGAAGTTGTCCAGAAATCGACTGCTGTATATGGAATATTGTTTAAAGAATTTAGGGGATTCCAGGCAGTGTGTGGAATATATGGAAATTGGTGGCTCCTTGGTGGAGGGAAGGATCTCATAACTGGAAATTTCAGGGAATACTGTTTATTTATTAAAAAAAATCTGTTTGTGTGTGTTGGTTTTCTCTTGCATATCATTCTCTGCTGTTTGGAAACATGTAGGTCTTGTAAGAACTAATTACATGGGGCAAACACATAGCATAAGCTAATGTTCGGCAATGTACTATGGGTGTTTTAACCTAATGTTTGGCCCCTTGTCAGCACTTAACCTATTGTTCTGTTAAGTGCTTTTCCATGTCACCCCAATTCCTTAAGCTATTGTACCGCCTTTGACACCAAATTAAGTTATAAGTTATTTCCTCCCACCATTTTCTGGTACACGTATCGAATTTCACATGCTTTTGAACGCCATTTCTCGGGCATTCTTCTTTTTCACCCACTCCTTTGAACCATTGTACTGCGTTTTACATAAAAATTATGCAAATTAACCTAGTGTTCTGCACCTAACCTACTATTCTGCTTCATGTCACCCACTCACACACACCGTCCCCTTAAGTATTGTACCGCTAACACCACATTGATATAAAAATTTATGCAAATTAATTAAATCGAAATTCTTCACATGTATGGGATGGTTTGTTTTTTTAATTTGCAGCATCCTGTTGCTCAGTGAAATCGATGGAATATAGTTTAAACAAAGGATCGCTAGTCAAAAAGACGTCCTGCTGTCCCCTCTCCACTGGACCGCACAGGACACTACCACACGACGTCATCGTCATCCCGTCCAAAGGAGTGTCGTCAAGTGAAATCAAACATCAAAACAATTCCGATTTGCTTTTTGATGCCAAGGGCGTAGTTCATTCAGAGTTTGTTACCCAAAGTCAGACCGTCAGTCAAATCCTTTATTTGCAAGTTTTAAGATTATGCAACAGTGTTCATGAAAAACGACCCGATTTGTGGCAGAAAGGAGACTGGTTCTTACACCACGATAACGCACCTGTACAGACAGCCATCCTCTCTGTTAGACAGTTTTTGGCTAAAAACGTCATGGTTCCGCTGCCCCACGCAACTTACTCGCCCGACTTGGCTCCTTGCGACTTTTTCTTATCACCACGCATGAAAAGGGGCATGAAATGACATCAATTTGACAACACTGAAGAGGTTAATGAAAAAAACGAGGGAGGAGGTGTCAGCCATTTCTAAAGATGACTACAAAAAATGTCTGGAACTGTGAAGCACAGGTGTGACAAATACATTAGTTGTATTGGGGAGTATTTTGAAGGGGAGAAGACTTTTTTGTGAACAGATTGAAAATATACAGTTTTAAAAAATTGTTATTTTCTTTGGTACCCCTCGTACCAATCTTAAAATATCTCACCTCACCTCATGGTGGTGAATTTCTTCCTGTGCGTTAGTGTGATCGTTTTGATCGTTGTGATAGCTCTCTACATAGTCAATGACAGATGGAGGCCTAGACAGCCTTCTAACTAACGGAACAGTCGCAATTTGAATGGAGGAGGGAGCAGCAGGAGATTAGTGTTTAAGGTTCCGTTGACAACGAGGTCGTTAGAGACGGAGAGAAAGCTCGGATTGGGGAACGAACCAACCCGGCATTTTCCCGAAGCGATTTAGGGAAGTCGAGGAAAACACAAATCTCGATTGCTGGATGCGGGTTTGAGCCGACGTCCTCCCGAATGCGAGCAGTGTGATGGGATTTCGAGAGAGAATGACTAAAGTGTCTGTGACGGCTGGAGGATCAAGAACAAGCCTTACTCGTCTAAATCAGGTATATGCAAATTCCATATATCGAAGGCTGGAAGATTCGTGAACGGTGAGAATATGGGGGGAGTGGATAAATGATACTCGAACAATAGGGAGGCAGAGATGTGATTTCTTTACCACTTCTGCTAACTGCTGTGAACAAAAGTACTACTCCATCCCACATACGTCTCGCGAAGTGATTGTAGTGAGAAAATTCGGGGCTAATAGCAAGGGTTTTACCGAGTGATATTCAAATGGTTGAAACGGCACTAAGCACAATGGGACTTAAAATTTGAGGTCATCCGTCTCCTAGACTTAGAACTACTTAAACCTAACTAACCTAAGGTCATGCCACACATCCGTGCCCGTGGCAGGATTCGAACCTGCGACCGTAGCTGCAGCGCGGTTCCGGGCTGAAGCGCCTAGAACCGCTCGGCCACAGCGGCCGGCACTACGTTTCCTCGCCTTGTCTGTCTGTGAGTGGGAGCAGCAGCGCTTATCGACAGCGCGTCTAGTATTTCCGGGTCGTCGTGTGTCGAGCGAGTTGAGTCGGGAGGGAGCAGCTGTGAGGTCCGGACACCGAAGCCAGTCCTCGCCCGACCGCTGGCGACACACGTGCTCTCTCCGACTTAAGGATGTGGTCGCGAGACTGCATGACCACGTGAAGGATAGGATTCAGCGAGTTATAGTTGAATGGACCGTGATATTCGAGTAGTGCAACTTTCACTTGCGTGTGTGTGTCCGACCGTCGAAGTGACCTCAGGGCAATAAGTTGTCAGTCGAGAATTTATACTGGGGTGTTTACCGTGCCTGACTTGAGTGGGGACGCCCGTTGGTTGGTCGTTCGGTCGGTCGTCGCAGCGGACGACGTGCAATTGGTCTTCCGACCGCTTCTGGCTTCTCTGTGTTTGTGCCGACCTATAATTCGTCCGTGTTGTTACACAGTGACTGGTTCTAATATTGTGAGTTGTTGGTGGAAGTGTTTTCCCGGATCCGTGTGTATCTTGTGGTTTCGAATGAGCAGTTATTTTAATGCTGTCTGCTTACTGGATTTGGTGAGGAGTGACGAACAGACGTGAGGTCGATTGGGGGCGCAGCAGCGAGCAGGTCGGTGCAGCGTGAGGGCAAGCCGGGGCCTCTACCGGCAGGCTGCCACTGCGAGAGCGACGGCTTCGTTGCACACCGAACCCTGGACGATTAAGCTGAGTGAAGAGTTAACCGCTAATGCAACCTCGACTATTCTGAGATCTCGCCTTTGGTCGGCGGGTTGTTGCTCCCAGGGCTGCTGAGCCTGGCGCCAACGAGTGAAGTTTTTCGAGGCGGTGAAATATTGCAGCCATCTATCTCTCTTTGCTATTCATCATTGAATTTAATATTATTCCTATTAGTGAAGTGCAACCAGTGGTATTTCTGCCTTGTGGCCGCTAACGCTCCAGTTTTTTTTGTTTTTTTGTTTTTTTGTTTTTGAGTGCTACCTTGTTTCTAATGTTTTCTTCGGCCTTGAGTGTTTTCTGAAGACGTAATGCTGTCTGTCTATTCGCCCTTGCCTAAAAGTATTCCATTGTTGTACCGGTGATCGGACGTAAGACAGAATGGTTAGTCGGTCGGTCGGCGCTTAAGCTGCCCCTAGTTCGAACTGCCATCCTGTTACGTGAGTACAACTCTTGGCTGCCTGTCTCGCCTTACCTTATGTTTGAGTTATCTTCCCAGGCCGACCCTTGGAACACTAGCTGATAACCGCTTGTCCTGATTCCTCAGATTGTGATTTTTGTTTAAGGATATTTGTAATTTTCTTTAATATTGTTGGTGGGGCCTTCACCAAACAATAATTTCGCTTCTTTCATAATAAGGCCATCAGACGTGTTACAGTTTGTTGTAAAACGAAGTATTTATCTTAATATGTGCTATTCTGTTCTTCTCACCTCTAATTGTTCTTCTAATTCAGGCCTTCAGCCGTTTGTTGTTAGAGTTTATTGTTGGTGGCCTTCGGCTCTAAAATTGTGGAATTTTTTTCTGTGATAAGGCCTTCAGCCGTCATACAGTCCATTCTGTCTTTTTAAAGAGATTGTCTTAAAATTTTTATTTTTTAAAATAAAGTTTATGTATTTGTTGGGCAACCGAGAGTAACTGATTACGGACCCATCCACAATCGTAATCTTATCCTGCCCCATCCTCAGAAATCAGCTCCCATACATTGTAATTATTCTGCAGGTGTAATAGCCAGCCAACCAGTGGTAATAAATGGTGTTAAAATAACCTTTACCATAGTTTCGACTCATTTAAACCCGTCTTCGTCGGAAGGACAAACCTGCATACAATGCGATACCATAATGTTGTGTCTAGACAAGACAGCCTAGACACAATGAGAGGAAGCCGAAAGGCACGCGCTAAGCTAAAGCAGGATGGCGTGAGGTCTGAAACAGGATACGTAATGAATGCTATAAAGAAAAGTACGTAGCTTCTGGAATAATTAACTTTAATCCATCCTTTTGGTACATCTGGAGATTGTGGCGATACAAGTGAGACTCCATAGATACATGCAATGTTACTAATGGCGCCTTGCTAAGCCATAGACTTAGCTGAAGGCTATTCTAACTATCTGCTCTGCAAATGAGCGAGGCTTCGTCAGTGTGCATCGCTAGCTACGTCGTCCGTACAACTGGGGCGAGTGCTAGTCCGTATCTCGAGACCTGCCTTGTGGTGGCGCTCGGTCTGCGATCACAGAGTGGCGACACGCGGGTCCGACATGTACTAATGGACCGCGGCCGATTTAAAGCTACCACCTAGCAAGTGTGGTGTCTGGCGGTGACACCACATTCCTCCCCCGCAAATCGGCGAACGCCCACCGTTGGGAGGACAGCATGTTGACGTATGCGATGAGGTGGGGAGCCTAACAACAGGCGAGGCTGTGCCACCCGCACCCGGCCATTCGGTCCGAGGGGATCTAGGAAACGCCTGAAAACCTTGTCCAGGGTGCACGTCAACATGCGGTGTATGCGCCCGTAAAGAGACAGGAGGGGCCGAAGGGTCGACCTCCATTGCGTCGGGGTACCCAACACGCGAAGACGCCATGTGGTTCGGAGCGGGCAAGAGTTCCATGGCGGAGGACGGCTGTTCACGGGAAGCGATCGGCAGCGCGTGACCCAGGGAGGCGCTTAGCGGCTGCAGCGAGGCGTCCACTGCGGGCGGCGCAGGCTTGCGGACAGGCGGCGGCGGCAGCGGCGGCGGCGGTGCGTCGCCATGGGGCAAAATGGAAGGCATCGTCGGTAACACCTGGGGATGAGGCGAGCCAGTAGATGGGTCCCCAGGGCGCTGAGCGGACGGCACCGTCGCTGAAAGCAGACGGGGAGCGGCAGAACCCGTGCGACGACAGAGGCGCAGCTAATTGAGATGCCGACGCACCTCACCAGAGGCCCCAAAACCAAATACACCGCGCGGCCGAGGCAGCGAAGAATGCGCCCTGCGAGCCAACTCCGTGAACCGCGAAAGTTGCGATAGAATACAACGTCGCCTGGAGCAAAAGCAGGAGTCTGCCGCTGCACAGGAACCTGATGCGGCGGATGCAGCAAAGACATCAAGGTTCGATGAGGACGACCGTGGAGCAACTCAGCCAGCGAGTGACCATCTCAGGGCTGAGAGCGATACGATGACAAAAAGAGCAACAACGCGTCCTCCCGAGAATGCGACTCTTTCAAATTCAACATCTGTGACTTGAAAGTCCGGACCAATCGTTCAGCGGCACCGTTTGACTGAGGCGAAAACGGCGCGGATGTCAGATGTTGAATACCATTGGCCTGGCAGAATGACTGAAATTCTGCGGACATGAATTGTGGGCCATTGCCGGAAACAATAGTCTGCGGAAGACCTTCAATGCAAAAGATAGCAGACAACTCTTGGATGGTGGCAGTTGACGTTGTGGAAGACATCCGGACAACAAAAGGAAAATTACTGAAGGCATCTACCAGAACCAACCATCGAGCATTCCAGAATGGACCAGCAAAATCGATGTGCAAGCGTTGCCAAGGGGAAGTGGCTTTTGGCCATGCAAAGACTTTCTGCGGCGGTGCGGATTGTTGTTCGGCACACGCCATGCAAGAAGAACACATAATCGTAATCGCAGCATCGATTCTGAACCAAGTACAGTGCTGACGAGCAAGTTGTTTCGTTCGCACTATACTCCAATGTCCTTGGTGAAGAAGCCGTAAAACAGAGGACTGTAACGAACGTGGGACCATGACTCTGGACTGATCATTATCAGAACGCTACAACAAAACACCACGTCGAACAAAAAGTCTCTCCTCGTGAGCAAAAAATCGGCGAACCAACGGATCCTCGATCCGTGACTTTGACAAGGGCCATTGCGTAGTAACAAAGCGCAAAACGGTAGCAAGGACCGGGTCAGCAGATGTGGCTGTAGCTACACGACGAAAATCAATCGGAAACGATTCGACCACTTCATCGGTTTCCGAATCATTGAACATGCAAGCAAGTTCGGAAGAATCGAATGCTCTATCCTCAGCAACAGGCAAACGGGACAACGCATTGGCGTTTCCGTGCTTAGCAGTGGACCGATACAAGATATCGTAGCGGTACTGCGAGAGGAAAATAGACCAGCGAATGAATTTCTGCGCTGTACGCGGAGGTACAGGCTTGTTCGGATGAAAAAGCGACGTCAAAGGTTTGTGGTCTGTGATGATGGTAAAGTGACGACCATACAAGAAATCATGGAACTTAGTAACACCAAACACGAGAGCCAAAGCTTCTTTCTCTATCTGTGAATAATTTCTTTGCGCAGACGAGAGAAATTTGGACGCAAAGGCAATAGGGCGATCATGCGACCCATCTTTGTGCGCAAGCACGGCACCGATCCCGAAATCCGATGCATCTACCATCAACAAAAGGGGTTTCTGGGGATCGAATGGCATAAGGCAAGTATTAGAAAGCAACGCCGATTTCAACTGGCGAAAAGAGCGGTCGCATTCCGTCGTCCAGACGAACGGAACACCTGTACGGCGTAAGCGATGAAGCGGAGCTGAAATGGAAGAGGCATTGCGCACATTCACACACACCTTGTGATTCTAAATCGTGTAATGTTCTTGCGACCTCATCACGCAATGCGTGAGTAACATTGCGCGCTCTGAAAAATTTCGGTTGCGCGTTTACTTTCAGTTCCAAATGTGCTTCATAGTTCTTAGAGCAACCAAGGCCCGGCGCAAAAATGTCTGCAAATTTTTCACATAGCCGAGAAACACTGGAGGAAGTCACAGTCTGATTCACTGATAGGACCTGATTTACAATAGGCATGTTAAACAACTGAAATAAATCTAAACCAAACAAGTTCACTGCAGTAGAAGAACGAAGAACGTAAAATGACACAAGTTTTGATTGTCCCTCATATGTTGCAAGAAGGCTGCACTGTCCTAACACAGGGATATTCTGACCTGAATAACTATTTACCTTAACATTTGCGGCACGCAACGGAGGTTTGCCCAGTTGTTTGTACGTGTCGTGATTGATCAATGAAACTGCAGCTCCGGTATCGAGCTAGAATGGTATGACCTTGCCATTAAAGTCCAAATCTACAAAAAGTTTATTGTCCTGCTGACGACAAGAGCGACTGTCTCGTGGAATTTGAACTGATACAGGTACAGCATCACTTGCTAATTGACGTGTTTTCTGGCGACGTCGACGCACACTTTGTGTGGGACGAACACAGTTACTGTTAGAGACAGTGGGACTGGACGCAGTGGAATTAACTACATGAATGTGCATGGGCGAAGGTTCACGATCCTGAGTGTCCTTGGTTCGATTCCGGCGTGAAGCAAAGGGCCGGGAATGGTTGTGATTGTCTGATCTGAGCTTTTTCTGGTAAACACTGTGAACATGTCCTGTCTTATTACAGAAAAAGCAAATAGCTTGGCGTGACGGGCAATTTTCATGCGAATGTCTAGTAGCACACCGCGGGCATGATTTCACTGCATTTGTATGCTGGCGCGGCACAACTGGTTTAGAGCGTGGCGGCAGCTGCGTGGACGTGCGCCAGGGCAGTTGACCGGGCCGCGCAGCGCGCCCGGCGGGCCGGTTAATGTTACACACGGCTGGCGAAGTTGCAAATGCTTCCTGAGCGAAGTCAAGTGTGTCTTGCCTATCCAATATGTCTATCACTTGTTGAAGGGAGGGATTGACGAGTTTCAAAATCTGTTCCCGTATGCGAACATCAGAAACGTTCTATGCTAATGCATCACGTACCATAGTATCTGAATAAGGGAGTCCACATTCACACTCAAAAGCACAATCCCGAATAAGGCCTTGCAATGTTGCAACCCACTCCCTATTAGTTTGACCGGCCGTACGTTTTGTACGAAAGAAAGTATACCTTCTGGCAACTACATTAACTGTTTCCTTGAAATAGGCATCTAAAGCAGACAAAATTTCTTCATAGGACAGAGTTGCTACGTCGTGTCGGGGAAATAATTTCACTATCACAAGGTACGTTTGCACCCCTACACAAGCCAATAAATGAGGCTGCCGCTCGTTACCTTGAATTCTGTAGGCGGCGAGATGAAATCCAAACTGGCGTGACCACTCCGTCCATGTTTCCTTAGCTGGTTCAAACGGCCCAAAAGGCGGTGCAACTGCGAGTTGCGGCCACGGTAGCGGTGGAGCAGCGGCGGCCGCATCGTTTTGCAGTGCATGTTGACCCTGGACGAGCTGTCCAAGGGCATCCAATAACGCCTATGTCTGCTGATTCTGCAAGCGATAAAATTCGGACAGTACATCTGGAGAAGCCATGACACAAGTAAATGTAAGCAAGTAGAAAGAACAAGACCCTTATTTTACTCGTCGCCAAAAATGTTGTGTCTAGACAAGACGCCTAGACACAATGAGAGGAAGCCGAAAGGCACGCGCTAAGCTAAAGCAGGATGGCGTGAGGTCTGAAACAGGATACGTAATGAATGCTATAAAGAAAAGTACGTAGCTTCTGGAATACTTAACTTTAATCCATCCGTTTGGTACATCTGGAGATTGTGGCGATACAAGTGAGACTCCATAGATACATGCAATGTTACTAATGGCGCCTTGCTAAGCCATAGACTTAGCTGAAGGCTATTCTAACTATCTGCTCTGCAAAT
Source organism: Schistocerca serialis cubense (assembly GCF_023864345.2). NCBI lineage: Eukaryota > Metazoa > Arthropoda > Insecta > Orthoptera > Acrididae > Schistocerca > Schistocerca serialis. The sequence goes on along the minus strand of NC_064641.1, from coordinate 912,903,900 downwards.
GAGCGAGGCTTCGTCAGTGTGCATCGCTAGCTACGTCGTCCGTACAACTGGGGCGAGTGCTAGTCCGTATCTTGAGACCTGCCTTGTGGTGGCGCTCGGTCTGCGATCACACAGTGGCGACACGCGGGTCTGACATGTACTAATGGACCGCGGCCGATTTAAAGCTACCACCTAGCAAGTGTGGTGTCTGGCGGTGATACCACACATAACTTACAATCAAAACGTCAAGGACCAATATTACGTGTCAAACAGAAACTACTTTCTACAAAAAGGTTACGAATATCACAAACAGCATGATATATACCAATATAGGACAAGCAGTACTAACTTCACATTAGCAATCAGTCAGTAAAGGTATCCCCACATGACGTGTGTCGGCAACGATCTGTATGTCCATATGAAAAACTTAAGGCCCATAGAATCAGAGGATTGCCACATCAGTAAAACCAATCTCTTAAAATGACAGATCATGTTAATATTATAGAAAGGAAAGTTGTTACCATATAGCGGAGATGCTGAGTCGCAAATTAGCTTTCGGCCAGTATGGCCTTCATCAAAATTAGACGACAGACATGCACACACACACACACACACACACACACACACACACACACACACACACGTACACGCTACTCGCACACACACGACAGCAGGGTCCAGAGGTTAGAATAGGCCTGAGGTATTCCTGCCTGTCGTACTAGGCGACTAAAAGCAGTTTCACACGTGTCGGCCTTTATGTGACGGTCCTCCGTAGGGTTTGACCTCCATTCTTCAAAATTTTCCCTTAGCGCGAGCCAACTGGGGAAGGGCGCCTTACAACGTGCATCGTGTCCATCGTACATTGAGATCTTTAACCCACATTCTTGTCGTCGCGTTGCAGTCCTGCCCATTCTCCATCTCTTGGACGAGGACACCTTCCTGGGTGCGTTTTCCACCATGCACTATGCAGTGCCGATTTCTGCGTCGACGATGACCAAGGACTTCTTTGCACCTGATATCCAGCACGGTAGCCAGTCCGTTGTTGTGGGGCAGCCGTGTACCCTGTTGGCTGTAGCCCCTGACCATACAGAGATCGCTCTGCTGATGCCTCCACCGTTAACTCCCCACGTATGCCAAGGGGTAGATGTGCATCTCCCTGGGACATCGAGACTCCCGGCAATGGCCATCCTGCCAGGTGGCCTTTGCTGTGGCTGGGTGGCATCGGGGTGGATGACACGCGATGAAGCGTAGTCCATCATCTCTTGCTGGTGGTGAAACACCAGCAGTCTAAGTGATCACGAGCTCAATTCAACGCACCGAATTATGACCCCAAATCGTTTCCCTCCCTGGCAACACCATGGGAGGAACATCAGGCTAAGGATGGCAGCGGATCTTATTCGCCCCAGTACCTTGTATGTTTGAGAGCTGATGGGGAATCTTTCATGACGATGAAGCCTCAATTTTTTATTGAGTGTTTAGAGGACAAGTTCGGGGAACTGGAAGGCTTGTCCAAAATGATATCCGGGTCAGTCTTGATCAAAGCACAATGCTCTGCCCATACTTGCTTGTGACAAGCTGGGAGATATTTCTGTAACCATCACGCCCCATAAGAGCTTAAATATGGTCCGGGGTATCATATTACAGAGGGACCTTCTTTTGCAGTCTGACGATGAGCTGCGCGCCAATTTAGAGCGGCAATATGTACCTTTCGTCCGGCGTGTCCACTGGAGTCCGAAGAGTAATCAGGTTGCCACCTGTGCCTTCATCTTGGCCTTTGAGGGTGATACATTGCCCAATAAGGTCAATTTGATGGTCTACATATGTGATGTAAAGCCTTATGTATCTCCCATGATGCAGTGCTTTAAGTGCTGGAAGTTCATCCATATGTCTTCCAGCTGCACTTCCAGCGTCACATGCTGCGATTGTGGACGCCCATCACATCCCAATACTCCATATGTCCCGCCTCGCAACTGTGTCAACTGTGGAGAGCACCATTCGCCTTGTTCGCCTGACTGCAGGATTCTCCAGAAATAAAGGAAAATCATGGTGGACTATACCCTGGACAGACTGACCTACACTGAGGCTAAGAGAAAATTTGAACGCCTGCATCATGTGCGTACGACATCGTCTTATGCCGCCGCTGCAACAGTTCTGGCAACATCAGCTCCACCAACCCAGGTCACCTCTCAGAGCCGCAGACTATACCTGCCCCCTTGATGGTGGGGGGCGTTTCCCTCCCTGTTGTTCCTGCACCAGTTTCACTGATCAATGATGACACTTACAAACTGCTCGGCACACCTCCGTTGCGTGGCGCAACTGTTAAGTTAACTACCTATTCAGGTCACGAGCTCCCTGTGTTAGGACAGTGCAGCCTTATTGCAACATACAAGGGACAAACAAAACTTGTGTCATTTTACGTCCTTCGTCCTTCTTCTGCAGTGAACTTGTTTGGTTTCGATTTATTTCAGTTGTTTAACTTGTCTATAGTCAATCAGGTCCTATCAGTTAACCAGACTGTCCCTTCTGACAGTGTTTCTCGTCTATGTGAAGAATTTGCAGACCTTTTTGCACCGGGCCTCGGTTGCGCTAAGAACTATAAAGCACATCTGGAACTGAAAGTAAACGCGCAACCGAAATTTTACAGAGCCCGCAATGTTTCCCACGCATTGCGTGATGAGTTCCCAAAACATTACACGATTTAGAATCACAAGGTGTCATTGAACGTGTGCAGGGTTCTCTGGGCATCACCCTTAGTAATTTTGCCAAAACCTTCCAGAAAATTCAGACTTTGTGTGGACTTCAAGGCAACAGTGAATCCACAACTAGTGACTGCAACTTTTCCTTTACCCTGCCCGGAAGATCTTTTTGACAACCTGTGCCAGGGTAAATATTTTTCGAAGTTGGACCTCGCAGATGCGTACTTGCAAATATCGGTGGACGACGAATCCCAGCGCGTTTTGGTTGTTAACACGCATCTTGGTATGTATCGATTCAAACGACTGCCATTCGGGTGTGCATCCGCCACTGCATTGTTTCAGCAATATCTACAAACTGTTTGTGCGTCGGTCCCTACTGCAGCAAACTATCTGGACGATATTGTGATCTCCGGAAAGACGGAAGAAGAACATTTAGGCAATCTCAGACGACGGAATGCGAACGCGCCTTTCGCCAGTTGAAATCGGCGTTGCTTTCCAATACTTGCCTTACGCCATTCGATCCCTGGAAGCCCCTTTTGTTGAAGGTGGATATATCGGATTTCGGGATCGGTACTGTGCTTGCCCACAAAGATGGTTCGCACGATCGCCCTATTGCCTTTGCGTCCAAATTGCTCTCGTCTGCGCAACGAAATTATTCACAGATCGAGAAAGAAGCATTGGCTCTCGTATTTGGCGTTACAAAGTTTCATGATTTCTTGTATGGTCGTCAATTTACCATCATCACCGACCACAAACCTTTGACTTCGCTTTTTCATCCGACCAAGCCTGTACCTCCACGTACAGCGCAGAAATTCATTCGCTGGTCTATTTTCCTCTCGCAGTACCGCTACAATATCTTGCATCGGTCCACTGCTAAGCACGGAAACGCCGATGCGTTGTCCCATTTGCCTGTTGCTGAGGATAGAGCATTCGATTCTTCCGAACTTGCTTGCGTGTTCATTGATTCGGAAACCGATGACGTGGTCAAATCTTTTCCGATTGATTTTCGTCGTGTAGCTTCCATGACGTCATCTGCCACCATCCAAGCGCTATCCGCTATCTTTTGCATTGAAGATCTTCCACAGACTATTGTTTCCGACAATGGCCCACAATTCGTGTCCGCCGAATTTCAGTCATTCTGCAAGGCCAATGGTATTCAACATCTGACGTCCGCGCCGTTTTCGCCACAGTCAAACGGTGCCGCTGAACGATTGGTCTGGACTTTCAAGTCACAGATGTTGAAATTGAAAGAGTCGCATTCTCGGGAGGACGCGTTATTGCTCTTTTTGTCTTCGTATCGCTCTCAGCCCAGAGATGGTCGCTCGCCGGCTGAGTTGCTCCACGGTCGCCCTCATCGAACCTTGATGTCTTTGCTACATCCGCCGCATCAAATTGTTCAAATGGCTCTGAGCACTATGAGACTCAACATCTTAGGTCATAAGTCCCCTAGAAGTTAGAACTACTTAAACTTAACTAACCTAAGGACATTACACACACTCATGCCCGAGGCAGGATTCGAACCTGCGACCTTAGCAGTCCCGCGGTTCCGGACTGCAGCGCCAGAACCGCTAGACCACCGCGGCCGGCACCGCATCAGGTTCCTGTGCAGCAGCAGACACCTGCTTTTGCCCCAGGCGACGTTATCTACTACCGCAACTATCGAGGTTCACGGTGTTGGCTCGAAGGGCGCATTCTTCGCTGCCTCGGCCGCGCTATGTATCTCGTTTTGGGGGCCTCTGGTGAAGTGCGTCGGCATCTCAATCAGCTGCGCCTCTATCGTCGCACGGGATTTGCCGCTCCCCGTCTGCTTTCAGCTACGGTGCCTTCCGGTCAGCGCCCTGGGGACCCATCTACTGGCTCACCCTAGCCCCAGATGTTACCGACGCTGCCTTCTATTTTGCCCCATGGCGACGCGCCGCCGCCGCCTCCGCCGCCGCCTGTTCTCCCGCCGGCGACGCCCGCAGTGGACACGTCGCTGCAACCTCCCTGGGTCACGCGCTGCCGATCGCTTCCCGTGACCAGTTGTCCTCCGACATGGAACACTATCCCGTTCCAGACCATATGTCGTCTTCGCCCGTCGGGTGCCCTGGCCCGATGGAGGTTGACCCTTCGGCCCCACCTGTCTCTCTACGGGCGCATACACCGCATGTTGGCGTGCACCCTGGAGCAGGATTTCAAGCGTTTCCTAGCTCCTCGCGGTCCGACTGGCAGGGTGCGCCTGGCACAGCCTCGCCTGTTGTTAGACTCCCCACCTCGTCGCATACGTGAACATGGGGTCCACCCCACGGCGGGTGGAAGCCTTATGCCACAACCGTGCGCCGATTTGCGGGGGAGGAATGTGGTGTCACCGCCAGACACCACACTTGCTAGGTGGTAGCCTTTAAACCGGCCGCGGTCCGTTAGTATACGTCGTACCCGCGTGTCACCACTATCAGTGATTGCAGACCGAGCGCCGCCACGCGGCAGGTCTAGAGAGACTTCCTAGCACTCGCCCCAGTTGTACAATCGACTTTGCAAGCGATGGTTTATTGACAAAATACGCTCTCATTTGCCGAGACGATAGTTAGCATAGTCTTCAGCTACGTCATTTGCTACGACCTAGCAAGGCGTCATGTTCAGTTACTATTGATATTATGAATCATGTACAGTCAAGAGCGACGCTCATCATTAATGGATTAAAGTTAAGTATTCCACCAGCTACGTCCGTTTTTCTGAAGTCTAATTTCCTTGCCCTGTTCCAGACCTCACGCCAGCCTGCGTGAGCTAAAACGCGTGCCTTTCGGCTTCCTCTAGTACCCGGTGTTGGCTCTCCTGCCAACCCACAACAGTTTTAATGTGTTGCAGAGTGGCTGGCTTTCCCTTTTTATTCTCGTGGTTGACCAGCCACTGTAATCTGCTTTCATGTTTTACTCGCTTCTGTTTCTAGCGTCTCTCTGTCTTGTTTTCTCGCCCTCTTTCGTTCCCTTTAGTCTTCTTTGCCTTCCCTTCGTTCTTGTACTTTTCCTTTCTTTCCGTCTTGTGTTATATTCTCACTCTTGTGGCATTGTTTTATTAGGAACAAGGGACCGATGACCTCGTAGTTTGGTCCCTTCTCTCTCTTTAAACCAACCAAGCAACTGCAGTGTCTTGCAACTGAAGCCACAGTGTGCGTGTGTTTGCGCGCGCGCGCTTGTGTGTGTGTGTGTGTGTGTTTGTCGTCTAATTTTGACGAAGGCCATACTAGTCGAAAGCGTCTCTGCTACGTGGTAAGTAGCAACTTTCCTTTTCATAATATAGTTACATTCCATCCTGGATTTTCTACTGTTTGATTTAGACCGTGTGCCGGCCGAAGTGGCCGTGCGGTTAAAGGCGCTGCAGTCTGGAACCGCAAGACCGCTACGGTCGCAGGTTCGAATCCTGCCTCGGGCATGGATGTTTGTGATGTCCTTAGGTTAGTTAGGTTTAACTAGTTCTAAGTTCTAGGGGACTAATGACCGCAGCAGTTGAGTCCCATAGTGCTCAGAGCCATTTTGAACCATTTAGACCGTGTCAATAGCTACATGCCAACTGAGAGAGAATGGAGCGCGTCGATACCAGGAAAATAAATCCTGAGGCGCATGCACCGATGAACATATACGCTTATCGGTATAAACGGCCACTACGAGTAAGCACATTGAAATTAGCAACAGAAATACGCTAAGCGAATCAACGAGTATAGAATAAATTGTTGGAAAAGACAAAGACGCTTATAGGACTGTCAATACATTATCGTAAGGAAATAGTGATGTCTGAGCTTAAGTGCATAATACATGAATAATGGCAGCAATGAAATTAACATATCACCTCCAGTACATCATCGTACGAGAAGTAAAAATGCCAATGCAGAAGCACGCTGTTAAGCACATTGACAATAAAGAGCAAAAAAATCATTGGTATTTGATTAGTGGCAAACGTAACAAAAGTGGGTGGTATTAATAACTTCGTTCAACATAAACTACCAAAAGAAAATGCACAAAAATTGTATACAACAATTTTGGGGAAATGAACCACTCACAAATTCTACCGGAAGTCATATCAAGATTCTTTTGCGAACATATCGGTTCGAAACCATAGAAAAATTGTCTAAAGGCGAGCTGCAGATGGTCGTTTAGCTAAAATCCCATCTTTGCGCTCAAGATGTTTATAGATCTCTAATTCTTCCCAAAGGTCTATCCTACGCCCTTTGATTTCTCTGTGGGGAATAACTGTGTCTTCCAAATTTTTCGGAGTGTGGTTGGCAATCAGTAGATGTTCAGGAAACGTGGAGTTATCTCTGTTTGCTTCTTTCTTTCCTAGCAGATGCTCTTTGTATCTTGTCGTCACAGCTCTGCCTGTTTGACCAGAGTAACAACATGGGCAGGTTAATTTATAAACACCCGAATTCAAAAGCGAGTCGGCAGTATTTTCCACTGTGTGCAAAAGTCTTCTCTGCAAATTATTGTCTGTAGAGAAAGAGATATGACAGTTGTATTTATTGACTAGAAGACGTCTAATCGTGTAAGAAATATTTCATATGAAGGGAAAGCATGTGAATTTCTTATTGTGGGAGGAAAAGTAGTTGCACAACATCGAATATTTTTGAGAAGTTTTCTTTCAGAAGATGTGATCTACCATGCCGCGGTCATATCCGTTATTGACTGCGATCGATTTAGTGACAATTAACTCATTTGGCTGACTGTCGAGCTACAAAGGGGCCGTTACAAGACAGAGTATGGCAGACTGAAGAAATGCTAGTTTATGAGCTGTCGGATGCGACGACTCAGCGGGGACAAAATTGTCTGAATAAGTTTGCTCTCAAATACAATTACTTCACTTTCAGATTATCTCCGATGACTGAACGATGGGATGTTATCTACCCATTCTGCCTTATTTGATTTTAAGTCCCCCAAGCTCTTTCTGATTCTAATGCTAGGTCTGCTATCTCTTTCCTGTCGACTGCGGTATGAAATGTTATCCAGCCCTTCTGTCTTATTTGATTTTAAATCGTCCAAGTCCTTTTCAATCCTGATTCTAATGCCAGGTCCACTATCTCTTTCCTGCCGACTACGGTTTTTCATTCCATCACGTTAACAGACAAGTCGTTCTCCCCCTCCCCATCCCTCCTCACAGAGGCCTTCAGTGTACTCTTTGCACGTATTCGCTCTCTCTTCTGCATTTAACACTGGAATTCTCATTGTACCCTTAATGTTACCGCCACTGCTTTTAATGTGTGGCTGCCCGCATCTCGTGGTCGTGCGGTAGCGTTCTCGCTTCCCACGCCCGGGTTCCCGGGTTCGATTCCCGGCGGGGTCAGGGATTTTCTCTACCTCGTGATGGCTGGGTGTTGTGTGCTGTCCTTAGGTTAGTTAGGTTTAAGTAGTTCTAAGTTCTAGGGGACTTATGACCACAGCAGTTGAGTCCCATAGTGCTCAGAGCCATTTGAACCAATTTTTAATGTGTGGCTGGCAACCATTATTACAATTTTACTAATGTAACTGTGCAGGGATTTAATCCAGGAGCGGCAAAATATGTTAGTGACTAACTTCTCTGAGGAAGACGTTGTGAGCTCAAGATTCGCGCGCCGCACATCGCCAAGAGGGCGTGGCTTCTGGCTGCGGCTGAGTTCGTGATGTCATACTACCTGACGAATCTTCCAAAGAGAGAGGAAAAGGAACGTCTCAAGGTGAAGACGACACAGAAACAAAAAACGTATTGTCCTCGTTCTCGAGGTTGTCGGTAGTGGTACGGCTCCTCGCTGCTTGTGGACAGCAGCATATCGACAGCTGGGAAGTGCAAATCCGGAATGAGAAGTGCAGGCAGGACTGCCGCCGCCGGTTTTCTCCGTGGCCTGCTCGGCGGAGGCGGCTGGCTGGCGCTGAGGGGAGAGCGGTGGGCGCTTCGCGCGCGGAGGTGCGGCGCGTGCCCGCGGCCCGACATTCCGGCTGACGGCCCCCCGACAGGACACGGGAAGGCTTTCCAGCTCTCCAGGGCGCGCCTCTCAGGCGGCACCCCTCCCAGACGCCGCCCCTCGTCTCCGATTTGCTGCGGTCCGCACTCGTTACCGTCCGCACTCGACAGCCGCCTCCGCTGCACTCACTGCGGTCGTAGCAAAAGTGTCGGCCGAGCATCATTGGCCAGGCGAAAGAAGCGCCGGGCGCTCGCGGTTGCCGGCGAAATTCGACGGGGAACATGGAAATGCTTTCGCCGCGAGGTGTCGCAGAAGAGCCGTACTCGGAGACAGGTCTTCGAAGCGGTTTTTCTTCATCGTTAAGGTCACAAAATTGATGGATACATACAGAGTGTACATCAAATGAGCCCCTGATTTTAAAATTAACCCTGCTCCCCGCCGTATGAAAGCTACACGCATATGCTCTTTCAGGTCATAATATCCCGAACGGTAGTTACGAGCATAATACTCATAAATTATTAAAAGTTGTTGCAATTTCAAATTAAGCTTCTATTTTCTCCTCTTGGGTTACATTTGCGACAGGATTATGTATATAAATATGAAAGGATTAAAGTATATGACAGGGACAATTATTAGAAGCAAAAAGGTCTAGTAAACATGGGCTCTAAATGTATGCAGTAAGAGCAATGAGCACTTCTTTTCTTCTATCGCAAGCTCTTTACTCTCCCACGTTTTTAGAGGTGGTCGTGTGGATCATAACAAGAAATAAGTGACCAGTAAAACAAGGGGTCTAAAGGCCAAACCTTAAGAGCTATAAGCACTTGTTCGCTTCTATGAAACACAGCTCTTCTACTGAAGAAGTGCTCATAGCACTTAAGGTGTACATGTTGGGAGCCCAGACTCTCTAGACAACTTTTCCTTGTTTTGGTATCTGCTACCTTCTCCAGAAATATGGAAAGAAAAGAGCTCGCAGTAGAATAGATTTGTTTCAAAGTATCGAAGATGAAAGAGTGCTCATAGCTTTTGCGGTACGCATTTTAGAGCTCATGATTAGTAGACCGTTTTGCATCAAATAATCATTCCTTTAATATTCCTGGACATTGGCCGTGTCTCGCAGTAGACTCAGTGAAGTTTCGAATGTACTCCCAACCATTTTTTCCCAGGACTCCTACAGCTGCAAGATTGTCATCTGCTCGCCGTGCTCTTCGGTAAGAGTTGTCGTCGAAGCGTTACAGACGTAAGATGCAACACTACCGTCTCTGTGACGTTACGGCAGGAAAAATTGCTCTACCTGTTTTTCGATCCCATGAACTACCTGTTGATTCACTATACAATTTATGCACGGCAGTCTGTAATAACAAACCAACATAAGCTTCAAGCGTAACTTCATCTAATTCTTCCGGGCTGTAACCATAAACATTTGATCCTTAATTTTATTCACGTCTACCACAGTACTGGTTAAAAATAGTCTTGATTTCAATTTTAGTTTTTTATGTTTCAACGACGCGTGCGCCTTATTTAGGCATCTTCAGGTTATCTTTTCTAGATGGACGCGAGTGACACCAAGATCTGCAAAACGGGTTCCCGTTCACAGGAAACTAAAATTGCAACCAAGACTGTTTTTAACCAACACTGTTAAGCGCTTGTTTGCTGTATGCCACATATGGATTGGAAGAACTTCTACCATAATTTTCTGAGTATTATCTCAAAAGAGCTTGAAAAGAGGATTTTAAATCATCTGCTGTGAATATAGCATATCTTGTTGAACCTGGAGTCACTTTTATAGCTTTGCACTGCATGCTCTTCCAGTTTGTTGAAAAGATTGTACGTTCCACATGATACTTTTGGCTTTCGAGTGGAACAATTGCACATCTCGCACGTTGCCGTGTGAGGTGTCACTGTGTGAGGTGTCGTCTGATTCAGCTGTAGGCTGAATGCTGTCGTCGATGGTGTGACATTATTCTTCGGAAATATTCTCTCCAATGTCGGATATATTTATTAATGTTTGCAATTGCTCATCGGAGAGAAATCGTTTCGTCGCGATAGCAACACCCAAGTTAATAGGTTAGATACATGAACTGCGTCCTCATCAAGCAGTTGTTGAGATACTGCTAGTCATAATATGTTGACCATATCAACGTAATAGCGACCTTCATTGTTATGTAACTTCGCGCATTGTAAGTGTAAGCAAGGATTCTCATAAAATATGATTATACATTTATCCAAAACTCTCACAAATAAAATTTTACTACAGGTATTTGTACATGTCGCAAAGTTTTAAATATCCGCGGCGTATACAGCCAAGAGACACAAGTGTAACAGATAAAGCTATAAAAACAGAGAGAAAGTCTATTTTATTTTTCATCAGAGTCTTATGCTGTGTAGAATATATGTGAAAAAAGCCATTAAGCTTCGGGTGCTAGGTTTAAGTATAAAGACTTTATGGAATAACAAAATCCTTTCCACCCTACATGGATCCAAAGATAACAACAGGAATAAATAACATGTAAAAAAAGATCTGTAGAAGAGTGCAACAAATTATACGTTTATTGTGAAGGCTGCAAAAATTTTATACAAAAGTTTCGAAACAGAAATTACAAATGCTGCTAAAAGATGGCGCCTGTACGCTGTGCAGCTCGTATCTGTGTGCGTTAACAATCTCGTCGTCTTGCAAGATATCTTTTCAATTACGTCACTATACATGGTGAGTCACCTAACATTACCGCTGGATATATTTCGTAAACCACATCAAATACTGACGAACCGATTCCACAGACCGAACGTGAGGAGAGGGCCTAGTGTAAATGGTTAATACAAACCATACAAATATGCACGGAAGTATGTTTTTTAACACAAACCTACGTTTTTTTAAATGGAACCCCGTTAGTTTTGTTAGCACATCGGAACATATAAACAAATACATAATCAGTGCCGTTTGTTGCATTGTAAAATGTTAATTACATCCGGAGATATTGTAACCTAAAGTTGACGCTTGAGTACCACTCCTCCGCTGTTCGATCGTGTGTATCGGAGAGCACCCAATTACGTAGGGATCCAAAGGGAACGGTGATGGACTTTAGGTACAGAAGAGACTGGAACAGCACATTACGTCCACATGCTAACACCTTTTTATAGGTCTTTTTCACTGACGCACACTGACACACTAGCCCCTCTCCTCACGTTCGGTCTGTGGAATCGATTCGTCAGTATTTGATGTGGTTTACGAAATATATCCAGCGGTAACGTTAGGTGAACCACCCTGTATATTCAAAATTTTCGCCACTTGCAGTAGCGAGGGAGCGCAAACGAATAATGAAATCTGCCAGCACATTTTTAACGTCTCAACATAAAATGGACTCAGTTGCCACACAGAACGACGATTCAAGCCTGTCCGGCGTGATGGAATGACTCTGATACACGGCGTCTTTCAATGTGTACCATGAAAAGTATACACGGGAGAATCAGTTCAGATGAATATGTAGGCCAATCCATGCCTTCGTCAGTAAATTTGGCGTAATCCAACGAAGTGACTCTATTCCCGCAGCGTTAATCAAGAAAGCGAAACACCGGTTTGGAGCAATATGGTTTGTCCCGGTCTTGAATGAACGATACGATCCTCCAGCACTTGCTGTGTGTGGCGAAACGTTGTTCTAAAATCCCAACGTACCGTTCACCTTGTGGTGACAGGAAATAAATAAAAAATAGAGGTTCTGCTTTGGATGGTATGAGTTATGTAAAAAATTGGCTCTCTGCCTATTTACACCGACTTCAGATTCCCAAAACTTCCATGAAACAGTCATTTAAATGTGTTAGCCATTTAATATCTTGTCATAGTATAAGTTGTTTGTGATATGAATTATTTATATCATTTATTTATTGCTTATTCAGCCCTAAGGTCCTCTCTTACAACTGATCAGGAACAAAACATACCAAAGATAATACAGAAGCTACCTACTGCTGCTGCTGCTGCTGCTGATGATGATGATGACGATTATTAAGGGGATTCAGAATGAGACAGATTAGCTTAACTCATTGGAAGCTATGTTCAGTATTATTATAAGCAGAATGGAGAAACGGATTGAAATGACAGTGACATTGGCTGTTAGGAAAGAACAGAATGTAAGTGGAGAACTCTGCGCCAAGAAGTAGGGAAAAGCTCTGGAACAGGCTGACTGACGGGAATGAGCCACACAGAATGTAGAGAGATGGCTGTTGTGATAGAAGATGGACCAATAGCCGTCTTTTGAAGTTTCGAATTAATTTACTTATGCAGAAAATGTTTTAGAAAACATGGCAGTGCTACGTGACGGTACAGTGAGAGTTTTACTTTGTCGAGAACGAGTATTTCCGCTGTGTTGTTCAGATAGTAGAGTAAGAGTTGAAGACAAATAAGAAGGAGTGCAATGACTGAGGAAACAACAGAGCAAATATTGAGTACGGTAGCCTCTATGCTTATCGGCACGTAGCCATGGTAATTGTACGTGGGCTGATGCGACATGGTCGATAAAGCGTACGTCACGAATGTATCGTACCTAGTATTCATCGCCAGCTCCAGCTTGCGTCAGCTTCCGTATGGAACTCCTTGGGGAATAGCATCACCATAGTCAAGTATGGGGAGCGTTAACTTCTCTACGAGCGCATTTTTAAGCTCGAAAGGAAATACTTTTTTGTACTTCTGTAGCGAATGAAGTGACGCTGACACCTTCTTACAGACTGCAGTTGTGTGTTCAGCCGAGTCTAAGTGATGGTCCACAATTATCGCTAAGCTCTTTTCAGAAGAAGAAAAGATCATTTTTGTGCCGTTTAGGATGTATGGTGGACGAGGCGCTCTAACCTGAGGGGTAGTAAGATGTTTTTGAGTGACTAAGTTGGCTTTCAGTTTTGATGGGTTACTTTTCATCCCTTTGCTTTGCGCCTAATCCGATAGGGCAAGTAAATTAGCATTTACTTGATGAATGGTTGTGCAGAGGGAGTCTGGAAAGCTGCAGTAAAACGCTTGCAAATACAGTTTCTGTAACCTGTAGGAGCCGGTGGATCGAGATCTGGTTTGTACTGCTCAGTCACAACTCACCTCCACTTGTACCTCCCACTGGGTGTCTTGTCGCACAACAGACTGACCAACCACTCTGTACACAGCATGCGCAACAACGTCAGCAGGAGCTAATGAAAACACCACGGCCACCACCGGGTTCCCAACGTGGAGTAAACAAAGCGATGTGAGAATAAAGCTGTTTCTCTTTCTCGTTATGACGGTCAACAGGGCTACTGCGCAACTGCTGTAATGGTCGCTAAATAAGAAGCCACCAGGTGACAAATCAGTGATTTTATTTGACGCCTTTGGGGTAAAGCCCATCATCATACCTGTATTGCAAACCAGAAATACATAGCAAATAACAAAAAAATGTAAATACACAACGAATATTCATGGTTATAAAGCTACAAGATCGTCAGAATTAAACAGCTCAAATACACACGGTGAACGTCTTGGTGATCACACGTATAGAGACAGTCTGTAACAAAAAAAGCTGACATGGTGGACTAGTTGCCTCTAGACATCTGATCACGAAGGTGCTCATGGTGTGTGTTTAAGCTGTTTAATTTTGACGATCTTGTCGTTTTATACTCTTGAATGTTCTGTATGTGTTTACATTTTCTGTTATTTGCTATGTATTTCTGGTCTGCAGACAAACTGACAATGCGATATTGCAGTCCCTGTGTTATTCTGAATTACAATGCAATGTTCCTTCGGAAATAGATACATTCGGAAAAACTTATGAAATGTACTCGCAAGTGCAGTCATCAAATGTATGAAGGAGTGACGACAGTGAAAATCTGCGCCGGACCGGTACTCGAACCCAGGTAGCCCTCTTTTCGTGAGCGGTCGCCTTACCAGTTGGCTATCCGAGCACGACTCACAGCAAGACCGAAACTTCCACACGAGAATACGTTTAGCACAACTTCCGATGAATTTTTATATGCTTATCTCCTGATTTAAATATGTATTTTCGCCGACATATTGAGGGGAAATTGAAGGCACTGCCGACTATAACTGTGTGAGGCAAGTACCTGACTGAAATTAGACTCAAGTTTTCTTTGAACCTTTTAGAAATTATATCATCTGAGTTGGGAGGTCTGTGAAAGGATCGAATTATTATTTTATTCTGGTTGCCAAGAATGACTTCTACCCATACTAACTGACAGGTACTACCTACTTCAATTTCACTGTAACATAAACTGCTTCTAACAACAACAAACACGCCGCCGCCAACTGCATTTTGCCAATCTGAGCACCGTTAGGTCCTTCGTAAAAATTTCGGCTGGAATTATCTCCGGACTTAGCCAGCTTTCAGTGCCTATAACGATTTGAGCGTCAGTGCTTTCTCGCATGGAGCTCTGGTACTTTCCCCAACACAGCAACGACAATTTACAATTGTGATACCGATAGTTCTCAGATCTTAGTTCTTCGTGAGAGCGCTTTTGAGACTAAATCTCTTTTTTTATCTGAGACCCTCCAACCTTTATTAGGTTGGAGGGTCGGCCCAGTCCACACCGCACAGCTCCTGCTACCCTTGTAGCCGACTGCTGCGTGTAATGGACTCCTGACCTATTTAGCAGAACCCGAAACCTTACCACCCTGTGGCGCAAGCCGAGGAATCTGCAGCCCACACGGTTGCACAACCGTCTGAACCTCTGGCTCAGACCCTCCACTACGTTCTGTACCAGAGGCCCGCAATCGGACGTGCAGCAAATGGTCAGCTCTACTTTCATCTCGCAAGCAAGATTGGCAGGCTGTTATGACGGTACGTCACATAAATATTGACATTTTTGTCGGTTGTAAACCGTAATTAACTATTTTATGAATATAATTAGTGTAAAAGATATAGTTAATGTTCTTGAAACAACTGATATGCAGCGATAGCATCTTTTCTTTATTTAATGTCTATGAAAATAAAAAAGGATCGAAAGACACGCGATTGTACGGCCGAGGAGGAAGGACGCATTTTATGACACACACATTGTTTTGTTTCGCTATACGGAAGGCAGCCATTGAGCGGCTACACATATTTTATGTAAGATATTCGTATTTATTGCTAAAATAAACTTTTCATTATTATTACAAAATGAATTTCTTTGTAATAGTTGTCACCTCAAATGCTCGCAGTGGCTAATTATTTTTAATAAGCATTTTTTCAGTAATTTGCGCTGCGAGAAGCTCATCTTCCGATGCAGCCTCTGGTCGGCCATTACGCGCCGAAGTATTAATTTATTTTTCAGTGTTAACAGTAACTGTAAATGCGAGAGATTTCATTATAAGAACCTATTTAAACTGCAACAGATAATTTACGTTGAAGTTCATGTTTTTAAACTATACAGATTCCATGAGTTGGGTAAGTTTTATCTTGGCCGCTCCACGGCAACAATCGAAATTCTCTCAAGCCTCGCTTTGCGATCAGTAAATAGAAATTAACAAAATTACATTCAATTCTGTTAACGGCAACTATATTTTAGTCATCTCGTTCAAAATCTAAAGTTGGTAAATGAATAACTGAGGCCCTTCAAGAACCCGTTTCATGTTTAATTATGCACGTAAGTAAAAGTGATAAGAAAAGACAATATCCCTGAGAGAAAGAAGCATGCTGATAAATTAAAAATAAAAATATATAAAATATATAAATAATATTTTTGTATATGACGTCACGAATGACAACGACGTCACAAGTGACGTCACACTGTACCACTTGTGACAGCCGCTCGAAACCAGGGGGAATCTCTTCCGGTTCAAAGCGGCACACATCATTGGTACCGACGTGAGCCACCACCTGAAGTTGCCTGCACTCTGTGCTCTTCGTGACATCTGGAAGGATTCTTTTCACATCTGGAATGACTTCATCCGGTATGCACACGATTTCACCTCCTTGGCAGCCATGTCTCTAAGGGGATGCGCTACGCGGCTAGCGTTGGAGCTCCCAACTACCAATAATTCCACCCTCTACGACTACCCGGATCTTGCTGGCAGAGAGATTTCCTATGAAACAGTAAAAGCGACTGCATCTGGCCAAGGGACAGTCTCGCTATCCTTCTCTCTCCCTACCCACCTCTTCTTTCCTTTCTATTCCCATCTCCTCCTCTCTCCGCGCTCTGTTAATTTTCCTCTTCCCCTCTCACTGTCTATCTCCTCCTTCAGCTGTATGTTTTCATCGCCTCCTTCCTCCATCTTTCCATTTCCTCCTCCCCCCTTCTCTCTCCAAGTTATCGCGCTTACCTTAGTAGGAGACTGGTGGTTCTTACCCCCACAGTATTTCTTTCCAGATCGTAACTACATGTGCACTAAATATGGTTGAAATTGTTCCAGGGATTTAGGATGAGATTATTACATCTACCTAGTGAAATTTGTCCTGCAGCTTCCTTTTCACGCAACTATTTGTTTATGACGTAGTATATCCTGAACTATGAGCTGTACAATGACTCAACTTTCTAGATATACCCAGTGGTATATGAGAATACTGTCTGCAAAATGTGTTGCACATGAAGTTAGTAGTAAAGAAGTAGTAAATTAAAACGCCACACTTTGTCCACTGTTTTTCTACATGAACAGCGAAAATGTAGTAAGCGATAAACTTTTCCCGTACATGATTTTATGGGGATTGTCATAGAGAAAAAGTTTTGTAAATGTCTGAAATTAGATGTTCAGTTTGTTGAAATTCACTAAGTGCTATTTCTCAAATACTGGATGACTAAAGGTTGGGTGTTCCGGCGTCATGGGCTACATTGCTTTTTGACTCACGCCCCTACCCCTTTTTATAGGTATGTACACTATGCAATCAAAAGTATCCGAACACCTGACTGAAAATGACCTACAAGTTCGTGGCGCCCTCCATCGGTAATGCTGCAATTCAATATGGTGTTGGCCCACCCTTAGCCTTGATGACAGCTTCCACTCCATCAGGCATACTTTCAATCAGGTGCAGGAAGGTTTCTTGCGGAATGGCAACCCATTCTTCACCGAGTGCTGCACTGAGGAGAGGTATCAATGTCGGTCGGTGAGGCCGGCACAAGTCGGCGTTCCAACACATCCCAAAGGTGTTCTATAGAATGCAGGTCAGAACTCTATGCACGCCAGTCCATTACAGAGATGTTATTGCGGTGTAACCACCCAGCCACTGGCCGAGCGTTATGAACAGGTGCTCGATAGTGTTGAAAGATGCAATCGCCATCCCCGAATTGCTCTTCATCAGTGCGAATCAAGAAGGTGCTTAAAACATCAATGTAGGACTATGTGTGATTGTGCCACACAAAAGAAGGGGTGTAAGCTCCCTCGATGAAAAACACGACCACACTATAACACCACTGCCTCCGAATTTTACTGTGGGCACCACACGCGCTGGCAGATGATGTTAAACGGGCATTCGCCCGACCCACACCCTGCCATTGGATCGCCACATTGTGTTCCGTGATTCGTCACTCCACACAACGTTTTTCCACTGCGCAATCATCCTATATTTACGCTCCTTACACCAAGCGAGGCGTCGTTTGGCATATACCAGAGTGATGTGTGTCTTACGTGCATCAGTTTGACCACGAAATCCAAGTTTTCTCACCTCTCGCCTAACTGCCATAGTACTTTCAGTGGATCCTGATAAAAATCTGTAATTCATGTGTGATGGTGTGGATAGATTAGGACCCCCTACAACTGTCGGCGGTTTCTGTGAGTCAACAGACGAGTTCGGCCTGAACGCTTTTGTGCTGTAAGTGTCCCTTCACGTTTCCACTTCACTATCACATCGGAAACAGTGAACCTAGAGATGTTAGGAGTGTAGAAATCTCGCATGCAGACATATGGAACAAGTGACACCCAATCAGCTGACTACGTGCGAAGTCCGAGAGTTCCGCGGTGCGCCCCATTCTGCCTTCTCTCGATGTCTATTGACTACTGAGGTCGCTGATATGGGGTACCCGGCAGTAGGTGGCAGCACAATGCACCTAATATGAAAAACGTATTTTTTTGGGAGTGTCCGGATACTTTTGATAACATAGCGTAGTTCTCACCTCCATAGCGATTCTTTCCCGACCGTAAGTGATATGTGTACCAGGATTGTCTGAAATCAGTCGAGCGATTTAGAAGTGGAACATACATAAATATGTATATATGAGGTGCTGTATCACTTACTACATTTTCACTGTTCGTATAGCAGCACCTCAGTATTGGGCATACCGTCTTAATTTATTGCTTCTTTATTACTAAGTCTACTCGCAACACATTCTACAAACTGTATCGCCGGCCGGTGTGGCCGAGCGGTTCTAGGCGCTTCAGTCTGGGACCTCACGACCGCTACGGTCGCAGGTTCGAATCCTGCCTCAGGCATGGATGTGTGTGATGTCCTTAGGTTAATTAGGTTTAAGTAGTTCTAAGTCTGATGACCTCAGATGTTAAGACCCATAGTGCTCACAGGCATTTGAACCATTTGAACAATCTGTATCCAGGCGTGCCAATGAATGTACCCCAACAGAATCCAATGACAAAGTAATTCTCTTGTAAGAGAATCCAATTACAGCGTAATTGTGTCGGAGACAGGAAAGGACCTGGAAGAACAATTGAACGGACTGGACAGTGTCTTGAACGGAGGATATAAGATGAACATCATAAAAGCAAAACAAGAATTATGGGATGTAGTCGAATTGAATTCTGTGATGTTGAAGGAAGTAGATTATGAAACGAGATACTTAACACAATAGAAGAATTTTGCTACTTGGGCAGCAATAAACTGGTGATTTCCGAAGTAGAGAAGCTATAAAATGTGGATTCGCAATGGTAAGAAAAACGTTTCCGAAGAACAGATATTTGTTAATATCACATACAGTTTTAATTGTTGGAAGTGTGTTCTTAAGGTATTTGTTTGGAGTTTAGCCAAGTGTGGAAGTGGAACAAGACAGAAACACAGTTTAGACAAGAAGACCATAGACACTTTTGAAATGAGGTACTACAGAGGAATTCTAAAGATTAAGTGGGTAGATATCGTAATTAATGAGGAAGTAGGAACAGAATTGGCGGAAAGAGAAAGTTGTGATGCGATTTGACTAGAGGAAGAGGTCGCTCGGTAGGACACATTCTGAGACATTAATGGTTCACAAATTTAGTATCATTGGGAAATATGTGGGGTAAAAATCGTTGAGAGAGACCAAGAGATGAGTACAGTAAGCAGATTAAGAAGGATGTAATTTGCAGTAGTTATCTGGAGACGAGGAGGCTTGCACAAGATAGAGCAGAATGGAGATCTGCATCAAATCAGTCTTTGGACTGAAGGCCACAACAACAACAACAACATCCACAACAACAGGATCCTTAATCCGGGTGACATGACTTTTTATAGGTGGGGTTTTCGATCATTTGAAGATTCGGGCAGGGGATGGAGTTTAGTGGCAAATGCTAGTCCGTAGTGCGTCACTTGAGGTATCATTTACTCAAAAATGTACGTCATTTTAGGTGTAGGTTTCCCTGCACATTTTAATGTCAGTTTATATTTCATACGTAACTGCTATGTTTACATGCAATATTTTTCAGTTGTGGAATGTCTGAGAACGCGATGCCAACTTTATTCAAGAGGCACTTTCGTTGTTCACTTGATTTTAAGTATTAAACGCATTTGAATATTTGATAATATGTGCCTAATTTATTGAATTCTTCTCCAACACATGTCGTTCTATAGCACAGCAACAGAACGCATAATTTATATGCAAGCGAAATATTGTTGAATCACTTTTCCCGTCAGCAAGCCAACTTCTCGATCACAGGATATTTTTGTAATTCAACAGCAGAATCATCACCGTTTTTTGCACTATTTTTGCAACAGACCCTGTTCCTCTTCTCAAGAAAACGGAAATCGCAATGTAACAGCTTCATGGGGGCCATTTTATTTTAGATTCTAGTTGCACTTTGTATATGCCGTCTTGTAGTTGGGCAGAATTCTACATGCAGTTTACCTGGAGCTTACTGCTTTTGCAGTCTTCTCGCGTTGCTGTCATCCTTCGTTGGGGTTCTATTAAAATTTTTTTCTTTAGGTAAGCGTTGGAAGCGTAAAAAGAGTTTTGCAAATATGTGCAGCACATGTTAAATGGATTCACGAAACCCCTAGTTACCAGCAGAGAATCGCTTGTAGTAAAATTTTTCATGGTTAATGCCATGCACGACAGGGAGAAAGCCCAATGCACCGACACAAATGAGATGAGTAGAAGACTCTGGACCATTCCCAGTAACAAATAATTACTTTGGAACAAGGACTTTGGGGCTGTACAGTGGAACCTTCGAAATACAGATGACCCAAACTGAAATGGAAACTAACACCTGGTTTGTAAAGTAATGTTTCCCAAATTCTATCGAATGAGACATGAACAAAGGAGACTGCTGAAAAAATGCTCACAGTCCCAGTTTAAGATACTGAACATGTGTGTGGCCCATAAAAATTAAGACCAGCGGGTATGTTGGACGTACACGAAGAATGGCAGCACGAATGGCCACTGGTCTGTTTCAGTTGCAGGAAAGTGTCACGAAAATGCTGAGAAAACTGAACTGTAATACGTTTGAAGAGGGACACCAATTACCCAGGTAAAACTCATTTTCTAGATTTCAAGAATCAATATTAAGAGAAGTTTTGATCAAAATATGTGCACGCTGTAGGTACAATACGTCTAAGAACCAAGAAGGAATAATAAGAATGTAGTACCAAGAACGAAGTGCTCGGATTTAAAAGGATGTAAGCAGGGCTGCAGTCATTCTACCCTAATGTTCAGTCTTTTATCGTACATTGAAGAAGCGATGACGGAAATAAAAGAAAGATTCAAGAGGGGCATATGAAATGAGAAGCAACACCATTCTTAAAATTTTATGTACGTATATATGAGGTGCAGAGAACCATAAAGGCCTAAAGCATGTCATCGTGTATGGTGAGATTGTAGCATTTATTCACCCTTCTGACGTCTGTTGATCTTATGGTGTGTCAGGCTTATTTCTGCTGTAGGCCCATATTATATACATTAACACTCACGAAAAGATGTCTCACTCGTTTCCCTGATATTCACTAAAATGGGGGCTCGACAACCTCCGCACTCGTACTAAACCTCCAGAAACGTCTCAGTTTAGCCGGTGACTCCGTAGATGGTAGTAAAAAGGGGCGTACACTTTAACTGGCCACGTTTTCCCACACGGGCTTTGCGATGATTAAGCCAGTTCGTTCTTGAAATGACTTAGTGAACTGTCGCGTAGAATTCTTCCTACCTATTATGTGGAGATGCTGTTGCTGATTGATGTCTCCTTGCAGAGCCGTAGCAGCACCGTTCGATTCTGAAAGTGCGATACTACTATCCATGTTTTACGTAATCAACGGGGAAGAAGATTCTTTTATGGAAATAATTTTTACGTGGTGCGTGTCTTTAAGAACTTGCTGACACTGATTATAAGCTAACTATTAACGGCATGAGAGGAATCCTATCGATGACTGGCGACTATAGAGCACAGCCAGTAACTTGAGCGTATCATCGGTATAGTCCGTATAGGATAGTATATCTTCGGTTATGCCGAAGTTATTCATGTGTTTATTAATATCAATGCTTCCATGAATCTTAAAGTTACTGAAAGATAGTATTTATGGACCTGTAGACTCCTCCTATGTCTGAGTGGCAAAAGATAAATTCTGTTAGCAAATATTTCGCTCCAGAAGAAATTTACTTTCCTTTCGTATCTCTTTGATGACGTCATGAGCGATTTCTGCAACGGCACCTCACCTAGCGCCAGATGGGCAACCGCCTCCTCTCACCAGCGTGGGAACCTACCGCTCGCTCCTTACTCCATACGTTCTGCAGCGCTGATATGTTCACTTCACGTATGTGAAATAGCAAAACTGGAAATGAAGTAAAATGTGCTCTTATCTGCACATAAGGGGTACCTTACAGGTTGCCAGAGAAAAAAAGAGTGTCGAAAAATGCTTGAAATTATGTCTAAAGTTGGAAACAGCTTTGAGTTAAACCCTGAACGTAACATTACACCTCTTAATGACTACAATATGAAATCGTTTCGAATTTTTTAATTCGATCGATAAATATGGGAAATAGCGAAAATCAAATTATCGTTGTCTCTGTAAGCTGATATCAACTGGGATAGTACACCATGAACTTTTCAGCTTGTTGCTGTTTAGTAATATAGGCAATGACTTCAGGAAGTAATTTTTCACGTTGTCCCACTGCAGAACAGAGGTGTCGTATTGTCAAAAGAGAGAACAAGTTACGGGTTGCTAATACAGACAGAGTTCTGTTGCGGTACGAATGAAAGGTGAATTAGAATGCGGAAGTGAAATAGCGCGGCAATGAGAAACACTCTAAAATTGTAGCACGATTCTTGCGGACAAAAAGTCTAAATTGCATACGGATTCACCCGAAAATTCTAGCGTTATATTTTCTAGAGGCAGTGCCGCATGCAGCTGTAGTGAAGTGGTGCAGATGTGCGGGTGGCGATGACTGGGAATTCCAGATCTTGCACCACGTGATTGCCATCTTTCTGGCAAGCTAAAAGAACGTCTGAGGAGAAAGAGACAGTCAAACAGAGGTTCTAGAAAGGGTCCATGAAGGAACGGATTTTTATCGTCGACGAACTGAACGATTGGTAGAACGTAGTCATAAAGTTAATATTATTAATATGTGTTTTGATTACAGATACATGTACTCCCAGAAATCCCCACACCATGGTATTGTAGCACACCACTAGAAGAACCATGACAAAATGGCACACCCAGCTGGCAAGTGGAGATGGGCTGTGCCATTTTCTTTTGGCTCTTCTAGCGGTGTGCCTCAGCAGTAAGGTGTGGGGATTTCTGGGTGTACGTCGACTGCAGAGACTTGTTGACTACGATGATAAATAGTGTGATGTACAAAGTGGTTACAGCTCAACTTCCGCTACTTCAGCCAGTGAAGACGGGAAACTATTTACCGTACGAGTGGGGAATGACGTTCATACCTTGTGCCGCTGGATTTGCGTTGTTAGTAGTGTTAGTATTATTACTTGCCGTTAGGCGCCGGTGGCGGTTCGACGACGTGCGGTAGAAACAGGAGCATCAGAGTGCAGTACAGTTGCAGACAGTCAGCGTGGGTCTGGACAGGGTGAGCAGGGCTTTACTCGGAAGTCTGTTATATCAAAGCAACAGCAATAGTGCTACTGCTCTTCGCGAGTATCGCTGTGTTAAAGGAGTAGAGAGAAGATCTTTTACCGCACCGGCGTCGAAAACGGTTCAGATGTTCGAATTAACTGGCGATTTGGGAGTTGCTCTTTGGAGTAGCTGATGGCCGATTCCGTCACAAATTGTTGAAAAAGTTTCTGTTGTCATGGCTGAGAATGCTGGACGCAGTGTACGATCTTCAAGCACTGCACGAGCTGTGTCACCACAATTGAATATTCCACAGTCCACTGATCGAAGAGCGCTGCGAAAAAGTGCGGAAGGGTATCCATATAATCTTCCAGGCTGTCGTGGATGCGATTGGTCATGACAGTGAATGACTTTTGTAACGTGGAACATAACCAAGGTATACAATTAAGAAGTGTTACACTCTCATGTGGAAAATAAAATATGTTTCTTTTAATGGTTTATTTGTAATTTCTCTTCCGCATATACTCACAAATGCGTACACAATCTTTCATTGTCCTAAGATCACTCGTTTGTCATGGGGATCTCCTCAAACAGCGAATGTTTGCTTATAATCACCCTGTATGCAGTCAGTGTTACTTTGCCTACCATGAAATGTGTACCCTTCTGAAATTCCCTTGTGTTTCCTTCAGCAGAGCATTACATATCGAGTTTTGAAGAAAATTACTTGCTCTGATCGGTGCTACATGGCATCTGTTTTGACAACATAGATACGCCACTTACAGCCGGTGTCAGGTAATCGATTTCGGAAGTAGAGTTGCTGGTGCTTGTCATTATACATGTGACAGATAGAAAGTCCTTAAAAATTTTCTGGAGCACTAAATTTTCTGTTACCATTTGCAGAAACAAAGCCTCAGGAGGGACTGTCAGTTTTTTTGCATACGTTACGGAAGCAGTTATTCCTGTCTCGTGCTGATCTGGGAATTCTCTGCTGCAGTCACTGTTGCGGTCCAGGACGTCATATTTATGATCTGAACTGAATCCTTAGTGAGGTACAGATCGGCTGATAATTTTTACGTGACTAGAACAAGGCTGACGACGAAGACAACTGGGTACTTGAGGCTGTCTGTAGTTCAATACTAAGAGCCCAGAGCTCTACACCTTCTGTTCTGAGAGGCCATCGCGCCGCGAATGCTGACGGCCTAATGTTTTTGATGTCATGAGAAAGGCAACTGGGTCGTTTAACGTACCGATAGAGGTCTCTGTAGTTTGCCCACGGCACTGTGTCCATTCGAGCCGGTAATAATCATTTCGTAGCGATGTGCTGAAACAGTTTCCGCAAGTTTTCAAACACTTGCGTCGCATATTAAATGAAACATGGAAAGTTCTCGTTGCCACGAGAGGGTTGTTCTTTGTATAAGACTCAGCGCCGCAGTTGATTTGAAATGTCAAGCTTGTTTCCTTTGGGTGATAAAGAGAAAGATTCTGAAATAACTGACGTGCTCAGTTTACAGATCCAAACTACGTTTAAAAATGGCTCCATAAAAATGCCTCTAGGATTGGGTTACTATGGAGACGGAGGTTTTTAGATAGAACAGTGCAACCTTTAAAAAAATAGAAGATCCACACTGAAAAGTTTTCTAAAGTGGCATGCTACAAGAACAATTAAGGAAGCCGTCTACAAAGGATACAACTTACAAAATGCTGGTGCCTCTCATGTTTGAATACTTCTGAAGCGTGGGGAAGGAGGGGGGAGATGGCGGGACCCATACCAAATAGGACTACTATAGGATACTGAGCTAACCTAACCTTACAACTGGCTTATCCAGTTTGACACGGTCTCCGTGATCTGCAGCAACTTGGAATTTTTCACCGAAGACGATAGAAGCGATAAAAGAAAGAAAAATTACAGCATTGAAATGTGACTGAACTACCGATCTTTATAACACTACTCCAGTATTTACTGAGTGAGCTGCCAAAGCCACTATGCTATGTTTGATAAACATACACATATACAAAGTTCTCACAGAAAATGTTGGAAGGGCAGTCCACCAGCATCTATGCACAGCTGTTCTGGCGTCACCATATTTCGTGACGTAGTGTAAAGTGTATCCTCGCCAGTGTCGCTTTCTTCTCGTGTAACGGCCAGACACCTGCACAGCGGCCTGTGTGCTCGCCGTGGCCAGACTGCGGGCTCACCTCCTGCTGCGCTGCCAGCCCGCAGCACTGGGGGATGGGTTGGGCCGCCTATCACATATACATCCCGCCGTGCCGTTACCTCCTCTCATTAAAGCTTTCCCTATGTACCGTGAAAAGTGTTTGACACGAAACTGGTCGGGCCAAAATATTTTTCTTTGTTAAAAGAAATCCATGTTACACTGTGCGTGGCAAATAAATGCTCCAAAATATATAAGAAGTAATTTTCTGAAATACTATTTGCTGCTAAAACGTACGCATACATATGTTTAGATACAATTGTTTAATCTCTGAATATTTTAATTTTAAGCAAAATGATGGGTTGTAATCATATAGATTTCTCGGGCACTAGTCACTTAAATTAGGTTTCGACACACCCAGAACCGAATCCGAAAAGTGTCCGACTAGTATAATGTAATGCGCTGACACTGAGAGTACCGAAACCAGTCCAAAAGCAGCATTGTTTATTGTGTTCAGTCTAACAAATAAACAAAAATAATAAGAAGACTTCTGGGTGTTGGTGCGACTGCATAAAGTATGTACTGAATATCTAATTTTACTGAGAAGCGCTTTATTGTCATGTCAAACCATTTTGTTGCGTGCTAAAGAAAAATAGAGTATGTCATTACGCTGGTTCTGCGGTACTGTTTCATGTCAACGGATTATTTAAATTTAGCGTTTTCATGTTAAACAATTGTCACTGCACTAACGTCACACATGACTTGGGGTGCGGTAAAACTGCTGACACAATGTCTACAATGCAATAGTAATTCTCAAAGAAAGAGATTCCTTTATTTGGCTGCAATAAATCAACACTAATTTCAGAACAGTTTGCGTAAATGAACACTACAAGAGAAACAGATACAATAATCGACAATCGATTTAGAGAAAACATAAAACGCGGTGTGAAAACATTTAAAATTTCCTTCATTCATGTTCTCTGATACTGGAGCTTCTATGAAGATAGAGAAGACATCAACAGTGTCCCGGTCCAGAATTTAGCGTCCCGCTCTTAGAATGAAACTTGCAAGAGTAAAATTTCTCTGTGATGCAAAGCTGGATGAGTGTACACAAAAAACTTTTCTGGCTACCTTGTGGAGAGTAGGAAATATTCGTCCGTTTTCATTCCAATCATAAGCTATATTTTCGGCCAATTTTCAATCCTGTAAGTACCTATTTAACTCGTCTGTAGATGTCGAATTGTCCTCAATGTCTGCCCACAAAGCAAACTTCTGTACTTTTGTCCAGGTTGGTGGAACAAAGACTTTTAATATGCTGCTTCGCAAAACATCAGAATGCAAAAGTGATATTGAAGAAAAGTTCTGTTCTTAAAAAAATTGAACTATTTTTCAGTACTTGAGGATTTCGTAATAATTTCTCTCAGATTATACTTGGATAGTCTGACAAACTGTTCACATATATTTAGCTATTATTTACGGAAGAATATACCTGACATTATCGTCTTTTCTGCGGTATAATTTAGTTTTATTCTATAGACAGCGCTTCGCGAGGGATGTCCTTTTCTCAATGGTCACTCGAAATGATTGATTTAGTAGTTATTGAGTTGCATGATTTACCTCTCCCATCACTCCGCTCTTCCGAGATTCAGACATCATTTTCAGATAGCGGAATGGTGTCCCCAGAAAAGTAAGTAGCTCGAGGTGCCATTTATTCTACGTAATATGTCAGGCGGATTCGCAATATTTATTTCAGAGGCTTCTCCGTCCTGAGCTTTTATCCTTACGGGTTTCAGGACCTTCATCGTCCGTGGCAATAGGAGGTGCAGTAAAGGTGATTTTTCCGTTTACCGCTGTTTTGAGGTCTCCTTGAAGGGATGTAAGAAAAATCCCTGCTTTACAATTCCTCAAATAATTTCCGTGCTAATGAATACCAGTTTAATATAAAATCACAGCAGTATACGAGAAATCAGTTGGTTCATCAACGTGATGTCAATCCTTCTATTCTCTCTGTATCTCATTTTTCAGAAAGCTTCTTACATAATACCGAATACTACCTGTTGACTGAGTAAAGCATGGTCCATCGAGTGTTCCAAAGACTATAGTTCGACTGCAACAGTGTTTTCTCTAGGCTACGAACAAGGCCACTTTGCTTTGCAAATGTCACAAGTTCCATCACTGTAGTCAAAACAAAACGAAACTGCGGGGAGTTGGATGACATATAACGCACATTAAACGCATTTGTTAACATTGTCTTCACCATGTGACGGGAACTACTCGGTCTAGGAGATCCATGAAGAACAGTGATAGCGTTGCCACCTTGCTCAGTCGTAAAAGATATTTCTTTGAGATAAATGGTCTCAGAAATTCGTTTCTAATATTTTCATCTATTTTAGACTCGTTGAAAAACCGTGTCGTAAACAAGAAGCGTTAGCTGAAATCCCAGTTAACAAAATAAGGAACTGTACGTGTCAGGAAATGAATCCTCTTTGCACTACATATCCACATATCTGTACCTCCGAACATTCACCTCTTTTCTTGTAATAAATTACTTCAGGCTTAATTTCTTTTCTAAGGTTTCTCTGATATGTCGTGATATGTCGTGGAACAGTTGTGGGGTGAGGCGTAATAGCTTTTGCGGATACTTTTTCGTAAGTCGCAACAGTGTCGACTAATCTCTGAGCCAGATCAAAAAGTCCTTCATCTTCAACAGCTTCATAAGATCTCATATATCATGCACACATAGCGACGCACTTATCAGTAATTTTTCTCTGAGCAGATCTGGGTAAGGCGTTTTTGGTCATTACATGCCACTTGTTTGTTAGACATACACGAACAGCGCAAAATATGCGAAGTGACAGATGACCGCTAAGCACGCAAGTAAAGTTCATTGCATTCCATACAAGTATAGTTAATAGTGTTGCCATCACCTTCTGTTATAGGCTTACGCACTGACAAAATAGGACTTTTGAGATTTGTATCAGTCTACGGTTCTGTACTCACCAGGCATTAGTTTTGTTTTCTTTCCAATTTTTTTGACATTCTTTCCTTTCTTTTCGAAGTACTTGCAATTTCTCCAATCGTCTTCCACACAATAAGATTAAATATCTTTGCAGGAGATTAAATACAGACTTTTGTAAACAATTTACTAGAGTTTATTGACCATTCGCGCCTCATTTATTTGTGTCCATCGCAATAGGACTGCTATTAATTGTGTTGCAGCAGCTCTGTTACAAAGCATTTATTTTAGAAGTATGAAGAATTTACAGTATCTTACTACTGCCGCTATCCTGGTTATAAAAATTAGAACAGTTTAACCCTTGTGCATGAAAATGGCAGAGGCGATTAGTGGTATTAGGTGAGGCGAATAAAGTGGCCGATTTGAGGAAAGACGGCAACGAACTTAGATATTATTTTACAGAATGCCAGTTTTTCTACGAGTACTTCTGCAAAATTGTATGCACCTTTGGACTAAACTCTAAGTGAGACGCCAATATTTCAGACATAATACGTATGTTTGTGGATAAGAACACAAAAATCGCAATACGTTGAGAAAGGAAGATAGCTTCTGTTTGATAACGATCTAGACTGCACGTGAAATAATATGAGTAGGCCTATATATGTGAGGAAAACAGCCTCAGAAAAAGATAATGAACATCGAGAAAAGACTGGGAATGTATTATTGCGTGACTGTGTACATCTAAGCAAAAAAAGAAATTAATTTATAATAGAATGACGATTTCAGATGCATCTAATTGAATTAATAATAGTTCTACTCTATAGTAATAAGATAAGTACACACACATCCGGATATGTTTTTCGATGTTTTGACGAAGAGTCGTTAGTAAAAATAATTTCCTTTGATAGATACTGACACAGATTTCATGCAGGCACCATAAATTCACAAACAAAACCAAAATAATCTCTTTAGCTCTTTCTCTCCAGTTGTGAATTGCTTGACGTATTTTCCTGACCGAACATATTTGCCTCTATTTTTTTTAAACAAGAATTTTTCAGTCGATTCGACTTCCTTTAACAATAATCATGGCCAACGTTCACTATCGAACGGCGGCCAGATTATCCTTTTTCATATTTCATGCAATATTTCGTCGGTTGCTTGGTTGATTTGGGGAAGGGAACGAAACAGCGAGGTCATCGGTCGCGATATTTCGTATGTTACATGTTTGAGTGCGTATTAACACTTCTTATGTACTTTTGCCATTCTTTTCTTTTGCCTTAATGCATACAACATTCAAAAATGATCGTTAATTAAAGCCCTATGTACAAATGGGGCCAAACCTACAACTTTTGCCAGCAGACACCAGCCGCACTCCGATAACAGACAGGTGGCCCAGCCCGGCCCGAAGTTCGACAAATATGTGAAGATTGCCGTGTACAATGTAGCGTCTACAGTTGTATCAAAGAAAACGGTGCTAACAGTCGTGGAAGCTGACCACGCGCGACACTCAACATTTTCATCACGCACTGATGTTTCGTGGATGATACGGGGCTTTACATCAGCCCGGTATCTGCTGTTCTGTGTGTTGACGTCACCTGATAGACGGAACCATACCTCATCTGTAAACCAAGTTATGGAGAGAATCTCTGGACGTTGAATAAGAAACTCCTGAAACCATCGACAGCAACGCATTGTTTCTTCATGATCTGTCTCTTGCAACATGTGCACTCTGTATTGGTCGCAAAGTATATTTCTTCGCAGCTCTCTGACATGTACCATATGAAATGCCTATCTCCTGGTTCAATCGACGCAAACTTGGAGAATTCTCCGGCGTCTTCGAACATTGTCGATGACCTGTGCACTCTATGATGGGTTACGTTTACTACCGTTACTGTTTACTACACCAGTTGACTCCAGCTTCCTTACAGTCGATGTGTAGATGTAGATATTCAGGCCCTCGGTAAATTTCCAGAATGTCCGTGACACTTTTTATATGAGGTAACATTCCCGAAACTTGTTCCAACAACTCGTGTTAGGTGAACACGCAGTCCTTATACCCCTGCCTGTAATTGAATATTTCCTTCACTGAACATTAATTCCTTCATTCTTAGGGCATCCACGTTTCTAGATTCAGAAGTCGAACTTATAAAAACTTGTGTACTAGTCCTCGTGATATCTTGCATCTGCAGCTTGTAGATACCCTGCAGAGCAGATGCGTTTTCGACGGTTTCTCCTCATTCATCCTTCCTCTTCTCTTCACAAACTCTGATCGTATTATCGCTAGTGAAGGATCGAATATTGTCAACCTTTCACCGCCGTTTTTATTTAATCCCCTCCCTTTTTTCCGCTTATGAAAATATTCATCATCAACAAACAGCTTCCGCACACAACAGACAGCTAGTTTTGAAACCAAATTTCGCTTCAGCTGAACGCGAACGTTTGACATCAGCTGACGCTGAAGACTTTTACTCTGAAACAGCCTCTCTTCTAAATCTTTTAATTGGCTTAACTCTGGCATAATCTTTTGTGGAAGATGCTTGAACAACACCATGTTTTTGGTTCCTGAAACTATCACCTTTCGCATCACTTATCAAATAACTAAGCATTTCCCAATCAACGTATTCTTTCTCAGTAATATTGCATAGGTCAGTGAAAACATAACTCTCACAGATTAAATCATTCTCAGCTATTTTTATAGGAACACTTTTATATAAAAACTCTCTTAATTACGGCAAGCAAGAACTCACGTGCCCGCCCGGTTAGCCGAGCGGTCTAACGCACGGCTTTCGGGAGTGGGAAGGAGCGCCTGGTCCCTGGCACGAATCCGCTCGGCGGACTTGTGTCGAGGTCCGGTGAGCCGGCCAGTCTATGGATGGTTTTTAGGAGGTTTTAAATCTGCCTCGGCGAATGCGGGCTGATTCCCCTTATTCCGCCTCAGCTACACTATGTCGGCGATTGCTGCGCAAACAAATTCTCCACGTACGCGTACACCACCATTACTCTACCACGCAAACATGGGGGTTACACTCGTCTGGTGTGACCGCAGCACAATAACCCTGGGTTCGGTGTGGGTCGGCGGAGGCGGAGGGGTGAAGTGGACTACGGCAGTCGTCGTGGGGTTGTGGACCACTGCGGCTGCAGCGGGAACGGAGCGCCTGTCTGTCGTTTCTAGATCCCCGGCTAACATACAAATACTCACATAATCCATGCAAAGTCACTCCACTATTTAAACATGAGAACTGTGGAGCTACTTTGCCTGCTTTCATAAGAGAACTGGACAGGAAATGCTGGGAAGGGTATAGTCGTTTAATCTGTGTGAAAACTGATGTGCGAGCAGTTCCCCTATTAGGGGAATTGACCTTGACCCAGACGAAAACCATAACAGTCACAGAGGATGACTAACAATCAATTTCCTACTTGCAGTGCGAGGCGGTGAGCGGAAATTTAAGTAGACTCTCTTCGTAAGTGTAGTTTTATTAATAAGTAATATCTGTATTCCACTTAGTGTTAAACCATTTCGTACAAAATAAACACCTCCCTGTCGTGTCTGCGCACAACGCATTTTGTGGAATAAAGACATTTTCCACTGTGTGACACCGCACTGCGTTACCATTGGTTTACAAGGCGTGCTGCGGAACAGTCGGTATCACTGTGTCACAGCGTGTAGTTGTTTCCTGTGACGTACTCGTGGTGAGTAGAGCACTGTATAGTAAAAGCTGAAAAATCCGCTATTTTGAATCTTACGCTGAAGGCGCTCGTTTAAACTCTATGGAACACTTCTTAATATGCTCTTAAGGCCACCAAAGGTACATTCCTTGTGCAAATCATATTACAGCGTGGTAAATGTATTGCCTTAGATTTGACTTCAAGAGACAAACAAATTAAAGAAGGTCATTAGAGAGTACTCGGAGGTACCAGGCATTCACTTACGTTCCGTGTAATTCGTACGTTGCTATTCTATTTCCCAAATACAGTTAAAATGCGTTATCAGTATCGTATTTTATGGTTTATATATGATACTCTCATTTACGTTTATGGTAAGTAAGAGTTGCATTCGTAAACAATTACGGAATAATGGTACAATGGAACATAACATCTATAAAAATTTCATATCGGCACAAGAGGGAATTGCATGAGTGCTCAAAGTATATTACTGATCCCTATTTTATAGAATGTTTCAACAGCTTTAAAGGATATCTGTCAGAAGTTATTTAAAAATTAAAAATATTGGGAAACGGTAAATTGTTTGGTAAATCTAGGAATAAAACTAAAGCGACGTGGCAGCTTATGAAAAGGATATTGGGTGCTAGGTCAGATAATCACAGTAATATCAAACTGACTCAAAAAGCAATAAACTAACTGGCCCCTCACCATTGGCTAACACTTTTAACCGTTACTTCTCAGCCGGCCGTTTCGACCGAGCGGTTCTAGGCGCTTCAGTCTGGATCCGCGCGACCGCTACGGTCGCAGGTTCGAATCCTGCCTCGGGCATGGATGTGTGTGACGTCCTTAGGTTAGTTAGGTTTAAGTAGCTCTAAGTTCCAGGGGACTGATGACCTCAGATGTTAAATCCCATAGTACTCAGAGCCATTTGAGCCATTTTTACGTCGTGTTATGGAAATATAATCTGCACCAAGATTAAAATAAAGACACTTCTTCCATATATAATGTCCTCTGTGAGGACATCTATCATTAAAAGAAAAAAAAGCAGTTTTACTTACATTACACAAGTAGTAGCTCGATTTTGGTGTCCAATTTACAAGCCGCCTTTTACGCCGATCTGTAGCTGAAGGAAGCCCATAAAACTTTTATCGACCATGTCTGCTATTTGAGCAATTTGCAGCTACACACCCAACCATTTGACGCTGTGGAGCAATAAAATTAATCAAAATTCGCTATGCCACGCGAAGCGTACAAACTTTCCTCGGACTGGAAATCTAAATGGCGGTTTATTCAGCTCGGTATATCCAGTGCTTTAGTGGGGACTCACTTGCTCGCTCTTCGTTTTAGAGATGCACAGCTTTGGGAAGTGTAAGTGACCTCATTCTGGCGACTTGCACCCTCCCACTGCCAACAGTTACATCCCCAGAAAACAATTTATCGCTCAGTATGGCTTTGCTGCACTTAAATATGGTACAGACACTTAATATTTGATCTTAACATGCTCCATTTAACAATATACGTTAATTTTATACCATTAAAACAACACTTTATATTATTTGCTATTTTTTCATTGTCTGAAACGCAGATACTATAAGTTCTAGAGAAAAATATATAGGACCTTTTTCGTAGATAATTTAAAATATTTTACTTTTGTACTGGGAAACGTTTTCGATAGAAGCAGCAGTATTCGAGTTATTTAACCAAAACGTAAAAAAACTGACTATTAAACGCCCCCCATCCTAACATTCACATAGGTGGGGATTTTTAGTATGTTGTTCATGATACTGTAACCTGCAACTGTAAAAAAAATTATCACAGCATGAATTTTTTCTCCTATTCGCCCTTTTTTTGGTCTTCGTTGACTGAGCTTTAAGTGTGTACTGCATGTTTCTGCCGGCTAAAGATTGTGAACAAATCACTAATTTGCTCGTTATTGTTACACAACCCGAATTACACACTCACATACTCCACAAACCACGACCGACGGGGCTACGAACGAACTAACACAAGCCTAGAAAACGTAGCATTATACCGGACAAGGAACCTCATGCACAGAGACAACCAACTTGGCAACAACAGGTGATATTTCTGATTCTCTCAGAGCTACTTTCTTCCTTTCTTGGGGCCTTTGTCCCACTTCAACGCGGGGTCAGCCTTGTTATTACGGATCTGGCAGTGCTAGTTGCAAAGGGTGGCCGGATGCCCTTCCTTCCGCCACCATGAACCCCTGGAACGTTTGTAATGTCAGTGCCTACTGTAAGCCATGAAACAGTGCGAACATTTCAAATGTCTGTGAGTCGTGTAACTGAGGCGGAACGAGGGGACCAGTCCAGTATTCACAGAGCGGGATGTGGAAAACCGCCTAAAAACCACATCCAGGCTGGCTGGCATACCGGCCCTCGTCGTTAATCCGCTGGGTGGATTCGATTCGGGGCTGGCGCGCCTACCCGAGTCCAGGAAGCAGCGCAGTAGCGCTCTCGGCTACCCTGGCGGGCATTCTCTCAGAGCTGTTGTGATCGGTAAAATAATTCTGCCGTTTGTACCAGCTTTCGGAAGGAAATTGACTCATTGAACTAGTTCAGGTTTATGTGGATAGCTCGTATTTCTTTTTATAAGACTTGAAATGAGAATGAAGTTGGAAGTAAGAAAAGGGAGGAATAGCTCCCAAAACTACAATGAAATAGATTTTTTTTATTCCTGGCTTATAAGGTACGACAGCGCGGCAACTGCGATGACAGTTTTTTTTTGTTCAAATGTGTGTGAAATCTTATGGGACTTAACTGCTAAGGTCCCTAAACTTACACACTACTTAACCTAAATTATCCTAAGGACAAACACATACACCCATGCCCGAGAGAGGACTCGAACTCATGGACTGTGCGGCTGATCCCGGCGGAGGTTCGAGTCCACCCTCAGGCATGGGTGTGTGTGTTTGTCCTTAGGATAATTTAGGTTAAGTAGTGTGTAAGCTTAGGGACTGATGACCTTCGCAGTTAAGTCCTATAAGATTTCACACACATTTGAACATTTTTTGAGGACTCGAACCTCCGCCAGGACCAGCCGCACAGTCCATGACTGCAGCGCCCAAGACCGCTCGGCTAATCCAGCGCGGCGATGACAGTTTGAGCTAACAGTTGTCTGTAACCAGTCGGTCGGGAACAGGCGGTGTTCACTAGTGGATGTTCGGCCGCAGTGTGTCAATGGTGTTTTGTCGCAAATCACAGCGGAATGTTTTGAAAAAGAGGAGAAGTGTATGCAAAATTAATCCTGAACATCTTGACTCACGAAAAAAGAAAAGATGTTTGGACTCCTCCCATTACTTTCTGGAAATGAAACACACAGGTAGTTCTTTGCTGGAAGAAAACATCACGTGTAACGAGATTTGGTGTTATCAAATCGAATCTACAACGAAACGACTAAGTTCAGAAACTAACTTGAAGGGTCATGACCTTCACAGCAGAACCGACATTCAAGCCAGGGGCCGCACGAGGTGAACAACATCTCAGTGTAGGACTTTTCTGACATATAACTTTTGGAAACGTTATCAGCGATCTTATATTAATATGATAATTAAAAAACAGACTCTGAAATAACACACAGACAGTGTGTTATTTCAGTCTGAAGATGATCCTTAAGTATTGAAACCAGTCACTCCGATTAAAAGAAATTTGCGATCGAGACTGTTTTTTAATTATCAAACTCTTCTGACAGTTACACATGGTTCTGAAAATGTTCTACTCGTTGTACTCAAGTTGGAAAAGATAATGTAGAACACCTGATTCATTGAGACGAACCTCTTAATTTGTCTCTATTTATTATTAATCTGGGGTCGAAAGTGTTTAGACTAATGGTAAAAGGAGTTGCTGCCTTACTTGGTCTGCTTAAATGGCTACCGACGTGTTGGATCACGATATCTTATCACAGAGACATCGGCCGATCCTTGTACGACTAAAATAGCTTTCGTGTGACGTCATGGACGTTAACCAGTTATCAGACTCGATGCCTGGCCGACCTGAAATGCATCTGAGATAGTCCACAGATATCTGCTACAAAGATATACATAGAAAGATATAAATAGAAATAATCCAGAGGAGCTCGCAAACGTCGCGGCTAGCTCGTGTCATAAGGTCACGCCACACCACAAGTACACCCTGAACAAACCAGACCGTTTATGGGCGCATAGCACCGGGTTGAAATCGCGCAGAGCCCTGCACGTCGAACGCCACGCCCCGTGTAAAGGCGGGGAAATGATACTGCTCCTTGCTCGCCGCAAAATGGACACAGGCCGCCGTGTACTCTAGGGCACCTGGGTAGTTATTAATGCAGGAGGCAGTGCGGTCGGTGCGGAAGTTTCGCACTCTGGACAGCAGCTTCCGCGGCCGTAACCCTCGTAGCGAATTCGGAGGCGCGCACTTTGCATTAAAATTCATACCGCGGAACGCGGCGGCAGATAACGCTGGCTTGGAAGTCAGCACGGCACCACGTGTTTATCAAATTTGCAACGCGGTGACGCACCTGTGCCCGCAGAGTCTCCACGAACAACGTACAAAAAATCTCAGATAGTTGCAGGAGCCATTCTGCGGTCTGTGTGAGAGAGAAGCAGAAAGCGAATGGCGATGTCTGTACGCAACTGTCGGTACTGAGCGTCCGCAGGCCAGCGGAGGAGATGCCTGAAGTTCGTGTCGCAACACGCCACTTCCTTTGGATAATCCTGACATCCGAAAACCATGTTGCTGAATTTGTGATTTTCTAAATCAACACGGTACTACTGCATCTACAGCTCTCCCCGTGACATTGAGAAGCACTCTTTACACTTTACCAATTGTCTGTTCTTCTTCTTCAGTACACTCTCCATCGTACAGTGTATATCGACTGGTACACTCACAATGTTCCGTGACTTCGGCCAAATCTTGCGGTCGAAAAACTGGGTTGGTAGATTGTCGACTGGGAGATTGGGTGGGCAAATGACTCCACGCCGATGTTAATGACTATGATATTTGGTTCGTGGGGCGCTCTACTGCCCGGTTATAAGCTCCCGTAGAAATTCCCAATCTTTTCATATCCAATCTTGCCACTTTCCCGAATGATGATGAAGTGATGAGGGCAACACACCCAGAGCTCAGGTGGAGAAATTCCCCGATTCAGCCGGGAATCGATCCCAGGGCCCCGTGGTCAAGAGGCGGTAACGCTAACCACTAGACCACGAGCTGCGGACACACTACGTAGGTCATAAAGGCGTCGATCTAGATAAAGAAAGCCGCCAACTCCGAAAGCCCCATTTTCATGACTTGGTGCTGGTAACAACTGTGGTATTGCTGAATATAAAATAATTATGAAAAATCCGCCTTGATTGCACAAACTACCTGGTGTTTACCTAGATTTCAGCGTGGGTAACCACCCCTTCCTCAGAAGAAATATAAAACAGCTTGCCTAAATAGGCATAGTCAAGGGCTAAAATCAACACCTATGCCTATGCCTATGCCTATTTAGGTTCAAATGGTTCAAATGGCTCTGAGCACTATGCGACTTAACTTCTGAGGTCATCAGTCGCCTAGAACGTAGAACTAATTAAACCTAACTAACCTAAGGACATCACACACATCCATGCCCGAGGCAGGATTCGAACCTGCGACCGTAGCGGTCGCTCGGCTCCAGACTGTAGCGCCCAGAACCGCACGGCCACTCCGGCCGGCGCCTATTTAGGCCTGCTGTTTAATATTTGTTCTGAAGAAGGCGTGGTTACCCACGCTGAAACCTACGTAAACACCGGGTAGTTTGTGCAATCGACGCGGATTTTTCATAATTATTTCAATACTTACGATTGCTGACGCGCTGCAATACTGAAAGTTCTTAAATTGAAGAATATAGTTGAACACCTGTTCAGCACCAATTAGTCATCCTGTGCTGATAATAGCTTGTCGAAGGCACTAAGGTTGGAGAGATCAAGAGCAACATTCAGATAGGTTATTTAGTTCGCTGGCAGTATTTCGAAAGGATTATCAAATGGCTGTGAGCACTATGGGACTTAACATCTGAGGTCATCAGACCCGTAGAACTGAGAACTACTTAAACCTAACTAACCTAAGGACATCACGCACATCCATGACCGAGGCAGGATTTGAACCTGCGACCGTAGCGGTAACGCAGTTCCAGACTGAAGCGCCTAGAACCGCACGGCCACACCGGCCGGCTAAAGGATTATCATGTAGATGCAGTACAAGATACATTGGGTTCATAGTCGTTGTCGGCGGCCGGAGTCGCCGTGCGGTTCTAGGCGCTACAGTCTGGAACCGAGCGACCGCTACGGTCGCAGGTTCGAATCCTGCCTCGGGCATGGATGTGTGTGATGTCCTTCGGTTAGTTTGGTTTAATTAGTTCTAAGTTCTAGGCGACTGATGACCTCAGAAGTTAAGTCGCATAGTGCTCAGAGCCATTTGAACCATAGTCGTTGTCTATTTTACTGTCGCTGGTAGCCGAAAAATCTTTTGTGAACTGTCACAATGAGTCACGTGTAACAATATCCAACTGTTCCATAATTACAATCATTCGTTTTCCCTTGAGTACACACAGTCGGGTCTTTTTCTTTCAGAATGTGTAGGTAGCAAGAATATGCATTTTTGAGCAACCTGTAGAAGAATAGATCCATTTCGTATGTCCTAGGGACAGTTCGGGCCAATGTGGCGGAAAAGTGTGTAAACTGCTCCCATTGATAATGGTGCAGCTCTTCTGCTTCCATCAATGTGTGAAAGTTCGAGTCCGCACACTCCGCTGCAGAGTGAAAATCTCATTCTGGAAACATCCGCCAGGCTGTGGCTAAGTCATGTCTCCGCAGTATCCTTTCTTTCAGGAGTGTTAGTTCTGCAAGTTTCGCAGGAGAGCTTCTGTAAAGTTTGTAAGGTAGGAGACGAGACACTGGCAGAAGTAAAGCTGTGAGTACCGGACGTGAGTCGTGCTTCGGTAGCTCGGATGGTAGAGCACTTGCCCGCCAAAGGCAAAGGTCCCGAGTTCGAGTCTCGGTCGGGCAAACAGTTTTAATCTGCCAGGAAGTTTCATATCAGCGCACAGTCCGCTGCAGAGTGAAAATCTCATTCTAGATCTGTTATCGTTAACTACCGTAATCGTTCGCTATCATAATCTGTCCAAAATAACGTATGATGTCCAATCTAATCATCTTAAATATTTTGCGAGACTCCGATAATCTGTTGTAACTGTGATACAACGTCACGCTGAAGAATGCGACCATACTGCACATTAATAGAACTGCGCTATTGTTGTGTTAGTCACTAAATAAAAAACCACTCGCTGATAAACCAATTTATTTTATTCCACACTTTTGTATTGAACCCCCCCCCCCATTAGCTCGTCATCTGGGTGATGTTTTGGTCCTCTACACGGTGCTCTACGTCTTGCGCGTGTGCCCACCACCAGCACTGTGCAGCCGCTGCCCTTCTGTTGTTTTACAGCCTCTGTGCACTTCTAGTATAAGCTGATGTGTCTGTATTAACTTTTAATTCTGCAGTCTCGCCAATACCACTATATTAGATCTGAGTTTGGTTTTTTACCTAACATTCCACTGCGGATAATAAATTTTGGTTGCTTTGCAAATAGCTTGGAATCTTCGTCTGATGGTTGCGACTTCTCCCGCTCTGAAGATTGGAATTGCTCATTGTACTGCATTTACTTCCCGACTCAAGCCAACGACATTTGTCTGTGAGTTTCCAAGTCAATCAGTCAACTCTGAATGAAGCTTACTGGGGTCTACTGCCCAACATATTAAACAGCTGGATGGGTCTTTCAGAACTAACAATCATTGCCATGGACACCTGCAAACCCGTGTTCAATAAAAACTTTATGGGTCCTCCCATCCACTGGGCTATCAAGTGAAGTTCGCCACTGTACATGTTTTGATTGTGCTTGTATTTACTGGGAGTGTTATGTGACAGCATCGTATTCCCAACCGCCAGTTAATACTGGGTTACAATTCCCACCTGGTGTCCATCTAGAATTTCCTCTGATAGACTTTCGACTTCTATCCCATTCGGGCGCCTCATTCAGCCAAATTTCCAACTTTGCGGTGCACGGAATTGCCGTTGTACGTGGGCTGTTTGTCGACATCAGTCATATGTAACTCTCACAGTGATAAACCACTTTCTATCTTGACATCAGGTCACTGTGTTTATCTCTGACACTGTCCTAGTCGCTAAGGTTTCATCTAAGTTTCAATGGAAATCTGCCGATATCTTTCCTTGACACATTGTGCACCAAGCCTTGTAAAAATGTATCTAACACCCTTTTATCTGCCTGATGCAGAAGGACCGAGAGGGTATTATCAGTGTCCATCAACTTGTATGTGTTGACATCTACGACGTAAAGTACAGTATGTGCGTTTAGCTATGACGCCAACGTAAGCATTCGGCTACGCTATAGGGCAATCTGTCACCACAACCCAACCTTTGCTTGGCATTCACATTCATTGGCTTCAATAAACAGCAACCTAATTGTGACCTTCCAACCTAATCCCGACCTTGGGATATTCTACAGAATCAATACGGAAGACGATTGTGTGGGGGAGGGGAGGGGGGTTAGTCGGCAGGAGAGGGATGTCGAATATCACACATCACACTTTAGCCGAACGTGTCAGTGCTGTTCCCAGGTCAAAGACCAAGTGTAAAAATTTTCTCACAGGAAATTAGCTTCGGTTCATTTGTTCAGCTATAGTTACGTTATACATTCAGAGCATGAGATTCTAAGTTCTTAGAACGAAATACGGAAGTAATGCTCAAATGTTACATTTAGTTGCTACTTCTGATCTAGTTGTAACTCCAATCGCAGCCAGATGCTACGAAGTTGTTATCGTGAAAACTGAGACTTCTCAGTCAATGTGATTCTAACAGATGCATGATTTCTTGCCTCTCTTAGTGTGAAAGATGTTTCAGTGATGATGAAGACACACGATAGACATTGTTTGCTGCTAATGTTACGTGTAAGCTCACTATATTGTGTTTAAATTTAGTTGTGACTTTTAACAGTTCAGTACTGATCGAGTGGAGGGAAGCGCAGTTGCCGGTGTGTGCTGAACGCGTTAGCTGGCGGCGCTAGCGGCTGCTCGGCCTCGCAGCCTGTCAGCCGCGCAGGCCGGCCCGTCTGCAGCCTTTCTCAAACGATTTTAGAGAAACTGTCTGGTAATATACTGTGAGTCTCGCATACCTTATAGCTTCATGATCAATTACCTATTATTTCGTTAATGGTCATAGTTACTGTGATATTTCCGTATTAGCTAAACTACTGCGAGAAATTCTTGAAGTTTGTAGTGAAAAATAGGGATCACTACGAGTTTGCGTTATGTGTGTGTTAGGTCGTATGCTGCTGCATATAAAATTTGGGTATTGAATTATTTATGAAGCCTCGAAGGATATCGCTATTTATCTCCAATGTCCAGACAATGGAATGTTTGTAAAGGTTTCCGTCACGTACGCACACGATAGTGAAAAAGCCAGAATGAAATATTCGCAAATCCCTCGTATCTCATAAATGGTCTGAGATATCCAAATAAGATTTTCGAAATCGTAGCACGCAAATAGCAGAGCATTTTGCCATATGATTAATATGCGAAACTTCCATATCTACAGCGGTATTCAAGCAACTACGGAAGTTTTTAAATAAAATAATGTAATTTTCAAGGACCATCAGCAGCCTGTGAAACGAAAACTGCTGTGGGTTTTGCAACAATGTAAATGAAGAAGCTGCACATTTATTTTTATACTGAGAATGGGCCTGCTCGTAACTAATGTTATGTCTCGCCCTCCGATACTAGTTTAATAACACGCTGTTTTATGATTCTGTCACTAATTCAAGTGCCTTAGAATCTCAGTCCGAGTACTACGTGCTAATGTACAGGCTAATGTACAGGGCAATGTACAGGAGTCCTTTTTTTGGGAGGCGGTGGCTCTTGGCGCAAGTATTATTCCAAGACTCACACCAGTTTGAGAGGAGAAGTACTAGAGGAAGGAAGGTACGCTGTGAATAACGCAATCACAGCAGCATAAAAGGGTTTCAGACACTAAAATCACCATGCTGGG
This sequence comes from Schistocerca serialis cubense, assembly GCF_023864345.2. Lineage (NCBI taxonomy): Eukaryota > Metazoa > Arthropoda > Insecta > Orthoptera > Acrididae > Schistocerca > Schistocerca serialis. The sequence continues at coordinate 912,861,341 of NC_064641.1, read as the reverse complement.
ATGAATTCTAATAATCCCGACAGATTCATAGATTACTATTATATCTATATTCTTAACTATCAGGAAAAGCCACGAACGGTTTCGGTAGCCAAAGCTATGGTCGAAACAGACGGTTCGGAGGCCATCTGCAATTTATCTATTGGTATGGTTATTCATTCTACTCGATCTGACCTCTCTGGCTTAAAAATGAAATAACGATTTGTCCCATAAGATTGTACTCGCACCTTGGAAACGATAAACAGCTACAGATCTTATGACGATTAAGCACTTCACGAATTAACAAGAGTGTTAAAACCTTGGAGATTGAATTGTGATATTTACATGGAAGACACCGACAAAAGGTCATAAAAGTCTGCATTGAAAAATAGAGGTCACTTTGACTTTGTTTAGTGTATATTACGTTATATGTTGCTGCGTGTGAAATTTACTTAACATGTCGAATTTTTCTTTAGACTTGGGAAGACGCCTCAGTCTGTCACCAATCTTGAGGAAATTGATCTAATGCAGCATACATATTTGCGATCGCTCCGTTCCAGAGATAAAACGAGAATGAAATATCTACAAGAGATATCTGAAAGAGATTTTGGTAAATGATAGCACGCAAAGAAGAGAGCATTTTCCCATACGTTTTTTAAGCAAAACTTCATTATCTACCGTGCTATTCCACTAACTACAGCCTTTTTAATGAAGGAATTTAATTCTAGAGGCCATCGATAGCTGGTGAACAAGAAATGCTATGAGTTTGGGAACAACATAAATGAAGACATTACACCTTTATTTTGTACCGACGATGTGCTTTTTGATAGGTTACCTACACTACTTTTCCTTAGTTCCTAACGTAGTAAACCACTGTTTTAGAATTCTCTCGCAATTGCATCTCCACAACATGTTACTGAGATAAGACTGCCGCGCGGTGTAGCCGTGCGGTCTAGGGCGCCTTGTCACGGTCGGCGTGGCTCTCCCCGTCAGAGGTTCGAGTCCTCCCTCGGGCAAGGGCGTATGTTGTCATTAGCATAAGTTCGTTTAAGTTATATTAAGTAGTGCGTAAACTTAGAGACCGATGACCTCAGTAGTTTGGTCTCATAAGACCTTACGACAATTCATCATCATCATTTAAGACTGATTTGCCTTTCACCGTTCAGTCTGGAGCATAGCCCCCTTATAAAATTCCTCCACGAACCCTATTCAGTGGTAACATTGGTGCCCCTTCTGAGGATAAATCTATTACTTCAAAATCATTCTTAACCGAATCCAGGTACCTTCTCCTTGGTCTTCCCCGACTCCTGCTACCCTCTAGTGCTGAACCCATGAGTCTCTTGGGTAACCTTGCTTCTCCTATGCGTGTAACATGACCCCACCATCTAAGCCTGTTCCCCTGACTGCTACATCTATAGAGTTCATTCCCAGTTTGTCTTTGATTTCCTCATTGTGGACACCCTCCTGCCATTGTTCCCATCTACTAGTGCCTGCAATCATCCTAGCTACTTTCATATCCGTAACCTTAACCTTGTTGATAAGGTAACCTGAATCCACCCAACTTTCACTCCCATACAACAAAGTAGGTAGAAAGATTGGACGGTGCACAGATAACTTAGTCTTCGTACTGACTTCTTTCTTGCAGAAGAGAGTAGATCGTAGCTGAGCGCTCACTGCATTAGCTTTGCTACACCTCGCTTCCAGTTCTTTCACTATGTTGCCATCCTGTGAGAATATGCATCCTAAGTACTTGAAACCGTCCACCTGTTCTAACTTTGTTCCTCCTATTTGGCACTCAATCCGTTTATATTTCTTTCCCACTGACATTACTTTCGTTTTGGAGATGCTAATCTTCATACCATAGTCCTTACATTTCTGATCTAGCTCTGAAATATTACTTTGGAAACTTTCAATCGAATCTGCCATCACAACTAAGTCATCTGCATATGCAAGACTGCTTATTTTGTGTTCACATGTCTTAATCTCACCCAGCCAGTCTATTGTTTTCAACATATGAACAACAGTGGAGACAGGTTGCAACCTTGTCTTACCCCTGAAACTACTCTGAACCATGAACTCAATTTACCGTCAACTCAAACTGCTGCCTGACTATCCATGTAAAGACCTTTAATTGCTTGCAAAAGTTTGCCTCCTATTCCATAATCTCGTAGAACAGGCAATAACTTCCTCCTAGGAACCCGGTCATATGCCTTTTCTAGATCTATAAAGCATAGATACAATTCCCTGTTCCACTCATAACACTTCTCCATTATTTGCTGTAAGCTAAAGATCTGATCTTGACAACCTCTAAGAAGCCTAAACCCACACTGATTTTCATCCAATTGGTCCTCAACTAATACTCGCAATTTCCTTTCAACAATACCTGAGAAGATTTTACCCACAACGCTGATTAAAGAGATACCTCCGTAGTTGTTACAATCATTTCTGTTTCCATGTTTAAAGATTGGTGTGATTACTGCTTTTGTCCAGTCTAATGGAACTTGTCCCGACTCCCAGGCCATTTCAATTATCCTGTGTAGCCATTTAAGACCTGACATTCCACTGTATTTGATGAGTTCCGACTTAATTTCATCCACCCCAGCTGCTTTATTGCACTGCAATCTATTGACCATTATTCCGATTCCTCAAATGTGATCCTATTTCCATCATCATTCCTATCCCATTCTACCCCGAAATCTGAAACATTACTGATCGTATTTTCACCTACATTGCGAAACTCTTCAAAATATTCCCTCCATCTGCCCAAGACATCCACAGGATTCACCAGCAGTTTTCCTGACCTGTCCAAAATACTTGTCATTTCCTTCTTACCTCCCTTTCGAAGACTGCTAATTACACTCCAGAATGGTTTTCCAGCAGCTTGCCCCAAAGTCTCCAACCTGTTTCCAAAGTCTTCCCAAGATTTCTTCTTGGATGCTGCAATTATCTGTTTGGCCTTGTTTCTTTCTTCAACATAACTTTCTCTGTCTACCTGAGTTCTGGTATTCAGCCAATTTTGATACGCCTTCTTTTTCCTTTTACAGGCTGCCTTGACTGTGTCATTCCACCAAGCTGTTTGCTTCATCCTACTTTTACACACTAATGTTCCAAGACATTCTTTAGCCACTTCTAGTACTGTGTCCCTGTACCTTGTCCATTCCTTTTCCAATGACTGTATTTGACTACATTCAGCTAACTGGTACCTTTCTGAGATCGCTGTCATGTACTTCTGCCTGATTTCCTTATCCTGAAGTTTCTCCACTCTTATCCTCCTACATATGGACCTGACCTCCTGCACTTTCGGCCTCACAATCCCAATCTCACTGCAGATTAAATAATGATCAGTGTCATCAAAGAATCCTCTGAATACATGTGTGTCCCTCACAGCCTTCTTGAATTCCTGATCTGTTATTATATAGTCAATGACAGAACTGACAATTTTAATAAAAAAAAAATGTTGCAGTGAGACAGTGTAAACTCCGCTGTGCTTTGGCAAAAGAAGCAAATTTTAATATGGTAACAAGAGAAATGTGTAAGTTTTACTCAAAATTCGCCGTTCATTATACTTCTCTAAAAGTTACAAACCAGGCGAAAATAAATCGTTGCATTTTCAGCGGAATTCATTTTAGATACTAAACAATGCAGACGTGACAGATCGTTTTGAATGTTCATCACATACGTGTGGGAATGGAGGGGCTTCAATTAATATTTAAAAAAAATGTTAGCTTCAGTTTAGGACGGCACTTCCCCTCCGGCACTCGGCACGTTCATTCAGTTATTTAGAATGCGTAAGTGTAATCAGTTTACCTAAATTACGCGAAAATTACAAATACCAGTAATATAAAACTTCGTTATCATGTTTATATGCTAACATTTATCTGATTGCTAACTTCCGGATCCGTGGTCTAGGGTAGGGTCTTTGATTCATAATCAAAACGTCTTCGGTCCCGGGTTCGATCGCCGCCACTGCCTAAATTTTGATAAATAATCAGCATTGGCGGCCGAAGACTTCCGGCATAAGAAGTCAGCCTCATTCTGCCAACGGCCTTGTCAAAGAGGGCGGAGGAGCGGATAGAGGTTCAGGGCACTCTCTTGTCCTAGGGGTGGGAAATTGCCCCTAAAGGCGGAAGAATCAGCAATGATCAACGACATGAGGATGCAGAAGGCAATGGAAACCACTTAATTAAAGACACGTAACGTGTATCCACAGGAAATGTGGCCTGTATTTGAAGAAGTGTCATGATGATCTCTCCATTGGCAAAAGATTCCGGAATAGTCCCCCATTCGGATCTCCGGCAGGGGACTGCCAAGGGGGAGGTTACCATGAGAAAAAGATTGAATAATCTACGAAAGGATAACGTTCTACGAGTCGGGTCGTGAAATGTCAGAAGCTTGAACGTGGTAGGGAAACTAGAAAATCTGAAAAGGGAAATGCAAAGGCTCAATCTAGATATAGTAGGGGTCAGTGAAGTGAAGTGGAAGGAAGACACGGATTGCTGGTCAGATGAGTTCAAAAATTGTTCAAATGGCTCTGAGCACTATGGGACTTAACAGCTCTGGTCATCAGTCCCCTAGAACTTAGAACTACTTAAACCCAACTAACCTAAGGACATCACACACACCCATGCCCGAGGCAGGATTCAAACCTGCGACCATAGCAGTGCGCGGTGCCGGACTGCGCGCCTAGAACCGCGAGACCACCGCGGCTGGCGGTCAGACGAGTATCGGGTAATATCAACAGCAGCAGAAAATGGTATAACAGGTGTAGGATTCGTTATGAGTAGGAAGGTAGGGCAGAGGGTGTGTTACTGTGAACAGTTCAGTGACTGGGTTGTTCTAATTAGAATCGACAGCAGACCAACACCGACAACGATAGTTCAGGTATACATGCCGACGTCGCAAGCTGAAGATGAACAGATAGAGAAAGTGTATGAGGATATTGAAAGGGTAATGCAGTATGTAAAGGGGAACGAAAATCTAATAGTCATGGGCGACTGGGATGCAGTTGTAGGGGAAGGAGTAGAAGAAAAGGTTACAGGAGAATATGGGCTTGGGACAAGGAATGAAAGAGGAGAAAGACTAATTGAGTTCTGTAACAAGTTTCAGCTAGTAATAGCGAATACCCTGTTCAAGAATCACGAGAGGAGGAGGTATGCTTGGAAAAGCCCGGGAGATACGGGAAGATTTCAATTAGATTAGATCATGGTCAGACAGAGATTTCGAAATCAGATACTGGATTGTAAGGCGTACCCAGGTGCAGATATAAACTCAGATCATAATATAGTAGTGATGAAGAGCAGGCTGATGTTCAAGACATTAGTCAGGAAGAATCAATACGCAAAGAAGTGGGATACGGAAGTACTAAGGAATGACGAGATACATTTGAATTTCTCTAACGCTATAGATACAGCAATTAGGAATAGCGCAGTAGGCAGTACAGTTGAAGAGGAATGGACATCTCTAAAAAGGGCCATCACAGAAGTTGGGAAGGAAAACATAGGTACAAAGAAGGTAGCGGCGAAGAAACCATGGATAACAGAAGAAATACTTCAGTTGATTGATGAAAGGAGGAAGTACAAACAAGTTCCGGGAAAATCAGGAATACAGAAATACAAGTCGCTGAGGAATGAAATAAATAGGAAGTGCAGGGAAGCTAAGACGAAATGGCTGCAGGAAAAATGTGAAGACATCGAAAAAGATATCATTGTCGGAAGGACAGACTCAGCATACAGGAATGTCAAAACAACCTTTGGTAACATTAAAAGCAACGGTGGTAACATTAAGAATGTAACGGGAATTCCACTGTTAAATGCAGAGGAGAGAGCAGATGGGTGGAAAGGATACATTGAAAGCCTCTATGAGGGTGAAGATTTGTCTGATGTGATAGAAGAAGAAACAGGAGTCCATTTAGAAGAGATAGGGGATCCAGTATTACAATCGGAATTTAAAAGAGCTTTGAAGGACTTACGGTCAAATAAGACAGAAGGGATAGATAACATTCCATCAGAATTTCTAAAATCATTGGGGGAAGTGGCAACGAAACGACTATTCACGTTGGTGTGTAGAATATATGAGTCTGGCGATATACCATCTGACTTTCGGAAAAGCATCATCCACACAATTCCGAAGACGGCAGGAGCTGACAAGTACGAGAATTATCGCACAATCAGCTTAACAGCTCATGCATCGAAGCTGCTTACAAGAATAATATACAGAAGAATGGAAAAGAAAATTGAGAATGCGCTAGGTGACGATCAGTTTGGCTTTAGGAAAAGTAAAGAGACGAGAGAGGAAATTCTGACGTTACGGCTAATAATGGAAGCAAGGCTAAAGAAAAATCAAGACACTTTCATAGGATTTGTCGACCTGGAAAAAGCGTTCGACAATATAAAATGGTGCAAGCTGTTCGAGATTCTGAAAAAAGTAGGGGTAAGCTATAGGGAGAGACGGGTCATATACAATATGTACAACAACCAAGAGGGAATAATAAGAGTGGACATTCAAGAACGAAGTGCTCGTATTAAGAAGGGTGTAAGACAACGCTGTAGCCTTTCGCCCCTACTCTTCAATCTGTACATCGAGGAAGCAATAATGGAAATAAAAGAAAGGTTTAGGAGTGGAATTAAAATACAAGGTGAAAGGATATCAATGATACGATTCGCTGATGACATTGCTATCCTGAGTGAAAGGGGGAGAAGAATTAAATGATCTGCTGAACGGAATGAACAGTCTAATGAGTACACAGTATGGTTTGAGAGTAAATCGGAGAAAGACGAAGGTAATGAGAAGTAGTAGAAATGGGAACAGCGAGAAACTTAACATCAGGATTGATGGTCACGAAGTCAATGAAGTTAAGGAATTCTGCTACCTAGGCAGTAAAATAACCAATGACGGACGGAGCAAGGAGGACATCAAAAGCAAACTCGCTAAGGCCAAAAAGGCATTTCTGGCCAAGAGAAGTCTACTAATATCAAATACCGGCCTTAATTTGAGGAAGAAATTTCTGAGGATGTACGTCTGGAGTACAGCATTGTATGGTAGTGAAACATGGACTGTGGGAAAACCGGAACAGAAGAGAATCGAAGCATTTGAGATGTGGTGCTATAGACGAATGTTGAAAATTAGGTGGACTGATAAGGTAAGGAATGAGGAGGTTCTACGAAGAATCGGAGAGGAATGGAATATGTGGAAAACACTGATAAGGAAAAGGGACAGGATGATAGGACATCTGCTAAGACATGAGGGAATGACTTCCATGGTACTAGAGGGAGCTGTAGAGGGCAAAAACTGTAGAGGAAGACAGAGACTGGAATACGTCAAGCAAATAATTGAGAGGTTGCAAGTGCTACTCTGAGATGAAGAGGTTAGCACAGGAAAGGAATTCGTGGCGGGCCGCATCAAACCAGTCAGTAGACTGATGACAAAAAAAAAAAACTTCCTGAAAAAATAAGAGGTAAAAGACATTTAATGACTCTAGCATTTATACGGATAATGTTGAAAATATATTAGCAACTTTTACATTCGTTTAATTTCTGAGTAATTAGCATTATTAACTAAAACATTGTTACTGAAATATAATACTATATTTTGGAAAACTAGACATCATAATTGTATAGAAGTTATTCCTATGCCTGTAAGATGACTTTGAGATGAAAGTTCCCCTATTATTCATTTATGCAGAAATGAAGACCTTTAATTGTAATTTGTAGAAAACGGCGAACAACAATAACTAACTTCAGTTTTAATTATTGCAAATTTCTAACAGAGAGGCTGCTGCAAGCTACTTCAGTCAGTCTGCGGAAGGTAATGAAACGAGTAACGTCTGTGTCCAGAAACGTACCACAGAAGAATTATCACAAGTTACAAGATGGGAACTGAATCACTTTTCATGTAAATTCTCTATCCGAGATCACATTCAGTGATTGTTTCTAATGACTGGCTGTGAACTGGTAATTAATTTCATGAATTGTGCTAATACCTTCAGTTAACTGAGACATTTGGGTTAAACTGTGAACTATGGCCGCGCGGAGTGGCCGAGCGGTCCGAGGAGCCATGTCACGGACTGCGCGTCCCCTCGCGCCGGAGGTTTGAGTCCTCCCTCGGCCATGGGTGTGTGTGGTGTTCTTAGCATAAGTTAGTTAAAGTTAGTTTACGTAGTGTGTAAGACTAGGGACCGATGACCTCAGCAGTTTGGTCCGTTAGAAATTCACACACTTTTTTGAACACTTGTGAACTATGTTTTAACCTCCATAGTTACGCGCCGTGCACATCAGTTTTCGTATTGTCATGACTGTTAGGATTCAAAGACTGTAATTCAGTGACTGTGTTAAGTATCTGTTAGCCACACAGGAACTTTTGGAAAACGTCAGTGTTGGGTTACTGTACGCGAAACAGACACATCACGGGGAAACTATCGAGTGTAGTATGTACCGCAGTTAAAGTGAAGGTGATTGGATCTGACTATAAACCGTAAGGTATTTAACATCAAAGTGCAATTAAAATGTTTGAATTGCAAACCTGTTGCAGAGCATATCATTTGAAGTAGCCTACTTCGGACAACCACTTTCCAGCCAGATTCGAGGCAGTTGCAGCTACCGGAGGCACATTAATGCAGGTAAGTACGGTGGCGTTACACGCTGAGAATCCTTTTCCATTCGGATGAAAAGAAATATCTCATATAACCTTCACAACGAAATAAATCATCCTGTATAAGATAGATTTTTCTCTCTCATGTAACAATAAAGAGTTGTTTGAATGATAAGCTACACAATGTGCTGTCAGTCGTCAACGACTAACTCCAATACAGTGACTGTTGGAGCTCTGGATGATCGTAAAAAATAGTTCTTGGAGGTGGAGCACCTCCACGCTCACACCGGCCAACTCAAAAGGTCTACCGCCATCTCTGCATAAGTGTTGGTTTTCACTAAAGTGAGATGTCGCAGGATGTGGGTACTGCGATGTTTGCGTACGTCTGGTTAAGGTTAACCGTTAATACGCGCTCATCTGGAGATAGATTTGGTGGAAAGTCGAACGAAGGGTAGCGGTTTGATGGGTATGGGTAGAGGAAAAAAAGTGCCAAGGCAAGAGCCAAGGGAAGAAAACCTTTGCGATAGTTAGGTCGGGTCGTAAGAGCAGTAGCGGATGCCTTGCTGCCTGTGACAGGGTAGGCTTTGTTAGTAGTAGGTACCATGCATATCGATACCTTTGACGTTGTGTGGTGCTGTTACCCGGCGGCTACCGCTGGGTGCCGGTGTTGATCTCTTGGTCAGCATCAGCATTTCTGGAACAATCAGGTTCATCATCGTTTTGTGTCCGATATGTCATATATCATATGCACAGGGTAGGGTGATGTTGGCGGTTTGTTTGTGCGTCAGTGAGTGAGCTCGTCGGTTTCCCTGCTGTTCCCTGTAGGTTGGCTTTGATAGCAGCTGGTATATCCAGTCAACGTGCTGATATGCAGGCGCTTGCGGCGTTTGTCGCTTGTTGGTGTATGTTAGCTTGCCATAGGTGGTTATGCCCTAGCTAGTAGTGTCTTTGACTGCCCACCTATGGTTGTGATCATAGTTTCCCAGAATAAGGATGAAAACATTGTTCGAATGTCTCGAGTTCCTGTATAGTAGTGAGGCGTGTTTTTTGAATACTTCCTTGAGGGTTTCAAAGCGGTATTCACTGTGGAGATCCACGGTGCGTGTGTAGCGTCATTGGCGATGCAGTGCCTAGAGATATGTTTTAATATCTATCACCTTCTCAACAATCTTGCAGCACAGCAGACTGATGGGTCGGTAATTTTGTGAGAGGGAGTGTTCTTTCCCTGGCTTCCTGAACATCAGGACCTTGACCGCCTTCCAAAAGTCAGGGAAGTGTTGGTGTTTCAGGATGGCATTCGTTATGTGTGTAAGGTATTCTACAACTCAATATGTCAACTCCTGGAGGACACAGTTCTGAATGCCATCAGGCCCAGGGGCATTCCTAGCGTTGGTATGCTTGATCTACATCTACATCTACATCCATACTCCACAAGCCAACTGACGGTGTGTGGCGGAGGGTACCTTGAGTACCTCTATCGATTCTCCCCTATGTAATTTCATTTGTGCTATTGCGTCTAATTTTGTCGCGCGTGGGCTGGGCTACAAGTCGTGTAACCTCCTGGTCCGTTTCAAGTGTGAATACTGGATCTGAAGGAGCCAGATTCGGCATGAAAGACGCTGCAAGTGTTGTGGCCATAAGATTTGCCTTTTCCATCGCGGAGTAAGCTGGGCCGCCTGGTCCTTGTAGAGTGGGAATGTAATGTTTATACCTGGTGAAGTGTCTGGCTAGCTTCCACACGCCAGGACGTGTGGTATCTAGCCCAGCGAGTGTCTGTCCCCATTGTTCGTTTCTAAACGTTGTTTTTTTTTGTCCTGTATTATACCCTGGAGTCTGTTGACGTGCAGATTATAGAACGGGTGCATGGTACGCTGCCGGTATCTCCTGAGGGGGTCCCTCATTGAGATAAGGCCCAGGGTCTCCTGGGGCAGGGCCGTCGAGTGTTGTTTTGGTGTGGTACGTGGAATGGCGTCAGTCATTGCGTCTTAGACAGCAGTAGTAAGAGCTTCCACAGCCTCATCGATTTGTCGCGTGTTGTTAATTTTGTGGGTGTCAGGAATACGACTACCAAGCGTTGCCTTGAACAGTGTCCAATTCGCGCGCTTGTTGTTCACTATCCTGCGTGGTTCTGTGTCCTGCAGTGTTTCTTCTGTATGCAGTATTACAGGCATGTGGTCTGAGTCCAGATCGTTTTCAGTGTTCTAGGAAAAATGCCACGATATTTAAATCTTAAAAAACTCCTTTCTCTTTATCCTTTCCTGAATGTTGTTCAGGCACCTGCCCAATACTTTTTGATAAAGACTCGATGTTTTTGCTGTTTCGATACAGACATTTAATTCATATTTAATAAAATCAGTGCAAAGATTGGATATACACATTTTCTTCTGTGAATACATGAAATCAAGGTGCTGCCAGGAAAGTAATGGGTGACATTACATATTTTTTCTTGTTGGGGGAATCGTCATGGTTTTCCTGCCATGCCACTAGCTGCCGGAGAGAGAAATGCACGTCTGCGTAGGCTAACAATGTACTCCCCCCAACCGCTCCCCCCCCCCCCCCCCACACCGCCCCGCCGCCACCCGACAAAAGCTTCGCTCCGGAGATGACAACATTTGTGATCTTCCTTGTGGTCCGCTGCTCATTTCCCGGTGCCATGCATAAAGATAAGTATAGCTGCCGTATTTTTGTAAAATGTTAACAGCGCTGCTCTGGCAGAACAATTCCGTGCTCGCTTTATCGCGACCCTCTCTTATCTAGAATGACGGAGACGATTCGTCGCAATACCGCTATACTGTCTCCAGTCTCAGTTATGAAACAATTATTTGCAATTTTGGTTTTGAAAGGAGATTCTTTATCAGCTTTTTGTCACATTTTCGGGTTGTTTCAGGAGAGATAAGGAATTTTAAAGGTGGCAGTGTGGAATAATTCGAATAAGACATTCCAGTAACATGTGCCCAGTTTTTGTAGGCTACGGATAAAGAGTTGTTAGAATGTAATTCAAACAATTAATCACAGAAGTTGCTATACAAAGGCAAATGATTTAATTCAAAGTTGATTTTGATAGATACCATTTCCTAATTCAGTGCACTCCCTCATCATCTTGAGAACCCTACGTTTAACGTTTTCAAGTTCGTTTCGGTACTTTTTTTTTTCGTAGACGGCAAAATTCGTAATCTGAACGAACTTCTGCTTTGTAAATTTCGTCTTTTAACCATCCTCATAGGCAAACATCTATGTGATAGTCCGACGTTTTCCTGTTTATTGGTCAAAGCAGTTATTTATAATCTGAGAGTTAAATTATAGATTTGTAAGGTGAAATGTTAAAATTTTTATGGCTCTTTTTATGAGTCTGTAATGCTTAAACTAGGATTAGATAACCTAATATTTTTTATGTTAATTGAAAGTGTACCAATTCGAGTCAAAACTATCCATTCACAACAATGAAGCGTCTCCTGGCGCTGTTACTTGACAGTACTCTCCGCACACTGTCACTTTGCACAGTTTATTCTTTTTTTTGGTCATCAGTCTACTGACTGGTTTGATGCGGCCCGCCATGAATTCCTTTCCTGTGCTAACCTCTTCATTTCAGAGTAGCACTTGCAACCTATGTCCTCAATTATTTGCTTGACGTATTCAAATCTCTGTCTTCCTCTACAGTTTTTGCCTTCTACAGCTCCCTCTAGTACCATAGAAGTCATTCCGTCATGTCTTAGCAAATGTCCTATCATACTGTCCCTTCTCCTTATCAGTGTTTTCCACATATTCCTTTCCTCTCCGATTCTGCGTAGAACCTCCTCATTCCTTACCCTATCAGTCCACCTAATTTTCAACATTCGTCTATAGCACCACATCTCAAATGCTTCGATTCTCTTCTGTTCCGGTTTTCTCACAGTCCATGTTTCACTACCATACAATGCTGTACTCCAGACGTACATCCTCAGATATTTCTTCCTCAAATTAAGGCTGGTATTTGATATTAGTAGACTTCTCTTGGCCAGAAATGCCATTTTTGCCATAGCGAGTCTGCTTTGATGTCCTCCTTGCTCCGTCCGTCATTGGTTAATTTACTGCCTAGGTAGCAGAATTCCTTAACTTCATTGACTTCTTGACCATCAATCCTGATGTTAAGTTTCTCGCTGTTCTCATTTCTACTACTTCTCATTACCTTCGTCTTTCTCTGATTTACTCTCAGACCATACTGTGTACTCATTAGACTGTTCATTCCGTTCAGCAGATCATTTAATTCTTCTTCACTTTCACTCAGGATAGCGATGTCACCAGCGAATCGTATCATTGATATCCTTTCACCTTGTATTTTAATTACACTGCTAAACCTTTCTTTTATTTTCATCATTGCTTCCTCGATGTACAGATTGAAGAGTAGGGGCGAAAGGCTACAGCCTTGTCTTACACCTTTCTTAATACGAGCACTTCGTTCTTGATCGTCCACTCTTACTATTTCCTCTTGGTTGTTGTACATATTGTATATGACCCGTCTCTCTCTGCATACCAGTCGCCCATGACTATTAGATTTTCGTCCCCCATTACATACTGCATTACCCTTTCAATATCCTCATACACTTTCTCTATCTGCTCATCTTCAGCTTGCGACGTCGGCATGTATACCTGAACTATCGTTGTCGATGTTGGTCTGCTGTCGATTCTGATTAAAACAACCCGGTCACTGAACTGTTCACAGTAACACACTCTCTGCCCTACCTTCCTATTCATAACGAATCCTACACCTGTTATAGCATTTTCTGCTGCTGTTGATATTACCCGATACTCATCTAACCAGAAATCCTTGTCTTCCTTCCACTTCACTTCACTGACCCCTACTATATCTAGATTGAGCCTTTGCATTTCCCTTTTCAGATTTTCTAGTTTTCCTACCACGTTCAAGCTTCAGACATTCCATACCCCGACTCGTAGAACGTTATCCTTTCGTAGATTATTCAATCTTTTTCTCATGGTAACCTCCCCCTTGGCAGTACCCTCTCCGAGATCCGAATGGGCGACTATTCGGGAATCTTTTGCCAATGGAGAGATCATCATGACACTTCTTCAATTATAGGCCACATGGCCTGAGGATACACGTTAAGTGTCATTAATGCAGTGGTTTCCATTGCCTTCTGCATCCTCATGTCGTTGATCATTGCTGATTCTTCCGCCTTTAGGGGCAATTTCCCACCCCTAGGACAAGAGAGTGCCCTGAACCTCTATCCGCTCCTCCGCCCTCTTTGACAAGGCCGTTGGCAGAATGAGGCTGACTTCTTATGCCGGAAGTCTTAGGCTGCCAATGCTGATTATTTATCAAAAATTAGGCAGTGGCGGCGATCGAACCCGGGACCGAAGACGTTTTGTTTATGAATCAAAGACGGTACCCCAAGACCACGGGTACCATCCAGTTTATTCATGGTGTTGTAAATGCGACAAGGACAGTCGCGGGGTAGCAATGACGGAAGGCGCGGCAGGACCCGCGGAGAGGCCCGAGAACAACAACACATAGGAAGAGGACGGACACGATAACGAAGGACAGAACGAATACAACATGACCGAACAACAGAGTCACAAGGAAACAAACATGTCCACTCGAACACGAACCAGGAAGTAGGCAGTCCAGCGCAAAGCGAGGTATAAACTGACGTAAGCGAGATCAGACTGACTTGCTGGGCTTTTTTTTGTTTTTATTGTGATTTAATTTCTCTGCCCCATATGGGCAGGGCAGGGCTGTCAGCGGCACAATCCGCCGCTCTTCAGCCGAGTGATACGACAACTAAAACAAGAATAAAATGATACATACATAAGGCGATCCCCCCAAGAACCATGGACCTTGGCGTTGGTGGGGAGGCTTCCTTGCCTCAACGATACAGATAGCCGTACTGTAGTTGCAAACACAATGGAGGGGTATCTGTTGAGAGGCCAGACAAACGTGTGGTTCCTGAAGAGGAGCAGCAGCCTTTTCAGTAGTTGCAGGGGCAACAGTCTGGATGATTGACTGATCTGGCCCTGCAACACTAACCAAAACGGCCTTGCCGTTTTGGTATTGCGAACGGCTGAAAGCAAGGGGGAACTACAGCCGTAATTTTTCCCGAGGGCATGCAGCTTTACTGTATGATTAAATGATGATGGCGTGCTCTTGGGTAAAATATTCCGGAGGTAAAATAGTCGCCCATTCGGATCTCTGGCGGGGGACTACTCAAGAGGACATCATTATCAGGAGAAAGAAAACTGGCCTCCTACGGATCGGAATGTGGAATGTCAGATCCCTTAATCAGGCAGGTAGGTTAGAAAATTTAAAAAGGGAAATGAATAGGTTAAAGCTAGATATAGTGGGAATTAGTGAAGTCCGGTGGCAGGAGGAACAAGACTTTGCTCAGGTAAATACAGGGTTATAAATGCAAAATCAAATAGGGGTAATGCAGGAGTAGGCTTAATAATGAATAAAAAAAAATAGGAGTGCGGGTAAGCTACTATAAACAGCATAGTGAACGCATTATTGCAGGCAAGATAGACATGAAGCCCACGCCTACTACAGTAGTACAAGTTTATATCCCACCAAGCTCTGCAGATGATGAAGAAATTGATGAAATGTATGATGAGAAAAAAGAAATTATTCAGGTAGTGAAGGGAGATGAAAATTTAATAGTCATGGGTGACTGGAATTCGAGAGTAGGAAAAGGAAGAGAAGGAAACGTAGTAGGTGAATATGGATTGGGGCTAAGGAATGAAAGAGGAAGCCTCCTGGTAGCATTTTTCACAGAGCATAACTTAATCATAGCTAACACTTGGTTCAAGAATCATGAAAGAGGGTGGTATACATGGAAGAACCTTGGAGATACTAAAAGGTTTCAGATAGATTATATAATGGTAAGACAGAGTTTTAGGAACACGATTTTAAATTGTATGACATTTTCAGGGGCAGATGTGGACTCTGACCACAATCTATAGGTTATGAACTGTAGATTAAAACTGAAGAAACTACAAAAAGGTGGGAATTTAAGGAGATGGGACCTGGATAAACTGAAAGAACCAGAGGTTGTACAGAGTTTCAGAGAGAGCATAAGGGAACAATTGACAGGAATGGGGGAAAGAAATACAGTAGAAGAAGAATGGGTAACTCTGAGGGATGAAGTAGTGAAGGCAGCAGAGGATCAAGTAGGTAAAAAGACGAGGGCTAGTAGAAATCCTTGGGTAGCAGAAGAAATATTGAATTTAATTGATGGAAGGAGAAAATATAAAAATGCAGTAAATGAAGCAGGAAAAAAGTAATACACACGTCTCAAAAATGAGATCGACAGGAAGTGCAAAATGGCTAAGCAGGGATGGCTAGAGGAAAAATGTATGATGTAGAGGCTTATCTCATGAGGGATAAGATAGATGCTGCCTACAGGAAAATTAAAGAGACCTTTGGAGAAACGAGAACCACTTGCATTATTATCAAGAGCTCAGATGGAAACCCAGTTCTAAGCAAAGAAGGCAAAGCAGAAAGGTGGAAGGAGTATATAGAGGGTCTATACAGGGGCGACGTTCTTGAGGACAATATTATGGAAATGGAAGAGGAGGTAGATGAAGATGAAAGGGGAGATATGATACTGCGTGAAGAGTTTGACAGAGCACTGAAAGACCTAAGTCGAAACAAGGCCCCAGGAGTAGACAACATTCCATTAGAACTACTGACAGCCTTGGGAGAGCCAGTCCTGACAAAACTCTACCTTCTGGTGAGCAAGAAGTATGAGACAGGCGAAATTTCCTCAGACTTCGAGAAGAATATAATAATTCCAATCCCAAAGAAACCAGGAGTTGACAGATGTGAAAATTACCGAACTATCAGTTTAATAAGTCACAGCTGCAAAATACTAACGTGAATTCTTTACAGACGAATGGAAGAACTGATAGAAGCCGACCTTGGCGAAGATCAGTTTCGATTCCGTAAAAATGTTGGAACACGTGAGGCAATACTAACCCTACGACTTATCTTAGAAGAAAGGTTAAGGAAAGGCAAACCTACGTTTCTAGCATGTTTAGACTTAGAGAAAGCTTTTGACAATGTTGACTGGAATACTCTCTTTCAAATTCTGAAGGTGGCAGGAGTAAAATACAGGGAGCGGAAGGCTATTTACAATTTGTACAGAAAGCAGATAGTAGTTATAAGAGTCGAGGGACATGAAAGGGAAGCAGTGGTTGGGAAGGGTGTGAGATGCTATTCAATCTGTATATGTATCTGTATCTGTATAATATGTATCTGTATCTGTATAATGCTATTCAATCTGTATATTGAGCAATCAGTAATGGAAACGAAAGAAAAATTCGGAGTAGGTACTGACATCCATGGAGAAGAAATAAAGACTTTGAGGTTCGATGATGACATTGTAATTCTGTCAGAGACAGCAAAGGACTTGGAAGAGCAGTTGAACGGAATGGACAGCGTCTTGAAAGGAGGGTATAAGATGAACATCAACAAAAGCAAAAGGAGGATAATGGAATGTAGTCGAATTAAGTCGGGTGGTGCAGCGGGAATTAGATTAGGAAATGACAAATTATTAAAGGAGTTTTGCTATTTCGGGAGCAAAATAACTGATGATGTTCGAAGTAGAGAGGATATAAAATGTAGACTGGCAATGGCAAGGAAAGCGTTTCTGAAGAAGAGAAAATTGTTAAAATCGAGTATAGATTTATGTGTCAGGAAGTCGTTTCTGAAAGTATTTGTATGGAGTGTAGCCATGTGTGGTAGTGAAACATGGACGATAAATGGTTTAGACAAGAAGAGAATAGAAGCTTTCGAAATGTGGTGCTTCAGAAGAATGCTGAAGATTAGATGGGTAGATCACATAACTAATGAGTACGTATTGAATAGAATTGGGGAGAAGGGGAGTTTGTGGCACAACTTGAATAGAAGAAGTGATCGGTTGGTAGGACATGTTCTGAAGCATCAAGGGATCACCAATTTAGTACTGGAGGGCAGCATGGAGGGTAAAAATCGTAGAGGGAGACCAAGAGATGAATACACTAAGCAGATTCAGAAGAATGTAGGCTGCAGTAGTAGGTACTGGGAGATGAAGAGGCTTGCATAGGATAGAATAGCATGGAGAGCTGCATCAAACCAGTTTCAGGACTTAAGACCACAACAACAACAACAACACATAACACGATAAAAAACAGAGTAAGGGAAGAAAATGGAGATAGAAATACTCTGACATGGAGACGTTCATGGGGGACAGTTAAAAAGTCACCAGAAAGTAAAAAAAAAACACAGTTGGCGATTCTTAAAACACAGAGAAGACACTGAATGCGCATGCACAGGTTGAAAGTCGGCCACAGTATTAAAAACACTCCGGTAGGTGACGCCATCATGACTAGGGGCGGTCTGGCTGAGCGAGAGGCCTAGCTTAAGTACGCTATCGAGGGCGCCGCTATTGGATGCTGGGGCCACGTGTCCCACGGTAGCGCCCCCACACTAAAATCGAGCCCGGAGGCGTGCGCCGCCACAGCTTACGGTGCAGAGATCTCTATGCGTCTTTTACGTCTGGGTCGAATTCAAATTCCACAGCGCGCGGTACCAGACATGGTGTAGAGCGTATGAACGTATGGTTCGTCTAAATACTCCACTGGCCGCTTTCAGTCATTTTCTCGTAAAAAATCGTATGTGCTATGCTCTTTTTGCGAGTATGTTCTCTGGTTGGTGCACAATGACTCGTCCATGCAAACAAATTTTAAAATCAAATCCAACTGGTGAAACAGTTTTGCTCAGAGTTTCTTTGCTGCCGTGGGCGTCCAATTTTGTGAGACAAAAGCTGTTAAGTTTTTGCAAAGATGCTGCTTCCTTGTGTTGTTCGTACTATCACAGTAATTTCTTTATAATACCACATTTAACCACGTAATCCATGAAAAAAACTATTGCGTGCATTTTATTTGTTCTGCTTTGGGGCAGGTACCTGAATCTTGCCCCACTGGGCATCTTGCCACCTCCCTCCGCAATTAGCGAATCGCCCACTTGCTTACCTTTGTTTGTCAACATCTGTTTGTGCAGTCTGTCTCCTTTGTCGGCTCTCTCACATTATCAGTAAAATTTATGACGTCAACAGCTAGTTGTCGCGGCTTTCCACGAAGCTATTTTCCGCGATCACTTTTCGTGATCACTTAGCAGACTCGCACTGCAAGGTACCAATGCGTCCTGCATTATATAGCATCACGATTGTACGCAACCGTTCGAACAAATTGGTTCTCCCTATGGCCACGTAACCAGTTCGCACTGCTGAGTAATACATAGGACTAACTGTAGCATACTTGATGGAAAATGTCCACCAACAAAGCTGCATGAACAGCAACACCGGCAGCCAACGTCGCGTTTTAAAGGCTACCGCACCCGCGAACAGTACCGAAGCATTCATATCGGAGTGATCGGCAGCAAACACTGCAAACTTCAAACCTCTCCGTCATGTCTCACGGGCTGAGACCAATTGGCAGTTGATGCTGACCCGTCTGTAGAATGTGCGAGAGAAGCAGGCCATGCTTCCGCATGAAGGACTGTTGAATATTGTATGTGTTAGGCGCTCACTAACGAGTATTCCACAAGAATCGAAGTACCGTTTCGCTGCTGCCTGAATCGTTTCGTTATCCACATGTTTTCTTCGTCGCAGGAAGATCGGGGCGGACTCGGGCAAACTGGGTAGACTTTGTATTGGCCATCTGATTTCCCTCTGCGGACTGGGAGTAAGGCGTTTCGCTAATCTCCTATTTTATTCTCCGCAGTAGTTTGCGTGCTCTTTTAATTTCTCCTTCTCAGCAGAGCAAGACACTTGTGAAATGCAGGACTGAATATATTATATCACTCACAGTGTTTTGTTACGTTGCAGAATCATGTTTCAACAGCTTACGCGTACTTATGGCCCTTACACACGTAAGTTTGTCAGTAAAAAAAAAAATATTACTGACTTATCACTTCCAGTAGCAGCATACGCCAGACTTACCATAAAAGTCCTGTACGCAATAAAATCATGGATGGCAAATTCTCCAAACTAGTTGTCAAAGAACAAAGAGGTGAATAAATACGAACAATACCGCGCCTGTTCAAGTTCAACTGCAACATTTGTCAAAGAAAAATCGTTACGTCCAACACGAGACAATGATGGACCATACAGAATATAATGACATTAGGTACAGCAACGTTCATAATATAATCAGTCTCGGCATCAAAAACAGTCTTTTAGACACCTGGAGCAAATGAGACACACGATGCACACGACGACGAGGCATTTCAGTCTCTAAGAGACAGTTTTGGACGTTGAGACTGATTATCCATCAGTGTTGAAAGGTGGCTACACTGAGCCACAGCGCCAGAGATTGCGCCAAAGAGTATTATTCAGCCGCCTCCACTGGCAGTGTTTGGGGAGAACTCGTAGTAGTCAGTGCTTGTTGAGATGTGGTAGTGAAGAGTGCTTGTCGAGAGGTCGTGGTGGAGAGTTCTTGTTGAGATGTGGTAGTAGAGAGTCGGTGTGGAGATATATTGTAATGATTAGAGTGATTTTCGTCAATATATGAAGGTAAAAGAAAAAAAAAATTCCTTTTCTTTTTATTATCTCAATGTCTTAAATAATGCGTCATTACAGGTTCAGTCAACAAAGCATCTGGCTTGTGTTCTTGTATTAGGGTGTAATTCTGCTTTCCTTACGCAATTATAGTATTTCTATTTTTTAATTACTTCAGTATAAATGATATTTAAAATTTCTTGCCTAATTGAAGAAGAACCGTGCCAGATGCGTACGTTGAGTCATACTTCCACACACAGAACAGTTATACTTGTGCTTTGGTTTCGTAGGTTGTATAGTTGCTGGGGACTTAATTAATTAATTGTGTTAACGGAAATTTTCTTTCATTCTTTGTTGTTGTTCTATGCAGTCAGATTGCGTACTAAGACTAGTCAGGGCCAACCGTTTACGAGAATTGCGTAATCGGACCTACAGCTACGAAAAATAAGAAAATGATTTTCAAATTTAATAATAATTAAGTCCCCGTGCACGTGGCGACCGCTGCTTCGGATGGTCCCTTGGAATTCTTCTGATTGTAAAAATAGTAGACAGTAGTATTGTTGTAGTAATTTGTAGTTTAGTAATTGTAGTCTATTTTGCATGTGTAGATTTGGTAATTGGCATTCTTCTAATGGTATTTTTCAAAATTTAATTTTTATTGTCTTGTCTATGGGTTTGACAAATTAGGGCAATTATTTCAATTGTTCGAATAATCGTGTTTGAGGGAAACATTTCATGTAAATGGTATTGTTGGAGATAAAGAGTCATTGTGTGTAGTTTTCGTACAGTGACGAGTTTTGTATGTTTTGTAAATGATTACGCGATCGATAAAAAAGGCGAAAATGATGAATAGTGAGAATGACGAAATTGTTAACATGGCGAACTCGCCAACAGAGGAAAACAGTATCATGAATAATGAAGTGGAAAACAATTTAATAAGTCGGGAAAATAGTCCGGAACCATTTGAAAATTTTTCACAATCAAAAAGTTTTCAGAATCCGAGATTAACGACAGAAGATTCTGGAATAGTATCGAACTCAGATAGCTTTACAGCTATGACGAAGGAAACTGGTTTCGCGGGAAATGTTAGGGGTGAAAAGAATTTTGAAACAGTTAATATGGAGCAGTTGATGGGTGTAAAATTAAATTTGGGATCTGAATTAAAAACAGTGACAACACGGTTAGACTCACTGGGATCACAAATAGGAAGAATTAAAACCGAGATGGGAACTTTGGGATCTGAATTAAAAACTGATATGGGAACAATGGAAACACGGTTGGACTCACGAATAGGGACATGTCTCAAAAATATGAAAGATGAGTTAAAGAAAGAAATCAGAGAAGAAGTACAACCGATTTTGAATTCTCACAATAATAGATTAACTGCAGTAGAGATTAGACAAAGGGAACAGGATAGAGAACAGGAAGAAAGAGATCGCATGATAGTACAAAAATTTTCAGAATTAAATTTACAACGTGCACACGATAAGGAAGAAATATTTGAGAGAATCGAGGAATCCGTACCAAATGACAGAATAAATAATCTAACACAACAATATGAACAGTTAACTACCAAATGTGTCAATACTGAAACCCGAGTCGCGACACTTACGGAAGACGTAAATAAACAGAAAGAAAAAATAGGTGACTTATCGGAAAGAGTTAAGGAGATTTCAGATAAATTGACAAATCTTAATTTACATGGGGACAGAGATTCGGATGATACAGCTCCATTACCATTTGCAGAAACCGAAGAGTATCAGAACATAAATAAGCATGTTGAAAATCAGGGAAAATTTAATGAATGCGTTAAAAAGGAGGTTGAGGCATTACGAAAGCAAGTCAAACAAATCGGAGGAGAAATTGCAGGGAAAGACAGCAGAAGAAATTTAGAATCACAGATAGCAGAGGGATTTGAAGAAAATAATTTGTTTCATTTACGGGAAGCAACAAGAGAGCGCCAGGCGCGCGAACTTGACAATAATCGACATTCGGATTGGGACAGACGCGGTAGGTCTTTGTCGCCACGAGGAGAAAACTTTGACTATAAACACTTCTTAACTGTTCGGAAATTTAAGATCTTCCGCAATTCTAAGAATGACATACATCCATGTTCATGGTTAGATCAATTTATGTACGCACTTCCACCAAATTGGCCACTAAGTCACAAACTGGAATTTATGTGTGGATATTTAGAAAACGAACCGGCGACGCGGATGCGCGCACTCATTTGAGATTGTAATAATCTAAATGATATTTATCATGCATTTCTATCGGCATATTGGTCCGAAAACACGCAAGATAGAGTCAAACATAGTCTGATTATGCAGCGTAATTTTAAACAGTCTGAGTTCCGCACGCCGGCAGAATATTTTGAAGACATGATTCGAAAGAATCAGTTCCTTTCCAACCCTTACAGCCCGACTGAATGAATTCGCATTTGTTTAACTAAGCTGCCACAATCCATAAGACAAATTGCGAAATGACGCGAATAATCAAAGGTGTGACGCAAACAATCGACAATGACTTGCAGCTTCGGCTTCTGGCAGCAATATAGACGGTTCAAAAAGTAATGACACTACGACTTTACACTACGTACGCCTGGAAGACATGAGAGACATTTTGTTAGACGAAAAGGAAAATAATGTAGACGCATTTTTACATCCTGTTATTGAAGTATGTGTGGGTAAGAATAAGTTCTCTGCAGTTTTAGATTCTGGGAGCCCATTTAATGTCATTAATGAATCAGTTTTTCGTATATGTGTAAGAGCTATTGCTTGTCCTGTGTTACCTGTTTCTAAAACTACAATTCGAGGCGCTATTTCTGGAAAAAGTGTGGAAGTTAAACAACAGACCAACT
Source organism: Schistocerca serialis cubense (assembly GCF_023864345.2). Classification (NCBI taxonomy): domain Eukaryota; kingdom Metazoa; phylum Arthropoda; class Insecta; order Orthoptera; family Acrididae; genus Schistocerca; species Schistocerca serialis. The sequence continues at coordinate 912,838,391 of NC_064641.1, read as the reverse complement.
TAAATTTCATTTGTCAAGGATACGAATTTTCTGCTGATTTTATTATTGTTCCATTACTCAGTACACAAATTATATTAGGTATGGAGTTTCTTAACACACATAAGGCAATTTTGAACTTTAAAGAAGGAAGTGTGAATTTGACTGTTGCCGGAATGCCGAAATGTTTGAAATTTTTCGAGTGTTTAACAAGATCTGAATCATATACAAAATGTTTAAGGTTTCTTACTTCTGATGTTTTCGTTGAGCATTATGACGACAGTGTGTTTATTCATGACAATCACAATAGATACAGAGACGCGATGGATGATATAATTAATAGCGAAGATTTAATTAATGAAAAGGTTAAGAAAGCTGAAGTGCCAGATGACGTTGCAAGAGAAGAGCTGCACCACAGTTTGACTTCACATGCTACAGTATTTAGTCATCACACAGGAACTATACAAGGTTTACAATATTTATTTAAAGTAAAAGAACACACACCATTTCGGGGGAAAACGTACGCTATTCCTTTGGCTTACAGAGACAAGGTTAAGAATGAACTTCAATACATGTTAGATCAGGGATTATTGAGCCTGCAGTCAGTCCTTATACCAGCCCATTACACGTTGTTCTTAAAAAGGATGGGTCAATTCGTTTGGTTCTGGATTCCAGACAGATAAATAATATCACCATTCCTGAAACTGACCGTCCAAAAAATTTAGATGAACTTCTTCAACATTTTCATGGAATTAAAGTTTTATCCACGATTGATATGCGCGCAAGTTTTTGGCAAATAGAACTCCACCCTGATTGTAGAAAATACACTGCCTTTCTAGCCTTTGGTAGCAGTTACCAGTTTCGGAAATTACCGTTTGGACTTACTGTATCTTCAGCAGCATTCATTCGTAGCTTAAATGAAATTTTACCTGTTTATCTTCGTAACAATATTACTTCATATGTTGACGACATTTATATTGCTAAACATTCTTGGAGTGAGCACAACAAAATTTTGGATTCATTATTACGTATTTTTGCAAGAGTTGGCATTACAGTGAACTTGGAAAAATCTGAATTTGGTCATTCTCAGGTGAAATTTCTCGGTCACATTATTTCCACAGAAGGTATTCTTCCTGATCCAGAGAAACTAGACGCTATTCGTAATTATGATGTTCCTACCACAAAACGTGATGTTCGTAGTTTCCTTGGTATCTGTAATTTTCTTAGACGCTTTGTTAGATTGGACAATTTGGCCACACCTCGTTTATGTGAACTATCTGGAAAGAAATCTAATTGGTGTTGGGATGAGGAAGCTCAATCAGAATTTGAACAACTTCGTGATGCTTTAGTTGCTGCTCCACTTCTTTCACATCCGGATTGATCTAAAGATTTTTATTTGGCGACGGACTCATCATACAAGGGCCTAGGTGCACATTTATTTCAAGAGATAGGAGAAGACGGCGTTGTAGTACAGAAAACTATTGCATTTGGAAGTCGTGTTCTTTCTAAATCAGAAAAGAATTATTCGATTACGGAACTTGAAGCTTTGGCTGTTGTTTGGGCTTTTACAAAATTTCGGACATTTTTGTATGGCAGACATACTAAGGTTTACACCGATCATCGAGCTCTGGAATTTCTTATGTCGACAAAATTAACTCATGGCAGATTGTCACGATGGGCGTTGTACCTACAGGAATTTGATTTTAGTATTGTTTACATACAGGGTTCTTCAAATGTTGTTGCTGATGCTTTATCACGTGCACCTATGGGTTTGAAACAAAGTGCTGAAGAGGACTGCAAGGAAAACAATTATTGTTTGATGTATATTCAAGGTGTTGCGTTTGAGAACTTATTTCGTCTTCGCTCCAGGACATCGCTAAGGAGCAAAATAAGGATCCAATCTGGAAGGACATTAAGGAGAAGTGGAGGAGAAAGGAAAGCGTAGCGATTAGACAGCATTATTTAGTTCGCAATGACATTCTTTTTAAACGAAAATCGGTCGACAACTCTGTTTGGTTAGTTTGTATTCCTGATGAGTGGGTTAATAAGCTGATTTGGTACACGCATTTGAGTTTTGCACACTTTGGTCCCAGAAAATGCTTTCATAAATTATGGGAAAATTGCTACTTCAGTAATATGGAAAAATGTATTCGATCTGTTCTGGCCAAATGCAAATTATGTCAAAAGGCTAAGCCGCCTACAATTTCTCACAGAGCACCGTTGTTTCCTATCATTCCAGCGAAATTAAAGGACATGGCTGCAGTCGATTTGTTCGGTCCAGTGGTTCGTTCTACTAATGGTTTTGCGTACATTTTCGTAGCAGTGGAATTGACATCAAAATATGTGTGTTTTACACCTTTACGCAAAGCAACAGCTCGTTCAGTATCTAATGCTTTCATTAACCATTTTCTTAAAGAAGTTGGTCATGTTGATAAGGTTATATCAGATAATAGATCACAGTTTCGTTCTGAAATTTGGCTTCGTACTCTACGGCGTCGTAAAATTAAACCAATTTTCATTTCACTTTTTCACCCTCAATCTAACACTTCAGAGAGATGGATGAAGGAAATCAATAAATTGTGTCGACTTTATTGTCATCAGAATCACAGAACGTGGGATCAGTATCTTCATATTTTTCAAAACATTCTGAATGAACTTCCTAATGACTCAACTTCTTTACCGCCTATACTGATATTAAAAAACAAAGCACCAACAAATCGCATATCTGAAATCGTTCCTTTTCCGCCTACACGGAAACTGCAGCATTCTGAAGTTGTCAAGCTGGCTCTGCAAAATATTGCATCTGCAGCTGCTAGAAGAGAGAAATCAGCTAAACATCCTGGTCGTTTAAAAATCTTTTCAGTTGGTCAAAAAGTGTTAAGTAAGTCTCATCGCTTGTCGCACAAAGGAAAAGGCTTGTGTCGCAAATTTTTTCTGCTTTATAACGGTCCATATAGAATTCGCAAAATTATTCATGATAACACTGTTGAAGTAGAAACTCTTAAATCACGACGCTCTAAGGGAATACATCATATATCAAACGTTAAAATTATTGTGGAGTGACATACTTTAGAGAAACTAACAGCTACACGTATACATGCGGAGAGTACAAGGATACCGCGCTGTGTTTTGGCGGCGGCACATACTCAAAGCAACAGTCAAGTCTGCGCGCCACACAAGGCAGTCGCTGACCGCAAACAATTTCTTCCTACGTCACGCGCCTACAGCTGATCGAGCGCTCAGTGCGAATGCACTGACAGCCATAGACAAATACACAGTCTAATTTCTCCGACTAAATTCAGTATAAAGCTATAGTGACTTGATGAATTATGTTATCAACATTCAGTATTTTTCAGGATACGGTTCTATAAAATATTTAAGAGCTTCAGGTAAATTCTGTGTGTCTCCGACCTTAAGAGGACTTGCTATCGAGAAAATTTCAGAAAGAATGTAATTTCGAAGAAGAAACTAATGTACTAAAAAGGTAACTATTAATTGAGTTTATTTTTTCAGGTAACATATTTCCACTTAGGTACGTACTTTAGACGTAATTTGCTGCTCGCGATTACGTGATTCATACTTTGTGCTAATTTCATGTTCTATGAATTTACTTGTGAAGCGACGTGCTTGCGTACATTGGTGATTTTTGTCAATGTTTTATTAATGAACAGGGTTGTTATTTGTATATATTATGCATCGCTTGGCTGCCTTGCTTTTTCACTGATGTCATATTTTTTTATTATGTGTCTGATGTGCTTATTTATTTAAATTATAATTGTAACCTGATTAATTGTGCTGACTGTGATTATGTATGTAAGTTATACTTTGTGATTTATCTGCTTGCGCCTTCATGTTTACTTATTAAAATTACATATGAACAATTATTTGCTTATGCTGATATGATGCTAATGACCTATTTATTATGTTAGATAACATATTTGCTGCCTTGCTTATGGATTGCATATTTACACATTTCTGTTTTGTTGTCATAACTACTCTTTAATTTGGTATATAGAAATGCTGATATAAGGTGTACAAACATAGAGTTTAGGTCACATTATGGTATTAATTATAGATTGTTCGCTTGGCAGAGCCTCGTTGTAAGAATTGTGGTGCATCCACTTGTTGACATTCTGTTCTCTACTGGCATATTTACTCGCTATTGCATGTTTTGCTTACGCTTAGTGCCTTATATTTTTAAGATAAGAAAATGAACTGCTATAATCCGACGAACGACATTAGTACAAGAAAATTCATAGAAGTCACATGAACTGAGGTTTTATGGAAGCTGTATAAATGTATGCTAATAAGAAGGAAGCTAACGACATGACATACCAAAACTAGGTTTAGACCATTGACAGTTATAACACTGCATTTTTCGTGAGCAATTGAAATAGGAAGTGACACTTGACACAAGAAATACTCCACATGTTTGCTTCTGTTTGCCATAATTCTTGAAGTGGTGTACACACTGTGGAATATTATGATCATTCACACTCCGTAATCGTACTGAATTACTGAGAGTTATTCGAACTAAGTCTGTTAGAGGTCATGTATGTATTTCTTTTGTTTATAATTCATAATGAGTAGAAGATTTGGGTCAGATGGATTACACAGAGGTCGTGTGTTGACAGTGTGTCTTCGGATTGTATAGGATGATGAGGTTTGCATTAGAATTTTATCTGTACTTGTTCGAGGAGACTGACTAGAGGAAAGAGTTGTTATGGAAGTGAAATGATATTGGTAATAAGGTTTATATGTATCGACGTATTGAAGAGGTATTATTGAGGTATTGAGATTATATGAAGTTGATGATTATTGGAGCTTTGGTGGACAAGAGGTAAGGTAAATGCTATTAATGATAAGGTTTATATGTATCGACATGAGAGGTATTATTGAAGTATTGAGATTATGTGATGCTGATGATTATTGGAGTTTTGGTGGATAAGAGGTAAAGTAAGTGAGGTGCATATTTTTTTGTTGGTCTACATGGAACAAGGAGGATGAAGATAGCAGACTAGAACACTCAAGTAGAAGGAAGATTGTCTACACACACTTTGTTAAATTAATAAGCAGTACATATTTTTTTTTGGAGAGAGGAAGTAATTGCATATCTTGGCTCACTGACAGTTGTTCAGCAACCGTACATTTTGATTTGGTTTGGCAAACATTGGTCTTGACATGATGACTATGACGTTGACTAACTATTATTGACTGTTATACATTGCTGCCACTACTACTTGATACACAAGATGAACATCAGATTTTGACAGAATTGCATTTACACAGTTAACACTATTCAATTACACAGTAGTACTTAATGTGGATGAAAGGTGAGTGAGTGTGTTTTGTGTGTTTTCCTTTCCTAATCCTACCCACCTATCTCCTAAATATTATTTTATTTGTATGTAGTGGCTTGCACTGACACCCATAAATATTATAGGTTTACTGATATTTGAGTATTTGTAATAGTTAATATGACAATTATCTGACATCATTTGTGTGTTTGTTATGATTTGTATGTTTAGTGTAAAAGCATTTGTATGTGGATTCAAACTATTGTTCATGCCTGAACTGTCTGATTAGTGATAGTGAATATTATGAACTGTTACCTGCACTTGTTCAACATTGATGTGTGACACTTAGAAATGTTTAATTTCTGGTGATGAACTGTGTGATTAGTGATAGTGAGTATTAGGGACTGTTACCTGCACTTTTTCAACATAATGGGTGCCACTTAGAAATGATTAATTTCTGCTGATGAACTGTGTGATTAGGATAGTGAATATTATGGACTGTTACTTGTACTTTTTCTACATGATTGGTGCCACTAGGACATGTTTAATTTCTGCTAATAAACTCTGATGAACAGTGTGATCAATGATAGTGAATATTATGGACTGCTCTCTGGACCTGCTCATCATTATTGGGTGCCACTGATGGACTGCTTCTACTGACATAATGTCACTTGTTGGTGTCTGCACCTGTTCAACATTGCTGGGTGCCACTGATGAACTGCTTCTACTGAAATGATGTCACTTGTTGGTGTCTGCACCTGCTCAACATTGCTGGGTGCCACTGATGGACTGCTTCTACTGAAATGTTGTCACTTGTTGCTGTCTGCACCTGCTCAACATTGCTGGGTGGCTCTGATGAACTGTTTCTACTGACATAATGTCACTTGTTTGTGTCTGCACTTGTTCAACACTACTGGCTGCCACTGTTAGAACTGTTTCTACTGAAATGATGTTACTTCTTGCTGTCTGCACCTACTCAACATTGCTGGGTGCCACTGATGGATTGCTTCTACTGAAATAATGTTACTTGTTGGTGTCTGCACCTGTTCAACAATGCTGGGTGCCACTGATGGACTGCTTCTACTGAAAAGATGTCACCTGTTGGTGTCTGTACTTGCTCAACACTGCTGAGTGCCATTAATGGAACTGCTTCTGCTGAATTATGTCACTTGTTGGTGTCTGCACCTGTTGACCATTACTGGGTGCTACTGCTGGAACTAATCATTGAAAGCATTTTATGTCAACATTTGTATAAACTGATTTTTTGTGTATTGTGTAAACTATTATGTAAAGTCACATATATGAAAGAATTTGTATTGCTTACTGTATTTTATATATTAGGTTATTGAAAGGTCAGTGCAAAGCCAAAATTTAATCTAATTATGCGATATTTACGTATTAATATTATCTTTTATTTTTGTCTGTATTTTTGTGGACGAATTTGGTGGTATTTTCACCACCAATGCTGGCAAAAATACCATCGAATTCTGGCCCGTGGAGGAGGGGCATATGAAAGGTGGCTACACTGAGCCACAGCGCCAGAGATTGCGCCAAACAGTATTATTCAGCCGCCTCCACTGGCAGTGTTTGGGGAGAACTCGTAGTAGTCAGTGCTTGTTGAGATGTGCTGCTGAAAAGTGCTGGTCGAGAACTCGTAGTAGCAGTGCTTGCTGAGATGTGGTAGTGAAGAGTGCTTGTCGAGAGGTCGTGGTGGAGAGTTCTTGTTGAGATGTGGTAGTAGAGAGTCGGTGTGGAGATATATTGTAATGATTAGAGTGATTTTCGTCAATATATGAAGGTAAAAGAAAAAAAAATTCCTTTTCTTTTTATTATCTCAATGTCTTAAATAATGCGTCATTACAGGTTCAGTCAACAAAGCATCTGGCTTGTGTTCTTGTATTAGGGTGTAATTCTGCTTTCCTTACGCAATTATAGTATTTCTATTTTTTAATTACTTCAGTATAAATGATATTTAAAATTTCTTGCCTAATTGAAGAAGAACCGTGCCAGATGTGTACGTTGAGTCATACTTCCAGACACAGAACAGTTATACTTGTGCTTTGGTTTCGTAGGTTGTATAGTTGCTGGGGACTTAATTAATTAATTGTGTTAACGGAAATTTTCTTTCATTCTTTGTTGTTGTTCTATGCAGTCAGATTGCGTACTAAGACTAGTCAGGGCCAACCGTTTACGAGAATTGCGTAATCGGACCTACAGCTACGAAAAATAAAAAATTATTTTCAAATTTAATAATAATTAAGCCCCATGCAGTGTTTCGTATTGGACGGAATAACTTTACTTTGAATAATGTTGCTATTGAAGTTGGACAGTCACGGTTGACTATTGCTGTTGTTTCTTACTGATTGTAAGCTCAGAGTGGCAAGTGTACTATCAGAATGTCAATAAGGCATATTGCCGATGTAGCAAAGGCAGGAAACTATGCGAGCATTGCCATGCAACCTCCAAGCGATCGAAGCACAAGTACAGCCAGTGAAGTGATACATGATAGGGTAGAGTGAAGTAACGGTAACTTCAGCACTAGGGCGCCACTGCAGTAATTAGATGTTCCACAAAGACCTAGAACAATCACTGAATAACTATAGTGAGACAAGAACTGCTGAAGAGATAAAAAAATAAGGGAAAATTCAATCATGTACCCAGAGCACCGCGTCATAGTAGCAGGCTCAGCTCTTTCAACAACATAGCTTTTGTAGCTCAGAGACACTCACGGTCGGGCCACCATTCTGTGCGTGTCGCTAGGAAAGAGAGAGCGGTGGGCTGTTGAGTATCAGCGTACTTGCTACTTGTTGACTCCACCGAGATGCAGCCAACTTGATGTAAACCACAGCCATAGTCTGCCTCTGATGTCTACTGGGACATGGTGATGAGGAGAAGACTGCTGTGTGGCCAGCCTTTCTCCACTGTGGGTGAGTTGTGGATGATATACAGGCTGTGATTTCAAAACCATCCTGGCTTGGTGCTGTCGCGCAGCCCCCTGGCCGATTCGTGAACACCTGCTGCAGTCTTGATCGGTCCATCGTGGATTACCAGGGCCTAGTCTTCGCAACACTATTGGCTGTCGTCTCCTAGGCGTGCAGTGGGCTGGTTACGAGAGCACTGAGGCGTGAGCCATGCTGTGCCGCAGAATGTCTGGATGGGTGACTGACACTAAACCCGTCTCCACACTGCCGCCGGCGCGACATGCAGCTAGAGCTCATTGTCCTATGGCTTCGTCCTCATGGCTCACTGTCGAGGCTTGTCAGCGCTTCTTAACGGCTTGCCCTTATGCCTTGCCATCTAACACAATGGGACACTTTATAGGTCTGTAAACTACTTCTTGAAAATAAATGTTACTACAGATTCCTATGTGTCACTATCGCCTCCGGGCATAAACTTGGCCACTCTTCGACTCTCCGTGTTCACTAGCATACAATGCAACCCACGATCCCCAAGCCGCAACAACTGTTTTCTTCCTCCACGGTGACGACTGAGTTATTAATCCATCAAATACTTTTCATACATCACAGTTCCCCGTATGAAAATTACTAGTTCGTCGATACTCCACAGTGTGAAACACCAGTTTTTGCAGGGCTACAGCAAATGACCAGAACACAGCTATTGCCCTTCGACGACGATACACACTATCTGTTCATAATATTCGGGCAGCCACTGGAGAACATTAATATGGGATGTAACCCTCTTCGCTTTTAGGAGGGTTTGAACTCTGTCGACGACATTTTCAGTGAAGAATCTCAATGTCCGTGGACGAATTGCAGGCCGTTCTTCAAGAACCGAAACGAGAGAGGGTGGTGATGTTACACGCTGGGTGTGAAGTAGACTATCTAACTTATATCTAAGCTGTTCTATTGGTTATCACGTCGTCACTGTCGACAGGCCATCCCGTTTCAGAAGTGTTATTGTCAACAAACCATTGCCTCAAGGAAGCTCCTTTACGCGAGGCTGCACTGCCATTCGTTTCTCAACTCTTCTTTTGGCGTATGCCGTAAACTGAATACATATGTTTAAGTATTTTGTGTTTTTTAAGCGTGACAGGGGGACCACACCCAAACTGCAAGGAAACCCCTCCCCACTTGCCTCCCGTAACAGGAGAGATAGCGTAATTTGCTTTTCCATGCCCACCGTGATCTTGAAGAAAACAATAAAATACAACTTCATCTTTGGCCTTGGAAATCATAAGGAAGCCTATATTTTGAGAGAATAAAGAAACAAAATAAAGCAGGAGGACCCTCGTATTTAAGTCAAGATTAGCTATCGCCCAGTAAGTCCATTCACTGTGTAATTATGAAGCTTGTTTCTGAACTGTACAAGCAAAGCTTGCGGAAAAACAGAAAAAAAGAGGTGATAGGCAGAAACGTTATCATTTGACGCTACGGAGGAACAGACTCACAGGACGAAACGCCTGCCGGCTGAGCAACCCTTCAGACGCAAACTTGAGTTCCAGAGCTCCGCTGGTCATAAATACTCGTACTTTCTTATAACAGTATTATGTCGCAAGAAAGCACTGCTTCAGTAAACTCATTGATAATGTTTAAGATAAAGAAGCTGAACGAAGAGCTACGATGTTCCAGATGTACAAGATCCAGACTGCGTGCCATAGTCACCAGTCGCCGACAGGACGGCTTCCGATCTACTTCTGTCGTAAGACCATGCGCTTAGGAAATAGCTAGTTTTGAGTTAAACGTGAAGGTTTATTTCATTATTGTCATATTACGGCGTTTTTGAAAATGAACATATCGTCGGGTCATCCAAGTACGTTATTCCAAGTAGTAAAAATACACCGATGGATTTATATGGGAGGGGAAACCATCCACTGGAAAATGAGAGCGAAATATTCCATTGTGTTTCATAACTATTATTGAACTCAAGAAGTATTAGGCTGATGATATTATCACTTAGAAATTACAGGATACAGAATTGTACTTTGCGGAGAATCCTATGGCACAGATACTGCTTGTGTGAGGGTCGTCAGCTACGAGAGATTTGCGACAAAACAGGCAGGAGGAAGTCCTACGCGACGTCTCTGCAAGTCTCGGATGCTAAAGCACGACCATTTACACAGTGCGGCTCTTACGCAATCACCTACAGAGTCCTTAACTAAGCTGAGAGATTTCAGGAAGTTTAGTAACCACATTTGGAGGATACTACAGACCACAGGCATATGTAGGCACGCTGTAGTTCCATGCTCCAAGATCAAAGTTCTCCTTTCATTTTCCTTTAAGCTACTGTAGAGAGTGTGTGTGCCACATTACACAGTGATGCTATCGAATAGGGCTAAGAGAGAGAGAGAGAGAGAGAGAGAGAGAGAGAGAGAGAGAGAGAGACAAAATTTTTTAAAAAGAACACGAGATGGATAAGAATAACTTAGTTTAACGAATGTAAATATAATGGGCGTAAACGAACATTTCACAGAGTTCTACAATCATACTAACCTGTGATAAACCCATGACCTGGCTTCAACGACGTGAAAGTATCTGAACTTATAGCCCCGTTACAAGTGGTGAGCATGCTTTTTTTAATCTGTTAACCTAAGTTTTTATGTTAAGAAATTTGAAACTTGTAGATAGAAAGAAATCATGTCGTACATATAGTGATGAACTGCCAGTTCTCTCTACTCTCTGGCGAGTAGTAGCCGAAACGTACTGCTGACCGCAGATTTTAGAAACACCTATACTGTTTATAATAGTGGCTCAAGGTGATAGATATATTTGCTGAAGATTCAAAATCTGCAACGTTACGTATGACAGCTCGATGGAGATTTCAAACTATTAGGTTGATGCAAAAGTTCATACTGTTTTTGTTTTGCACGTTGATATTACGGTTTCTGTGCCTTTATTCAACTGTTGTAAGTTGTTATTTTTTGTTGACGGTTTGTATTTTAGTTTACATATTTTCATTTTGTCGTCCGGAGATAGCGCGTGGAGCCGTGGATTCTAGAAAGTGGAGGGCCAAGTGGACAAGTGGAACATTTTGACGCAGTCTTCTGTTTCAGTTCAGGAGAGGGGTGACAGAAGTAGTAGCAGCAAAGGCAGCCGGAAACATTTACGTCACGTGTGGGAATAATGCCATTGGACGGAGCATGGCAAGAAAATGGTTTCCTCTTTTTAAGGAGGATCATTCGACTTTAGTGGCTCTCCAGGTTCAGGAAGACCTTTGGGATTTGCTGAATATCGTTTAAATTCCATATCAGCGTTCTCGAGAACTGACATATATGATGACCTGTGGCCCTTCCCACCACGTGCGACATTCACATGCAATAGGGAACGTTCAAAAATCATAAGCTCCAAGCCAGAATCACGAAAATAAGCAGATGAGCATATGTGCGTCTCTCCTTACCTGCACCATTCCTAGTGAAGAGAAATGATGTCTTTATGCTAACACAAGGGAGGGAAAAGAATGGTTGAGCCCAAAAAAAGCAGCAACTCCCCGTACAAAGCCCTGCGAGCACCCACATAAGATAATGGTATGCATCTGGTGGAACAACGACAGTACAAACTGTTTCCCCGAGGTGCAACCTTCACTGCCGACATTTATTGTCAACAACTGAGACGTTTTGAAGACGCAGTCCAAGAACAGGAGGACTGTGTAAAGTGATGCTACCTCACGACAACGCTCGTCCGTATTCTCCTACACGACAGAAAACATTATACACGAGCTCGTTTTGGAATCATTCCTCACCCACTTTATCTGCCTGATCTTATGACCACAGATTTTTCACTTTTTTCGGTGCATATCGCCAAACCTTCAAGAAAGTTGCTTTCTGGATGAAAATATACTCTGTACATGGATCAACGAGTTCTTCAACTCCAAACCACGTGATTTTTGCACTCCCGTAATTGAAAAGTTACCCCAGCGTTAGCAGACTGATGTAAATACTGATGGAGTGTATGTTATTGATTAACATCTCTGTTACGTGGCTCTGTTGTGTTTATGGAAAAGAGTTACTAACTTATGCACCAACCTAATATGTATGAGGTGCAGTCAAATGAAAAATAAATACTCGCCACAACGGGACCATGGAATCGTTCCATTCAAAAGTTATCACCACATACGTTAAGACATTTATCCTACTGCCAGACAGACGATCAGTCCTGTTTTTCAGAACGCGGTCGGGCACTGACGGATCCACAACCTCACTCAGTCCTGCACATAATCATTATACTGAAACTTACGTTCACGCATGTCTTTCTTGAGGTCACCGAAGATGTGAGAATCACACGGGGTGAACGAACCGTGCTGCACGGAGGATGATGCGGTGTTTGTCAACCACTTCCGTCTGACTAGCAGTGTGGGGTCGGGCTTTATCGTGCAACAGGATGATTCTGCCCGGCAGCATTTCTGAGCGTTTTGACTTTATAGCGCCCTGTAGTTTCTGTAAAGTGTCATTATGGTACTGAGCATTGATTCTGCTTCCACATACGTGGGACTCGACGACTAGAGGGCCCCTGCAGTTGAAGAAGAAGATCAAAGGAATTTGTGTGAACAGCATTTTAATTTCTTTGGCGGGGGAGATATGGGATGTTTCCACACGACGCTCTACGAAACAGGAATTGATCGACTCGTCTTCCAGTGGGATAAATGTCTTAACATGTGTGGTGATTACTGTTGAATTGAACCATTCCATGGTTCTGTAATGGCGGGTGTTTGGTTTTTATTTGACTGCTCGTTATGCTATATTGTAAAGATATTAGACTCATTAAACAAAGAGTATAATTTCATTCAAAGCATGATCATGGCGATGATGAAGCACTCAATCGGCCACACGTGAATTACGTCTTACAATAGATCGTCACAAAGGGAAGAGATAAACAAAAAGAACTCCATACACATTATAAAGCGCTAAGAAGAGTTTACGAAACAGGAATGTGATGAGTTCAACGGCAGTAGTATACAGATGGATTAATACTAACTTGGTTTTGTCTCTTACTTCGAAAACAGACCACCGCACCTAACAGCGAACCTGTTATAGAGTGTAGGCTTTCATGACTGGTATCTTCATGGTTCCTGATATTTGTTTTGTGGGCATAAGGTCGTGGTCCAAGGCATATCAAATGTATAATGAGTGTGGCCTTTTTGCTGTTGCACTGTAACATGATGTACTCAGCATGGTTGGGAAAAATTGAGATATATTCCACGTCTAATGCAATGAGCTTTGTAAACACGTCAGACCAGAACGTTAATGCTTTGTGAGCTACTTGCTGATACAACAAGAATTGCTCTATGACTGCAATCATTTTTAGGACTGTAATTATTACAGATAATTCTTTAAATGTTTTCCTGTAGAACAGTGTGAAATTCCACTGGACTACCAACTGTCAGACTGCATTTGAGAAACTGAAAGTGGAATTAACAATGAGTCCTAATTATGAGGAGAAATTTATCCTATTATGTGACAGTGAAGTGACTAGATACATTCTCAATCAGGATATAAGTACGCTGTAAATCTGCATGGTATGAACTGCTGGGAGACCCGAAATGGGTGGTTCAACTGTATAATCGGCAATGTTTTTCCTACTCTTTGCACTTGTATGCGTCCTTCCTTCATGAAGACTGAGAGGTGTTTGCAGAGGCATATCTGTGAAGTGTAGTTGACTGTAATGTCTGTGTGTGTGTAATGTAGTGTCATGTTCATATTGGAGATGATGGGAGAAGGAAGAGGGTAAAACCCAATGCCAGTACATAGCCTACTCATTTTGAAGAGCACTAATGGTACTGCTGAGCTCAGCATCCCCACCTGACAGGCAGATCACCAGTCTAACACAGTGTAACATGCCCTCACTTCATGAGACATTGTAGAGGGGTTTGGAACTGATTCCAGGAGATTGGCGAGAAGACTGATGTTCAGAGACTTTATGCCAGAATCCTTGACTGCCCTCTTTGCTGTAAGACAAAGGGAATATTGTCAACTGCACATGACATTCCAAGCCCATCCAACCACTGGAGTCAGGAAACAGATGGCAAGGAACACCCAGTAACATTTGCATTGAGACAGTTGAGTAAAGATGAATGGAATTACTTTACCACAGAAAACGATATGTTGAGTGTCATGTTGCCTGCATGAGAGGAAATTCGAAGTTATAATGAACCATGCCGCAATGAACTGGTTACTCAGACTTAATGACTCTTCAAAGTAAATTAACATGTTGGGTGCTGAAGCTGTGTGAATTTGATTGTGGAGTGATACACAAGAAACACAGGAATGACGATGCCTTGCAGAGATATTGGGGTTAAGCAGGCACTTAGCAGGAGCCCTGAGTGGTAAGAAGTGCAGTTTGCTGCACAGACTGAGAAGTATTCAGGATCCAGCCGCAGATCACAGTGCAGAATGGGCTATTACACAAAATGATGAAGTATGAACCACGTGTTGTGGTACCTGGAACTTTGAAAGGCGGAGTGCCAAGGAAGCATACATCTCACAGAGGGCGAAGGATAACTAGTTCTTGAGTCGCCAAGAAATACTGGTGAAAGGCAAGAAGGCAGGTTGTCGAACAATATGTAGGGTGTTGCATGCCATGCACACAGTGTGCTAATCTCAGTCATCAAGGAGAACTACAGCAAAAATTACTAGAGGCACATAGTCCATTTGAAATTGTGAGGATGGACATTCTGGATCCGTTCGACCTAACACTAGCGGTAACCATTGTATGCTGACGATTATAAACCATTTTAACCTTACACTGTAATGGTTGCAATCCCAAATCAACAGGCAAATGAAGTGGCACAAACGATGGTAAACAACTTAATACTGAAATTTGGCTTTTGTGATACAGTCATTATTGGTCAAGGCACTAATTTTGATCTTTTTAAGCAACTGTGCCATCTACAGCGCACTCAGAAGCTTAGAACTAGCGCTTTCACCCTCAGTCAACTAGAAAAAGAGAAAGTATTCATTGTAAGGTTGACAAAATGCTATTACGTGAACAGACATCACAAAGATTGGGTCGTTTACCTTTCTTATGACGTAGTGACATAATTGTAAAATACACACCAGCATCAGGTTCTCACCATATGAGGTAGTACACAACAAAAACACGTCCTCGCCTTTTGAAAAAATTATTCCTAAGCTTGGGAAGAATGGGAAGTCGATGAAGAAGTTATGTTACGAGATGCTTGGAATAAGGTACAGAGAGGAAATATGAAACTGCTCAAGTGTCAAGAGCATATGGGACAGTGTGTTGGTAAACTACCTAAATACAAAGTCAGTCAATGCTTCGTGCTTGAAAATCCTTGCTACGATACATCTGATGCAACCTTTGCTGTATTGATCAGAGAAGCAACTAGACTTGTTACCAGCTCAGAAACTTACCTTTTTGAGCGACGTCCTGAAACCGTACATTCCTCTTTCATTACATGAGCTTATAGTTTCACAAAAGGGACGTCTTACCTCGAAAAAGATGTTCCAGCATTTATGTAAGTATTGTGATAAACAAAATCACATATTGACTAGAAGTGTCAGGATTTCCAGCACCATAGTGATTCTGATTGCGTTTTGTATAATCTACAGGTACCTAAAGCGAAAACTTGGCAACGTTCATGAACAGCCAGTGCATCAAATATAAGTGAACTGGGTAACCATTAATAAATAAGAACTAGGTAGGGACCCATATGGTAAATGAGAAGAAATGTAGAGTTTATGGAAGAATTATGTGAGAATCTTCTCATCTTTGCTGAAGAGCTCTCAATAAGGGAGAATTTCATTGTACTAGTCTTGAATTAATGGAAACATGTACCTGCAAGGAAACAAGACAGTCTAGTACAGTACTTTAGATACTAATGTTCGCTTGTAAGAAAGCCGCCAGTGTACCTTGAGTCTAAAACTGAACTGGTATAAGAGAAACACTAACTGTATTGCGTAGAATTGTTAATGTTTAAACACGTGTCAAGAAGTTTTAAAGGAACCATGATCAAAATTTCAGGGCTGATTTTCTAAAGGAGGGTGGCATGTTGCACCACAACAAGAAGTACTCAGTCCAGCAGTGGAAAACTAAGATAACTTCCTTGGCTATTGCAACAGCAGTACTAGGGGGATGGTGGCAGTGGTGCAAATTTGATATCAAGATGGTATTCGAATTAATTGAACTGATCAATTAACACCACCTTACCACACCTATCCCCACCCCCAAATAATGTCGGACGTTTTCGTCAGCTTACACGTGGACCCCATGCCCCTTCTGTCTATGCCCAGCCCCTCCCCCTTCCCCCACCTAACCTAGTGAACGTATTTTTGAATTTTGGTGGGAATTTCTTTGTCCCACCTACAAACCAGGAACTGACTGGAAATTAAAAATGGAAGTGTATTTCCTGGGAATCCAATCCTGGTCCTCCTGGACAGAAAGCCCCAGTGCAACCCTCCTAACACGATCATACCACCTGAGGTGCCTGTAATTGGCGAGAAATTAAAAATAGCAGTACTCTTTCCGGAACTCGAACCATGGTGCTTCAGGATGGAATGCTCAAGTGCACCCCCAACACATGGAAACTGTCCAGATGCAGGAGAGGAAGATTAGGTTAGTGCACTTTATTTACAGGCTGATTACAATTAAAGCTAAGCTTTCAAAACACGTAGAAATAACACCACTGGTCAGAATGACGTCAAATTGCAACGGAATATTATTGGAGCAGGAGTAAAACGTACGGCAATAGAAAAAAATAGTGTGAACATTGATTAGTGTATGGCGCTGTATGTGTCAGAATACGTAAATGGAAACACCTGTCATGAGCACGACCCATGCCGGGTACACAGCTTTTCCTCCTTTCGTGTCTGTGACGTTCGCCGGGATTGTCTCAGTGCAGGATCGCGCTCTGCTTGTAAAGCTGTGTTACAAGAATGATGACTGTGCACACGTCGCTCTACAGAAGTTCTGAACAATGAAGGGTTTGGAAAAAGGTGTTGGTCCGATGGGTGCCGTGGGTCGGAGAAAATGATTCGGAAATTCGAAAAGACGGGGTCTTTTGGTCTGCAACCTGGTAGAGGGAGGAAACGAATTTATTCGACGTCAGTGGAAGCAGTGGCCTCAGCAATGCAGGAGGAGACGAGTGGTGGTGTGCGAACGTGTAGTGCACAGAGAGTTGGCCAAACATTGGACATACCCGTGAGCACGGCTCATACAATCCTACGAAACGTCCTCCTTTGCTATCCATAAAAAATTTCTCATGTGCACGGTTTGCTTCCTGTTGACCTGCCAGCAAGAGAGACCTTTGCTTTAGAACTTCCTGCTCGCATGGAAGTGGACAATGATTGGCCGTGGAAGATTTTGTGGACAGACAAAGGCCGCTTCCATCTGGCAGAACACGTGAATAAACAGAATTGTCGAATATGGGCAATGGAAAATCCACACACAAATCAACCAGTACCACTTCATCCTGAAAAGGTTACTGTGTGGTACAGGTTTATGGTATCATCTATCATAGGGCGACATTATTTTGAAGAGACTGGTGCTTCCAGCCCTGTTACCTTTACCGTCACCGGCAAGCGCTATGAGTGTCTTTTGTGAACCACATCATTTCAGGTCTCCAACAGCGTGGATGGGATCATTTTTATGCAAGATGGCGCACCTCCGTACATTGTAAATCAGCCGCCATTTGGCCATCCCGATCAACTGATCTTAATCTGTGTGACTTCTGGCTGTGGGGCTGCACGCACTGCACAACACATTCTGAATGTGACCACAGAAACACTTCGACCAGTTGTGGAACATGCTGTTTCTCGATTTGAACTTGTTGGAGAAAACGGTGGACAGCAAACTGAACATGTTTTGCACCAGTCACGCGGAAATTAATAATTCGATTTGAGTTTGATTGATGCTTTTTATGCCATTTTTGGCCTCAGTTAAAAACCGATGTGATTGGTGCTTTTTATGCAGTTTTTGGCTTCAGGACAATTAAAAACCAATGTGATTGATGTTTTTATGCGTTTTTTGGGCTCAGGACAATTAAAAACCGATTTTTTCCATCCGATGTGATATGAATTTGCTGTGGTGGAAGAGCTTACGTAACTAACAGTATCACACCTGTACATCCATGCACACTAAGTAGCACAGTTTATTTAACATCAAACGTACATCTTAGGCGTTGTTGCACGATTCCTTTGTCATTTGTAGTCGGCCACTATCACATTCTGATGCTCACAGCGCCATCTATTGCTACAGTTTGTAACTATTTATTTTTCTTCTGCCATATGTTTCCCCCTTTTTCGATAATATTCCGTTGCAATTTGATGTCACTTTGACCAGTGGTGTTATTTCTACAGCAGTTTGAAAGCTTAACTTTAATTATAATCACCCTGTATTTTGGCTGTGAATATGAACTAAAGATCGGTTCCATTTAGGTAATTAATCGTAAAGCGGGGGTGTAAGTACACAACTGTATGCATCACGGTAACAAGGACTGCCTCAAATCGCAATGTAGCTCAAAAATTGACGATATCATGCAACTGGTGTGATCCTGCTGGAAAAAAAATTTCATAATATCACTCGAAGCTAATGGCACACACACTCAGACTCTACCCTACACCTACAAGCAGGAGGGGAAAAACCTGGGATGTATTCTTTATTCTTTCTTGTGGGAAATATGTATAACTTTCAAGATGATGGTGTTGGACAGAGACGAGTGTATAAGTGTATTACCTGTAAGCATGCAGCTGAGTACAGTATCTATCGTTGTTTGATGTCAGAGTTCGCTACAGATGACTGCTCAAAAATCATCCTGCAGCCCAGGTAATCGCATACGTGCTACCACAACTCATGGAAAAAAATATATCAAAAAATGGCTCTGAGCACTATGCAACTCAACATCTGAGGTCATCAGTCCCCTAGAACTTAGAACTAAGGACATCACATACATCCATGCCCGAGGCAGGATTCGAACCTGCGACCGTAGCGGTCACGCGATTCCAAACTGAAGCGCCTAGAACCGCACGGCCACACTGGCCGACCAAAAAATGTATCACCGTTCTAATTAAACTTCGATTGTCATGAAAAAAAAACAGCATTTGTAATGAACGGGTCATAATGCAGCACATATACTGGGGGAAAATTGTCGTCCCAAAAGACTGTAGCTGAAAGTGGGTTCTTCTCGATAGGTGCTCACAACTACCGGAATTCAAGGCCCGCTTGCCTCCCCTCATCCTTGCCCCCCCTCCCTCCATCCATCTACCTATGGGGGGAGGGCAGTGAAGCAGTGATTACAGCCACTAGTGAATCATATTTATGCCACTCTCATATTTCAAAACGATTCACCTTTTTCGAAACTATCTACCAAAGATCCCATACAACAATTTCTCCTGTGCTGTTTCTTAGACAGTCCTTCTGCAATCTTGTAACTGCTCCTCACTCTCTGCTCCACCCTCCCTGCAGCTTTGTCCATGTGATCGTCCCAGTTTATGTCAGACCTGAATGGAAGTCATAGAGCGTTATATGTAAGTCCTTCTGCACCCTGTGGAGAACCGGGACAAGGTGAATTTATGCCACAAGACCGCGTTTTGACTACTCAGTGGAAATGGGAAGATGTTGTCGTAGCTCCGCCTACTGTCTACAATGTGTAACGCCAGCGCCAAACTTAGCTTTCCCCTGCAGCACGAGGTAGTTGAAAAGATAATACGAGCACATTACTCTGGAGTTTCTTGTTGGAAAAATTAGGAAGACTCCACATCATACAGCGCATGGAACAAGGACGAGGATTTTGCTACTGGCCTGCAATAATTCTTCTGACTACATACAGGTACTGCAGTGCGTGGGAGATCTGTGTCTCTCAGGGTGCATTCATGTCTGTCAACCAAACATTCTCTCCCACCTCGGTATTTTGTACCATGTAACAGAGAAAAACTACGAACCATAAAAACTCTGCTGATGTCATTTGTTAGAGAACTTGACAGGCTATTACCATGTCCCTGTCTTCTAATATATCGAAAACAAATACAGTCTGCATGCCGGCATTGACCATATGTGGCGATCCTATTAGATATACAGGTATTGGTTCATTGGAACAGGTGGCTCGTGATCGCAGTCAGTTCCACAGACTAGTGTCCAGTTTCGTCACCTGTACTAGAGGAAGACCATATCCCACAGACTATCAATCATGAGAGGAGATCCCTGTGTTCTTGTCTGATACAGTGATATTATTTTGCTGCAACACATCCAAGCGGTGCATGAATACAGTTACATACCCCATCATCATTTAGTTTTTTCCACGACAGCTTTGATATCTGTGTTGGGTGCTAAACCGACATTAACAAGTCTTGATCCACTGGCTCTCACAGAAAACTGGACATCGCATGGTGTAAATTATGCAGCTGCTGCTTCCACAATACAACACGATGATTTAAATAAAAAATGGTTCAAACGGCTCTGAGCACTATGGGACATAACATCTGAGATCATCAGTCCCCTAGAACTTAGAACTCCCTTAAACCTAACCAACCTAAGCACATCACATACATCCATGCCCGAGGCAGGATTCCAACCTGCGACTGTAGCAGTCCCGCGGTTCTGTACTGAAGCGCTTAGAACCGCTCGGCCACCGCGGTGGCTATTTCAATAAAAGATAGAGGTTATGTTTCTCATTGACAAAAAAGAACAAAAATGCGGAAGACATCGCGACATATGCAAACCGGTAGAGTTTTTCGGTGTTGTGGTGTGTTTCCAAACAGCTATCTGAGTGTGTTTGGTGATATTTATATTTAAAGCCATCTTTTACAATGACGTGGTAGTGGATATCTAGGTGTCCTGTTTCGACTGATCCATCATATTGCAGTCATGTATGTGATCACTCTTTCAGTGCGGGCCATCCTCAGAGGATGTTGCTTCCACTACGACTCGCTCTCCATCTTAAAAAAGTGATGTCAGTCAGTCACCATGTGTTAATCAACAGCGTACCAGTGGACGTATGGGATGGAAAAGACGCTGTCGATTTACTGTAATAAACACCATAGTTGATAGTGTGATCAATTTTAGCAATTTCATAAGTTTTTCTGTAGTTTCAGCACCAACCAGTGAGCCGACAGCGTGCTTCCCAATTTCTGTATCATCGCCAAACCGCCCCTCTACTACTTTGCAAATACCAGACGGTGTCCTTTACTGATCTACATATTTCTAATACTTCGACCATATTACGTTATTTACGGATAGTAGTCGCAGAGCATTCTCGCTTTCTTAGGATAAAGTTGTAGGTTGAGAGATCTCCCCTCAATGTCCCCCCCTCCCCCTGAAACTCTGTCACTGATTTAATTTGCAGCTGACCAGAAGTAGGAGGCTACTAGTACGTGCACTACATTCCACGTCTCGTGGAGGAACAGAGCGAACCGAGTCTGTAAGTGCTGTTCAGCGAAGACTGTTCTGCACTGATCTTATTCACAGCGCCCATCCAAGTGTACCAGATCTCTCCAGATGCGCGCATGTCGAGGAGGTTAGCACCCATTATCGGTGTACACAAGATATGAGAGTGTTGTGATGATATAACAGATAGTTATGAAGAAGAAACGTGTGGTTTTTGCCTGATGGAGCTCCAGACAAACGTAGTTTGAAGCAGTTTACTTAAATCAACAGCACTATCATTTAAGAAGTATTGTTCTAGTGTCTGGGGTCAGTATGTAGAAGGTGTTTGTAAAAGAGAAATGATCGTGGAACATAAGCACATACATTCCTAAGGCTGCACGGAGGAGGAGGAGATTAGTGTTTAACGTCCCGTCGACAACGAGGTCATTAGAGACGGAGCGCAAGCTCGTGTGAGGGAAGGATGGGGAAGGAAGTCGGCCGTGCCCTTTCAAAGGAACCTTCCCGACATTTACCTGAAGCGATCTAGGGAAATCACGGAAAACCTAAATCAGGATGGCCGGAGACGGGATTGAACCGTCGTCCTCCCGAATGCGAGTCCAGTGTGCTATAAGGCTGCACGGTTCTGCACTTAAAATGCACTGGACTGCTCGAGCGGCGCGGCTGTTAGTCGTGTGGAATACGACGCCGTTAATATTCCAGTGTATATTCCCAGAGCATGACATACATTCTCCCGACAAGTTTCTCTACGATAAACTAGGGCCACAAACTGTAAAGTATAAAGCTACTACAAAGAAAATATCGATTCTTTGTAACACAAACACTATATAGGTTTCCAGCGGTGTATTATGCCTGTCGTTTTTGAAGTTCAAGCCTGATTGCGATTCGAAATTTATGATAGGCTCACAACGATCGTCGACAGCCGAAAATGCGTCTGAACAACTAACACCACAATCAGTAGCTAGAGGAGATGTAACACTCTTACCGCAGTTAACCACCGCTCCTGGTAACCTTCCTCTTGCACACAGCAGTTATGGCCCGATGATAGGTTGTGTTGCTCATGTGCAGAATAATATTGCCTTTCGCCTTGATGCGACGTCTGTAGAATGCCTCCTCTCTCCGCTATTAAGGTGTATATATGTAGCATAGTCTACTCTCCTTCTCTAGAACACGCAGTTATATCGATTTTTCTCAGTACTCTTTACATGGTATTTGTCTATAATTTTATGTATTCTCAGTCATTATCTTTAATTTTACCAGGTTCTCACGATTTGACATATGTCATGCCATTTCCCTCAATTGTTGCGTATCCCACACAAATTTCTCGTAAATGTTCCACATTTTCCTCGAATTTTACAAATTTTATATTTGCTACATTTTTCCACAGTTTTCCATATGTATATTGTCATATTGCTAACATACCCATGTGCTGTTTGATTTTCTGCGAGATTATTTGCTCATCTTATACACCAACCTGCTAAAACGTTCTGCCTCCTCACCAATGATCCACTTGGTTGCTAACAGCCGCTTCTTATCTATACGAAACTGAAGGCTCGAATTATGTCCAAGATGTGACAGAGAAATGGAGTACACCGCATACATCTTCGTTCGCCTAGAGGTGGGCGCAGAAACAGGATATGTTTGATTGATATGTTTCATCATCACTCATGTGTTGGAAGTCCTCTGATCACTGTGGTATGGATATGTCTGATGTTAACCATCGCAGGTGGCTAGTGCTCTAAGGCACACACACAGAACACGCAACTGTGTGCTACGCGATAGCACGTTGCACCACACAACTGATACACCCGGAGAGAACAACGGAATGAAATGGTAAAACGCGTGATAAATGGAATGTGGCAAAATTTCCCTCTCCCTAGTATCCATCGTCAGTCTACCATTAAAACGTACCTCGCTACAACCCAATAAATCTCTCCATCCACTTTGTAACATCCTTTAACGCAGATCCATGTCATGTTAGAGACAGATGGCTCTTTTTTCGAGGAAAACATCAAAGGCAGCAGTCAACTTCCGTGTATCACTATTACCTCAATAGACATACAGAAGAATGTTGCTAAAAAAGGCCACGCAGCAACTGTTTGCAAGGTATTTGTTAGCTCACACGGCATGACTATGATTGGTGGAGAGCACAGAGAAGCACATTGTAAATATAGTTTGTTAGTGTTTAAAACACCTAAACAGTCCTGCACAGGGTCAAACACGCGACCCATTCTTTAGCAGTATATTGCAGTCACCCCAGCTGGTAATAGAGCGCTCTTTAGCTAAGGACACGTTAGCAGAATTTATGAAGCAGTTGCCGATAACTCTGGGGTCACACCTGGGCTTGTGACACGACATATATAAATTTATTACTCCACATTTGATGGTCATCTACGTTAAACAGCCTATAAAAACCGTTTTATCGCTGTCGACGAAAAAATGATTGTTTCCCTGACAGGTGCTTTCATGTGAACTTTCTCTCGTATTCCTCTTGCTGTCTCTTCAAAAATGGTTCAAATGGCTCTGAGCACTATGGGACTCAACTTCTGAGGCCATTAGTCCCCTAGAACTTAGAACTACTTAAACCTAACTATCCTAAGGACATCACACACATCCATGCCCGAGGCAGGATTCGAACCTGCGACCGTAGCGGTCTCGCGGTTCCAGACTGCAGCGCCTAGAACCGCGCGGCTGCTGTCTCTTACTCGTTCCCATGCACAAGAATTTTTCTGCACCAAGTGGAAGACATGCATGTACCCACGCATTCCTCTCAATTCCCCCCATATTTTGGCGTATTTTCCCTCAATTTACACGTATTTTTCTTCATTTTTCGTTATTTTATCGATTTTATGTCACTTCTTCCCATAGGATCTTGACATCATTTCTTGCACTTATTCTAAAATTGTTTGTAAATGTAACAGTTGTCAACACCCAGTGCAAATGCACCATTTTTTTCTGATCGGACGACATAGCACATCGTTGTTATCGAATGCATCCAGTCACTGCAAACGACATATTCTACTGCTGCAATGCGTTTGCTCTATTTTTTGGATGTATGTGTTTGTTCATATGTCGCAGATGGCACAGGGTGCAGAAGGTGTCAGATGTAGCGCATTCCAACTTCAATTCAGGCCCGACTTAAAGTGGTACGATCACATGGACAAAGCTGCAGGGAGGTTGGGGCAGAGACTGAGGAGCAGTTACAAGATGCAGAGGGACTGCCTAAGAAACAGCACGAGAGTTTTCGCTGTATGGGATCCTTAGCAGATAGTTTCGAAAAAGGTAACTGGTTTTGAAATATGAGAGTGGCACGAATATGATTCACCAGTGGCTCCGATCATTAAAAGACGACTCTACAGGGTATAACGCAAGTATCTGGCTGAATCGATAGACTTGATTCCAAACTGCAGACGACATTTCTACCAGAAAGCGTTACGCTGCCATAGACTCGTGTGTGCCTGTAGATTCAAGACCGGTTTTTATGCAGCGTGACAGAACCACTGTCGTCATGATCGTGTTTTTAATAGCACAGTCCTTATGCAAAATGTATGTTGTGGGCTGGGGAATCCGTTTGACGTCGCTCCAAATGTCGGTGCTCAGTAGTGTTCCTCGAAAAGAACATCGACTTCCCTTCATGGATTCCCATTTGACCTACCTGGTAAGTGTAACACGACCGCTGAAGAAACGATTACTCTCCACGCAAATTGACTCTCAGGTTCAATTTATTTAATTAGCCTATGAATTTGATAATAATGACGTGCCATGTAGTCGGTGGAAGAGATGGCTAGGGAACCATGGAACTGTTCTTGACAGGCGTTATTTCTTTTTTCGTTGTGTTGATATCTTTTAACGAAATTTCAATCTCCCACCTACACAGGGCGAGACAGGTTCTCACGTGCTTCATGAACGCTGTTATGATATAGCATAGCACTGATAAAATGGAATCTGCCGTAGTGTACAAAACAGCTATGTTCTATTGAATTATAGCTTGTTGTTGTCGAACGTAAATTGATTATGTTTTTTCCTATATATGAGCCAATGTCGTGAAAGATTGTATTCTATAATGTTATTCAATGTGTCAGAAATGATTGTAATACACATGTGCATGACAGTTTATGACACTGAATTGAAGGCAGGAGACGCTCTCAGGTCGTGTAATTTGTCCACCAAGCTGAAAGAAATTGCTTTTTCCTTTGGAATTTTTGAAATAACTAGGACATTCTGCAGTGATCTGTAGCTTTTGCATCAAAATAGTGGGAAATATTTCCTGATGTTACGTAGGGTGGAAATGTTTCTGTTGATCATCTGTAATCGGCGGCGGTGCACTTCGTTGATGTCGCAAAATAACTGAAAGAAAATAGATCGCCCCTGTTTATAGATGCTTGATTATACAAGATGTATTGACGCTAAATACTGTTATTCTCCATTACAGAACTGCGGGCTGCTGGAGTGCGTGGGGAACGACTCTACTGTGGGTGGTCGCCGGACATAGCTACGCTCCGTATAGCGCCTGGGCAGTGCAGCTAAATTTCCCTTTTGTGTTGGTCAAGGGCCATCGCCTCAAGGCAAGCAGGGTACCGCATGCGACCGCGAAGGACAGCAGAAAGCCTGGGGGTTCCAGCGACCGCAGAGTGGTGGCAGAGGGGCCGCAGGAAAACAGCGAAAGGCTCGACAGCGCAGCTAGCCATTTGAAAAAGCGATGTCGAACGTTCTCTAGAATTTCGTTTTTGTTCCGGAGAGGTCCAGTCTTTTCAAGAAATACGTCTGAAAGGAAGTCCGTGCCTAGTAGCTGAGTGACCAGCGCAACCGATGTCATACCTAACGGCCCGGGTTCGACTCCCGGCTGGGTCGGAGATTTTCTCCGCTCAGGGACTGGGTGTTGTGTTGTCCGTATCATCACCATTTCCTGCCCAACGACACGCAAGTCACCGAAGTGGCGTCAACTCGAAAGCCTTGCACCAGGCGAACCGTCTACCCGACGGGAGGCGCTAGCCACGCTGCATTTCCATCTTTACTGTATGAAAGAGTCACATTGACGTTAAATAAAATTGTTCTCCATCTCACAACGACAGGCCTATTGGAGGCGATGGGTGCATGCCAAGTCTGCGTGATGTCACAGCCACAGGTGCGCCTTCTGTGGGGGCCGTGTGTGGGGGTGGGGCAGTGTCGATAGTTAGGTGAACAAGTTGCATTAGGGGTGGGTGTCCTTTTATCTCGTATTGTTCGGTTGACTATACATGCTTTTGTGTTGGCAAAGGACTGTCGCTTCAAGGCGAAGGCGGAAGGACAGTAGAGCGTGAAGCACGGTGCGGGGCAGCAGCTGGCTCTTTGAAAAATCCTGCCTCCCGCTCCTTCCGCAGGTGGATGGTTGGAGGGAGGGAGGGCAGGGATGAGGGGAGGTAAGATGGCCTCGAATTTCGGCATTTGTGAGCACCTATCGAGGAGAATGCACTATTAACTACAGTCTTTTGGAACGACAATTTTCCCCAGTTCATGTGCTGCTTTATGACCGGTTCATTACAAATGCTCGTTTTCTCATGACAATTTCGAAGTACCTTACACACCAACCTCTTTCCTGCCATCTTGTAGATGGAGTTTGAGAGAGTCTGTCACCAGTTTCGAGTGGTATCGTGAAGTTTTTTCCCAACAGGATCACAATAGTTGTATGGTATCGTTAATTTTTGAACTGTATTGCGATTTTAGGCAGTCCTTATGTAGTGCGATGCACAGACACACATCAAAATAAGTTTTCCATCACCCCGGTTCCCAGAACTCCTGTAGATAGACGTTGACTGTGGATATTGTATCACAGACACAGTACCGTTGACTGTTCGGAGATGTCACTAAAGCCGCCCAAAGATGTAAACAACAATGCATGAGCAGCGCCTGTTACATGGAGGGGCTCCGACAGTCCATCAGTTCGTCATTCCACAAAGAAGGAGGTACACAGCTCTTGCTGTCTGTAGCTCAACCAAGCCTAGACCGTCAATTCGGCGGATCGATCGTGTCCACGATTTTACTTTGTGCCAGGAAAGGCTCTCAACTAGGGAAGTGCCCAGGAGCCTCGGAGTGAACCAAAGCGATGCTGTTCGTATATGGAGGAGATACAGAGAGACAGGAACTGTCGATGACATGCCTCGCTCAGGCCGCCCAAGGACCACTACTGCAGCGGATGACCGCTACCTACGGGTTACGAATAATGTTTTCGAGCAGCCACAGGACGTCGTGTTACGACTCAAACTGTGCGCAGTAGGCTGCATGATTCGCAATTTCACTACTGACGTCCACAGCGAGGTCCGTCTTTGCAACCACGACACCATGCAGCACGGTAGAGACGGGCCAAACAACATGCCGAATGAACCGCTCAGGAACTGCATCACTTTCTCTTCATCGATGAATGTCGCATATGCCTTCAACCAGACAAACCTCGGAGACGTGTCTGGAGGCAACCCGGTCAGGCTGAATGCCTTAGACACACTGTACAGCGAAAGCAGCATGTGGAGGTACCCTGCTGTTTAGGGATGGCATTATGTGGGGCCGACGTTCGCCGCTGGTGGTCATGGAAGGCGCCGTAACGGCTGTGCGATACGTGAATGCCCTCCTCCGACCGACAGTGCAGCCATATCGGCAGCATATCGGCGAAGCATTCGTCTTCATGGGCGACAATTCGCGTCCCCCATCGTGCACATCTTGTGAGTGACCACCTTCAGGATAACGATATCGCTCGACTAGAGTGGCCAGAATGTTCTCTAGACATGAACCCTATCGAACATGCCTGGAATATACTGAGAAGGACTGTTTATGGACGACGCGACCCACTCTGAGGGATGTACGCCGAAACCCCATTGAGGAATGGGATGATCTGTACCAACAGTGCCTTGAGGAACCTGTGGATCGTATGCCAAGACGAATACTTGCATGCATCAATGCAAGAGGACGTGCTACTGGATGTTAGAGGTACCGGTGTGTGCAGGAGTCTGAACCACCACCTAAAAAATGGTTCTTAGCACTATGGGACTTAAACATCTTAGGTCATCAGTCCCCTAGAACTTAGAACTACTTAAACCTAACTAACCTAAGGACATCACACACATCCATGCCCGAGGCAGGATTCGAACCTGCTACCGTAGCAGTCGCGCGGTTCCTGACTGAGCGAACCACCACCTCTGAAGGTCTCGGTGTATGCTGACACAACATGCAATGTGTGGTTTTCATGACCATTAAAAAGGGCGGAAATGATGTTTACGTTGATCTCTATTCCAATTTTGTCTTCAGGTTCCGGAACTCTCGGAACCGAGGTGATGCAAATCTTTTTTTGATATGTATTTGTGTAATAACACCCCATATTTATGGTTAATTGCATAATTAGGACCAATCTCTACATCTGTTCTACATCCAAAATCATTAAAGTACACTAACCTAACCTTCCTCTACTGCATATGGTCAGTTTCCATGTGTTGGCGGTGCACTTGGGCTTTCCATCCAGAAGGCTCAGGTTCGTGTTCCAGAGAGAGTACCGCCCTTTTTAAGTTCCCCCGGTTTGCAGGGGCGTCTGGTGGTATGATTGTGTTAGGAGGGAGCACTTGGTCTTTCCATCCAGGGTGATCATGGTTCACGTCTCAGAAAGTGTACCTCCATCTTTAATTTCCCTCTAATTCCCAGGTAGTGGGTGGGATGGGACACACCAGAACGTTGTTATATCTTGAGTTACTTGCTAATACAACAATAACTGTAGATTATGGAAAAACCTCCTGGTGTAAAATTTTACTTAACCCTCCAAAATTTATTGTGGGAATGCCATCTCATTAAGAATTAATCTGTACAATTTTATGCACAAAGTTAAATAGATACCACAAAAATTGCTTCACTAGGCGTAGTTCTGAAACTGGGAAATTTGCACAAAAGTTCACTGTAACACTTTTTGAATTGAACAGTACGCTGCTTATGATTTAGACCTGACTGCAGATATCTTCATTGATATAGGTCA
Organism: Schistocerca serialis cubense; assembly: GCF_023864345.2. Classification (NCBI taxonomy): domain Eukaryota; kingdom Metazoa; phylum Arthropoda; class Insecta; order Orthoptera; family Acrididae; genus Schistocerca; species Schistocerca serialis. The sequence continues at coordinate 912,808,845 of NC_064641.1, read as the reverse complement.
AAGGCCTACAGCGTAATGTATGTGAAGTGGTCGAATAGAAACAATGGGAAACTTCAATACTCAGATTTATTCATAAAGGCATTTATGGTGTAAACATATTGTATAAATTAATAATCAAACCCTGAGACATATCTTCTGGTAAACCTTCCGGGATGTAAGGTCGTGGTCCATGAAACTCTTCAGCTCCTAACGTTTCGTCCAGAGCTGCGCTGGACATCTTCAGAGGGGTGTTTCTCCTCCGGTGAGTCTTGCCGACTGACGGGTCGGACGTCTGAGAGCGACTTATGTATCGTAGAAAGTGGGCGTGACCAGAGTTACACGTGATATGCAGAGATAACCTTTCTCAGAGATAAAACTTAACTATCGATCGTAATCTCGTCACGGATAAAACTGTCTAGCAATTCTGTAGTGCTACTGTCCAAATATCACTAAGTTTCATGGTCTCTTCTTTCCGATTAAAATTATCCCTATGTTTATATATTTCAATTGCTTCTCTACAAAGCCGTGGGTAATAGTTTGTCGTCGTAGATAAAATTTTTGTTTCGGAAAACTTCACTTGATGATTTCCTGGCTGAAAAGCGTGTTCTGCTACAGCCGATTTATCTGTTTTTCCTAATCGGCAAAGACTTCTGTGTTCTTTTAACCGTGTATTTACGCTTCTTTTTGTTGTTCCAACATAAGCTTTACCACATGTACACGGAATTTTATATACGCCACTGGCTGATAGAGGAGCGCGTTTATCTTTTACAGACCGAAGAACTTGACAAATTTTCTTCGTTGGTCCAAAAACAGGTCTAATATCATGTTTACTTAAAATCTTTCCAATCTGATCCGTTACTTTCCTTATAAAAGGAAAGACTGTATTCTTCCATCGTTTTTCGGACTTGTCCTTAAGCTTTTTGTTGTTTGGGTGCAGAATTCTGCTTACTTCTTTCTTTGAGTAGCCATTTTTCTCAAAAGCGTGCTTCAGATGTTTTAATTCGTCGTCTAGATACTCCGGCGTGCAAATCCGTCTGGCTCTGTCAACGAGACTTGTAATCACACCTCTTTTTTGTTTTGGATGGTGGTTAGAGTTTTTATGTAAGTATCTGTCTGTGTGCGTTATTTTTCTAAAAATCTGTTGTTTCAAGCTTCCATCCGTCTGTCTCATAACTAAAACATCCAAAAACGATATTTTATTATCATTTTCTCTCTCCATGGTAAACTGGATTCTTGGATTTATATTATTAAGGTAATCAAAAAATTCGCCTAAGGCTTCTCTACCATGTGGCCAGACCACAAATGTATCGTCTACATACCGATACCAGCGAGATGGTTTCTCATCTGCTTTTTCCAAGGCTGACTGTTCGAATTTCTCCATGTAGAAATTAGCTACTGCAGGACCCAATGGGTTACCCATTGCTACGCCATTCAGTTGTTCGTAAAACTCATTATTCCACTGGAAATGACTGGAAGTAAGACAGTGTCTGAAAAGAGCAGTCAGATCTTCTGGAAAAATATCCGTTATAAAATCCATAACTTCATTAACTGGAATCATAGTAAATAAAGATACTACATCGAAACTTACTAAAATATCTTCAGGAGTCAGAATTAAACCTTCAATTTTCTCTATAAAATGACGTGAGTCCTTTATATATGAGTCCGTTTTTCCAAAATATGGTTGTAAGCGAATTGTTAGATATCTTGCTATTTCGTACGTAGGAGAATTGATAGTACTAACAATCGGTCTCAGAGGAAGGTCCTTCTTATGTACCTTGGGTAGGCCATAGAGTCTAGGACACATAGCTTCAGTCTTCAATAAAGCTCTTTTTTCTTCTTTTTGAATAGTAGTGGCCGATTTTAACAAATTATTTGTTTTCCGTAGTACGCTGGCTGTAGGATCTTTCTTAAGTTTTTTGTATTGCCCTGCCGTTAAGAGATTCAAAATTTTGCTTTGATAATCTTCTGTATTTAAAACGACAGTAGCATTCCCTTTATCAGCAGGAACAATCACTATGTCTTCATCTGCATTTAAATCTCTCAGAGCCTTTCTTTCGCCATTGGTTAAATTACTTTCCAGAGGTTTACTGCGGCATAATACTCTGGTGGTTTCGATCCGGAATGCATTTGCAGTTTCTTTGGGGAGAGTACGTATACCTGCTTCTACATTTGCAATAATATCCTCAACAGGAACTTTCGGAGCTGTTATAGAGTAGTTTCCTCCTTTTGCAAGAACTGAAATTTCGTCTTGAGATAAAACTCTGTCTGACTTATTAATAACAGTTTCGGACATCGCTATATTATTTGTAGATTCTGCATAAGTTTGTAACTTTTCGAACTTCTTCTTATGCCTTCTAGTAGTCGTTTCCATCATGGTTTCCACAGATCGAAATGTAAGGCAATCTATTTTATTCCATAGGTCTCTCTGTATCTTACTAGCAAGGAATAAATGTAACTGCAGTAACTTACGGTCAACAGATTCCATCTCTCGTCTTGTATAATGTATCCTCTCTCGAAGTAGTGCTGCTTCTGTATAATTAAATATCCGATGAACACGGGCTGTCTGGAACATCCTCTTCAACTTTAGAAAATTCGGTATGGTAGACGAATCCCCTACAACGCAACAAGAAAGTTAAAGTACAAATTAAATGCTCTCTCTTCTTACGTAAAATTTCCAGGCGTCTGATTTTGAGAATTGCTCCCCGTAGAGTCTTCTGATCATAGTATGAAGGCTTTCACGACCGGATGACATATCTTCTGGTAAACCTTCCGGGATGTAAGGTCGTGGTCCATTGCTAGACAGTTTTATCCGTGACGAGATTACGATCGATAGTTAAGTTTTATCTCTGACAAAGGTTGTCTCTGCATATCACGTGTAACTCTGGTCACGCCCACTTTCTACGATACATAAGTCGCTCTCAGACGTCCGACCCGTCAGTCGGCAAGACTCACCGGAGGAGAAACACCCCTCTGAAGATGTCCAGCGCAGCTCTGGACGAAACGTTAGGAGCTGAAGAGTTTCATGGACCACGACCTTACATCCCGGAAGGTTTACCAGAAGATATGTCATCCGGTCGTGAAACCCTTCATACTAAAATCCTGAGACAGTTATCTCTGTCTAAATTTGCACGAAGATTAAATGGAAAATAGTGTCACTGACCTGTCAGTTAAATAACTTCCTATCCTTTTAGGAATTTACTGATAGCCGATGGTCAATGGTAACTGAAAACCATTTAATCCTATAACTATTGATGTGAGCAATGACTGGACATTGCTGTCTAAAACCCAGAAATTCACACATTCATTAGTAGAGCAAAAGGAGATGACACAAGTAGTCGTCCTGGATTCACACGTGTGAAATCAAATTGAACTACGCTGCCGGTGCTGTGAATTATGACTGGACTGCGCCGAGGTATACGGTGCAAACGTCGCTAGCTCCTTCGCGAAGACATTCAACACCTTTGTGGGACTCCAAGATGTGGCAGCCTCTATTGCACTGCTACGCCAAGTCGAACAAGATACCCTACCGGAATGTCGCACCGGAACTCTCGCGTTCTGCCACCTAGACGAAATGGACACTTTTGCTCTCTACTAGTAGGTCTAACTGGAAACTTTCGAGTCCTACCAGCAAGTGCTTCTCTTTCGATGCTTACTTACGCTCTGCGTATTCCTTGTTGCCTAAATGCGCTGGTCGCCAAGCGCTAAATCATGAATCACTGTAGCCCAGTCATGAGGATTCTCTCCAACAGGGAATCCCGCCAGAAATAGCACGTCTTTTTTCCAGGCTCCGATGACAAGATGAAACCCTCTCCTACTACCAAAAAGAATCCATTTGAACGCTGCAATACGACGTGAGACATCTTTACGCCGACTGCATGTTCTCCCGTCAATGTCCATGCCTCGCTACCGGTTTCAAGAAATCCAGAGGGGCCGCTACGAAACTATAATTTATTTTCTTTGTGGTGTGCTTTCTACAAATGGGTAATCTTCAAAATCAATCAGAAAACATGGAAGAACACCTCCAATCCTGCACACAGTCTCGGACTGCCCTTGGCTGAATCTTAGCTGCAAGCAGTCATGTGGGAACACAATGCTTGTTTCCCCTGTGGATTCAAGGCCTACCTCAATTCCAAGAATCTTACGCCACTCAGAACGTAGTCCCGATCAACAGACACCAACATGCATGACAAGAGCATTCTCTGTTGCTCTGTCAAATAATTTCACTGTTCTGCACATCTGCACGCACCATAGAATTAGTCATAATCTATTAAAACAGTCGCTGGTTAATAGATAGAGACATGCAAATTACCCCGGGCACCCTGCTGCCAGTGACTGTGTTCTATAATATCAATAACATTTTTTATGCGGAATGATAAATGTATTCTCATTGTTGATGAAACCAACAAAGTGCTTGCCACGTTTCATAGCGGTAAGGTTATTACCACGTGCTTTTGTCAAACAGTGTGACCAGAGGCGCAAAAGCATCGATGCAGCAGAAAGAAGTACCCCAGCTTCAGTGGCTTTGGCCCAGTTACTTGACATCCGAACCACAGACTTATTGTGACGCATGTGACCAGAAGCAATTCAGGAGCGTAAAAAGTACGCCCCAATCCATTGTAAAATACGCTCTTTTTTAGTTATGGCATCTCTTTCTTATCTCGAGAAGGGAACGATGATGGTCCGCAAGTCCACGAGTTTACATGTCACAACCATTTATCCCTTCGGACTATGGTGCTGCCAGCAATGGCACTACTGCTGGTGCCAAGTCCGATGCTCTGACATAATCGCTCTCCAACCAGTGAGTCACCTGGAGGTCAGTTGCCGCTGCCTTCCGTCCTTGAGCTTTCTGGTTCCCGTCTAAGGACGTGCAGCTGCTCGTCTGCCATCGTCTCGCTACCTGCTCAGCTCTGGACATGTGCCGCTATTGGAAGCTGCCACTTCTGCGCAGAGTCACAGCCGGCTCTTCCCCTCTTAGGTGTCCTTGCCCTAGACTTCTACCAGTCTAGTCTAACGCAGAGCGACTGTGCTGCTGGCCAGTTGTGCCGTACTGTGGCGCCTGCACGTCGCCGTGTGCTGACTGCGGCGCCTTCCTCTACTGCGCACGTACTGTTTATAACCCGTTGACCCTGGCATCTAGGGGCGACGACATGACGAATGTACTTTCAGTAGTAAATGAGCAGTTTCCAATGCTGTTACCTGGCGTGTCATCGGAGGTCCAACAGGCGCCCATTCACTAGTCCACTACAGCCGAAAAAAATGTTCAAATGTGTGTGAAATCTTATGGGACTTAACTGCTAAGGTCATCAGTTCCTAAGCTTACACACTACTTAACCTAAATTATCCTAAGGCCAACACACACACCCATGCCCGAGGGAGGACTCGAACCTCCACCGGGACCAGCCGCACAGTCCAGATTGCTCGGCTGCACTACAGCCCACGCCCCGCCTTAGGTAGTGGTAGTACGACATCATGACGATGGATCATCTAGTGGCCGATCACACTGGTAATTATAGAGCATACATGAATGTCAACGCTGTAAGTAGTCGTACTATTACACGAAGTCATGTGATGCAAGCCAGAATATCAGCAGACGTTTGGCAAGATCCAGTTAAATTAATGTGACCACCTGTTAAAAGCCTGAATATCCACCTTTCGTTAACCACTGCGACACATGCAGGAAGAGAGTGAAGAAGTTCTGGAAGGCACCAAAAGGTATGCAGAGCCATGCTGATTCATGCTGATTCAAGAGCCGTGCCCAGCTGCGCTATGTTTCTTAGTTCGGAATCCATAGTAAAAACACCACAATCGAGGTTGTCCCACAGATTCATTACTGGGTTTAAACCCAGGAAGTTTGGTGGCCAGGGAAGTATGATAAACCCTCCTCATTCTCTTTGAAACACGCACGTACACATCGAGCTGTTCTGACTACTCTGCTGGTAGATATACATCTACATCTACATGGTTACTCTGCAATTCAGACTTAAGCGCCTGGCAGAGGGTTCATTGAACCATTTTCATACTTCTCTACCATACCATTCTCTAATGCCCAGTGAGAAAAAGAAACCCTTAAATCTTTCCGTTCGGGTTCTGATTTATCTTATTTTATTATGATGATCGTTTCTTCCTACGTAGGTGCGTTTCAACAAAATATTTTCGCATTCGGAAGAGAAAGTAGGTGATTGAAATTTCGTAAATAGATTTCGCCGCCAAGAAAACAGCCTTTGTTTCAGTAACTGCCACCCCAACTCGAGTATCACATCAGTGACACTCTCACCCCTATTGCGCGGTAACACGAAACGGGCTGCTCTTCTTTACACTTTTTCGATATCAATCCTACCTGGCAAGAATCCCACACAGAGCAGCAATATTCCAGCAGAGGACGGACAAGTGTAATGTAGGCTGTCTCATTAGTGGGTCTGTCGCATCTTTTAAGTGTTCTACCAACAAAGCGCAGTCTCTGTTTCGCCTTCCTCACAATATTATCTATGTGGTCTTTCCAATTTAAGTTGTTCCTAATTATCCGATTTCTTTTAGTACCCATGTGGATGACCTCGCACTTTTCTTTCTTTAGTGTCAATTGCCACTTTTCACACCGTACAGAAATTCTCTCTAGAACATTTTGTAATTGGAAATGATCGTCTGATGATTTTATTAAACGGTAAATTACAGCATCATCTGCAAACAATCTAAGGGGGCTGCTCAGATTATCACCTAGATCATTTATGTAAATCAGGAACAGCAGAGGGCCTATGACACTACCTTTCGGAACGCCAGATATCATTTCTGTTCTACTCGATGATTTACCGTCTGTCACTACGAACTGTGACCTCTCTGAGAGGTTATCACGAATCCACTCACACAATTGAGACGATACTCCATATGCACGCAATTTGATTAATAGTCGCTTGTGAGGAAAGGTATCAAAAGCCTTCTGGAAATCTAGGAATATGGAATCGATCTGAGATCCCTTGTCAACAGCACTCATTACTTCATGTGAATAAAGAGCTAGATGTGTTCCACAAGAACGATACTTTCTGAATCCGTGTTGGTTATGTATCAAGAAGTAATTTTCTTCAAGGTGATTCATAATGTTCGAGTACAGTACATGCTCCAAAATTCTACTGCAAATTGAGGTCAGTGATATGGGTCTGCAATTCAGTGAGTTACTCCTATTCCCTTTCTTGAATATTGGTGTGCTACTTTCCAGTGTTTAGGAACAGACCTTTCGTCAAGTGAGCGATTGTATATGATTGCTAAGAAATGCGCTATTGTATCTGCATACTATGAAAGGGACCTGATTGGTATACCATCTGGGCCGGAAGACGTGCCTTTCTTAAGTGATTTGAGTTGTTTCGCAACACCTAACATATCTACTTTTATATCACTCATGCTAACAGCCGTTCTGGTTTCGAATTCTGGAATATTTAGTTCGTCTTCTTTCGCGAAGGAATTGCGGAAAACTGTATTTAGTAACTCCGCTTTAGTGGCACCATCATCGGTAACATTTCCATCGCTATCGCACAGTGAGGGTATTGACTGTTTTTAGCCACTGGTGTACTTTACGTACGACCAGAATCTCTTTGGCTTTTCTACCGTATTTTGAGACAATGTTTCATTGTGGAAACTATTAAAAGCATCTTCCATTGACGTCCGAACTAAATTTCGAACTTGTGTGAAACTTAGCCAGTCTTTGGGATTTTCTTTTCTTCTGAATTTGGTATGCTTTTTTCGTTGCTTCTGTAACAGTGTTCTGACGTTTTTTGTGTACCATGGTGGATCAGTCCCGTCTCTTATTAACTTATGCGGTGTGGATATATCTATTGCTGTCGATACTGTATCTTTGAATTTGAGCTATACCTGGTCTACACTTACATAATTAGCTTGGAAGGAAGAGAGACTCTCTCTTGGGAAGGCATCAACCGAATTTTTATCTGCTGTTTTAAACAGATATATTTTGCGTTTATTTTTAGTGTGTTTGGTTGATATGGTTTTGAGCCTCTCTACAATGACCTTGTCTCCACTAATCTCTGTATCCGTCATGACGCTCTCTATTAGACCAGTATTATTTGTGGCTAAGATGTCAAGTGCGTTTTCGCAACCATTTACAATTCGTGTAGGCTCAAGAACTAATTGTTCACAGTAATTCTCAGAGAAAGCATTTAGTATAATTTCGGAAGATGTTTTCCGTCTACAACAGGATTGGAATATGTGTTTTCAAGAACAAATCGAGGGTAGATTGAAGTCTCCACCAATTATACCTGAATGAGTGGGGTACTCATTTGTAATGAGATTCTACTTTTTCTTTGAGCCGTTGAGCTATTGTATCATCTGAGTCGCGGGTTCGGTAGAAGGAGCCAATTATTGTTTTGGTATAGCTGTTGCGCATAACCTCCACCCATAGTAATTCGCAGGAACTTGATACGCCCGCTAAACCTGCTGGGCAGAACAGGGTTGTGGAAAGGGACAAATAAGGTTCACCTTAAAATTGTAATTTATTGTAATTTAATAACACATTTACAACCAAAGCGGACATAGACGAACTTTACAACTACGAGTTTCCAAAATGCAATTCTTTCACGGCTGAAGGCCTCCAAGCAAGAAATCTTAAAAATCAACAATATAAAAATGCAGTTAAAATAGTAAATAATATGATTAACATATATTTTTATCGCAGACAAACGTTACAAGATGCAATACAAACGGCCAAAGGCTCACAAAGAAATTTGGATGATTTCAAAATAAATTACCATAACCTTCAAAGGCAGAAGGCCTATATGAGCCCACACGAATTGTAAACGGTTGCGAAAACACACTTGACATCTTAGCCACAAATAATACTGGTCCATTTTAAGGAGGTATGTCGTCAAACGGGTCTACTTGGAGCAGGAGAGGCACCACAGGACATTTTAATTTCAATAATTTTACAAATAAATTCATAAAACTTTGTCAGCATGACCAAGAAGGATTCACGATTCACATTCATGGTAGTGGAAGTTCAAAAACATAACAAAAGAAATTTTTTGACATGTGAAATTTCATCATATTTTCACTTACTATTGGCTGCATTTGTTGCTGTAGGTACACTTTTCTTCATAAGTAAGAGAGATTCTTCGACAAATTTTGCACAGCATACAAACCATACTTACTGGTATATGAAACTCTAGAATTTATGTAATTCATGAAAAAATGATGAGCTGTTACATTTTAAACTTCATGTTTAGAAAAAAACTCAAACTTTATAGTTAATTATCCTAATTTTTACCACAGTTTCTAAAATATTTGGAAAATTCTTGAGTTTTGCATTAAGAAGTTCGTGTTTAATAAGCATACCACGTTTGAAAGTTATAGGATATTTATTTTGGATGTTACAGGTACCTACATACAAAAATTTGTGTTTTATAGAAAATGGATGTTAAAATTTCTGCTTGGATTTGGCAATCTTATAGAAACGTCCAGCACCATAAGCAGGTTCTTTTTCATTTTCTAAATCAGTTTTCTTCCTATTCATATTCCTATGATGCACTCTTATCACCTCCAAAATGGGTTTATCCGGATTCACTACACGGTCTTTTGTCTATCGCATAGAAAGCTTTGATGCAGTACACTCCAAGCATAATTCCAGTTTTCAGTGAAACATATTTCCTGCTTTCCATGCCATCATTAAAACATGAAACTGCATCATAAACACCAATAGCAAGTGCATTTCTTCCCACAAAAGTTGTTTATGGCAATCTTTCCCTTACACATTGGTTGAAAGTCTCACTTAGGATTTGGGTACTTCCATGTCTGATTTCTTCAATAAGTTTTCATTTAGATTTGATGGCTTCCGTTACAACACTTGGCGAGAATTCCTGTGATGATATTCTTTAGTTACGTATGACAGAAGAATGCTGTGCAAAGGGGAATGGCGGTGCATCTTGATGCAATTAAGACCAAATAATGTGACTGCTATGATCCATTCAGTTTTAACTTTGCTTATCATTACTTTAAATAATTCCAGAGTTTTGTGTACTAAAGTGAGAATTTAATGATCCCCTGAATATAGCAGCTATCAATATCATCAGTACTAGTCTTACTGATTGTTACGTCTGATTATAACCAATTGGTTTCAGAAATAAATTGCCAGCATTAGAAATGGGGACAGAATTATTTAACTGCTTGATTAGAATTTCACTAAAATAGCAATTTTATTTTATCTATTCTCTTGTGGTCTTTGGCTTTTGTTGTCAAGTTCTTCCAACAAAGCAACACATCAAACAAATACTCTCATAAAATACTTCCTAACACTGAAATTTATGTTGTCTTTTTGCTACCATTGCCAGTCATCATTTTATACTCTGTTTCCCTCGGCTCTCAGCAATTATTTTGCTACTCAAATTGGAAAATTCATCTACTGTTCTTTGCGCCTCGTTCAATAATTGCTTAAAAACCTTATTTCCTCAGCAGTGAATGATTTTGTTCTATTAGGCAACACTACTATTGTTCGACATTTGTTGATGTTCATTTTATAACCTCTTTTTGAGACACGAACCATTTCATTTAAGTGATTATACAAGCACTTCGCTGTTTGTGACACAGTTACACCGCAGTTGTAAAATCTTATGTTTTTATTTCTTGTCGCTGAGCTTACTCTTTTGTTTCCTTAACTGTTTGCTGTGTGTTAAATTGAATAACAGCTGGACCACAACATTTCCCTACCCTTCTGACGTTTCAAGCTCTTCATCTTTTGCAACAGCAAATACATTTCTGAAAAAATTGCGGACAGTCTCTCTCTCTCCTATATTTTATCAAAGTCAACTTCAAAATTTAAAAGAATGTTTTCCAGTAAACGTAATCAAAAGCTTTTCCCTAATCTACAAATTCTGTAAATATGTGTTTGACATCCTTCAGCGTATCTATTAAGGTAAGTCAAAGTGCCAATATTAAATCGCATGTTTCTACATTCCATCACAACCCAAACTAATCTTCCCCAGATCAACTCCTGCCGATCGTTCAGTTGTTTTGCGTATAAGTTTGAACTATATGGCAGTAAAATTTGATCGACCTTACCACAATAGTATAGTAGAAAAAACTTGTATATATAATTTGGAAATACCTTTGTATTTAAATTGCTTCTCTAATGTTGCGATAGTGTCACACTATAATGCAGATGTGATATTTTTCACTATTTTCCATAAATATTGTTTAATTTTTAACTTCTGAAAACTTTTTTTTTGTAACTCCGAAATTTATACCTTTGAAGTAAACTATATGAGCTTTTCGCATTTAATGTCATCTTTTGTAAAGCCAATTTGTTTATTATTTTGTGTCACTATCAGTAGGGAAATGTTAGGGAAATTTGGGTGTTTTTATATTTAGTAGAAAATACGCTGTAATGTTACAACGCCTCTGGGCATTTCCTTGTTACAACAAAGCATGCACGCTGGGCACTCCTGTACTAGCCATGATGTGGAGTAGCAGAATGAATCTCGCGCGAGACGAGAAGTAGGCCCATGTGATGCCAAGATGCACAATGCAAGTGGTGCATGTGAGCAGATGAATTAAGCTCCAGATGTCATCAAGATCTTGCTGTACAATCTTTCAACTAATCAGAGTGTTCTTTTAATAATTTGAGCTAAAAGAAGCTGAGCCAGAGACGGCGACACTGTCATTTTAACAGCAACAACTGTACTCGTCAAATTAGTCCAGAAAGTCTGTAAGGCTTGTCGGGTGAACTTCAGTGAAAAGTAATACCGATGACCATGTGAAATTCTAATTCCCTGATATTGTCATTACCCTAAATCATTGCTATCTAGACTAGGGATCTGCACCATTTCCTACTATTAATGTAACTTAATGTCATTAGTCTGTCAAATTGAGAATATATTTAAAGATTTCTGTCAGTTTTGTTTTTAGGGGAACATGATCCAAATTGTTCGGTATCGACAGCTCAATAAGACAGCGAGTTTGTTCAACTCAACACTCAGAGGTATTATAAATAACTACAGTTTGAATGAAAAAATAAATAATTGAGTAAATGAAAACTAATTTAAATCAAGTAATGCAGCCAAACAAAAACATTATTGTTTCAGATCTACCTATCTTTATTTATTTTGTGAAAGTGTTTTCTCTTTGCCGCGCAGGATTAGCCGAGAGGTTTAAGGCGCTGCAGTCATGGACTGTGAGGCTGGTCCCGGCGGAGGTTCGAGTCTTCCCTCGGCATGGGTGTGTGTGTTTGTCCTTAGCATAATTTAAGTTAAGTAGTGTGTGAGCTTAGGGACTGATGACCTTAGCAGTTACGTCCCATACGATGTTACACATTTGAACATTTGTTTTCTCTTTGGCTTGCTGCTTCATATTTCTTCGTTGCAACTACATCATATATTACCTATTATTAATTCATTCACCACTTCCAAATTCCATAAAACTGGCTGTTACCTGCTGTTGCATTCATATATTAGCAGTTTTGTTATTAAGAGTGATTGCGAGTAAGTAAGGTGTTGTATATCCGATAACGTCAGCTGCCCTCTCGGGTCCGCCTCTTTCGGTAATCATAGATTATAGTTCAATTCTTTTATCTTGGCGGCTCGTGCATGCCCGCCCAGACGCGGGAGATTGCTGCGTTGCCAGTTGCACACGACGCACGCGCCAATAGAAGCAGCGCCATAGTATAGCATAGTTCGCAAACTTACGTTTAGGGGGGAGCGCGCAGTTCATGAAGTAAAGCCATCACGGCCGCATTAACCCTTTCGCTGCTACAAAGACGTGCTCCCTGCATTCCGCACTGTGCGCGATTTTGTCACTGCACTGCTCGCCTGTGCAGACACATGGTGTCCCGACTGCTTTGACAGTCTTATCATTCGATTCCACAAAAATTATTTGGCCCAAAAATTAGATTTTTACACATCTTCTTGACTGATACCTTCCCCCCATAAATGACTTAATTTTGTTTCGATGTTCAACGCAGTTATTATGCAGCATTAAATATAGTAAACCATTGCACGAAATTTTGAAGAGTTTGCAGAGGTAGAAGTCCATAGCGTATACTTTCGGTATGGTCGAATTTAGTTGCCACAATGTTGAGAATGAAATGTGGACAAGATACCTAAATTTCATATAAAATTTACTGTATAACAATATCTCATTTAAGCACCACATAGGTGTCGTATGTAATATTGAGAAATATTCCGTCTTTCGCGACTGTAACAAAAGTTTTATCAACACTGAGCACGTTTGGATTTATTTTAAAGCACTTCAATCAATCGAAAGGAAGTAGACAAAATACATTAAACAAAACTGTGGACTTACAAAAACATTAGGACTTGAATATATCGTCTATCAGTGAAGTGCTCTGAGCTATGTCAAATATAATTTTTGTGTGTGGCACACACAAACATCATTTATTTGCTAAAACACTGATCAGCCAACACAAACGTTGAATATTGTGTTACCGCAGCACAAAACTACGAAAGGTGACTTGGCAATGGAGGAGACAAAATATTGTCCACTGAAGATGCTTCAAAAGAGAGAAACGCGTCTTGTCTAAATAAGTCGCTTATTACAGTTGGAGAAGAGGAATATATTTCAGTACCATTGATAAACTGCGACTGTGTAACAAAAACAAGAAAGAGAACGTAAGTATCATTGTATATGTGCCATACCTTTCATTGATTGAAGTGCTTTAAAATAAAGCCAAACGCGTCCGGTGTAAATAAAACTTTTATTACAGTCGCGAAAGGCGGAATATTTCTCAATATTACATGCGACACCCATGTGGTACTTAAATGAGATATTGTTATACAGTAAATTTTATATGAAATTTAGGTATCTTGTCCACATTTCATTCTCAACATTGTGGCAACTAAAATCGACCATACGGAAAGTATACGCTATGGACTTCTACCTCTGCAAACTCTTCAAAATTTCGTGCAATGGTTTACTACATTAAAATGCTGCATAAAAACTGTGTTGAACCTCGAAACAAAATTAAGTCATTTATGGGGGGAAGGTATCAGTCAAGAACACGTGTAAAAATCAAATTTTCGGGCCAAATAGTTTTTGTGAAATCGAATGATAAGTGTGTCAAAGCAGTGGGAACACCATGTGTCTGCACAGGCGAGCAGTGCAGTGATGACAAAATCGTGCACAGCGCGGAATGCGGGGAGCACGTGTCTGCAGCAGCGGAAGGGTTAATGAAGAGACAAAGCACTAGAAATTTAAAAAAAAATTGCATTCAAACGAATATAATTCGTGAAGTAAGGCACTTCGATATTGGTTTTAAATAATGAAAATATTTAGCATTGCACAAGGTTTGAACTCATAACCTTTCGCACATAAACCAAACACATTAACCGTTACGCTAATGCAGCTCGCCTGCTTACAGAACGCCATGAGGAGTCTAACACGTCACGCAAATACTGACAAACACTGTTGGTATCTACATCTACATCTATACTCCGCGAGCCACCTTACGGTGTATGGCGGAGGGTACTTATTGTACCACTATCTGATCCCCCCTTCCCTGTTCCATTCACGAATTGTGCGTGGAAAGAACGACTGCTTGTAAGTCTCCGTATTTGCTCTAATTTCTCGGATCTTTTCGTTGTGATCATTACGCGAGATATATGTGGGCGGTAGTAATATGTTGCCCATCTCTTCCCGGAATGTGCTCTCTCGTAATTTCGATAATAAACCTCTCCGTATTGCGTAACGCCTTTCTTGAAGTGTCCGCCACTGGAGCTTGTTCAGCATCTCCGTAACGCTCTCGCGCTGACTAAATGTCCCCATGACGAATCGCGCTGCTTTTCGCTGGATCATGTCTATCTCTTCTATTAATCCAACCTGGTAAGGGTCCCATACTGATGAGCAATACTCAAGAATCGGACGAACAAGCGTTTTGTAAGCTACTTCTTTCGTCGATGAGTCACATTTTCTTAGAATTCTTCCTATGAATCTCAACCTGGCGCCTGCTTTTCCCACTATTTGTTTTATGTGATCATTCCACTTCAGATCGCTCCGGATAGTAACTCCTAAGTATTTTACGGTCGTTACCGCTTCCAATGATTTACCACCTATGGCATAATGGTACTGGAATGGATTTCTGCCCCTATGTATGCGCATTATATTACATTTATCTTCGTTTAGGGAAAGCTGCCAGCTGTCGCACCATGCATTAATCCTCTGCAGGTCCTCCTGGAGTACGTACGAGTCTTCTGATGTTGCTACTTTCTTGTAGACAACCGTGTCATTTGCAAATAGCCTCACGGAGCTACCGATGTTGTCAACTAAGTCATTTATGTATATTGTAAACAATAAAGGTCCTATCACGCTTCCCTGCGGTACTCCCGAAATTACCTCTACATCTGCAGATTTTGAACCGTTAAGAATGACATGTTGTGTTCTTTCTTCTAGGAAATCCTGAATCCAATCACAAACCTGGTCCGATATTCCGTAAGCTCGTATTTTTTTCACTAAACGTAAGTGCGGAACCGTATCAAATGCCTTCCTGAAGTCCAGGAATACGGCATCAATCTGCTCGCCAGTGTCTACGGCACTGTGAATTTCTTGGGCAAATAGGGCGAGCTGAGTTTCACATGATCTCTGTTTGCGGAATCCATGTTGGTTATGATGAAGGAGATTTGTATTATCTAAGAACGTCATAATACGAGAACACAAAACATGTTCCATTATTCTACAACAGATTGACGTAAGCGAAATAGGCCTATAATTATTCGCATGTGATTTATGACCCTTCTTGAAAATGGGAACGACCTGCGCTTTCTTCCAGTCGCTAGGTACTTTACGTTCTTCCAGCGATCTACGATAAATTGCTGATAGAAAGGGGGCAAGTTCTTTAGCATAATCACTGTAGAATCTTAAGGGTATCTCGTCTGGTCCGGATGCTTTTCCGCTACTAAGTGATAGCAGTTGTTTTTCAATTCCGATATCGTTTATTTCAATATTTTCCATTTTGGCGTCCGTGCGACGGCTGAAGTCAGGGACCGTGTTACGATTTTCCGCAGTGAAACAGTTTCGGAGCACTGAATTCAGTATTTCTGCCTTTCTTCGGTCGTCCTCTGTTTCGGTTCCATCGTGGTCAACGAGTGACTGAATAGGGGATTTAGATCCGCTTACCGATTTTACATATGACCAAAACTTTTTAGGGTTCTTGTTTAGATTGTTTGCCAATGTTTTATGTTCGAATTCGTTGAATGCTTCTCTCATTGCTCTCTTTACGCTCTTTTTCGCTTCGTTCAGCTTTTCCTTATCAGCTATGATTCGACTACTCTTAAACCTATGATGAAGCTTTCTTTGTTTCCGTAGTACCTTTCGTACATGATTGTTATACCACGGTGGATCTTTCCCCTCGCTTTGGACCTTAGTCGGTACGAACTTATCTAAGGCGTACTGGACGATGTTTCTGAATTTTTTCCATTTTTGTTCCACATCCTCTTCCTCAGAAATGAACGTTTGATGGTGGTCACTCAGATATTCTGCGATTTGTGCCCTATCACTCTTGTTAAGCAAATATATTTTCCTTCCTTTCTTGGCATTTCTTATTACACTTGTAGTCATTGATGCAACCACTGACTTATGATCACTGATACCCTCTTCTACATTCACGGAGTCGAAAAGTTCCGGTCTATTTGTTGCTATGAGGTCTAAAACGTTAGCTTCACGAGTTGGTTCTCTAACTATCTGCTCGAAGTAATTCTCGGACAAGGCAGTCAGGATAATGTCACAAGAGTCTCTGTCCCTGGCTCCAGTTCTGATTGTGTGACTATCCCATTCTATACCTGGTAGATTGAAGTCTCCCCCTATTACAATAGTATGATCACGAAACTTCTTCACGACGTTCTGCAGGTTCTCTCTGAGGCGCTCAACTACTACGGTTGCTGATGCAGGTGGTCTATAGAAGCATCCGACTATCATATCTGACCCACCTTTGATACTTAACTTAACCCAGATTATTTCACATTCGCATTCGCTAATAACTTCACTGGATATTATTGAATTCTTTACTGTTATAAATACTCCTCCACCATTGGCGTTTATCCTATCCTTGCGGTATATATTCCATTCTGTGTCTAGGATTTCGTTACTGTTCACTTCCGATTTTAACCAACTTTCCGTTCCTAATACTATATGCGCACTATTTCCTTCAATAAGAGATACTAATTCAGGAACCTTGCCCTGGATACTCCGGCAGTTTACCAATATTACGTTAACTTTTCCTGTTTTTGGTCTCTGAGGACGGACATTCTTTATCAACGATGATAATGTCCTCTCTGGTAAGCCGTCAGGTATTTTATCGTTTCGCCCAAGGGGGGGGTTCCTCTAACCTAAAAAACCCCCGTGTGCACGCCACACGTACTTTGCTACCCTAGTAGCTGCTTCCGGTGTGTAGTGCACGCCTGACCTGTCTAGGGGGGCCCTACAGTTCTCCACCCAATAACGGAGGTCGATGAATTTGCAACCATTATAGTCGCAGAGTCGTCTGAGCCTCTGGTTTAGACCCTCCACACGGCTCCAAACCAGAGGACCGCGATCGACTCTGGGCACTATGCTGCAGATATTAAGCTCAGCTTGCACTCCGCGTGCGATGCTGGTTGTCTTCACCAAATCAGCCAGCCGCCGGAAGGAACCAAGGATGGCCTCAGAACCCAAGCGGCAGGCGTCATTCGTTCCGACATGTGCTACTATCTGCAGCCGGTCACACCCAGTGCGTTCAATAGCTGCCGGAAGGGCCTCCTCCACATTACGGACGAGACCCCCCGGCAAGCACACTGAGTGCACACTGGCATTCTTCCCCGACCTACCCGCTATTTTCCTGAGGGGCTCCATAACCCGCCTAACGTTGGAGCTCCCTATAACTAATAGGCCCGCCCTCTGTGACTGTCGGGACCTTGCCGGAGAATCGGCCACTGGCCCAACAGGCGAGGCACCCTGTGGTGGCTCGGAAACGATGTCATCACCACTAGGAAGCACCCCGTACCTGTTGGAAAGGGGTAAGGCAGCTGCCACGCGGCCAGATCCCACCTTCGCCTTTCGGCCAGGCACGCGCGAGCCCACCACTGTCCGCCAACCACCCTGGAGTGATGGCTGACCGGTAAGATGCTCACTGCCGGAAGACGCAGCGACATCAGGGGTTCCATGTGATTCCAAGGCCACCGAAGTAGGCATAGGTCTCACCACAGTTGCCCCAACGCCACTACGAGCCGACGCCTGCGCCTCGAGCTCGATGAGCCTAACAGACAAAGCCTCCACCTGCCCCCGAAGAGTGGCCAATTCTCCTTGCGTCCGCTCACAACAACCACAGCCCCTACACATGACTATGTTTACCCTACTCTATACGGTGACAAATTCCCAAGATAATCTTCTGATGAGCTACTCTGATAATCAAGAAACACTCACTGAAATACGAGACGCGAAAACTACGATAGGTTTTCCCAGAAAAACTATTTAAAAGCTAAGCGCAGCAAATAAGTACAAAAACGCTTTATACAAACAGTACTCGCTGCTGCTGGTGCTGTCGCTCTGGCTGTCACAAGACAACTGCTGATTTAAGTGACTAGTGGCTAACGGCCGCGAAACAAACAAAAGACGGTTTTAGGGCGCTTTCTGTTCTAAACGATCAAGAAAACACTAAGAAATCTAACACGAAAACTACGTAAAGTTTTATCAAGAACTGTTAGTTACTATGCAGAGCAGATAAACACAAATAGAACCCCTTCCTTAGTGGAAGGTCGTAAACAAAATGCAAAATAAACGCTTTATACAAACACTACTCGCTGCTGCTGTCGCTCTGGCTGTCACAAGACAACTGCTGATTCAGGTGACTAGTGGCTAACGGCCGCGAAACAAACAAAAGACGGTTTTAGGGCGCTTTCTGTTCTAAACGATCAAGAAAACACTAAGAAATCTAACACGAAAACTACGTAAAGTTTTATCAAGAACAATGACTATGAATTACTCACGCTTTGTTGAAGTACAATAGGAAATAAACAATTACTGCTGTTCTTTATTGCGAAAAAGCGGTTCGTGAGATTGATACAAACACCTTTCCTTGCTATCGCCTGAATTAGGAGTCTTATTGCTTGTTTGGTTTAATTAATTAATAGAATATGTAGAATATGAAGCAATTGGTATAAAGAATGCTTTTTCCAAACTTTCTATAAAAGAAAGTCTGCTATCAAGACATTGCTTTTGTTCTGTTACTTTATTTATAACTGAACGTTTCTAAAACTGAAGACACTCGTCCATGCTCTGCACTGCAGTCGAGACCTGGCAACGTCGTTCTCTGTTCATTGGCTGACCGTGTTTTGTGACGTCAGATGCGCAGAACGAACCTAAACTCGGCCGCCAACATAAATGTCGCGCACTTTAGTCAAGTTGTGCCACCAATTTCCCTTATCTCCAATTTTATTCGGTACTTCCTCATCAGTTATGTGACCTACCCATCTAATCTTCAGCATTCTTCTGTAGCACCACATTTCGAAAGCTTCTATTCTCTTGTTGCCTAAACTATTTATCGTCCACGTTTCACTTCCATAGATGGCTACACTCCCTACAAATACTTTCAGAAACGATTTCCTGACACTTTTTGAGACATTTGTATTCATTTTTGCTTGCTTCATATACTGCATTTTTATATTTCCTCCTTTTATCAATTAAATTCTATATCTCTTATGTTACCCAAGGATTTCTATTAGCCCTTGTGTTTTTACGAACTTGATCCTCTGCTACCTTCACTATTTCGTTTCTGAAAGCTACCCATTCTTCTTCTACTGATTTCTTTCCGCCATTCATGTCAATCGTTCGCCAATGCTCTCCCTGAAGCTCTCTTCAACCTCTGGTTCTTTCAGTTTATCCAGGTCCCCTCTCCTCATTTTCCCACCTTTTTTCAGTTTCTTCAGTTTTAAACTGCAGTTCACAACCAATAGATTGTGGTCAGAGTCCACATCTGCCCCTGGAAATGTCTTACAATTTATAACCTGGTTCCTAAATCTCTGTCTTACCATTATATAATCTATCTGACACCTTCCAGTATCTCCAGGCTTCTTCCATGTATACAAACTTCTTTTATGATTCATGAACCAAGTGTTAGCTATGATTATGCTCTGTGCAAAATTCTACTAAGCGGCTTTCTCTTTAATTTCTTCCCCCCAATCCATCTTCACCTACTACATTCCCTTTTCCTACTATAGAATTCCAGTCACCCATGACTATTAAGTTTTCGTCTCCCTTCACTGTCTGAATAATTTCTTTTATCTCATCATACATTCATCAATCTCTTCGTCATCTGCGGAGCTAGTTGACATATAAACTTGTACAACTGTGGCAGTCGTGGGTTTCGTATCTATCTTGGGCACAGCTACAGTCGCAGGTTCGAATCCTGCCTCGGGCATGGATGTGTGTGATGTCCTTAGATTAGTTAGGTTTAAGTAGTTCTAAGTTCTAGGGGACTGATGACCACAGATGTTAAGTCCCATAGCGCTCAGAGCCATTGGAACCTATCTTGGCCACAATAATGTTTTCACTATGTTGTTTCTAGTATCTTACCCGCATTCCTATTTTTAATTCATTATTAAACCTACTCCCGCATTACCCCTATTTGATTTTGCATTTATAACCCTGTATTCACCTGACCGGAAGTCTTATTCCTCCTGCCTCCGAGCTTCACTAATTCCCACTACACCTAACATTAACCTATCCATTTCCCTTGTTAAGTTTTCTAACCTACCTGCACGATTAAGGGATCTAACATTCCACGCTCCGATCTGTAGAACGCCAGTTTTGCATCTCCTGATAACAACGTCCTCTTGAGTAGTCCCCGCCCAGAGATCCAAATGGGGGACTGTTTTAACTATTTTACCTCCGGAATATTTTAGCCAAGAGCACGCCATCATCATTTAACCATACAGTAAAGCTGCATGCCCTCGGGAAAAATTACGGATGTAGTTTCCCCTTGCTTTCAGCCGTTTGCAGTAGCAGCACAGCAGGGCCGTTTTGGTCTGTGTTACAAGGCCAGATCAGTCAATCATCCAGACTGTTGCCCCTGCAACTACTGAAAAGGCTGCTGCCCCTCTTCAGGAACCACACGTTTGTCTGCCCTCTCAACAGATACCCCTCCGTTGTGGTTACGCCTACGGTACGGCTATCTGTAATGCTGAGGCACACAAGACTCCCCACCAACGGCATGTTCCATGGTTCATGGGGGGGGGGGGGGTATTTTGTAAAGTGCTCACTTATCCTGCGAGTGACTTCCCAGTTCAGTACCTTTTTGTGTGCATTCTGGAAGTAAATAAAACCAAGGAAAAGTGTTACAGATTAAAGCATTAGTAGTTGACGATTAATTACATTTTATTCTACTTGAAATCCCTGACAGGCGAAACAGATAGGTACTGAACATCTTTGTGGAATTCCTATATAGTGAACAGCCGAGTAATACTGAACACAGCAATACCATATTTAAATAGAAGGCTCTCTGCAAGATTTTTCTCACTCATACACAGTGAACATGGCCAATATCGCGACAAATCATCCGATTCCGATTCTAAGCTCGGTAATATTTAGGATGGCAATCAAGTCTAACAAGGTTGATTAGTTTTTGTGACAACATAAGGAAAAGATTACCCAAGGTTGCTCGAGGTCACAGTGGACGCAAGCTGGTGAACCAACAAGCTTACGCCTCTGCCAGAGGCTTTTACCTTTAGCTGCAATGTGCTGTTGGCTGCTTGGATGCTCTTTGAAAATCCTATAAAAGCTAATCAAAATCTCTACTGTTCTTATCAGCTGAAGCTGTCATATGTTTCTCGTTAGGCAAGATAGTATGCACTCGTACGTAGCCAGGAAAATATAAGGATATACATCACTACGTGAATTGATTGTGCAGTTTGTATACTTCATCGGCCGAAGTGGCAGAGCGGTTCTAGGCGCTTCAGTCTGGAACCGGGCGACCGCTACAGTCGCAGGTTCAAATCCGGCCTCGGGATGGATGTGTGTGATGTCCTTACTTTAGTTAGGTTTAAGTAGTTCTAAGTTCTAGGCGACTTATGACCTCAGAAGTTAAGTCCCATAGTGCTCAGAGCCATTTGATATTGTATACTTCAAAGCCTTCTCATTTCTCGCAACAACAGCTAACTATGAGGCTGTTTTGTTTATCCGCTATCAGAGCTCAACGACCTCTCAGCTAATTTCTAGCTGAATATCAGCCGAAGTGACCGCAGTGTTCTCAAAAAATTCCTCTTTTGGCGTCGTACAGAGCGCAATGTGCCCTGTTCTACACTTGACGTTGGTTCAGAGGCGATTGCCCGAAGTTTTCGGTCTTATGTCTTTCTTAGCAAACTGTCCCTCACCTGTGTCTTTTCGTGCTTCACGTCACAGATGTTTCAGACCAATCGAAGCGTCCCTTTCATCTTGTGGAAACTACCTCTGCCAATCGCAAAGGGTCTACCTTTAAACTGCATCGAAGTATCGCCCCTTTTTACTCCTTCCAAGTTTATTTCAGCCAATCGGACATTTTATGCCCATTCGTGACGCCTAAATGTTACACACATACATCATGAGTGTGCTATGGGCATTTCACGCGATCAACTGCGTCACTGGTCTGTTTGTATCCGTCTGGAAATTGCCTAACACAGTTTTGTAAAGAATTTCCCCTTCGCAAGCAGCAGTGCATCGCTGCTTGTTCCCATCGATGTATCGCCCGGCGCGTTTGTTGTCCCTCACGCAGTGGGTCACCAACCCCTCTTAGAAGCGTTCCACTGTAGTTGGGCTGTGACAGCGCAACTCGTGTCTTCACCGAAAGTAAACTGTTTCTTCCAGCTGCTTTTTGCACATTTTGCTCATTGACACGCAGGATTTGGATTTGGAGTGTTAATACTGTCGAATCGAGTGTCATTCCTTTGCATTACATACTGTATATTTTGATAGGCAAATCTGCTCTTTATCGCTTAAGTATGTCAGGGGTATATCCATCTACTTGTTATGCTGTATAAAGTATCATGTAAGGTGCGAAACCGACATACATTCAAGCTGCCACCTAACATACGTTTTGTGTCATGACCTGACGAAGTTAAGTATGATTGAGTATGGCTAGTGCTTACAGGGATAGGTTTTCGCATTTCCTAACGCCAGATCTGTGTTCTATAGTTTAAATACATGACGTACATCACATGTGCTACTCGTCGAGTTTGTGAGTCGTAATAAGAGAAATACTCATACAAGAACGGAATTGAATCGTGCATTGTGAAACACGTAGAAGAATTTCCTACCAGAATACAAGAGCACATGCAAATTACAAGACTATCTTACACCCTTACCCACCATCACTGGATGAGGACTTGGCTGACAGCTGCAAAGTTAATGTGTTTGTATGTGATTCTTTAGCTGTAAGAGAGGCTAAATGTCAATCAGTCCAATAAGAATTGCAAAATGAAATTTATGTTGAACACTGACACTGCTAGCCGTTCAAAAACTGAGGGGGGCATTTAGGAAGGACCACGGTGGACCATTTTAATTGATAGAATGATGTGCTTTAAGGTGTAATGATGCCATCCTTAAATTTTTCACAATTATTCTTCATGAAAACATCACTACGTGAATTGTTTTCAAGTTGTAGCAGTATTTTCCTGGGTTAAGGATAGGATTCAGTGCATTGCAATAATGAGTAGTACTTGTTTTGACCGGGGATTCATTGTCTGGGTCTCTTCTGCTGCTGCATAACATTCTCTAAAAATATGTCTCATGTGTTTGGTATTAACTGTATGTGAAGCACTAACAATTTCAGTTTACCACAGTTGTTTATGTTTATCTTCTCTTTGAGCACCCATATTTTCACAAACCAAAGACTTTCAATGAAAAACTGTCTGATCGTAAGCCGAGAACATCATGAACCAAACTCTAAAAATGCTAACTGCGCTCTGATTAGCTCTAATACAACTCTGACGCTATCTGACTACAAAGTTACATAAAAGTTTATAGCCCTAATGGTTAACATATAAGTTTGAACGTTTCGAAAATAGTAATAATAGAAGCTATCTGTTATTTTATAATATCGATTGCATTATCGATGTTAAAATTAATGAAATTACAAGTCGAGACCGATATTATCTTCACAGTTAACACTGAAAAATATGAATTATTGTATCTAACAGCGAAACTGTTTTCAGATCATATATTTTTAAAACTGTGACTATCAATGTGCATGGTTAAGACCGATACCTGATAATATATCGAAATAGAAGCAGAAACATGTATTTACAGAAAAATAGTTTGGCGGTTAGGACACTTTACAAGCTTTCATAGGTAAGAAATACGCAATTTATACAATAAAGTCAATTCAAGTTCGGCTAAAATTTGATTAGTTGAACAGAAGTTCTGAAGGGGCTAGAACAATTATAAAGGGATATGGAGTAACTGGAGCAAAATTTAATTAAAAGTCCTGACGTGGAATAAATGGAGTTATATTCTTTCCATTCAAAAACAAGATACTGTGACTGTTGATAATGAACGTTCCGTGTCCATTCCTAAATACATTTTAAGTCATCTCAGGTACAGTGTCTCCCAAGAAAAAAATTGAAATAGATATATCGAACGTTATTTTTCGGACACTTCGGAACGAGCGTCTGATGCAAGTCAGTTTAATCAGTGTTATGTTTTACTAGCTTTTTCACTGCTTTAGTTCTTTGGCTTTCAGTGCTAGTGTGAGTTCCTCGGGAAGTTTTGTGATTTAGCGATTTATATACGCATTATATACACAGAAGAACCAATGAAAAAGGCACACCTGCGTAATATCCCCTCGAGAGCGCAGAAATGCCCCAACAGGACGTGGCATGACTCGACTAATATCTGAATTAGTGCTGGAGGGAACTGACACCATGAATCCTGCAGGACTATCCATAAATCCGTATGAGGGGAGGAGATCTCTTCTGAAAAAAACGGTTCAAATGGCTCTGAGCACTATGGGACTCAACTGCTGAGGTCATTAGTCCCCTAAAACTTAGAACTAGTGAAACCTAACCAACCTAAGGACATCACACACATCCATGCCCGAGGCAGGATTCGAACCTGCGACCGTAGCGGTCTCGCGGTTCCAGACTGCAGCGCCAGAACCGCGCGGCCACTTCGGCCGGCATC
This sequence comes from Schistocerca serialis cubense, assembly GCF_023864345.2. NCBI lineage: Eukaryota > Metazoa > Arthropoda > Insecta > Orthoptera > Acrididae > Schistocerca > Schistocerca serialis. The sequence continues at coordinate 912,783,747 of NC_064641.1, read as the reverse complement.
TCTTCTGAAGAACACGTTGCAAGGCATCCCAGACATGCTCAATAATGTTCATGTGTGGGACTATGGTGGCTAGCGGAAGTTTTTAAACTCAGAAGAGTGGTCTTGGAGCCGCTCTATAGCAATTCTGGATGTGTAGAGTGCTACATTGTCCTGCTGGAATTGCCCAAGTCCGTCGGAATGCACAACGGACATGAATGGATGCAGGTGATCAGACAGGATTGTTACGTACGTGTCACGTGTCAGAGTCGTATCTAGACGTATCAGGGGTCCCATATCACTCCAACTGCACACGCCCACACCATTACAGAGCCTCTACCAGCTTCAACGCCTCCTTATGACATACAGTGTCCATGGTTTTAGGAGGTTGTCTCCATACTCGTACACGTTCATTGGTTGGATACAATTTGAAACGAGATTCTTCCGTTTCCAGTCATCAACAGTCCAATGTCGGTGTTGACGGGCCAAGGCGAGGCGTAAAGCCTTCTGTCGTGCAGTCATCGAAGGTACAGGAGTGGGCCATCGGCTGAGGAAGCCCATATCGATGATGTTTCGTTGAATGGTTCTGACTCTGACACTTAGTTGATGACCCAGCACTGAAATCTGTAGCAATTTGTGGAAAGGTTGCACATCTGTCACGTTGAACGATTCTCTTCAGTCGTCGTTGGTTCCGTTCTTGCAGGATCTTTTTCCGGTCGCAGTGATGTCGGAGATATGATGTTTTACGTGATTCCTGATATTCACGGCTCACTCGTGGAATGATTGTGAGAGAAAATCGCTGCCTCGAGGATATTGTGTCCCATCGCTCGTGCGCTGACTATAACACAACGGTCAAACACCCTTAAATCTTGATAATTTGCCATTTTAGCAGCCGTAACCGGTCTCACAACTGTGCCAGACACTATTTAAGTGTTATATAGGCGTTGCCGACCACAGCGCCGTATTCCACCTGTTTACATATCTCTGTATTTGAATACGCTTGTCTATACCAGTTTCTTTGGTGCTTCAATGTGTATTTTTTGTATTTGAAATTTGAATGTTTTTAGTACGTTCACCTGACACTCTGTAACCTTTTGATCACATTTTCCTTTTCAAAATTCCTAGTTTTGGTAAAAACACGACTCAGTATTGTTCCGTATACACCGTCTGTCCAGTAAGTTCCGAGACTGACTAACATCGTGACGTCAGCCCAATGACTATGGTGGCAGCCTGAACTAACAACTGTAAACAGCAGATGTTCATATGCGACCGTAGTAGTGGCAATGATTATGTGTCACAAATCACAAAGGAGTAACATTCTAAATCAAGTGTTCAAGATATTCTCCAGAATATTTTGAAGCATACAGAAAAGTGTGGAAGTTTGTCCCCGATACATTGACTCCCGAACAGGAGAAGCGCCTGCCGTGACTTGATTGAAATGCAAAATATGAATAATTCAAAACATGGATAAATAATTTATGGCAAAAATCATCATGGATGACGAGACTCACATGAAGGGTCAATAGTTTGATGACAAAACCAATTTTAAGCCAGTATGACGTACGAATTGAACAACAACACAGATAAGGCGTTTTCTGACAGTTTCACATGTTTATATGAACGTTCTGTGCACTGTACTCAAGTGTGTGTGTGTGTGTGTGTGTGTGTGTGTGTGTGTGTGTGTGTGAGTGTGTGTGTGTGTGTGTGTGTATTTGTGTGTTTTTGGGGGGGGGGGGGGGGTTGGGAACAATGTAGAAAATCTGAAGCATTAAAACCGCCATCTTTGCGTATCTTTGTTTTTTTTATTAATTCAGCCTCGAAACATAGAATCATGGGGTATGTTCTTTTATTAAAAAAATACGTTGCTCAAGTACCGGGTGGTTATAATTAAACTACAGTGTTTCAAATGCGGTAGCGCGGGTTGTATACATTGCTGGATGCTGAAATATCGTAGGTACAGCTATTAATCAACACGCTCACGATTAATCTTGAAGAATAATTGTTTCACTTTCTGCCACCAGATGAAAATATGGTACTGTAAGGAAATTTGGAGATTTGTGGTAAGATCTTATGGGACCAAACTGCTGAGGTCATCGGTCCCTAAGCTTACACACTATTTAGTCTAACTCAAACTAACTTATACTAATACACACAACCATGCCCGAGGGAGGACTCGAACCTCCGACGGAGGGAGCCGTGCGGACCGTGACAAGGCGCCCCTGACCGCGCGGCTACCCGGCGGGTCACTATAAGCAGTCAGAATGTGGTGTGGGTGCAAGAAAAGGGGAGGAACTACGAAACATATGATAATGGTAATTTCGGCACGTTCACTGGGATATGGTCGGAATTTACATGTGTTAAATCTAGTCTCCCTATTCAGCAACATGCTGCATTGCATAGTTGACAGTTGTTCCCAGAATATCCGGTGTAATCAGAGCGATATGTCATCATACGGTAGAAATCCCGTGCATGTAGCTCAAAGACTGTTAATTTCCATCGAGCGGCCATAATCACGTCGGAAGCCTTTTCACATCAATCGCCTGAGTATAAATGACAGCTCCGCCAGTGCACTGCCCTTTTATACCTCGTGTACGTGATACTACGGCCATCTCTATACGTGCACATCGCTATCCAAAGACTTTTGTCACTTCAATGTGCCATAATTAACACCTTCGAAGAACATTACAAATTCATGTAATACACTGGGTGTTATACCGGAAGGAAAAATAGCGGGATGGAAATAAATAAATCACTTCAAATGAATTAGGCCAAAATCTACCCGGTGTAACGGCACAAAATTCTTAAGTTTGACAAGTTCGGCTTGGTTCTGGCGCCCAATTTACCGATACCGCGCTTACCAAACCGAACGGCCACCATCACAGAGTGAAGGCGACGTCTGCACGCACTGGAGTCTGCTACCAGAGACTCGAAGTCTGCGGTTCTCGAGATTGGCCATCAGAATTGATGTCCACCAATGCCAGAGTATTGAAGACTGCTCCTCTCAGAGTCCGGTTCGAGAATTTACTTAGAGCCTAGCGCCAGATTGTTCCCTCTATCTCACCTACGAGCTCTTCTCCGCGTCTACGTCACGGAAGACGCATTTAATTTAGTCTCCCCCAATCGTTCTGCCAATCAGACGAGAGGAACTAGTAGCTTCGGACCCCCTCCACATGTGATTTTGAGTCTGGCGAATCGGATTTTACCACACGTAGGGGAAAACGTCGTTTTTAAGTGAACTGTGCGACCGCCTCTGGCATCGTAGTAACTCGTGTCCACGACGTAGGAGTCCATCCAGCAGTGATGTCTCGGCACATGTCTCTTGCGTGGGTAGGCGCGGCTGCAGTCTGGTCAGCGCCAGGACGACACTGTGAGGAATCGCCGAGGACACTTCCCACACACGTCCTCCGTCCCCAATCACATCCGCTAGGAGACCCCTTGTGAGCAATTATTGGTACGAAGCCAGCAAGCCGCGCCGACTGTACCACGGAAGCAGCTCTAAGACTTGCCGCCATTCCGGCCGCCCACTACTCTACCAGTAAGAGGAGCTCGACTTCAAAGCCACCGCCAAACGTCGTACTTGGTCGGCCTGACTTGCCCCTTTGTGATCAGGCAGCAATAAAGACACCCGACTGTCTTCGGCCGGGCTCAAAACAATGAGAGCTTCGTCACAAAGTCCGTACGCGCCTAATGTTTCAAAACATGAAACGCATCCGTCAGACGATTGGCAGAGTTACGCCACAGGTCTGAAAATAAACGCAGTACTACAAGAATGATGTGACATTAAGTCACATAAACAGTCTACACCCATACATGTTAGCACTGGAAAATGAAAAATGTAGTAATGGTCATACATAAATAAACTTTTTAAGGCTCAATATTGTATGTGATTGTAATCCAAGGATTAGACACTGAGATAGTCGGCCTCGTATAGAATTTCAGTACGCCTACGAATAGCAATGTTTCAATCGTGATTAATCCACGTGCCGAATGTTAATTCGGCTGTCACAGTTCCGTGCCAGTGCCTTTCGCTGTCGCAGCTGTTGTCTGCACTTTGATTATCAACAGTGGACTACGTGTCGTCCCTTCACGCTCAGAAAATGCTTAAAGTAATGGGGCGCAGTTCAGTGAAACTGACGAACACATGGAGGTGGAGTTGCATATGAGGTTTTGGTGGTGTAGGATGATTACTCCTAAACCGAGTGAGGAGGAAAAGAATAGAAGCCATAAGTTGATAGCGCACAGCTTACGGCATCATGTTTTTTTTTTTTTAACTTAGCAGCCAAATGAAGTGCATAGGGAAGAGGGGATTTTTTTTGCGGGGGGGGGGGGGGGGATTATAGAGCGACGCCAAGGCTTGAGTGCAGTAAACAGTTCAAGCGACTGTAGGTTGCCGTAATCATCCAGAAATTAAGTGACTTGCACAGGATGTTCTGGCGAAGAGGCTTCATCAAACCAGTCTGTGGACTAAAGGCAGCAACAACAACGTCAATATAGGCAGACGACTAATCAGTTGTGTTGTTCTGTACATCACATAAACAATGGAGATGTCCCACAAAGCATCAGAGAACCAGGTTTTGTTCACCAGTGTGCCTGAAGTGTAAATCAGTTTTTTGTGTTGACAGTACTAATATTAATTAAAATGTGGTGGTGTATCAGAATAGAGGTATCGTGACCTTTTTCGATGGAAATTGTGCAGTTACTTCCAAAAAAATTTCCTAATAAACTTCAAATGCCGGTAGTACTATGCTTACACATCAGGTTTTCTGGGATTGCCTGAAAGTGATTTAGAGTTGGTTCGGACTGTGAATGAATACTGGGAACGTTTGGTACAATTTCTGAGAAGGAAACCAAAAGTGAAAACTAACTCATCATATGAAAGAGAAATATATGTAGAATTGTGACTGTGGAAAGCAACGGGTAATTTCACGCAGACTTATGCTGTAACCGTAAGTGTTACGTCACATCAGAACAAAGAACTTTCGGTCAGAAGCAATCGATCAGATATCCCTCGGGCCTGTACAGTGGTCTGCGGAATATCAATGTTGATGTAGATGTAGATCGCTGAACGTCAGGTGAAGAGAATGCATGGTAAATATTTGCCAGGCTCATGTAGGGACGTATACGTCATTCAATCAATTTGTAAAAATATTTGGAGATTGTTGTAATCACACGCAATACGGGTCTATTTTTATCAATAAAACAAGGAAACTGAATGATGGTAGGTATAGATGAAATTTCCCGGAGTTTCTGTATATGTAGCTATGATGTTAGGATACCTTACACCATGGACAAGTTCGAACGTGAAGTTAAGGACCTAGAGACATATTCCCTACAGCTTCTGAGACTGATCAATCAGTTAGATGCTAGGGTTACCCCATTTGAAAAGAAAGTAAAAGAGTTAACTGTAAAGGCTGATGGAGTAGAACAGAAAGTAGAGGGCTTACATAGATGATAGAATTAGATGGTATGTATATAAGGAGTTTGCTTAATATATAACAAGATGGTCATCAAGGCACCGAAAGCTGTTTGAGAAAAGCTTCGTCTGTTAGAGTTAGGGCATTTGGATTGAGAGTAAATACCGAGAGAAACATTTAAACCAGTTACTATATCTTTCGGTGAACTCCCACTGAAATTTCACAATCCTGACGAGGTTGCTGATTTCGTTAACCACCATAACGATAACAGGATATACAAAATATTTGGTGTCAGTGAAGAAACGCTATACTTACTCGGCATGCAGTCTATAAGTTTAAAATAAAAAAAACCAGTACAGATAGGTGATAGGGATTTTTCAAGGAACAGATGGTCTAACGAATCTCATTTTCCTAAATCCTGCAAACTTTATAAATCTTTCACGCAAATATATGGAGATGTATTGTGAAATGCTGCAAATGACCAGCATACATAGGAAAGGAAAAAACTGAGGCAATGCGAAATATATTTCATACTCGATATAGCGCCGGTAATGGTATTGACATCCAGCATAAAAGAGTCAGCAATTGAGCCCCGTAGTATTCAAACTAGGACGATCCCAATGAACTAACAGATCAACTGTGACTGTTCATGGCCTCAGCTGCTGCTGGTAATATCACTCATTCTAAAGAGGTTGTTTTAGTAATTTCAGAGCTTAGAGAGGGAGGTGTTATCGAATAAGAATTGAGACAGTAGTTGGAGAGCTGCACAAATCGGCACGCAAAGCATACCTTCACAGGCATGTTACGATTAAAGATTTAAATCTCTTATGGCAGTCTGATCCTGTAGATATGAGGGAGTATTCGCCTGTGAATAATGGATTCAAATATATTTTAATGGTCATTTACACAAACTCTAAATTCGTCTGGGCGTTTCCTCTTAAAACAAAAACAAGGAGCGACGTTGTACACGTATTAGAGATCCGGTGATATAATTAAATTCTTGAGATACAGTTCAGAGATAGAATTAGTTTCATGTGGTACAGTTTGGTTCTTTCAGAAAATTAACAGTTTTTTTACGTTTTGTAAAACAGTTACACATTGATACATAGCTCGTCTTTTTTAGACACAGGTACATGTCAATGTGCAACGATACAATTTGGTTGTTTCTATACATTGGCTCCTCAGATACAATTTACAAATATATTTTTTTTTTCATGTAATGGAATTTGGTTTTTCAGAAAACAGATACTTTCGCGTCTTGCAGTGAGACTGAAGACCGCAGCAGTTTTTTTAAAATTTCTTACACTGTTACTAATAATAACTATAGCCCACAGTCCAAGCAATTTTGAGCAACATAACAGTTTTTCCATCTTTACCAAGGAGTATGTATACAACATGATAAGTTTACAATAGCAGCACTGGATGTATTCAAAATATCTGCTAGTTACACTGAACTGGGAAAAGAAATACTAAAAACTAATTGGACTGGGATGGCTAGTAGCAGGTGAAACTTAAAAACTAGAATATTTACATGTGTACCTGGTACACATATTTTATAGGACGTGCTGTCAGCTAGTTACCGAATTTTTAACTCATTGCAATTAATTTTTTCCTACAGTTATTTTACGTTACTTTTTAAATAATTGTAACAATTTTTTTAATTTTTTTCTGTGTAGTCATACTTAAACTATATATACAAGACACAAATGGCGTACAGCCAAAGTGTGGCACACATGATGTCCATGAAAAAGAAATTTTTCTACAGCTTGATGTGCATGAGAAGAACAACTGGTTATACTATTACTGTTTAAACACTACGATAAAGAGGTCATACTATTCCACACACATTCATTCATCTTACACGCATTGATTCACTCCCTATCATCCTCTTTACGCATGCCATGAGGTGAATAGTGTGAGTATAGGCGTTACAACCCCTTCCTCACAAATGAAACGCTTATCGTCATGAGGGGAAGATTTTGCAGCGTGGGGTAGCCGCGTGGTATTAGGGCGTCGTGCCACGGTCCGGGCGGCTCCACCCGTCGGAGGTTCGAGTACTCCCTCGAGCATGGGTGTGTCTGTTGTCCTTAGCGTATGTTAGTTAAAGTTAGGTTAAGTAGTGTGTAGGCTTAGGGACCGATGACCTCAGCAGTTCGGTTAATTCACACACACAGGCCCGATTTTAGACTGCAGCATAGAGTACATTTCACGCCCTCATGATCGTATATTAGTTACTGGCACCGCAAGTAATCTTTAATGATGAAATCATTAGGACTATTTGTGGTGTCACCGCCAGACACCACACTTGCTAGGTGGTAGCTTAAATCGGCCGCGGTCCATGTAGTACATGTCGGACCCGCGTGTCGCCACTGTGATCGCAGACCTAGCGCCACCACCAAGGCAGGTCTCGTGATACGAGAGTGGACTCGCCCCAGTTGTACGAGAACCTAGCTACCGCCCAGTTGTACGAGAACCTAACTACCGCCCAGTTGTATGAGAACCTAGCTACCGACAAGATGTACGAAGCCTTTCTCTCTCATTAGCCGAGAGACAGAATAGCCTTCAGCTAAGTTAATAGCGACCACCTAGCAAGGCGCCAGTTGTATCAGTGCCTATAGCTTACGAGTATTCAAGAGAGATGTATTCCAAGGACTAATTAAAAGATAAGTAATAAGCATCTACATACTTTTCTTCTTATTCATTTATAAGTTCTCATGTTCCAGACTTCACGCCCGTCTGCTTTAGCCGTGCGTGCCCTATCGGCTACAGCGTTAGTCTAGAGTTCATTTTCAGCCATCTCAACTTCACGGTGTCGGCCCAGCTACCGACACAACACTATTGACGAAAAATGACGCACACCCTTAGCCCGCCTCTAGGTGGGACCTCCAATATGTGCGATATGCACACATTTTTGCTCGCAGACCTACAAACTCCACAATCAGCAACCCATTCGCCTCGTTCTTCATTAGACTTACAACCGTCTTTTTCTGCAGAACTGTACTATAAAGATTATCGGTCGTGTATGAAAATGTATCGAATTCATTGCCATAGTACCTAACTACTTCACAGACTGCAGTTCTTCACACGATAGATGGAGTTGTCTGTATTCATATAAAGTAACTTTGGACTAGCGAAATGAGTTTTCGCGAACCCGTAATGAAAGCGGTACATGTGGAATCTGGGTAGGTATTGTACACACATCCCCACATAGAGAGGTTTCAAGAACTTTACTGCAATCTTCGCTGCCTCCACAGCGACAAAGTTCTAACTGAATATGGTGACCTATTTGAAATTTGGTCTGGCAGTGCATTTCCTTACGCCATGACGCCCATACCATTTCATTCTAATAAGGGTATCGCGGTGTTTTCTTAAATTATCCATCGTTTTGCCAAGAACTGCATTATTCATTAATGTAACTGATAAGAGGGCGACTATTAGCGTCTAGAATAAAACAGGCAACACCTGTCCCGCGTGCTCAATCCTGGCTGTTGAAAGAAATCATAAATTCATCCGGAACGTCCTCACAAATATCATGTTCATGATATTAACGCATGTTATAAATCTTTCTCAAAGTCACACGTCGAGAAATCCCTCTCTCATGTTCAAATCAATAAACTCTTCAACCAGGGTTCCTGGTTGAAGGAGACAGCGCGCCTATTTCCATCCAGAGTCATCCCTAGCCGAAGACATTGCTGGCGGCTATAGTAATGAATAATGTACCTCTGCTTGTTCCCCAGCATTGTCATCAGCCTCAGGATGGAACCTGTGGCCCACGTAAGTAACTGGTATGGACATAGCGGCAAATCGGCATGCACATCATGCAAACTAATAGGGTATACCCTACGTGAGAATCATCTGCCATGCCATGTTGTACAGATCAATGTTCTCCTGCGGTTCGATCATGGGAATGTCGGCAGTATCAAGCTTATCAAATCCTGGAACGCAATTGCATATGGTACGTTGTTTTCAGTGAAGGTTGCATGTGAGGTTGTGGGATAACCTCCAAAGCCTGCCACAAGAGCGAGGTGGCACTCAGAGTCAGCATACAATACAAAGGGGCATTACCCCTGGTGGTGGCGGTTATGAAACTTTAAGAATTTGTTTCCTTCTGTCGGCATTTCGACTCATATCGGTTTACTGATTGAGCAGTCAACTTGATGTTTTGCTAAATAGTCGCTTGAGGAAAATGCATTGAGGCACCTGTAGCATGTTTACTCAGCTGGGAGGAAAGGAGTAGAGGAATATCCTTCACCCACACGTAGCAACATGTTAACGTGCAGTTCGCGCTGACCTACCAATTTGGATAAATGGAGAGGTCTGATGACTTTTTAGGTGATTTTAGATCTGGGTTGTTCTCCTTCAGGCCGAAAACGTTAACCGACATACTCTCATTCGGCCTCTCGAATTTAGGTATGTCCTGAAGTTTAAAGGGGAAACCATTACCGTCAAAGTTATAACATGCGTTAACATCATGAACATGATATTTGTGAAGACGCTCCAGATGAATCTTATGATTTATTTCAGCAGTCAGGATTGACGACGCGGAACAGGCGTTGTCTGTTTTATTCTGGACACTAATAGCCGCCCTATTATCAGTTGCATCTTTCGACAGCCCGATATAGATGGACCCTCTATTTATTTGGTCATGGAGATGTGGTGGATGTTTACACATAGAGCATGACTGAATGCTCTACACGATCCTCTAATGGTTATCTCTGAAACCCTGCTCCTAACAGCACTCAAGATGAGGTCATGGAACCACTCAGTGATTGAGGTGCTTCGCGATATCACACCGTTCATACCCCCTCCCCTCCCTAAAGATGTACAATACAATTAACTGGTAGCTAAGATCGCAGGAATTCTTTTTATTCCATGATTACCGGTTTCGGCGAAACTAAAGCCGCCATCATCGGGTCTAGGGAGGACAGATTGGATTCCACTTATATAATATATATACATATAAATTTAGTTACATACCTTAGGACACATACAGGCTACAACATGAAGGCAAACAATATCAGAAGAGGCGAGCTGTGACATTCATTGGCGCCTCTTCTGTTGACCAGCAGCCCCCAGGGCACCGCGCTAGCTACAGCACGTCTCTTTACGGGCAGCCACTGCCGCGCACCACGCTGTGCATGCACGCCCGGCGTCCTGCGACTGTGCGCCGCGCCACGCCGCACGTTAAATACGCGGTTACGGCGGCCGCGTGTAGCAGTTTTAGCCTCTGCTGCGCTAGCACCCAGCAATTTAGAAATGTTTTTCGCGCTGTTTTTATGTCGTGCGGCATATGACTAATTTACAGACGAAATTGTGCGCAGTCCTTTTTTTTCTTTTCTTATTTTTTAGCATGGTGTTCTTATCATTAGCACGATATTTTTTAACATCGTTGTAGTTTCTCCGTAATCTCTATGTGTATACAGGTTTAGGGGTTTGTTTCCGTTATCGTTTTAGATCAAGTATTTTCTCCTACCAATTCACAAGTAGGAGAGAGAGATTTATTCCAACAAGTGGATGAAGGGAGCGCTCTATGTCGAGTTATTTATTTTGAGTCCAGATGCTGCTAATTTCGAGTGGTATTGTGAATTTTCTGCTCTATCAGGATAAAATAGTTGTGTGACATTGTCAATTTTAAGCCATATTGCGATTTTGGGCACATATATAGCACTATGCACACAGATGTGTAATTGGGAGTCATCTTCAGTTTTCTACCAAAAATACATAATGTACACTAACTTAACCATCGTCTCCGGCATCTGGACAAAGACTAACCGTTTCCCGACATTTCTCCACGAAGGGGGTGGTGTGGGAGTGGCAGACATCATAGCAGTGGGAGGACGCCAAGAGCGTCCTCTGGTGGGTGTAGAGCGAACTAAGTCAGTCCCTGTATGTTGAGGCAAACATACACATATCTGAGTTAGGATACCAATTGACGTATAACATATCGTGGCCCTGTCAGCAACTGTATAAATATTAATTTTAATAATGAACAGCCCCAGCTGCACCGTTTACCTAGAAATTTACCTAGGTTTCAGTCGGGATAACCCAACCATCTTCACAATAACAGTATCTATCGTTTGTCCATAGTGGAAATCGTCAAGCTAAAACTACAAATCCATAAATCATCGTCAGACTGTAAAACTTATCTGGCACTGCCTCGGCCCCACTTCGTGACCGCGATGCGGCAGCCACGAGTGCCGTACTGGAACTGACCGTAGCGTCACGAGGCCCGCTTAGGCGGACACAATTTGCGCCTGCGCATAAACTGTATGATAGTTACTTGTTGAGACAAGACATGAAATTAACTCCTGACCTTGAATTTACAAGTAAAGTGAAATAAAAGTTATAGCTGAGGAAAAGGGCATATATGTTAACCTGTACAGAACGTACTTAGATCGACTGTCCTAACATTTATGAAATATTCATTGGTCATGATATGAGGAAGACATCTTGTGCTTACAAGGTATGGCCTGTCTAGGAAAATTTCTGTGCATAAACATGAAGTTTAATCACCTAAAAAGAACTTGAGAGTGGGAAGGTTAATATAAAGCCAACATCGGCATTATTACTACTAGGTCTAGAAAATTTTTTAAGACGTAATTGTTAAGCACTTGCTTAGCTATGGTTACAACGCATGATCATCCTATTGACTTAGCACACAAATGGTCATGATTGGACTTACGAAGACGTCTACATCTAATATGTAACATACGGCAATATGGGCCATATAAAATAGATGGTCACCATTCAAGATTACTATATTTGACCTGAAATGGCCTAGAATCAAGTCAAAAACCAATGCACGTGCCTGATTGAGCTTCTTGGCAAAGTTATGGTTATGAGTTGCAAAAAACACTAGAATAGGGAGCGGTTCTGGCGCTCCAGTCTGGAACCGCGCGACCGCTACGGTCGCAGGTTGGAATCCTGCCTCGGGCATGGATGTGTGTGTTGTCCTTAGGTTAGTTAGGTTTAAGTAGTTCTAAGTTCTAGGGGACTTATGACATCAGCAGTTGAGTCCCATAGTGCTTAGAGCCATTTGAACAATTTTTGAACTAGAGTAGGGGATAATGTGGCGGCAATGGGGCACTCAATTTACCTTCATGGAGGTGATCCACACACATACTGTAAAAACTGTGTGTGGACCACTGCCATCATAATTCGGGCCTGGAGACCACTGCCATTGAACTTAGGGAATGACAGCGGAATTATGCTTAAAGCTAAAGTGTGACTTGGCGAACATCGCTCCAGTCAACGCACTTAAAAACTATTGATCGAGATAGGTCAATTGTGCTCTAAGCTAAAGTGTGACTTCGCGAACATCGCTCCAGTCAACACACTTAAAAACTATTGACCGAAATAGGTCAATTATGCTCATAGCTACTGAGTATCCCATTGCCACCACATTATCCCACTATGGACAAACGATAGATACTGTTATTCTGAAGAAGGTTGGGTTATCCCGACTGAAACCTAGATAAATTTGTAGATAAACGGTGGAACTGAGGCTGTTCATTACTAAAATTAAAATTAATAAATAATTAAATACCCAGCGTTCCTCTCCAGTACAGCATTACCAGCAAAAGCAAATAGATTATGCTGACCCAACCTTCCTCTCTGGCAGCTGGATAGAGACTGACCGTTTCCCTCCATAGGAGGGGTACGGGGTGGGTGGTGTCATAGGAGTGGTGGGGGGGGGGGCGAAATGGCTGGAGGAATTACGTTAGTGTATGTAGCCAAACTGCCCTGTTTTCTACCAAAATTTCCCACCATTCCCAGAGTATGGAGACAGGTGTGACACCAAGGCTTTGGGACAGGTCCAAGAAATGTAGGTGTATCGTATGTGTTGCCAACGAGCATACTTTGATGAACCAATGACAATACTGCATAGGCAATGGTGAACAGCTTCCGCATATGCTAAACCAACCACATATTATCATTTATAAAACAAAAAACAGCATCAAGGAAAATAGTTATTAACTGACAGTGTGTATTCAGGTAGCATATTATACCTACTGTTCACCATAGGTTACACAATTATTATTATTATTATTATTACTTTTCTAACTGTTACACTTGATACCATGTTTTGTTTTACAAATGAAAATCTGTGATTATGTTAGCATATTGTGCCATCTTTCATAGTTGGCTGTACAGTTATGTCGCTGGTTCATCAAAGTAAGCTTATTGCTAACACGTACATTTCTCGGACTGGTCGCCTAGCCTTGGTAACTCCGAGTGTTACCACCAAAATAGCACTGTAATTCCGCTTAGCTATCATCCTATTCTGATGATTATGTTAGTTCATGCATACTATGGCATTAGTATATGATATTTCCTTCTAAGCACCATATTTTACCTACTGATCTCTACAAACATACAGTAAGTTCAAAGTAACAAGCAAATGTTTTTATTCTTGTCGTGATAAATAATTTTTAACCACGTACCATCCCACCTCCCCCTTTTCCTTTCCGTATACAATTATTTTTCGCCAACCCTCTGAGATTCATTCCCCTTCCCGCCCCACCTTCCCTCATTATCTCCCCTTCCCTCTTCCCCCTTCCTCTTTCCGCGTGCCCTCTTCCCCTTCCCCTCTCCTCCGTCTCCTCCCTCTCCCATGGCCCCCTTTTCTCCTCCGTATCCTCCCGTCCTCCCACACGTCTCCCTGGTTTATGGATTTATTGTTCTATGCTGTGTACAGTAATTTTTTGTATGACTAGGCTTGGATGGATTAGTGAATGATATGTATCGTGTAAATAAAAAGATCGTCATATACAGCGGGCGAGCTCATCGGATTTTGTGGTGTACTGAGCGCCTTGTAACAGACATGGCAGTGTAGGAGGATTACATATGTTTGCTACCATTAGATTTTACCATACATATATTTTGTATTGGTGAAATGCGTATTAACTTTGAACATGAATCAGGTGTACAGATTTAGCTTCGTGATTCCAGTAGCATATAATACGCTTGTCTAAACTGTGTAAAAATTGTCGTGAGACTAATTTCTAAATATTTCAATATACCGCCGGTTAATACGATGGAGCCACCTGATATCTACACGGCAATTCACAAGGGCTCCGTAGCGCCTCGGTTTAGTCCACGTGAGGTCGTCGACATGGCGTGTTGTTTTAACTGTTATTGGTGCTATGGATGTTGTACTTTTGCCTTTCATTCATTTGACAACTTATCTGGGAACATTCTGTTTTAGAAATGGCAAACCTTGTGGAGTTTTTAATGTATTTACAATTTGATTCTTCAGTTTCTCCCGGTGTATTTGTTGCTCGAACAGTCCACGGGTATAGTGCCGGTTCATAGTGCCCAAAGGGCACAATATTTCCGCGATCAGACATGTAGCCATCGTCACCTGATGCCCGTTGGACACTATAAACCGGCAGTATACCAATGGACTGTTCGAGCTGTTTACAATTTCTGTCAAAATGTCGACTACACATGTATGTGAACATATACTCAAAGGTACGCAAAAGTTTTTGTAAAATTTGGATCATACCTTGTGCAGATTACGGGTTACCTATTTTCTTTTCATACAATGTAATGCCAGTGCGAACGTGTCCGTACGATTGTGTCGAAACTGGTAATTGGAATAAAGGTCTTAAAATAAAACGATATTTACAATCGTAAAAAAATGTATATTAATGGATCAGAAGTCAATAGTGACAACTTATTATCTCCAGACTGCGTTCTGCTCGTGAGAATTTCCTGGCTAGTGTTTGTAGGTACAGACGATAGTGCTTACTGCGGGATTCCGTTGCTTCTTCTGATAAAGTGCCTGTGGGTAAGGGGGTGTTTTCAACGACGTTTGGGCCATGCACCAAAATCTTACCTACAGCGGGACACATAGGATGCCGTGGATATGAATCATATGAAGTCTTCCTGTTTCAAGTATATAAGTCGAAAATTTATCTTCTTGTACCTTACGTTCTCTGGAAATAGCTTCTACAATAACCGTGATTAGATAACGCGTTGAAGTACTACGACTGTTATTTTTGATAATGTTTCAGGGTTTGCAAAAAATCTTCTACTGGTATCACTACTACTGGGAACATCTACAATTAATCCCAATCGATTTGCACACATTTCTTGGGTGACTTTTTCCCTGTCTTGAACAAGTTTGTATTCCTCTTTTTCCACTTCTTGATGTTTATTTTATAGGAAAAATGCAACAGAAATGCGAAAAATATAATTCGGACATGGAAAATGGGCAGGACGAACTGAAGAGCTTCTGTATTTACTTCTCTGGCTTTCGACAGGTCAATGAAGTTGTACATCAAAGTCTTTTGAGGTTGCCTTGCAAATGTAGTCGGTCACACGTTTCTGGAAGTGGACGTTCTGATTGGTTGAGGGAAAAATGCAGCGGTAGCATTGCTGCTGAGCCGTTATCAGACAGCGAGCAGAACCACTCCGAGCAATCAGTGATAGCAATCAGTTGCTTTTTCATCCCCTGATGGACAGGGAGGCAAGCGAGTTCGCATTGGTGGCAGTATGTGTGGCTAACATTGTGTATGTGTGCGTTCGATTGTACTCGTTCGTAGATGTATAGCCAAAAAAAAAAATAAATTTGATTATCATTTTCTGTTGTTGCAGATGGTAGTATATTATCGCCATTAATGTGGGGCTAAACACCTGACTTCTTGTTCGCCCATTTCCCCGAGGGGGCTCCAGAATCGTTAACTGGAGATTTCTGTGAATGTGAGAGCACATCATTGAGGTATGCGATTATGTGAGGCATTTCTTCTTATTTCAATGAGTGCGCACCTTTGTGTAGTTACTTTTTTTTTTGGTCATCAGTCTACTGACTGGTTTGATGCGGCCCGCCACGAATTCCTTTCCTGTGCTAACCTCTTCATCTCAGAGTAGCACTTGCAACCTACGTCCTCAATTATTTGCTTGACGTATTCCAATCTCTGTCTTCCTCTACAGTTTTTGCCCTCTACAACTCCCTCTAGTACCATGGAAGTTATTCCCTCATGTCTTAGCAGATGTCCTATCCTCCTGTCCCTTCTCCTTATCAGTGTTTTCCACATATTCCTTTCCTCTCCGATTCTGTTGATGTCCTCCTTGCTCCGTCCGTCATTGGTTATTTTACTGCCTAGGTAGCAGAATTCCTTAACTTCATTGACTTCGTGACCATCAATCCTGATGTTAAGTTTCTCGCTCTTCTCATTTCTACTATTTCTCATTAGCTGCGTCTTTCTCCGATTTACTCTCAAACCATACTGTGTACTCATTAGACTGTTCATTCCGTTCAGCAGATCATTTAATTCTTCTTCACTTTCACTCAAGATAGCAATGTCATCAGCGAATCGTATCATTGATATCCTTTCACCTTGTATTTTAATTCCACGCTTTTTCCATGTCGACAAATCCTATGAAAGTGTCTTGATTTTTCTTTAGCCTTGCTTCCATTATTAGTCGTAACGTCAGAATTGTCTCTCTCGTCCCTTTACTTTTCCTAAAGCCAAACTGATCGTCACCTAGCGCATTCTCAAATTTCTTTTCCATCCTTCTGTATATTATTCTTGTAAGCAGCTTCGATGCATGAGCTGTTAAGCTGATTGTGCGATAATTCTCGTACTTGTCAGCTCTTGCCGTCTTCGGAATTGTGTGGATGATGCTTTTCCGAATGTCTAAATCGACTCCTGTTTCTTCTTCTATCATATCAGACAAATCTTCACCGTCATAGAGGCTTTCAATGTATTCTTTCCACCTATCTGCTCTCTCCTCTGCATTTAACAGTGGAACTCCCGTTGTACTCTTAATGTTACCACCGTTGCTTTTAATGTCACCAAAGGTTGTTATGACGTTCCTGTATGCTGAGTCTGTCCTTCCTACAATCATATCTTTTTCGATGTCTTCACAATTTTCCTGCAGCCATTTCGTCTTAGCTTCCTTGCACTTCCTATTTATTTAATTCCTCAGCGACTTGTATTTCTGTATTCCTGATTTTCCCGGAACATGTTTGTACTTCCTCCTTTCATCAATCAACTGAAGTATTTCTTCTGTTACCCATGGTTTCTTCGCAGCTACATTCTTTGTACCTATGTTTTCCTTCCCAACTTCTGTGATGGCTCTTTTTAGAGATGTCAATTCTTCTTCAACTGTACTGCCTACTGCGCTATTCCTTATTGCTGTATCTATAGCGTTAGAGAACTTCAAATGTATCTCGTCATTCCTTAGTACTTCCGTATCCCACTTCTTTGCGTATTGATTCTTTCTGACTAATGTCTTGAACTTCAGCCTACTCTTCATCACTACTATATTGTGATCTGAGTCTATATCTGCTCCTGGGTACGCCTTACAATCCAGTATCTGATTTCGGAATCTTTGTCTGACCATGATGTAATGTAATTGAAATCTTCCCGTATCTCCCGGACTTTTCCAAGTATACCTCCTCCTCTTGTGATTCTTGAACAGGGTATTCGCTATTACTAGCTGAAACTTGTTACAGAACTCAATTAGTCTTTCTCCTCTTTCATTCCTCGTCCCAAGCCCATATTCTCCTGTAACCTTTTCTTCTACTCCTTCCCCTACAACTGCATCCCAGTCGCCCATGACTATTAGATTTTCGTCCCCCTTTACATACTGCCTTACCCTTTCAATATCCTCATACACTTTCTCTATCTGTTCATCTTCAGCTTGCGACGTCGGCATGTATACCTGAACTTCTGGTGTTGGTCTGCTGTCGATTCTGATTAGAACAACCCGGTAACTGAACTGTTCACAGTAACACACCCTCTGCCCTACCTTCCTATTCATAACGAATCCTACACCTGTTTTACCATTTTCTGCTGCTGTTGATATTACCCGATACTCATCTGACCAGAAATCCTTGTCTTCCTTCCACTTCACTTCACTGACCCCTACTATATCTAGATTGAGCCTTTGCATTTCCCTTTTCAGATTTTCTAGTTTCCCTATCACGTTCAAGCTTCTGACATTCCACGCCCCGACTCGTAGAACGTTATCCTTTCGTTGATTATTCAATCTTTTTCTCATAGTAACCTCCCCCCAGACCGTCCCCTCCCGGGGATCCGAATGGGGGACTATTCCGGAATCTTTTGCCAATGGAGAGATCATCATGACACTTCTTCAATTACAGGCCACATCTCCTGTGGATACACGTTACGTGTCTTTAATGCAGTAGTTTCCATTGCCTTCTGCATCCTCATGTCGTTGATCATTGCTGATTCTTCCGCCTTTAGGGGCAATTTCCCACCCCTAGGGCAAGAGAGTGTCCTGAACCTCTATCCGCTCCTCCGCCCTCTTTGACAAGGCCGTAGGCAGAATGAGGCTGACTTCTTACCCCGGAAGTCTTCGGCCGCCAATGCTGATTATTTATCAAAATTTAGGCAGTGGCGGGGATCTAACCCGTGGCCGAAGACGTTTTGATTATGAATCAAAGACGCTGCCCGTATTACGAGTTTATTTTTTTTTCTTTGTAGATATATTCAATGATGCAGCAGGGACAGATGTTGGCCAGGTTGGTCGCATCGCTCCCTTGACGCATTCATCCTGCAAGCTGGACCCTGGTCTGTAGGCAACCCTCTAGTTTAGCAACAACATGGCGTATGCTAAGGCGATCTTTCGTCTAATAGTTTTTTCTTACGCAATGCACACACATCAAAAAAGTTTTGCTTCACCTGTGCACAATATTGGAATAAAGATCAACATAAACATCATTTTCGCCGTTTTTATTGCCCATGAAAACCACACATTGCAAGTTGTTCCACCATACAAAGAGACCTTCAGAGATTGCTGTACACACCGGTGCCTCTAATACCCAGTAGCACGTCCTCTTGCGTTGATACATGCCAGTATTCGTCGTGGCATGCTATACACAAGTTCATCAAGGCACTGTTGGTCCAAATCATCCCACTCCTCAACGACGTTTCGGCGTACATCCCTCAGAGTGGTTGGTGGGTCACGTCATCCATAAACGTTTTCATTATATCCCAGACATGTTCGATAGGGTTCATGTCTGGAGAACATTCTGGCCACTCTAGTGGAGCGATGTAGTTATCCTGAAGGAGGTCATTACAAGATGTCCAGGGAGGGGGCGCGAACTGTCGTCGATGGAGGCGAATACCTCGCCAATATGCTGCCGATATGGTTGCACTGTCGGTCGGAGGATGGCATTCACGTATCGTACAGCTGTCAAGCCGCCTTCCATGACCACCAGCGGCATACGTCGACCTCACGTAATGCCACCTCAAAACAACAGGGAACCTCCACTTGCTGCACTCGCTGGACGGTGTGCCTAAGTCGTTCAGCCTGAGCGGGTTGACTCCAAACACGTCTCCGACGATTGTCTGGTTGAAGGTATATGCGGCACTCATCAATAAAGAGCACGCGATACCAGTCCTGAGCGGTCCATTCGACAAGTTGTTGGGCCCGTCAGTACCGTGCTGCATGGTGTCGTGGTTGCAAAGATGGACCTCGCCATGGACGTCGGGAGTGCAATTGCGCATCATTCAACCTATTGCGCACAATTTAAGTCATAACACGACATCCTGTGACTGCACGAAAAGCATTATTCAACATGGTGGCGTTGCTGTCAGGGTTCCTCCGAGCCATAATCCGTAGGTAGCGGTCATCCGCTGCCGTAGTAGCCCTTGGGCTGCCTGAGCGAGGCATGTCATCGACAATTCCTATCTCTCTGTTTCTCCTCCATGTCCGAACAACATCGCTTCGGTTCACTCCTAGACGTCTGTGATATAATATCCCCAGTCAAAATCTATCTTCATGAATTCTGGAAACCGGGGTGATGCAAAACTATTTTTGATGTGTGTATTTACGCAATACTGTCTGTGAGTACTGCTATGCATTTCTATTACTTCTTTGTAGATTTTTCTAACGATGTGTCTAGGAGGATTTCAGCCCAGGTTGAGTCCAGTCCTCCTGCGCAGTTGCTCGCTTCACTGCTGTCGTAGGGACTGCAGTCAGTTATGTGGTTCCTGAACATGGTTAGTGTTAATGTAATCTTTCTTCTGCGTGTTCAGTTTTTCTCATAGATTGTACTTAAGTTGTAGGGGTCATGAAGCTATTTTGACATGTATATTCCTAGGGCGTCATTCAGCTTGTGAATGAGCATATGAATATGTAGTAATACATATTTCTTCTTCTGCTACTAAATAATCTGCCTGCATTACTCAAGAGTTCTCCTCATTTCTACATCCAATCGACACTCAGGATAACGTTCCCTTCCAGGCCATGACGCCAATTCGTTGCATTGCCTTGCAGAGATCGGTGTCAGTAATCTATGATCGTATTTGTATGTAATAGTAGTAATTCATTCTTATTCTATAGTTATCAGTGCTTGCATGAATTGCTTATCGAATGTTCCTCTTCTTCTTGTTTCTAGATGCTGACGCTAACAGTGAACGCCTTGGAGGAGAATGAGTCGATGTGTCCCATCCTAAGACTTCACTATCAACTGACCCGACTGGATCCACCTCGTCATAGACGGGCGGATACGTGGGTAATACTTTCTTTCTGCAATAGCGTTTTTGTCACAGGGTGACAAATATTGAAATATACGAAAAAAGTAAATTAGTTACAAGCTACAGCGTGCACATACTTTATTCAGAATGTGAACGTCACTACAGATATAGAGATCTACGTTATGAAATGTTAGATGTGTCTGCCATCGTTGGCGATGATGTGGCGCAGAGGAATAGCGAAATTCTACGTGACCCGCTGAGATGTAAGTGTCGGAACATCGATGCTGTCGACGACCTCTTGAATGGCTGTTTCCAGCTTAGCAGTAGCTTTTTTGTTATTGCTGTATGTCCTGTCTTTAATTCAGTCCCACGAAAAGGAGTCGCATATACTCAAATCTGGAAAATATGGCCACCATTGAAGACCCATGCCAGTGGCCTCTGCGGTCCCCAAAGTGCTCCTCTAGGTCATCAAACATTCCCTGCTTCTTTCCTCAAAGTCAGTACCGCCCTTAGACTGTTGTTTATTTTCAGTGTTACATTTACACTTACAAATAAACAACAGTCTAATGGCGGTACTGACTTTAAAGAAATATATTATGACTGTGGCCCCACATTATGAAAAAATTATTAAATTCCCTGCTTCGATGGAGTCAGTCTTGCGTGAACCAAGTCTTGTCGAAATCAAGGTTACTTTGGATAATGGGGATGAAATCATTTTCCAAAACCTTCACGTAGCCTTCGGTAATCACCGTGTCATCAAGGAATACGGCACTGATTGTACCGTGACTGTATATTGCACAACACACAGTCACCCCCGTTGATGGGTAAGAGACTTCCAGATCGTGAAATGCGGTTTCACAGTCCCCCAAACGCGCCAATTTTGCTTATTGACGACCTAATCCAAATGAAAGTCGGTTTCGTTGCTAAACCAAACCACGCGCATGCGCGTACTAATGCCGTCATGCCTCGCGGCCAACAGTGTAGTTTGAACGCCCTAAGGCAAACCGTTCAGATGTTACGACGATTTTGTTTCGTATAGTTCAATAATTGTTACCCTGTGTATGCGGTGTTTTAGACATGTTTCGTTGTTTGTAGGTGTGCTCAGTAATAGTAATGATGGTAATGACGCTGATTTTGAGCTAGTGATCAGAGGCAGCCAACAGGCAGAAAAGAATGATACAAGGGCTACATTCGATACAGATCAGCGTATGAGTAAGTAAAACAAATCATTACCGTCATATGAAGTTTTTTCGATCCCAACTTCGTTAGACGTACAGGATATTATTGTCCTTTTTATTCCTTGCAGGATACCTGAAAGCGCCGTCCAGCAACAGACTTCACTCGTCTGTAATAACAACGTAGTCTCTTAACCTTTCATTAATACAACCCCACCACCACCACCACCACCACCACTCGCGGGTCCGTCTAAGACGCCGCCGTTGTGATTGGGGCCGTCTAAGGAGCCACCATCCCGGCCGGGGCCCTTATGGCGTGACCCTCAACCTGTACCACTGTCTAGTCGTAGTCATCCACCGGCGAGCAGCAGCTCCGTCTGGAGTCTCATACTAGCCTGTTTTCCCGAAATGTAAGAAAGAGAGTCTGGGAAAGCTCTCAGCCGTATATATTACTTGGATGTCCGCACTCATGCATTTGCCCCATTACATGGGTATCCAGCTATATCAAACTTCTGAAGGATGTAGCTGCTAAAATGGTCTCTACCAATATTAAGAATATCGATGACGAATTCTGCTTTCCGTGGTCAGTACTGGCTTTTCAAAGAAAATTTCGGCGTGATGGACATCCAGAGTGTCCAACTGCATATGGGATGAAAGATGATTATGGGATTTTAACTTTAATGGCATCTCAATCCTGTGACACTGAGGGTTATACATAAATTTGAGAGCTAGTACACGTTATTTCGTTCATTTTTATACCCTGCAGAAAGCGTGAAACAAGCCAAAAGAAAATTATACACTGTGGGGGGAAAAACGAAGTAACACATGAAATTGTTAAACCCCTCTACATTTCCCAAGTAGCTGGTCAGCACCCTAAAGACGCATATTTCCTGTTATTCTTCAAGGGCAACAAACAGCTTTAAAAATGGATCAAGAACATGTATCGCTTTATTTCAATACAAAACAGTTAAAATTAAAATAAACGTCATTATTGCTCTAGATGCCTCAATTATTTTACTAAGAGTGATAGTCCACGAGCAGGAGCATTTTCCTAGTATATGTCGATTTAGACTGCCTACTCACTCCTGTGAGTACACAAGCGGCAAGACGCAGTCAATACCTTCGCTGCGCAGTGCCGATGCTACTGTTACCGACGACTATGCAGCTAAAGCGGAGTTATTGAACGCAGTTTTCCGAAATTCCTTCACCAGGGAAGACGAATGGAATATTCCAGAATTTGAAACACGATCAGCTGCTACCATGAGTTTCTCAGAAGTAGATACCTTAGGGGTTGCGAAGCAACTCAAATCGCTTGATACGGGCAAGTCTTCAGGTCCAGACTGTATACCGATTAGGTTCCTTTCAGATTACGCTGATACAATAGCTCCCTACTTAGCAATCACATACAACCGCTCGCTCTCCGATAGATCTGTACCTGCAGATTGGAAAATTGCGCAGATCGCACCAGTGTTTAAGAAGGGTAGTAGGAGTAATCCATCGAACTACAGACCTATATCATTGACGTCGGTTTGCAGTAGAGTTTTGGAGCATATACTGTATTCAAACATTATGAATCACCTCGAAGGGAACGATCTATTGATAAGTAATCAGCATGGTTTCAGAAAACATGGTTCTTGTGCAACGCAGCTAGCTCTTTATTGGCACGAAGTAATGACCGCTATCGACAGGGGATCTCAAGATGATTCTAGATTTCCGGAAAGCTTTTGACACGGTTCGTCACAGGCGACTTCTAATCAAGCTGCGGGCCTATGGGGTATCGTCTCAGTTGTGCGACTGGATTCGTGATTTCCTCTCAGGATGGTCGCAGTTCGTGGTAATAGACGGCAAATCATCTAGTAAAACTGAAGTGAAATCAGGTGTTCCCCAGGGAAGCGTCCTGGGACCTCTGCTGTTCCAGATCTATATAAATGACCTGGGTGACAGTCTGAGCAGTTCTCTTAGGTTTTTCGCAGATGATGCTGTAATTTACCGCCTAGTAAGGTCATCCAAAGACCAGTATCAGTTGCAAAGCGATTTAGAAAAGATTGCTGTATGGTGTGGCAAGTGGCAGTTGACGCTAAATAACGAAACGTGTGAGGTGAATGGCTCTGAGCACTATGGGACTTAACTTTTAAGGTCATCAGTCCCCTAGAACTTACAACTACTTAAACCTAACTAACCTAAGAACATCACACACATCCATGCCCGAGGCAGGATTCGAACCTGCGACCGTAGCGGTCGCGCGGTTCCAGACTGTAGCGCCCAGAACCGCTCGCCCACTCCGGCCGGCTGTGTGAGGTGATCCACATGAGTTCCAAAAGAAATCCGCTGGAATTCGATTACTCGATAAATAGTACAATTCTCAAGGCTGTCAATTCAACTAAGTACCTGGGTGTAAGAATTACGAACAACTTCAGTTGGAAAGACCACATAGATAATATTGTGGGGAAGGCGAGCCAAAGGTTGCGTTTCATTGGCAGGACACTTAAAGATGCAACAAGTCCACTAAAGAGATGGCTTACACTACACTCGTTCGTCCTCCGTTAGAATATTGCTGCGCGGTGTGGGATCCTTACCAGGTGGGATTGACCGAGGACATCGAAAGGGTGCAAAAAAAGACAGCTCGTTTTGTATTATTGCGTAATAGGGGAGAGAGTGTGGCAGATATGATACGCGTGTTGGGATGGAAGTCATTAAAGCAAAGACGTTTTTCGTCGCGGCGAGATCTATTTACGAAATTTCAGTCACCAACTTTCTCTTCCGAATGCGAAAATATTTTGTTGAGCCCAACCTACATAGGTAGGAATGATCATAAAAAAAAAAAAAAAAAAAAAAAAAAGAAAAAGAGAAATCAGAGCTCGTACAGAAAGGTTTAGGTGTTCGTTTTTCCCACGCGCTGTTCGGGAGTGGAATGGTAGGGAGATAGTATGATTATGGTTCGATGAACCCTCTGCCAAGCACTTAAATGTGAATTGCAGAGTAATCACGTAGATTTAGATGTAGATGAGACGCTATGAGGAGACGCCTCTGTCTTCCACAGAACCTTCACAGAGTTTCATGAGCCATATCCACGTGCGTACCAGGTTTTATGTTGGTACAACCAAAGTAAAAACCGTTTCACATCATATGTGAGGGATAATCCCGCGAGGCTGTTGCTCAGTGAGCTCAAAACCTTGTGTGGAAAGGTGATCGCATTTATGGCGCCAAATCGAGATAACTAGATCACACGAGAATGAGTCATTGTACATGAAAGGCGGCAAATGCCATATTTGTTCACTACCGTTAGACAGAAAAACGGAAACTCCTCGTAAAGACCACTGTCATGTTAAAGGGAATTTCTGCAATGCGGCATACAATGAATGCAACGAAACTACCAAGTGCCGTGACATATACCCGCCTTTTCCCACAGTGAGAGTGGCTGTGATGTCAGTTACATCAATGAGCCTTGGGTGATTTCGGTTTGAGCAACGATTGGGTTAGTGTCTTGTATGAGTGCGTTGAGAGATACATTTCGTTCTCTAAGCATATGTCACCGAACATCACCTTACGGTTCCTGGAATCAGAGCATCAGCAGGACATGCATCTCAGTAGCGCTGCGTTTCCCGATGATGCTAAGTTTCAGCTCACGACAAAGAAGTGGACTTTTCTTGCGGATACCTGGATTCTTTGGACTGACTCAACGAAACCACGTTGCCCACGGTTCCCTCCCCAAACTGAGGCCAACGCTGGGAGAGGGGAGAACAGAAATACATCATCCACTATAGAAGCCTCCTTCAGTACATTAGGTTGGGAATGCAACTGCTTAGTCACCCACAGCATCTCCTTCAAGCAGACACGTTTGCTAAAGGAGTATATTGATGTTAATACCGAATAGAGAGCTTTCGCCATGTGACTTCGAGAAGATTTTAAAAAAAATTATGAATGTGTTATTTCCGGGAAACCATGGAGAATTTATGGGACTGCTGCGAAATTCATGAAGTTTACTGCTGGGAGGGGAATTGCGGCGCACAGGATTATGTCGCCAACCCAAATTTTAAACGGGCCAAAATCTTGAGTGAAAGATTAGTCATTGTGGAGATGAGTAAAGTTTCGATATAAAGTTTACAAAACACGTCTACGTTGGTGCGTCTATACTGGACCCTTCCAGATTCCACATGTATCGATTTCACTACAACTTCAGGAAAAAGAAATTCGCTGATCGAAAGTTACTTTACGTGGCGACAGGCGGTTTCATCTTCTGGGTGACAGGCTACAAACCATATTAGGCACTAACCTGAAGAATTAGCCGAGTCTTGATGCCCGACCGATAATCCTCACTGTATTCCGCCTCAAAACAAGGAGATCCGTCTGATGAAAAAGGAGGTGAAAGGTTCGTAGACCTAGGATTCTGTTCATTTTAGATGCAAAATGTATGCGTACCGTACAGGAACGGGTGCCACGCAAATGTGGGCTAAGAGAGTGCATCGTGCAGTCTCCATGGTTGCCATGATTGCTACCTGGTGAGGATTCTTCTCCTCTACATATGGTGCGAGCACTCGGTCTCATGACCATGAGGTATACACTATCTATCGGTGTGTCGCGTCATGACGACAAACGGTTCATCTGTGAGGATTGGGCCGGCCGCTGTGGCCGAGCTGTTCTAGGTGCTTCAGTCCGGAACCGTGCTGCTGCTACGGTCGCAGGTTCGAATCCTGCGTCGGGCATGGATGTGTGCGATGTTCTAAGGGTTAGTTAGGTTTAAGTAGGGGACTGATGACCTCACATGCTAAGTGCCATAGTGCTTACAGCCATTTGAACAATTTCTTTGTGAGTATTGGATCGAGACTCTCCTGTACTCATATTATTCGCTTGAGTGTGTAAATGGTGTATTCACTGGCAAAAAGTGGGAGTGTGTCATACTTATATAAATAGTGAGTGCGTATATGTAAAAAAAAGTACGCGTTTTACAGTGTGTGTGTGTGTGTGTGTGTGTGTGTGTGTGTGTACACAGTCATATCTGCATGTGCCTCTATCTGTTTCAGTATTATTAGTGTATATATTTTGTTTTCACTTGTCTCCCATTCTCTACTCTACATGAGAGACGATAAATACATTACAAAGAATCTGTAATATTGTATAAAAATTATTCTCTCTAATATTGTGAAAGATGACGACCTCGATACTAAAAAAAAAGAATATGATTTGTGTGGGAGACATACTTTCTAGCCATATGAAATGTATCTAGTCATTAAGGAAAAACAAAAGATATGTCTCTAGCCATCGCTATGCATCTCTGTAACTACTAGTCACTGAGAAAACATAATATTACCTGCGTAATTTATAGTCAATGTTTTGTCTCTCTCTCTCTCTCTTTTCCTGCATAAAAGAAATATTGTATATATACAGGGTGATTCAAAAAGAATACCACAACTTTAGGAATTTAAAACTCTGCAACGACAAAAGGCAGAGCTAAGCACTATCTGTCGGCGAATTAAGGGAGCTATAAAGTTTCATTTAGTTGTACATTTGTTCGCTTGAGGCGCTGTTGACTAGGCGTCAGCGTCAGTTGACGCTAAGATGGTGACCGCTCAACAGAAAGCTTTTTATGTTATTGAGTACGGCAGAAGTGAATCGACGACAGTTGTTCAGCGAGCGTTTCGAACGAAGTATGGTGTTAAACCTCCTGATAGGCGGTGTATTAAACGTTGGTATAAACAGTTTACAGAGAATGGGTGTTTGTGCAAAGGGAAAAGTTCTGGACGGTCGAGAACAAGTGATGAAAATGTAGCACGCATCCAGCAAGCATTTGTTCGCAGCCCAGGAAAATCGACTCGCAGAGCTAGCAGAGAGCTGCAAATTCCACAATCAACTGTATGGAGAGTCCTACGAAAAAGGTTAGTTATGAAACCTGAACGTCAACTACCCGAGGCGATGGATCAGCCGCCAGGCAGCCCGTGACAGAGCACTTCATCACTGGCCTCCAAGAAGCCCTGATCTTACCCCCTGCGATTTTTTCTTATGGGGGTATGTTAAGGATATGGTGTTTCGGCCACCTCTCCCAGCCACCATTGATGATTTGAAACGAGAAATAACAGCAGCTATCCAAACTGTTACGCCTGATTTGCTACAGAGAGTGTGGAACGAGTTGGAGTATCGGGTTGATATTGCTCGAGTGTCTGGAGGGGGCCATATTGAACATCTCTGAACTTGTTTTTGAGTGAAAAGAAACCTTTTTAAATACTCTTTGTAATGATGTACAACAGAAGGTTATATTATGTTTCTTTCATTAAATACACATTTTTAAAGTTGTGGTATTCTTTTTGAATCACCCTGTATATTGAAAAACCAGAAAAAGTTTTCAAATATATAACTTCCTCTTGAACTTTTCATTTTGAATGAAATCCATCACGTATTTAGTGTGGTACCACTACAGGTCAAAAAACATAGTCGCTATACACCGAGGTGGCCAAAGTCAGGGGATAGCGACAAGCGCACACACAGGTGGCAACAGTATGGCGTACAAAAGGTATAAAAGGGTAGTGCAATGGCAGAGCTGTCACTTATACTCAGGTGATTCACTCGGAAATGTTCCCGATGTGATGCGGTCGCACGACGGAGATTAACAAGCTTTGAACACAGAATCGTAGTTGGAGCTGGATGCATCTGACATGGAAATTGTTAGGAAAATCAATGTCAAGGGTGTGCCGAGAACATCAAATTTCAGACATCATTTCTCGTGACGAACAACGCAGTGGTCGACAGCCTTCACTTAACGGCCGAGAGCAGCGGCGTTTGTGTAGTTTTCAGCGCTTACCCGCAGACGACACTGCGTAAAACAGCCGCAGAAATCAACGGGGGACAGCAAGGCGAAATTTGGCGGTAATGGGCTAAGGCAGCAGACGACCGTCAGGAATGCATTTGCTAGCAGTACGACATCGCCTAGAGCACCTCACCTGGACTCGCGACAACATCGGTTGAACCGTGCACGACTGGAAAACCGTGACCCTGTCAAATGAATCCCGATGTCAGCTGGTGGGAGGTGATAGCAAGGTTCGAGTGTAGCCCTAATCCGACGAAGCCATGGACCAATATTGTCAACAAGGGACTGTGCTAGCTGCTGGTGGCTTCATAATGGTGTGGGCTGTGTTTACATGAAATGGACTGGGTCCTCTGCTCCAACTGAACTGATCACTGATCGGAAATGGTTATGTTCGGTTACTTGGAGACCATCTGCAGCCATTCATGGACTTCATGGTGCAGACGAACAATAGCATTTTTATGGATGACAATGCGCCTTATCACAAGGCCACAAGTCTTCTTGTTTGGTTGGAAGACCATTCTAAACATTCGGAAAGAATTATTTGTCTACCCATATTGCCCAGCATGAATAACATCGAATATTTATGGGACATTGTGGTGTCACCGCCAGACACCACACTTGCTAGGTGGTAGCTTTAAATCGGCCGCGGTCCGTTAGTACATGTCGGACCCGCGTGTCGCCACTGTCAGGGATCGCAGACCGAGCACCACCACAAGGCAGGTCTCGAGAGACTGACTAGCACTCGCCCCAGTTGTACGGACGACTTTGCTAGCGACTACACGGACGAAGCATCGCTCATTAGCCGAGCAGATAGTTAGAATAGCCTTCAGCTAAGTCAAAGTCTACGACCTAGCAAGGCGCCATAGCAATTGATAGTTTGATAGTTATCGTATGAAATGTCTCATCAAGAACGCTGTATACAAATGGTGGATTAAAGTTAAGTATTCCAGCAGCTACGGACTTTTCTTTATAGCATTTATGCAGTATCCTGTTTCAGACCATCAAGTCCGTCTGCTTGCTTAATGGCCGCCTCCCTTAAATAATGTGCGTAGTGTTGGCAATCTGTCAACACAACAGACATAATCTAGAGGTCAGTTTATGGACAAAATCCTGCACCAGCAACGCATTCGCTATTATGGACGTTTACATGGGCAGCATGGCTCAATGTTTCTGCAGGGGACTTCCAACGACTTGTTGAGAGCACGCCAACTCGAGTTTCCAGGCAAAAGGAGGTCCGACACGATATTAGGAGTCAGTTGGTAAATGAGGTACACTCATTTCCTTTCTTGTTTCAAGTACACACACTAGTGACAGAACTACAACGGCTCTGGATCTTTATTTGAAAATAAAAAGAACAAAGATTTCTTTACATATAATTTTTTTTCTGTTTTACTTTCGGATAACATTTTGGGGGATATAAATATATGCAAGTATGCACGCATTTCTTTGCCTGCATCAAGTAGGCTCCCCACAACTTCAAAAACATATCAAAGTTTTTTGTGAATACATTCTGAAAAGTGTTCTCATTAGTCAGCTTTTACCAAAAAATTCTTAAACATAATTCCACCAATCAACACAGTCATTAATAGCCCACTGAGATCCTGAGCTGGCGCACAGAAAGTTACTGATTGCCACTTCCTATAAAAGTGTGTACTGTAACCTGTCCTTATCATTGATAATATTACGTGACAGTTTTCGGATAAATACCTACACACACTGAGGGACAGTAACAGAGGGAGTGCAGGTTGAGCGTTGAATACGGAAGCTACCTTTCATAAATTCTCACCTACATTCCACCACTTGTGTAACGAAAGCATAAAATTCTTACCAGTGAATTGCGGATTTTCAAGGACTATTAGAATATTGAACCCATGACCTGAGATGTGTGCACAACTATATGTTTGCTGCCACTCACATTTGAATTGCGTATTATAGTGAACAGAAGCCCTTAAATGCATGCATTATTCCACTGTAGCCGCACAGATGGTGGTAAAGACGTAGGTCATAGTGGTAACTCATCATCACAGAGGAACAATTCTTTTATGTTAGCAGGTGATATGTACCCAGTGGACTACTCCTGAACTGATGCGTAGGAGGCTCAAAACTGGCTAAAACAAGCAGCGTCAAATCAGGTAAGTGCAGTGGAAGTCGAGTGGCTCCTACAGATCAGGTTAGTCAATTGCATTATCATCAGGAGTCCGCTGCACCATAGCAGAAATAAAGAAAAATTATTAAAAATAGCAAATAATAATAACAATAAGAAGAAAGGAGGTAGAAGAATTAATACTGACATTGGACGTTTTTCGTCCTTCACAGGTTCGCAGGTCAAGAATGAGAATAGCTGGGACACTAAGGAGGACTGAGGGTGATGGCGATAATGGCTGGGGGGGGGGGGGGGGAGGGGGGCTGTCCAATAGCAGCACATTGCAGGTTGTGGGGCTTCCAGTAGGTATAATTTTTTTGATCAAAAACTGACATCCACCACTTTAACCTGAAAGCATTGATCACCTGGGTGTACATGAATAAACATCAAACCACTATGCAGATATCTTGATCATAAATTACGGTAATTATCATAGCAGTTAAAGCCCATTTATTATGGCCTAAATAAACAAAACATGCGAACAAGAGATCAGTTTGTTTACATAAGGGCCATTAAATTAGGAGAGTGCAAGTGGCTCATTTGTTTACTTACGGAGAACAATGCCACGTTTGTGGAAGAACTGGCAATCCTCCACTACTGCTGTTAAGGTTATTGTCCGATAATTTTCGCATGGAACTGACCTTCCTGTCATCGAAATTGTGTGGATGATATTTTTTCGAATATCTGATGGTATGTCGCCAGTCTTATAAATTCTATACACGAACTTTAACATTCGTTGGCTGCCACTACCCTTTCGCCTTATTTTAGCTCAAGTCTTAAATAGCGTTCTTCAATTCTGACACTAATGCTGTATCCCCTATCTCTTCCATATCAATTTCTTCTTCTAACGTGTAATGAGACAATTCCTCCTCCTCACACAGACCTTCAATCTGGTCTTTTCACCTATCCGCTTTTCTTCCTCTGCATTTAACAGTGAGACTCCCATTGTAATCTTAAAGTTGTCACTCTTGCTTTCCATTTTACAGAAGATTGGACGTTCCTGGATACTGAGTCTGCCTATTGTTCCTTTTTAAAATTTCTTCATACTTTTTCTGCTACCATTCCCCCTTGGTTTCCCTGAACATCCTATTTATTTCATTCATAAGTGATTTATATTTCTGTATTCCTGTTTCTCCCTGAGCATTTTTGTTCCTCCTTTTCCTCCTTAAATTACTGATTCCTGTTTATCTAGATTTCTTAGTAGTTGCCTCGCTTGTAGATATGTTTGTCCTACATCGGTCATTTCACTTTTAGAGCTGTCCATTCCTCTTCGCCTAAGATGCCAGCTGTGGTATTCCTTCGCAGCAACCGCACGTTCAGTCAACATCATCCGTGTGTCATCAGTCCCTAGTACCTTAGTACCCCACTTCCTTCCACACTAGTTTTTCCAGACGATTCTCTTAAAGTTAAGTCCAATCTTCATCATTACTGAATTGTGATCTCATTCTGTATTTGGTCTTGGGTACATCTTACAATCTAATATCTGGATTCGGAATCTCCCTCTGGCCATGATGTAATCCAGCTGAAATCTTCCCATATATCAAGGCTTTTCCAGTTATACTTCGTCCAATTCTGATTCTAGAAACGAGCAATCGCTGTCAGCTGAAATTTATTCAGAAATGGTTCAAATGGCTCTGAGCACTATGGAACATCTGAGGTCATCAGTCCCCTAGAACTTAGAACTTCTTAAACCTAACTAACCTAAGGACATCGCACACATCCATGCCCGAGGCAGGATTCGAGCCTGCGACCGTAGCGCCTAGAACCGCTCGGCCACACCGGCCGGCTGCTGAAATTTATTGCAGAACTCAGTTAGTCCGTCTTCTGTTAACTCTTTCTTCTGTTCTTTCCCTTACAACAGCATTCCAATCCCCCATGACTGATTTTCATCTCACTTTACGGAGTGAATTACCTGTTCAGTATCCTCACATATTTTCTCTGTCTCTTCATCTTCTGCTTGCGGCTTTGGCATATATTTTCATTTAACTCAATTAACCATCACTGTATCTGGGAAGAGTCTTTGCTTCCCTGCGAGGTTCCACTCTTCGACTCGTAGAAAAATGTCCTTTGGTTATTCCCTAATTTTCACAAGAACTCATCTCCCTAGGGAGCCCACTACCGAAGATCAGAATGGGGGACTAATCCGGAATGATGGGGAGATCATCATGAAACTACTACAGTTACAGGCCACATATCCAGTGGATACACCTTATGGACCTTTAATGCAGTGGCTTCTGTTTCCGGGGCAGTGCTCTGGCCAAAGAGCAAGCGAGTGCCCTGATCCTCTGCTCGCTCCTCCATTCTCTTTGACAAGGCCTGACAAGGCCTTTGTGCCGAGTCTTCAGCCACCATTGCTTATGACTTCTGTTGAAAAATTTAAGCAGCAATTAGGTTCGAATCAGTTAAGACGCTATTAAAGACGCTATCCATGGACCACCATTTTAACTAATTTTATTACATTTTATTTGTTGTGTCTAGGAATCCTGCATACTCGGTTCGCTAGACAAACAATCAAACAGCTCGTATTGATGAGTTTCATTTCAAAAGACAAATACAATATTTAACTTTGATATATGTCGTAAGCAAAGGGCGACAGGCAGAATAATCAATCTTCTTCAGAATAGACAAACAAAAGTCTGTGCTACGTAGAGAGTACTAATGAAGTGGCTGACATTGAAGCTGCTACACAAGTGGGCTGCCACCAGTCGGGCGCGGAGCTTATATCTTCTTCACCTAGGGGACACTGCTGTCGCGATGTCGTCCTGGAGGGATGTCGGTCAGTGTGCGATTGGCTGACCTCTTCTCATAGCCGTTTCTCTTCTTCTCTGTCGCTCCCGACTGGCGAGCCGGCGCTGACTTTACGCCAGAACATTATTCGTGCATCGAAATGACTACGGAGGGCACTCTTGCTTCTTTATCATCGACAATTATTCCAATCTCGGCACATAATTGGAAATTGTGACTAGCATCTTTCCCCTCATTCATTCGCAGTCTGTATTTCGTACTGGTGACTACCAATGCTGAAAAACCTACCTCCTGTAAGTAGGACGTTACAAAACATATAAAATATTGTAGGGCCTTGTTAGGTACTAGCAGATACTCCTGCTTCACTAAGCTCCAAAACTCAAATAATTATGAGGAAACAAATTTAGATGGGAGTGTGGGGCCTGAAAAAATTCTACAGAACCAGATTGTTAGAAGTGAAAGAAAGGTGCGTGTGACTAAATACTGAAGTTTTTCAAGCGTTAAAAACTATTAATATTTAACCTGCCAGAGTAAGCGATGTTCCACAGCTAACTTTTTGAGCGCCTAATAAAGCGTCAATAGCAAGGGCAAAAATCTAGAACAGAAGAGAATTCAATAAGAAAGCAGTTCGTATTAACACAAGACTTACAAATTATAAGAGAATAATCGAATCTGTATCATCTAAATCAGAGGTAGGCTTCACTAACTTGAGTGAAAAAATGAACTAGATGATATGGATGGGGATTCGATACAAGAAGTTCGTTTCGTGTGTCATGAATCTGAAAAAACCGCGAAGTATCTTGCCCGCGAAGTATCTTGCTTGGAACTTTTCAGAATGCAGTGGCTGGGACAGTCCACATAATGACTTACATTATATCTGAACAAACTGCGAGTTTCTCAAATTTTCATTGAACTTGTTCAACATTGGACATAACGCTTTATTTCAACAGTTTGCATTAATATGATCCACTACTGGATTAAACCTAATGTTAATCATTTAACATGGTAAAATAAAATGAAATTATAAAAGAGACCGAACAAAGGAGAAAATTAAGCATCTTACAATTTAACCGTACTTGTTGCTTCATTTAAATATTAATCATCCAAAAGCCATAATGTCTTAGGATTGTGTTATGGACCGATGTATGAATTTTTAGGAACCAGTTCCATGATTTTATCTTAAAATTAATAAAGAAATTCCTTTCGGCGGGCCTCGTTTCCCCATTTTCCCTTCAAAAAGCTTGCGTCGGAGTCCATTGTTGCAGCGTATATGCAGCCCAGCAAGACTCCGAAGCGGGTCAAAGCACGGACGTGTACACAAGGTATTAGTGCGGCCTTCGATCAGGAACATTTTGATCGCTCCCGACACTAAACGCCTACGGCTGTATTTGCAGACACCGTCACAGGTTTAAAAGGCTTACTCACTTTTTCACAGTTTAAAATAAATTGTAACGCATACGACGTTACCAGCAGGGAAAATAACTGGAGCGCTGCGAGGAAAACCCTCCCTGCAGGAGGAGCCAGCTCGGTTCCTTATCTGCAGCAGCAAGAAGGTCTGGACGCGGTCCAGCGCACTGCAGGCACTGTCGAATTGAGTGCTGACAGAAAACGATTTCTCACCTCTATCTTGATACGACAAAAATTTCCGCAGAGGCACGTAGTACAGTGGAACACTACCCCAATGGATTACTCAGTAATAGAATAAAGTAAAGTCTTGTCTTCGCTCTAAAACAACAGCTATGCACAGAAAGGCTACAACAGCGTTTTGGGTCTAGTAGCATGGAGATCAGAAAATAATGTACTTTGCAGCCGTGAAGGAAGAAATTAGTGTGTGTCCAGCAAACACCCAGTGTTGAGAGAAATCATTATGACCACCTGCTTAACAGCATGGCAGTCCACCTTTGTCACGCAATACGGCAGCGGTCCGGGTGGCATCGATTCAACAGATAGTTCATAAGTTTTCGCAGGAACGTGGCAGCAGATTGTAAGCGTATTGTCATATCGCGGGTTTGGTTGCGGAGTATCTTGGCGAGCGTCGGCATTTTGCAGAGTCGAGCATGGGACACGGAGCTGCTATGCTGTGTTATGGGCAACTCCACATGGGAAAGGCATTATTAGGGAAGTTCAGGTGTTGCTACAAGTTCTATAGCAGTGAAGTAATGAGATATGGAAGTCGATTCAGAGAAAAGTGCGTAAAGAAGTAATTAAGTATCAGCAGTGCCGCCGGTAAGTATTTGAACGTCCGCCCGTTGCGTGTCGTACCGTACAACATCAATCATCTGCGTCGTGTTCGGCCTTCCAGAAGGAAACGAATGTGAATCAGTAAAAAAGTTTACCACAAAGGAGAGCAATCAAGTGCCAATGTGCTGTAGCGAGCGTGAGAACATGCGCTCGATCATCGCGTATCCGCATCACCAACAATCAGCTGCGTCGCGACGGAAACGTGCACGCTCAAACGAGTGAGAACTGTGTACAGTAAATTAACATTTATGAACAGTGTTATATTATTACAAGTGTCAAGAAGGACTGGTACGAGATATCTGTGTGTACGTGATGAGCGTAAGTACTTTCGTTCAACCGTTTGGCTTCTGCTTCGTCAACCATCACCCTCGTCGCATCGGTTACGCTTACGCTCGTCCAAGTGATAACTGAGCACAGACAACCATCATCATTGCCTGTGTGTCTATCGCCGAAGGTTTCGCCAGAGTAGGACTGTGAAGTACGCGTGACGGCATTAAGTACGATAGTGACAGACATTCACGTAGTCACGAATACTGCACAGTAATAAGGGAATGATAATTGTGCACAGATAATCATGAAGAATGTTAATGAGCATCAACACTTACGACTTAGTGTATAAACGGTGCAAACTGCAATTTTCATATAGTCTCAGAATTAATTATTCATATCAGACGTAGGGCAGTGTTGTGTTTAGTATTGAGTGACTCCCCTAACCAGCTTGCATATTTATATACATAACTTCAGGCAAGCCAGCACAAGTGTGGAGTGAAGTAATACGACACCCGCGGGAGTATCAAGTAGGTGGCGTGGACGGTGTCCTGAAATTCTCACTTAGTGATATTAGCACCCAGAAAAAGTCGAGGAAAGGACCTCTAATCTCTGTACCCGATCTTCGCCCGGCAGGTAGAAACGCCGGTCGGCGGGTAGGTGAGTCGAAGGCCTTATTTTAGGCAATGTGTGGCCACAATATTGCTGACAGCGACACTGCTGCAACGTGTCAATGCCCAGGCCATATCCGTCTCAGTTCTTGTCTGTATGTGTTTATTTTTCACTCGCGCCATCGATTCATGTAGTCTTCTTCTTCAGCTGACAGTGCTGCTGTGTCGAACATCATTATTTCGTTCTTGGAGAGGTTCGTCTAGTGAATTACAGGAATCACAGCTCCAAGAATACAGAAATACGGAAGCAGCCACAGGTAAGCAAACTTGGGGAAACGAGACAACCAATGAAAAGTCCATGAACGTGATACATCTGCAACTAGAGCGAAAGAAGCAGAAAGTAATGTATACAAAGAGCGTTTTCTGAAAAAGGACGTTCTCACTGCTATCGGTTTAGTAGATCCGCAGTACTGAACAGAAATTTTATTCTACACCGGTTATTAAAACGCCTGAACGATTCTGAAGCTTCATCGCGAGTTTTACCTGGGCATCAATTTGCAGACTCTTATTATTTTATTGCGATGGTTGTATACATTACTTTGCATGGCCTATAACTCTGGCCAACTACTACTTTAATAAAATCTTTGAGCCCTTTTACCAATGCATTACAAATGCCTTGTGCCATGAAGCATATGGAAAAATTTTCTGTGTGTCGCGTCTGGCAGCTCAAAAATGTGTAAGAAAATAAATTTTTGAAACATTAACAACAAAGCTGCTAATTAATTATTTAGTGTTGGTTGACTAGTTTCGGACTTCGCCCATTTTCGCAAGCCACTTCTTACACAGAACAAAATCTGTTAAGAGTGGATGCTTTGATTGTAGATGATACAGGTATCATAAATAATATGGTTCATATGGTAACTATTTACGTATTTTGTATTTAGGATGTGTGTGGTGTGGACAGTTCTGTTTATGTCACCACACTTAAATGTATCTCATATGTGCGTTAGAGGATGTCACAATTGTATTTACACCTTACTGTACCGTATTATGTTAATATATGTGCAATATGATGTGTCGACAGAAGTGCCGACACAGTGTTATTTTGAGGGGGCCGATATGCAATCTATAAGCTCTCGCAGAATATCTTGAAGTCTGAAACAGGACGCTCAATGAATGCTATAAAGAAAAGTACGTTGCTTTTGGAATACTTAACTTTAATCCATCCTTGTTGTATACATCGTTCTTGTTGAGACATGCTTTAGACGATAATTATCAATTGCTATGTAAGGCTAATGGCGCCTTGCTAGGTCGTAGCCATGGACTTAGCTGAAGGCTACTCTAACTATCTGCTCGGCTAATGAGCGATGCTTCGTCAGTGTAGTCGCTAGCAATGTCGTCCGTACAACTGGGGCGAGTGCTAGTCCGTATCTCGAGACCTGCCTTGTGGTGGCGCTCGGTCTGCGATCACACAGTGGCGACACGCGGGTCCGACATGTACTTATGGACCGCGGCCGATTTAAAGCTACCACCTAGCAAGTGTGGTGTCTGGCGCTGACACCACATTCCTCCCCCGCAAATCGGCGAACGGTCGTGGGATAAGGCTTCCGCCCGCCGTGGGGAGGACCCCATGTTGACGTATGCGATGAGGTGGGGAGCCTAACAACAGGCGAGGCTGTGCCACCCGCACCCGGCCATTCGGTCCGAGGGGATCTAGGAAACGCCTGAAAACCTAGTCCAGGGTGCACGTCAACATGCGGTGTATGCGCCCGTAAAGAGACAGGAGGGGCCGAAGGGTCGACCTCCATTGCGTCGGGGTACCCGACGCGCGATGACGTCCTGTGGTCCGGAGCGGGCAAGAGTTCCATGGCGGAGGACGGCGGGTCACGGGAAGCGATCGGCGGCGCGTGACCCAGGGAGGCGCTTGGCGGCTGCAGCGAAGCGTCCACTGCGGGCGGCGCCGGCTGGAGGACAGGCGGCGGCGGCGGCGGAGGCGGCAGCGGCTCGTCGCCATGGGGCAAAATGGAAGGCATCGTCGGTAACACCTGGGGATGAGGCGAGCCAGTAGATGGGTCCCCAGGGCGCTGACCGGACGGCACCGTCACTGAAAGCAGACGGGGAGCGGCAGTACCCGTGCGACGACAGAGGCGCAGCTGATTGAGATGCCGACGCACCTCACCAGAGGCCCCCAAAACCAAAAACATCGCGCGGCCGAGGCAGCGAAGAATGCGCCCTGCGAGCCAACGCCGTGAACCTCGATATTTGCGATAGAATACAACGTCGCCTGGAGCAAAAGCAGGAGGCTGCCGCTGCACAGGAACCTGATGCGGCGGGTGCAGCAAAGACATCAAGGTTCGATGAGGACGACCGTGGAGCAACTCAGCCGGCGAGCGACCACCTCGGGGCTGAGAGCGATACGATGACAAAAAGCGCAACAACGCGTCCTCCCGAGAATGCGACTGTTGCAACTTCAACATCTGTGACTTGAAAGTACGGACCAATCGTTCAGTGGCACCGTTTGACTGAGGCGAAAACGGCGCGGATGTCAGATGTTGAATACC
Organism: Schistocerca serialis cubense; assembly: GCF_023864345.2. Classification (NCBI taxonomy): domain Eukaryota; kingdom Metazoa; phylum Arthropoda; class Insecta; order Orthoptera; family Acrididae; genus Schistocerca; species Schistocerca serialis. The sequence continues at coordinate 912,744,357 of NC_064641.1, read as the reverse complement.
ATTGGCCTGGCAGAATGACTGAAATTCTGCGGACATGAATTGTGGGCCATTGTTGGAAACAATAGTCTGCGGAAGACCTTCAATGCAAAAGATAGCAGACAACGCTTGGATGGTGGCAGATGACGTCATGGAAGACATCCGGACAACAAAAGGAAAATTACTGAATGAATCTACCAGAACCAACCATCGAGCATTCCAGAATGGACCAGCAAAATCGATGTGCAAGCGTGGCCAAGGGGAAGTGGCTTTTGGCCATGCAAAGACTTTCCGCGGCGGTGCGGATTGTTGTTCGGCACACGCCATGCAAGAAGAACACATATTCGTAATCGCAGCATCGATTCCGAACCAAGTACAGTGCTGAAGAGCAAGTTGTTTCGTTCGCACTATATTTTCGTTCGCGCTATACCCCAATGTCCTTGGTGAAGAAGCCGTAAAACACAGGACTGTAACGAACGTGGAACCACGACTCTGGACTGATCATTATCAGAACGCAACAACAAAACACCACGTCGAACAAAAAGTCTCTCCTTATGAGCAAAAAATCGGCGAACCAACGGAACCTCGATCCGTGACTTTGACAAGGGCCATTGCGTAGCAACAAAACGCAAAACGGTAGCAAGGACCGGGTCAGCAGCTGTGACTGTAGCTACACGACGAAAATCAATCGGAAACGATTCGACCACTTCATCGGTATCCGCATCAATGAACATGCAAGCAAGTTCGGAAGAATCGAATGCTCTATCCTCAGCAACAGGCAAACGGTACAACGCATCGGCGTTTCCGTGCTTAGCAGTGGACCGATACAAGATATCGTAGGGGTACTGCGAGAGGAAAATAGACCAGTGAATAAATTTCTGCGCTGTACGCGGAGGTACAGGCTTGTGCGGATGAAAAAGCGATGTCAAAGGTTTGTGGTCTGTGATGATGGTAAAGTGACGACCATACAAGAAATCATGGAACTTAGTAACACCAAACACGAGAGCTAAAGCTTCTTTATCTGTGAATAATTTCTTTGCGCAGACGAGAGCAATTTTGACGCAAAGGCAATAGGGCGATCATGCGGCCCATCTTTGTGCGCAAGCACAGCACCGATCCAGAAATCCGATGCATCTACCATCAACAAAAGGGGTTTCTGGGGATCGAATGGCGTAGGGCAAGTATTAGAAAGCAACGCCGATTTCAACTGGCGAAAGGCGCTTTCGCAATCGGTCGTCCAGACGAACTGAACACCCTTACGGCGTAAGCTATTAAGCGTAGCTGAAATGGAAGAGGCATTGCGTAGAAAGCGATGATAATAGTTAATTTGACCCAACACACTCTGTAGCTGCTTCACATTCTGCGGCGAAGGCAAGTCCTGTATGGCACGGAGGTGCTCTGGACTCGGATGTATGCCTTGGGCATTGATTACATGTCCCAGGTATGGTAAGTCACGAGCAAAAAACACACATTTGTCCTTCCGCAAGCAAAGACCATTTTGTCGGAATACCTGAAATAATGTTCGTAGGTGTGCTAAATGCTCGTCGGCTGTCTTTCAGGAGATCACAATATCGTCCAGACAGTTCGCAGCAGTAGGGACCGACGCACAAACAGTCTGTAAATATTGCTGAAACAATGCAGGGGCGGATGCACACCCGAATGGCAGTCTTTTGAATCGGTACAAACCAAGATGCGTGTTAACCACCAAGACGCGCTGGGATTCGGCGTCCACTGGGATTTGCAAGTACGCATCTGCTAGGTCCAACTTCGAAAAGTATTTACCCGGGCACAGTTTATCAAAAAGATCTTCCGGGCGGGGTAAGGGAAAAGTTGCAGTCACTAGTTGTGGATTCACTGTTGCCTTGAAGTCCACACAAATTCTCAGTTTTCCGGAAGGATTTGGCAAAATTACTAAGGGTGTGGCCCAGAGCGAAGCCTGCACATGTTCAATTACTCCTTGTGATCCTAAATCGTTTAATGTTCTTGCGACCTCATCACGCAATGCGTGGGGAACATTGCGCGCTCTGAAAAATTTCGGTTGCGCGTTGACTTTCAGTTCCAAATGTGCTTCATAGTACTGAGCGCAACCTAGGCCCGGTGCAAAAATGTCTGCAAATTCTTCACACAGACGAGAAACACTGTCTGAAGGCACAGTCTGATTCACTGATAGGACCTGATTTACTATAGACATGTTAAACAACTGAAATAAATCTAAACCAAACAAGTTCACTGCACTAGAAGAACGAAGAATGTAAAATGACAAGTTTTGTTTGTCCCTTGTACGTTGCAAGAAGAGTGCACTGTCCTAACACAGGGATATTCTGACCTGAATAACTATTTAACTGAACATTTGCGGCACGCAACGGAGGTTTGCCCAGTTGTTTGTACGTGTCGTGATTGAGCAATGAAACTGCAGCTCCGGTATCAAGCTGGAATGGGATCACTTTGCCATTAAAGTCCAAATCTACAAAAAGTTTATTGTCCTGCTGACAACAAGAGCGACCGTCTCGTGCAATGTGTTCTGATACAGGTACAGCATCACTTGGTAATTGACGTGATTTCCGGCGACGTCGACGCACAGTATTTATGGGACGAACACAGTCACTGTTAGAGACAGTGGCACTGGACGAAGTGGAGTTAACTACATGAATGTCCATGGGTGAAGGTTCACGAGCCTGAGTATTCTTGGTTCGATTCCGGCGCGAAGCAAAGGGCCTGGAATGATTAGGAGTGTCTAATCTGAGGTTTTTCTGGCAAACACTTTGAACATGTCCTTTCTTATTACAGAAAAAGCAAATAGCCTGGCGTGACGGGCAAGTTTCACGCGAATGTCTAGTAGCACACCGCGGGCATGATTTCACTGCATTTGTGTGCTGGCGCGGCACACCTGGTTTAGAGCGCGGCGGCAGCTGCGCAGACGTGCGCGAGGGTAGTCGACCGTTCTGTGCAGCGCGCCCGGCGGGCCGGTTAACTTGACACACGGCTGGCGAAGTTGCAAATGATTCCTGAGCAAAGTCAAGCGTGTCTTGTCTATCCAATATGTCTATCACTTGTTGAAGGGAGGGATTAACTAGTTTCAAAATCTGTTCCCGTATACGAACATCAGAAACTTTCTGTGCAATTGCATCACGTAACATAGTATCTGAATAAGGGAGTCCACATTCACACTCAAAAGCACAATCCCTTGTAAGGCCTTGCAATGTTGCAACCCACTCCCTATTAGTTTGACCGGCCGTACGTTTTGTACGAAAGAAAGTATACCTTTTTGCAACTACATTAACTGTTTCCTTGAAATAGGCATCTAAAGCAGACAAAATTTCTTCGTAGGACAGAGTTGCTACGTCGCGCCGGGGAAACAATTTCACTATCACACGGTACGTTTGCACCCCTACACACGACAATAAATGAGGCTGCCGCTCGTTACCTTGAATTCTGTAGACAGTGAGATGAAATCTAAACTGGTGTGACCACTCGGTCCATGTTTCCTGCGCCGCGTCAAACTTGCGAAACGGCGGTGCAACTGCATGTTGTGGCTGCGGTAGCGGTGAAGCGGCGGCTGCCGCATCGGTTTGCATGGCACGTTGACCCTGGACGAGCTGTCCAAGGGCATCCAATAACGCCTGCGTCTGCTGACTCTACAAGCGATAAAATTCGGACAGTACATCTGGCGAAGCCATGACACAAGTAAATGTAAGTAAGTAGAAAGAACAAGACCCTTTTTTAACTCGTCGCCATGTGATCTGTCGACAGAAGTGCCGACACAGTGTTATTTTGAGGGGGCCGATATGCAATCTATAAGCTCCCGCAGAATATATTGAAGTCTGAAACAGGACGCTCAATGAATGCTATAAAGAAAAGTACGTTGCTTTTGGAATACTTAACTTTAATCCATCCTTGTTGTATACATCTTGTTGAGACATGCTTTAGACGATAATTATCAATTGCTATGTAAGGCTAATGGCGCCTTGCTAGGTCGTAGCCATGGACTTAGCTGAAGGCTATTCTAACTATCTGCTTGGCTAATGAGCGATGCTTCGTCAGTGTAGTCGCTAGCAATGTCGTCCGTACAACTGGGGCGAGTGCTAGTCCGTATCACGAGACCTGCCTTGTGGTGGCGCTCGGTCTGCGATCACACAGTGGCGACAGGCGGGTCCGACATGTACTAATGGACCGCGGCTGATTTAAAGCTACCACCTAGCAAGTGTGGTGTCTGGCTGTGACACCACACAATATGTTCTGGCTACTTTATAAATGATGATGGTGTCGAGTGTGTTTCTGTCAAAATTACGACAATAGGTGCAGTAATGAATGCTGTCACATGTTTCAGTGATGGTGCAATTAGCAAGATAAAACTAATGGACAAATTAGGCATCGAAGCAGGAAATAACATGATAGCTGTGTTGAGTGCCAAAAATTGTCCGCATATAGATGAAGCTGAAAGGGTTACAAAAGTCAACACTAAACGTCCAGAGTAAGGAAAAGATTGCTGATAAAGTCTATAGAGAATGAAGAAGCAGCTGGCGAGCAGGAATAATGCTGCTGGAATGTTCTGAAACAGGCATACGATGAGTCAACTACATTTCGATGAGATTTTCACTCTGAAGCGGAGTGTGCGCTGATATGAAACTTCCTGGAAGATTAAAACTGTATGCCGGACCGAGACTCGATCTCGGGACCTTTGCCTTTCACGGGCAAGTGTTCTATCAACTAGGTACTGGCAGAAGTAAAGCTGAGTCGTGCTTGGATAGTTCAGTTGCTAGAACATTTGCCCACGAAAGCCAAAGGTCCCGAGTTCGAATCTCGGTCCGGCACACAGTTTTAATCTGCCAGGAAGTTTCATATATCTTCACAATGATTTGAGCTATGTTCGCCAAATTCCTCCAGAGTAAACCGTCTACTATATAGAATGTCGTATTTCTTGAACTGCAAAAGATAATTAAATAGCTTTCCTTGTACAGCATTAGTTAATGTCATTCAGTGTTGGTACAAAACCACAACTTCCTTCGCAATGTCAATCAAGAGTAATGCGCATTGAAAGCGAGGCTTGGATACGCATCCCGCTTAACTTCAGGTCCCCTTACAACGAGATATACAAGATACATAAACAGAAGCAAAAATTACCTTTCAATTTTCACCACGCACCTCAGAGAATAAGAGACATTCCAGTGAAATTATCGACAGAAATTTCACTACATTACATATCCCGTCAACGGCCAATTGATGAACTTGGTAGGAGAAATACCTCTACAAATCCATTCACACAATTAAGCTCCCAGAACAAATGCTAACTCAATAAGCAGAATCGTGCAGCAGAAAAATCATAGAAAATTTCCATAGCACCTTAATCACCACGTGAAAGGCACTCCACCATGACATGAATCATCAAATACGCGACTACAAACGATTCACAGAAATCTTCAAGAGTACCTTAATCGGCTTATGTATCGCGATCTATACGGCGAGAATTATAACATCAGAATACTACCATATGTAGATTTCATTGAAATACAAATTAAACGATATGTTTGCTTTCAAATAGTGCTGAAAGAAAATGAAATATTTATTGTACAACTATGATGTGATTGAACATTGTCTTACACTGGATATAGTCATTGATCTTAATACAATCGCGAAGTAAATTGAATACATCAAAGATTATATAAGAAATAATAATAATCGCTGCATCAACATATGTCAAAATTATGATAATATTTACGATAAATAAGCCAGTGTGACGACAGTGTAGGTCATTGAGGAACTTCTGCATTGTATGTAAAATATCGTTGTCACCGGAATCACATCATACTGGGTAATGAGGGCACAACAATTAAGGAAAATATATATTATGCAGATATGTTAACATAATATAGTAAGGTGTAACTACAATTGTGACATAATTTAACGAAAATCTGAGATAGATGTACGTGTTATGACTCAAATACAATTGTCCACACTAAACACATACTAAATGAAAAATACGTATTTGCCATATGAACCATACTATTACTGATAGGCTATATTTATTACCCACATTCGACGCATCGACTCATTACTAATTTTATTCTCTGTAATGGGCGGCATCTGAAAATACGCAAAGCCCCAAACTTGTCAGCCAACACTAAATAACTAGCAGCTCTGGTGTAAACTTTTAAAAATGTATTTTTTTCAGCTCCTGAGACAGGAATATGAGACCTCTGGATCAACCCCCCTAGCCGTAAACGAAAGGGGGTGTAGCTCGGATGTAGTAGATAATAGCGGTTTTGGTTTTACCAATTCTGGGACGAATTACTTTTAAACGATATATTCGAAATCGGATTTCAGCATTCTGGAAAAGGTATGTTTCCAGTCCAAAGCTAAAGCTTCGGATGCAGTTCGCCTGCTTTAAAAAAGAACGCATCCATGATGCCCTATTTATTTTGTTCTTGATAATTTTTTTCCTTGCAGAAAGCAAATGTAGGAGAGCTCGACTCACATCCACTATCTTGCATTTGTTTATTACGCGGCCATAGCGTGGCTCATGTAAACAGATTTGACCCGGAAATTTTTCGCCGCAAACGTTGCCGGGCGACGTTGGCCGGCAGTTTGGCCGCACAAATGGCTGTAATTCGTGTGGCCGTGACATTGCCGGCCTATATTGTCAGCAATGGCCAATTTTTACAGTCCGGGTAAACGTACACTTATGTGGTGTACAGGTGAAGGGGACTAGTAATGATCGAATAAGATTCGTAATGCCACATTACTTATTATGAGAAGTGATCATTTTCTCTGTTAGATGATTTTTACTTAGTACTATATCTTCAGAGATTACAATCGAAAGGAAACCAGTTTAAAAACACAGAATTTAAAGATGTAACCACTTCGACTTCACAAATAATACTTTAAAATAAACATAATGTAAAATACGGTCCACAACTGTGGATCAGCATGTGGTACATGTATTGTGTCTAAGACGCATTATCATACTAACTAAAAGTCCAGGGTTAGGCACGAATATAGGTGAAATTAGCTGTACACGGCTTTTCACGTCACACCTAGCGCTACATACGCGCAGCCCTTGTACATTTTCGCACAATATGTGACATCACATGTTATGTACTTTACGTTACATATACATGTTTTACCATCCGTAGTTATTAGCCATACTTTTTATGTTTATTTTAAAGTATGCTTTTGACAGAAGAAGAGATACGATTTTTAAATTATATGTTTGTAATTTTATATATTTTATATTGTTTCTGGAGGTGGACGATGTTGGTCGTTACAGGCCATATGAGAAAATTTTGTGATTGCGTCAGAGGGAAAACAAAAAAATATGAACAGTCAATTGTGGTACTCTATAGACGAAACGTCATTTCTTATAGGAAGTGATAATGTTGTGTCTATGGATTTTTCGTAATAAACAGACTCCCATCACACTATATCCAGGCTTTGGCGTGGCTATATGACAAGAGCAAACTGTCATTTAGGCGTGTTTAAAACCTGTTTTTTTGTGTTTTTTTATGTTTTTTATTTCGTGTATTTAATTTTGAAAATTTTATATTTAATTTTTAAAAATGTAAGTTACTATGAGTAATTACGTTTGTCATTCTTTCACATATACCGTCCAACACTAACATATGGCTTCATTCAAAATTTTTGGAAATAAGAGATTGCTTTCAAACAAGCCCTGATTTCACCATCCTCTTCATACTTCTCTACTATTTTTTCCAGCCTTTCATCAAGTTTCCTATAAGTTGTTTTCTTTCGTTTGCCTTCCATACTTAAGTGTGACCTCATTAATGCACATGCAGAGTTCTCTGCTTCTGTTTCCATACACTCGATCACGTGTGTTTCGGTTTTCCAACCACCTATCTACAAGTCGATAAACTGAGAAAGTTTGGTGATATCCGGTGCTTGTGAATGTATTACGAGCTAGCCATCGCAGACATCTTCAGGTCGAAGGAACGCCAGAGCAGCACACTTGCGAATTAGCAGCCTTACTTCTTCGTTTTCTCTGTATCCACAAGTAGGTCCCAAGTCTTGCACTTTCCTCCAGAGAGATTTCTTTATGTGGAAATGGCAGCCTTGCGCTTGAACCGACGGGATCACAGCTTTTAGCGCAGAAATTGCAGCTGATTCGAAATCAACGTTGACGTTATTAGGTTTCCGTTTTGGTACATTATCGACAACATTGGGGAAAAGATGGATATATATTTCTTTTCTTATGTTTGGTAAGAATACAAAATCCACTGGATAGATGTTTGTTTCGTACTATGAACTTCCGAAGTCTGCATGAAGAGTATATATTTGTAAAAATTGCTTGCTACAGCATTTGATGGTCTCACCCATAAAAAGCCTTGTTTAGTCTTTAGAGGCTCTCTTCCTGCTTTTCCGCTAAAAACTATGATCATATCTCCAAAGCTGTCATCACTTGAGAGAAAACTGCTGCCGTCATTCGTGAATAGTAACTCTGTTTGAAGGTCAACCTCTTGTCGTGTTTCTGGCTCTTTCTGACCCTCATGTGACTTGGCCCGGTGCATGTATAATACCCTCTTCATTGCTTCGTGTTCTGGCATTTCTGTTACAAAATCATACGCTCGATTGTGCATGTCACCTAACCCTTCGGTATATATTTTAGAGATCGAAGTCTCTTCCTCTGATTCAACGTCTTTTTTACTTCTAAGCGAGCGTCATCTGGTGCCCACATTGATGCATTTAACTAAGCACGATGCAGTGTTTGATCTTAAGTGTTGCTCGGAAATATGTTGTTCTATGTTTCGAACAGTGCCATATCACAGTCTCATCTGCTTTGGTTCTCTTTACGATGTACGAGTAACCATCATAGTGGGCACATGGTTTACTGTGAGTGGTTGTTGATAGTTCCATATCGGGCGTATAAGCACACAGAGACACAAGGCGAATGATCTGAACACTCCGATAGTTGGACTCACACTGACAGTGGCTAGCCAGGCAATCGGTCACTTGAGTGGACGAGGACTTCCCGCAAGGAAGTGGGCCGTGCCGCACAGAGATCGTTTCCAGTGGAAGATAACTCCTGGGGACGCGGGTAGGCTCTGCCCTTGAGCAGGTAGTTTCAAGCAAAACTGGGTGAGAGTTTCACAGATTTCTGGCAGCGTGCGATTTCGACTGGGTGCGATTTTTCAGATATCCGCATGGACAGGGCGCACGGTCAAAGCGAGAACAGTTTAAAGAACCCCCACCAGTTGTACCCCCAGGCGTGTTACATGGCGACGTGTTTATAGGTCCTGCAAATTTCGGCTAAGAAGTGACATTAATTATAGAGTGAACTATTTGTGTATAAACAGTGACTGTTAATTTGGATTGTTGAGTGATGATACGCCCGCTGTAGGATGTGTATGCCAAAGAACTTGTGAGGCAGTGATTGAAATTACAATGAAATGAACACCCTTAGCTGCTTACAGGCGTTGACATACGTCAACGGGGACAGATGAAAATGTGTGCCCCGACTGGGACTCGAACCCGGGATCTCCTGCTTACATGGCACACGCTGTATCCATCTGAGCCACCGAGGACACATAGGAAAGCGCGACTGCAGGGATTTATCTCTGACACGCCTCCCACGAAACCCACATTCTCAACGTATTGTCCCGCACTACATTCGTAGTGTCCCCGCCCATTATATTCATTACTCGCGGCGCGTTTCCGATTCCCGTAAGAGTTCGGGCACTGTTTGTGCATTCGCACAGAAGAAGAAGATGGTCAAGTGGCCGGTGAGCCTTAACTATATATATACTAAGATGGTATCTGCTCTTTAAGACATGTCCGAAAGAACAGATACCATCTTAGTATAAATATACACTTAAATGTCTGAGGATTTTCTTCACGTCTGCAGGAGGACTGCGGTGATTAATTATACCCGATTTCCTCACCCGATATGCACTAGCATTCAAGGCAATCTACTCCAGCCATTAAACATGATTCAAAGGCTTGCTTATGTCAGCGTTCAAAATACCCCACTTGGCTACCACTTTACTGATGCCAAAGATTATCTAATACAGATTGATGGCAGCCTTTCGCTACTTAGTGAGCACTGGTGTGATCCAATGCGATAAGCTCACCTTACCCACCAACGTTGGCGGCCTATGTCCCATCAAAGTAAAAGCGGCGGTCCTCTATGTCATTATGACGATCAGGGTTTGGACCCAACATCGACACGGCTTTATGTTCACCTTCATAAAAGACGGCTCCGACCTTATGATTACTGCACGTTGCAGTGGCACATATGTCTTCATCACTCTCCCACGCAACACTGCCCCCATGGTGCGTGATGCTAATCGTCTGATGATGGGAGGAAGTTAGCGGAATGTGATCGTCCTACGACAGCAAACGGTGTAGTTCGCCACCGCCTTCTCGACTCGAAAACCCGGACGATTTGGCATCTGGTGGGGAGCAAGAAACCTAGGACATGCCAATGACTCCATGCCATTAATATACCCGACTTTCCACTTTGCCGACAGTGTCGTCTGCCAGAGATGGATGCACATCGCATTGAATTTGGATCTTCTGCTGACGTGTGGCAGTTGATAAGAAAAAATACTTGTCCTTCTTCACACAGCTCCACACCTAATGAACCCATAGTTCATTTTATTCTCGGATGAAACGGTTTTGCTACGCACTAAGACTGATGCAGTGACATAGATCAAAGAAAAGTCGATTTCTTATCTGTTCCACAAGAGTGACAATTCTTGATTTTTGGGCCTTTCTAAGAAAAAGCTTCAATCGCCTTCAGCACCATCCGCACTATCGGTAGTATTGTGAAACGTGTGTGAAATCTTATGGGGCTTAACTGCTAAGGTCATCAGTCCCTAAGCTTACACACTACTTAACCTAAATCATCCTAAGGACATACACACACACCCATGCCTCGGTAGTATTATGCCAATTTTTGGGCAGTTTGTTGTTGGACCCTCTCGCTGCTGGGATGTGCCAGGTATGTGAAGGTACCTTCATAGTGAATGTCAGCACAGGAACAGTAACAGGGACATCCGGCATTTTGCTTAGAGACGGCGTGCCCAGACCTCGTCTGCAGGACATCACCTTGTAACCACAGACATACAGCAGGGTGCACGGCCTTCTTTATTGTCACGCAGGGAGAGCGGTTTATTTCTCTTGTTCATCACTGTGCAACGTGTTGTGTTCTTAACGCATGGAACCAATTGTGCAAAATAAAATTTATATTTGTGTTTCCCTCTTTATCTGTAATAAAAAAACAAGTAGCGCATGGATTAAAAAATGTGCAATGTCGAAGTCTGTAAGTGGAAAAAGATTGCGAAGAGTAGCGTTGAATTAGTAATGCCTGGATTCAGGAGGCCAGGTAGCTCTTGCTCTTGCAGACCATGTAAGCTTGCTCTGGGATTTTAATTGTAATGTCATGGGTACATGATTCTGTAAGATTTCGCGGTTCGAAGCTAAAGTTACGAAGAACAGATATGAACGATGGATAGTTTCAAAAAAGGTTTGAGCTTCGGCAGATGTGTCGGCTGTATTTGTTCTTATTAAATATAAAGTGTGAACAACACAAAATATGCCAGTTCATTCTTTTCAGTTGTTACTGACGGGATCCCTTCGTACTTCACAGAGATTTTTGCTCCAGTGTCATAACAGTGCTCTCTGAATTATTTCGTGTTAAACGCATCTGAAGCAAATATATTCTACTTAATCTAAAGATAAAATTTCGTTCAACATTTGCCACGCCCTAAATTCTGCCGCCCGGGGCAATTGTCCCCTCTGTTTCCACGTCGCACTCCCCCTAGATTCGGCCTTGGCATGTAGCGACCTGACGAACAGATTGAAACACAAGTGTTTACAAGAGTAAGAGGAGTTCACTTCGTGCCAAGTCCAAACGCAAATTCTCATGGCAAGTTTCTGAATGGCTGCTGCAAACCAGAGAGCCTCCCATGATACATGCCACACATCCAGCTAGGCCGAAGAGCCACGCAAGAAAGTTCATCATCGAAACCCATCGTGTATACTTGTGTACCACTGTGGATAAAATAAAGGATAGAGTCATGTTAATGCAGCAGTGAAATGAGAAGAAAAGCAGGTGCATTTCATCACATTCCCTCTCATTTGAAAAGAATGTGTGTGGAATGTTTGTATGTAAAGTAAGAGGTACTAGCAATGTTGCAAGTCCCACTCTTATCCTTTGAGGAGACAAGATATGTCTGACACATCGACAATACAAGGATGAAGTAATCTAGGAACATTCTTAAGATAACATAGAAAGAAATGAAATAACATAAAATATTAAATAAATGTGCTGCTAACTTGTAAAGCAGTCTTTGAAATAATCTAGGAACTTCAGAGAGATAACATACAAGAAAAAGCAAAAACATTAAAAATCTGCTGTTAATTTATAATGTAGTTCTTGAGATAAGTGATAAGTTGATGACAAAACAAAATTACTGTTACAACAATGGTTGAAGAAAAAACATAAACAAATATCCTGGCATCATATTGATTTCCGAAGTTAGAAAGAAGTTGACTGTTACTTGGGACTCAAACACACACTTATCATGTACACTTACACCTACATCACGACGACGTGGGGGTGTGACAGGAGCTGTCACTAACTCTGCAGGGACTTTTATGATAGTAGATTTACCAACTGTGGTAGTGGAGAATTGAACTGAGTTGACCCTGAATGGTTTGCAGAAGATGACAAATCGGTAGGATGAAGATACGATGTTGAGTTATAAGACGATCCGGTATCCGGTCAACCATAATATGGTCGATATGATAGTACCTGCAGACGGGAGTCACTACTTTCAGACGATGACCTGTATTGACTGTCTCACACCGTTCATCGTTCATTAGAAGATCATCAATGCTGCAAGTCTGGCAAGCGAGGGCCTGTACTCTTGCCTCACCCTTAAATAACTAGTGACGCAGTATTGAGGTGAGCAAGTGTGCAGCCCGGTGCAGATTTAAGAGGTGGTGTAAATTTTCTAGGTCACGTTCCAGTAACATAGCTTGTTTATCACCCATGAGTAGCCACAAACTTATGTCTAGATCCTCCAGTAGGCAGTCTGTCTGTGTCAGTCTTTTGCTGGGAGCGAAGCTTCTCTAAGAAGTGCCTGCCCCTAAGCCAACACTAGTTGCCTAGGCAGGTGTGTTCTTTCTTCTTTACAAGGTGAAGACAACAACTGAAGTCTCTATATTTCGTTTTCTATGACCTGGAAAAAGCCTTTCATTCAGTACCCACGTCTGCCATGTGAAAGGTACTAGGACACTCCAGTTGTCCTCAACTGGTAAACCTCTTCATGATGGTATGGTTGGCGGGTTCTTCATGGTAATTCTGCATCACATTTGTTCCCATTCACTTTTCAAACAACGCTGTGTGCTTATTCCGACACATTTTGCATTATACATGGCTGCCATACAGGATCAATCATCTGCAGACAACCATAGCATGCATATTAAGCTTTGTTTTGAAGGAAGTCTCTTTAACCTGACAAGACTTCGTCCTCAACGATGTACCCAGGTTACACAGGTGACAGAACTACAGTACGCCGATGACACTGCATCTCTTGCGCTATCAAAATCAGATTTATAACAGTCAGTTAACGGCTTTAAACTGCTTGTCAACGCTTTAGTCTTACCATCAAAGAGGGAAAAACGAAGGTACCCATACAAACCGCCCCAGGATTAACTTTGCCTGAAATGAAAATCTCCAGTCTAGACACAGCACATTAGCAAGCCGATCACGTTTCATACCTTGGAAGTATCTTGTCCAAGCGGGCTACCTGTGAACAGGATGTTGATAAAAGAATCGGGACTGCCCTTGCAGCATTCAGGTGGTTACTGCACAGACTCTTCATGAATAAAGACCTAAAGCTGTGCAACAAACTCACGGTGTAACACGCTGTTGTCATTTACACGTTCCTGTATGGCTGCGAAATTCGGACACTCAATCTCTGTTGCAACAAACACTTGAGCGCCTCCATCAACCAATTATGAGACACAACATTAAGTGGGAGGACCATGTGAGCATCACTGAAATTCTCGAGAAAACGCGTCTAAACAGTACTGAGGCAACAACAGTCGGTCGCCAACTGACTTGGTTAGGCCATGTTCACCACAAGAGTGATATCAGCCAGCCCCCTTGAAATCCTTTCTAGCGAATTCTACTCTGGAAGCAGACCTTATGCAGCCCCTACTAAGCGCTTTAAGAACCAGCTACGACACATCATGAGGACGACTGGCATAAACATACAAACATCGGGAGAATGTGGTGTGGGCCGCTCACTGTGTAGGAACACTACGTCCGCGGCTGTTAACGTGTTTGAAGGAGAACGTCACGGACAGGAAGAGGCCAAGCGACGAGCAACATAGTTCCGTCAGTTACTACCACGCCCTCCTCCAGCCATTCAGTGCGATCTATGAGGATGCATGTTTTATGTTAGGATTGGTCTGTTCAGTAATCGGAAACACGTAAGCAAGTTGACATGCTCACTCTATGCGGAAAGAAGTTATGCATACGGTGAAGATGACGACAGGGTGAAATATTGTTAGACGTGTTCTTCTTCATTATCTTGATTGTTTTAGAGAGCAGTGACACTGATGTCTTTTGGACTGAAGAATTTTGCATGTTTGATTCTTGATGTCCAATGCACTTAAGAAAACCCTAAATCTAATAACCAGATTGCTAATATTCCGTTGCGAAACTTCCATTCTTGAGAAAACAGTAAAAACCTCAATTCCACTTCAGTACAATACAGAAAACATTGCACCGCACGTGAGATTTTCGATATACAGAAATATCATAATACGTGAGCACAAAATATGTTCCAAAAATCTAAAATAGAGTGACGTCAGCATGCTGTGTGGTTGTATGCATCAGTTCGACTATGCTCCTTGGAAAAGACAATGACCTGAGCATTTTTCCAGTCGCTACTAAAGAGCGATAACACCGTAATTACTGATTTGTCACGGAATTCGAATGATTTTGGGGCACTGTGGTGTCTCCGTAATCAAATGAAATGATCGTACGGCATTGTTGGCCGGGAGACCCCAAGCGGGGTGTTCGGCCGCCGACACCACTTCGGCAACTTGCGAGTCAATGATGATGAAATGATCATGAAAGACACACTTCTCAGTTATCTATAGGCAGAGAAAATCCCTGACCCCCGCCATGAATCGAACCCGAGACCCCGTGCGCGGGAAGCGAGAACGCTACCGCAAAACCACGAGCTGCTGACAGTGTCTGCGTTTTGGACAGTCCACGTTCTGCTGTCTGTGCCGGGCGCTGTTAACCGCTGCATCAGCTCCCTCTGGTGGCGGCATTTCCACCTCAGACTGTGTTCCTCGCAGCCCAGACCGGCTTGTCACTTCCAGTGATTATCGAGAGCGGAAGACGAACATTGAGTACCACTCAGAAATCTGTCAAAGCCACTGAGAGCTTCTGATTACGAAGTTAAATAAGCTCCCCTTGATTGTGTGGTTAACCACATCTGAGGCTTACGATGCGTCTGTTTCTGAAGTTTCATTGTGTGTGACATACCTCAGTGAAATGGCAACGGAATGTATGAGAGGAGAAAGCTTGTTCTGTGCTTTCGCTATAGATATGTTTTGAAATACTTTTCATTATATTGCTTTTCAAATTAATTGCAGTTAATAGTCCCGTGTACAGTTCTTTCATAAAAACTGTGACATCACCAGGAAAAGACGTAAAAGGAACACGATGCTTTTAAAACAAGTTTTTGTGATACACATCTATTGATATATGGCAAACTGCACTCTCTTTGTCCACACTTAAACGATTTTTTCCTGTGAAACCTCGCTTGTAAAGTTAACTTGAAATATTATGTAACAAAAGTTGGTTTCGAAGTTACGTAACAGACACGTTTGGTTACACCATAAGATGGCTTGAAATTCTACGACTCTATTCGTACTAGTAATTTTATTTGTTTTTTATGTATCGGCTCAACGTATAATTCAAATTTTCGCCTTTGCTATCCCTTTTGCAAATTATACGTAACACTATGAACATTTACTTGAGGTCAGAGACACCTTTTACTGACAGTGACATAATCGGTTTTATACGAGATAGCTTCAATGAAATAATCCTACCATTCACAGTACTGTCCATCGTAAATTTGAAAGAAAGGCTGCTGGTGAATAGTGCTGGTTATATATATGAGGCAACTCGAAGCAGATGGTCAAAATTCCTCAATTCTGATAACTAGTTTTACTTCAGAGACGATGTTTTGATATTAATTAATTAAAACATCTCCGGTTATGATCGATAACTGTAATAATACTTTGCCTAGACAAAATAAGATTTGAGTTTCGTAACCCTCTGATGTATGGAAATCGTTTGATGTATGTCAGTATAACACTCTGATTTTTATTTTGACAGTTTTCTAGTGAATTCGGTTTTTGCATATGTTTAACTCTTCCAGCCCCCTTCAAACTCGGTTCATCCAATACATTATAGACATGTAAACTGAACAGTTTGTGATGGACTCCCAGTGCCATCTGCGTGCACTGGATTAGCTATATTACTGGTCATCAGCTTAACTAAAAATTACATTAAACTTAATACGATGCATAAGTCACGTCGTGATTCTGACGTAGGGCTTGCTTGACGCCACTGGAATGACATCACAAGCCACTAGAATAAAAGAGGCCGCCTGAGCTGAAGGTGGAAAAATGTGGTGAGAATGCAGGCGCATTGAGGACTGCTGGAGCAAGTAGGTGGTGTGATAGCTACAGTGTGCCTGTTTACAAGATAGCGCGATACTGGATTTGCCTAGTGTGAAGCTAATAGCACTGATGGAGATAGATAGTTCAGTGCATCTCACTATTGTTGCTATTTATGCGTATAAGTAAAATAAACAAACATTCCGTATATTACATGCAAGCTCAACTACAATGTCGAACATGAAACGGATCCTTGGACCGGCAAACCTGGGCAACCAACGACTTCCAGATAAGTTAATCCACAGCTGTTATTCTTTTGGGCCCATACGCTATTAGTGGGACGCCAGTTCACATAAAAGTACACAGATGTCGTTGTAAAATGTAAATTATTATAATCATGAGGTGCTCAGGTGTGGTAAAAGCTACAGCACACACGTACTATCTGATCAATTGTATGCAGACACATATTAATGGACATTAATGTGAGATGTGTCCGCCCCTCGCCTTTATGACGGCTTGAACTCAGCTGGGTACACTTTCACTGACGTATCTGAATCTGAGTCGAGGAATAGCAGCCCATTCTTCCTCAAGACAAGATGTGCCATGTCGGACTCTGGTGTCTGGAGCGACGTCGTTCTATCTCCCACCAGAAGTGTCCCACTGGATTCAGGTTGGGGCTCGTGGCAGACCACTCGATTTCAAGAATGTTACTGCCCACAAGCCAGTACCTCAGTTGCTTCATGACAGGGTGCGCACTCGTGCTGATAGTAACAGTCGTCGTCTCGGAACTGTTCCTTTACTGTAGGCAGCTCACAGTGCTGTAAAATGAGTTCATACCCCTCCGCGTTTAGCGACTTCTTAATCCTAACCACGAAAAACGCCCCTGTATCGTAAGAGCACCAGCTCTGTACCTCACTGTTGGCACCACACGTGATAGCAGGTAGCGTTATCCAGCCATTCGCTAAACCCAAACACTTCCACGGGATTGTCGCTGGGTATAGCGTGATTCACCACTCCCATTCACTCGTTTCCAGTCATCCAACGTCCATTCGCGACGCTCCTTACACCTCATCAAATATCACTTAGCATTGCCTACAGAAATGTCTGGCTTATGAGGAGCTGTTCGACAGTTATACTCCATCCTGCTAGGTGGACTGATGGGACTGATGGTACCACTTAGGCACTCCCGTATGGTTCCTTCCCCTAACTTAATGCGTTTTTTCTTACAATTATCGTCCACAATTATCGACCGTCCCTGTCCGTTAGTACTTATCTTAGTCTAGCCGTGGTCGTTCCATCGGATTTCCACTTCACCATCCTATCAGAAACAGTCGATTTTGGCACCGTTATAAGGTCGAAGTGTCTCCGATGATCAGTGCTGTGACTTGGCAAGACAGCCAAGTCACTATGCGAGGAAGCCGAAATGCACGCGTTTACGCTCACGCAGACTGGCGTGAGGTCGGGAACATTACAAGGAATTAGAGTAGCTAAAAATAGTAAATAGCTTCTGGAATACTTAACTTTAATTCATAATTGTAGAACATCGCTCTTGATGATACAGAAGTATAATAGCAATAATAACAAAGGATAATGGCGCCTTGCTAGGTCGTAGCAAATGACTTAGCTGAAGGCTATGAGAGCTTATTTGTCCGTCATCCATCTCTGGCAAAGTCGGCTGTACAACTGGGACGAGTGCTAGGATTTGTCTCTAGACCTGCCGTGTGGCGGCGCTGGGTCTGCCATCACTGACAGTGGCGACACGCGGGTCCGACATGTACTAATGGACCGCGGCCGATTTAAAAGCTACCACCTAGCAAGTGTGGTGTCTGGCGGTGACACCACAGTCAGTCCAGCTTCGAAGTAACAGAGCCCTCGTGGCCTATCCACTCTGCTGAAGCAGCTTCCCTACTGACAATGCGGTAATCCCCAGCTCCTTTTATGCTGATGGGTCTGCCTCTCGTGATATTCGGTGTGCAGATCCATATCACTTAGGGGCATCCGGATACTTTCGATGAATAGTGTAAATGAGATGCAAGGCGGCCATATTCTGTAGTGCTATATGGCAACTTCAGATTTTCTCTGTTATTGTAGTAGCTACTTAGCGTTGTACTACAGCTCAATATGTCTCGGCACTAGTAAACGTCACCATGCCATATAGATAACCAGCTTGAACATTCATCTTATGGATGTGTGTTTGGGGACCTTATAGGTAAGCCACTGGAACATTCATCGTGTGGATGTGTGGCTGGAGAGCTCAACGTGCATGAATGTGCGGCCTATGTGAACGTGCTTTGTTGTTCTACCGCTTCCTTTTGTTGCGCATATGGAATGCTGTCACGTACCCCCCTAAGGAGTTGTCTCAATGCTGTACTCCTGTAATTGTATTAGGACTTCACAAGGTATGTTATATCCTAAAATTAGTCAATTTGTACACGCAAATGATGTCCAATTCCACAGGGATACGTGTGCACCACGACCGTATTATTGTCAATATATTTTGTATAAATGGCAGTCATTTTTCAGAAGGTAAAGCAAAGCTTGTCGTCTTAAATGAAATGATTGTTTTCAGGACGGGTTGACAGTCAGTGCCAACATTGCATGGGAGACAGCATCCCCACTATGGCAGACCATTCTTATGAATTACACATATGCAATGATGAGTCTGAAAACAAACGTAGAATTATTCTTTCCATTTCTCTTCACTGACCGCCGCTGTATCTAGATTGAACCTTAGCATTATCCTTTTCAGATTTTCTAACTTCCGTTTGTAATGGTACTTGAATTACGCAACCATTACGGCATCTCCCCTGAACCTCTCGATACCAGTAATATTCTACTGTATTTCTGTCAACTACTTAACATATTTCTGAGACAATATTCAGATTCGATTTCACTTTTGTTACATCGACATGTTTATATTGCAATGATATTATTCTTATGCGTATTCTTTCTTTTGTCACTATTATCTTTGACGTACCTGTAACTCTGATTTTTGGGTGCGTAAGCGATAGTTAGTTAGTTGTTAACTTGTTAGATAATCGGACCTTGAGAAAGTCAAGTTTTGGACGTCATGTTGGAAAGACGCGTATTGTAGTCCTCTTGTAAAATGTGAACTTTAACAGTGACTGTGAGAAAGATGTTTTCAAGCATGTTTTGTATTGTGAAGTGATGTTTGTGTGTCACGTGATATTGCAATAAAATCAATTAAAAGAAAGTGTAACTTAAATTCGGAGTGCTGATTATTTTTTTACATCACCATTGTCCAGCAAAAAAGTGTAATCTTCAAGAATGATTTGTGAAGCACATCTACAAAACGGTTGAATATAGCAGAATAAAACCTAAGCCTTTTTGTATCAGAGCTTGGAATCATAACCACCTAGATTTTCAACGACAGAGCCATGATTTTACAACGAGACCAGCGTTGTAAATACGAAAAGATGAGTGCCTAGTTTTTTTTTTCATTATTACATGAAATGACTTTATTAACTGTGCTCTAATAACACCTGCCACATAATAACTTAGTTGTTGTCAGAAAATGCAGTATTTAGCAGCGTGAGCAACACCACAATCGTTATTAAATTCTGACCTTTGTTGTGGTAGGGTTGTTAGACGTTACATGTCTCAGATTTATGACATTCCATGCCTCGAATTGTAGAACGTTATACTTTTGTTGGTTACTCAATTTTTTTCTCATGGTCATCTCCCCCTTGACTGTCAAATGGTTCAAATGGCTCTGAGCACTGACTCTGAGGTCATCAGTCCCCTAGAACTTAGAACTACTTAAACCTAACTAACCTACAGACATCACACACATCCATGCCCAAGGCAGGATTCAAACCTGCGACAGTAGCGGACGCGAGGTTCTAGACTGAACCATCTAGAACCACTCGGCCACAGCTGCCAGCCCTTGATAGACCCCTCCACCTTCTACTGATGAAGAGATCACCATGGTACTTTTTCAGTTACAGACCAAATGTTCTGTGGATACGCACAGTGTATTTAAAGTAGTGGTTTCCATTGCCTTCTGCATCCTCATGTTGTCGATCCATGCTGATTCTTCCACCTTTAGGGGCAGTTTCCCAGCCCACAGGCAAGAGAGATCCCTGAGCCACCATCTGGCACTGCACCCTCTTTAACATGGTCGTTGGGTGAATGATGGTAACTTCTTAGGTAGGTAGTCTTTGGCTGCCATTGCTGACGATTTTTATTCGAAATTTAAGTGGTGGCAGGGTTCGAACCCAGGACCGACGACATTCTGATTACTAATCAAAGACGCTATCCCTAGATCATGGGTTCAATATTGATTATGTGCTTTAATAGTGTGAATTGCATTTTATAAATTAACAGTTTATTATTATACCCTCTGCATAATTGTTGAATTTACTGTCTTAATTTCCTTCCAGTGCACCAGTTCAGCGAATTTTCCATTAGTTTTTCTACTAGGGTGGTTAGGGAAAAGGGCGAGTTGGACATTCTCTTGTAGTTGCGTTGTAGCTCAGTCAATACCTGCACATCAAGGTGAGCATACACATGAAAATTTTCCAACAAGATAACAATTCCGATCTGTATTAGTGTAATTACTTAACTAGGACCAATCTTTAATTCAGCATCCCACCAAAAATAAATAAAGTACACTCACCTAACCTTCCTCTCCTGCAACTGGACAGAGACTGACGATTTCCCACCAGTTATAGTGGTGGGGTGATGGTAGGTGGTGGATGATGTCATAGAAATTGAGAGGAGTAAGGTTAGTGGAAGTAGCAAAGCGGCCATGTTTTCCCACTTAACTGAAGTTCCCACCATTTTTTTCCGCATTAGTGGTGGGGAGGGGGGAACGGAGGGCTGGGGTTTCCCGGATGGTGTAGGGGATAATTAACTGAACAACTTAATTTGTCAGTGAATTTTATAGGTATTATTGTACTGGCACAGGGATTGGGGTAAGTTTGGGGATTTTCCAGAGGGACAGACGTGGAGGGGAAGAGGTGGGTTGGTTCTCAGAACGCCTAATCATTCCCAAGGAGTCAGAAATCAATCTTCAGATAATCATAAATCAATTAGGATAACAATAGGTTTGCCCCTGAATCGTTGCTTGCCCCTTAATGTATGCAAACTGCGCAAACAAAATGGCCTTTTATCGGTATTGCCCTACTGATATCGAAATGTAGCACCTTCTCCGTTTTGTCTCTCTGATCATTGTCTCCTTCCTCCTCCGTGCGATTCCACTGGCATTTCTGCATCAGCTACAGGTGTATTGATATTTTTGCAGTGACAGGTGCCAGATGTTGGAGTATGTCTGCATTGTGGGATGCGATGACTGCGTCGCTAATCACTTTATGATGTCTGCAGGAAGTGCTTCAGTATCCATTGCTACACTGTGTGGCTTTTTTTATGAAGTTCGTGGAGCAGGGACCTGCAGTCGCCACCGTCCATGGTGGTGATCACAGCACAACAAAAATTTTGCAATTTTGGCAGAAGGTATGTAAGTAGAACAAATGCTAGAATGAATCATCAATGTAAACACTCCGTGAGCACTAGCTATGCAGGAAGTGTTTGCACCACAGTGCGCTGATGTTCTTATCTCTCCGCAGAACGAATTCTTTCTTCGTTTTAGTCTATTAAAATGCAGGTGTAAGCTACATATTTACAGGATGTTTCTAAATGATCTTTACAACTTCGATCACGTATATTTCAGTATGGGAATAGGTAGAAAAGTGCCGTTTGCGGCGTAATGTTCACCCACACCTAAATCTGTGTTTCTTCTTATTTTCCCACGTTAGATATTGACTGGCTGTCATTCAGCGGATGGTACCGTGTGTGGTACAGACCAGATCTGACATCCATGTCCTGCGGAACCCCATTATATTTTTTTTTGGATGAGATCTGGCGGACCTGTTTGCTACACCAGAACAGCAACAGAACACGTTAACCCAGACACGCTAGGTCGGACGTGGTATTGGAATATCGCTTAGATACCCTGTGTGCTACAGATGGCGCACACATTTAAAGTGACCATCCGTGTTCATATACCCCTTACCCCCCTCCTGTGACATTCGCAATTTTTCTAGCTCTGCCCCGACTTTTTTCAAAGGCAATTTGGGGCACAAATTTATTCCTGATTAGAGAATCATGAAACGATTTATAGCAAATTAGATGCTCATTCCGCCTGTATCAGTATGCAACTACTGAAAGGGTATTTTCCCAACTACGTAATGTATGGAGCAGTGACAGAACACAATTTGGTGTAGTAGCTACTCAAGCGATATTGGCGACTAGAGTGAATTATGTTGAAACTTGAATGTGTTCATACCCTGTTGAAGAATACAGACACCCTGAGAAAACTTACACCATTAATAAAAACTGTATGTCTGCTTGCACTCCTTCGTCTAATACTAATATAATTTAAATTAATGTACCTTTTGTAACACATTAAAGTGATAATTTCCACTTAACTACTTTTGATTGACACTTTTTTGCAATATTGTACCTTTTGTAACACTTCAAAGTAATAATTTGCATTTCTTACATTTAATTTGCCTTTTTTTGCAATATCAAAATTTTTTTACTGTCTCCCGAATATGGGTCTTGAAATTATGGTCACCTTCATACACTGAACTGTGTTAAGCAGCTACGAGAAAGTTTGGCTTCGTATGAACTTGATACCACAAGCCGCACGTTTCTACCTGTGCCCATTTCTGAATTATATGTTATCAAAATTGTATAGATAATTCTGGAACACCCTGTATTTTCTGTGCTTCTTTATGGAGACACTGATAAGCCGCCGACAATCGGCGATCGCACGCACCGCGACGACGCACCGCCAGCCAGAGAACTGAATGTTTTAGACGTCATTTGCCTTCTACCCATTGAGCTGTATTGAAACAATGTGTGTTCATGTTCCAATGAGTATCACATTTGAACACGAACGTCTCTACAATGAACTTTCACAAATCCTTGTTACTATCGTCTGTAATTTATATTTGCTGATTGGTAGGAGGCGCGCATCCGCTGGCGTTGTCAGCTCTGAAAGGCAAGCTGGGAAACACTCCCCCTGTCGTGTCCCCACTCCCCACGGCACATCGTGGCCATCCATCATGGTAATCCAATTTGACCCAGGTGTCCGGGGTTTTCGATGTTTCTGTCTAGGGTCGTCAATTTAGGTGGTGGTAGATATACCCCAGCTATACGTCAGTTTAATTACTTATGTGTTAATGACACGTGAAACAGCCCAGTCCACAACAATATATGAATCAATTTTAAATGACGAAAAGAAAAATTACTCCATTCATTACATAGTTAAACGAACATGTAAAATGCATATTTTAGCTTTAGCGTTGCCCCTGAGATATGTTTTACTTGCATCTGGAGGTAGGGCTACCCTTTGGCGGCATAACATAGCACTGTCTTAGTTCAGCTAATTAAATTTACTGCAGGTTGATTTCACTCAGAAGACTGAATGGATAGTGTTGTGGATTGGCAAGACAGCCAATCCACTATGAAGGAAGCCGAAAGGCACGCGTTTAAGCTCACGCAGGCTGGCGTGAGGTCTGGAACAGGACAAGGAATTTATAGTAGCAAAAATAGTACGTAGCTGCTGGAATACTTTAATCCATAATTGGTGAACATCGCTCTTGACGGTACATGTTTTACAGCATCAATAGTAACTGGTAATGGCGCCTTGCTAGGTCGTAGCAAATGACGTAGCTGAAGGCTATGCTAACTATCGTCTCGGCAAATGAGAGCGTACTTTGTCAGTGAACCATCGCTAGCAAAGTCGGCTGTACAACTGGGGCGAGTGCTAGGAAGTCTCTCTAGACCTGCCGTGTGGCGGCGCTCGGCCTGCAATCACTGAGAGTGGCGACACGCGGGTCGGACGTATACTAACGGACCGCGGCCGATTTAAAGGCTACCACCTAGCAAGTGTGGTGTCTGGCGGTGACAACACAGATAGCTGTCACCTGAAGTACTAAAAAATGGATGCAGATAAAAGGAAGAATCTATGGTTCAACTTACACAGAAACCACCGATTGATTTTACTTGAAAAGAAAGAATGAATGATTCAGTCAACATGCAAATCTACAACGGTGTAGAAAGTTTTCATTCGCTAGCTCCCACTGACAGTTTTCAAATCGAAAAAAATAATAAAAAGTAAGAATAATGATTTAAACAACACGTAAAACTGCGACCTACTGACTAGATTGTTTTCATTTGGTTGCTCCCACAGACTGGATCTATTCAAAAGATAGGGAGCGTAGTCCAACCATTTGAACGTTTTTTTTTTTCGGTTGCTTCCACAGACTGGTTTCACTCAAATCTAGGAATGAGTAGTCGAACCGAATGCACGGATCGTTGTTGCTATAGACTTGTTGCACTCAAAATAATGAATGAATTATTCAGCCGATATTCAGAGCCCGTACAGGGCACGGTGGCCTATGCTCAGTAACCACTTTTCGTCCAAAGCGCTGGGCGAGATCATTCGTTTCTTCAGAAGGGTAGGCCGGCAGTGTTTGCAACTTTTCGGCCAGTCGGCGCTGACAGAATCGAGGCGAGGTGCACGTCGTGCAATTTTTCTCAAGAGGTTGTGAAATCTCTTTTTATCTTTACTTATAACTTTATATGTCAAATTCATGATTATGTCACCATCATATCGTTAATAGTTATAGGTATAGTGATATTTACGTGGAAATAAGGCATTGCGAGAAATTCGAAACAGTTTGCAATGAAAAACAGGTGTCACTATAATTTTGCGTTTAGTGTATGTTTTACAATACGTTTACATATAGAATTTAACTAACATATCGAATTATTCTTTAGACTCGGGTTTGGTGGAGACCTTAATTTGTCACCAATCTCGAGAAAACTGATCTGATGTAACCACACATTTATGATCGCACCGCGCCAGCGATAAGACAAGACTGAAATATGCAGAATTCTTTTTAGATACTAACCAAAGCAGTGATGATAGATCTCTTTGAATGGTCACCATGTATTTGTGAGCATCGAGGGGCTCCAGTTCATGTTTACAAAAAATATGAACTGCAGTATGCCACTTCATCTCCAGCGTTTGCCAATAACACCCACGTGTGCCCTGCTGACTATGCACCTGCAGGCCACGGTATTTTCTGCGGATTCGAAAACTTCAACCTAGTGAGTGAACTGTTTTCCAACAACCGAATGAATCGATTGTTTTCATTCGAATGTTAACAACACTAGGAACACGTTGCTCATATTGCAGCGGAACTGCTGGGAGTATCTGTTGATGCATCTCGTGACGTCACTGGTGTTCATATGCAACAAACTGCGTAAGCGGATGTTTATAATAAAATCAACATTATACCTTCCTTACTTATCTGACGCCGGCCGCTGTGACCGAGATGTTCTAGGCGCTTTAGTCTGGAACCGCGCGACCGTTACGGTTGTTGTTGTTGACGTTGTGGTCTTCAGTCCTGAACTGGTTTGATGCAGCTCTATCCTGTGCAAGCTTCTTTCTCTCCCAGTACCTACTGCAAACTACATCCTTCTGAATCTGCTTAGTGTATTCATCTCTTGGTCTCCCTCTACGATTTTTACCTTCCATGCTGCTCTCCAATGCTAAATTTGTGATCCCTTGATGTCTCAAAACATGTCCTACCAACCGGGCTCTTCTTCTAGTTAAGTTGCCCCACAAACTCCTCTTCTCCCCAATTCTTTCCAATACCTCCTCATTAGTTATGTGATCTACCCATCTAATCTTCAGCATTCTTCTGTAGCACCATATTTCGAAAGCTTCTATTCTCTTCTTGTCCAAACTATTTATCGTCCTTTTTTCACTTCCATGCATGGCTACACTCCATACAAATAAACGACTTCCTGACACTTAAATCTATACTCGATGTTAATAAATTTCTCTTCTTCAGAAACGCTTTCCTTGCCATTGCCAGTCTACATCAGTTATTTTGCTCCCCAAATAGCAAAACTTGTTTACTACTTTAAGTGTCTCATTTCCTATCCTAATTACCTCAGCATCACCCAACTTAATTCGACTACATTCCATTATCCTCGTTTTGCTTTTTTGATATTCATCTTATATCCTCCTTTCAAGACACTCGGCAGCATGTTCGAATGCTGCCTCGGGCGTGGATGTGTGTGATGTCTTTAGGTTAGTTAGATTTAAATAGTTGTAAGTTCTAAGGAACTGATGACCTCAGATGTTAAGTCCCATAGTGCTCAGAGCCATTTGAACAATTTTAATCAGTTGTCTGACGTTTTCTGCCTATGTCCCATTCCTAATCCACTAAATATGCAAACATTTCTATACGTCTTTCTTCCATTCACAGCGCCACATTTGCACCTGGTGGCCAAAATAGTTTTTTTGTCTTTCAGCGTAAGTCAGTTCCTCATTAACCTGTTAGAATATCTACCTCGTTGCGCTGCTATACTATATTTACAGCCTGCATATTGTATGAAGTAACCTGCTGATCACAACACAAAACACATAGAATGAATACGTGATTTAAATCCCCTCTTGATCTTTCATCACATGATTGTGTTAGAAAGTGTTGTCGCAGTTTAGGAACAATTAGGAGTACATGTTTAATTTCCTTGGTACTTCCATGTGAGATTCTCTTTTCTAATTTCTTGTGATTGACCTTCATCGCACTTTAATAAAAATGCCTTGATGACTTTGAGGGCTCTGATTTGTACGTTGTAGCTGTTTGTAGCAGCAATACCTATTGTACAAACACACTCCAATTTACTGGCAATAGTATTATGTTTTCCACAGCTGTTGCTGTTTTCGCTCCTGTTTACAATTTGTTGTAGTTGTGTAGCTGTCTTCGGATTTCGGTAGATATTATTGTGAATGTAATGCCTCAGGGACCCTTAACATAGACAAATGTAATATATTGCGAATCCTTTATTGTTTGATTATATGACAGCAGAACAAACACTGGTAGCAGTTACTTTTGTAAAATATCTGTGAGTATGCGTGCGGAACGATTTGAAGTGGAATGATCATATAAAATTAATTGTTGGGAAGGCGCGTGCCAGGTTTAGATTCACTGGGAGAGTCCTTAGAAAATGTAGTCCATCAACAAAGGAAGTGGCTTACAAAACACTCGTTCGACCTAGAGTATTGCTCATCAGTGTGGGATCCGTACCAGGTGGGGTTGACAGAGAAGATCCAACGAAGAGCGGCGCGTTTCGTCACTGGGTTATTTGGTAAGCGTGATAGCGTTACGAAGATGTTTAACAAACTCAAGTGGCAAAGTCTGCAAGGGAGGCGCTCTGCATCGCGGTTTAGCTTGCCATCTAGGTTTCGAGACGGTGCGTTTCTGGATGAGGTATCGAATATATTGCTTCCCTCTACTTATACCTCCCGAGGAGATCACGAATGTAAAATTTGAGAGATCCGAGCGCCCACGGAGGCTTTCCGGCAGTCGTTCTTCCCGCGAACCATACGCGACTGGAATAGGAAAGGAAGGTAAAGACAGTGGCACGTAAAGTGCCCTCCGCCACCCACCGTTGGGTGGCTTGCGGAGTATAAATGTAGATGTAGATGTAAACGTTTACATTTTTCTCGTAGAAGCTGCTGTCACGGTTTTTGTTGACTTTGATTTGTTTCTCTGTAGGTATGCTATACCGTGTTGAGATATTATAAAGATTTCTTTGTGCTGACCAGTCCTCACAAACAACAACGAAAGACAAAGAAAATCCCCTTCTATATTTTTCGAGCTGAACTTCTACTATTTAGAACACGCTGTTAGTACGGCGCAAAGTTTGTAACATAGAAGAAAAATTATGTTGATCTTTGCTGCACACCGCTTTCATAAGTTATCCCACCTCAGAAATCGATCAATATCTAAGTCAAGTCTGGCAATTTCGAAGACACAGTTCCGCAAGAAACCTCATTTCAGACAAATTTACTTTAAACTAGCACCTTCCGTAGCTGAGGTCACCGAATGGCGAAGGAGTTCTGCCCACAGTTACGTAGTTCATTTCTTAGTGTTGTAAGAATTCTCATTAAGGAAAATTTCCGGTAAGCGGTGGTTGTTGCCGAAGAATACCTCATCAACGTCCTTCCAATCTTATGACCTGCACTTCCCGTCTCTCCATTAAATTTTTTGTCGCGAGATCGCGTGGTACTGGTAAAAGAACTCGATTACTGACTAGAGGAGTTATTTCTGGGGACAGTTAGAAACACCGAGAGGAATTGCTATCCGTCGCCTTGGGTTTCTATCATTCAACATGAATATAAATAAGGAAAGATTAACCACCACACTCTTATGTAATCTCTCTTGTTTTTTGGGTGTGATTGATTAATTCTCTCACCTTTTTTCTGTTCTGATCTTCAATCAAGTGAACTGAGTCCGGCGAGATCTCGATACATTGAGTGCCGGACTCTAAATCTCATTTAAAATGAAACCTCCGTCACTTAAAATTATGATGAAATTCCGGTTTTCGTCTCATTTCTCGTCAAAATGAATGTAGAGGGAAAATTGCCAGTGAACTGTAAACAATCTTGATACATTTACTCAATCTTGATACATTCTCTTGACGTTAAGTAAAATTTTATATATTGAACATGTAAAATTCTCAATAAATGATTTCTTATCTCACACTTTATTGCTAGCGTGGACAAAAATCAAATAAATTATGTCTACTTACCATTCGCTTTGGCATTATACACTACATATGGTTCATTCTTTGACACGTGTTGGTCAGTTGCGCATGTCAGACCAGAAGTTTTAGATGATTTCTTCTTTTGGTAGGAATGGTGGAAATCACCTTAGGTCATCCGCTTTTTCCTTGTTTATACGCACATGATATTGATAAGCCTGACTTACAGATGGATCAGTCATTTAGAATGTGTCCTCCTCCGCTGCCTGAATGGTTCAAATGGCTCTGAGCACTATGGGACTGAACATCTATAGTCATCAGTCCCCTACAACTTAGAACTACTTAAACCTGACTAACCTAAGGACATCACACACATCCATGCCCGAGGCAGGATTCGAACCTGCGACCGTAGCGGTCACGCGGTTCCAGACTGAAGCGCCTAGAACCGCACGGCCACACCGGCCGGCTCTGCCTAAATGAATAGCGTAATCTTAACAACGCGGTGGATTCCCAAGCCAAGGGGCCGGAGTTTGATTCCCGGCCGGATCGGAGATTTTCTGCACCCGGGGACGGATGTTGTGCTGTCCTTACATTCGTATCGTCATAAATGAAAAAGCGCCAATCTTAGCAACACCAAGACTTCCATGTGAATGGCAGAAGTGCACGAATTGTGTTACATGAAAGTGATGTTTGTTATTTCTTTGTCTAGCTCTTACTTTAATTCTAAGGAAAATAGCATTTTCGGTAGAACCATTTAAAATTTAGCACCTCTTCTGTTATTCAATCTCATCTTTTCAAATTTCATCTTTCTGCTATACCATATTATTAACTCAGCATATCATTTCAGCAAATATCTCCTATTTACCTTTCTAATTTTACTTTTTACCATGCTGATATCTCTATCACCCGGAAGCTAAGAGTGGTCCGCTGTTAATGTACTGGGTGATGAACTAAAATCTCAGTTGTGAACCATTTCATCCGACAACTGGAAACAGAACTACATATTCAGTTGAATGTAATATTCTACATTACCATGTTCAGTGATATAATAGAACTTAATTTTGTAACAATATTGAGTTTGAGGTTTGAGCTTAGCGCAGTCGTAACAACATTGTTTTGGCTGAACTCTATCCCTTTTGCAGTTTGTATGTTCTTTCATTTTCACTCTTTCTCCATTTATGGTTGTATGTTTCCCCCACTGCGTTCTTCCTCCTCTTCATTATTTCCTGCCATTTGCCACTAGAATCACCACTGTCTGACATTTTACCACAAATAACAATAGAAATCTCTTAAACTAAAGAATAAGAGGCAATATCAATTATTGTTTTTGTTTAAAACGGTACTGACAACTTAAAATTTGCAGAAAGTCCTTAGAATTTGTGCACGTCGTGTTTCTCTTTCTTTTAGGTGATGTAATGGAAGCATAACAACACAGAAAATGCCAAAACAGGATTTCCATAGGTAATGATCGGCCTACATGTTTGAAGTATAAAATCATAGATAACTTAATTTCGTCAATAAGTGGACACTTGGGGCTTCTCAATATTCCAATTTAAGTACGTGGTCCCACAAACTTGGCGTTTGTGTTACCTTTAGGAACATCATCGACGCACCCGACTGAAGCTAGGAAGCAAATCGGCTCCCTCCGGGCACCGCCTCAAATATAATCACGAAATGAAATGCGATGAGACCAGTATCGTGGAGTGAACGCCAAGTTTCTGAGACAGCGTAATGAAGGAGTCAGTTGAAATAAAGATATCAGAAAACGTAATGAACGGGAACGGAGGTATCAATTTCAACAAGGTTTCGGGCCCGGCACTCGATTTACCAAGATCTCGTCGCACATAACATCCATCAGAGCTGGAAAAAGCCGAGAGAATTTGCGTGACACGGAATATCAGTGAGAGTCCTGAACAACAAAAGAGCATCACAGGGCGCAGAGGAGTCGAGTTGGGACAAGAGGAGAGTTCGATAAGAGTCGCCGGCTTTGAGCAGTGACGTAACGTTAACGACGGCTATAATATCACCTTTTGGAACACATATTTTCACAGTTTTGGTGTTAGGTGGCGAAAGCAACGACTGCGAGAAATATTGGTTGTGGTGACAGACTGATCAGTCGCTTTGCCCGATGGCTCAATTAAGTTGGAAGGTGATAGTTTGGTTGTGAGTTGGCGAAGCCAACGAATGTGATTCTAAAAAAACAAAAAATAAAAAAGAACTGTTCCTGGCGACAGACTGATCTATAGCTTACCCAGTTTCAAAAATCGCCAATAAAATCACGTTATAGTAGGCATATTATTTACAGCGTCTGTCACATGTTCCCTAAGTCACTGCTCAAAGTCGAAGACTCGCATCGAACACTCCTCTAACTCCCATAGTCGCTGTAAGCAGCCGTGCAAGGCCAACAGCAGTTGGCAGTCTGGTTGGAGTCCAGGTAGCGAGTAGATAAAACAGCAAACCTCGCAGCACTTGCAGATGACAGTTGGATCGATAGTCGAACTACTGTACATAAAATGGAATCAATAGCTCCGTAGAATACCCTTAAGCGCACTATTAAACAACACTTTTACTATGCGGGAAATGTGTCAGAATATTTTTAAAAGTCTTTACAGAATGAGACCGTTTATACGGCTGGGGACGCTACTCCCATTCACTATCGCTCTATGAATAACCCTTCTGCTTTTTCATTTTATAGGATGTTTGCATCTCGAGTAACATGTATACTTCTGTATTCACTGTACAGTGCATGGTGGAGGGCACTTGCTAAACATGT
The DNA here is from genome assembly GCF_023864345.2 of Schistocerca serialis cubense. Classification (NCBI taxonomy): domain Eukaryota; kingdom Metazoa; phylum Arthropoda; class Insecta; order Orthoptera; family Acrididae; genus Schistocerca; species Schistocerca serialis. The sequence continues at coordinate 912,712,349 of NC_064641.1, read as the reverse complement.
CATCCACATTCTCTCTTATTTCATTAGTGCACGAACCGCTTACCGTTGTGACCGCTCTTACGTTAGTTTATTGTTACCAGAGAGTCGTTTGAGCGGCAGGCGACAAAGCTTCTTGGAATATCATTCTGTAAACTACCCAAAGGGATTCACGAGACAAAGATCGACTTCCAAATTTTCCCATTTTACTTTTCAGAGTATTCCTATAAGTGGATTAACGAAGCTGTTGCGATCCTGGAAACATGTCTATAAATTTGTTTAATTTCTGCTAGCATGAATACTCTGTAAGGCTTCCAAGAGATGTGTGATTACACAAGTATTCCTCGCACTAGCGTCTTACATAAAGTTTCCTTTGCTCATGCATCGCACGTTCCCGAATCGCTTTCAATGTACGTACGTTTGTCATCACCTTGAAAACTAGAAACTTCAAAACCATAGGTATTAAACCGATGTGACATGACCCGATAACTTCCCACTGAATTTGTTATTGGATATTACAGGGTAATTTTTCTGTCTGAGTCGTTCTACGCAGCATTAAGCAGAATTTAGACTGGCTGCGATGAGATGCAACGCGACGCGACGCTAAGAGAAGCATATTTCCCAAAGCTATGTGAAAGGCTGGAGCGTCCACACTGCACGAGATGCAGGGCGATCTGGCCGATGGGGAGAAGTAGTTGCCGAGCAGTCTTGGAGCGATGTAGTTTTTACTGGACTCAGTAAAGTAGTTTTTAGTAGAAAACAGTGGTCTCAGAATTCAATGCAGTCATGGGGGGGAGGGGGGGGGCATAAAATCAACAAGGAGAAAGAAGAGCAATGTAGGAGCATTCCATCAGTTGTACAGTGATTTGCAAAAATTTGAGGATAAATTTTGTAATTATTTCAGAATAAGTTAAGAGACATTTAATTACATAGAGTCGACTGTTTGAAATAGATTACAAAAGAAAAACACAAATTTCAGGAATGCTGTTACTGCTGAGAAGAAATTTATTGTCAGCTGCAGACACACTGAAGACCCAAAGAAACTGGTACACTTGCATAATATCCATGTAGGGCCCCCGGGAACACGCAGAAGTGCCGCAACAAGACTTGGTATGGACTCGACTAATGTCTGAAGTAGTGCTGGAGGGAAGTGACACCATCAGTCCTGCAGGGCTGTACATAAATCCGCAACAGTACGTCGGGGTGGAGATCTCTTCTGAACATCACATTGCAAAGTATCCCAGGTATGTTAATGTCTTGGGAGTTTGGTGGGCAGTGGATGTGTTTGAACAAAGAATCTTTCTGGAGCCGTCGCATAGCAATTCTGGATTTGTGGAGTGTCGCATTGTCCTGCTGGAATTGCCCAACTCCTTCGTAATGCACAATGGACGATGCTTACGTTCGTGTCATCTGTCAGAGTAGTATTTAGACGTATCAGTGATCCCATATCATTCAGCTGCACACGCCCCACACCATTACAGAGCATCCACCAGCTTGAAAAGTCCCGTGCTGACATGCAGGGTCTATGGATTGATGAGTTTCTCTCTATACACGTACACGTCCGTCCATTCGATGGAACTGTCGTGCAGTCATCAAGAGTACAAGAGTGGGCCTTTGGCTCAGAAAGCACTTATCGATGATGTTGAATGGTTCGCACGCTGACTACAACACCACATTCAAACTCACTTACATGTTGTCTGCGACTGTAGCAGCACTAACCTATTCAAGAACTGCGCCAGACACTTGTTGTCTTAAATAGGAGTTGCCGACCGCAGCACCGTATTCTGCCAGTTTACATATTTCTGTATTTGAATACGCATGCCTATACCAGTTTCTTGGCGCTTCAGTGTAAATACAAATGATAATCATAACAAAATATTTTTACCATCACAAAGATACAATTTGTGACGTTCTGACCACATTTTATAACTTACAACATAGCTAAAAGGAGGTCGAAATAATGACAGTTTACTAAAAGTATCGAAGTTTCCATAATCTTGGGGGTTTGAAATTACGCTTTCCGTTTTAGGATTTTCAAGTCCGTAACACGACATGAAAAAATGCGCAGTGGAAGTTCTTCCAATTAAATTTGCTGCCTTTTAATTATATATGTAGTTATGCTTCAGGGGACATTTTTCGCAAAATGCTCACCAGTCTCAATACAAAATGAAAACTGTGACCTTGCGTCTCCGATTCTGAGATTAGTTACGGAATTAGTTTCAGCTTTTGTTTTTCTATGCTGAGGAATTCAGTGTTTGTAGATTTCCTTGGTCTCTTATATTGGTTGCCTGGATTTTGGGGAGGGTGAGGGTGGAGGCAATGAAACGCAGCGCCCACACGTTTCTGACAACCTTAAAGAACCAGCTTCTGATGATCACTGGTTGCTCTCGCCAACGGAAACACTCGGTGTTGACAACTATGAGTCGTCGTGCGGAGTCAAGATCCTGTCAAGAACGTCAGTACCTTATACCAGGGCCACTTAGATTGTAACGCTGCCTAGCCACCTTCGTCTGCCGAATGTCCTGACCTAGCATTTTCACTTCAGAGCGGAACTTGTCGTGTAAATATTTCCACTTAGTCTTCATCGCCTTGAATGGAAATACAGGCATGAATATGGACATAAATAATTAAGTAGACTTTAAACTGAATACAATATTTATTGTTCTTAGCACATTAGCTTCAAATGGAAACATTCTGGGTTAAGCTTTACTGAGACTGTTATTGATATCAAACAAAACGACAAGTTTATCTTACCATTCACTGTTCATTTGTATCAAATGTTCAAATGGCTCTGAGCACTATGATACCTAACTTCTGAGGTCGTCAGTCCCCTAGAACTTAGAACTACTTAAGCCTAACTAAGCTATGGACATTACACACATTCATGCCCGAGGCAGGTTTCGAACCTGCGACGGTAGCGGTCGCGCGGTTCCTGCCTGAAGCGCCTAGAACCTCTCAGCCACACCGGTCTGCTTATTTGTATCCCCAATGCCTTTCGGAGTTTTAAACATCCTTCATCAAGTTTATAGCTGTTAATATGGATTATGTGTGTGTTGTGTTACGATTTTGGGGTAACATGTGACACTGCCTCCAGTAATCACAGGCACCACTCTCTGTCGTAACGCATCACATATAAAATGTCGTAACATCTTCGTCTACAAAATATGACAGGCTTACATGTGATGTGTTACAACAGAGAAAGGAGCCTGTGACCACTGGATACAGTGCCACAGGTTATCCCAAAATTGTAACGGAACACACACTCTCATTTGTAAATTGAAGTTTGATAGAGGAAGAAAGGAAAGGGAGGAAATTACTGCTGTCAGCTGCATCGGGATATTACGCGAAATCAGCAGCGGCAGTGGAAATGTGTACCAAATCGGTATTCTAGCTCGGGATCTCCCACTCATTAGGCACGTGCGTTAGCCACGGCGCCATTCGGGACACGGCGTCATCACTAGAACGCGGAGTGTCGCGGCCGACCCGCACCCCGACGGAGCGCCACCTACCCACAGTCGCTGTCCGTTTCCTCCATTTTCGCTCTCTGAGATTCCCGCAGGAAATCGGAAACAGCAGACACCGCGCTTCATTTAATTTGACTGAACTAGCTGGGCAATGTATCCACCTCTTTCGGTGTGGATGCACAAATACGCCCGTCGTCCTGTGGGAATCTCAGAGTAGCGAGCATGGAGGAAACGGACAGATGGCGCTCGAAGGGAGTGTGGATCAGCCGTGAGGCGCGCCGAAATGGCCCGTGCACCTGCGATCTCACAGTGTCCCGGATGGCGCAGTGGGTAACACACCTGCCTACAAAGCCGCGGATCCCGGGTTCGAATCGCGGTCTAGTAAACATTTTCACTGTCGCTGCTGATTCCGTGTAATGTCATGATGCGGCTGACATCATTCATCTCCTCCTTCGTGTTTTCTTTCTTCGCCACCCAACTTTTTTTTTTTTTTGGTCATCAGTCTACTGACTGGTTTGACGCGGTCCGCCACGAATTCCTTTCCTGTGCTAACCTCTTCATCTCAGAGTAGCACTTGCAACCTACGTCCTCAATTATTTGCTTGACGTATTCCAACCTCTGTCTCCCTCTACAGTTTTTGCCCTCTACAGCTCCCTCTAGTACCATGGAAGTCATTCCCTCATGTATTAGCAAATGTCCTACCATCCTGTCCCTTCTCCTTCTCAGTGTTATCCACATATTCCTTTCCTCTCCGATTCTGCGTAGAACCTCCTCATTCCTTACCTTATCGGTCCACCTAATTTTCACCATTCGTCTATATCACCACATCTCAAATGCTTCGATTCTCTTCTGTTCCGGTTTTCCCACAGTCCATGTTTCACTACCATACAATGCTGTACTCCAGACGTACATCCTCAGAAATTTCTTCCTCAAATTAAGGCCGATATTTGACATTAGTATACTTCTCTTGACCAGAAATGCCTTTTTTGCCATAGCGAGTCTGCTTTTGATGTCCTCCTTGCTCCGTCCGTCATTGGTTACTTTACTGCCTAGGAAACAGAATTTCTTAACTTCATTGACTTCGTGACCATCAATCCTGATGTTAAGTTTCTCGCTGTTCTCATTTCTACTACTTCTTATTACCTTCGTCTTTCTCCGATTTACTCTCAAACCATATAGTGTACTCATTAGACTGTTCATTCCGTTCAGTAGATCGTTTAATTCTTCTTCACTTTCACTCACGATAGCAATGTCATCAGGGAATCGTATCATTGATATCCTTTCACCTTGTATTTTAATTCCACTCTTGAACCTTTCTTTTATTTCCATCATTGCTTCCTCGATGTACAGATTGAAGAGTAGAGGCGAAAGGCTACAGCCTTGTCTTACACCCTTCTTAATACAAGCACTTCGTTCTTGATCGTCCACTCTTATTATTCCCTCTTGGTTGTTGTACATATTGTATATGACCCGTCTCTCCCTATAGCTTACCCCTACTTTTTTCAGAATCTCGAATAGCTTGCACCATTATATATTGTCGAACGCTTTTTCCAGGTCGACAAAACCTATGAAAGTGTCTTGATTTTTCTTTAGCCTTGCTTCCATTATTAGCCATAACGTCAGAATTGCCTCTCTCGTCCCTTTGCTTTTCCTAAAGCCGAACTGATCGTCACCTAGCGCATTCTCAATTTTCTTTTCTATTCTTCTGTATATTATTCTTGTAAGCAGCTTCGATGCATGAGCTGTTAAGATTATTGTGCGATAATTCTCGCACTTGTCACCTCTTGCCGTCTTCGGAATTGTGTGGATGATGCTTTTCCGAAAGTCAGATGGTACATCGCCAGACTCATATATTCAACACACCAACGTGAATAGTCGTTTTGTTGCCACTTCCCCCAATGATTTTAGAAATTCTCATGGAATGTTATCTACCTCTTCTGCCTTATTTGACCGTCAGTCCTCCAAAGCTCTTTTAAATTCTGATTCTAATACTGGATCCCCTATCTTTTCTAAATCGACTCCTGTTTCTTCTTCTATCACATCACACAAATCTTCACCCTCATAGAGGCTTTCAGTGTATTCTTTCCACCTACCTGCTCTCTCCTCTGCATTAACAGTGGAATTCCCGTTGCACTCTTAATGTTACCACCGTTGCTTTTAATGTCACCAAAGGTTGTTTTCACTTCCCTGTATGCTGAGTCTGTCCTTCCCACAATCATATCTTTTTCGATGTCTTCACATTTTCCTGCAGCCATTTCGTCTTAGCTTCCCTGCACTTCCTATTTATTTCATTCCTCAGCGACTTGTATTTCTGTATTCCTGATTTTCCCGGAACATGTTTGTACTTCCTCCTTTCATCAATCAACTGAAGTATTTCTTCTGTTACCCATGGTTTCTTCGCAGCTACTCTCTTTGTACCTATGTTTTCCTTCCCAACTTCTGTGATGGCCCTTTTTAGAGATGTCCATTCCTCTTCACCTGTACTGCCTACTGCGCTATTCCTTATTGCTGTATCTATATCGTTAGAGAACTTCAAACGTATCTCGTTATTCCTTAGTACTTCCATATCCCACTTCTTTGCGTATTGATTCTTTCTGACTAATGTCTTGAACTTCAGCCTACTCTTCATCACTACTATATTGTGATGTGAGGCTATATCTGCTCCTGGGTACGCCTTACAATCCAGTATCTGATTTCGGAATCTCTGACTGAGCATGATGTAATCTGATTGAAATCTTCCCGTATCTCCCGGCCTTTTCCAAGTATACCTTCTCCTCTTGTGATTCTCGAACAGGGTATTCGCTATTACTAGCTGAAACTTGTTACAGAACTCAATTAGTCTTTCTCCTCTTTCATTCCTAGTCCCACGCCCATATTCTCCTGTAACCTTTTCTTCTACTCCTTCCCCTACAACTGCATTCCAGTCGCCCATGACTATTAGATCTTCGTCCCCCTTTACATACTGCATTACCCTTTCAATAACCTCATACACTTTCTGTATCTGTTCATCTTCAGCTTGCGACGTTGGCATGTATACCTGAACTATCGTTGTCGATGTTGGTCTGCTTTCGATTCTGATTAGAACAACCCGGTCACTGAACTGTTCACAGTAACACACCCTCTGCCCTACCTTCCTATTCATAACGAATCCTACACCTGTTATAGCATTTTCTGCTGCTGTTTGCTGCTGTTAATATTACCCGATACTCATCTAACCAGAAATCCTTGTCTTCCTTCCACTTCACTTCACTGACCCCTACTATATCTAGATTGAGCCTGTGCATTTCCCTTTTCAGATTTTCTAGTTTTCCTACCACGTTCAAGCTTCTGACATTCCACGCCCCGACTCGTAGAACGTTATCCTTTCGTTGATTATTCAATCTTTTTCTCATGGTAACCTCCCCTTGGCGGTCCCCTCACGGAGATCCGAATGGAGGACTATTCCGGGATCTTTTTCCAATGGAAAGATCATCATGACACTTCTTCAATTATAAGCCACATGTCCTGTGGATACACGTTACGAGTCTTTAATGCAGTGGTTTCCATTGCCTTCTGCATCCTCATGTCGTTGATCATTGCTGATTCTTCCGCCTTTAGGGGCAATTTCCCACCCCTAGGACAAGAGAGTGCTCTGAACCTCTATCCGCTCCTGCGCCCTCTTTGACAAGGCCGTTGGCAGAATGAGGCTGACTTCGTATGCCGGAAGTCTTCGGCCGCCAATGCTGATTATTTATCAAAATTTAGGCAGTGGCGGGGATCGAACCCGGGACCGAAGACGTCTTGATTATGAATCAAAGACGCTACCGCTAGACCAAGGGTACTACTTTTAAATAACGTACAATGTATAACAGCTGCGAATTGTGAGTGGCGTCTGTTCTTTCGGACATGTCCAAAAAGCAGACACCATGCAGTGATAAAAAATAAACACACATATGTCATAGTAACACATACAAATCCACCTGATGATGGAGGTTTCAACCATAGCACATTAATCACAAATCCCACAAAAGTCCTTCGTTCAGTTCTGTTCGTTTCATTGTTTTTCAGACATCTGTCTGTCGGGATGTCCTTCAGTGTTCGTTCACAGTTCGTTCGTCACAGTAATGTCGAGTGCGTCTCACTACAGTCGCACTATGTGTGCGTGTAAACCTGCCTCCTCCACTTAATCGAAGCATGAAACAGCTCACCACACAGGTACGCCGATTAGAATTTCGCGAATTGTATGGAGCCATTGGAGCACGATCGGGTTGAATGTCCTCTCATTCATGACAACGTACAAGAATTAGAAAACTGCAGATTAATAGCAACTGAGGGTGTACGTTATCGAAAGCAGTAGTATGTTTAGGTCTAGTGTTTTGTACAGCAGTATTCTGGACCCTCCCCAGAACTGGTCTACAACGAAAGAACTACCCGACACTCCAGCAAAAGCCCGGTGAGTGTAGAGATGAAGAAATGCCCCTACTGGAGAACAAAATGTGTCAGTCTCCTCTACCGTCACTGAATGTGGAAGAAATGTTACTTAACAAGAGTCTATTGCAAGAAAGGTGGTAGAATGCACATTCAGAATTATGGTCAGCAAATAGCGTCTTCTCAGGAAGAAAATGGGAACTTTTGTAGAACATGCAGACATTGTTGTTTAGTGCATCTGTGTTTTACACAACATAAGAAACGGAAAAAATGGGCGTGACGTCTTGCAATTCAGTGTTGACCAGGACATAATCGAAAACCACGCTTTGGCAGCATGCTTTCAGAATGATAGATCAAATGACAGTGCTTCCAGAAAAATGAAATGTTAGAGAGGCGTTCAAATACCACGCGGTCCAGGCACATCAATGAGACCACCACCTATGTTCGAGGTGAATGTGTAACAACAACTCACAGACGGGCAGTTGGCAGCACCGGTAGTGCAGGGTACACAAAGAGTGTCGGGGGGAGGCGCAAAAGGTGCAGTCGTTGTCGTAATGCGGAAATGCGATTTACCTGAAGTTCAAACGGGAATGATAGGTGACTTTCCAGGCATAGATAAAAGTATTTCCGAAACGGCTAACTTTTCAAACTGTTCGCACGCCACCATGCTTAAAGTAAACTGTGCATGACGATATGGCGCCATCTATAACTGGCGACAAGGCAACTGTGGTGCATGACGGGCCGTAGATGACAGGAGCGATGACTGGGTGTTGTGGGCTGTCCTTAGGTTAGTTAGGTTTAAGTAGTTTAAGTTCTAGGGGAGTGATGACCATAGATGTTAAGTTCCATAGTGCTCAGAGCCATTTGAACCATTTTTGACAGGAGCGAACGACGGCTGCGGAGATGTGTACGGGCGAACAGAGGTGGGAACTGTTGAGAAACCGACCTCCCAGGTGTACTGTGGTGTGCGTACTGTAAGACCTTCGGTACACACACCATCAGATCATTTGACTTGTTGCTCTAACGAAGTAGGCGAGTGTCAGCAATATGTCTCGTGGTCTTATCGTGGCGTGTTTATCTTCTGCCGTTAGGTCAGACGATAGAAATGCCACTTGGCCGCTTAGAGTTGCACATTGACGGTGACCAACTTTAAACAGAACTTGATTAATTTTCAAACACATTTATTAAAATAATAACAAGCATAAAAATAACTTAACTTGGTTCTGGATGCTATTTACAATTGACAATCTGAAGTTCCTTTGGTCTTGGTACGTTAATCTTATTCTCACATATCTCTGATACTTGACAAAGTGTCTATTCATTTATCTTCATGGCTATGTACAGGAATATTATAATCTTATTAGGCGCAGACTGAAACTTGACTATAGACTAATGCAGGCTAATGGAGACTAATGCAACCTGACTCATCGGAGGTCTGTACACTCGTTATAATACCTCGAGCGTTCAGGTATCACTTCGCGAGTGTGATTCGCGAGGAGAAAAGGTTCTACGTTAGCAGCAATCTCATTGGCTGCGTTACATATTAATACCCGGATCGGCGAAAGCAGAATTTGGTCCATCTCAGCCGGCCGAAGTGGCCGTGCGGTTAAAGGCGCTGCAGTCTGGAGCCGCAAGACCGCTACGGTCGCAGGTTCGAATCCTGCCTCGGGCATGTATGTTTGTGATGTCGTTAGGTTAGTTAGGTTTAACCTAAGTTCTAGGGGACTAATGACCTAAGCAGTTGAGTCCCATAGTGATCAGAGCGATTTGAACCATTTGGTCCATCTCTAAGACAGCGCCATCTCGTAGTGCGGACACAGACGAGCGCTGCGCCTGCGCTGTTGTGCTTACCGCGGCGCGCTCTAGTGGGAAAGTTGTGTACGCGCTGACTACGCGGAACTATGTACACAACATGTACCAAGGAGCCTCCAGTAGTGTCTCTTCAATGACTGTTCAGCGAACTTTGATGCGTATGGGCCTCGGCAGCAGGCTCGTCGTTCATGCAGCCATACTGACTGCTCATAATCGACAGTGAAGTCTGAAATTTGAACGCCGATACCGCGACTCGACGTCCTCTTCGTAGCGACACGTGCCCTTTACAGATGAATTACATTTATGCTCCACCGGACAGGTGACCGCTGGCGTGTATGGCGTGAAACATCTGCAGGCAAACTCCTTGCAGCAAGGAAGGGTCCAGGCCAGGGGAGGAAGCGTTATAGTAAGGACAATGTTCTCGCGGCATTCCCTGGGCGATCTTGTCATCCTGGAAGATACAGTGCATCAACACAGGCATGCATCTACCCTCGGGGACCATGTCAATCCCTGAAACCAGTTTGTTTTTCTCCGGCACGAAGGCATCCTCTAGCAGGACAATGCCACGTGTCACAGCTCGCAGCGTTTGCTCGTGGTTCGTAGGGAACCAGGATGAGGTTAGCGCACTCTGCTGACTACCAGACTGCCCGGATTCAAATGCAACCGGGAGTGTCTGGGAGCACGTCGATCGGGCTGTTCGGATGGTCGGTCCTCAACCGAGGACCCCAGCGCAGCAGGCCAGGCTCTGCAGTCGACACGGCCCCGCATCCCTGTCGGCACCTTCCACAACCCCACTGACTCCCTCCCTGCACGCCTCGCAGCCCTCCACGCTGCGAGGGTGGCTGTTCAGGCTTTTGACAGTGGTCGCATTAATGTTACTGGATAGTGTGTGTCAACAATCACTAACAGGAACAGATCTCGTGACCAATTTTTGGAATACTGTAAGTACTGTGGCCATCATTCCATTACCAAAATGATAAAATATGTACATTATTTACATGTGAAAATGTACAAAACTTTTGTGTTACTTATTTCCAGTAATTTTGTAGTTACTTATTTTACTGCACACAACCTTGAAGGTGGGGCAACCACGCCTATGAGTACTCATCATGGGTATTAATAAGTCGGTTCAGCTGTATGTAGTCCTTTATTGCTGGATCACTGCCGGTATCGTGGCACTAAAAGCGACATGTTCAGGTGAAGGTCTGTATAACAGTAAATCCAGATGGAATAACAACCCTGAGATATACACTGCTTTGGTAAATTACTTTAAGATTTTTAAAAAATTAAAAAATTCAATACTTTTAAATGAGAATATCAAAATGTTTCTACTCACGTAACTAAAACATCAGAGTGGGAAAACTCGGATCCTTTTTAACCAACATTCGTTGTCCGTTAGAACAAAACACAGCAGAAAGGCGGTACATCAAAGAACGAAACAGCCGGATTCCAATACAGTGGATCGGCCCTCAACAGATCATACCATAGTGATCCACTGGTAAAGAGAAAATAAATGAAAGTTGTTAAAACGTAATTTTGAGCCACAATGAAAAGCCAAGAACTGGCTGCCATAAAATGGAGGTATGTTCTACCTGCACCAAATCCGCCAAGTAAATAGCTAAGCAGAACCTGATAGACGCACTTACCGCTTCTCCTACCTATATGGAACCACACACAGGGGACGCGACCATGTGTTCTGTCACACTGACAGCGAGAAAGTAAACAGCTGGCCTGTGGACGGTTCACGCTTGCGCTGATGATGGCCGGCTTCCACTGAATGATTGGTGGTCATTTGGGGACTACGCGAATGGTGAATAAGAACGAGGAATACTGGGATAAAAAGTACAATTTTTTTAAACAACAATTTGTAGACTAAGAGTGGGTCACTATGGTATGATTTCTGTAGAACCTATCCACTATGTTGGAGTTCTGCTGGGTTAGTCTGTGACATATCGTCTTTTAGTGCTGTTTTGTTGTGACGGACAACGAATGTTAGGTAAATACATCCCGAGCTTTTCTGCTATAATGTTTTTTTTTTTTACGTGAGTACTAACATTTTGATGTTATAAAGTAAATTTTTAATATTTTTAATGTTTTCTTTAAATCTTAAAATATTTTACCATATCAGTGCCTATCTCAGGGTTGTTTTTCCTTCTGGATTCATTGTCATACAGACGTTCAGCTGAAGATGTGGTTCTAGTGCCACGAAACCTCTAGTGATCCAGTAAAGTAGGACTAAGTACAGCTGAAGCGGTTTACTAATACTCAAGATATCTCTTTTCCTTTTTCCACTTACTGTGTGCTCCACAATCCTGAGCCACTTCGTTCCAAGCTCGACGTACCAGATTCCTGTAGCGTTTGCTTTTCTGATCCGACAACACGGGGGCCTTCACGCACATTATTAACGACCCTTTCGACGGCCATCGCAAGAAACCGCTCCAAATGACCGCACAAGGGACAAGCTCGCCTGCGACTGTGTCGGAGTCAGCCTGCAGACTAAACGGGCTCCGCTCTGCTCCCCAAATGCGACGTGATGAGAGCGCCTCATCGCTCGGCTCTTCCCTTCGCATCTCAGGCAATGCAAACACAGCCTAACTACGGTGCAGTGATGATAGTTTGTTGTAGATAACACTATGTTGGTTACAAGGCGACATTATGCTGCAGTTCAGAACTTGCTTTGGAAAACGGTAAGGACGAAATCCGCCTTCTCATCTTTGTGTGTTATTCGCAAGGTATCGATTGTGACTGAAATGAAAACTGTTTTGCTATCCGACTCAGATTCTCTCATAGAAACTTCAGTTAATCCACGAACGTCAAACTGTTTTCGTTTAGAACATTATACAGGATCTAATAATAATAAATAAAAAAAAAATTGGTATCAGCCCCAATAACAAATGGAAAGCCTGCGTTCACCATTATTAAGGATTCGCGCAGTAAGAAATGGTAAGTATTTTCATGTTTCTGCAGTACAATATTCTTAATTACAGCTAGAATTTTAAGACATTTATGAACTAGTTCTACTGTGCATACCAGGCATGGGCAACTTTTGGTACTTAGCGGACGTGATTCGCAATCTTCAGTTCGCTGATCGGCTTGTCATTTGACACGACTGAGCGCTCCAAACGCATGAAGTCAAAAGCATCGCGCCGGTGACGTTAAATGTTTGTGGGGTAACGAACCGATATGAATGGCACCCCTTTCCCGTCACATCGCGCCTACAAATTATTCCTCAAAACTCACGTTTTCGGTTGTACGTTCATTTTATGTTGACACCATCTTCAGATGTTCACATTTATTTACGCGTCGTGGACATTGCTTCTTTGCTTACTACATTTTACAATAGATAACTTAAAAACTTCAGTTCTAAAATTCTGTAATGATTTTAGTAAATAAACAATGTTCATCACACGCAAGTAAATGTAAGCATCTGAAGATGGAATGTAAGGCATCTTGAAATTTCATCGTGGAAAAATAAACGCCTATAAAAGCAACTGGATACAGCTGAGTCATTACAGATTACCTACGGTTTCAACACTTACATTTTTTTAATACGTCGACAATGGACGAAAACTATTTATTAATGTTATTATAAATATAAAGAAGAACAAAATACAGCTTTGAAACAGGCAATTCCAGTCGACAAGCAGTTAGGAGTATCTTTCAGAATTTTGACCAGAGGCAGGTCAGAGCAATGTTTGAAATTTAGTGTGTTAACATCCACAAACACTATTAGTGAGCGGTCGGGCTTATTTTTATCAAGTTCTTCTGTGATGGTTTTGCTGCGCCTTCTAACTTCTAGGATAGTTCGAGTGTTCTCTTGACATTTTCCCGTCGAGGATTTCTTCAGCAGTGAACGGGAGGCTACATGAGCTTGTGAGCGTGGCCATGTTCTTCACTTCGAGAGTAGCGCCTCGAATCGTGTGGTGGCTCCCTGCGAGTTGCCGCGCGTGACGCGGATTGGTTGGTTGGTTAAGTTGGGGGAGGGGTGGGGGAGGCGACCAAACAGCGAGGTCATTGGTCCCATGGCATTAATGAAAGACGGGGAAGGAAATCGGCCGTGCCCTTTAAAAAGAACCATAGAGTTATTTGCCTGAAGCTATTTAGGGAAACCACGGAAAACGTAACTCAGGATGGCCGGACGCGAACCGTCGTCCTCCCGAATGCGAGTCCAGCGTGCTAACCATTGCGCATCCTCGCTCTGTAGTGACGCGGACTGAGACAACAGGCGCCGGGGCAGTCTGCTGCAGTGGGTCCGATCTGGCTGTTTGTTAGCTGTGTAGCAGCATGGCCCGGCTTGCCACTGCTACAGGCACGCGTGTCTCGAAGGGCTTTGTTAGCAGGCTGATAATGCAGATATTTGATTTGTAGGACGCTGAACTGCGTGGTTATCAGCGCCCGTACAAATTCCCAATCTTTAAACAGTCAAGTCTCGCCACTTTTGCCGAACTATGAAGTGTTTGTTAGCATCCTGAAGAGAGGATCAGGAGACTGTGTGCTGTTTTGGAATTGTGAAGGGGCGGACTCTTGTGAGCCTGCAATGAAATGATGAAAATGTGGCACAATATCGTGGAATCTTGCCAGTTATTCTTACACTGGTATCGTGTCGCTACCGTGTTAGTTGTAGCTGCTCTAGAGAGCTGAGCTGTGCGCCGCTGGTTTCCTTCTACGGAGTCCACGTCAAAGCGGCGAGAATTTTTGTACTTCTTACACTGTTAGACCAATCATGTATGTTGTAGTTATGTTGGGTGCTTGTGGTAGCAAATACATGTTTCACGTATTTCTGCGCAAATTTTCTTCTTTGTTAACGCTTTTTAAAGGCCACCTTGATGAGGAATCTGGGTTTAATTTGTCATGTTGTAAGCTAGTATACGTTTTAATTTGTGATTCTGTAAGTTAAGCAATGGTAATTGACACTTGGTCTTACTTACAGATAATTGGTGTTTAATTCTAATGTGTCACTACAGTTTTCTTGAAATTACCATTGTTTCTTATGAGATGCGTCAGGTCCGGTACGTAGATACTGCCTAAAAAGCCTGTGTATGTCTGACATTTACGAGATTTGGTGTTGTGTATTCAATCTTAAATATTAAAGTATTCATTAACTCAAGTTTTGTATTAACTGTTTAATTTTTTCTGTTACCTGCAGTGAACTTTGCTGTAACGCCTTAAGTTCGTTCTTCTGGAATTGGATTGCGTCAAAATTTGTTGAAGTGCAATTAAGTTTTCTAGCTCAGACTTTAACTTAAGTAGTTGGTAGCTAAGGTATGTGAAATTGATGTCAGTTTTGAAACCATCTTTCCCTGAGTTACAGTCACTGTGTAAAATGTGTAATGTGAGCTAGATTCCGTGTATGTTTCTACCAACTATTGAGCTGTTATTCGTGCAGCATGTGTTTATTCGAAACTGTAGTATGAAGTAAGGATATGTGACGTTCAACTGTAACGGAAAAGTATGTTTTGTCCTTTAGTATTAAAATGCAGTCTTCGTGTAATAAATAATTTTTTGGTGAAATGTGTAAAGTAATTTCGACCCAGCACTTCACCACTTCCTCCCCCCTCCTACAGCTACAGTTAGCAATGACACTTTTTAATATTAACCCAAAAATATTTTTCATGTCTGACCTTATAGGCATGGATAGTTTTTGTGACATTACGGGTTGATTGTATAAACACCGCTTACTGCAGATCAAATTTGACATTAGGTCAGAAATTGAACTATGTGCAGAACTCAGCCCTATTGTATAATGATAAACTTTGATCCCCGAAGCAGGTTCAGATTTAATCTTAGGTAGCACGTAACATGCTTGATAAGACGGCTAAAATCGGCTATCGACATGATTATAGCTCTGCGGCTGCAGATATTTGTCGTAATTCGTAGATACGCTGTGTTTACTATCGAAGGTGTGCTGTAAAAGTAGGAGTAAATAACGGAAAAAGGAGCTACCGTCAATCGTCAAACACCTCTCAATACTAGAAAGATTTGGCATTGGAAGTCATGTAGGATAAAGATACAAAAGTCACTGTGGCCAAGAAGGGTAAAGGCATGGAGAAAAGTTTCTGCTGAATTTAAAATTTTGATAAGGCCGATACTTTATGGACAGCTCTGCAACCTGTTGCTATGTGTGCTTTAACGCTTTAAACAGATCACCAACAACCATTTGAAAGGTTACAACGGCGTAAAATCATAAGGTTAACAGCAACATGCACATTGCAGTCAGTGGTTGGTTTCTTTTCGTTGGTTTCATCAGATAGTCTTTCAGCCTTAGTTCCTACTGCCCTACAATACTTTTCTCCAAACAAAACCTCAGCTTAAATGACTTGTTATTTAGCTCCAAGAGTGGGTTCACCCTTTCCCTTAACATATGGGGGCGTCGTTCGGTCTTGTCTTCGTCGTCCTCTGTACACACATCTGAATGCTCTGTGTTTCTAAACTGAACGAAAGGAAACAATGTAATTCACATCGATAGGGTTATTGCATACGGAATTTTGCGCGACAGTGGTCCAAAACACTCGGAAAATAGAGTGTATGGTTTGGTTTCATTGGTATGGAACAGCATGGTAATGTTGATATAATTATCTTTACGACGAGTTAAGTAGAGAAATTAGTAAAAATTGAAAAAAATTCAGAAAATGAAGTGGATACGTGTATGCGATCTTCTGCGTGGCAGTTCACAACGCTACCTCGCAACCATCGAAATTAAAGGAACAGAGTTTTGTGGTTAGAGTAATTCAAAACAATTCCTTACGGTCTTTTATCAACGCACTCGGAATTGTCATACTAAATTAAGGACGTGTTTGATAGTTAAGAATTTAATACAAATTGCATAGTTACTGAAGCTCGAGCCGAAAGAGAACAATATAAGTGATGATGAATCGTTATTGTCCGGTGTCTAAATTCCCATACTTAACTGTTCACTGCAAATATTTTGAGTTTTCCTTTCTTACTCTGCTGCTCAGTGGCTATAAAATACCTTCGAACTAATCACATAAGGCGGCCGGTGTGGCCGAGCGGTTCTAGGTGCTACAGTCTGGAACCACGCTGCTGCTATGGTCGCAGGTTCGAGTCCTGCCTCGGGCATGGATGTCTGTGATGTCCTTAGGTTAGTTAGATTTAAGTAGTTCTAAGTTCTAGAGGACTGATGACCTCAGCAGTTAAGTCCCACAGTGCTCAGAGCCATTATTTTTAATCACATAAATTAAGAGTCGTCTCCCAAGAGCGGTTACGTGACTGATCAGTAAGTACTCACCGTAGCCGGTAAGTTCCTTAACCTACCATGACAGGTGGAAACAAAAAGTATTCCGAGCATCAGCGACGTGAAAATGGCGTAGTCGCATATTTACTAACAATTTTTTTGTGTTAATAAATTTTTTTTTATTATTTCAGTTGTTATATTCTAAAAACAAAAGCGATGAATCCTAGTGTCGCTACACTATAAACTGACGATTAGAACTGAAACTAGCGTTGAACCGCGAATTTTCGCCGGTCATATCCGATCCGAACCCAAGGCTATATGATCTGGGGGTAACGTTTATACAACGAAAATTTCTGGTTGAAACTTGATCGGAGGTCATGTTCTGTGCTAACCGAAGATTAAATGGTTTATAAAATCGGCCCTAAATAAATTAAGCCATCATTTTTCATTCATTTTAAAACTGTCAAAAAGTCTTCATCGCTTGACCGTAACATATATCGGCTGTTATAGAGAAGTCAAAACGGGAAAATGCAAACAAGAGGATGTCGAATATCCGAAAATGAGTCCTGGTGGGAGTACAGTGCGAACGTCTCGCTCCCGCACGAAACTGTTCCGCGGGCACGACTGAGACCGATCGCACGCCGGATTCGAACCGCGGGCCCCCTGCTGCCCCACCAGGGATGGCGGTTACGGCTAAAACAACCGGTTTTAAATTATATCGGTTTTTCGCCACGCAGTTTAATCTCTTTGTAAAACCTACTCAGAATAACCGGTTTCTGAAATAACGGGTTTTAGATGTTTTGTTAGTATTGTTTCATGTAATAAAAGTAGAAATCAAACAAGGACTGAAAAGGTTTGACTATCTCAGTCTCAAGATATATAGAATCAAGACATTAAATTAAATAGGCTAATAAAAGAAAACTGCGCCCGTCCACTGCTCGGTGGTGTACTCGAAAAATGGTTAGTGTGTGAATACTAGAAGAAAATCCTCAGTATTCTCTACTGATTCTAATTTTTTGAAATTTTTCGGACGGCTCCCAAACCCAAGGTCCCCGGCGGTACTTTTGGGGCAGCCACCACAAATTGTATAAAGCGTGGGTAGTGACCAGGATGCAGCTATGTCTGTTTGCCGAAAAATAATTAATGACAAGAACTGCACCAGCTAGAGTGAAGAGATAACGTATCTTTATTTCTGACGAAACGTGCACCAGCAATAAAAGCCAAGTAATATCCAAGAGTAATCCGTGTACTGAGCCTAGTCGAATACAATAGCAAATATCACACTGCAAAAGGCTCCGCTATTAACTCTACGAGAGGCTGGCAATAGACAGTCGACAATAGACTGTCCGTCTCGGTTTTTTTCTTTCTTTATTGTTATTTTGAAACCTGTATTACAGGCAGGCTTGCAGCAGCATACGACGCCGCTCTTTGGCCGCAGAGAAACACAAATATACAAATGAAGACATTTAGAGAAAAAACATGGTGGACATATAAACGGAGACAAACACTTTTTAAAATACGGGGTGCCGTTCACAGGCGTGGAGTCCAAGATAAAATTGTTCAGACACTTGGACACAGACAGAGACGAAAATTGTCACACGTGAACGAAGGTGCACAAAATGAATAACACTGAATCACTTAAGCACAAAACGACGGCACGCACAGAACACGAGGCGCTGATCTCCGGCGCGCGAATGTTCACTAACAGTGTACGAGTCCAGGGACCTGCCAAGAGAGGAGGGGGGGGGGGGTGGGAGAGGGAGAGGGGAGGGCAAATGCCATGGGCAGAGGAGATAGGGGGAAGGGAGGAAGGGGGAGGGGAAGCCCAAGGGAAGAGGGAAGGAGGGAGGGGATGGGGGAAAAGGAAAGAAAAGGGAGGGACGGTGCGTAAAGGAAAGGACACAGGAAGTGGGACAGGAGGATCAAAGTTGATAGGAGGGGTAGATGGAGGGGAGGAGGACATCATCAGGGAGGGGGAGCTGGCGGAAGCCACCTTGGGAGAGGGTGAGGAGGGTGGAGAGATGGAGACCGGGTGGGACGTGGGAATACAGGCGCAGCAGCGGTTGGGGGTGGGAGAGGATGGGTGAGACAAGTGGGTGAGGAGGATCGAGTTTGTG
Source organism: Schistocerca serialis cubense (assembly GCF_023864345.2). Taxonomy (NCBI): domain Eukaryota; kingdom Metazoa; phylum Arthropoda; class Insecta; order Orthoptera; family Acrididae; genus Schistocerca; species Schistocerca serialis. The sequence goes on along the minus strand of NC_064641.1, from coordinate 912,693,381 downwards.
GGAGGTGTACAGGATCCGTATCCTTTCAAGGAAAAGGAGGAGGTGGGGGAAGGAGATGAGATCATACAGGATCCGCGTGGGGGAGGGGAGACGGATGGAATAGGCGAGGTGGAGAGCATGGTGTTCAAGAATTTGGAGGGATTTATAAAAGGTAAGTGGGCGGAGATTCAGGCCAGATGGGCGTAACAAAGGACAGGGTGGATGAGGGATTTATAGGTGTGGAGGATGGTGGAGGGGTCCAGACCCCACGTATGGCCGGAAAGGAGCTTGAGGAGATGGAGTCGGGAGCGTGCCTTGGCTTGGATTGTCCGGAGATGGGGAGTCCAGGAGAGGCGACGGTCGAGGGTGACGCCAAAGTACTTAAGGGTGGGAGTGAGGGCGATAGGACGACCATAGATGGTAAGATAGAAATAAAGGAGGCGGAAGGAAGGGGTGGTTTTACCAACAATGATCGCCTGGGTTTTGAAGGGATTGACCTCGAGCAACCACTGGTTGCACCGAGCGGTGAACCGGTAAAGATGGGATTGGAGAAGGTGTTGGGAACGCTGCAGGGTGGGGGCAAGGGCAAGGAAGGCAGTGTCATCGGCAAACTGGATGAGGTGGACGGGGGGTGACGGCGGCGGCATGTCCGCCGTATAGAAACGGTACAGAAGGGGGGAGAGGACGGAGCCTTGGGGCACACCGGCGGAGGGGAAAAAGGTGTAGGAGTCGGTGTTACGGATGGCCGTTTCGGAGCCAGCGCTCCTCCTTATATGCAAAAGGCAGAGGGCGCTGCGGACCCGAGCTCAGCCGTGGCGCGACCTCTTCCGTCGGCGGTAACGCCCTGAGACGCAGACGGCCGCGACAGGAACTGTGGCCAGCGATGTCACGGTCAGGGCGCGCGTGAGCGAGTTGGTTGGTTGGTTGGGTCCGTGGATACAACAGAAATTCTGCTCAAAAATCATGTTGTAATCGGGGATCATACTAGAATTTGGGCAATACGGGTAGTCGGTGCTAAAAGGTGAAAACTGAGTTTGAAGAAGTCTGTTTTTCATGTTACTTTGTCCACTTTCAAGGGGTACAAGCAGATAAAGGCATATTATGTAGACAACGACAGCTGATCAGATATTTTCTGCTTTTATTCTGCTTTATGAATGAATAGTTATTAAGTTTCTAATTTATTACTCTTACCATAATCTCCTTCCTCTTTTATTATTTCATAGAAATCATTTCAACAAATTAAGCGTTGTAATTCATTGTTACGTTACTTCGTAAAAGTATATCTAGACCTTAGTGCCATTCTGAAATAAAACGTATAGAACAGATGTGGGCAGGTCTTCATTTCACGTGCACATGTACTTCAAGCCATGGCACTCAGCAACGATGACGTTAATTTCTTAGCAGTGCTTTACCGATTCTTATGTCACGTGTCTGTTCCTCGTTTCTGTCGGCTTCTTATTAAAACAGCACTGATCGCTTTCCTCATTTTCTGCAATAACATAAAATTTCAAAATAAGCAAATGTTACGTATAAAAATTACTTCTTTCCTCAGAAAGGTGTATTTAAAAACGTAAAATTTTAACACTTTTGCTGTGGCTAATTGATATTTCGGGTTTTCTACCTGGTTATTAATAAAAAATGATAACCTGTTGTAACAGAGACCAAACGAATACCGAGAAACACCGGTTATTCGGAAGTAAACTACCAGTGTCTGTTTTAACGGGTATGTTTTTCTCATCCCTATGCCAAACCCATAGTCTATACCAGTCGTTTCCAACGTGGTCGTAATTGCCCCCTGAAGGGTAAAATGAAATTTCCTAAGGAGTAAAAACTAAACGATTCGATGGTGTTTCAGTCACGAAACTAAATTATTTTCAAAAGGCTATTACGCCTATCGCAATTTTGTAAGACTCTAATCTTGATTATATTAGTTATCAATTATCACTTTTTCTCAATTAGTAGCATCAGTTCGGTAGAGCTTACAGGCTCCTCACACAGACCACCCACTTGTTCAGCACATCGCTGATGATAAAATTGAGACATATACGTAGAAAATGCAAAATATCTCAAGAAAAGTCTTCTCCAAGTTGTAGACAGTACCTGCAGTAGTCAAGAAGATGCTTAATTTCGGAGCTTACAGGCTACTCACACAGACCACCCACTTGTCCAGCACACCGCTGATGATAAAAGTGAGACATATACGCAGCAAATGCTAAATATCTCAAGAAAAGTCTTCTCAAAGTTGTAGACAGTACCTGCAGTAGTCAAGAAGATGCTTAATTTCTCGCTTCGAAACAAATAACAAATTAATTGACAGGGTGCCACAGCAGTTACTACGTAAGGGCTACTATAATGCTGTCGCAGTGGTATTATTATTAATATCATTATTGTTACTAATAATGGCTGTTGTCAGACACAAATCATTATCAACCTGAAGTCTTCCAATTTCTGCTAGTTTAGAAGTAATCAGTGCTACAATGAAGTGATTTATGAACAGTAAGTATAGTGCACAGATTTTAACTTGGCTAAATTTATATAGTGTTGCATAGTGCAGGTCAAGCAAGTGCCACAAAGGAGAGGAGCAGTGCATGTGAAGTGTGTTTTGTAAGCAGCGTCTTCCATCACTGTGGCTGTATCTCGAAAGGAGTTGTGCAGCACTAGCGGTGCATCACGAAATCGTTTGTCATTTATTCTAAAACACACGTGCGCGCATACACACACACACACACACACACACACACACACACACACACACACACACAAACACGGGCACACAAACCAAATATCATTAATCTTTCATCATTTAAGAAATAAAAGTGTTCGAAGAAAAATCTTTCATTCCTCAGTTTAGGGAGGTGCTAAATTTGGTTTTAATGTGGAAGAGGCCATGACACTGATCACTACTAATGTTGATGCGGTAATGTGAGTACGCTTCATGGACATGTATGAGGCGGCTAAGTTTTTTATTTCGACTTTCAATGTATCACACATCCTCGTCCCGTCTGTACCTTTACAGTATGTATGAAGGCGTTTTGTGTGAATGTGTAGGGCTTAGAAAGGTGAAGAGCTGTTTAAAGGATAGTAAGTAGATGCGGTAGGCTTCTCAAAACTAGGGAAGCTATACACAGGGATTGCTTCAGACACTTCAAAAAGATGGTTCCTGAGGAGCGTCGAGGGTGGAGGTTGACCTTCAGCCAATAGGAACGTGGCAGTTCGATCAACGACCGGGTAGCCGGTCGGTAGCGTAGCGGAGGGACGGGTAGCTGGGACGTGCTGAGGATGCGACGCAGTGTGGAGAAGTTCCGTCTGGAAGGTGGCAAGATGTGAAATGCTGTGTATCCCAGTAGGTACAATTCGTGAACCAACTCCCCCTCTTTGGTTCGTCTCAAGAGCGTTCTTGAAAACTATGTGCTCAACCATCTCTGTGGGTATCTTGCCAGCTCTGTGGGGTCGCGCTTGTGCATTAATTCATGTAGTAGCGGCATTTCGCGTAGTGCTTCGCGGTGTGCTTCAGCGTGGCGACGCATGGAAGCGCTGTGCTCTGATGTGTGTCAATGAGTTCCCTTCGGCCTCCCTGTAGGGTGACCATTGATAGATTGACAATACGAGAACAATTAGCTACTTCAGTGCTTGTCAGCACCGATAATAGTATGGACCAGTTATTCCAAATTATGTTCAATTACAACATAAAAATTTGTAATAAAATTTCAGTCACCCAGAAAAGATTGGAATTTTCAGACAATTATCTCTCGTCTCCCAAAGTTCAAATCCATAATTATGAGAATAAGAAGCCGCTTAATACCTTAGTAAATGGTGCCAAATCAACTCTTGATAAACCGGTAGGAATATGGGAGTAGGCCTGAAAAAAATGCCAGCGGTTACGGCTTCCGTTACGCAGTGCGTTGATTTTGTGTGTGTGTCTTGTTATCCCTTGCTTGCACAAGTGTTTTATCAATAATTAAAAATCAGGCTCGTACTCACACGAAATATTATCACACACGTTCAACCACAGCATCCTGAATGAGAGATAAGAATACTGTGCCACACTAGTGTATGAGCACCAAACAGCCAAGCAGGCAAGCAGCACAGGCTAGCAATGCAAAACAAGAAGGGTGATTAGCGTGCAGTGTTATAAACAAAAATACTGGAATTTAAGGTTGTGAAGAAAGTCACACCACCTAGCAAAACTCTGCGATAGATCTACACTCGTAGACTGAAGATTAGTTTTCAATGTTCCGTCTATGCCGAGTCAATTAGATACGGAGCTAAATCAGCTCGGCAGTTCTAACCCTCTCTTCAGTTGAAGGCGCCGCCACGGGGCATCGCTGGCGCTGCGATCGCCGGCTGGCAGAGGACGCGGCGTCGGCGTCGGCGTCGCTTGGCAGAGGCAGTCGGCGGCGCGGCGTCCTACCGGTAGGACAGGACAGGGCAGGACAGGCAGGGCTAAGGGCTAAGGGCTAAGGGCGCCAGTCACCTCTGCTGACGACCCGCTGCTGCCGCCGTCACCGTCGCTGCTGCTGCTGGTGCCGGCGCCGCCTTCGTCGTCCGACAAGAGGTATGCCGGCCGCACTGCCTTAGCAGGGTCGTCTTCTGCACGTTCTACAACGTCAATCAAACGGACACATTCTTGTATTCAGCTCCTTTCTTTGTTGTTCTAAATAATCGGCTTTACGTTGGAACAAGTTCAGTAAATATTTTTTTCCTCTCTCGTGTTGCTACCCCACAAAAAAAAAGAAAGCTATGGAACAATATGAAAAGAGCTTTCCAGGATTTTTAATTTTAATTTTTTTTATTTATTTATTTATTTTGCACGCGGGAACAAAAAGAGACCGTAACTTGAAAAATCACATAAATGAAGCGAATGACACATTAATTCTGTGTTTATTCTCCGCCGTATAATCCATTGTTCCACGTAACTGTAACAGCTGACACTCTAACAGAGATTACTTTTTGCTATAATTTACCTTGACTGTTGTTGATATCAAATGAAACTAGAAGCTGACTGTTACCATTCACTGTTTATTTACTGCGAAGACATGTTTCTCCATCGTCAGGTGTAGTTATCTGATTTATGAAAACGAAATACTGTTTCGGTACGCAGCTCACAGTTTTTTTGTGGTTTTTCACTTCTTCAGTACACGCCTTAGAGTTCTGTCAAGGTTTTTAGCCGAAATAGGAATTTTTTTATTTTATAATAGACAGTGCCACAGTTTATCCCACAGTCGAACATAATACATGGATGCCATAATAGTCCACATAAATCCAAGTGATGATGCACTTTTAATCCTACGAAACGCGTCTTGGAAGTAAATAAACAGTGACTGTTAACAGTAAACTTATGGTTTCATTCGACAGTTCACACTTTCGTGATAAAGAATGAGTGAACGTCTTCGTGTGTCTTCCCCGCTTTCGTCAACGATCACCTGCAGCAATGGTCGCGGCAAGTGCAGCACAACGAAAGAAACAAAGGTTTACATTCTTGGAATCGCTTCCATTACGAACGTCTCTTCTTGGTTCTTGTTCATACGGGAATACCCAAAATACTGATTGCATTTCCAACTCATAGAAATACACAGGAGTTTCGTCACCTGTTACAACACTCTAAACAGATTTTGCATTTCCTCGGCGGGCTACCATCAAATCATGTGGCATCAAAGCAGAACGGACCTTTCTCACGGTTAATCAAATGTTCGCGGAAAATCGAATTTACTGCAGTGTTCGACGTACCGAAGTCTCGAGGGAAATCACGCGCTAAGCCTCCAGCTACGTAAGGCATCCTTGTTGTTCGGAAAAACAACTGGTGTTTCTCGACCTTCAGGAAATTCGTCTCTCAAGGTAGCGCGACTAAAAAGACTTTCCCCAAACCAGCTGCGCACTTCATTTTCCGAAGGGGGCTGATTGCAACATCTTGAACGAAGCGATACTGGTCGTTGTTCTCGAGTTAGGCCTTTACATAAATCATTCTTCGGGTGAAATTTTCATTTTTTTCTCAAGATTCACTGGAAACTAAATACTGGGCCAGTTTCTGAGTTACCGTTGTTTTAATAATGAAAAGTGACAGATATTTTAAAATAGTAATAATGTCACACTTGAATAGCGCCCTGGAGTGCTCTTTTGTCTACAGTTAAAGCAGTTGGCCCTGGAACCTCTACTCCACGTTTTACACCAGGTATGCGCCATCAGCTTACGGCGATGTCACTGAATCATCACAACGCTTCCTGCCATCACCGTGCTGTTTACTAGCTGACACGATGCACTTTGATGGTATACTGTCGTTGCCATAGCTCTAAATAAGTATTGTACATCACACTGAAAGCAACTTCAGCATAATTTCTGTGTGAGGATGTGGATCTTTGCTAACAGTCTCATTTGAAGTACTGTAATGATACTAATTTTTCCAGCCCAAAACTGTGCGGAAAGGACTTGTGTAGTTGATGAATGACAACATCTTCACAGAAGCCATCAAGCTACAACAGTTTTCACTTGCTTCTCGTACATGAGCATTGTTTAGGATAAACCCATAATCAACAACTGTTAATTAAAAAATAACTGATGCAGTAATTTTTGTGGTGATTCAGTAGCTTTCTCGTTCACAGACGCAATCTCCCGTAGGTTCTATTACCAACACGGGAAACATAAACTGGCGTTAGTTGTAACTCACTGCTTGCAAAAGGCCTTGCAGCGTACTAAGAGATCGTTATTAACATACAGTACACATGAGACATATGTGAGTTAACGGACTGGGGCACCTAAGCTAGGCCTGTGTGCTGGATACCAACGTTCCTTGTAGCTCCTTTGCCGCGCGGGATTAGCCGAGCGGTCTCAGGCGCTGCAGTCATGGACTGTGCGGCTTGTCCTGGCGGAGGTTCGAGTCCTCCCTCGGGCATGGGTGTGTGTGTTTGTCCTTAGTATAATTTAGGTTAAGTAGTGTATAAGCTTAGTGACTGATGACCTTAGCCGTTAAGTCTCATAAGATTTCACACAAATCTGACATTTTTTTGTACCTCCTTTCTTTTTGCGCCGTATCTATCATATCACAAGCAGATACTATTTAGCATCCTTCATGAAAGCGAAACAACAAATGTTTAGTCATCGCATCTTCTTTCGAAAGTATCTTATCTTACCTATTTGTAACAAAACCGTTCAAGCGAAACCTTATGTTTACGTGCATTGCACAATTTTCTCTTATTTAATGTAGTCCTACGTAAGCAATTCGCGTGTCAAACACCATTCTTCCTGAATTGCACGTAATGGGTAATATGAACACTACAACCTAAAATGCTTCAAATATGTCACCAGCGTTACCAGACAGTGACCAATTGTCGAGCTTCCCACGTTTCCTCTTCATGTGTGGATAGGTGTCTTAAGTTCCCTGGCCGCACCAGATCTTTCTCTACAGCCAAAACTATTTTACCTGTTTGTCAGTATACCTGTTTAAAGATCTCAGCTCCACAGTTCATATTTTCTTACAAATTCTGCCATTATTTTTTGGTGTTGCTGATGTATGCCATTCTTTTAGTTTTAACTATATGGCCGTGTTAACGCAAATGAAGGTCTTCACTTTGTTTCCTGTATTTTTTTCTTTGTGTAGCAGTTATTCGAAAGAAGTTGAAATAATTTTCTCAAAATCGTAATAAACTATTGAAAGATCAGGAATCCAGTTCACGAATCTAGGTCTGTTCTAACCCGCACCATGCTTTCATAACCATGCATTGTTAACCCTTTTGAAAATGATTGCAATTAAATCATTAAAAAATACCGTTTCTTCAGTCACTAAGCGCAAAATCGTTTGTATTATTTGAAACAGACAAAATTAATCGTTTTTATGAATAAATAACACTCTAATTCGGTAGATTTTTATTGTATTTTGTGGCTTTGATCAGTTTAAGTCCTTTTCAGGTCTGAAGTACGGACATGATGATAGCTGTCACTAGCCGTAACTGGTGCCCGTCATCAAAAGCAATAAAACTATAAGCAACTGCACATAACGTTTCACAAGAAGGAGATCCTGATTTATCGTATCATCCGTTAAAAGTATAATATATGTGATAAAATAATAGCTATTCTGCTTTTTTCTGTCTTAAGCGTGCTCCAGTTTAAGAGAATATTACATCAGACGCTTTTCGCTTTTATTTAAACGGTATGGTCAGTAGTGGTTCTGTACATACCGCAGACACAGTACGATTCACCATTCGGTTCTTACCGATTGAAAACAGATCTCGCTTATGAATGTGATGTATAATTTACATACAGCGTTTGTTACTCCCGTTTACATATTTGGAAGACAGGTTTTCTCCCGTTACCACTAGAAGTTGTAGACGAAAAACCTTATCAGCGATTTCACCGTTCTCGATTTTACGATTTTAAGGAAACTGGTTTCTTTTACTGGACTTGCAGTTCTCTTGTGTAAAATTTCTACCAAGACAACTTACGTGCAGTTTTACAAAAGAGAAGCGAAATGTAAAGAACGCATATGCAGCAAAAATAAAAGTTTCCTAAAAGTCGAGAAATCAGGAACGGTAAAGCGTGATTGTATTTTTTCGACTACAGCTTCTGCTAGAGAGAAAACAATACCTGTCTTCTGTACATGTAAAAAGAAGTAATAAATTCAGTGTGTAAATTGTACACCACAACGACGAACAAAACCTGTTTTAATCCCTAAGAATTAAAATGTTGTATCTTACTGTGCATGTGATATTTACGGAACCAACACTGATCGTAGTTGGAAAATAAAACAGAAAAGCGTCACGTGTTAACACCCTCTTAAAGTACATTACGCTCAAGCGAGGAAAAATAACAAAATATATAGTCGTATAACAGATGTCAAATATGGCAACTGAAACAAACATGTAGCTAAATCAAATCAGATATCGAACCAAAGTAAATCAAACACGTCCTGCAGATGTATCGACGAAGAGCACCCGCTATCAGATGATAGTGTGTGGGTATAAAGCCAAGTTATTTGTAGATAGCGCAGAAACTAGAACAGAAATGCGCTTTTGTTACCTGATGCGATTATATTTAGTTACGTGATGGAATTATTTAATGTTGCGCACTTTTATCGAAGTGCGAAGACAATAAACAAATTTAAAATGTGTTTCTCTGTTAAGCTACTTGAGTTCTCCAAGCAACTGCTTCATGGCAAATATCTCTTCTGCCAGGATCTGCTTTACCATTGATTTATTTTTTTTTTCAAGTGAAAGAAAACTGTGTCGTATTGTTTTGGAACATGTGAATATTTGAATCTGATGTTGCACATCGAAAAATAACTAACACTGCTTTCTTTTCATATGAGTTAACATTCTTTGAGGTACACGCCTTAACGACGAAAATCTGTAAACAAAGACACAACGTTAGAAACACATTCACACGGACGTCCGTTCGAATCCATGTTCGGTTGTCCAGATTTATGTTATTACTGTGAGTCGCTTAAGGTGAATGCTAAAATGACCCTTTGAACAGCCACTGCTGATTACCTTCCTATTCCTTTCCAAAAACTAGCTACTTTTTGGTCTCTAATAACCTCGTGAGACCAAGAGATGAATACACTAAGCAGATTCAGAGGGATGTAGGTTGCAGTAGGTACTGGAAGATGAAGAAGCTTGCGCAGGATAGAGTAGCATGGAGAGCTGCATCAAACCAGTCTCTGGACTGAAGACCACACCAACAACAACAATAACCTCGTTGTCGACGGTATGCTAAACTCCCATTCTCCTTTCTAATGATCTTGATGAACAGAACTTTCTTTTGCGGACCTGTTACTCACGGAAAGCGCTTCTTTTGTCTTCAGGTTGCTAGCCTCTCGAATCATCATAATCAATCCGCCATTAATTATTAACCTACCGGCTGAGGTCAATATACTATTTTTACCATGAAGAATCATATCTGGCCGACTTTCTAGTTTGAGGCCTTCTTCACATGAATGTATCGTTAGGAATTATAGTAGATAATACTGGAAAACAAATAACACTTCCTCTCTTGCCACTGCTCATTTAAGTTCATGTAAGGTAACTTGGATTGCGTGCTGCGTGCTATCACTTCGAAAGGTGTTGGCCATTCTGGTACTACTTGAAGTTAATAGGACACACGCGAGCAGGGCCTCACCCACGGAAACGTCTACTCTCGTTTGAGCTGATTTATTCACAAGGCTGCGGGGGAGCCAGTCGTTCTTTGTTCTAAAACTAACTCGTTTTCCTCAGCGAGCTGTTTAGTACCAATGCGCCACCTGAAGCATCGTACTTTGTGATTCAACCTGGAAAACATGTTTAACCCTGGAACAAAAAGCCTATTACTATGGTGCGAGGACATGAACCTCATACATTTTTCTGCTTTCTATTACATTCATAAAAACCATATACCATAAATTGAAGATACAATGAAAATGGTGTATTTAAAAACGAAGACCCCTCATTATTTTATTGTACTTTTAGAGACAATATTGCCTTATTTACAGAGTTTGAGTACATATTTGTTTAATGTTCTTTGTAGTAAGCACGAGCTCTTCAAAAAACGGCTCTGAGCACTATGGGACTTAACTTCTGAGGTCATCAGTCCCCTAGAACTTAGAACTACTTAAACCTAACTAACCTAAGGACATCACACACTTCCATACCTGAAGCAGGATTCGGACCTGCGGCCGTAGCGGTCGCGCGGTTCCAGACTGTAGCGCCTAGAACCGGTCGGCCACTCCGGCCGGCACGAGTTCTTCATCCAGGCGTATAAGAAAGTCTTTTCTTGGCAATATAATGGTTCTGTGTTGCTAATTACTGTGGGTATGGATATCAGCAACATTCAGACATGCAATATTTATAACGCCATAAAACACACACAGTGTCCACTTCTGGTTTTCCAGCTACACGACTGGGTACAGCACGTCTGGCCCAGGACATCTACTCAAAATCTGGCAGCACTGTAATCCTGTGTTATGTGTGCTTTCTTCCGAACGTCACTTATAGTGTGCTCGTCATTAGAAGTTGGCATCAGAACCACCATTTTATTTGGTTCTCAATTACATGAAACCGGGACTTCTTCTTTATCAAACCAAAACATACACGTGGCTGCATTTCTGTGGACAGTTGCTCATGGGGTAGTTCCGGTTTTTTGGAGCGAAGAGTACTAACCAGTGCGAGAATATACTTGAAAAGACTGCTGAGGTAAACCAGTTGCCTACAGCGATGTTTCTATTTCACTTTTGACTCTCGACAAGTCTTCGTCATTTCCTTTATCTAATATTTACTGAGAGGCATTCCACTTGTCTCCTTGCATTTTCCTAAGTAAGGAGACGCCTCGACCATGTACTTTCTTTTTGTGTCACAGACAACTACTATTTCGAGCCAATATTTCTGTGGTTTATTTACCCACAAGGGTAGCCGAGCGTGCTAACGTGCTCCTTCCTGGACTCGGGTAGGCGCGCTGGGCCCAGATCCGCCCGGCGGATTAACGACGAGGGCCGGTGTGCCGGCCAGCCTGGATGTGGTTTTTAGGTGGTTTTCCACATCCCACTAGGTGAATACCGGGCTGGTCCCCACGTTGCACCTCAGTTCCACGCGTCGCAGACGTTTGAAACACGTCCGCACTCTTTCACGATATACTCTAGACGCAGACAGTAGGGGTATACCGATTCTGTCGTGGGGGGTACGGGGTGACGGGAGGAAGTGCATCCAGCCATCTGTAACACCAACACTGCCAAATCCGTTGTAACCACGCCGACCCTGCGATCGCTGCAGGACTATGGCGTAAGCGAAAGAAAGAATTTATGTGGTTTATTTGCGATATACATGCGGAAAGGACATCCTCCACAAAAACCCAACAGATGATCATCTACGGTAATAAATGGGCCCGGTTTGTAACAGACCTTTCAATTATTGACGAACTGTTCCCAAATTTCGCGTATTGGTGCGAAATAATAGTGTCCTCTTCCAGCTCTGCAAGTTTCTTTGTTATCAAATCCAAACTTGCGATTAAGAATTAAAACCTTTCGGAATTCATTGCGGCTTTCTATCGAGAACTGCATAAATTTGTGTTGAACATTTCTCTTACAGACAGATGACTGTTTTTCAAAGCAGCTGTTATTACACGATTCGAAGAAGGCTTTTTACCTCTGCTATGCTCGTTTGATTTATGTATATGATGGTGTTTCGTATCTTGATCTCCTAATGTTGCTGCTTGGTGTGCAACAACTTGAACGAGTGGCAGATGTTGCGGACCAGCAGAATTGTTCCTACCTTTTAGAATCTTTCTTGACAGTTGTGTTCCTTGATAATGACGAAGTTCTATCATCTTCTTCACTTTCAGATGTGGATGCGTTAGAATTTTCGGATTCAAGCCGCTTTCGTATCCGTCCACATTTCCCATGCTCAAGAGAATCTTTCAGAGTGCTTGGACTCATGTCGGTATTTGGCCCTGGAATATGTTCATGATCTGAATCAGTCATTATTGTTTCATCAGCCTCTACATTATCCATTTCTTCGTTCGAACCAGAATGACTGTTAAATCCTTTTCCATCTACATCTTCTTCAAGCAGTTTCATAAGCTTTTCTTCGAAATCTGGGCTATCCCCATGCAGAATATTAATGTAAAATAATATAAAATAAAAACTGGAATATTTTCAAACACACATTATGCACTATATAATATTGAATATATTAACTGAACCTATGTAGTTGCTTAAAATAATTCCTTTTGGTGCACTTGCCTCACGTAATTCTAGATACATAGACACAAATCGGCGACAATACAGGCTCGCTGATCAGCTACTTCGAAACTTATGCAGCTACAGTGAAGTATAGCTCTGTGGGACGAGAAAGGTATCTGATAAAGCATGTTACCATTCATTCATTGCAGACAAAGCCAGAATCCTGAAGACCAGGACGAAATTGCAAAAATCTCCTTCAGTATGACCAGAAATGGGTGTAATGTGGCTTCTGACCTTTCAGATAACGATTTTTATAGAAAATTGAAAAATTCAAAATTCGAGTGCAATATGGTGCGAAGAAATCAATGAAGTAGACAAAAACGTTTTCGCTGAACATTAATAATTTTAATTGTAAACTTTATTACAGAACTGCCTCTATTACTATTTTTATTTCAGAGAGTATGTATTAGTAACACAAATTGAAGTTTGGCAAGTTTTCTTAATATTCTTCCTTTTGTGCATCCTGTTCTTCATTTTCTTCATCATCTTCTTCCTCATCGCCATTTATATCCTCTTCTTCGTCGAAGCATCTGATTCCACGTAATCCTCTGCTGCAAGTACCAAGAGGGCAACACTTGCTGACTACAAAGTTTCCATTATACTCAGAGATGGTTTCGGGAAATATGAAATACGTAATAGTAAAATATAATTTGATTTAGTAGGAAGAAGACCCGTGTTCGAATCCTGGTCTGGCACAAATTTTCAACTTCTGCCATTGATATATGGTGAATCAGTCCCCTATGTTAGCTAATTGCTTTAATTGTTTTGCGTATTTAGAATAAAAAAAACTGAATTTATAAAGAAATTTTATAAACAGTACGTTTTTATTCCCTATATTTTTACATTTAGTAATAATAGATTCGTATTGTAATACCTTATTAGCAATGTTGTAAGAATAACAATAATTTTATGGTTATGGGTGCATATGTGTTGTATTCATATTACTCTACCCAACTGTGAACTCCAAACTTTTATTTGTGTCCACTTTTTCGGAAATCTGACCCAATGTGCATCGCGAAAATGACGCGAGTTTGTGACAGTGTAGCTAACGGCATTTGTCAGCTGTTACTTGAAAAATGGCTCAAAGCCAGATTTGCGCCTAGTAGCTGGATTGTAAGGCTGATTCGCAAAGATGTAATACGTATTTAAGAACGGAATGAAAAGAAGGAAGAATGCCCTGGAATCGAAAACTTATCTTTTTTTCGTACTTTTCTTACAAGTTTTTGCTGCATTCCGATTAGAAATTAACTAACAGAAAGCAGTTGTTGATGAAACATTGAAACAAGTGTTAGCAATTAAGTGCATACCTTCTGTAATAATCTCCATTAAAAATGATTTCGCTGAACCAAAATATTTCATCCGAAAGGAATTCAACATTCGGAAGAAATATTTGGTCGCTTCTAAGGCTCGGTTTCAGTAGTCACATTACTCTACCCAACTGTGAACTCCAAACTTTTATTTGTGTCCACTTTTTCGGAAATCTGACCCAATGTGCATCACGAAAATGACGCGAGTTTGTGATCTGTTGTTAAACGATGGACTGCGCTATGTGCGTCAGCACGATAACTTATATGTACTGTCTCGTAACTGAAACGAGGGTTCATGCTATTAGGTCCAACTGGCTATTAATAAAACATGTTGTTGGCTACAGTTAGTTACCACTTTACCAACGCATATGCTCCTGCCACGTCCAGTCTAATAAACAGTTGTTCGTGTCATGGCGGCAAATATCTGATCACAGTTTGTACTACACCGTTCATTCGCATGGCACATCCTCTCATTAGCAGCCAGCGTAACTGCAGGAATCAGGACTTGCTGTCCGGAGAACGACTACTCTAGCCAGCCACTTGCCTGTTTGAAGTGTCACACGACGTTTGTAAGTTTAGAACACTCGCTCTATACGCTTCACTTTACTAGGTAAAATGATGGTTTCCTTACGAGGACTGAGTGGTATGGTACACAGAAATTTTTAGGCCTGCGGGAGAGAGCCACTACCTTCACCAAAAATCCCAAAATTTTCGGAAGCGTCATTTATAATTCATCTTATCAATTACCAAACTACTGAGCTTCTCAGCTAAACCAAATTAGAACAGTTTTACTAAAATTCTAGAGAAGTGAAAAGTTTGTGCTCAGACTACTAAAGCTGAACAGCCACTCCTAGAGACAGAGCTCTCCCGCTTCCGAAACACACCATCGTTCTCACCTCTGAAGCTGTATAGCTTTTCTCCGTCAGCACGGAAATTTCTCTCCTTGACAAATCCACACCTGTGAATTTAATTTAATCATGTTTCATCAAAAAACTTCGTATTGTTCAAAAACAAAAAAACTTTTTTATTAGTTTTAAGAAGAGACTTGTAGGTTTTATTTCTAGAATACTTGAAATGGCTATTGTACAATAAGCATTTTCCGCCATGTGTGTGACTCAGTGACAGAATACACAATGTGATACACATGCTCGTTTATCATTAATTATAAGCAAATTCCAATTTTCATATGCCACAAATACAAGTGTGCTGCAGGGCAGGGTATGTTCAGATGTAACGGTTAAGAAAAAAATTCGATACTTTGCGCCGTTTTTGAGTTATTTAGCACTGAAGTTAGCCAATAATGTCGTCGCGCGCGCAAATTCAAGTAGCTAAACGTGTGCTTCGTTTGGTTTCCTCAAACTGAGCGTCCAGTTCAGATTTATCACGACTGGAAAAGGCACATTTTAACTTCCGTTGAGCATTTGAAAAAGTGATAAGTCACAGACCTACGAATGTCTGTGTATTACAGCATTTTAGAGCGTGGAACTGCTTGTATTAGCTCGTGAAACGACCTGATTGGCTAACTTCGATGCAACGTATTCAATTTTTTTAACAATTATTTCTCAGCACAATCTCCCCTGGAACATCTTTACAAGCTTTTCAGGCTGTTTCTGACCACCCTATATGCTGTACTCTCATGCAGTCATTCTGACGACATAATAAATGAGAATTACAATGACAAACGACCGAGAATAACAATTAAAATTTGAAACTGAAACCTTACATAACATATACAGTATACGGCCAGTTACTCTTCAATTAACCATTTGGCAACAAAGAGTTTATTTTCAGCCATCTTATTACATATTCATGAAGATATCAACATTTCAGGATGATGCTTGTAACTGGAAGTTCAGAAATATAGGTTTTAGGTAATTTCAAGTGTCTCAGAAATTATTGCAGTTATAGAACTGGAACTGGTACAAGAAGAAGCTATCGTTATTCCGAAAGCTTACGTAAAATATCATGGCGATTGGTGTAGGGGAAATTCAGAGGTCGATGTGTGATTTTTTTGATCAACAAAGTTAAGAGGAGCGTAATAATAATAATAATAATCATAATAATAACCTCATGCGGCTCCCTGGCCTGAGCAAGGTGGTCCTATTCGACACCACTTCGGCAATTCCTGTGTCTCTAACCCAGTCCAGTTATGTATTAAGTAAAAGGGGGCCTCCACTTTAACGTGGAATCCGAATCATGTGGGTTCTCTGACGAATCCCCACATCGTTGAGTGGTGAAGGCTGGGCCAAGACAGTGAAAACTCCGAGGTCCAGAACGGGCTGGCGTCACAGGGCGCCAGGGGAAGTGCTGCTCTGTAGTGTGCGGGATCTGTACAGGCCGGCAGCGCGGGCAGCGGCGGGCGCGCTGCGGAGCTGTCAGCCTGCCGCTGAGCCGCTGTTTCACAAAGTCTGAGGAGGAGCTTGCTTCTCTTTTACATCTCTTAGTGTGGAAGAAAACTAAAGGGCCGAAATTTAAAAGGAAATTCTGGGTCCACCCATTTCTACAAGGAAGAATATTTAAAGGCATATTTCAGATATTGTACAACGAGCATCAACAGGACGACGGGAAGTCTTTTCCTGTATGTTTAAGTGTTACCTATATCTTTGACTAACTCTTTGAAATTACTTTTGGGATTTTTATTAAGAACTTCTTGTAGACCTAATACATTTCTGTGAAGGTGCAATAGGAAAGGTAAGTGAATACAAGTACTTAAAAGATATCAACCATACCATGAGTAGTAGCGCAAACTGCGTTCTGGTACACGTTTGGTATCACATTAATTATCCAAATTAATTATTTAATCAATTAATTACTCTAATTCCTGATAATGTCATGTGATTACCTTAGCTGCCACATGAGTCCAACTCCCCACCACCCATCGCTCATTCATTCTCCCCTCCCGTTCTCCCTCTCCTCCCCTCCAACCCTGGAAATAGCTGTACACTCGCTCAGACTGTGTTGAACTGCCAGACGGGAAGGTTAAAAATAGTATTTATTTGAACAACTTCATCATGTTTATTTATTTATTCAAGCAATTATGAATGCTGCCACTGGAGGATATCCTACTGCCCCGTGTCTAGCAAAAATTGTGGGAAATTCAAATTCATTGGTGGGAATACCAAATTTTGAGTTTGCACCTTGAGGTTTGGGAATCAACTGACATAGTTTACAACACAACCACCACAGGTTGCTGTTGACTCTCTCCACTCCTCACTCCCCACTCTGCTCACCACCTCACGTCCTCTCCTACTCAACTAGTCCTCACCTCCTCTTCTCCTCCTCACATCACCTCCTCCTCCCCTCCTCGTCTCCTCTTCCACTTGTGAGGGAGGTTCAATCTGTGCTGTGCTGAGCTCCCAGATTGGACAGAAGTAAGTCTTTATTTTGTACACAGTGCAAAATATTGTTTATTCAAACAATTTGACTTGGGAGCAGGTAGTTGCCAGTGATCAACCACTAGACAGTAGCTACATCCAGTTTTGTCAATAGTCCGCAGCTCGTGGTCGTGCGGTAGCGTTCTCGCTTCCCACGCCCGGGTTCCCGGGTTCGATTCCCGGCGGGGTCAGGGATTTTCTCTGCCTCGTGATGACTGGGTGTTGTGTGATGTCCTTAGGTTAGTTAGCTTTAAGTAGTTCTAAGTTCTAGTGGACTGATGACCTTAAATGTTAAGTCCCATAGTGCTCAGAGCCATTTGAACCATTTTTTTGTCAATAACTGCTGGATGTGGAATGGATATTTCGCTATTAGTCAACAACTAGAGACTTGTTCCAGCCAGTCTAGCCAATAACCCTATATGGGAAGGAGGGGTAATAAGCTATAACTGAAGTATGGGGCAGTAGCCTCCTGACAGTCTACAACCAAATAAATGCTGGATGTGGAGAGAGGATATTTTCGCTATTAATCTACAACTAGGAGAGCTGCTCCAGCCATTCTAGTCAACAGCTCTATGTGGGTTGGATGGGTAATAATGACAAGTCAGCAAGCTATCACTCAAGTTCATGGGAGTAATCTCGCCATCTACAAGTGAACAGTTGCAGAGAGGAAGATAAGCATGGGTAATAACATTAGAACAGCGACCCACTGTCTGAATGCGCCTCTAGCTGCTTGCCTCTGTATGCAGGACTCCTGTAGGAGAATCATTTTTGAATAAAATACTCTTAAGCCTGTTTACGAGCTGCAAGTCGCATCCTATCCAACAGAAACATGAGAAATATATCATATGATATGTTTTACGAATGAAGTACTCATTAGCTGAACACGGTAAGACGAAAAAAAGGAAGAAAACTGATCAGTCATCTCCAGTCTAGTCCAGTGCCATCTACCGAGCGTATTGTGTAGCTGGAGAACCGGCTAGTCGAGAAGCCGCCACCTCGCGAGAGCCTTAAGCCTGAACTGCCTGTCACCCACACCACTTGTGATCATTCCTACCGCTGACCGTGGCACAGAGCGACGCGAATCGGACTAATTGCAATTCCACCCCTGCCATTGTCTCCTCAGTTCAAAAAGTCCTAAACAGGGATGTTGTTTTGTCAATACACCTCGAATTTATCACGCAAAATATAGTTATCCCTTTTGTACGAGATATTTTCGAAAGCAGAAAAAAAGACTATGCAAGCGTTTTCACATCACTAGGGTATCGTTACTTGTATTGAAAATCCTGTACCACACTATGGAACAGGCTATATTTCCTCTAAGTAGTCTGTCATCAGATAGAAATATCTGTTCTCTTCAGTTTGATATCTGCCACTTCCTGCACCACAAGAGTAGAATATTAAACTCACTTTCGGCTCAAAGGTAGTGCTGAGAGCATTCTGATACAGGATGACTCCTCATTTTATAACTCTCTAAAAGTAGAAAAATGTATCGTCACATACGAACTCTGAAGATAACACTACACAGAAGTTGTAAATATCAACTTCATACTATACATCACATTATAAATTCGAGAATATACCTGATGATCATCTCTTACCCTGTGTAGAGGGGGGAGTGAAATTCCAATAAAAGATCTCGCTGCGATGATTAAACGCCTGATGAATGCCGCAACTCTTGAATCACATCTCTTGCGCTCTCTCCCTCGCTTCCACCCGCCCAGCAGCACGTCATTGATATCAAACTGATATGCTACTTTATGAAACTGCCCATGAGAGTCCCTTTACAAGGTGAGTAATTTTTTTTCCTGCAGGTGAATTATACTCACCAGCTAACCGTCACAGGCACTTCCGTGGCATTTCTGGTGGCTGCCAACAGTCTAGGTATTCACTTTGTCTGATGCTAAAATGGGTGGTAGCCGTTGTCAAAAGAGCTGGGGACATCAAACGATAATGGCGTTCTGTCCCTCAGTTGCATTGTCAGGTTGGTCGAAGTAAGTCGCTCAGAATTATAGTATACTGCTCCTGAATTAATGCTGCTGGGACTCCTTGGTCCATGGGGGTGTAGGACATCTCACTCTCTTCTCCACCCCTTCCGCCAACGGGTCGCAAGCTGCCACCGCCACCACGAGGTCGTGAACCTCCACCCACGCATCAGCATTTTACGGCTCCAGGTCGACAACCTACCACTAGGCAACTGCTAATGATTCCAGACTCGAAAAAGTTGTTCTGTCGTTCTCAGAAGGACTGGAGCTTAAATGTCGCTGGGTTAAATACCAAGAAGATGAACAATAAGCTTCACCTCATCCTTGCTGCAATATCAAATGTTGTGAAATATCCTGGAAAGGCTGACCCAGTGAACAATAACAAAATGCCTGTCTCCTGACCGCCACATCCGAAACGTGTACAACTTTGCAAACCTAGGTTTCCCTCAGCGTCCCTATTGCCTGCCATCAAATTAGTGGGAGAATGTTTCGTGGACTCATATGGGAATCCCTGGAGGGAAGACGATGTTCTTTTCAAGCAACATTATTGCGAACTGACATTGAAGCTTACAGTAGATGGATTCTATTGCCGCCAATGAACATTGACATAAGGGCCACGAAGATAAGGAATGAGAAATTATCATTCATAGGGAGACATGTAGGTAGTCTTTTTCGCTCTGTTTGTGAGTGGAATAGGAAAGGGAATGACTAGTAGTGGTATAGAGTACCAATCGGCACACACTGTACAATGGCTAGCTAAGTACGCATATAGATATAAATGCAAATTTAGTCTAGCTATTAAGATGTCACTCCATCAATTTATAGGCATACAAACCTCATGGAAACATGTTGTCTCTCATTTATCGAGAAAGCAAACTATGAGACTTCTGCTGCTGATGGTCTCTCGGCACAAATATTCATATTAGCTCCTAATTTTCTCGTTGCAGACTTCAGGAGATGTATGTGCAAGGATGTAATATGTTCACCCAAAAAACGTAGAATAAGCGGTATAAAGCTCACCTCTCAACTCCTATTTCGTCAAAGTATTATCTACCTACTATATTCGCACGAATGTTCCAGTCTTCGATACATAGAATTTGAATCACGTGATTTCCGCGAGTGAGAGATGTCCACAGCCAAGTCATAGACCCCTGCTTGTTTTTCCTGAAATCCCATCACATTCTGACACCACTGTTCCATAAGTTAGAAGGCTGACTAGGTAGAGACCTATTACAATGGGAAAAATAGCACACTAATGTACAGAAGGAAATTCTCCATTTCAGAAGCATAACACCTCCAATTACCGATGTCAAAACATGGTCTATAAATATTACCCTGTACATGTCCTGATATTCGTTATCCTATTCCTATGATAACTATGTTAGAAACACGACAGTATAATGGTGTCAGAGACTTCCTTGACAGCACAGTATATATATATATATATATATATATATATATATATATATATATATATGGTAATATCTTACTGAATTCTCTACCAACTAATGTTAGTATATATATATATATATATATATATATATATATATATATATATATATATAGCATTTGTTTTTATGTATTGGAAGACAGGATGTGGTAATATCTTACTGAATCCTCTACCAACTAATGTTAGTGAAATTTTTATAATTCGTAATTTTACTCCACTGGATGTTATAAAATTTATAAATTTTATAACATCCACTGGAGTAAAATTACGAATTATAAAAATTGGAGCGCTTCCACCCGCCTACCACTGTATGTCCACCCCCCCCCCCCCCCATTTCCTGCAGCTTCCTCCCCATCGACAGCCATATTTACAACCTACGATCTTCTCCCTGTGACACACTTTGCACCCCTGACATTTTCTTTTACCATCCCTTTACGCACGCACCATTGCCCCTGCAACACCTGCACAGATTAGTTCCCACTATTCCACTGCCTCAATGCCAGATAAAGCAACACCATCCACCAGCAGTTCCACTGGCCCAGCGCCATAGTACACTCTCTCCAATTCCTCAACCTCCACTCCTTCCCATACTCACCAAACAACCCCACAAGCGTTAAACACAGGCACCACAGCCACCCCGACCACTAGGAAACCTCAAACAGACCCAAACCACACTAACCAAATGGACACTGCTCCTTCTCCCACACCTTCTCCCCCAGCAGTCTGAATCTTCCTCCTGTCCCTCCCTGACCCTAAATTCCTCAATGCTAAATCCTTCACCCTTAAATTCCAACATATGTCCCCCATCTTCTTATTATTAAAATCATTCCCCATAAGGACTCTGTCCTCATCCAATCAACCAAATGCTCATTCCACACAGTCCTTCTCCTTAAACTCCCCCACATGACCATTGGTCCTCATGCTTCTCACACCTCTTTCACAACAACCCCCCTTCAAAACAAACCCAGCGCTTCTGCTGTCGCCCACCCTCACTGCTGTGATTGTAAAGTTTAGCATGAAAATCACAGCAGAGGAAGTGGCTGCCAAACTTTGCACCATGTCTTCAATGATTCCACCTTCCTCATGTGCATCTTTACAGAGCATGCTCTCGCAATTGACTCGAACCCTCCAAATCCCCCCCCCCCCCCCACTCGAACCCAGCTCGATCCTACAGATGCCAAAATTGCCTCCTCTACAATGACCACCTTACTCCAGATTGCAAGGATTCTCCCACCTGATGTTACTGTAAGCAGTCCGATTTCCTTAGGCAATGTCCCAGTCTAGGTTCCCCACCCATCTACGTTACCATTTATGACTGTTGTGTCCAGCCCACTATCATACTAAAACACCTTGGACTACCCTCCAACTAGTAACTAACATGGAAACCACACTTACTAACCATCCAATAGAAAGCCTGCAACAGACTGAAACTATTAAACCTACAAACTGGCCAAACATGCGAACTACACTCCTCTACTATCCTTCACACATAAAAATACGTGATGTACCCCATTCTTTTGCTCTGCCAATGTTGCCTGGATATCTGTCCCACCCAACTGCTATAAGTGCCTCCAGATCCTTGAACACCATGCTTTCTTTCCAGATCTGTTTACCTTCGCCCACAAGAATCTTTCACCAACTCATCACATTCCCACGTCTCCTCACTCACATAGAACATCTCTGGCTAATAAGCAGCATCTGTAAAGCGACTCCAACGATGCTATTGTATCTCAGCTCCTCTCCAATCCTTCAGCATTACCACACCTCTAGCTACACATCCCACCTAGGCTCTACCACCACATCCTCTCCTAAAGAAATTTCAATCGTCTCCCACATCATGAACTTTGTCCTGATATATACGCCTACTATCAACTCTGAATCCATCCCACCATTTCCACAACCCATGGGTTCCTTCCCCCTCTTCTCCCCCTTTCACGTTTCCTGCTTCTACTCCTCCCAGTCGCTTCCCACTCTATTTTCCCTTCAAATTCACAGATCCCAATGCCAGTCACCTGTCTCTCCCTCTCCCCCAACATCCATCCCGGCCTCATTGTCATTGCCACTTCACACTAGCCCTCATTTCCCATCACCATCACTCTCCTTTTGTAATTACTTTTTCTTTCGCCTAATATCCCAAGGCAGGTTCTTTGAATCTTAGTGAAAGTGTGCAAAGCTCCGTTTTAATGGTCAGTGTCTGTTCTATGTTGTTTTACTGTTCTCTATGTGTTTGCTAATGTGTGCTGTCTGTTCATATTTTTAACAATGCTTTTAAACTAATCAGTCAGCCTTATTACATTAATCTTTCACAATCCTCATATTCAGCCACTATTTTAACGCCATTGCTTTTATGTCTTCATGTTTATGTATTAGCAGCTAAGTATGTGTAGTCCCCTGGCTGAAGAGCAGGTTTAATGTACTGCTACCAACCCATCCAGCAACCCCCAGCCACATGGAGCGAGGGGGGTTGAAATCACAATAAAGAAAGAAAAAAAGACAGCTGTATTGGAATTGTGGGTCGTTGTTCTAATATTTTTAGCCACCCCTATGTTACCCCCAATAGCTATTCACATGTAGATCTGTAGGAGCCTACTTACATGTACTTCAGTGATTATTTGGTGTCCTATTGTTCTTACCCAACCTTCTCATTACGGCTATTGGCTAAAGTAGCTGGAGCAACTCTCTAGTGCTAGACTAATAGCGAAATATCGACTTCACATCCAATAGTTATAGATGAAACTGGATCAGTGGCAACTATACCTGTACAAATAAACAATATTCAGCATTGAATAAAAAATAGACTTACATCCTCCCTGTACAGCAGGTCATTCCAGCAGAGACTCAAGCTCCCCCCAGAAGTGGAGAAGTAGAAAGGGAGAAGGGGAGTGGGGAGTGGGGAGTGGGGAGTGGGGAGTGAGGAGGGCCAGTAGCGGCCTCTGGCAGTGGTGTTGTGAACTAGGTCAGTTGGTCGCCGAACCTCGCCAATAAATTTGGATTTCCCATCATTTTTCTAGAAGGGAGCCAGCTGCTGTGTCCGAGAGGTTCTAGGTGCCTTAGTCCATAATCGCGCTGCTGCTACAGTCGCTAGTTCGAATCCTGCCTCGGGAAAGGCTGTGTGTGATATCCTTGGGTTAGTTAGGTTTTAGTAGTTCTATGTCTAGGGGACCAATGACGTCAGATGTTGAGCCCCAAAGTGCTGAGAGCCATTTTAACCATCTAGAAGGGTAGGGACATCCTCTAGCAGTGGCATTTCTGTTAAAATAAATAAATAAACAGGATGAGATTGTTTGGATAAAAACTATATTAATCCTCCGAGACCAGTAGCTCAGCACAGGCAAGCGCGGTTGCCATGATAGCCAGCGGTGGGGGAAGAGAGGAGGACGAATGGGAGAGGGTTGAAAGGATGGGCGAGGGGTGGTGGGGTAAGGGGCCCACGTGCTGGTTGGGGAAATCCCCTGAGTTATCATGGGGTGGGGGTAATTAATTGATTAATTAATTAATTTGCATAATTAATTTTATATCAGTTTCAAAGGAAAGTGTCTCAGAACGCTTTAAAAAAACACACATACAAAGTTACCCTATTATATAAATGCATTAAATGAAAAATGAGAGCTTCAAAAATTTCTTTTCCTTTCTTTCGTCCTGGTGAAGTCCTTTAATAGATCCTGGTAGTCAAGAGAACTGGTTCAAAATGGTTCAAATGGCTCTGAGCACTATGGGACTTAACATCTATGGTCATCAGTCCCCTAGAACTTAGAACTACTTAAATCTAACTAACCTAAGGACATTACACAACACCCAGCCATCACGAGGCAGAGTAAATCCCTGACCCCGTCGGGAATCGAATCCGGGAACCCGGGCGTGGGAAGCGAGAACGCTACCGCACGACCACGAGATGCGGGCAAGAGAATTGGTGAACAGATACTAGACGAGAACGGAACTGCGTTCTCCTAGCTTTGTAGCACGTAATTTGTTCTTGATATGGGCTAGTTTGGAGAATCCTCTATCAGCTTCACAATTCGCAAACGCTAATGAGAGGAAAATTCGATAAGCAATCATCACATTCCGAAAAACATTACCAAGATTCTTTTGAACCATTAATTCATATAATTCAAGTGGTGAAATGTGTAGCACAATTTTTTGAGGAAACACTTAAATCATTCACTAAAATGAAGTATTCAAAAGAAAAATTTTCTTCATCGATATCACCTCGGTGCTTTTCACCAAGTTTTTATGTTTCTGTTAAGAGTTGTTTAGCTTCTTGCTTTACTATATTGTTTGTTGGAGGTAAGAAAGAATACCAATGTCTCTGTCGTTCAAGGCCTGTGTGTTCTGATACATTTATGTTTGTCTGAAGGAAACTACAATAGACTGTACAGACACTGAACAATACAGACACTGGCCACCTGTATTTCATGCCACAGGAAGGCTAAACGAAGAGAGTAACAGCGTGTATCACTGGGCGGGAATCACAGGAACGCGTGCGAGCACCGGACGTGGACACTGTGACGTATTTACAGAAGTTGATTAGGTCCGGGAGGAGTGCACGGATAACCAGAGCCATTTAGGGCGACCTCTCAAGTAAAACGAGAAATCCACGATGCGGCACATATTTTCATCTGTCACTGATCCTTTGTACAGCAGCTGTATCATCGTAGCCCAATTTACGAATGCATTTTCCAATAACAAAAGTCTTTCGTCTTGTTTTGAAATCATTTTCCTCAAAACGTAACAGCAAAACACCTAACCTAACTTAACATCCTTGATCTACACAGAGATAGAGATAGACTTTTAAGGATATTGAGAACATTGTCAACACAATATTTCCTGACAGCGCTATATATTTGAAAACAAATGTGATATTCCTAATCTTATTGTACATCCTGTAAGTCTCACCCCTACAAGTTCAATATTCATCTACATCCTTACTCCGCAAGCCATCTGACGGTGTGTTTCGGAGGGTACTTTGAGGACCTCTATCGGTTCTCCCTACTATTCCAGTCTCGTATTGTTCGTGGAAAGAAAGGTTGTCGGTACGCCTCTGTGTGGGCTCTAATCTGTCTGATTTTATCCTCGTCGTCTCTTCGCGAGATATACGTAGGAGGGAGCAATATACTGCTTGACTCCTCGGTGGGGGTATTTTCTCGAAACTTCAACAAAAGCCCGTACCGAGCTACTGAGCGTCTCTCCTGCAGAGTCTTCCAGTGGAGTTTATCTATCATCTCCGTAACGCTTTCGCGATTACTAAATGATCCTGTAACGGAGCACGCTGCTCTCCGTTGGATCTTCTCTATCTCTTCTATCAGCCCTATCTGGTACGGATCCCACACTGGTGAGCATTATTCAAGCAGTGGGTGAACAAGTGTACTGTAACCTATTTCCTTTGTTGTTGGATAGCTTTTCCTTGGGATTCTTCTAATGTCTGGCATCAGCTTTACCGACGACCAACTTTTTATGACCATTCCATTTTAAATCACTCCTAGTGCGTACTCCAAGATAATTTATGGAATTAACTTCTTCCATTTGCTGACCTGCTCTATTATAGCTAAATGATAAAGGATCTTTCTTTCTATGTATTCGCAGGACGTTACACTTGTCTGCATTGAGATTCAATTGCCATTCCCTGCCCCATGCATCAATTCGTTGCAGATCCTCCTGCATTTCAGTACAATTTTCCATTGTTACAACCTCTCGATATACTACAGCATCGTCCGCAAAAACCCTCAGGGAACCTCCGATGTTAACCACAAGGTCATGTATGTATATTGTGAATTGCAACGGTCCTACGACACTCCCCTGCGGCACACCTGAAATCACTCTTACTTCGGAAGTCTTCTCTCCATTGAGAATGACATGCTGCATTCTGTTATCTAGGAACTCTTCAATCCGATCACACAATTGGTCTGTTAGTCCATATGCTCTTACTTTGTTCATTAAACGACTGTGGGGAAGTGTATCGAACGCCTTGCGGAAGTCAAGAAACACGGCATCTACCTGGGAACCGGTCTCTATGGCCCTCTAAGTCTCGTGGACGAATAACGCGAGCTGGGTTTTACTCGATCGTCTTTTTCTAAACCCATGCAGATATTATTGCGCATCCCGAAAAATTGCGGAATGTTATTGGCCGTCTAGGGGGAGCTTTAAGGTGTATGCCGCAGGGAACCTCTGCTACAAGTGTTTTATAACCTCTCGCTTCCCATCGCTGACTCAATAGCTGCCCCATACGGAAATAGCTAGTAGAATGTTCGACTGTCGATAAACCTGTGTATAAACTCGTGATTTTCTGACCGTGGCCATATCGCGGGAGATACACTGAGGTGAGAAAAGTCATCGGATAGCGATATGAACACATAAAGGTGGTGGTAATATATTCCACGCCTCCTACTACTGGACAGATTTCAAGCAAACTTGGTACACATGCCACATTATAAAGAATCTCTGCGGCTTTAGAACGGCGTACCTATCAGAAAGATGGCGGTGGGGGTGAAGAAGGCTAGTAGCCCATGACGCACAAATATTCACACTTCATTCATTATTTGACAATCAAAGCACGTTGTGAGTTACAGCAATCGTTACACATGATTTCAAATATTACCAAATTTTTTCTTGCTGACAAGGATAAAGCTTATCTCTTACTGCGTTTTTGCTGCTGTTCATTCAGTAAAATTTCCGCAAAGGTAATGACGATTTAATTTAATACTTCTGCAACTGCATTTGCGACAAATTTTGCAGGCAATGTTCACATATACCACTCAACATACGTACAAAATTATGTCATTGTACCTATCGCAGTTCAGATGGTGTGACGTCATAAACAATGAGCTGCGTGAAAACGAAGCTGCAGGACGAAATTCACTAACATACAGGTGGACTATGGGTACAAATATGAAACGTGTTATATGTTTGCGAAATATATGTAAGATGTGGATACATGGGCAAAGCCATGTGAGGAAAGATCCTCCTAAACCCCTGGATCGATTTCAGCCAAACGTGGTACACATATTACTTATAACCTGGAAATAAATACTGTGGAAATAAGAACCTTATATTAGTGTAGGGGTGATAACGTCGAGAGTGAAGGAGGCAGGAGGAGATGGACAGACAGTGATGAAGGAGTTGGACATATACAGGGGGAGGATGGCATATACAGAGACAGGAAACGGGGAAGTGAGCGGAAAGTGGAGGAGATGGACGGGGAGAGGTGAGAGAAGGAGATGGAAAGAGAGGGAGGAGGAAGAGATGAACACTGCCCAACTCGGGCAGAGAGTAGGGGGACGAGGAAATGGACAGAAAAAGGGAAGAGGAGGAGAGGGACACAGATGGAGGAGGAAGAGATGGACAGAGAGGAGAGAGAAGGAAGAGATGGACAGAGAGCAGGGGTAGGAGGGACTGGACAGAGAGAGGGGAGGAGAAAATAAAGAGAAAGAGGGGAGAAAAGAAGATGGCAGAGAAAGGGGAGGAAATTAGATCGACAAAGAAAGGGAAGAGAAGAAGATCGACAGAGAGAAGAAGAGGAGGAGATGGACAGCAAGATGGAGAAGGTGGAGATGGACTAACAGTAGATTGGAATAAATTAATACTTGGGCAACACAGGGTCGTCAGATAGTTTTACTATAAAGAAAAGAATAGGTCTGATACATTTCTGTGTAGCGTTCAACAAGCAGTTGTTACTCTTGCCATTTACTTGCAATCATACGAGAGGTACGCGGACAGTCGTGAATAGGGCAGAGAGTGGACGCCACGTAGCCGGTGTCTTAGGTAACGTCGACGTGGGTCAATATTAAAGCGATGTTCAGTTGCTCCAGGAGACACAATTACGTGTACTTGACAAATCACTTATTCATATGGAAATTAGGGAGGCTTAAGGAATTGCGAGCAGTGATCCTGATAAGAGTGACTGCTTTGCGTTTCTTTCGAAGCTTTTAATAAGAGTGGAACCAGGAAGACCCCCGCTGCGTAGGTATACTTTCTCGCACGCACCTGGTCTGCCTACATTGCGTGACGCTAGTCGACTCCGCCCACGCAATCTACCACTGCACTCGGAGATATTGTTCTGCGAGGCAGGAAACCGTTATGACGGAAGATAGATTGGAGGCTGTCATGGAAGCCTCACAGTCATAGCTTCATCCGGAATGCCAACACAGCGACCTTTACTCGTGGTAGAAAAGCCAGTATTGTCCCTACGCCAAAAATCAGATGGTGTGTACTACTATATTGTGTATAAATTCAAAATTGTAAGAAAACAGGTTTGTGTTTCAAACCCACTGCTATTATTAGTGAAGAACTAAATGGTACAAGATCAAAATTAAATTTCTGGGGAGATACGTTGGAACATTTTGAAATTAAAACGTGCAAGAGAGCGGCGGATTATCTCTATTACTAACAACTGAGTCTTACAGAAAGTGATCCAAGAGTGGAGAAAAGTAAATCAGATCCAAAAACTGACATACCGTCAAATTAGGAACCTTCTGCAGACAAACTGACGATTCTTTGTCTGGCCATTCAAACAGCACAAGCACACATACAAAGTCTTAAGAAAAGGAAAAAGAGTAGGTCCAGAAATCTCATTTAAAGAAAGAAAATATATGTTGGCAGAAAACAGGTATGTAAAGTTCAGAAAAGCAAATACTGGAAAATAGAGATAGTATCTCAGCTGGAATATTTAGACGAAACCATTCAGGAACTGGTCTGGAAAAAGTTACGAAATTCATTGCCACGATATGGAAATAGGCTTTAGATATTTCCCGAAATTACTGTAACCAGTCGCCTTTTATTTTACATCTCAATTTTTATTTTCCTTTACCGGTTTCGACACGCCTAGCGATTCATCATCAGCTGGTAGACAGTTATTGCTTGTTTGCAACATTGTGGGGGTCGTGTAGCTGTGGCAAGATGTAAAAACGAAACATGTAAGCACAGGATGTGACAAGAAATATTTATATTCTGAGAGCGATTTAAACACATTCCTTGCAGTTATTAGTATGTGCTGTTTTATTGTTAATGTATACATCATTCTGGAAAACAAAATGTATATTTTCCAGCGACTGTAATTTTATAGAACTTCTCAAACTTTCCCATAGTTAAAAATTTCCACGTGCTTTAAAAATAGTAAATAAAGCAAAGAGCATGACGAAGTTATGACTAATTGCGTTGGTGTAAAGACTTTCTTTGTTCAGTATTTGCGTTGCACGCTGCGCACTGGCTCATTATTGCTAAAATGTTTACAAAAGCTATTAATTTCAGTACCAAGATCGTCGTTGAAATACCCTAAACCCCTTGTTTAATAGAATTTGCAAAAAGCACGTGAGTTTTGCAATGTGAATACATGTTAGTTTTACAATAATGAATTTAATACAAATAGATAGGGGTTAGGGGTAAAACACAATGGGACTCGGGGCAAGTAAGGCTTAGCAACCTGCTTCCCTGGTACTTTAAATATGATGCTGCCAACAATCAGAGCAAAATGCCTTGGAACTTTGGAGGAGACGGAGTCCCACCACCATCTGACAAACCAGGGACTCCTAAGATACGACTTGGTAAACAAATGGTAACGAGATGGGGAGCTATTAATATCAATGGGAGCTACTCTGGGAAGAAGGTAGAGCTGGCAGAGGCTGCAAGTAAGATGGGGCTGGACGTTTTAGCTGTTAGTGACATTCGGGTAAGGGGTGAGAAAGAAGAGGAAGTGGGAGAATACAAGGTCTACCTGTCAGGAGTCAAAGCAGGAATAGCACAATGGGGTGTAGGGCTTTACATCAGGAAAGAAATGGAACCCAGCGTAGTTGCAATAAGGTATGTAAACGAACGACTGATGTAGACAGATTTGACAGTGTCTAGCAAGAAAATTAGGATTGTGTCAGTATATTCGTATTGTGAAGGGACAGATCAAGATAAGATGGATAGTTTTTATGAGGCACTCAGTGATGTAGTTGTTAGAGTAAAGGACAAGGACAGTGTTCTGCTCATGGGTGATTTTAACGCCAGGATTGGAAATCGAACAGAAGGGTATGAAAAGGTTATGGGTAAATTTGGAGAGGATATGGAGGCCAACAGGAACGGGAAACATATCATGGATTTCTGTGCCAGTATGGGCTTAGTAATCACAAACTCCTTTTTTAAACATAAGAACATTCACCGGTATACTTGGGAAAGCAGGAGAACCAGATCTGTCATTGACTATACAATAACTGATCAGGAATTCAGGAAGGCTGTGAGGGACACACGTGTATTCAGCGCATTCTTTGATGACACTGATCATTATTTAATCTGCAGTGAAATTGGGATTGTGAGGCAGAAAGTGCAGGAGGTCAGGTCATATGTAGGAGGATAAGGGTGGAGAAACTTCAGGATAAGGAAATCAGGCACAAGTACATAACAGCGATCTCAGAAAGGTACCAGTTAGTTGAATGTAGTCAATTACGGTCATTGGAAAAGGAATGGACAAGGTACAGGGACACAGTACTAGAAGTGGCTAAAGAATGTCTTGGAACAGTAGTGTGTAAAAGTAGGATGAAGCAAACAGCTTGGTGGAATGACACAGTCAAGGCAGCCTGTAAAAGGAAAAAGAAGGCGTATCAAAAATGGCTACATACCAGAACTCAGGTAGACAGAGAAAATTATGTTGAAGAAAGAAACAAAGCCAAACAGATAATTGCAGCATCCAAGAAGAAATCTTGGGAAGACTTTAAAAACAGGTTGGAGACTATGGGTCAAGCTGCTGGAAAACCATTCTGGAGTGTAATTAGCAGTCTTCGAGAGGGAGGTAAGAAGGAAATGACAAGTATTTTGGACAGGTCAGGAAAACTGCTGGTGAATCCTGTGGATGCCTTGAGCACATGGAGGGAATATTTTGAAGAGTTGCTCAATGTAGGTGAAAATACGATCAGTAATGTTTCAGATTTCGAGGTAGAATGGGTAGGAATGATGATGGAAATAGGATCACATTTGAGGAAGTGGAGAAAATGGTCAATAGATTGCAGTGCAATAAAGCAGCTGGGGTGGATGAATTTAAGTCAGAACTCATCAAATACAGTGGAATGTCAGGTCTTAAATGGCTACACAGGATAATTGAAATGGCCTGGGAGTCGGGACAGGTTCCATCAGACTGGACAAAAGCAGTAATCACACCAATCTTTAAACATGGAAACGGAAAAGATTGTAACAACTACAGCGGTATCTCTTTAATCAGCGTTGTGGGTAAAATCTTCTCAGGTATTGTTGAAAGGAAAGTGCAAGTATTAGTTGAGGACCAATTGGATGAAATTCAGTGTGGGTTTAGGCCTCTTAGAGGTTGTCAGGACCAGATCTTTAGCTTACGTCAAATAATGGAGAAGTGTTATGAGTGGAACAGGGAATTGTATCTATGCTTTATAGATCTAGAAAAGGCATATGACCGTGTTCCTAGGAGGAAGTTATTGTCTGTTCTACGATATTATGGAATAGGAGGCAAACTTTTGCAAGCAATTAAAGGTCTTTACATGGATAGTCAGGCAGCAGTTAGAGTTGACGGTAAATTGAGTTCATGGTTCAGAATAGTTTCAGGGGTAAGACAAGGCTGCAACCTGTCTCCCCTGTTGTTCATATTATTTATGGATCATATGTTGAAAACAATAGACTGGCTGGGTGAGATTAAGATATGTGAACACAAAATAAGCAGTCTTGCATATGCGGATGACTTAGTTGTGATGGCAGATTCGATTGAAAGTTTGCAAAGTAATATTTCAGAGCTAGATCATAAATGTAAGGACTATGGTATGAAGATTAGCATCTCCAAAACGAAAGTAATGTCAGTGGGAAAGAAATATAAACGGATTGAGTGCCAAATAGGAGGAACAAAGTTAGAACAGGTGGACGGTTTCAAGTACTTAGGATGCATATTCTCACAGAAAGGCAACATAGCGAAAGAACTGGAAGCGAGGTGTAGCAAAGCTAATGCAGCGAGCGCTCAGCTACGATCTACTCTCTTCTGCAAGAAGGAAGTCAGTACCAACACTAAGTTATCTGTGCACCGTTCAATCTTTCGACCAACTTTGTTGCATGGGAGCGAAAGCTGGGTGGATTCAGGTTACCTTATCAACAAGGTTGAGGTTACGGATACGAAAGTAGCTAGGATGATTGCAGGTACTAGTAGATGGGAACAATGGCAGGAGGGTGTCCACAATGAGGAAATCAAAGAAAAACTGGGAATGAACTCTATAGATGTAGCAGTCAGGACGAACAGGCTTAGATGGTGTGGTCATGTTACACGCATGGGAGAAGCAAGGCTACCCAAGAGACTCATGGGTTCAGCAGTAGAGGGTAGGAGGAGTCGGGGTAGACCAAGGAGAAGGTACCTGGATTCAGTTAAGAATGATTTTGAAGTAATAGGTTTAACAGCAGAAGAGGCACCAATGTTAGTACTGAATAGGGGATCATGGAGGAATTTTATAAGGGGGGCTATGCTCCAGACTAAACGCTGAAAGGCATAATCAGTCTTAAATGATGATGATGATGATGATGGTGATAGATATAAACTTACTGTCGACAGTGTGTAATGGGAGTGCTCAACAAAGAAGGTCTCCTTCCCATGAGAAATACCTTGAACACAATCTTCATCATACGCTTTGGTTTATTTACATTTTGTAAAGCACGTGGAAGTTGTTACCTGTGCAAATGTTTGTAAAGTGCTACTAATTAACTTAACTGGAAACAATAGATTATGTTTTCCAGAATAATGTGTACTTCAAGAACAACACAAAAGTTACTAAAAAACTGCAAGTATTGCATTTGTACCGCTCCCATAATGTAAATAATTCTAGCCACATTTAGTGCTTACATATTGCGTTTTTACATCTTGCCACAGCCACAGGACCGCCACAATACCGCAAACACGGAGTAACTATGTACCACCTGATGATGAATCGCTAGGCGATTCGAAACACAAATGGAAAATAAAAATTTAAGATCGTAGTAATTTCTGAAAACATTTATTCATCTCGGTCACAGTGTTCGACATCGATAATAGATACTGTTTTCTTATAAATCGTAGAGTTACGAAAAATACCTATAAAAATGCATCTTCAAATAAGGAAAACTGAGAAACTACGAAGCAGCAATGAAGGTAGAGTGTCTTTATAGGCCTGAAAAAATCATTTTAAACAGAATGAGAGACATTGAAGACAGGCAAAAGAGAGAACGAAAAGTAATTATGAACGCTTTACCGTCAGTTACACTGAAGAATGAAAATACAGACTAACAATACGTAGAAATAAAGAAAATAAATACTGTAGGAATGTTAATACGAAAATGAAAATAGCGAAGGTAAAATTCTGTGGCTGTATTAAAAGAAGGTAACCAACCAGACTAACTGTACAAGGTACAGAAATCTACAAAAGTCGGAGTAAAACTAGAATTGAAACAATATCAGTTTACTAAAAGAAGACCTGAAGTATCTAGTAATAACATAACTTGATACACCAGACAGAAAAACTGTTAGCCAGAGGATTCATAACTGGCAGAAAAACCTCCAAGACAACTTGGTATGTCGAAGGGAAAAGAGCCCATTCTAAAAGAAGGGAAGAAATATGGGCACAAAGGAAAGATAAAACCAGCAACGAAAATGCCCTTTGGTGAACATCCCATGATCCAGTAGAGCAGAAATGGGAATAATAATAATAACAATAATAAATTGTTGTTTCCCTTGTGAAAATTCAGTGTAATGTACTTCTAATAAAAGCTGTAAGATAACTAAAGAATACGTACTGGACTAAATCAGGGACGAAAGAAATTTATGGCGCCACGTGAGTTGAAGAAGTGATCAGTTGATATATCATCCCGAAGGATCAGGGTCTGTGTAATTTAGTACTGGAAGGAAGTACGAGGGATACAAATTGCGGAGGCAGACGAAGCGTAGGCTACAGTAAGTGGGTTCAGATTGTTGCAGGTTGTGTTAAACAGTTTAAAGGAGCAATGACTCATAGTCGACCGTCACTATTTTAGAATATGGAAAGATTTTTCAGAGACCAGTGAATGGTTGCAGTTTTTGAGAAACTGTTTCATATGTTGTACTGATTACGCAGAGATGATAAGACTTGTATAGAATAGTCTAATGTGGAGAGTTACTGGAAAGCCACTGTCGGACTAAAAACCAAAACACAATGGAAGACAATGAGTACACTTCTCGAATAGAAAAGAAGAAATGACACCATACAATATTGTCTCTGACGTTGATAATGGTCCCAATTCATCCGGGAAAACAGCCCAATGTTCAACAGCCGTCAAGTAATGTGTAAAATGTAATGTTGTGGCTCAAACCATTTTCACTCTTATCCGTGAGGATGATCCATGACTGAAACGGCTCGATATTTGGGTTTAAAATAAAAGCGTCTGATGATCAAACATGCATTTTATACAGTCCAGATGTTCCTTCAGGTATGTGATATCCAGTTGGAGGCGCTCATCTATCGTTATAACCCACAGAGACACCATATTGCGTGGAAGTTAATTACAACGTTTCTTCCGCTGTTCCAAACAGGCCCAGATATTTTCTGTGGGATGTAGGTGGGGTGATTTATTGGGCCGTATGCCACAGTCGCGATAGTGTGCCTGAGTGTTCTTCAAACCAGGAACGTATGCTCGTAGTGCTGTGGACATGCCTGTTGTCATCTGAGAAGACGGGGATCTCGCGCACAGAATGTTCATCGTTGAGTTATCGGTGCACGATAGACTTTTCACCATTTGATTAGAGGCTAAATCGTTACACGTCGAATCATAGTACACGCCTCCAGCTAGAGTGTGTGTAATTTCTATGCCGTTTATGTGTCGCTGTGAGCGTTGGCTATGACCGTTGCACACAGTTTTCTGGGTAATGCTGGCTCAGATACTGGTTGAGACGGAGCCTCATTCACTGATAGAAGGAATTCCAATTGGAGTTCGCCCCCATTCGTTGCCGGGCCCCGTCACTAAGTATGTTCTTACTACGCCGACTTACATGGCGGTGAATGGTACATCGTTCATTGCACATACGCTCGGCGGTCCCTGGTCATACACCAACAAATTGGGCAACTCCATTTACGGTTCAGTCAAGGTTACGTCCAAATATGACATTTCCTTTAAGCCATACTGTGTCCATGTCGATCCATCTGAAGCCATCGGCACACGGAACAAGTTGGCTAACGTTGGCGTGGCGCTCTGTGAGTTTTGTGGCTCCATTTCCTGCAATTTAACGTTGAGGATCTATTTCGTACGTGAAAGGCAAAATAAGTTCTAGAATATTTCGGCAACGTGCCGCGTTAAGAAGAACCAATGACAGGCAAGAATAATCTCTACGTCAGAAGCAAAAAGCAACACGCTACACCGTTATGAGAGAAAGCCCTTTGAAGACAACGACCTCTTGAAAGTTCGTGAAAACTTGTCTTTGTGGTTAAGATTTGTCATAATTAAATGTGAGTTGATAACATTTGGGTGATTAAAGCCTTCAGAAGATTGTAATTTAAAATATGAGGACGTCATTAGCTAAGTTTTAGCATAGGGCAGTTGGTTGAGGCACCAAATTACAGAATGATGAGGGTTCGCATCCTGATGAATGCAAGTACTTTTTTTTTTAACCATTGCGTTTTCTGGAATGTTGCGGGACTTTCCTACGCAATTAACAGAAATAATTTCTGTAATATCAGATGTTATGCAGATATGAGTGTGCTCTCTGTCATGAATGAATTTGGTGAACTTTTGTAAACTGATGTCCTTATTGAGTGGTTATGCATATTTTACTTTTCTCTTATCAGACATTCACAGATAATGGAGTTCTTGTTTATGCATACTACTGACAGAACAACATGACTAGCATATGGTTAAGGGACGAAGTGTGCCTTTTAATAGAGCTAACGCAGGAATTCTGCTCACGTTCGTTTCCGTGAACAAACTGTACGGTTTGCGAGACAAATAAAGCCGACGATTGCCGCTAGAGAGTCCAAAGAGCGCAAAATCTCGTTAACCAGCTCGTGTCGTGTGCCGACGACGTCGTGTCTCGTGACATTGGATACCCCGTCTGCCCTCACGTCGATGTTAGCTGCCTCATCCCGTGTGACGACGGCTGTATGGGAGTGATTGTATTCAACCACCTAGAATACACGCCCCACTCCACTGACATGATTACGTGAACTGTAGATAGGTGTGCCATATGTTCGACTTTAGCCGGGTACATCCAACTTCTTACGGTCGTGTCCGGCCAAATATGTTCAAGGCCATTCTTTCTGACAAAATATGTATAAGCCCGGACTGTCCGGCTTTTGTTAGGCCTTTTAGTGGTGAAGCAGAAAAAATACACCTTAGTCAAATTCCAGGCTAATGACTTAAGCATCAGGAATAAATGTAAGGAAGAATAAGGAGCTATATCATAAGGCCATACAGATATACCAACCACTGCTACAGTGTAACATCACGCTATGTGGAGAGTGAGCGAAGCACAGTGGAA
Organism: Schistocerca serialis cubense; assembly: GCF_023864345.2. NCBI lineage: Eukaryota > Metazoa > Arthropoda > Insecta > Orthoptera > Acrididae > Schistocerca > Schistocerca serialis. The sequence goes on along the minus strand of NC_064641.1, from coordinate 912,656,148 downwards.
TGTGCCAACGAGCTAATGCCAAATCGGGTGGAAGAATGTAGAGAAAACATGAATAATATGTACACAATTTTCAAAGGCTCTGTTGTGGCGTAACAAGCTTGCTACGCCACACTGGGAAGGGAGCCGAAAGAAAGGCACGCGTACACACACGCCGACTGGCGTCAAGTCTGGAACAGGATAACTTTTGAATGGTAGCAAGAAAAGTACGTAGCTGCTTTATACTTAACTTTTAATCTTTGTTGGTTTACACGTTCTTCTGGAGACATTTATACTATAACTCTCAAACTAGGTAAGGCTAATGGCGCCTTGCTAGGTCGTAGCCATGGACTTAGCAAAAGGCTATTCTAACTGTCTCTCGGCAAATGAGAGGAAGGCTTCGTCCGTATTGTCGCTAGCAATGTCGTCCGTACAACTGGGGCGAGTGCTCGTCCGTCTCTCGAGACCTGCCTTGTGGTGGCGCTCGGTCTGCGATCACACAGTGGCGACACGCGGGTCCGACATGTACTACATAGACCGCGGCCGATTTAAGCTACCACCTAGCAAGTGTGGTGTCTGGCGGTGACACCACAGGCTCTTAAAAGTCTGCACTTTCAGTGGATGACATTAGCTAACGTTGCAACCTGGGAAACAAGCAGCAGAAATTGTAGGTATTTTATGTGGAGAAACGTTAAGTTGGATGACAGTAACACTCCGCCTCAAAGTGATGTTTGGTCCATGAAATGCGTATAGCTTTCTTCAAATTAAAGCATAATGAAAATTTTTGTTCTGAGTTACTGAAAGTGGCGGAATGTTACCTTGCAATTTCTGGCAATAATGACCACGTCGGAAGGATGTTCTCTTTCATAAACGCACAACGAATATAAGAATAAAGCAATTCGCAAACCGACACAATCACATTGATGAGGATGTTGTGAAACTTAAAATTAACCTTTCAAGAGTTCCACAGTATTATTGCCAAGAAAACTAATGTTCGTGCTTAAAAGGGTTTAAATAAGAAAAATTAGTATTTAAGAAAAGATTATTGTTATTTCTTTATAAGTCTACCTGAAAAGAGCGCGGTTGTTGCATGTATTTTCGTTCTCCTGTCCCAAAAGAATAGATAATTATTTATTTCATTCAATGAACAATTTTAATTTTTTTTTGACATAACATTATCTTAGAAACAAGACTGAGCAATTAAGAAAACTGAGCACTTCGCTCATACCATATTTTTCAAATCACGAGCCTATTTGCTGATTGCCTTTTAAACACGCTTATGGGTGACATCGGAAAACCCGACTAATTAATTATTAATAAACGATTGAAAATAACAAGTTGACGCCTTTTGTACATAAGATACGAAATTCCAGGAAGAGAGGGGAGAGGGGGTGATGAACTCTGGAGGCACGTTCAATCACATGCCAGATGTATTCAACTGGGTTCAGATCTGACGAGTTGTGGGGCTAGCACGTCAATTAGAACTCGCCATTGTGTTCCTCGAAACACTCCATTACACTCCTCGGCTTGTGACATAGCGCACTGCCTGGTTGAAATGTGCCACTGTCACCGTGAAACATGATCATTACCAAACGGTGTATGTGGCCTGTAATCAGAGTAGAGTACTCCTTGGCCGTCATGTTCCACTTGACCCAGGGTTGCCCACACGAATGTTCCCCTCAGAATAATGGGGGCGCAGCCAGCTTGTCTCCGTCTCGCAGTACAGGTGTCGTGAAGCTGTTCCCCAAGAAGACGAAGGATTCGCGCCCTCCCAACGGCGTGATAAAGAAGGTATCGGGATTTATCAAACCAAGCAAAGCTCTGTCACTGCACCAACGTCCAGTGCAGATGGTCACGTGACATTTCAGTCGTAGTTGCCGATGTCGTGGTGTCAACATTGGCTCATGCAGGGGTCGTCGGCTGTGAAGGCCCATCGTTAGGAGTGCTCGATTCACTGTGTGCTCAGTCACACTTGTACTCTGCGTAGCATTAAAGTCTCACGTTAGTTCCGCCACAGTTCGTCAACTGCCCCGTTTTACCAGTCCGCCCAGCATACGGCGTCCGACATCTGTAATGAGGGTTGGCCGCCCAACTCCACGACGTCTGGACGTGGTTTCACCTTGGTCTCAACACCTGTTGAAGACACTCAGCGCAACACTCCTCGAACACCCGACAAGCCTTGCAGTTTCAGAAATGCTCGTGCCGAACATCCGGGTCATCAGAATCTACCCTCAGTAAGACTCAGATGTATCGCTCTCCTTCGCCATTCAACACACGAACAGCGCGTTCTCTGATACAACGTGTACGGTGCGTGTGTCTGACTGGCGGCCATTAACCACCAGCTGACGCTGCTATCGCCTGGACGAGTTTATATCGATAGGAAGTCGGTGGTCATAATGTTCTGGCTGGTAAGTGTGTCAGTGTTTATCTGACGGCCTTCCTTGGCACCTGTGGAGCACCTCTTCGTTTGGTACCTTGTCTACCAAGAATACCTTGAACATTCTGCAGTAGCACTGTATGTCGAAGACTGTTGTTTTGCGCTCCTCCGTTCCTCAGAGTGACCCTCTTTCACTGCCATACACACAGCACACTCAAAATAAATGTCTTCATGACGCTTTTTCTGAAGCGTCTGTCTATGCATCTGCACGTGAATAGGTTCATTCTTTTGTTAAAGGTACCTTTTGCCTGGAGGATTCGGCTTACAATATCCTTGCTTGATCTTCCGTCTGATGTAATTTTACTCCCGAGGTAGGCAAAGAATTCGACCGTCTTCAATGACTGATTATTGAGTAAACACTGAACGGCGCTTTGTTTACTCACCACTAACAATGGGACCGCGCCCACTGGTCATCATCAGAGGAATGGTATATTCAGGACTTGCTCAGAAATGAAAGTGACGAATGATGGAACTCCAGATGCCAAGCGTTTTGAAAAAGTGTCATTTTCTGTCACCGGTGGGGTGGGTAGAGAATGGTACTCTGACGGCTGTGGGTTCGAGTCCACAAGCGGCGGAAGTTGTTTTAAAATTTGTAAGTTACTCACATTGTAAATAATACCAAATAGTGTTTAGACTATTACATTTATTCATATTTTCGTAAAAGGTAAAGGATAATTTGGAACATGCAAATAATTTTCCAGGACGGGATTGTATGACTTACACGAGAACATATATAAAATTAGAAACTTTTATTATATTACAGATTATTATTTACATGTGCTACGGGTGTCCCCAAAGGTCAAATGGTCGATTTTATTTGCATCAGGAACCGCTTGCTCCCGTGCAACTACCCAGGCCTGCTCTAAAGTCAAACTGAAACTAACGCAATCACATGTCCTGTACGTTTCTATTAAAATCCCTTCTTGGAAAGTTATTTGCAGAGTTCTTGTAGACGCCGTAAGTACAATCCTTTCTTGGACATGTAGTTGCAATTCACAATTTTGATTTGCCTTTTCTTTTCATGACTTTTGTGAAAATATTAGTAAGTAGAATATAATGAGCATTTTTTCGGTTTATTTGTTGTGTAAGTAACGTCAAGATCGAAAATAAAGGAATAATTCCCAGGGAGGGACTCGACCTCACGACCATCGGATTCTCATTCTGAAAACTTTCCGCTGCGCCAGCTGGTGCCTGGAAAATACGCTAATATTAGTGGCTCATGTCTCGACCTATTTACTTCAAAATATATAAATATTTTTAATAACCTTGGCCATCTGGAACACTCAGATTTCTCTCTCATACCTGACCAAGTCCTGTATAGAAAATAAATTTAGACGAAATCTGTGATGATCAGTGGACACAGTTCCTTTTTATGATTTTTCATCCACTTTTATTAATTTTCACATTACAGGAAGAGGTGAGGTAGGTTTCCATCTGGGTCAGCATCACTTCTAGCATTTTTAGCCGAGCGTCTCCCCAGGTGGCGGATAGGGGAATGCCTCCTAGATGCAGGTGGTACCGAGGAAATGAAATACTCGGGGCGGTCCAAAACTACTAGTAGCGTCTGTTCCCACAGTGGGAACCAACCTCCTGATCTGGAAAGTCAGGTAGTACTCGGCAGCATGCCGTATATCCAACTACTAAACATCATGATGGTACAACGAGAAAAATCTCATTACCCCGGGCCCCAGTCAATAGACTGGGATCGTCGTGAACATCGGATTCCGGGGGCTCACGGGCATCATGAGAAGAATCGGAGCTTCTCAAACTCCCTCAAAACTAAACACAAACACTACGTCGGCACACTCAACGTGAACACACTGATGAAGACAGGAAAGATGAAACAACTCACAGACACTTTCGAAAAATTTCAAATCAAAATATGTGAACTGCAAGAAACACGATTCATAGACGAAGGCCATTTCAACACGGAGAACTTTAGAATATACAAAGGAAAACCATAAAGACAACTGAAAAACCTACGCCTTTTTGGCACAGGATTTGCAGTACACAGGTCCATCACGGACCACATAATCGACTTTTCGTCACCAAACGAAAGAATCAGCACCATCACAGTGAAATCAGCCAACAAATCCTACACAATAATCAACGCACACGCACCGACTAATGACTACAACAGGAAAAACCCGGACGAAATTGATGACTTCTGGACGACAATATAAGAAACTATCAGGAAAATTCCTGCAACATAGAGTCAAAATAATAATCGGAGACTTCAACGCTAAACTCGTAAAAGAAATGATATACAGACATACCACAGGAAAACATCCTCCACACAAGGGCACAAACAAAAATGGGAAACACCTGATAGACTTTTGCAACAAAATTCAAGAAACCAACACGGAAACTTACCATATGGAAATTCCCCAACGCAAGGAAATAACTACAAATCAATCACGTAATAGTCCAGAAAGACTCACAAAAATTAATTTTGAACGTAGACACACGTAATGGCTACTTCGACTCAAATCACCACCTACTACAGATCAGGATTCGTCTTTTGCATAAGGAAAAGCTCCCGAAGAACAAAATTGATAGAACAGATCCAGAGTACCTTACTTTAAACCAGGCACAAATATCAGACAAAATTAAAATGGATAAAACGAAAGACTGGATACAACTTTCAGGAAGGACCCGAAAGGCCATGAAACTAGCACAGGCACCACTCACAAGGAAACACCGTTGGTGGAACCACACATGTGACCAAGCTATTGACGAACGAATCACTACATGGAAAAAATTTAGTAGCCATCAATCCCCAGAGAATTGGATGAACTTCCTGAAAACACAAAAACAATAAATCAAAATCATTCGCAGTGAAAAACGACAGTATGATAAACGGCTACTGACGGAGATCGAATCGGATTCCACGAAGAACAACACAGGAAACTTCTACAGAACGTTCAGAGAAAATATGAATGGATATCAGCCACCCAACTTGTGCTTCAGAAGACCTGATGGACCCCTAGAAACCAATACCAAAATCAATTGTGACATTCTGGCAAAGTACTTTGAAAACCTCCTCAACATGGACCCCCCTATGGAAGAAATGATGACAGAAACGAGCACGGACAGAAGGCCGTAAACAGAAGCACAACGATCGAATGAGGGACGTTTATCACGGGTAAGAGCCTCCCTTTTCGTATTACTTTGTTACAAATACCACTTAATTTGTTTTGAAGAACTTATTAACTAGATAATTTTTATTCTGCAATGTCATAGAAAATAAAAGTGACCGCTGCGGTAGTCCATTTTCTCTAACCGTCTTACAAGTTGACTTTTCTAAACGGACATACTTCCCGAAACGATAAATATATTTCTCATTGTCGCCTTGAACTGTGATTTACGGATTGATACTACAGCCTAATGTGATTAATGAAATTGAAAATTTTTTTCGAGTTATAGGTAATGTGGTCCTTTCTCTGCACATCACAAATGCAAAACACATTTTGGCACACATGGAAATATATATACAAGAACGTATCATAAATCCATGATTATTATTTCACGTCGTTCGGTTCATTTCTAAAGATCTTTTCTTTCCATTCACACAACTACCCTTCTCCCTACGACTACTCTTATCCCTAATACTGTCATTATTTAAAACTGTGAAGGTGCGAAAGTTTCGCACAGGTCCCCTGATTTGAGCATAAAATTTATTTTAAGGCAGACAGCTGTTTCAATATCAAGGAATGGTGCAGTATGTAGTTAAGAGATTGGTTTCATTACAATATTCACAGGAGTGCTGTCATTCAGTGCGGGGTTCATTTGATGTTGAACAAATTTTTATGATTCTAGATTCAAAAGTTTGCAGTCTTGGTAATGAAACAGATACACAACTCTGCTACACGCCTAACAAACAATTTATTACCCCGAGTTTCATCATAAAAGAGCTACGTGTCCTATCTTGCATTGGAGCGCACTTTATCTTGGCAACGAAGCTATACATTAGAGATTCTCCACCATTGTGGAGAAGCTTGCACGTGGAAAGCGTTATAATCAATCTTTCTGTCTTGCCGAAATTCCAAGCTAAGGATAAGAAGTGGAACGTCAGCACCGCTCAAAAGAATTTCTTAAATTCATCTGAAGATCGACGTGTTTGAATAACGGAATGGTACAATAGTACGAGTGCCACAGACAAGTTTCTCAAATGCAATATAATGCATCATACTTAAGTGCGAGTATAGTAATCTCGATCGTAAGAAATCATTTACCGGATGTACGCGGTCCATTTTCTGTGAAAACGTGTCGATTCAATTTGATATCAGCTTTATCACTGGTACTGAAAATTTTGTCATGTTGATTTACGTCAGAAATAATTGGACGTTATTTCTTATTGATACAAAATTCTGCGTAGCTTTTTAGTTAGTTCATTACTTTCATGTTCCACGAATCATTTTGCACAATAAAGTATAATGATGGCGAACGATTCATTTGATATTTAAACCGCAAATTAATTTCTACATATAGCTTCTTTTGAATATATGGATGTGAGTCAGTAATTCCTATCCACCACCTTTTACACACTGAATTAATAGAAATTCTACGGGACAGAAAGGGGCTGTCAAGGAGAAACTTTTACAATATTAAAATTTTACTTTGATGTCTGTCACACAGTTTATATCAATGGGTAAGTGATCAAAAATTTTAATTGCAGCATTGTGCACCACCTCTTTTTATGCTGAAGACAACCTTTATGCAGAGTGATGAATGTAAGTTTTTCTTGTAGTGTTGTAATTGTGTACATCATTGTTTCTTTTCAACTGTGGTGGATTATTTATAATATACATCGAGAGGGAATAAATTTACTGTGAAGCAGCAGTCCGAGTGCCCAAATCCTTAAACAGATGTCCACAAGATGGTCGTGGGTGTGCTCCACATATTACTCTTGTAGCACGTTTCTGATCAATGAAGACTTTCTTTGTTAAACATGACCTATCCCAGATCATTATTCCATATGACATTATTGAATGAAAACGGACAGAATATGTCGACTTACTGGTCTGTCTCTCTCCAAGACTTGCAATGATTCTAACTGCAAATGTAGCTGGACTAAGGTGTTTCAGGAGATAAAATATGAGCTTTTACATTTTAAATTCTCATCAATAAGTACACCAAAGAAATTTTGAAGTTTCCACCGTATTTATGACTTCCTTACCATGTGTACACCTATCATCGGTGCAGCATTCCTAGATGTACAGAACTGAATTCGTTGTGGCTCCTTAAAATGGGTGGTGAGGTTATTCGCAGTAAACGAGGTACTGACGCTTTTAAGAAAATTGTTCACCAGTCCTCTCTTTTTGTGTGTATGCTTACATTGGTTACAGTACTAATGTCATCTACAAGAAGAACTAATTCTGTTTATTGTGTATTAGACAGAAGGTGATTTACATGTATGAGGAACAACAGTGGACCTAAGCCTTGAGGAACCCCATACGTGATTTCTCCCTAGAATTACACCCCCGAACTATATTGGTTGAATTAATAAGTACAACGCCCTGCGTTCTTTGGTTCAAAATGCCGTTATCGATTGGTTGAGTACATCGTCGATCCCATTAAACTTCAATTTATCTAAGAGAACACTACGATTCACATAGTCAAATGCCTTAGATGTATCATCAGCCGTAAACCTCGAGCTTTACGGCATGTAAATACCACCACAGAGCATGATGCCGCCGGCACCAGCTGATTGCTCTGAGTTATCCAAAGACGTCGACCTTCACATCGCTTTTTCTGCTGGCCCCATGGTCAAGACATTCTGTCAAATATATAGTAGAGTCTGACACCTTCGGCCAATTATTTAACGAAGAATACACCATTATTAGCAAGCCTGAGTTACGAGAACGGTGATCATCGGTGACGAAGTGTGAGATTGTACTGAAGTTCCGTCGAATGTGCTTGGATTATTGCCGGCTTAGTAACAGGTCGTGCGACTTCGGCCTCTCAGGTACTGATAGTGGTTACACGTTACAGTAACTCAGTGGTCAGGCTCGCAAGGGAAGGCCTCGTACATGAGCAACCGATTCGGATCGTGTTTGCTAATTCGCTTGTGTAATTCCGTAAAACCTAAGATGACAGACTCTAAGACATTTTGGCTCAGCTGCCTCCCCCTCCCCACTCCTCTGTTTCTGAGGAAACTACTTCTAACATAGATGGCCCGCAATCGACTCAGAATTGACTAGATCGATGGATAATTGTAAACTGACTATTTTTCATCAACACTTAAGTAGTTTCACAATGCATATTTTCCTAGAAATCGAGAGAACTTTTTGGGTTGCCGCTTATGTATCCATAAGGTGTCGGTACGCACGTCACGGCATGCGCTATCTAATATGATGCAAAACGCCGCGCACCCTTCCGGGGCTCATGCCTCGAGTTCTGTTGCTGGTAGAAAGACACCACCGCTAAGTCGACTGGATAGCCCTTGGGCTAACAAACATTTGAATTCCCAACAGAAGGATCGTCTTAGTTTCAGTATCGGGCTCAAAGTATGAATATTAGGAGAACCGAGAAAATTGATTGGTTCTTTCCACATTTTATGTGGTTTACGGTGGGCCGTAAGGGGCTTAAGAACAGCAGTTCCTCAGAAAAACCGAATAAAACTGTATTTTTGCAATTGTTTCGTACCACAAACGGGTGTGAAAAGACGGCTATGTACAGCAAATGGCTGACATTTTTACGATATGTTCCTAAGATCTCGATCTCAAACAAATTTGCAAAATTTTCTTGATGAATTTATCCGTTTCCGAGATACACTAGTTCAAAGTTACCCTGCTTGTACACATAACATACGCACGTAAAAGCCGGTTGGTTAGTTTGTGGGATTGAAGGGACCAAACGACTAGGGCCATCGGTCCGTAAAATCCAGTGTGGGACGTAAACGTAGTTTATAAAATGACGTAGCACATAGAAATATGCTCTGAAGTGTCTTCGTTGTCATCTGAAGCGTTCTGGGAACCACATGTTGTAGTGCTAAGACACAAGCAAAATTGTTGTGCACGGAACTTCTGGCTGAGGTTCAAAAGTAATTTTGCGTTATTTCAGTTTCATGTAAGTTAACTATCTAAATTTTAGTGACGCATAAGGTTTATTAATATGAGCAGTATGCCCTGCTGTGGCAGGGAAAAGAAGGGAACCATCTGAAAAACTTTCCTGTCGCAGCATAAAAATGGCGAATATGCTCCTTTTTAAAAGACCGACTGGAAAGTAGGGTACCACCTGCCCCATTCAACCTTCCTAAGCACGTTTAAAATTTTTCCCAAAAATTTTGGCATGCTAGCGTATTCTCACTTTTTGATGCTGAGGGAGAAGACAGTGTCAGTGGGTAAGAGACGGAAAGGTAATAAGTACTGGAAGGTAGTAGACAGCGATTGTTGCACAGAACGAGGGAAGGAAACAATGGCACTATGAGAGAAATAAGCGGACGCAGTGGCAGTGGAACATAGTTGACAGTGACAGAACAGTGTTACGAAAAGAGTGAAGAAGACAGTGCCAGGAGGGGAAGAGGGGGTGGAGAGAATAAAGAGAAAGAGAAAATCGAAGTGGGTGAGAATCAGTGATAGAGACAGAGTCTATGACAATGACAACGAGTGAAGGAGTGATAGCAGTAATGGCAATGGGAAGAAATGAATGAGATAGCAGCAGTAAGAGAGAGCAAATGGGAGACAGTGACAGAGCGAGTAGACAATAGTAGTAGGACAGAACGAAGGAGGCTGTGGCTGTGAGACTGGAGACAGTGACGGAGAGAGACACAAAAATATAATGATAATACATCGGGCTGAATGAGTGAGTGAGAATGGGCAAGTGGGAGTAGATGGGTGTGAGGAGGGAGTTATAGTGATGGACTAGTGGGAGTGAGTGAGTTACTGTGAGGAAAGGTTGTGTGAGTGAGAGGCGAGTTGCACGTTAAAAAAAGCGCCAATATGTTCGCATGCCAAAATTTTTGGAAATTTTTTTAGATTTGCTGAGGGAGGTAAAATGAGACAGGCGGTACACTACTTTTCAGTCTTTTAAACACTATAATATTTTTTGTGCTCTTATAAGAGCAGTTTTCCGCTGGTGCACTGTCAAATGAATGCGCCTCTGTGGTAGCGCCAAAGGCACATGGCTGGGAAGCAGGAGACTTGTGTTTCGATTCCCACTAGTATTCTGCAGTTTTTCGTTTCTCATTTGTACTTTTTTTCGAATCGAAACTGCTAGGAGTTGGAGGGTTAATAACGTAAGTCAATCTACAGACTAGTCAGAGTAGAATGCTAGACCGACCACTTGATTGGGGAATACCAAGCACGCTTCCGTAAAGCGCGGTCTTGTGTGGAAAAAATTTGAAAATGATTTTACAACGCAAACAGAACCTGATCATTACCTTTGTCTACTTCAAAAAGCGTACAACCGTATAGACCGGAAAACTCTCTTCCAAATTCTAACTGAATACAAAGTAGACAACAAAACAGGGACCATCACAGAGCAAACCTTGACCAACACGACCTCCAAAGTAAAATTCTGCGGTGAACTATCAGAGCCCTTTGAAATTCGTGCAGGTAACCGACAAGGCGATAGCCTCTCACTTCTCCTTTTCAGTCTAGTGTTAGATAAGGTAATAAAAGAATGGGAAATATCACAACAGGGGATAACCTCAGGAAACTTGCAGATTACATGACTGGGATTTGCACACGATTTGGCGATTGTCACGAAAGGTATAAATGAAACAAAAGACGCTATTGAAAAACGACACGAAATCGCTTCCAAATCTGGACTACAGATCTCTTGCGAAAAGACACAGTTTATGAGCACAAAGACACTCTCGTCTCTCAACACAAAGTGCGGCACGATTTAAAAAACGGCAAACTTAAAATACCTCGGTGAAACACTAAAAATGAGAGTACATAACAGACACTCAAACGAAGAAAGAAAAACTAAACTGGACAAGGCATACAAAGTAGTGTGGAATCATTACAACAAGATGTCTGTCTCACAAAAAGCCAAAGTACGCTACTACGACACGGTGGCACTGTTCGCAGCGGAGACCACACTAATCGTAGGTCACACACGTATCAGATAACTAGAAAAGTAGAACGGAAAATACTTAGGAAAATATTTGGCACAACTAACAACAATGGAATATGGATCAAGAAACCTACAGATGAACTATGCAAACACACGGAGACCATCACAGAAAAGATTAGAAATCGCAGGCTACAATTCCATGGACACCTATACAGAATGCCACCACACAGACTGACCAAACAGATCTTTGACTGGCTAACCACTAGAAACAACAAATGGGTGGCGGAGGTAGAAAACGACTTGAACCAACTCAACATCACAGCAGACACAATAAATGACAGAAGAAAATTCAGAAACATCATTAAGAAAAGTAAACTACATGAGATACACTGTGACAAACGAACAGGCGTAAAATGGACCGAGGAACGCAAGTAAGATCAAAAAATGGTTCAAATGGCTCTGAGCACTATGGGACTCAACTGCTGTGGTCATCAGTCCCCTGGAACTTAGAACTACCTAAACCTAACTAACCTAAGGACATCACACACATCCATGCCCGAGGCAGGACTCGAACCTGCGACCGCAGCTGTCGCACGGTTCCGGACTGCGCGCCTAGAACCGCGAGACCACCGCGGCCGGCAAGTAAGATCACATCCCGAAGATGAAAGAAATATGGGCAAGCAAATAGGCAATCAAGGTGTAGCCGAAGGCTCGAAGCCGACAAGAAGCATGGACAGAGAGCCGGAAACAGAAATACAGCGATCGAATGAGGGACGTTTATCACGGGTAAGAGCCCCCCTCTTCATATTACTTTGTTACAAATACCACTTAATTTGTTTTGAAGAACTTATTAACTAGAGCTAGGAGTTGGAGGGTTAGTAACGTAAGTCAATCTACAGGGAAAAACAAAGTAGGCAAATAAATTTCTCAAACGACTTGGGTTAGTAAAGACTTAAAATTTCAAACCTTGTTGCATGATATTCATTATGAGTAAAACTGCTGCGAAGGCTAGAATTCGACGCATGTTTTTGTATAAGGGAGGAAAACTAACTCTTGTCGTAGTTGGTGGTGTACACAAAATAACGAATTTGTACACAGCGCAGTTTTCCCGTACTTATAAGATACTGATGACTGATTTGGAACTCGGTGTATAGAAGAGGTCAATCGTTTAACCGACTCGTTATGAATGTTTCAGTTGCTCCAAGAATTCAGTTTACAAAATATATCTTGCGAAATTTTAAAACCATACGTCGGTGATACTAAGTTTTTTATGATATTGGATCCCTAGAGCGGGCAAACTAATGCTGCCTTGTGTGAGAGCAATACTTATAGGTGATGAGGATCAACCGGCTTGCAAGGGAGAAGTAAACCGCGAACCTGCAGACGTCTGTGCCAGCCATGGTATGTTTATTTTTAACGGCTATTTGAAAACTTTATTTAGAAGCTCCAAAATTACAGTCTGCTTTTGTAAACCCAGCGGAAACTGCATAGCCGAGCGAATGGAACAACGGTTCGCAGCATAATTCATTATGTACCTATTTTTCAGGTAACGCTGTCGTACGCGTGGTATGGACCATAATTAAATCTCGAAAAAGAGCTAGTTTTAAATGTAAACCAAATTTGTTTCCGTCCAGATCTTCAGAAGGGACAATGTAGCCTTGCGAGGATTGCATTCGTTAAATGTTTTGGTGTTGCGAGTACATTTGCATGGAATATTTATATGACAGGTACCTTCCGTCTAGCTGTTCGAAGGAAACTGACGACATGTAACAGAGTGAGTGAGAGAGACATTGTAAATTAACCGGAATTAAGTCTTTATTCTTTACTAATCGAAGCAGTTTGATAACTTTATTTGCTTCCACTGTTATTATTCGCTACTGATTTACTTAGGTTGTTAACTCTCCAATTCCTGCTAATTTCGATACGGGAAAAACTACAACAAATTAAAAAACTGCAGAATGCTACTTGGAATCTAATACCGGCTATCCGCTCCTAAGCCAGACGCCTTGGTCGCAACAGGGATGGTGCTTTCGTTGAACAGCTCTTACCTTACAGGTAAATAAGCGAAAATAGAGAGTTTCGTTCCTCGATTTCAAGGAAAATATGAATTTTCATACATAAATACTGATAAAATACTCAGTTTTCAATTACTATGATACTATCAAATCTAACTGCTCCTCATGAACTGCAGGGGTAATTTTATCAAAAACGGAGGTGGGAGCAAGTGTTGAGCCAAAAAAATTTAGTCTTTCATTTTAAGTTGTCGACAAGCGAATTGCCATATATGAGCCAAATCGATTGGCTGTCTCTGGGGGCTTCCACTTGTCACAGGATCACACGATGCCATTCGACCGCCGTGTCACCCTTTCCCATGTGGCGTGGTTCGGATGCGGTGTGGAGAGGCGTGTGGTCAGCACATCACTTTCCCAACCGTTCCCTGGTTCCCCACCCTAATCTCCGAGCCGCTACTTGTCATTCAACTAGTTTGTCAATTGGCACCACGTGGCTGTGCCGACCTCATTATATAACGATATGGCCCTATTAAATTTAAACAGTATACATAACCGTGTATTCAAGTGGCGGCCTCATCTCATTATGTTACACTGATGACCTTACATATATTAGTCATGACTGGTTAATTGTATGTTTGGAATTCTAAGGCGAAAAGGAATGAGATTAAAATTACACTTCAAGTCAAAGTCGGTAAAGTTATAAAGTTGTACACATATGCTCCTCTTCCACCCAAGAAGCAAGGTCAAAAGTTAAAATAGACGTGATTATCTATTTACAAATATAGTTCCCAAAACTTTTGATCCTTAGACTACAAGGGTCGCTCAGCACTCACCATCTTTAGATCTGTTTTATAACATGTTCAGATCTTCAGATGGTCGCTGTTGACCAAAACCGATAGTCTAAGGACCATACCTTTCGTGATCATTGGCGGAAATAAAAGAAATACATTCTACAGTTCCTGGATCAGTTTTAATCCCCGATCATGTCACAACTTGTGAAATATAGTTCCCACAAGAATGTAGAACTAATGCTGTTTAGTTAAAAGTATTTATGCGCGCAGAAATGAATTCAGTCGACGTGAGCAATCCACGAAGTTCACGTGACTCCGTAACATAGGATCGTCCACGGCTGGCCATACTGCCTCTCAAGCACGATGTGCGGACCGAGTGTGGGCCAAGACTCGGCCTGTCTCGACACTGCTCGGTACTTCTCGGAAAAACTCGGTACAGAGCGACATTTCACTTAATAATGCAGTGGGCATTTTTCGATCAATACGACATTCTTCAGTTCAACACAACCATGGTGTCAGCATTTTTTGCTATTCGCTATTTGTTCGAGTTATAATAGAATTTCACACGCTCAATGGCTGTTTGCACAAAAAGAGCTATACTAGTGATCTATCCTGACAGTCGTTTAAAACTGAATGGTAATGACAGAAGAGAAGGACACAAATTCTCAATACCCTTAAAACGATTTACAGTTGCGCGATCGACACGTATTGCAAATTTGCTGTGAAATAACATTACAACGCTACGCAGAGAATTTATGCATTTAGTCGACAGTGAGAGAGGACAAATTACAGTGATGTACAAACGGGATTAATCGATCTGTACATCAAGGACTTTGTGCTAAATTTACACGCATTGTGGATGTGGTGAAATTGATGGTACGAATATCAAATTTTCTGAAGTCGCAGACATTTTTCTACTGTCATTTGCTGCAATTTTCGACGGATTTCAACAAAGAATATGGAGACTTTATATACTATTGCAAAGTACGTTGGTTAAGTCAAGGGGCATGCCTGAAATGATTTTTCGATTTAAAACCGCTATTGTTGAATCTATGGAGGAAAAAGAGGAGCAGGAACAAAAATTAGAACATATGGAATGAATTGAATTTAAGTGGACCTGACTGTGCACTGCCCACCGTAAGTCACTACTAGATAAGAAACAACATGTTTCTGATTTGCTGCAGATTCGTTTCGAAAGAAAATGGCATTGTGGAAGGGACAAATTCTGACAAAAATCACAGTCATTTTTCTACAGTCACTGGCATTAAGTAAAACACGGGGTTTGAAGAAGTCATTGCGGTCTTGAAATAATTTCAAGGATAGTTTTCTAAACTTTCTGAGGACACTTATCTTTGTGTCTGAGCTCTTCTTCAGACCATTTACCTTTTTAGTTGATAGTGCCCCATGCATATGAAGGTAGAACTGATTGATGTGCGATGTAATTCCCTTGCAGAAGACAAATTCTTTTATGTTACAACTGTGCAGAAGGTCTATGATTTTTTTTCCCTGGCTGTGTTTCCGTATGTCCATATCGAGGGTGCAAATGTTATAAAATATTTTTATCATCATATATGCATGAAAGGCGTTTATCGATTATGAAACTCAGTCAAGTTTACATTGCAACCAGAGTGCGAAAATCTGTGAAGTTTTCTGCGTCTTTTTGTACGCCGACAGTTGGTTCTAGGTAAAAATTATCTCGTCAGTGCGCCAAAGATAATTAAATAATACTGAAAAATTGTATCGTTTGTGCCATATGTTATAGAAAAATATGAAATATGAAACCAAGTTGTATGTACTGCGACGACATTGCCATTCAAATCCGGCACGTTCGCAGTTCCCACCCACCCCCCTTCCCCCTCCTCATATTCAGACAGTGTGGTGTGGTGGTGCGCAGCCAAGAGAGGGGGCTGTGGCAAGTGAGCCAGAGCCCGTCTCGGTTGCCGAATTCCGGGCCATCCCTGTTTTAAACAAACCAGTTACGCACACATGTACACCAGCTGTCAGATTTGAATGCAGTGCTTGCTGTGGTACATTTATTATCGTTTCGCATGCACGCCGTATAATGTGGCTTAGAAATCTGCTCACTTCACGATTTAATTTATTGTATGATAAATTTTCAGACCATGCCATATGCACTGAATGAAAATTAACAGAAAAGTTATAAGGAGGGATGGGGAGTAAACAATACATTTATTATGTTGCCACTTCTGTGGCAATTTGAGACGGTAATGTCGATCTAATTTTGCAAGTGGAACCATATTTTATATTAAGGAAAATGCATGTAATAGATAACATTTGCAATCGATAGCCTAATCCTATGTAGGAGTCTATTTCAAAAGCCTCTTTATTGGGTTGCACCTCACCTATTTTGCTAAATTATGAGATAGTGAATGGCGACGATGATGTGCGAAGCTGAAACTTGACGACTGTACGTTGAAAAATAATGTCTCCGGATCCTACACACATCTGTTCCAGGTAGTGAAGTAACTTCCGTAGTGTTGCAGCTGTTACTGTGAGGTTGATATCACGGGATAGCAGATGCAGAGTGTGCAAACTGCGAAATGCGCCGCAATGCCCTATTTAGGCCGTACATTTTTGTATACGAGGACCTACTTTGTGACACCCGTCATATAGTTTCAGCTCAATAAGTGATGTGACATGGGTCAAAACTTATTCTATCAAATCACAGTTCACGTATTGTTCAAGTGTGATATAGTGCACATGCATACTTTTATCAGGCTAGCCACCTACAAGGGTTTATTCTACAAGCGAAAATTATCTTATTTATTTATTTATCATCTTCTGTGGAACCATGTGGGCCATAGGTACCTGGCCAGGGACCGAGCCGGTACATAATTTCCAGATTGTTGGTTAGGAAAATTACAAACGAAGAATTAAAGATTTAGTACAACCCAAAAATGTGATACGGGAATAAATAACACATTATAGAAACAGCGTCCCAGCTAGGGTGAGGAATCGCCATGCAGAATAAAAGGAGTGTGTCACTACGAAAACTTTAAACGTGAGTTTGAATACTTGGAATTTATCGCTCAAGTTGTTTTCAGTTGTGCTGGAAGCCTATTGAGAATGAAATCTCCTGGCTAGTGCACACTATTCTGTACAGTGCTTATGGAAGTGCTTATCCGAGCGCACATCGTTGTAGTACTGTGAACAACAAGTCTCGTAATGGAGTATATGCACGGGAACGACAGAGCTACAATTACAAGACACCTGAGCAACAGAGCGTACACGAAGTTCGCGAACTGACACCGAAGATCACTCTGACAGTCCGTTTCAGGGCGAAAAGTTCAGCCGTCCTCGCACCTTGTGTGTGTGTGTGTGTGTGTGTGTGTGTGTGTGTGTGTGTGTGTGCGGGTGGGTGGGTGGGTGGGTGGGTCGGTAGGTGTGGTGCAATTGGAGCCGTGTGCAGTGCTCGCAGCTTCCACACAACAACAGCTAAGGTGTTGCAGGAGTGAGTGCAATGCTCGTTGCTTTGCCACTAAATATCAGAAGAAATTAACTTGTAAGAGTATGGAGCTAGTGCACAAGATCTGCTTAGGTCGCGTAATTAAGGACAATGTTACAACAAGATGTCACAAATATCATCAAAATGTTTCTTTGTTGTAGGACCTGCAGATTATATTATGTCACAGTAGGACAGTATGCAGGGAGTTAGTAGACAGTATGCTACTTGATATATATTATTCTTGTACATAAGCTTATTTCGGCTTTACTGCCTTTTTCAGTCCATCCGCAAACAATCTCATGTACTGATATTCTACATAATATATAGCTTACAAAGGTCTTTTACGCTGGACGTTGTACTCACGCCCTGACGTTGTACACGGAGA
Source organism: Schistocerca serialis cubense (assembly GCF_023864345.2). Classification (NCBI taxonomy): domain Eukaryota; kingdom Metazoa; phylum Arthropoda; class Insecta; order Orthoptera; family Acrididae; genus Schistocerca; species Schistocerca serialis. The sequence goes on along the minus strand of NC_064641.1, from coordinate 912,638,057 downwards.
AGTGTCATCTTTCAGTAAGCTATTGCTGCTGGCCATAGTTGTTGGGTGTAATTTTCTTTTTACACACCTCAACAATGAAAAACACGAAGCTGACAACACTGAAAACGCACTAAAAATCCTGCAAACAATCCCAAAAGCTCCGATGATGAGTATTTTGTAAGAGTTTGAAATATACATGCACTAAGGATTATCTAGCTTTCGAAATGTGGTGCTACAGAAGAATGCTGAAGATTAGATGGGTAGATCACGTAACTAATCAGGAGGTACTGAATAGGATCGGGGAGAAGAGGAGTCTGTGGCTCAACTTGACTAGAAGAAGGGATCGATTGGTAGGACATGTTCTGAGGCATCAAGGGATCACCAATTTAGCAATGGAGGGCAGCGTGGAGGGTAAAAATCGTAGAGGGAGACCAAGAGATTAATACACTAAGCAGATTCAGAAGGATGTAGGTTGCTGTGGTGTCACCGCCAGACACCACACTTGCTAGGTGGTAGCTTTAAATCGGCCGCGGTCCATTAGTACATGTCGGACCCGCGTGTCGCCACTGTCAGTGATCGCAGACCGAGCGCCACCACACGGCAGGTCTCGAGAGACTTACTAACACTCGCCCCAGTTGTACGGACGACTTAGCTAGCGATGCAACACTGACGAAGCGTCGTTTATTTGCAGAGAAGATAGTTAGAATAGCCTTCAGGTAAGTCAATGGGAACGACCTAGCAAGGCGCCATAGCAATTGATAGTTATCGTATGAAGCATGTCTCATCAAGAACGATGTATACAAATGATGGATTAAAGTTAAGTATTCCAGCAGCTACGTACTTTTCTTTATAGCATTCATTACGTATCCCGTTTCAGACCTCACGCCATCCTGCGTGAGCTTATAGCGTGCATTTCGGCCTTCCCTAGCTATATAACAGTTGCAGTAGGTACTGGGAGATGAAGAAGCTTGCACAGGATAGAGTAGCATGGAGAGCTGCATCAAACCAGTCTCAGGACTGAAGACCAGAACAACAACAACAAGGATTATCTTCACGATAAATGAAGACACCAATTTCAAGCACACACAGTTTTTAAAAAAAAATTATTGAAATTTTACGTAGGGATAACGAATAAATAAGACACCAGATATTACAAACCTTTCAATAACAGTTTCACAGATACACGACCCGCAACAACACGAATATCTTTGAGTAAGCAACTAGCTGTCAAAGTTGAATTTCTACGACCGTCAGAATGCTAAGAAACATATAATAATATATGTGCGACATCAGATCATCAAGAATCTTTAAAACTGAAGATAATGTTCAAATGGCTCTGAGCACTACGTGACTTAACATCTGAGGTCATCAGTCCCATAGAACTTAGAACCACTTAAACCTAACCATTTCGTTCGAAGTACTCGTATTTGCCTCATAGAGCCTCCTTACAGTTTTGCGGTTCACTACCTAGGACAGCTGGGCTGGAATACGGTTGTAGGGGAGGGAGTAGAAGAAAGGGTTACGGGAGAATATGGGCTTGGTAATAGGAAAGAGAGAGGAGAAAGAATAATTGAGTTCTGCAATAAATGTCAGTCACTAATGCGAATACACTGTTCAAGAACCACAAAAGAAAGTAGTATACTTGGTTAAAAACCGCGACGCACGGGAAGATTTAAGTCAGATTACATCATGGTCAGGCAGACATGAAGAAACCAGATACTAGATTGTAAAGCTTACACACAAGCACATACGAACTCAGATCACAAGTCAGTAATAATAAAGAGTTGGCTAAAGTTTAGGAGACTATCCAGGAAAAATCAGTGCGCAAAGAAGGCGAATATGGACGTCATAGAGAATGAGGAGATACTCATGAAGTTCTCTGAGGCTACAGATACCGCGATAAGGAATAGCTCAGTAGGCAAGTTTATGAGGGATTGAAATCTCTAAAACGAGTAGTCGCAGACTCTGGAAAAAAGCCGTAGCTGCGAGTAAGGTAACTACGAAGAAACCACGGCTAACAGAAGTAATACTTAAGGTGATCGACGGAAGATGGCAGTATAAAAATGTCCAGGAAAATTCAGGAGTACAGAAATACAAGTAACGTAGGAACGAAATAAACAGGTAGTGCAAGTAAGTCAAAGCAAAATTTCTGCATTAAAACAGAAGAAATGGAAAAAGAAATAATTGTCGGATGGATGTACTCAGCATATAGAAAACTAAAAACAACCTTGGATGCAATTAAAAGTAAGGGCTGTAACATGAAGAGTCCAAAGACAATTCCACTGTCAAATGCAGAGGAGAGATCGGACGGTGATGATGGCGATGTTTTGCCTGTGGGGCGCCCAGCTGTGCGGTCATCAGCGCCCGTACCAAGTCCCACTTTTTTCACACTCCAAGTCTTTACATAGTCCAATCCAGCCACTGTCACGAATGATGATAATAATGATGAAATGATGAGTACAACACAAACACCCAGTTCCCGGAAGAGAAAATCTCCAACCCGACCAGAAATTGAACCCCGGACCCCCTGATGCAGCGGTAGCAACGCTGTCCATTAGACCACGAGCTGGGGACAACAGAGCGAATGGGTGGAAACACTACATTTAAGACCTGCTTCGTGGGGAACGCTTGTCTGATGACGTGACAGAAGAGGTAGGGGATCCAGTTTTACAATCAGAATTTAAAAGAGCTTTGGACGTCTTAAGATAAAATAAGCAGAGGTGATTGATTTCATTCCATCGGAATTTCTAAAATCATTTGAGGAAGTGACAGCAAACGATTATTCACGTTGGTATGTAGAATATATGAGACTGGCTATATACTATCAAACTTTCTGAAAAATATCATCTACACATTTCCGAAGGTAGCAACAACCGACAAGTACGAGAATTATCGCACAGTCAACTTAAAAGCTCATGCATGCCAAATTTAAAAGAACGCGCAATCCCCAAGACTGGCGAAGTTTTGCAGAAGGGCGAAATATAGCGCGTAATTCAATGCAAGATGCTTTCAATATATTTCACAGCGAAAGTTGTCTCTAAATCTGGCAAAAAACTCAATGAGATTCTGGTCATACATAAAGCACACCAGTGGCAAGACGCAGTCAATACCTACACTGCGCGATAACAACAGTGAAGTCATTGATAACAGTGCCACTAAAGCGGAGTTATTAAACACGTTATTCCGAAACTCCTTCACCAAAACAGACTAAATAAATTTCCTGAATTACATTCAAGAACAACAGCCAAGACGAGAAACATAAAAATTGATATCCTCGGTGTCGCAAAGCAGCTTAAATCACTTAGTAAAAGTAAGGCTTCCGGTCCAGATTGTATACCAGTTAGGTTCCTCCCAGAGTATGCTGATACAATAGCTCCATAGTTAGCAATTACATACAACCGCTCACTCTCAGAAAGATTGCTCAAGTCACACCAATACCCAAAAAGGGAAGTAGAAGTAATCCGTTAAATTACAGGCCCACATCACTAACGTCGGCAGAAGGTTTTGGAACATACAGGGTGGTCCACTGATAGTGACCGGGCCAAATATCTCACGAAATAAGCGTCAAACGAAAAAACTACAAAGAAAGAAACTCGTCTAGCATGAAGGGGGAGACCAGATGGCGCTATGGTTGGCCCACTAGATGGCACTGCCATGGGTCAACCGGATATCAACTGCGTTTTTTAAAATAGGGACCCTCATTTTTATTACATATTCGTGTAGAACGTAACGAAGCATGAATGTTTTAGCTGGACCACTTTTTTCGCTTTGTGATAGATGGCGCTGTAATAGTCACAAACGTGTAAGTACGTGGTATCACGTAACAATCCGTCAGTGCGGACGGTATTTGCTTCGTGATACATTACCCGTGTTAACATGGACCGCTATCGCCGTCAGTGTCTCGTGTGTGTGCCTTCGTCTGTGTTTATTGTTTGTTCGCCGTCACGCCACCACTGTTCACGTGTGCCGTCGCCATCATCCATGTTATGTGCCCCGTGTCAACTAGTGTTAGTGATGTTTCTCGTCCAGCGTGAACGGCTCCATGTTTTTTTGTTTTTTAGTGTCTACTTTTTTTTTGCCCGCCGTTTTGATTGTATTCTCTGTGCCACCTATATGTAATACTTATTGTCAAACTCAAGGCTGAAGAGCGGCGTACTATGCTGCTGACAGCCCGCCTTTGTATAAGGTGTTTAAAATCACAACAAAGAAAAAAAAATGGACCGTTTACCAATTGCGGAAAAGGTCGATATCGTGTTGATGTATGGCTATTGTGATAAAAATGCTCAACGGACGTGTGCTATGTATGCTGGTCGGTATCCTGGACGACATCATCCAAGTGTCAGGACCATTCGCGGGATAGTTACGTTATTTAAGGAAACAAGATGTGTTCAGCCACATGTGAAACGTCATCCACGACCTGCAATAAATGATGATGCCCCAGTAGGTGTTTTAGATGCTGTCGCGGCTAATCCGCACATCAGTAGCAGAAAAATTGCGCCAGAATCGGGAATCACAAAAATGTCGGTGTTGTGAATGCTACATCGACATCGATTGCACCAGTACCATATTTCTATGCACCAGAAATTGCATGATGACGACTTTGAACGTCGTGTACAGTTCCGCCACTGGGCACTAGAGAAATTACGGGACGATGACAGATTTTTTGCACGCGTTCTATTTAGCGACGAATCGTCATTCACCAACAGCGGTAACGTAAAGCGGCATAATATGCACACTGGGCAACGGAAAATCCACGATGGTTGGGACAAGTGCAAGATCAGTGACCTTTTCGGGTTAATGTATGGTGCGGCATTATGGGAGTAAGGACAATTGGCCCCCATTTTATCGATGGCAATCTAAATGGTGCAATGTGTGCTGACTTCCTACGTAATGTTGTACCGATGTTACTACAAGATGTTTCACTGCATGACAGAATGGCGATGTACTTCCAACACGATGGAAGTCTGGCACATAGCTCGCATGCGGTTGCAGCGGTACTGAATAGCATATTTCATGACAGTTGGATCGGTCGTCGTAGCACCATACCATGGCCCACACGTCCACCGGATCCGACGTCCCCGGATTTCTTTCTATGGGGAAAGTTGAAGGATATTTGCTATCGTGATACACCGACAACGCCTGACAGCATACGGAAGGCGAACTACTCGCTGTTGAGAGGAATGTCGTTACACGTATTGCCAAATGCATTGAGGTTGACGGACAACATTATGAGCATTTATTGCATTAGTGTGGTATTTACAGGTAATCACGCTGTAACAGCATGCTTTCTCAGAAATGATAAGTTCACGAAGGTACATGTATCACATTGAAACGAGCGAAATAAAATGTTCAAACGTACCTACGTTCTGTATTTTAATTTAAAAAACCTACCTGTCACCAACTGTTCGTCTAAAATTGTGAGCCATACGTTTGTAACTATTACAGTTCCATCTATCACAAAGCGAAAAGAGTGGTCCAACTAAAACATTCATACTTCTTTACGTGCTACACGAATATGTAATAAAATGGGGGTTCCTAGTTAAAAAAAAAAAAAAGTTGATATCCGTTTGACATATGGCAGCGCCATCTAGCGGGTCAACCATAGAGCCATCTGGTTTCCCCCTTATAGCTAGACAAGTCTCGTTGTTTGTAGTTTTTTCGTTTGATGCTTATTTCGTGAGATATTTGGCCCGGTCACGATCAAAGGACCACCCTGTATACTGTATTCGAACATTATGAAGTACCTCGAAGAAAACGATTTATTGACACATAGTCAGCACGGATTCAGAAAATATCGTTCTTACGAAACACAACTAGCTCTTTATACTCACGAAGTAACGAGTGCTATAGATAACAGATGTCAAATTCATTCCATATTTCTTGATTCCCAGAAGGCTTTCGACACCGTTCCTCACAAGCGTCTTCTAACCAAACTGCGTGCCTATGGAATATAACCTCAATTGTGAGATTGCATTTGTGATTTCCTGTCAGAAAGGTCACAGTTCGTAGTAATAGATGAAAAGTCATCAAGTAAAACAGAAATAATATCCAGCGTTCCCCAAGGAAGTTTTATAGGCCCTCTATTGTGCCTTATCTATATTAACGACATAGGAGATAATCTCAGTAGTCGTCTTAGATTTTTTGCAGATTATGCCGTCATTTACCGTCTTGTAAAGTCATCAAATGACCAACGAATTGAAAAACGATTTGGATACCTGTATGGTGCGAAAAGTGGCAATTGACCGTGAATAAAGAAAAGTGAGAAGTTATTCACATGAGTACTAAAAGAAATCCCCTATATTTCGATTACGCGATAAGCCACACAAATCTGAAGGCTGTAAATTCAACTAAATACTTAGGGATTACAGTTACAAATACCCTACATTGCAACGATCACATAGATAATGTTGTGGGTCGAGCCAACCGAAGAGTGCGATTCATTGGCAGAAAACGTAGAAGGTGCAATAGGTCTACTAAAGAGACTGCTTACACCACACTTATCCGCCCTGTTCTGGAGTATTGCTGTGCGGTGCGGGATTCGCATCAGATGGGACTGATGGGTGACATCGAAAAAGTACAAAGCAGGATAGCTCATTTTGTATTATCGCGAAGCAGGGGAGATACGTGAATTAGAGTGGCAACCATGAAAGCAAAGGCGTTTTTTGGTTGCGACGTGATCTTCTCATGAAATTTCAATCACCAGCGTTCTCCTCCGATTGCGAAAACATTCTGTTGGCACCCACCTACATAGGGAGAAATGATCAGAAACCAGGGCTGGCACAGAAAAATTAAAAAAATTTAAATGCTCGTTTTTCCCGCGCGCCGATCGAGAGTAGAACGGTAGAGAGACAGCTTGAAGGTGGTTCATTGAACCCTCTGCTAGGCACTTTATTGTGAATAGCAGAGTAATCATGTAGATGTAGATGTGCATCCAAGCTGCTGGCAGTAATAACAAATAGAACAGTGGAAGAGTAATTGAGGACTTGTTAGATGGCCATCAGTTCGTCTTCAGGAAAGGTAAAGCGGCAGGGGAGAGAGTTGGTAATCGAAGCAAGACTGAAGAAAAATCAAGAAACTCATAGGATTTGTCGACCTGTAGAAAGTATTCGGCAATGTAAAAAGGTGGAAGATGCTCGAAATTCCGAGAAAAGCGATAGGGAAATACGGGTAGTATACAACTTATACAAGAATAAAAAGGGAACAATAAGACTGGAAGGTCAAGAATGAATTGCTCGGATTGAAGAGGGTACAAGGCAGGGTTGTGGTCTGTCGCCCATGTTGTTCAATCTATACATCGAAGAAACAATGAGGGAACTAAAAGGGAGGTCAAGAGTGAGATTAAAATTCAGGGTGAACGGAAATTAATGATGAGATTTGCTGATGACATTGCTATCCTGAGTGAAAGTGAAGAAGAGTTATAGGAGCTGCTGAAACGAGTGAACAGTCTAATGAGTACAGCATATGGATTGAGAGAAATCGAAGGGAGACAAAAGTAAAGAGAAGTATCAGAAATAAGAAGAGGGAGAAACTTAACATCAGTATCTGGGATCATGAAATAGACGAAGTAAGGGCATTGTGCTACTTGTGGAGCAAAATAGCTCATGACTGACGGAGCAAGGAAGACATAAGAAGCAGACTAGCACTGGAAAAAAGGGCATTCCTGGCTAAGAGAAGTCTGCTAGTATCAGACATAGATCTTACTTTGAGGAATAAATTTCTGAGGATGTACGTTTGGAGCACAGCATCGTTTGGTAATGAGACATGGACTGAGGGAAAACTGGAATAGAAGAGATTTGAAACTTTTGAGATATGGCACTACAGAGGAATAGTGGAAATTAGGTGGACTGGTAAGGTAAGGGATAAGAAGGTTCACAGCAGAATCGGCTAGGAAAGGAAGATGTGGAAAACACTGACAAGGAGAAGGGACAGGATGATATGACATCTGTCGAGATATCAGAGAGTGGCTGCCATGGTACTAGAGGTAGCTGTAGAGGGTAAAAATTGTAGAGGAAAATAGAGACTGGAATACAACCAGCAAATAAGTGAGAACGTAGGTTGCAGTTGCTACTCTGAGATGAAAGGCATGGGACAGAAGAGGAATTCGTGGCCTGCCGCATCAGACCAGTGAAAGAAATTGTGAAAAAAGAAAAAAAATCACCTAGGACCAAGACGCCTAATGATGCATGCGACAAAGCGCCTCTGTTTTAACGCCGCTCTAGCAGCTGTTTCGGGTAGGAGCGTTGTAACAACAAGCAACACTCCGCATCGCCACCTCTGATCTCACGCTGCCCTCTCTGACTTATCTCGAAATTTCTTTCCCAACAGCATTTGCAGGGCGGAGATCAAATTTATCTGCTATAGTAGCGGCATGTTATAGGCCACTCTGCATCCACTACTGTTTAGTTATTTACAAACAATGCCTGTTTGCCTTTAAGTGCTTTTTGCTTCTGTTTGTCTGCAATGAGTTCTTGGCTGCAAACATTGTTCTGTAAAGGCTATTTTTCACAATGTGAACATTCCTGGTTGTAATATGGGAATATTTAAATTATAGCTTTTTTCTTCGAGTGCTGTTACTCCTGCCTACCTGCGCAGTTAATTAATTAATCGGCTTAAATCCCCCTGGGAATAGGGAGGAATTCGATTGCCCTACGCAGTCGAGAGACGAGAAATTCTGATTAACTTTCTCACGCCGCCGGGGTAGCCGCGCGGTCTGTGGCGTCTTGTCAGTCTTGGTAGCTTAAGTTAGATAAAGTAGTATGTAAAGTTAGAGACCGACGACCTCCACAGTTTGGTCCTATAAGATCGTACCAATAATTTCCAAAACTTTCTCACACGCACGGCACAAGTTAGAGATACTCCCATCACTTAAAGGAAGTGACTCTCCATCAAGCAAGAAGCTATGGAACAGTTACACGCTGTGAGAGTATTCCAACCAACATCTGGAACCACATTCGTTTTCAACCGAGTCCAAAGTTCCTCCACACGAAGACCTAGCATGATATATTCTATACTTGGTTCGGAATAGTAATTTCCCATATTGGCAATATTGTTCCTCCGTGAGTGTACTGAAAAGAACGATGTGTATATATAGCCCGGCCACTCATAATGCGACCCGTTGCCTAACATAAATACGGCCCCGTAAGACGTTTCGGTGCGAGAGGGCACGGCAGCAGAGTTGGCAAGCAAGTAAATAACGGTATCTGCATGCACGAGGTGTCAGGAGAATGCCGCGTAACTCATCGGTATCGGCCACAGCTGTTACGCGGACGGCTCTTCGATAAGACGGCGTTATTTATGTATAGGTGGTAGCTGGTACTCCAGAGCGGTTGATGAATGGTACCGCACGCAGGCATGAACACGTTCTCTCTCTCTCTCTCTCTCTCTCTCTCTCTCTCTCTCACACACACACACACACACACACACACACACACACACACCACACATACACACACGAAAATACACACACACGCACATACAGAAGGTGCGCTGCGCCTGTGCGATTTACACGTAATCGTCGTGCGCCTGTGTTTGCCTCACACACAAGGAAAGATATGAGCGAAGATGCTCCCGATTTCCTGGATATGAGCGCATAGGTGGTTCCCATTTATAGAAAGATATAACATTTCACGCTCTTCCAGTGATCAAAATGTCCCCTTTCCTAGCTGAAACTGCCGCAACGGCTGGTATATTTAGAGACAAAGACGAAATCGTAGAAATAAGAGGCAGTACTGAAATAATTGATCAATTTTGCAAAATGCAAGCGTGAGCCTTATGGAAGAGATAATATGGTAAGTAATTCTTTGTCTAACACGTATACCCGTGAAGTAATACCATTGGGAAACCGATATCGAAGGAAAATACAAAATACGTGAACAGTATACATGGGGCGACAAGATTAGTTTTGATTCTTGGAATTCAAGGTACTGGGGTGATCTATCCCAATTCGAAGATCAAGTTCAAGACTAATATCATCTCAGAAGTTTTACACACTGGTGAAATCACTGGGAAACTACGTTAAGCTAAGGTGATTACAACTCTACATTTATTCCTTTAAAAGCTGAACAGTTATTTGATATTTATTGTTTACAGTCAACACTCGAACAATATGCTAACGCGTATTTATTTATGAATATGCAACTCTGTAGATGTGTATGAAATGAAGGCACTGAAAGGGTAATAATTGTCCCATTCAATGTACGGCAGTCAAATCGTATCGGCGATCGAATGTATGCTTTTTCAAAGTACCTCGTAAAGGCATCACGTCGGTTTCGACACATAAAGTGCAGAAGAAACACTACTATTCTATAACTTGCATTCGTCCCAAGTACGAATGAATGCTTCTAAAGTTGTTGAGGTTTGCATCGTTCTTTCCAGGTTGTACTTACTTTTGAGAAGCTGCTGAGTGTCATCACGATTCACTTTGTCTTCGTAATCCACCGAATTAACCAACTACCAACAAGGAAATGCACGAAAATGTTCTTTTAATTCCATTAAACCTGTCACCCGAACTGCTAAGCAAACGAAAATTTGAATGTATGCGAAAAACTCAATCTTTTAACAGTGGGGCGATTGCTATGAATGTAGCGCAGAAACTTACTTGTTAGGAAAAGTGAAAAAAATATTCGCACTTACATGAACTGATAATGTTACAAATAATTTCCATTTCAGATTCTTTCATTGTGAATATAAATGGTCAGATATTTCAGAATAGCCAATCTGAGAATCCTCTGATTGGTCCGTGCACGACAGCGCAGTTACAATATGTTCCAAAAAGCCGTGCTCGAAAATGAGATTCTCCAGGGAGTTATGTCTAGGGACCTATTGCTGGAAACCAGCTCCCTCAGTCATCATTCTGTTTTGGTCATCCCACATTTTGGTATGCGAAAGTAGCTTTGCATTTTTGTTCTGAAAGAGAGTGGAAGAGTTCACAGCGGAACAGAGAGGAGACAGAGCCAGTGCAGACGAAAAGAGAAGAGATAGTCGTGGTGGCAAAGAGAGAGGGGATACTGATGGTCAGTGAGGGACAGAGACAGTAAAAAAGATGAGAAATGTATGGAGATAGTAGTAATGGGAGCAAACGAGAGAGGGGAGACAGTAGAAATGAAAAATAGAGATGACTGGACACCTTACATAGGCTTCAGTAGGAGGTGTGGTAGATTCTTTTATGTGTTTGTCTATTTTTTGTTTGTCTGATGTCGATGTATCATGCTCGCAGTAAAAGGTCGTAACAAAGTGATAAAATTGTCTCTGATAGTGCTGTTAAAAGAATTACTGTTCGTTGCGCGTATCAAGTGTCTTGGGAAAGACGGCTGGATATTTTTAGCAACTATTCATACATGAGATTGCAGGTTCGAGTGCTGTTGTCCACGTCTCTTCCCGTACACGCCCCATTCAATCTGAAATAATTCTGCTATTTCAATACTTCGAAAATTACTAATAAAGGTCGTGACGCTCACCTTTGTTCTCATGAAATATTAACGGTTTATTGTGTCTCTTGTACAATTCTCCACATAACATCAAAAGAAGCGAACAGAAAACTCTAGTTATCCTTAGTTACGAGTAAACCACAGAGAGAGTAATATTCCGAGTCAACGTTGTAATTATCATGGAGTCTCTCTGATAACGTCTTTGCCACTTAGCTCTTTCACAGTCGATTCAGTATATTATATATTTGTTACACTACACATGCCGCCCTAGGAGTACACAAGAGTACTGAAGGTCGATTAGGAACTCCTATCCACATTTGTTCATTATTTAACACGCATGTATAATATCAACAAACTGATGACACTTTTTAATGTTTGTTTTGTGAATGATGGTATTGTATGGAGTGTGTGTGTATATGAGTGCCTCCACTACAGTTCTCAGCATTGGAAAACAAAAAGACAATCCTGGATTTATTTCTTGCCTCCTCATTGGAGCATGGACAACGGGAGAACCATGCAAAAAACCGTATCGAGGCCTTCAGTATTGAGAATTGCAATGGTTTTCAGAAGGTCGATTAGGAACTCCTATCCACATTTGTTCATTACTTAACACGCATGTATAATATCAACAAACTGATAACACTTTTTAATGTTTGTTTTGTGAATGATGGTATTGTATGGAGTGTGTGTGTGTGTGTGTATGAGTGCCTCCACTACAGTTCTCAGCATTGGAAAACAAAATGACAATCCTGGATTTATTTCTTGCTTCCTCATTGGAGCATGGACAACGGGAGAACCATGCAAAAAACCGTATCGAGGCCTTCAGTATTGAGAATTGCGATGGTTTTCTTTATTTGTTTGCATAATGACACATTGATCCTTAATTGTGCTGAATAGAGGAAAACTTTAGATGTTTCACAATCTTCTGCTCCAGTACATAAAATTATTCCCTTCAAACGTCAACGAACGATGCTGGTCGTGGTGAGCGACGTTGCAGACGATAGGAAGATGAGACCAGGATCGGGATCGAGGTTCTGGTTCAGGGATGATGACATACATGAACTCGGTACTCTTGCATAGGATTGGTTTGGGACTCAGCTCACGGATAGGACATGAAACATTCGAAATTAAATATTAGAGTTTTGCAATAGTACTCGGTACACCTGTAAGAGATGGATGAATTTACATATCAAATGAATTCTCACATGACGAATCTGTGATCTTGGGAGATTCGGATTGAGAGTTCATTGTCATGAATTCCCCAGACAACACTGTAAGTGTTAATATTCAGTTCGCACAGTTGAGTGAAACCAACACTCAATAAAGTTAGTCAAAATAAAACCAAAAATTGTCAAATGTCACTATTATAGGTTTCGTAAGAAATTATAGCTTATCACTTTAGGAAATTCCATGTTTATTGCAACACGACTGTTCACTCAAGTTTGTGTGAATAGAGTTTGGATCATATTTTATGACACTGTATCAGCGTTAATGTCAGATCACATCACATTGTGTGGCAGCACATTCTCCCACCAATACCCTATTCAAGCTTTGCACATAAATACAGTTCTCCACTGAAACACTGAAGTCACCCACTGTACAAACTTTTCACACATAATAATGTGTCCATTTAAGTCATTGCACAGGAATACAAATCCACAGAACAATCCTTATCAAATACTGTGTCCGAATATCTGTAGAAAAAAGATGGCCCCACATTCACAATTTTCGGATGGTCTATTACTCTATCATACAATTAAATTAAAACTTAAATAACATGAATACCTTTGATACCACATTGTGTACGTCCCCATATCCATGTCTACTGACTCATCTCAAGGGCAACAGACTTACTAATACGTCAAGTCACCAAACGATTAACTCCTGCCCAAGAGAGTCAAATAAATATTCATCTCGATTCCACTTAGGTTAAGGATAGATAGACACAACCCTTACTTACTCTCCTTTATGTGCTATGTATGAAGTTCAATGGCGAAGCGCTTATATTCATAACTACTTAATTATAGAAACATCACCTTAAAAACACTTAACACTAACATACAAGATCAAATAACACAATACCACTAGTACAATATACCAATTAAAATCAAAATTTTCACAATTATCCTAGATCATTGACTGTATCAGTCTTTTGAGAAATATGGCTTTAAATCTTTATGGGGGTACATGCCGTTTACTTTGTTAGTCGTTGGCTGTCCTAGAATATAGGTTCCTGGACTTGGGATTGAAATTACTCTGTCGGTCCAGAAAAAATTAATAGCCACTTCTTACTCCTTTCCTTGAGCAATGATGCTTTGGGATGTGTCTTGAGTAACACCATCGTCCCAATCTGAAATGTCTTTGTCCTTTTTAAGCTTTCATCATAATAAATTTTTCTCTGTTGAGCTTTTCTTATAATCACTGACAGTGCCTGACGAATCTTTGCCTCCCTAGATTCATCATTGATTGATAATTTAGGTAGACAGTTTATCCACTCATTATTTTCTTTTCTATTAAACATCAAATTCTGAGGGTGTATAGTTGGTTGAAGTGTGTGGTAAATTATTGTAAACTTCTTCAAATTGTCTTAAAAGTTTGTTTATGGTGACAATAAGTCCATATAAATCTGTTAACTTCTCGGAATAGCCTCTTAATTGGATTGGCGTCCGGATGAAAATCTAGAAATTAGTAGTTGTTTAATCCAGCTTTCCTTCAAGAATCTTTTCCATCTATATCCGGTGAAATTTGATGCATTATCAGATAATAAAACGTTGGGTTTTCCAACACCTGGGATATAATCAGTGATGATTTTCTTAATAATTGCCTTTGCAGTACAATTCTTGAACGGGTACAATTTTACATACTTGGTGAATAAATCGTAAAATCCGACAATGTACTTAACATTCCCTCTGGCTAGTAGCAGGGGTTCCATTACATCAACACTTACTACCTTCAAAGGTTCCTCAACCACAATCGCATGCAACAGTCCTCTTGCTCCATTATTCAAAGACTTTGCCTTTTGGCAAATCTGACAACTCCTTATAGTAGTTTGTACAACCTCTCTCAAGTTAGGAATGTCACAGTATCTACCTATCTTCTCTGTACATTTACTTACCCCACAATGTCCCTAGACTATGTGTGTATGACATATTAATTTCATTTCATAATCGTGTGTAATGCAAACACACCATTGGTTCGATTGGCAATGTCTTCTATGGAATAAGACATTGTCATGTAATTGATATATTTCAGTTTAGGTGAGTCATTTGCCTGTATCTTCTGAATTATTTGTGTCCATCGACGATCTTCTAGTTGTAAATGGGTCATGTCTTGGCACATCTTAGTGTAACCTCTTCTGTTTTCAACATCTTTCATTAATAAGATATTGAATTCTATTATTTGATCTTCTATTTCTTCAGATTCAGTTAATCCTTCTGGTAGTCTGAAAAGAGCATCAGCTATAATATTCTCTTTCCCATTGACATATATCACTTCAAACTGGTACTCTTGAAGTATTAGTATCCCTCATGCTAATCTTGGATGAAGGAGTGTACAGTTGTTTAGAAAAGTTAGTGCCTGATGGTCACAATACACTCTTGCATAAGCACCAGTCAGGTAATAGTGGAACTTTCTAAATGCCCATATACTTACTAAGACTTCAAGCTCTGTGATTGTGTATGCTTGTTCACAGTGAGTGAGTGTCCGGTTGCAAAAGATATGGCACAAAAAATATATTTATTGTCAACCATCTGAATTTGTAATAAGCAAGCTCCTAAACCATATGACTATTGCACCTGTCATTAGTCCAAAATCCTTTATCATGTCCATATGGTGTAGTATGGGTGCATTGAGGGGTGCCACTTTGATTCTGTTGAATGCTCCTTCACAATCTGGAGTCCATTGCCATGACACATTCTTCCTATGTAAGGATATTAATTCTTCTGAATTAAGATCCAGTGTCAGTATGAAACGATGATAAAATGAAGCTAATCCCAGAAATGCCTTTAATTGTATTCGATTGCGTGGTGCTGGCACGTTTTCTATTCCGTCAATTTTCTTTTGAGCTGGCAAAATCCTATAGGATGTAATTAGATGTCCTAGGAAATTAATTTCATTCAAGGAAACTATGATTTCTTCAAGTTAGCAGTTACTCCTGAGTTATCTAAAACTTTCTAAGACTCTTCTGAGGATTACAATATGTTGCTCCCAGTTGGTTGTAGCAATCAACATATCACCCACAAACGGGGTAACCAATTCACGCAGCTCAGGTCCCAGACAGTATATAACGCTGAAATAAAAACACCTAAACTCACGTTTAAACCAAATGATAGTACTGTGAACTGATAACTGTGGCCATTATAAAGGAATGCTGTGTAATTCCTTGATTCCATGTCTAACGCAACTTGCCAAAATGACTATCGAAAATCAATTGTAGAAAAAATGTTGACACCAGAAAACTTATGGATTCGTTCTTCTACATTGGGAGGTTGGGTTCTCACAGGAAGAAGAATTTTGTTAATCTCCCTAGCATCCAAAACCAAACGTACAATACCGTCTAACTTTAGTACTACATGTAGTGGACTGCAATAATGACTGTTGGATGGTTCAATGATGTTCCAGCTAATCATTTGCTGTATGTCCCAATCGGTAGCACATCTTAATGCCCATGGAATGGAGTAATATCGGTGACAGTAGGTTTTGTGTGGCCTAACATTTAAATGGCACACATAATTTTTGATAACACCCAGTTTCTTATCGAATAGATTGGTGTAACTGCTTAACAATTTTTCAACTCATGCTTCTGTTGAGATATCAGGGTATTTGCTTCAGTTACTTTAACATCAATCTGTTCTCCTATAGTTAACTCTGATTCTTCGGTTAGAGGGTTAGGAATCTTCCTGTCAAAACTTTTCTTTATCAGCTTAATTTCGATCCTACAGCAGTAGTGTTCATGCAATTCCTGCTTTTGAATTAAATTAACTGTCAGAGCTACACCATCAACAGTCAACATGGGTTTACTGGAGGCGAAATCGATAATTGCATTTAACTCTATCAGTAATTCATGTCCTAAAATAAAGGCTACGACAAGGTTTGGAACAATTAGGCACGTGAAATCAATGGCTCCATTACCTACATTCATTTTAATTCTTGTCTGTAGCTTCACTGACTTGGAGCGTCCTCCTACAGCACCTAATATTTTGCAGTTTGCCACGGGTAAGGTCGGTATATTTGCTCGTTCCTGTAACCTCTTCATGTGAGCCGTGGAGATAGCATTTACACTTGCACCTGTATCTAACATTGCTGTGAATTTAAAACCCTCAATATTAACTTCTATAGCCGCTTGTGGCATGCTTTGTGGCTTATCACCTTCAAGCAATTCTTCCCTGATATCAGCATGGTTGTATGTAATCAATTTTATTTTATTGTCACGACCCCATTCACAAGTTCCGACCAGCCTTTCGGGGCTAAAGTTGGTCGATTTTAGTTTTCCTGTATATTGTTAGGTAAGTTGTGTTCATTACTAACATCAGCAATTATTGGGGAATAATTTCTGCCTTTATTGCTGTTATTGTTGTGATTGTGTGGAGTATTGATGTTATTGTGTAACTGGTTCCAACCTGATATTCTGGAATTTTGACGATATCCAGGATTATATCTTCTTACCTGTTTCATGTTGTTATGGGATTTGTAACCCTGGTTGTTACCGTTATCCCGACGAGAATTACTATTTGATCAGTAACTCTGTCCTTTTTGCCCATTATCGCTATTTGATTGTTGTTGCCTGCTGTCGTTGTGATTACTATGCTATAGTTCCTTTCGTTTAAACTATTGATCTCATGTGGATTGTAGGACCTAGCTTCAGTATCCTCTAATAGCATATCGACTGCATCGACTGCTGTCAAGAATTCTTCCAGGTTATTTTCGTTGATATGCTACAATTTTGTTTGTATGTCAATCGGCAATCTGGATTTTAATACTCTAATCAAGTCTTTGGAAGAAATTGGTTCAAACAAATATCTTGTTTTGTTGAGATATCGCTCAAAACATATCGTGAGTGTTCCAAGTCTTGAATTATATGGTTCTGGGTTATATATTTGCTTTCTTATCCTTTTTTGCATTGCCGGAGACCAATATTTGTCAATAAAAGCCTGCTCAAAATCTGATTGCGTAGGATAAGTGTCTATTGCCTAACTACTCCTTATAGCTCCGTCTCCTACCATATGTCCACTTACATAACTAATTTTCTGTCTTTCTGTCCAAATCCTGGGTGAAACTCCTTTAAACGATTTTATGAACACGATGGGATGAATAGTTTTCTTTTATGGATTGAAAGTTGGAAATTGTCTACATTTAATAAGTTTTTCCTCCATATGAAGTGTTGCATAATCTGATACACGATCCTGCATGCCACTAATATTTGGGGAATTGTCAGTATGTCGATGTTCATGTACACCAGCATTTTGGTGGATGCGAGATGGAGTAACTCCCTCGCTTGTGTAGATGTTCTCGGAACCTACTGACTGATCATCTTGGTGAGACTGACGCATATCGTCAATTTGTTTACGCACCTCTTGCGGACCTTTGAAAAATTCTTGGTGTGCAAGCTCTGTGTCTGTCAATACTTCTTCGAATTGTGTCCGAATTTTCAATAAGTCGTTTGATAATTCTTTGTTCTGAGAATCTCTGTCATTTATAGCTTCGGTGACTGCAGACTGAAATTTCTGCTCAACAGCGTCCGCTAACTGCGAATCACGATCACCGAGCCACTGATTCAAAACATCGGAAAACTGTTCCACGTCATGTGTAAGCTGTTGCCTAACCACTTTAGCCTGCCCTATTGTAAGGTTATGTAATTCTTGTGACAGTTCTGTAACTGTGACCGATAGCTGCTCTTGCTTTTGTGACGCTTTATCAAATTCTAACTGAAGATTGTTAACCGCTTCGGGTAGGTGCTTGTGTGCTTCCCGAAAAATTTCAAACTCTGTTATTAAAGCTGTCTGCTTAAGAGAAACTTGTTCTATTTTAGTTTTAAGTTCCTCTTGAGTATTTACAATCTGCATTTGTAAAGCTGTTTTCATTATATTAATCTCTGATTTAAATATGGAGTGTGATTCTGCTATTTGTTTTTGCAGAGCAGACTGTAGTTCGTTATGAGGCGCAGCTTGACTTTCTCGAAATTCTCGAGACATTTCCTCTATTCGTTTCAGTAAAACTGTCATAGGGTCATCTACCTCCTGCACATTAGTTTGAGGCACACTAGTTTCACCAGATTGAGCCATCTTGGTCTGAGATTGTGTCTTAACCATATAATCACAAAATAATTAATACTAAATGATCCGTTGAAAACGTGTGTAACACATACTGTTTACTCAGTAGCTAATGACGTGCTAATGGTCGTGCAGATGAGCGTTTTGTGACAAATAGTCGTACTGAACTGACACACAATTTGTAACACAAACTACCGCTGGGCTACTAAGGAAGTATGTGCCTATCTACACTTAACTCTTTGCTACTACCCATAGACGAGTCAGCAGAATGGAATATGACAACGTACACTTACAACTTGCAGATAACTGCGATATAGACTGGCATATCTCCGCTATTTGAGGAAGCAGTTATGTCAATCACAAGCACGATTTCGATGTTTATTTATTTGCTCTCGTTGGCGAAAAGTATTTATTAATCAAAGTACCTCGTAAAGGCATCACGTCGGTTTCGACACATAAAGTGCAGAAGAAGCACTACTATTCTATAACTTGCATTCGTCCCAAGTACGAATGAATGCTTCTAAAGTTGTTGAGGTTTGCATCGTTCTTTCCAGGTTGTACTTACTTTTGAGAAGCTGCAGACAGTCATCACGTTTCACTTTGTCTTCATAATCCACCGAATTAACCAACTACCAACAAGGAAACTCACGAAAATGCTCTTTTAATTCCATTAGACCTCTCACCCAAACTCCTAAAGCAAACGAAAATTTGAACGAATGCGAACATCTCAATCTTTTAACAGTGGGCGATTGCTATGAATGTAGTGCAGAAACTTACTTTTTAGGAAAAGTGAAAAAAATATTCGTGCTTGTATGAACTGATGATGTTACAAATAATTTCCATTTCAGATTCTTTCATTGTGAATATAAATGGTCAGATATTTCAGAATAGCCAATCTGAGAATCCTCTGATTGGTCCGTGCACGATAGCGCAGTTACAATATGTTCCAAAAAGCCGTGCTCGAAAATGAGATTCTCCAGGGAGTTATGTCTAGGGATCTATTGCTGGGAACCAGCTCCCTCAGTCCTCATTCTGTTTTGGTCACCCAACATTTTGGTTTGCGAAAATAGTTTTGCATTTTTGTTCTGAAAGAGAGTGGAAGAGCACATTCACAGCGGAACAGAGAGGAGACAGAGGCAGTGGAGACGAAAAGAGAAGAGAGAGTCGTGGTGGCAAAGACAGAGGGGATACTGATGGTCAGTGAGGGACAGAGGCAGTAAAAGAGATGAGAAATGTATGGAGATAGTAGTAATGGGAGCAAAAGAGAGAGGGGAGACAATGGAAATGAAAAATAGAGATGACTGGACACCATACATAGACTTTAGTAGGAGGGGCCTGGCTCAGCGCCCCCCTCCCCCATCACCCTCCAAGACCGACGAACTTTAACATGCAAGTGTAGGGGAGAGCGCAGTTTGTGTCGAAATTTAAAACACATGGATTCATGGGAAAGACAAGTTGGACGCGATAGAATTTTTGAGATATCGACGTTACAGTGGGAAAGAAGTACAGAAGGAGGCAATGTAAGTGAGACAGGAGACAGTGACTTTGGGATGTACAGCAAATAAATTGGAGGAAAAGGAGACGGTGGGAGAGAGACATATGTAGGAAGTCCCACCGCGAGGGAGATGCTTATTACGAAGGCTTAACAACAAAGAGAGGCTGGTTAAAAAGGATTTACAAAGTTCTCTGTTAAACGAGCGTGAATATGCTCCAGTTCCTACACCTTTAGTGACAAAGGCGGAATGTAGATTGAGGCAGCCGGTTCCCCAGATTTCGTGTCAGTCTTTTAAACATCAATATTCTCGTATTAGCCTCTTTTCGTTCTGTGAGGAGCATTTCTTTGTTGGTTGATATTAAACGGTAATGAGCGTCTGATCCTTTATAATTTCGCAGTGACGAACATGATTTTTAGTTTAACTCTACAACTCCCTCGTGATAATGAATCTGCGAAGTTATGTAGTGATCTAGTAAAACATTGCACGCTAGACTTCTGCTACACGAGAGTCAGAAGAAATGACGGCGTGTTATGAAGTTAGCAGAGAGCAGAAGTACGTTTCTGGTTACGGCTGACGAAACAAGAGACTATTAGTCATGATTTTTGCCTCTGTTATTCGTCGATCCATTCAGGCTCTCGATGCGTGATTAAAGCTAAAATCAGTTATAACTTTTAAGATATTACCACAGTTGTCCAGGTCAATGTCACGATGTATTCAAAATGCAATAGACTAGCTAGCTCGACAACTCTGAACCCAAATAGGGCAACAGGACATAATTGTATAACTAAGATGTAGGATAAAAAAAGAAATGAAACAGAGAATACGCGTCCTGGCATTAAGCTAGAGGGTAGGTTACATAAAAGTGGTCTAAAAATACCGAGTGATCAAAAAGTCAGTATAAATTTGAAAACTGAATAAATCACTGAATAATGTAGATAGAGAGGTACAAATTGACACACATTCTTGGAATGACGTTTGGTTTTATTAGATGCAAAAAAATACAAACGTTCGAAAAATGTTCGACAGATGGCGCTTCATCTGATCAGAATAGCAATAATTAGCATAACAAAGTAAGACAAAGCAAAGATGATGTTCTTTACAGGAAATGCTCAATATGTCCACCATTATTCCTCAACAATAGCTGTAGTCGAGGAATAATGATGTGAACAGCACTGTAAAGCATGTCCGGAGTTATGGTGAGGCATTGGCGTCGGATGTTGTCTTTCAGCATCCCTAGATATGTCGGTCGATCAAGATACACTTGCGACTTCAGGTAACCCCAAAGCCAATAATCGCACGGACTGAGGTCTGGGGACCTGGGAGACCAAGCATGACGAAAGTGGCGAGTGAGCACACGATCATCACCAAACGACGCGCGCAAGAGATCTTTCACGCATCTAGCAATACTTTTTTTTGTTTCTTTTTTTTTTGTTTTTTGCTTCTAATAAAACCCCATGTCATTCCAAGCATGTGTGTCAATTTTTACCTCTCTATCTACACTATTCCGTGGTTTATTAAGTTTTCGAATTTATTCTGACTGTTTGATCACCCGGTATTTCATTCTCCTTATGCTAGGCAACCCAACTTAAATCATTGCCCACTACAGGTGCATAAGATGCATGTTAGGTTGCCTAGCTTAAGGTGCATGAAATATTTTCCTGGCCACTTTTATTTAGCCACCTAATACAAGTGTTACACTGAATGCTGATAAATTGGTCACCATCATCGTCGTTTATCATTGAATATTACTGTAGGAGACGTCCGAGGGAAGGTTGTGTGTCGTAGGTGGGTAGCATTATCGATACAGAACTGCTCGACTGCACCGTGTAAGCGTTCCACTGGATCACAGTAAATAGAGACATGCGAACTGTTGCCATTTTGACGTGGTAGCTGTTTGCAGCTGGTGATACCGCGCGACGGTGATTGTAGGTTGCAGGCAAACTCGCCACCAACTAACCACGGAGACGTTGAACGGGCAAAAACAGTTTCATGGGAACAGTGGCCGAATGGAAGTTGTGGGAGCGGATTGATGTCTATTTCTTTTCCCAATATCGCATCGCGCATGAGTTCGTTCGAACCACCTACTAACAGAACCGATTGCTAATTCTGAAGAGCGTGGACGACGTCTGAATAAGAATCCTGCGGGAATACTGGAAAGTAAAGTATCTCGCCTACGCCTGTGTCAGTGTTATATGGACCAGTTAGAAGTGAGCAAGAATGGTGATCACGTAGCCTCAGGGTACTGTTTCTTCTGCTTTCTAAGTTGGCTCAAACTTGCATTGACAGAAGCTTAGCTGTTGCAACAACTGAAATACCAATGGTTGTTATCATTCAGCCATGAAAGGAAAGGCCTCATATACACGGATCATGAATAAAGTTTGGATATCAGACAGCACCCATATGCATCTCGAAACTTAATGGTACAAGTAGGACTATTTTTTACTTACCAGATGATTTGTTTCATTGTGTTCATAAACATCGTTTGCAAATCTGAATGTTCTATGATATTTACAACTTCTCTGCAGCTACTCACCGAATCCTCGTTTTTCGAAAATAAAGAATGGGTTACCATAACTATCACTTTCTATTAGAATGTCGAGCCTGCGGCGCACTCCTCTCATTGTTTACGGCCACTGAATTTATACTCCTTTTTTATGTACTTCCAATTTACTCCAAAATAACGAGTTCATTACAAATCTATTTATAATGATTCAGCAGCAGAACGCGAAACATAAACGCTATTCATCTTTTTGAATCGACACTCAGTTCGACTGTTGCTTCTGGCCATTCAATTAGTTGTCTGGATTTTTTAATACTTGTGTGCTAAATGCAGGACTGGTGACTTTTGAATTAATTTCAACATCTGATTTGCGCAATACTTCAGTTTTCATACCTTCTTGATCAGGTAACCTTTGATATAAAATAACTGCGTAACAGAAAATCCATCAACCCTGCTTGCTTAGCCATAGCGTAAGCTCCCACCAAAATGTTTACGCTAAACAAATTATACAAAATTCTCTAAAACAAATTCTACATTAACAAAATCAATTCACTTGAGTTTGCAAATTTTTTCCGACATTTCCGAATATTTCAGTTATCAATAGTAATATCAACACTAACAGTAACAATAACTGTAATTACAAATGTATAGTAACAATTAAAAACTGCAAAAGATCAAATTATGTGTAACGACACAGACAGTAGCAAATAACAGCGCCGTGTGTAGAGCACCAGCAGCCATGGAACTGGCGACACAGGAACTATCCATCGCGTGTCTGCTCCTGTGCCGACCTCGTTCTTCATGAAGACACGAAGCCCAGAACACTGGTGCCATTCGGGAAACTGCCGTGAAATGCGCCTTCCCCGTGGTCAGCGCCGGATAGCTGTATTTAAACCGTTGGCACACTCAAGTAGTTCGTCAGCATGACAGGGCTATGTTACGTCATCCACCATGAATCAGTCACTGGTGCGAGACGCACAACGTTCTACTGACGCAATCATAACTGGTACGGCTGTGCTCTGCTGTGCAAAACAATGTTGTCCTTATGACACAGTCAATAATCCAGCGCTGCTTTCACTGGACTGCATGACGAGGACTGTAACGCCACATCGTTGTTGAGACATGAACGGACGACCACGAGCTCCGTGCCGTCGAGGTACACCGACCATTTGACTCTAGACAGCGCCATCGTCGACTGCATCTCTGAGATACCGTGGTAGAACGTAAGAAGTCCAGCCAAGGTGCTGTGAACGTTGCTGCCGAGCCAGCGTTCAGCGAGGCATCAACGTTGGGGGAGTACATTTTCTCCCAGATACGCGTGTGCATTTCAGTGGTTCTATGCGCCACCTCTGACATAGCAGTGCTGGAATATTACAGGACGATGCCACGCTATGTTCTGGACGATGGTTGTTGTTGTTGTTGTGGTCTTCAGTCCTGAGACTGGTTTGATGCAGCTCTCCATGCTACTCTATCCTGTGCAAGCTTTTTCATTTCCCAGTACCTACTGCAACCTACATCCTTCTGAATCTGCTTAGTGTATTCATCTCTTGGTCTCCCTCTACGATTTTTACCCTCCACGCTGCCCTCCAATACTAAATTGGTGATCCCTTGATGCCTCAGAACATGTCCTACCAACCGATCCCTTCTTCTGGTCAAGTTGTGCCACAAACTTCTCTTCTCCCCAATCCTATTCAATACTTCCTCATTAGTTATGTGATCTACCCATCTAATCTTCAGCATTCTTCTGTAGCACCACATTTCGAAAGCTTCTATTCTCTTCTTGTCCAAACTGTTTATCGTCCATGTTTCACTTCCATACATGGCTACACTCCATGCGAATACTTTCAGAAATGACTTCCTGACACTTAAATCTATACTGGATGTTAACAAATTTCTCTTCTTCAGAAACGCTTTCCTTGCCATTGCCAGCCTACATTTTATATCCTCTCTACTTCGACCATCATCAGTTATTTTGCTCCCGAAATAGCAAAACTCCTTTACTACTTTAAGTGTCTCGTTTCCCAATCTAATTCCCTCAGCATCACCCGACTTAATTAGACTACATTCCATTATCCTTGTTTTGCTTTTGTTGATGTTCATCTTATATCCTCCTTTCAAGACACTGTCCATTCCATTCAACTGCTCTTCCAAGTCCTTTGCTGTCTCTGACAGAATTACAATGTCATCGGCGAACCTCAAAGTTTTTATTTCCTCTCCATGAATTTTAATACCTACTCCGAATTTTTCTTTTGTTTCCTTTACTGCTTGCTCAATATACAGATTGAACAACATCGGGGAGAGGCTACAACCCTGTCTTACTCCCTTCCCAACCACTGCTTCCCTTTCATGTCCCTCGACTCTTATAACTGCCATCTGGTTTCTGTACAAATTGTAAATAGCCTTTCGCTCCCTGTATTTTACCCCTGCCACCTTTAGAATTTGAAAGAGAGTATTCCAGTCAACATTGTCAAAAGCTTTCTCTAAGTCTACAAATGCTAGAAACGTAGGTTTGCCTTTCCTTAATCTTTCTTCTAAGATAAGTCGTAAGGTCAGTATTGCCTCACGTGTTCCAGTGTTTCTACGGAATCCAAACTGATCTTCCCTGAGGTTGGCTTCTACTAGTTTTTCCATTCGTCTGTAAAGAATTCGTGTTAGTATTTTGCAGCTGTGACTTATTAAGCTGATGGTTCGGTAATTCTCACATCTGTCAACACCTGCTTTCTTTGGGATTGGAATTATTATATTCTTCTTGAAGTCTGAGGGTATTTCGCCTGTTTCATACATCTTGCTCACCAGATGGTAGAGTTTTGTCAGGACTGGCTCTCCCACGGCCGTCAGTAGTTCCAATGGAATATTGTCTGCTCCGGGGGCCTTGTTTCGACTCAGGTCTTTCAGTGCTCTGTCAAACTCTTCACGCAGTATCATATCTCCCATTTCATCTTCATCTACATCCTCTTCCATTTCCATAATATTGTCCTCAAGTACATCGCCCTTGTATAGACCCTCTATATACTCCTTCCACCTTTCTGCTTTCCCTTCTTTGCTTAGAACTGGGTTTCCATCTGAGCTCTTGATATTCATACAAGTCGTTCTCTTAT
This sequence comes from Schistocerca serialis cubense, assembly GCF_023864345.2. NCBI lineage: Eukaryota > Metazoa > Arthropoda > Insecta > Orthoptera > Acrididae > Schistocerca > Schistocerca serialis. Next base: position 912,612,290 of record NC_064641.1, on the reverse strand, counting down.
CTCCAAAGGTCTCTTTAATTTTCCTGTAGGCGGTATCTATCTTACCCCTAGTGAGATAGGCCTCTACATCCTTACATTTGTCCTCTAGCCATCCCTGCTTAGCCATTTTGCACTTCCTGTCGATCTCATTTTTGAGACGTTTGTATTCCTTTTTGCCTGTTTCACTTACTGCATTTTTATATTTTCTCCTTTCATCAATTAAATTCAATATTTCTTCTGTTACCCAAGGATTTCTACTAGCCCTCATCTTTTTACCTACTTGGTCCTCTGCTGCCTTCACTACTTCATCCCTCAAAGCTACCCATTCTTCTTCTACTGTATTTATTTCCCCCATTCCTGTCAATTGCTCCCTTATGCTCTCCCTGAATCTCTGTACAACCTCTGGTTCTTTTAGTTTATCCAGGTCCCATCTCCTTAAATTCCCACCTTTTTGCAGTTTCTTCAGTTTTAATCTACAGGTCATAACCAATAGATTGTGGTCAGAGTCCACATCTGCCCCTGGAAATGTCTTACAATTTAAAACCTGGTTCCTAAATCTCTGTCTTACCATTATATAATCTATCTGATACCTTTTAGTATCTCCAGGGTTCTTCCATGTATACAACCTTCTTTCATGATTCTTAAACCAAGTGTTAGTTATGATTATGTTGTGCTCTGTGCAAAATTCTACCAGGCGGCTTCCTCTTTCATTTCTGTCCCCCAATCCATATTCACCTACTATGTTTCCTTCTCTCCCTTTTCCTACACTCGAATTCCAGTCACCCATGACTATTAAATTTTCGTCTCCCTTCACAATCTGAATAATTTCTTTTATTTCATCATACATTTCTTCAATTTCTTCGTCATCTGCAGAGCTAGTTGGCATATAAACTTGTACTACTGTAGTAGGCGTGGGCTTCGTATCTATCTTGGCCACAATAATGCGTTCACTATGCTGTTTGTAGTAGCTTACCCGCATTCCTATTTTCCTATTCATTATTAAACCTACTCCTGCATTACCCCTATTTGATTGTGTGTTTATAACCCTGTAGTCACCTGACCAGAAGTCTTGTTCCTCCTGCCACCGAACTTCACTAATTCCCACTATATCTAACTTCAACCTATCCATTTCCCTTTTTAAATTTTCTAACCTACCTGCCCGAGTAAGGGATCTGACATTCCACGCTCCGATCCGTAGACGATGGTGTATAGAAATAATTCAAGTGTAATGGAATAATACGGAACTGTTATGCTGCAGTCATCCACAACGTCTTCGAGTCCCCCTCGCCATCCAACATAGCCTCCCGATGCTCGAAGTTTGAGTCAAGTGCCTCTCGACAAACAAGAAGACCAGCCAGTAGCGCTCTTTGCACTACCCACCGATTACATATGGAATAACGAAAGACATAATTTGGGCAACAGTCTCGAATAAGCATCATATAGGTTTAGGCACAATTTCATAGATGCATTTCTTATGCGTGTGTGAACGTCATGTACACGATACTTAAGTTTTAAATGCGAGTGTGTTGAATACGTGATGGAAAACATTTTTTTCTCGGCCAATTTAGGTTGAAAAAAAGCGGAATCTCTTGTGGGACAGCATCTACAGTTTCATGAATTTCCAACTGGTGGTAGCCCCGCTATACGTAGCCTTCAAAATGATCTCTATAGCAGAGGTGCGTTCCAAGCAGAGAGTCGTCATTGAGTTTCTTTTACCGAAAAACCAGACCATCGCAGATATTCATGGGCGCTTGCAGAATGTCTGCGGAGACATGGTAGTGAACAAAAGGACGGGCGAGGTGTCTGTCATTATCGCAACAAGGTCGTGCAAACCTCTCCGATCCCACGTGTGCCGTCTGCGCACAGCCGTGACTCCTGCAGTGTCGGAACGTGTGGAAACTCTCATTAGAGGTGATCGACGAATCACAGTCACACATATCGCTGCACAACTGGACGTTTCTGATGGTAGTGCTGACACACGCGTCCACAAGTTGGGGTACACAAAGGCGTGTGCCCACTGGACTCCTCGCCACCTAACAGATGCAACAGCAACGAAAGGCGGTCTGTGTAGAGCTGACTGCGCATTATGAGGCAGAGCGTGATAATATTTTGATGAAAACCGCCGCAAGCGATGAAACATTGGTTCGTCAGGTCCAACAGGAAACAAGATGGCGACCTCTCCTCCGAAGAAAAAGTCCAAAGCCGCACCCTCAGCCGGTAATCTCATAGCGACGGTTCTCTGGGACTGTGGAGGGGTTGTTCTGTTTGATGTCTTCCCTCGTGGTCCAACTATCAAATGTTAAGGGTGTGGTGTCACCGCCAGACACCACACTTGCTAGGTGGTAGCTTAAATCGGCCGCGGTCCATTTAGTACATGTCGGACCCGCGTGTCGCCACTGTGTAATCGCAGACCTAGCGCCACCACCAAGGCAGGTCTCGTGATACGAGAGAGCACTCGCCCAGTTGTACGAGAACCTAGCTACCGACCAGATGTACGAAGCTTTTCTCTCTCATTAGCCGAGAGACAGAATAGCCATCAGCTAAGTTAATGGCTACGAACTAGCAAGGCGCCATTAGCCATACAGTGATTGTACTTAAAGTCTCCTGTGTATCGTCAAGATCGATGTACCACAATGTTGGAGTAAAGTTAAGTATTAAACCTGCTCCGTACTTTTCTTCCTAACATTAATTACGTATCCTGTTCCAGTACTTCACGCCCGTCTGCGTTAGTCTAGCTTGCCTTTTCAGCCATCTCAACTTCACGGTGTCGGCCCAGATACCGACACAATAAAGGGTATCGCGCTATCCCCAGGAAACAGAAGAAACGGCTTCAGCGTGTTCGTCGCCGTAAAATGCAAACGAGCACCTGACCTTGGAGACAACGCAAATCCTCACGCAAGCCTGCGCACCCGAGAGGATATCACAAAACTTCATTCGACTCTTCTTCCTCATCGACCCTACAGCCCAGATCTGTGACCTTCCGACTCCCGCGTGGCCCAATGAAGGATGACTCCGTGGGAAGCAGTACGTCGATGATGGGGAGGTTTGATGCAGAAAGATGTTGACTCCGTCGTCGACCACTAGACTGGTACTATGCGAGGATCCAGAGCGTCCCAGTAACGTGGCAAAAAAAAGGCCATCGCATTGAATAGAGATTGTGTTGAAAATTATGATTCTGTAGCCTAAAGAGTGGGGAATAATTTGGTGTACTGTAATCCTGAACAAAACCAGCCTGCGGTCAGCAAAGAAACGTGTTCTATTACTGTTTGCACGCCCCTCGTATAACCTTAAAAATGTTCCGTGTTACATGTTAATGTATCGTATTTTATCCTAGAGTAGTGTATCGTGCAATTTATTAACAGGGAGACTGTAGCTCTGACCAGTTTCATTACAAGATGCAGCTATATTTTTTGGCACCTGAATTACCACTACGAATGGTAAACGATGTCATAAGCGTGATAAATTTTTCAGATGATAAGTTAGCACGGCAAACACAGGCTATTTCACAGGCGGTGCAGTGCGGCAAGAGTCCAGTGACAGGCATGTATAACTTGTTTCGCGGAAAGCTACCGTGTTGGATGTGCCACACCAGAGCAGACTACATCTGGACATCTGCCGCTGGTGGGATCCATCGAGCACAAAGTAAAACGCAGCTTGCATTAAAGTAGCAGGTACAGTGAAAGATTTCTAGATACGATTTTCCCAAGGCGACTGGGTGTTGCAAGTTAATGTCTGGAGTGAATGAGCTAAAATAGAAGAAACTCGAAGACCGCATATTATTTCACCATCTCTGAATGAGTAAGACCAGTGCCAATGATGTTTTTAACCGTCAGTGCCGCCACATGAAAGATAAAAATGACGCAAGTGCGCATGTTTTAAGATCTATAGGTGGAAACTGCTGTATTTAAAGGTGACGACGGACGCTGACGTATTTTTAATTTTTAAACATCAATAACTTCAAACTGCAGAAAGCTATCACAACAAGAAAAGCATCGAATGAATCGCTAGAGCAGCATTATCGAAGGACAGTATCAAATTACTTCTTAAGTCAGCGTTGTTCAAATAATGAAGTGGAAGGTTTATTCCAACGATTAAATAATTCGTTTGCGTATAATTTTAAATATAGCAAGTATAACAGAAGCACTAGAAATCATAATAGCTTTCTTTAGTTGTATAGTTCTCTTTAGACCTCATTAGTTAACGGCGGATAACTCTGATCCTTATTGATTTGTCATAAGCGTAATAATGGCCAATGAATGAAGACAAAAGATGATGTTAAATATGAGAAATAGTTTATGTAGCCGCAAATTTTTGTACGACGCTAGGAGGGAGTGCGACGAACAACAAATTAAAAATTCTGACAGGCAGGATGCAAGAGGGAAAATTCGTGAGGGAGTTAGGGGTGCATTTTCAGTCAGTTTTGTATGTTTTTTTCTGGAACAACACAAAATCTGCGCACTCTAACCAAAGAGTATACTAGTACAATTTTAAACTACGTTAAATTTCCGACAATAAAGTCCTCGTCATTTTTCTCTAAGACTAATAGTTCGTGCATAGAGAGCGAGAGAATGTAAATATCTCTTGGGGCGCACATGCGTTGTTGCTTAGGTGGTTTCTGAAGTGTACCGACTTTCACAGTAAATCAGCTGATTGCACTCAAAAATCAGTTTACTAACACAATCAATTTAGTTTCACAGATATAAGTTGTGCGATCCTTTATCAATTCGAAACAAATAAGAAATGTCCTTGAAAATAAAGGAATGACTTCTTTAACAAGTTAAAGTTCTTGGGAAACAACACAAGCAAATTTCGGCGTGAGACTATCTTCTTAAAAGTTCTCGTGCAAACGACGCGGGCTGTCTTCTTAAACTAAAGTATGCAGAACATGAAAACCCCATCGCTCGAGCAGTACAGGCAGTTCCAGCATCAAAGTCCACAGTCGGAGCAGCGGGACGCGATGCGTGGAGGCGCGGGCGACGAGGGCGGCGTCGAGTCCGGGAAGCGGCGTCGCGCTGCCGACCTTGTGTGGCTGCTGCTCGCTGAGCGAGGGTGGTCACACCCGCTCGACACATGACTACCAGACAGCTGTTGGCCTGGCGATGTGCGCTCTCACTGGCTGAGAAAAATGGTGCGATGATGCAGCAAAAGTTCCGTAGCTGTGGCGGCGTTTATTGCTCTTGCGCGCGCCCTCTGTACAATCCTGCTTCCTCCCGTCAGGTGAAGTTTGGCTAACATCGGCCGGTGCGCCTGCGGATCTAAAGCGAGGACCCGCATAGCGGTGCTACGTTACGGGTTGTCGGCGTTGCAGGGCCCCCATCGCACACGAAACACGCCAATTTTTATCGGACAGTTTGATGAAGTTTCGCGACCTGTTACACAAGAGTCCTGTATGAAACTGTTTGCCTCAACTTTTTATACACTACTATGGTACGTTTTAAGCAGCTATTGTTTACATCCTGTATACGAAAGTAGAGACCAATCCCAGCTTCACATGGATACCATTAACAAGGTCACCGCTCGAGTTCGTCATCACCTCTTAAGTCCAAATGTATGGTATACAAAAGTGACAGAGGAGTGAGCTTAAGATGGTCAACGTTCTTTTTTTTAAAAAATAGCATCTTTGGCGCTCGCTGGGTGAGCCATGGTCCAGTTTCTTTCCCGTGTTCTCCAGGCAGCGGTTAGCACAGTGAGAAGAGTGCACAACGGTAAAGCGAGGGTCAAATGAGGTCGAGTCTACATACGAAAACTTTTATATTTTCAATTTTTACTTACTTTACCTGCAAATAAAGTGAAATACCGCTCAATATATTGTATTTATTAATCTTTTAATAAAAGACATTAAAAGCAAGTCAAAAAGGCAATTTGGGTCAGCAAATAAATTTCCAAGAGAGTATTGTACTTACAGCGTAAACGAGGATTCTACAGATAACTTTAGAAGAAGGGATGGTAAGCGTACACCACTTCGTAATCCGTTAGTTTCATTTTGACCTTACAGCAGCCCTCGGCAGCTAATGCAGTCTGAGATGTTTGTTTTTATTGTCAGGTAAAGAATTTGATCAAAAAGCTTCAAAACTGATCTTATTGCTTCGAAAGACAAAACGAAACCACATCCTGAGAAGACAACATCAGGACACAGGCTGATCCAAAAGTCTATTAACATTTGAAAATTCAGTAGTTCACGGAATAATGTAGACAGAGAGGTAAAAACTGACAAACATCCTTGAAATGACATGGGATTTCATTGAAATGAAAAAAGTGCAGAAAGTGACTGACAGATGGCGCTTCATATGATACAAAAGTAATAATTAGCATAACAATTGATTTTTAGCAAAGACAATGTCGATCATCATTCATCAAGAATACGTGTAGTCGAGAGACAGCGTAGTGATCAACTACACACAGGCCACCAGTACTTGTGGTGAGAGATAACCGTCCAGCGTTGTCTTTCGGCATCCCTAATGAGTTCGGACGATCGCGGTAGATTCTCGACTTCAGGTATACCCACAACCGTTAATAAGCACACGAACTGAGGTCTGGGGAGCTGGGAGGCTAAGGATGATGGACGTGGCCGCTCAGCACGAGATCCTCACCAAACAGTGTGCCAAAGGATGTCTCACGCATGTATCAGTATGGGATACAACACCATTCTGCATATAATTCTTACCTTCCAGCAGGTGTTTATCATCCAGACTACGAATGATCTGACTCCCTCTCTTATTACAGCCGGTTTTACTCGCGATTCTCATGCGGCGTCATTGACGTGTTGCTGTCCAGCGGCATCTGTTGGCTAGCTTTTGCATTCGTGTTTGCTTCAAATAAAACTTCATGTCATTTCAGGCATCTATGTCAAGTTTTATATTTTTTACCTACATTCTTCCATGAATTAGTGCATTTTCAAATGTTAACTGATTTTTGAGTCTCCCTGGACATTCCAGAATACAACAGCAACTATCCTCGGCAATATTTAGCGAAATTATACGTTAGGGTCGAGTGAGGACCTTTTATGAATGTATACCAGCTTTGTTTTTCTATAGAAACTTTAAAACAACCACGTAACTGTAAAAATGCGCTGATTATAACGTGTGCGTCTTCCAATCCCTTCTTGGAATTTTATATGCAATCTGAAGTTGACTTTCGCCTTTCCTTTGCATTCATTTATTTAAAACATTAAGAAATAAAATACATAGACTATGACATATCGAGCACTATTTCGGTTTATTTGCATTTAAAGTGCCGTAAAAGTTGAAAATGCAAAAATTTCCGTCTAGGAACCCGACCACACGACTCTCTTATTACCGTTCCATTTTTTTTCCACTGCGCCAATCGCCGAGTGGAAATCGCGGTTACTTGAAGAGCTCACGCTTTTCCCAACCCGCACCAAAAATTGCATTTTTTTTCTAAATGCCTGGCCATTTGTATCACTAATTGAGAGACTGATTCACGTTCCTCGTGTATCATCTGTCTGTTAGTGAAAGCCGTACCAAATGCCTACAGTAGTTCCTGATATTAGCATTCACGTACTGTCTGGGAAACATGATGGGGGACTTTAATTTAGTGATACCTATAGAGAAATATACAACAGAATTTTTTGGGTCTGAATACGGGGTGACTCAAAAGTCCGCTAACATTTCAAAATCAAATACTTCACAGATTAATAGTAGGCAGTGAGGTTAAAATTGACACACATGCTTGAAATGACATGGAATTTTATTGAAATCAAAAAAGTGCACAACAATACAGCAGATGGCGCTTCATACGATACAAAATTACTAGTTAGCCTAAAAGCTAATTTCTAGAAAAGACGATGTTCTTGGTAAGAAATGCTCAGCAGGTCGACCGTCATTCATCAACTATACCTTTAGTTGGGAGACAATGTTGTGAACAGGACACTACGATACATCGGCTAGTGTGGTAAGAATTTATAGTCGGATCATGTCTTTTAGCATTTTTAAGGACGTCGGACGATCGTGGTAGACCTGCGGTTTCAGGTAATACCACAGCCGTTGATAATCACACGAAATGAGGTCTAGGGTCCTGGGAAGACAAGCACGACGGCTCTGCACTTGACCCTCACTGTACTATCTTCGCATATCTTTCACATGTCTAGCAGTGTGGTGTTGAAGGCCATTGTGCATGAAATTCGAGCCTTCCAGCACGTGTTTATCAACCAGGCTAGGGATGATCTGACACTCTCTCTCACTACAGCTCATTTTGTACACGATTCTCATGCGGCGTTGCCGACTTGTTGCTGTTCAACGCCATCTGTTACCCATGTTTTGCACTGGTTCATGGTTTCAAAGATCTCCGCGTCATTTTAGGCACGGATGTCAATTTTTATCTCCCTACCTACATTATTTCTTGAATTAGTGCAGTTTAGAATGTAAACGGAATTTTGGGTCACAAAGGAAGATGAAAAGAGCAACGATATCACAAGTTGATGTGTTTTTCGTCACTTAATTTGTTACACCTAATTAGGTTTAGAACAACCTGGGAACGCTGTAAATAGATAAACTACGTCCTCTACTCACTATGGTTAATTTTAGGAAAGTACACGCGTTGAACAAGGAAATAAGGTGATCTTGACAAGTAAAGAAATTGCCCATGTAGTAGTGTAGACTTTCTCGTATGTTTCGAAATGCAGAGTACGAGATTTGCGGAGAAAGCAACGTCAACTTGGCGGGAAAGCGGATCAGAAAGAATGCAATAAACAGGCTGTCACCAGCGGGGGCACGTGGGCGCCTACCGCCCGCCTCAGACCTCACGCGAGGAAGGCGTGGGGCCAGTGGGGGAAAGCGGCGGCGCCGCCGCTGCGGGCTACGCGGCGAGTGCGGCAGCCGCACTGACGAGGCGGTTATGAGAAGCCCGCGTGGGGGATTGCAATAACGTAGTCGAAAGTAATAACGGTACCAAAAGTCGGTATCGTTCGTAAGCGGCGAATACTGGAAGAATTTTGTGTTTGTAATTTACCGGCTGATGAAACCACAGCGTCGCCGCTGTACGAATTTTCGTGCAGGACTTAAAGGTCTCTTCAGTATTCGGCCCTCAAACTTTGTGCAAAGCTCAAGTTGACAATTGTTATGGTTTTTCTTTCTCATGTTTCCAGCGGAAAGACTGATAGTAGGCCCCTACGTATCATCAAGGCACCTTCAGGCCTTTGAAACGAACGTGAACACAGAGAGAGTGCGTCTGAACAACACCTAACATATAGTCCAATTCAATACACTTTATTATATCCAATAAATCAGCACACACACACTGAGTTGCACTTCCAAAAATAGTTGACTGGCCAGTAAGTTTTTGTTACACATACGCTGATCAGCTGGAACCTTATAGTCACCTAATAACGGTCATGTCTACCTTTGACACAGATTACAGCCGCGAATGTGGTGGCATGGAAGCAATGAGGCCATGGTAAGGTCGCTGGAGGGACTTGGCACCATACCTAATTACCGTTAATTCCGGGAAGGAGGCGATGAGCTCTGACGCCACGCTCAATCACATCCCAGATGTGTTCGATCGGGTTCAAATCTAGCGACGTGGGGGGCCAGCACGTCGATTGGAAATCGCCACTGTGTTCCTGGTTCAAATGACTCTGAGCACTATGGGACTCAACATCTTAGGTCATAAGTCCCCCAGAACTTAGAACTACTTAAACCTAACTAACCTAAGGACATCACATACACCCACGCCCGAGGCAGGATTCGAACCTGCGACCGTAGCAGTCCCGCGGTTCCGGACTGCAGTGCCAGAACCGCACGGCCACCGCGGCCGGCACTGTGTTCCTCGAAGCGCTCCATCACACTCCTGGCCTTGTGAGATGGGGCATTATCTTGTTGAAAAATAACACTGCGGTCGGGAAACATGATCGATATGAGGGACTGTACGTGGTCTACAACACGTGTACGATATTCCTTGAACGTTATGGTGCATTTTACGAGGTCCACTGGACCCATGGATGGGCACGTGAATGTCCTCAGAGGATAATGAAGCCCCTGCTAGCTCGTCAAGCAGTCTGGACGTGGATTCACCTTGATATCGCCAAGTATTGAAGACACACGCTATAGCACTCCTCGAACACTCGACAAGTCGTGCAATGCTCTTGCCGAGCCTCTCGGCCATCATAATCTGCCTTCGGTCACACTCGGATATATGTTATCCCTTCCCTGTACTACACAGAGACAGCACGCCCTCTGATGTACTGTGCACCGTGATGCACCGTGCCAACGTCTGGCCTGACTAGCAGTCATTCCTCGCCAGCTGACGCCCCTGTCACCTGGACGGGTTTACATCGATAGAAGGTCGGTGGTCATAATGTTTTGTCTGATGTATGGCGTGACCTGACATCATTGTATTGTTACGTATGTTATGCTGGCGAATTATGACGTTTCTGGAGTCCGTGAAACTTCAGTCTGGAACTGCGCGACCGCTACGGTCGCAGGTTCGAATCCTGCCTCGGGCATGGATGTGTGTGATGTCCTTAGGTTAGTTAGGTTTAAGTAGTTCTAAGTTCTAGGGGACTGATGACCTCAGATGTTAAGTCCCATAGTGCTCAGAGCCATTTTGGAGTCCGAAAATGTCGTCTGCAGGAAGAAACAAGGGTCGTGTGAAACCCAATTAGCTCTGTTCGTCCACGAGACCTTTAAGGCAGTGGAACCAATTACCACGTTGATGCGGTGTTATTTTACTTCGAGAAAGCTTTCGGCACATTCCCGCGCTGTCACCTGAAAACAGAATACGAGCGAACGTTTTTTTGATTGGGTTGAAGAGTTCCTAGCAAAGAAACCATACGGCCTCATTCTTAATGGGGAGAAATGTGATGACGTAAATGTTAGGGTGTAGCCAAAGATGGTGTCATAGGACAATTACAATACTGTATACAGTGTGATTCACCTACTCATACTGACGTCGTTTTACGTACCCCGAAATAGTTACATTTGGCCTTCCAGAAAGCAAGTGCGAGATTTTCGTATTCTCTTGGTCCTCACGCACAGACAATCAGTCGTACAGAAAAAAAATGAACAGGACTTTTTTGTTGGAAATTCAATGCAGTTAAATTTAGCACTGGAATACGTTTTCCCGCGGGGGGGGGGGGGGGAGGGGGGAAGGTGGTTCCGATTTTCGAGTTATTCAAGGAAAACGTGCAAAAGTGACCTTCAAACGCACTCCACCCCAACATTCATTCAGTCAGGATTTCTAGTATTTTGTTCGTGGCACTTTCTCCTACCACTGCACAAACATTTCCTACTACACAGATGGTTCCTGCCATTCGACCTTTTTAGGTGTCCGTTGTTTGGACTGTTATGCCAGCAACATAGTCGGCTATTTTGTTAACATTATAAGTTGAAACGTGACCATGAGGGTAATGAAAAAAAATTACTTTTGTAAACGTCCCGCTAAAACTAATTACCCGTATGTTGACACTCTGATACAAACTTAACCATTACAAGCACAGCAGTTTCGTAGTTAAATGGCCAGTGGCTGCAACGATGTAAATGTTCATTTTACGCTGTTAAAACTGACGAAACTGTCCAGTCCGTGAAGACCAAAAAGATCGAATGCGTAAATAATTCGTGCAGTCGCAAATTTTTGTACGATAGTAGGAGAGATTGCCATGTAAAACATACTAGAAATGATGACCGGACTGAGTGTGGGAATATGGGTGCGTTTTAAGGTCACTTTTGTACGTTTTTCTTGACTAACCCGAAAACTACGGCTTGAAGAGAACATGTATTGCACTACAAAATTTATCTTCATTAAATTTCTTAAGAAAAGGCCTTTCCTTTTTCTGTAGGAGAATACGAAAGTATCTCGAGTGGTTATTCAAGGGCAGATATAACATTGTGAGTTGCCTAAATCCACTTCGCTAGGGGCAGCAGAATCGCCCTTTAAATAAGACGATTTTTCCGTATAGGGAGCCACAAATTTATTAAACGAGACCTTCTCTTTCCACCTTAGCTGTGTTACGATAACAGTCATTTATTTCACAAGGTCAGCTGATTTCGGAGATGTGACATTTTCAAGTGCTCACTCATCACATTACCGTCTGGAGTTAAAGTGTACAACTACTAACTCGTTCGATCACTATGAATGCAAACCATTATCTCACTGAAGTACCCACAGTCAAAGAGATAAAAATACAATCCTTGTGTGATCTAGTTTTGGCCAGACAAACCAGCAGAGAGAATGAAATTTTGGCAACGTGGTGGTACTTCTCCATTTTCTAGATTTTGTGAACAAATAGTAACAGTCTAAATGGAAATTTCTTTCCTCTCTTGTGGTAGCGACCGGTTTCGGATATCATGATGTAGCACACAGTGATCTGGCTCATCGGCTCCCTATGATGTCTGGGTAAAATGACTGTTGTCACATGATAGTTATGATAACCGAAACGAGTTGCAAACGGTAAAAAAAAGGAAACTGCGATTCAAACTAACGGTGTGGTTCCAGGTGTTCGTCTGAGTTCTTGTTTCCATTCTATGCAAAATGTCTGACGAGCGATGCAGCCGCCTTCTTCAGGTGGTACGAGTTTTGCTGTCATACTTACTCGCTGCCTGCACTCCAAGCAGCCTGTGAACTACTGCTGATCCCTCACCGCTGATTACGGCTGATTGAGCGTTATTTTATTTTATTTACACGTCAAGTTCCGTAGGAAAAAATTGAGGAGTAAATCTCCAAGATCACAGGACATGTCAGTACATGAAATTACAACATAAAAGTAATAACAGATAAAACTAAAATGTTTAAGAACCCGAAAAAGTCAATCCATAAGTTTAAGTAAACACAATCAACAATACAGCAAGAATCAGCATAATTTTTCAAGGAACACCTCGACACAATAGGAGGAGTGACACATGAGGAAACTCTTCAATTTCGGTACAAGAGTAAAGGAAGTCCGAGCCAAATACAGGTTTCTTTTTTTTTTTTTTTTTTTTGAGAGGACAATGTCAAAGTACCCAGACTCGTCAAGCAAGAAGGGTCAGAGGGGTCGGAGGGGTTAACAAGAGGTTCGTGAACTTACACCACTTACTGCCTGAACCGCTCGTTTCTGAGCCAAAAATATCTTTTTAGAATGCAACAGTTACCCCAAAATATAATACCATATGACACAAGCGAATGAAAATAAGCGAAGTAGACTAATTTTCGTGTCGAAAGATCACTCACCTCACATGCCGATCGAATAGTAAAAATGGCAACACTAAGCCTTTGAACACAATCCTGAACGTGGGCTTTCCACGACTGTTTACTATCTACCTATGCCCATTCTGAGAACAGATACGTCAGGTTTTGTAGAATTGTGTGTTAGAAACGGTAAAAACTGAGTCTTACTGTGATTTAGCATTAGTTTATATTCAACAAGGCATGAACTTAGGTCATGAACGCCACTACTTGGAACTGGGCCAGTGTTGCACACAAAATCCTTAACTACCAAGGAAGTGTCGTCAGCAAACAGAAATATTTCAGAGTTACTTGTAAAACTAAAGGGAATATCATTTATCGAATACCTTATTTGATAAATATTTACAGGAGTGGCCCCAACACTGATCCCTGGGGCATCCCCTCCCCCCCCCCCCCTCCATTTGACTGTACCCCACTCCGACCCCACATCACAGCAATTCTCAACATTATGAGTAATCACATTTTGCTGTCTGTTGCTATAGTAAGAGGTGAACCAGTTGTGAGCTACTCCCCGTATACCGTAGTGGTCCGACTCCTGGAGCAACATTTTGTGATCAACACAATCAAACGCCTTAGTTAAAACAAAAAATATGCCTAGCGTTCGAAACCTTCTGTGTAACCCATCCAGTACCTTTTGTGATCAACCCAATCAAACGCCTTAGTTAAAACAAAAAATATGCCTAGCGTTCGAAACCTTCTGTGTAACCCATCCAGTACCTCACAGAGAAAAGAGAATATGGGATTTTAAGTAGTTAAACGACTGCTAAAGCCGAACTGTTCATTTGATAACAAATCGTGTGATATAAAATGATCAATTATCGTTACGTACATAGCCTTTTCAATAACTTTGGCAAACATTGATGGAATAGAATTAGGTCTAAAATTGTCTACATTGCCCTTTTCTTTCTTTAAAATACGGCTTTACTACTCATTACTTTAATCGTTCAGGAAACTGACCATTCCTAAAGGAAAAATTACAAATATGGCTAAATACAGGGCTAACACCTTAAAATTCTGCTAGGCACTCCATCATATCCAATGAGAGTCCTTAGTCTTCAGTGATTTAATTATTGACTCAATCTCCCCCTTGTCTGTATAACAAAGGAGTATTTCAGACATGGATCTCGGAAAGGCATTTGCCAAATATGATTCCCTGTAGAAACAAAATTTTTATTCAATTCACCAGCAATGCTCATGAAGTGTTGTTAAATTATTATTTACATTTTATGGCCTTCATTGGACTACTCTAGCCAACTTTATACAAAGAATTTTCCAGTTTTCTGTCAGCCCAGTACTTCTTCATTCTCTCGGATCTTGTCCTCCTTTCTTCATCAGAAACCACCCTTCCTATTGTCTGTCTGTTGATTCTCGTTTGCAGTCTGGTTTGTTTGTCTGTGAGTTTCCTGGATTTTCAGTTTTGTTTCTTATGTCTTCCTGTGTAATCAGAAGCTCATCCATATCTTTGATTTCTGTAATCCACTTAATGTTGTACTTACTATTCCACAATTTTTCTATTATTCTCCTGATGATCCTCTTCTCTGGTGTTCTGATTAGATGTGCAAAAAATGAAATGCGTTTCTTCCTGATGGTACTCTTAACGGTTCTGTTTCCTTGTAGAGTGTTTTATTTGTAGCTACTCTCCAGTGCCCATCTCTCTGGTACGATTTGTTGATGCACGTTCTGATCATTGGTTCAAATGGCTCTGAGCACTATGGGACTTAACATCTATGGTCATCAGTCCCCTAGAACTTAGAACTACTTAAACCTAACTAACCTAAGGACATCACACAACACCCAGCCATCACGAGGCAGAGAAAATCCCTGATCCCGCCGGGAATCGAACCCGGGAACCCGGGCGTGAGAAGCGAGAACGCTACCGCACGACCACGAGATGCGGGCTTCTGATCATTCTTCTCTCTATTTTGAGTATATTGTCTGTTTGTGCAGTGTTAGTTGTTTTGCAAATGGTTTCACTTTCGTATGTGATTTCTGGTTGAGTGACTGTTTTGTAGTGTTTTAATGTTGTTGCTATTGACAGGCACTTTTTGTTGTAGGTGTTCTTGGTGATGTATTGTGCTCTAGTCAATTTCTTTATACTGTTATGCCGCGCTGGCTTTTCATTGAGATCATATGTTATGATTTCTCCCAGATATTTAAATCTATCTACAGTTTTGATTTCTTGGTTTCCTTTGGCAATTTTGTGTATGAGTGGTGGGTCAGTTAACATGATGACTGTTTTTTCAAAGGATATTCCGAGACCAATTATCTCTGCTATTTCCTACAGTGAGATAACTTGTTGTTTGGTTTCCTGAATACTGTTGGACAAGAGAGCAAGGTCATCAGCATATCCTAGACAGTTTAAACCTATTTTGTTTTTGGATCTTCCAGTTTGGATGTCCTTTCGGTTAGTCTTGTACCATTCCCTCATGATGTATACTAAAGCACAGTTGAACAGCAGGGCTGCAAAGCAATCTCCTTTTCTTGAACCAATTTTACGATGAATGGCTCAGAGAGTACCCCCTCCCTGAACTTGACATTTGATACAGTGTTGGTTAGGGCGAATCTACCAATTTGATTAATTTTGTATGGAGGATGAAATTTCTTAAAATTTTTAACATTAAAGGTCTATGGATACAGTCATACGCTTTTTTTAAAGTCGACGAATGTTATTATAAGAGGTGTACTTCGTTTCTTGTAATATGCTATGGCTATGGACCTTGCCGTTGGTGGGGAGGCTTGCGTGCCTCAGCGATACAGATGGCCATACTGTAGGTGCAACCACAACGGAGGGGTATCTGTTGAGAGGCCAGACAAACGTGTGGTTCCTGAAGAGGGGCAGCAGCCTTTTCAGTAGTTGCAGGGACAACAGTATGGATGATTGCCTGATCTGGCCTTGTAACACTAACCAAAACGTCCTTGCTGTGCTGGTAATGCGAACAGCTGAAAGCAAGGGGAAACTACAGCCGTAATTTTTCCCGAGGGCATGCAGCTTTACTGGATGGTTAAATGATGATGGCGACCTCTTGGGTAAAATATTCCGGAGGTAAAATAGTCCCCCATTCGGATCTCCGGGCGGGGATTTCTCAAGAGGACGTCGTTATCAGGAGAAAGAAAACTGGCATTCTACGGATCGAAGCGTGGAATGTCAGATCCCTTAATTGGGCAGGTAGGTTAGAAAATTTAAAAAGGTAAATGGATAGGTTAAAATTAGATATAGTGGGAATTAGTGATTTTCAGTGGCAGGAGGAACAAGAGTTTTGCTCAGGTGAATACAGAGTTATAAATACAAAATGAAATAGGGGTAATGCAGGAGTAGGTTTAATAATCAATAAGAAAATAGGGACGCGGGTAAGCTACTACGAACAGCATAGTGAACGCATTATTGTGGCCAAGATAGACACGAAGCCTATGCCCACCACAGTAGTACAAGCTTATATGCCAACTAGCTCTGCAGATGATGAAGAAATTGATGAAATGTATGATGAGATAAAATAAATTATTCATGTAGTGAAGGGAGACGAAAATTTAATAGTCATGGGTGACTGGAAATCGAGAGTACGTAAAGGGAGTGAAGGAAAAATAGTAGGTGAATATGGATTGGGGCTAAGAAATGATAGAGGAAGCCGTCTGGTAGAATTTTGCACAGAGCATAACTTAATCATAGCTAACACTTGGTTCAAGAATCATAAAAGAAGGTTGTATACATGGAAGAAGCCTGGAGATACTAGATGGTATCAGATAGATTATATAATTGTAAGACAGAGATTTAGGAACCAGGTTTTAAATTGTAAGACATTTCCATGGGCACATGTGGACTCTGGCCACAATCTATTGGTTATGAAATCTAGATTAAAACTGAAGAAACTGCAAAAAGGTGGGAATTTAAGTAGATGGGACTTGGATAAACTGAAAGAACCAGCGGTTGTACAGAGTTTCAGGGAGAGCATTAGGAAACAATTGACAGGAATGGGGGAACGAAATACAGTAGAAGAAGAATGGGCAGGTCTGAGGGATGAAGCAGTGAAGGCATCAGAGGATCAAGTAGGTAAAAAGACGAGGGCTAGCAGAAATCCTTGGGTAACAGAAGAAATATTGAATTTAATTGATGAAAGGAGGAAATATGAAAACGCAGTAAATGAATCAGGCAAAAAGGAATGCAAACGTCTTAAAAATAAGATCAGCAGGAAGTGCAAAATAGCTAAGCGTGGATGGTTAGAGGACAAATGTAAAGATGTAGAGGCTTATCCCATTAGGGTAAAATAGATACTGCTTACAGGAAAATTAATGAGACCTTTGGAGAAAAGAGAACCTCTTGTTTGAGTAACATGAGGTCAGATGGAAGCCCAGTTCTAAGCAAAGAAGGGAAGACAGAAATGTGGAAGCAGTATATAGAGGGTCTATAAAAGGGCGTTGTACAAGAGGATAATATTATGGAATTGGTAGAGGATGTAGATGAAGATGAAATGGGAGATACAAGACTGCGTGAAGAATTTGACACAGCACTGAAAGATCTGAGTCGAAACAAGGGCCCCAGGAGTAGACAACATTCCATTGGTACTACTGACGGCCTTGGGAGAGCCAGTCCTGACAAAACTCTACCATCTGGTGAGCAAGATGTATGAGACAGGCGAAATTCCCTCAGACAGCGAAATACCGTCAGACTTCAAGCAGAATATAATAATTCCAATCCCAAAGAACGGGGGTGTTACAGATGTAAGAATTACCGACCTATCAGCTTAATAAGTCACAGCTGCAAAATACCCACGCGAATTCTTTACAGACGAATGGAAAAACTGGTATGAGCCGACCTCGGGGAAAATCAGTCTGGATTCCGTAGAAATGCTGAAACACGTGAGGCAATACTGACCCTACGACTTATCTTAGAAAATAATTAACGAAAGGCAAACCTACGTTTCTAGCATTTGTAGACTTAGAGAAAGCTTTTGACAATGTTGACTGGAATACTCTCTTTCAAATTCTGAAGATGGCAGGGGTAAAATATAGGGAGCGAAAGGCTATTTACAATTTGTATAGAAACCCAATGGCAGTTATAAGATTTGAAGGGCATGAAAGGGAAGCAGTGGTTGGGAAGGGAGTGAGACAGTGTTGTAGCTTGTCCCCGATGTTATTCAATCTGTATATTCAGCAAGCAGTAAAGGAAACAAAAGATAAATTCGGAGTAGGTATTGAAATCCATGGAGAAGAAATAAAAACTTTGAGGTTCGCCGATGACATTGTAAGTCTGTCAGAGATAGCAAAGGACTTGGAAGAGCAGTTGAACGGAATGGACAGTGTCTTGAAAGGAGGGTATTAGATGAACATCAACTAAAGAAAAACTAGGATAATGGAATATAGTCGGGTGATGCTGAGGGAATTAGATTAGGAAATGAGACACCTAAAGTAGTAAAGGAGTTTAACTATTTGGGGAGCAAAATAACTGATGATGATTGAAGTAGAGCGGATATAAAATGTAGACTGGCAATGGCAAGGAAAGCGTTTCTGAAGAAGAGAACTTTGTTAACATCGAGTATAGATTTAAGTGTCAGGAAGTCGTTTCTGAAAGTATTTGTATGGAGTGCAGCCATGTATGGAAGTGAAATATGGACGACAAATAGTTTGGACAAGAAGAGAATAGAAGCTTTAAAATGTGGAGCTACAGAAGGATGCTGAAGATTAGATGGGTAGATCACGTAACTAATGAGGAGGTATTGGATAGAATTGGGGAGAAGAGGAGTTTGTGGCACATCTTGGCAAGAAGAAGGGACCAGTTGTTGGGACATGTTCTGAGGCATCAAGGCATCACAAATTTAGCGTTGGAGGGCAGCGTGGAGGGTAAAAATCGTAGAGGGAGACCAAGAGATGAATACACTAAGCAGACTCAGAAGGATGTAGGTTGCAGTACGTACTGGGAGATGAGGAAGCTTGCACAAGGTAGAGTAGCATGGAGAGCTGCATCGAAGCCGTCTCACGGCTGAAGACCACAACAACAACAAACGCCAACAATTTTAAAATGATTATCTGTTCTGCACAGTGTCTCGAAGGTCTGAAACCTCCTTGGTATTCACCTAAATCTTCCTGTAGTTGCTCTTTGATCCTCTTGTATAGGATTCTGCAGAAAATCTTGTATGTGCAGTCTAAGAGAGAGATACCTCTGTAATTATCTGATTGTTAAATACTGTAGATAAAACTGATTTATCACTAATAGAAATATTTTTACTATGAAGTGAGTTTATATCATCGACCTTGTGCCGCTGACCAGACAATTCCTTCATAACTGACGATATGGTTCTAATTTTATCCTATTAATTAGCTATTGGATTTGCATACCACAACCGGCCGTACTGGCCGTGCGGTTCTAGGCGCTACAGTCTGGAGCCGAGCGACCGCACGTTCGACCGCAGGTTCGAATCCTGCCTCGGGCATGGATGTGTGTGATGTCCTTAGGTTAGTTAGGTTTAATTAGTTCTAAGTTCTAGGCGACTGATGACCTCAGAAGTTAGTCGCATAGCGCTCAGAGCCATTTGACCCATTTTTGCATACCACATATTCTTTGCCTTCCTAATAACATTTTAAGTACCTTGCAATACTGATTGTAATGGGATACTGTAGGTTGTCCGCCCCCAGTAGCTGAGTGGAAAGTGGATGCGGTGTGGCGATCCTCACCAGGGACGGAATAGGACTGGAGGAAGTCATGTCTCTCCCTTCGGCACGTGGCATAGCGATCACTGTCGACGGCGTTCGTTTCATCAATTTATACGCGCCATCTGGCTCCACAAGACAAAGAGAAAGGGCGACCTTTTACACCGAAGAGATAGCACCGTTGTTCGCTGGGCGCTATGATAAGTATATAGTGGGCGGAGACTTTAATTGTGTCGTCGACAAAAAGAACAAAGTACCTCATTATGTGCTATGCATGGAACTGCGTGCTTTGATTACCGAAATAGAGCTTCTGGATACCTGGGAACTGCAGCATGGCGACAGAGCGGGTTATAAGTTTGTAACGGGATACTCGGCGAGTAGACTTGATAGAGTGTATGTGACACGAGCTCTACGGACGGCAATACTGGATGCCGAAATCTGGCCAGCGGGTTTTGGGGATCATATGGCGTACGTCTGTACGATTTCACTAACGCGTCAGAAGATATGGCGGAGTAAGGGTCACTGGAAAATGAATTGAGCACTTTTACGTGACGCTGCATGTCGGCGGTCGATAGAGGCGGCCTGGGAGACCTGTGTTCGCCGCCAACGAGCATACACCTCGGTTCTCCAGTGGTGGATCAAATGCGCAAAACCAACGTCACGGAGATCGTTGATACGATACGGGCAGGACAAATCCCAGTGGAACTGCACGACGGTTGATTTTTATTTTACAGCCCTGAGGGAGCTGATGACCCAACAACCATCGCCGGAAAGGCACACGGCCATGCGCAGGATAAAAGCCAAGTTATTACAGCTGACGAGACTAAGAATGGAAGGTATAATGGTCCGGGCGAGATTGGCGGACACAGTTGCTGCCGACACCCCCCTCTATGCACCACGTAGTACGTGAACGCCAACGACGATGAAGGGCATTGATCAGGGAACTAATCTCTGAAACTGACCAGCAAGTTGTGAACCAGCGTGATATTGCGCATGTGTTTACTGACTATTTCCGCCCGTTATATGGACCTGTACAAGTGAGCCACGAGACACTACATGATGTCATCTCGGAAATGACAGATAGAGGACCACCACTGGATGCAGAGACTTTCATCACAGCGATAACAGAGGACGAGCTGACAGACGCAGTTGCGAGTGGGGCTCTGAACAAGTCCCCAGGGCAGGACGGCTTCCCAATTGAATTTTACCGCGCCTTTGAATACCTCATGGGACGGACCGGGATTAAGATGTACAACGAACTCCTGTTACCGCAGACTGAGATACCTGCCGAATTCACGGAGGGTATCATCATCCAAATACCCAAACCACGCGGAGGCAGAAGGCTAGGAGATTATAGACCACTCACTATCTTGAACTGCGATTATAAGATTTTCGCGCACATCCTTGGGGCTCGCCTGCGGTCTTCAATTTCTGATAGACTCCTCATAGATCAAACTTGCCTCGGCGGTAAGAGTAACGTACATAGGGCGCTCGGTGACTACCGAGATATCATCGCATTAGCAGCGGAATGCCGAGTGCGTGGGGCACTAGTCGCTATTGACTTCGATCATGCGTTCGGCAGATTGGATCATATCTTTTTGCACGCAGTGATGGGCAGATTGGAATCCCACAGGCCTTCATTCTAGTGATCATGCGACTGTCACACGGCGTGCGATCAAAGGCCTAGGTGAATGGGCGGGGCACTGACTACATTGTTCTTTCCAGGTCAGTTCGTCAAGGTTGCCCCTTTTCCATTTTTTGTATGGAATGGCTTTGGAACCCTGTCTATAAGGTCTCCGAAGACGGTTGGAGGGAGTGCCGTTGCCACAACTGACCTTTCACTGCCGCGCTTATGTTGACGATGTGATGCTGGTGGCAAGGACAGGCGACGAAGTACGTACGGCGTTGGCATGGATACAGCGATACGGGATGGCGACACTAGGTGTGCTTAATCTATAGAAGTCACGCTGCATGAATGTCGGTCGAGGATTACAACCGGAGGAGGAAGGTCCGCTCATGTTGGTTAAGACCATAAAATGTCTAGGTGTTACGTTCCACACAGATGTGCAGAGGACAGTAGCGGATAACTACCGACGAATATTGAGCTGAATCGGACAATGGTGCTGTTACAGAAATTAAGAGCGTTGGATATGATTCAGAGGGTGACCTATGTTAACGTATACCTAGCACCGAGACTCACTCACGTAGCGCATGTCCTGCCTTTAACGCGCACAATGTCATCACGGATACAAGTAACTTTCGGAACCTACTTGAGTGTGGGACTCCTGTTTAAGATCCGATACACAACGCTTACGCTTATACCTGGAGAGGGTGGACATTGTCTAGTGAACGTATATGAAAAGGCACGGGCGTTATTCGTCAGTACGATTTTACGACAGTGGCGCGGTCAATTTCGCAATATCTCGGGTGCGTTGGCCGATGTACTAGCGCCCACTTCAATACTGCCCACAGTCAATGTGGGCCATATTTCACCGAAGATGTCACATTTCAAGTTTTTTTTAATTTTTTTGGAGCTTAGCTATGTCAGAGATTCCTTCTCAACAACACGACTACCGACGACGCGGGATGTATACCAACTCTTCCTGCGCCGGTGCCCCAGGAATACCCTGGAAAAAAAGTACCCAAACAAGAACTGGCGTCAGATATGGCGAGTTATACGGAACGTTTACCTCCCAACGTCGCTACGCTCAATATGGTATGTGGTGGTAAATAGGAAGTTCGCAACGAATCAACGGCGGCATGCGATTCATTTGGCAGACACTCCACTATGTTCAGGCTGCGCAACAGTGGACACTGATGAACATCGTTTAGCATGTAGTGGGACGGCTCCAGTGTGGTACTTGGCACAACAGATATTGGCGTTGCTGTTACGTTCCGGCCGTCACACAATTTCATGAGACACACTTTTTTTCCCCCAAGAATCATGTTTTCCGGTCCAAAAAACCAATGCAGTGACATGGGTACGGGGAATGGTGGTGGGCTACTTCTATAACGAATCGGAAAAGGACAAAATGGATTTTTGGTATTTTCTCCTGGATGGACACACCAAGCTGCAACAGCATAAGAAATATGGGCAAGACTTCGCTAATTACTTGCGACTTACATTTACCGACCCGCCGGCGAGATGGGGTGTGACGGGTGAGAGATGAGATAGACGAAGAAACCGAGATAGACATCGATCACACTTACGGATCCTGAGTTCATTTCGGGAAGACGAACCAGTCTTACACCCTTGTCTGGAGAACGAGTCGATAAATGGCTCTCTTGCTCTATCGAACGTCGGGTCGTGAGCAGGTGATGCCCCCGACACGAATTTCATTGAATTGCTACAGGAGCATGTTTCTTTTGTATTTGTACTATCCGCAATGTCTTCATGTCTTTCAATTGGACATTTTCAGTTTTATCCATTTCCTTAATTAATTAACTTTCTAATTAGCCACTATTTTGTCAACATTTGGACATTGTAGACACTATTTATGCGGTAGTACAACAAAATGTATGTCAGCAAAGGTTGTACGTCTGACATTGGAAAAAAAATTAAAATACAAAAAATAAAAAATAAATGTAAATAGAGTAGCGTTGAAGTCTCAGTCTGAGCTTCAAACCGCCTTTACCCCATTTTTTCTTACTTAAATGCATAAAAAAGGGGGGTAGAGGAAAAAATAAATAAAATAAAAAATAAAAAAAGGGATAAGGCGTCGTACTTCGGATCCGAAGATTGCAGGTTCGAGTCATGTCACGGTCGATTATTTTTACTTGAAGATACACACATTAATCAATGTATTTGTGCTCGAGACACTCCTACTACTATCAGTGTTCGTAATTAATAACGAGACAGGTCACATGAAAGTGGCATGACAGATGCTAAGACTATCCATAAAAACTAATGTTTGTCTATAACATTTTGGAATAACAACTCATTGTCTTCGGTTCTTCTGTACCTCAACAGACTATGAGGCGTCTGCAATACCATCTTTGAACCTATACTTCGGTTTCTATGGGAAAATATGCTGCTGGAAATTTGTAGCGTTATGTGGTACAAAAATAACAGCGCGAAGGTACACCTAGGGGCCTCCTAGATGCACAGCTGGGCCATCAATCAATGCGTCCTGGCGCCTTTATTCAGCAGTCAACTGAATCAAAGAATATGGGGTGCAAACTCTTCTTATTCTTCTTGTTCCTGTTCTTCTTATTGTCCTTCTTCTTCTTCTCCTTCTTCTTCTTCATCTTCAGCATGGCTATGTGAGCTACCTAGTTAATCATACTACAGCCATCACCGACAAGTAGTTGTCTTCTAGAACTGGTGTGATAGCTTAAAACAGAGCACGTGCGCTAATAGACGATGCGTCGCTGTCATGGTAACAGTTAGTCTAAACAGCAGTTTTCAGTAAAAACTTCTGTAATCGTCACATAATCCATTTACTAAGACAAATAATACGTTGCCTAAGTGTGGAGACATTACAAAGTGACAGACACTACTAAAATCACCACATCACAAGATAAGTAAAAATAAGTTCTGTTTTGATTCCCATATTAGTTCGGGTGCAGAGTGATGTTGTATGAATAGACGGAATGTTATCAGGGGACCTCACAGAAGTACAAGCAAAGGACAACAAAAATCCAGAGATCCACAGTGATGGGTAGAGGACAACAAGCTACGAGACGATGCATTGTCTTGCTAGCAATACACCAGCCTAGGAAATAAACGTGAGGGTCAACGATGGATCAAGGTATCGCTTCCATATATACGAGTTTCAGAACCTTAACACTTGTTCGAGTAGGACTGTTCTCTGTACGATGGCAGCTGTATTTCCGAAACTGGCTATTACTGAATGTAGCTCCTTGTTGCAGCAAACACCACAGTCTTCTGCTCACTAATAAAAGTCCGTCAAGCATCCATCTTCTTTGATCCTCTATGGACAGGACTCATGTCAAGTTATTAAACCGAAAAAGTCTATGAAAAAAAAAGCGGTCAGCGCGACAGAATGTCAATTCTAAGGGCTCTGGTTCGATTCCCGACTGGTTCGGAGATTTTCTCCTCTTAGGGAATGGGTTTTGTGTTGTCCTAATCATCATCATTTCATCCCTATCGACGCGCAAGTCGCCGCAGTGGCGTCAAATCGAAAGACTTGCACCTGGCGAACAGTCTACCCGACGAGAGGCCCTACTCACACGACATTTATTTATTACTGTAGGTTGATTGTGACTACTTCTAAGATTTTGATATAGTTCCCACTTTGTTCTACATGATATCCTTATCCTACTAGTCAGCCACCCGGGATGCCTATTACTGCTAGTACCCCGTATAGAACGTTCTAATCGAAAGCAACTCTCAAAGGGCACGAGAGATGTGATAAGTAAAGCATTATATTTACTGTCTGTGTTAACGGCACTATAGACATCCTGCCACTCTTGTTCCTTGACAAGGTTTAAAAAACTCTCTATTGCTGTTGTATTAATTTTCGTAGATAGTTTGTAATTATACGTGACATTTGCTTGAGTACAAAAGCCTTTTAGTGTTAAAATTTATGCCTCATGATGTGAAAAGCCATTCACTCTTTTACTAACCGAATGTTCATCTAGTAATGAAGAATGAACAAAAATATTGTCTATGGCTGTGCTACTGTTTCCCTGCAGCCTAGTTGGAAAAAACACAGATTTCATCAGATCATATGAATTTAAATCTACCAACATCCTTTTTCATACACCATCATATACAAAATTTGTATTGAAGTCATCATAAATAACCAATTTCTGGTACTTCCTACAAAGTGAATCAAGAACCCTCTCTGGCTTGAGCAGAAATGATCTGAAATCAGAGATAGGGGACCAATAAAAAACATCAATAAGAAGTTTAGTTTCACCGCATTCAACTTCCCCTGCACAACATTCAAATATGTTTTCAGTGCTGCGCCGTGTTACGTCTATGGATTCAAATAGAATATTGTTTTTTTACGTACATAGCCACTCCCAGACCCCACAAAGAACTCCTTGAAAAAACAGCCAGCTAATCTGTATCCTGGTAAAGGAAGCCTCTGAATTGTCAAATTATTTAAGTGGTTCTCCAACATACCAATAATTTCAAAGTCAACATATACAAGCAGTTCACTAACTTTATCTCTTATACCTCTGATATTTTGATGAAATATGCTAATTCCTTCCCCACTTGCAAACATGACGTCCTCTGCAGTTCAACGCTTAGTTAAAGGGACTTTCTTAAGCAGGTATACCTATCAGCTGACATCAATCTAAAAAAGGTGGAGCTCTAACACCAACTACTAAAGGTATTTTTCCATGAGTAATCCCACCACCACCCACTACACTGTCACCTATAAGCTTTGCCAGCCTCTCCTTCCCATACCTATTGAGGTGCAGGCCATGCCTAGTGATGTTCGACCGCCGAATCCTGTGAGGCTATCTGATACTGTTTTATTTTCCAGAATCCGCACTTCGACTCTCTGAAACACGGATTCCAGCTCTGGTGAATGTGCGGTCGGCGAGGTTAACTGCCGAGCCCTCATTGTTGTTCGTATCATCAGTCGAGTCGACTCCGACACATTGGTAATGTCATGAACTCCCGTGCACACGTTGTTTTGATCTTTAGTTCTTCCAGGTTCGTTCCGATGCTTTGACGTCCTATATCCACCTTGTTCTTTGTTTATCCTCATGTCTTTGATCGTCGGTTCTTTCGGTCATTACAACTTTTTCTAGTAACTTTTCTACTCTCGTGGCATGCCCAAAGCTCGTCAAAGTCATCTGAAGTAATTTGGCCTCAGAAGGTTCTTCATGTTTTATTGCTCCCAGGACTTTTTTTCTATCCATGGACTCCGTAAAAAGCTATGGGAAAGTTAAAAGTTACAGCCGTTTATATTTCGTCATGAGATGTATCTGAAATTTAGCAGTAGCAGCACATCATGTTCATGTCCAAATATCAAGAAGGCAAGTATTTACGAGTACCATAAATGGACCGTCATAATAGCAACCTAAATATGGGATGCTATTATGACGGTCCACCCATGATAGATGTTTCAATTGTAGTAGTTTGGGATTTAATATGACGTGCTAAAACTCCTAGATTACAGATACAGCTGATGAAGGGGCTAAGATTTCGGTCAATAAAAGCATTTTACGACTGCGGCGGATTTGTTTACCACGAACAAGTATTTTAATTTCGGTCAACAGTGACAGTTTCCTTTCCTTTACCAAATGCCTAGTATAATTGGAGCGGATTTTCCAGTTTGTAGGCTTCTACTTTATCCCGAAGTGCAGGAGCTGCTTTTCCTACCGAAGATCTTTAAAAATTTAAATTTGTCCACTTCATGACCGATTTCTCCGTCTGTCACAGCATCAGCCTTCGTTCCAACTGTTAATTTCTTGTTTTCTTTATGTTTAGCCTAAGGCCAAATTTTTGATTTTCTTTTCCAACATACTGTTATTGATCTTTTCACTGGCTTCTTTAAGGGGGTGCGCCATTGTATATCTAAGTTTTAGTTCCAGTTTCTATCTACATCCCTATCTGACTCCTTTCCACATCTAGAAAGTCTCAGTGTATTCTTGCTGTTTTATTAGTGTTGTTTCATGGATTTTATACGAATTTCTGATTACGTGTAGAAGGTGCTCTGGCATTCCCATAGTTTTGAGTGACACACATAGTCAAATTCTTTGCTGAGGTCTATGAAGCATCGACATTCTCTGCCTGTTTCCATGATCCGTCTTACGTTTGCTACTTGCTCTTTGGTGTCTCTATCCATTGTGAACCTTACTTGTTCCCTTGGAATTTCTTTTTTATTTATTTTTTATTGATGGACTATTATTGTTGCAATTACTTATTTACATACACAAAAATGCAGAATAGATTACGTAACCCATTGACGTACAATTCGTAACACACACAAGAATCGGCATTCGTATTTACTGGAACACAATATGTCATCATAATACAAACGTAAAAAAACCGGAGGACGGGATAAAATACATTTGGTTTCCTGTGTATATTTTGTAAGCAGTTGAGCAAATGATGTAGTAGTAGGTAAGCATTTCCGTTTGGTCAGCAACCACACCAGCTGCTTCTTTTATTTTATTAATGAAACTTTTTCCTAACGTATAATTACTAGCTGCAGTGCTAGGCATTGCTCGGGACGTGATAGGCCCTGCGACTTGTTGATACTCATAGCGAATGCAAGCCCCATGGAAACTGTTGTATACGAAGCTCTCTTCCCGCCGCTTATTCCCTTGCCCTAGACGTAGAAGCTCTCATATGCACATAGTGGAGCCACCATTGCCGATCCCATGTCCGGGGCCCCATCTCGCAAGTCATGGGGAAGGAGGAGGGGGAGGAGTAACAAGATCGTAAGAAAACCTGGGTCCATCTGGCTCCGGATGGTAGCACCAAGTTAGGGCCCCTATTTAGGATTACAGGCGACGCCCGGCCAATTGTCTCGAAGGTGGAAGATGAACATCACTTCCCAACGGCAGAAAGAGCGGAAGAGCCACTGAAACATATCAGGTAGCGGCTGTACCTCATGTTAGGGGCGGCTACCAAAGGCGTCTGTGTCTCCATGTCAGGGGCAGCCTGAACTCATCTTCTGGTGTGTCATGAGAGCTTCTACGTCTAGGGCAAGGGAATAAGCGGCGGAAAGAGAGCTTCGTATTCAACAGTTTCCATGGGGCTTGCATTCGCTATGAGTATCAACAAGTCGCAGGGCCTATCACGTCCCGAGCAATGCCTAGATGACTTCAGTCGCATAACTGGACGGACACGAGCAGTCCCAACAGAAAAAAAAATAATAATAATTCTAGCTCATGGAAAGGATCGCACTATGAGATCGAGAATACCCGAGGGGGACAATGCCCCGTTGACCAAGGTCGACGCAAGCACGTATTCGGATTCTGGAGGACCTGCCAAAAAGTACGTAAGGGAAGAGTCGGAGCTCCCAAGATCTCAAAGAAGATTACAACTAAAAAGCCTTTCAGAACTGGAACCATAAATGTACAGAAAATGATTAAGACTAGGAAACCTAAACAGGTAATAGATGAGATGAAAGAGAGAAGCAATGGAATGCAAGAAACAAGACACAGTGACGAAGATACAGTGGAGTCAGAAGGCTTCATAATACTGAAAGGGAAACCAGGATTTAGAGTGCGAAAGGAAAGACATGCACCTAGATTCTTTGGTAAGGGGTGCATAGTAGACAAGAGATACGAGGATGGCATAACTGAAATGAAAGGCAGGTAAGAAAGGATATCAACACTGACATTTCAAGCAGGGAACAAAAATTATACAAAAGTAAATGGACATGCACCTATAAATGACAAGAGCTGGAAGACAAGAAAGTTGCAGACAGTTTCTGGAAGGAGCTGGATGATACACTGAAAAACATACCATACAGACTTGTAAAGATACTCGTAGTAGATCATAATGCACAGACTGGAAGAAAGAAGCAATGTAAAGAAGTAGTGGGCGAGTACCCCGCAAACCAGCGGACAAACAAAAGTGCAGAAATACTAACTGAACTGTGTGGAGAACACAAAATTAGATTGATGACAACACACTTCATGACCAAACCGAGTAAGAAAAAGACATGGGCAAACCCTTGCACCCGCCTTGGTGAACTCCAAATTGACCACATATCAATCATCTGGACAAACACTTAAGATATCATGAACACAAAGGTCAAGAAGAACACAAGAAAAGAATCGGATCAGTATGTTACAGAATTTCAGTGCCTTTGGATTCCAAACAGGAACAGACTGGCACAGACGAATAAGAGAACCGAAAACACCAAAGGTTAACAGAGAGAAATTAAGAAACCATCGATCCAGATATGAGGAAGGAATTGAATCATCCAATTAATGGGACGACATGAAGCGAACTATGGAGAAACAGGCTAAACTATCCGGAAAGGAAGAAAATAAACCGTAGCACTGGTGGTGAAACAAGGAATGTGAGGAAGCAGTAGACACTCGCAGGAAAGCCTGGAGGGACTGGAGCAGCAAGAAAGACCTGGAAAAATGGGAAGTTTCTTAGGAGTAAGGAAGGAGGCGGCCCCAACAATAAGATGGACCAGAAGCAGAAGATGAAGCAGGAACTGGACGAGATTGAGACCACCTTCAGGAAAAACAACAGCAGACACTTTTTCGGGAAATTCAAAAAGAGTCTGATTGGATACAAAGGTAGAGAACTGTTTATAAGAGATAAGAAAGGCGAGCTGGCTGTTAGTGCGAAGGAGAACTGTAGGATTTTTGCGGAATACTTTCAGGACCTGCTGAGCTGTGAACCACCTGAAGACGAGCTGGATCTGTGGACTGACACAGAAGAGAAGGAGCCACGCCCTCCAACGAGGGATGAAGTCGCACATACCATAAGCGATCTAAAGAATAATAAGGTAACTGGAGAAGATGGTGTAGCAGTCGAGATTATATACTGGGGAGGCAACAAAGCCATAGACAACAAGACCAACATAATCCAGGAGATCTGGAGAACAAAGAATTTGCCAGAAGGATGGAAGAATGCAGTTGTAGTGCCAATACATAAGAAGGGGGCAAGAGATACGCAAACAGCTACAGTGCACAATCGCTACTAGGGGTCGGATACAAGATGCTGTCAAAATTATTGCTCAAGAGAGTAGAAGAACAGGTAGAAAGTACAGTTGGCGACTACCAAGCGGGATTAAGGAAGGGTCGAGGATGTATAACACAAATATTTATCCTGAAGCAACTAATAGAACATAGGGTCTTAAAAAACAAAAAGACAGTAATAACCTTCGTGGACTTCACAAAGACATACGACTCCATCGACAGACAGACTCTTGATAGGACCCTGAAGAACTTGATGGCACTACACAAGAACTCATAAAAGAGATTCTGACAGACACAAAAGCAAGGGTGAGATTCAGAGGAGCACTGTCAGAAGAATTTGAGATCAGGACTGGTGTTAAACAGGGAGATGGGCTGTCACCATTCTTATTCAGTATAGCACTATATGAAGTGACCAGGCAGTGGAGAGCAATAAACGAGGAAATGGGAATATCAAAACCCATGTGGGGGACAAAAAGGACAACAGGTGTCAAGTGGACTGCCTAACCTTTGCAGATGACGTAGCAATAGTACGTGAGGCGGAAGAAGGCGCGAAGACACAACGCGACAATTTAAGTAAGGTAGCCACAAAGGTGGGACTGAGGATCGGCTATAATAAGAAAAAACATTAAATACCACTGCAGGCTGCGAAACACCGGAAGGCACTGTGCAAATGGTGGACAAATTTAAATACCTGGAAGAAATTATAACAGGAGGGAACAGGAGCACAGAGGGAATAACAGAGAGGATAAAGAAGATGTCAGCCTTCTGTATGACGAGAGAGATATACAATAAAAAGAATATATCCACAGAGGCAAAGATAAGCCACTACAAAGCAACGGTGAGGAATGCAGTATTGTATGCTGCTGAGGCGATGACACTAGGAAGAAATGGGGCAGAACAACTGGAGAAAGAAGAGACAAAAATATGTAGAAAAATACTAGGTCCCAAAAGATGTGGAGAGAGATGGATGCGAAGACCTAGGAAAGAACTGTACCGGAACATGAGAACAATATCCGGGAAAATCACACTCAAGAGGGCAAGGTTTGCTGAATACGTTATTAAGATGAGTGTGGACTGAATTACGAAGAGCGGGTGGGAAAAAAACAGGGAGGGCAAGAGGAAAGACAGGAAGCAAGTGGGTTGTTGAATTTCGGAATTCAGTCTGGAACAGCGCGACCGCTACGGTCGCAGGTTCGAATCCTGCCTCGGGCATGGATGTGTGTGATGTCCTTAGGTTAGTTAGGTTTATGTAGTTTTAATTTCTATTAGCTGCTTCAGGATAAATATTTGTGTTATACATCCTCTACCCTTCCTTAATCCCTCTTGGTAGTCGCCAACTGTACTTTCTACCTTTTCATCTACTCTCTTGAGCAACGGACGTTAAGTCCCATAGTGCTTAGAGCAATTTGAACCATTTTTAGACGATGACGTACTGAAATGGATTCAAGGATATCGTCAAAATGGCGTTAGAATTAATACAAAAATGATTCAGATACACGCTCCTAAGGCTAGCGCTGCAGTGGAACTTAACAGACTTTAAGGATGCAGTTAGCTGGTGCTACAGGTTTATGAAGCGTCGTGCACTTGGTATGCGAATCAAAACCAAAATATCTCAGAAAATGCTACAAGAGTTGGAAGAGAAAGTATTATCTTTCCATCGCTTTATTATTCAACATCTAAAGGAAACCAGTGTGGAACCAAGTCAAATAGCCAATATGGACGAAACTCCACAGACATTTGATCTGCTGAGTAATTGAACTGTTGCCATGAAAGGTGCTAAAACTGCAAGTATAAAAACAAGTGTACATGAAAACCTCCACTACGCTGTTGTCCTTTCATGTTGTGCTGATGTTGCTAAACTCAAGCCAATGATCATTTTCCAGCGCAAAGCAATGCCAAAACCTCCTGAAATACCCCCAGGTGTTTTTGTTACGTATATGACAAGGGTTGGATGGACGAGACTTGTATGAAATTATGGATTAACAGAGTGTGGGAGAAAATGAAGGGCGCTTCATTGTAGAAGAGTTCTCTTCTTGTGGTAAATCAGTTTAGTAGTCATTTGAAAAATTATGTGAAACAGAAATTGAGATAAGGAAACACAGAGCTTCCTGTTATTCCGGGACGACACAATTGCAACCTCTTGAAAAATAAACAATTTGAAATGTATCTGAGAGAGGAATGGAACAAATGGATGATGGATGGAACCCCACATGAATTCACGCCGAAGGGAGCTCTAAAACGACCTACAACCGAACAAGTGCGTCAGTGGATCAAGAGTGAGAGAAGACATTGTTGTTAAATCTTACAAGAAGTGCGTCATGAGTAATGCTCTCGATGGCAGTGAAGACCATCTTATATGTGAACGATGCCGACGAAAAGAAGAAGAAGAAAAAGAAGAAGAAGAAGAAGAAAGTTCAGATGAAAGTCAGTTCGGTTTTAGAAACTAGATTTTTTATAGTCTGCTTTGCAATCCAATATTAAAAATGGTAAAAATGTTACTTACTAAAAAATTGCTTAAAATTATGGTGCGTCTTATAGTTCGTTGCATCCTATAGTCCGTAAAATACTGTGTGCAGCTGCAGTGTAATGAAATTGGGGAATTCCACGGCTGGACAGACTGACATGCACGCTACTCAAAATTGTATTTGTGAAATAAACACCAAAAAATTAAATAAACCATAAAAGTAAAATAATAAAATCTGAAATCTTAACAATAGTAAGCATTTCAAAAGATCGTACAACAGACGTGCGAGTCGAAGGGTGGATCGTGTGTCATTGCACCATCTTAAACTATCGTGACAACACTGCTCGAACTGTTGAATAGTATGCGTCACAATTCGTGAAATCTCGTGTTCTGCTCGATCTTTCGATCGGCCTGCGGTCTAGTGACTTTTGGCGGTAGTAAGTGCAGGATCCTCCTATGCGTTTATATGCAATGTGGATTTTAATAATGAAAATAACTGTGAAACATGGATTAAAATATCTTTTACGGTATATGTTATAGACAGCAACAGCAACTAATCAATGTATAAGAGTTTACAATCATGTTTCTGTCAAATTTCGCTCGTCCCGCGACCTAGTGGCGTCTGATAGTTAAATAATTCTCTGCATTTTGGAGGACATAGGCTACATATTTTTCATAGAGACAGTACACAGTATATACGAGGGTTGTCCAGAGAGTAAGTTCCGATCGGTCGCGAAATGGAAACCACAGAGAAAATCCGGTAAATCTTTGCACAGATGTGTTGGGCAGTGTCTCTAGTATGCCCGAAGATAGTGTCGCGTCGCTCTTTTCAGTTTTCAGTGAACAGTGAGCACGTAAAGATGAGTAGGGAATAGCGTCTCCCGCCAAGTATAAGGGCCTGGTTAGAGATCTCGCCTGTCTCATGCATCCCACATAACACAACTGTCGAGCAGTTCCTTCTCCTTGCCAATTCTCGGACGCACACTGCAGGGGCAATGAAGACGCTCCTGCAGCGTTCCCGGCGAGAAGCATTTGATCACCCACAATGCAGTCTTTAATTGGCTACCCCTGAGTCTCATCTCTGCCCACAAGAACCGCTGGCTATGAAGGCAAAATTTTTCCACAGACAACGAGCTGCAGACCAGTGCAGATAACTGGCCGAAAGCACAGGCGGCTGATTTCTGTGACGAGGATATTGCAAAAGTTGATACAAAACTCGAAGTTGGAGCCGCAATTATGTAGAGAAGTAGATGGAAGGTGTACCTAACTGTTGCATATAATACGTTTCTGGTTTTCACTGTGGTTTCCATTTCGCGACTGATCGGAACTTACTTTCTGGACAACAACCCTCGTATATATATATATATATATATATATATATATATATATATATATATATATATATATATATATATATATATTGTGTCTATTAAAAACGTACATCCTATGTCCACCAAAATGTTCATTAGGGGGTCGTGCAGAAAGCTGAAGTAAATCTGCCAAGAGATGTTAGAGATATTTGGTAACAAACTATCCCCCTTCAAATATTACATACCTTTATATGAACCATGGACTGGTTATCACTGTTAGCATTCAACCACGATTCTTATACATATATTTTAACAACGCGTTTCAAGAGACAATGCTCTCTTCATCAGGTTGTAAAGTCTATGTCATGAAATTAAACGGACTATAAAGACAAAATACCATCGCAAATACTGGCACAGTGCGACAGCATACTTGGTAGCTATGGGACGGCCATCGACTTGTGTCAACAACTTCAATGTAAGACGAGGACCCACAGTCCAATATACTTTTAATTCTGTTTTACTCTATGGACTTCCCAAGTATTTGTGATGGTATTTTGTCTTTTTAGTCCGTTTAATTTCATGACATGGACTTTACAACCTGATGATGGGAGCATTGTCTCTTGAAACGCGTTGTTAAAATATATGTATAAGAATCGCGGTTGAATGCTAACAGTGATAACCAGTATAACGACAACTGCTACCTCGACTCCATATTGGATTATATTGAACCATGGACTTCCCCGTAGGTGGGGTGGCTTGCATACTTCAGGGATACAGAGAACTGTACCGTAGGTACAACCACAACCGAAGGGGATGTGTTGAGAGGCCAGACAAAAATGTGGTTCCTGAAGAAGGGCAGCAGCCTTTTCACTAGATGCAGGGGCGACAGTGTAGATGATTGAGTGATCTGGTCTAGCAACATCTATGAAAACGGGGTTGCTGTGCTGCTTCTGCAACGGCTGAAAGCAAGAGGAAACTACAGCTTTAATTTTTCCCGACGGCATGCAGCTCTACTGTATGTTTAATTGATGATGGCGTCCTCTTGGGTAATATATTCCGGATGTAAAATAGTCTCCCATTCCGATCTCCGGGCGAAGAATACTCAGGAGGACGTGGTCATCGGGAGGAAAAAAAACTGGCATTCTATGGTTCGGAGTGTGGAATGTTAGATCCCTTAATTGGGCATGTAGGTTAGAAAATTTAAAAAGGGAAATGGATCAGTTGAAGTTAGATATGGTTGGAATTGAAGTTCGATGGCAGAAGGAACATGCCTTCTGGTCAGGTGAATATAGGCTTATACACACAAAATTAAAAAAATGTTGAAATGTGTGGATTCCTAAGGGACCACACCGCTATGGTCATCGGTCCCTAGACCTACACACTACTTAAACTATGCTAACTATGCTAAAAACAACATACACGCCCATGCCCGAGGGAGTTCTCGAACATCCTGCGGGAGTGGTCGCACCATCCGTAGCATGGCGCCTGTAACCGTGAGGCCACTCCACACAGGGCTCAAAAAATCAAATAGAGGTAATGCAGGAACAAGTTTAGTAATGAATAAGAAAATGGGAATGCAGGTTAGCTACTATGAACAGTACATTGAACACATTACTACAGGCAAGACAGACACAAGCCTACACCCACCACTGCAGCATGTTTATATGCCAACTAGCTCCACAGATGATGAAGAGAGTGAAGAAATGTATGACGAGGCAAAATAAATTATTCGGACAGTTAAGGGAGACAAAAATTTAATAGTCATGAGGGACTGGATTTCGATAGTAGGAAAAGGAAGAGAAGGAATAACAGTGGGTGATTGTGGACAGGGAAAAAGGAATGAAAGAGGAAGCCGTCGGTTAGAAGTTTGCACAGAGCATATTTTAATCATCGCCAACACTTTTTGTATACGTGGAAGAGACCTGGAGACATCGGTAGGTTTGATATTGATTATATAATGCTAATAGAGAGATTCACGAACCAGGTTTTAAACTTTCAAACGTTTCCAGATACAACTGTGAACTGAGACCACAATTTAAAGGTTGTGTACTATAGATTAGAACTGAAGAAACTGGAAAAATTTAGGAAATTAAGGAGATGGGACCTAGATAAGTTTGAAGAACCAGAGGTTGCTAAGAGTTTCAGAGAGAGAATTAGGCAACGGTAGACTAGAATAGGGGGAGGAATATAGAAGAACACGAATGGCTAGAGATGAAACAGTGAAGAGAGCAGAGGATCAGACAAGTAAAAAGACAACGCCTAGTAGGTATTCTTGGATAACACAAGAGATATTGAATTTAACTGATGAAAGGAGTAAATTTAGAAATGCAGCAAATGAAGCAGGCGAAATGGAATACAGTCGTTTAAAAATCATACTGATAGGAAGTGAAAAATGGCTTAGCAGGAATGGGTAAAGGACCAATTTAAAAATTTAGAAGCACATTTCATTAGTGGAAAGATAGATACTGCTTAGGGAAAAATTTTAGAGGTTTTTGGAGAAAAGAGGAGTAGCTGTATGAATATGAAAAGCTCAGACGGGAAACCAGTCCAAAACAAAGAAGAGAAAGCTGAAATGTGGAAGGAGTATATAGGGGGCCTATACAAGGGAGATAAACTAGAAGCCAGTTTATAGAAATGGAAGGACGTAGATGGAGATGAGACGGGAGATGTGATACTGTGCGAAGAATTTGACAGAGCTCCGAAAGATCTTAGTCGAAACAATGCCCCGGGAGTAGACGATATTCCGGCAGAACTACTGGTTTCGTTGGGAGAGCCAGCCACGACAAAATTCTTCCATCTGGCTTGCAAGATGTATGAGACGGGCGAAATACCTTCAGATTTCAAGAAGAACGTAATAATCCTGTTACAAAGAAAGAGGTTGCAGAAACCGATCAGTTTAATAAGTTAGGGCTGCAAAATACTAAAACGAATACTTTACAATAGAATGGAAAAACTGATAGATGCCGACTTTGGGGAAAACCAGTTTGGATTCCGGGGAAATGTAAGAACACTCGAGGCAATGCTGCCCTTATTAGGTATCTTAGAAGATAGGTTAAGGGAAGGCAAACCTGTTTTTATAGCATTTGTAGACTTAGCTTTTGACGATGTTGACTGGAGTACTCTCTTTGAAATTCTTTGTTTAGCAGGGGTAAAATGCCGGGAGCAAAAGGATATTTACAACTTGCGCAGAAACCACACGCCATTAATAACAGTTGAAGGACAGTAAAGCAGTGGTTGAGAAGGGAATGAGACAGGTTTGTAGCATATCCCAGATGTTATTCAACCTTTCCATTGAACAAGCATTAAAGGAAACTAAAGAAGAATTTGGAGTAGGAATAAATCTCAGGCGAAAGAAATAAAATGTTTGAGGTTTGCCAATGACATTGTAATTCTGTCAGCAGCAAAGGACTTGGAAGAGAGGTTGAATGGAATGGACATTGTCTTGAAAGGAGGATGTAAGATGAACATCAGCAAAAGCAAAAGGATTTGGTGATGCTAAGGAATTACATTACGAAACGAAACAAAGTAGTAGATGATTTTTGCTACTGGGGCAGCAAAATATAACAGTATTTGTCTGGAGAGTAGCCATGTATGTAAATGAAACACGGACGATCAACAGTTTAGACAAGAAGAAAACAGATGTTTTCGAAATGTTGTGGTACAGAAGAATGTTGAAGATTAGATGGGTAGATCACGTAACTAATGAGGAGATACTGAATAGAATTTGAGTGATCAGAAATTTGTGGCACAACTTGACCGAAAGAAGGGATCGCTTGATAGAACACATTCTGAGACATCAGGGGATGACCAACGTAGTGTTGGAGGGACGTGTGGGGGGTAAAAATCGGTGAATGAGACTAAGAGATGAATACAGTAAGCAGAGTCAGAAGGATGTAGGTTTGCAGTAGTTATTCGGAGATTAAGAGGTTCCCACAGGATAGAGTAGCATGGAGAGCTGTATCAAACCAGTCTTCGTACTGAAGACCACAGCAACGACAAGAAGATTTATGTTTCAAGTCAGATTACGAAATCTTATGTAGACCGTAATCTTGTCTTGAAGGTAAAGTGTGCAAAACTTCATTGAGATCGGGATAAAACTTGATTAGTATGAATTACAAGGGAACGAACTGACACATGTCTAAGTTATATATAAATTTATAAATTATAGAGTGCAGAAATCGGTCGTCCTTTTTTGCAGGATTTATTATGCAAATCCAGATTTCGGCTAGTGCCTAGCCATTATCAATGCACTATTTTCTAATCTCGATGCATGTAAATTCCCTGTTGTCCGGTCGTCAGTCACAGTTCCTTGAATCTCAAAGCATGTTTCGGGTTAAGTTACACAAATAAGCAGCACATAGCTCAATCTGGTGTAGAGTTTTCCTTTGTGTTTATGGTATTATTCACAGACTTACACCAAGCTGTTTTAGCTTTACTTGTGTATATACTGTTTTATATTTAGAAACTTCTCTTCAATCCTGCTCTCCCTTTCGTTTTTCTGCATATGCCTAGTTATCTATGTAGTTGCTATATTTAACTGTCTTGCATTATCGCGTTGGAGACATCTATGTATAGTATCCTCTGCCGCGTGTTAGCTTTTAATGGATTCCCCACACATCTGTAGGGATTCCCAGATATCTTCAGTTGCACGAAGCAGCTGTGCAGTGATGTTCCACGCATTGTCCGTTAAAGCGAGATTCATTTATAAACTTAATCCTAGATTACTAAACCCTAGTAAAATTTACGATTGCAGTCGGGACCAGTTCGCGGTTCCCGCCAGTCCGGTATCTTCAATATAGGGTGTAAAAGAGGATGTTCTGTACTTACTTTGTATGAGATGTACCACCGGAGAACTTACAGTTGTAATCAGCTACTGCATAAACTATAAATTATGACGTCCTCTAAATAAAATATGGAGTAGTAAAATTTACCACGGATTGGAAATAATGCAACATTTTCCCTCTTTAGTGTAGTAGGGTTAACAAAGACAGTCGTGCATTTACGAGGGCTAGAACATTAATAGTGACGACTATTTATTTACAGCTCATACAAAAAGGATACGTGTTTCAACGTTTTACGGACCTTCAAAACAGTCACCAGCATTGTGTATAACCCGTTTCCAGCGATGTGGAAGTCGTAGGATACTCTTAGCAGTGCCAGTTGTGTTGACAGTTCGAGCGGCGCAGACTACCCGATGAATTTGTAGCAGTACTGAAGAGAATGCCGTGAAGTGTTTCCTCCAGTTTAAAAATCGAGTTGAACTTACGAGGGCTTAAGTCAGTGGAATGCAGTAGGTGGTATTGCACTTAGCAACCCCATCAGTCAAACTAAGCAGTAATAGCTGGCACTGTACGTGCTTGAGCATTGTCCTGCAAAATGATTTGTAAGATGTGATGGTCAGGTCCCGCAGAAAGTGTCATCACTTCTGCCTATGAACTAGTCGTAGGCTGTTTTCCAAAAGTGAACAGCGTAGAGTGCTATACCACCTATTGCAGTCCCATGAGTTAATCCCTCGTGAGTCCAACCCGATTTCTAAATTGAGGGACACACTTTACGGCATTCGCTTAAGAACCGCTACAAATTCGCCGGGCAACAGACGTCGCCGCTCGAACTGTCAACACAACTGGCACCGCTAAGACTATCCTACGACTTCCACATCGCTGGCAGCGGGTTATACACAACGCTGGTGACTACTTTGAAGGTCAGTAAAACTTTGAAACACGTATCTCTTTTGTACGAGCTGTTAATAAATAGTTACCGCTATTAAAGTTCCAACCCACGTATATCAGATGTTCACGAGGCCTAGATTGACTCAATTTGTGGGTATCGTGCATCTTGTGGTCTTTATTTTGACTATTTCCCATTTCTGACTTCGCTGTTATCTTTTTTCCACTTGCAAAATACTTGACCGATGTAATATTGTCAGAGCCATCGGTCTTCGATACAGAAACTTTAATGGATACAAAATTATAATGGAGAGAGCGGGTATTGTTGTATGGCGTTGTTAAAGTGCCGTATAAAGTTACCGCTTGTTTCGACTAAGAATGGATAGACACCAGTCATTTCGTCAGAAATAACTGGATAGATGACATACGCGGAAGTTCTGCTGTTCCCGTGGGAAAGGCTCCAAGAATTATTGTCTTGGAAGCTGAAACTTCATCTGGTTTCATACCGAAGTGCTTCCTCGTTTGCAGATCGAGGTAAACAAGCGACCACCACGAGGAGATAAACCACCATAGTTTTCTGCAGTGGTTCACGGGCAAGTATTGGGAAAATTAATTCGACCGTCTGTCATTGTAATGGATAACGCGCCATACCACTCAATTATTAAAGATCACTCTCCGACGGTGGAAATGAAAAGAGCCGACGTTTCTGAGTGGTTGAAATGCCACAATGTGGAAGTTCAGGATGATTTCGGCAAAGCAGAGCTCAAGGAACCAGAGTGTCAACAATAAGTTGTTGACGATTCGGGTAAAAAAGACGGTCACAGGGTTCCATACCAATGCCACTTCGACGCCATCAAATGAATGTGTGTGCCGGTCAAACATGACGTGGCAACAAATAACAAAAGCTACACTGCGCCAAAAATTTAAAAACTGTTAGAGGAAGCAGTGGCACAAACAACGAGCGAAGTGGAGTAATGTTGTACACCACACAGACACGTTTGTTAAAGTAGCATGAAAAAGTGAAGTAAGTATAGAGAGTAATATCTAAAATTGTGTACCAAGGATCAGGCCACAGATATCGACAGTGTCTAGGAATAGACAGATTTAGAGGTAACACGGGCCAGTGGGTAGCCCATCAAAAACTGAAGACAGTTAAGACATGAAGACAGGAAGAAGATGTACTGAAGTGCGAAAAAAAAGCAAAATACAAACAGTGAACGGTCCAAGAGCGCGAACTGCAGTAAAGAACATCCTGAAACAGCAAAGGCCTCGTGAGTGATTGATCATGGTGTTAAGCGGGCTGGCCGTGTTCGGAACTCCCTTGTGCTATTTGTTTTATTATTTTTTTCTTCACAACATTATCAACTGTCCGTCCGGTCATGGAAATATTTGTTTCCTTTTTGTGGTCTTGGCAGTTGTCCTACTATAGATTGGTTACATCACTTTCTTGGGTGTGATCACATTTACATTCGCAGAACACCTATGCAGGGTGGTCCATTGATAGTGACCGGGCCAAATATCTCACGAAATAAGCATCAAACGAAAAAACTACAAAGAACAAAATTCGTCTAGCTTGAAGGGGGCAACCAGATGGCGCTATGTTTGGCCCGCTAGATGGCGCTGTCATAGGTCAAACGGATATCAACTACGTTTTTTAAAATAGGAACCCCCATTTTTACTACAAATTCGTGAAGTACGTAAAGAAATATGAATGTTTTAGTTGGACCATTTTTTTCGCTTTGTGATAGATGGCGCTGTAAAGTCACAAACTTATAAGTACTTGGAACCACGCAACATTCCGACAGTGCGGAGGGTATTTGCTTCGTGATACACCACCCGTGTTAAAATGGACCGTTTACCAATTGCTGAAAAGGTCGATATCGTGTTGATGTATAGCTATTGTGATCAAAATGCCCAAAGGGCGTGTGCTATGTATGCTCCTCGGTGTCCTGGACGACATCATCCAAGTGTCCGGACCGTTCGCCGGGTAGTTACGTTATTTAAGGAAACAGGAAGTGTTCAGCCACGTGTGAAACGTCAACCACGACCTGCAACAAATAACGATGCCCAAGTAGGTATTTTACCTGCTGTCGCGGCTAATCCTCACATCAGTAACAGACAAATTGCCCGTGAATCGGGAATCTCAAAAACGTCGGTGTTAAGAATGCTATATCAACGTCGATTGCACCCGTACCATGTTTCTATGCACCAGGAATAGCATGGCGACGACTTTGAATGTCGTGTACAGCTCTGCCACTGGGCACAAGAGAAATTGCGGGACGATGAC
This sequence comes from Schistocerca serialis cubense, assembly GCF_023864345.2. Taxonomy (NCBI): domain Eukaryota; kingdom Metazoa; phylum Arthropoda; class Insecta; order Orthoptera; family Acrididae; genus Schistocerca; species Schistocerca serialis. Next base: position 912,570,170 of record NC_064641.1, on the reverse strand, counting down.
AGATTTTTTGCACGCGTTCTATTTAGCGACAAAGCGTCATTCACCAACAGCGGTAACGTAAACCGGCATAATATTCACTATTCGGCAACGGAAAATTCACGATGGCTGCGACAAGTGGAACATCAGCGACCTTTGAGGGTTAATGTATGGTGCGGCATTATAGGAGGAAGGATAATTGGTCCCCATTTTATCGATGACAATCTAAATGGTGCAATGAATGCTGATTTCCTACTTAATGTCTACCGATGTTACTACAAGACGTTTCACTGCATGACAGAATGGCGATGTACTTCCAACATGATGGATTTCCAGCACATAGCTCGCATGCGATTGAAGTGGTATTGAATAGCATATTTAATGACATGTGGATTGGTAGTCGAAGCACCATACCATGGCCCGCACGTTCACCGGATCTGACGTCCCCGGATTTTTTTCTATGGGGAAAGTTGAAGGATATTTGCTACCGTGATCCACCGACAACGCCTGAGAACATGCGTCAGCGCATTGTCAATGCATGTGCGAACATTACGGAAGGCGAACTACTCGCCGTTGAGAGGAATATCGTTACACGTATTGCCAAATGCATTGAGGTTGACGGACATCATTTAGAGCATTTATTGCATTAATGTCGTATTTACAGGTAATCACGCTGTAACAGCATGAGTTCTCAGAAATGATAAGTTCACAAAGGTACATGTATTACATTGGAACAACCGGAATAAAATGTTCAAACTTATCTACATTCTGTATTTTAATTTAAAAAACCTACCTGTTACCAACTGTTCGTCTAAAATTGTGAACCATATGTTTGTGACTATTACAGCACCATCTATCACGAAGCGAAAAGAGTGGTCCAACTAAAACATTCATATTTCTTTACGTACTACACGAATATATAATAAAAATGAGGGTTCCTATTTTAAAAAAAGCTGTTGATATCCGTTTGATATGGCAGCGCCATCCTGCGCCATCTGGTTTCCCCCTTGAAACTAGACAAGTTTCGTTCTTTGTAGTTTTTCCGTTTGACGCTTATTTCGTGAGATAATTGGCCCGGTCACGATCAATGGATCACCCTGTATAGGGCAAAGAGGCGTATCTCACTCACTTACCAGTCCAACAAGTTATGTACGTCGATGAGAGATTCCTATCATATGAGAGTCATCCTGTCGCTAATGTCGTGTGTGACACACCAGACGTGTATTCCGGTGGAAAATACGGTTGACTTGTCGCCTTGTCATGAAACGTTTGCGATTCCCATTCCAAACCCATTTGCTTTCTGCCTCTAATAGCGTAGTTGTGCAGAATCAACTGTCATTATAGGTCCCTACCTTACACCTCTCTGTTATAAACGGACATTACACCACGACACAGATACAAATGTGAATGAAGCGAACAGCGAAGAAAAAAAATGTACTAGGGAAATTTGAACTGTTGGAATTCTAACACACTAATGACTTGACCACAACCTAATTTCATTGCCCTGCTGCTCTATAGAGCAGTTCTTGTTCTTGGACAGTTCACTGTTTCTATTTTGCTGTTTTTTCGCTGTTCAGTACACCTTCTTTCTCTTTCCATCCTTGATCTGTGTCCACTTTTTGACGGGCTGTCCACTGGACTCACTTGCCACTAAATCTGAGTGGGGGAGGGGGGGGGGATGGGGAATTTACCTTGGCAGTAGCATTTCCCCTTTGTCGTAATAATTCGTCGTTCTCTTTGTGTGTGTATTTCACAGTTTTGAGTCAATGGTGTCTACCGCCTTTCAGCAATAAACGTTATCTTGTTATTAAGGAATATCCCTCTACACAACGATGACGAAATACATGCAGACTACTGTGATTCATAAGCAGTTTATATTATTTTAATGTTGGTAGTTATTGTATTTACGTGATCGATTAATATTCATTTTAGCGCACCTTCTGTAAAGAATACGACAGCTAAATACGAATTTTTTGCTCACTGTAAAAGAGAGTGTCCTTCGTGTTGAGATTTACAAATAAAAGGTGCACGGTGGCATTTTATACGCAGGAAAGCATTCATTCAGCGACTATATATTACTATTCTGTTAAAGCGAACTCAATGACGCACTACAAAAGGCAGCGTGAGGAGCCAGACCGGTATGGAACAGCACAGCTGTTGGTGCGACAGGCACACTGCGTGCGCACGCACCGGAGAACCGGCAACATCGCCCCCTTCCACGCTCAACAGCGCTTCATTCTCAGTCACTTTGTTATTCTGAAACAGGTGTAGAACTCTGTTTTACCTATAATGCGTTATGAATGCTAATAATTTCTGTACAGTTTACTTGTAGGTATCTTAGGGCCCTAAGATATAATATTGTGATTCGGCTACGTTTTCACCTCTTGTAGACCCCACGCACTATTTTCAAGTTTCTCTCTCAAGAAGCTCTACCTCGGCAGCACTTTTTATCTGGACGATAACGCCGTCCACGTACGCTCTCACTGTAAAATTTTGAGCAACAGTGTTTAATCGTCTCAGACGTTTTGTTACATGCACCAGTAACAACGGTTCTAGTGAAATGATGTATCATATTATGATGGGTAGCGGTCACCTGGGGGACTCCACCCTTGAGTTCTACTTGTTTCGTAGACTAGACGTTCACAATTCCTTTTTTCGTTGTTTCAGTTATCATCTTCGTTATTACATCTTTGTTATTATCATCAAGATCCATTTTCTCCGTTGTTCTTTGTAGTCAGTGGTGCCTGACACAACCAAAAGTTTTATGAAATTCTATGAAAACGAAACCTGTCGACACTGTTGTTGTAGATGTTTTCGCTACTGAATCGCTATATTCTCCTTGATGTTGGATAACGCATCCTCTGAGAATGCCAGACTGCTTTTTACCGATAATCACGTGGATTGCTATTGAGAGACTTTCCTTGGTTGCTCTGGTTATTATATTAAAATCACTATTTAATAATGTAATAAGCTTCAGGCTTATTATCTATTCCCTTTCCTGTTTCGAATGGGCATTGTTTTCCGATCCTTGAACTCTGTACTACATTCAATATCTGTGTTGTAGTACAACCTATAAAATTCTATTCGTATGTCACTGGGTCCTAGAGGTTTATTCATCAACGATTTCCTGACAAGATCGCATAATTCCTTATTACTAAAACCAGAGAAACGATAAGCTTTTGTCTTCTGCGGTTAACTTTGTATGTAATCCGCTAGTTCTTCGTCAGTTACACTTCTGCTAGGACCTGTGAAAAAACCGTTTGGAAGTATTGATATGTTTCAAGTTTGACATCTGATTGTTTTTGTTGTGGCTGTGCCCTCTTGTAATGTTTTGCGGTTCTTGGGTGGATGAGGAGAGGGTGGTATGATAGGTGGGTGGCCGGTTTTCCCAAAGTACAACACAAAATGCACACATGGTTAAAATACACTTTATTACAGGAACCAACTGAGTACGTAACTTCAGTGATGTCAAGTCTGAAGTTCTGTGGTTAGCGGTAATCAGATAACATTTACTAATTCTTTAATCTTGTCCGTGTCCATGTCACGACAATATACAATGACCAACGTTCCCTCACATCTAGCTAAAGTGTGAGGCGACGGCTATTACTGTGGAGGACCAGAGCACAGTGTGGCGTATTAAGGTGCAATGCAAACTGAGTTCCGATGCGACTAACTGAGGTACGGAGATTCAGAGACAGAGAGCTCGGCCGGCGCCGGCGGCCTATATGCACGCTGACCAGGGACGTTATCGGATCGTCACCTGGGGGGCGTGTCTTGGTCTTCTCTTGTCGTAGGCGTGCCTAGGTCAGAGCCTGCTATACAATGGCTCCTAGTGCCGACCGGTGTGCTGGCGAAGGCGTACACCAGCACAGTTTTGTTAGTATATTTCCGCCCTCTACTGCTATCCCTGTATAAGAATAATTTTTCTGTTCTTGTGTGTGGTTAGGAGGTGTAGTGATGTTATCTCTTTCTCAATAGCAGAGTTAATTTTATCTTTAGTCCTAATTGTCACCTTTTTATTATATTTCAGCTTTGGTCTTTTTCATTTCTTTGCAGGGGTGCCTCCAGTGTATTTTCCTGACTATATACGACCCATAAAACTGCGTAATAGTGTTTCGCAGTGGTTTTAGTGTCCATCAATTTTATTTTGTATTAAGCCTGAATTCCTGAAGAATGGAAGGGAACAATTATATGTCTCACCTTCAAGAAGGGTGATGCTACCCACGTGCGCTGGCTCAGATGTCGGCTTGCGCAAACGCTGAGCGCCGTTTTGGCACCTCTTGCGTCCCTGTCGGCCCGACAAACTTTACTATTTCATGTTGCACAAATTTACCATCAACGAAATCGGGCATGAGTTGTTGGTACGAATGCAATCCACTGCCGCAAATTGTGAATAAAACTACCTGACGTGCTGACGCCGCTACACTTAAAATTACTCTATGTTTTTCTTCTGCACTGATACGTTCGATCATTGTTGTGTTCCTTTTACAAATTCTGACTCTGACCGTGTGCAAAAGCATTTCAGTTAATAGACATCTTGTGGTAATGGAAAAACATGTCTGGGTTTGGCTTCAGTTTGTCGTGTAGGGGACCAAACTTTCCCATTTTTGATCTGTCTCTTAATGTCAGATCAATGCAACACGCCGTCGTTTACGATGTGTGTAGAAAAATTATCGCCACACGTAGTGCAAGCATTGTATTCTTATCACAATACTAATATGTGAACACGAAAATTGAAGTACCGATTTTTACTATTAATTGTAGAAGGAGGCCACTGATCCTAACCTAATTCGAAAGATGCTTTGCTATAGATGTGCACAAAGAAAAATTATGTGTTTAAGTAGCCGTTAAGAGTGGTGAAAGGCAGTAGAAGCTTTCACGTTCATAACACTGATGTTTCATTTTCTATCACGCATTACAATCTCCAATACCTGAACATCGAAAATTGAAGAGCTGCCTACCTACCCGTGCCCTGCGCACCTATCAAGTGCTATGGTAATACCAACATTTTCGTGCAATCGCATTCTAGGGACTTTCATGTTTACATGGTTCATTTACTGTAAAACAGGCATACCATGCAGCTACAATGCGAGAACTGCTAGGTCGCTGAAGTTATGAGCAGTGATAGTCAACTTATCATAGTGAGGAAGTCTGTAAATAACGTTGAATATTGGTGACGTTATTTAGCTTACATTTCTGTAAGAATAACTATGGTTCAAATGGCTCTGAGCACTATGCGACTCAACTGCTGAGGTCATCAGTCGCCTAGAACTTAGAACTAATTAAACCTAACTAACCTAAGGACAGCACACAACACCCAGCCATCACGAGGCAGAGAAAATCCCTGACCCCGCCGGGAATCGAACCCGGGAACCCGGGCGTGGGAAGCGAGAACGCTACCGCACGACCACGAGATGCGGGCTGTAAGAATAACTGTGCCGTCATTTGTTTCCATTACCAGAAAATCTGAAGTAAGTTCCTAATTTTCGATTTGTTCATTTTCGATAACTACTACTTTCGACTTCTCTTCATATGCTGAAACTGTATTTGTTTTAGTGTATGCTCTGAATGAGAATGCTAACCGGTATGAGTGAAAGACGTGAAGCTAGACAAACACAATTTTTGCGTAGAGAAAGTTATAGAAATGTAGACATTAATAATAATAACGCATCTCTTTTATTTAACGATCATCATGTTAATACGTGACCATCAAAAATTGAAGTAGGTATCGATTTTTAAAATTAAATATGTAAGGAGGCCAATGAAAATACATAACTCCAAAGGAACCATGCCGTATATGGGAACAAAAGAAAAAAAATCACGTGTATACATAGTCATTAGGAGAGGTAACAGGAAGTAGACACATACGTATGAAAGTTTTCCTTCGTCTCCAACATTGCCACCAACTTCTAACACGCGTAACGATCAGGAGCTATGGCGGAAAAGACGCACGAAAGTAATAACGTTTTGCGAAGTTGCATTCTAGGGACTCTCATGTTTAAACGTTGCAGAAAGTTCATTTACAGTAACACACGCGTACCAAGCAGCTACAACGCCACAACTGCTACGCCGTTGATTTCGTCAACAGTGGAAAACGAAAAGTAGTAACGAAACCGTCACGAACAAACGTCGTTTATAGCGTCGCTTCTTCACTTACTTTGGTCCAAGAGTGAACGAAACTAACTTTGTTCATTTGCCTCCGTCACCACAAAATTTAGAGGGCTCACAAATTTCAGTAGCTACAATGTCTCGGCCGCACTGGATTCGCCGAGCGGTCTAGGCGCTGCAGTCATGGACTGTGCGGTTGGTCCCGGCGGAGGTTCGAGTCCTCCCTCGGGCATGGGTGTGTGTGTTTGTCCTTCGGATAATTTAGGTGATGTAGTGCGTAAGCTTAGGGACTGATGACCTTAGCAGTTAAGTCCCATAAGATTTCACACACATTTGAACATTTTTTTTGTACAATGTCTCGTATTATAATGAAACTATATTTGTTTTACGCTATGCCTCGAAGAAGAACATTAACGGGTCAGAATGAAAGACGGAGAACCAGCCGGAGTGGCTGAGCGGTTCTAGGCGCTACAGTCTGGATCTGTGCGACTGCTACGGTCGCAGGTTCGAATCCTGCCTCTGGGCATGGATGTGTGTGATGTCCTTAGGTTAGTTAGGTTTAAGTAGTTCTACGTTCTAGGGGACTGATGACCTGAGATGTTAAGTCCCGTAGTGCTCAGAGCCAGTTGAACCATTTTGAAAGACGGAGAACGAGAGAGAGATAATTTTTGCGTAGAGAAAGTAATAGGAATAATACAGATGTTGATAACGATGGTTCTATTGTCGTTCTGAAAGATACATTTAAATGTGCACGCAACATAATTATAAATAATTTTGAGAACTGTAAATGTGGGGGGTTTGTGCGTTGTTTTGGGGAAGGAGACCAGACAGCGTGGTCATCGGTCTCATCGGATTAGGGAAGGACGGGGAAGGAAGTCGGCCGAGCCCTTTGAAAGGAACCATCCCGGCATTTGCCTGGAGCGATTTAGGGAAATCACGGGAAACCTAAATCAGGATGGCCGGACGCGGGATTGAACCGTCGTCCTCCCGAATGCGAGTCCAGTATCCAACCACTGCACCACCTCGCTCGGTTGTAAATGTGGTTTGATGAATTTACAGTGCAGATTTTTAATGCAAATCGTTTCGCGTCGGCGGTGGCTTTACGCGATACAACGGCATTCACATTGTGTTGTCATAAATGGTAAGACTCCCTTCAAATGATCGGAAAATTAAAGAGAAATCAAAGAACTATTTCATGAATGCATGTATCAACAATTCAGCATTTGCTAAGGATCAGTTCCGCGGCTAAAGTTTCAGACACTTTGAGATACGTGACATCTGCGATCTCAAATCAGGTCCAGGGGCGCAGTTCGTCGAATTTCGACAACAGGGCATACCTCTTTTATGAAATTGCTGCCATGGTTGATACTAAATGCGCACAGTTGTTATTGTTGTCGCAGCTTGCACTTTACGCTGGGTGAGAAAAGCGCGCCTATGGCCAGCAATGACAGTGCTATGCGTGTTGCGTGAAACGAGGTCCAGCGGCTGAGGGGGAAACAGGGGCGTGTGGCCGCAGCCGCGGGCAGCTGACGCTGTCCAACGCCGCACAGCGCTGCGTACACGCGCCACAGCTGAGGCGCGCCTGTGCTCCGGTTTTGCCCGCACCGGTCAGAAGAAGTAATTACATTCAGGCATCATGCTGGAACGTCAGTGATTTTTACTTTTTATACGAATAAATCGTAACAGTGTAAATGGCCGTTTCATTCCCTTTTGACGGTGGTGGCCGTTTTCGGTTAGCGTAACCATCAACAGATCACTATTAATTTAGCCAAACCACATGAGGTAGCACAGAGGAGCTCCGAGCACCGGTTCCCTGTATGGCATCGGTAAAGTAATTTTCTTGTGACGATGGTTGCTGAGCCGGTCCGTGATCCACTGTCACAGACGTTGGGCCGTGCACGAGATCGCGCTTCGTTGCTGTCTAGATAGAAAGCGAGAGAGTCGCGACTCTGCGGAAATAAAGAGAGCACGCGCGGCCAGGCTGAGTGGTTTCTGACTCGTGTCTGCCAGCAGTACTCTATGTGACGCCGGGCGAGTGCTGTCTGCACCGCCGAGTCTGTTCTTGTTGAGAGTTGAGGGGAGATTCTCGGATTAACACAGGTGCTGCACATCTGCGACCAGAAACACCAGGCGGAATTGTCAGCCACACTCCATATTAGTCGCATGCTGTGGATGCTTCCTGAGATTTGTTTGCTGATGATGAACAAAGCAGTACTTCAGTGCATGGTGAGCGTCGCGTTTGCATGCAAATAATTTTTTACTGGCATTAGGACAAGACGTTCATTTGTGCTCTGAATGTTCGGGTATGTGTCTGGGCTTTCAAGTCACTGAACTTGACTTGTGTTGCTTTGAGAACTTGTTGTTTTACGAATGAGAGCTGAACTCTTTAAAATTCATTATGTGTTGCAAGATTCCTGTGGTCTTGCGGCGTAATTTGAAATGCGACAGTATGTTTACTTCCTGACAGCACTCACTTTAACATGTAAGCCTTCCACTGGTCTACCTGGCTCATGCGTCTACTGAACTGATTTTGCACTTTGGCAGTGGTGGTTGTTGTTACCCTGCATAAGAGGCTATCCCTCTTATAACAATCTAAATCAACTTGAATCCTGAAATAATGTAATGAAATGGTGGACCTTTCATTATTGTAGTCAACTGTAGATTGGTCATTAATATATCAACATAAGATTGATGTTTTATAAAAATTATTGATCAAAGAATAGAACAACCAATACAAGTTAATCGTGATGACAAATAAATCATGAACTGTTGGCAACAAAAAGAGAGGCAACAATTAGTTAACACTCCACTGCGTGTTGACTAGTTGGCAAAGACTAAATTTGTCTGATTAAACAAATTAATCTGGCTCAAAACGTGGATAATATAATCTGAAATTTTCTAACGCTGAATAGACAATGAAGAATTTATTCTACACGGAAGTTATACTACGCTGGTGCCGGTAAGAGCAAGTGGCGTGACTCTGATTCTGTTTGCCCCAACAAGTCGGAGCGGCTATGCTGTACCCCATTCTCGATGTGTAGCGTTGTCTCAGGTCGTAGTTGAAGCGTCTCCAGAGCAGCGACGTGTGGCACCTGTAATTCACTATCGCGGGTATGAAATATGCAGATTCGTAGCTGGCGATCTATTAGATGGATAGCAATTACTCTCCAGCAGAGCACTGAAATTTGGGTAGTTTCCAGTGAGTGACACTCCCGTTAGCTAGTCGTACCATGGTCAATTTGACTCACTTGTAAGACAGTGTGCACAAGGAGGTAAAACATTAAGGTGGCAGACCTGACATGAACAAATTTGCCCTCGGCACAGCCAATTAACCGAAATGCCAAGGTCTAAAATGTCGGTACAGCTAAGTTCTTACCATAGGCTAGCTGGTCAAGGCCAAGTCACGCTCAGGAAAGGTGTCCCCAGTGCAACCCTCTTATAACAGGAGTCCAGATCAGAATTATTTTCAGACTGGAGTATGAATCAGAAGACAGTTTTTCTCATCTCCTATTTTTCCATCAAACCTTGATAAACTCCACAAAACCATCAGCCATTCCTAATCACAGTTAACAATATTCATCTCTTTTTTGAAGCAGTGAATTACTGACTCGTAAATTTCCACGCGGAGAGTACCTTACATTGTGCTCCCGACTTGTTTTCTCCCATGGCCAATTTAGGCAGCGTGTTTGAAGCTTCCTTTTAGCCCTAAAGTAAACTGTCTGATCAGGGAGCGTGACTAAACTAAGAGAAGTGCTTTTGTTTCCCAATGTAGACCATTTCAGAGCCGCCACAAAAGTTGTGTTCCATTCTAAAATCGTTTCGGAAACCTGAGGCTTACGAAAAACTCGGCAGGTAGAGGAACGACACCACCTAACGGTTCCCTCAATGGAGTATGGTCAACAGTGAATTTTTATGGCTAACATCCCTCTTCACAAAGGTCGTTTATGACACTGTCGAAACGCCTTGACTAGGTGACCTAAATATCTCTTGTGATCCTGCCCCTGCTGTGGCTAGAGACGCTTAACAGGTACATCCAGGTAGGCAGTTCTTTGGCCTCTTCGGCCGAAACCATTGTCTGCACACCGGTGCGAGAAATTCTGAGACTAGCATTCTGGCCCCGGTAAGTGATTCGAGATGTTCCTTTCACTAATAGCTGTACGTGGCTTCCAAGCTTCAAACGTCCACTGCAAAATTTATTATCAAATGACCAAACTGCCTGCTTATTCTCAACTGCAGAAAATACTATTCGAAGGAGAGCTACCACAAAAGTCCTGAATGCACTTACAGCGTACATGCTCCCACCAATGCCTCCTTATGCTGATAACTTGCTGTCGTCTCACAGAAATTATGTCTTGGGTGAAAATTGACATTAAAGAGTAGCCTCGAATATGAAAAGTATTGAGTGGGGAACTCATCCTCTCTCAATGTTTAAGACAATACCTTTCGAACGTTCTTATTGTTCTGGTCCACTTATTTCAGTACCAATAAACTGTTTATAATTCATTTTGAATTTAATAGGGTATGATGCTTGAAGAAAGTTACGAAAGATTACAGCTAGCTTGTAATGCCTTGTGATTTTCTGTCAGCTGATTGTACTGAGCCGAAATTGAGCGTATGCAAGTTCTGATCAACAAAATTCTGTCTTACGATAACGTGAACTTTTTGTTAAAAGTTTTGGTTTGGCACGGATGGGCATAACATTTTTAGTGAATACTGAGTTTTAGTACTCATTCTTAATCTTACCTAGTGCGATTTGATTTTCGCACGAGACTGGCTACGTAAGTGCCAAGCAAGTGTTATTTTCACGATGTTGAAAGGCTGTTTGCCAGTGCTGAAATTTTTTAATACATGGGTGTTTCAGATTTTGCCTATACCCACCATGTGCTAATGTACTCTTTGAAGTCAGTCGTCAGAAAATGCTGTAGGTGTTTGTTTGCAGGCTATGCCATTGGTTGCTTGCCAAAGTCAATGTCATTTGAAAATTTTGGAAGCTACACTCCTGGAAATTGAAATAAGAACACCGTGAATTCATTGTCCCAGGAAGGGGAAACTTTATTGACACATTCCTGGGGTCAGATACATCACATGATCACACTGACAGAACCACAGGCACATAGACACAGGCAACAGAGCATGCACAATATCGGTACTAGTACAGTGTATATCCACCTTTCGCAGCAATGCAGGCTGCTATTCTCCCATGGAGACGATCGTAGAGATGCTGGATGTAGTCCTGTGGAACGGCTTGCCATGCCATTTCCACCTGGCGCCTCAGTTGGACCATCGTTCGTGCTGGACGTGCAGACCGCGTGAGACGACGCTTCATCCAGTCCCAAACATGCTCAATGGGGGACAGATCCGGAGATCTTGCTGGCCAGGGTAGTTGACTTACACCTTCTAGAGCACGTTGGGTGGCACGGGATACATGCGGACGTGCATTGTCCTGTTGGAACAGCAAGTTCCCTTGCCGGTCTAGGAATGGTAGAACGATGAGTTCGATGACGGTTTGGATGTACCGTGCACTATTCAGTGTCCCCTCGACGATCACCAGTGGTGTACGGCCAGTGTAGGAGATCGCTCCCCACACCATGATGCCGGGTGTTGTCCCTGTGTACCTCGGTCGTATGCAGTCCTGATTGTGGCGCTCACCTGCACGGCGCCAAACACGCATACGACCATCATTGGCACCAAGGCAGAAGCGACTCTCATCGCTGAAGACGACACGTCTCCATTCGTCCCTCCATTCACGCCTGTCGCGACACCACTGGAGGCGGGCTGCACGATGTTGGGGCGTGAGCGGAAGACGGCCTAACGGTGTGCGGGACCGTAGCCCAGCTTCATGGAGACGGTTGCGAATGGTCCTCGCCGATACCCCAGGAGCAACAGTGTCCCTAATTTGCTGGGAAGTGGCGGTGCGGTCCCCTACGGCACTGTGTAGGATCCTACGGTCTTGGCGTGCATCCGTGCGTCGCTGCGGTCCGGTCCCAGGTCGACGGGCACGTGCACCTTCCGCCGACCACTGGCGACAACATCGATGTACTGTGGAGACCTCACGCCCCACGTGTTGAGCAATTCGGCGGTACGTCCACCCGGCCTCCCGCATGCCCACTATACGCCCTCGCTCAAAGTCCGTCAACTGCACATACGGTTCACGTCCACGCTGTCGCGGCATGCTACCAGTGTTAAAGACTGCGATGGAGCTCCGTATGCCACGGCAAACTGGCTGACACTGACGGCGGCGGTGCACAAATGCTGCGCAGCTAGCGCCATTCGACGGCCAACACCGCGGTTCCTGGTGTGTCCGCTGTGCCGTGCGTGTGATCATTGCTTGTACAGCCCTCTCGCAGTGTCTGGAGCAAGTATGGTGGGTCTGACACACCGGTGTCAATGTGTTCGTTTTTCCATTTCCAGGAGTGTATGTAGACGGTTTTTTGTTGCAAATGTATTGTTGAATAAATATATATAATTTGTGTGTGTTTCTCTGGGTTTGTGACCATGGTCCTTCTACGACAGAACTGCTTAAGTTTTTGTCCAATGGTAGGACAAGGACTGCTCAGTTAAGGGGATACGGAATCACCTATCCCCGCAATGTTAATATATGCCTACTATAGGGAACATTTTCTCACAAACTACTGGAGACAGAGAGGTAAAAATTTTACTGTATGTGCATTCATATGTTACAACAATACTGAAACAACAGTTTATTGTCAAAGTATTTTCTTACAGAGATATTGTACATTTATTTTTAAGTAAATTTTTTCCATCGCTTTTTACTAGACTATCACCCCTAAGTCTTTTGTAAATCAAGTAATTAAAAAATCGTTGTTTCAGTATGTAATAGGGACCTATGTCACTACGTCATAAAAATTTCAGACTTCTAGGTTGACCAGTACCTGAGATAATGTTCCTAGATGAAGTAAAAAGTAAACTTACGGGAAACGGAGAAAGAAGATTAAAACATTCCTGATCCGTAGCTAATACCCCCTTCACAGTCTTCATAATCATCTTCAAGTCTTCTTTTGGCACCCCTCTGCACCTGTCTTGCTTTTTTCACTAATGTCTTGATTATATTATCAGCATGCCTTAGTCTGTGCTGATCTAAAAAGAACATAGCACGTACCGTACGGGAACCAACACACATACCCAACTTTTGAAGGACCTGGCATTTAGTTATATTTCCAAGATTGAAGGTTGCCACAGCATCATACACACCAAAATGTAGTGTATTAATTCCGACAAACACTGTTTTTGGGAGACGATGCCATATCACACTATTCAAGCACTCGTTGGGGTTCTGCGTTTTTCCGTGAAGACATTTCATCAGAAGACTTCTGTCAGCCAGATCTCTGAAAATGGGCTTTATTTCTGCCATGATGGCTGATGGTAGACTGTGGTGGTGAATGTATTTCTCTCCTGTTGTTAGTCCCCTATTGTATTTACACCAGCTGTTTTCACCTTTGGGGCACAAACCATGTTGTGGATGCTCATCCGTGGATGCGGTGTGGAAATATAAAGCCCATATAGCTCTCCTCATTTCTTCAAGATTGCCTGTATTTTGCCTGATTGCAAGGCCATAGCAGTTCTGAATGTGGTCTATTATGGAATCAGTCAATCTTCCTCTGCCATCCAAGGTTTCCCATCATCTAGTTTTTTCCCTTTCATAACTGATTTTAACCTTCTCAGCCTGGCACCCATTCTCTTCTGCACATGTCCTATACATTCAAGTTTGCTTATATTTACACTGTTCCCATATGGTTTGCTTTCCAAAACTTCTTTGAATGCTTTAGAGTCACCATCTCCCAGATATTTGACATAGCGAACATTATACCACTGTGAAGAGCGATGAAAAATTTTCTTCACCCCAGCAACCTCCATGCCACCACTACTACCATAATAATTAGCAATACAGTCATCACTGTGTTCATTTTTCAGCCTGCCTGTGCACCTACAGTATTTAGACATTATTGCAACATCAATAACCTTGCCAGTATCAACACTAGTTGCTGTTACAACACCATTGTTGGAGGTGTGGCCCCTTTTCTGCCACGTGCCATCAAACGCCACTGTGAGGTCACGACTGCCGTCATTTTCTTCCACTGCTTCTTCCACAGCAACCTGCATTGACTTCTGTGCTACATCTTCAACTGCAGATCCTAGTACATAATTGTAAGCTTCAAACTTTGAAGGTGCACTTGGAAGATTTAGAACACCACATAGCATATCACCAGCTGCTTTGCCCTTACCAATTGCTCGCAATCCATAAACTAACCTAATATTTACACTATAAAGTTCAGTTTTCTTGTATCCATTATTTACAGTTACTGAAACCGAACTTGGAAACTTACAGCTGTATTTACAAACACTGCATATTAAATTAAACTGGGCAGCCAGGCCAACATGGGATTCTACTTTCAGAGAAACGTTTCCATGACATTTTTTGCAGCACAAACTGTTTTCAAGAACTTCACACAATATATTCGTATCAATGAGTTCAAAAACTTCATTCCCTCTATCAAGTAAATTATATTTCTCTTCCAAATCTCTTAGTTTTTTATGAGAAGCACTGTTTTCATTTGGTGTAAGTTCGTTCGGCAAATCAGTAATAAGTGGATTCACATTTTCCAACAGTGATGATGATGAACTGCTTTGCTTTGCTAATGAATCATTATTTCTTTTCTTTTGCCAGTTCACACGCTTTTTAAATACTTTTGCTTTAGCTCTAGGCATTTTCACTGCGAAAAATGAAGCACTAAATACGAGATAACTCAACAACAACTACTTTCTTATATCACACTGTTTACAAAACAGTCCCGCCACAAAGTCAAAGAGTAACTTGAGGAAACCAGAGAGAAACATTTTCGGGCAACTAGTGTATAAATAGTCGCTGGAAACCGGGATATTTGAATTCATGTCACTTTAAAGGTACTGCCAAAAAGTTCATGGTCAGCCACGAGAGACGTGTATAACTAAAGCGCAATACCCGATCTCACAAATATATAAAAATAAAATAGTTATAATTGTAGTAGAGCTATGTATGATACGTCATTTTAAAGAGGAAACATGGCAGAATATAATACGCCAATAAAAAAAAATTCGATTTTTTAACCCAAAATCCGATTCCGTATCCCCTTAAGCTAACCAAAAAGAAAAGTAATTGCGATTAAGACAAATGGTGTACTCCTAGATGTTCAGTCGAGTTTTTGTTTCGATTTTCTGCACGACGATTCGACGACTGATCCAGCCGTCTTATTCAAGTGATGCGAGCTTGTCTGATTCGTCCACTCGTTGATTGGTCTCCAGTCAGACTGAACTCTCGTTGATCTCGCACAGCTGCATATAGCTGACTGTGACGCCCGTTACGCCATTTTGTTTTTCTTCTAGATGTGATGGCTGGCGAACTCTCAACAGATTACGTGGTCGACCACGTTGTTTCTGTGCCTCCAACTTATTGGTGACATGATGAACGATCACCCTTCCACGCGCTCTTACACGTTGTTTGGTTCTCTGTTCTTCCAAGATCATTCTTCCGTATCCTCTGCCAACCTTGTCTTTAGTTTTCCTCTAAGTCTTCGACTGTAGTATTTTACGAGTATTATAACTTTTTCTAGCGAGTTTCTGCTCTCATGATATACTCAAAGTTCCTTACTTTCGTCTGAATTTTTCATCGTTTTACCACCACTGCAAAGGGAATGATTCTTTTGCGATCTACTGTTTTCATTATCCACGATTCGCATCCGTACAGAATTATGGGAAAGATTAACGTTTCAGCCCATTTTATTTTTGTCAGTAGTGAAAGCTTCATATCCTTTATCAACTTCCTTAATTCACTTGTAGTGACTTTTCCAAATTGTACCCTTTTTCTTATTTCCTCAGCGCAGAAGCTGAGTTTTGCTATAGTAATCATGTTGTTGTTGCTGTCTTCAGTCCTGAGACTGGTTTGATGCAGCTCTCCAGGCTACTCTATCCTGTGTAAGCTTCTTCATCTCCCAGTACGTACTGCAGCCTACATCCTTCTGAATCTGCTTGGTGTATTCATCTCTTGGTCTCCCTCTACGATTTTTACCCTCCACTCTGCCCTCCAATACTAAATTGGTGATCCCTTGACGCCTCAGAACATGTCCTACCAACCGATACCTTCTTCTAGCCAAGTTGTGCCACAAACTAATCTTCTCCCCAATTCTATTCACTACCTCCTCAGTAGTTATGTGATCTATCCATCTAATCTTCAGCATTCTTCTGTAGCACCACATTTGGAAAGCTTCTGTTCTCCTCTTGTCCAAATTATTTATCGTCCATGTTTCACTTCCATACATGGCTACACTCCATACAAATACTTTCAGAATCGACTTCCTGACACTTAAATCTATACTTGATGTTAACAAATTTCTCTTCTTCAGAAACGCTTTCCTTGCCATTGCCAGTCTACATTTTATATCCTCTCTACTTCCACCATCATCAGTTTTTTTGCTCCCGAA
Organism: Schistocerca serialis cubense; assembly: GCF_023864345.2. Classification (NCBI taxonomy): domain Eukaryota; kingdom Metazoa; phylum Arthropoda; class Insecta; order Orthoptera; family Acrididae; genus Schistocerca; species Schistocerca serialis. The sequence goes on along the minus strand of NC_064641.1, from coordinate 912,553,611 downwards.
ATAGCAAAACTCCTTTACTACTTTAAGTGTCTCGTTTCCCAATCTAATTCCCTCAGCATCACCCGACTTAGATCGACTACATTCCATTATCCTCGTTTTGCTTTTGTTGATGTTCATCTTATACCCTCCTTTCATGACACTGTCCATTCCGTTCAATTGCTGTTCCAAGTCCTTTGCTGTCTCTGACAAAATTACAATGTCATCGGCGAACCTTAAAGTTCTTATTTCTTCTCCATGGATTTTAATACCTACTCCGAATTTTTATTTTGTTTCTTTTACTGCTTGCTCAATATACAGATTGAACAACATCAGGGAGAGGCTACAACCCTGTCTCACTCCCTTCCCAACCACTGCTTCCCTTTCATGTCCCTCGACTCTTATAACTGCCATCTGGTTTCTGTACAGATAGTAAATAGCCTTTCGCTCCCTGTATTTTACCCCGCCACCTTCAGAATTTGAAAGAGATTATTCCAGTCAACATTGTCAAAAGCTTTCTCTAAGTCTACAAATGCTAGAAACGTAGGTGTGCCTTTTCTTAATCTAGCTTCTAAAATAAGTCGTAGGGTCAGTATTGCCTCACGTGTTCCCATATTTCTACGGAATCCAAACTGATCTTCCCCGAGATCGGCTTATAGCAGTTTTTCCATTCGTCTGTAAAGAATTCGCGTTAGTATTGTGCAGCCGTGACTTATTAAACTGATAGTTCGGTAATTGTCATATCTGTCAACGCCTGCTTTCTTTTGCATTGGAATTATTATATTCTGCTTGAAGTCTGACGGTATTTCGCTGTCACATACATTTTGCTCACCAGATGGCGGAGTTTTGTCAGGAATGGCTCTCCTAAGGCTGTCAGTAGTTATAATGAAATTCTGTCTACTCCCAGCGCCTTGTTTCGACTTAGGTCTTTCAGTGCTCTATCAAACTCTTCGCGCAGTATCGTACCTCCCATTTCATCTTCATCTACATCCACTTCCATTTCTATAACATTGCCCTCAAGTACATCGCCCTTGTATAGACCCTCTATATACTCCTTCCACCTTTCTGCTTTCCCTTATTTGCTTAGAACTTGGTTTCCATTTGAGCTCTTGATATTCATACAAGTGGTTCTCTTTTTTCCAAAGGTCTCTTTAATTTTCCTGTAGGCAGTATCTATCTTACCCCTAGTGAGATAAGCCGCTACATCCATACATTTGTCCTCTAGCCATGCCTGCTTAGCCATTTTGCACTTCCTGTCGATCTCATTTTTGAGACGTTTGTATTCCTTTTTGCCTGTTTTATTTACTGCATTTTCATATTTTCTCCTTTCGTCAATTAAATTCAATATTTCTTCTGTCACCCAAGGATTTCTACTAGCCCTCGTCTTTTTACCTACTTGATCCTCTGCTGCCTTCACTACTTCATTCCTCAAAGCTACCCATTCTTCTTCTACTGTATTTCTTTCCCCCACTATTTTCAATTGTTCCCTAATGATCTCCCTGAAATTCTGTACAACCTCTGGTTTAGTTAGTTTATCCAGGTCCCATCTCCTTAGATTCCCATCTTCTTGCAGTTTCTTCAGTTTTAATCTGGAGTTCATAACCAATAGATTGTGGTCAGAGTCCACATCTGCCCCTGGAAATGTCTTACAATTTAAAATCTGGTTCCCAAATCTCTGTCTTACCATTATATAATCTATCTGAAACCTGTCAGTATCTCCAGGCTTCTTCCATGTATACAACCTCCTTTTATGATTCTTCAACCAAGTGTTAACTATGATTAAGTTGTGCTCTGTGCAAAATTCCACCAGGTGGCTTCCTCTTTCGCTTCTTGACCCCAATCCATATTCACCTACTACGTTTCCTTCTCTTCCTTTTCCTACTATCGAATTCCAGACACCCATGACTATTAAATTTTCGTCTCCCTTCACTATCTGAATAATTTCTTTTATCTCGTCATACATTTCTTCAATTTCTTCGTCATCTGCAGAGCTAGTAGGCATATAGACTTGTACTACTGTCATTGGCGTGGGCTTCGTGTCTATCTTGGCCACAACAATGCGTTCGCTGTGCTGTTTGTAGTAGCTTACCCGCATTCCTATTTTTCATTCATTATTAAACCTACTCCTAAGGCTGTCAGTAGTTATAATGAAATGTTGTCTACTCCCATCGCCTTGTTGCGACTTAGGTCTTTCAGTGCTCTATCAAACTCTTCACGCAGTATCGTACCTCCCATTTCATCTTCATCTACATCCTCTTCCATTTCTATAACATTGCCCTCAAGTACATCATCCTTGTATAGACCCTCTATATACTCCTTCCACCTTTCTGCTTTCCCTTATTTGCTTAGAACTTGGTTTCCATTTGTTTGTATTTATAACCCTGTATTCACCTGACCAAAAGTCTTGTTTCTCCTGCCACCAAACTTCACTAATTCCCACTATATCCAACTTTAACCTATCCATTTCCCTTTTTAAATTTTCTAACCTACCTGCCCGATTAAGGGCACTGTCATTCAACGCTCCTATCCGTAGAACGCCAGTTATCTTTCTCCTGATAACGACGTCCTCCTGATTAGTCCGCGCCCGGAGATCCGAATGGGGGACTATTTTACCTCCGGAATATTTTACCCAAGAGGACACCATCATCATTTAACCATACAGTAAAGCTGCATACCCTCTGGAAAAAAATACGGGCGTAGTTTCCCCTTGCTTTCAGCCGTTCGCAGTACCAGCACAGCAAGGCCGTTTTGGTTAGTGTTACAAGGCCAGATCAGTCAATCATCCAGACTGTTGCCCTTGCAACTACTGAAAAGGCTGCTGCCCCTCTTCAGGAACCATACGTTTGTCTGACCTCTCAACAGATACCCCTCCGTTGTGGTTGCACCTACGGTACGGCTATCTGTATCGCTGAGGCACGCAAGCCTCCCCACCAACGGCTAGGTCTATGGTTCATGGGGGGAGGATATAAATATTTCTCAGCTGCCTGAATGATTTCTCCCTCTCTCACCACACTAGTATTCAATCCTATTGTCAAAATTTTTCTTATTAAGGTTATCCTAAGGCCAACTTTCTAAGTAACTTTTTAGCATACTTTTAATGTCTTCTTCACTGCCTGTTTTAACCATTGCGTCATCTCCATATCTTACGTTGTTGATCTTATATCCTCCATTTTTAATTTCAGTTTCACCTCAAGACTGCAGTTCTCAGAACGTATTCATCATACCAATTGAAAGGAAATTTGAACGGAATAAATCTATAGCTGAAATATTTCCCTCTACTAAAAGTTTATGTATATTATTGCTGTGTTTTTACTGTTACTTCTTGTTTTTTGTACAGATTTCTGACTGGCTGCAGAAGTTCTTCTGGTATTCCCAAAAAATCTAGTATTTCCCGTATTTTTGAGTGCCTTTGACAGTGAAATTCTATGCTGTAGTCTACGAAACACTGATTTCCTTTGACTTTTTCCTTGATCCACCATACGTTCGCTGTTTGGTATGTTATGCCTTTACTCATTCTGAATCGTGTTTCCATCCTTGGTAACACTCTGTCCACGTTTGCTTTTAGTCGGTTCTAAATTATTTCTAAGAGAGCGTTGCTAGCATAGATTATCAAAACAATTGTTCTTGAATTTTCATACATTTTTCGGTTTTATTTCTTCCACACTGAAGTGTAAATTATTTTTGTCCACTCTGTAGGCGAGAGTGAAAAAAAATTGTACACAAATCTACGTTTAAATTGATACTTCCATTTCTGTTTAATAGGTTTTCCGACATCTTTATTTCAACGGACTGCATCATTAAGCATGGCGTTTGCACGACTAGAGTAGGTCATTGTATTTCATTTCATGATTATCTTTGAGACAGTCGGGCATGTTCATTGCATCTTCTTGTAATTGTTCTAACAATCTATCTCACCTAGATGTGCCACATTCACATCGAATGCGGTACATATTCGGCTTTCGGAGACCTACTTCGTCTTTAAGATTCCAAAGAAGACGTTTTATCTTTGTTGATGGGAGCGGAATACACCGGATCGCATGTTTCCGTAGGAGCTTGAAGATCCTACCAGATGTACGGCAGGCGTAGGGCACACAGTCAATTCCTGCCTTCTCTTTCTCTGTCTCAACCTGAGCTAGTCTCATCCAGGCGTTGGCTGGTTTTGCATGCGAAGCTTACGCTATATAGCAATCTGAGTAACCATTCCTGAGAACACTATTCAAGGTGTTTTAAATCTTCGGCGAGGTTCTCCTTGTCTAAAAGATTTCTTAGAGCTTTATGGACCAGAGACTTCAGCACTACATTTATTTCTAACGGACAATGAGGACTTGAGGGGTGGACGTAAAAATAGGTCAGTGTGCGTAGATTTTCTAGATACGTTGTGACCCAGGGATTCATCCCGTCGTCTCTTAACTAGCACGCTGAAGAAAGGTAATGGGCCCTCTTTTCATGTTCCATTGTGAATTTTATATTATGATGGATAGAATTTATATATTGCAGGAACCGTTCAAGTGGCAACACCACAAACGTGTTGTCCAAGTATCGAGGGAAACACGTTGCTTTGAACTTTGTGGTTTCTGTTGAGTTCACATCAAAGAGTTCCATGCACAGGTTTACCACGAGGAGCCACACCTAACTGTCCATTCCCACTAAATCGGTTCCGTTCATATTTCCCTTCAAATAGTGTAGCGTAATGGTAGGTGACATGCGACAAAAGAAAACGTTCAGATATTTAAGGAAGATAACAATTTAATTGTGATGGTTGATTGAAATACGGTAGTACGAAGAAGAAGTGAACGAAAAATAATAGGGCAAAATGGACTGGCGAAAGGAATGAAAGAGGAAACAGCCTGATAAAATTTTGCATAGAGCACAAATCTATCATTGCTAACAGATGTTTTAAGAATCATGAAAGAAAGCTGTATACGTGGAAGAGACCTGGAGACACCAGAAGGTTTCAGACTGATACTGGTTAGACAGAGATTTAGGAATACTTTAAACTATAAGACATTTCGGGGAACAGATGAGGACACTGACTGTAATTTATTCAGCACGGATTGTAGAGTAAAACTGAAGAACTTCCAGAAGGCGATGGGACCTAGCTGAGTTGAAAGAACCAATGCTCAAAGTTTCGAAGGGAACATTAGGCAACGATTGACTAAAAAGGAGGAAAGAAGTACATTAGAAGACGAATGGATAGCTTCGAGAGATGAAACATTGAGCGCAGCACAGAATGAAATAGGTAAGAAGCCCGGGTCAAGTACAAAGCCTTGGTTATTGCAAGAAATATAGAATTTAAATGATGGCAGGAACAACTATAAAAAAGCAGGGAATGAAACAGGCAGAAGAGTATACAAAATTCTAAAACATGAGACAGCCAGAAAGTGCAAACTGGCTGAACAGAATGGCTAGAGGACAAATGTAAGGGTATAGAAGCGTCTATAATAAATAGCGAAACGATAAATACTACCCACAGGAAAATCACAGAGGCGTTCGTAGAAAATAAAGGCAGCTGTATGAATATCAAGAGCTTGAGTGGAAAAGCAGTTTTAAGCGAAGAAGAGACAGCTGAAAAGTGAAAGGTATGTATAGAGGGACTGTATAAAGGAATGAACTTGAACACAAATCGAAGACGAAGTAGATGGAGATGAGATGGAAGGTGTGATACTGCGAGACAATTTGAAGGAACATTGAAAGACCTAATCCGAAACAAGGCCCCTGGAGTAAACGACATGCCCTCATAACTGCTGCAACCTTGGCAGAGCCAGTCATGACAAAAGTATTCCACTTGGTCTGCAAGACATGCGATACTGGGGAATGATCTCAGACTTCAAGCAGAATGTAAAAGTTCTAGTTCCAAAGAACGCAGGTGCAGGAACTACCGTTTTAATAAGTCATGGTTTCAAAATACTAATACAAATTTTTTTACAAAAGAATAGAAGCCGACGTCATGGAAGAAAAGTCTGCATTGCGTGGAAATGTAGGAACACGACCCAACGACATCTCCTAGGGTATAGATTAAGGAAATGCAAAAATACGGTTACAGCGGTTATCAACAAAGTTTTGACATTGTGCACTGGAATAATTTCTTTGAAATTCTGAAAGTAGCAATGGCTAAAATCTAGGGAACTAAAGGTTATTTACTACTTATACGGAAACCAGAAACCAGACGAGTTGTTATTCAGTCGGCACTTCGAGCGAGTGGTAAAGGAAGCCACAGATAAATAAGGAGACGGAATTAAAGAATCAGAAAGAACACATAAAAACTTGAGGTTTGCCGATGACATTATAATTCTGTTACAGACAGCAAAGGACATATAAGTACAGTTGAGTGGAATGGACTTTTTGTTGAAAGGAGGCTGTAGGATGAACGTGGACAAAAGCAAAACAGTGGTCGTGGAAAGCAGTCGAATTAAATCAGGCAATGGTGAGGGAATTAGATCTGACAACGAGACATTAAAAGAAGTGAGCGGACGATTTGGATGGAATTCGGTTAATGAAAAGGGGACATACAATTCAAGGTTTATTTCCCAAAAACAATTAATTAATTGTAATAAATTACACTGTGGCTTACAAATTACAGTGACACAAACAAATCAAGCTGCTTACAATATGAGGCAATAAATATGTTATTTGCCACAGGTGAACAGAGAAACTTATTTGTATCTTTTGAATCACTGCCAAACAAAACTATTTACAATTTGATACATTAACAAATAATCATTGTGCATTAAACTACATACTTTCACCTAATACAGTTAAATTTTATAATGTGAAGCACAAATGTACAATTTACAATTAAATTTTCAGTCGAAGTTGCTCCTTCCCATACCTTCTTTAAAAGAGTGATAAAATTTCCAAAAGGTATCTCAATCAAAAATGCCCTGCAACCCTTAACACAACAACACGTACATGACTAGCTCAAATAATAAATATACGTACAGCAAAGCTCAACATTTGCTTCCTTACAGAAAGTTTGCTGATTTCAACAGCGCAGGCCACATTCAAACTCTAGCCAACATGGGCCGCTTGCCGGTCAAAACATGTTACGACTGCGGCAGCGGGCGAACTTACATAGGTAATAAACGAACACAAGCCACCTAGCAATCTTACCAAAATCAGTCTACAGCACGTCACCAACACGTCACACCGCCCAACGGCCAAATCAACGAGGCCCGCCAACAACGAGACCACACCTCCGTGCCGGGGCGGAAGGCCAAATACCACCAGCTCGGTGCGAATCCCACTGCCGAGCCGAGTGCGAGCGATCCCCCGCGAAAAACGCTCCAGAGGGCAACAGCGGGCTCAGTGCCTGAGCAGGGCCAACCAGACGGAAACAGAAATACAAGTCGCTATCGATAGTGCCGGATACGCAACGCGCCAGAGAAATGGCACAAGAAGTATATGAGATTTGACATTTGAGCAGTAACATAACAGATGTTGGCCGAAGTATAAATGATATAAAATGCAGAGTGGCAATAGTGAGAAAAGTGTTTCTCAGTAAGAGAGATTTGTTAACATCGAAAACAAATTTCAGTAATGAATCTATAAGATTCCAAAGACCTTGTCAAGTCTCTAAGTCTATGATGTATGTATGCAGACTGAAGTGCCGAATGAAAATTTTACCAAGGCCAGGATTTGAAAAATGGTTCAAATAACTCTGAGCACTATGGGACTTAACATCTCTGGTCATCAGTCCCCTAGAACGTAGAACTACTTAAACCTAACTAACCTAAGGACATCACACACATCCATGCCCGAGGCAGGATTCGAACCTGCGACCGTAGCAGTCGCGCGGTTCCGAACTGAGCGCCTGAACCGCTAGACCACCGCGGCCGGCCCAGGATTTGAACGTATGTCTTGTACCTAGCAGGCCGATGAGACAACCATCACACTACCTCGGCAGTGTGGGTCTGCACAGCTTCACATACTACCCTAGTATGCTTGCCCCCTCAATCCAAATTCCCATACACGCCTCAGCCCATTTCCCTGAAACCCGAACAGTATTTCAGAGGCGCTACAACTGTATTGGAATAGCATCTCAGCAGTGGGTTGAGGCATGAATGGAAATTAGGTTGAGTAGGGAGGCATACTAGGGTAGTCTGTGCAGTTGTGCGAAGTCAATGTGCTAGGGTGGCGAAGTTCAGTTCCGTTCCAGCCGCGCTAGCGGGTGGACATCGTTTATTGCTGCGCTGCACTTCCGTGTTTACATCGCTGTACTTGTGCTTCGCCGACTGCTGTTCGTCCTTTTATCTTCGTGTCCGTTCAGATTCGTTGTGATCTGATCGCTCCTTCTGCTCGTGCTGCCGCTAATTGGAATTTCGGTTTTTTTCGCCGAAATTTGGTCGCTGGATTAACCATGGATACAAACGTCAGGAAGAATACTCTAGTATTTGCATTTCACAAGGAATCCCGTCCTGTTCAGCCGACATCCTTGGAAACAGATGACTGGATTACACAGGTAATTGGTCTCAATTCTGAAACCGTCCATACCTGGCAACTGGATTATAAAAAATACTGTGTTTTTGTCAAGTTATTCAGTACTGCTACTGTTGAAAAAATGTATCGAAAGTGGGGCAATGAAGTAGATTTTGAGCATCGAAATTGTTATAAAAGTAAGGTTTCCATTTGTACAGCTGACAATGATTACAAAACCGTTCATGTCTTGAATTTTCGCATTCGAATTGAAAATGATAAGATTAAGGAACCTCTGTCAAACTGTGGGGACGTTAAATTAATTGCAGATGATAGATGGGCGCCTCGCTTTAAACTGCAATGTTTCAATGGGATCCGCAGTGTAGAGATGGACGCTAAGACAAGTATTCCATCTCACATAACTGTTTGTGGGTATAAGGCACAAATGGTTTACACAGGTCTGGAAGCTATATGCCATAAATGTAATGAAACTGGCCACATCAAAGAGGAATGTCCGCGGCGAACTGTTGTTCTTAAAAGTAATATGATACAGTGTCAGAAGCTTACCTTAAATGATCTGTTACCAAAGAACAGCCCGGATCAAATGGTTGAGGATGTTAACGCATCGGGTCAAGCTGATGTCCCTCTTCACATTAACAGTCAAATTCCCCCGTTAACAACAAAGGAAAAACCTGTTACTACTACTCGTGAAACTGGCATGCAACCGAAAAAGCGACCTCTGGAGACAACTGATAGTTGTTCAGAGGACGAGCTGTCCTGTACAACTCCCTGAGTAAGCAAGCAAAAAATGTGCGATGATGAGGCAGAGGAACCGGAAGGCAGAATGCGAATGGAAACTGATGAACAGAAAGATAATAAACATACGATACCAGAAAATAAAGGGGTGTAGTCAGCATTACTTTGCAAAATACAACAAGTGAAGTAGCTGACTGAAAAGATCATTAACTGTCTGCTAGTAAACAAACTCAGGGAGAGGTTGGACAATTGCCGTCTCCATTTGTTTCCCTCAAACAGGCAGTAAGCGATATTATTAAAGAACAAGGAAGCGGTGACCAAAACGAAATCACGGTCAACACCGCAGGGCAGGAGCCAGCAACAGAAATTGCGAATGCGCGTGATGCTGCTCCAGATGATCCGCGAAGTAAAATAAAAACGCAACCAAATGTGGATGTGGCTCGTAACCAAGGGAAGGGAAAATCCGGAAAGGGCCACCCAAGCCCAAAGAATGTTCGGTACGAAGTGGTTCTACAGAAATCACCGGAGGAAAGATCAGAAACTTTACAAGGAAATCTGTCTGCTAGAGGTACAAGAGAAAACCTCAGAAGTAGCAAAAAACGGTACTAAGTAATAAACTGATAGAGGTGTTATTCCATGTTCAGCCTTCCCAGAAACTTTTATTAGTTTAAATGAACCCTGAACCACAGGAAACTAAATTAGTTCATCAAAACAACTACATAGTGATAGCGCAATGACGCAATCTTATTCTGTCACCCCTATAAACATAAATAAAATTACGTCCGGTTTGAAATTATCGGCACTTAGGGAATTTTTGTACGAATCTACAACTGATTTCCCTGTTACAAGGAGTTCTAATGTCGGATTTAATAATTCCGGGTTATGTCTGTTACATAAATGTGTATCACGAAACAAGTGTTGGTACAGCTATTTTGGTGAGGGAAGGGATTCCAGTAACTGAGGCGGAACGACTGGAATCCAGAAGGGGAATAGGCCTAAACATCTATTATGTGACTATCATCATGTACCCTCCTTCAGGAAGTTCTCACCGAACTATCGCGGCACGTTTCTTCAAAGACGACCTGATATACTTCTTAAGAAAAAATCCAAGACAATTATTTCTTGGAGGTGAGTTTAACTATGTTTTAAATCGAGATGATCAGTCACCTAATTTTAATTTCTCAAGTAAACTGAAACAACTGGTTACTGGTTTAGAATTGAAGGATATACGCGAAATCAAATACCCCTACATTGTTGAGTTCACTTATGTCACAGCAACATCTCGTAGCAGGAATGATAGATTATATATTTCTAACAATCTCTAAACTTCGGTGGCAAAAGTAGAAACCATTCCGACTTACTTTTCAGACTATTCAAGTGTCTTAGCTTGCATAAATCAAACAAGACAGCCAAGACGCCGATTCAAGAACCAGTGGAATTTCAACATTTCCTTTTTAGTAAATCACGATTTAGAAGGCCTCATTAAAGAAGCATGGGCAATATGCCTGCGTGCTCGTAGTAGATATGCCACTGCAACCGACTGGTAGGTTAAAATGGCGAAGCCAAAGTTGAGGAAGGTTCTTATTCAGTACAGTGCCCAGAGCGCAAGAGAAATGAAATGCACTGTAGAATATTACTATTCCGTTTTGAGAGATCTATTTGATCAGGTCTCAGCAGGTTCCTCGCTTCGGATAGCAGACATAAAAAAAGTCAAAGGCAAGTTACTTAATATCAAGAGAAATAAAATGGAAGGGTCGAAAATAAAATCGAAGGCATAATCTGTGTCAGAAAAAAGTCAAATTTTGTAGTTAATTATCTCAATTTTTACCACAGTTTTTAATTGACTTGGAAAATTCTAGAGTTTCATACACCTGTAAGTATGGAAAATTCATCAAAGACTCTCTCTTACTTGTGAAGAAAAATGTACCTATACCAACAAATGCAGCCAACAGTAAGTGAAAAAATTATGAAATTTCGTATCTAAAAAAAATTATTTTGTTATGTTTTTGCACTTCCACTGCTATGAGTGTGAATTCTGAATCGTTCCTGGTCTTGCTGACAAAGTTCTATTAATGTATTTGTAAATGTATAGACAGTAGAAAATAAAATGTCCTGTGGTGCCTCTGCTGCTCCAAGTCGGTCCGTTTGACGTCCTACCCCCCCCCCCCCCTTAAATAAGTTTCGTCTAATTTCACTGCTGAATTCTGATTATAAATTAATAAATAGAATAGCTAACAAGAGAATTTCATGCCTGACAGACTGACAGATAAAATTATTAGTAAACATCAGAAGGCACAACCATTTCTCAAAATCTAGTAGAATTCAGGGCTATCATTGCAATAACTTCTGTAACAAACATAGAGTGTGATTAATTTTTTTAGATTTTTATCAAGTCTTCATTGTAGTAAATCATGTTCTACATATGTTGAAGAATATAGATTTCAACGATAGGGTCATACAGTTGATAAAGAACATAGCAACTGGAATAAATGCAAAAATAGCGGTGAATTATCAACAATCCAGGCCGACACAAATAAAACGAGGTGTTCGTCAAGGAAGTCCTCTGTCCATGTCGCTCTTCGTCATTTCACTGGAACCTTTCCTCCAACATGCACATGCTAGATTAAAAGTCTTAAGATTATCAGGAAGTAAAACTGTTATTAGAGCCTATGCTGACGATATAGGGGACATTATATGGAATAATGAGGAGGTAACCACGCTAGCAACAGTGGTTGATACGTACTGTAGAGCATCTGGAAACCAATGCAAACGAAAGCAATGTAAGATGTTAAACCTCAGAGGTTTTGATAATATCAGCGTCGAGTGGGCAAAATTAGTCCGACAACATAAAACACTTCGGATCACCCTGACAGCATCAACCCATGAAAATGACTTCTTTAAATTGCAAAGTTGCAGCAGATAAAGTGCAAGGAGGCATTTAGAGAATTTAACTCGATATATGAACCAAGTTCAAACAACAAAGTATATCAAACTTACTGGCAGATTAAAGCTGTGTGCCGGACCAAGCCTCGAACTCGGGACCTTTGCCTTTCGCGGGCAAGTGCTCTACCGACTGAGCTACCCAATCACGACTCACGCCCCGTCCCCAAAGCTTTACTTCTGCCAGTACCACGTCTCCTACCTTCCAAACTTCACAGAAGTCCTCCTGCGAAACTTGCAGAACTAGCACTCCTGAAAAAAAGGATATTGCGGAGACATGGCTTAGCCACGGCCTGGGGGATGTTTCTAGAAACAAAGTATATCAACTCATGCGTCCTTGCCAAAGCTTATTATATTGTCTAGCTGTTTCCAATGCTGAAAATGATAGCGAGAAGAATAATGTCCAAAATGACAAATTATTTGTGGAGAGGGGAAGTTTTCAGAGTCGTAAAGTAGTCACTTAAGCCCCTAAAATGGTGGACTCGGATAACAGATATAACGGATAAAGCCTTGCACTTTTTATCAAAAGGCAAGTTAATTTAATAAGAGACTCGCGAGAATCAAGCCAACTTTTCGAGATCATTAAACCTTGAAGCATGCTTCCCCCCGTGTGACAGGTAGAATATCAACAGTCGTTTGCAGCATGTGAGGTTTTTCTATGTTGAGTTCAGTTATGTAAGTGCTGAAATCAGACAGTCACGACACTTAACATCAAGAGCCATATTGCGGGAACGAAAGAAAAGCGAAGGAAGCAAACAAAATAGAACGACAGTTTCCAAACATTGTTTATAGCATAAATATGAAAATTGACAGTTTTTATGGAAATGTCTTTATCGATTGGTTAAAACCATAAGACTGTATCTGGTATAATATTATATTCAATGGCTGGCAAATTACCCTGTTCATTTTTGCACTGTGATATGTAAGTCAGTTTTACAGTGAAAGATCTGTTAGATACGTCTGATCACTTCAGATAATTAACATTCCATTAAAGGCCAGAAGGAGTAGTTGGAATGCTAGTCAACTTTATAACATCTCTTTTGCTCCATTCTCAAGTATTTAGGAAATTGTCTAATATGATAATTAAATCGTTTTTATGTGCAATGGGCATAAATCTCCCATATTCTGTACGAACATTTCTTGATGTTGAAATTAATTCTTTCTGGTTATTTAGCAAGTAACACAATCTTCTGTTGTATTTCTTTAGCATCAGCATAACTGCATTAATCAAACTGCTTTTGTTTAAGTCATTTCACGTCTAATATATGTGCATGGTTAATACATGTACTTAGTATGTATTTGGAATGTGTAACATCTTTCCTTAAATAAGTGTTTAAAAAAAATATGGTTAGCGCATCTGCCTAGTGAGCAGGAGGCGCAGGTTCGAATCCCGATCTTGATACAGATTTCGATCCGCCACTTTAGTCTGGGTCTATAGGTAATCTTTTTTGAAGGCATTTGTCTAGGGTGTAGCCTTGTATGGAAGTGAAATGTGGACAATAAACAGTTCAGACAAAAAGATAACTGAAGCTTTTGAAATGTAGTGCTTCAGAGGAATGCTTTAGATCAGATGGGTAGGTTGTGTAACTAATGAGTATGTACTGATTAGAATTGAGGATAGAAGACACTTCTGGAATAAGTGGACTAAGAGAAGGTACTGGTTGACAGAACACACTCTGAAACACCAACGGATCACAAACATAGTGTTGGAGGCAAGTGTTGGAGTAAAAAATGCAGAGAGAGACCAAAAAATGAGCTCAGTAAGCTGTTTCAAATGCATTCGGGTTGCAGTAGTTACTTGGAGATGAAGAGGCTAGTAGCAGGTAGAGTCGCGTGGAGAACAGCATCAAACCAGTTTCCAGACTGAAGAGCACAACAACAACAACAACAACAACATCTGCGACATGTGAGTAGAGGAAAACAGTTTTTCACAATAATTATTAGGCGTCGCCACCAAGCTAGAAACACAATAAAATCAGGCCTTATAGCCAAATAAAAAATTAAGAAACACTCAGCAAATTAAGATTGATGTTAATCACGTGAAACTAGAAGCGTCCAACCATAACTGTGGGTTCGTTGTAGGCTCCGGGAGGTGGCTCATCAGAACTACATCACATGAAATATTAGTTCAGTTTATTATACGAATAAATAAAAATATTCATTTAAGTTAATACAATACTTTGCCACAGGAGTTCATGATTACTTACAACTGTCAGCGACTATTAAAACATTAATTGAAGCAATAATTAACAAATTGTGCACTTGAAGTACAATGTTCAACATTTACAAAAATACATTTCCATATGAGACTCGAATAATTCTATAGTTCTACTCGACGCCTTGACTGTTTCAGCTGAGGACACAAAGTTCGGCAGCTGTAGTGTTCAAATGGAAAAAGTGAGTTCCTCGACTACGAGCGCTGCCCAATTTACACTTTACAGGCAGGATATACCTCCACAGGATTTCCTGTCCATTTCTATTATGTTGACAAAAAAAAAAAAATAGATTCTGTGGTGTCACCGCCAGACACCACACTTGCTAGGTGGTAGCCTTTAAATCGGCCGTGGTCCGTTAGTATACGTCGGACCCGCGTGTCGCCACTGTCAGTGATTGCAGACCGAGAGCCGCCACACGGCAGGTCTGGAGAGACTTACTAGCACTCTCCCCAGTTGTACAGCCGACTTTGCTAGCGATGCTACACTGACAAATACGCTCTCATTTGCCGAGACGATAGTTATCTTAGCCTTCAGCTACGTCATTTGCTACGACCTAGTAAGGCGCCTTTACCAGTTTATATTGAGATTGTTAATAATGTCTAAGCAAGAGCGATGTTCTCCAATTGTGGATTAAAGTTAAGTATTCCAAGAACTACGTTCTTTGCTTTATAGGATAATTGCTTTACCTTGTTCCAGACCTCACGCCAATCTGCGTGAGCTTAAAAGCGTGCATTTCGGCCTCCTCTAGCAACACGGTGTTGGCTCTTCTGCCAACACTTCAGATTCAATGAGCTTCGATGTGTTTTTATACTGGAATGATTTTCAATGTCTACTTATTTGCAGTTGTTAAGTAAGATTTTATGTAAAATATGTTACTGTGTGTTTAATTTGTAAGCGTGGTTGTAGTCAGTGCCCTATGCAGTGTGCCGTCCGCGGTGGCCGAGCGGTTCTAGGCGCTACAGTCTGGAACCGCGCGACCGCTACGGTCGCAGGTTCGAATCCTGCCTCGGGCATGGATGTGTGTGATGTCCTTAGGTTAGTTCGGTTTAAGTAGTTCTAAGTTCTAGGGGACTGATGACCTTCGATGTTAAGTCCCATAGTGCTCAGAGCCATTTGAACCATTTGAACCCTATGCAGTGTTGGTAGGAAAAGGACTGGACTGGTAAATGTGGCACCTTGCTGCTGTCTATTACTGACAGCACAATGTAAAGCCACGCATTTGTGTCTCAGACATTCCATAGTAAGTTAGTGAATGAACAAAAAGTTACTGCACTTCTGTCGCTATTAATTGCGTTACTAGTAGACTGCATAACAGTCTTCCGTTCGCGGATTGCTGTCACTTGTAGAGTGGGCTGCATTGAGCAGAGCCACTTGCCTCTCGTCCGCAGTATGTCTTCCCAGATGAGTCTGAATATGCCTGGTGGAATGCAAGTGATGTTTTTTCGTGACTGAAACAGTAATCTGCTGTAATGCTTTTTGACTGTCGTTGAAATATCAGAATATATATAACATATAGGAGATCTGCTTCTGTTGCAGAGGGAGACAATTCGAGCCCGTAGCCCTCTTCAGATTTTCGGTGAGCTGAGGTTGTGGTTCTACTGGCATGTAAAGCAATCTAGATATTGACAGAGGATACAACGAAATCGACATTTTCATACTGACAGAATGTTACACTTGGTAATTGCTTTTCAGTGTGGTAGATAGCCGCGTCTGTTGAACTATTCTATGTAATATTTCACTTACCAACTGCAAAAAGTACTCACTTAATAAACTGAAAATAACTCCACTCTACAGGTTGATTCAGCTGCCCCCAACGCTGAGATTTATGCAGCCCACAAAGCCATTAAACACTAAACACAATAGTATTTTGATATCATCTCTCTCACTGCTTGAAGACTATTAAGTCCTACAGAAAAAGTGAACAAGAACCTTTGTAGGAAATTTAATGCTGTAAAATTTTGTACTGGGTTATGTTTTCGCTGCAGTATATGGTTTTCGGGTTATCAAAGAAAAACTGGATTGAAGGTGACTTTTGTACATTTTTCTTCAATAATTCGAAAACTACGACCTCTGGCGAAAATGCATTGAATTTCCTACAAACAGGTTCTGTTTATTTTTTTCTGTTGGACTAATAGTTTCCACTGAGCGATCGAGAGACTAGGACAATACTGCTCGTGGTATTCGATGGCGTAGCGGGTTGCATAAAACTCGGTGGTAGAGGCAGCTGAATAACCTTGCACAAATATGAGCTCAGTGAAATTATTTTGGCTACTTACATAAGAGAACTGCACAGGAAATGCTGGGGAGGCACAGGCTGCCTGCAAACTGAAAATCAGGCAGCGCTCATTGGTGGTGAGGAGGGGGGGATTGTTATGTGGAAGAATACTACAGCTGCCGCACACGATGAGTTAGAGTTAATTTGCGCTCTAGCCGTGTAGAACACTGTGCACAGATTTCCGTACGTTCTGTCCACATGCATTACCTGAGTTAGTTATTATTAGTAACTCATATCTGCTTTCCATGTAGCGTTAACGCACTGTATGGAAAAAAAGACTTCCCAGACACGTCTGCGCACTGCGGCGCCATTGACTGACTAGGAACGCTGTGGAGGGTCCCCATAACTTAGTGAAACTTTCTATAATTGCTTCTTGTAACGTAGTGTGGTAGATAGAACGGGGAGTCACCACCTCGATCTTCAGATTGCAGACCTATGAAGGGGACAGCCATGTGAACACATACCGGCGACATACCTTCCCTTGCGCTTGTACCCCACACATCTCCCCCCTCCACTCTGTTACACTCCCAGAACACCATGTATTCCTTAATGGGGTTCTACTGCACTTAGACGTGATATAAACATTTAATATCTGTTTTTAGGCCACTTCATTTGAAGATAAAAATAATTTCATACTTTAACAACAACATTTTTCGTGATCTGAGATTTGTCCGTCCACTGCAACGTGGAAACTTTTACTCCTAGAGAAAAAAAATGAATATAGCCTGTTTTGCAGGAGATTTAAACGGTAATATCCCATTTGTTAGCCTTTTTATTATTTTTATCATGACACTCCCTCGCAGCTCTCTGCAGAAATTGTTGGACTACACGAGTTCTTCACCTAATTTTCTTCTTTTTTTTTATTGACTGGACTACAGAGTTGGTTTCCAGTATTATGTACAAACTTTCCTCTCTGATTCTGCTTTACAAAAAAACTGTGATTCTACTCCACGAAAGCTTTGTGGAATTAGAGGAGATTTTCACACAGAAGGAATTCTCTTAACATTCCTGCTAAAGAATTCGGAGCAAATAACTTGACACACAGAGGCAATTTCTCCGTATCTCACAAAGAGACTCCGGGCAGCGGAATGCCGTAGCGACAGAAAACACAGCCACCTTAATTGCGAAAGGCATCCAACGAGACACCAGCTTCAGGCACCAAACAGACAACCGGTTCGTTTGTAGCTGGCAGCCACTTACGTCAGTGACAAGTTGGCGTTTCTTTGCCTGTTTTCGTTTGTGGTCGCAGTCTTAAGCGCCCTTTCCAGAGGAGACGATGAAAGCGAAAACAAGCAAATGTGCATTCGCAGACAGTTCGCCTGTATTTTTTGGTCTCTCTCAACAAGCGTTTACACTAGTTGGACTGGAAGAGGAGATCAGGAACATAGAACGTAAAAGCTGCGTTATTGTCACTTTGGCGCTAATGATCAGCACACAGGATACAACAAAACACAGTTCCACTCACGATGCAAAACGATGTCGTTCAGAGAAGATCATCTGGCAGAGTGAGTGCACTGCTTTTGATTATGTAAGCGGCATTGTGGGGGAAAGGAAGAACTTACGTGCCTCATTTTGTATGTGAAATTTAAATGGGAACGATAGTGTACTGTACAACTGCAGCTCAAGCTTTCCATACGATCATCAGTTGAATCGTTTCATTGGGTTCTCATGTCAATAGAGGAGGAAATTCAAAGCAGAAAACTAATTAGCAATAAGACACATTTAGGTTGCTGTAGCGATTGTTTGGCTTGCTAATTGCTACTACGTCTCAGACAGTTTCTGATGTTTGCAGTTACTTATAGGATTTTATTACAGCATTTATGAGGCAAATAACGCCAAAATGAAATATTCATACAACATGTAATACAAGGTATTTCGTGAAATTTGGAATGAAGGGTGTCGCAAGAGGATGGGTCAGTATTCAGAGATATGACACGAAAGCTCACTTGCATTATAAAGGAATTATATGAACAGTTACCGTATTCCGAAGGTTTCCGAGATAGAACACACTTAACGTACATTTGATTTTCGACTAGTGGCGCACACGTATTTCACTTACCCACCCAAACTCTTCGACGTTTTACTCTAGCCCGACCTACCTCGCTGCTTTCAACCTCTATGATCGGGGTGTCTTTCTAACACTAAACTAGCCCGTTGAACGTGCAGTTGTACTTGGTGTAATGTGAGTGGAATAGTGTGAGAGATCGAGGGTGTGTAGAGAGAAGCTTTGGTTAACTGTATTTGTACATGAGTTGGCAAAAGTGACACACATATAAAATAATGAAGATATGGTGTATGTTTACGGCTTCTGCGATGGTAGTGATCCTATTGATGTCAAAGAACACCGTCAGTGCTTCACGACACGTCCACTACCTGATCCCTGAGCGTTTGATAGTGTTATCAGCACATTGCGTGAAGCGTTTTTTTTTCTGAGTTCTCATTTTTATTCTGAACGTGTAGTTCAACAACCTGTGCAAGAACAGCACACGTTGTTGAAATGAGACAGCATAGTTCTACCGCCAGCAAACGGCGGCTTTCTACGCTCATCAATGTCCTATAAACAGCGGTATGGCGAACTTTACGTTCGGAAAACTAGTATCCAGTTCACAAACAGCGTCTCCACAATCTTTAATTTGGCATCAAAGCCATACAACTAGAATTTCGTCAGAGGTTACATGACAGTCATAATTTGCTTCTATTAACACTTTTCACTAATGAAACCATGTTTACTCGCATTGGAATCCACAAAATACGTAATAATTTAGCCATACGTGGCTCGTGTTGGTGCCATTTCTTATTTTACATCTTGATTTTACCGTACTGTCATCTCGTTGTGTTAATTTTCAATCACTGGTGCCACTGAGTTGCTGCCTGGCATGCCTGTCAGCCGCAGCAGCAGCGCTAATCGATATAAACCATGGCGTATTATCTTTGCTGAGTGCTATTACTTCCCGGTTGACGTGTCTTCGGAGTGAGTTGGATCTGCCAGTCAGTTGGGAGGCGCTAGCAGTGCAGTTCGGACCTGGCAGCGTTCGACTTAGGATGCGGCAGAAGTTTAGTTGCGGCGCGGCTGCAGTGAGGTCCGGACAGCGATGACTCGCCCAATGGTTGCCGATACATACCACTTGAGTGCGGACCACCTTGGTTGTTCGTCGGCCGGTCGTCTTGTCGGACGACGTGTATGTTGGCTGGCGATCGCTCACGCGTTGCCTGCGTGTGCCAACTCGTGATTCGTCCTTGTTATTGAATCGTCGCTGCTGTTAGTATTGTCTAGTCCTCCGTGCAAGTGTTCGTGAAACTGTGTGTAGCTTGTGATGTCGACTGCTCAGATATTTTAGTTCTCTCTCCGTGCTGATGCGTGGCAGTCGCTCGGTTAGTGTTCATCAGCCAGGAAGTCTCCGAGCGGCGCGGTGGGCCGGGTCCGCTGGCGGTCTCTATGCAGGGTAGGAGTGTGTGGGAGCTGTTCCGATTGCTACGCGGTTCGTGACTAACCGATCCAGGACATCAAAGTTGAGTGGTGATTTAATTACCGAAGCCAGTCTGTTCACATTGTGCCGTTGGTTTTCATGGTTTTTCTTTTTGGGGTATTCCTATGAGCAACAGCGAGTGTTCGAATTGGCGAATGTTTGGCCACTATCCGGTGGAGTTTAACTGTATTTTGGTTACTTAAAGTGCACCAGCGGAATTTTCTGCCTTGTGGCCGTTAACGTTCCGGTTACCTGCCCTGGCCACTGACGTAAAATTCAAGCAGTGTCCTTTCCTCGCAGTGTTGTCGCTGTCCAACACGTGTGTGTAGTTTTGACTGCTTATGCATGGCTGTGGGCGGCTACGCCTTTTACGTTTTGGCTTTGGAGTTCCTTGTGTACTGGTCCGGTGGAAAGCAAGTCGTCTTGTCGGTGGGTCCGTCGACTGCCTCTTAGTTGGGTTGCCGGCGGATCGGATATAGTTGAGTCGACTACCTTTCTCCCCTAAGCGAACGTTAATATTTCAAGTGCAGACCGACCCCCGGAAACGTATGAGCGCCGCTGGCTGCACTGCCTTTTCTTATTGGTGTTTGATTTTGTATTTTAATGGCTAATAGCCGATGGTTTGAATTTGTATGCTTGTAGTTGGGTTTTAAATAACGGGCCTTCAGCCGTTTTAAAATTGAAAGTTCCTTACTTGTCAAGTCTTGCATTGTTTGGGCCTTCAGCTTCATTTAAAATATTTTTGGGATAAATCTTTGGGCCTTCTACCTTTTGAAAATTCATTGTAGTTGTTTCTCAATCATGGGCTTTCAGACGTTTTAAAAGTAAAATTCCTTATTGTTAAGTCTTAAATTATTTGGACCTTCAGGCTCCTTTTTTTAAAATTATTTAAGGATAAAGCTTTGGGCTTTCTGCCTTTGAAAATTTATTGTAGTTTTGTTTTTCAATCATGGGCCTTCAGCCTTTTTAAAATTAAAATTCCTTACTTGACCAGTCTTAGACTGTTTGGGTCCTTAGCCTCATGTGAAATATTATTTAAGGATAAAACCTTGCGCTTTCTGCCTTTTGAAAATTTATTGTAGTTGTTTTAAATCATGGGCGTTCAGCCGTTTTAAAAATTAAATAAGTTGTGCCCTTAAGACATAAAATTGTGCGACATATTCAGTCGATATTTAAGCTCGGAAATTTGCGCTGTAATGTTTGGGAAACTAAATAAAGTTATATGTATTAGAGTGTAAATGATAGCCGCTAATTTTTGGCCCCATTCAACAATTCCAGCTACCTGTTCTGTCCTGCGGATTTAACCAGGCGTTTCAATAATTATCGATGGTCGCTGTAAATTCCACACGCTGTAGTGGAAACCAATTTTCAAATTCGTTTTTCGATCACTGTTTGGTGCGGCGTGATTGCTAACATACTGATACGTGCGCTCATGTTAGAAGTGGAAATAACGGGACAGACTTCCTTGAGTTTTCTTGAAAATTCGTATGTTGAACACCCTGAATACGTTCCTTTGGCCACGAGGACTGAACGTACTTCCAGATTGACGGTGCCCCTCGACATTTTACCACACGTAACAGGGAATGGCTCAACAGCACTTATCCTAGTCCCTGGATTGGTCGTGATAGTACAGTTAACTGGCCACCAAGATCGCCAGATCTTAAGGGGGGGGGGGGGGGGGGTAGGACGTCAAACTGGCCGACTTGGAACAGAAGAGACACCACAGCCATTTTATTTTCCACTACCTGTACTTTTACAAATAAATTCATAAAACTTTGTCAGCATGACCAGGAAGGACTTAGGATTCACACTCATATCACTCATAGCAGTAGAAGTCCAGAAACTTAACAAAATAAACTTTTTTGGCATGTGAAACTTCATCATTTTTTCGCTTTCTACTGGCTGCATTTGTTGCTACAGGTAGTCTTTTCTTCGTAAGTAGGAGAGATGGTTACATAAATTTTGCACAGCATACAAACCACAGTTACAGGAGAATGAAATTCTAGAATTTTCCAAATCTATTAAAAACTGTAGTAAAAATTGAAATAATTAACTATAAAATTTGATTTTTCTCTAAACAGGAAGTTTAAAATGTAACAGATCATTCATTTTTTTATAAATAAATTCTAACTTTCATACTCCTGTAAGTATGCCGGCCTGAGTGGCCGAGCGGTTCTAGGCGCTCCAGTTTGGAACCGCGCGACCGCTACGGTCGCAGGTTCGAATCCTGCCTCGGGCATGGATGTGTGTCATGTCCTTAGGTTAGTTAGGTTTAAGTAGTTCTAAGTTCTAGGGGACTGATGACCTCAGATGTTAAGTCCCATAGTGCTCAGAGCCATTTGAACCAATTGCAAAAGCTCCCAACTGGCGAGAGATTCAGCTCACTGGTCATTGGGCTCCAAAGACTCTCAGCTGGGAAGAGATCAGGTTGGCTGGTCATCGAGTCTCTAATCGAAGCAGCACCCGTCGTCGAAGACAACTATACTCCAGACAATGTGATTCCAGGCCGGAAATGTGTCTGGAGACGCCCCGGACATCAGTGTGATACCAACCTGTCTTTCGCTCGCCATACGGCACGGCAGCCAGGAGTGGTGGTCCGGGGTGCCGTTTATTTTCGTACCAGAACCCCTTTGATTGTTATCTACGGTACAGAATAGCAGTTGGTTGTAGATATTCTACTCGCCGTTATGTTGCCCTTCATGGTAAGTCATCCTGCGATTACATTTCAGCAGTATAATGCCCGGACGCAAACGACGACAGTTTCAACTGCTTGTCTTCACGCTTGCCAAACCCTGTCTTGGCCAGCAAGGTCGTCGGATCCCTCCCCAATTATATATGTGTGACCATTATGGGCAGGGTCCTCCACCGAGCTTGGGATTTTGACGAACTAAGGCACTAATTGGACAGAATCGGGCACGATGTTCTTCAGGAGGCCATCCAACGTCTTTATTATTACTGCTAAGTCGAATAAGCGCTAGCATAGCGACCAGAGGTGGACCAATGCATTATTGAACTGCTCGGTCTCTGAAGTTCATTGTTTTGAATAAATAATGCAATTTTTCAAAATAGTTATCACTTGACATGTGGAATAATCGGGTCTACTGCCGGATGTTTGTGTCGCTCTGGCACAATATTTCGGCCACATAACTTGGCAGTCTCAGGTAGCACCTGAAGAAGGCAACGAGTTACGTGGCCGAAATATTGTGCCAGAGCGACACAAAAATCCGGCGGTAGACCCAATTATTCCACATGTCAAGATCTCGCCGGGAAAGCCTGAATAGTTATCACTTGTTTGTCTGTACATGTAAATCATATCTATCAATTTTCATCACGTTCGGATAATTCGTTCGTGGTACGTCCTTCTTTTCGTCTTAGAGTGTAGATTGGCACTTGTTTACTTTTAAGCATGTTTTTGTGCTTTCTCTTTTTAGGTTTCCGTACCTTAGCCGGTAGAAATGGAACCATTGTAGAATCGCTTTGTTGCTCGTCTGTCCGTCAGATTGTTAAAAACCATTCTACTCAGGAAGGGATATACACCCCCCAGGGGGCCCACAACTCTTTTGTGGATACGTGCGTAGCGAACACGGGACCCTGAGCTAATGTGGCCCTCCTTCCTTTCTGGGCTGCATACCTTCCCTTTCCGCATCCTTCCCTGTCCCCCATCTTCGCCCCCCCCCTCACCACTGGCTCTTTCCTTCCCTTTCTCCCCCTCTGGGAGTATGGTTTGTGCCTACATCCTGAGACGGACGCTTGAAACTGTTACAAATTCCTTGCTTTCTACGCTTGCAAGTCTTCGTCCTTCCTCTGTCCTTCTCTTTTCCTTACCTCTTCTCTTTGCCCTTTTCTCCGCTGCAGCGTTTGAGACCCCCTCTTCTTTCCTTTCCCTTTCTCTTTTTTCCTCCCTGTGCGTGTCTGGAGGCCGACCCACGCATTTTTGTGTGTAGCCGGTGACGGGGTAACGCGTAATTCCCCGCCCCGGGTAGACAGGTAGGACATGTACGTACCTCCTGGTAATGGCCAGGCCCAGGGAAGGGTGATTACCCGAGCTGATACCTTCCGAAAGTGCCGATTGGTCCCTCCATGTGTTTGTCGGGAGGTGTGACCTGAGATGTGAACAATCACCTAAGGCGGGAGTGCCCTCAGAGAGGGCCCCCACAAGGGAGGAGCGCGCCATCGGAGACGCCGGTAATCGTGGGGATTCTTCCGCAATGGTTTCCTCACCTTCCACTATGTCTGCTCACAAGCGTAAGTTCACTGAGTCTCAGCCACAGACAGTTCTTCCATCGTTGCCACAGTTCCTTGTTGTTTCTCGGTCTGACGAAGGTCACGATTTCTCCACGGTCAACCCTTTCATTATTCAGAAAGGTGTCGACGCAATTGCAGGTGCTGTAAAGTCTTGTTCCAGATTACGGAATGGCACCTTGTTGCTAGAAACAGTCAGTGCCCTCGAGGCACAAAAATTGTTGCGTACTTCACTTCTCCACACCTTCCCTGTCCGGGTGGAACCGCACTGTACTTTAAATTCCTCTCGTGGAGTCGTTTATACACGCTCCCTCGATGGATTGTCTGATGAAGAAATTCAGCACTACCTACCTGACCAGGGCGTAACGGCTGTTCATAGTTATGTAAAGGGTTGACACGAACATCATTCCAACCCGCACTGTCTTCTTGACATTTGACAAAGTTCAACTCCCATCGAAAATCAAAGCAGGCTATGAGATAATTTCCGTTCGCCCTTACATCCCAAACCCTACGCGTTGATATCGGTGTCAGCGGTTCAATCACACCAGCCAGTCCTGTTCCAATCCGGCCAAATGTGTTACGTGTGGCAAGGATGCCCATGAGGGTGCTTGTCCACCTCCATCCCCTCGCTGCATCAACTGTATGGGTGACCACGCTGCTTCCTCTCGAGATTGCCCCGTTCTTAAGGACGAAAAGCTCATCCAGGAAATCAGAGTGAAGGTAAAGGTGTCGACCTTTGCTGCTCGAAAATTATTCGCCAGTCGACAGCCCACCGTGCCTCAGACTGGAAAATACAGCACTGTCCTTGCTTCTCCTTGGCCAACAAAGGAGGCGGCCACGCAGACTTGCGACCTCACCTTTAGTGCCACGGTCGTCAGATCGGCCAGCGCAGAGATCGCCCGTTCAACTTCACCACTTTCGCCTGCCCACTCTCTGGCTCACCCTTCATCGGGTTCTGCTAACTCTCGAGCCCAAGACTTCGAAAAAGGAGCATATTCGTGAAGATTTTTTACGTACCCCAACCTCACAACCATCGGTTTCTCCTTCATCTAAACATCATATATCCAAGAAGGCTAATAAGAAACACAGTTCATCTCCTTCTTTGCCAAGGCGTGTCTCATCTACAGCACCACCTGGCGGAAATCGCCCTCGGCCGTCTTCTGTGTCGCCGAGGCGCACTGCAGGCGGCCGATCAACCGGCCGATCGCTGGTGGCAGGAGCTGCTCCTGACCAACCTATGGATCAGGATCTTCTGCCTTCGGCTGACTGCCATTCCATGCTGTTGGTTGCAAGCTCTGAGCAGTCGACGAGTTGACAGCAACCTTGGTCACATTCCTCCATTTTCTGTTCACCCTATGTCCATTATCCACTGGAATATCCGCGGCATTCGAGCCAATCGGGATGAATTGTCGATCCTCTTACGATCCTACTCGCCGGTCATCTTCTGTCTTCAGGAAACAAAGCTGTGTCCCCATGACCGCTTTGTTCTCCCTCATTTTCAGTCCGTCTGATATGATCTCCCCTCTGTTGAACGCACTCCAGCCCATGGAGGACTCATGATTCTTCTCCATGATACTCTCCATTATCACCCAATCCACTGAAACACTTCCTTCCAAGCTGTCGCCGTCCGTTTTTCCCTTTCTGGATACACGTTCTCTCTTTGTACTGTATACATTCCATCGTCCACACCAATGGCACGAGCTGATCTCCTTCATCTTCTTGGTCAACTTCCACCCCCCTATTTGCTGGTTGGGGACTTCAATGCCCACCACCCGCTTTGGGGATCACCACATCCTTGTCCACGTGGCTCACTATTGCTAGACGTCTTCCACCAAGCGGATCTAGTGTGCCTCAACACTGGGGTCCCTACATTTTTGTCTGCCTCCACGACAAATTTATCTTACTTGGACCTTGCGGTCGGTAGTGTTCCGCTAGCTCGGCGCTTCGAATGGTTCGTCCTTGATGATACACACACGAGTGACCACTTTCCATGTGTCCTTAGACTGCAGCCTCAACTGCCATATGTGCGCCCGCGACGCTGGAAGTTTGCCCGAGCCGATTGGACACTTTTTTCGTCTCTAGCGACGTTTGATGACCGTCACTTTCCCAGCGTCGATGATGAGGTTACACATATTACCGACGTTATTCTTACAGCTGCAGAACGTTCAATACCCCGCACCTCCGAATTGCCCCGGCGCCCCCCAGTTCCTTGGTGGAACGAGGCATGCCGTGACGCAATACGTGAGCGGCGACGTGCTCTTCGCGTTTTCCGCCACCATCCTACTTTGGCCAACTGTATCCGCTATAAGCAGTTCCGTGCGCGATGCCGTCGTGTCATCCGCGATAGCAAGAAGGCAAGCTGGAAATTCTTTATTAGCTCATTTAACACCTTCACTCCCTCCTCGGAAGTTTGGAGTCGGCTTCGACGGTTCTCAGGCGCGCCTAGTTTCTCCCCAGTCTCTGGGCTCACTGTCGCGCATGATACATTAGTGGACCCCGCCGCAATTTCTAACTCATTGGGTCAGCACTTTGCTGAGATTTCGAGCTCTTCCAATTACCCGCCAGCATTTCTCCCGAAGAAACGTGCAGCGGAAGTGCGACATCTTGCTTTCTCCTCTCAAAATCGTGAAAGCTACAATACTGTTTTCTCCATGCGGGAACTCCAACATGCACTCTATTCTTCTCGCTCCTCCGCCCCAGGACCGGATTGTATCACCCCATAGTCTCCGTTACCTCCTTCGCCTTTATAATCGATTTGGACCGACAGTACTTTTCCCAGACGATGGCGGGAAGCTATCGTCGTTCCTGTTCCGAAACCTGGAAAGGACAAACATCTCCCCTCTAGCTATCGCGCCATTTCTCTCACGAGTAGTGTCTGTAAGGTTTTGGAGCGTATGGTGAATTACCGTTTAGCTTGGTGGCTGGAATCCCGCAGTCTTTTAACACCTGCCCAGTGCGGATTCCGAAAGCATCGTTCTGCAGTTGAACATCTTGTTGCTCTCTCCACTTATATCATGAACAATTTTCTCCGGAAACGCCAAACAGTAGCAATATTTTTTGATCTGGAGAGAGCATACGATACCTGTTGGAGGACAGGCATCCTCCGCACACCGTTTTCTTGGGGCTCTCGAGGTCGGCTATCCCTTTTTCTTCGCGAATTTATGGCAGAACGCACATTTAGGGTGCGGGTGAACACTACTCTCTCCCGTACTTTCTCCCAAGAAAACGGGGTACCCAGGGCCCCGTGCTGAGTGTTGTACTGTTTGCCATTGCCATAAATCCAATTATGGATTGCCTCCTTCCTGATGTCTCGGGCTCCCTCTTTGTGGACGATTTTGCGATCTACTACAGCTCTCAACGGACCAGCCTTCTTGAACGACGTCTTCAAGGACGTCTCGATCGCCTCCACTCTTGGAGCATCGAAACTGGCTTCCGTTTTTCTCCCAGTAAGGCCGTTTGTGTTAATTTTTGGCGACGTAAGGAGTTTATTCCACCCTCCTTACAACTAGGACCTGTCAACCTTCCGTTTTCGGACGTCGCTAAATTCTTGGGTGTTATGTTTGACAGATAACTGTGCTCGTCCTCCCACGTTTCCTATCTTTCGGCTCGCTGTCTGCGATCGCTCAACACCCTCCGTGTCCTGAATGGGACCTCCTGGGGAGCGGACCGAGTGGTCCTTCTCCGCCTCTATCGCGCGTTAGTGCGCTCGAAACTGGACTATGGAAGCATAGTTTACTCCTCTGCTCGGCCGTCTATTCTTCGTCGTCTCGACTCTATCCACCACCGTGGATTACGTTTAGTGTCTGGAGCTTTTTACACCAGCCCTGTGGAAAGCCTTTATGCTGAGACTGCTGAACCTCCGCTGTCCAATCGGCGAGCAGTCCTTCTGAGTCGTTATGCTAGCCATCTGTCTTCCATGCCTGCTAATCCAGCCCATGACATTTTTTTCGACGCCTCCTTTGATGTAGGGTATGCAGGCCACCCATCCTCCCTCCTACCACCGGGAGTCCGCTTCCGTCAACTGCTCCATTCTCTTTCCTTCCGCTTTCCTAAAACCTTCTTGACAACTTGGGGTACAGCACCGCCTTGGCTCCGTCCCCAGATCTGCCTGCTCCGTGACCTTTGTCGATTTCCCAAGGATGGTACCCCTTCACTTGTTTATCGTCGGGCATTTGCTGCTCTATATGCACAAATGAAGGAAGCCACATTTATTTACACCGATGGCTCGAAAACATCGTTAGGTGTAGGGAGTGCCTATATTGTTGGCGACACCCCAAATCACTTTCGGCTTCCCGACCAGTGTTCGGTTTATACTGCGGAGCTTTACGCTATTCTCCAGGCTGTCCACTACATCCGCCGCCATCAGCGGATACAGTACGTTATCTGCTCAGATTCTCTCAGCTCTCCTCCGAGCTCTTTACCCTGTGCACCCTCTGGTCCACCGGATTGAGGACTGTCTGCGCTTGCTCCACCTGGGGGGGGGGGGGGGGGGGGGGTCTCGGTGGCGTTCCTCTGGCTCCCGGGACACGCTGGTATCTGTGGAAATGAGGCGGCCGATATTGCAGCCAAGGCTGCAGTCTCTCTTCTTCGGCCAGCTATTCAATCGATTCCCTTCGCCGATCTACGGAGCGTTTTATGTCGTCAAGTTGTTCTTTTATGGCACGCCCATTTGTCGACACTTCCCCATAATAAATTGCGGGACGTGAAAGCTCTTCCTTGTGCTTGGACCTCTTCCTCCCGAACGCGTCGTCGGGAGGAGGTAATTTTAACTAGACTCCGGATAGGGCACTGTCTTTTTAGCCATCGACATCTTTTAAGCGGAGATCCTCCCCCACTCTGTCCCCACTGCTCTCAGCTGTGGATGGTAAGACACCTTTTAATTGAGTGCTCTTATTTTAATCCGTTACGCTCCCGTCTACAGCTATCGCCTGATATATCGTCGATTTTAGCAGATGACACGCGCTCAGCCGATCGCGTTCTCGAGTTTATTAGTGCCAGTGAAATGACGTCAGTCATTTGAAGCTTTTTTTGGGGACAACCAACCCCTTTCTGTAGTGGATTTTTAAGCATTCCTTCTGCTTTTAGTTTCTCCAATTTTATGACTTTCGTTCCCATTGCTGCTGGGTTCCATTTTCGGTTTTTTACTGTTTCCTAAGTCACGGACCGGGCGCTAATGACCATAGCAGTTTTGCGCCCTAAAACCAAAACAAAAAAAAAGGAAGGGGTACACATATGAAGTTGAAATTTATGTCACACGTTGAGGTCTGTGGTACCTTAGGGATTTTTTTTTATTTAATCGTATGGCTACGCCCCCCCGTCGGGCAAACCATTGGCCGGGTGCCGGATTTTCAATTGGGCGCCACTTCGGCGACCTGCAGTCGATCAGGATGATAGGATGATAGTCAGGACATCACAACACCCAGTCCCTGGGCGGAGAAAATTCCACGACCCAGCCGGGAATCGAACCCGGGCCCAGATGATTGACAATCCGTCACGCTGACTACTCAGCTACCGTGGGCGGACACCTCAGGGATGTGCAAAAATTGACAGTCGAAAGATACGGCCATATACGTGATATATTGTATTGCTCAAACACTGGTCTTCGAATGTTTGTTTCACATACAACTTGGAACGCCGTATCTACGAACAGTAATCGCACCTGTTTATCTGATGATGGACAAATTCGGCGATACAGTCATTCCTTAGCTGATGTTTGACTTTTATCATTGCGACCCAGTCAGCCAGAATGAAAAGCTACGTATTATCGTAATGATGAAAGCTTGGGTGCTGCATGACTTTTGTCACATTTATATTAAATATTTCAATTAAAAAATTCAAGCAAACCTGAGAATCACTGGGACCGATATCTTGCCAGTATCATCAGCGTCGATTATAGGCAAAGATGGTCAAAATTCTCGATTGCCGGAATGGATTATATATATATATATATATATATATATATATATATATATATATATATATATATATATATATATATATATATATTTGCTTCGGTAGTTTTGTGACAGTCACACTGCTTTTCCTTTTTCAGTTGTTTTACAGATTTCTTGGATCGCAGAAGCACGTACGATATCTCGATATCTATATTCTATCTGTAACGTTACAGTCTCTTAGGACCACTCCAACGCTCACACAACTTACGTAATCAAGGTAGCAGACGTAAGCTTATTGTAACATCTACATCGATACTCTGCAGTCCAACTTGAGGCACGTGGCGGACGGTACCCCGTACGACTACTATTCATTTCCTTTCCTACAGCAATCGTAAATATAACAACAGAAAAACGTTTGTCTATATGCCTCCGTATGTGCTCTAATTTCTCGTATCTTATATTCGTGGAACTTATGCAGGATGTATGTTGGAGGCAACAGAATCGTTCTGCAGTCAGCTTAAGATGCCAGTTCTCTAGATTTTCGCAATAGTGTTCCTCGATAAGGGTGTCGCTTTCCCTCCAGGGATTCCCATTTGCGTTCCCCAACCATCTCCGTAACACTTGCTTGTAGTTCGAACCTACCAGTAACCAATCTCAGAGTTGCTTCGATGTCTTCCTTTCATCCGACCTGGTACAGATCTCAAACATTCAAGCAGAACTGAAGGATATGTCGCAGTAGCGTGGTATACGCGGTGTCCTTTACAAATGAAACGCACTTTCCTAGAATTCTACCAATAATCCGAAGTCGACCATTCGCTTTTCACACTACAGTCATTACATGCTCGTTCCATTTCACATCGCTTTGCAACGTTACGCCCAGATAATTAAACGACTTGACTGTGTCAAGCAGGACACTACTAATGTGATGGCTGGGTGTTGTGTGATGTCCTTAGGTTAGTTAGGTTTAAGTAGTTCTAAGCTCTAGGGGACTGATGACCATAGATGTTTAGTCCCATAGTGCTCAGAGCCATTTGAACCATTTTGAACACTACTAATGCTGTATCCGAACAATACGGTTTTCTTCCCTACTCATCCGCATTAACTTACATTTTCCTTCATTTAGGGCTAGCTGCCATTCATTACATCAACTAGAAATTTTGTCTAAGTCGTCTTGTATCTTCCTATAGTCACTCAACTTCGACACCTTACCGTGTACCACGGCATCATCAGCAAACAACTGCAGATTGCTGCCCACTCTATCCGCGAGACTATTTCTGTATACATTGAACAACAGGGGACCTACCACACACCTGTTGTCTGTGAGGAACATTCACCGTTGAGGACGCATCCTAGGTTCTATACGTTACGAAGTCTTTGAGCCACTCACATATATGTGAATCTGTTCCATACGCTCGTACCTTCTTTAAGAGCCTACATGGGGCACCGTGTCAAACGCCTTCTGGAAATATACAAATATGGACTCCGCCTGTACCCTTCATCCGTAGTTCACAGTTCATAGTTCATGTGAGAAAAGGGCAAGCAGAGTTTCGGACTAGCGATGCTTTCTAAAACCGTCCTAATTTGTGGACACAAGCTTCTCAGTCGCAAGAAAATTTGTTATATTCGAACTGAAAATATTTTCAGGCAAACCGATGTTAGCCATAATAGTCTGTAATTTTACGGTCCGTTCTTTTGCCTCTCTTATACACAGGAGCCACCTGATTTTCCAGTCGACTGAGAATTTGAGCTGGGCGAGAGATTCGCAATAAATTCAAGCTAAGTAAGGGTCCAATTCCGTAGAGTACTCTTTGGAAAGCCGAACTGGGATTCCATCTGGATTAGGTGACTTATTTCTTTTCAATTCCTTCAGCTGTTTTTATACGGCAAGGTTGTTTATCACTATGTCGTCCATACTGTGATGTTACAAAATAAAAGTGATGTTGTTATTCAATGGAAAGTTGGAAATTGAGATTTAGCTTACTGTTTTATCAATCACAATTGGCGTAAGAATCATGGATTGACCATTGTCATAAAATATTGAATTATGAGATGTGAATAGTTTTTTACTTGCAGTTTCGCGTGGCTTGAGGCAGTCACAACTAGCGTGCTATTGACTAAGAAATTGCATTATCGTGTTTCTAGTTACTTCATGATCGTAGATACGATCATACCCGGTTGTGAAGTTATTGTTATGACAAAACAATTTCCTAAGGGACCAGAAAGTTCTTAAGGGCGCAAAAACAACTGTAACATCACACAAAAGGGAAATTCGATATTAAAGCTGATGGAAGAAGACGATAAAACAGTTTTCTTTTTATCAGTGTAACACGCACATTGGACTGCTGATCTTGGTGTCTGTAATATTAGCAAAATGCATAATTAAAATGAAGATAATACTGAGGAGATGATAGGAATGAGCACTGCTAAATGATTCAGTATTCCCAGAACAAATATTTATTATAAACTAAAACATATATCGTACCTTAAGCTTAGTACTACAATGACGGTAGATTTTTATGTCCGTATCATGTCCACTGAGCGCTCTTTTATATGGCCATTGTCTTCTTTGAGTCGCTCGTGCGTGGTCACGGTAAGTTATAACAGTTCTTTACACTTCACTCAAACTTAGACATCACACGTTTTTATATTTAGTAAAAAATTAGATCAGACTGCCACAAATCTGGGTCCGTCTTACTTGAGAAAAAACAGTACAAGTCTTTTTAGCGCTCAAGGCTTCATTTGTTCTCCAGCGAACAAAATAGTGAAGGATCGCATATCTATCCGTATTTTTCTGTTTGCCGCCCAAAGACGACGAATTACATTATTTAGAAAATTCCACCGTCGCCATGCGACGCCTCATTATACATTAATCATTATTTACAAACAAGTATTTGCCTTCTGGCTGAAAGTATTAACTACTCGTATTTGCTATTTAATGAAGTCAAAAATAGCGAATATCACAATACAGGGTTCTGTTCTGTGGTCAAACGACAGTATGCTTGTACGATTCTTCTCCGTGAATGATTTCTTGAAGACGAAATTTAAAATAATGACTTCTGTTTTTCTATTTGCACCAGACTGGTCTACAAGTAACTGGACTGAAGCCTTAGATGAACTTAGTGAGTTTGCATGGGACTGGAATTTTCTCGGGTTGTCTGCCAGATCTTTTGTTAGGGTATGATGGTGATAGATGCATGCTTTGCGCATATATCTTTAAACAGATGCACGAATCTCTACTAACCTTTGCTTGTCGTCATTTACGCGTTCTCTTTTGAACCGAGAGCGCAATAGCCTCTGTTTCCTCAGCAGTTTCCGAATCACTGCTAGCGTCGAAGCGGAAAGGAGTCCATCCTTCTTTTATATTCACTAAAAGACCGACGATCAACTGAGATCGAGCGTACGCAAGCTAGTGCGAACTGAACGCGACCGAATGCCTTTTCGTTACGCTCTCCTGGCGTTTATACCAGAGAGAATTCTTGTGCGCTGTTGTTCGTTCGCTTGTGCTCGCTTCGTGGGAAGGGTGTCTTTCCATGGCTCTGTAATTTTATTCTCTCCAGTTGGTTTACGTCCGCGCCGTGACTTCAGAGAAATACGTCGAAGAAGGAACAGACCCTCACCCCACTCCGCACCAAGAACAAATGTTTACTTCACATCGTGGCACCAGTTTTTTAGCGAACACTTTGTTTACATCGCAGAAGCTTCCTTCAAAGCGGAAAGGCTCAGACTCGTAGCAAACAGATTTAATAACACTAGGTTCTTTTTATGTTTTTATTGTCTGGGAGATTTCTTCATTTCTGTGGCAGTGTTTTTCTGAGATGGGAAGTCTATCAATTCCCTTCACCCGTTGAGGTATGAAATAGGACGAAAACCTGAACTAACGAAAAACAGATAAAGATCACCATTAGTTTCGCCAAAAAAATGTAGATGTTAACTGAAATATACAGAAGCGAAATAACAGCGAATTCTTTCTCTGTAACGCCAGAAAAGGAAGTATACCCCATTTGAATTACCATAACCAGGTAAGGTGACAGACTACAACTGTTTCATCATTTCTTTCCCTAACTGCCCGTCGAACACTTCTACCGCTGCTAGGTATCATGTTTCATCAGAAAAATACTAATAAAGATAATAATTAATATCGTTATGGTATATTTGTGACAGCGTAGAATAGAGATGTTATAAGAACTCCTAATGAAATAAACATTTATTTCTCATTACATTTATGAGCATCTGGCATTGAGCTCAACATGACATAATGCAAGTACGGGGGCTATTTACTTGCAATCGGATAAGAGTAAAGCAAGTACATTTTCACACAGACTATTTTACTTCCGAAGCCAAGGTGATTCATTCAGATAATTTTCCACTCCGCCATAAAGTCAAGGTTCGAGCTTGATATTTTGATTCGAACTTTTATTTGGTCCATTAGGCTCGAAAATGGTTGAAATGGCTCTAAGCACTACCGGACTTAACATCTGAAGTCATCAGTCCCTAGATGTAGAATTACTTAAGCCTAACTAACCGAAGGACATCACACACATCCATGTGCGAGGCAGGATTCAAATCTGCGACGGTAGCAGCAGCGTAGTTCTGCACTGAAATGCCTAGAACCACTCAGCTACAGTAGCCAGGTCCTGTAGGCCACGTCAGTTGCGGGACAAGGGTGTTCTGGCACATTTCGTTATTGCGGGTTGCCTACATCAGCGGCAAGTACGCACTCAGTGGCAGACCTATTGTTCTTCTTTGACTGACAGGTACTTAACCTATTGTTATGCTAACTGCTTTTCCATGTCATCACACTTAACCTGTTGTCACCCCACCCCCTCCCCCAACCCCCTCCCCCACACTGCTACACTTCCAGGTCTGAGTTAACCTATTGTTCTGTTAAGTGCTTTTCCACATCACCCACATTTCTTTTTGATTGACAGGCACTCTCATCAGTTTGATTGACTACTTAATTAAATTGATCAATTAATTAACCTCTCTGGCTGGAAAGTGAAATGCCCCTTCCCCCAGAAAAAAATGACGGGAAGTTCAAATTCTGACAGGATAATGCATCACACCATGGTTATCTCTACTGACCTAAGAAAATCGAGGGAAGATAGCTCACTTGGCCTACCTCCACTAACCTGTCACCTGACCGCCACTTCCTCCTACTAACTGGCGCCAAGTTTGAATTCCAAGAGAAAATTGCATCACACCCTGGTTATTTTCACTAAAAAAAGAAAATTGTGGGAGGATAGATCACTTGTCCTCTCTCCACGAAGCTAAGTCACCCAACCGCCACCTCTTCCTACAAACTGGCACCAAGTCTAAATTTTTTTAAGCAGATATCACTTGGGCTTTCTCTACCAACCTAAGAAAATTGCGGGAAAGAAAGGACACTTGTACTGACCTCAATCGCCCGACCGCCGCCTCCCCCATAAAAGTTGAGCGAAGTTCAAATTCCAACAGGATAATGCATCACACCACGGTTATCTCTACTAACCTAAGAAAACTGTGTGAAGATAGGTCACTTGGCCTACCTCTACTGACCGAAGTCACCCGACGGCCACCTCTTCCTAGGAATTGGCGCCATGTTTGAATTTTGGCAGTAAGGGAAGGTCACTTGGGTATTCGCTATGAACCTAAGAAAATTAATGCAAAGAAAACACACTTGGACTAACATCAGTCACCCAACCACCACCACCTCCTAGGGATTTGTGGAAAATGGAATCAGCCTGCACTGGGCAGCTGGAGAGAGAGAGGAGTGTACTTTACTTATTTTCGAAGAAATTATTTATGGATGGAGTATATTTACCACAGTGATACAGGACACATGCTCTGACATGCCACACATCATATAGACCTGCAAACTACTCTTAAATAACTCATGTATAATCCCTTACACATGTGCCAGCTGATTGTAAACTGTCAAAATAATGCATTGCACAGCCTACAGACATGCAAACCACTCTTAAATAATTCAATACATTTACATCCAGAGAGCCAAACAACTCCTAAATTCTCAAAATAATAATCCATCTAAAACACTACAGAAACAAGCTTGCTAATTGTCAACTATCGAAATCAGGCACCAATCTTTATTTAAACAGTTATAGACAGCACCACGATCCAGTGTGTTAGCCTGGAGGTCTGCATTCCAACTGACTTGTACACACTACCACCAGTAGAGGGCACTGTCATCCACGATGTCAACTGATAAGGCGACTACGGTTATTCAAGATGCCGGCTTTTATCGTGTTCATCATGAAAGCTATTACATATTGACACCACCAGAGAGTTCTACTGTGGACTTGGAATGAATTTTCGTCCAATACCATGCCAACCCAGACTTGGAAGGAAATAGTTACAATCTCCACCACGATCCTCAACCGACCACCACATCACCTTGCCAACCCATGTGGTCAAGCTAACGTACACTAACGTGCACTAACGTTTAATAACGTGTACTAATGTGTACAAACGTGCACTAATGTGTACTAATGTGTACAGATGTGAATAGCACATGACCTAACCCAAGAAGGTGGGGGTAAATGACGGGAAAACAACTCTGCCTTTGCTGAACATGAGTTTTTATTATGCAGGCATTGTCTCCACCAGGAGATAAAGACTCCAACTGACCTAGTACATAGTACCAGCACCAGAGGGTGCTGTCGTCCCTGATGTCATCTGTTTGACTGCTTTTTCTCTATCACCATTCTAATGGGACACGTCCAACGCTCGTTAGTGACGTCACAGCGTCAACCCCGCGTGCTGATACTGACGTTACAATAGAAATCTGCCCGTGACTTAAATGGAACCCGTGGGCGCCGCTGCCCCCGACCCCACCCCCCACACGCATTAGGTGGCAGCATCCCCATCGTACTTGACACATCTGAGAAATTCCTTTCCAATTATGTGATCACCTAGATGCAATCATATGGGATCAAAGACCTATTTTCAAAGCGCAGACGCTCCAAGGTAACCTACGTGCATGTGCACCCTTACAAAAACACCCTTAATCATAAGAGCATTGTCCCTGTTTGGAAATAGATCACTGTCTAAGCACAGATGGGGGCGATCATCTCTAGTGCATCTACCAACGTTCTCAATCTTATACTGATGTCATATGACTAAGAAAAATAAGAACCGAGTCGACCTCGTGGAAATTGTATATTGTCCTATAAATAGTTAACGAACGCTTTCTTGATGTCTCAGCTTGTATGCACGGATATTCTTGCCCTAACAGAATGTGTTTACGAATATAGCTCAAAATAACGTTGGAGTACAGTCTTCCTCGCGAACCTAACAAGGTACCCCTCCATCACATGTTAGCCTTTCTGCTTTCACAACACTCTAACATTCCCTCCACTATGTAGTTGCCCTATATCCCAGAACAAAGGATGTGAATAAATCGATCATTGTGATTGACTCTTATCGAATTTACCCACCGAATTACTCATGTCGCTGGTATCCAAGCACCATCCACCTTTTCGTTCTTTCTGTGGACAGGACTTTCAGCAGTAAAATTATTTTGCACTGATCGCTAAATTGCACTCACAGTTAAGTCCGCAAAGTTGTCTACACATCATCAAATACAAACTATATTCACAAGAATATTGGAAGCCAGGAACATATTTACCAGTCTAACTACAATTAAATATTATTACTATTGCTGCAACAGTCTGACACCAATCAATGTACAAATAATTTATGCTCTTGACAGGTGCACTTTGGGAACCACTATGAATATCTATAGCTCATATAATTTCCCACGCATAAAATCTCTCGCCATTATCGATGTGCTGAGTCTATACGTCCCTCATGATAAGACACACAGGCATTCTCTCTAGTCATGCCACAATATAAAGCATATTAACTTTACAATGCAATATAAACACATTTTACACGACATAAGCCACAGTAACTTTACAATGCAATGCATACACATTTCACACAAACAGTGCAATTATCTTTATATCTGTACAGCACCGGAAAAAATTATTGTATGCCTACACCCACACCAACTGTATGTCATGATGCTCCTCAGTCCTAGGGAAGCACCATCTGCCTTTTGTTTCTTTCTACAGATGTGACATTCAGTGGCAGAAAAGTTATTTTACACTAACTGCCATATTGCATCGACAACTAAACCTCACAAAGTGCCATACTTATCGTCAAATGCAGAAAGACTATTACTCAATTACACTGCTCTCCCACTGAGGACAGGAGCCTGAATATCAGAGTGTGAAACAGATATCCATCCCAGCAATATAGCACTGTTTACCGTGTCGATGTAGTAAACATACAATTCGCATCTTGCACCAAACAAAATCATCCCTTTTACATCATCCGTACATATACCACGAAGACGGGCAATACTGTATACACTCCTCACAGCACTAGATATTTTCCCGATGTTCACATGTCATCAACCCCCACGCCCTCCCACCCCTAACGTGCGACCAGAGGACCCTCAGCGGACCAAAATCGCTCTCAGAACTGTTCTTCAAATTCGCGATCATTTTCCCTCAGCACAAACGCTTTACTGTTTCTGCTCCAAACATGCTTCCTTGCTCGCTCGCTGTTCTATGCACAGCCCCAGACTCGGGTATTACAAGAACACACATATTACCGCAATACTATTAGACAATTTTCGCGGCATTTCCCGATATCAAGCAGTAGGCAGCATCCTACCGATCGCTAGCGCAACATAATTCCGAAGATATACAGGGTGTTACGGAAAGGTACGGACAAACTTTCAGGAAACATTCCTCACACAAAAATAATGAAAATATGTTATGTGGACATGTGTCCAGAAACGCTTAATTTCCATGTTAGAGCTCATTTTAGTGTCGTCAGTATGTACTGTACTTCCTCGATTCACCACCAGTTGGCCCAATTGAAGGAAGGTAATGTTGACTTCGGTGCTTGTGTTGACATCAGACTCATTGCTCTACAGTACTAGCATCAAGCACATCAGTACGTAGCATCATCACGAACGTGGTTTTGCAGTCACTGCAATGTTTACAAATGGGGAGTTGGCAGATGCCCATTTGATGTATGGATTAGCATGGGGCAATAGCCGTGGCGCGGTACGTTTATATCGAGACAGATTTCCAGAACGAAGGTGTCCCGAGAGGAAGACGGTCGAAGCAACTGATCGGCGTCTTATGGAGCACGGAGCATTCCAGCCTATGACTCGCGACTGGGGAAGACCTAGAACGACGAGGACACCTGCAATGGACGAGACAATTCTTCGTGCAGTTGACGATAACCCCAATGTCAGCGTCAGAGAAGTTGCTGCTATACAAGGTAACGTTGACCACGTCACTGTACGGAGAGTGCTACGGGAGAACCAGTTGTTTCCGTACCATGTACAGCGTGTGCAGGCACTATCAGCAGCTGATTGGCCTCATCGGGTACACGTCTGCGAATGGTTCATCCAACAATGTGTCAATCCTCATTTCAGTGCAAGTGTTCTCCTTACGGATGAGGCTTCATTCCAACATGATCAAATTGTAAATTTTCACAATCAACATGTGTAGGCTGACGAGAATCCGCACGCAGTTGCGCAATCACGTCATCAAAACAGATTTTCTGTGAACGTTTCGGCAGGCATAGTTGGTGATGGCTTGATTGGGCCCGATGTTCTTCCACCTACGCTCAATGGAGCACGTTATTATGATTTCATACGGGATACTCACCTGTGCTCCTAGAACATTGCCTTTACAAGTACGACAACATGTGGTTCATGCACGATGGAGCTCCTACACATTTCAGTCGAAGTGTTCACACGCTTCTCAACAACAGATTCGGTGACCGATGGATTGGCAGAGACGGACCAATTCCATGGCCTCCACGCTCTCCTGACCTCAACGCTCTTGACTTTCATTTATGGAGGCATTTGAAAGGTCTTGTCTACGCAACCCCGGTACCAAATGTAGAGACTCTTCGCGCTCGTATTGTGGACGGCTGTGATACAATACGCCATTCTCCAGCGCATCAGGGATTCCATGCGACTTAGTGTGGATGCATGTATCCTCGCTAACGGAGGACATTTTGAACAATTCGTGTAACAAAGTGTTTGAAGTCACGCTGGTACGTTCTGTTGCTGTGTGTTTCCATTCCATGATTAATGTGATTTGAACAGAAGTAGTAAAATGAGCTCAAACATGGAAAGTAAGCATTTCTGGACACATGTCCACATAACATATTTTCTTTCTTTGTGTGTGAGGAATGTTTCCTGAAAGTTTGGCCGTACCTTTTTGTTACACCTTGTAGACTGGAAATTATTTCTCCGCAAACTCCAAACTTTACCAAGTGCAGTGTGAAGTAAACCACTGAGTAACTAGAAACAAATATAGGAAACTAATATTTCCTCTCTCAAATACCGATGTTGGTGATGTACCACATTCCAAATAATCCCTATAATTTACGAGCCAATATGCCTTTCCCATGTCTAGAGAATAAGTAAACCTGTCTTCCACATGCGAGATGCACATACCACTATCGATCTTCTATCAACGAAATAAAAGCGCGAATGTGCAGAAGCAATCAATAGAACAATTTACAGGGAATAAAGATCCAGAGCAAACACACCTCCATACGCAATCTTCTCCAATTTCCACTTGATCACGAAATCAGTCCAACAGATGCTAAGTATTAGTTCGCTATTCGGACGTCTAGACTCAGATACATTCCTACACTCCAACAGGCATCTGCATTCAGATGTCTGCTGCCGTCGATGGGAAACGTGAATCATTCCCACCACAGGCTATGCACACACGGAATCATTCCAGAAAACCATTCACATATATCTTTTATCATTAGGCTTACAGTTAAATATTACGATAGCAGTCCCAACTGAAAGGCAATCGACAATGAGCGAAGTGTCGGAAATACACCCTGCTGTCGACTATGGCTCTGGAAATAGAAATATCACTACCTTTCTTATAACGTGACGTACTCTTCCCTTTGCTGTCATAGTATTCCAAGTCAAAGCCATATCTCCTTACGACTGGACATAGGCATTCCCCTTCCACAAACATATACTTTTTAAATCTTATGCTCAAATGCAAATATATCACACACCCACCACTACTACAACGTATAATACTTCGTCGATAGATGATTGCCTACCGCACCAAATAATCCTAACCGGAATTCAACGATGGGTGGACATGTCTCTTAGATTTCTAAGGGAAAGCGTTATGGAGATGATAGATAAACTCCAGTGGAAGACTCTGCAAGAGAAACGCTCAGTAGCTCGGTATGGGCTTTTGTTGAAGTTCCGAGAACATACCCTCACTGAGGAGTCAAAAATGGTTCAGATGTGAGAAATAGAACACATCTGCTCAAAAAATGGTTCAAATGGTTCTGAGCACTATGGGACATAACGTCTGAGGTCATCAGTCCCCTAGAACTTAGAACTACTTAAACCTAACTAACCTAAGGACATCACACACATCCATGCCCGAGGCAGGATTCGAACCGTAGCGGTCGCGCGATTCCAGACTGTAGTGCCTAGAACCTAGAACCGCTCGGCCACTCCTGCCGGCTACCGAGGAGTCGGGCAGTATATTGCTCCCTCCTTTGTATATCTCGCGAAGAGGCCATGAGGATAAAATCAGAGAGAATAGATCCCACACAGTGGCATACCGACAATCTGTCTTTCCACGAACAATACGAGACTAGAATAGATGGGAGACCGATAGATGTACTCAAAGTACCCTCCGCCACTCAACGTCAGGTGGCTTGCGGAGTATGGATGTAGATGTAGATGTAGATTTCTTCCTGCAAGTGCTACCACTGTGTCTTATAAGGGGAGACGTTATAGGCCAGATTAAAAAAAAAAAATCACAACAACTGCTGCATGTCACTGTCACAAGCGATCTTGGTTTTACAAATGCACATAAGTATCCATGTTAAAAGCTATACCCGCTTTACGAATCGAGGTAAGACATTACCTCTGAATCAACTGGTTCTTTCCGGACAAATACCATGACAGTGATCCTAGGAATGTGTATTGTCAGACTATGGTGCAAGCTCGTGATAAAATTACCACATTTTAAAAGTGATTCTGCTAAGGAACGCAGTATGTAAGCAGTATTTGCGACTCCCTCAAACCCATTATTCTATAGTATTTGTACCGCATTCTGACTCGAAACCATATCAGATGTTCCACGATATATCCACTGCGTTGTAGGCGATTGAGAAGGTACACAAACAGTAGTAGTAGATGATGTGCCGATTGAGGTCTTAAGAAAATTTACACTAACTTCTCAGATCTATACTGTTACGCTATCCACTAGATACGATGTCCATAATCTGGAATCGGGTCTTTCCATTCAAGCACATACCTGTGTTGGATCCTATTGACAATTCCTTTATTACAACCACTACTCAATCATATTTCTGGCACTCTCATATCTCGAAATGAGTCACCTTTCCTGTACGTAGCTGCTACAGTAAAATTCCAATGTGGGTTTAGTCACCCCATACACATCTTGCAACTGCTCCCATTTCTACAGCTTTCTGCACATGATCGTTCCAATTTGAGTCGGAACTGAGCATAAGTCGGAGAAAGACGTAACCACCACCTTCTGCAACCCATGTAGAAACAGGGCGACCTCAGTTACTGCAACAGAACCGTGTTTTGACCATTCGATGGAAATGCACACAATGTGGTACGTCTCCAAACTACATACAGATACTGGAGCCTGAAGCAAAACTGCGCTCATTAAAATCAGTCAGCCCAACATGCTATCATCGTTACTCTGTCCTCCATGAGAGACAAACTACGAACTATAAAAGCTCAACTAACTTCATCCAGTATGGAAGTCACCTAGGCACCAGTGCTGGCGCGATGATCGAAAGCTGCGGTGGGCTTCCAGCACAGAGAAAGAAATTTCGCAATACGCCCCAGAATAGCGCAGCATGCAGCCATCCAAGCAATCCTAACGGTATAAACACTCCCTCTCCGAATATCCACCTCAAACCGTTGCTGCTACTGACTCCTGTGTCCTATGGCGAATACGATAACATGCCACACATAAGCTGATTTTAAATAAAACACTTACAACACAAGGAAACCGGAAGAGTTTGCTCGCCTTGTGCAGTCCCCAAACTACAGTCCGAAGGTCATTCACGAGCAATACAATTAGACTCATCTCTCACACTGACAGAGTAGCTGATAACTCTACATTCCGTTTCGCATCATTCCTCATATTGCAGTCATGTACGCTAGCAGTGTTTCGCTGCCAGCAGCCCTCAGAAGGTGCCACCCATCCACAAAGCTCATTCCCCGACTCAGACAAGCGCTGTCAGTCAGTTACTATGTCGTCACCAACAGCGCGTCAATGCACGGATGGGATAGAAATGACACCACAAATGTACTCTAATAATAAGCATCACAGTTGATATGCAAACAATTTGAGCAGTTTTACAGTAGTCTCAATACCGGCCAATAATGTGAATAAGCATGTCTCCCCAATTTCAGTATCATAGCTAAACCAACCTTCTCCACTCAGCGAGTATCATTGCGAATGTGGATAGATAAATGTGCATTATGTCCATCCAGTGTTAATTCTCGAACACATAGATCATCAAAGTTTACCAGACAGCGTTCCACATATTTCTAACATCTCGAGCATAGTCATTAATTTACGACCTATCTGTATGCGTATGGTAGTTACGGAGCATTCTCGTTGTCTTAGGGTAAAAGACATTCCCACACTTTCATTGACAATCCCGCCCTACAGCACCGCTATCGATTTAATCCGCAACCGATCAGAAGTATACCGCTACACTCCCCTTTTCGTGAATTAATGGAGCTCACACAGTCCTCACCCGTCCAAGTACACGAGATTTCTCGAGATGCGTCCATGTCGAGGAGCTTAGCACTCCTCATCGATGTGTAGTAACAGATTTCAAATACCGTGATGTAAACGCAGACAGTTAAGAAGAACAAGAAATGATTTTTTACGAACGATGGAGCTCCAGACATATGGAGTTTGGCGCATTTTTACGTAAATCAAGCAATCTATCAGCTCTTAAGTATGGTTCTAAAGTCTACCATCGGTACCTGGAAGGCATTGGTAATAGGGAGAGCATACACACATGCACTCGTAAGACTACAATTTTCTGCACTTAAAATAAGCTTACAATGTTATGTACACTCCTGGAAATTGAAATAAGAACACTGTGGATTCATTGTCCCAGGAAGGGGAAACTTTATTGATACATTCCTGGGGTCAGATACATCACATGATCATACTGACAGAACCACAGGCACATAGACACAGGCAACAGAGCATGCACAATGTCGGCACTAGTACAGTGTATATCCACCTTTCGCAGCAATGCAGGCTGCTATTCTCCC
Source organism: Schistocerca serialis cubense (assembly GCF_023864345.2). Lineage (NCBI taxonomy): Eukaryota > Metazoa > Arthropoda > Insecta > Orthoptera > Acrididae > Schistocerca > Schistocerca serialis. Next base: position 912,509,068 of record NC_064641.1, on the reverse strand, counting down.
ATGGAGACGATCGTAGAGATGCTGGATGTAGTCCTGTGGAACGGCTTGCCATGCCATTTCCACCTGGCGCCTCAGTGGGACCAGCGTTCGTGCTGGACGTGCAGACCGCGTGAGACGACGCTTCATCCAGTCCCAAACATGCTCAATGGGGGACAGATCCGGAGATCTTGCTGGCCAGGGTAGTTGACTTACACCTTCTAGAGCACGTTGGGTGGCACGGGATACATGCGGACGTACATTGTCCTGTTGGAACAGCAAGTTCCCTTGCCGGTCTAGGAATGGTAGAACGATGGGTTCGATGACGGTTTGGATGTACCGTGCACTATTCAGTGTCCCCTCGACGATCACCAGTGATGTACGGCCAGTGTAGGAGATCGCTCCCCACACCATGATGCCGGGTGTTGGCCCTGTGTGCCTCGGTCGTATGCAGTCCTGATTGTGGCGCTCACCTGCACGGCGCCAAACACGCATACGACCGTCATTGGCACCAAGGCAGAAGCGACTCTCATCGCTGAAGACGACACGTCTCCATTCGTCCCTCCATTCACGCCTGTCGCGACACCACTGGAGGCGGGCTGCACGATGTTGGGGCGTGAGCGGAAGACGGCCTAACGGTGTGCGGGACCGTAGCCCAGCTTCATGGAGACGGTTGCGAATGGTTCTCGCCGGTACCCCAGGAGCAACAGTGTCCCTAATTTGCTGGGAAGTGGCGGTGCGGTCCCCTACGGCACTGCGTAGGATCCTACGGTCTTGGCGTGTATCCGTGCGTCGCTGCGGTCCGGTCCCAGGTCGACGGGCACGTGCACCTTCCGCCGGCCACTGGCGACAACATCGATGTACTATGGAGACCTCACGCCCCACGTGTTGAGCAATTCGGCGGTACGTCCACCCGGCCTCCCGCATGCCCACTATACGCCCTCGCTCAAAGTCCGTCAACTGCACATACGGTTCACGTCCACGCTGTCGCGGCATGTTACCAGTGTTAAAGACTGCGATGGAGCTCCGTATGCCACGGCAAACTGGCTGACACTGACGGCGGCGGTGCACAAATGCTGCGCAGCTAGCGCCATTCGACGGCCAACACCGCGGTTCCTGGTGTGTCCGCTGTGCCGTGCGTGTGATCATTGCTTGTACAGCCCTCTCGCAGTGTCCGGAGCAAGTATGGTGGGTCTGACACACCGGTGTCAATGTGTTCTTTTTTCCATTTCCAGGAGTGTATATTGACATTGGTTCCAGAAGCACAACCGTCAAGAGCCTAAATTACATGTACATCGATTGGGGTCAGACTGTTGAGGCAATAGTGATAATATAGATAGGCTGGTAAATGTGTTCCTGGCTTCCAATATTATCATGAGTCTAATATGTATTTGATGATGTGTAGACAACTTTGCCGGTTTAACTGTGAGTGCAATTTAGCGATCTGTGAAAAATAATTTTACCGCGGAAAGTCCCGTCTGCAGAGAGAACGAAAATTTGGATGGTGCTTCGATACTGGCAAAATCAGTAATTCGGTGGGTAAATTTGATAAGAGCCAGTCATAATGGTCGATTCATTCACATGCTTTGTGCTGGAATATCGGGGCCTCTACATAGTGTAGGGAACATTTGTGTGTTCAAAAGCAGGAAGGCTAACACGTGATGTAGGGCGTACCTCATTGGGTCCGCGAGGAAGACTGTATTCGACGTTATTCAGCGCTATTTTCGCAGACAGATCCTGTTAGAGCAAGAATTTCTGTGCATACAAGCTGACACATCAAGAAAGCATGCAATACCTGTTTCTGCGACAATATACAATTTCCACAAGGGCGACTCGGTTCTTACTTTTCCATAATCACGTGACATCAGTAAAACATTGTAACATTGTTAGATGCACTTGCGATGATTGCCCCTGTCTGTGCTTAGACACTGATGTGTTTCCAAACAAGGAGAACGCTCTTTTGATTAAAGGTGTTTTAGTAAGCATGCACACATCCGCAGGCCACCTTGGAGCATCTGTGCTTTGAAAATAGGTCTTCGGTATCGTACAATCGTGTCATCAAAGGCACCTAGCTGATCAGGTATTTGGAGAGTAATTTCTCAGGTTTGTCAAGTATGACGCGGATGCCACCACCTCATGCGTGTGGGACCCGAACGGACATCACTGTGTGGTTTGATAACATGGGTTGGTAAGGTGACGTGGCCGTCGGTTGCGGATCGTGGTGGAGATTCTAACTATTTCCTTCCAAGCCCGACTGGGCATGGCATTGGCGAAAATTCATTCTAAGTCCACTGTAGAGCTCTCTGGTGGTGTCAATATGTACTAGGTCTTGTGGTGAGCACAATGCCTGCCGCCATCTTGAATAATGGCAGTCGCCTCATCAGATGACATCATGGACGACAGCGCCCTCTGCTGGTGGTAGTCTGTACTAAGTCAGTTGGAGTCCAGACCTCCAGGCGAACACACTGGATGATCTACGATAATGATCGAAGCAGAAGAAATGAATTAAAATTTGTGCTGTGGCCGGGACTCGAACCTGGGTCTTCTTGTTTGCTAGGCAGAAGTGCTAACCATTTACATTTCTGCCTAGCAAGAAAGAAGACCCAGGTTTGAGTTTTGGCTGTACCACAAATTATAATTCATTTAGTCTGCTTCGAGCATTATCGTAGATAATAAATGAGACTTATATGTCTCAGGGAAACATTTAACTATAACACTGGATGGTGGTGCTGTCTGTAATTGTTTAAATAAAGACTGGTGCCTGATTTCGATAGTTGACGATTAGCAAGCATGTTTGCGTAGTGTTTTAGGTGGATTATTAGTTTGAGAATTCAGGAATTGTTTTGCTCTCTGGATGTAAATGTATTGCATTATTTAAGAGTGGTTTGCATGACTGTAGGCTGTGCAATGCATTATTTTGACAGTTTACAATTAGCAGGCGCGTGTATAGAGCATTACACATGAGTTATTTAGGATTAGTTTGGAAGACTGTATGCGGTGTGGCAAGTCAGAGTGTGTGTTCTGTATCAGTGTGATAAATACACTCCTGGAAATGGAAAAAAGAACACATTGACACCGGTGTGTCAGACTCACCATACTTGCTCCGGACACTGCGAGAGGGCTGTACAAGCAATGATCACACGCACGGCACAGCGGACACACCAGGAACCGCGGTGTTGGCCGTCGAATGGCGCTAGCTGCGCAGCATTTGTGCACCGCCGCCGTCAGTGTCAGCCAGTTTGCCGTGGCATACGGAGCTCCATCGCAGTCTTTAACACTGGTATCATGCCGCGACAGCGTGGACGTGAACCGTATGTGCAGTTGACGGACTTTGAGCGAGGGCGTATAGTAGGCATGCGGGAGGCCGGGTGGACGTACCGCCGAATTGCTCAACACGTGGGGCGTGAGGTCTCCACAGTACATCGATGTTGTCGCCAGTGGTCGGCGGAAGGTGCACGTGCCCGTCGACCTGGGACCGGACCGCAGCGACGCACGGATGCACTCCAAGACCTTAGGATCCTACGCAGTGCCGTAGGGGACCGCACCGCCACTTCCCAGCAAATTAGGGACACTGTTGCTCCTGGGGTATCGGCGAGGACCATTCGCAACCGTCTCCATGAAGCTGGGCTACGGTCCCGCACACCGTTAGGCCGTCTTCCGCTCACGCCCCAACATCGTGCAGCCCGCCTCCAGTGGTGTCGCGACAGGCGTGAATGGAGGGACGAATGGAGACGTGTCGTCTTTAGCGACGAGAGTCGCTTCTGCCTTGGTGCCAATGATGGTCGTATGCGTGTTTGGCGCCGTGCAGGTGAGCGCCACAATCAGGACTGCATACGACCGAGGCACACAGGGCCAACACCCGGCATCATGGTGTGGGAGCGATCTCCTACACTGGCCGTACACCACTGGTGATCGTCGAGGGGACACTGAATAGTGCACGGTACATCCAAACCGTCATCGAACCCATCGTCCTACCATTCCTAGACCGGCAAGGGAACTTGCTGTTCCAACAGGACAATGCACGTCCGCATGTATCCCGTGCCACCCAATGTGCTCTAGAAGGTGTAAGTCAACTACCCTGGCCAGCAAGATCTCCGGATCTGTCCCCCATTGAGCATGTTTGGAACTGGATGAAGCGTCGTCTCACGCGGTCTGCACGTCCAGCACGAACGCTGGTCCAACTGAGGCGCCAGGTGGAAATGGCATGGCAAGCCGTTCCACAGGACTACATCCAGCATCTCTACGATCGTCTCCATGGGAGAATAGCAGCCTGCATTGCTGCGAAAGGTGGATATACACTGTACTAGTGCCGACATTGTGCATGCTCTGTTGCCTGTGTCTATGTGCCTGTGGTTCTGTCAGTGTGATCATGTGATGTATCTGACCCCAGGAATGTGTCAATAAAGTTTCCCCTTCATGGGACAATGAATTCACGGTGTTCTTATTTCAATTTCCAGGAGTGTATACTCCCTCCATAAATAATTTCTTCGAAAATAACTAAAGTACACTCCTTCCTCTCTTCAGCAGCCCAGTGCAGGCTGATTACATTGCCCACAAATCCCTAAGAAGTGGTGACAGTCAGGTGACTGAGGTTAGCCCATGTGTGTTTTCTTTGTATTAATTTTCTTAGGTTCATAGCGAAAACGCAAGTGACCTGTCCTTACTGCCAAAATTCAAACTTGGCGCCAGTTGCTAGGAGGAAGTGTCGGTCAGGTGACTTAGGTTAGTGGAGGTAGGCCAAGTGAGCTATCTCCCCGCGATTTTCTTTGCTTAGTGTAGATAATTGGGGTGTGATGCATTATCCTGTCGTAATTTGAACTTCCCACCATTTTTTCTGGGGGATCGGGGCACGGCACTTTCCCACCAGAGTGGTTAATTAGTTGATCAACTTAATTAAGTAGTCAATCAAATTGATGAGTGCCTGCCACTCAAAAGAAAATGGGGGTGACATGGAAATGCACTTTTAGCAGAACAATAGGTTAAGTACCTGTCAATCAAAGAAGAGCAGAAGGTCTGCCCCTGAGTGCATAATTTCCCCTGATATAGGCAACCTGCACTAACAAAATTTGCCAGAAGCACCTTGTCCCCTACTCATGTGATGTATAGAAGTAGAGTACCATCAATATGGGACAAGTGAAGTCACAGAATACAATATTACACAAACATTTGTTACATGAAAATGTTAGATATCATACGTTATCAGAGTGAACATTAATAATACCGACCAGTGGGATGGACAGATTCATGACTGGAAGTGGAGGAAAAAGTCCAATGAACATGCATGTGGAAATGGACTGTGAGTGTGCAACGACAGTAAGTCTTCCTGGAACACAGTACAGAGCTGCATCACGTACACATCACAACAAATGGTCAAAGTTGCCATAATGGGATGCAAGGCAGATTGATGATGTCAGTTCTGGTAATGGTTTCTTCGGTGCTAAAGCGGACTGATGGCAGGAATCCGATAATTATGATGGTTTGGTGCAAAAACAGTCTGCAAAATCCTACACATAAAGAGAAATCCGTTCGTGATATTTTTTGCACTCCTTGCAGATGATAGGGACAGTGGTCGACATGCAGGATACACATAATCGTATTTGGGCTTAGATCATGTTGGTGGGAAACTTTATTGGAGCTTGTACTAGGGTTCATCCCAATATCCTGTAGAACTCGGTCCTCCAGTTCTGATGTGCGCACATTCCCCTGTCTGAAAGGAGCCATGATGACATAAACGCCCAAAGAGGGCTTGAAATGTTGTATGATGTAGTTGGTATCTGTGAGTGTATTTGTTTTGGCTTAGCTGTGCTGCCTCCCGACCGTTTCAACCTTCATGGCCGTACATAGACACCATCTCGCCTTGTCTCCGGTGTGAATACCGAACCATTCTGCCGCCTTCAATGCTCTGCGTCAATCTCACAGCCTGCAACACACAAGGGACACACGGCACTTGGTCAGAGCAACTGTCATTCATCAGCACCATCTAACATGGCAACGATGTATTTTCAGACACTTATTCATAGCATTTCTTTCCTTAGTTTCCTGGCAGGATTCTGCACTGCAATTTGTCGGTTTTATTAACTTCACCCTGTACATTTTACCCATTTGTTATAGTTCTTTGCATATAGTGTTACAACGTGCAGTTCACTAGCTTAACCTTTCGTGAATGGTGAAAATGGGCAATAAATAAAGTACTCTTTTCTTTGGAGAACGTATATCTATGCTACTATATAGAGAAAAATCATTGTTTAACGTTGTTACCGATAATTGTCGAAGCGTTCTTAACTGATTCACTTCAAGTTTTTACACGTTACTCCAATAAACGTTAGGATGAACTTAGGCTATAAAAAGGAAACGTTATTAGTGAAAAGCTCAGAAAATGGTTGACAAATTTATTTCCGATTTTTACACGATACATTAATACATGTTTCGGTGGACATATGCTACATATTTTTCATACATATACTATGTAAAAACAACCACTCCGTCTACAGGCCAAAAGTGGCCCATCGGGACCATCCGACCGCCGTGTCATCCTCAGAGGAGGATTCGGATAGGAGGGGCGTGTGGCCAGCACACCACTCGCCCGGTCGTTATGATGGTATTCTTGACAGAAGCCGCTACTATTCGGTAGAGTAGTTCCTCAATTGGTATTACGAGGCTGAATGCACACCGAAAAATGGCAACAGCGCATGACGGCCTAGTATGGTCACCCACCCAAGTGCCGACCACGCCCGACAGCTCTTAACTTTGGTGAGCTCACGGGAACCGGTTAGCCACTACGGCAAGGCCGTTGCCGTATTCTATATAGTAACATGCACACACAAACCAACGCACAAACCAACCAACGCACAAACCAACCAGCGCGCGCACAAACCAACCAGCGCGCGCGCACACACACACACACACACACACACACACACACACACACACACACACACACACACACACGCACATTATATATATATGTATATGTATAAAGAGGACACGTTAGAAAATATCTTAGAAAGACCTTGATCGATTCACACCAAATCATTAAGTGACACCCTAATAAACTTCAAAACGGATATACACCATGTGATCAAAAGTATCCGGACACCCCCAAAAACAAACTTTTTCGTATTAGGTGCATTATGCAGCCACCTAGCGCTAGGTACTCCATATCAGCGGCCTAATTAGTCATTAGAGATCGTGAGAGAGCAGAATAGTGCACTCCACGGAACTCACGGACTTCGAACATGGTCTTGTGATTGGGTATCACTTGTCTCATACGTCTGTCCGCAAGATTTCCACACTCCTAAACATCCGTAAGTCCACTGTTTCGGATGTGATAGTGAAGAGGAAACGTGAAGGGACACATACAGCACAAAAGCGTACAGGCCGACCTCGTCTGTTGACTGACATAGACCGCCGACTGTTGAAGAGGGTCGTAATGTGTAACAGGCAGACATGTATCTAGACCATCACGCAGGAATTTCAAACTACATCAGGATCCACTGCAGGTATTATGACAGATAGGCGGGAGGTGAGAAAAGGATTTCATGGTCGAGTGACTGCTCATGAGCCACACATCCCGCCCGTAAATGCCAAACAACGCCTCATTTGGTGTAAGGAGCGTAAACATTGAACGATTGAAGACTGGAAAACGTTGTGTGGAGTGACGAATCACGGTACATAATGTGGCGATCCGATGGCAAGGTGTGGGTATGGCGAATGCCCGGTGAACGTCATCTCCCAGCGTGTGTAGTGCTAACAGTAAGATTCGGAGGCCGTGGTGTTATGGCGTGGTCGTGGTTTTCATGGAAGGGGTTAGGACCCCCTGTTGTTTTGCGTGGCATTATCAGAGCACAGGCCTACATTGGCATTTCAAGTACCTTTTTGCTTCTCACTGTTGAAGAGGAATTCGGTGATGGCGATTGCATCTGTGCACCTTTTCACAATGCACGACCTGTGGCGGAGTGGTTACACGACAATAACATCCCTACAATAGACTGGCCTGCACAGAGTCCTGACCTATAGAATACCTTTGATTTGCAACGCAGACTTCGTGCCAGGCGTCACCGACCGACATCGATACTTCTCCTCAGTACAGCGCTCCGTGAAGAATGGGTTGCCATACCCCAAGAAAGCTTCCAGCACCTGATTGATCATACGCCTGCGAGAGTGGCAGCTGTTATCAAGGCTAACAATGCGCCAACACCATACTAAATTCCAATATTACAGACGGAGGGAGCCACGAACTTGTAGGTCACTTTCAGCCAGGTGTTCTGAGACTTTTGATCGCTTACTATAGTCTACAAGTTTTTAAGGATATTTTTAAGGATACATTTATAAGGGGGTTCATTGTAATTAAAGGCATTAAAATCTAGGAAACTACACATAGGATCAAAGGAATTTATAATTACAATTCGTTTGTCTTGAAAGGGGACTTTTAACGATACCACACACGACCCGCCACCCCACCCCGTACTTGAGTGGCGGGAGAGGGGGGGGGGGGGGGGCAACTTTGAAATCTTCAATGGCGGCCCACGATTATTATTACAGTTCTACGGTAAAATCTGTTTTCTTCGTTTCGCCAGGGATAACGCTGTAATCGGAGAAATAGATGGGTACACAATCATAATGTACGACACGCTAGTCAGTATCGAACGGCACGTTGGAACCCGCCCCCACGCTGCGAGGGTGGGACAGGCCAGTACTTCATACCTTTTAACCGGAATTCCCATTCGCAACATCGTATTCCTGCGACATATCGAACAAAGCGTGGGCCGGCCGGAGTGGCCGAGCGGTTCTAGGCGCTACGGTCTGGAACCGCGCGACCGCTACGGTCGTAGGTTCGAATCCTGCCTCGGGCATGGGTGTGTGTGATGTCCTTAGGTTACTTAGGTTTAAGTAGTTCTAAGTTCTAGGGGACTGATGACCCCAGCAGTTGTCCCATAGTGCTCAGAGCCATTTGAACAAAGTGTGGTAGCGTTAACCGGCATAAGAGGCAGACAGTCCCCACTGGTTACAGCAAGTGTTCGTTGCCTGCACACCTACCTATCAACGACTACTGTCGGTTAAAGTATGGTGTGGCATCATGGCATCATGGCATCATGGCATCATGGCATCATGGCATCATGGCATCATGGCATCATGGCATCATGGCATCATGGCATCATGGCATCATGGCATCATGGCATCATGGAACTAATTGGTTCGTATTTTATCGACGGCACGTTGAATGGATGCAAATATCGTAAGTTTTTGGAACAGGAACTATCGGTACTGCAGTAGGATGTTGCACCGGACGTTCGACAACGAATGTGGTTTTAGCATGATGGTTGCCCAGCGCATTGCGCAATTGAAACACGGGAGGTATTACACCGTGTTTTCACTGGTTGGTGGATCGGCAACCTGACCCTATTAACTGATCTGCTAGGTCGCCAGGTTTGACGTCGCTGAATTTATTTCTATGCTGATATTTAAAAGAAAAGGTGGCCAAACAAGTGCCAACAGGCCATGAATACATGGTCGACAGCATAAGAAACGCCTGTGCCTACGTCCCCGCTAATATACTTCCGTCCTGCGTACGGTCATTGAAAAGCGAATCGCTAAGTGCATTGAAGTTGGCGGTACTACGTTTCAACATTTACTTTCATTGGAAAAGTGGAGTAGCATTCGCCTAGAGCCACGGCCGCAATAGCACGTCGACTAGGCCCTTTTCGGTATGTCGGAGGAATACAACGTTGCGAATGGTGTTTCCAATGAAAAGTTACGAAATACTGGCCTCTCCTACCTTCACAGCATGCAGGTGGTGGCCCACATACCCTTGGATATTCAAGGGACATTCAAGGGTCATTACGATTGTGTACCCATTTCTGTTTCACCGAGTACAGCACCATCTGTGGTGAAACAAAGAAAAAAGCTTCAGACAAAACGTATGTAGATTTTGCTGTAGGCTCGTAATCTGCAATAAAAAACGAGGGTTCGCATTAAAGATTTCAATGTTGCCTCCCGCCACTCAGGCACGGGATGGGGTTGGCGGGTCGAGTGTGGTAATATTAGATGTCCAGCTCCGAGACAATAAAATTGGAATTGTAACTTTTTCTGATCCGATGTGTAGCTTTCGAGATATTTCAATGTCTTTTCCTGCTACATACTTACAGAATTTGTACAGGGAGTGAGTACATAATAATTGGAACAGGAGCGCATGTCCGGAAACATCATCCAACGACGCCAGAGAACGTCAAAGTTATGGGCGCCGGCAACTGTAAATGTATGTATGTACAGAGTGCTCCGTGATGATGTTACAAACTTCCTAGAATAATGGAAAAAGCATAAATGTATCAATTTGACGTAGGGGTCTCTGCAGTGGCAACGAACGAGGTGAAAGCTATAAGAGAAATCATTCTGATAGTGGGATAAATGTACCGGTACTGTTGTTACTAAGAATGTAGAGTAGTAAACTTTCAGAAATTGTAGGATGGATCAAAACAAGGATATATGTCTAGTAAACATGGGCTGGAAAATGTTTACCCGGAAAGGTATGAGCACTTGTTCATCTTTCCTAGTGTGAAACTCAACTCGTCTAGTAAAAAAGTACGCGCGGGATTACCCGAGCGGTCTAGGGCGCAGAAGTCAAGGGCTGTGCGGGTGTTCCCGGCGGAGGTTCGAGTCCTCCCTCGGGCATGGGTGTGTTTGTTTGTCCTTAGGATAACTCAGGTTAAGTAGTGTGTAAGCTTAGGGATTGACGACCTTAGCAGTTAAGTCCCATAAGATTTCATACACATTTTTTATTTTTTTAAAGAAGTCCTCACAGTTCGTAAGATATACATTTTAGAGCCCATGTTTGCGAAATATTTTTTCTTGTTTTCGTCCGTATTTGCATTACTGAAAGTTGTCTACCCTAAATCATAGCGGCAACAGTACCGGTAAATGTGTTCCAGTCAGAGGTGGTTGTTGTTGTTGTTGTCTTCAGTACTGAGACTGGTGTGATGCAGCTTTCCATACTACTCTATCCTGTGCAAGCTTCATCTCCCAGTACCTACTGCAACCTACATCGTTCTGAATCTGCTTAGTGTATTCATCTCTTGGTCTCCCTCTATGATTTTTACCCTCCTCAACACATGTCCTAACAACCGATCCCTTCTTCTAGTCAAGCTGTGCCACAAACTTCTCTTCTCCCCAATCCTATTCAATACTTCTTCATTAGTTATGTGATCTACCCATCTAATCTTCAGCATTCTTCTGTAGCTCCACATTTCAAAAGCTTCTATTCTCTTCTAAGCTATTTCTCGTCCATGTTTCACTTCCATACATGGCTACACTCCATACAAATACTTTCAGAAATGACTTTCTGACACTTAAATCTATACTCGATGTTAACGAATTTCTCTTCTTCAGAAACGCTTTCCTTGCCATAGCCAGTCTACATTTTATATCCTCTCTACTTCGACCATCATCAGTTATTTTGCTCCCCAAATAGCAAAACTCCTTCACTACTTTAAGTGTCTCATTTCCTAATCTAATTACCTCAACATCACCCGACTTAATTCGACTACATTCCATTATCCTCGTTTTGCTTTTGTTGATGTTCATCTTATACCCTCCTTTCAAGGCACTGTCCATTTCATTCAACTGCTCTTCCAAGTCCTTTGCTGTCTCTGACAGAATTACAATGTCATCGGCAAACCTCAAAGTTTTTATTTCTTCTCCATGGATTTTCATACCTACTCCGAACTTATCTTTTGTTTCCTTCACTGTTTGCTCAATATACAGATTGAATAACATCGGGGAGAGACTACAACCCTGTCTCACTCCCTTCCCAACCACTCGACTCTTATAACTGCCATCTGGTTTCTGTACAAATTGTAAATAGCCTTTCGCTCCCTGTATTTTAGCCCTGCCACCTTCAGAATTTGAAAGAGTATTCCAGTCAACATTGTCAAAAGCTTTCTCCAAGTCTACAAATGCCAGAAACGTAGGTTTGCCTTTCCTTAATCTAGCTTCTAAGATAAGTCGTAGGGTCAGTATTGCCTCACGTGTTCCAACATTTTTACGGAATCCAAACTGATCTTCCCCGAGGTCGGCTTCTACTAGTTTTTCCATTCGTCTGTAAAGAATCCACGTTAGTATTTTGCAGCCGTGACTTATTAAACTGATAGTTCGGTAATTTTCACATTTGTCAACACCTGCTTTCTTTGGGATTGGGATTATTATATTCTTCTTGAAGTCTGAGGGTATTTCACCTGTCTCATACATCTTGCTCACCAGATGGTAGAGTTTCGTCAGGACTGGCTCTCCCAAGGCAGTCAGTAGTTCTAATGGAATGTTGTCTACTCCCGGGCCTTGTTTCGACTCAGGTCTTTCAGTGCTCTGTCCAACTTTTCACGCAGTGTTATATCTCCTATTTCATCTTCATCTACATCCTCTTCCATTTCCATAATATTGTCCTCAAGTACATCGCCCTCTATATTCTCCTTCCACCTTTCTGCCTTCCCTTCTTTGCTTAGAACTGGGTTTCCATCTGAGCTTTTGATATTCATACAAGTGGTTCTTTTTTCTCTGTAGGTCTCTTTAATTTTCCTGTTGGCAGTATCTATCTTACCCCTAGTGAGATAAGCCGCTACATCCTTACATTTGTCCTCTAGCCATGCCTGCTTAGCCATTTTCCACTTCCTGTCGATCTCATTTTTGAGACGTTTGTATTCCTTTTTGCCTGCGTCATTTACTGCATTTTTATATTTTCTCCTTTCATCAATTAAATTCAGTATTTCTTCTGTCACCCAGGAATTTCTACTAGTCCTCGTCTTTTTACCTACTTGATCCTCTGTTGCCTTCACTACTTCATCCCTCAGAGCTACCCATTCTTCTTCTACTGTATTTCTTTCCCCCATTCCTGTCAATTGTTCCCTTATGCTCTCCTTGAAACTCTGTACAACCTCTGGTTTAGTCTGTTTATCCAGGTTCCATCATCTTAAATTCCCAGTCAGAGGTATCGTATCAGTTTTCGCTTATAACTAACGACTTGGACATTTTCTCAAATTGGTACATATATTCTTCTCAATCTCTATCATCACCAAATCACCGTGTGTACAAATACACTTACAGGTGCTAGCGCCTTTGAATTCGACGCTCTGTAGTGTCTTTGGATGATGTTTCCGGACATGGGTTCATGTTCAAAATATTATGTCCTCCCTCCCCCCGGCAAATCCTACAAGTCTGTAACGGCAATTTCCGAACACCCTGTTTATAAAGGGAAAACATTGTTAGAAACATGTTGAAAAGGTTTTTGACAATTTATTTGTAATTGTTGTACGATACTCTAATAACATTTGGATGGACGTAGTGTATTTTTTTAATACCTATGTGATTAGTATATAAGGAGGAATAGTTGTTAGCAACTGAGTTACTAACAGATTTGCTTCAAATTTCCACGTGGTAAAATATGGATGCACGTAGCGTACACTTTAAATACGCGTACGATAAGTAAGAAAGACAAACAACATATTTACAAGAATTTCCTTGTTTCAAACAGCAATTTACAGGTTTTCTGTTAAAACCGACTGCGGGAAAGAAAATACTGTTCTGTGCTTAGAAAATGTGCGGTTTCGTTTTCGTTCTCGCAGTCAGTTTTAACTACGATAGAAGAGCTTTTAAACCGTTAGAAAAATGGTTGCTAACATATATATTCTTCCTCAAGTTTAAATAAATATTCTGTATACAGCTATGTGCTGTATAGTGCTCTTTCTTTTCGTCCGTTTTAACAGAAAACATGAATGTTGTCTTTGTAGCTTATCGGCTTATGATTAGAATACTACTATGAAATCTAAACCGTCTGAAACTGTAATTCTACCCATTTGTAGATTATAATTATGCGAAATACTGTAACTAAGCTACTGTCCTTATAGATCCAGCAACACTAGAGGTCTCTCATACTCCATATAGCAACGACCCCAACCGATTTACCCTTTCCTTTTAAGTGACTTCAGTTACGATGGCTATGAAAGTAAACAGGACTCAGTGTCAGAGTAAAGTGCGAGGAGGAGATGGATAGAAAGGGAGGGCGAGTAAATTGACATAGACGTGGGGTAGGAGGAAATTGCAAAGAGAGTGGGAGGAGGACAATGGGAAATATATCCAGATCTCATACATACATACCAATTGCATACCATCGACAATTGCATACCATCGACAGGTTTTCTAGTAAATAATGTTAAGTTTTTATCTCCAGCACATTAGTAAGACTACTACAGTTTTTCTTTCAAGCGCTTATTTTTACATGTATTGTTTCCTCCATTCTTACACTACAGAATGGTGAACGTTTTCCATGTGTCTTATACTGAAAGTCACGATTAGTGTGCAACAGGTCCCTGTTGTTGACTATAAACATCATTAGGAAGTAGGGACCTGAAAGTGTTAACAGCCTGTGATATTTGAAGACATGGCTGCAGGATTTTCTTTTAGTAATCCCATATATTGATTTCGCTGCTCGTTTTTGAAGTCTGAAAAATCTTTCAACTCCTGCAGCATTTCCCAAGAAAATTACACCATAGGAGTTCCACACTGGTGTGCAAAACTAAATGCGAAAGTAGCTTGTGTCACTGCGCGATGAAACTTGGACCATAGTGGCGAGAACTGCTGCAGTGTAGTGCCGAAGGTAGCTGAAACAAATACGCAATGAGACGAGCCGCAATGAGATTTTTATTCAAAGGCTAAGCTACAACGATTGATGGTCTCTTGAATATTACAAAAGTGGCAACATGATTCTTAATAGGATGTGCGATAACCAAGAACAGCAATCAATTCTCTGCAGCATGGCCCACCGCTGGTAAGGAGTTCTCGCTGTAGGACACTACACTCTTTTACTAGTGCAGCTGGCAACTGTCGAATGGCCATTGCTGCATTATGTCTCCCCAACTTGTCGGTGGAACTGAAGTTGAGGAATTGGGCAGGCCAGTCAAATGTTTTGCGGTGCAGCACCTCCAGCACCTACAAGTTTCGATGCGATCTCGAATTGTCATCCATGAAAATGAAGTCAGGGCCGAATGCATCCTTGAAAATACAGACATAGGGAAGAAGTACAGTGTGCCTATAACGTTGATCAATGAGTGAACTGTTATCCAAGATTTGTAGGCAAATACGCCCATGCAACATTATGCCGCTCTACCGCATAACACAAGGACAGCTAAAACGATCATCTTCGACAATGTTCCTGGTTTCATTATGTGTTCGCACTTGTCGCAATATGAGGGTACGTCCAGAATCACAACTCAGACTGAATCTGCTCCCATTCGAGAAGTGTGCCAGTCGCTGAGCTCCTGTCACCATCGCAAATGGTGCCGCCAGTGCGCCGGCGTCATTGTGCTGCACGTTGGGCAGAGAGACCACCCCCATGCTGTCGCCTTACCACTGTGCAGCGTGAGACTGCGCGTCTTGCAGTCCTGTTAAATGTGGTTGCAATTGCGCCCTCTTGCGTCTTCTTGCAAGTTGCACAATCTAGTGGCCATCTGCTGCTGCAGTTGACCGTGGTCTACCACCTCCTCTCCTTTGGGCAGCAGTCCTTGCACTTGGGAATGCTCCTCAGGCATGTGAAACAATGTTAAGAGGGATACCAAACTCCTGGGAAACATTCGATAGTGAGGATGTGGTATCACATGTCGATAACACCCAATCGGCGTCACGAAGTTGTCATTGGAACAGAAAATTTCCGTCAGATGTCGATAGTGGTCGCGAGCTATCGACTGGACCCAATGGTGCATGCCCACTGAGCCATGCCTCCAACGACTCTTGATTACGAGCTTCCTCTGCCACCGTTGTATAAGACGGCCGGTGGCGGTATCTCAGCCCACTTGCACTTGGAGCCTCTTTGTTACGACACCGCTGTTCGTGATTACAAGGGAAACTCCCCATCACACCATCCCTAGTGGTCAGCATATCAAAACTGAACATAGATCAAACATGAAAACAGCAAGACAGTATACTAAACTGTGAAAAAAACAGTAAATAGAAACAGTGTAAGATACAACCGCAAGAAGTGCAACAGAGAGCAGTGTTGAAGAGCCACTGCATCGTGGTAGAGTGGTTACGGAGTTGAACTGAAAGCGGGTGAGCTGTGTTGAGAGTTCCATAGTGCCAATTTTCTTGGCCTCACTGTCCGCTGTATTCAAATTGGTGACTGTGTCGTGATGTAACGTCCATTTGCAACAGCGAGGTGTAAGGAAAAGACCTATACTGAAAGCCGGTCGCGGTGGCCATGCGGTTCTAGGCACTGTAGTCCGGAACCGCGCGACTGCTATGGGCGCAGGTTCGAATCCTGCCTCGGGCATGGATGTGTGTCCTTAGGTTAGTTAGGTTTAAGTAGTTCTAAGTTCTAGGGGACTGATGACCTCAGATGTTAAGTCCCATAGAGCTCAGAGCCATTTGAACCATTTTTTCTGAACCTATACTGAAAGTTGATTGTGCGCAACTAATCCACTGGCAGCCCAAAGGAAGCGGCTTCCGGATGAGAACCGCAGACTTTTGATGACAAGGCGCCAGGTCAACCGAATTCCCTACCGGAAAACACGTCTGGTCCGTCTACACCGATTTAGGTGTAGGTATGAATGTGAATGTGATCACTCCTAACAAAGTTGTGAAACCATGATAGTTGGTCACATAAGCTGCAACAAATGAGCGCAGCAGTTTCACAATCACGCAGTTTCTCTGTGCTTTTAACGTTTTTGATCTTGTGCTCCATTTTGGAAGTTTTGACTCTTAAATTCTTTTGTTGTAACATAGTTCACAGCCGTTTATTTGTTGTTTTCATTTCTGTGAGAAAAAAAATGGTTCAAATGGCTCTGAGTACTAAGCGACTTAACTTCTGAGGTCATCAGTGGCCTAGAACTTAGAACTAATTAAACCTAACCTAAGGACATCACATACATCCACGCCTGAGACAGGATTCGAACCTGCGACCGTAGCGATCACTCGGTTCCAGACTGTAACGCCTAGAACCGCACGGCCGCTCCTGCCGGCCATTTGTGAGACATCTGTGTGGTATCTCGCCTGCTCTCACTATTCATCAGTTTTACTGTATTCTTACCATATCATATTCTACGAGCAATGGTATAGTATGACAACCGCCAAGGCTACAGAAAGAAAACAAACATTTGAATGACCAGACGGACAGGTCATAGTTGTTGTTGTTGTGGTCTTCAGTCCTGAGACTGGTTTGATGCAGCTCTCCATGCTACTCTATCCTGTGCAAGCTTCTTCATCTCCCAGTACCTACTGCAACCTACATCCTTCTGAATCTGCTTAGTGTATTCATCTCTTGGTCTCCCTCTACGATTTTTACCCTCCACGCTGCCCTCCAGTACTAAACTGGTGATTCCTTGATGCCTCAAAACATGTCCCACCAACCGCTCCCTTCTTCTAGTCAAGTTGTGCCACAAACTTCTCTTCTCCCCAATCCTATTCAATACCTCCTCATTAGTTACGTGATCTACCCACGTTATCTTCAGCATTCTTCTGTAGCACCACATTTTGAAAGCTCCTATTCTCTTCTTGTCCAAACTAGTTATCGTCCATGTTTCACTTCCATACATGGCTACACTCCATACAAATACTTTCAGAAACGACTTCCTGACACTTAAATCTATACTCGATGTCAACAAATTTCTCTTCTTCAGAAACAATTTCCTTGCCATTGCCAGTCTACATTTCATATCCTCTCTACTTCGACCATCATCAGTTATTTTACTCCCTAAATAGCAAAACTCCTTTACTACTTTAAGTGTCTCATTTCCTAATCTAATTCCCTCAGCATCACCCGATTTAATTTGACTACATTCCATAACCCTCGTTTTGCTTTTGTTGATGTTCATCTTATATCCTCCTTTCAAGACACTGTCCATTCCGTTCAACTGCTCTTCCAAGTCCTTTGCTGTCTCTGACAGAATTACAATGTCATCGGCGAACCTCAAAGTTTTTATTTCTTCTCCATGAATTTTAATACCTACTCTGAATTTTTCTTTTGTTTCCTTTACTGCTTGCTCAATATACAGATTGAATAACATCGGGGAGAGGCTACAACCCTGTCTCACTCCTTTCCCAACCACTGCTTCCCTTTCATGCCCCTCGACTCTTATAACTGCCATCTGATTTCTGTACAAATTGTAAATAGCCTTTCGCTCCCTGTATTTTACCACTGCCACGTTCAGAATTTGAAAGAGAGTATTCCAGTTAATTGTCAAAAGCTTTCTCTAAGTCTACAAATGCCAGTAACGTAGGTTTGCCTTTTCTTAATCTTTCTTCTAAGATAAGTCGTAAGGTTAGTATTGCCTCACGTGTTCCAACATTTCTACGGAATCCTAACTGATCTTCCCCGAGGTCCGCTTCTACCAGTTTTTCCATTCGTCTGTAAAGAATTCGCGTTAGTATTTTGCAGCTGTGACTTATTAAACTGATAGTTCGGTAATTTTCACATCTGTCAACACCTGCTTTCTTTGGGGTTGGAATTACTATATTCTTCTTGAAGTCTGAGGGTATTTCGCCTGTCTCATACATCTTGCTCACCAGATGGTAGAGTTTTGTCATGACTGGCTCTCCCAAGGCCACCAGTAGTTCTAATGGAATGTTGTCTACTCCCGGGGCCTTGTTTCGACTCATGTCTTTCAGTGCTCTGTCAAACTCTTCACGCAGTATCATATCTCCCATTTCATCTTCATCTACATCCTCTTCCATTTCCATAATATTATCCTCAAGTACATCGCCCTTGTATAAACCCTTTATATACTCCTTCCACCTTTCTGCCTTCCCTTCTTTACTCAGAACTGGGTTGCCATCTGAGCTCTTGATATTCATACAAGTGGTTCTCTTCTCTCCAAGGGTCTCTTTAATTTTCATGTAGGCAGTATCTATCTTACCCCTAGTGAGACAAGCCTCTACATCCTTACATTTGTCCTCTAGCCATCCCTGCTTAGCCATTTTGCACTTCCTGTCGATCTCATTTTTGAGACGTTTGTATTCCTTTTTGCCTGCTTCATTCACTGCATTTTTATATTTTCTTTTTTCATCAATTAAGTTCAGTATTACTTCTGTTACCCAAGGATTTATATTAGCCCTCGTCTTTTTACCTACTTGATCGTCTGCTGCCTTCACTACTTCATCCCTCAGAGCTACCCATTCTTCTTCTACTGTATTTCTTTACCCCATTCCTGTCAATTGTTCCCTTACGCTCTCCCTGAAACTCTCTACAACCTCTGGTTCTTTCAGTTTATCCAGGTCCCATCTCATTAAATTTCCACCTTTTTTCAGTTTCAATCTGCAGTTCATAACCAATAGATTGTGGCCAGAATCCGCATCTGGACCTGGAAAAGTCTTACAATTTAAAACCTGGTTCCTAAATCTCTGTCTTACCATTATATAATCTATCTGAAACCTTTTAGTATCTCCAGGATTCTTCCAGGTATACAACCTTCTTTTATGATTCTTGAACCAAGTGTTAGCTATGATTAAGTTATGCGCTGTGCAAAATTCTACCAGGCGGCTTCCTCTTTCATTTCTTCCCCCCAATCCATATTCACCTACTATGTTTCCTTCTCTCCCTTTTCCTACTGACGAATTCCAGTCACCCATGACTATTAAATTTTCGTCTCCCTTCACTACCTGAATAATTTCTTTTATCTCGTCATACATTTCATCAATTTTTTCATCATCTGCAGAGCTAGTTGGCATATAAACTTGCACTACTGTAGTAGGCATGGGCTTTGTGTCTATCTTGGCCACAATGATGCGTTCACTATGCTGTTTGTAGTAGCTAACCCGCACTCCTACTTTTTTTATTCATTATTAAACCTACCCCTTCATTACCTCTATTTGATTTTGTATTTATAACCCTGTAATCACCCAACCAAAAGTCTTGTTCCTCCTGCCACCGAACTTCGCTAATTCCCACTATGTCTAACTTTAAACTATCCATTTCCCTTTTTAAATTTTCTAACCTACCTGCCCGATTAGGGGATCTGACATTCCACGCTCCGATCCGTAGAACGCCAGTTTTCTTTCTCCTGATAACGACGTCCTCTTGAGTAGTCCCCGCCCGGAGATCCGGATGGGGGACTATTTTACCTCCGGAATATTTTACCCGAGAGGACGCCATCATCATTAAATAATACAGTAAAGCTGCATGTCCTGGGGAAAAATTACGGCTGTAGTTTCCCCTTGCTTTCAGCCGTTCGCAGTACCAGCACAGCAAGGCCGTTTTGGTTAATGTTACAAGGCCAGATCAGTCAATCATCCAGACCGTTGCCCCTGCAACTACTGAAAAGGCTGCTACCGCTCTTCAGGAACCATATGTTTGTCTGGCAGCTACGGTACGGCCATCTGTATCGCTGAGGCACGCAAGCCTCCCCACCAACGGCAAGGTCCATGGTTCATGGGGGGAAGTTTATAGTGTTGTGAAAATAAAAAAGATGGCTACGGGGAGTTTTGTTCCCGGCTCATCCGCTTTACAGTCCAAAACCGAGACCACTTGGCCACGACGCCGTGGCTCTTCCACGTCACTCGATGTTGCGCTTATTAAGCTTGGGCCGTCACTGTTCCTATTTTGCATTTTTGCTTAGTTCAGTACACCTTCTTCCTGTTTTCATGCTTTATATGTGTTCAGTTTTTGAGTTTCTACCAACTGGGCCATCTTACTACTAAATGTGATGGGGGTGCGATGGTTTTCTTGATAGTACAGCTAGCCTCATCCTTGCGGACACTTTTATAGCTGGACTCTATTCCTTGCAACATTATCTGCAATGAATCTTCCTATGCTTCGAAAAATACAAATTAAGTAAATCTTCTGTGTACTGTGTTAGCTTGTTTGCTAACCGTTTCTGCTCCTGTCCAGCTTTCTTCCGACGACAGCTGCCGCACCACTCTATAGGCCAGGGCCGGCCAAACGCTGCACAGTGTGCAGACGTGCGGAAGTGTTGCACATGTGCGCACGTGTGCGACAGCGACATCTGTTATAAGACATGTGTCCTAAATGAACGGCGGCGGCTCCACTTCACTGTTTATGTGGTACAAGCAAGAGGGCAACACACCCAGTCTCGTTTACCTTTGGTAACCGCAACCTTAACAGAGAAATACTGATAAATGGCAGGTACTGTGAAAAAGCAAAGGACGGGAGATCTACGTTCTCAGTCGTTTAAAAATGACTGGGAACTGCAATTCTTTTTTGTAGCCGCTGGTGAAAACTCAGTGTTTTCTATGCCGCCGAATAATAGGCGGCCAGCGTAAGTTTTCAATTGAAGGACACTACAATACATATCACAAAGAGGAGTATACTGTACTTAAGAGTGAAGAACGGCAAGCAAAATTAAATGTCCTTAAGAAAATGGATGAGACACATCAACTCGATTATCATTTCTCATGACCAGTGATAAACGTGTTTGGATTTATTCCTTTCATAATTAAAAATTATTGTTTACCAACTGTGCATTAGTGCCTCATTCTGCTCCATGTTACATTATTATCAGGAAAGTTGGTAATTAAACCGATTGTTCCAATGCATACTTACATTTAGAATTTTTTTTTTAATGTGTGAAGGGCTACGCTTAGCTGAAGTCGATAAAACGTAACATTCATCTAATTGTTGGTTATTATGCAGATTTCAGACGGAGCTGATGAAAGATGTAGCAATAATGGTATTGAAATAACAGGTGATCATCGAGAGGTCTGCGGTTATCATTCTGTTAAGAGGTCAGAGGACAGAAATTATGTGGGTGTAAGTGAGGGCACCGAGAATTAGTTATAGGAAACCTTGCATTAGTTTAATGTTATTTGAAATCATGAATAAGGTTCGTTGGAAGTCGCTAAGTGCTCTCTTTCTCAAATACTAGATCAAAAACATTACTCGTATTTACGTTCCGTCAGTCAAGATGCCTTAATAAAAACCCACGGTTGTTAACTGTATTACTTGTCTTACTGTGTTAAACTGTTAACATAAAAGTAGACGTCTCAACGAGTAGACTGTGACAGTATTTTAAATGTTTAATACGCGAAATACCTTCCAATGGTTGGCTTGCAAGCTGTGGAAAGAGCACTAGAATGCGCCGGTACAAAGTATCCCAGCAAGTGGATAAAGCGACACCTGTGGGTAGAAACACGCACTACATGAACGCTGACGGCTGTGGCGTGCACGCTGTGACCCGGAAGTTTCACATGTGCAGGAGCACCGCACACGTGCAGAATATCTGGCCGGCCCTGCTATAGGCCAACCGTCCTTACAGCTGTTCATACACAACACGAGACATGCTATAGTGAAGAACACCACCACTTAACTGCCAACTGATTGACACACACACACTATCTCTCCCCGTTCCTTCAGCTGCCTCGTGTTGTGGGACCAGTCCCGTTTGGCGCTGTAATCACCCTGACCCCGAGCCATGTGACGTTCAGATTTCAGTGAATGCCTGGGTGAGCTCTGGCAACTTGTACCCGCCCTTTCATTAATTTCCAGCGAGTAGTTTGTATGTTGTTGTACTTTATCTGTCTGGCCATTAAGTTTCGCAGAGCAGTGTAGTTGATCCGTGTGTGTGGCGTGACGCGGCTGAACTTCCCGCGTCCTGCGTGACGGCTTTGCAGTGCGGCAGCTGAGGTTTCGCGGCGCGGCTGTCGCATGCCTCGTAAACAGGACTGCGCATGCCAAGGGGGGGTGCCATCAGCGAAGGAGCGGCCGTCCGGGCCGAAGCAGGTTTTACGAGTACTGCTGCAGTCTGGGGCGCGAAAGAGCAACAGGCTGCACGCAGGCGGCGGCTGCTCGACTACCCGTCGCCGTGAACGAAGAGCTTAGCATTCCCAATAGTGTAGGATGAATGTCAAAAATGTAGGAGCGTAATCGGAAAAAACTGGAAATGGAGTGGAATAAAGTGAGCATCGGTACAAATGGCATGAGAGTTTGTGGCCTTCAACCTAAGAAAAGCTAATAGACAAACAGAAAAATCAAGAAGGGAATATAAAAGCAGAAGCAGTAAAGTAATAGGAGTAAAGTGATGTCAAAGAAGAAGAAAAGGACGTGAAGAAAACATTAACGAGTTTCAAGGAGAAGAAAGGACAAAATGAGAAGTTATTGGAGTTGTCTCGTCGTCCCTGGCTGACCAAAACAGAACGAAGTAATATTTTCAAAAAGCGGTTTCCAGTTATTACAGCAGAATATGCCTAGTTGACACAACTTGCAAACGGTACTTCAGAATTATAAACAGCAGACCTATGGCAATAATCGGTCGGTGTGGCCGAGCGGTTCTAGGCGCTTCAGTCTGGAACCACGCGACCGCTACGGTCGCAGGTTCGAATCCTGCCTCGGGCATGGATGTGTGTGACGTTCTTAGCCTAGTTAGGTTTAAGTAGTTCTAAGTTATAGGGGACTGATGACGCCAAATTTTGAGTCCCATTGTGCTCAGAGCCATTTCAGCCAACCCACGACAATAGCTGAACACTTGCTAACTGAAGAACTATTACGTTTTAAAAAGTATCATTCAACGACTGATTCTGTTACAACGCGAGAACTCATTGGAAAAAGAAAAACCACATGCTTCATATTTATAGATTTCGAGAAAGCCTTCCATAATGTTGTAACAGGAAAACTATCTAATATAATGGATTGTAGGGGGTTTCCGTTATATATGTTTTTAGAATTTCAGAGCATCTACAAAAATACACAATTTTTGAATTCCTGGCAGAATATAACTGAGCAGCGAATCGTGATCGAACATGGGATCTTTACCTTTCTCTATTAAGTGTGCGAATTGTCTCCAGTATGCTTTCTCCCAGGAGTGCTAGACCCGTAAGCTACGCAAGAGAACGTCAGCGAAGTTTTGGAAGGTACAAAAGGTAGTAGTGGAGGTAAACTTGTGAGAGCGCGCAGTCACTCTTGCTCCAACAGTTCAGTCGGTAGGGCACTTACCCGCGAGTAGAAAAGTTCCCTCGTTCGAGTCCCGCTCCGGCGCACAGTGGTAATTTGCCATGCAGTTTCTACCCAGAGATTCACAGCACGCTCCGCTTCAGAATGGAAGTTCATTCTGGAGATGTATCATTTCTATTGTTTCAAGGTGGAAATGACTGGCATATCCCATGCCCCCTTCAGCCCCTCCCCCGAAAAAAACCAAAAGGATTTGAGCAAAGATATGGCGTACCTCCTGCTCTGTTTAATATCTGCATCGATGATGCTATTCGCGGACGATGTTTGAAAGTAAACACTGAATCTTCTTCTTTCTTCCTTCTCATTTCCTTATGGGACGTTATTTTGTCTATGCACATGAGAGAACTGGACAGCAAGTAATGCAGAGGAGCGAGGGGGTACCTAAAAACCGGACTTTTTCAAAAGCTGTATGTTTTCATATTGCTTACAAAACAACCTTATCTCCTTTAAAATACTCTCCGTTAATAATAATACACTTGTCCCATTGGTGCTTCCACGTTTTTTGTAGCAATCGTCAGAAATGACTGTCAGCTCTCCCCTCGTTTCCTTCTTGACTTCTTCAATTTTGTGAAATCGGTGTCCTGTTATGCCCCTTTCGTGCATGGAAATAAGAAAAAGTCGCATGGAGCCAGGTCAGGAGAGTAAGGTGCGTGTGGCAGCAGAACCATGCCATTTCCAGCCAAAAAATGTCTAACAGAGATGGTTATGTGTGCAGGTGCGTTGTAGTGGTGGAAGAACCAGTCTCCTGTCTGCCACAAACCAGGTCTTTTTTGATGAATTGTGTTGCACAATCTTCCAAATAAAAAGTTTTATTGACGGTATGATCTGGTGGAACAAACTTGAATGAACTATGACCTTGACATCAAAAAAGCAATTCAGCATTTTTTAATTGTTTGATTTGACTTGACAACATTTTTTTCGATATGTTGACTATGTCATCGCTGCTTGACTGCTTCTTTGTTTCTGGGTCGTAAGCATAGTAATTTATCCGCCGTCCGCGGATAGGAAAATCTCATAGTGTGAGTTATAGCGTTTTTATTTAAACTAAAATCTTTCTTCAAAATTTACAAAACACTATTCGTGAGGTAGGTCTGATCCTCCAAGCCTACCAATAACTAAATCAGAGATTCTTCCAAACATAAACTGTCTGTAGTAACCATACAACTTCACCAAACCAAGCCCCGGGCATCTCGTGAAGAGCGGCGCGGAGTCCACGTTGCCGTCACCTGAGTCCGAGGACGAGCAGAGGCCCTGCGAGGATGGCTCCGATGCGCTGGCGGCGGTGGACGATGACGCGGCGCCTACGATGACACCAGTGGGGTCGCTCGGAGTGAACAGCTTCTCTAGGCTACTGCGCCAGCCTAAATACTCCTTGGCGCATGGATATGGCTGGCTCTATTTGCAGTGACGCGTCGCGCGGAAGGAAAGAGGTCCGCGGCTGTAGCGACCTATTGCGGCGCCGTGGACGCCTCCTGGTGGTCTCTGGGAACCGTCTGTGTTTCCTGGACGACCGGCCAGGCTGACCCCTACTCGGTCCGGGGCCCGCTGTACCGGTCTGCTTCGCGGTAAGCGAGAGATGCAGGCGCTTAGTCTGGACACAGTACATAGCACCATGACTCATCACCAGCAATAAACTTTGACAGAAAATCTGGATTAGTTTCAAGCTTTTGTTTCAAAGCATGACATGCTTCAACTCGACGCTCCTTTTGACTGTCAGTCACAACACGAGAAACAAACTTGCCAGCAACGCTTTTCATTCCCATATATTCCGTTAAAATTTGCTGAACCCAGCTCTAGGATAACCCACTAATCTATGAAAGTAGATCAATTGTCTGTCCATGGTCTGTGAGCTCAAGTTCACGAATTTTTTCAATTTTTTCAATATTTTCACCGGTTCTGGCAGTTGATGGACGTTCACAACGAACTTTGTCATCAATCGACATGCCACCACTTTCAAATCGAGCAAACCAGTCGTACACCTGAATTTTTTCCGTAGCGTTATCTTAGTGAGCTGTTTTCAACATTAAAACACTTGGAGCAGCATCTTTACCGGGTATAAAACAAAAGTTGAAAGCTGCACGTTGTTCACTTAAACCTGCCAACATAAAAAACGAAACAAGAAGAAAACAACGGTAACAAAAATAATCACTGCAGAAGAACGGAACAAACCAGGCCGGCAACATAGTCGGCACTGAACTGGCCATGAGTTATCCTATACACGCCTAGCAGCAGGAACGTGTACTACACAAGATCCACCCACGCCAATGTTATTCCGGTATAGTCTGTCTGTGAACTTAAAAGTGAGCAGTGCTCGTGCTGAGGGAAGCCGCAGCTGGCTGAAGGGCACTGCAACTGCTGCGCAGGATAGCTATGTAGTTTGCAGAGATGTTAATGTATTCCGTCACATATGCGTTTCTTGTATCAGCATTACTGTATTATTAAGTCATATCTACATTACATGCAATGTTAATGAATTCTGTCGAAAATAAACGGTTCCTAGGCTTATTTGCGTGTTGTGTAAGGGTCGGTGTAACTTTGTAAAAAAAATCTTCTGATTGCTTCTTGTGATGTAGCGTGGTGGACGGTGTGTGGAACTGCATCTTCAGTTTGCAGATCGACGAAAGAGGGAGCTGCATGACCACATTCTGGCGACCCGCGTTTCCTACGTTTCCAGGTCCCGCCCTCCCACTGTTTGTACCCACAGAACACAAATTACCCTTCAGTATGAATGTACTGCACTACGATGTGGTACACACATTTCATATTTGTTGTTAACCCACTTCATTTTTACAGTAAACATTAACTTTATGCCGTTAAAACAACATTTAGTAATTTCCAATTTTTCCATTCTTTAAAACCGAGAGACTGTTAGACCTACAGAAGAATTGAATAAATTTCATGTAGTTTGATCTTGTACTAGGAAGAATTTTCGGTAGAAGCCTTGGTTTTGGAGTTAGAACAAAAGATAAGAAATGGACCTTTGAGCCACCATTCCCTCTCGCTCCCCTCCACCTCTCTGGCGAGGATCTTTTAATATGTTGTTCATGACATTCCGTTCTACCACGGCACAAAAATTCGCAGCTACACGTATTTTTCCGCTAATTTTGCTTCGTTGACCATATTCGTGGACATGAGCTGCAAAAACTAAGATATTTATGAAATTTGTACTATTCTGCCATACCAAGGAAATCACTGAAATTCGCATAAACGCTCTACATCTAGTATTACTGTAACGCCGCCTCACCTGTATTCGCTTAGCCGCGCGGGGTAGCCTCGCGGTCTGAGGCGTGTTGTCACGGTCCGGGAGGCTCTCCCCGTCGGAGATTCGAGTCCTCCGTCGGGCGTGGGTGTGTGTGTTGTCCTTAGCGTAATTTAGTCTAAGTTAGATTAACTAATGTGTAAGCTTAGGGACCGATGGCCTTAGTAACCTGGTTCCATGAGAACCTACCACAAATGTCCAAATTTGTATTCACTTGGGCCGGAATTACAGCAGCGAGGAAGTTGCAGTATTCGTGAACCCGACGGCTACGGTGATCTGAGATGCCACGCCTTAAGTAACAGTTGATACCAACACATGACGGCTACTTATTTTCATTTGGTTTTCTCTTATTCTGAATCATTTCTCATTAACATGTTTCTGTCTTTGAAGCACCTCACTGTAATAATTTCTTGTAGCTCGTTGTGCTCCAACATATCACGTTATTCTGTGTTCGACTATTTTAGAAATGGATTCCAATTTTACACCATCCTTTTTCGCGGTCTTTGCCATGCACTCTTCTTGAAAGTCACAATCCGTTTTTTTCATCGTCAAATCTCTTTCATCCGATATTTGCGAAGATCTGTGCACTACTAATTCCTGTTACAGAGAATGGAAGGTATTCTCTACCGTGCGCCTTTCACTGGCGTGCTGACTGTGGATATGGAGATGGATTTCTTCTCTTATTCGTCTTTGCCATTTACTTGTCCCATCCATTTACCATTCAGTATTGCTTCAATACCAGTCCCTGCATTTATGTTTTGTCTATTCCGATTGTGGATGACATGCTTTCTCGAAAACTTTTACAAGCCTCTCTATTGTTCCCTGTTATGTACTTAATCCTCTCACTACAGCAACACACAGCATCGGCTAACGTGAACGGCTATCATTCTTCAGTTTTAATGCTGCATTAAGCTGCAGGAGCAAGCAGATCTTTCACGTTCATAGCTCAATATTATTGTTAGCTATCTTCCAGTTCTGAACACCTGTTTCAACACTCGTTTCAACAGCCGTTAAAAGCCGAGTGTCCTATCTGTGTGTAGTGAAGTGCCTGGACTAAACGAATATTGTGTCAAAGCTCCACATTCTTCGTTTTCTTAACGTAGCTTATAACACTGTAAAACAATTGTTATACGTATATATATATTTTCAACTATTTTCTTTCCTTGTTTTTCGGTAACCTTGAAATTTCATCTGTAAGTAAAACAAAATATTTTTTCATATCTTACTTATTTTGTAAAACGATTAACAACTACTTTCGTAATTTTCTGTAAATTATTATTACAGTGGGTAGTGTTGGTAGGAAATGTTAGGGAAACTGAAATGTCTTTGTACGTGTCCAGAGAGTAAACTGTGACGGTGACAACGCTTCTGGATGCTGCATTGTTACCTCAGACTCCGTACGTTCGGCGCTCTAGTACCACACCTGATACAGACGGGATGTGTGTACCTCCTGCAAGCCTATAAACTGATCATTGTGAGGCCAAGTCATATTTCACTTGACACGACGCGAGCGACACATGCGGGCAGATGAGTTAACCTCAAAAATAACAATAAGGACGTGCTCCATAATCATCTGTAATTATTAGACAGAATGCTCTCGTAACGACTGCAACTTACGGAGACTGTCGCAGCCGGCAAAACCGGCGTCTCAGCTGCCTCGATAGCCTGTTAGATGAGTCGCAACTGTATGACATACCCAGTGACTTCCAGTAAGGACTGACAACTGAATAACAATGCTAATCAAGTGCAGTTCTAAAATCTTGATCTTGTGCTGAACCTCAGTCATTGTTACCTGTAATAGGATCCTGCCCCTTTCCTACTGCGACAGAATAGTGTCTCGTTGATGAATATCTAATCTGTCAATTAAAAAGAGAAATATATTTCAAATTATTATCAGTTTTGTTTTGTTGAAGATCTAAATCTCTCAATAATAGCACCTTAATTAGTCAGTTTGTTAAATATAATAATCATATGTAGTGAAAATAATTATAATTTAATTCTAGTGCTGTAAAGCATTTAATACAGAAACTTCTTGGGAGATTAAAACTGTGCGCCGGACCGAGACTCGAACTTGGGACCTTTGCCTTTCGCGGGAAAGTGCTCTACCAACTGAGGTATACAAGCACGACTCAGGCCCCGTCCTCACATGTTTACTTCTGCCAGTACCTCGTCGCCTACCTTCCAAACTTTACAGAAGCTCTCCTGCGAACCTTGCAGAAGTTTCATATCAGCGCACACTCCGCTGCAGAGTGAAAATCTCATTCTGGCATTTTATACTAATAATAATTATGTAAAACCGACCTGTGTCTTCTGTTTGTCTCTGTACATGCTAATCTACATTACTACTAGACAAATTTTCTTGAGGTTTTCCCAGGTAACTTGAGCATCGTTTGGGGCAAACCATAGGCAATATTTCCTCAAAAACAGCTCACGGAAAAAAAGACATTTGTACATATTAAAATCTATATCTGGATGGATGGATGGATGGATGGATGGATGGATGGATGGATGGATGTTCCACATTTCCTCCGAAACCACGGGCTAGTTTTCCCCCTACCTTAATACACGTATCACTTAAGGAATCGCTGTTTACGAACGTTTTCTCGCTTTACCTCCCACATGATGATAAAATGGAAAACTTTGTCGTTTACTACATGTTCTCTGTTCATACAGTCAAACTGCCGCATCAGGCATGACATTTTAATTTATTACTTCTTCACTGCAAACTTTATTCACGTCATGTTTTGCAAACAGTGGTCACATATATCACTGAATATATCGTACGTTTAAAAATTATATCGCAATACGGCATTTAATTCATGATATACGACGTCATTAACAATGAAATGGTTGTAAAACTGCTGCATCGTTCATGGCGTTTAAATTTACTACTTCTGTCATACTAACTCTGTTCACAACACATTTAGTAGCCAGTATCCGCAAATGCAGCTGAATATACCTACAAAATCAGGGAGAGGGAGAGGAAGAAAGACGGGATGGACATGGAAAGGAAAGAGTAGGGGGTGGGTTCAAATGGCTCTGAGCACTATGGGACTTAACAGCTATGGTCATCACTCCCCTAGAACTTAGAATTACTTAAACCTAACTAACCTAAGGACATCACACAACACCCAGTCATCACGAGGCAGAGAAAATCCCTGACCCTGCCGAGAATCGAACCCGGGAACCCGGGCACGGGAAGCGAGACGGGGTGGGCAGAGGAGACAGTGGGGGAGAAGAGATCGGCAGAGAAAGGGGGGAGCAGCACATGGACAGAGAGGGGGGCAGGACGAGATGGAACAAGAAGGGAGAGGGGGGGCGGTAGGTGGAGAAGCGCACAGAGAAGAGTGGAAAAGGAGACGAACAGAGAGGACGAAAAGGAGGAGACTGACTGATAGAACTGAAATAAATACTATACATAGACAGGCAACGCCTGGTACTCAGCAAGTAATGAGATACTTTAACTAGAAATATGTTTCTAAAAACTTTCATTTTATTCATTATCTTGTGAAAGTATTTTGTTGCTTGCTTGATGTTTCATATTTCGGAGCTACACTGTGTAAAATTTTGATTCTTATTATTTCATGCAAAAAGTCCTACATTATTTAAGAAAATGAAATTTCATGATCTTTATTTGTAGGCTTGCTCAGTTCTGTTTGTGTGGGACAACTTTATAACACGGTAACGCAGTTTTTCCCGTATCAGAGAGCCCTCAGAACGCAACTGTGTCGGCAGCTGCTGACAAAAAATTACTTTATTATACAGCTAGCTTCAATCCATAGAGCAGTATCAGCTGTAATAAAATATTTACAGTAGTTTACTAAGGGATATAAAATCATTGGTGTAAAGTAATATAAATGGGAGGAGAAGAAGATTGATACCTCTTTCAAGTTCCTGGAATATTACGCCTAACTGGGCCGTAGGAGAAGGTAAAACGCTATCTAAAGATTTACGCGTTAAATATGAGGGATTTATGAGCAGCAGTTTACGCAATGACGCGATAGCGCAGTGGTTGCACCTGAAGACAAAAACCAATACTTTGATGTGAAAACTCGGAAACTATATAAATTACAAACAGAAAAGGTGAAGACATCATGATCACAGCTCAAGTTTAGGTGGAAGAAGCCGATTGGCGAATGAAACTGTTCCTAAAGCTAAAAAAGAATTTTGCAGACATGCTGACGATTACATCCGAAAAAAGTTGCATTAGATGAATTGTTTATTTTTTCAAAGACAGTGCCATCGTTTTTGGACATTTACTAAAAGTGATAAGACAATATCAGCGCATGAACTACACCTGAAGCCCCGAAACTTACTCGAAAGTTGCTTCTGCATTTTTCAGATTGTCATGCACTAGCGGAATAGAAATAACTGTGAAGGCAGTTTGAAATGCTATTACAGCGTTCGTGAGTAGATAAAATTTTTGTCTCACTATTTTTCATACGTTGTAGGAAACTTTACCAATGGTGTAATTGACTTTGGTTGTTCATCGATTGTAATGTCAAATGTTATTTAAAACAAAAACGTTGTTAAGCTCACTGACGAGCGATTTGGCGGCTCAGGTTTGCTTATCGCTGTTCTCAACACTTTCCTTTTTCGATTTATTTTATTCCTTGCAATGTTAATTGATTAATTGAGAGATCAAAAATATGTTTAAACAGTTCAAATTATACTCCTGAAATTAATATGTCCAATTCAGCTACTACCATTGTATGTCAGAAGGCCATAAACCACGAGCTCTGCTGCCGAGAGACTGCTAGTGTACCTGAAGCCGTGGATCCGCCCTCACAGCAGGGTGAGTGATGGGTGGTGACGTATTCACGTCGTTCGGGGTGGAGGACCAATGTGGAGACTGGACGTCTGACCTCGCTCATTCACCCTGTGAGTGGACGCGCGGCGCCTGCTTCGTCAAGGCCCCAGCACGCAGCACACGTTTGCGGGGTTTACCAGTTATCATTAGCTCCAACGTTAGGCGCGTTGTGGAGCCTATTAGGCAGGCAGCCTTCGGGGTTGGACAGCTAGCCAGTGTGTACTTGGTAGGTCTGCCGGGGTGCAGCCGTCTGCAGGTTATGCTTCAGTTCATACAGGCGTATGGCGGAGGTGCTGAAGGCTGCTTGCCTAGTGCATGACGTGCAAGCAGAGCTCACAATATGCAGCATTGTTCCTAAGAGTTGATCGGGGTCCTTTGGTTTGGAGCTAAGTGGAGGGTCTGAACGAAAGGCGCCGTCGACTCTATGACGGTATTGCCTGCAGATTTTTAGACGTGCGTAATCGGTTGCTGGTCAGTAGGACTCCCCTTGACAGGTCAGGGGTAGACTACACAAAGGAAGCAGATACTCGCGTAGAACAATACTTGGGTGGGCACATGAGAGTTTCTTGGGCTAAGCGGTAGTTTGAGGTACTCTGATTACACTTGCCAGTCGATTCGAAATAAGGTAAGTCAGATTGCGTTCAGAGCAAAGATTCTTACACTGCCAAAATTTTATCATTAAACCGTCAAAGTGTTCGTAACCTATTTCTCAAAGTTACTGCCTCCATGAAAGACCATGAAACCAAGAGCTGGCTGAAATCCCAAGTGGAAAGCTCTGAGATATTTAATGAGTCGTGGAACGTGTATTATCCTGCCCATTCATAGGATGCCTAGAAAGCTGTATTCTCGGGTCGCTAGACAACAATTCAAGCACATCATATTTGTGGAGTTTATTCACTAAGTTAAACTGACAATAGCTAACTCTGCGTATTCACAAAGAGGTGTCGCAAGAAAATGGCGATATGCAAATAATCAATGTTCTTCGGTATATACAAGTTCAATGCAAGCAGAACAATTCAGTTCAAAAATCCCTGCTGTGGAGTTTCGATGACGACAAGTCTTCTACTCCGCGGCCTAGATGCCTCTCCTCTCTCGGTGTCGTCGTAGTCAGTGTAGTATTGGCTGACGTCGTCTCACAGCCCTCCCTGCTGTAAGGTTCCAGGCCGACGTGCCGGCGCTTGATGTTACGTCGGAACAGAACATGTATCAGAAAGACAGATCAAGGGCATAGCGGGGGGAGTGTTCACCGCAGTTGACAAAAATGTCTCAATTCAGGTCTAAGTTGAGTGTGACAGCGAAATTATCTGGTCGCGTATAAATCAAATTAGTTGTCAAATGCTTTTACCAGCCACCCGATTACGCCGTGACAATTCCAGGGTCATTCAAAGGAAGTCCATGGTCAGCAGCGCGTAAACGTCCAGA
The DNA here is from genome assembly GCF_023864345.2 of Schistocerca serialis cubense. NCBI lineage: Eukaryota > Metazoa > Arthropoda > Insecta > Orthoptera > Acrididae > Schistocerca > Schistocerca serialis. The sequence goes on along the minus strand of NC_064641.1, from coordinate 912,475,672 downwards.
TCATGCAATACTAGTTCGATGCGAGCTTAAGCTATCGAGCATAGACTGGAATTTCTATGGAGACATTGTCGGGGTAGAGACAGACCACCATGTGAGGTACTTGTGAACACGTTTTCTGTAAACTGGCTTGAGCAGCAAGTTCGGTAGCCCGCACGGAACGGAAGAATCTTTGACTTTTACCTACAAATAGGTCATAATTCTTCGACGAAGTATAAAAATGGGGATTAGCGATCATGATGTCATTATATCAACTATGGTTACGAAAGTCAATAAATTACTCAAGAAGCTCACACAAGGATCGGTTAAGCAGTTGTTAGCATCTCGCGTTAACACTGAACTGACATCATTCAGTTCCAGTAAGTTGGAAGTAGAGCAATTATGGGCAAAGTTTAAGCAGGTCGTAAATAGTGGACTGAAGAGTTATGAGCCACTAAGTCGATTAAAGATGGAAAAGATCCACCATGGTTTAATAACGAGAATCGGAAAATACTGAGGAAGCAGAGGTTGTTGCACTCTCAGTGCAAAGAAGAACGCACAAATCATGACAAGCAAGGTCTAGTAGAGAATCGTGCGTCTGAAAAAAGATCTATAAGCGAAGCATACAACTACGGCCGTTATACCTTAGCAAAAGATCTGACAGAGAACTCGAGAAAATTCTGGTCCTATGTAAAAGCGCTAAGAGGGTCAAAGGCTTCCATTCAGCCCCTTGTTGACCATTCTGGTGTGCAATTTGAAAATAGCAAAACGAAAGCTGAAGTTTTAACAAATTATTCACGCAGGAGAATGGCACAAACATACCTTCGTTTGACCATCGGACAGACTTCCGTATGGATGACGAAGTAACAAGCATCGCTGACGTAGAGAAACAACTCAAAGATTTGACAGTAAATAAATCACCAGGTCCGGTTGGAATGCCAGTTCGGTTTTTCAAAGAGTACTCTACGGCATCGCCCCCTTGCCTAGCTGGCATTTATCGCTAATCTCTCCCCTAATACAAGGACCCCAAGCGACAGGAAGAAAACGCAGGTGATCCCTGTATATGAGAAGCGTAAAACAGCGGACCAGCAAAATTAAAGACCAGTATCTCTAACATCGGTTTGCGCATAATCCTTAAACGTATTCTCAGTTCGGACATAATAAACTTGTGACTAAGAAGCTTACGTCCACGAATCAGCATGATGTTAGGAAACATCACTCGTGCGAAGCTCAGCTTGCCCTCTTCTCACATGATATACTGCGAACTATGGATCAAAGGCAAAAAGAACATTCCATATTTCTAGATTTCCGGAAAGCATTTGACACGGTGTCCCATTGCAGGTTGTTAACAAAGGTATGAGTATATGGAACAGGTTCACAGAGATGTGAGTAGCTCAAACACCTCTTATGTTATAGAACCCAGTATGTCGTCCTCGACGAGCCATCAGAGACAAGAGTATCGTGAGGAGCGCCTCAGGAAAACGTTATAGGAACTCTGTTGTTCTCTACATAAATAAATTATTTGGCGTACAAGGTGGGCAGAAATCTGCGGTGGCTGATGTTGTAGTGTACGGTAAGGTGTCGAAGTGGAGTGACTGTAGGGAGATACAATATGACTTAGACAAAATTTCTAGTTGGTGTAACGAATGGCAGCTAGTGCTAAATATAGAAAGATGTAAGCCATTGCAGATGAGTAGGAAAAATAAACCAGTAATGTTCCGATACAGTATTACTAGTGTCCTGCTTGACACACGCACGTCGTTTAATTATCTGGGCGTAACGTTGCAAAGTGATATGAAGAAGAACGAACATTTCAGGACTACGGTAGGGAAGGCGAATGGTTACTGCTCGAGTGTTCGGGATCCGTACCAGTTTGAATTAAAGGAAGACATCGAAGCAATTCAGAGACAGGCTACTACATTTGTTACTAATAGGTTCGAACAACACGTAAGCGTTGAGGAGATGCTTCAGCAACTCAAACGGGAATCCCTGGAGGGAAGGCGACGCTCGTTGCGAGGAACACCACTGAAAAATTTAGAGAACTAGCATCTGAAGCTGACTGCCGAACGGCTCTGCTACAGACAACATGCGTTGCGCGTAAGGATAACGAAGATACGAGAAATTAGGACACATACGGAGGCATTTGGACAACCGTTTTTCGTTCGCTCTATTTGTGAGAGGAACGGGAAAGGAATCCTCCGCCAAGCGCTGTACTGTAGCTTTCGGAAGGTCTAAGTAGATGCACATGTTGATGTAGGCCACCATATTCGACACATTGGTAAAATTTTGCACGGGCTATCACTGGAGAAAACCGTAACACAGTTCTTATAGTAATAACCCGTATTACCATAACGTACAGAGAGGCAAACGTGGACGGGAACATTAATTTATAATACGTACTGTCCGCAGAAGATTACATCGTCAGTGGTAAGAAATAGATCCTTTTTGGACGGAATTCGTTTATACTCGTTCACCGTTCCTTTTCACGCGTTCACCGTTCCTTTTTTATCTAACTGTGAACTGTATGGATTTTAGAGAAATTCCCCGCAAAATCTAAGTTACGCACAAGTATTTCGTATGCGTAATAAATTCATTGATTACGTAATGTAGACGGGTTGCTTTCTTCCAGTTTCTTTCTCGATAGTGTTCTCATGTGGATCATATTAATTGGATGATGTGACGGGCCAGTGGCCGCTGGCCAGGCGGGCAGATCCCAGAAAAACTGAACGGAAGTATGAATTAGGCAACCTGTTTTCAACCGAGTGCGGTCGACCCCGATCGTCTTCCACTTTCAAAGGAAGCTTGTAGTCGTAGCAAGTACAATGACTTCGTTTTCAGTTCGTCTAGAGAAAAACTGTATATACTTGTGTGGGCATTACTAGCATAAAATAAATGGAATGAACTACCCTCTATCAAACCAACGTTAAAAGTTTTCTGTTACAGTTTGCGGGTGTATAAAGAAACTATGCATCAAAGTATCATAACGTATGGGAATCGTGGATTATTTTGAAAAATTAACGACGTCCGATACAGGAGCTGAAAAACTGCATAGTAATATTAAGAGCTTTGTACCAGCAATGGGAGCAGCTACATATATATGCTGGGTGACTGTCGAAGCATAACAAGTCTATACAAACAAGATCTTTCATTTCCAAAATTTCGACGAATTAACACACCTCGTTGCTTTGAAGATGCTTACAATCGAAAGAGATAACCAGTGTTTGGTCAGTCAGCAGTTCAAAAGCGTTCCAAGGTACTTGTGTGGAAACAGTTTCTGTTACAGTTTGCGGGTGTATAAAGTAACTATGCATCAAAGTATCATAACGTATGGGAATCGTGGATTATTTTGAAAAATTAACGACGTCCGATACAGGAGCTGAAAAACTGCATAGTAATATTAAGAGCTTTGTACCAGCAATGGGAGCAGCTACATATATATGCTGGGTGACTGTCGAAGCATAACAAGTCTATACAAATAAGATCTTTCATTTCCAAAATTTCGACGAATTAACACACCTCGTTGCTTTGAAGATGCTTACAATCGAAAGAGATAACCAGTATTTGGTCAGTCAGCAGTTCAAAAGCGTTCCAAGGTACTTGTGTGGAAACAGTCATCAGTTATTTGAGAAAAGCAAGCATGGACAGCCATTAACAGACGAGAGCGAAACGAATATGAAAACCATCAAATGAGTAAATTACGTTCTAATATAATTCAAAGATATATGTTACACACAAACATCTTAGAAGAAAATAAAGAAGGAAAATCCACTACTACTTCAATGCCGCTTATTTTACGCATTCTTCGGCATTTTAACTTACTACGGAAATGGGTAGGATAGAGTTTTCCGTGATAGTGACACTGAAAGGCTTTTCTGTTAAATCATGTCTCCCTCACAATGACCTTTTAGACGTGCGTGTGTTTTCACTAAAAACATTTTGTAGAACGATCTCTTGTATTTAGCTTGCAGGTATAAGATATTTGAGATGATAATATTCATAGTTTCTAAATTAACTGCGAATTTTCTTCTCGAAGAACCTTCACATAAAGTGTCTTTTCCTGCTAAAATGAGACATCATGAAAGATGGATTGCGAAAACCGTTTATGTATGGAAACTGTTCATGTTCCTTTATGAAGCTGAATTGCGACCATAATAAACGATGGCAATTTTTTTTCCTTATCCCTAGCTATGTCGAAGCATGATCCTGTGCCGCTTCAGAAGCCAAAACTCTGCATTCGTATTCCACAGTTTTTTCAAAACTTCATATGTATATATCAGGCTGTCTGTAGTGATATCCTGTGTATGGCTTAACAGAAACTGAAATATCATTTATGGATCTCGTCCTTAGCTTTGACTACACTGAATTGGGAACCAGACAGGACATACGAAGATACACAAGGATTCACGTGAAAATGGATAAAACCAAAAAATATGACGAACTGCTCGTTTCTAATACAAAAAGAGTATATTTAAACGGTTCATTCATTGAGACAGATTCTTCACATTGACCTGTAAATGAAGATATCAATGCTCTACACCTAGTTACCAGACAAAACATCGTAAATTATCAGATTGGGAGAAGTGTCAGGTTCATGAAACACAGTAATAAATATATTACAGAAAAACGAGAAGTAGAAGATACATATACTTCAGTTTGTATCTGAATATTCCTTTAAGTTACATAGCAGAAAAAGACACTTTATTGAAGTATAAGTACGTTTAAAAGGAAATATTGTTTTTTCCTGTGTACTTATCTCATAAACTTAGTAAATAGTAGTTTTATAGGTTGTATTGTTAAAGTTAATGCAGTAACACATTATTGTTTATTAAGTTCAAAATAATAAGGTTTTTCGGGAGGAAAGGTACTTCTGAACAATATTTTTTGAGATAAAAGTAAATACGATTTTATGCTATTTTACGGTTTTTCAAATGAAGAGGCACCCCCTTGCCTCTCCGCCTATGGGGCCGACATCATGAATAACTCATTTTTTATGCAAAGAAACCAAACTAGGTGGCAGCACAAGGAAACAGCGAAACTAGAAAAATTAGAGGCTCCCAAGTGTCAGGTTTAATTTTCGGAAGAAATGCGAAAATAGTAAGTTTTATGTAGACTTTCTCACTCTATAATAAAAAACTAGTCGTCAACTCAGGCAGAACCTAAAAAGTCAACAAAAAATAACCGACATAGGGATAAATATGTTTCTCAGTTCATCAAACTGACGAAGATATGAGTAGATTTCTTTGTTTGCTGCGTGAAAAAATACATATATCGCATACAACTCAATTTTTATGTAAGATATACGAACGTAAAAAAGTTGGACTGGAAAGCGGATCTAGCGTCTACCCGAAAAAGAACGTGACGGTGGTGGGAATGAGGCGGGCGGTTACCGTTCCTGGAACGAGGCCGGTCAGCGTCTGTTTCTGGAACGATGACCGACCATTCCAGGAAAAAAGACTGTCCGTGACAGCTCCGGGTATGAGGACCGACCGCTCCTGGAATGAGAAGCCACCATTACGGTTCCGGAACGACCGCAGTGAAAGGTAAACGAGCGTTTTTTTAGAAATCGTTCCTCGGTCCTTCCGTTCGCTTTGACGATCCGTTCGTTTGCGCCCGTTCGTTATCGAACGACCCACCTCTAGTAAGAATCCAGCAGTACTGCTTTCTGTCTTCGCACATCAGCAGTCAGCTTACATTCCCCTTGTAACACTGTTACTTGACTGTTATTATAGCATGGAGCACAGCAGTGTCCTGTAGATTCTCACTGCTGACGGTGTAATTTGTGATGCTATTCGACATAAGTGACCATTGATATTATATCGCCTTGTATGCTGTAATACCTAACGATGATCAGTGGTAGCGCTGTCGATAAAATATCGATATATGGCTATATCAATATTTTTCCAAATATCATCTATATATGATGCCTATATTCAACCAACGATATATTCATATCAAAACAGAAATATCGAGGCCGATATTTTTATTTTATATTATACTTTTTTCGCAATTTTTGGTAAATATTTAAAGTTGTTCCTTTGAAATTGTAGTAGATCGTAATTTTACTTTCACTGTGTGAAAAATCTTACTACTTTTTAAGCTTTCATCACGTCCAGTCTCTCACTTTGACTGTGTGAGGCAAGTATATGTTGCACAAAAGACGAAGAAGTCCGACTGCACGGGGGAGTGGCGGTTTGAATGGAAGAACAAGATTTCTGATGTGAAGAAACAGCACACCAGTCGCGTTAAGAAACAATTTTTGACGTAGCTAATGTGCTATTTCTTCACATCTGTATTCTTCAAAAACAGTTGCTGAAAATGGTCAGCAAAAATCTAAATGACAGGAACGGTCTGTGCTGTGGGCGGAGACGTGTGAAGCGAAATGCTGAAGTAATCGGTGCTCGGCGCTACCAACAGAAACTGCAGCGTTTAGCTGCACCATGCAATTTTGGCACTACAGCTGCTACGTCACTGTTGTTGGCCGAAATGAAAAAACAGGGAAGTCGACATGAAGTGTTCCCAACATATCGGATACGTGACGAAACTGAGCGACGGACGCATCGGGCCCTTTCATTGTGCCACTTACATGCATTTACCATTGTTAGCAAAGTAGTCATCGCCAACTGCGAACGTGCATTGCTTTTCCTTTCAATTCCTGTTCTAAGGAGGATAGGCAGGCTGCTAGCTTGTTGATGTACAGAATAACTAATAATAAATCAGTTCTTAAATATACAACTCTAAAATAGGCACTACATTTAGGATGTGCTGCCGATATTTTGTAGGCAGGTAGGTCGATATTTTTCCGTCAGTATTTCCAAACATCATTACTTTTTTCGCTATATTGAAGAACGAAATCTTTCTCAATATCGATATGTCGGATCCCGATATTTTTAGAAATATCACAAGTCCTGGTCTCTGGACTGGAGCTGGTTGTATACTACAAAAATTCTTGTAAGGAGTTCTTGGCAGTGAATCATTACGTTTTTAGATTATTTACCTGTTTTAATCAGATAGTGATTCAAAAGTATAGTTATCGTTCCCTTCTTTTATTTCTTAATGTGATTTTGTTCGTTATTTGCACAAAATATTTCGTCCTTACCCATTTGTTAGGATAAGTTACACAATTTATTTTACTGTTTGGACAACCACATGGTTAACGAAAAGTGTTCTGTCCAACTGGACAAACGACAGGACAAGTTACAGAATTTATTTTCCTGTTTGGACAACCACGTGGTTCACGAAAAGTGTTCTGTCCAACTGGACAAACGACAGGACTTAGAAATAATTTCATTAATTTTCTGTAGGTTACTCAAAAATTTTGTGTTAGTCTTCGTTGTCTTTGATGTGTTTAATGTGCAATATGTAACTGTGGTCATCTGTGTGTGTGTGTGTGTGTGTGTGTGTGTGTGTGTGTGTGTGTGTATGAGCGTCTGTTGTCAGTTGTTGAGAAGGGCCTTGTTGTCTGAAAGCTTATTGCGTGACAGTCTTTTTGTTATACCTATCTGTGAGTCAGCATCTGTCAGCATCTACGGTATATGCTGAGTAGCAGCTGTCGTTTTCATCATAGAGAAGGAAAACGTTAAAAGCAATTAGGAAGGAAAATAACTTGATTTTTTTGTGATATTTCTCTTTTTTTGTTAAGTCGTATATAAAGATTTGTCGTACACGTTGGCTGCTGAACTGTCAGCTAATAACGAGCTCAGGAACAGCAATAGCAACTCAAAGAGAGCAGTGAATTTCCTCGTCGTACAGTCAGCAGAAACTTGGCACCCTGGTCTCGGATGGCGGTGGTCATTTATCGCTTAGAGCGACACCTCCTAATTAGCAGCTAACCCCCGACCTGGCCTACGAGACTGCCCCTAACGAAGCAGGCGCTGGCACATGGCAATCTCCCCAACTTGACAGACGGGCAAATTGGACTCCGCTTTTCACAAAGCTGTGGCAGGGCGTACGTCTCATTATTTCACTGCAGCAACTGCTGAGACTACGTACTCGTAACTTTTATTTTTACCTCATTCTGTCCTCTGCTCAATATCGGAAAGAGTCACTTGGCAGGACAGCTACGTACTCTTTATCTGGTCCATTTTTGGAAATTGTAATGATGACACATTAACAGGTGTGTTCTAAAAGTGACAAGAATCTTGTAATTTCGCGTTTTGTACTAATCAGATGCGCGTGATTTTTTTTTCGCTGTAGTGTTGGCAAACATATCTGAAAATTATCTGTACAGTATTACTCCTGTCGGATATGTAGCCTGTCAGCTGTTTACGTTTATTTTGGTAGTACCCGAGATTATTTATTTTGTGTAAATCAGTCACAGAATTTTTATTAGATTTTGATACACTGACGGAAAAAAAATCGCAACACTAAGAAAGAGCTGCGCGAAAGTTGGAACGCGTCTTTCTACATCTGAAAGATGCTGTCTATTAAAATCTCGCGCCAATCACGAAATAATGGTGCTAATAGCGCCACTATGAGGATGGAAAACATATTTGCTTTGAGTCTACATCTACATCTACATGGTTACTCTGCAATTCACACTTAAGTACCTGGCAGAGGGTTGATCTAACGACCTTAATACTACTTTTCTACCATTCCACTCTCGAATGGCGCGTGGCAGAAAGGAACACCAAAATCTTTCCGTTCGAGCTCTGATTTCTCTTATTTTATTATGATGATCATTTCTTCCTACGTAGGTGGGTGTCAACAAAATATTTTCGCATTCGGAAGAGAAAGTTCGTGATTGAAATTTCGTAAAGAGATCACGCTGCAAAGAAAACCGCCTTTGTTTCAGTGATTGTCGCCCAAACCCCCGTATCATATCAGTGACACTGTCACCCCTATTGCGCGATGACACGAAACGGACAAGTGTAATGTCGGCTGTCTCTTTAGTGGGTTCTGCCAACAAAGCGCAGTCTTTGTTTCGCCTTCCCCACAATATTATGTATGTGGTCTTTCCAATTAAAGTTGCTCATAATTGTAATTCGTAGGTATTTAGCCGAATTGACAATCCTTAGATTTGTGCGATTTATCGTATACCCAAAATTTATCGGATTTCTTTTAGTACCCATGTCAATGACCTCGCACTTTTCTTTCTTTACTGCCAATTGCCACTTTTCGCATCATACAGAAATTCTCTGTAGATCATTTTGTAAATGGAATTCATCGTCTGATGATTTTACTAGATGGTAAATTACAACGTCATCTGCAAACAATCTAAGGGAGCTGCTTAGATTGTCACCTAAATCATTTATATAAATCAGGAACAGCAGATGAACTATGAAACTACCTTAAGAAACGCCACATATCACTTCTGTTCTACTCGATGATTTACCGTCTATCACTACGAACCGTGACCTCTCTGAGAGGAAATCACGAATCGAGTCACACAACTGAGACAATACTCCATGCGCACACAATTTGATTAATAGTCGCTTGTGAGGAACGGTATCAAAAGCCTTCTGGAATTTTAGGAATATGGAATCGATCTGAGATGCCTTATCGACCGCACTCGTTATTTCATGGGAATAAAGAGCTAGCTGTGTTGCACAAGAACTATATTTTCTGGATCCTTGTTGGTTATATATCAATAAGTCATTTTCTTCAAGATGATTCATAATGTTCGAGTACAGTATATGCTCCAAAATCCTACAGCAAATTGAGGTCAGTGATTTGGGTCTGTAATTCAATGTGTTACTCCTATGTACTTTCCTGAATATTGGTGTAACCTGTGCTACTTTCCACTCTTGAGGAACAGACATTTCGTCAAGTGAGCGGTTGTATATGATTGCTAAGTAGGGCGCTAATGTGTCTGCATACTCTGAAAGGAACCTGATTGTTATAACATATGGACCAAAGGAGTTGACTTTCTTAAGTGATTTGAGTTGCTTCGCAACACCTAAGATATCCACTTTTATGACACTCATGCTAACAGGTGTTCTGGTTTCGAATTCTGGAATATTTACATCGTCTTGCTTGCCTTTTAGACTGGACTTGGTAATCTGATGTTAGTCAAGAATTCAAGAATGCCTTTACGGCGACAAAGACGACTTTATCAGCACCTCACTGAGTTTGAATGAGCTCGTGTAACAGGCCTACGAGAAGCTGAATGTTCCTTCTGCGATATTACAGAAAGATTTGGCAGGAATGTTGACACTGTACAGAACTGCAATCGTCGGTAGTCACGGGAATGTTTGGACGCAGGGAGCCAGTCTCGGGCGGCCACGTGGCTCTACCGAGGGGGAAGACCGTCGTGTTCGGCGTGTGGCTCTGCACATCGTACTGCGTCTCCAACAGCAACCTGAGTAGGAGTTGACGCAACAGTGAGAAATCCAACTGGTACAGATCGGTTACTTCATGGACAGCTCCGAACTAGACGCCCTGTAGCGTGCATTCCACTGACCGCCAACGACCACCATTTGTGACTTCGGTTCTGCCAACCGAGAGCTCATTGGAGGGAGAGGTGGAGATCTGTTGCGTTTTCTGAAGAGCACTGGTTATGCCTCGGTGCCACTCATGGCCGTGTGTTGGTTAGGAGGAGGCCAGTTGCGGGCGTGCAATCAACCCGTCCGCGGGCTAGAGGCACTGGACCTGGACCTGGAGTTGTGGTCTGCGGTGTGATTTCCTACGACGGCAGAAGCACTCTCGTAGTTACCCCACGCATTCTGCCTGCAAATCTGTGCGTCAGTCTGGTGATTCGACCTGATGTGCTGCCATTCATGAACAGAATTCCAGGTGGTGATTTCCAATAAGATAACGCTCGCCCACATGCCGTTGTTTTAATCCAACATGCTCTTCAGTATGTCGACATGTTGTAATGGCCTGCTCGATCACCAGATCTGTTTCCATTCGAGCACATATGGGACATCGTTCGACGAGAACTCCAGCATCATTCATAGCCAGTATTAATTCCCCCTGTGTTAACGGACTAAGCACAACAGGCATGGAACTCCATCCCAGAAACTGACATCCCGCACCTGTACAACAAAATACACGCACGTTCAACATTTTGATGGTTACACCGATTGTTAGTGTACCAACACTTCACTTTTGTAGTGGCTTATCTCGCGCTTATGGTAAACTGTGATTTAGCAGTATTAGTCACTTAAATATGTTACCTAGAAAAATGTATTCCTGAAATTTAAAAACACTATATTAACTGCTTTTTGTTTTTCGATTTTTTTTTTTCGTCAGTGTATAAGGACTAAATAAAGAGCAGTAAAACTTTAAAAGTGTTAAATATTTTTGTAGGTAAGTATGCTGTGAGTGAAACAAGAGTTTAGTAGTGACGTAAGCGGTTCAAAGTGAGCTGTGAAGACGATAAAGGTGACGAACGCCTTGGACGCCACAGCCCATCGCTGTAAAGGGTGTCTGCTGGTAGCAAGTGTACGCATACCCATGTGTCGCGAATTCTCTGAACTATGTGGATATTTCGTCATTTATCGCGACACACACGTGTAGGGATGTCACCACCCCGCCGGGAGACGTCCAGGGCAGTGTACGGACCTGTGGAATATAGCTTCCCCTTCAAGCCATTTTTTCGGTTTGCCGTCCTCACCGTGTTCTTCGCAATACAGGGGCGGGCAAAAATATGGAAGTCACAAGAAATGCAACACATTACCATAATTAATAAGATTTAAGGAAAACGCTAACGTTGAAAATAACTTGCAGTCGTCTCGGAATGGATAAATATAGGTCCTGTATTGTTTTCATGGTATCTGACACCATTCTTCCTGCAAAATAGGGGCAAGTTCAGCGAACGATAACGGAGATGCACAGCGGTCGCACACCATTCTCTCTAAAGTAGGGCACAAAGGCTTTATAATACCGTTACCTGGTGACTGCCGTGGTCAAGGGAGATGCTGCATTTCATCATCGTACGCACAGTACCAGTCCTGGACGATGCGAATTGTGTGAGCAGGGGCCCTGTCGTATTGGAACACAGCATCACCACTGGGGAGCGAACACTGTACTGCGGTATGAGCCTGACCAGGCAAAATGGTCACATAATCCGTGAAAATAACGCGGCCATGCAGAGTAACCATCGGTTCGTGAAACACCCCCATATGGATCCCAAAATCATCACCGAACCGCTTCATGTACACTCTTGGAACGCATGATCGGTCAGAAACTGGAAACAGTGTGGAACAAGACTCAGCCGACGAAATGACTTCCTTCTATTTGGTCCATAGTACAAGTTTTTGTCATCGTTCACCACGTTTTCCTATTATGGACATTCGTGTCACGGATGAGTCGTTCTGTAATTCGAGATCGCCCTGCACTTCCTTATTTCTGAAGCTCCATTCCTGTAGTTTTGGTCCTGACAGAGTTGGGGAGTGCGTCATTCAGATTGCAGTGACTTTTGCAGCTGTCGACCTCTTATTTTCGTCACACTCTTGTTTAATGATCGTGTGTGAAGGGATCACTCAACACACACTTTGCTCATGTTGTGACTTAGCGGATGATGTTATTCCGCTTTCCCAGTACGATATACATCTCCGATATGGTGCGTCTTGAGACACCAAACACTTCGCCTACCTTATTTGAAGAATCACCCACCATTCGAATACCGACAAGTTGTCCACGTTCGAAATCACTTAGCCTCAACATAACCCACTCGTAACTACCCATGACACTGTTATGACGACGACTGACGCTTGTGAAGTATTGACTATAGTGCACAGGTGCGTTCGTAGCCAAGCATATCAGCGCAACCAGCAGTTTTACCCAGAATCTGCATTTATGTTCAGATATATATTCCTCGCGGTGTTTCCATGTTCTTGTAAAAGCCCTGTGTGATCGGGGCATCCGTGTTAATAGTATTGTTTTTCTGTTATCTTAAGTAGGACAACGCGACACAGTTACTAAAGTGCTACCGATATTGTTTTTTGTCGAGGGAGTGGAATACCTGTGAGATATTACGCATTTGTTCGTTTGTTTAATTGCTTTACACAAATTAAATTATTTATATTGAAAGTTCAACATTCAGGCTAGTTATGTAGTTACGTAGTTTTCGTGACTTCGTGGGAATGTAATACTTAGTGGCAGGGTCGATAGTGAAAATGACCTCCTCTTACGGCGTAACGGGTAGCGCGCTAGCTTGCGACAGACTGGGAGGTGGGACAGGGCTGGACTCAATCCACAAGGCGGACTGAATCCGCTCGCTAGTACACCGACAATCGGTGTCCCACGCTCGTTTAGGCAAATGTTGGAGTGGCCCCTCAACTTACGCCTCACAGAATACCATTCGCATAGAGTTAAAGCACACTAAAACACAGAACGAAGTTCGCACGATTCAGCCACAAGCCACACCTGGCGCACCACGACTTGCCTCCCTCAAAGTACCTTGAGGACTGTGACGGAAGGAATAGCATCTAGCCACGAAGTTAAATAATAATAGAAAGAACTGCCAAATTCTGAAACAGCGAACCCCATTTTGAAGAGAAACCCTGAAAGATTTTTTTTTTCAAGTATACCGCCGCAGCGTACTTTGATAATTTGCCGATAGTCAGCGTTAGTCGCAATCATGGCGAGTTCAGATGCCAAGCGAGCTTTCTGTGCGTTCGACAGAAACAAGTTTGCTACAGCTATTCAAGGGATGTTTAAAACCAAATACGGTAAGAAGCCACCAACAAGAAAGGCCATTTACAACCGATACAGCAAATTCCTTACGACGGGTTGTTTGTGCCTGGCAAAAAGAAGCTGATATCCCAGTGTAAGTGAAGTGAATGTGGAGCGTGTACGAGAGACATTCGTAAAGAGTCCAAACAAATCTGTGCGTCATGCATCCTGTGAACTTGAAATGGCTCCAATGACAGTGTGGGAAGTCCAGCGACAGAAGCTGTTTATGAAACCATTCAAATTGGAGCTAGTGCAAAAGCTCAATGAAGATGACAAAGACATGCGTTTTGAGTTTTGTTCGCAGGTGCAACAATTGAATGAGGATGGGGATGGTATTGTTGATCGCTTAATTTTTAGCGACGAAGCCACTTTTCACACTAATGTGAAAGTGAACAGGCATATATGTTGGATCTTTGGTACAAAGCATCCACACGAATGCATTGAATTTGAGCGTGATTCCCCAAAGGAAAATGTTTTTTGTGCCTTGTCACGTCGAAAACTGTACGGGCCATTCTTCTTCGCAAAGAGCACAGTCACTGGATATTCCTACTTGGACATTTTGCAACAACGGCTGATACCTCAAATGCAATCGGACCCATCGTTCATCTTTCAGCAAGATGGGGCTCCATCCCATTTTTATAGTGAAGTTCGTGGGTACCTCAACACAGAGCTGCAACATCGATGGATCGGCCGTGCTACAGAAGGGGACAGCTGTTTCATGAAATGGCCTCCCCGATCACGAGATCTCACTCCGTGTGACTTTTTTCTGTGGGGACACATTAAAGATCTGGTGTATGTACCGCCTCTACCATGTGATGTAGCAGAGCTCCGTGAGAGAATACGGGAAGCGACTGCCACAGTCGACGATGCCATGCTGGGACCGGTATGGCAAGAATTCGATTACCATATTGGCGTCTGCCGAGTCACTCATGGTTCGCATATCGATTTTTGTACAAAAATTTTCAGAGTTTCTCTTCAAAATGCAATATGTATGACATTGTAGAATGTTTAGTTCTCGTGCAATAAATAATTGAAAGTGTTCCCAGACTTTATGTACACACAAATATATATATATATATATATATATATATATATATATATATATATATATATATATATATATATATATATATATAGAGAGAGAGAGAGAGAGAGAGAGAGAGAGAGACCGAGCGAGGTGGCGCAGTGGTTAGCACACTGGACTCGCATTCGGGAGGACGACGGTTCAATCCCGTCTCCAGCCATCCTGATTTAGGTTTTCCGTGATTTCCCTAAATCGCTTCAGGCAAATGCCGGGATGGTTCCTTTGAGAGGGCACGGCCGATTTCCTTCCCAATCCTTCCCTAACCCGAGCATGAGCTCCGTCTCTAATGACCTCGTTGTCGACGGGACGTTAAACACTAACCACCACCACCACCAGAGAGAGAGAGAGAGAGAGAGAGACAGACAGACAGACAGACAGACAGAGAGAACAGAGAGAATGTTGCATCCTAATGATATTCACAACGAAGTAATAAGTCTCATCTAGGGCAATATTTGTTGAAGTCATTTTGAATCTTCAGTATTATGAAAGAAACTGCATGGTCAAGAAAATTTCTTTTTAGGTTCAAATGGTTGAAATGGCTCCGAGCACTATGGGACTTAACATCTATGGTCATCAGTCCCCTAGAACTTAGAACTATTTAAACCTAACTAACCTAAGGACATAACACAACACCCAGTCATCACGAGGTTTTCGGCAAAGGTTTGATTTGTAGCTCCATATAGCCGTATTGCGGACTGCATTAGAATTATCTACATGCATAAAAATGATTAACCATAAGGCTTATAAAATGTTGTAAGGTGATATATTTTTCAAAGTCTGGCTGTCTGAGGTGCCTCAACATGTCTTCGGCCTGGAATCTCATTGATTGCTGTAAAATTGTCTTCAGTGATGAGCCCCTGTTTGAACTGAGCCACGATGACCAACAAAGACGAGTGTGGTGATACCCGAGACAGTGGTGGTATACCAACTTGAATGTTCCCCGCCATACGGCCCAACAACCATGAATGTCCGTATGGGGTGCCATGTCTTTTGTGAGTGTGACCCCTTCGGTTATCATTCGCGGCACCCCCACAGCACAGAGGGACGACTACGGTTTTCAAGGATCCGCTTTGTTGCCCTTCAAAACAGGTCACCCTGAGCTTACGTTTCAGCAAGCTAATGCCCGCCCGCACACGGCGAGAGCTTCTGCAGCTTGTCTTCGTGCTTGGCAAACCCCACCGCGGCCAGAAGGATCGCAGGATCTCTTCCAAGTTGAGGCCAGGACACCTCCAGCCATCTCAGGATTTTGATGATTTAACGCTTCAGTTGGATAGAATATAACACAATATACCTCAGGAGGACATCCAAAAATTCCATCAATCCATGTTAAGGCGAATAACTGCTTAAATATGTGCGGGAGGAGGACCAACGCGATACTGAAGCTGAATCATCTTATTTTTCTGAAACTGTAATCCTGTATTGGTCCATAAACGTACATCACATCTACAGATTTCCGTCCTATTCGAATGGTTCCTTCGTGGTGGACCTTTTTTCTGTCTTTCTGTTGTTTTTTTGGTGTATAAATACAAAAATTGCTTCTTAATCGTGTTCACAACTTTAAGTGTTTGTATACAGAGAATTGCTTCCTAATCGCATTCAAAAGGAGGTAGTAAGTTCCTTCTTGGGCAGTATTTGTCGAAATCAGTTTGGAACCTCGGTATGATGAAAGTAATCACAAAGCCATTTTCCTTTTATAGATACAGGCGCAAATTTGAAATTTTTCGGCAAAGTTTGGATTTGTAGCTACACATAATAGTATTCGGCGGCTGCTCCCGGTAGCTGAGTGGGCAGCGCTACAGAATGCGAATCCTAAGGGCGCGGTTCGATTCTCGGCTGGGTCGGAGATTTTCTCCGCTCAGGAACTGGGTGTTGTGTTGTTGTAATTATCATCATTTCATCCCCATCGACGCGGATGTCGCCGAAGTGGCGTCAAATCGAAAGACTTGAACCCGGCGAACGGTCCACCCGACGGGAGTCCCTAGTCACACGATATTTACATTTATCTTATTTGGCATTCCATTAAAATTATTTTCATGCACAAATATGGTTAATTCTAGGGCTTACAAAGGCAGGGTATATTTCAAAGTTCGCCGTGAAAACTTTGAATGCGAGAAAGACAGAAGATGAAAATTTGTAAATTTGTAATGAAAATTTGTAAATTTGAAAACTCTAACATCGAACCAATAAAAAAAAATAATTTCGTTGTTCAGCTACAAACATTTCCAGAAAAAATATATTATCTGTAGTCAGTATCATTCCTCGTAACTTAACATGCTGTTGTCTGTAAAGTGTTGCACTTGATATAGGTATAAAGACTCGCCGCTAACGCAGCGAGCATTGATTGTTTAGAGCCTGTTGGCAGAAGACCTCCGTGCTAGATTAGATTAGATTAGATTAGATTAATACTAGTTCCATGGATCATGAATACGATATTTCGTAATGATGTGGAACGAGTCGAATTTTCCAATACATGACATAATTAGGTTAATTTAACAACATACTTAAGTTAATATAACTACTTTTTTTGTTTTTTTTATTTTTATTTTTTTTATTTTTTTTCTTAATTTATATCTAAAAATTCCTCTATGGAGTAGAAGGAGTTGTCATTCAGAAATTCTTTTAATTTCTTCTTAAATACTTGTTGGTTATCTGTCAGACTTTTGATACTATTTGGTAAGTGACCAAAGACTTTAGTGCCAGTATAATTCACCCCTTTCTGTGCCAAAGTTAGATTTAATCTTGAATAGTGAAGATCGTCCTTTCTCCTAGTATTGTAGTTATGCACACTGCTATTACTTTTGAATTGGGTTTGGTTGTTAATAACAAATTTCATAAGAGAGTATATATACTGAGAAGCTACTGTGAATATCCCTAGATCCTTAAATAAATGTCTGCAGGATGATCTTGGGTGGACTCCAGCTATTATTCTGATTACACGCTTCTGTGCAATAAATACTTTATTCCTCAGTGATGAATTACCCCAAAATATGATGCCATATGAAAGCAATGAGTGAAAATATGCATAGTAAGCTAATTTACTAAGATGTTTATCACCAAAATTTGCAATGACCCTTATTGCATAAGTAGCTGAACTCAAACGTTTCAGCAGATCATCAATGTGTTTCTTCCAATTTAATCTCTCATCAATGGACATACCTAAAAATTTGGAATATTCTACCTTAGCTATATGCTTCTGATTAAGGTCTATATTTATTAATGGCGTCATACCATTCACTGTACGGAACTGTATGTACTGTGTCTTATCAAAATTCAGTGAGAGTCCGTTTACAAGGAACCACTTAGTAATTTTCTGAAAGACAGTATTGACAATTTCATCAGTTAATTCTTGTTTCTCAGGTGTGATTACTATACTTGTATCATCAGCAAAGAGAACTAACTTTGCCTCTTCATGAATATAGAATGGCAAGTCATTAATATATAATAAGAACAACAAAGGACCCAAGACTGACCCTTGTGGAACCCCATTCTTGATAGTTCCCCAGTTTGAGGAATGTGCTGATCTTTGCATGTTACGAGAACTACTTATTTCAACTTTCTGCACTCTTCCAGTTAGGTACAAATTAAACCATTTGTGCACTGTCCCACTCATGCCACAATACTTGAGCTTGTCTAGCACAATTTCATGATTTACACAATCAAAAGCCTTTGAGAGATCACAAAAATTCCCAATGGGAGGTGTTCGGTTATTCAGATCATTCAAAATTTGACTGGTGAAAGCATATATGGCATTTTCTGTTGAAAAACCTTTCTGGAAACCAAACTGACATTTTGTTAGTATTTCATTTTTACAGATATGTGAAGCTACTCTTGAATACATTACTTTCTCAAAAATTTTGGATAAAGCTGTTAGAAGGGAGATTGGACGGTAATTGTTGACATCAGATCTATCCCCCTTTTTATGCAAAGGTATAACAATAGCATATTTCAGTCTATCAGGGAAAATGCCCTGTTCCAGAGAGCTATTACACAGGTGGCTGAGAATCTTACTTATCTGTTGAGAACAAGCTTTTAGTATTTTGCTGGAAATGCCATCAATTCCATGTGAGTTTTTGCTTTTAAGCAAGTTTATTATTTTCCTAATTTCAGAGGGAGAAATGGGTGAGATTTCAATTGTATCAAATTGCATAGGTATGGCCTCTTCCATTAACAGCCTAGCATCTTCTAATGAACACCTGGATCCTACTATATCCACAACATTTAGAAAATGATTATTAAAAATATTTTCAACTTCTGACTTTTTGTTCGTAAAGTTTTCATTCAATTTGATGGTAATACTGTCTTCCTCTGCTCTTGGTTGACCTGTTTCTCTTTTAATAATATTCCAAATTGTTTTAATTTTATTATCAGAGTTGCTGATTTCAGACATGATACACATACTCCTGGATTTTTTAATAACTTTTCTTAATATAACACAGTAGTTTTTATAATTTTTGATAGTTTCTGGGTCACTACTCTTTCTTGCTGTCAGATACATTTCCCTTTTCCAGTTCCAAGATATTTTTATACCCTTAGTAAGCCATGGTTTATTACAAGGTTTCTTACGAGTATATTTAACTATTTTCTTGGGGAAGCAGTTTTCAAATGCATTTACAAAAATGTCATGAAATAAATTATATTTTAAATTGGCATCAGGTTCACGGTACACCTCATCCCAGTCTAACTGCTTTAGGCTTTCCCTGAAATTTGCAATTGTTAAATCGTTGACTGAACGTACTACTTTGGAGGACTGTTTAGTATTGCTGAATGGAGCTATGTCATATATTGTAACCAGCTGTGCACCATGATCAGAAAGACCATTCTCAACAGGCTGAGCATTTATCTGGTTAAACTTATCTTGGTCTATAAAGAAGTTATCTATCAGTGAGCTGCTATCCTTTACCACCCGAGTAGGAAAATCAATAACGGGTGTCAAATTGAAAGAACCAAGTAATACTTCAAGGTCATTTTTCCTATTACCCTCTTTCAGAGAATCTACATTGAAGTCGCCACAAATAATAATTTGCTTCCCCCTGTCTGACAGATAGCACAACAAGGAGTCAAAATTTTTCAGAAATAGATGAAAATTTCCTGATGGGGACCTATATACAGTTACAATTATAAATGTGCCTTTATTTAATTTAAGCTCACAGGCACATGCTTCTATATGTTTCTCTACACAAAACTTTTTTGTTTCTATACTTTTTGCACAATGATAACATTTGACATATATGGCAACTCCTCCTTTCTCCATATTTTCTCTCATTACATGTGCAGAGAGCTTATAACCACTTACATTTACCTTATCCATATCAGTAACAATGTGATGCTCAGACAGGCATAGTATATCTATTTCATTCTCAGCTTCTAAATCTTCTAAACAAACCAGAAGCTCATCTACTTTATTCTTTAAACTCCCAATATTTTGATGAAATATACTTACATTATTTTTAATTATACTTTTATGAGAACCTTTCCTTATTCTAACATTTGCAGTACTCTCCTGTCTGAGTTTCTCATTGTGCTTAGGCCTAGTTCCTATACCAGTGGTCACATGGTGTTCAGAGAGGCAGATTATGTGAACTGGGCTGGGTGACTTTAATTCATCAATGGAATTACCTAGGACTGAGATACAACTTGGTGGAGATAAAATTTCTGGTGATTGGTGAAAATTTATAATTGATAGCTGTGATTGGTGATCCAATGCGCTAGAACTGTGCTGTTTAATTTCTTTCCTAAACTGAAGATTTGTTTCAATCCTGACCTCTCGTAGAACTTGACATCTTTCTGTCTTACCTATCCTAAAAAAGGTGCTGCTCCAACACCTGTAACCACTGGTATTTTACCATTCATGGCAGTGCCTCCCCCCCTTAAATTTCCTGCTATTACCCCAGCCAGTTTCCCCTTCCCTTTCCTGTTGAGATGTAGGCCGTGCCTGGTATAGTCCCACCTACTGAGATAATCAACAGGAACCACACCAATATGAGCCTCCGCACCCGATCCAAGCAGCCGTTCCAACTCCAAATTAACTCTCCCAACAGAAGAGTTCAAATGAGGCCGGTCATGGCGTCTCAGGACAGATACAAATTCAACATTGGTGTGTCTCGATGCTGACGCAATCTTTACCAGGTCATACTCTATACTGTACCCAGGATCTCTGTCGATGCTGTTCCCTGGCCCTCCCACAATAACCACGGT
The DNA here is from genome assembly GCF_023864345.2 of Schistocerca serialis cubense. Classification (NCBI taxonomy): domain Eukaryota; kingdom Metazoa; phylum Arthropoda; class Insecta; order Orthoptera; family Acrididae; genus Schistocerca; species Schistocerca serialis. Next base: position 912,454,800 of record NC_064641.1, on the reverse strand, counting down.
GTCTTCCCTGGTAAATTCTTTACAGAGTGAACCTAAATCCTCTGTCACCTGATCCAGACTAGCACTTGGTTTGAAAAAATTTGTGACCTGGTATTCTGGTCCTAATTCCTCCTGCAGAAGTTGGCCTACACCTCTGGCATGAGAACTGCCTAACAACAAAACTTTCTTCCTTTTCGATGACTTTCCTACGTTCTTTTTCAATTTCCTATTGAAAGTTTGTTGTGTCCTGTCTACACCTACCTCTGCTTGAGGCTCATCAGTTTCTAACTGAAGCAACAGGTCAAACTTATTTTTAACATTCACCACAAAACTGTCAGACTTAGTTCTAGGCCTGTTCCTTCTGCTACCTGTTGCCACTTCCCACCTCTCTTTGCCCTTCTCCCTCCTTAACCTGTCCAGATCTTCCCTAGCCTGATCTAGCTCAGCCTGAAGGGCAGCAATTTTCCCCTCCTGTTCCACTATCTTCCTATCTCTGCTGCAAATCCTGCATAACCACTGATGAGCCTGATCCACTTTCCCAACACCCATGCCACTGCAGTCCCCCAAGTGAAAAAAACTACTGCATCCATCACACCAAACCCCGGAACTAACAATTCTACGGCAAGTCAGGCACTTCTCACTCATGGCAAAAATAATACTTTAGCTAGAATAAATCAATTAAATTACCGAAAATCAAAAAAGACGTTACAAGAATTAAGCCTATTCACAAATGTATATAAGCAAGTTTCTGATTTAAAATTCCGCTGTTTTTCTGAGATCTGTATTAAAACAACGAAGGTATACGCTATTTATTATATATTTCACTCGATGGAATGAAAAAAGGACAATTAAACGAGATACTTTAACTTTGATTCTCCAAAAACGTTACGAGAATTAGGCCTATAAACAAATGTATATAGGCAAGTTTCTGATATAAAGTTACGCTGTTTTTCTGAAATCTGTATTAAAACAATGAAGTTATACGCTATTTACGGTAGTTTACTTATTTGTTTCCGAGAAACTAGTTAAATTACCGTGAAACAAGAAACAAACACGTTTACAAAATTTAAGCCTAAGCGTGACTTCGCGAAGTTACGATATTTTCGTGTTTTCTGAAAAAATACGCAAAGAAAAGTCAAACCTTTAACGGCAAGACTAAACGATACACTAATGCACGTATATAATTTGTTGTCGGCGTTAAACTAAATTATATTCCTGTCTAAATCACTTAACTTTCTGGAAATGGTTTCTGCTGTAAGGTTTAGCGACAAATGTGCGTCATTTCACGTGTAATCGCGATGTAGCAGTAAGGTCAGCATCGGCGCGTATGATGTGTGTGTAAAACTATGAAAGGTAAAATATGTAGCTGAAGGAACTGGAAACTGTGTGATATTCATTGCAAAGAAACATTTTGTCTCTCATGGAAGAAGCAATCAACATCAAATATAATTTTATGCAAGAAGGGTGTAGGCTTGGAACCATCGATCTAAAAACCTAAATGGCCGAGTCAGTGTTGAAGACAAAATTGAGTGCAAGATAAAGTTAAACAAACTTCAAATATTTTGGAACTTGGTCATACTATTTGGTAGCTCTGACAAAATTCGCTCACTACTACAAACTTAGGTTGCAACGTCTGATATACACATATCAAAAAAAGCTCTGCGTCACCCCGGTTCCCAGAACTGCAGAAGATAGTCGTTGACTGGATATTGTATCACAGACACCGTCCCTTTGACTATTCAAAAATGTCACTAAACCCGCCAAAAGATGTGAACAATCATGCTTGAGCAGCGCCTATTAAACGGAGACACACGGCTCGTGTTGTCTGCAGTTCAACCATGCATGACGGTCTATACCCCGGTTCGATCGTGTCCGCATTGTTACTTTGAAAGCGATGTTGTTCGGACATGGAGGAGCTACAAAGACATATTAACTGTCGATGACATGCCTCGCTCAGGCCGCCCAGGGGCTACTACTGCAGTGGATGACCGCTACCTACGGATTATGGCTAGGAGGAACCCTGACAGCAAGGCCATCATGTTGAATAATGCTTTTCGTGCAACCAAAGAACGTCGTCTTACGACTCAAACTGTTTGAAATAGGCTGCACGATGCGCAACTTCACTCCCAACTTCCATGGGGAGATCCATTTTTGCAACCACGACACTATGCAGCGCGATACAGATGAGTCCCCAACATGCCGAATGGACTTCTCAGGACTGGCTCAATTGCCTCCGAGTACTATGGGACATTACATCTGAGGTCATCAGTCACGTAGATCATAGAACTATTTAATCCTAATTAACCTAAGCACATCACACACATCCATGCCCGAGGCAGAATTCGAACCTGCGACCGTAGCGGGTGCGCAGTTCCGGACTGAAGCGCCTAGAACCGCTTGGCCACGACGGCCGGCGCTCAGGATTTACATCACGTTCTCTTCACCGAAGAGTGTCGCATATGTCTTCAACCAGACATTCGTCACACACGTGTTTGGAGGCAGTCCGGTCAGGCTGAACGTCGTAGACACACTGTCCAGCGAGTGCAGCAAGGTTCCCTGCTGTTTTGGGGTGGCATTATGTGGAGCCGACGTACGCCGCAGGTGGTCATGGAAGGCGCCGTAACGGCTGTACGATACGTGAATGCCATCCTCCGACCGATAGTGCAACCATATCGGCAGAATACAGTCGAGGCATTCGTCTTCATGGACGACAATTCGCGTCCCCATCGTGCAATCGTGCAAATCTTGTGAATGGCTTCCTTCAGGACGACGACAGCACTCGACTAGAGTGGCCAGCATGTTCTCCAGGCATGAAACCTATGGAAGGGCTGTTTATGGACAACATGAGCCACCAACCACTCTGAGGGATTTATGCAGAATCGCCGTTGAGGTGTGGGACAGTCTGGACCAACAGTGCCCTGATGAACTTGTGGATAGTATGTAACATCGATTACAGGCATGCATCAACGCAAGAGGACGTGCAACTCGGTATTAGAGGTACAGCAATCTGGCCCACCACCTCTGAAGGTTTCGCTGTATGGTGGTACAACATGCCATGTGTTGGTTTCATGAGCAGTAAAAAGGCCGGAAATGATGTTTATGTTGATCTCCATTCCGATTTTCTGTACAGGTTCCGGATGTGTGTAGTTTTGTGAATGGCAATAATCTTTCTTCTTTCCATTATCTTACTGACGTTGTCAGCGAGGAACAATTTCAAAAGTGATTGAAATTACGTCTAAAGTACTCGTAGGCTGGATGTTACTAAGCGCTCTAGTTCTCAAATAAAGGATCAATATAGTCTGCGTAATTAGCGGCGTGAGTTATGATGTGTCAAAACATACACACAACTTTAACTTTGATATTTGACTTATTATGTTGAATGTTTAACGTAACAATAGTTCGTTTAGTGGGTGGATTACGACTGCCCTTTAAATTTATAAATTCAGTACATAATTATCCAGAAATAATAAAAAGGAAATTTTCTTTGCTGTTGGAAGGTGTTAAACAGACAACCTACAAGTTCAGCACCGTGCCTGAGTGTCCCTTTAGCCCTTCAGTAATACGGATAAGGATCTATTCTCGTCTTTAACGTATGCAGTCTCCTTGATAAGAAACTAAAAGAAAGTCATCAATCGACGACGCAAAAAAATAGTATGCACATTATGCCTAAATCAATAACTACATAGGCTAGAGAAAAAAAAATTCCTTTGTTTGGTTCTTCCTCAATCACAGAGGTTTCTGGGCACTGACTAAACATCTGATAATTTTATCGCATCACTTACAGTCTTTTCTCAATGTGATGTCAATCTGAACAACAAATATGAACGAAACACCTGTATTTGGAATGAAAAGCAACTTTCAATTTTATTTTTCAACAGGAACAGGTGTTATTTTAGTGTAAAGCCTTGTCTCCGTCGTTGCTGTCATCCCCCCCGCCCACTGCCGCCCATCGCATCGGTTGCGTGCTGTACATCTTGGTAAAGTCACTAACAGAAGTTTTCCATGTTACTGGTAAACTGAGGCTTCGATACCGTCTTCTTATCACTTCAGTATCTTGATACAAGCGTTCACTTTATTCCTCACAGGGAAAAAATGTGACTCTCCAAAATTAGTAATAATCACCCTGTTTCATCTTTGGTCTGCGTCATGAGAGTGAAGAATAAATGACAGGATACAAACACTAAATTAAGCAAGGCTGTGTCGTCAAGTTGTGAGTAGTGTCTGGATAGCTCAAGAGGTAAAGGATTGACTCATAAAAGGCAGGTTCCACGTTCCAGACTTGGTGAAACCCACAGTTTTAAGCTGCCAGCAAAATTTAAAATCACTGATGGATGTTGTTTTGCGAGACAATTCGATATGCTACGTATCGGTAGTCAAAGACTGAGAAATAACTAATACTGAATTGCACAGCGAATTTATGTCGTAATTTTCGTAATTATATTCGTCGTGTTAATGCATGCAAGCGATTGAATACGTTCGATGGAAACATGAACGAATTTATTTATTGTAACATATTCCGTTTGTGAATTCATTCCGACACAGAAGCTGGATAGGGTATAGCCTGAAAAATACTTCACACGAATTCTTAAGACAAATTTGCAAATTTATACTGACAGTTTCACGTGTTGCAACTGAACACATTGCGAGTTTTAGATAACTATTCATGGGTGTCAATCACCAAACGTTCTGTCACAAATGATTTCGCATTTTTCCAAAGACGTGTTTAGCCGGCCGAAGTGGCCGTGCGGTTAAAGGCGCTGCAGTCTGGAACCGCAAGACCGCTACGGTCGCAGGTTCGAATCCTGCCTCGGGCATGGATGTTTGTGATGTCCTTAGGTTAGTTAGGTTTAACTAGTTCTAAGTTGTAGGGGACTAATGACCTCAGCAGTTGAGTCCCATAGTGCTCAGAGCCATTTGAACCATTTTTTTACGTGTTTGTTCGCTGCCAAACTGACGACTACGAGTGTATGTGTAAACGTGTGTGTTTGTGTGTTTGTGAGTATGAGTATGAGTATGAGAGAGAGAGAGACAGAGAGAGAGAGAGAGAGAGAGAGAGAGAGAGAGAGAGAGAGAGAGCGAGAGCGAGAGAGAAAGAGAGTAAGAGAGAATGTACGTTAGCAGCAGATTAGATAATTGTTTATTCTTAATGGAGTGACAAACTTGCAAATTCGCAACATTTATGTGAGATTGTAGCTTCTACAGTACAAAGATTCGCAGGCAAAAAGTTGAAACTATTTCTCTCCGCCTGACACTTGCCACATTGCGTTGGTAGCCCTGACATGGCACACATTAAAAACCTTGACCCTAGGCACTATTACAGTCCAAAATAAAATGCGAGTTTTTGCACTGCTTTCGCGTGATGCATTTGCGGCCTGCATTTAACTGGACGGTAATGTTCCGCTTTTTAGTTGCCCCTCAGTGGCGGACGTATTACTGTGACTGAGTGAGGGATTAACGTGTTGCAGTGGCACATGGTGGAACAAGATGGCCATTTATTACACTGTAAGCGTTTTTACAAACCGTGGAGTCATTTATAACAGGCAGCGACGTGCATGGCGATCTCTCTCCGTTTCGTTTCTCCCCCACTGTAGTAGCCTCTGGTGTTGCCGGACACATCGTAAAACTTCCATATCGTTAGAAACTTCCTTCGAACAAAGCCCCATCTTCCTTTCCCCTTTTCATTTCTGTCACTTTTCATGTATCGGACCTTATCCCACGGACTTAAACTGTATGAGTCTGAGGCAGACACCTACACGCACATGCGGGGAAGAAGGTTCCCCAGAACACACTCTCTTCTTCTTCGGACAATATGCGAACAATAGACACACACTACACTTAGACTACACAGATACTGTCATTGATATATACACAGCAATAAGAGACGAAGAACAATGGGCACAATTGAACGCACTGACTAACAGTATTTCAAAAACAACACATGAAGAGTACATGCGGACACGACATAAGAGACATGCCTCTGTGCAACGTAACAACAATATCCGGGGGGTCGACAGTGATACAGACAGTGACAGCGAAAATAGTGACAAAGAGGAGAAACAGTAGAAGGAAGCTGAGATGTGACAGCAAATAAGCATAAGGTGCTGGCGATCTAGCGAAGAAATCACCAAATGCTGTACATGGATGGGCACCTAAAGTAGTTAATACATAGGATTAGTAATAAATAGGATAAGCAATATTATTTCTCTACTAATAACACCATTTGTGTGTGTGTGTGTGTGTGTGTGTGTGTGTGTGTGTGTGTTTCTCTGTGTGTGCTACTGGCGGTCAACGCCTCGAAGAAACCATTCCGAGGTATTCACCGTCAGTCACATTCGTTGATGGTACTAACAAATCTCTCCTCCATCCTATCACCTTTTTATATTCTTCTTAAGAAAACAACAAAGTTTTAAAAATTTTATTTATATTTCAACCTTAAATTATTGTTATTTTGAAAAGTATCATTCTTTGTAAATTCTAAAGATAAAACAAAAGAAAAGAAAGCTGTAAAAAGATGAAAAACGAAAATTGTAAGATGTATGACCTGTTTTAAATATCAGGTAACAGGTCTATAAATGGCAATAAATAAATAAATAAAATCTAGCGCTACCTCTTCTCCCAATATTTCAGAACAACTTTGCAATCAATTACTCGTAATATTGCTATCTTTTCCCCATATCGCCTTGTTATCGCGTTATTTCTATACAGAAAAGAGCACGAGGCACATTTTATACACTGTCGAAAAGAAAAATTTAACACCCTGAAGTTCTGAGTGCAGTGGCGCCGGGAATTAATGTGTGCATATTGAAGGGTTGTAGTGTCTGATTTATTCGTTATGTTCATCGGCAGTCAGATTGTGTACAGCAGGCCTGTGTGTGCACCCTCTGTTTCTAACCTGCGGGCGGTAACTTTGCTGAGCTTAGAGGGGAACAGTGGTTGCCACATCCCTTCTGTGGCACAACCATAGACCACCTTCGAGTATATACTCCCGTTGAACTGCTTCAGCCATTTGACCGGAGTCACATTGTGGGCTTGGGGGAAGCTGGACGGGCGTGTTGACGGAAGCTGCAGGGGCTTGACACAGTCTGTCGATGCTGTATCGCTGCTTTCAACAGTTGTGTGCCTACCGTTCGGACACGTGTAGACCAGCTTCTGGACGTTCACGTAATACAGACGCACCTCGACACCGACTCACTTTTCGAGCAGCCGTGGCTGACCGAACGTCATTCAGGGAAGACATCAGGTACATGTTACACCTGTCGTGTCATTAGGGATCACTGGGAACCATCCAATTGTATCAGAATTAAGGTCACTTGCGCCTCTAGCCAGGCTACCACTGACAGCACGAGTTCATCATACTCCTCCCATATCATATACTTCTGCAATGACGATCGACCTGTCTCCACATTCGTCAATAAAATGGCTTTGTCCTTGAGGGTGCTGTACTTTTTTTCTGGCAGTGTATATCGTTTCAAGAAAACATCTATTAACTTGTAGAAGCTGTAGAGAAGGTTAATTATCATTAATTTGTTACTGATCGCACATGTTCATGGGTCCCTGAATTAATTTTCACCCTTCAGCGAGTTGCGCGCTAATGTGAAACTTGCTGGCAGATTAAAAACGGAAAGTGGGTGATGGCAAATTGGTAGCAGCAAAGCTGTGAGGCCGAGTGGTGAGTTGTTCTCGTACAGTTCAGTCGGTAAAATGGATTACCCATGGAAGCCTAGGTTTCATGACAGCATCTTTAATGAAGTGGGTATTCCGACATGAAAATGAGGTTTATAGTAATTAAAAATTACAGATCGGTAGAGACTTGCGTCTTTAGCTTACAATTAATAAACGGTTTAAGTTGTATTCAGCACTGACACTTTCCAAACATTTAATAGCACATAGACAGTAAAACAGCGCAAACAGCGATTTATCATATTCTGTAGCTAGTTTGTTTCACGACCATTGTTTTCTTTACTTATTGCTATTTAATACCCTTAAGATCAAATGACTAAAAGATAAAAAAGGAATATATATACATGTAGAAACACATGGGCGAAAATGTGACATTCTTCTAATACACAACACTGCAGTATCCCACTTAAGACCCAAAGGATCTGCACTGGAAAGAAAGAATTTGAGGGTGGGGGTGTGTTCTGTAGCGTTGAATGGTGTCAGCAGACAAATACAGGAGTCCGTTAGGTAGAAAACGAGGAAGATGAAGGTAGGTATTTGTGAGGATAGTGACATGACAGAAGGTAAGGAGCAGCTTGGTGTGTGAGCAAGGCAGTTGCGTCAAGAGGAATGGGTTGAGGATAGATGGAGAAGGAAAAGAAAAGGGGATCCCTGATCTCGAGTAGAATATATGGGGCAAGATTATACTCGGTGCGACGCATAAACATCGGGGAGAATCTCATTTCTGGGAGAAGTAGTCGTTGAAGTTGTGTTGGGGGAGTATACGGAGTGTGTGTACGTGTGGGGACGGTGGCATACGTTTGTGAAGAGACGTCAGCACACCAGCAATGGTGATCAGAGCGGTAAAAGTAGTGCTACTGGAATCTAGTTCGCAGGTGGTGTAAGACATGCTGAGGTATTCGATATGAGTGAGGAGGGGTGGGAATTTGACGAGATGATAGAGAACCGGAAAGGAAAAAGCTTAATAGATACAGAAAGCGAGGGGGAATGCATGACGTTAAACGATCTGGAGGGACTTCTAGAACTCCGGTGCATCGGGGAGTATTGGACGGATCAAGGTTTTATTGTAGGTATGGAAAATGGTGGAGGAGTGTAATCCCCAAGCACGCCCAGTTAGTAGTTTTAGTATTTTTTTATGGTTAATACACGAGATATCCATGTTGGATGCCTGTCGACAATTAGTCCACTGTATTTTATTAAAGGTAGAAGTAAAGGAGATGGAAGGGACTGGAATAGAAGGGAGAACCGATAGAGGTACTCAGGGTACCCTCCGCCACACACCGTCAGGTGGCTTGCGGAGTATGTATGTAGATGTAGATTGGTTTCTCCTGCAATTATTGCCAACCCAATAGATAGGGAAACGTGTAGGAGGCCTTTAATAATATGCACAGATATCGTTCGCTCTTTGTAGTTCACTGATACCTATTAGGAAATACAGATGAACCCCCATTCTTTAAACAATCGAATTGCCGTGTGTAAAAGAGCTTCAAACATCTGATTACTTTACGAATGAGTTAATGCGTTAAACATTTGATGTCAAGCATATAACGAGTTCCGAAAAGGTTTGAAATTATGTTTAAAGTTTGTTGGAAGTTGCGAAGTGCTTTCATTATGAAACACTGAGTGACTGTAGTATGGATAATTTGCGCTCCATTTTAAGCAACAGTAAGTTTTCAGGCATCTCAATGTTTATGGTGTCATGTCTTCTGAACTAGGCGTGGCACATTGATACAATTTTGCAGGTAGATTCGTTGATATATGCAAACATTGTTTGCGAATAGAGTTAGTAGGAAAGAAGTAATAAATTAACATGTCATGTCTCCATGAACACTGAAAATGTATCAAGCGATAAACTTTCCTTCCTTTCATCATTTTGTGAGAGATTTCAGCGAGGAAAAATTATGTAAGGTTTTGAAATTAGGTGTTTTTTGGAACTCGCTAAGTGCTCTCACTCTCAAATATTGGATGAATAAATTCCGGGTATTTGTGCACCGTCAATTACGCTGCACCAAGACGAACACCCGGTTTCTAACTACAATATTTGTCTCACTGTGTAGAACTTTTAATTGAAGATTACATCTCTAATAAGTAAATTATGAGGTAATTTCAGATTATTAAAATCCGGTTATGATTACGCGAAATATTGAAAATCAGATTTTTCCCCCTGGAAGAGGTGAGATAAACAACCTGTAGCTGCAATCGCATTCCATGTTTCGTGTTCTGGGGCAATCGCTTAGTAATGTGAATTACATCGTCGATGCTGCAGCCTCACCCTAGATATTAAAGAGATCTGTACATAGTTATATAACGTAACCTAAATACGAAATTGAAATAAACAGCATTTTGGATTGTTTTAAGGCCTCATTTGATAATAAGTCACTATTTCGTTGGATGTGGTGTCCAAAAATATCAGTAGTAAACGATTCGAGGAAGTGTGTCGTAATTAGCTCTCAAGAAACGCAAGGGGAGAGGAGTGGCTTCGTAACTGACAACTGAGTGTTGCATAAAAATCTTAGACTGGACTGAACACGATTGTGGCCTGCAAGAAGGTTTCAGCGTCACTTCATTCACAACGGAAATATAAATAAAGCATTTCATTTCGAGATTAAAAATAAGCTTGTGAAATTGCTGATACTTCCTGTACTTGGTTGTGGTAACGCTATTCTGCAAGCAGTTTCGTACGAAAGCTGACGCCGGCTAGAATTGGCGATGAATGCTGGTATATGATACCTTTTTTGTTCCGTAGGCAAGTTATATCACTCTTGCTTACAAACAATTACTATGGCTACGTGCTGAAAGCCTAGACACTATCATATTCTATGTTTGCTCCATGAAATCAGTGCGCTCCCTCTTGTTTATTTTCACCTCTTACGCTATTGTCTCAACGACACGGCAGAAATACTCAACAAAGTAACGCCCTCACTGTATCATCACATAAAAATGCAGTGTTCTTTACACCATTTTCTGTATCAGGAGCCCAACTTTCGAAACATCTTCCTCAAAATGTCAGAGAAATTAAATTCTTTCCGAGCTTCAAAACATAGCTAAAGGGCCGGTTCTATCGCGATAGCCACCTCCCCCACACACTACTCTGCAACACAATCTAGTCAGCATCTGTATCCCACAACTTTTCCCTCTCCCATATCGGCAAGAGTTCTGTATTTCAATTCCGTTGTTTTCTAACAGCCGCTGTCATTGCCGGTTTAATGTTCTCTTCTTCCTTCATCCATTCCGCTCCTGATAATACTAACCATGGCTTGAAGGCACCAAACTAGTCTCTATCAATCTTAATTCCCATTACTGTTAGTACGAGGGGCTTTCAATAAGCAATGCAACACGTTTGTTTTTTCGGTTGAAAAACTAGTGAATCTTCTGTGCGACATCTTGAAATATCCTCGCTTCGACTCTTACAGCTTCATCAAGTTCCGACAGGTGGCGGCGGTGTACACAGCCTTCAAAATGGAGCTTGTAGCGGAGGTGCGTTCCAAGCAGAGAGATGTAATGAGGTGCGTTCCAAGCAGAGAGATGTAATTGAGATTCTTTTGGCGGAAAACCGGCGCACCGCAGGTATTCATAAACGCTTGTAGAATATCTACGGAACAAAACCGGTGTGACTCGTTGGGCGAAGCATCGACCAACATCGCAACAAATTCTTGCAAATCTGTCCGATCTACCACGTGCCGGCCACCCCCACACAGCTGTGATTCCAGCAACGTGCGGACACTCTCATTCGAGGTGAACAGCAGATCACACTCAGGCACTTCGCCGCACACCTGTTAGGGTATCAAAAGTTCACACTTGCTTCCTCGTCGCCTGACAGAAGACCACGATGAGCAAGGAAGGGCCGTCTGTGAGGAGCTGCTTGCGCGTTACGAGGCTGATCGCGACAATTTACTGTCGAAAATCCTCACAGGCGGTGAAATAACAGTTCATGTCTCCGAACTGGAAACAAAATAGGAAGAAGAAGTTCAGAGCCGCACCCTCAGCCGGAAAAGTCATGGCGACCGTCCTCTGGCACTTTTAAGAGGTTATTCTGTTTGGTGTCCTCCCTCATGGTGCAAAGACTAACTCAGAGTTCAATGGTATTACCCTCAGGCAATTATAGAAACGACTTCAGGGTGGTCGTCGCCACAAAAACGCAAACAAACTTCCCTTTCTCCGTGACATCGCAAGGCGTCACACATGTCTGCGCACCCAAAAGGAGCTCACGAAACTGTGACTCAGTATGGTTAAATGTAGAAAAAAGAGAAAGGCACACTTTCCTAATAGATATGGTAATTGTATATACGACGTAACCTCCTTCTTTCTCCTGCCTATGTCCATTTCCTCCTCCCCTTTCTTCGTCCTCCCCTTTCTTTGTCGTCCCCTTTCTTCGTTCTCCCCCTGTCTCTGCCCATCACCTCCTGCTCAATTTTCCCGTCCATCTTGTCATCACCATCTGTCTCTGCCCCTCTCTTCGGCCGTTATCCCTAGGTCTATCTTCCCGTCCCCCTGTCCATCTCAATCTCCTCCTGCTCCCATTGTTCATTGTTACTGCACCTTCAGAATCTGTAGCAGTAAAACTTTCAACATCGCTGCTAAGGTTCAGTGACTGTGTCAGAATTATATTGGGACAAATAAGCCCTCGGTCACAAATATTAAGTCAGAATTGACCTGGTTTCGACGCTACTATGAGCGTCGTCTTAAGAATTAGACTAACTGTTCTAAAACATATTAGGTATACAGTACATTAATAAAATTGAAGTTTGTACTGACTGGAAAAGATGCAGTACTTACAAGTCACATATTAAAAAAGATCTGAGCCGGAAAGGCGACGTCATGAACAGTTGTGAGATGGCGAGCCGCTAAGGGCTGCTCGTACTGTGAACAAGGGTTGCAACGAGACTGCTGTTCCAATATAATCTGTAGTAGTATTCTAATCGTAATGTGATGAATCACGAATTCAACTTTCATGCTTCCTGACAACGTTTCATATACAGGGTGAGTTAGAAGGACAGGTACGTGTTTTCACAGGTCATAGCATTAGTGATTCTGAACAAAAAATTTGATGTGGACATATGCTCTATTCCGAATGGTTCTCGAGATAGAACACTTTTAACGTACATTTCAATTTGTTTTCTGTATTGTTCATTGTTATTGTTTACAACTTACCACAGTAGTTTATAGGATGTTGAGAACAACATTTTGATACACTGATCTTAGGCTTTCCAGGCGAATTAACTGTTTGTACTGTTCTCGGGTCTCCAGCTGGGTTCAGACGTTTTCAAACCACGATATTTCTACAGCGTTTCTTGCTGTCATCTTCAGGTGATACCTGCAAACTCAGCGTCTCCCCACGTGGATTTGCACGGAGATAACTTGTCCTCCGATGTGTGATGGAGTTTGTAGCAGTTATTGCTTTGCCTCCCATGCATGCCGATGTAATGCGTCTTCACATGTAGATTGTCTTCTTGGGTGTCTCCTCAGCACAGTTCTGCAGTGCTAGCTATGCAGCGAGCAGGTGTGGCCAGCGGGTGGTGACGCTGCGCGGCAGTTTGCGGCCCAGCGTTCGGATTTGGGCGTCGTGTGACCGGCCAGCACGTTCGTAAAAGGTGCGGGCGGCCGTCTGGAAGAGATCACGGAGCAGAGGTACGTCGTCAAGATGAGCGGTGGGGAAATCGTGAGGCAGGTGTAAGGCCAACTGAAGGATGCGATTCTGCAGCGTCTCCAGCCTCTTCAGGTTCGTGTCGGCGGCGTTCCCCGAGACGACGGCGGCGTATTGGAGTACAGGGCGGAGCAGAGCCTTGTACAGAGTGACGCCCAGCCGCGGTGGTAGTTGGGAGCCGGGGTTCAGCACCGGGTAAAGTATGCGGAGCCTGTTCTGCACTTTGTTCTTCACTTCGCGGATGTGCGGAACCCACGTGAGTCGGCGGTCGATGGTGACGCCGAGGTAATGCGCCGTTGGACGCTACGGGACAGGGCTTCCACCGACGGTGAGCGGTTGCAGACCTGCAGGAACGAGTCGCTTGGTGACGACCAGGAACTGCGTCTTGGCCCCATTGAATTGTAGACGGCACTTGGCTGCCCAGGCTGCCAGGGTGTCAACGGCGAGCTGCAGACGGCGGCGCATGACGGCGGCTGATGATGATGATGATTAGTGTTTTAGGGCGCACAACAGCGAGGTTATCAGCGCCCGTTCCCAAAAGTTCAATTCAGAGCCGAATCGTGAGAGAATGGGTATTGTTCAAATTGCAAGATTGGACACAGCACATCAAAACGGGGAGATAAAACTAAAAATAAAAGAGCAGTACAAACAGGGAAAAATAAGTAACGGTGACCACTTACAAATAATGGGCGACCAAACCACTGGACAGCACATTAAGACTTCAATCCCAATATTTTGGGAAGAAGGCCAGACATCACACAAAAACGTAAAACTCTAGCGACACTCGCCTCATTATTAGTTAAAAGAGAGGGTAGGTCTGGTGGGAAACTGAAATCTTCCCTCAAACCCGCATATAAAACACACTCAGTTAAAATATACCGTATCGACAACTGTGTCCCACATTTCTGACACGTTGGTGGCTCCTCACGACGTAACAGAAAACCATGGGTCAAAGGACAATGTCCTATTCTAAGCCGTGTAAGGGCTACTTCCTCAGCGCGTCGTTGTCGGAAGGAGGTGAGCCACGGTCGGACAGAATCCTTCACCGCTCGCAACTTATTATCCCTCACGTCCAGCCACTGAGCCTCCCACCAACGCATGACCTTCCGAGTCACGAAAGACGTAATGGCCTGCAGGGGGACGGAACAGCGAGCAGGAGGTGGGATGGAGCAAGCCTCCTTGGCAGCCGCGTCTGCAAGTTCATTTCCAGGAATCCCTATGTGCCCTGGAACCCAGCAGAAAATCACATCCTTACCCTGATGTTGCAAGAGCAGGAGTGCGTCCTGCACCTCTTGCACCATCCGATCTGCTGGGTACATTTGTTCAAGAGCGTGTAGAGCACTTTGGGAATCGGAGCAGATGATGAATTTCGTGCCACGATGTCGGCGCATATGCTCTAATGCTTGCAGAATGGCAAACAGTTCTGCATAGTAAACTGAGAACTGCTCTGGGAGCCCTATCCGATGGACAGTATCGGGAAACACAGCAGAGCAGCCCATAAAATCCCCCTGTTTAGAACCATCCGTGTAAACAGTAGTAAAATCGGAATGGCGTTCTAAAATCTCAGTAAGTTTAATTTTAAAAAGGTGGTCCGGGGTACAATACTTCCTGTAAGCAGCCAGATCAAGAAGTAATCTTGGCCTTTGTAGTCGCCAGGGAGATCCCCTACTCCATCCCTGGTGGAGGACCTTAATGCCCTCCAGGTGTACCGACTCGAGACTCTCCTTTGCACGGATGCCAAACGGCTTTGTTGCCGCCGGACGGTGGCGGAAGAGACGTGCCAATGCCGGCTGGGAAAAAGTGTCGGACGCCAATGAAAGAGGAGTGGACTTGGTCCTGTACGCGTGCCGTACCACGAGGAGAAGACGCCGAATGGACAGCGGAGGCTCTCCCGCCTCGACACACAGACTAGCAACCGGAATCGTGCGATAAGCCCCCGTTGAAAGCCTAATACCCTCATGGTGAATCACAACCAACATTTTGAGGTAGGAAGGTCTTGCAGAGCCATAAGCTTGACATCCGTATTCCAGTCGAGGTCGCACAAAGGCCTTATAAAGCTGGAGCAGACGGGCCCTGTCAGCGCCCCAGGATCTATGACTAACGCATTTAAGGCCGTTTAAAGCCTTGAAACAGCGGACTTTTAGATCCTTTAAGTGTGGCAACCATGTGAGCTTCTCATCAAAAATAAGCCCGAGATATTTCACTTTTTCCATAAAGGGGAGAACAGTGTCTCCTAGTTTTAAAACAGGGAGATTAAAAAGAGAACGGGAACGGTTAAAATCTACACAAATGGTCTTCTCCAAAGACAATTTAAAGCCCGTGGTCTTAGACCATTCCCCCAATCGCACGAGTGTCAGCTGTAACTGGCGTGTAGCAGCTATGACGGAGGAAGACGCGCAGAAAATGGAGAAATCGTCCACAAACAAGGAGCACTGCACGGGCCGTCGTACTGTGGACGCAATACTATTGATGGCAGTTGCGAAAGCTGTCACACTGAGGACACTTCCTTGAGGGACACCGTTCTCCTGCTTAAAACGGTCAGACAGGACATTCCCAACCTTATACTTAAAATACCTGTCCGACAGAAAGGATCGGATGAGTGTGGGTAAACGCCCACGGAAACCCCACTCATAAAGCTGCCGCAAAATGGTATGCCTCCAGGTAGTATGATACGCCTTCTCCAGGTCGAAGAAAACCCCGATAAGGTGTTGCTTACGTAGGAAAGCAGCTTGTATCGCTGTTTCGAGTAGGATCAGGTTATCTAGGGTGGAATGATATCTCCTGAATCCACACTGGCAGCGGGTAAGTAAGGATCTAGATTCGAGAACCCACACCAGGCGCCTATTGACCATACGCTCAAATGTCTTTCCGACGCAGCTCGTGAGACTAATGCTACGGTAGCTACTGGGTTCGGTCCGATCCTTCCCTGGTTTTAAAAGCGGAATTAAAATCGATTCTTTCCACGAACTAGGAAAGTCGCCTGTCTTCCAAATTTCATTAAAAAGTTGAAGGAGAACTTCCTTTGACCGCAGATCCAACTGCTGCAGCATGCTATACGATATCAGGTCTGGACCAGGTGCGGTATCCCGAGATATGGACAGTGCAGAGTCCAACTCCCACAAAGAGAAAGGCTGGTTGTATTCCTCAGTGTGCTGTGAACGGAAATCAAAACCAGCCCTCTCATGTGTACCCCGATAGCGCAGAAATTCGGGGTTCTGGCTAGAATCGGCCGCAATACTTTGAAAAGATTCTGCCAACGCCCGGGCGATGTCTCTCGGAGATGTTAGGAGACACCCCCGCTCACGTATAGCGGCTAGTGGCTGTCGAGAGTATCGCCTTGAGATCCTCCTAATGGCTTCCCATACTTTGCTTGAAGATGTGGACCTATTGATGGAGTTCAGGAACTCACGCCAAGACCTCCGTTTACTCTCCCTAACGATTTTCCTCGCCCGCGCCCGTGCTATCCGGAAAGTTGTCAGATGCGCAGCAGTGGGGCACCGACGGAATCTCCTCAAAGCCGCCCGCCTGTCTCTGATGGCGGTACGACAGTCGTCATTCCACCAAGGAACAGGCTGCCTCACAGGTGTTCCCTTTGACTTTGGTATGGATACATCAGCGGCATGGTGCATCACCGCCGTAATGTGATCCACCCAATCCTGGACGCCTTTACACCGTTCAAAAACAGCCAACTGCCGGTAGAGCGTCCAGTTTCCCTTCCGGAACAACCATTTCGGCGGCTGTGCGACACGACCCATTTCAACTGGCAGATGGAGCCAGATAGGGTAATGGTCGCTGCCATGAAGGTCGTCGTCGACGACCCACTGAGCAATGTCCGCAAGCGCAGGCGAACAAATAGAGAGGTCTATGGCAGAAGACGAACCTGAAGCGGTGCTAAAATGCGTGGCCTGACCTGTGTTCAGCAGTATGATGTCGGAAGTCCTGAGCAACTGCTCAATCATCTGGCCTCTGGGGCAGGTTTTGTTGGAACCCCATAATGCATTATGAGCATTAAAGTCTCCTAAAATGAGAAAGGGACGGGGTAGCTGATCAATGAGCCATGTGAGGGCTTCACTGTCAATGAGTTCAGCGGGTGGTAAATACAAGGAGCACACTGTAACATGAACCTGGGCCAGGATCCGAGCTGCAATCGCTTGTAGCGTCGTGGTTAAGGTCACAGGTGAGGAGTGGAATGTGTCCTTAATGAACACTGTCACCCCACCCTGAGCCCTATTACCAGTCAGGTCGTCTTTCCTGTACATGCGATATCCCGTAAGTACAGGCGTGTCAGTCTCTCTAAAATGTGTCTCTTGCAAAGAGATGCAAATGGGGTTTGCCTGTACTAACAGCCGCAATTCTGCAAGGCGAGGTCTCACTCCATTCAGATTCCACTGAAGTATGGGAGCCATATCAGCGTTTCGGTTTAGATTTCCCCCTGTCTTCGCGCCGCGCTGGTGAGGCACTTGTAGAGCGAGTGGCAGCAGAGGGGCTGCCAGGTTCTGGGGAAGAGGTATCAAAATCCATGACGATGTCCTCCTCATCAGTCAGGGATGCCATGACGACATCCGATGGTGCCTTTGGCAGGTGTGATGTCAAACGCCGTGCCCCTTTCCCTGGTCCCGTTTTCGTTGTGGAAGCTGGGGATGGGGAAAGTGGAGAGGCACTCTGTTTCTGGAGGGCCTTCGAAGGCTTCACTGGAGCATTCTCTGCAATAGCGGTGGGTGCAGGCGGAGCAGCCTGAATAGCTATATCGTTAGTGGGAGTGCTCTGGCAGGTACAAACACAGTTATAGATATTGGTGGAGGATACTGCGACGCTGGACATGGTCTGCGTCGAAGCGTCTACTCGCGACGCATGGTTGTGCACCAAGGAGGCATAGGACGTGGCAAAGACAGGGGGTTTTGTAGCCCTATACTCTTTTTTGGCTTCCACATAAGGTAGCCTCTTTGTCACCTTGATCTCCTGAATTTTTCGTTCTTCCGCAAAGACGGGGCAGTCTCTGCTCCAGACGGGATGGCTCCCAGAGCAATTTATACACAGCGCTGGAGATGTGCAGTTGGTCCCAGCTTCATGAGCTGCCTTGCCACAGATACCGCAGGTTGGTTCACCCCCACAACTCATTGTCGTATGGCCAAATCGCTGACATTTGAAACAGCGCATAGGGTTAGGTATATAAGGCCGAACCCTAAGTCGGAGGAAACCAGCCAGAACATATTCAGGTAAGACAGGCGAATTGAAAGTCACAATGAAAGTGGCAGATTTCTCAATAACTCCATTATTCTTACGTGTCCTTTGTTCCACGTCTACAATCCCCTGTGTTGCCCATTCATGCTGCAGCTCGTCGACATCGATATCCATTAAATCACGGCAGGTGACAACGCCTTTACTGGAGTTGAGGGAATTGTGCAACTCAACAGTAATATCATACTCGCCTAACTTGGGTGACTTCCGAAGCAGCTCCACTTGCGATGCCCTAGTTGTCTCAACTAACAGGGTACCATTCCTCAGGCGTTTGATAGATTTCAGTGTACCTGCAAGTCCTTCTAAACCTTTATGTACACTCCTGGAAATTGAAATAAGAACACCGTGAATTCATTGTCCCAGGAAGGGGAAACTTTATTGACACATTCCTGGCGTCAGATACATCACATGATCACACTGACAGAACCACAGGCACATAGACACAGGCAACAGAGCATGCACAATGTCGGCACTAGTACACTGTATATCCACCTTTCACAGCAATGCAGGCTGCTATTCTCCCATGGAGACGATCGTAGAGATGCTGGATGTAGTCCTGTGGAACGGCTTGCCATGCCATTTCCACCTGGCGCCTCAGTTGGACCAGCGTTCGTGCTGGACGTGCAGACCGCGTGAGACGACGCTTCATCCAGTCCCAAACATGCTCAATGGGGGACAGATCCGGAGATCTTGCTGGCCAGGGTAGTTGACTTACACCTTCTAGAGCACGTTGGGTGGCACGGGATACATGCGGACGTGCATTGTCCTATTGGAACAGCAAGTTCCCTTGCCGGTCTAGGAATGGTAGAACGATGGGTTCGATGACGGTTTGGATGTACCGTGCACTATTCAGTGTCCCCTCGACGATCACCAGTGGTGTACGGCCAGTGTAGGAGATCGCTCCCCACACCATGATGCCGGGTGTTGGCCCTGTGTGCCTCGGTCGTATGCAGTCCTGATTGTGGCGCTCACCTGCACGGCGCCAAACACGCATACGACCATCATTGGCACCAAGGCAGAAGCGACTCTCATCGCTGAAGACGACACGTCTCCATTCGTCCCTCCATTCACGCCTGTCGCAACACCACTGGAGGCGGGCCGCACGATGTTGGGGCGTGAGCGGAAGACGGCCTAACGGTGTGCGGGAACGTAGCCCAGCTTCATGGAGACGGTTGCGAATGGTCCTCGCCGATACCCCAGGAGCAACAGTGTCCCTAATTTGCTGGGAAGTGGCGGTGCGGTCCCCTACGGCACTGCGTAGGATCCTACGGTCTTGGCGTGCATCCGTGCGTCGCTGCGGTCCGGTCCCAGGTCGACGGGCACGTGCACCTTCCGCCGACCACTGGCGACAACATCGATGTACTGTGGTGACCTCACACCCCACGTGTTGAGCAATTCGGCGGTACGTCCACCCGGTCTCCCGCATGCCCACTATACGCCTTCGCTCAAAGTCCGTCAACTGCACATACGGTTCACGTCCACGCTGTCGCGGCATGCTACCAGTGTTAAAGACTGCGATGGAGCTCCGTATGCCACGGCAAACTGGCTGACACTGACGGCGGCGGTTCTCAAATGATGCGCAGCTAGCGCCATTCGACGGCCAACACCGCGGTTCCTGGTGTGTCCACTGTGCCGTGCGTGTGATCATTGCTTGTACAGCCCTCTCGCAGTGTCCGGAGCAAGTATGGTGGGTCTGACACACCGGTGTCAATGTGTTCTTTTTTCCATTTCCAGGAGTGTATGTAGAAAGGAGAGACTTTTTCAAATGAGCCCTCCTTCCTCTTAATCACGATGAAAACATTGTCATTTACGACTCCATGAGCCCTGTTACTCTTTTCCATCTGCATATCTGGAGGACTAGCCTCCCTCATGCGCTTGACTGATTGCGAAGTTGGTGAAGGGAAATACGTGGTTGCCATGTGCGTCCCACGAGCAGCTAGGGAACGAAACGTCAGCCCAGACAGAGCCCCGCATGCCTGGGTAAGCCTTATACAACTGAGGTGCGGCAGGTTCCTCAGAGGTCGCCCGCTAGCGACTGTTCCACCTCAACAGCCATGCATCTTATCGGCGCGCAGCACACCTTAAGATTGAAGGGTTTTTTAGAGAGGTATGTACCATCCTCGCGATCCAGGCAATCAAGCCAAGATCCCCGGTCCCTGCGACACACAACGTTCCACCGTTGCACCTCACGGTGGTCGCTGAAGCATGCCCAGAGCTTACGGTGTCAGAGGACTGGCGGCGCACACCAGTCCCCAGCTCGGGGATCCCGGGTTCGCCAAGCCCGTACCCAGCACATAAATGCTGAGTCCCCTGAGGGGATGACGGCGGCATTGAGGCTCCTCGTATATAGAGCCGTGTCATCCGTGTACAGGCGAGCCGCACACGGTCGATCTTCGGCGCATCAGAAGTGTACAGCGAGTACAGGAGAGGCCCCAAGACCGAGCTCTGCGGCACACCGGCGTTGATGCGGCGGACGGAGGACAAGCCGTGCGCGGCCCGCGCGTGGAAGGTCCTATCGGCAAGATAGGAACGGATGAGACGGACGCGTGACGTCGGGACCTCAAGGTCGAAAAGTTTGTATAAGAGGCCGCGGTGCCACACACTGTCGAAAGCACGCGACACGTCCAGGAACACCGCCCGAAGAACTCGCGCTGGTCGAGGGCGACGAACGCATCTTCCACTAGCCGAAGGAGTTGGTGAACTGCCGAGTGGCCCCTGCGAAAGCCGAACTGCTCTTCAGGCACGAGGCCTTCCTCGTCAACGTGGCGCTGCAGCCGCCTGATGTACGCCCTTTCAAAGACCTTGGAGACCGCCGGCAGTAAACTAATAGGTCAATAGTTCGCGGGCTGGCGCAGATCCATCCCCATCTTCGGAATCGAAACGATCTCTGCATGCTTCCAGGACCGGAGGATTACATTAAAGACGTCGGCGACATGAATGGCAGCCACCGGCGGCAACTTCTGGAGAAGGGCGTTGGAAACTTCGTCTGGGGCCGCAGCTTTCTGAGGTTCAGGGGACACAGGATGGACGACACCTCTTCCGCTGTCGTCTCTTCAATGACGTCATCGTCGTCGCGTGCCTCCAAGTAGCGTGGGAGCTGGTCAGCAACCAGGTCTTCGTGGGCAGCGTCGGTCGGGTCTTCTATCGGCGTAAACGCAGCCTCAAAGACGTCTGCGAGGGCATCAGCCTTCGCAGCTGACCATGGACCATCATTGGAGGGTTATGTTGCGTGCGGCGTAGGAAACGCTTCGTCGTCCGCCAGGCCGTGCCGTCGTCAAGGCAGAGGGTGGCAACCGTGTTATTCCAGTCGCGATGGCGATGGTTGTCAATGGCGGCCCGGATGTCCCGACGCATCCTGTTGAGGAGGTGCTTGGTGTCGGCATTTCTTGTCCTCTGCCACTCCCGGTAGACCCGGTACTTCTCAGTGATGGCCGCAAGGATGTCCCTCGGCAGCTGTCGGGAGCAGTCAGGCAGAGTGCGCGGTCGGGGCGGCGTTACTATGTTGGCGGCGTTGATCGTGGTTGCCGCGAAGTGCAGAAGTGCTGCGTCCGCTCCAGCTTCCGCAGGGGGCGGCGCGGCGGCGAGTGAGTCCGTCACGGCTGCTTGAAACCTGCCCCAGTCGATGCCAGCAAGTGAGATGCCTCTCCTGGGCTGTTGTAGGGCGTCTAGGTCTATATCAAAAACCACTGGGACATGATCAGAAGACAGTCCCGTCCTCGTCGTGGGAGTTACCTGATGAGGGATACCCTTGACGACCGCGATGTCGATTATATCCGGGAGGCCACGGGCAGGGAAGATCGTCGGGTCGTACGGCCCCACCACCAGCGCACGGTGACGTTCCGCTACCCGGAGCAGGCAGCGTCCAGCGGCATTGGTGATCCTGGAGTTCCAGGAGACATGTTTACTATTGAAGTCCCCAGCGACGAACACCTGCCCCCTCGAGGAGAGCAGAACATCGATGTCAGCAGGGTCCAGTGGGCGAGACGGCGGTCGATAGGCAGCGACGAACGTGATGGCGCCCGGCGAGGTATGAACGACGACACCAGTGGCCTCCAGCGATGCCAGTGGTGGAAGTTGTATCACGTGATAACGAATACCATTGCGGAAGTAAGCGGCTGTCCCACCACCCGCCGTCAGTCGATCGGTGCGATAGCTGGAGTACTTTGCAGCCCTGACTCGACCCCAGGCTTCAGGTGGGTTTCGTTGATAAAGCAGACGTCGACGGCTTCGTCTCGAAGAAATTGGCGAAGTTCGCCGGCTCGAGTGCGGACGCCGTTGGCATTCCACGCGACGACCGCGAGCCCTCTAACGCTGCCCACGGTGCAGCTGGTGTGTCGACAGTGGTCGGGGCCGGAGAGGCCATCGGCACTGCAGCGGTGAGTTGCTGCGACAGGACTTCGATCAACTTCGTGGCACTGGTCACCAGGGCAGTGAGCTGCGCGACGAGGTTGGCCAGGTCAGTGGTGGAGGCAGCCGGCGCGGCCCCGTCGCTGGAAGGGGGAGGCGTGGCTGCTTCGCTGTAAGAGTCCACTTGGGGCTGCTCGACTGACGGTGCTGAGCGTTGGGTACCCACGGGGCGGTGACCCCCTCGCCGGCGGTTGGCGGGGCGCGGTCCGGCCGACGCGCCGGGAGAGGCAACTGCCGGCTCCGTCACTAGCAGCTATGGTGGAGGCGCAGGAGCCTCAGGTGTCGGTACGGCCTCGGATGCGGCGGGAGCAGGAGCGGCAGACGCTGTCGGGACGGCGGAGGGCGCCCCTTATGCTGCCGCCGCGAAAGAGACGCCTGGCCGTCGCGTTGCTGGCGTCTTCGGACGGGGCGCGGGTGTTTGGCCACGTTGGCGAGCGATGTCACGCTTCCACACCTCACACCCTCGATAACTGGCCACGTGTGCACCGCCACAGAGGGCACATGTCGGCTTCTCGGTGGGCGGACGGGGGCACGCACGTCCTGTGTGGGCGCCGACGCATTTAACACACCTGTCCGGCATAGAGCAGTGGCGCGCGACGTGATTTATCTCCTGGCAGCGAAAGCACTGCACTGGACCTCTCCGGGAGCGAAGATCTTCGGTCCGAACCGGAACGTCGGCGACCCGCGTCAATTGGTAGAGCTTGCGGTTCTGCACGGTGTCTTAGCAGACGACCAGGAAGAGCGGCATATCATCACGTGATTTAGGTGGCTTCATCTTCACGACTGCCCGGATGTAGAAGCCCAGGTCAGCGAGTTCACGATGCAGGTGACCGGCTTCCATGTTGAACGGGAGGTCACGGATTGCAATCTTCGAGACCTCGTCAGGTGCGGAAGCGTTGGTATAGAATGGGATACCACGCTCGGACGCCTGCTGAGTGACCCGGCGATGATCGTCAGCAGTGAGGAGTGTGACCCTGTACAGGTCACACCCTGCAGGCTTCACGGTGTACACGGCCGTTGTCCAGCTGCGCAACAACTTCTCCAGTTCCTCATAGGGCGGCCGAAACTGGAGGACCACCGGCGGAAGATGGGAGTCTTTCTTCGGCGCAGGATCGCGCGGCAGCTGTTCCGGCGCGTCAGCGAGCGCGTCGAATGTGTTGGCGACGGCAGATGGAAGCGTCGTCGATGACTGCATGCGTCTTGCAGTTCGCCGGGCCAGGACAAAATCGACGGCGTCAGGGGCGAAATCTTGCATGGCCCACTTCTCGATCGGCGAGCTGCGAACAGCGGACGTCGCGGCTGTTGCCCTCCTCTTCTTTTTCCCGCTTCGTCCGCGTTGCTGAGGCGCGGTGGAGCTCTCATCTTCAGAATCGGAGAGCGAAGCAGACAGCGCTGACTTCAAGGTTTCCGTAGCTGTGCCCATCAAATCCATAGCCATAGCACAGGTCGTCCTAAATGGGGGCCAGATGGGACCGCCGACGGCGCAAGCGCGGCCGGACGGCGATCTGCCACACCCTTCGCGTCGCTAGCAAGAGCAGGTACGTCTTCTCGCGGCTGAACATCTCAGCGACTGTCCGTGCGTGTCGTGTCTGAGTGTCTCCGTTCAATCTCCTCCCCTTTATACTTTGATCGCTCCCCACCCGTTTCCCCGCGTCATGCCGCACGTGGCGCTGCGTGCGGTGGTGGTGGGGAGGGGCGGGCTGCTGGCTGCTGGATGCGAACTGTGGACCACCAGATGTCCTGTGGCCTTCGTCGGCCGCGGGAGTCGCTTTGCGTCGGCGCTGTACTTTTAGTTGGCTGAGTGCTGGGTCCCAGGCTTTTCTGAGGTTGAACCCGGCGTCTCTGTTGATCAGCCCATCAGCTACACTTATTTCAATATACATTTCAATATACAGGACAGAAACCCACACTGACCTGTATCACCACGCTACCAGCTGCCATCATCCTGCACAACGTAAGGGTGTTCTGCGAACACTTGACACAGGGCTCGCGCAATATCAGATGAGGAAAGCCGACAAAGAGGACTTAACCACCTTAAGGACGTTTTCAAGAAGAACGGATTTAACGAGAGTCAAATTCGACGTGCTTTCAGGCAGAATGCACAAGCCCAGCAGACAGAGAACGAAGAGGACGAGAAGACAATGGCGTACCTGCCTTATGCCGGCAAGGTAGCCAACAAAATCGGCAGAATTCTCGCTCGGTGTAACATCAAATGTGTCTTCCGCCCACCTCCGAAAACGGGTGCCCTGCTAGGTACAGTAGAAGATGACCTGGGGCTCCGCAAACCATCTGTTTACCGTATTCCGTGTAAATGCGGTAAGGCATAGTTCGGGCAAACTGTACGGACAATCGAAGAAAGCTGCCGGGAACACAGAAGGCGCACTGAACTGAAGCAGCCTACAAAATCTGTGGTTGAGGAACATTACATGGATACTGGAGATGCTATGAAGTACGTGAAAACGGAAGCTTTACGGCAGGCTCCGTCCTTTTGGGACTGTGTTCTGAAGGAGGCGATTGAAATATGTGTAGCTGATGGGCTGAGCAACAGAGACGCCGGGTTCAACCTCAGCAAAGCCTATACCCAGCACTCAGCCAACTAAAAGCACAGCGCCGACCCAAAGCGACTTCCGCGCCAGACGGAGGCCACAGGACATCTGGTGGTCGACAGTTCACATCCAGCAGCCAGCAGCCCGCCCCTTCCCACCACCACTACACGCAGCGACGCGTGGGGCATGACGCGGAGGAAGGGGTGGGGAGCGATGAGAGTATAAAAGCGAGGTGATTCAACGGAGACGCTCAGTCTGCAGGTATCACCTGAAGTTGACGGCATGGAACGCTGTCGAAATATCGTGGTTTGAAAACGACTGCACCCGGCTGGAGACCCGAGAACAGTACAAACATTCTGATACAGGACGCTTGTGGTCGATCAAGTCGGAAACCTACCTCAAACTGGCCTACAAAAAATACTTAAGCTACAGCGCACGCGCGTCTTCCGAGGTTTCCAGTATTCTCCCGATCTGTTCGCGCAAACTGTTAGTCCTAGACAAAAAATAAGTCGGACCTTTTTTTGTTGCAAATTTAATTTAGTTTGATTGTGTACTGTGAAACGTTTTCGTTGGAGTGTGTAGTTTTTGAGTTATTAAAGATAAACGTATGAAAGTGATATTAAACGTATTCTATCTCGCAAGCCATTCGCAATAGGGCATATGTCCATATGAAGTTTTATGTTCAGAATCACTAATACTATCTCGTGTCAAAGCATGTACCTTTCCTCCTGACTCCCCCTGTATATGTACATATATTAAAAATCAATACTCTGTATGTGTTTGATGTAAACTATTCCAGAATTTTTAAAAATTTCTAGTGACAATGTTTCCCCTTTAAGTATTACATAATTGTTTATTTATCACATATATTTTAAAAAAGGTATATAAAAACACGCGAGTTTTCTAAAGCAACTTTGTGTCAGCATTTCGAAGCAATCAGTGAAAATTTTTCGGAGATTTACAACCTTGAACAAAAGATGATTTACTTTTTTATACAGATTCCTCCGATGATTATTATATACATTTATACAGTGCATTTGGTACCCCAGTAGGCATATAAAAACATACGCGTATTCGAATGCAACGCTGAGTCAAAATTTCAAAAGAATCGTTGAAGAATTCTCGGAGATTTAAGATTTTGAACAGACGAGTATGACGTTCTTGCTAACAACATACAGCTTTTCCAGTAGGTATAGAACACCACGTTCGTATTCGAAAGCAACATTGTCCCAAATTTCAAAGCAGTCGGCGAAGAACATTTGGAGACATTCGATTCTCCACGAAATGAACACTTCCATTTTTATATAGCTTAGTGTCAATTATTATTATTATTATTATTATTATTGTGAATGTTTGAGTAATATCTTTGGTATGCATTGTCCCTTGTCATATGTAATAGAGGTCCTTAAGGCTCTTAATTTAATCAGGATAAATTATGCACTATATAAATAAAAGAAAGTAGCAGAGTCGATAAGTGAATGTAGCGTAACTGAACATCGGCCCAACACAGTTACTGGATAGGTCGAATGTTCTTTTGTATTTTGTGAAATTCGCGAACCTCTAAATTTATGACGTATATAGCACAGTGAGCACACGTGGCCATTTATTAGCTTCATAATTAGTATGCAACGTATGAACTCTATTATTCAGATTGTCATGTTTCTTTTTTTTTTTTCTTTATAGGCAGCACGTGGCAGCAGCGATATTTATTCAGCACATTTATTCATCAGCTGTAAATCGTTCGACTGGTTTTTCTCGGCCAGCGGTAACGCGGCCCCGTATGTGCTTCCGCTCCGTTTCCCCGTGCAGAATGCAGGACCGCCGCCCGCTTCTGACGCCTGGGGCGTTCATGTTCTGCCGCCACAGGGGGCGGACGGGGGGATGAGTAGGGGGTGAGGGGTGAGGGAGCGGCTCCCTGCCAGTTGGAGCGATGACGCGCCCGCCGCCGCGTGCGCGGTTTTGTTTCTCGATTAAGACAATTATACGCCTTTCAGTATTATTGGAATGGCCGTTGCGACGTATTTTTACATTGTGTCCGCTTTTTAATCCAGCCAGAACAGCTGTTGCGGCACTCGATGTACAAACACCGAATATTTTTTAATTGCGCACGTAAATAACAGCAATGAAAAATTCTATAGCCGGGGGAAAAATAATTCACGAAAATGTAAAGAGGTAACATTTACACTTCCCCTGGCGGAAGTAGCGGAGTTTTATTGTCAGCAACAGTTGCCTAAGTCGAACTTTGGTTGTGTGAGTTAAATAAAATATAAATAAACTGTAAAAAACTGAAAATCATGTTCGTCGATTCATCATCTTTTTTTAACGGAAGTAAGGGATGTACTCCATAAACGTTCATGGAGAAACAATAAATCTTTAAGAACTTGCTAATCAGTCACTAAACTTTAATAAAATTTGTTTGTTGTGAAGTCTATCAGACGCTTATTAACAGCATCAGATATAAGTCATGAAGATAAAAAACGGCTCCAATTTCGTCGTCATTGTATTCCACACGTATACGACAGGCAGTCAAGAAGTAATTCAACACATTTTTTTCTCGGACAATTTCTCTAGATAAAACGCGGAATTCGTCGGTAGACATCGTGGAACGTTCCCGCTTGAGCCCCTAGAGTTTCATGAAGATCCGATAGGTGGCGATGCTATACGTAGGTGCCTGTAACAGACGTGCTTCCCAAAGCAGAGAGCTGTCATTGAGTTCCTTCTGGCGGAAACCCAGAGCATCTCACATATTCATGGTCACTTGGAGCATGTCTACCAAGACCTGACAATGAAAGAAAAATAATGGTGAGTCATTGGGAGACTCACCTGTTATCATCGCAACGACGTCGTCCACACCTGTCCCATCTCCCGCACGCTGGTCGGCTGCACTCATCTGTGACCCCTCCAATGTTGGAACGTGCCCACACTCTCATTCGAGGTGGGGTACTCTCTAATAACTCGCGAAATCCTTAGAAAATCAAACACATAGGCTAACAATAGTCACGTACGTTTACAGATGACTGCTGAAATATTCTCTCACGCATGACTTTACTCAGCAACTGCCAAGGTATTTAAATACTGCTTAACACCATTCTATAATGGGTTCGGCACTTCTCTCATGTTTAAACACTCATGTCCGTAAGTCCATCAACGGTAACCTAAACCACACTCAAAGTAGCTAGCATAGTCAGTCACAGTAGCGAGCAACAACGCAGTGGAGCGGCGTAATTTTTTTTCATCCCTGTCTATGTGTAAGCATGGAGGTATTGTCACCATAAAAATCAAACTTTTGTTCGCTCTCTAAAGTAACTGCCTACGCCATTTTCTGTATTTCCCTCTCCAATACCAATTACGCTACTAATTGAAGGTATTACGTCGATGAAGCTCGACTGGTACCAGTGACATGATGTGCGCTCTGTCACCTGCTGTCAAGATCTCTCTCAATCAAGGTATAGCCATCACTTTTAGTACACTCTTCCCCATCTGTGACGTCAGATACGTTAATCTTCAAACTAAAAAAATGGAATTGGGCGTATGGCATCGTTGGCCGGGAGGGACATATTCGGGGAAGTTCGGCCGCCAAGTGCAAGTCTTATTTCATTCGACGCCACAATGGGCGACTTACGCGCCGGTGAAGAGGATGAAATGATGGTGAGGACAACACAACACTCAGTCGTCGAGCGGAAATAATCTCCAGCCCGGAAGGGAATCGAACCCAGGCCCACTTACATAGGAGGCGACCACGTTACCACCCAGCTAAGCAGGCAGACATCTTCAAACTAATTATGATGGTACAGAATGTAACAAGCACTTATTCGCGCTGGAGAGAATTTGAAATATGAACTCGCATATTTCTTCCAAACAGTACAATTACTGGCAAACTAGTTTGTGTGTCCGCCCCTTCAGGGACATCGACGAGAAAGTTCCTCCGTTCAAAAGGGCTGTCCTCTCCCTTAAACTGTGACTTACTGGTCTTTCCACGGGAAGTGTATCAGGGTCTGGAAGGTTTGAGAAGACAAGTTGGCCCTTGTACGTGACACAACTTTGGCCTACTCAAGCGTCCTCGCTACTCGCCAAACCATTTTCCATCGCGTCCTCCAGAACTGTAGCAAATATGGTCACCTTCTTGGTGTTTGAATTCTGATGCTTCACTATCTTAAAAAATTAATAGAAATCAAACCATGGATTCGATGACTATGTGGACTGCATCAGCGAACTGTAAAGGTAAACTGAGAACGGCCTCGAGAAAGGTCTACTGAATCCATGCCCCTCCAAACCGCATCCAATGACATCTCTGGCAGGAGATGACATGGCGCTCGGTCGGTCCCAATGACAGGCCCGTAGACGGAATTAATATTTGTTTACCTGGCCAGCGTGGTTGGACATATCTCCCAGATACTTCCATTGACTTTTTGTAACATTATGGAGGTCCCTGGTCAACATGTCCGTTATGCTCATCAGCCCTCTGATACGTCAGCAGGTCCTCTACCTGCTCGTTTCATCACTTCCTTCTGAATGTTGCTGCGTGTGTTACCGTCCACTACACCGTCCAAGACCTCAAATCTCTTTCTCCTTCGCCTTCTCTTCCCTTCCACGTACGATCCCAAAGCTATATTCATAGGCTTCTTCTCGTTTCTGGAGACATATACTACCCCGTTCCTTTCTCCTTCTACTTATGACACACAGTTACAACATCTGCTAAGCCACTTTTATCACTACATTCTCGTTCTCCAACCTAGCCAACGAACGTTTGTACGCCAGTCTCTGCCACGTCCAAGTTTTAGCTGCCGCTTCTCATTGTCCACATTACAGCGCTATACAGGAGCACACATCACACAAAACACTTTATCAGTTCTCTTCAAACCTATGTACACACTGGCAACGAAAACTATACTCCTCTTACGAAATGCCCCTTTTGCCATTGCCATCATGTTTTTATTTTCTATGCAGCAGCTGCAGGCCCTTCTTGTTCTATTTCTCAGGTATGTAAACCTTTACACATCCTATAATGACTTTCTACTCATCATTATCTCTACCCTTTTGGTTCACGCTTTTCTCGAAGTGCAGAGACAGTCGCTCTCTCTACGATAGTTCGAACAGTACATCCTCCGATCCTGTTGTGAGTCTTCAAATCAGGTAATGGGATCACACAGTATAGACGAAGAAATCAAGGAGGATGCAAGCCCGTCTTGTAGCATCCAAAGTGCATGTAAAACAAAAAAATCTGCTTGAATATCGATTGGTTACCACTAACGTTACGTATATTTAGCAGATAAGTTTATTTCGTCGTTATAATAGGTACCACAGCGATCCTTAATTTCCCCCTACTGTGGTGTCTTTTCACTCTCCATATCACCGTTGCGCTACCAAGACGATAGGTGTATACGTGGCAACATTTGTAAACATTTAAACGAGAACATGTTAGGCAACATTGCCACATCAACGTTATTTGTGTAAAACATGGCGGTGTATACTGCTGCAGTTCATGTAAGAAGAGATCGGAGGTGATACATGTGTCAGTAAGTACGGGGGAAAACATGTGGCTAACTTGACGTGAAGAAAGTTGGATAAGTGACCTTAGGAATGAACGAAAAACTGGAAACGGCGCGGTAAGTTTAAATTTGAACAAACAATAAAAAAGTCTGGAGAGAAGTAAGACACGACCAATTTAAGTAACGTAAAAAATCTCCTACCCTACGAAACACCACAAACCTTCCTAAACAATGCGTTTCCGTTTGTATCATATTCATCTGTACTCAAACCACAATTCTGAAAATCTAGTCCAACCCCCTAACATTTCAGAAAGTACTGGACAATCTCTCAAACACCTACGCTAGCTCAATACTGGAGAATAAAACACAGTTCGAATATGAATCTACACAATGTGCGTGGAACTTTGTCTTCCGAAACATATGAAAACCGTAAAAAGAAAGTAAGTCCACAAATTGGAGTTGAGCCAACAAAAAGTACCCAGAAATCTCTTGCATAACAGAAACCTAGCAACGGTGGTGACGAGAGGCCACAGAAGAAGCCATAATGCTGAAACATTAATTGATAGAGCTTACGGGATTTCTAATGATATACCATCAGTCGATGCGGAGTGCTTGATAGTCTGGGTTCCCGAAGCAAATTGCGGTGGCAGTAATGAGTTTCAACAGTTGTGGGCCAAACTGATGAGCAGTAAGCGTTACAGCAACCACAGTGTTGTTAAATCTCATACTGATCACATAGTGACAACTGACGAGGCGTGTACCGATCAACCGGAGCGCTAGAACGTAAATATGAGAACATACGTATGTGCTGTAATCTCTCTGAAATAATGGCTTGACGAATCCGCTGCGTTTGCAAGTGGCAAATAGCGTGCCTATATTCGATTTCCAGAGCGGGCCTGATTTAAGATTACTAGAGTCAAGCAGATGAGATGACCCAGATTTGGATGTTGCCTGAGCAGCAGTGAAGAGAGCACACGCCGAAGTGTCAACCGTTATTGAACATCAGTTTACCTTATTCATTACGATGAATGAAATTGTCAATTAAACATAATATGTTCTAAAGAGAATCTCGTGTGTTGGACTGCTAGGAGAACAATCGTTCTGTATTTACAGAGTAGGACGATTAAGATTATTTCGTTAAGGAGACTTGCTCAGGTAAGAACATTACTTGCACGTTCCCTCGCCATATTTTAGAAACTTTATATAGCAAAATAGCACCGAATGGTATTTTCTGTGGCTTGTCTGAGACACTATACTTATGAAGCGCAATATCCTCCTTAATTATCGAAGGTTTTGTAGAATCAGTGGTATAGTCAACCAGAGTAAAATCTCATATCTAACGAAAGGATTGTAGAATGTTGTATTTAATAATTCACCCAATGCATGCAGGGTAGTGTCTTCTGACGAGCGCGATGTGATTAATGTGCTTCCACAAGGCTCAAACTCAGATCCACTATTGTTTCTCATATAAGTAAACGGCCTTCTGTCTACTGCGTAACAAGCTCAATTAGTTCTTTTTGAGAATGATACTAGTATTGTAATCAATTGAAACATATATACTGCACCAGAAAAAATTATAAATATTAAATAATGTTCTTAACAATCTTTCTGAATGGTGTTCCGAAATAAGTCTCATTCCCAGTTTCAGAAAGACACAAGATATTGAGTTCTGCATATCTTGGGGTATTAAACCAACGATAAAAGAATGCTGAGTAAAGAATAATTAGGTTAGAAATCTCCTAATTTTAGATGTCGAAATAGATGAGAATTTAACATGGAAAAATCACGTTCTTCAACTGCTAAAACAACAGAGTACATTCACATTTATAATTCGAACCACTGCACATCTTAGGAGAGGCAAATCAATAAGTTCTTATGTTTTGCGTAATTTCTTTCGATAATGGCGTGTGAACTAATGATCTGCAGTAGCTCATCTCTAAGGGAAAAAGTTAACATTGCAGAGAAACGTGCTGTAAGATTAATAATCACACCCAGTCGGTCCTCTTAGCCATCTTTTGGTGGAGTCAGGCATTTTGATTACTTCGTCACACTATGTTTTACTCTCTCACGCTACTTTATGTAAAAGATTCACAACGTAGCATTCATTACTCCATATAAAGTCTACTTTAGCACAAAAATGGGTGCACAGTGCTGTTACCAAACATTATGATCATTAATCCAACGTTTTAAAATATCTAACAGACAGTAAAGTTAAATTTGAAAACAAACCGAAAATTTTC
This sequence comes from Schistocerca serialis cubense, assembly GCF_023864345.2. NCBI lineage: Eukaryota > Metazoa > Arthropoda > Insecta > Orthoptera > Acrididae > Schistocerca > Schistocerca serialis. The sequence goes on along the minus strand of NC_064641.1, from coordinate 912,421,577 downwards.
CTCTGGAAACTCCTTCTCTTCCTGCAGAAGAATGTTTGTTTATGTAATAGGTAAAAGGTGGAGAGTAGGAATTGCTAATTTACATCTGTGTTTAAAAAAAGTTATAAAGAAACTAGTAAATGGTCAGCGTGTAGCTACATTTACATGTGAGTGTGTAATAAGTATGTAGAATGACTTGCACCACAACATTATGATTAATAGTACAAATTATCCGTAGAACATGAAACTGCTTAACCAAGCAAGAACGCGTTAACTATACACATGAATGTCCGATGTGACATGGTTAAACTATTGACGGGAAGAAGTTCGGCCTCATTGTGGAAGAAGAGGGGTCAACATCCCGTAAAAAGAGGCGAAGGGCAGATTCAGATTTGGCTACCATGTCGACAGTACATTTTTGACTTTTGAGAAATCTCATAACTTAAATCTACATGAGCGGATGGGGATCTGAACCATGGGCTTCGTGAATACAAGTGTAGTGTCTCTGCACATTATCTCCTAAATCGGTCCTCATGGAGAACAGGAACTAATCAATTGCGTCCGTAAGCCGATGCCAAAGTGACAAAAAGCAATTGCATTTGACTGCGGTGACTACATACAATTAAGGAACCATACTTGTGATTGCCTTCCCAGTTTGAGAACTATCCTATTCGAAAGAAGCTTTTCTTTGTCTGAGGATGTTCTCGTAGACTGATACCAATTACCAGAACAAAACAAAAGTTATTGCCTGACTGTTTTTGATTAAAATTTGAAACGCATAGACTACATAATCAATAAACATCTAAATCAGTGACTTACAATTTCGTGCGTCGTATTTGGAAATATACACTTTAATGTGTGATATCAAAGGAAATAAGGAGCTTATTTTTAAAGTGTGTGCACTATTTCTAGTTATCCTCTGACAATCGTGACCCATACACCATAGTAAACGACGTCATTCTCTTTTAGCTCATCAGAACTTGTAGTCGACAGACGTTTCCCAAAGACATACAGCAATCCATAACTGTGCCATGCTTGTACAGGAATATAATTCTGAGCTGATTTAATAGTTTAGTCTTCCCTTTGGGGCAGTGTATGGTGATGGAACAGCTCAAATTTTTATGTCAAGTTGTTCAAATGAGCATCATATCAACAATACCCCTTCGGCTTCGAACCAAATCGATAAGGATACGGTAAAATCAAAGCATTGAAACCATAGTTAAGTGAGTTAACTAAGTCTATCAAAGGCAAAGATAGTCCTCCGTGTATCTTAATATCGCTATGTAAACTCAATGACATGTTCAGTTGCACAAATGAATGTAAGAATAGGCCTCGTATCGGGCCTAAGGATCATTATGCTGTTACCACAAAGAGGCGAAGTACAATGGCGACAACGGAATTGTGCTCGATAGCACACGCAAACGAACAGCCCCCCCTCCCCCCCACCCCCCACTACCACACACACACACACACACACACACACACACACACACACACACACACACAATACTAGTCTACCATCAGTTAGACCATGAGTTCTTGACAAGTCATATCAGTGCCTTATTCCATTCACTTACTATTATTTATTTATTATTGGCGAGGACGAGGTGCTAAATATTACCGCATGTCGGCGGTAATTCTGTTTCCAATCTTCATCACCATCAAATTTCAGCATGTGCTATTCCGCTCATGGACAATGACTTCGAGCGAAGTGACACCATGCTCATGACACTTGTAAGACGTGTATATTTCTATTGTCTGTTGTGAAACCACAATTTATGAAAGATGTTTATATTTTATTAATAGTATTAAGTAGGGATAATTCATATTTGTCATGTTGGAAATAATTGTGGTAGCAGGGAACGTCTGCACCAAAGTATTGTTGGCAAGAGAGACCGCAAATTATTTGATATAATTTTAAAAAGGGCGGGAGAAACCGCGTATGGATACATTTTAAGAAAAGAGCGGGAAAGACCGCGCATTGATACATTCTGTAATGGTAGCAGGGATTGTCTGCACCAGAAAGCATTGTTGGCAGGAGAGACCGCACTTTAGCGATCGTAGGCAGTAAGTAGTAAGCGAGAAGTGAGGCGAGTCGATAGCAGGTCTGAAGCGAGAGGTTGAGAGGAGCGGTGTGCCTGCCAGCCACTAGCTACGATTTACAAGAGATTATAAATGGATGTACAGAGACATCAGCTAACTATTATCATAAGAGGAAATAATATTATTGAATTAATTTTTTGAGAAACTCAAGACTACTGAAGGTATGTTTGCGCATTGCTAGTTGTAAGATTATTGTAAAAAGTAAGTCCCATTTGAACGTTTGTAAAATCATTTCATTCAGAATATAATTAACTTTTGGCAGCAATATTGCATTTCTAATCATAATCCATCCCAAAATCCATCTACATAAAACTTTGCAAAAATTTTATTGTTGTCAAGAAAAAGTGTAACTATGAATTACATAACTTCAGTCAAATTAATTAAAGAATAACGTGAGCTTTGCTAATAAAGAATAACGTCAGCTTTGGTAATAAATTACAGCCACTTATTATGACAGCGCACCAGCAGTTAATATAGTAAACCAGAGTAAGTATATTCATGTCGCAGTTCGATGTAGCAGTCAGATGGCCATCCAGTAACAGGAAAAAAAAGGTAAGGAACAGTTTTGGGTTATTGCAGATAACGACTCAGGGCCACGACGACGACACATTCTATGTTTCGTCGAAATAATCAGAAAATCACTTTTAATAAGCAGCGATTAAATTTGTATGCGAAGATTGAGAAAGAGAATAAATTTCAAAGGGAAGATTTCATTTGTCCTTATTAAGCAAGAGATAGAAATCCTAAGGGAAGGTTACATAGGTTATTGTAAAAGGGAAGGTTATCATTAACGAAAGAGGTATAGAGGAGACGGGAAGGTTTCACACCGGACTCGCATTCTGGACTACGGCGATTCAAATCCTTGCTAGGCGTGCCAGATATTAATTTTCTGCCGGTTCCCTAGATCGCTCAAAGCTGACGTCTGGATGGATATTCTGAAAATGACACAGCCAACTTCCTTTTTTACGCTTTCCCATTCCGAGTTTGTCCTCAGTACCTAATGACCTTGTCTTAGACGGCACGTTAAATTCTAATCACTATTATTTGTACGAATATTTACGAAGGTGAGTGATCACTGTGCTTGCTTGGACATCACGCATAGGGGAATGGGCTATCAGTACTCTCTTCAACGCTGGAATCTTCACAGCCGCAAAAAGGCATCACCATCAACGACTGCACTCAGTGGCATCTAGGTATAATGGACTGTTTTTGCCGGACAAACTAACCAATACCTGCTACGTTTCAGAGACTGCCATGTCCTCCACAGGAAGGTGACGTGAATTTCCACGAGGACAATGCACGTCGACGACATGCGGCTGCTGCGACGCAGAGTGCTCTTCGTGTTGTAACACATTCTGCCCTGGCCAGCAAGACCACCTGACCTTTCGGCAACTGAACTCGTATGGTTCATGTTGAAACAGCAACTCACTTGTTCCCCAGGGCCTACAAAAACCATTGACGAATTGCAACGAGAGGAGCAAGATGCTTGAGACCATTTATCGTAGGATGCCATTGTCACTTTCACGATATTTTGCATGCCAGAATATCTACCTGCATTGCCGCCAGAGGGGGATACACTGAGTCTTCACGCGACTGATTGGGCAACCTGTACTGTGACACGTGTCTCTCGTTTGGTTTGAATTTGTTATCATCTACTACTATAATGATGGAAAACTTGGAAATTTGTGGTAATATCTTATGGGACCAAACTGCTGAGGTCATCCGTCCCTAAGCCTACACATTACTTAGTCTAACTTAAACTAATTTACGCTGTGGACAACACACATACCAATGCCCGAGAGAGGTCTCGAACTTCCAACGGGAGGAGCCGCACGGACCATGACTGCAGCGCCACCGGGCGGCTACAATGATCAATTACCAATCAGTTCACTTTGCAATAAAATCGCCTTGACCTTGAGGGTGATGCAATCTTTTTCCGGCTGTGACTGTTACTAAAGGCTACATGCATCATTAATTTCTCGTTGCTGGTTGCCTACCTAAAAGCTTTCATTGGAACAAAAACTTGATTTTCAGTGTCTCATAATACTGACCGAATTTAAAATACTATCACATTCTACTCGTTAAGATGTTTCATCGTACATTACATGTTTAACAAAATAAACCATTGCTATAGATAGAAACTGTATACGTATCTTGAGGCAACATAACTCACGAAGCCAAATTACGCTGACCATATTTATCCAGTATTTGAGAATGAGAACACTAACTAGCTTCCAATAGATTTTACACAAAATTATAAACCTTTCCAAAACTTTTCCCACTATTTGTCACCACAAAACAACGAAAAGAGAAAAGTTTATGGCTTACTACATTTTCGCTCTACATGTAATAAAATTTCAGCATCCGGCATGATGTTTTCATTTATTTTTTCTTTACTTTTATCTCTATTTATAACACGTTTTACAGACGGGATTCAGTTACACCACCGAATGTACCTACAATTTTATATAATTGTACGATAAATAATTCAGGGGTATGATGTCATGAAGAGTGACAATAGTAGTCAGATGCTTGAAGCTCTTCATTTAACGATATTTAGATTCTTTGAAGAAACGGAGATGGGGGTTAGAGGCTATTTCATAAACAGAATAGCCGAAAAGATTCTATTCACCGGTCAAAAACCTGATAAACCTACTGCTGTAAAACCACAGTGACATTCAACGTTGTCATTGAGAATAAAGCGCCTTGGAGAGCATTTCTTTCTGTTATTTGAGCCTCTCTTATTAGTTGCATACATGAATCTACGCTAGGAAAAATATGCCTGTATGTTACCTGGAGTCAATTCTATGGTGTACGGCTTAGGTGTTTTGTTTCTTCCTGTTTAATCAATGAATGTATGTGGGAACAAATTTTGTGTCTCCTCTTTTCAAATGCCTGAATTTCTACAATATTAGCATCACGAGGAGATAAAATGTTTCTTTAGTCATAATGAGTTGTGAGTTCTCAAGATTTTAAGAGTACTACTCTCCGAGTTGCACAGTTTCTTGAGTATTTTAATCTCACTATGTACTCAAGCGGATTCTTTGTAGTCCTTGCAGATCTTCCACAATTTATAACATGCAGACAGTAAAACAATTCACAGTCAGTCTCTAACGCTGTTGCGTTGAACTTCCACTTCACCTGTTCTGAAAATCACTCTACTTCCAAAGATTCCTAACACTCTGGTACAAACGCATCGGCTGTTCACATATATAACAGCACTTTCAGCGGTTACATGAAGGTTGGGGGTATTATGTGTTGGTTTTCTCAGTCTCAGATCCGCTTTTAGATCAGTACTTCAATTTCTTTTTCACAATTTCACAGAGTTTGGTAAATAATGGATTTCATAAGGTCCTATTGCATGTAGCTCATTACTCTCCAACATAATACATAGAAATTAAATAGCGCAGCAAAGGGTCGTCACTAGCCTCTATTACATAGAAAAGAACGGCCTAATTGTTGCTGCTTTTCACGTCAGAGCAGCGAATCCGCCTTCCTAACATCATCTGTTGTCTGCACTGGAGCACATTCAGTATACTTACTGACAAGTTGTACCGACATACATTCGCACTTGTTGTAAAGAAACTTGTTACCTTAAATACAATTGAGCGTGGTGTTCTCCAAATAATATCAGTACAAACAGCAAAACAACATAAATAACCTTATAGGTCGGGCAACCACAGCTAAAGAACTTGTAATAATGTGAAGGACAATGAAACAATTTAAAATCAGGCATGCTAAAATAGTCTGTATGAAACGGAGTCACAGTACAAATCCGCAGTAACTGTTTGTTTCTTTTATGGGTGACGACCGGTTTCATACCCTGGAGGTATATCCTCGGTAAAACATTGGATGAAACTGCAGATGAGCGTCCGATCCGTAACGCGCGTGATCAATAAAACATTTCCAAAACCCGTCGTCACACAGTAAAGACATGATAAACAGTTACTGTGGATTTTTACTGTGGCTCAGTTTAACATAGATTATTTTACCATATATAATTTTTAATTCTTTCACTGTCCTTCACATTATGGACAAAACAATAATCAAAAAATACCTCAAAAGACCATCGTCCTACATTTAGGTTCACCTACAAGGTACTGCCATCTTTTGTGACTGAAAACCACCTACGATAACACAGTTAGTAAAACAGATAAATAAATGGCAGCAGACTACCTAAGCGTACATAGGTACTCATCTACGTGTGCTACTGCATGTCCACGTAACTTTCACTAAGTCAGTCATATGTGACACCTAGGGCACTTCCTTCCTCTACCAGATTTCTGCCACGCGTGAAGTTCTCCCCAGAAGCTTTATCGTGGCGGCGTCCGCCTTGCACTCTGCTGCTTGACTTTGGACTGAGCAAAGCAGTGCTCGCCACACCCCCTGTACAAATCAGGCCGCTTCCCCTTCACTGGTAGTAGGATAAGGCAAGGTAGTGGGCATCCAGTACTACCAGTTTCAAATGAGTAGGCGAATTAGATACGTAGCCAGAATTCTATAATCCAATATCTAGGACACAAGAGGTGCAACTATGGAAGGTGCAACAGCAACTAGGACAGGCCATCACACCTAAGGTAGAGTCGACTGAAGTGCGGCAAGAACGAGCCATCACAGCTAAATTATGGTGGAGTGAAGTCCGACTAGGATGGGATGAAGTCTGGCTAGGAGGAGCCATCACGGCTAAAATGTGGCGGACCGAAAATCCGCCTGTGAGGAACTGTCACAGCTAAGATAATGTGGAACGGTCCGGATATAAGGAGCCATCAAAAATAAGCTACAGCAGACCTATGTCCACTATGGTAGCTATGCCCTCCCGGCTAGCCGCGCGGTCTAACGCACTGCTTACCGAGCTGGAAGGCGTGCTGGTCCCCATCACGAATTCGCCCGGCGGATTAGTGTCGAGGTTCGGTGTGCCAGCCAGCTTGTGGATGGTTTTAAGGCGGCTTTCCATTTACCTCGGCGAATGCGGGCTGGTTCCCCTTATTCCGCCTCAGCTACACCATGTCGGTGATTGCTGCGCAAACTCTGTCTCCACGTACGCATACACCGTAATTACTCTACCACGCAAACATTTGGTGTTGTAACGGTGACCGGAACGGTCGCGAGGTTGAAGTGACGGAAAGCGCGGCTGGATCCGCGGAGCGGCCCGCAAACAACAACACAACGGAAGAGGACAGACACGACCAACGAAGGACAGAATGAACAACAACAAGAACAAAACAACGGAGTCACAAGAAAACCTAACTACCGCGTCCACTCGTACACAGAACAAGCAGGTAAGTAAGATGTCTAAGGCGAGGCAATAAGTCCAGAGACGTACGCAAGATTAGACTCGCTGGCTGATCGAGAGGCAGGCGCTTAAATACTCTCTCGGAGGCGCCGCTATTGGTCGCTGGAACCGCGTGTTCCTCTGTGGCGCCCTCACACTAAATGCGGGCCAGGAGGCGCGATGGTGCAGAGACCTCTAGGGGTCTTCGACGTCCATGACGCCTGGAGGGGATTCAAATTCGGCTGCGCGCGGTAGCAGATTTGGGGTTACACTCATCTGGTATAAGGCGTTTCCGGGGCGGGGGGGTCCACTGGGAGCCGAACCGCACAATAACCCTGGGTTCGGTGTGGGTCGAGGGGGGGGGGGGGGGGTTGACTTCAGTGGCCTATTGTGGGGTTTTGAACCACTGAGGGCTATGGCGGGACTCAGCCTCTCCGTCGTTTCTAGGGCCCCGGTTCAATACACCGTGCAATGGTGGCCATCATGACTAAGATAGAGTGGACTGAAATCCGACTTGAGGGAGCCATTCTAGCCATTCCACGGCAGACAGTGTCCAGAGTGAAAAAGGAGGGGCACGTGGCGTCAAGTCAGATGCAGACGACAGAGTCCTTTCTGGAATCAATGCCGTGCTCGTACTTCTCAAGACATCACGTGACTATATTCCCACCCTCCTCAATGGCCAGTGTAGAAGACACTTGTCAAGCGTCCCTAGCCAGCATTTGCTAACTGGTATGAACCACCCCAGGCTTGTAAGATCGATCAGTGCTAGTGCACAAGTTGTGGAAAGTTTCCCTCGAATGTATTGCAGCTTCGAGCGAGAGAGGAAAATTCAAAACTCTATAGAACCCTGCAGAACTTCTCCATACAGGTGGCTACCAGCACCCTTATCACATAACATCATACAGTATTCATTTCTTTTTAATGGCAGCCTCTCTTTAAAAACATTTTATTACTTGAGCTGGCAGACTTAGCTAATATTTTGTAATAAATTTTGTCACCGTTATGGAATAACAGCGATTGTACTAACATTTAAATTAAAAGCAAAACCCGAGGGTGCAGTTTTCTTGCAAACCGTTACCATTTCGGTACTTTATAACTCCTCTAGACTCCTTCTATGATTGCTGCACTACCGGAAATAATAAATGTAACACGATGAGGCCATTTTATTGACAAGTGACGAGAGAGGTAGGCATTGTAGGAGTATATGGTAACAAAATCAAACTACATTAAACACACATGTGACGGTGCAGGAAGTGCAAACAGTTGCATCAGTATGCAGTGGACCACACTCTGGCAGCAACGCAAGCATTCATTCCCTCATGTGAAAGATCATGAAGGTACCAAATGGCATCCTACGGTATACTGTCTCAAAAACCTTGCACCTTTTGTTGTAATTCGGCAACGGTTGTTGCAGGCTCTGGAGGACGAGTAAGCTCCCTCTCCTTGACCACGTTCCATAAGTGTTGAACTGGTGAAAGTTTTGGAAACCCTCGTCGCCAGCTTTGTAAACCCTCGTCGTCAGTTTTGTAAAGGCCTCCTCGCTGCTGCTGTGGAGGCCGAGTTGCCACTGTTGTTACTTTAGGCCGAGTTTGTGAGTTCGTGAAACGGCTCCTGGTGCAGTACACCGCTAGGACAATTTCTCCCTGCCACTACTACACAGCTATGCCAGAGAGTTAGGTAACAGGGCAGGAGAACGAAGGTTCTACAACACTCTGACAAATTAGTAACAAAGTCACACAAATAAGTTATCATGGCGACTAGCCGAAAAATGAAGTCCTGAATGGCTAAGTGCAAATAATCGTAGGTCGACTTCACAGTACACACCAAACGCAATTTCCAACAACTATCTGTTCACTTATAAGAGTTCACTATACGACGTTCCTTGTCTAAGTCAGCCCTAGACGATGATCTATAAGCAAGAGGGCGAGAGCTGCTCTTCTATCTTCCGACCAGGTTTCCGTCCGTTGAAACCGGTCATGGGCGGATTGTACTCGGCAGTTGATATCTTCATTCCCAGCGTCGCCCGTGGTGCTGGTGGAACTCGCGCACGTGGCGAGTCTCTGTGACACTGGCACCAGCTGGCAACCTTTGCGCCTGTGGTGCTTTTCCCATGGCTGTGTCTTGTTCAGACAACATAGCAGGAAGATGCCGTGATCCGCGTAGCCAGGGCATCTGTTATACACTACGAAGAATATACTGCGTCGCAGAAGCCGTGTGTGGACCTGCATTGTCCTGCTGAAAATCGCATCACCTACCTGTCGGATAAATGGCAATAGTACGCGGATACCAACATGTACAAAGTTGCGGGCTCTGATTACTTTAGCTTATAGAAACACCAGATGTGACAATGAATTACAACTGATACCCCCCTGCCTTCCCCCCCCCCCCCCCCCGCGACACACACACCCACACATCGTGAAGCCTAGAATGAGGCTGATGTGTGGTGGGCGAATGCACCAAGGAGTATGCCGCTACGCTGTATACATGTGCGTCGAACACTCGCATTCAGACAGGGCCTAATCTCATCTCCGAAGACAAAAGAGTGCCAATCCACTCTCCAGTCCACGCTTTCGTCACACAAGAGTACCCCAACCGCTTTGTGTAAAACCTCGTGGTGTCACCGCGTCAGTCGCAGCCTAAGCGAGGGACACGTGATCTTAATCTTTCTGTAAGCACAAGGTTTCCAATGATCCATGACGACACGGCAGGTGCGAATGTGCCCGGATTTCGTCCCTGGATGAAATTCAGTTGGCAACCGATGCTTGTACGATGTGTTGATGTTGACGTGTTTCTGTACCACACTGACATCGAGAATCTGGTGCACGGTTATGCCTACAACAGCCACATACCATCTATAGACTGCCCAACATGTGCAGCAGTACGTGAATACGTCCATCCAGTTTCCCGCAGGCCAAAATGTGACGCCGTTCAAATCGGTGAGGATGTTCAGCAGAAGTATCTACTCGTCGGTGCGACAAGGTTGTACAATAAACTAAATTTTGCACACACGCAGCCGGTTGAATCGTGATCCCAGTTATTCATTCTACGACTCAACTTCAGAAAGAAGGTCCACCTTTTCTAGGGAAATATGGCTTTGTAAATCCTACATATCCCTTGAGATATGAAAAATCAGACATGGATTTTACACAAATTGATTTTTAGGGTGCAAACTGGAAGAACGACACAGTGAAGACTCTTAAGAGTCTTGACCGAGTTATTTATCAGACAACGAAATCAGTCGACTCCTCACAACAGTTCATCTGTGACTATGTCCATCTGACAGCTAGTTGATAAACGTCAAATACAATGAATGCCCCAATACTTAGCGAGAGAAGTAGCCCAACTCGAATGATCGACCCAACCCAAAATGATTTTCGAATACGGATATCTCTCTGAGCTACCACTCACAAAGGTCCTTTTGCCGTGAATCAAGGCACAAGCAGTGTCAGGGTACACCCACAGTAAGAGTTACTATTTTGAATTCTCGCACGTGTCCCGCCAAACAGTGCAATCAGGAAGCGGGTCGCCATGACATGCATAAGAGCTACGCCAGGCTCTTTCAGGCTCAGCACATGTTGACAAACATTTATATAACTTGCGAAAGTAATCTAAGTTTATACGAAGGGCCACAGGATGTCTTTTTCTTGGTTTCAGGATACATTTGTTTTAAGGGTAGTCTTTTTTTAACGTTAAAACAATGGGCAGCTCGAAAGTTGGCCGATTAGTCTATGGAGCTGAAATGTTTGCTGTTGACAAACAGGTCGTTCAAGGGCCGTACAGTGAGAGCCTCAAGAAAAATTGTTGCCAAAACTATGGACACTGTGCGTGAAGATTTTCGTTCGATAATTTTTTACGAATCTCGTTATGTCCTAAAAAATATAATGGTGTCTCGTTCGTATGGCTTCTTTCGTCGTATGGAAATCTATCAGCTGCTAAAAACAGTGTTTACAATTCGTTTGCCGAATGTCGTTGTGATGCAGGCAGGCGTAAATTTCGTGAGGATCGATGAAAATCTGTTACATTTCCAAGGAAAGGTCGATGATGTGACAGCAGAAATGAAGAAGATCCTCATGCGAATAACAGTGAGCCACAGGCGTCATTAGATGTATCAATGACTCCAGTACATTCTATATTACGAGGACGTGTAGCTGTGAAAAAGATCTGTTCCCGATGGATTCCGCAAAATTTCACCGAAGCTCCAAAACGTGTGACTGTTGGGATGTAAGGAAATGCTGAAATCTTTGACCAAGGAAATGTAAATGAGTGTAAAATAACGTAAGAGGGGACGGAAGTTGGATATATTCGTACGAGTCGCAAATAAAGCCGCAATTAGATAATTGCTTATTCCAAGATGAATTAAAAGCAACAGTGTTTTCAAGAAAAAAATCGCTTGTTTCTTTGCTACATTGGAAATATCTCGACCATTGCTTTAGGGAATCAAAGAACAATTTATGTTGAATGATATACCACAATTTTTTTGCCACAAGTGTCCAATGAGTTCACGGAAAAAGCTGAAACGTCGCGTACAGTTCATCGTGACCATGAACGACAAAAAACTCATTACATATGTTTTTATTCCAGCTACGGATGACAAAAGATTTTGTGTATTAGGTAATTAATTTTGGTCCGTAATGACCAGATTCAAATCTGAATACACAAAGTCTGCTGATCACGTCGTGTCGGCATGTGTAAAAATGGTTCACATGTACGGTGTTTCGATTCTTTGCAGCAAACGTCTGGAACGCACATGTTTGTTACAGACAAAAATGTTCCCTGATACTTCGCGGTAATGCTAGGCGTCTTTTATAACTAGTTGTGCCCATGAAAGTTGGCAGTGTGTAGGACTTCCGCGGCGCTCGTGGCCAAGTGTGTTCCCTACAATCTGTCTGCTTCAAAATCCTTGAAACACCCTGCATACTTCTTATTGGATCGATGGGAGAATTTTGCTGCGGCTATGCTGCAACTCGTGAAACAACTGATTATTTGACAGATAACACATTTCCCTTATTCACCTGATATACTGCCAAGCGTCATGCTTTATTCACTACTGACAAACAAAACATGCATCGACAATGATTTGTCATCATGTCGTAGCTGCTGAAACTTTTCATGAGAGTGGGAAAAATTGTTTGTAGAATCGGTTCGGATTCGAAAGAAATACGTACTATTTTAAAGACAAATACTTGTAGAAATATTGAAAAGACGTGTAAAAAATCTTCCTTTTATGCTTTCTGGAAAAGTACTACGTTGACCCGAAAGTGGGAAAGAGCGATAAATCCTTCACCAGGCTTCTGAAATATAAGGCTAACAGAAAATTAAAAATGTCTTAAAGGAAGGCAATACTGAAGGGTGGAAGGAATATATGGAGGCTGTATCGTAGATAGGGAAGAGGAAGTAAAGAAAATTAGATGCGAGAAATATTTTACACAGAGCTGAAAGAACTAGATCAAAACAACGCGGAGTAGACGATATTCTCTCACAATTTCTGAGATCTTGGGAGAGCCAGCAATGATGGGATTATTCCACCTATTGGGCAGGTGAAATACCCTAAGACATCAATAGGAACATAATGATACCAGTTACAAATAAGGCAGTGCTGAAAGGTGTGAATAATACTCTATCATGATTGAAAAAGAATGATACCAATTATTTACAGAATAATGGAAAACTGGTAAAAGGAGGCCTCGGGGAAGATTTGTTTGCGGAGAAATATAGGAAAATGCAAGGCATTACTATCCCTATTTCTTAACTTCGAAGATAGGTTAAAAAAGACCAGCATACTTTCTATGTATTTGTAGACTTACAGAAAACTTTTGACCATGTTGTCTGGACTACACTCTTTGAAATTATGGAGGTATCAGGGCAAAATACAGAGAGCTAAAAGTTGTTTACAACCAGACTGTAATAATAACAGTCAAAGGACATGGAAGGTAAGCGGTGGTTGAGAGAGAGTGAGACAGGTGGCTATGCACTGTGCACGATATTACTGACCCTAAACACTGATAAAACAGTACAGAAATCCTAGGAGATATTTAGAAAAATTATTTGAGTTCAGGGGAAGAAATAAAAACTTGATGTAATTGTAATTGAGTCGGAGACGCCAAAAGACTCGGAAGAACACAACAGATTATAAAATGAAAATCAACAAAAGCAAATAAAGGTAATGTACTGTAGTCAAATTAAATCAAATAATACTGAAGAAATTATATTATGAAACGAGGAACTTAAGGAAGAAGATGGGTGTTGCTACTTGGGAAGCAAAATCACTAATTATGAGCGAAGTGGAGAGGATATAAAATGCAGTCTGACTACATCAAGAGAAGCGACTCTTAAAAGCAGGAATGTCTTAATATGTAACGCAGATTTAAGAGTAAGAGTGTCTTTTCTGAAGGTTAGTTTACTCATCATGAGCTCGAAGGGGCGATTTGTAGTGATTACTTAGTAGTAGAAGAAATTATTAGAAGATATCGCTATCAAAAGCGTTATTGTAGATAACGGGTTTCAGTAAAACAAAGTTACCATCTTCAGATCTTCATAAAGGTTTGTGATAACCTTTATGCTAATTTAGTATTATCGATACCGACCAACTACAATAAATTTTTTTTATAGCGATTTTAGCTAAGAAGTTCTTCTTCTCCTAAGTTTTCTGAAGGTGTTTGCCTGGAATGTAGACATGTGCGCGTACGAAACGTGGGCGTTGAGCAGTTCAGAAAAGAAGAGAAGAGACATTTTGAAACGTGATGCTTCAGAAGAATACTGAAGATTGGATTGCTAGATCTAATAACTGATGAGAAGCTACAGAATCAAACTGGAGAAAATGTTTATGGGAAAACTTGGCTAAAAGAAGGAATCCTTTGATAGCAGACATCCCGAGGTACCAAGAAATGTGCTGCAATGAAGGGGGACGAAGGCATGAATAGAGTCTTCAGGTACGAATGAACGTTGGTTGCAACAGTTGTTGGGACACGAAGGGGCTTGCATAGGATAGAACATCGTGGAGAGGGGCATCAAACCAGTCTTCGGACTGAAAGCCTTAAAACAAAGCGATCCTTCATTGTCATGGAGATGAGATACAGGCTATTTCGTACCGGCGCCACATTTCGAAGTTCACTGCCGAGTTTACGTCTCGCATGGCTCCCATCTGAGACGCCCTGAACATAGGCAGCGCTATTGTAGGGTCCCGCCGTATTTCCAGGATGCGGCCATTCCCTCTATTCATACCTCGTAACTTGATCATTTCACGCGTTTTAGTGTCGACAGGGCACAGTAATCTCCGATTCAGCGTTCGTTGCTCGCAGCCAACAAGATACTAGCTTCAATATCCGTGTAATGGCCATTGTCTATACGCCCATGTGAACCGTTCAGACGGTTGCACTGCTTTCTGTCTCCAATGTCTTAAATTCCACACATTACTGTAGAGTCGTATCACTAGCAGTATTAAGTTGTATCAGACGATGGCTCCGGCTGGATTTCGAGTTTCTTGGTAGGAAATACAAAGCATTTTATGTTGGATCGTAATTAATCGACAGGTGTAGATGCAACTTCAGGCGTCCGGCGTGCCCCAGGGAAATGTGTTATGATCATTTCTCCTCACACTACAGGTACATATAAATGACGCTGCAGACGATGTTAATAGTAAGCTCAAGTATCTGAAGATGAGGCATTTATTTTTCATAAAGTATTATCTGGAAGAAGCTATAAATACTGAAACAGGTCTCGATAGGGTTTCGAAATGGTGTGAAGATTGGCAGTTTGCTTTAATTATCGGTTCAAAAAGCCTGTGATTACAATATCAGTGACTCATAATGGGAATGAGTCAGTTCATACATACACTTGGGTGTACAAATTTGCAGTGATACGAAATGGAATGATCGCGTAGGCTCAGTCATGTGTAAACTAAGTCATGGACTTCAGTTCGAAAGTAGGATGCTAGGAATATCGGTCAACTTTCGAAGCACACTACTTACAATACTCTCGTGTGACTCGGCGTACAGTGTTTCTCGAGCATGAGGGGCGCGTATGAGATAGGACCGCCAGTGGGTGCTGGACGTGTACAAAGGAAGGCAGCACGTACGGTCACACCTTTGTGTGACCTGTGGTGTAATGTCACAGATATACTGAAGAAACTGATCTGATAGGTGGGTGACGACAGCCGTCAACGATCCCATCAAAACCTACTTGCCAAATTTTAACGTCCAACACTAAGTGAGGAATGCAGTAATATACTACAATCACTTATATGTCATTAATTTAATATTGATGGAGACTGAGTCACTTTAATTTACTGAATCCATTCATTTCGTCACTACTGTTAATAATACTATTTCCTGCAATTAGTCTCTTTCGGTAGAAATACTATCATCGCTTGATAATGGTTCGGTTGTTTGGGGGAGGAGACCCGACAGCGAGGTGATCAATCTCATTAGTTTAGGGAAGAACGAGGAAGAAAGTCAGCCGTGCCCTTTCAAAGGAACCAACCAGGCATTTGCCTGGAGCGAATTAGGGAAATCACGGAAATCCTAAATCAAGATGGTCGGACGCGGGATTGAACCATTGTTCTCCCGAATGCGAGTCCAATGTGCTAGCCACTTCGCCACCTCGCTTGGTCGCTTGGTAATGGATGGTATTTCTACCGAAATTTTCTAAAATAAAAATATAAACAGCCGTGTCGAGATGTATTCTTTCAGATTCCTTATCGATTGCTCCCATAAGTGTTACGAAGAACATTACAGCGTGCAAAGAGACATTTAAGCACCCATTCTTGCGGCCCCTCGTATGTGCATAGTGTAGGGAGACAGACTAATAAGTGCTATAATGGAAAGGGCCGGGTGTCTTGAAAACTTTACAGTGGTCTCCAGAGTATGCATGTAAATCTAGATGTGGAAGCATAAGCTTCCTTCACGCACAGCTTAGCAATGTAAAGTTTGGATTAGAAGTGACAGACAGAAGTCGTACCAGTACGTATATCAAGAATTCTTCAGACGTCTATGGTAAATTATTCACCTCGCGTTACAGGTTCCAGCAGCTCTTCCATTTAGCACTTTCTCGATGTAAACTGCACCAAGGAAATCAGTTTTTACCGATGTCGTGAGGCAGAAATATTACAGTAGAGAAGTGTGAAACGATTGAATGAAATGATCGTATGGAATTACTGTTCTGGAGACCGCAGCTTGAGTCGTTCGGTGATCTAGTGCTAGTCTTTCTATTTGGCACCACTTCGACGACAGGCCCGTCGAGGAAGATGATGAGGACAACAGAAAATTCCATCCCTTAGCACAACCGATTTCCGACGCGGCTGCGAATCAAACCTGGGACGGCATAATGCAGTGACAGAGACTCTGACTACTAGACCAGGGTTGGTCAGCCTTTTACACCTGTCGCCCTGGATGTAGCCAAATAGACGGGGGGGAGGGGGGGACGGGGGAAAGGGGGGCGCAACACCCCGTTCCCCTAAGTGGCTTACCTACGCTCAGTTTGTCGCCTCCCAAGCATGTGTATTGCCTGAAAATAGGCGACAGAGCTCTTGAGAAGGGAATTAGCCGGGTGGTCTGTGTGAGAGGGACTCTTGTTATTGATATTGTGTTAAATCCCTTATTCATTTCAGTGGAAGTGTTTTGCAGTTTCTAAATTTATTCAGAAAACAGTTTCGACTCTTGCTCTACTTGCCATGAAGGAGTTACACAGAGGTGACAAGACATGGGGTAGAGATGTGCCCGTATACAAATGCCGGTAGTATAGTGTACATTAGCTATAAAAGCGAGTGCGTTTGGTGGAGTTATCATTTGTACTCGGGATATTCATGTGCAAAGGTTTTCGACGTGATTACGACCACGTGATGGTAATTAACAGACTGAACATGGAATGGTAGTTGGAACTAGATGTATAGGAATTGCTTTTCGGAAATCGTTACGGAATTCAATATTCCCAGATCAACGGTGCTAAGACTGGGCCCAGAATACTACATTTCAGGAATTACCTCTCAGCATGGACAACGCAGTGGGCGACGACCTTCACTCAACGACCGAGAGCAGTGGAGTCCTCGTAGAGTTGTCAGTGTTAACAGGCAAACAACATGGCGTGGTATAACGTAGAAATCAATGTCGGACGTACGACGTACGTATCCGTTACGACAGTGCGAAACATGACGTTCATGGGCTATGGGAGCGGACGGCGGCGATTGTGCCTTTGCTAATAGCGCGACATCGCATGCAGCGCCTCTCTTGTGGTAAGGACCAAATCGGTTGGACGTTGAGGACTGGAAAACCGTGGATTGGCCAGCTGAGCTCCGATTACACTTTTTAAGAGCTGATGGTAGGGCATGAATGTGGTGTAAACTGTACGAAACCTTGGACCCACGTTTCCAGAATGAGATTTTACTCTGCAGCGGAGTGTACGCTGGTATGAAACTTCCTGGCAGACTATATCTGTGTACCGGAACGAGACACGAACTCGGTACCTTTGCCTTTAGCGGGCCAAAGCTCTACCAACTGACGAGACGAGGCACTGCCAGAATTGAAGCTGTGAGGACGGGTCGTGAGTCGTTCTTGGGCAGCTCAGATGGCAGAGCACTTGTCCGCGAGACGAAAAGGTCCCGAGATTGAATGTCGTTCCAGCACACAGTTTTAATCTGTCAGGAAGTTTCATGGACCCACGTGTTCATCAAGGCACTGTGCAAGCTGGTGGTGGCTCCATAATAGTATGGACTGTGCTTGCGTGTAACCATCAGGGTCCTTTGGTAAAATGAGCCCGTCATTGATTGAAGATGTTTATTTTCGGCTACTTGGATACCATTTGCAGCCATTCGTTGACTTAATGTTTACAAACAACGACGGAATTAGTGTGTGTAGCCATGTGTCATGGCCACAACAGTTCGCGATTGATTTGAAGAACATTATGGACAGTTTGAGCTAATGAGTTACCCACACAGATCGTCCACCGTGAATACGATTGAACATTTATCGGATTTAATCGAGACGTCATTCTGTGTACAAAGTCCTGCTCCGGCAACACAGTCGCTGTTATGGTTAGCTTTAGAGGAAGCATGGCTCAATATTTCTGCAGAGGACCTCCAACGGCTTGTTGAGTCCATGACACGTCGTATTGGTTCACTAAGCACGGGAAATGGAGGTCTAACAAGACATTAGGAGGTATCCCATGACTTTACCCTGGTCAAGAATCCCAAGACGAGGAGATATGCTAGGAAAAGGCCGGCTCGTACGGGAAGATTTCAGTCACATTACATCGTGGTCGGGCAGAGATTCCGATATCAGTACTGGATTATAAGGTGTACCCAGGAGCAGATATAGATTCCGATCACAATACAGTAGTGATGAAGAATAGCCTGAAGTTTAAGACATTGGTCAGGAAGAATCAAAACGCAAAGAAGTGGGATTAGGAAGTACTAAGAAATGACGAGATACGCTTGAAGTTCTCTGGGGCAATAGATACAGCAGTAAGGAATAGCTCAGCAGGCAGTACAGTTGAAGAGGATTGGACATCTCTTAAAAGGGCCCCCACAGAAGTTGGGAATGTAAACATAGATACAAAGAAGGTAACTGCGAAGAAACCATGGGTAACAGAAGAAATACTTCAGTTGATTGCTGAAAGGAGGAACTGCAAAAATGTTCCGGAAACTCAGCAATGCAGAAATATAAGTCGCTGAGGACTGTCAAAAATAGGAAGTTCAGGAAAGCTACGACGAAATGGCTGCATGAAAAATGTGAAGACATCGAAAAAGAATTGAATGTCTAAAGCACAGACTCATACAATGAAAGCCTCTATGGGGGGAGAATTTTTCTGAAGTTATAGAAGAAGAAAGAGGAGTCAATTTAGAAGAGACAGGGGTTCCGTTGTTAGAATCAGAATTTGAAAGATCTTTGGTGGACTTAAGGAAAATAAAAGGCTGAAAGTATAGTTAACATTCGATCAGAATTTCTAAAATCATTGGGGGAAATGAAAAAGAAAATTGAGGATGCGCGAGGTGACGATCAGTTTGGCTTTAGGAAAAGTAAAGGCACGAGAGAGGCTACTCTGACGTTGCGGTTAAGAATGGAAGCAAGACTAAAGAAAAATCAAGAGACGTTGATATGATTTGTCCACCAGAAAAGCCTTTCGACAATGTAACATGGTGCAAGATGTTCGAAATTCTCAGAAAAGTAGGGGTAAGCTATAGGGAGAGACGGGCCATATAAAATATGTACAACAGCCAAGAGGGAATAATAAGAGTGAACGACAAAGAACGAAATGCTCGTCTTAAAAAGGGTGTAAGACAACGCTGTAGCCTTTCGCCCCTACTGTTCAATCTGTACAACGAGGAAGCTATGATGGGAATAAAAGAAAGGTTCAAGAGTGGAATTAAAACTGAAGGGGAAAGGATATCAACGATACGAGTCGCTGATGGCATTGCTGTCCTGAGTGAAAGAGAAGAAGAATTACATGATCTGCTGAACGGAACGAACAGTCTAATAAGGACACAGTATGGTTTGAGAGTAAATCGAAGAAACACGAAGGTAATGAGAGGTAGTAGAAATGAGAAAAGCGAAAAACTTAAGATCAGTATTGATGGTCACGAAGTAGATGAAGTTAAGGTATTCTGCTACCCAGGCATTAAAATAACCAATGAAGGATGGAGCAAGGAGGACGTCAAAAACAGGCTAGCTATGGCAAAAAGGCATTCCTGGCCAAGAGAAGTCTACTAATATGAAATATCGGCCTTAATTTGAGGAAGAAACTTCTGAGAAATTACATCTGGAGTACAGCAATGTATAGTAGTGAAACACGGACTGTGGGAAAACCGGAACAGAAGAGAAGCGAAGCATTTGAGATGCGGTGCTACAGACTAATGTTGAAAATTAGGTGGACTGCTAAGGTAAGGAATGAGGAGGTTCCATGCAGAATCGGAGAGGAAAGGAATATGTGGAAAACACTGATAAGGAGAACGGACAGGATTATAGGACATCTGTTAAGACATGAGGGAGCTGTAGAGGACAAAAACTGTAGAGGAAGACAGAGACTGAAATACATCCAGGAAATAATTGAGGACGTAGGTTGCAAGTGCTACTCTGAGATGAAGAGGTTGGCACAGCAGAAGAAGAATTCGTGGGGGGCCGCATCAAACCAGTCAGACGACAGGCGACAAAATAAAAAAAAAATGGTGAAGGCAGGGAAGTAACTCTCCCTATATGGTTACACACTGCTTCCGAAGTCTGCCATTTGCTTTTAATGACTTATCGATGTCCCTTCCACAGACCCTCTCTCTTTATGCCTTCGTCTCACGCTCTCTGTCTAGCGAGGGATTGCTGGCCTCACTATTGTTGTCAATATGTGTACTAATTCCACTTGGAGCTGTGCCTATGGTACTCTGTAACGTCCTTGGACCAGTATTTTGGAAAGATATCTGTGTGGTACAAAAATTGGCAATTGACCTTATATAAGGGAACGTATGATGTCATCCACGTGTTGTTCTTGTCTTCAGTCCTCGTTCTCTATCCTGTGCAAGCTTCTTCATCTCGCAGTACCTACTACAACCTACATCCTTCTGAATCTGCTTAGTGTATTCATCTCTTGGTCTCCCTCTATAAATTTTACCCTACACGCTGCCCTCCAATACTAAATTGGTGATCCCTTGATGCCTCAGAACATGTCCTACCAACCGATTCCTTCTTCTAGTCAAGTTGTCAACAAACTCCTCTTCTCCCCAATTCTGTTGAATACCTCGTCATTAATTATGTTATCTACCCATCTGATCTTCACAATCCTTCTGTAGCACCACATTTCGAAAGCTTCTATTCTCTTCTTGTCCAAACAATTTGTCGTCCATGTTTCACTTCCACTTCCTAATCTAATTCCCTCAGCATCATCCAACTTAATTCGAATACATTCCATAATTCTCGTTTTACTTTTGTTGATGTTCATCTTATTTCCTCCTTTCAATTCAATGTCCATTCCGTTCAACTGCTCTTCCAAGTCCTTTGCTGTCTCTGGCAGAGTTACAATGTCATCGGCGAACCTCAAAGTTTTTATTTCTTCTCCATGGATTTTAATACCTACTCCGAATTTTTCTTTTGTTTCCTTTACTGCTTTCTCAATACACAGATTGAATAACATCAGGGAGAGACTACAACCCTGTCTCACTCCCTTCCCAACCACTGCTTCCCTTTCATGTCCCTCGACTCTTATAACTGCCATCTGGTTTCTGTACAAATTGTAAATAGCCTTTCGCTCTCTGTATTTTACCCCTGTCACCTTCAGAATTTGAAAGAGAGTATTCCAGTCAACATTGTCAAAAGTTTTCTCTAAGTCTACAAGTGCAAGAAACGTAGGATTCCCTTTCCTCAATCTATTTTCTAAGATAAATCGTAGGGTCAATATTGCCTCACGTGTTCCAACATCTCTACGGAATCCAAACTGATCTTCCCCGAGGTCGGCTTCTACCAGTTTTTCCATTCGTCTGTAAAGAATTCGTGTTAGTATTTTGCAGCCGTGACTTACTAAACTAATAGTTCGGTAATTTTTACATCTGCCTACACCTGCTTTCTTTGGCATTGGAATTATTATATTCTTCTTGAAGTCTGAAAGTATTTCGCCTGTCTCATACATCTTGTTCACCAGATGCTAGAGGTTTGCTAGGACTGGCTCTCCCAAGACTGTCAGTAGTACTAATGGAATGTTGTCTACTCCCGGAGCCTTGTTTCGACTTAGGTCTTTCAGTGCTCTGTCAAATTCTTCTCGCAGTATCATGTCTCCCATTTCATCTTGATCTACATCCTCTTCCATTTCCAAAATGTTGTCCTCAAGTACATCGCCCTTGTATAGACCCTCTATATACTCCTTCCACCTTTCTACTTTCCCTTCTTTGCTTAAAACTGGGTTTCCATCTCAGCTCTTGATATTCGTACAAGTGGTTCTCTTTTCTCCAAAGGTCTCTTTAATTTTCGTGTAGGCAGTGTCTATCTCATCCCTACTGAGATAAGCCTATACAACTTTAAATTTGTCCTCTAGACATCCCTGCTTAGCCATTTTGCACTTCTTCTCGATCTCATGTTTGAGACGTTTGTATTCGTTTTTACGTGCTTGCCGGCCGAAGTGGCCGTGCGGTTAAAGGCGCTGCAGTCTGGAACCGCAAGACCGCTACGGCCGCAGGTTTGAATCCTGCCTGGGGCATGGATGTTTGTGATGTCCTTAGGTTAGTTAGGTTTAACTAGTTCTAAATTCTAGGGGACTAATGACCTCAGAAGTTGAGTCCCATAGTGTTCAGAGCCATTTTTTTTTTTTTTTTTGCCTGCTTCATTTACTGCATTTTTATATTTTCTCCTTTCATCGATTAAATTCAATATTTCTTCTGTTACCCAAGGATTTCTACAAGTCCTTGTCTTTCTACCTACTTGATCCTCTGCTGCCTTCACTACTTCATCCCTCAAAACTACCCATTCTTCTTCTAATGTATTTCTTTTCTCCATTCCTGCCAGTTGTTCCCTTATGCTCTCCCTGCAACTCTGTACAACCTCTGCTTTAGTCTGATTATCCAGGTCCCATCTCCTTATATTCTCACCTTTTTGCAGTTTCTTCAGATTTAATCTACAGTTCGTAACCAATAGACTGTGGTCAGAGTCCACATCTGCCGCTGGAAATGTCTTGCAATTTAAAACCTGGTTCCTAAATTTCTGTCTTACCATTATATAATTTATCTGATACCGTCTAGTATCTCCAGGCTTCTTCCATGTATACAACCTTCTTTCGTGATTCTTGAACCAAGTATTAGCTATGATTAAGTTATGTTCTGTGCAAAATTCTACCAGGCGGCTTCCTCTTTCATTTCTTACCTCCAATCCATATTCACCTACTACGTTTCCTTCTCTAGCATTTCCTGCTATCGAATTCAAGTCATCCATGACTATTAAACGCAACAGTTTGAATATTTATTTAGAAATACAAATCTAGCTTAGCCGCTGAGTGCTTGCTGTTTCTGTTCTGCTTTCAAGAAATCTGCAACACTGCCGTCAAGACGCGAGGTAAGTGGAAATTTTGGTTGTGGCCAAATAATTGTTTTACTTCAGTTGCGCATTTAATATAAATACAAGGTGTACTGAGACGAGTTACAGTACAGTTTAAATTGGTTCTCGTCGGTCAAAGGTCAGCACACGATTTGAAGTTCTGAGCACACAATGATGGGTACAATTTTTATAGTACGTAGATTTTTATGGAGTGGGAGGTAATGTTGGGCTAAATTTCATACAGAAATATGTAATGAGATGTTACACAGAGAGCATCTCGAGATGACACTCCTGCCCCATTTCGATGATGTGCCCCTAGCAGAACAATGGGGTTCCTTTCAGCAAGATGGAGCACCGCTACTTTTCGATCGAACAACTCCTGAATTGTTGACTGACGTTTTTTAGCTAAGCATTGGATAGGTGGAAGAGCTCTAGTGGAAAATCTGCCTATGTCACCTGATTTGAAACCACCTCACTTTTTCATCTGGGCTCATCTCAAATTTGTTTGGAAGCCTACATTGGATTAGCGGCATATTATGGAAACCGACCGGTGACTCTGAGTTACTGCTCTGGCAGCAATCACTTTATATAGTAGACCTTCCACTTCACTATGTGCCCCATGCGCCTGTTAGATTGATTTTGCCATTTAACCGTGTTTGTTTTTGATCGCCTGCATTAGAGGCTGTCCCGGTTATCAGAATCTAAATGAACTTGAATGCTGAAATAGTATTACTGAAATGGTGGTCATGTCACTATTTTTGTCAATTGGTGATGGGTGATTGGTACTTCAACACAGGATTGATGTTTTATAATGGTTATGGCACAAGTTTATTGATCAAAAATTGGACAAGAATACATAGTAAGCTTGATGACAAAAATAAAACATGATCTGATGGCAGCACAAATACGCAACGAACACTTAACAACACTCTATGTCGGTTGGTCGGAAAAGACTAAGGTTTGTCTGATAGAACTGTTTACTCCGATTCAAAATATTGATAACGAAATTTGAAATCATCTAACACTGAATAGACCTTGATGGATTTATTATACTACGTTGTTGCAGCTGAGAACATGTTGGGGAATGTGATTTCTTTGCCCTAACAAGCCAGAGCAGCAATGCAATATCTATTTTCTCGATGTTCGGCGCTGTCTCAGGTGATGATGGTCGTCCCGCGATGTGCGACGCCTCTATTTCCCTATCGCGGGCACGATATATGCAATGTTTTAGCTGGTGATCTGTTACACAGATCGCAGTTTCTTTCCAACGAAGCGCTGAAATCTCGGCAGTTCAGCGTGTGACACTCCCGTTCGCCAGTTATGCCGTGGACCAATTTGATTCTTTTACATGGCAGCGCACACAAGGAGATAAAACGACAGATTAGCGGACCTGTGACAAATAGGATTGCCCTCGGCACAACAAGTAATCCGAGGTGATTGATATCTAAAACTGTCGATACAGCTAAGTCCTCGCCACAGGCTCCCCAGTCAGGACCAGCGCTAGAGCGAATTCACACCTAGCACAAGTGCCCCTAGCGCAACCCACTCACAGCAAAAGTCAAGACCAGATTCATCTCCAGACTGTCAGAAGAGCACCCTGCAGCCCAGAGTCTGAATTGGAAGACCAATTCCTATCAAACCTCAATAAACTACACAAAAGCACTCCCTCAACCACCCCCACAAGTATTCTAGGGCAATCACAAGACTCCACAAGCTCCACGTATCCCCTCTAACTCAGCTGCTCTACTCATCGGCCAATCCCAATCAAACCTAACAATATACTTCTCTTTTCAGGAGAAGTGGCCAATCTATGATTCAAAAATTTCTGAGCAAGGAGGAGGAGATGTTTTGCTCCTGGCATGTTTTTTTTCCATGGACACTTTAGGCAGCACGTTCTTTTGAGTGAACAACACATTTTTCATGGAGATCATTCTCTGGATGGCGTGACCATTACTGTGTGCCCAACCAGGGACCCTGGCTAATGTAAGAGAAGTGCTTTTGTGTCCCAATATAGATTATTTCAGAGTCATCATAGACGTTGCGTTCCTTCTATATCGCTAGTCAACAGCCATTTTGCATTTTGGATGTGATACATCAACTAGTATGTATTTTGGTGTGTATAATTCGAATATACCTTTCAAAATGTTCTAGCACGTACCATTTTTGAGATTTTAAAGGTTTTTTATTTTCCGCATTCAGTATGTAGCTTTTTGCTGTTCCTCTGTTTCGATGTTTAATTGTATATTTTTGATTTGCAGCGGAGAGCTAGAAGATCTACAAATCGTCAGTAAATGGTTGGTGTTGTTTTCCAGTGGTGTCAAAGAGATCCTCAGTTAGTGCTTCCTGTGAAAGATAGTGCAAAAGTTTTGTGTTTAAAACTTACACTAAGAAAAATGGCAACTAGTAAATGTCGTTGCTGTCTAAACCACCACGACATGTTTTGTAATGTGTGTGGGAAATTCACTCCAGAATCCCAAGGAAAACCAACCACTGATTTGGTTAAGAAGGCATATGAATTGTATTTTGATTGTTCTGTTGGTGATCAAGATAAAAATTTGGCACCTAATATTGTCTGCATAGCCTGTACAACAACCTTAACCGAGTGGTTGAAAGGGAAACGCCGAAACATGCCACTGGCTATTCCGATGGTGTGGTGTGAGCCTAATTAACATTATTGAGACTGCTACTTTTGTCTAATGAATGGTTTGGGACATTCAAGCAAAACTAGACATAAAATAAAGTATCCAAATGTATCTTCAGTGCATTTGCCTGTGCCCCATGATAAGGGGTTGCCCGTTCATGTCTGTAACTTCAAAGCCACGGAACCAGACACCATATCAAGTGAATCAGAAAGTATTGAACATACAGAAGAGTACTGCCCTCAATATCATGACACTCACCGCAGCTCTTTAATCAAAAGGAACTGAACGATGTGGTTCGCGATCTAAAACTTTCGAAACAGCAAGATGAACTCTTGGGGTCGAGACTGCAACATAGGAACTTTCTAGCTCCAGGGACAAAAATGTCCTGTTTCAGATCAAAAGGTGCCTCCTTCTCTCAATATTTCGATATGCAGAATTCAATGTGTGTATGCAGAGATGTCAATGGTCTGATGTTGCAGCACGGTCTACAACATAATTTATAGGAGTGGCGACTTTTTATTGACTCTGGTAAAACGATCTTGAAAGCAGTACTACTGCAATGGTAGTGCATTTCCGGCGGTACTTTTGGCTTACGCAGTTGACATGAAAGAAACATATGAAACAATGGCTTTGCTTCTAGAGGTAATCAAATATGAGGATCATCTAATGGCAGTTTTGCTGTGATTTAAAGGTTGTTGCACTCCTTACAGGTTTACAGGCTGTATTCAAGAAATACTGCTGCTTTTTGTGCCTCTGGGTCAGCCGTGGCACCAAGAACCACTATGCAGTCAAGGAATGGCCTATAAGGAAGTCATATGTTCCTGGAAACGTAAATGTGAACAATATCCCATTGGTTGAGCCCGATAAAATCATTTTGCCTCCTCTTTAAGTCAAGATGCGCCTTATCAAGAACTGGATAAAGAAGGCGAGGCCTTCAGTCACTTAAAAGAAAAGTTTCCCAAATTGAGTGAGGCAAAGCTGAAAGAGGTTATATTTTTTGGACCACAAATAAGAAAATAGCTGAAAGATCCAACATTTGATACCAGACTCACAGATATTAATTAGCTGCTTGGTCTTCTTTTAAAGCAGTCATGAAGGGCTTTTTCGGTAACAGAAAAGACAAAAACTATGTTACCATTGTGAATGGTCAGTTGGACAACTATAAAAACGTGGGGTGTAGAATGCCGCTCAAAATTCAATTTTTACATTTCTAACATTCTGCGTGGTGTCTGTTGTTCTACATCGTGTCTCCCTACCACTTTCGCGCAACGACGCCCTGAGCGTGTTTTTTAGGGAATTGACTAGTTTGAACCTGGGACCTGTTGCTGGTAAGGAGACGCCACCCCACACATGACATGTAGAATTCAGAAGAGTTCAGTGAGACTAGCAATGATATAACCAAATACTTAATGATTTCAGTATCAGCTCCACTGCACTCCCTGTAAAAGAATCTTAATACTAACTAAATTTAGTGGAAGGGGTTCAAGGATTTCCTATTTTTAGTTAGCTGGTAAAATAACGTCGAAAAAGTGGTTAAGTTTACCATTGGAAATTTTATTCTACTCACAAAACAATGTTTATAAATTGCACTGTTGATAAAAGGAAATGTTTTAATACAGGATAGTAAAAACCAACTGCGTTCAACAAAAATGTGAATGAGTATTCCCTGAATGGGTTTCCAAGTTCTGCAATGGATCGAAGGATGACCTATGCCATATCACATCTATAATCTAGGTTTAAATTAAGTTTCACAAAAGAGAAAACTATCAAAATGGTCTACAGTGACCCTCAATTATCTTTAATTACTTATCTAACTTGTCGTAAATTACAGTGGTTGATGTGGCTTCTCAATAAGTATATCACAGAAAAATCATCGCGTTTCAGATTTTCACTTCAAGTGGCAAATGTGAACACCATGAGCTTTAATTGACGATCGACACTAGTATTACGCAAAAAGGGGATGTAACAGATGAGACTTCTGCAGTTCTGAGTGAAGCTTTATGCGCTGTTATGCGGCATCGCGTGCGTTCATTACCTTGTCAGTGTTCGTCAGGGGTGGCGGGCAGCACAGCTCCGCTCACCTCGCCGTCTCGGAAGCAACTCACTCCTAACTTCTCCTTACTACAATTTACCGAAGTTGGTTTAAAAAAACTATCTGGCTGTGTTTTCATCTGACCAATCAGGGTCTCAATGTTAACCTTAAGCTCCTCCTACAAAAATTCTGTCTATCCAATGAGAAACATTATACTTTTCGTGGTGAGGCAATGTTTTTAAAGTTTGCAACGTAACAGAGATGCGAAAAAGTCTCACGCTAAAACTTGCAGCTGGAGTGGTCCTTTTAGCGTTATCGTAAGATCTATACTGTTCTTCTGGAGGGCTCTATCTTTTAACATGGGCTGGGGGTGGTCCTGACGTAACAGAGACGTGAAAAAATCTCACGCTAAAACATGCGGCTGGGATGGCCGTTTTTGTGTTATCGTAAGAGCTATACTGTTCTTCTGGAGGGCTCTAGCTTTTAACATGGGCTGGGGGGTGGTCCTGACGTAACAGAGACGCGAAAAAGTCTCACGCTAAAGCTCTAGCTTTTAACATGGGCTGGGGGTTGGTCCTAACGATTAGCTGGCGACGTGGGTGTCCGTCCCTTATCGTAGGGCCTTCTAGCTTAACGCGGTTCTGCTCTTGGCTTCTGTTCTCGTTTCTCCCCTCGGAACTGCGTCTGGCTCACGGTGGGAAGGTGTAACATGCATTTAGGCATTCTTGTGCTAGTCTGTGGTATTCCATTTGCTCACTCGTTACTCGTATTACTTTGGTTAATTTAATGTCACGATTTATTCGGAGCTATGTGACATACTACTGGATTTGCTTATCATGTCATGGTTTTCATGGAAGGTGTTGGATTTGCCTGACACCTTACGCATTCTCACCTTGATTTCTTCCCGGAAAATTTGGGAGCCGTAAGCGACGAGCATGGTGAACGCTTCCACTAAGATATTCAACATATTCTTACCATGAAACAGTGTCAGCAGGACCTTTGGAAGCCTTCGATGATGAGTAACTACTGCTGGAGTCTTGTTAGGGAGAGGGATCAAACGGCAAACAAAAGAAGAGCTCCATCGTCGCATTTTTCAAAAACCAAAGACGATTAAAGGTGAAAATACCTTGTGAATTAATCTGGACCTTTTATTGGCATCTTGCGCATATATATATATATATATATATATATATATATATATATATATATATATATATATATATATATATATACAAAGTATTATTGATTTCAAACGTTCTGAATTTGTATTTTTGTTTGACTTAATTGCGTCAATTTTCGCTATTACCATTTTTTATTGTGTTGTGTATCTAGAAAATGTGACGCCACAGAGAAAAACTGATTTCACCAGTGTATTCAGCACCCCAAAATTAAGTAAATCCATCAATTTACAAACCACATCCAAAAACGTTTAAATTTGATAACTAGTGTTCTTTTAAAGTGTGGGTTTCTCAAAAAAACTCTGCAAGCCAAGGGACGACACCACGTACCTGGCTGCTCCCTCAATAGGATTTGGTCCATGGTGAACATGGAAATGCGCAAATTTTTATAGCCGCCATCCCGATTCACAAAGGGCGTTTACGATGCTGTGTAACGCATTGGCTAGGTAACTGAGATTTCTCTCACGCCCCCAGTCCCTCCTGTAGCAAGAGGCGCCTACCAAGTAGGTCCAGGGAGGTCATTTTCCACCTCGTCTACCGAATGCATCGTCTGCACACCGTGGGAGAAATTCTTGGGCCAAGTATTCCGTCCCCAGCAAGCGCTCTGAGATGTTCCTAATAGCTGCAAATGGTTTGCTAGCCCCAAACATCCTCTGCAAGATTTACTATTAAGTGACAAAACTGTGTGCTTGTTCTGTATTTGAGAAAAATACTACACAAAGAAGAGCCACCATGAAGATTTCGCATCCATTAACAATGGACATTCTTCCATCACTGCCTGCTCATACTGATAACTTTCTGACATCTCACAGACACAATGTCTTCGGTAAAAAATTCTACATTAAATTATACCCTTGAACATGGAGAATAGCGAGAGGGTGCTTTGTCCTTTCTCATGTTGTTAGAAAAACAGGCCTTGAACACTGCAGGAATTACAGTAAAACGTCAGAGGAAGCTGTACAGTAATAATTGTAATCTATTGACTAGAAGTTTAAGAAAGCCTTTTGGCGTACAGAAAATTCCCTGCCCTCAATCCGAACTTTGTAAGTATATGCAGCTCCATAGTCTCTCCTTTTAAAATTGTCAGCATTCCGTGGCCAGTTCCCTGAAACTATGTGACTTGTAATTAATCCACACAGATGAGAGACTTGATCGTTCTTTGTACCCAGTCTGTTTTAGTCATCCAAAATCCGTTGCCGTTTGTCGTCATAGATGTTTTTAAAGCAATGGAACCTTGTGCACTAACACAAAAGATATAACAGAATTCACAGAGAAAGGGGACCATAATTAAGCATATAACTACTGAAGTATGTAAGTATTAACAATATTAACTATAAATATTAATGAATAACTTACCTACAGTCTTCACCAACCATTCGCTTTAGTACAAGATTTTCAACTTATTCTCCACCTCGTGATTTTGCATCTCTTACAGTAAAATTAACGTTTCCTCGTCTTATGTTGCCTTTTTAGTCATACACAAGCGTTAGTGTCATCCAATGTTGAAAGCAACTAATACAGTGACTTGGAACACTGAAAGAAAGCTGTTGAGAGGCTATGTTAGCTGGAAGTGGGGAATGAACAGCAACGCACTCTATCGTCATATTCTGCAAAAAGCAAACAAGTCCAGGGACTGGTCTGGAATTTGGTGGAGAGATATGCGATTTGTCTTGTATTTGTAGACTCTCCAGTATTTCAAACGTGTATATATCTGGACCTGTCTGGGACTTGGAGACAGAATAGTATCCTTATATAGTGATGTCCTTAAATAAAAAGACACGTTTTTTTTAAAAAAATCGACTTTTGGACTTGTCTGTTTTTTTTGGAAACCGCTCTCTGTTTGTATTACAATTGTGTATGACAAGGAAAAGAAATTTCGTAGTTAGAATGATAGCTCCTTCACATCTACCCTCTACCTATCTTTTGTTTCCTTTTGTTCCAGGTAAGCCACCCTGGGATGATAAATGCCACACCATACTATGGCAACACACAAAGATGATACTGCTCTACACACCCGGAGGTAACCAAACAACATCAATGTGAAATGTTTCTAGTTTACGTGTACAAAGAGCACCGGTGGTTTTGGCATGGTAATTGCAATATCCAGAGCCAAGCACTTCCAGGGCAACAATCTACAGTTGCAGCCAATAAAATGAATCGGCCTCTGACGAATCCGTTTGTAATAAAGTTTCCTTCTACACGGGCCACGGGACACGTATCATAGCGCACAGGAATATGAGGTGGATGTGTGTTAACGTCAACAGAAGAATTCTGCTAGCTACTTTTCCCAGCTATTGACAAAGGAGATGATTCCTATGGCATGATCTTGCACAAGTTTCTACAGGAGTCGTTCACAATGTTTTCACAGTGTCATCAAGTATAACAACTGGCTGTGTTTCATTTATTTCCTGAGAGTATTGGAAATCTACTTCTGTGATTGCTGGCTTTCTGCGACTCCGTTTCGGAACAAGCCGCAACTTTCCACTTCATGTCCTTCACACACTGTTGGAGCCACCTATAGTGTAATCGGCACTGGCGTTGACGGTTTGGGGTGGAATGTGGAGACGGAAGCATTATAGGCGTCACAGAACACGTAACGCCCTTTTTCAAAGAACAATCCACAAAATATCGCTAGTGTGAACCCTGCCTTTTTATCGCACGATGTGCTGCGAACCATGGATGAAGGACAACAGACAGACTCCAATATTCCTAGATTTCCGAATAGCGTTTGGCACAGTACCGCTCTACAGATCGCTGACGCGGATCGGAGCATAGGGAATAGGTTCTCAGGTCAGTGAATGGCTCCAAGATTTCTTAAGTAACGGAACTCAGTCTCCTTTCCTGGTCGACCACTGTTCATCGGCGACAAAGGTGTGGTCACAGGGACTTAGGAAAATGTGATAAGAGTGGGCAGCAATCTGCGACTCTGCGGATGACGCTGTACTGTACGGAAAGGGGGTAGTCGTTGTGTCGTTATAGCTGGATAGCCAACAAGACGACGCAGATACAATTTACAAAAAAATGGTTCAAATGGCTCTGAGCACTATGGGACTTAACATCTGAGGTCATCAGTCCCCTAGAACTTAGAACTACTTATACCTAATTAACCTAAGGACATCACACACATCCATGACCGAGGCAGGATTCGAACCTGCGACCGTTGCAGTCGCGCGGTTCCGGACTGAAGCGCCTAGAACCGCTCGGCCACCGCGGCCGGCTAGAATTTACAGTTGGTGTGATGAATTCAGCTTACTCTGCATGTATAAAAATGTAAGTTAATGCGAATTAATAGGGAAAACGAACATGAAATGTTCGAATGAAGTATTAGTGGTGTACTGCTTGACACAGTCACGTCGTATTGCTGCAAAGCGATGTGAAGTGAAACGAGCACGTAAGAACGTTTGTACGGAAGGCGACCGATCGTTTTCGTTTTATTCGGAGAATTCAAGAAAAGTGTACCTCACTTATGAAGGACTTTAAGTACAGGACACTTACGCAACTCATTCTAGAGTGCTGCTCGGTTTAAAGGAAGACAGAAGAAATTCAGAGGCGTTCTACAAGGTTTGTTACAGGTAGGTTTAATCAAACCGCGTGTATTACGCAAATGCTCTGCGAAGCCAAATGGGAACCCATGAACGGAAGAAGACATTCTTCTAGCGGAGCGCTGTTGAGATTCTTTAGAGACCCGGTGTTTGTCATAGGTTCAGAACGCTCCTTCTGCTACCAACATGTATCTCGAGTAAGGACCGCGACAGTAGATAATATGTTCATCTGGGGTGCAGGCGGGGAGGAGCAGGGGTTCAGTTCAGTTCAAGTACAAGGTCTTCATTCAGATCAGCATCCCAGAATACTAGCAGCTGAACTTTCATTAGTTGTTTCAACGTTTATAATTGCACACTAGTTGCATCCACTCAAAATTTAGGTACAAATGAAGGGAAATCACTTTAGTAGAAAAACTGCAATGTTTAGTGATGTTGATATAAATCTATTCATAAATCGCGAGTACTTGGCTCCCATAAACTGCATGTTAAGCGACAGTCCACTTCAAGTCCTTTTCTTTTTTTCGGCATAGTTACCCACATGTAGCTGAATGTTCCAAATCTGTCGGCATATCGTAAGTTACTTCTATCAGCGAAAGAAGAAATGTCTTTTTCACAAATGGAGTTGGAAATGACGGAATGTGGACACAGTCGAACGTACCTTCTGAACTGAATACACAACGCTGATAACAAGAGTGAAACTAGAGCTATATTCCTGTATTTCAACAAGTCTTCATGACTTTCTTTGATGTCTACATTGGGTGATTCCAGTTTTGCTTCTATACTCTGAAAGAAATTATTCAACTGATGTTTGCGAAGGTCTTTTTTTAACTGTTGGCTTCTGAAGAGAGATATCGAGTATCTGAAATATTCAGAGTTTAAGCGTTTTGGCACTGTAGAGATAAAATAATCATAAATACTGTGTGTTCAAATAAAGGAATGAAAGTAGTTTACGTAAGGTCATTTCCTAGAATACGAGTTTTCTAATGCATAATCTAAAAAGTTAGAGACTACATGGAATGAAATGTTTAAAAATTCCACAGACTGGCTGGTAACATTCCAGGAGATTCGAAAACGGCACATGATCGCAATTTTTTAGTCATACAACATGATAACTATTCACGTTGAAGGTACCAAAACAGCAGTCAACAGATTAATCTTCCATTGACTGTTTGGCTCTGTCGGGTATACTGAACAGTTGGGTGTGGAAAGTTGTGTTTGTGTGACTTACACTTCTATTGTAAGGCTTTTTCGGGTTTAAATGAAAAAGTGTGATTGTTTAATCATTGTTCACACGTAATTCGCTAGGTATTTTTATTTAAAATTTAAAAGTTTCCCTACCTTAGTGAAAGCAGTGGACATGCAACAAACTACTCCATTTTTTTCACACTCATGTAGCGGTGAACCAAGCAAGTAACCCTACAATTTCTTAGTAGGCAGCTGCGTTCACGTAACGTGACCACACGGCAGGATACCAAATCTGAGGAAACACGTTACTCAGATGTGGATCGTGTGTTTTATTATCACGACTGTCATTGTCATATCACATGCTCAGAATGTTGACATTTGGCTTTGCTATAATACTGCACATGGAATTTCATTTGGAATTAACGGCAGCACAGGCCTGTGTTATAAAGCATTTCATGCATTGGGAAATGTAATTTTCACCACACGTAGAAGTATGGAAGTGTTAAGTTTGGTGAGTGTGCAGACCAATTTGCGTTTTCTAAACGACTATTCCAAAGCTCCCTAAGTGTTTCTTAAGAGGGTCTGTCGTTACATCTGGAGAAGTAGAGTGATATCCGTCATGTTGTTACTACGCTAATGGTCCTATGTGCAGTGCGATGCCTTCCAATAATTGCCGCAGAAGCACGTATTAACGACCCGAGATGCTTGAGTGTATTCCATCAATGAAACAGGGATGGGGGCCTTGAAAAACATACACCAAACATTGATAGACGAAGAGCATTGTTTTTGTCCCCTTCTTTGTGTCAGCGTGGAATTTATACTGACAATTAGCACATATCGCGATGTCTGACTTGCCCATGCTTCTTCCTTAAACAATATTTTGCATAGCTATGCCGCAACACTTTGCACATTTCGTAAATAACATTCGGAGCATTTTCAGAACTGTAAACAACTCTGGAAGTCACTGCCATAAAACTGTAGATGTTGTAGAATGTGAAGAGGATGACGCGCAATGGACTGTAGTGGTCGCAGAACACTCGTTCCGTTGGCCCCTCTCGTACTTCCTAGATGCCTCTTAGGGACATTTCCATTTTGTGTTACTGCTGCTAAACTGTTGGTTTCATTTCCTTAATCAGTTGTGCTTCTTTGTCCTTGGCGTATTTTATCCTCCGCACTTCTAGTTTCTGCAACCCTTTTATAATGTTTGCAAAGACATGTTTGGCACTGTAACAGGGCTGACGTTTGTGGAACCTCTTCTCCTGATGGCGGGACTGTTGCTTGGGGCGCTGTTTTCTTGATACTATTTGAGTGAACCCTATACATGTTATTTCGTTGAACTTCACTTAAAAACTTCTTTCAGATGCTACAAAAAAAATACGTAATTCCATAGCAAGAAATCAAAGTCGGTGTCCTAATTCGGTTATTGTTGTTGTTGTGGTCTTCAGTCCTGAGACTGGTTTGATGCAGCTCTCCATGCTACTCTATCCTGTGCAAGCTTCTTCATCTCCCAGTACCTACTGCAACCTACATCCTTCTGAATCTGCTTAGTGTATTCATGTCTTGGTCTCCCCCTACGATTTTTACCCTCCACGCTGCCCTCCAATACTAAACTGGTGATCCCTTGATGCCTCAGAACATGTCCTACCAACCGATCCCTTCTTCTGGTCAAGTTGCGCCACAAACTTCTCTTCTCCCCAATCCTATTCAATACTTCCTCATTAGTTATGTGATCTACCCATCTAATCTTCAGCATTCTTCTGTAGCACCACATTTCGAAAGCTCTTATTCTCTTCTTGTCCAAACTATTTACCGTCCATGTTTCACTTCCATACATGGCTACACTCCATACAAATACTTTCAGAAATGACTTCCTGACTCTTAAATCTATACTCGATGTTAACAAATTTCTCTTCTTCAGAAACGCTTTCCTTGCCATTGCCAGTCTACATTTTATATCCTCTCTACTTCGACCACCATCAGTTATTTTGCTCCCCAAATAGCAAAATTCCTTTACTACTTTAAGTGTCTCATTTGCTAATCTAATACCCTCAACATCACCCGACATAATTCGACTACATTCCATTATCCTCGTTTTGTTTTTGTTGATGTTCATCTTATATCCTCCCTTCAAGACACCATCCATTCCGTTCAACTGCTCTTCCAAGTCCTTTGCTGTCTCGGACAGAATTACAATGTCATCGGCGAACCTCAAAGTTTTTATTTCTTCTCCATGGATTTTAATACCTACTCCGAATTTTTCTTTTGTTTGCTTTACTGCTTTCTCAATATACAGATTGAATAACATCGGGGAGAGGCTACAACCCTGTCTTACTCCCTTCCCAACCACTGCTTCCCTTTCATGTCCCTCAACTCTTATAACTGCCATCTGGTTTCTGTACAAATTGTAAATAGCCTTTCGATCCCTGTATTTTACCCCTCCCACCTTTAGAATTTGAAAGAGAGTATTCCAGTCAACATTGTCAAAAGCTTTCTCTAAGTCTACAAATGCTAGAAACGTAGTCTTGCCTCTCCTTAATCTTTCTCCTAAGATAAGTCGTAAAGTCAGTATAGCCTCACGTGTTCCAGTATTTCTACGGAATCCAAACTGATCTTCCCGAAGGGCGGCTTCTACTAGTTTTTCCATTCGTCTGTAAAGAATTCGTGTTAGTATTTTGCAGCTGTGGCTTACTAAACTGATTGTTCGGTAATTTTCACATCTGTCAACACCTGCTTTCTTTGGGATTGGAATTATTATATTCTCCTTGAAGTCTGAGGGTATTTCGCCTGTTTCGTACATCTTGCTCACCAGATGGTAGAGTTTTGTCAGGACTGGCTCTCCCAAGGCCGTCAGTAGTTCTAATGGAATGTTGTCTACTCCGGGGGCCTTGTTTCGACTCAGGTCTTTCAGTGCTCTGTCAAACTCTTCACGCAGTATCGTATCTCCCATTTCATTTTCATCTACATCCTCTTCCATTTCCATAATATTGTCCTCAAGTGCATCGCCCTTGTATAGACCCTCTATATACTCCTTCCACCTTTCTGCTTTCCCTTCTTTGCTTAGAACTGGGTTTCCATCTGAGCTCTTGATGTTCATACAAGTGGTTCTCTTATCTCCAAAGGTCTCTTTAATTTTCCTGTAGGCAGTATCTATCTTACCCCTAGTGAGATAGGCCTCTACATCCTTACATTTGTCCTCTAGCCATCCCTGCTTAGCCATTTTGCACTTCATGACGATTTCATTTTTGAGACGTTTGTATTCCTTTTTGCCTGCTTCATTTACTGCATTTTTATATATTCTCCTTTCATCAATTAAATTCAATATTTCTTCTGTTACCCAAGGATTTCTACTAGCCCTCATCTTTTTACCTACTTGATCCTCTGCTGCCTTCACTACTTCATCCCTCAAAGCTACTCATTCTTCTTTTACTGTATTTATTTCCCCAATTCCTGTCAATTGTTCCCTTATGCTCTCCCTGAAACTGTGTACAACCTCTGGTTCTTTCGGTTTATCCAGGTCCCATCTCCTTAAATTCACACATTTTTGCAGTTTCTTCAGTTTTAATCTACAGGTCATAACCAATAGATTGTGGTCAGAGTCCACATCTGCCCCTGGAAATGTCTTACAATTTAAAACCTGGTTCCTAAATCTCTGTCTTACCATTATATAATTTATCTGATACCTTTTAGTGTCTCCAGGGTTCTTCCATGTATACAACTTCTATCATGATTCTTAAACCAAGTGTTAGCTATGATTAAGTTGTGCTCTGTGCAAAATTCTACCAGGCGGCTTCCTCTTTCATTTCTTAGCCCCAACCCATATTCACCTACTGCGTTTCCTTCTCTCCCTTTTTCCTACACTCGAATTCCAGTCACCCATGACTATTAAATTTTCGTCTCCCTTCACTATCTGAATAATTTCTTTTATTTCATCATACATTTCTTCAATTTCTTCGTCATCTGCAGAGCTAGTTGGCATATAAACTTGTACTACTGTAGTAGGTGTGGGATTCGTATCTATCTTGGCCCCAATAATTCGTTCACTATGCTGTTTGTAGTAGCTTACGCGCATTCCTATTTTCCTATTCATTATTAAACCTACTCCTGCATTACCCCTATTTGACTTTGTGTTTATAACCCTATTGTCACCTGACCAGAAGTCTTGTCCCTCCTGCCACCGAACTTCAACTAATTCCCACTATATCTAACTTTAACTTATCCATTTCCCTTTTTAAATTTTCTAACCTACCTGCCCGATTAAGGGATCTGACATTCCACGCTCCGATCCGTAGAACGCCAGTTTTCTTTCTCCTGATAACGACATCCTCTTGAGTAGTCCCCGCCCGGAGATCCGAATGGGGGACTATTTTACCTCCGGAATATTTCACCCAAGAGGACGCCATCATCATTTAATCATACAGTAAAGCTGCATGCCCTCGGGAAAAATTACGGCCGTAGTTTCCCCTTGCTTTCAGCCGTTCGCAGTACCAGCACAGCAAGGCCGTTTTGGTTATTGTTACAAGGCCAGATCAGTCAATCATCCAGACTGTTGCCCTTGCAACTATTGAAAAGGCTGCTGCCCCTCTTCAGGAACCACACATTTGTCTGGCCTCTCAACAGATACCCCTCTGTTGTGGTTGTACCTACGGTACGGCTATCTGTATCGCTGAGGCACGCAAGCCTCCCCACCAACGGCAAGGTCCATGGTTCATGGGGGTCTATTCGGCTATTAGAAATGATAAAAATTACTCTCGAACTTCAGGAAATTTGTCATATTGTGTGCTATAACTTGGCGAAAATCGTAGCTAGATGTATTAATTCATTATGGGCATACTTGAAGTGGCCTATCTGTGTTACCTTACCCTGTATATAGCTTTCCCAACTCTCCTTGACGTAATGACCCCTAGTACTGCTCAGAATTCTACAGAATTCGGAAGATTTTATGGTGCTTACGACCGTGCTTGCCAATCTGACACTAACTAGCACTGCAAAAGACATCACGTAGAGAACTGCTTGACCTCCAGCCGGTGACGGTCAGGCAGGACAAAGGGGCTGGGGGGTGCGGACGAGATGGCCGGCCAGCGGCATCTGGTCATGGGGGGGCCTAGAGGTCTCGAAGGCCACCAGATTTGGAGGCCTCCATTTTGACGCTACTACCTCCCTGCAGAAACAGACCATTTTTAATAGGATCCAAAACAGGGCCACAACGTGTTCATTAAATAAGAGACTGTTTGGATTCCGTGGCCTCATACATCTGAGAAAAACTTAAACATAGGAGCCCATCTGCCTATTATCAGGAAATTGCAACTACTATTAAGTGTGTTCAGAATTTTTGGAAAACGTTGCGTCGAACTTGAAAACTGTAGAAAGGTAACCATTCGTCTGCTAGATGCAGTTATTGTACATGAAACTTTTCTGGATGTCTATGCCAGCTTCACGGGTGTACTATAAGTACAGCAATGAAAGAGCATTGTTTAAAACTCGAAGAGTCCGCTGCTGGGTCAAAAAGAGTACCTACTTATTTGTCAAAAGAGATGGTTCAAATGGCTCTGAGCACTATGGGACTTAACTTTTGAGGTCCTCAGTCCCCTAGAACTTAGAACTACTTAAACCTAACTAACCTAAGGACACCACACACATCCATGCCCGAGGCAGGATTCGAACCAGCGACCGTAGCGGTCACGCGGTTCCAGACTGTAGCGCCTAGAACCGCTCAGCCGCCTATGCCGGCAAAAGAGATAAGACATTAAATTATTTTTGTTTTAAGTAAACATGTTACGCAAAAAGTTATTGCAGATATAAGAAAATGGTAAATATTTCGGGTTAATTTTTCACAGCAGTGCCGATGAAAGCAGAAGTGACCAAATGAGGTAAATAATTACATATGTCCACATAGAAGCCAACACCGTGGAATTTCTAAAATCGTTCTTAGGATTTTTATGTTGGGAAAAATTGCAGGGGACACGTGAGAAGCTATTCAACACCAGCTGGGAAAACGAGGCCTGGATAGAGCGCTGTGCAGGTCTCAATGCTATGACAGTGCTGAACCACTGTCCGGTGTACATGGAGAAGCTCAACGAAAAATTCGAGAAGTCACTCTTAAAGCTCTGTCCAGTCCCTGTGCTAACTGTTTCTTAAATCTTTGTGGAGGTCATGCATTCTCAAGTGTTCCGTCTGTTTTGCAACTCTGGAGAAGTTCTATTCAGTCCTCTCGTCTTACACATATAGGTGGGAATACTTGTAGAAAAAGCAGGACAAACTTTGAAACGATTAGCCGATACTTGATAGAGTGCCCATTACAATTCATAATCATAAAAGAAAACGTGAAAACAATTGTGAGCACTTTCGAAGGTATGCAAGATTCATCCAAGACAAATTTCCATATCATATCTTGCTCCCTTTTAACTTTTGGACTGATATCAGCTTTTGGCACGAGATGATGGAAGGAGTATATTTAGTCGAACGATATCTGCAGTCTCCAGAAATGACACTGGGAGAAGGACTCACCAGATTAAAGACCCCGAATGAGTTTTTAGTAATGGAACGAATTACAGTAATATGCAATCCTTTTACTTTTGACATAAAAATTCAATGAACTGGACGTTAATATTGGCCGACGAGAAGAGAGACTGTAAATAAAACAATGCCATGTGAAGTAAGCCATGATTCTGGATTATCGATTCAAGATGAAGTTAGTCGTTCAATGTTTGAACGCATAGCTCGAGTTATGCAAGAACTGTGACAGCGGTACATTTCCATGAAAGAAATCAACTAAATTCCCCATACTGTTGAAATTAAACTTATGCTTGCAGTTTACGATGACGCTCTGGCTGTTAGCACTGGAAATTCCGGCAGACATTTACAGTGAGTTTGATAGGGAGCATGTGCTGCAAGAAATAAAAAGGTAGGCAGAGGGAGTACTGTTGTGGTAGGCTATGTAGACGTACAATTGTTTTATTTTTGTGAAATCCAATAAAATGAGAGTTGGCAACTGCTTTCAAACGCGCCAGATGATAGTGGTGTGTCATTTCGAGCAGTTGTTTGGAAAACAAAAGCTGAACAAGGTGGAAATGTTTTATTTGTCAGTATTTACCTTGTGCGTACCCTCCTCTGGAGCGGAGATCCCTAACACATTCCTGTGTGCTTCAACCCGTCTCGAAGTTAGGCCGGTTTGAATTCTTGTGGTGGAATATTTTCACTACCAGTAATTAGCCAGCATGGGGACGAGAGACGTTGTGCGAAGTTCCTGTTCATATACGACAATGTTGTTGATTAACACAGTGTCTCGTGAAGTGATGGTATGACATACTGTTGATGGCGGTCCGTCCGTTGGATGAGGACGTTAGGTCCAGCGGCTCCCTTGGTACTATTCAATAGGAGTGGGCTGTATCCTGGCACCAGGTTTCATTCTCTCCCTTCCCTTCATCCTTCTTCCAGGACAGCACCAATCCAACACTGCAGTGAACGAGCACTCATCACAGGAGACCACAGAATGTAGGAAAGATATGTGACACTCCGAGGAACGCAGCGGCCTTCCAACAGCGGCGATGTACGATCCCTGCATCTGCTCCCTTACACTCACTCCCTGAGAATGGAACCACTTTGACTTTGCACCTTGAAAATAGCTATACACACAGTCCAGTCACATTAATGAGACCATCTGCCAGAAGCCTGAGTAACCACATTTTGTAACGCTGTCCGCTGCGAGACGTGCAGGAAGGGAATTAATGAGGTTGTGGCTGGTAAAGGCAGAACCATGCAGATTGCAGAGCCGTGGCCAGCTGCGATAGGTTTCTCGGTTGGGGATCCATGGCGCGAATAGCCCGATCGAAGAGATACCAAATTTCCTCGTTTGGTTTTAAATATCGGGAGTCTAGTGGCCAGGGGAGTACGGTAAACTCATCCTGGCACTCGTCGAACCGGGTACGTACACTGCGAGCTGCGTGATACGTTTGCAATGTCCTGTTGGCAGATTTCATCGTGCCTAGGGAATACGAACTTCATGAATGGGTGGACATCGTCCCCAAGGATACTGCATACTTGTGTTAATCCACTGTGTCTTCCGGAATGACGAGATCACCCAGCGAAAGCAACGAGAATGTCTCCCAGACCATAAGGATCCCTTCTCTTACCTCGACCCTTCAAACTTTCAGACGTATCTGGCCATACGCGCCAATGGCCATCCGTCATCTGGGCTGTCAGTTGCTTCAACAGTGGTACGTTGAATGTCTATTCGCCTATAAACATCAGTGCAGCCGTTGTTCACCCCTATCTTCCGTGGCCCATTTTGCACTACAATTGCCACGGAGCCGTTTTGTATAGCATGATACTGCCATGGACGATGTGCTTTAATCACTGCGGTGCGTGAACAGTTTAAAGACTGAGCCATTTGAGAAATGCTTCCAACAATTCCGAAAACCGATGATCGTACCCTTTTTAACGAAGATAAATCGCTCCGTTTCCACATCAAGACAGTGACTGCACTAATTACCGCGTCCCCCGAAACGATTTTTGTACATGCCACCTGTCGTCACTGATTAATTACTGCACGTTGGCGTTGTTCACATTAATGTTACTAGACTGCTTAACTTGTCATCATAAATGAACATCGGGACAAAAGACCTGGTATCAACAAAGCCATCATAGACACTTACATCGACACTCCGCGAGCCACCTTAAGGTGTCAGACGGAGGGTACTTTTCGTACCTGGGACACTTCTCCCTTTTCTTGTCCATTCGCAAATGGTTTGCGGGAGGAACCATGGCAGGTACGCTTTTGTGTGGGCTCAAATCTATCTAATTTTTCCTTCACGTTCCTTTCGCCAGATGTATGTAGGAAGCAGCAGTATATTGATTGACTTTTCTAGTAAAGTACCCTCTCGGAACTTGAACAGTAGTCCCTACCGAGATGCGTAATGACAATTTTGCAGCGTCTGCCACTAGAGTTGGTTGCGTGACACTTCCACGCTTACTACATGAAACTGTAACGAAACATGCTGCTCTTCTTCCGAAGTTATCTACTTTCTGTATCTGGTACGGATACAAGAATCACAAGCAATAAGGTATTACGCGAACAAGTTTCCTCCGGAAACCCGCCAAGTACTTCTCACTTGACGAAAAACAAACGCAGCACCAAGGAGCTGTGCGACGTAAACGTAAGTTGGTAGCCGTCTTTCTACGCCTGAGACATCATGTATATTCATATTTCGTGTCAGTCGCATAAGAATGGCTCTAGTAGCGCCACTAAAAGCATGCAGAACATGTTTGATTTAAATACACGCTGTAACTCTCGTGAGCGTCAGCTGCCTTTAAGGTTGAAATTGTGAGTTCATGTTAGTCAAGAATGCCTTTAAGGCGACAAAGGCACCATTATCAAGGCTTCACAGAGGTTGAACGAGGTCGTGTAATAGGGCAACGAGAAGCTGGATG
Source organism: Schistocerca serialis cubense (assembly GCF_023864345.2). Taxonomy (NCBI): domain Eukaryota; kingdom Metazoa; phylum Arthropoda; class Insecta; order Orthoptera; family Acrididae; genus Schistocerca; species Schistocerca serialis. The sequence goes on along the minus strand of NC_064641.1, from coordinate 912,378,226 downwards.
TTTTTTCTGCGATCTTGCGGAAAGTCTTGGCAGCAGTGTAGCCACGGTACGTGACAGCTGCTGGCGGCGGTCACAAGAATGTACGGTCACAAGAAGACCGGGCTCTGGATGGCCGCTTGGCTCTCACGAGAGGGAAGACGACACTGTATGGCTTACAGCTCTGACCACCCAAGTGCAACAGGCATGGGACTCCATCTCAGACTGACATCCAACACCTGTACAACACAATGAATGGATGTTTGCGTACTTGAATTCACTATTTGTGCTTGCCTTCAACCTTCAGCCAGTTACAACGGTTATTAACAAAGAAGCAATTCACATTTGCTATGGCTTATCTCGTGCTTACATCAACCTCTGGTCTTCCACTGCTAATATCTTAAATATGCTACCTAGACAAATGTATTCCAGAGCTTTCATTACTCTACATCAATTATTTGATGGTGTTGCCATTTTTTCCGTCTTTGGATGTGTAATATATTTTCACTATTTCAGCACTAAACCTAAATAGTTAGAATCCTCACAAATTACCAGTAATGAGTTTATTTTCTGCTACTTCGAAACACTGGTCCACTACACTGACAAACCCACAATATATAGCCCTATATAGTAGTAGGGAGATCGGGTTGTCGGTGCAGTTTCGATATAAAATTGATACCAAATCGATAGGCAGATCAATTAAATCGATCAATTAATAACTCCCCCCAACCACACCAATATCCCCACATCCGGATAACATTATGTGTTTTTCTCAGCATGGACATGGGCCCGAACTCCCCACCCTCCCCTCCCCTCCCCCCCCCCCGTGTACTACCTACCCCATTGGTGGGAATTTCGAATTTTGGCGCGAATTTCGAATTTTGCTGGCAATTTCATATTTTCCTGGCAATTTATTTGACTCAGAGCTATGCAATACAGCTCAAAAATTATCGATACCATGCAATTGGTTTTATCCTGCTGGGAAAAATTTCACAATACCACCCGAAACTAGTGACAGATACACCTACAAGTTGGCAGTGAAAACAGGCTGGGGTGTAAGGTACTATCTTTATTTTATGGAGGGAATTATGTTGAACTGGAGAAATGCTGGTGTTGGACCGAAAGGAGTTTAATAAGTATATTACCTACAAGCATAGAGCTGAGGACAGTACCTAGCATTGTTTGAAGTCAGAGTACGCTACAGACACCTGCTTAAAAATCACCCTGCAGCTCAGCTAAGCAAAGCTGATACACGCTACCACAAATAATGGAAGAAATGCACCACCGTTCTAATTACACTTCTAAACTGTTGTGAAAAAAACCAGCACTTGTAATGAATGGGTCATAATGCAACACATGCACTGGGAATCTCGTCGCTACAAAAGACTGCAAAGGGAGCAGTTGCTGAATGTGCATTCTCCTTGATAGGCGCTCACAAACTGCAGAAAATGGAGGACATCTTACCCCCCCCCCCCATCCCTCCCCTCCCTCCCTCGATCCATCTCACAGCCTATGGGGAGGGCACAGCGTATTTCAAATGGTCAACAGCCACAGCTGAGCACCTCGCGGGCAATGCCCACACTGGGCCTTCCGCCATAACCTCACGGTCACTGCCCAACTTGAGGCGATGGTCCTTCGTCAACACAAAAGCAGGTATAGTTAACCAAACAAAAGGAGATAAAAGAACGGCCATTCCAAGTGTAACTTGTTTGTCTAGAATATAGCGACACAGCCCCCGCACACCGCCCTTGGGTCAAACTGCAGCTTTGTCTGCCGACCTCCCACAGTAGACACACACTCCAGATCCCCAGCAGCCTGCCATTCTGCGATGGAGAACAATTGTATTTAATGTCAATGCAACCCTTTCTTGCAATCTGTTAAACGTATTTCTCCGAAAGACTGGACCCTTCTGGAACAACAAAGAAATTCCAGAGAACCCTCCAGATAGCTTTTTCAAAAGTCGGCTGCTTGGGAAACTGGAAGCAGGCTGCCTGCAGCGACTGCAGCCTCACACCGCAGTGTCTTCAGTCCGATGCGCCCCCGTGAGCATGTTACTGGGTGGTCAGTGTTACCATCGCCGACAAAAGCTACAGATACAATGGAGTGCAATGCCTGCATCCCTCAGAAAAATCCGTTATAAATGAGGGAAATTCTGACCGTGTGTTGTTTGTCTAAAGGGACAGCCCGACCTCTTACAGGAGGCGGCCACCACGCCATTCTGAGCGCTGGATTGTAACACCCGATGATAATAAATGTCCTATTCCCACAAAGATAGGCACAGTCCAGTTTCTTTTAGTTTTATGAGCAAAATCGGTACAGTTTAGACATTCAACAGCAGGATACATTTCGCATCTCATTATTTTGCAACATCCAGCGAAGTGCGCCGCCTCCGATCACAGATGATCAACGGAGCAATATACACCCTACCTAAAATCGGGAAAATATTCCATTATTTTCAAGCGAAAATTACCAATCAATGCAGAATGCCCTCGTTATTTCAGAACCGTTATCGGAGCAAAGTAAAAGCGAAAATTTAATCATCAAGGAAAAAACATCTATGTTAAGCAATTTCTTTCAGTTTGATGGACTAATTACACGACCTCAGACTCTCTCATTTTCAAATTTGTATGTGTAAATAAACTGTCATTCATGTGTGTATTACAAACACATCAGACACGTGATATAACATCAGAGAATGCAATCTTTTATGCCATTAGCTCACATGTCGGACGGAAAAAACTTAATCCATTTACGTTTGACAACAACAAGCTATAATTTAAGAGTCTGTAGTTGGTTTGTACACTGTGGCAGGTCTCGTTTCATCAATGTGATACCATATCGTCCTAGCGTTTACGAAACAAATCGTGAGATCCTGTTTCGCCCTGTATAGGTGGGAGATCGAAATTTCGTCAAAAGATTTCACTGCAACGAAAAAAAAAAAAAAGGAAACGACTGTCAAAAAACATTTAGTTATGTCCTAGCCGTCTTTTCCACGCACCTGGTGACAGGTCGTTGTTCCCAAATTGCTAGGCTAATGAATTAAATTGATCATGAGAGTGACTTTGCATGGCGAGTAATTTTTTTTTCAGCAGTCAGATTACTGGACAGGTAGGTCAAATCCATGGAGATAAGACAATGTTCTCTTTCGAGAAACACCATTAAGAAACGACATTTGAAGCTGCCCACAAAGGGATTCTACAGCCCACAACACACATTTCACGCAAGGAAGTGATCAGTGTGGCAATATGCCATGCAAAGAGCCCGGACTCGATTCCTGGCTGGGTCAGAGATTTTCTCTGCTCAGGGCCTGGGTGTTGTGTTGTCTTCATCATCATTTCATTCTCATCAATGCGCAAGTCGCCGAAGTGGCTTCAGCTAAAAAGACTTGCACCAGGCGACCGGTCTACCCCACGGGAGGCCCTAGCCACATGATATTTTATTTCATTTTCACCTTGCATAAAAATCGGTCTTGAGTCTAGAAGCGCACACACATCGCTGATAGTGTTATGCTTTCTAGTAGAATTGCCGTCTGCAGCTTGGAATCAAGTCTATCCATTCAACCACATAGTTGTGTTGTATCCCGTAGAGAACTCTTGTAATGATTACAGCACTGGTGAATCATATTCGTGTCACTCTCATATCTCGAAACGAATCACCTTTTTCGAACCTATCTGCTAAGGATTCCATTTAGCAGAAACTCCAGTTTTGTTTTTTTTAGACAATCCATCGGCATCTTGTAACAGCTCCTCAGTCTGTGCATAACCCTCCCAGCAGCTTCGTCCAAGTGATCGCCCCAGTTCATGTTGGCCTTGAATGGAAATCAGAGAGCGCTATATCTAAGACCCTCTGCATCCCGTGGAGAAACCGGACGAACTGAGTGAATGCGACAGGACCGCGTTTCGACCCCTCAATGGAAATGGGAATATGTTGTAGGTCCGCCAACCATGTGCAATGTGTAATGCTAGCACATAACGAAGCTTTGCCCTGCAACACGAGGTAGCAGAAAGATAGAACAAGCAGTTATGCCGGTGTTTCTTGTTGGAAAAATTAGGAAGACTCCACATCATACAGGGCATTGAGGATGGCCGAGGATTTGCTACTGTATTGCGATACATCTCCAAACTATATACAGGTACTGCAGCCTGAAGGAGATCTGAGCCTCTCAGGCTGCATTCATGTCTGTCACCCAAACATTCTCTCCCACCTCGATATTTTGTACCATCCAACAGAGAAAACCTACTTAACTATAAAAACTCCGCTAATCTCATCCGTTAGAAAACTCGAAAAGATATTACTGCGTCCCTGTCTTCTGATATATCTGAAACAAATGTTCTGGCATTAACCCTATGTGGAGATTCTATTAAATATACAGGTTTTGGTACACTGGCTCATGATCGAAGTCGCTTCCACAGACCAAATTAAAATATTATCATCTGTACTGTAGGAGAACCATATTCAACAGGCTATCAATCACACGAGAGGATTCCTGTATTGTTCCTTCATAAGCCGTTTAATACACTGTTTTTTCGGTTGTAACACATACTATCAGTATACACCGTCTTACACTTTGCACTTTGTTTTTTCTACCACGACTTGGAGGTGTGTGTCAGCTGCTGCTAAACCGACATTAACACGTTTTGGTTCTTAGGCTCTCACAGGAAGCTGAACACTGCACGGTGTAAAGTATACACCTACCACAACACACAGGTTGGTAGAAATAAAACACAGAGGCGATATTTCTCACTGACAAAAATGTGGAAGACATCGAAGCATATGGGAACTGGGAGAGTTTTCCGTTCGCTTCCAACAGTTAATCTCATCCTCTTCAGCGACAGGGTAGCAAATGTCTAGGTGGTCCATTTCGAAGAGCATTGCTCCCTCAGCCGGCCGATGTGGCCGAGCTGTTCTAGGCGCTTCAGTCTGGAACCGCGCGACCGCTACGATCGCAGGTTCGAATCCTGCTTCGGGTATGGATGTATGTGATGTCCTTAGGTTAGTTAGGTTTGAGTAGTTCTACGTTCTAGGGGACTGATGACTTCACATGTTAAGTCCCATAGTGCTCAGAGCCATTTCAACCATATTTTGCTCCTTCATTTTGCAGTCACCTACATGATTACTGTTCCGCTGTTGACCATCGCCGGTAGGTCCTGTTCACAACACGTGTTAGGTAGTACAAATTAAAAGAGGTACTGTTATTGAGAGCTGGTTCCTCATGTTGCGGCAGGATAAGGTTACGATTGTGGACGGGGCCGTAATCAGTATTACTCTCGGTTGCACAACAAATACGTAAACTTTATTTAAAGAGAATAAAATTTCAAAACAATCTCTTAAAAATACACAATTCACTGTATAATGGCTGAAGGCCTGAATTAGGAGTCAGAAGAACAACTCCAAATAACACATATCAGGATAAATATTTCGTTCTAAAACAACTGTAACACATCTGAAAGCCTTATTATAAAAAAAGTGAATTTATTGCTCGGCTGAATGCCACACACAACTTCCAATCACAAACGGCTGAAGGCCTTAATTAGAAGTCAGGAAAACAATTCCAAATAGCAGTTTTAAAATAAATCCCTTTCCTTTAAAACAAGTTTGCTTCAAAAAACTTGCTTTAATATGGTTGAAGGCTTTATCACCAATGAAGTGAAATTACTGCTCGGCTCAAGACAACACCAACAATAATTAGAAAATTATTAATATGCTTAAAACAAATATCACAATCTAAGGAATCAGGAGAAGTGGTTCTCAACAAGTGTTCCAGGGATCGGCCTGGGAAGGTAACTCAAACATAAGGTAAGGTGAGACAGGCAGCCAAGAGTTGTACTCACGTAAGAGGATGGCAGCTCAAACTAGGGGCAGCTTAAGCGCCGACAGACCGACTAACCAATCCGCCCAACGTCCGATCACCGGTACAACGATGGAATATTTTTAGGCAAGGGTGAAGAGACAGACAGCAGTACATATTCAGAAAACACCCACGGCCGAAGGAAACACTAGAACCAAGGTACACCTTCCAAAAAAAAAAAAAAAAAAAAATTGCACAGTACCATCCAAGAGGCTGTCGAACTACACGCCGTGTCGGACAGCATCAACATGATCAGGGAAGGTACACTGCCAGAAAAGTACGCCAAGCTCCAGAACAGGTAACTGGGGCATTAGCTGCCACAAGCCAGAAAATACCGCTGCTTGCGCTTAACTAATAAGAATAATACTAAATTCAATTATGAATAACAATTAGAGAATCACGGCTGCAATATCTTACCGCCTCGAAACACTTCACTGGCTGCCGCCAGGCTCAGCGGCCCTGGGAGCAACAAACAGCCAACCACAGGCGAGATCTCAGAATTGTCGAGGTTGTATTAGCTGTTAACTCTTCATTCAGCTTAAACGTCCAGGGTTCGGTGCGCAATGAAGTCGTTGCTCTCGCAGCTAGCCCTCCTCGATCCGGCAGTGGCAGCACGCCACCAGCGGCCCCGGCTTGCCCTGACGCTGCACGAACCTCCTCGCCCCCAAACGACCTGATGTCCGTTCGCAAATTCACCAAATAACTGCTCATTCAAAACCACAAGATACACACGGACCCGGGAAAACAATTCCACCAACAACTCACACTACTAAAATCAGTCAATGTGAAACAACAGGGACGAATTATAAGTCGGCACGAACGCAGAGAAGCCAGAAGCGGTCGGAAAACCAAATCCACGTCATCCGCTGTGACGACCGACCGAACGACCAACCAACGGTCGTTCCCACTGAAGTCAGGCACGGGAAAGATCCCAGGATAAATCGTCGACTAACACCTTATTTCCATGAGGTCACTTCTACGGGTGGACACACACAGACAAGTGAAAGTTGCACTACTCCAATATCACAGTCAATTCAACTGAAACTCGTTGAATCCGGTACTTGACGTGGCCGCGCACTCCCGCGACCACATCCTTCCGTCGGACAGTGCATGCGTGTCACCAGCCGTCGGGCGAGTACTGGCTCTCCGGACCTCACTGCTGCTCCGTATCAACTCCACTCCCTCGACACATGACGAACCCGGAAGTATTAGAGGCCTCTCCAAAGCGCTGCTGCTGCCACTCACGGACAGAAAAGGCGAGCAAACGTAGTGGCACCAGTGAAGACACTAAGAAAAAGAGACGTCACTATCGCCATTGCAAGATGGCAAGCTATGAACGGCGTCAAAGCGAACCGCACACGGCTCAGTTACCTTGTTGGTAAAAAATAAATAAATAAATAAAAATAACAAAATAAAAACATGTGGATGGAACTGCAGCATATGCAAATAGGACGTGTCTACATCTACATCTACATCCATACTCCGCAAGCCACCTGACGGTGTGTGGCGGAGGGTACCCTGAGTACCTCTATCGGTTCTCCCTTCTGTTCCAGTTCGTATTGCTCGTGGAAAGAAAGATTGTCGGTACGCATCTGTGTGAGTTCTAATCTCCCTGATTTTATTCTCATGGTCTCTACGCGAGATATACGTAGGAGGGAGAAATATACTGCTTGACCCCTCGGTGAAGGTATGTTCTCGAAACTTCAACAAAAGCCCGTATCGAGCTACTGAGCGTCTCTCCTGCAGAGTCTTCCACTGGAGTTTATCTATCACCTCCGTAACGCTTTCGCGATTACTAAATGATCCTGTAACTAAGCGCGCTGCTCTCCGTTGGATTTTCTTTATCTCTTCTGCCAATCCTATCTGATACGGATCCCAAATCGATGGGCAGTATTCAAGCGGTGGGCGAACAAGTGTACTGTAACCTACTTCCTTTGTTTTCGGGCTGCATTTCCTTAGGATTCTTCCAATGAATCTCAGTCTGGCATCTGCTTTACCGACGATTAATTTTATATGGTATTCCATTTTAAATCACTCCTACTGCCTACTCCCAAATAATTTATGGAATTAACTGCTTTCAGTTGCTGACCTTCTATATTGTAGCTAAATGATAAAGGATATTCCTATGTATTCGCAGCACATTACACTTGTCTACATTAAGATTCAATTGCCATTCCCTGCACCATCCGTCAATTCGTGCAGATCCTCCTGCATTCGGCACAATTTTCCATTGCTACAACCTCTCGATATACTACAGAATCATCCGCAAAAAGCTTCAGTGAACTTCCGATGTTATCCACAAGATCATTTATATATATATTGTGAATAGCAACAGTCCTACGACACTCTCCTGCGGCACACCTGAAATCACTCTTACTTCGGAAGACTTATCTCCATTGAGAATGACATGCTGTGTTCTGTTATGTAGGAACTCTTCAATCCAATCACACAATTGGTCTGGTAGTCCATATGCTCTTACTTTGTCCATTAAACGACTGTGGGGAACTGTATCAAACGCCTTGCGGAAGTCAAGAAGCACGGCATCTACCTGGGAACCCGTGTCTATGACTCTCTGAGTCTCGTAGACGAGTAGCGAGAGCTGGGTTTCACGTGATCGTCTTTTCAAACCCATGTTGATTCCTACACAGTAGATTTCTAGTCTCCAGAAAAGTCATTATACATAATACGTGTTCCAAAATTCTACAAGTGATGGACGTTAGAGATATAGGTCTATAGTTCTGCACATCTGTTCGACGTCCCTTCTTGAAAACGGGGATAACCTGTGCTCTTTTCCAATCCTTTGGAACGCTACGCTCTTCTAGAGACCTACGGTGCACCGCTGCAAGAAGGGGGGGCAAGTTCCTTCTCGTACTCTGTGCAAAATGGAACTGGTATCCCATCAGGTCCAGCGGCCTTCCCTCTTTTGAGCGATTTCAATTGTTTTTCTATCGATCTGTCATCTATTTCGATATCTACCATTTTGTCATCTGTGCGACAATCTAGAGAAGGAACTACAGTGCAGTCGTCCTCTGTGCAACAGCTTTGGAAAAAGACATTTAGTATGTTGGCCTTTAGTCTGTCATCCTCTGTTTCAGTACCATTTTGGTCACAGAGTGTCTGGACATTTTGTTACGATCCACCTACCGCTTTCACATAAGACCAAAATTTCTTAGGATTTTCTGCCAAGTTAGCACATAGAAATTTACTTTCGAATTCGTTGAAAGCCTCTCGCATAGCCTTCCTCACACTACATTTCGCTTTGTGTAATTTTTGTTTGTCTGCAAGGCATTGGTTATGTTTATGTTTGCTGTGAAGTTCCCTTTGCTTCCGTAATAGTTTTCTAACTCTGTTGTTGTACCACGGTGTCTCTTTTCCATCTATTACGTTCTTGCTTGGCACATACTCATCCAATACTAATTGTACGATGGTTTTGAACTTTGTCCACTGATCCTCAACACTGTCTGTACTTGAAATAAAACTTTTGTGTTGAGCCGTCAAGTATTCTGAATTCTGCTTTTTGTCACTTTTACTAAACAGAAAAATCTTCATACCTTTTTTAATATTTCCGTTTACGGCTGAAACCACAGATACTGTAACGCTTTACGATCGCTGATTCCCTGTTCTGCGTTAACTGTTGCAAATAGTTTGCGTCTGTTTGTCACCAGAAGGTCTAATACAGGGCCGGCCAGAAATTCTTCACGCGTGCGGTTGTCCTGCACATGTGCAACTTCCGGGTCACAGCGTGCACGCCGCAGCCGTCAGCGTTCATGTAGTGCATGTTTCTACGCACAGATGTCGCTTTATCCACTTGCTGGGATACTCTGTACCGGCGCATTCTAGTGCTCTTTCCACAGCTTGCAAGACAACCAAGGGAAGGTATTTCGCGTATTAAACATTTAAAATACTGTCACGGTCTACTCATTGAGACGTCTACTTTTACGTTAACAGTTTAACCCAGTAAGACAAGTAATACAGTTAACAACGGTGGGTTTTTATTAAGGCAGCTTGACTGACGGCACGTAAACACGCGTAATGTTTTTGATCTAGTATTTAAGAAAGAGAACACTTATTCATGATTTCAAATAACATTAAACTGATGCAAGATTTCGTATAACTAATTCTCGGTGCCCTCAGTTACACCCACATAATTTCTGTCTCATTGACCTCTGAACAGAATGGTAACCGCAGACCTCTCGATGATAACCTGTTATTTCAATACCATTATTGCTAAATCTTTCATCAGTTACGTCTGAAATCTACATAATAACCGAAAAGTTGATGAACGTTATGCTTTATCGACTTAAATGTAAGTATTCATTGGAACAATCGGTTTAATGACCAACTTTCCTGATAATGTAACATGGAGCAGAATGAGACAATAATGCACAGTTAGTAAACAATAATTTTTAATTATGAAAGGAATAAATCCAAACACGTTTATCATTGGTCATGAGAAATGATAATCGAGTTGATGTGTCTCATCCACTTTCTTAAGGACATGTAATTTTGCTTGCCGTTCTTCACTGTTGAGTACACTACACTCGTCTTTGTGATGTGTATTGTAGTGTCTTTCAATTGAAAACTTAAGCTGGCCGCCTATTATTCGGCGGCACAGCAAACCTTGTGAGTTTTCACCAACCGCTACAAAAAAGAATTGCAGTTCCCAGTCATTTTTAAACGACTGAGAACATAGCTCTCCCGTCCTTTGCTTTTTTACAGTACCTGCCATTTCTCAGTACTTCTCTGTTAAGGTTGCGGTTACCAAGGGTAAACGAGACTGGGTATGTTGCGCTCTTGCTTGTACCACATAAACAAGGAAGTGGAGCCGCCGCCGTTCATTTGGGACACATGTCTAATAACAGATGTCGCTCTCGCTCGCTGTGGCACACGTGCGCACGTCTGCACACTGTGCAGTGTTTGGCCGGCCCTGGTCTAATATGTTATCGCCACGAGTCGGTTCTCTGTTTAACTTCTCAAGGTAGTTTTCAGATAAAGCACTTTAAAAAATTTCACTGGATTCTTTGTCCCTGCCACCCGTTATGAACGTTTGAGTCTCCCAGTCTATTTCTGGTAAATTAAAATTTCCTACCAAAACTATAACATGGTCGGGAAATCTACTCGAAATATTTTCCAAATTTTCCTTCAGGTGTTCTGCCTCAACAGCTGCTGAGCCAGGGCGGCTATAGAGTCATCCAATTACCATGTTTGAGCCTGCTTTAACCGTGACCGTCGCCCAAATTATTTCACATTTCGGATCTCCGTCTATTTTCTTTGATACTATTGCACTTTTTATCGCTATAAACACGCCTCCCCCTTCACTGTCCAGCCTTTCTCTGCGGTATACATTCCAATTTGAGTTTAGAATTTCATTACTGTTTACATCTGGTTTCAGCCAACTTTCCGTCGCTAGTACTATGTGGGCAATGTGACCGTTTATTAATCAGAGCAGTTCTGGGACCTTTCTATAGACGCTCCTACAGTTTACTATTACCACATTAATATTGTCATTCACTGTTGCGTTTTGCCTACTGCTACCTTGTCGCGTCCCAGGAGGCGTCTTGTCGGGCCTAGGGAGGTAATTCTCTAATCTAAAAAACCCACATGTGCACTCCACATGTACTCCGCTACCCTTGTAGGAGCTTCCTGCGTGTAGTGCACGCCTGGTCTATTCAGGGGGACCCTACATTTCTCCACCCGATAGCGGAGGTCGAGACATTTGTTCCCCAGATCTCCGCAGAATCGTCTAAGCCTTCCACTTGTCTCCAAACCAGAGGACCGCGATCGGTTCTGGGAGCGATACAACAAATAGTTAGCTCTGATTCCACCCCGCGAACGAGGCTTTCCGCCTTCACCAACTCCGCCAACCGCCTGTATGAACTTAGGATCACTCTGAACCCAGGCAGCAGGAGTCACTGGTGCCGACATGAGCAACAATTTGTAGTCGGGTGCACTCAGTGCTCTCTATCGCCGCCTGCAGGGCCTCCTCCACATCTGGGATGAGACCCCCCGGCAAGTGGACAGAGTGAACACTGGCCTTCTTCCCCGACCTTTCCGCTATTTCCCTAAGGGGCTCCATCTCCCGCCTAACATTGGAGCTCCCAATAAATAATAAACCCCTCCCCCCGTGTGCCTGCTCAAACCTTGCTGAAGGAGCGGCCACATGTCCACTCACAGGCAGAGCGGGCGATGCCACACGGCTAGCCTCGTACGACGCGAATGCCGCTGAACCCGCCACTCCGCTTGGGGAGAGGGTGGCCCAACCGCGCGCGGTACCCGCGAAGATGTCTCGACAGCAGGGATCGTGGGTGAAGCATGTAACACCTGGGGTGTACCATGCGACACACAAGACTCCCCACTGCCACTACACTCCGAGGCAGCAGATTGAAGACAGCTGACCGTGGTCATCAACACGTTCAGCTGATCGCGAACAGTGGCCAGCACCTCATGCGTCCGTACACAGCAGTCACTCATCCAATCCATCCTAAGATATCAACAATTTACTGTAGAGAGTTAAGTAATCAACTTTTAACTAGACTGCTAATTCACTAAAGGCGGCTGATAGCTGACTAAACTGTGGTTACTTGTTGGGAACAAGTGCTTTTTTAGCACTAACTGTCTTTCGACTGTATTAAAAAAAACACAAAATCTACGGAACACTTTTACTAGTACTCGAATATTAAAACTTCCCAAAAGCAAAAACACACGGAAAAAGAAGTGACGAGGAAGAAAAATAGTTAATACTTAAATTTACGTAGCATGCTGCACAGCAGATGTGAAGCAGACGGCAGTTACGACGACACTGGCAGTACTGGCAACACAGCTGACTAAAGGACTCTCTCTGACTGTATTCAAAACAAACCCGAAATCTATGGAACACTATTACTAGCACTCGACAATTAAAGCTTCTAACAGCAAAAACACACGGAAAAAGAAGTGACAAGTAAGAAAAAGAAAGTCTGCGGGATTGAGGAACGCTTCCAAACAACTGTTGAAGATGATGACCTCTACGTTTAGTCTCATGCTTCACAGCGACAAGTAGCAGAAATCCAGTGTTTCACCAAGGCTCACTCCATCTCAGCCGAATGGTGTCAGTCAATCATTATGTGGTAATCAACAGTTTACTCAGTGGACGGACGGGATGGGCAAAGACATCGTTGATACGGGGCGATGTACTGCACTACACACTGCAGTTGATAGCGAGATCAATTTTAGTTATTTCACCTATTGTTCCGTAATTTCAACGCCACTCAGTGAAACGGTAGAACAATAACCAATTTCTGCATCATCGCTACATCACCCTTCCAGTACTTTCCAAGGTTCATATACTAGATTGCGAATGGTGACAGATGAGTGTGCAGTACATCCATCGATCATATACATCGAAGTACATAAGTTGTCTACGCGTAGACACGTTCAGAGTACCAGGTAGAATGACTGGTGGCGCGCGTAAACACGTTCAGAGCACACAGGGACAGGTACAAAGGCGCGCGCGCGTTAACACGTCCAGAGCAGTTTAAGGGCTAGATTGCGACTGCAGCTAGACGTCTGTGCAGTACATTCATTCGTCCATATACACCAAAGTATATCAGACAACGTCCTATACCGATGAAAAGAGGTTATCTACATATTTCCAACATTTCGACCATAGTGCAGAATTTACGATTACGACTGGTAGGATAAAGTCGGAGAACGAGAGAACTTCCCACACTGTCCTTGATCAATCCTTCCTAAGACGCTATTCTTACTCATGGCACCTGTCGAAAGCGCATAATCTCCCCGGATGCGTGCATGTCGAAGGAGGTCGCACCCTTTATCGGTGTCTAACAGACATGGTTCAAATGGTTCAAATGGCTCTCAGCACTATGGGACTTAACTTCTGTGGTCATCAGCCCGCTAGAACTTAGAACTACTTAAACGTAACTAACCTTAGGACATCACACACATCCATGTCCGAGGCAGGATTCGAACCTGCGACCGTAGCGGTCTCGCGGTTCCAGACTGCAGCGCCTAGAACCGCACGGCCACTTCGACCGGCATAGGAAGACATCGTCAGTGTGTGTCCATAGCTTGAGCTACTTATAAACCAACTAGAGCCAAGTCTGGAGACTGTTGTTCTGTCTCTTGGGAAATTAATGGATTTTGTACATCTTTTTAAGTCGGTAACGTACGTACCCCCAATCACATTTCCTGGAATAGAACGGGGAACCGATAGAGGTACTCAAGGTACCCTCCGCCACACACCGTCAGGTGGCTTGCGGATTATGGATGTAGATGTAGATGTAGTTGTCAGTCATGCATATCATTAGTAATAGTGGTAGTATTGGTTTTGTGGGTTGTGGCTATGTCTCACCAGGAAATAGAGCGAAGATAAACAGTCATGAATATTTTCGATAGCTGATACACTGAGGTACCATACACACAGTGCTTCAGGAAAATGCACACGAAGAAGCAACAATTTCTTACGAGGGAGTAAGCACCACGATCAGAAGACAAATACGATGTAACAGTCTTATTGCTGTTTACAGCAGCATCACCACAGCTGTCGTAGCATTCCTCTTTCACAAAGAAGTCCTGGTCTCATGTTAGTGTTGATCATATGTAGGATAACATAGCAATGTCATCCTAACACCACATCTCTCTAGTACTCCCCCCACACCCTACTAAGGGTGATATGTGTGACATCGACCCACTCTCCTACAGAACGCTCTAAGGAATGATTTACGTCTGATAGAGCCAAAGATTCTTCTCTATAATTCTTAAGCAGTAACACTGTGACAACCAGCCGTATTTCAGAAACATATAATTCGACTGCATGTGTGAGAACGCAGTTACGGATCAGGATGCATACGTCTTGCCTGGTTTAATATGACGCCCCTGTGTAATACATATGTCACCGTTGTTGGAGTGTGAGTTACGAAAAGCCACGTAGTTTACAGGAGGAGGGAGAGGGTTAAAAGTGAATGCAGCCAGAGCATAATGTTTAAGCTTTTCTCGGTCTTGAGTGACCGGGTACCCCCAAACCCTCCTCAATTCCTCGCACTTCGTTGTAGTTTTTCTCAGTCAATTTAAGTAATTTTGCAAGTTGTTTCCGCAGTTTTACATATTACGTCGTATTTCCCTCAATTTTACGTATTTCCTATCGATTTATCGTAGGTTTTCGTCGATTTTTATGTATTTTATGTCTTTCTACATATTTTTTAATATTTTAGCATAGGTATATGGTCATATTGCAGGCATGCCCATGCATTGTTTGATAACATACGAGGATATTTGCCTGTCCTACACAGCTTCCTTTTAATAAATCCTAAGAATTCCCCTCTTTCTGATGATCTACATGAACGCATTTTGGACAGAAAGGTCATCGAACGTATAGCAGTACTCGTTGCCTCATACCTTGATGAGGCTCCGCGAGTGCTGCCTATTGGAAATTCGTAGCCTGTAAACAGATACATGTACCGTGTATTCTTACAGAACATCAGAGAGCTTATCTATAGACTCATGTAGTCATGCACTTGATGGAAACTCAAAGTCTGACACAGTTCTACACGTTCATCTGAGTTGCACTCTACTGTGTAGGGATCTGCAACGTCGAGCTGACATGCGTACAGAAGTGATATCTGCTGCTGATCTGATATCTCTCACCTACATAAGGCGAAACAGGCTCTCACGATTTGTTCCCTAAATGCTAGTACGATATAGCATCGTATTGATAAAATGAGACCTGCCGTAGTGTACAAACCAGGTACGTCCTCTTGAATTGTAGCTTCTTGTTGTCGAACGTAAAATGATTCTGTTTTCTTTGGACATGTGAGCTAACGGCGTGAAAGATTGTATTCTCTAATGTTATTTCACGTGTTGACATGTTTGTAACACACACATGCATGACAACTTTTATACACACCATGATTTGAACGAGACAGGCAGTGTCAGGTCGCGTAATTTGTCCATCAAAGTGAAAGAAATTGTTTAACGCACCTGTTTTTTTTTCCTTTGGCGTTTAAAATCTAGCTTTCTCTTAACTCTGATGACGGTTTTGAAATAAGGAGAACATTCAGCAGTTATCGATAATTTTCGCTTCAAAATAGTGAAACATTTTCCCGATTTTATGTGGGGTGTAGGCCTACATTTCTCTGCTGATCATCTGTGATCGTCGACGGTGCATTTCACTGGATGTCGCAAAATAGTGACATGCGAATTGTATCCAGCAGTGGAGCGCAAAAACTATACTAATTTTGCTTATAAATCTAAAAGAAAATAGACTGTGCCTATTTTAGTGGACAGAAGACACATATTATCATTGCAATCGTGTTTTCCTTTATAACAAGTGCTTTATTATAGGAGGCGAATTGATGTTAAATACAAATGATACAGTCGAGTGCTCAGAACGGTGTGGCGGCCAAGTTCTGTAAGAGATCGGGCTGTCCCTTTAGTCAAACAACCCTTGGTCACAACTGCCCTCATTTATCACGGTTCTTTTTTTAGGTATGCAGGCATTGCACTCTATTGTACGTGTAGCTTTTGTCGGCGCCGGTAACACTAACTACCGAGCAATGTGCTCATGGGGGCGCACTGTACGGAAGACACTGCGGTGTGAGGCTGAAATCGACTTAGGCAGATGGTTTCCAGTTTCCCAAGTAGCTGACTTTTGAAAAAGCCATCAGGAGCGTTCTCCAGAATTTCGTTGTTGTTCCAGAGGTGTCCAGTCTTTCGGGGAAATACATTTATCAGACTGGAAGAAATGGTTGCGTTGTGTTGTACGTACAACTCTTCTCCATCACAGAACAGTGGGCTGCTGGGGATGTGGGGAGCGTTTCTACTGTGGGTGGCTGTCGGACACAGCTGCACTCTGACCATGGGGTGGTCTGTGGGGGCTGTCTCACTGTATTCCAGACAAACAAGTTCCACTTGCAGTGGCCGTCCTTTTACTTCATTTTGTTTGGTTAACTATACCTGCCTTTGTGTTGGTGAAGGACGATGGCCTCAAGGCTTGCAGTGTCCGTGAGGTTATCGCGCAAGGCCTGTTGTGGGCAGCGCCCACGAGCTACTTGGCCGTACTTGTTGACTGTTTGGAAAACCTGTGTTCTCCTGTCCTCCGCGTAGGTTGATGGATGGATGGAGGGAGGAAGGTTCCGGAAAGGGTACCGCCTTTTATATATACTGCCAGTTCCCGGGTGCGGGGTCATATGGGACGTCGGCACAGCCCTGAGACAAAGAAATTGCCACCAAAATTCGAAATTCCCACCAAAATTCGAAATTCTCGCCAATAGGGTAGGTGGTGGAGGGTAGGAAAGAGGCCGTGGCCCACGTGCAGGCTGATAAAACACGTGGCGTCATCCAGGGTGTGGGGTGGGTGTGCTCTGGGGAGTAATTAATTAATCAATTTAATTAATTTGCATTTCAAATTTATGTCAATTTGATATCAAAATTGCACCAATAACCCCATCCCCCTACTACTTTTTATTCCTTTCTGTTTTACTGGTAACGTACGACTAGCCGAGAAGTTTCGAGACGATTTATTGGCGATGAAACTAACATATTGGTTCGGCATATTCAAGAAATTAAATAATTCGAATCTTCATCTCCAACGCACCAATACACATCTGATGCAAATAAGTGATAATGTTTACGCTTTTTGTAGCAATTTGGTATTCTGGAGCGTAAATTTGAAACAAAACAACCTAGAAACTTTCACAAATGTGGATGAATATATTAAAACTAAAGTTTTCAATGCAACCGCAAGTCGAACTTAATATTTTTTATTTACCGGTTTCGCTCTTAAAATGAACAAGATTATAAATTGAGAGAATAAGGAAAAATTGACATTGACCTTACGTAAAGTACATATTCCGTTTCCAGTATGGTGACTTGCGTATAAACTGGGCTGACAGCACTAAAGATTGCATTTAAAGCTGACTGACAGCAGTAAAGGTTAAACTGCATGAACCATAGTATTTGAAGTTACGTTTAAAAGACATTTAAAGTGCAGCAGTGAATGCCCACATTAACAGCGCCGAAGATTAAATTGACTGTAGAACAGTGCTTTTAACGTCCATGGTATAGTGCATCCAAAGATTATTTATAACTACAGAAAACGAAATTCACATTTTGATCGTCTCTTTCATGGGCGTGTGTATAGACATAACATATCCGTATATATCTGCTTACCTTTCAAAATACATCTGTAAACATTACAATATCTTTTAAAATGCATTATATAATATACATATTTAAAAATATCTTTACAAATAATCATTCAGAATTACCGTTTACAAAAATATTTCTGTTAGGATAATATGGCAAGTATTATATTTCGGATGCTTATCTTCAGCTCTTCTTGAAATAACAGGAAGCAACGATGCAAATTAAATTCCTGCTGTGTGTTTAATAAATTTTGCAGGTGTTTCTTCTTCTCTTAGAAAATTTCCAATTCTTCCAAAATACTAAGCAGAGGGCCTTTGTCTGCGATGTGGATGATTTTTCAGGAATCTGCCAGTTCTAAATGCAACTTTAACTTTCTGTCTTGGGAAACATCTCACAATACGGTCTGTTATGGGATCATTGTGTATGAGTGTAACATACCATTTATTTTATCCTCGCCTGCCTATACTATTGTTTTTCTGTCGCTTAATATGTTAAAGAGAAAAATATTGAGTGTAACATACCTTTTATTTTATCCTGGCATGCCTATGCTATTGTTTTTCTGTCGTTTAATATGTTAAAGAGAAAAATATTAATGTTTATAGACAAAAATATTTATCTTTATACACACATAAATGTTTTTATAATGTTATAGAGGCGATTAAAATCTGAATTTCGTTTTTTGTAATTGTAAATTATATCTCGATACAAAATACCTGGACATTACAAGCACTGCTGTACAGTCAATTTAATCTCTGGTACTGTCAATGTCGTCATTTACTACTGTTCACTAAACATTTTTTAAACGTAAGTTTAAATACTGTACTACAGGCAGTTTTATCTTTAGTGCTGTCAGCCAACATTAAACGTAAGTCACCGCAATGGAAATAAAATATGTACTTCAAGTAAAGTCGATATAAATTTTTCAGTATTCTCTCCATTCACAGCTTTTACAGTGTATATACTAATGGTGCTCGTGTTCATATGTAGAGCGAAAGGTGTAAATAAAAAATGCCATGTGCAATATGTGGCTGTTTTCAACAGTCGATTCCCCTGCAGGCAATGCGCGCTCTTGTTGAATGTGTTAAAAGTTGCTAGGCTGAAGAAATACACGTAAGAACTGTCCTACCACCATTATAAATCATTTAACCACTCTGGCAAATAATTAGAAAAATATTTTCTGGCTGACGAAAACTAGGTTGCACATTGCTAGTGGGTTAGAGATCCACCTCACAATACTCCACAAAGGTCGCTCAACTGCCAAAGAAGATATCCTGATATATAAAGGCTCGCAACTTTGGAAGGGGGTAGACGGGGAGGGGGCAAACCGGGGTATCTGCCTTGGGCGGCAGTTTCATGTACGCCAAATTCATATTCTTCAAGGAAAAAAGCTTGTTTCACAAAACGCCTGGCGTCCAGCGCACGTTGCTCTATCGATTATTCATATGCTCTTGAAATGCATCCCTGTTGGTTTTCGAACATTTTTAAACACATTCTATGTTGATTTCTGAACGAATCATGAGTTTATTTTTGAATGTGTGCATAGTGTAAGTGATATCTGTGCCAGGGAAATCCCCGAAATCTTTCCCGCAAACAAAGGGGGACGGGATTGTACGAGTTGCGCCGAATAAATCCGAACGCATGAATGTGGTTGGTTTGGTGTGCGAATGATCGGCATTGTTATAATTATTAGCGAAATCCATGAATTCAGACAACCTAAGTGGAAATAAACGACTAACAGGAATAAAAGGTAAGATAGGTTACATATTATCTTATAAGTGTAAGCAAAAAAATGAAACTTTGACAGAAAATATTTGTCACACTGCTACACAATAAAGTCCCAGTTGTACGGTCCCCGGTTAGCAGTCGCTTAAGTTCTATTCTCGGAATAAACTCGAAAACGCGTTGTGCGAACACGTAATAATGCCTAACCGAAGTATAAACGTGGGATAAGTGAACTGATTATTCTGTCAGGGTTAGTGATGTTTGACAATGGCAGGAACAGTTACAGAATTAGTGATGACAGGACTGTTTGTTAGAACGAGGAAGGGGGAAGACAGGGGGTATCACACAAACTTTGCCGAAGAATATGACGATTCCAAATTTTTCGCTACGGCTTTTCTATCTGAGGCTTGAGAAAATGGACCATATGAGTGAAATGTGAAACTATTTCCTAACATAAAACTTTTTGCCTAACATGCATTTCATGTTGCTACTTCGTGAATTATATTCTGTCGTGTTCTTTATGTAAATGAGGTACATAAAAATGACCATTTGTGCCAAGACAGTCTCCTTTATTTGGCGTGTGTTACAACTGCTGCAATATTAGAATGACTTATTTCGCCTTATTTATCAAGCAGTGAGAAAATAGATGTAATCAAATCAAGAAACTTCACCAGCCTTGGGTACTGCACGCATTAACAGTTTTTACAGTATTAGACAGCAACATTTTGATTTTTAGCTAGCAAAAACTTCGTCGAACTCTGATGATGCAATAGATTTTTTCGCAGAAAGGAAATCACGCCGTGCAAAGCTGTAGCAAAATTAGTTAGAGAAAAATGGTGTGACTTAAGGATTGAAGAAATTTGTGGCGCACGGTCTTGCTTGTCTCTTGTCTTTACTGGTTTTTTGTTTCCTATATTTAATTTTATGTCACAGAAAAGAGATAGTTGTTAGGTAACAGGTATTAAAGAGTGCAAATTTTCTGAAGAGTTCTTATTCTCCCAGTCACAAATAGTGCCACCCAGTAATTGTGAGTTCTTTGTAAGGAGTAGGAGAGGCACCACAGGACATTTTAATTTCCACAGTCATGAATATGGGATTGACGGCTTCCATTACAAAATTACAAGTTTGAATTCCACAGAGCTAAGTACAGTGACTTGCGACAGAAGAATGCTGTGTGAAGAGGCGTGGCACGACACTTTTGGCACGCTCAAGACCTAATAACATGTCTTACATTTCCTCGAACAGGTGTGTTTTATGTGTCAAACTATTCAGAAAGATGTGCGCTACAAAATGGACATATTTCCAAAAATCAATGTTTTTTTAATTTTTTACATCCTATCTCAAACGCCCGATTTTTTTTGGGGGGGGGGGGGGGTGTACTATCAAGTTTTTGTCCTGGTTCGGAAATATCGGAGATACGTGGCTGGATACATATCATATCATGCTAATAGGTGAAATATAAAGACAGTTTGGCAATAAATCGCTTTTTGAATTTTGGGCATGGGTACATGATGAATTTTCTGCACTGAAAACAAGAGCATTTCGTATGCTATAACCATTTTCATCGCTGTACCTTCGAAAAACCGAATTGGCTACTTTGAAAAAATATAGACCTCAGCTGAACATAGAAAAACAGCTGACAGAATTGACAGTGTCTATTCTAATGTGAAAACCTACTTCACAAGACTTTGCTCCGGCAGGCCACCTGGAAGGGAGCCACTAATAATAAATAAACTGTTTTCAATTTAGTGCTGAGAAGTTAATTATTAAATGCGTTGTGCAGTAGTGATGCAGTCTTTAATTTATAGATACATTATATTAGTGTAAATGCGAATTTCATTATTATTATGTCAGAATGTGTCTTGCTTTGTTTTCCTTTCAGTAGACCGCTCACATTTTACATTCACAGTGATCTGTACCTCAGTCGGTAAAAACGGAACCCTTGCAGGACTGCTTCGTTGTCCATCGGCTTGTCCATCCGATTGTCTGTCTGTGTGTCTGCGTGTCAGACTGTTAAGGAGCCTCTCCCTCAGTAACGGGTAGGCTTCTAAAGTTGAAATTCATGTCACACACAAAAGTCTATGGTTGCTTAGTGCTGTAAAAAATTGAAGCTTCTAAGTCAATGAAATCAAAAGTTACGCCCATTTATGTCACATATTTTGATACCCGAGAACTCATATATCAGAACCTGTAGATTTCTCCCCATTGACGTAGAATCGTGAAGTTTGGCAAGAAGCTAGGTTTCGCAGTACAACTAAAGGAAAAAATCTGGATATTATTAATATGCAATTATAGCAAACAGGAATAAATTTTTTTGTCATTTGCTATCAGACTGTGTATCTGTCCATGTGTCTGTTAAGGCCCCTTTCTCTCGGGATCATGTAGACGTATCAAGTTGCAATTTACGTCATACACTAAGGTCTACGGTCCATAGGTGGAGTAAAAGTTAAGCCTCAAAGTCTATGTAATGATAGATACAGCTATTTATATCACATATTTTGATATGCAGACTCTTTCATGAAAACCCAGAGGGTACTTCCCGTTGACCTACGATTATTAAATTTGGGAACAAGCAGGGATTCACAGTACAAGTAAAAGAAAATAGCCTGAAATGTCTTAATCTGTAACTATATTGCTGTAGGTGTAGGGAACATGCAGCATTCCTCAACAGTTAGGGGCTGTAAGTCAGTTGCAAAGTCTGACAGAAAGAAGGTTCTGCTATTAGGTATTTCACATGGTAGAGGTGTGGACCAGCAGTTGCAGGGAGTGTTGGGGAGTGATTACCAGGTCACCAGCATTGTGAAGCCTAGTGCAGGGTTGGCTCAGCTAACTGAAAACATAAGGGAGTTATGTAGGAATTTTATGTAGGAGGATCAGGTAGTGATAGTGGGTGGAGCAGGGAATTGTCTTGATAGGGATGGGGAATAGGATACAGGTGGTGACCTGATACAGATAGCTACTCGAACTGGAGGCACTAATATGCATTTCAGGCACCTGTTTCAGCGTCATGATCGGCCTGATCTTAATGCGGCTGTTAGGTGAGTTTACATGGGGCTGGAGAAAGCACTGGTGGCATTGGGCATGGGTCACATTGTAGAGATGCCAGTTGAGTGATGCCAGTTGAGTCTATCAGTAGACCAGGTTTAAATGGGCATGGCCTGCACCTTAATAGGTACTGGAAGCTGACAAAGCGTATAGGTGACGGTATAGTGTCGGGAGGTGGGATCACTCATCGAAACATTCCTGTAGTAGTTGGTGTTAGAGCTGCACCTTTTTAGACTGAAGGTGTACCTGAATAAAGGAAGTACCTCTAACTAAGGAATCACCTTCAGTGGACGTCATGTTACCAAGTAGGGAAGGAATTAGCATATTTCATCAAAATATGAGAGGTATTAGAGATAAAGTTAGTAAACTGCTTGAAGATGTTGAATCTGAAATTGCTATATTGGAGCACCACTTAAATAATTTGACAATTCAGAGGCTCCCTTTCCCAAGATACACATTAGCTGGCTGTTTTGTAAAGGAGTTCCTTGCACGGTGGCGAAGTGGCCATGTACGTAAGAAACAATATTCCATTTGAGTCCATAGACGTATCACGGCGCTGCATTGAACAGATATTTGAATGTTGTGCAGGGGCAGTTGAATTTAATTACATTAAACTTCTCATTTTTGTTGTTTTTAGGTCCCCTAACTCTGACTTTAGACCATTTCTGCTCAAACAAGAGATGGTTCCTGATTCACTTTAAAGCAAATACCAGAAATTAGTTACATGTGGTGACTTCAATATTAATTTTGTATATGATTATAAAATGCTATTTTCTCTTTGCTCTGTGGGGTACTGTATGGATTAAACAAAAGGTTATGAAGGCTAGGCATATTTTTTGATTTAACTAAGGCGTTTTATTGTATTGGCTCAAAATGGCTCTGAGCACTATGGGACTTAACATCTGAGGTCATCAGTCCCCTAGAACTTAGAACTACTTAAACCTAACTAACCTAAGGACATCACACACATCCATGCCCCAGGCAGGATTCGAACCTGCGACCGTAGCGGTCACGCGGTTCCAGACTGAAGCGCCTAGAACCGCACGGCCGCACAGGCCGGCTTTATTGTATTGATCACAAAATATTGTTCCAGATGTTGGACCATTACAGAATACGGGGAGTAGCTCACAACTGGTTCACCGTTTTCTTTAATAACACATAGCAAATGGTCATTATTCACAGCATTGAGAATTGCTGTGATGTGGGGTCTGAGTGGGATACAGTCAAATGGGGGTTGCCTCTGGGATCAGTTTTGGGGCAACCCCTGTTCTTTATTTATAAAAATGATATGCCCTCTAGTATTAAAGGTAACTCTAAAATATTTCTGTCTGCTGATGACACTAGCTTGGTAGTAAAGGATGTTGTGTGCAATATTGGCTCGGTTTCAAACAGTGCTGTTCATGACATAAGTTCATGGCTTGTAGAAAATAAACTAACGCTAAATCACAGTAAGACTCAGTTTCTACAGTTTCTAACGCATAATTCAACAAAAACTAACGTTTTAATTTCACAGAGGGGCATATGATTAGTGAAACTGAACAGTTAAAATTTCTACGTGTTCACATAGGTATTACACTGACGTGAAAAGCCCACGTTCAGTATCTTGTCCAAAGACTTAATGCTGCCATTTTTACTATTCGAACGGTCTCTGAAGTAAGTGATACGAAAATTAGTCTAATTTGCTTATTTTCATTCGCTTACATCGTATGGTATTATATTTTGGGTAACTCTTCCCATTCTAAAACGATATTTTTGGCTCAGAAACGGGCAGTTCGGGCAATAGTGGTGTAAGTTCGCGAACCTCTTGTCGACCCCTGTTCACTTCTCTCTGTATTTCGACATTGGCCTCTCAATATATATATTCTTACTATCGTTTCTTGTTAACATCAGTTTATTCCAAAGAATATGCACCCTTCACTCAGTTAATGCTCGGCAGAAATCCAACCTGCATTTGTATCGGACTTCCTTAACACTTGTGCAGAAAGGTGTGCAGTATACTTCTGCATCCATTTTCAATAAGCTACCACAAGAATTCAGATATCTTAGCAGTATTCAATGCGCTTGAAATCGAAATTGAGGAGTTTCATCATGGGCTCAAAAGTTTTTCAAATGGCTCTGAGCACTATGCGACTTAACATCTGAGGTCATCAGTCACCTAGAACTTAGAACTACTTAAACCTAACTAACCTAATGACATCACACACATCCATGCCCGAAGCAGGATTCGAACTTGCGACCGTAGCCGTCACGCGGTTCCAGACTGCAGCTCCTAGAACCGCTCGGCCACCTCGACCGGCTTTCATCATGGGTTACTCCTTCTATTCTGTCGAGGTGTTCCCTGAAAAATTAAGCTGATTCTTGTATTGTTCATTGCGTTTAGTTTAACGTATGGCTTGACTTTTTTCGGGTTCATAAACATTTTATGTTTATCTGTTATAACTTTAACGTTGTAATTTCACGTACTGACAAGTTCCATGAGCTTGGAGATTTGCTCCTCAATTTGGTCCCACGGAACTTGACATGTAAATAAACAAATAAAAATATTTTTTTTTTGTAATTTGTTATACTACAACAAAGTTAAAATTGAAACGTTCTCGAAAACCTTAGATTTGGCTCTGAGCACTATGGGACTCAACTGCTGAGGTCATTAGTCCCGTAGAACTTAGAACTAGTTAAACCTAACTAACCTAAGGACATCACACACATCCATGCCCGAGGCAGGATTCGAACCTGCGACCGTAGCGGTCTTGCGGTTCCAGACTGCAGCGCCTTTAACCGCACGGCCACTTCGGCCGGCAAAACCTTAAATTTCCTGGTACTGATATATTGCCCGTATCCAAGTTGATAAAAGCTCAAAATCACAGAGATTCTCGATTCCCGGGATGGATGAGTCGTTTACATTCATAATTAAGTTTGTATGAAACACGTAGAGCTTGAGTTCTGTTCGCATCTGACCAAGTATTTTGTGTTCAATAATGTCATCCACGCTACCCGAGCGGGGTGCGCGCCCAGAGATTGAGAATCGCTGTCGTAAGTTACGTCCTTTGTTGATAGACTACATTTCCTGAAGAGTCCTCCAATGAATCTCAGTGTGGTCACGTCTCTTAGCCGCGCTTCATGGTATGTGATCGTTCCACTTCAAATAGCTCTGCACGTATGGTTTTAGGTATTTTATGGAAGTAAGTGCTCGCAGTGATTGTTGGGAAATTGCTCAAATGTTTAGTCATATTGCACTGTTGGGTTTATGGGGTACTGATGCTGTTATGAGCAGGGGACACACTTATTAATTGACCACAAAGCACGGGTAATGCCACAAGGTGTGAGAGCGAGACGTCTTTCTCCAACTGGCGCGTTCTCTTGTGGCCCTTGAGAGGCTGAGGACCTCTCCTCGCACCCTGCCGGCCCCTCCCCAGTCCTCTGTCCTCCTCACTCCGACATACAGACGCGTTTATGTATGGAGCGCGCGGAGCACAAGTGTTGGTGTTTCTGGCGGCTGCCGCGCGGAGCGCTGCTTGCGCGGCGTCTGTCGAGGCGCGGCGTAGCACGGCGCGCAGTGTTGGCGGCCCGCTTGCTACCGGCGGCCTGGCGGTCAGTGCGTGCTGCGAGCGTGAGAGTCCGCGGGTCGGCGGCTGCTGTCGCGCAAGGTAGGCAGGCCTGCCAACCACCGCGCTCCAAACGACGCACTGAAGAACGATCTATACACCACTGAGAGGACACAAAAACTATTTCGCCGTCGTGTTTCCTTCGATTATTACGCTCTGCCTGCTCCGAACTCACAAATGAAATCACTTACAGCTTTTCCGAGGTCTTCCAGTATCTTTGTTCCCATTCGGCATGTAATTCACAATCTTCTGCTGAATTCTATAACCTGACATTCTCATGAGGTGCTGTCTTCAGTTTACATGCTACTTTTAATTTTTTCATTTACGTTGAATATATTTTATTCTGTCCTTATTGCTCAATCATGTCCTCCTGGATCCCATTTCTGCTATGTCAATTTTTATGATTTAATTTTCTTAAAATTTATTATTTTTATGTAATTCCTTTCTGGTAAGGCATATTTTGGTTCCATAGGTCAAAACAGCAGCCTACGTACTTTAGCGTTATTTCTTGGTGGTCTCTTTTTGAAATTTATGGCCCAGTGTTCTGTTAAAGGTACTATTGCCACCTTAGTAAAAAAATTCGAGAAATTTGTTCTAATATTGGATAGCCTACTACAATTTTGGCTATGACTGGATATTTTGCTCGGAACGTCGTTATTTCCGTTTTATTACAAGGAAGTTTTAAATTGTATTCCTCGAATATTTCGTTCAAATGGTATACTGCTCTCTGGAGATCGTCCTCATTCTTTCCAGTAATAACGACATTATCTGCAGCAGTTTTTAAGGACCTGCAAGCAGAAGCTCTCATCACTAGCTGTGTTAATTCTGTTGTTTACCGTACATTTTCATCTTGCAAGAATGAAGTCAATATAAATATTAAAAATAGCAGGCGATATTCCATATTTTTGTCTTACATTTTAGTTAATAACGATTCCTTTCACTGATTCCGACCTGCGCTTTTTGCAACGCATGTATTTTTGATGATTACCTGACACTGTTAGTTGTACTGGAGGCGATCCCACACAGTTTCTCATCAGATACCAACAACGTCACCACATGAGAAATTTTGTATGTATCTCATGCATTTTATTTGTAATTGTTGCGCACTGTACGCATAGTTATTCTCTTATTGTGTGACGAGGGACGGTACTATGGAACGTCGTCTCTGTAAGTTGTGTCCTGTTAATGTGAACGGTCGACGCAATGGATAGACCATGTAAAAATTTTATCCATGCAGATGATCAGAAGACAGTGATTTAATTTCGCTGAAACTATTAATCATTGTGTATTTTTGGGCGATCTTGGCTAACAAATATCTGCACTAAGAAGAACAACCGTGCTTGTATTCTTATAAAGTCTTTTCACAACCTCTGGAACGTGCCAAGAATATCCACATTCAGACATAATCTTCTATACACTGTTACGGCTTGTATGGGAAAAAGTCTTCTCAGGATCGATGAAGATGATACTAGGCTAAATTCTGTGTGTTGTTCTATGGCTGCAACACGTTTCCGAACGACCAGATAGAAACATGTTTTGTTATTCAGAAACAGCCGCGTTTCCGAAGGACCAGATGTAAATATACTTTTTTTCCCTCAGAAATAAATGCTTATGTGTTATTCTTCTCGTGGTTATTGGCTATCTTTGAGTATATGCTATGGTCAGTGTTTAGGAGACCGATGCCACTATAACTTCTTATGGTCTGGGATCAGAGTCATCTACAGTTTTTTAAGGACTTCATATTCGCCTTTGACTTTAGAAATTACTATTTTGCATCTGCAGTTTCACCTTCAGGCCATTTTAAGTGGTACAGCGGAAGATTTTGCTTCAACACATATCAGACTCTAAAATCCTGCGGCATCTATAAATATCGTCGTCAGAAATAGTGAAAAGTCTGAAGTCGGAAGATTTTAAAGTCTTAAATGTGCTGAAACAAAACGTTTCGCAGTACCTTTTGAAAATGGACCAAAAGCCGAAATTGTAATTGTGAAATAAATAATTTCTACAGTCAACGGAGAATATGATGGCCTTTAAAAATAAGTTTCATTATTTCGTAGTATAAAATTTCGTGATAAACGGTACACTCGAAAAAACCCCTATATTTTCTATCTCGTCGAAGTTTACTGCAGTAGAACAGCTCTATTTCTTTTTAAAATATAATTTTGTAGGTAGAATAGAACCGCATTTATTCGGGTTGTGTGGGACATAGTGCTGCCAAATTCGTCGATTTTTGCGGAATGTTCACAGTTTTACGGGTGTCATGCCCCGTCCCCGACATTAGGGGACAATTCGAAATGTAATGCGCATTCGCTCCAAAAATGTTGTTCGAGAGCACAAAACTTCCGAAATCAGCGTCTGAACATATCGATGGCGTTACCCAAGAAAGTTAGGATACTGTGCGCCATGAAGCCGCCATCGGCAGATGAGTTAGACGGACACCTGCCTCAGCGCATGCCCCAACTCTTACGCTTCGAAAACGTGATTCCACTTTGCCGTGTCATTACCGGCACGTGGCTTGTATCTGACCAGGGTTCTAGTTCTGCTCCCCTCTCGCCCTTTGTATGATGGCAACCCAGCTGGTGCTTCATTCCGTTGACTCCTTTCGTTCGATTAGTGTCTTCATTTGCAGTGGAAAACAAAGTAGTTCAAGCACGAGACTTCCTGCTGTACGCGCAACACCCACAGAACTCATTTCATTCGACCAGCGAAGATAAGAGCTAAATGTAATGTACACAATGTGTGTGTGTTTCGAAACACGGTCATACAAACATTTTGAATGAAGCTACACGCTAGTTAGGTTTATTGAGAAAGAACCGTAACAAGTTAACATCTTAGTTCGTAATGCATTATAAGGAAATATCTCTCTGATGACTGAAAATGTACGTGTTTTTCATTTCTTCCTATTTTTTTACGAACCAACTTTCCGGCCTTGACATGCCAGTTTTTAAACCATCAATCCATAATTGGAAATGTTCTACAAATCGAATGTGGCAACACTTTTTATAGTAAGACCATAGGTCATCCGGATTATCAAAAATTCGGAAATTCAGTATAAAATTAGGATTACATCGGGCGAATGTCATAGAAATACACGTTGTATTTAATTTCAAGCAAATGGAAAAAAATCATATGTTATTGTCATACATTTTGACAAGGTGAAAGAAACCACTGTTTTATAAACTGAAGTAACCAGTGAGTTTCTTTTGATACCGATTCGTATGTCGTTCATTAGCACGCTCATGTTGGCGTTGCACCAGGATTAGCTCGGCCAAATTTATTTTTTGACAATCCTAGCAAATTATCTTTAGCACGGCTGCGTTTTTAGCCTTGTTTCTGCCATAGTCTCTCCAGACGGAGCCACAACTTCGTCAGCCAGTCCCTCATCACCGTCGTTATTGTCTGCAGAAAAATAAAAGGCGATCATTTCGTCATCAGAAATCACATGACGGCCAGCGTTATTATCGTCTCACAGCCATTCATTACATCATTAATATCTGTTTCTGGCAGGGTATACCAGTGGAAACTACCTCCTCCTTTTTCCTTAAAATCATTTTGCATTCTCAACAGACAGCGGCAATACAGTAGTGTACAACCCAGTGTGAACTTGGTAACTGATTCTGCGCCACGATACGTATATGGCTGCTGGCTGAATGAAAATTTAATGACGGCCGCCGTCGATTGCTGACGCTATTACTTCCGAAATGTCAAACATTTTGCAGTTACTGGACTAAAAACAATATCCGGATGAACTGTACATCTTGTTTAATGAGGATTAGATTAATGAGGATTCACTGTACACTGAAAATATACTGTAACATTTCATCACTGTCAGTATAGTGCAAAGTTTACACCTGAAATGATGTAACGGCATTTTACGTATAAATATTCAACACTACACGGATGGTAAATATTTACACATCAAATGCACTTACGTTATTTCATGTGTGAACTTTGTAGTATACTGACAGTGATGATATGTTACACTATACTTTCAGTGTAATTACTTCGGAAGAAATAATTATAATTAAATGATATTTAACTTTTTTCCTCTTGCTTCCTACGCGCTCTCCCGGCAAACTTCGTTACCCGATGAATGGAATATTACTTAGCATTTTTCGTCATTTATTAACATCGGAAGAGTTGTTCACGACGCAACTTCTACAGACAAGTGAGAATAATCACATAAATCTTCAAACGAGTGCACACTATTTTCACAAGTCGAAACCTAAATGCACGAGAATTTTATCGAAACTTAAGCTTTTCAGCATCGTCATTTTATAATCAGCACATTAATTTTCGGCAATATTTAGGAACCTGAGAATTCGGGTACAAGAATAAAGAATTGGCTTGTGAAATCTTCACTTTTTCAATAGAATATTCTGTAATAGTAATCTTTTCATCATCGTTAACTTTTAAATGAAATTATTTTTCGAAAAATGAAATTGTTTCCGAAAAATGGAGAACGGGAAGTTTCAAGTGAAGTATTCAAGGCTAATAACATAAGTTCACCTTATTAGAAGTTTTGCGTAATACGTACATTGGCGGTATCGTAATTTGATAATATTTTTATAATAAAATGTTTTTAATAAAACGAACTTCATTATTACAATCAGGAGACTGATGACTAAATACTGAGCGATAAAGCTTAATGTGAAATATCTTCAATAAAATTTCTACGCTTTCTGGAGCATATTAATTACACATTATGTGTTTAAGCGGTGGTATAAAAGAAATCTTGTGCTATTTGGATTATTAGTTCCCCTTTTGTTTTTATTATTTTCTTTACTTTAAAATAAATGGGGTCGTGATGAATCTTTATTGTTATATGCTAAATATAAGTGTTGTTATTGACTATAGCTGAAAAGAAGCGGCTGTATTGCCTTACAGTACACGAAACAATTACTTACATGTGTTGACGCCTCGCATAATCAAGATATAAGTTAATAACGTGAGCCTTCTTCGTCGTTTAATAACTTCAGATCAGCTGTTCACGACAGGACTTCTACAGACAAGTGAACAAATAACATGCATCTTCAGACGATTGGCAAACTATCTTTAGAAGTCGAAAGCTAAATACGGAGTCCTAGAATTGATGCGCAGTTGCTATCGATTAATACAGTGATTGAAAATTACCTAACACCACCTCCCCCCAAACTGATAAGTTTCGATAAGTGCATTATATTATAATTTTTTGGGATTAAAAATTGTCATCTGTTTGTACTGTCGTTTTCAACATCAAATTCTCAATAATTGCTCAGTATCGTCCATTCATTTCGTCATTCGAAAGCGCAAGTAGAGAAATACGCATACTCTTCCCCATGTTACGAATTCTGATGCAGCGAGGACAGGAATTGCAACTTCGATTTCATTGTTAAATTCGTCGTCATGTTTACGCCGATGCCGTAATTTGAGCTCAGAACGATCTCTAAAATATCTTCGATTGTCATAAACAGCGCACCACAAACATCATCATCAGTTATAACAATTCGATACACCCATCACCAGTTTCAAAAACTCAAAGAAGTGGTTCAATAATTTCAGTACCCAACGATAAGCGGTTGCGCGGCAACATGTTCAAACAACACTTTCTTTCGGTGTATGTATGTAATGCGCGACTGCAGAAAGCAGGCATATTTTTCCACCCGGAAAAAAATTGTCTTTCAAGCGATTTTTGGTAACGTCAAACGGGAGTAAAATGAAAGAAATCAGTATATGCTCGGGGCCACAGTGAGATTTTGTGTTACTTATTCTTCGTTTTCCGCTATGTCGTGATGAGGGGTTTTCCCACATATTACTAAGAGTTGAGGTACAATGCGTTTTTTGGGCCATTGGAGACCACGTCCAGTAATTACGTGGCATCTTGGTTGTTGCCTAAAATTCTTGCATTCGTTGTCTGGTCATAAAGTCGTTGTTCACTGATCTGCACATCGGTAGATATCTCTCTGTTTCAGTCCAATGCTCTTGAGGTCCTTCCTTACTTCCTTGCACCATTTATCTGGTGCTAATGGACTGTTAACCAGTACATTACAGATCTATTTTCTCGGGTTTCATACCTCGGGAACAGATGGCTGCAGAATTTAGTCGTTATTCCTTTGTTAACTATTAGCAGTTCACAAAAATGTTAACGTCGTACAGCACTGCCGGATGGGATATCGCACGGGGTGGATTCAGACGCCTGCCAGAAAGGGTGTTCTTCCTCCGCGCACTGTAGGTCCTTTGCTTGCGGATGTGCGAGAGTTGTATCGTGTGTGTGTTTGTGGAATGCAGATGAGTGGAATGGATGCATGTATAATGTGGTATCATATTTGGGTCGTATGATGATGATGGCGATGATGATGATGATAGAAGGGTGACACTGAAACCCAGGGCCGAACTGAATTCTCGAACAGCACCTTGGGGCCACCGGGCCTAAAGTCCCCATCTGACGGACGGATTACCGTCAGTATCAGACACTCTGACTCAGTCAGACATGGGAAGTCTGAAATTTAATCTTGGACATCGGTGAAAAGGCTGGTGAACGGGACTTTTTGATATTTCTATCCTTCCGATTGTAACAATCCAAGATTAAGGGTAATTTGGCCAACTGAACGTTTCGATACCGGTTCCACTTGGGTAGAATTTGCTTCAGTTTCAGTCCCAGAGTATGCGATACTTGATTCTGAAGTAAGTATTGCGATACGATGGTGTATTTTCGAGTTATACGTTTGCCGCATTTCTTCTAACTTACGAAAACATTTTTAAGATTTACAATGTGTGACATAACATCAGGAAAAGATCGTCATAGTACTAATTTCGCTTTAAAAGGAATCTGAAAACTAATTTATCCTTTGATCTGTATTTGTAAAAAATGCAATTTGCCATAATTTAACTCTTACAATTTATAGAAAATGCCATGTTCTCACCAAATTTCCAGATTTTATGTAAGTTAAGTGAATTTGGAATTTAGTATCCATTAGATAAATAACCATCATTCCATTCCAAAACTACAGTTAACTTCAGCAGAGCCATTTCACTCTATACAAAATAAATATCGTCAAACGTAAATAAAAGTTTTAACGTAAAATGTTTTATATTAACAGAATCTTCCGTCGGTTCTTGGTAGAACAACATTATAATAATAAATGAAAAGCACCAGTTTGCTTTTGTTCTACAATATTACTTTTATTGCTAACCGGTTTTCGACTTACAAGGCCATCTTCAGACATTTATGTTGTTGTAGTTGTATCTGCAAAATGAAGCATTTTTATCTACATTCTGGCTGCATGTAAAATACAGTAATTAATTTAACAGAGAAATTTTCAGAATAATCTGGCGGTCAGGTTAACTTATTAACGCGACTATATTTTGCATTGAAATGAGATGCTTCCTAGTAGGACTGCTGATATTTTTAAAAATATAGGTAATTCGATATATCGACATTTAAAAAAATATCATTACCGGTAGTCGATATATCGAAGAAAATGACGATATATCGTCGGAAAAAATACCTACGTATCGGACTATAAAAGTATCGACTGCACATTGTAAATATACTGCCGGTTTTAGAGCTGTATATTTAAGTATTGATTTATTGTTCGGATGCTCAAATGTCCTAAGGGTCCAAACTCCTGAGATCATCATCCCTAGACTTCTACACCACTTTAACTTATGCGAAGAACAACACAAACACCTACGCCCGAGGTAGGACTCGAACTTCCGGCAGGAGAGGTCGTTCATTCCGTGTCATGGCGCCTCAAACCGCGCGGCCACCTGGCGTCGGCAATTGATTTATTATTAGGTATTTTGTACATCAAGAAGCTATCAGCCTGCTAAGAGCAAGAATTGAAAGGAAAACCATGCACGTTAACGCTTGGCGATAACTATTTTGCAAATACTGGTATATCCAAGCAAGTGGCACAATCAAAGGCGTCCGATGGGTCTGTTGTTCGGTTTTGTCACACATCGGATTTGTCTGGAGTACGTCATGTCGACTTCTCTATTTTTTTTGTCTCTTCAAACGCCATCGAACTAGCAGCTGTGGTGTCAAAATTGCGTGGTGAAGTTAAAGGTTGCAGTTTTCGTTGGTAACGTCGAGCGCCGATTACGTCAGCATTTCCCTCGAACGTTTCCGCCCACTGATAATAACAATCTTGTGACTTACATTTTTGCTCATCACCCTCAGAAACTGGTTTAGAAGAATGCCAATGTGAAGAAAAGGCGCACAAATTGGGTTAAAACTGTTTTTAACGCAACTGGTGAGCTAGTTCTTCGTATCGGAAATCTTGTTATTCCAATCACACCGCCATTTCCACTGCAATCAGACTTCTCCTTTGTGCCACCTATAGTTGCTGCACACAGTCAAAGAGATAGAGTGGACGTGATGAGAGCTAAAAAAGTAGTGAGACCTCTTCACACAGCGAAAGCAACGAATTATGTTCTAATACGGCTTCATTCAAAATTTCAAATATTTACCGGAAAATGGGGAAAAAATAAAATAAAAATATCGACTCTCGGTATTGGCATTTCGATATAGATACATTGGTATATTGGTGAAAAAAATATCGGCGATGTATGAGAACACTTTTTGGAAACTATATCTATATGTCGCTATATTGATATTTTGTCAACAGCCCTACTTCATTGTTATGTCCTTCAGATTTCTCTCTCAGCTTGTCTTTTGTTCTCTAACGCGTGAATGAAGTTCTGTGGTTCATGTAGGCACTTTTTTAAGTGCCTATGTGACTCAAACTTTGTGTACAACTGAATAAAAAGAAACCGTGGATTCTCTTTTACTGAGACGACTTGCGAACTTGTGCTGATAAAGATCAAAGAGAAACGTGTGAAATAAATAAAAAATTGAATATAAAACATAAGCGTTTTTTTCCTGTAATCAAAGAAGACCCGAGGGGCCTCTCATGCACCCTGAACAACTACCGCCATTCGCCATTGAGAACATTTTGAAGATGAGCCATTTTTCCTACTGATTAGTGAACTTATTCATCACTCTTCCCCATGAATAGCATTTGCATTAAACCAACAACATATTGATTAAAAACGTGCCATATTTTCTCAAAGAACTGTATCATCATTATGTAATTAGGGAACAGGGTAACTTCAGCTTGCTCGCCAACTTTCATTCGCCAGCAGGTTTCGAACCCACTTACCTCACAGTCGAACGCCACCCTGTAGGCTTGCGCCAGTGACTTCTGCTAGGGAGAAGCAGTTCACTACATGTGTATCAGTCTCTTCTTCATTACAGTTTATATTGCCGGTCTGTGATAGGACCCATTTTCTTTCTGAAGGATCTCTCGCACAGACTTCTCGGCTCCTTTCAGTCCAATCTTTACTGTCACTCGATTTCATTCACTTGCGTGTAGATATTCGGGTTTCATCACCGTATGATAGTGCCTGAATATAGCTTTTACGAGGTTTGCCTTTGACTTTTATATAGCATGTGTCCTTCAATAAGCAGCGTTCAACTGGGTTCAGTCCATCATCCCCTAGACGCAAGGCTAGACTGCAGTAAGCAGACTGTGGATGATTGTTGCAGTAGTTACGCAGAGATGAAGGAACTTGGAAAAGATAGGAAATGTGGAAAGCAGCGTCAAACATGTCTTAGGAGTCAGGGCAGGACGCCTACCCGCAAGAGTGCGATAAACCGAGCTGACCTGCCCGCCAAGTTTACCCCAAAAGTATAGGATGTTCATACTTATTTATGTATGAATCACGATGTGACTGGAGATTTGTAACTAAGTGTATTGAAGAATTCGTCTTAAATATAGGTAGTCGCTCAGATGTGAACTGCCCTAACTATTGCAAAAATGATTTCCCCATGTTTAGATTTCCAAGTGACCCCGAACGAAGAAAAGGATGGGGCCCACTGCCATAAACTGCGGGAAAGACAACTGGGAACGAGTACCTGGAGCTGAATTGTGTGTTGTAAATATCCGTTAATAGAAGCAGTTATAAACATGAAACCAACTGTATACAATAGAGTTTCTTTCCCCCAGTCGAAAACTATACTCAAGCAGTTCGTCTCAATTTTTTTTAAAGTCATGAGATATTTTCGCAACTAGCAAAGTGTGTACTAATGTTAGTGATGTATTTATAGGTCGTTATCACAAACATACACACACATCTGAATAATACCTATCAACATTTCTTATATCGGTACTGTAAGACGAGTGACAAAATATTTTTATAGCGGACTGGTCACTATGAGGGAACATGCACAAGTAACATAACTACCAAATAGTAAGGTATTAAATTCATTAAAATGCCTTATATCTATTCGCGATTGCGAATAAGGACAACCATCAGCTGTAGAATGGAATGACGACAGTGAATATTCGTACCGGGCCGCGATTCTAACCTGGATTTCTAGCTTATTGCCAGCGGTGCCTTACCATTTAGCTGTCCGTGCAAGACTCACGACCAGTCACAAACTTCCATATGTCGCCAGCCATACGTCATTTTCATCATTGCATTCTACAGCTGATGGCTTTCCTTATCCGCAATTGCGAATACATTTTATGTATTTCACAACTGCTGTAGTCGTTGCAGTGTCTGTCAAAGCTACTTTGCATCATAATCAGAATAACACAAGCACCGCGCCGGCCAGAGTGGCCGAGCGGTTAAAGGCGCTACAGTCTGGAACCGCACGACCACTACGGTCGCAGGTTCGAATCCTGCCTCGGGCATGGATGTGTGTGATGTCCTTAGGTTAGTTAGGTTTAAGTAGTTCTAAGTTCTAGGGGACTTATGACCACAGCAGTTGAGTCACATAGTGCTCAGAGCCATTTGAACCACAAGCACCGCAATATCGTAAATATCGTATCAAAGAGCAAAGTCTTAACCACAACTCAACAGGCAAGAAATGAAGTACTAATGATTATTGGTTAAATGATAGATGAAACTATTAACAAAAATTCGTTTCACTGAACCATGAAACTATTTTTTAATCATAAGCAGGTACTTTAAGAAATGTGGCATTTTTATTGTACAGAGGGAGGAAAAGTATAAAAACAACTTTTCAAAAGTGTTGAAATGGCTCTGAGCACGATGGGACTTAACATCGGAGGTCATCAGTCCCATAGAACTTGAAACTTCTTAAAACTAACTAAGCTAAGTAAAACACACACATCCATGCCCGAGGCAGGATTCGAACCTGTGATCGTAGCGGCCGCGTGGTTCCAGAATGAAGCGCCTGGAACTACTCGGCCGCACCGGCCAGCTAACACAACTTTTACAAGTGCCTTTATACGGGCGACAACCAATAAACAGGCACAGTTTGTTACTGTGCCTAATCTTCTTTGCAATTTCCTACACTGTTCTTCGACGATAAAAGACTTGCACCCAGCGATCGGTCTAGCCGGTGGGAGGCCCTAGTCACACTACTACTTACAGTGTGTCCTTCTTCATAAAGAAACTACGTGACTTACGCACCAGATGGTGCCGAAAACT
Organism: Schistocerca serialis cubense; assembly: GCF_023864345.2. Classification (NCBI taxonomy): domain Eukaryota; kingdom Metazoa; phylum Arthropoda; class Insecta; order Orthoptera; family Acrididae; genus Schistocerca; species Schistocerca serialis. Next base: position 912,340,450 of record NC_064641.1, on the reverse strand, counting down.
GCCTCTGTAGAATGCTCCAGATACTGACGAAAAACTGCTGCTGCAAGCACTGCAGTCACACAACACAATGAGAAGCACGTTACGTTCTGTGAGATGCAGCAAGTCGTTTCAGAGCGTGCATCAACAACGACCGACATCTGGAGTACCCGGTTTCAATGCGTATGTACAGAACTTAACACGATTCTCATAATCGTTTTCACAGCGCATTTGGTGGAGAGACATGTGACAGGGATGGGATCTATGTCGATGGAGAGTGCGTATGACACTTGCCTGACTCCAGGGACTGTTCTTGAAGTAGGTTAAAGCCGGGGGGGGGGGGGGGGGGGGAGTTAATTTGGGGGGGGGGGGGAGTGGGTTTGGAGGAATGGAATATCGCTTAACAAAACGAGAATTCGAATCCTCTACCGACAAATTGGTAAAATTTGGTTTTGCTTAAAGTAGTTTTAGGTAACTGTTTTGGAGTTCAGGGAAAAAGATGTGTCTTAATAAATAATAAGATACCCATTTTAAGTTAAATTATATTTATTGGTTTACTGCCGCCCTTATTCTTTTGTTAAAATGTGTTTGAAATACGTAGCAACTTATTGATACATAATTATAAAAAAATTGCATCTGTTCGAGTAATATATTCGCTCATTTCTGAACTCATTTCATCCAGTGTAATATGATACTCCATTGGGGGGGGGGGGGGGGGGGCGGCTGTAGCCCCCAAGCCCTCCCCTCCTTGCCACCGCCCCTGCCTGACTCATAAGCTAAAGTGCGGTCCATCTGCAACAACAGCAAGAACATTACTTTCCCCCTGTTCTGTCATCTCTTGATTCCTTATATTACGTTGTTTATGTGTTGAAGTATCACTTTCACGTAACTGGTTGAAGAGGTTAATAACTAACTGCCGAGATGGCTGGCGTCGTTTGGGATACCTTGCAGCATACACTGTACAAAAACGAACTAGAATCTCCACATATCATGAACATGTCGACTTTTTCTGCACTAGTAAATGACATGATCCAGTTACGACCTGCTGCTTGGAATGTTACACACTAACTGATTAGCACACTAACTGATTAGCAAGTTCCAATGCATTCAAGCGACACACAAGAACACTGTAACCAAACATAACAACATCGTACTTAACAACTACACTCGTGGAAATGGAAAAAAGAACACATTGACACCGGTGTGTCAGACCCACCATACTTGCTCCGGACACTGCGAGAAGGCTGTACAAGCAATGATCACACGCACGGCACAGCGGACACACCAGGAACCGCGGTGTTGGCCGTCGAATGGCGCTAGCTGCGCAGCATTTGTGCACCGCCGCCGTCAGTGTCAGCCAGTTTGCCGTGGCATACGGAGCTCCATCGCAGTCTTTAACACTGGTAGCATGCCGCGACAGCGTGGACGTGAACCGTATGTGCAGTTGACGGACTTTGAGCGAGGGCGTATAGTGGGCATGCGGGAGGCCGGGTGGACGTACCGCCGAATTGCTCAACACGTGGGGCGTGAGGTCTCCACAGTACATCGATGTTGTCGCCAGTGGTCGGCGGAAGGTGCACGTGCCCGTCGACCTGGGACCGGACCACAGCGACGCACGGATGCACGCCAAGACCGTAGGATCCTACGCAGTGCCGTAGGGGACCGCACCGCCACTTCCCAGCAAATTAGGGACACTGTTGCTCCTGGGGTATCGGCGAGGACCATTCGCAACCGTCTCCATGAAGCTGGGCTACGGTCCCGCACACCGTTAGGCCGTCTTCCGCTCACGCCCCAACATCGTGCAGCCCGCCTCCAGTGGTGTCGCGACAGGCGTGAATGGAGGGACGAATGGAGACGTGTCGTCTTCAGCGATGAGAGTCGCTTCTGCCTTGGTGCCAATGATGGTCGTATGCGTGTTTGGCGCCGTGCAGGTGAGCGCCACAATCAGGACTGCATACGACCGAGGCACACAGGGCCAACACCCGGCATCATGGTGTGGGGAGCGATCTCCTACACTGGCCGTACACCACTGGTGATCGTCGAGGGGACACTGAATAGTGCACGGTACATCCAAACCGTCATCGAACCCATCGTTCTACCATTCCTAGACCGGCAAGGGAACTTGCTGTTCCAACAGGACAATGCACGTCCGCATGTATCCCGTGCCACCCAACGTGCTCTAGAAGGTGTAAGTCAACTACCCTGGCCAGCAAGATCTCCGGATCTGTCCCCCATTGAGCATGTTTGGGACTGGATGAAGCGTCGTCTCACACGGTCTGCACGTCCAGCACGAACGCTGGTCCAACTGAGGCGCCAGGTGGAAATGGCATGGTAAGCCGTTCCACAGGACTACATCCAGCATCTCTACGATCGTCTCCATGGGAGAATAGCAGCCTGCATTGCTGCGAAAGGTGGATATACACTGTACTAGTGCCGACATTGTGCATGCTCTGTTGCCTGTGTCTATGTGCCTGTGGTTCTGTCAGTGTGATCATGTGATGTATCTGACCCCAGGAATGTGTCAATAAAGTTTCCCCTTCCTGGGACAATGAATTCACGGTGTTCTTATTTCAATTTCCAGGAGTGTACGTTGGTTTAATGGCATAAAAAAGTGTTGATGTGAAACCTTTGCACCATACGATATCTCGTCAACGACTCACAACTGACTCCTGCAGCAAACATCACTGACATTCTAATTTATCCTACTTTTAGTCGTCAATACCAATAGGCATTGTCCCATTTAAAAAATATGTATGTTGGCACAAAGAATATATTTTCTAAGTACTATTATGTGTTGACTGGTTTACTATACCAGCCCCTGAGTACCAACACATTCTGTGAAAACCACTTTCTATTTCACAATATTTGTGGTGCATGTTTTAGGTGATTCACCCCGCACATTAAACTTTCTTTGTAAAGTCTTGGTATTTTCTCTGGTCAGCCTATGGAGAAAGAGAAAGATGCTATCTGCTGTGCTCAGCCTTGGAGAAAGAAGAGGATAACCTAATAAGCGCCTATGTCAGTTTTCTTGATGGTCTGCTGTGGACATGAAAAACTTTTAAATAATCTCTCACTTTGTTCTTGTGGGATTGAGGTCACCTTATAATTTTTTGAAACACATCTGTTTCTATGGCTCTTTTAGTTTGGTAGCCATGTTCAAAAACACCTGAAGGTATCTTGAAACACGATTCACAAACAAATCTACTGTGTAGAAAACAAAATGGCGGCCAAAACAAAGCCTATTTAAATTGACGAGATCGTAAATGAAAGGACGGAGATTACGATTATGTAAATCTTTTTCACATTAAGTTCACCAAAGAAAGAACACGGTGGTCGTCCGAAGAAGAAGTGGTGGCACGTTACTAACGCCGGCTCTAGTGGTGACGTGAGTGTGACACGCATGTCACGTCCCTGCCAGGGATCTTCACCGCCAGGGGGCGCATCACTTGTTGCACACAGTGGACGCCATGCCTCAGAACACAACACCAACAAACAGCTATCTCAAGTCGAACGAGCTAGGTAGGACAGTGATCTCGAATCACGGAGAATATCTGTGGTGATCGTTACGATTTTGGTTGGTTGGTTGAGTCGGGGGAGGGGACCAAACAACGAGGTCAGCGGTACCATCGGACTAGGGAAGGACGTGGAAGGAAGACGGCTGTACCCTTTTCAAAGAACCACCCGGCATTTGCCTAAAGCGATTTAGAGTAATCACGGAAAATCTAAATCAGGATGGCCGGACAAGGGTTCGAAGCGTCGTCCTCCCGAATGTAGTCCATTGCGCCAATCACTGCCCCACCTGCTCGGTGTTACGCCTTCCATGCTTGAGGACACAACTGAACGGTTATTATCTACCTATAATCTTGTTCTGTGTTGACGGATTGACGGAGATTACTGGACGAGACAGCGTGTGCTGGGTCACCTGTTCCTCGTAAACTCAATTAGACGACCGCGTGTTGCAGTGAGCGCGCCTCGTCGGGAGGGAAGATGTTTGCTTTCACGGCCAAGTCCCCCTCTCGCCGGCTTGCAGAGACTGTTTGGAGCGAGATAAGCGTCCGCCGACGGATCAACAATGAAAACAGCGGCCGCGTGTAAACAAAGAGCCCGAGGGTTTTCTGGCCGGCATTAAGAGCGCTCATTGGAGCCACTTTAGTCGCGTCACTTAGCGCCGTATCCTGCTGGAGCTAATCTCACTCCACACTGACGGCATCGTTTACACAGGAGCATAAACGCGCGTCTTTGTCACGCTGTAAAACTGCAGCTGGGAGTTCGCGAAGCGTATGTTTGCGGATGAGAGCTCTTCTCTAATTTACGGATATGATGACGCCGCTGTATGACACGAAGAGAGAACTTAGTAGTTGCTGTATTCGCATGTCTAAACTAAGGCACGAGAAACAGACATTTTAAATCTTGGGTGTCAAGCTAATACGCCCTCATTTTGAAAATGTGGCGTTTTCGTTGTACTAGAGAAGTGCCGCAAGCTCGAACGGTTCAAACAGAATAGAAATTGTAACCCTTCTTTCGGTCCCTTTTTCAATCTGATTGCACACATATCTCCCATATCCTGCGCTGATGATACTTTTAAGCTGGAAATACTACTTCGCTTCCTAGATCTCGTTCTCTAGTCAGTGGGTATGTTCGTATTATCTTTGGTGAGCGCTGAAGGCTTGCTCAAGAGACCGTGTTTGTTTTGCTTACTGTCACATGTTTACTACCAAAGATATGATTAAGGTTAACTTCTAGTTTCCTCTCGTACACCTGTTTTGTTAAATCTGTAGTATTTATTTACGAAATAGCCAAAAACCGTGTGGTACTTTAGAGTACTATTTGGCCATATGCCCACTTTCGTGTACTGCCCCGCCCCGCAAGCGTTGTTTGTCGCTTTGTTTGATATTTTTCGTTGCATTTTGCTAGCTCTTTCGACGTAGTTGCATTAGGGTCAGGTTCTTTTTATTGTTAGCACAATTCCCATTACTGTAAATGCTGTTTCACAGACAATACCACGTTTTGGGCATTGACAATACTAAAAGATGACGGAATTGTTGCAGCTCCTCTAAGAGATTTGCCAGCTGATGATGATGTTACGGAAGTAGGAGATGATGAAGGCAATGACGCTAATAATCCAGCAGATTTAAGTGCTGCCGAAATTTTTGAAAAAGCTTCAAGATCTGATGCAATTTTTGAAAGACCTTTGATAGAATGTCCACAAGTGCAGCTCGAAAACAGTTTAACTTAAACTGCAGAGAACTGTGAAAAAGAAAGGATAAATGATTGCTTCCATGAACACCTCCTCAAAAGTGGAGAGCTGTCTGATACTAAAACGGACAGAAGGTGGAGGAAACGTAGATAATTCAGTTACTTTAGTCAAAGAAAGCAACTCAAACAGTATGATCCAATGAACCCCATACAACGCGGTTACAAACTCTGGCGTATTGCCAACCTGAAACACTACATTTTGGCCTTTCATTTTTATCAATGGGGAACTGAAGCTTTGAAGAGGGGAGCTGTTAAATGTGCGTCAGAGCAGATTTTTGTAAGTTACGTGTTAGACTAGTTTCATGTTTTTCAAAGAAGTTTTTCGGGAAAAACAGGAGACTGAGGTTCGATAACTTTCTCACTTACTTTTTTCTCCCTGGAAAGCTGAAAGTAGAGGAAATTTTTGATTGCGCACAATGAGGATAAATATGAAACGTTTCCCATCACGTCACTCATGTTCTAAGGAAATGAAAAAAAAATGCCACTCTCATTATAGAATGACGTCCTCTGGAATAGGGGTGCGTTGTTCATAGACACCAAAATTGTGAGCCTGGCTTGCAGTTGTTATGGAACGGAAGTATTGTTTGTTTCCAGAAAATGGAAGGTGGCATTAAAATCAACATTCAGTGTTCTTCTGTACTAAAGGACTAGAGTTGCTATATGGGATTTGTGAACCATACTGAATTAAATCAGCTTATGGGCTGGAAAGATAATCCAAAAAGTATTTGTAAATGCTTATTAACTGTACTGTGAGATGTATAGAAAGATTCCACTGCTAAAGTTTATGAGAAATTGTGCTAAGGGGCTGATGGGACAAATGAAAGCAAAGCATATCAAATCTAGAGCTGCAAGTGAAGTTCTGATGGAAGGGAGTACATGCAACAAAAGGGAGAAATTAGTCCCAAAGGATGTAAAATTAGGAAAGGAGGGAGAAATTTTCACACTTTTACAGTAAACACAGGAAAATTTGATATATGTTGTAAAATAAATGTTTAATCTGGAGTAAATTAAAAACGCTGCAATGTAAACAAAAAATTTAGTAAATTGTAATTATCTTCCTAATGTTGACTGATTTGTAGCTTTAGTGCATTCTAATATGTTTGTATTCGTCAGTTAGGGAAAGTGCTGCACAGACATCTGTTGGGCGGCAAGCCACTGGAGGACCAGATGATACTCAAAAGTAACACCTTCATTAAAAACTAAAAAAATAAAATAAAAATTCCGAAAAAATCACTGTCGTTTTGTTACTACTTACTGTTGTTATCCACGAAGAAAAAGGATAACTTATGCATTTTTGATAGTTTAGGCAACAAAGGCTTAATATACAGAGGTATGCCTGTTCCGCCAACCGCCACGTTCACTTTTTAACTGCACTTCTGAACCACCGATACCGAGCGTGGTGGCGCAGTGGCCGGCGCACTGGCCTCGCGTACCGTGAATTACGGTTGAGTTCCGCGTGCAGTCGTCCAAATTCACGTTTCCCGTAATTTCTCCAAATCGCTTCACGTAAATGCCGGGATGGTTCCTTCGCAATCCTTGAAACATTCCCAACTTCTGCTCCGTCTCTAATGACCTCGCTCTCGACAGGACATTAAAAACCAATTCTCCTTCCTTCCTTCTCTACTGCCGGTATTTGAAGATTAACAGCTCTAAAGAGTACAGAAGCACATGTCGCAATTGTGTAATGTATAATTATGATAAGCAGATTAACAAGAGTGATAAATACTGCAGGTGTTGTTTCAATTTTCCTACGTGGTAACGATGATTCCTTGCGAAATTTCGCCAGCGATTAACAGGCGAAGCTCTTGAAATTCCCTATCGTGGTAACCACTTTCAAAAACAAGAATAGAATTACTGTTTTTCAAGAACACTTACGGATGTAAGTATAAGTCATTACACCACATCCTTTTGGGCAGGATAACCTCACCCAGTTATAGGTTACGATTGTTGGTGTGTATGTGGCGTGACATTAGGGTGCCGCTAGCGAATAAATTTTTTACACCACAAACATTCGAGGTTTCAGTTTCACGACCGTCTTTCTCGAGAGTCCTCAATCGAAGTTGCTAAGCCTTTAGGATATTCGAAAGAGTCACACAAAGCTTGCTTTGCTCGGATATGTTAACTTGTAAATACGTACACGAGGATAAACATGAAGATCATTGCTTGCTAGAATTCTGTAAGGCATTAGACAGAGTAGCAGGGGGATGACGGATAACCCCTATATGATCACATACATGCGGTTGGGCAGAAGAATGTTTGACTATTATAATCAAGTTTGTGACAGTGAACAGCGGAGTTTAAACAGAAACAAAATTAACGTCTGGCTGTTAATGATATCGATATATACAGTGTGCCCTTTCATCTGTTATTACGGGACGTGTTTCTCGCAGAATGGTTATGGAGAAATCCAAAACAGCGAAAGCAGCCTTTCCACTTTTCAAACTGAGCCGTGTGGAGGGTCTAAACCAGAGGCTCAGACGACTCTGCGACTATAATGGTTGCAAATTCATCGACCTCCGTTATTGGGTGGAGAACTGTAGGGCCCCCTAGACAGGTCAGGCGTGCACTACACACCGGAAGCAGCTACTAGGGTAGCAGAGTACGTGTGGCGTGCACACGGGGGTTTTTTAGGTTACAGGGACCCCCCCTTGGGCGAAACGATAAAATACCTGACGGCTTACCAGAGAGGACATTATCATCGTTGATAAAGAACGTCCGTCCTCAGAGACCAAAAACAGGAAAAGTTAACGTAATATTGGTAAACTGCAGGAGTATCCAGGGCAAGGTTCCTGAATTAGTATCTCTTATTGAAGGAAATAGTGCGCATATAGTATTAGGAACGGAAAGTTGGTTAAAACCGGAAGTGAACAGTAACGAAATCCTAGACACAGAATGGAATATATACCGCAAGGATAGGATAAACGCCAATGGTGGAGGAGTATTTATAGCAGTAAAGAATTCAATAATATCCAGTGAAGTTATTAGCGAATGCGAATGTGAAATAATCTGGGTTAAGTATCAAAGGTGGGTCAGATATGATAGTCGGATGCTTCTATAGACCACCTGCATCAGCAACCGTAGTAGTTGAGCGCCTCAGAGAGAACCTGCAGAACGTCGTGAAGAAGTTTCGTGATCATACTATTGTAATAGGGGGAGACTTCAATCTACCAGGTATAGAATGGGATAGTCACACAATCAGAACTGGAGCCAGGGACAGAGACTCTTGTGACATTATCCTGACTGCCTTGTCCGAGAATTACTTCGAGCAGATAGTTAGAGAACCAACTCGTGAAGCTAACGTTTTAGACCTCATAGCAACAAATAGACCGGAACTTTTCGACTCCGTGAATGTAGAAGAGGGTATCAGTGATCATAAGTCAGTGGTTGCATCAATGACTACAAGTGTAATAAGAAATGCCAAGAAAGGAAGGAAAATATATTTGCTTAACAAGAGTGATAGGGCACAAATCGCAGAATATCTGAGTGACCACCATCAAACGTTCATTTCTGAGAAAGAGGATGTGGAACAAAAATGGAAAAAATTCAGAAACATCGTCCAGTACGCCTTAGATAAGTTCGTACCGACTAAGGTCCAAAGCGAGGGGAAAGATCCACCGTGGTATAACAATCATGTACGAAAGGTACTACGGAAACAAAGAAAGCTTCATCGTAGGTTTAAGAGTAGTCGAATCATAGCTGATAAGGAAAAGCTGAACGAAGCGAAAAAGAGCGTAAAGAGAGCAATGAGAGAAGCATTCAACGAATTCGAACATAAAACATTGGCAAACAATCTAAACAAGAACCCTAAAAAGTTTTGGTCATATGTAAAATCGGTAAGCGGATCTAAATCCCCTATTCAGTCACTCGTTGACCACGATGGCACCGAAACAGAGGACGACCGAAGAAAGGCAGAAATACTGAATTCAGTGTTCCGAAACTGTTTCACTGCGGAAAATCGTAACACGGTCCCTGACTTCAGCCGTCGCACGGACGCCAAAATGGAAAATATTGAAATAAACGATATCGGAATTGGAAAACAACTGCTATCACTTAGTAGCGGAAAAGCATCCGGACCAGACGAGATACCCTTAAGATTCTACAGTGATTATGCTAAAGAACTTGCCCCCTTTCTGTCAGCAATTTATCGTAGATCGCTGGAAGAACGTAAAGTACCTAGCGACTGGAAGAAAGCGCAGGTCGTTCCCATTTTCAAGAAGGGTCATAAATCAGATGCGAATAATTATAGGCCTATTTCGCTTACGTCAATCTGTTGTAGAATAATGGAACATGTTTTGTGTTCTCGTATTATGACGTTCTTAGATAATACAAATCTCCTTCATCATAACCAACATGGATTCCGCAAACAGAGATCATGTGAAACTCAGCTCGCCCTATTTGCCCAAGAAATTCACAGTGCCGTAGACACTGGCGAGCAGATTGATGCCGTATTCCTGGACTTCAGGAAGGCATTTGATACGGTTCCGCACTTACGTTTAGTGAAAAAAAATACGAGCTTACGGAATATCGGACCAGGTTTGTGATTGGATTCAGGATTTCCTAGAAGAAAGAACACAACATGTCATTCTTAACGGTTCAAAATCTGCAGATGTAGAGGTAATTTCGGGAGTACCGCAGGGAAGCGTGATAGGACCTTTATTATTTACAATATACATAAATGACTTAGTTGACAACATCGGTAGCTCCGTGAGGCTATTTGCAGATGACACGGTTGTCTACAAGAAAGTAGCAACATCAGAAGACTCGTACGTACTCCAGGAGGACCTGCAGAGGATTAATGCATGGTGCGACAGCTGGCAGGTTTCCCTAAACGTAGATAAATGTAATATAATGCGCATACATAGGGGCAGAAATCCATTCCAGTACGATTATGCCATAGGTGGTAAATCATTGGAAGCGGTAACGACCGTCAAATACTTAGGAGTTACTATCCGGAGCGATCTGAAGTGGAATGATCACATAAAACTAATAGTGGGAAAAGCATACGTCAGGTTGAGATTCATAGGAAGAATTCTAAGAAAATGTGACTCATCGACGAAAGAAGTAGCTTACAAAACGCTTGTTCGTCCGATTTTTGAGTATTGCTCATCAGTATGGGATCCTTACCAGGTTGGATTAATAGAAGAGATAGACATGATCCAGCGAAAAGCAGCGCGATTCGTCATGGGGACATTTAGTCAGCGCGAGAGCGTTACGGAGATGCTGAACAAGCTCCAGTGGCGGACACTTCAAGAAAGGCGTTACGCAATACGGAGAGGTTTATTATCGAAATTACGAGAGACCACATTCCGGGAAGAGATGGGCAACATATTACTACCGCCCACATATATCTCGCGTAATGATCACAACGAAAAGATCCGAGAAATTAGAGCAAATACGGAGACTTACAAGCAGTCGTTGTTCCCACGCACAATTCGTGAATGGAACAGGGAAGGGGGGATCAGATAGTGGTACAATAAGTACCCTCCGCCACACACCGTAAGGTGGCTCGCGGAGTATAGATGTAGATGTAGACACCTGCGACTTAGTGCCTCTTTGAAGCCCGACAGTGACGCAATCGCCTGCCGAAATTGGAGGAGCGTGGAAAAAGGGATGGCTGGCGGTGCTGGGTGTCCACAGGGTACGCGCTGTTTTGGCGGTTTCGAAGTTACTTGGCTGGCGAACGGCTATTAGTAGTGTTTGTCAATGCATCAGTGCTTGCCCTGATTTGATGGCCTAAACTGCATGTCTCATAACTGTAGCTTGAGGGGGAGATTATTGGACTTCCTGACGGTAGGAATATGGTGACAGACCTACGTCCAGCAAAGCACTGATGAATCAACTTGCGTGTTCCTACGCCCTATAACTCTGATGTGCTCAAAGGTGGCCTGGATTTCCGGTTGCTCAACAAACGGTGTATGCTTGTAGTGGACAAATCGTCTAAATTTCAGAATTCTTGCCTTGGAATGGTTGTGACTATACCGTTGAACTTACTGTACTCGTATTAGTAGCAAGCGTTACTCCTATGCTAGCTCAGATCGTTTCTCATTCCGTCATAGCCCTTCTGATTGTTATGGATGCCACAGGACACGCCTTGGTGGGCTAAAACAGTGTGTAGTATTTTGTGTGTGGCACACGGAAATTCAGATTGCACTGACAAGCATACTGTGAAGATGTACAGGGAAACTTGTTACTGAGTTTGTTAAAGACGTTCCTACACTATTAAATTAAGTTTGAATTTACTGCAATGATCGATATTAGCAACCGGTGTTTATTGATTAAAATATGTATGCCGATGCACGTAGGACCTTATTTAAAAATCCTAATGTTATATGACTGATTAACGTATGACGTGAGACGTCTCTGTTATTATAGGAAATGAATTTGAGGAAGAGGGTATTCCTTTTACCGCTATCACTGTAACTGTCGTCGTCATTTCCTGCGGCTGTCAGCTGTTAGTGGTGCTCTACATCTGCATCTACATGGATACCCTGCAAATCAAATTTAAGTGCCTGGCAGAGGGTTCATTGAACCACCTTCACCAATCTCTATTATTCCAATCTCGTATAGCGCGCGGAATGAATGAACACCTCTATCTTTCCGTACGAGCTCTGATTTTCCTTATTTTATCGTGGTGATCGTTCCACCCTATGTAGGTCGGTGTCAACAGAATATTTTCGCATTCGGAGGAGAAAGTTGGTGATTGGAATTTGGTGAGAAGATTCCGTCGCAACGAAAAACGGCTTTCTTTTAATGATTTCCAGCCCATATCCTGTATCATTTCTGTGACACTCTCTCCCATATTTCGCGATAATAAAAACCGTGCTGTCTTTCTTTGAACTTTTTCGATGTACTCCGTCAGTCATGCCTGGTAAGGATCCCACACCGCGCAGCAGTATTCTAAAAGAGGACGGACAAGCATAGTGTAGACAGCTCCTTTGTAGATCTGTTACATTTTCTAAGTGTCCTGCCAATAAAACGCAGTCTTTGGCTAGCCTTCCCCACAACATTTTCGATGCGTTCTTTCCAATTTAAGTTGGTCGTAATTGTAATACCTGGGTATTTAGTTGAATTTACGGCTTTTAGATTAGACTGATTTATCGTGTGACCGAAGTTTAACGAGTTCCTTTTAGCACTCATGTGGATGACCTCACACTTTCTTTATTTAGGGTCAACTGCCACTCTCTGCACCATTCAGATATTTTTCTAAATCGTTTTGCAGTTTGTTTTGATCTTCTTATGACTTTATTAGTCGATAAACGACAGCGTCATCTGCAAACAACCGAAACTGTTGGTTTCCAGGAGCAGTTTGTTTTGATCTTCTGATGACTTTATTAGTCGATAAACGACAGCGTCATCTGCAAACAACCGAAACTGTTGGTTTCCAGGAGCAGTTTGTTTTGATCTTCTGATGACTTTATTAGTCGATAAACGACAGCGTCATCTGCAAATGCCGGCCGCGGTGGTCTCGCGGTTCTAGGCGCGCAGTCCGGAACCGTGCGACCGCTACGGTCGCAGGTTCGAATCCTGCCTAGGGCATGGATGTGTGTGGTGTCCATAGGTTAGTTAGGTTTAGGTAGTTCTAAGTTCTAGGGGACTGATGACCACAGCAGTTGAGTCCCATAGTGCTCAGAGCCATTCATCTGCAAACAACCGAAACCGTTGGTCTCCAGGAGTTGTTTTAAGATTACCTAACAAATGTTTCTAAAATATAATGTTCTTGGATGGGCGTTCATCTCTAGTAAATGTTGTCCGTTGAATGATTCCGACACCATTTGCCTCTGTATTGTGAGTTACGGCAGTTAACGTAAACAGCTCTGAAGCTGACTGGGGCTTCCCCACAGTGTTGGCCGAACTTAGGTCATGAGAAACTACACAGAAGCGCTAAAGAAACTGGTATAAGTAAGCAAATTCAAATACGGAGACATGTAAACAGGCAGAATACGGCGCTGCTGCCGGCAACGCCCATATGACAGAAAGTGTCTGGCGCAGTTGTGAGGTCGGTTGCTGCTGCTACAGTGGGAGGTTATGAAGATGTAAGTGAGACTGAAAATGGTGTTATAGTCCTCACACGAGCGATGGGTCACAGCATCTCCGAGGTAGCGACTAAGTGGGAATTTTCCAGTTCGACCATTTCACGAGTGTACCGTGAATATCCGGAATCGGGTGAAACATGAAATCTCCGACATCGCTGCGGCCGGAAGAAGATCCTACAAGAACGGAACCAACGACGGCTGAAGAGAATCGTTCGACGTAACAGAAGTGGAGCCCTTCAGCAGACTGCTGCAGATTTCAGTGCTAGCCGTCAACAAGTGTCAGCGTGCGAACCATTCAACGAAACAACATCGATATGGGCTTTCGGAGCCGAAGGCCCACTCGTGTACTCTTGATGGCTGCACGACACAAAGCTTTACGCCTCACCTGGGCCCCTCAACACCGACATTGGACTGTTGATGACTTGAAACATGTTGCCTGCTCTCGTTTCATATTGTATCGAGCGGATGGACGTGTATGGGTACGGGAGACAATCTCATGAGTCCATGGACACTCCATGTCAGCAGGGGACTGTTGAAAATGGTGGGAGACGTGTGCAGTTGGAGTGATATGGGGCCCCCGATAGGTCTAGATACGACTTTGGAATGTGACACGTACATAAGAAGCATCCTGCCTGATCATCTGTATCCATTCATGTCCAATGTGCACCCTCACGGACTTGGGCAATTCCAGTAGCACAATGCGACAACCCGCACGTCCAGAATTGCCTTGTAACGTGCTGTTCAGAAGTGTTCTCCACCTCGCACTCTTACGGATTTATGGACAACCCTGCAGGATTCATGGTGTCAGTTCCCTACAGCACTACTTCAGACTTTAGTGGAGTCCATGCCACGTCGTGTTGCTCCACTTCTGTGTGCTCGCGGGGGCTCTACACGATATTAGACAGGTGTGCCAGTTTCTTTGACTATTCAGTGTATATTACTCATTGTTAAGACTTTGCGATGATATCGAAGGGCTTTAATTATTGTCACTGTTACCTGACTGTAGTATAATTTAAAGTGCTTGCCTCCCTTGTGAGGGAGGACTGTAAATATTGCTATGAAATTCTTGGTTTTAGTTAATATCTCATTGGTTATAGATCTTGGTGTCAGTTATAACGACCGAGTTTCTTTAAATAATTATTACCGTTTTTAAGTTGTCTTTACCAGGGTGTTAGTAGAAACATGAAACCTTAAAACTTAAGGAAATCACTTATAGTTTGAATTCAAGAACTTTATAAATTGTTTTAATTTGGTATTTGCTTCATTCTTTCGCTTGGACATAAAACTGAGAACATTCTACAAGAAAATGATAATTAGTAATTTAAGTCTGTGATTGCCATGGAAATGTTTAGTTTTGAGTAATATCTCAAAGTTTCACTTTGCTTTTTAGGAGCCATTCGTCGCTTCACCTATCCTGGCACCATACTGAATGGCAGCCTACTTTAAGTATGGGTAAATGCAAGATAATATTTGTGCAAAGAGATTTCTACTCAAATGAATACGCTTCTCGGCTTTTGTGAAAACCAGTGTGCAGTTTCAAGGGAGGCTCCTTGGATCCCACAACGTGCTGTGGCATACATTATATGAGTATTTCATCTTAAAAACGTTACACGTGTTAAATTACATATGCATACAGGTTTTGCGTAACATAACATACAACTAAGAGAGGCACAGACAGTAGTCCAGTGTCTGTATTGACATTTTGGACTTCTACTTTCATTGAGTGTATGCCACAGTTTATTGTATGTATGTATGTATGTATGTATGATGGTGATGATGTCCCATACTACGTGACAGAGCGTAGGGTAATGATGCAGGAGACCCGCACCGTCGTACTAGGCAAGGTCCTATTGGAGGTGGTTTGCCGTTGCCTACCTCCGACCGTAATGGGGATGAATGATGACGATGATGAAGACGACAGAACAACACCCAGTCATCTCGAGGCAGGGAAAATCCTTGACCCCGCCGGAAATCGAACCCGGGAACTCGTGCTCGGGAAGCGAGAACGCTACCGCGAGACCACGAGGAGTGGACTTCTTGTATGTATAGCATTCCCTTGATGAAAGCAAGAGTCCAAAACGTCAACACACACACCCTCACTAATATCGTACTGATATGTCACAACTTTTAATTATTTAGGAGTAACACCTAGTGATACGATTGGGAACGAGCACAATAAACGGTGGTCATAAGTCAATGGAAGATTTAAATCTATTTGAAACGTGTAGGTTAAGTGTGCAGCATATGTAACAGAATCTGTGTAGAACAGACTCGTGTCGTGAATTATGGAAATCTGCCATAGTGTTTCGAATCATTATCAAGTACTCATGACGGAAAACATCGAACTTGTTCGGGAAGGTGCCAATAGTGTCACAACAGATCAAAATATTTGATGAAATCTTCGGGAGTCGTGTCGTCGTGTCATGTTGTCGCAACGTTTCGACGAGTGACGCACTCATCATCCTCAGACGAAGTGTCTCGTTCGTGTCCAGGGCGTTTCTTTGTAGCCGCTGGATCGTAGACTCGTCTGCCGACGCCCAACGGGTCTCTGATGTGAGAGCATCGGAGGCAGCGTGCGGAATAGAAAGGCATCCCAGTTCAAATGGCTCTGAGCACTATGGGACTTAACTGCTGAGGTCATCAGTCCCCTAGGAAGCCCAGTCTCGTCGCCAGGACCACCACTCTATACCTCCGACCCCACCCCTGCGCCTTTCTCCACACCCCACAACCGACAACTGCGACATTTCTTTCTGAGGCACGTAACTGGTACATCTGTTGGTCCTCAGAAGAGAAATCTGCGGTCCAGTGCCTATAAAGGGACGAACTGGACATGAACCTCGCATGTCGCCTGACGAAGACGAATAGGAAACTCGTTGAAACGTTACGAGAAGATGTCACCACGACTTGGCTAATAACCCGAGAAGATTCACATCAATGAACTTTGCCGAAAAGCCTCCATCCCAAATAGGTCAAAACAACTTACAGGTAACTTGAACGGAGATATGCAGGGGATTTAAACGGTAATCTCAGGAAAGGCTGGTTGGGTGAACTTGTTATCGAGAAATCCTGTTTTATACAGGGTGAAAATTATTGAACTATATGAAGAATATAATAATTCTAATCCCAAAGAAAGCAGGTGTTGACAGATGTGAAAATTACCGAACTATCAGTTTAATAAGTCACCGCTGCAAAACACTAACGCGAATTCTTTACAGACGAATGGAAAAACTGGTAGAAGTGGACCTTGGGGAAGATCAGTTTGGATTCCGCAGAAATACTGGAACACGTGAGGCAATACTGACCCTACGAGTTATCTTAGGAGATAGATTAAGGACAGGAAAACCTACATTTCTAGCATTTGTAGACTTGGAGAAAGCTTTTGACAGTGTTGACTGGAATACTCTCTTACAAATTCTAAAGGTGACAGGAGTAAAATACAGGGAGCGAAAGGCTATTTACAATTTGTACTGAAACCAGATGGCAGTTTTAAGAGTCGAGGGGCATGAAAAGGGAGCAGTAATTGGGAAGGGAGTCAAAAAGGGTTGTAGCCGATCCCCGATGTTATTCAATCTGTATATTGAGTAAGCAGTAAAGGAAACAAAAGAAAAATTCGAAGTAAGTATTAAAGTCCATGGAGAAGAAATAAAAACTTTGAGGTTCGCCGATGACATTGTAATTCTCTCAGAGAAAGCAAAGGACTTGGAAGAGCAGTTGAACGGAATAGTCAGTGTCTTGAAAGGAAGATATAAGATGAACATCAACAAAAGTAAAACGAGGATAATGGAATGTAGTCGAATTAAGTATGGTAAAGCTGAGGGAGTCACATTAGGAAATGAGACACTTAAAGTAGTAAAGGAGTTTTACTATTTGGGGAGCAAAATAACTGATGATGGTCGAAGTAGAGAGGATATAAAATGTAGACTGGCAATGGCAAGGAAAGCGTTTCTGAAGAAGAGAAATTTGTTAACATCGAGTATAGATTTAAGTGTCAGGAAGTCGTTTCTGAAAGTATTTGTATAGAGTGTAGCCATGTATGGAAGTGAAACGTGGACGATAATTAGATTAGACCAGAAGAGAATAGAAGCTTTTGATATGTGGTGTTACAGAAGAATGCTGAAGATTAGATAGGTAGACCACATAAGTAATGAGGAGGTATTGAATAAAATTGGGGAGAAGAGGAGTTTGTGGCACAACTTGACTAGGGACCGGTTGATAAGACATGTTCTGAGGCATCAAGGGATCACAAATTTAGCATTGGAGGTCAGCGTGGAGGGTAAAAATCGTAGAGGGAGACCAAGAGATGAATACACTAAGCAGATTCAGAAGGATGTAGGTTGCAGTAGCTACTCGGAGATGAAGAGGCTTACAGAGGATAGAGTAGCATGGAGAGCTGCATCAAACCAGTCTCAGGACTGAACGACAACAACAACAACAAGAAATAAAAACGTGACAACTTCTGAACTGTTTGCATTAGGACGCTGAAACTGCATGGTCGGCCGCGGGGCACAAAGAGAATTAATATGCGCATGGGTGGTTTGGTTGAGCGGAGAAGCCCACTTTCATTTGGATAGGTTTTTCAGTAAGCAAAATTGGCGCATTTGGGGGAGTGAGTATCCAAATTTCGCGATCGCGATCGAAAAGTCTCTTCACCCTCGACGTCTGACTGTGCGGAGTCGAGTGCCCAGTCACGGGATTATCGGTGGGATATTCCTCAGTGGAGCGTGACTACGGAACGGTACGTGAAGGTTTTGGAAGACGATTTCATCCCCATTATCCAACGCAGTCCTGATTTCGACAACTGGTGGTTCATCCAAGACGGAGCTGGAGCGCATCGAAGGAGGAGAGTGATTTCATGTGGAACGCTTTGGGGACCGTATTCTGGCTCTGGGATATTCAGAGGCCACTAGCATGGACCTCGATTGGCCGCCGTATTCTCCGGATCAGAACACATGTGACTCCTTTTTGTGGGGCTGTATTAAAGACAATGTGTAGAACGATGAACCCAAAACCACATCTGAGCTGAAAACAGCCATTCATGATGCTTTAGACAGCATCAATATTCCGACACTTCAGCGGGACATGCAGAATCTTGCTATTAGTCTACGCCACGTCGTCGCCGATGATGGCAGGCACATCGAATTTGTCCTAACTTAAATCCAAATATCTGTAGTGACGTTTACATCTATAATAGAGTGTGTGCACTCCGTCGTTTACAACTAATTTACGTTTTTTTCGCCCACGTCTTGACCATCTATCTGGCTTTCCTTTGATGACAGACTCGCCTGTCGTCATTTGGCGATAGCCTTTTGTACTCCGGCTCATAATGGTATTTGTATTCATCCGATGAGACACTGTTACATAAGCGTTTGCCTCTTTCTACCTGAGAAATGTCATAGAGATTCCAACGTGTTTCCATTCTACGATTTTTCTGCTCACTGGGTTAGATATCGTCAAGTGAATCTGAATCCGTAGAAGTGACAAATTCCAGCTGTCATGTTCCATTTTTTCGACTGTAACAGTTGTTCGGCCATCATGTAATCCGACGACATTAGTCACCTGTTGAAATGCTTATGCGTACTACAGCACTTGATACGTATACTTGAACATTACAAACTGTTGAAATGAAAGTCGCAACGAGAAGTAGACTGAGAGCCATAATCGATAATTATAATGTTAAAAAAATCAGTAAAACCACATATCAAAAGCTGTTTAATCGTTTTACCTTTCTCTTCCCCGTTCTTTACATTTCACCTTCATCCAAACATAGCTTTTCGCAAATTTTCTTCCTGGTCTCAAACCTTTATTATCCTTCATCAGATGGACCAACTACGGACCCCGTGCTACTTTCGACTCTTATTCGTTGTCAATTCTTTTCTTCTGGAGTTTCAAACGTTTATTTCCCTTCCTGTTTTCCAACCACGTCAGACCAGCTTTTTTCAGTCTCCTACCTTGTAATCCTTCCATATTCGATACTGATTTCCTAAACATATCTCTGTAGTTGTTTTCTTCAATTTTATCTAAATCTTTCCAAATAATTTTTTATTTTTTTATCTCATTACTTCTGATATGTTTTCTATGTTTCGATAAAGTTCACCGATGCTTCGTAATTTCCAAACTTCCATTTTTTTTGTGCACCTAATACATCCCTAATGATTCACTATTCTAGTATTTCTGATTTATGTAAATTATAGTTTAATGCTAGAGATTCGCTTGCATACAGCCATCCTGGCTTCACAACGGTATTGTAATGACATATTTTACATTTTTAGATAGGCATCTTTTGTTGTAAAGATCTTTAGTTATGCCACATGACCTTCCAATTTTACGTATCCAGCCTCTTTCCAATCAATTTACTGTCACGCAAGTAGAACAGATAAAAAAGTAAGATGAAAGAAAGACAGAGCAGGATGGACTGGACAAGGCAAAATATAAGAATTGCTAATATCCAAAATCAGGAAATTTTAAACTGAAAAAGAAAACATGTCGGAGAGACGATACAAGAAAATTCACGTCTATAACAGTGTCTTGCCTGAGTTTAACATATCAGCACTATAGTTTTCACGTGATGCGCAGACTATTTCCTTGGGTTTCTCATCTTGCTGGCATAATGAAGATACCGCCTATCAATTCCATTTCATTAAGCACTCGACTCAATTTCCATTTACCTTCGGCAACTAACGAACCGTGCTTTACTGAAATTCTATACGTGACGAACGACTCCGAAATCGATATTCCCCTAGGCTTCCGTCATTGCTTCTTAAGGGCACAGTTAAAAATTGTCAGTGGTAACAAAAAAAAAAAAACCTGCCTCAAACCCTTTCTTGGTTTTGAATTATTGTACCGTTCTTTCAGCGATGACGAACCTCTCTTGTATAGAGAGAGAGAGGATTCTCTTCTACCCATGGAATAGATATCACACTAAGCAGGAATTAGGTACGTTGGAAGTTTAAATACCGAATTTCACTACCGATAGTGAAATCTTTGAAAAATCATAGAACCGATGGTAAAGATAAAATAGCAATCTTTCATGTTGGCAAAAAAAAGGCCACTTGTTGACACTGTCTATAATTTTTTCGTCATTTAACTGAATTCTTTTTCTGTACTTGTATCATAACGACAGCAGCGCAACACATTTTCTGCTTGTTAACCCTTGTCGTTTCATATTCAGTGGCGTACAAACTCTCTCAACCGAACATTAAGTTCAACTTTTTGAAATATCTCAAGATTTGCTTCATAAACTGGGACGAAAGATGTACGTTTGTTTAAAGCAATTTGAGTAACATTTGTAAAGATACTCAGCCCTTTCAGATGGTTTAAAAATGGAGGGTTTTTAAGTCTTCTGGAAGTCATTGCTACTCTGTACAGAGTACCATCGAGACACACAGTCAAGAGGATGCTGGTGTGTCAGTTTTGAGTTACTTAAAAATATTCCAAAAATAAACATCATAAGGTGGACAGTTTAACATTCATGAGAGCTATTTGAAACGTCTTCAGCGTAGAAGTTTTCTGGGAATTACCGCCCATTGTTTCGGGAATAGTAAATTGGAAAGGTATATTCTTGGTATCTATTAGATGCTAGGATCAGACTTAGGGGAATATATTTTGAGCATGTTGTTACAGCCTTGTACCGATGGTGAATAAATACCAGCAAATACTGGCAGCGGTGACAGGTACAGGGTTAAATATTGTTAAAGGGATAGAAATAGCATTTGAAGTACTCACTGGTTTCCCCGCATGCTCAATTTGATAAGAAAATCTTCACTGAAAGCTCTCTCCTCAGAATGTGCAAATATTTGAATAGCGCCCACGGAATTGGGGAGAAATGACCACAATTAAGTAAGAGAAATCAGAGCTCTTACGGAAAGATTTAAGTATTGGTTATCCCCGCGAGCTTATTGATAGTGGAACGATAAAGGAGTAGGTCAAAGGTTGTTCGATGAACCCTCTGCCAGGCACTTAAAGGTGAAATTACAGAGTACTCAAGTAGATGCTGATGTAGAAAATACTGACAAAAGACCTGAGTTGGTCTCTGTTGTGAAAATGATTCTAATGTTGTTTATGCAAAGTGTACTTGCAAGTGATGAACTAAGAAAAGAAGCAGACCTCAAACTAATTTGAGAAGCATGCACTGAATGGAATACAATGTTTAATGTGAATGAAAGATTTTTGCAGCTGCGTCCAGTGAGCAATAACATCATTGACTTACATGGTGGTTCACAAACCACGACAACAGCCGTAAATAGTGTAGATGTGGCTGACGTCTATCGAAAAAATGTTTGCAAGTAAGTTTTCAAAAAGTTGCAAAAGTTATTGAAAAACAACTATTAAATCTATGCAGTTTATTAAGTAAAAGAGTTGTAGATCTTCATGTATAGTTCGATTTTAGTTCTGTTATGTTGTGAAGACGACATGTCGGGCTGAATGGAATAACTGGTGTTCCATAAAACCCACATTGATTGTGCAGTTACGGACGACGAAGATGAGGTTTGTGATTATTTATTTGTATTTTCTGCTACCAGTCACTTTTATTTCTTTTATGTTTAATGTAACATAAAGCTACGTGTTTCGATCAGCTTCTGCACATCTTCAGTCGATCGTGAATACAGAAAAGTGTTACTTAAGAATAACTGAGGCTGGGGAATTTGGAGTGAGGTTAGCAATGGTTGGCCAGAGATTGATGTCCATTGATATCTTCAGCTGCTGTCTCGTGGTTTATTATGATTGCCACCACTGACCGTGTGGGATGCAGATAGTTTTTCAACAGTTACTACGTTGCAAAAATGGTATGATACACTTTTCTATACGATAGTTGTTGACTTACGATTTTGGCGTCCCAATGTTTCGTTTTCCATCATTGGTACACTTGTGGATCCGTTGTGTAACAGTACACTTTGAGCTATTTAATTTGTCACTGTTATCTGACGTAATTCACTGCACATAGTTTGCTTCTACATGCATATAAACATTGTACACTTAATGCAATACGGCGGCCCTTCATCGTGGATGAGTATCGATTATCGCATTTTACAGCGATATTCACGATATTGAGAGCTTGTTATTAGTCTGTTTGCATAGACACCTCGTCAATATATTGTCTGAGAGCTGGCTTAGTCTGCTGAAGAATTTTAAGTTTTTGAAATCGGATATTTCATTAAGAATATGTTTCCATATTCTGTATTATGAATAACACTTTTCATTTCTCCCGCGATATCCATGCTTTTAATTTTTCAAGTTTGAGCAAATTTTCAAAGTTTTCTCCAATTTTCAAAGGGTAGCCTTTATTTTAATGTGTGTTTCTACTGCTGATGTGTTACACTTATCCTGTCAGTTACAGTCAATATGTTCTTTAAGTCGAGTTCAGAAATTTCTGCCTGTTTGAGCTATATAGTATTTGTTGCGTTTGTTGCTGGTAATTTTGCAAGCACCATATGCATCAGAAACGATGTCTGGCAATTTTATGTTGTGAATAAGATTCATACTTGGATGCTTGTTACTTCTAAAGCTGATTTTTACATATGTGGATTTCAAAAGATTTCTAGCTTGTGCAAAAAGATGAATGTAAAAGGAATCACCTCTACTACGTATACAAATAATTGCTTGACAATTTTGTTTTAAAGTTCATAAAAATGAAAGATTAGTTATCTAATCAAACTATTTTTTTTTTACTCTTAACTGGTTGTTTTTAGAGTTTATGTCAGGAACAATCTTAGAACTAAATTTTACGTACGTAAAATACGTTTCTTCCTACATTGATGTAGTTGTGTGCACTTTTACAACCCTGTTCCACATTTCCTAAATCTTGTTAGCCTCCAAGTGTAACTTACTTTATAGAAGTTTTTGTTTGGTGGCGAGTTTCTTAAGTTTCACTAGGAGAATACAAATAGTTACTGCGAAATAGTTGAAGTTTGTACGTATCTATGTGACACGTTCTAAATGATCCCGCTGGGCTCCCGGAGAACATCGTCTCAATGCCTAACACCAGTTTCCACTTATACGTTGCTAATCGAGAAAATCATCCAAAGGTTGTCCTTGATAATTTGAAAGTGAGAATTCGGTATCAGTATTATTTAAGTGTTGCATTTACCGCCATTGATCATCTGACTGCAACTGCAAGGCATTCGCCGTAACTACATCTGTACACAGTGTGTAACAGGTACAAGTCAAGATAAATGTATTGGTGGCTGAGGAAGGTGTATTGAATAGAATTAGATCAGTATTTATGACATTTGCAGGCTAATTATTATAGTAATTACCAGTCCTATGTTTTTAGGATAGTTGGCGCCTCGAAGTGGGTGTTCCGAGAGCAAGCCATTATTAATACTTTGCCCGTGGGCAGGAAGTCAGGTGTTGAAGTGTGGACGCATGAACGCAAAACGGGTAGTCCGTACTCATGGTATTAGTCCACTTAGTGGTGCAGTGCGATCGTCCAGAAACATCAGTCGTAAGCTTTGTAACATATTTGTGAGAAGACTGATAAACGCAGAGAAAAAACCTACACACTGTTGTGTGTACGTATTTAGATACCACATATAAAAATGTTTGCACTTGTACCCCTTACAATACCCGTTACACCATGTACATGAAGCGAACCTAATTCGCACATCGGACGCCACGAACAATACAAGAATGTCTCTAACAGAATTTCGTTTCGTGAATTTTTTCGATATGGACGCCAAAGAAATACAGTTTCAAACCGTTGTAATCACATGTCCTACAAGTGCCTTATTCAATGCTGCGGATCTGTGCTGCTCAGTTAGTACAGCGGACAGAGTTATGCGTTAGAGAACTCGAGTTCGGGAGTTAGATGCTAGATGCGAATACAAGTTTGGAATTTTTTCCATAATTTATTCCGAATATTATTCTGTCACTTCTCCTCCTGTGAATATGTTGGAAACATGAGTATGGCTGTACTTGTGTCAATCATAATTCCGTTAATAAAAAGATAAAACCAAAATCATTGGATGATACTATTTATTTAAAATCTTGTAATACTGATTCAACAGACGACGTCCTCGATGATCTTCATTTAGGTGTTGCATTTCTACGGACGACGTTCATGTAGCTGCTGTTGCGTATCAAGTGGAGGATGTGACCTTGACGCTTACTGTCAGCTGTAGGTTAGGCCACTGGGAAAAATGGGATTAGGATGGAGTACAAATGGAAGAAGTGAATTATTAAACAAGTATGATGAGGGTTGGGATAACGTGGTAGAATCATGACATTCGTTTTGGCACCAAACAACTCCGTTAACAAGCTGGTGAAGGAAAATACTGAGAAAACTGATGTCCGCTGTTTAACGTCCAACACCATAAGAAAACAATACTACCTGTGAATAATAGTTGTATGTACCAAAGTCTTCACCCATGTGACTATATCGGCAGCAGCGTTGGGCATGACACTTTCAGACCGTTGGCGACACTTGAAGTGAAAACTGGAGTTACGCGCCCTGACGATCTCACTGAAAGATCGATTAAAGCCGTGTCTTCTACCTCGCTGTCTGATGCGGACATAGAAATGATGTATGTACGCTGAGACTTGGAAGTGAGAGTCGGTTTGGAGCAGTGTGGAGGCGAAATCTAAGTGGAATACAGAGCGCATGGGCTGCCTAACTTGCTGGAGGAGTGTGCCGGGTCTATTAATTCTTCAGAGAGTCTCTCCTCGATTCTATTATTCGAAGTGCAGTGCGGAGAAATTATAACTAAGATAACTGCCTAAATAAATGACATCAAGAAATACCAAAGTGTTCGCTGCTAGCTTTCCTTGCCTTGTCTGTCTATCTATCCGAGTCCGCAACCACAATCATTTATAATGACCACTGATCTATTTGTAACCGGCTTAAATTATGCTGGTACAGAACATTTTGACCACAAGTATTCGGTCGGCAAGGGAGTGAAATGTGGTAGTCTAAAGTTCTTGATCACCGGTCTTCCGCCAATATCCTGGACAAAATTCCAAACCCCTTCGCAGTGTGTCAGGAGTGCGGCCGCTGAACGCTGTCGATGGTGATGCGTGTGTCAGATGGGGACATTGTTTCCCCTCTCGGTGCTGTTCGAGACGAGTAGAATATGTGCCGGCACTAGTTTTCTGGAAATCGCAAGCTAAGTACTTTGAGTCATTGCAGTCACTATGAAAATTCTGCTGAATCAATTAAGTAACTGTTAGCAGACTGACGAAGCCGATACACGAATCATTTCACTACACATTAGCATTGTTATAATAGAACAGGTATGAAATATGTTAAATAAATTTATTCTTTTATTTTATTTGTGATTAATATGATTACTTTAATTTAGTTATTTTACTTTACATTGTCTTCTTTCAGTTAGTAAAAATGTTTTACTAAACAACACTCTTATCTTGTTGAGGATTGATTATTAATTAGCGGTACTTTCAGCTATCTTCTATCAAACAACCAAAGCTGGCAATGATTTTTAATACTCTGATTTTAGCTATAGACACAACGACACTCGGGTTATCAGTGACTGGAAAACAATGGGACCCAAAGTAGGCGACAATAATGACAAGATCAAGTACCAACAGTTTTTACTTAGAGCACTTATTACTGCAGTAGCTTTCGTTGACAGTGTCACTGGGTTTCTAACGTGAACGAAAATTAAAAAAAAAAAACCTTACAGTTCGTTACAGATGTAAAGCCATCATGTTCATTGTCCTCTACAATACTCCTATTGCTCCATTTAATATTCCAGGCACACCTTGTTTCGCAAAGACCAATTATGGGACAGGATCTTGATGTTATTGGAGCCTCTTACATCTGCCCACACTCGTCATTCTCATGTCGCCTCGCTAGTAACAACTGTGCAGCACGTAGTCCAGACAGTGCACGTCACTTGCGTGTGTTCTCTCTTACGTCCCAACAGGAAGTAAGTCTCTTGCGCTCTCTGCTCTGACGTCACACCCGCCTCCATTGACAACCCTCCTATACACGTCTTTGCTCTCTGCCAACGTGAACGAAATATTGCTTTTGCTAACTTCTTATTAACAGCATCAACCAGATTAAAACATTATAATAAACTGAAGGGACAAAGGAACTGGTACACCTGCCTAACATCGATAGGGCCCCCGCGATAGCTGACCGCGAGTAGAACATCAACGCAATGGCGCCAGTTAAGATCTTGGCCACGAGCTGCGTTCTAGTCATGTCTTACAAGTCTTGTAATTGTTATTTTTCTAAGCTCCATGTGAAGCGCAATGTGTTGTTGGTCAAACAGGAACATTTGTACACTGACATCCGGTCTAAAACCGGGTACCTCTCCAAGTCTTCCACACTTACAGCTTCTGTAAATAGGTGGATAACAGAGGAGACTTTAACGTCGAAGCATCAACAGTATAGCATACCCATAATTTAATCACTGGAAGATAATTTTGTATTATTATCCATTAACAAAGAAGTCTGACAGATCTATACCGTTGCGAGCGATTAGTACGTGGCGTACGACCCGCCCTGCTAGACAGCGGTCGCCGTGCTACTGTCGCAGACGACCTAACTAGGGAGTGGCGCCCGTGCTCAGATTGAACGCGACCGTCGGCAGAATTGGCCAAATTTGCTCAGCGTCCGCCGAGCCGCTGCGGAATCGATTGTAACGTCGCCCACCGTCCGTCCCACTGCTAATAGCTGCACGTTTGACATCTCTGAGCAGCTCGTTATCACGTGCGGTGGAGACTCGTGGTCCAGTTCAGTAAATCTCCGTTTACTTTTACACTGAATCACGAAAGGAAACATCATGTGAGAATGTAATACCCGTGTTATTTTAATTTTCCCTGGCTGACCCTGTTTGGATCATATTTATAGGCACCATTGAACACGACTGAGTTGTAACTCCAGGTCGTACCTAGAGATGTAAGATTTGAGTCACCGAATGCATAACGGCCGGACTTCCTATATCTTAATACACATGTTCTTGATTTTGTCTTACCTTGGTCAGTTTATGCCACGTGGCGCACGCTATTCTTTATTGGCATTTATTGTGCGCAGATATGGCTCCACAAGCAATTCCTACTCATTAATGGATGTTCTATGTGTACGCTGATGAGCCAAAATACACTTATGATCAGAAAAAAACGAACACCTTGAACGACAGAGATAGGACATTCATTTTCACAGGAAATGTACATAAGTATGTTCTGCTGAAATGATTAGTATTTCAACCATTTTAGTCCACGGGTTCAAAGTGAACATTGATTTCGCCGTTCAACACCAGCTACCGGTAAAATGCGTCTGTGGCTCCCGTTGTCGCTGCAAACCAAAGATAATGAATCTGTGTGATTTGAGCAGACGTGCAGGATGCCTCGCAGACGTATGCGCGAGCAGAACAGACAGATCAGTGAGTTTGAAAGAGGGGGCATTATTGGCATGAGAGACTGTGATGCACCCATCCGGAAAATAGCTGCTCGTGTGGGACGAAGCGTTTCGGCAGTCAACGGGTGTGTGAATGGTCTACGGAAGACCGTAGAAAACGACGAGATGAGTCAGGTCGCACAACCCACACAAACCCCCCGAGAAGATGGACACCTCCTCCGGATGGCATTGCAGGGCAGGTTCGTGACCTCCTCGGCTCTGGCGCAAGAGTGGAATACTGTAACACGTGGTACACTATCAGGGGTGACAGTCCGTCGCCTTTTATTACGCCATGGGTTACTTGTGCGTCGTCCACATCTCCACCTACGTTTCACGAATGTGCAGAAACATGCTAGACGGCAATACTGCATGGAACCACAGGAATGGCATGAGGCAGTGTTTTCGTACGAATCAGGGATCAGTTTCTTTGAAAATGTTGGCCGTAGTTTGGCTCGCTGCTGAGTGGGGGGGGGGGGGGGCATCACGGTGACTGAATTCGCTCAAGACATGCGGCGCCAACTCAAGCGTTTATGGTGTGGGGTGCTGTTGGGTACAGCCACAGATCACAGTTGGTGCGTGTCCAGGGGGCTGTGACCAGTGTGACCTACGTGAATGACATCCTGCGACCCGTAGCCGTACCCTTTCTGCACAAGACGACAGACGCCATTTTTCTGCAAGACAATGCACGACCACATGTTGCTGCACGAATACGTACCTTCTTGGTGTCACAGCATTAGTGCCTTTTGACTTGGCCCGCCAGATCACCAGACTTGTCACCAATCGTAAATGTGTGGGATATTGTGAAACGACAGGTGCAACGCTATGATCCAATGCCAAGCATTTTGCAACCAGATGAATGTAGTATGGATGGCTATACAACAGGACGCCATTCGCGCCTTATGCCATCATGCATGGAGCGAATTATCAGGGCCCATGGCGGACGCTGTGCCTAGTAGGCATCAGGACACATGCTGAACCAAGGTGACTGAAATGCTGATCATTTCTGCAGCACATACATGTCCTGCGAATAGGAACGTCCCGTATCTAATCGCTCAAGGTGTTGTGTTTTTTCGGAACGTGAGCGTACATTATGAACCAGCACTCTACAGATATATTTCCAGAGGTTGTTCAGGGACAGTTTCTGATTATTCAGATGTAAGGAACCCACGAACTCCGGCCGGTCGTTACAGAGATACTGCATTTCGTTAGGTTCCTTGCCGGCATTAGCTTTGGGTTTCCGTACAACTGTGTAAATGTCGACGTTGTGGGTCGGAGAGTCTCTCGGTACCTGCTATTGACAGACATAACGCCTTCTTTACCTCGTTGCCCTCAAGTTCGCATTCGTACTGTCCGCTACTGTCTAGTATTTTGTTTTTCAGCTGCGTTAGTCGTACGTTAACAGTGATACACATGTGTATTAAAACGATTCACGTTGTCCGTCGCACCTTCCTATCAGGGGCCGAACGAACAATGACGTCTCGCGATAATATGAATACAGCAATGAACGCAATGCGTCAAAAAACAAGGACGAGGGTTCCTGCAACGGCGCTAGCTGCCGCAAAACTTGATACAGCGACGGAGATATCCAAGACAAGAAAAGAGCACGACATACCTCCGCATCGGCAACATGAAACGCCTGGAAATGCTGCCGAAGGCGATGTTCACAGGCGTCCCAATCCTCCCCCGTCTCGTCATACGGTGGAAAGGGAGGAGGGAACGGCGCTGGAGCAGACTGCGTGCAGAGCAACGCCGGAAGCGCTTGTTTCATGGTTCCCATGAGCTCTGTCTGCTGCTCAACCAAAACCCGCACTAAATCCTCCACGCCGTGGATAAGCTGCGTAACCGGACCGGGGTCCCAACACGAGGGTGACTGCTGTAACAATCCGAATAAATCATAATTACAAGGGGCGTTCAGCAAGTAATACAGCAAATTTTTTTCTCGTCAAATATCGGCTTAATAAATGCGCAATTTTTTGTAGACCTGCTTCAGTCCCTATAGCAGAGATCGGCAACAGGCGGACCGCGATCCGTGTACGGGCCGCGCAAGGTCGAACCTTGGACGGCCAAATATTCTTAAATAAGGTCTGACGTCCAACTAAGTGTCCCAGCGCCTCGTTCGCACTAGGCTAGCAGTTTAGTCGAGTACTGAGTAATTTAGTAACCAAACGTGCCTGAAAAACAAGAATTCAGCCGAGTAGATTACCAAATTATTTAGTCGAGTCGATCCATTTCATTTCATTTTTTTCGGCAGGTAGCGCCTCCCACCACGCGTCACTGCCCACTCGTTCATTTGTTAAACAAGTCCGAACCTGTCGTTTTAGTCAAAGAGAGCACAGTGCGTGGTCGGTCTTTACTTCGTTTCATCAATCGCAAACAGGCCGCAGTGCAATTATTCATTTGTCGTGTGAAAAACCTTTTCGTACATACATACCTACATTAATAATGGGTCCTAAAAAGCGAAAAGCCGACACTGAAAATAGAAGATTTTTGACTGAATGGACTGAACAATATTGTTTTACGATGCCCGACAGGCCTCAAGCGCTTCCAGTTTGCTTAATATGTAATAGAAGTTACACTGTTATTAAAAGCCGCAATTTAAAGCGACACTATGAAACAACTCATCAGCAATTCCACAAGAACTTTCCTTGGCAGTGAGGCTCGTAAAGAAAAACTGCAGGTAATATAATTCTATTAGATAATGTATGAATGTGATATGTATAACTGCTTTGTAAAGTTATCACGATAAAATTTAAATTTAAATTACAGGAATATCTGACTTCTTACGAAAAAAGCACGAAATTCCTGGTTCGCTGCATGAGTGAGCAAGAAAAATCGGCAGAAGCAGCGTTACGTGTGTGCTGGACACTCAGTAAACACAAAAATCATTTTCAGGTTCTAAAATAATGAAAGAATGTATGTTGGAAGTAGCCTAGGCACTTTTTGAAGAAAAAAAGGACGTTGTCGCTCTAATTCAAAGTATTCAAATGTCGGCAAGAAGTAATACAAGAAGAACGGAAATTTTAGCTACTGATACCAAAAGCATTGTGCTTGAACTTTTGGAAAGGGCGCCATGCTACGCCATTGCACTTGACGAATCATGTGACATTGTTGATGATGAACAAATATCTGTTTTCGTGAGATTTTTCGACAATGAAAATAAGTTATTCAGGGAAGAATTGCTCGCAATATTGCCTTTGAAACGTTTATTCAAAGCTATTAACGAATTTATTAATAATTCCAATATTCGTTATGATAAAATAGTGTCGCTTTCAACTGACGGCGCCCAGCGATGATTGGCAAAGAAAAAGGTGTAGTAAAGAAAATCAGGGATCAGAATCCAGATCTAATATCGTATCAGTGTATAATTCATCAGACTGCCCTTTGTGGAAAACTCAGTGCTAATCTGAAAGAAGTAACGGACAGCTTGGTGCAGTTGATTAATTTTATGAGATCTCATTGTTCTCTTCAACACCGAAAGTTCAAGAAGTTTCTTTCAGCATGTAATGCAGCGTATTCTGACTTATTGCAATACAACAATGTTCGTTGGTTAAGTAAAGGTCAAGTTGTTGAACGTTTCTGGCTAATAAAGGAAGAAGTAACCTCCTTCTTGCAAATCTTGGATACGCAGGGAGCAAAGAAGCACTTAGAGATCATAACAGACGAGCGCAATATGCTAGTTGTGGCTTTTCCGAAGGATATTCTGAAATATTTAAATGCGCTCAACATAGAGTTACAAGGGAATGGGAAATTAATATGCGATCTGATACAAAGCGTGTCTGCTTTTCGTCGTCAGCTGCATATTTTTGAAAAAGATATTGCAAGGAACGAATTTATTCATTTCCCAACAATTCTTGAGTATAAAAAAGAGAACTCCGAAGAAGACATTGCAGTGTGTGTAAGATTTCTGTCCGATCCAAGGGACGAATCTGCTACAAGATTTCAAGGCTTTGCAGAAATTGGAAAGCTGTCTCAATTCCTAAAATTTCCTTATGAAGTTGATGCTTCGTCAGAATGGACTGATGAGATAATCGACTTGCAAGAAGATAGTTCTTTGCAAATGTGTAAATGTGTATCCACTGAAGAGTTTTGGGGTAAACATGTTTTGGAAAAATATGAAAATTGCAAGAAAGTAGCTATCAATCTGGCCCATATGTTTGGTTCGACGTACATATGCGAATCGTCTTTCTCGAAAATGAATTTTTCGAAGAACACGTATCGGTCAAGGTTGACGGACACCCACCTCGAAGGCATACTTCGCATTTGTTGTACTCCTCGTACACTGAACTTTAAAAAACTGGCTCCAGACCGTCGATGTAATTTCTCACATTGAATATATTACAATATTAACTGAAAACTACTTGTTTTACTTTGTTTTGGAAACTAACTCGACTTGAAAACTAAATAAAAAATAGTACCTTTTAAATATCAGTTTTTTTTCTGGACCTCAGTAAAAATTTTCTCAGCGAATCCGGACCCCACTGAAAACTACTTTCGGGCCCCTGCCCTATAGTTTCATGAAGCTCCGATAAGTGGCGGCCCAATTCGTAGCGTTCAAAATTGTGTATTCAGCGGATGTGCATTCCAAGCAGAGAGCTCTCGTTGAGGTTCTTTCGACGGAAAACCAGAGCATCGCATATATTCATAGGCACTTGGAGAATCTGTACGGAGCCCCAGTAGTGGACAAAAGCACGGCGAGTCGTTGGGAGAGGAGTCTGTCATCATCTAGCAAGGTCGCACGAAACTGTCTCATCTACCGCGTGCCGGCCGGTCGCAACACAGATGTGAGTCCTGCAATGTTTGAACGTGCGGACACTCTCGTTCGTGGTGATCGACGGATCAAAAGTAAATACCTGGCTGCACATGTGGACCTCCCCGTTGGTAGTGCTGACCTACTTGTCCACCAGTTCGGGTACTCAGAGCCCATTGGGTTTCTCGTTCCCTTATACAAGACCATTAAATGCAACGTAGGGCCATCTGTGCGGAATTGCGTACACGTTATGAGAATTATCATGACAATTTTTGTCGAGCATCGACACGGGCAATGAAACATGGGTTCATCACGTCGAGCCGGAAAGAAAACGCAATCCATGAAATGGCTCCACACCGCCTCTCCTCCGAAGAAAAAGCTGAAAGCCGCGCCCACAGCCGGTAAGGTCATGACGGTGTTCCTCTGCGACTCTGAAGGGGCTGCTATGTTTGATTTTTCCATCATGGTGCAACAATCAACTCTGAAGAGTACTGCGCTAGCCGCAGGAAGCTGAAGAAAGGACTTCAACGTGTTTGTCTCCACAGAAGCGCAAACGAAGTTCTCCTTCTGCATAGCAATGCAAGACTGCGCACAAGTCTGGTCACCCGAGAGGAGCTCAGAGAACTTCATTCGACTGTTGTTCTCAAAAATGGTTCAAATGGCTCTGAGCACTATCGGACTCAACTGCTGAGGTCATTAGTCCCCTAGAACTTAGAACTAGTTAAACCTAACTAACCTAAGGACATCACACACATCCATGCCCGAGGCAGGATTCGAACGTGCGACCGTAGCAGTCGCGCGGTTCCAGACTGCAGCGCCTTTAACCGCACGGCCACTTCGGCCGGCCGACTGTTGTTCTCCATCCACCTTCTGACTTCCATCTGTTAGCCCAATGATTGATGCACTGCGCGGGACGCAGAACGAGGACGATTGGGAGGTTGCTGATGCAGCAAGACGTTGGCTCCGACAACGACCAGTGAAACCGAACCGTGCGGTGATACAGACCCTGCCGGTAAGGTGGCGTACGGCCGTGGCATTGAACAGAGATTACGTTGAAAAACGGGGTTTCCTTGCCAGAAGAGTGGGGAATAATACGGTATATTCGAGTCCTGTATAAAGATAAATTTGCTTTCAGAGAAAAAAGTATTGCGACACTTAATGAATGCCCCTCGTACATCATTACTCTGTAACGAGCTGCCAGAGAGCGTGAGTCCCTTGTACCAAAATACTCAGAAGGTATTCGCGAACAAACTCTGAAAGTTTGTCGGTGGAGTTGTGGTTCACCCTGTATTGCGATCAAGGCCCAACGCGAGACTGAATACCGCCTGGTACCGTCACAGGCGGTAAGGAAAGTATACAAGTGCAGCAGTGATGAATGGCGATTCAGTCTGCTGACGGCACGTGCCGCAGATGAAGAAATATACTGACATAAGCGACTTGACAAAATGCGAATTGTTACAGACCGGTGTCTGCGATCGAGCGTCTAGTAAACGACGAAGCTGGTCGCTTGTTCGCTCGCTGCTGTCTGGGGATTGGGAGGAGGTCGGTGACAACACGAGTGGGCAGCGAGATATTGGACGTCCAGCCATCATTACAGAACGTGGTGATTAGCGTCTTGCCCGCTTTGTACAGCGGGACGGGCGGCAGTCTGTGGCATATGCGACCAGGAAGTACAACGCTGGTGCAGGCGCAAGTGTTCCGGAGCACAGCGTTTAGCGCTCACTGTCAAACACGGGACACCACTGAAGACGATCCCCACACGTTCCCGTGTCGGCCTAAGGACACGGTCAGACTCTCCAGCAGTGGCGCGGGGTCATCGAGACTGGGTCGTTGATCAATGGAAACGTGTCGCCTGGTTGTCGGATCAGGTTTCTTGTTATAACAGGCTGTCGAACGTTACTCGACAGATGCACCGCACCATCGACGCAGATCGCTGGGTGCAGTATAATGCGATGGGGGACATTCACCTGAGTTAACATGTCACCTGTGGCAGTAATCGAAAGCATCGTGACAGCTATGATCTACAACAACATTACAAACAACCTTATAGGTCGGACAGTCACTTCATGGCGACCGGTTTCATATCCCGGAATTATATCTTCAGGTCATATCTGCTCATAGCATGAAACTACAAAAGTAAAAGCACTAGCAGTCAACATATTCTACAGAACATAAATAACACTTCATGTGCCACGAATTCCAAGGTACAAGTGCGCGTACAAACGTGCCACTTCTCGGTAAAGCTTTGGGTGAAACGGCACACGACAATCCACGTATGACGGAATGAAACCTATGTGCACAAAACATGCAGAATGAACATAATGTAACTAAAACACAGCTTGCAGTGCCAGTAGAATATAAAAGACAAGAAACCTACCATCGTAAAAATCCGCGACGGAAACAAAGAAGTAAGAGCTACATAATCCTTGGGAGTCGTCAACATACTAAAGTATATCGGCATGCGTCCAATAGAGCGCTGGCCACACACTGAATACTGTGAAGCCAAGCACACGCCACCCCGTCGCAAGTTGAAGATAGGAGCATCTAGCGGTAGAAACCAAATTAATAGGACGCGCAGATTGTACCTTGGGAATCGCAGTAACAAAATGGATCTCAGTGTTAAATAACAATCCTTTTCAATTTGATTGATACCGCTAGTATGGATATGGATTATTACGGTGGTGTAGCTCTCCCCAAACGCATTTACTGCCAGCTCTCCTGCTGCCTCACCCCCCAACCCCCTCCCCACTTCCTGGAGAAGAATAGGTATACTTCTTCTGTAAGACATAGTTTTTCAAAATGTTTGGCCGTCGTGTAACTGAGGCAGAACCTGAGAACCAGACCCATATTTACGGAAGTAGGTGTGACAAACTGGCTATAAATATCATTCAGCATGTCCGGCATCCCGTACCCGTCGTTAATCCGCAAGGAAAATTCGATCTGGGATCGGTGCTCCTCCCCATGTCCCAGAAGCGGGTGCTTGAACACGCTCGGATATACTTGTGGATGAAGTTTTCTTACAGATTTTTGGAAACTTTTTATGTGCTTCTCGTTTGAAATCTTAGCTTTGCAGTTCTTATTTTCATTGGACGAAATCTTTGACTGAATTTTTGAAATGAGCGACAACTGTGAACATACAAAGTGTTATGTTGAATTTATATTCTGCTTGTTGTTTTATCTAATATGTTCCACGTTCACGACGATTTTCTTACTAGGATCGATGGAATAAACTGTATCTAAGTTAATGTTATCTAAAGAAACTGACAAAAGAGTACCGAAGGCATTGGGTACTTAGTATGAAAGCCACTTATCGGCATCAGACATCAGAGTCGTAAATGATGCCCTGTCAGAGTATAAGCATCATATAAACATTAACTTTAATATCTCTTACACAGTCTTAAATGTTCAACACCAAAATAGTGTAAAATATTCCCAGAGCTAAAACTTCCCACAGGTGACGGACGAGATTGAGGACAACGCAAGGTAATGAATACGGATTTTATGTCTTGCTCTTTCAGCGTATTATACAAGGATTGGAACTTAAGTAGTGGCAACTATTTGTTCACAACCGATACAAAAGCGTTACATGTTTGCACCTGTTGTTGTTGTTGGGAACTTCAGTCCAGAGACTGGTTTGATGCAGCTCTCCCTGCTACTGTATCCTGTGCAAGCTTCTTCATCCCCCAGTACCTACTGCAACCTGCATTCTCCTGAATCTGCTAAGTGTCTTCATCTCCTGGTCTCCCTCTACGATTTTTACCCTCCACACTGCCCTCCAGTACTAAATTGGTGATGCCTTGATCCCTCAGAACATGACATACCAATAGATTCCTTCTTCTAGTCAAGTTGTGCCACAAATTCCTCTTCCCGCCATTTCTATTCACTACCTCCTCATGCGTTACGTGATCTATCTATCTAATCTGCAGCGTTCTCCTGTAGCATCACATTTGGAAAGCTTCTGTTCCCTCCTAGTCCCAACAATTTATCGTCCATGTTTCACTTCCATACATGGTTACACTCCATACAAATACTTTCAGAAAAGACTTCCTGACACTTAAATCTATACTCGATGTTAACAAATTTCTCTTCTTCAGAAACGATTTCCTTGCAATTGCCACTCTACATTTTATATCCTCTCTACTTCGACCATCATCAGTTATTTTACTTCCTAAATAGCAAAACTCCTTTACTACTTTAAGTGCCTCATTTCCTAATCTAATTCCCTCAGCATCACCCGACTTCATTCGACTACATTCCATTATCCTCTTTTTCTTTTTGTTGATGTTCATCTTATATCCTCCTTTCAAGACAATGTCCATTCCGTTCAACTGCTCTTCCAGGTCCTTTGCTGTCTCTGACAGAATTACAATGTCATCGGCGAACCTCAAAGTTTTTATTTCTTCTCCGAACTTATCTTTTGTTTCCTTTTCTCTTAGCTCAATATACAGATTGAACAACATCGGGGATAGGCTACAACCCTGTCTCCCTCCCTTCCCAACCACTGCTTCCCTTTCATGCCCCTGCACCTATTACTGTCCTTCAAAGTAGTCACCAGCGTTGTGTAGAACCCGTTGCCAGCGATGTGGAAGGTGTAGTATATCGCTAGCAGAGCCTGTTATGTTGATGGTGCGAATGGAGCGGTGTAATGCCTGTCGAATCTCGGGAACAGTTCTGAAGCAAATGCCACAAAGTGGTTCCTTCATCTTTGGAATCAAATCAAAGTCACAAGGACTTAAGTCAGGGGAGTATGTTGGATGGTACAGTACTTTCCAGTCCATCGACCGAACAGAGCAGCCACAGCTTTCGCTGTTTGCGCCCGCGCATTGTCGTGCAAAATGATGGGTGGGTTGCGCAGAAAGTGTCGCCGGTTCTTTCGCAAAGCTGGTCGCTGGTGACTACTTTGAAGGACAGTAACAGGTGCAAACATGTACCTCTTTTGTATCGGTTGTGAATAAATAGTTGCCACTATTTAAGTTCCAACCCTCGTATTACGGTAGTATTGAAGGTAAAAGCGGTCCTCGATCAATGTGGAAATGGGGCATAGGAGCGACGGAAACTAACCAGAAGTTGTTCCCAGCAATCTCACGTTGGGACATCGGCTACTTTCTCATCATGAGCATAAACGGAAGTCTACTCACAGATCGTTGGGAAACAGTCGAAAGGCTGTTTCTCAAAAATATGTTCACCGCCATGGCAGGGCTTTTGATATTCTCAAACGCTGTTCTTTTGGCGAACATACGCAACAGATACTACTCATGGATGTGATGAAGGAAATCAGCTGTTTATGAAAGAAAAGATGTCCTTCCGTTCACTAATAATGCTCTCCTAGAAATCGTATGTTCGAGGCGCCCTAATGAAATCGAGTTTATCTTAGAAAGACGCACACTGATGTAAAATTCTTTGATGGTGTGCCCAAAGAAATAACAGTTGTACGTAAGCAATGTAGAGGCGCATATTCTTTAATTCCTCGATTGTAAGCTGCAGAACCATCAGTAAGATCATTAAACAAATTTTTATCAAGTGGAATTTTGTGCGTGACTATTCGACTTCGTGGTTGTTTCTGCGATCAAAAAACGAGAAGGGTCAACAAGTCTCACTCCCTTCCATACAGGGTGTTTAAGTAAACTGATCTGCCGCTTCGTGTAGCGTTACTGCTTTACAGATTATTTACAACTAACATGCGTACAAGTTTACATGTGCTGTACTGTTTATTTACATATACATTCATTATATCCTGCAAGGAAACAAGGAGGTCGAGACTCATTACCAGAAAGTGATGTTGCAAGTTTTGTTTACTTTACTTGTCCGTAAGTTGGCTCTGTTGTATCGTATTTGCATTGCCCCATGACAGAACGTGCTATGAATTAACGACAGATCCATTCTTTACTCAGTGCTATTCAGAGACGTACAGTACAATAAGCTAGAGCAGTACCGGTAGAGTATTTCGTGGTCGCTGGTTTGGAAAGGGAGGTCCTATTCCATGGCCTGCGAGATCACCTGATCTGATCCTCCTTGATTATTTCCTATGGGAATATCTAAAGTGACTTGTGTATCAGACCCCTAGTGCTTACTTAAAAGGAATTAGCTGCCAGAATTGTAGCTGCCTGTGATATGATTCAAAACACAACAGGGATTTCTGTCAGGGTGCTTCAGAAACTTGTTAGCCGGTGTCATGCTTGCACTGAGGCCGGTGGCTGTCAGTTTCAGCACATTTTGTAATCTACAGTACAAATGATACGTTCTTTGTGTCAATGATGGTACCTGCAGTTAACTGTAAGTAATGTAAATAAAAGAAAAGTAAACAGTAATGTGATTTTATTCCTACTATCTTCTTCAGCTGGCTTCTCCGACTCCAGGTTCCATACCTCAAGTTGTTCAGTGGAGCATCCTCTATGTTCTGTTAAATTTTTGCACCCTCTTACAGAAACATCTAGTATGAGGTACATAACGGCACACGTCTCAGTTTGAATGCGTGATGACATCTATGCTAAGGACAAATTAGGAGAGAAACCAGCTTCAGCCTAATACAGATATAACGCTCGTCTGCCATTTTACTCAATTAATGTTGTCTAATATTAAAGAGTTATCAACGGAATTGTGCCAGTACTCCGGGATTACTCAGCTAGACATTACATGTTATAGAGTTTTTGAATTATTGGGTCAACTAATTACTGCAACTGGCATCCTTAGTTTATTCTCAAAAAGGCGTGGTGTTTATATGACAGCTTTCTGTTTGTTGCCTGGCGCTCGCGAAAAATAGAGATAGAGGAGAAAAATACGTGTCCAGGAGTACATCATCTTGTAGTAAATTACGAAATGTTGTAACCATCGTCGTATAGTAGATGACAGACCGGTAAGGCGACAAAGGATTCCTTAGCCTCTCGGAATGTTGTGAAAATCGTCCTACTGTTAGCTTCTGTTATTCTGTGCAATGTTCATAGCTTCCAAATGTTTCTTTTCGAAAAGATGGCAACTTTTGCACTAAGGATCGGGTAGTGATGAGTACACCAAGAAACAGATCGCCCATTATATTTAACATTTCAGCGCTTCCTTACGTAATGGTACCACATGACGAGATGCCATCGGGAATGTGGGATAGACCGTTGCGTACAGCTCCCCAGCTAACTCATGCTGCCCAGCGTGGGTGGCACTCAGACGTCGGAGGCCCTGCAAGGTGGTTCCTTTAACTGGCTGTGGGAATGTCCTTGCTGTCCACTCGGTCACTATCAGCTTAAAATCATCCCATCTCTAATGGCCGTGGCGTCTATGCGCTGCTGAATTGTCTCCTTCTGTATGTCGGATGTGAAACTTCGTGTCAGAAGAAACCAGGGACTGTCCGGGAATCTATTCAACACAATAGCGTTGTTGTTGATAGATACGTAGGCACACTTCCCAGCACGTCTCGAAGCCACAGCCTAACACTACTGGTTACTACTAACTCCACAGGCACCACCGCATAGCTTGCTGACCTAGGAGCTATCTGAGAGACAATAGGACAGAGTAGAGCTCTACGACAGATTGTGGATTGTTCCCAAAATATATGTTTTTTGTTTTTCAATCTGTACCGGATTATATCCTATAATAAAACTACCGCCCACATTAAAACATTATGCTGGGCAACGATTCGAATCCACTTCTACGGTTTTCGTTGGCAATGCTTTTACAATATTTTGTCTGTGGTTTACACGCCCAATCCGGCTCAAAGATTTAAGGTACCAGGTGGTGACAATTAAACTGCATCTACTCACAGAGGTCCATTATGGGTTGTGCTTGCAGCAAAACTTGGTAGACATTTTAATGCGCTAATGCAAAACCGGTTTACGGTGGAAAGTAATTAGTTCCAATTTCGCCCACCAAGTGTAAATTTGACGCTGTGAATGCTAGAAAGACGTATAGAAATGTTCCATACGACATGGATTAGGAACGAAACTCGGACAAAACACTTGAGAAAGCAGTAATGTTCATTATATTATTAACTGCCTCTTATACAAATTGTTCAGTATGAGCACCGGAGACGTCGACGAGATATTGCATCTATAAAGCGACGAAATCAACTGTTGTTCACCGCATTTCCGGAAGAATCTGAGCAGCGCATTCCCGTACACTGGCCTTCAGATCGGGTAGAGACCGAACGTATCCGTGGTAAACGCATTGTTTTAGATATCCCCAGGGTTAAATTCTCAAGAATTAATATCCACTTATCTTGCTGGCTATGAATCTGGAAAAAGTTCGTAGGAGGTTGCATTAAGCATGACTTTCACTGTGTGGGTGATATGAGATGGGGTCCCATGTTGAAAACACAGTTGCTCTCTTCCATAGCTGGAATAACATGTTGTACACGGAGGTTTCTAAAGCGTTAAGACGTCACGGTACACTTGACATGCCCTCTCTGTGTATTGTCTTCAAAGAAGAACGGATCGAAAATAAAGGGGTTTTGACTCCGCACCACACAGTCACATACGGCGAGTGCAATGCCTTTTCATTGAAAATACACGGTTTTAACAGTACCCCAAATTCGACAGCTCTGTGTACTCACTGCACCCTGTAGTGCAAATTGTGCCTCGTCACTCCACAGAACATTGCCCGGGCACATGTCATCAACTTCGATCCGTGACGGAAACCAAAATTCAAATTCAGAGCGCCGCTGCACATCCTGACGTTTCAGTCACTGCTCCATCTTTATCTTGTTCTGGTACCATTACTACATAGACCACAAAACTAACCGTACTGTTGACCATGAGATGGACAGTTCTCGCGACAATGCGTTAGCGCTAGCAACCTCCTCAGTAAGCTGCATGGGATGGGAAGCCTTATTCTTCCAGGTACCGCGCCAAGCTGAGGCGCATTTTCAAATTTCATTATCATCTGATTTAAAGCATTCAATGACACCAGGCATGTCCTCAGACTTTTCAGTGGGCGATACTCTCTCAATGCAGCACTGCAATTTCTACCGTTCCCGCAAGAGTGGTTGACAAAGAGCGCACGATCTCTCTTCTCCATAATTTGTTTTCCACCGTAAATCCCTTCCGCATTAACGCAGTAGCGTATCTACCGAGTTTGCTGGCATACGACAATTACGGCCCACTCTGGACCTCCGTGAGTGCCTCACTTTAATTATGACTTCCCGTTCAATCAGAGTTTCTAATGTTGGATTTATTTATCTTTTTTTACCGTAGTTAGTTGTCAGCACTTCGCAGCGACAGTCTGACACCCGTGTCTACAGCATGTCTGGAAATAATAGCGTCTGACATTATGAAAATATTCGAGGTGAGTGTGACCTATGTCTACTGCAAGCGTCTGGGGCTATAGCGAGTTGAATGTCGTAAATGTGACGAGCCGGCTGTAGACGGGTGCTTGCCAGCACTCCCAGAGGACGGCGTCTGAGTGTCACCCACGCTGGACAGCATGAGTTGGCTGGGGAGCTGTATGCAACAGTCTATTCCACATTCCCGATGGCATTTCGTCATGTGGTTCCATTACGTAAGGAAGCGCTGAAATGTTAAATATAATGGGCGATCTGTTTCTTGGTGTACTCATCACTACCCGATCCTTAGTGCAAAAGTTGCCATCTTTTCGAAAAGAAATATTTGGAAGCTATGAACTTTGCACAGAATAACTGAAGCTGACAGTAGCACGATTTTCACAACGTTCCTTGTGGTCCCGATAGGCTAAGGAATCCTTTCTCGCCTCAACGGTCTGTCGTCTACTATACGACGATGGTTATAACATTTCGTAATTTACTACAGGATCTTGGAGTCCTGGACACTTATTTTTCTCCTCTATCTCTATTTTTCGCGAGCACCAGGCAACAAACAGAAAGCTGTCATGTAAACACCACGCCTTTTTGAGAATAAACTAAGGATGCCAGTTGCAGTAATTAGTTGACCCAATAATTCAAAAACTCTATAACATG
This sequence comes from Schistocerca serialis cubense, assembly GCF_023864345.2. Taxonomy (NCBI): domain Eukaryota; kingdom Metazoa; phylum Arthropoda; class Insecta; order Orthoptera; family Acrididae; genus Schistocerca; species Schistocerca serialis. Next base: position 912,298,169 of record NC_064641.1, on the reverse strand, counting down.
TAAAGTGTAGCTGAGTTATCCCGGAGTACTGGCATAATTCCCTTCATAAGTCTCTAATATTAGACAACATTAATTGAGTAAAATGGCAGACGACCGTTTTATCTGAATGGTTTCAGGGATGCCACTAAAGCGCCATCCCTACACAATCGGAGACCAGTAACCTGTCTCGTACCTTATAACATCCTGTCAATATTGTTTATTACAGTGACGATGGTTAGAGAGAAAATGGAGTGATAACTCTTGTAGATGAGAATGCAGACACCAGAAAGGGATTCAGTAAGACATAGTGAGAAGGTGCATCCTATACAGCGCGTTTTTCCTCTACGTCAGGGGTTCCCGTACTTCTTGTCACTGCGTACCACTGTACAGTTTTAAAAATTTGAGTGTAGCACCATCGTTTGTTAACTTTGTAGCAAATCGTGGGGTGGAGAGGGGAAGGGGTTTGGTGGATGCGGAAGAACGACTGCCGCAAGGGAAAGGAATATTGCGGAGGCAGGGTGGGATAGTTTTCGCCACATTATTCAGTGATGACAACACACTGTACGGTTTTTCGTGCCGATCAACAACTGTGCATAGCAGAAATATGACACAAGTTGTAAGGTTTCATGGAAACACTATTATACCGGTTCATCCATGTTCGCATGTGGTACTTATATGTAGCAAATAATATGTAAATAAATTAATCTGGTTGTGACACAAATATTCAGTGAGCAAGAGGGGAATGATATTTAAAACATTTATTAAACTTCTACGGTAACTTTCATCGTACTTAGGGTTAAGTGTTGGTTTAGGTTTTTTAACTACATCCTTGGAGGTGATATTTCCTGTCTTAAAAATCGTTTCAAGGTTTACTTAAAACACTATCACGCGTATGTCACACAGTCAAGTTTAACTCCACATCACAATTACAGTAGTCAAGAATCGGCTCGTTGAACTACGCACACTTCGGTTCCAAACGTAAGCTTTCTTCGTATCACGATGCTTTTAACGTAACACGCAACAAATCAATAACAACAAGAGTAAATCGTTCACTGTATAATGACTTCTGCCCTGCCATACATTGGTACACCGCGTAAGTTGGCAGCAGTTCCAAAACTTTAGAATAACCACCGACAAGAATCGATCAAAATACCGCCAACGTTGAGAGAAGATAATCATTCCCGGCGATGGCAGCGACGACTAATGGAGGGAGAGGCGGGGAGGATTCAGTACGAGCTTCCTATGATCTGCGCACAATCCGAAATTATTCTGCGGTAAATCCAGTTTTCTTAACATTACCAAGATGCTATCAGTGAGTGTTCTCACTGTCATTTTGCTTTCACAACGAAGTGACGCAAAAGAATAATTTCACTTATATGCGTTTTGTTTACCTGCATGCGTACCACTGTCTGGGAAAACCTGTTCTACCTGACAATATAGCGGAAGGCATTCACATGTTCACATAAAAGACATAGCGTTCCGCCACGAAATTTTTTTAGGACTGACGAGGACCTGAGTGAAACTGTCGATAGATGGCTACGGTGATCGCAAAGAAATGACTTTGGTAATACCACCGCAAAAGGAACACTTATGCCGAGAAGTCGTGGAGAAAAGAAAGAACATGTTGCTCCATTGATTCATATCGTGTAATGAGGACGATTAGAACAATGAACACTTGCAGAGGCCACAGGCTTGCTTCCCGAACTTAAAACAGCTTACTTAACCTCTTTGGCAACTATACTAGTATCGGTACTGCCACAAATTCATGTTTTAACGAGGTGTTTCAATGATTCCTTGGATAAATTAGGCCAGTTCTCGTACGATTCGTGCCTAAACAACGTTAGTTCCGTCTACAGTGGTCTCTGCGGTACCCGAATTTGAACTCTTGACCTTTATTCGTTCCTACACGGTCGGTGGACATTTCAAAATTTCTAAATCTTTATAAAAATGGTAGAAATAGTGTTGTTCTTTATGCTAAATTGGTTTCATCGCTGCATTGCTTTACTAGGCATGTTCCTGTTCGAGGTGGTTTACCTTTGTGGTGTCCCTACCTTTGAACTGACACTGTGAGCCAGTTATAGGTAGAGTTGCAGTTTAGCTTGGAATCCGACCCACAGCGGGACAAGCTACACCGACAATTGTTCGACTTTTCAGGCGCTGATCTCTAGAGACTATCTCGAAATTCGTTTTAAATCTTTCCAGCTGAAGTTAAAGAGTAAAACGAAGCATATCATGATCTTGCAGCTGACGTCATAGGACTATGCCATATAGTAGAACATCGCGGCGCACAGGTTGCGAAAGTCCGATATATGTTTTACTTAGCGGTGGAACACTTCAGTGCGACATTCGGCAGAATGTTTGCATATATGAGTGAGTGGTTTAAATTTTAAAGAATTCATGGAAACTGTACAGAAATGCATTGAAACTAGATAGCCAAAGGAACTGTATCGCAAAACATTACCAGGTAAGCTACGAGGGGCGTTCAATAAGTAATGCAACACATGCGCATGTTGGTTTTATTCAGGATTCGAATACACGATATTATTCCCAATCCTTTTGGCTACAAAACTCTGTTTTTCAACGTAACCATCATCCAATCCCACGGCCTTGTGCGACCTAATTGGGAGGGATTGTATGCCCGCATGGTTCCAGTCTACCGATAAAAGTCAGAGCGGCGTCTCACTGCAACAACAGCGTTCCCATGAGCCACGCACTGTTTCCAGCGGAGTACATCTTTCATTGGGCCAACAGATGGAAGTCGGAAAATGCGAGATCCGGTCTGTAGGTGGATGAGGACCAACAGTCGAATGAAGTTCTGCGTGCACCTCTCGGACGCGCAGATTTGGGTGAAGGCTTACATTATCACGCAGAAGGAGAAGTTCGTTTGCATTTTTGTGATGACGATCACGCTGAAACTGTTTCTTCGGTTTACCGAGGTTGTGTGCAACCGGGCGACACTCAGGAGATGGAGCAAGTTTGCGCTACCTTGTTGCAGTTATCTCAGACCCCACGCCCTACGACTCAGTGCCTTTTGTTCACTACCAAACCTCCGTAGATATTGTGCAAGCGCCTATGAATATATGGGATCCTCCGGTTTTCCGCCAAAAGAAACTCAGAGACAAATCTTTGGTTGGAATGCACTTCCGTTACAGACGCCTTTTTCAAGACTATGTATAGCGCCACAACGTATCAGAACTTCGTGGAACTATAGGGACTGAAGCGGGAATATTCCACGTTGTCCCACGACAGATTCCTCAATTTCTCAATCGCAAATGGCCGAGAAAAAAAATGATGCATTACTTATTGAACTCATCTTACAGATTACATCTTACCTCAATTCAGGCCAATTGCTGTCAGACTTCGCTGCTTGTCAGAATGTTTCTCATAGCGACTTTGGCTGTTTGATGTGAGGTTACATCAACAAGCGAGTTTAAGTCGAGCTGTATGTAGTACTAGTTTTGTAAAATAATACTAGCCCGAAAAATATTTACAACAAGGCTGACTCTTGTTAATGAACAGCACTGGAAACGGCTGTTTTTTACGTTGGAGTGCTGTGGTCGATTTTATCAACGTGCCTGATGTGTGGCAGCTATAGCGTTATCAGTATTCTACTTTGGATCTTCTAGTTCGTGGATTTTTTTGAGTACACTTGACCCTTGTATTTGCTCCACAAGCAGAAACGACAGGAAGAGAGATCAGGCGATCGCGGTGGCCAGTAGGTAGCACTACATCTGCTGACACAGGCACTGCAATATCGTATTTATTATACAGTGTGTGACACACCACTTAGCATTAACAGTTTCGTGGAAGAATCGTATTACAATGCCGATTTCAACGTCTGAACCAGTCTACCTCGGAGACATCCGGAACGGACATGGCCTTCCTGGTCACAGCCTGAACAAGTGCGCGGCTGGCCATCGTACATGGCGGCAGCCCTGCAACCGGCATTTACCAAGTAAGAAGGCACGTGTTTCCCCAGTTCAGGTTTTATCTGACGGACACCACTGACGACACCGTACGTTTCGAATGTCTTCCACGTTTCAGCACCGTGAGTGACGGCGTTTCCTAATGTTTAACGGCGGCCACCACAACTTCCGACGGTACCTCAAACGGGAGTTCGAAAACCCTCAACGTTCGGAGGTCAAAACCTGCGTGGTCAGCCACGACAGCCCCTATACAGCCGTCAGAATATCGGAACTTGAGATCGTCAGCATGGCGCAACACGACATCGGCGCACAGCCCTTCATTCGCTACACAGTTGTTCCAAGGATCGAAAAATGAAATCCGAGAACATCTTGCGGCAGACGACGCATTTTTTCCCCTATACACCGTACAACTTTGTATGTTTCTGGTCGTTCACGATCCAAAGTAAATGTTAATTTAATCGTGACTTGGGGATAGGAAAACGCTATGATGGTTGGTGAATTCAGACACGAAGACAACCCGCTGCGGGGAAGTAAACGAACGCGCGCTCTCTCGCAAGCAGCACAACAGGCGAGACGCAAACAAGGCATGCTCGCCTCACCATTACGGAAATCAGACCCATCATTTGGGTACCCGAGCACGACTCACGGCCAGATCCAAACTTCCATACGTCATCACTCATGTGTCTACTACCTTTATTCGTACATCCATTGTGTATATTCCCGTACAGGGAAGACACTTTACTTGAAAGTCGTTTGCCCGGTGTCGGCGGGTAAATACGGTATCGCTGTGCCTGTATTATTCCGAATTACGATGCACAAGTTCAAAAAATGGTTCAAATGGTTATGAGCACTATGGGACTTAACTTCTGAGGTCATCAGTCCCCTAGAACTTAGAACTACTTAAACCTGACTAACCTAAGGACACCACACACATCCATGCCCGAGGCAGGATTCGAACCTTCGACCGTAGCGGTCGCGAGGCTCCAGACTGTAGCGCTTAGAACCACTCGGCCACTCTGGCCGGCTGCACAAGTTCCTTCGGACATAGCAGCTCGGAATAACCCAGGCACTGCAATATCGTATTTTTCTGCCGCCACCAGGCAAGCGACTTTCAAGTAAAATATCTTCCCCGTACGGGAATATACATATGGAATTTTGGGTGTAGCCGTCAGTGGTGCTCGGATAGTCGAATGATAACCCGAACTCTCGCGATAAGTGGAAAATCCGGCTCTGAGTCCCGGTCCGGCACACAAATTTTCATTGCAATCATTCCATTATACATGTGACGGTTGTCCATATTCCCAACTGGGAATACATTTCACGTATTTAAGAACGGCTGTAGTCACCGCAGAGCCTGTTTCTTCGTACAAGCATACACACCCTAAGGAATACAGGTAATTCGGAATGACACAGGCACTACAATATCGTATTTGGCCTCATCTAAAGAAATGGAAAACTGAGCATACAAATGTCCTGATATCTCTTCTCCCAGAAACCACCAATAGAAATCAACACGAGTAGCTTTGTATGTAATATAGTAGATTTGTACGGATACAGAAGAGGGTTCATTCTGATAGTTTTTCGACACGACAATCTTTTAATTACCACTGGCGCAGATAAACAGCGTTGGGTTTTCGTCAGGCTTTGTACCACGATTCCCTGGACTCGAGAATTGTTTGGTGGTGTTCAAATTGTTCTCTTATGGTTACGGTTTTTATTCGCTACATAATTCCTTTTGCATCTAAGGTTTGCTTGAGGTTTCGTCAGAACACTCCCGGGCTTAAATTCTTGCATAAACAGTTCCTCATACGTTTTCCGCGAATTGTGCTTCGCATAACACTCGACAATTTACATGCATTATTTCGTTGTGAATACCATCTCCTGTTGCATTCAGCTGGTCAACAAAGTCGTCTGCTCCTCTCACTCAATCAAACTTCATGCCACACAGAAGTAATCAGAAGTAGGGTTCTTGATACTTTTAAAAGATATCGGGAGTAAGGTATATCGATATTTAAAAAACGTTCATCACTGGCCCTCGACACACACAAATAACTAACGATATATCGCACTATTGACCACATTCTGACCGTTAGTGAAGTGATAAGCAGAGCGAATGAATACCAACTGCCTCTCTGCATTGCCTTTGTTGACTTTCAAAAGGCATTTGACTCCGTTAGCCATGTAGCTGACCTCCAAGCTTTGAGTGAACAAGGAGTGGGAGCAGCATACATTGAAGTGCTCAGGAAAATCTACGAGAATTATTCAGCTTATGTTAACATCGGCGAATCAACTCAAGAATTCCGCATCATGAGGGGTGTCAAGCAAGGCGATCCCATCTCCCCAAAACTGTTCTCTGCTGTATTGGAAATGGCTATGTCAAAGCTGAGCTGGGAAGGTAAGGGAATTAGAATTAATGGAAGAAGGCTTACCAACTTGAGATTTGCTGATGATATTGCCTTACTGGCCAAAGACTTCGCAGAGCTCCAAAACTTAGTTACAGATCTTGCATCGGAATGTCAGCTGGTTGGCTTGAATATGAACCTTTCCAAAACAAAAGTAATATCCAACAAATGGGTCCCAGTTGGAGATGTGAAAGTCTAGGACAGTCTACTAGAAGAGGTCAGTGAATATGTCTACCTTGGCCAGATTATAAGTATGAAGGGAGACATGAGGCCAGAAATCTATCGACGCATCAAGCTTGGCTGGCAAGCATTTGGGAAGAATTCAAAAGTATTCAGATCAAAAATGCCAGTAAATCTGAAGAAAGCAGTATTTGATCAATGCATTCTTCCTGTGATGACGTATGGCTGCGAGACATGGACACTGAACTCATTCACAAAAGAGAAACTTAGGACAGCACAGAGAGCCATGGAGAGATCAATGCTGGGCTATACAAGAAAGGACAGGAAAAGGGCAGATGACATCCGGTCTGTGACGAAGGTTATTGACATCTTAGAGAGAGTAGGTTCCTTGAAATGGCAGTGGGCTGGCCACGTTGCGAGAAGGAAAGACAACAGATGGACGAAGCTAGTACTGGAGTGGAGTCCGAGAGAGCACCGGAGGCCTAGAGGAAGACCACCAGACAGATGGGACAAAGACATCAAGAAGATCGCTGGTAACACCTGGCAGAGAACTACCCAAGACCGTCCCACTTGGATAAGACTTCTGAAAGCCTACCTGAATCCACGACTTGAAGAGGCCACATCATCTAATGATTGAATTGGCTGCTGCTGCTGATGATGATGATATCGCTTCCCGAGGAAAATTATGTCAATGTACTGGTCTATAAAAATATCGGCTGCACATTGCAATTATAATCACGGTTTTAGAGCTGTATGTATAAATATTGATTTATTATTAGATATTTTGTATTCCAACAAGCTGGCAGCTCTCCTATCCCCTCTAGAGCAAGAGGTGAAAGGAAAACGATGCACGTTCACGCTTGATGACAACTACTTTGCTAACAATGGTAGCCTCATGGAAGTAGCACCATAGAAAGTGTCCGTCGTGCGGTTTCGTTACATATTGGATTTGTCCGGGGCAATTTATGACGACCGCCTTGTGTTTTCATTTCTGCCAACGCCAGCGACGTACCTGTTGTAGTGTCAAAATTTCGTGGTGAAGTTAAACGTTGTTGTTTTTGTTGGAATCGCCGAGCACCGGTAATGTCAGCATTTCCCTTAACTCGTTTGCGCCCACCGCTAAGACCAATCTAGCCATTTAGATGTTTGTTCTTTATTTTCAGCAACTGTTTTTGAAGAATGCTGATGTGAAGAATACCACATTAGTTGCGTTACTTTTTTTTTTTTTAACGCAACGGCTATGCTATTTATTCACACCGGAAATCTTGTTATTCCATGCACACTGCCGCCCTTCAGTACCACCTGTACGTGCTTCACACAGTCAAAGAGAAACACTGGACGTGATGAAAGCTCAAAAAGCAGTTAGACTCCTTCACACAATGAAAGTAAAATTATGTTCAACTTCAATTTGAAAAGAATAATTTAACGAAACTTGTGAAACAACATAATGTAAAATAAAAATATCGACTCTCGATATTGCAATACCGGTACTTATATATCGATATATTGCGGAGATAATAACGACGATATATGTCAACACTCCCTGGAAAAAATATCGATATACCGATATTTTATCAACTGCCCTACTCGGGACAGCGCATGCGGCAGCTGCGCATGTGCAGAGATGTGACAGGAACGTACTGGCGGATATCACGGTCTCCCACATTTTCTCTGATGGGCAATTCTCCTGTCATCAACAATGGTAAAACATGCGTCACTATTGGTAAATATTTTCCATCCAACTTTTATTTTTCCCCACCTGCATGCAAAAGGAACGATCTATTTTGGCTAAGTTATGACACAAGTATGTAATTATCGCAGTAGATCGAAGTAGAATGTGACATTCAAATAAATAATATGTAACGCGTAGTTTAATAATGTGACTAAAAACATTCAGTATGTACATAATTCTAAACACTATTATTATTTTCGTCTCAAAATTATAAATGATAATTTTCTTCTTCAAAACTAAGCAATGCTACTCTGAGGTTACGTGCTACGCAGATACAATAGCGTTTGACGGCACTTCTTGTATAAAGCTACGAATATGCTAAGTGGCGACTTTGTACTTCTAACCATAGATCTAACTACGACGTGCTGTTTAAAGGATAATTTTACAAAATCCGGAATACTTGCCTTACCTTTCTGAATCTTTTCCCATGTGCAGAATAACGAGTTCACTTCCGTATTGGAATACCAACAGCTGCGTTACGTGCTACTTCCGCCATTTCGTTCCGTCTGCTAAGATCTGTTTCCGCGGAAACAAACCTACGTCAGCCGTGGTCCATTGTTGCGTACATTACTGCTTTCCTTTGTTTCGCTTTGCCACGCGCACATGACAAAAGGATAAATTCCGCTCTGTAATTTAATTTAGAGTATTGTTTCTTTGTATGTCAGAGACTGTGGTTTTCTTTGACTGCCCTTGGACTGAGAGCTGCGACACGTTTGTCAATAGCCGTACTGACCAATGCCAATACGTCATGAGTAACTCTGTAGCTGATGATCTCTGTACTAGGATTGTTGATATTTTTAAAACTATCGGGACTGATATAGCGATGTTTAAAGAGGTATCATTATGGGCTTTCGACATATCGAAGAAAAGACGTACTGGCCTATAAAAATATCGGCTTCACACTATAAATTTACCGCCGGGTTTAGAGCTGTATATTTAAGTGTAGATTTGTTATCAGATAATTTGCACGTCAACAAGTTAGCAGCCAGCCTATTCCCCTTAGAGTAAGTACTGAAATGAAAACGATGCACGTTCACGCTTTGCGATAAACACTTTGCTAGCTATGGTAAGTGCACGCAAGTGGCCCAATAAAAGGCTTCCGATGAAGTCGTCGATCGGTTCCGTCACACATCTTACTTGTCTGGCACATTTCATGTCGACTTCCCCGTTTTTTTCATTTCTGCAAACGCCAGCGACCTAGCAACTATAGTGTCAAAATTGCGTAGTGAAGTTAAACGTCGCAGTTTCTGTTCGTAGCTCCTAGCGCCGATTACGTCAGTATTTTCCCTCACACGTCTCCGCCCAACGCAAAGAATAATCTTATCATTTAGATTTTTGTTAATTATTTTCAACAACTGTTTTTGAAGAATGCCGATATGAAGAAATAGCACACTAATTTGCTATTTCACACTGCTCTGCTATGTCTTCACATCCGTAAGCTCGTTGTTTCATTAACCCGCCATCCCCCAGTGCAATCGCACTTCTGTGTGGTTCAAAAATGGTTCAAATGGCTCTGAGCACTATCGGAGTTAACATCTGAGGTCATCAGTCCCCTAGAACTTAGAACTACTGAAACCTAACTAACCCAAGGACATCACACACATCCATGCCCGAGGCAGGATTCGAACCTGCGACAGTAACGGTCGCGCGGTTCCAGACTGAAGCGCCTAGAAACACTCGGCCACACCGGCCGGCGCACTTTTGTTTGCCAACTATACTTGCTTCATACAGTCAAAGAAAAAGACGGGACGTGATGACAGCTCAAACAGTAGTGAGATTCGTACACACAGTGGTAGTAAAATTATGTTCAGCTACAAGTTCAAAAGAACAATTTCAACCGTTTACCGAAAATTTCGAACGGAATATAGTATAAAATAAAAATATCGGCACCCGACAAACACCAGTCTCGATATATAGATGTATATGTGAACAAAATCGCTGGTATGTACAGATAAATTCTAAAATTGTCAGTATAGGGATATATCGATATTTTTTCATAAACCTTCTCTGTAATCTCACTAAAAAGAGTGTAGTCGTTAGCGCTCGACCACAAATAACGGAACTGAAGGCTATTATCCCTTCAGCAAATAAGGGGCATTGTTCAGCATGCGGCCAATTAATACACCAGTGCAATAAGGACTTCCCACTAGCAGACCTTCCCACTGGAGCAGAGCATTATCCAGTTTCTTGGAGCGAAAGGAGAGGCAGAAAGGCGGTGTTAACGGCACTTCAGGAATCGCCGAATGAATGGGTCATTGGCTCTATCTTCTGGAATATTTCACCCCTTAATTACTGCAGCTTGTCTGCCAGATAAAATTTTGCGATGTGTCGTAAAAGCAACGTAATTGGGTGGTGACATTGTACAGATAATTTTGGAGTCATTAGCAGCTTCATCTGTGATGGTTCTATAATTAACGCAACAAATACTCTGCGAGAAGATGTTCCATCAAAAAATCAAGAAGGTAAACAAGGTCCTGGTATGTATAATATAATTATTCTCGATTATTCCCCTTTGTTAAAGCGTGTGAATTTGAGCCATTCACAACTTCATGTCCTTTTCTTATTTCCTTCTCAACACTTCTTCATTAACTCACTGTGTTTTTTCTTCCCTTCGTTTATTCATTTTTTTCCTTTTATTCCTTTCGTTGAGACTTGTTCGAGTTTCTTGTTATTTATTTTACTTCGTTTCCTTTCCTGAATATCTTCTTCTGAAATTTTCAGTTGTTGCAGGTCTTCTTGTGTTTTCTTCATCCTAGTGCTGTTTGATTTCCTTCCACTAACGATGTTAAAATTTCATTGTTTGTTTTCATCCATCCTACGTAAGTGTCTGAAGAACTCCAGACGTCTATTCCTGAATTTAACTTCATGTTGCTTGTGTTCGTACAGTTCCTTTGTAGATGTATAACCCTATTTCCGTCTCGGAGAACAGCGCAGTAGATTTTTATGAGGACTTTTCGTTCTTGTTTCTCTGTGTAATGAATTTTTGTCATCCTTCTGATAACTGTGGTTTCTTCCGCCTACAACGTTTCTGATAAAACCATCGTGTTGTAGTGCGGTAGTTTTGCATTACGAGATACTGCTATTTTGTTGAAGCGATTCATTGTATTTTCTGTCTTTTGTAGTATAAGTATTCTTTTTGTGTTGGAGACTGTATTCAGTTCTGTGAGCTGGATAGTTTCGCATAAGCACTTGAAGTGAGCGTCATGTGACATTTTTCTTGATTCTGTTTTTTCATTGGGAATCTTTCGACTGACTCGGTGGCTATATACCGAGTTTACATAGAGTCCAGTTACACTGCAAATGGCAAGAATTTCACAGTAACGCTTCTTCCTGTCTCTTTTTCCCATTTAGTTTCCTTTGACGCGCGTTACCCATTCTCTGATATTTTTGTCAGTACTGTATTGATCAAGATTGGCGATAAACCATCTCCTTATTCGACGCCTGTCTGAATTTCGAATGAGTATGAGATTTATCCCGTGAATATCACTTTTGAGGCCGTTCCTGATAAAGTATCTTGGTGGTGGCTCTGGCACATCTATCGACTTGTAATTATTCTAGGAGTTTGTCGTCAGAGCCGTAAGTTTCTTTGTAATCCGCAAAAGTGACTGCAATATTCCTGCGTCACCTGACATGTAGTGTGGGTTTGAGGTTCCAGATCTGTTCAGTACTAGATCTCCCTTTCCTAAAGCCCGCCTGACATTCGACAGTCTATAAATCCGCTTGTAGCTGAAGCCCATTCAGCGAACCTTTAAAGAGAATTTAATACGTTACTAGGAGCAGTGAGATTTCTCTGTATTTGTTCAGATCTATTTTGTCTTCTTTCATGTCGAGCGGGTGTAGTAAGGCCCTCTTCCTTTTCTTATGGGACTTTCTCCCATTTTCCAGACTTCTAATATTATTCAGTGAATTTTTGGTGTTATGTTTGTGTGGTCAAATTTCCATAATTGTGCAACAATTCCATCTTCGCCAGGCTTCATTGTTTTTCAGTGATTTCATTATTTTCACTGTTTTCTTCATGTGAGGGTTGAAGCACAGAATGATCTGGTGCTGGTACTGCAATTCGAAGTTGTTCAAATAGCTGTTCACAGAGGAAGAGTACACGGCAATATTTCGATAGAATTCCACAATTAATTTTTGTATTAGTTCCCAGGAATTTATCAGGTCGTTGGAAGCATTGTCTATGAGGTAGGGAGCTAAATTTTCTCTGAAGGTCTTGTACAATGCGTGGGTATCGCTCTTCTATTTCATTCATTATCGTAGTGACGTTTGCTTTTCAGTGAATAATTTTCGAAAGGCTTGTTCCGTTCCTCTGCGAATTCATCCCACTTTTCCGTCGTTATATGATTTCTGAAGCTCTTCAACGTTTTAACGCTATGCTCGACAGCTTGATCGCATATGATGTTCTACCATATACGTATTCTCCTCCTCGTGAGTCAGTTAATTTTATTATTTGCTTCCCTTTGTCTGCGAGTTCTGACCAGTTGGTCTTATCAGTACTAAAAGCGGTTGCGCGTAGGTAGTTCAAAAGAATCCGTAAAAATGGTCAAGCAGCTCCTCTGAAGCCTCAGACTTTGTAGGCAATGCTCAGCGACGCTTGAGATGTTGTAAAGAGTGACGTCGCTGGACAAGAGCGGCTGACGTGAGAAGGGAACGAATGACCTGGAGTGATGACTCACGCTGTATCTCTGACGATCCGATGGAAGTATTCGGATTTGGCGGATGTTTAAAGAACGTTAGCTGACATGCTGTGTAATGCCGGCAATGAGATATGGAGGTAGTGTTAGGGTACGGTGGTGTTTATCGTGGTTGGAGTGTGCTCCAGTTACTGCGTTTAAGGAAACGCTAAATGCGCAAGGATGTGAACAAAGCATTGTGTGCTGCGTACAGCCGGCCGATGTGGCCGAGCGGTTCTAGGCGCTTCAGTCTGGAACCGCGCGACCGCTACGGTCGCAGGTTCGAATCCTGCCTGGGGCATTTATGTGTGTGATGTCCTTAGGTTAGTTAGGTTTAAGTAGTTCTAAGTTCTAGGGGACTGATGACCTCAGATGCTGAGTCCCATAGTAGTCAGAGCCATTTGAACCATTTTTTTTTTTGCTGCGTACAGAACAGGAAGAGTTCGGAGACGGTGGCTGTATCAGCATGACAATGCGTTGGGTCATAAACCCGCTCGGATAGCCGTGCGTGTTAAAGTGTCGCTTCTTGGATGCGGAGATGTGGCGCCCTGGATGGAATTCGCCCGGCGGATAAACATCGATGGTAGATGTGCTGGCCAGCCTGGATGTGATTTTTAGAAGGTTTCGCAACATCCCACTATGTGAATATCAGGCTGGTACGCATGTCCCGTTTCGGTTATACGATTCACGAACATTTAGAAAATTTTCGCTCACTTTAACTTGATAACGCTATGGGCAGACATCTGGGGTGTGCAAATTCCGTCCCAGGAATATGTGGCGACGGGAAGAGCATCCGGACACCCATTAAATTAACCACGCCGAAGCCGTTAATAACCATGACGATAAAACGTCGATGCGGGATAAAGACACAAGAAAAAGAATAATGCAGCCCTTGGTAATGCAGCAAGTGCAGGGCAACAGTTTGTCGACAACATTAATGAAATGGACTGGCCTACCCAGAGCCGCGACCTGGGCACAATCGACAGCCCATATCACTAACGTCTATATGCAGCAGGATTTTCGAACACATATTGTGTTCGAACATTATGAACTGCCAAGAAGGAAACGGTCTGTTGACACATAGTCAACACGGATTTAGAAAACTCCGTTCCTGTGAAACACAAATAGCTCCTTACCCGCTCGAATTGTTGAGTGCTATTGACAAAGGATTTCGAACTGATTCCGTATTTCTGGACTTCCGGAAGGCTTTTGACATGGTACCAGAGAAGTGGCTTGTAGAGAAATTGTGCGCTTATGGAATATGGTCTCAGTTACGTGACTGGGTTCGTGATTTCCTGTCAAAGGAGTCATAGTTCGTAGTAACTGACGGAAAGTCATCGATAAAACAAAAGTGATTTGTGGCATTCACCAAGGTAGTGTTATAGGCCCTTTGCTGTTTCTTATCTATATAAACTATTCCGCAGACAACATGAACGGCTGTCTTAGGTTGTTTGCAGATGATGCCGCCGTTTATCGACTAGTAAGCTCATCAGAAGGTCAAAACAAATTGCAAAACGATTTGTGATGTCATCCACATGAGTGCCAAAAGGAACCCTTTAAACTTTGGTTACATGATAAATCAGTCAAATGTAACGGCCGTAAATTCTACTAAATAACTAGGACCTACAAATACGAACAACTTAAATTGCAACGAACATATAGAATATTTTGTTGTGGAGGCTAACCAAAGACTGCGTTTTATTGGAACGACACTTAGAAAATGTAATAGATCTACTAAAGAGACTGCCTACATTACGCTTGTCCGTCCTCTTTAAGAATACCGCTACGGGGTGTCGGATCCATACCAGATAGGATTGACGGAGTACATCGAGAAAATTCAAAGAAGGGCAGCACGTTTTGTATTATCGCGAAATAGAGGAGAGAGTGTCACTGACATGATATAGGATTTGGGGTGGACATCATTAAAACAAAGCCGTGTTTCATTGCGGCGGAATCTTCTCAAAAATATGTCAATCACCAACGTTTTCCGCCGAATGCGAAAATATTTTGTCGACGCTGACCTACGTAGGGAGAAACGATCAACAGAACAAAATGAGGGAAATCAGAGCGTTCGTTTCTGCCGCGTGCGATGTGGAATTGGAATAATAGAGAACTGTGAAGGTGGTTCGATGAACCCTATACCAGGCACTTAAATGTGATTTGCAGAGTACCCATATAGATGTAGATGTAGACAGCTTTCGGATTAATTGGAACCTCGAATTCGCGGCAGACCCCTTGGTCCAACGTCACAACCTGCTCTGGTTTCGGCTCTTGAGGAAAAGTGGACTGTCATTCCTCTAAAGAGTTCAGACACCTTATTGAAAGTGTCCGCAGCAGAGCTGAAGTCGTCATAAAGGCGACAGGTGGACACAGACAGTGCTTTTTTTCTAAAAAAAAAGTTTGAGGGTACTCCGACATTGGATATAATGTAGCGAAAATTACTTATAACTCAAGCATGGCATACCACCCGTCTGCTTTTAGCCATGACATCATCAACATGTCGAACTAAAAAATAAAAAATAAATAAATAAAAATAAAAAATGGTATCGGTCTCTTCAGTTGACTTTACACAAAAAAACATTTCTTCTTTTCTGGAACCACCTGAAGATGACACAGATACTGTAGCCCAAGGCTGTGCAATGTTCATGCCTTGTTTATTTATTTGTACGCCTAAACTTCCTACTTCTTTGCAAATTCTGCAGCCAAGGTTTTTGCTTGAAACTATCAACCAGTCATTTTTCTCACAACACTCTGGACGATCATTTAATTTTCTATCATGCCCACGTTCGGTCACTGCATTTTCACACATAGATCAGTGCTCAGGTTTACAGTTTCACTTTCGTCATCCACTGATGTTGAACTTCCTGGCTTTTCACTCGCACATGAATTATTGACAGTTTTTGGTTTTTTAGATGCAGGAGAACAAGTAAAATAGTTTGTTAGTGTTCTGCTCATCTCTCACCTACAACTTAACTTACAGGTTGCAACGAAAGACAGGACACTCTGTAAAACTTCGCACAACCGACAAGAACGGAACAGCAAACGCAAACGAATAAAGAACAACAAAACAAAGATAGCAATGAATCGAGAAGTATCATGTAAGCGGGACCGTAAAGACATGTATCGGTAGCTTGGCGTTTCAGCGTACGCATATCCGTTTAGCACTACCATCGCACACTATTAGCGGGCGACGGCACTACGTGCTTGTCGAACTGGCTGCCAGCGATTTAGCTGTCGAGAACGGTTGCCGCAGCTTCGAAATGCTTGAAACAGTCAATGACATCGCTTTTCCCACCAAAAACTGCACTGGTATCGTTCGTATTGCAATTACCAACACGAAGAAATGAAATAAAAAATTGCCGTCCGTGACATAAATCTTTGGCACTCTTCCAAGTTCTCAACATCGTAAAAAAATAACTTTGTCGACGAAAAAGTTTAGGGGCACGCATCCGGCGTTAACCCAGAAAAACAGCACTGGACACAGACAGTATTAATGTCCACTAATAGGTCTCCAAGTACTTTCGGTCGGATAGTGTTCTTTGTTCTAGAGCAGCTGTGAAAGGTGACACAGTGTATTGACAAAGCGGTAATGAAGGGAACAATAATTCACCGATGAACGACGGTGGTCGGGGGTGCCATCGGTCTGCTGCAGCCTCTATCGTGAAGTGGTAGAAAAAGGGGGGGGAGTAGTGACGGGATGGGGGACGGCTGGAGGGGGGGGGGGGGTGCGTGGATCTCCGAAGTTAGCGGGAGTGTGTGCGGCGGCAGGCGCTCATGAGGTTTTCTGGCGTCGTGACCAGACTGTCCGATAGATCAGAGGACCGTCCCACGATCCGTTCGCTGCCGGAACAGAACGCGTAACCGAGTCTCGCGTTCCTCGTTCTTCAAGCAGAACGAAGCTTCTCTCACCAAGTTCTCTATTGCTGGATGCTGTATATCGCACGGTTCTTCTTATACCACGCTTACACTGTTGAGGAGCGGCTATAGTGCGTTTGAAGTTAGTTGCGGCTTTTGGCAGTGCAGTACGGAGCGAGTGGAGGGAAGCGTAGTTGCCAGCGTGTGTTAAACTTTTCAGCTGGTGACGATGACATCAGGATTACTTGGCGCGCAACCGACAAGCTTGCTTCATTATGCGTACAGCAAGCCGTGCAAGCCGGCCGATCTGCAGCCTTTCTCAAATGATTTATAAAACAAAAAAAATTACTCGGTAATAAACTCTGATTCTTGCAGATCTTATAACTTAATTCGTCAGCTTCATCGTGAATTGCTTATCACTTCGCTAACGGTCATAGTTGTGATATTTCGATATTAGGTAAACTACTGCACGAAATTCTTAAGCTTTCAGTGAAAAATAGGGGTCGCTATGAATTTGCGTTTGGTGTATGTTGGATCATATGTTGAAATTGAGGTAACATATCGAAATATTCTTTGAAGCGGGAAGGAAATCGCGGGCCGGTGTGGCCAAGCGGTTAAAGGCGCTACAGTCTGGAACCGCGTGACCGCTACGGTCGCAGATTCGAATCCTGCCTCGGGCATGGATGTGTGTGATGTCCTTAGGTTAGTTAGGTTTAAGTAGTTCTAAGTTCTAGGGGACTGATGACCTTAGAAGTTAAGTCCCATAGTGCTCAGAGCCATTTGAGCCATTTGGAAGGAAATCGTTGTCTGTCGCCAGTATCGAGGGAATGGAATGCATGTAACGGGCTCCTCCACGGTACCACACGCCAGTGGAGTTGCCAGAGTGAAACATTCGTATCCCAGAAACGGTCTCAGACATCGAAACAAGATTTTGGCAATGACCGAATGCAAAGAGGAGAGTATTTTGCGATACGAGTAAATTGAGGCTCTTCCATATCAACCGCGATATTCAACCTACCACAATTTTTTAAGTGAAATATAGTAACGTTTAAGGGCCATCAGTAGCTGGTGAAACAAGAATTGCTGTGTTTTGCAACAATTTATGTGAAGAAGTTGCACGTTTATTTTCATACTGAGAAGCGGCTTTCTCATTACTATTGATATGTCTTGCTCGCAGTTTCTACTAATAACAAACCATTTTGGCATTGTGTCACCATTTCAACTCCATTAGAATGTTAGCGAGATGAATGTATTAAGCTCTTCTGCGTTTAGGCAAAAGAAGCTGATTTTAACATGGCAACAAAAGATGTTGTATATTACTCAAAACTCGTCATAGTCCGAAAAGGTTGAAAAATTACCCAGCCAGTTGCAAATTAATGTTTACTAGCTCTTGACCTGGGTTTCGATGTTTATAAAAATATCTTAGTTTTTCTATCGAAACCTAGGCCAAGAGCTAATAATAAACCTTTATTTGCAACTCGTTGGCTGGTTTGTCAACCTCTTCAGATATACACAGTTGCCATTTCGCAGCCGTGTTTAAGATTTCGTCATAGTCCTTCATGAATCCATGTCTCCTCAGCTACCTTCTTGTTATGTCTGTCAACACGAGTCGAACCCAGTGGCGTAATATTTGCAATGGTTTCTGTTGGCAGCATTTCAGCCTCACTAAACGTAAAAATCTTGTCTTATCTTTTTTTTTTTTTGCAAAATAAGCTTTTACCTAAGCCCATATATTTTCAGTAGGATTTAAATGAGCTTGATACGGAGGAAGCTTGATTAAACGCTGCCTTTCAGCAGTAGCTAGTTTTTCTATATGGTAGCGTTCAGTTTTTGGCTTGCACAGCATTAAAAATTCCACTAACTTTGCCTTACACAAGCCAGTTTCAAATTTATTCTATGGAACATTTCTTTATAAAACTAGAAAAGTAAACACCGTCCGAACAGGCCCTGGAAGGTCCAACGGTACCGGCCGGCCACCGTGTCATCCTCAAGCCACAGGCGTCACTGCATGGGGATACGGAGGAGCATGTGATCAGCATACCGCTCTCCCGACCGTATCTCAGTTATGGGAGCCACTTCTTCTCAGTCAATTAACTCCTCAGTTTGCCTCAAAAGGGCTATGTGCACCCCGCTTGCCAGCAGCACTCGGCAGACCGGATGGTCACCCATTCAAGTGCTAGCCCAACCCGACAGCGCTTAACTTCGGTGATTTGGCGGCAACCGGTGTTACTACTGCGGCTTGGCCGTTGGGAATATTTCTTTATACCCAGCACAAAATATTCGCTTTCCTCTACTGCATTATTGGAGCTTTATCCATCACGATCGAGTGATATGACGAGTTGTTCATTATTACTGTCAAATTGAGAGGACTATTTTGCATCAGAACGTTATCTCCATATCGGGTGAAAGTGTTCTTGGACGATCGCTTTTGTAGCGAATCTCGTGTTCAGACGCTCGACACTGATGTTATTTATTCGACGCCAACACAAAACACTTGTTCACAGTACCTCTTTACAACGAGAGCGAATGAACTCAGCTTTATCTCGGGGTGAAGCAACCGCTGGCGTCGTCGTAGGGAAAGTCGGCTCGCCACTGGCGTTACCTCGGCAATGGCGCCACGTCCCTTCCGGAGAGCCAAACGTCAAAAGTCGCAACTAATTCTTAACACACTATAGTGTCGTGTACAGTACCTATGTGGGCGAATGGATCTCCACAGACTTCTTCACTTCATGGAGTAGGCTTGAAGCCTGTTGCATTTTCATTCAAGCCATCTATCTATTCCTCGGTCGTTCTAGACACAGTTAAGTAAGAGCATGATCGACATTACGCACAGATGGTAAAAGATATCACCTTACTTACCCACGCCCTTCACCCATTGTCCATAAAGCATTAGTTTACTTTGAATTCTTGACTGAGGTACACAAGAAGACATGAGCGCAGATTACGAGTCTCGTTTATCAAAGACGTTTGATGCTGACTGTCAAACGTTGGTTCATAGATTAAAATTAAGATTGGAAACTACAGGAGGACAGCGATCCGAAGGACTGCAGCAAGTTTTACAGCGACTGTAGAAAGGAGAATATTGTGTAGGAACAGGATTGGACCTGACAGTCGCCTAATGCTGAACCTGTTGAAAATGTATGGTCTTGCGTCATTGATTGATTCATTGATTGAGGGGGAGGGGGGGGGGTTATGGGACTGTCTTACAACAAATCAAGTTTCGAGGAAAAACGATCTTCACTTTTAAAGAGCTGTCATCGTAAATTCGACGCATTTGGAGGTATCTTCCAAGTAAATACGCCGAAAACTTGGTATCAAACATGCCTCGGAGTTGCAAAGGAATTGTTGACGCTGCGAGTGACTGGACGTATTATTAACTGTAACTGCATTTCTCTTTTGTTCATATATGCTGTATGTATATGGTTTAGTTTGTTGGCAAATACATTTTTCTACTAATTAACCCGACCTCGATCTTATTTAACAGACTGTCTCTCTGTCCTCTTGATTTAGAAATTTTTGCTTGTGTAACTAATCTCCTTTTTCTCATTCTGCTGTTGTGTTGTTTCCGTTCTGTGTTTTGACACTCTATTTGTTTATTTATACCAATATACAGTGCACAATGTCTAGGGATTGATCGATGAGACTATACGGAACAAAAAAGGGCCAATGAACTTATGTCCAGAAATTCATGGTTTCCACGCTAGAGACCATTTATTCAGTCATACATTATTACACAGACTGAGGTAGAATACTCGCAGTAACTTGCAGCCACAGTTTATATTCCTCATACGTCACGCCCTACCACCCTCTCCTTCCATAGTAATTGCTAATGTTGTGTCCCTTTCACTTCTTTAGCTGATTCACCTTCTAGTCGATGTGATATAGCGTTGTACACAGTGGTTCCGTATTTGAATCGAGAGCTTGCCGACACGGTGTTTACTTACGGAAAGGCAAATGGCGAAAGGCTGCGGGCGGCAAGGTTGTATCAGGAGAACTATCCCTGCCAACAATCACAGCATTCAATGTTTACAACAGTGTTTCGCCGCATGTCTGAGACAGGGTCGTTTCAGAAAGCAGGAACTTATGAAGGACGTACCCGAAATGTTCGGACCCGCCAGATTTGCCGAGAGCGCTAACGTGCTCCTTCTTGGACTCAGGTAGGTGCGCCTGCCCTGGATCGAATCCACCCGGCGGGTTAACGACGGGAGGCCGGTGTGCCGGTCAGCCAGAATGTGGTTTTTAGGCGGTTTTCCACATCCCTAGGTAAATACCAGGCTGGTCCCCCCGTCTTGCCTCAGTTACACGACTCGCAGACATATCGACACGATCGCACTATTCCATGGATTACACGAGGCACAGACAGCTGAGGTACATTTATTCTGCCCTGGGAGGGGGGGGGGGGGGGGCGTATTGGGTGGCAGCAGGAAGGGCATCTGGAGTCCCCTTAACATTAACATTGCCAAATCCGTACCTACCCATGCCGACCCTGTGCAACCGCGGGATAAAGGTGACAGCGATATATAGATAGGACCCAATTTGTTCAGACAGCAGACTTGGAGGAAAATGTGATTGACACTTTGGAAGACGACCGCCATGTCACTACCACGCAGTACAGGGTGAGCTAGACGACCGTCTGGATCATTCTCCATGACAATTGTTACTTCCCTTATCACTTACAGCATGTGCAGAGCTTACTAGCGACGACTTTTCACATCAGGAGCAGTTTTGTCTCTAGTTTCTTCATCAGGCAACAATGATTCTGGGATTTGTGTCGTCCATCCTATTCACATATGGGGCCACCTTTACGCGGCGTAGTGTCTTCAGTGGAATCTTTCGTCATCTGTGGGATAGAACGCACAACCCCGATTGGATGATGGTGACAACGAATCATCAGAATCGATACAGCAGGGATAATTGGCGACTATATTTTGGGACCAGTCTTCCTTCCACTTCGCCTAAGCGGTCTGAACTATCGGCGCTTCTTGTGGGTGACTTTGCCCGCCTGCTGGAAGAAGTGCCATTCATGGGTCGAAGGTTTGTATTGTTACTGCATGACGGTACTCCAGTGCACTTTACCGTTAACGTCCGGACGCATCTTAATCGTGGCTTCACTGGTCGATGGATCGGACGAGGGGGCCAGATGCATGGCCTGCTCGTTCACCGGATATCAACCCATGTGATTTCTGGTTATGGGGCCGTCTCAAAGTGTCATGAATGCAGAGCTCATTTCAGACAGGGAGCAGCGTATTCATGCTGCCTCTGACTCTGTTCGGATGCAGCATGACCTATTTGAACGTGTGAGGCTGAACATGTTACACGCATGGGTTGAGGCACATGGAAACCATTTTCAACTCATAATATAACTGTGCTGCGTGGTACAGCGCGATTAGACCGCAGTCTCTGTAACAACGTATGATTGGATAAATGGTCTCTAGCGTGGAAACCATGCGTTTCCGGATATAAGTTCATTATACATCCTTTTTGTATCCTATCCTCATTCGATCCCTAGAGTTTGCACGTGGTGGAAAAAATCACGCTGTTCATCAAGTTCCTATTTTGTAATATGTTTTGTGTTTTATCTCGATAGGCACATCCTTTAACTGTCCTTAAAAATTTCATTTCGGAGGACTGTATTATTACTTTGTCTAACACAATTAATGTGCAAGATTCACTTCCATATGCTAGAATTCGGATCGTTGTTACTTTGTAACATTTTGGCTTTGTATCCTTCGTTGTCTTAACGTCCAGTGTTCTGTGTACTGTGGTGGTGGTGGTGAGTGTTTAACGTCCCGTCGACAACGAGGTCATTAGAGACGGAGCGCAAGCTCGGGTTAGGGAAGGATTGGGAAGGAAATCGGCCGTGCCCTTTCAAAGGAACCATCCCGACATTTGCCTGAAACGATTTAGGGAAATCACGGAAAACCTAAATCAGGATGGCCGGAGACGGGATTGAACCGTCGTCCTCCCGAATGCGAGTCCAGTGTGCTAACCACTGCGCCACCTCGCTCGGTCTGTGTACTGTCTCACATATCATTTGAAACTTACTTAAGGCATTACCGACGAGCTTTTCTAATTCATAGATGACTTTGCAGTGTAACAGCTGAAAATGCTACACCTGTTTTATTGATTGTTCATCTTGTATTATTTTGGAGCGTATTGGAAATTTCCATTTGAAGGACATTTCTTTCATTTCTTTGCCAAAATTTTGACATTATTATTTTTACATATTTGGTTTATACGATGTATTGCGAACTGATGGTCATTTTCTGTTTTTTAGTAACTGCTTGGCCATCAACTGCTTGGCATATATATATATATATATATATATATATATATATATATATATATATATATATACATATGTGTGTGTGTGTGTGTGTGTGTGTGTGTGTGTCCTGGTATTAACCTGACACCTTGTTTTAACTTCCCCTTTCCACAGTCTAACAATATCGTCTAAGTGCATACTGAATATAGTAAGTGGAAGGCTACACAACTGTCGCACTTCTCTGATGACGTTTATTGGTCTTGTCTTCTCCTTTCCTTTATTTATTATTTGCATTAAATGTGTCCGATACTTTTCGTTTATACGTGATGTTCCAGTGCTTATTTTTGTTCGCTGTTTCAAAAGTCTTCGTGTAATCTATGAATGTCATGTGACTCCCGACGTTCTCAGAGAGGGCATCGACTGACAGGGATAATGAGTGCGTCGGCAGATCGTTTTCCCAAGCGACCAACTCGTAAAGCACTCCAGCTAGAATGGGAAAACATGACTTTTATTGAAGCCTCGAAGACAGGTCGCGTAGCGGACTATGACCAAGCGACTGGCAAGCTGTGCCGCTGTCGCACACCATAAGGCAGACAGGGAATTACGAACAGCATACGGCAAACAATACTGCAGATACGAAGAAAGAAAACGAGAATTGAATGTCTAATGGAACTACGCGGCTATTAAACAGGAAGCTAAAGTTTGAAGCACGCAGTAGTAGAAACGGCATACAAGTCGAATTAAAAAAAAATTGAATTGTTCGAGGGAAAGTGAGAATACACAATGACAATTTTTTAAGAGAAACAAGTGACACTAATGAACCTAAGAACAATACGAAAGAGAATCTTCTGTCTGGTAGACTACACATTTCATCCGTTAATATGGTAGATGGCACAGTAATTAACAACAGAGACAAAAGTGATCGCACATTCTAATATTTCATTAAATGTTTGTAAATACTCAAGAGATATATTATATGTATATATAATCAATTACGACAACAATGAAATTTGTGGAAGTAATGCCCAATGGAGTGTACAAAGACATTAAAGTTGTGAAGTCAGGAATGATGCCAAAAGACGATAGTTTTACACTCACTATAGTAAAAGGCGGAGGAACACTAGTACGGAAGTAACTTCCAAATTTGTTTACCAGTTATCTGTGCTGGTAGATACCCTCAGTATTGAAAGTATATTATAATTATTCAAGATTTGAAGCATTTTCCTTTAATTTCAATCCATACTCGTTCATGAGCGGGGAAACGCGATGTAACAGTAGAGAAATAGTTGAATGACGTTGGAATAAAAAGAAAAGCTGTTAGTTCGGATGTATCGAGTAGGTTAGTGTTCGTTTCTAAAAGTAACTAAATGCTTGCTGTACGATGTGCGGTCTAAATTAAGGGTCGGCCATTGATAGCTTCGCGCATGCGTAGCATCATCAACTACAAAGTTTGCATATCGCCTTCAGCTAACTGTAATCAACCTTCTTAAGATGGTGTGTTAAAACGAGCCTATAATAATACAGCCAGTTGTGAAATTCAGTCAGTAATTAGTACTCGTATTATAGCATAAAACTGCACGACTGAAGTTCTCCCTGAGTTTTATGAAAAATATTGACCTTACGCAAGAAGCCAAGAAAAACTGACATAACAGTGTCCCAAGTTTTAACGAAAGCCGTCTTAGTAGTCGGACCACCAACTCGTTGAGCGCGTCGATAAAAAAAAAAAAAAGTTCGGTTTGCGGTATGCAGTGATTATGAAGAAATTCCAAAGCTCTTTAGACAGGGCTGCCAGAAGCAAAACCTGCGTTGAGAAATGTAATCACTTAACCGAACTTCACATCGTTGGAATTTGTAATTACCATCTCACAAACAGACGATAAGTTAATACGAAAATACAGCTCCCCAGAAATACGTAACGTGTCTTTTATGTCCTCTTTCCGAATGAAACTCGTACAGTGGGCCGAAATCATTTTATCTACGTTAATTAGCTGTCAGAATCATTCATAGCTGGTTGACGAATATCTATCGATAAATGTTTGCGGTTATCGGATGTGGAAGCCGCCTGTACGGTTACGCAAATTGTGTTGTATGAAGATGCGAGCTATCACCTTACGACTATTAATCAGATTCACTTTATTCCTATAACTCAAAGAATACCAGAGTAGGATTTTTTCGTTAGACAGCTCACACCCGTTGGCAGTGTCTATGGGTTAATCTGACAATCCCATTAAATTCAAGTATTAGCGCTTAAATGAGATGAAGAGAAAGAATTTATCGTAACTGCACTAACTTCAGTTTACGACATTTCTTGTTTCTGGCCTTATATATGATTGGGAATGCTTGTGGTGGAAGCTGTTATTAATGCAATACTTAATTCAGTTATTGCATTGAGGTTGACATACAGCGAACGACAGTAATGAAAACATACTATGGGGCTCTAATCTGCAACACCAAGAAGGATAGTAAATAACATTTTAATTACGAGCCACACCCAGAAAGGCAGTTCCTATCGCGTCCGGAATGGCATGAGTAGTCGGATAGGAACGCGCATGCGCAAGATTAGAGAGAGTATAATGTTGGCAATAATGCATACCGCACGGCACTAGGATAAAATGGCTGCTATAACCGAGAAGCTGGCTCCCTCTCTCTATTAATTTTTGCGTGCTCATCTGCCTCACGAAATGGATACGAAAATGAAATTAAGTAAATGAAAAATAAACTAGAAAAATTTGGGAAACATTTAAAACCGTCAGTTACGCCAATTTTCTCGTCGCGCAATCGCATTGTTCTTTGCAGGTACGGCCCGGCGATTCTCAATCCTCCAGAAACAACTGACAAGTGCTAAACGCAACTTTCGCGGAAAAGTAACGAAAATTTTTTAACGTCCTTTCAACGCGCAACGTCTGGCAGAGACTTAAACCGCCTGATTTGCCTTAACAGATATTCACTCACTCAGTACTGCTCGTTGTGGAACAGCAAGTTCTAGTTTACTTTTCTTTAACTGTGTAACACAGAATCATTTAGATGAAACTAGCAAGACCTGTCAACACGAGCAAGTTGATTTTCTTTACTTCCGTCACTGGTGATAATTTTCTGATTAATTAATTACGTTTTAGTTTCTATAATAATACATCTATTATAACTGAATTATTGTTTACCAAACAATTGAAAATCCAGGATGGAACGTAACAATACTGAATCTTGTTGTGCCTATCTGCGACTCAGCATCCCTGCTATATGAAGTATTTTTTACAATTTTAATGCATGTTGTCAGATTTCTGTAGATATCAAGGTACTGCTACTGACATAGCGGCAAATGCGACCGGCGATTTTTGCGGATTGCAAGCAAAATTCACAGCATGTTCACTGTTAGATCTATTCTTTGAACCTTGTGACATAAGAGGCAATGAAGAATGAGACCATTACGAGAGACTCAAATGTGAAAGAAATAACGAGTTCTCTTCGCTTGTCCGCTAAGCGACGGCAACATTTGAGTCTGTGCAAGCTGCCCAGGGTGCTACCTCTATTCATTCGGTATCTGTTCGGTCTTTTTCTTGCCATGTCAGGTGGTGTTGTAGAATAAGTTCAGTGAAAGCTATTTTGCAGAATTACAGACAGTTAATTTTGTCCTTCGAAGACTCGAGGTCGAAAAATCCGATGTCGAAGCTAAAGGTTTCTTAAATTTTCTGTGTTCTTTTAAATTTACCTTTTTTAGTGCACTTCTCATTAAAATTTTAAAACCATGTCAAATTTTGAGTGCTTTTCTGCAAACTTCTTCTCTGCCGCTCCAAAAACCACTGGAGAAGATTAATAGCGTCCGAGATGTTGTGAAGTTCTCTCGAACTGATGAAAGTTTCCATGAAGTATGGAGCTGTTGTTTGGAATTGACCAAAAAATTTGATGCCCAACATCCGAAACTATCAAAGGTACGAAGGATTTCGCGAAAACTTAATGACTGCGCTCTACCTTATGCTTTTACCTACTCCCGAGATTATTACCAGAGAATTTGTTCTGAGGTTTTAGGCAGAGTTTTGAGGATCGATTTTCAATACCTCGATTTTCAATACCTCGTTCAAAGAAATAGACAATTTTCTTCTTTCCAAAACTAATGACTGCAGTTATCCAGCATAATTTTATAATGATGACTTTGATCCAGAAAGATCAACCTTGCACGGAAATATGATATTAGGTACGTGTAAATTTAAAAATAATTTCGTTGGAAGTATGAAAGACGTAGTGAGCTTCTTTTCCTCACACGTGCACGCCAGCGAATTGATTCAAGATTTGATGAAACTGATGAATGTCGCTTTAACTATACGAGTTTCTAAATGTATAGCAGCACGTTCTTACTCCGCTCTCACAAGTTTAAAAACTTAACTGCGCATTGCCATGACGTAAGACAAATTGAACGACAACGCTATCAAGCATGTCCATAAACAAGAAGCCAAAAACGTGGACTTCTCGACACCGTGACGAACATGTTCATCAAACGCCCCAGTGTTCGTGAGAACACATTCTTTACGAGTGAGAATTAGAAATGAAACAAATTTTCAGGAGGTTTAGTTTTCAGCATGTGTGAACTGTGATTTAGAGCACACACAATGATTTTCAAAAGTCCACGCCCCTGTGCTGTGATACCGCCTCCCGCCAATTGTGAGGTTCGTGCAGTTATCCGATTTTTGCACGCTCGGAAGCAATCTCCAGCAAAGATCCATGGCCAGTTGGGCCACGTGTATGGACGCGACATTGGGAGCGACAATATGGTCAGACGATGGTCAAGGCAATTCGCTGAAGGGCGAATCAGTATTCAAGGCTAAGACCGTAGTGGCCGAGCGTCCCTGGCGACACTAGAATTGACCGAAACTTTGCGCCAAGCAGTTTTGCAGAACCGACGCATCACAGTTTCAGAACTCTCTTGTCAATTTCGCCAGACGTCTGGCTCCCTGTTTGGCGAAATTGTCTGCCGGCGGCTTGGTTTTCATAAACTGTGTGTAAGACGCGTGCCAAGTCAGATGATAGATGAACGCAAAACCTACAGCGGTACGCAGAGAAAGTTGACGAGTTTCTTGACCATTGACCATGTCACTAGGGATGAAACATGGGTGTCGCATATCACACCAGAAAAAACAACAATCTATGGGGTCCCGCCGGTCGGAGTGGCCGTGCGGTTCTAGGTGCTACAGTCTGGAACTGCGTGACCGCTACGGTCGCAGGTTCGAATCCTGCCTAGGGCATGGATGTGTGTGATGTCCTTAGGTTAGTTAGGTTTAAGTAGTTCTACGTTCTGTGGGACTGATGACCTCAGAAGTTAAGTCTCATAGTGTTCAGAGCCATTTGAACCATTGTGTCCCG
Source organism: Schistocerca serialis cubense (assembly GCF_023864345.2). Taxonomy (NCBI): domain Eukaryota; kingdom Metazoa; phylum Arthropoda; class Insecta; order Orthoptera; family Acrididae; genus Schistocerca; species Schistocerca serialis. The sequence continues at coordinate 912,269,805 of NC_064641.1, read as the reverse complement.
GCATAGTAGTTCACTTGTGAAGACAAAATTCAAGCAGGCAGTCTCTGCTAAAAAAAAAAAAAAAAAAAATGTGCACTGTCTTCTGGGGTGGACGTGGTGTCCCCGTGCGATAGATTTTTACAGAGAGGGGACACCGTAAATGCTGATCGTTTCCGTCAGACATTAAAAAATTCTACGAGGTCGATCCAGAACAAGAATCGTGGGTTATTGCTAAGTGAATGCCAATGCAAGTCACTATATCGCGAACGCCACAAGAAATGTCTTGCATCAGTTTGGATGTGAGATCTAAAGCCCCAACGTTGCCCCAAGTGACTTTCTTCTCAATCGTCTCAAGAACCGTTTCTTGGCAGGAAAACGTTTCTGCAACGATGCTGAAAGTCGTGTGACATATACACAATATATGGTGCATTGTTGCAGTAAATGTACCAACAGTGATTGTGTCCGTATATTCCATCAATATTTCTTACTTAGTGAAGGTTTTTTTATCACTCATCGGAACTTACTTTCTGAATACACCTCGTATTATGTGTATGCAGGATCCTAAGTGGAATACTTGATTAAGTGTGTACATAATATAGGGTAAGTCCAAAATTCAATACATAGAACTGCCACCTGTGCCAAAAGCAATGGCTCTAACTGGTAGGGCATGCAGTCGAACTGAGCTTGGATGTGAGATACGATTGCGCCACTCCATGCTACCTCAAGTCTACGTCAGAGTCCATGAATCGTAGTGGCTGTCGAGTGGTGGCGAGCCAGTCCGCCAACAGCCCATGACGAGATGTCCTCGGCGGGTGGAGGATCTGGAGAATGCGTTAATCAGGTAACAGTAGGACTCCTTCTATACCGAGGTAGGTCAAGTCAACAGGGGCAACATGCGGTCTTGTGTCATTTTGTTGAGCGATAACTTCACAGTGACTGAAAAGATGGGGCAGAGCCACCGGACGTAACACCTCAGGTACGTAACAGCTGTTGTGTTCGTTAACAGCTGCGTGAACCAGAGGTACTGGTGCCACTAACCACCCAAGGCCATGACGCCAGCTGGTGGAACCGTATGACGGTGACCCAATGCCACATGGCAACGTTAGTTCTTCTCGGAGCCTCGACATGTGGATATGGTATGTCCATCGTTATGCTGTGTATAAAATTGCTCTCACAAATGTCAGAACTGTAGAGAAGGGATGTGCATTGTTGTCATTGGATGGACCACTTTTGGCGCATCTCTCTCTGTTGCTGTGTCAGGGTAAGCCGCAACAATGGCTACAGTGCTGATAGACACTATCGCACTGTTTGCGTGGTCACGAACCACATAAGTAGGTGCATTATATGTGGTGCTAGATATTTACCCCACAGACATAACAATCATATTTCGAGCTGCAATGTACTGATTTAACTTACGAAGGCAGGACAAGATGACTGCAGTAACCGGCTTACCAATCCAAGACAAGCGCTAACTAAAGCAATGGCGAACTGACTCCTGACCAACAATGGGAGCGGAGGACAAGGGCAGATGGGTATATAAAATATTTTGCAATACTAGAGAGAAACTAACGAGGAATCACGTTGTACCAAGTCGTGGTATGGCTTATTTCTCCACTTGGCATGTTTCCTACCGAACCCACATACATAGCGTGAACGTGTGGGGAAGAAGGAATCCCTGAGCATGTGGTCGCACATTTTACTGGGATGAACACAAGCGAGTGACACCAACTTACCTGCAAATGAAACAATATATAGTTTAGTCAGAAACACAGAATGCTGGACATCATTAAACTCATTAGTTGGCACTTATTCAGAGGCAACAATTGATATGAATTTCGACGAGGTAAACGAATTAGAAATAACCAGAATAGACACCACAAAATATAGAAAAGTAGAAAATAATAGATTATAGTATAAAACATTGTAGCTTAATACAACACATTTATTATTGTTGATACAATCATTGCAAATGTTCAGAAGCCACAAAGTACAAATAATATAAAATGAAAGTTTCTACGGTAAAACATTGCAAACTACTGCAGGACTACAGAATGTCACTTACGCTTCTACCACCTATGTTTACAGGAACTGAACAGTTTTAGATTAAAAGTAGGATATCTGTCGCAGACGGACCGATAATAAACAGTATAATATTTGTTGTAAAGCAAGAAAAATTGTAGTTTTGTCTTTCTGTAAACCTTAAGTAATGTAAGGATAAAATGTTTCTCAGCTCTTCAAACAACATTATAATGTCATTCAAAGACTGTAATAATGGGTTGGTCGATCCTCACTCTTTCCTATCACCTATCGTTTTCTTCAAACAAAACGACATTTATTTTAAATTTCATATCTCCTTGTATTTCATGTGATTGTCAAAGTAAGTAAAAGTGCAGACAATAAAGATAGGAAAAAAGGGGGATACAGGTATGGGCCGCCTACATGTGGCGGGAAACGGACAAGAGTGAGTGCGACTGGGAACGGCTGATTCTGATATAGCTTTCTTTCCTTTCTTTTATATAGCCTCTCTTTGGGACTAGAAATGGAATTTAAAAAAAGGAAGTGCCACCACCAATTTTGCTCTAAGTAAAAAAAAAAATAAAAATAAAAGAGAAAAAAAGGAAACACTACTTCAGGCATTGGACCCTATGTAATCCTTCTCCCAGAGTGACTAACCTAGAGCTATGAGTGGTGAGAAGGGATAAAAGGGAAGGAAGCCCCAGGCGAGCCATGAAAATTAAACGTAATTAGGTTTTTTTTTTTTATATAACCGCCTCAGGTAGCGTGTCCTGCGTCGGCCAGCACGTCCAGAGGTGTCCTCTCGTGGTGTGGGGTTATCGGTTCTCTTCTGTTCCGGTAGGTTTCAGATCAGTTTCAGGTTCTCATGGCATGGACGTTCTAGATGCGTGGCGGATCATTAAAGATGCTCCCTAAGAAATTGGAGAAGTATTGCTTACAGCGTGGGCTGCGCGTATGGATGCAGTGTCTTTCGTTGACATAATTCCAGTATCCTTGCACTGACTTACTGCCAGAATTAAAAAGATGAACGACCGTGTGACCGAGTTCCGATTTCACAAAGTGATTTTTGCTGGTAGAAATAGAAGTTTGTAGATGTCGATCTGAGCGGGTGTTTGGCAAGTAAGAAACGTCAAGATACGCCGCGATAGTGTCCAGACACCGGACTTAGGGGCACAGGGGAGCCGGTGGTCGTCCGTGTCGTCCACCTCACAGTGGGAGCAGGGGGGCGAATTGGCTAGATGGATGCGCTGCAGTCTGTGTCGGTTAACTTGTTTGCCATTTACTGTGATACACCACGCTGACTGGACGTCTGTTCGAGACAGCGTGCGTGGGCCGCTTTCCATATGTGCCGCCACACATACTGGGGACACTTAATTTCGGTGAGGCTGAGCTGTCGGTACTGTTGTAACACTTCGTCAACTGTTTTTGTCTGGTAAAAACTTGGAAGTGGTGAAGACCGGTAGACTTAACTGAAATACAGGAACAGTCGTCGGATATGATAAAAGGGAGATGGAATGTTCGAAACCGAAGGTGGGAAGGACAAAGTGGCCGGCGCAGAGTCTTGGAAACGGAGTCCAATGAGGCTGTGCGTGCAGAGACGCCCGAGTTTTACTTGGGCGCAGACATACTGCGCCGTGGCTATGGTCAGCACGTGTATTAGTCCCCATCGTTATTAGTCGCTGGCATGCTACTGGACACCTTCAGCGCAAAGCGCCTCCGTCGACATCTTAACGTATAAAACACTGCCTGTAACGGAAAAATGTATTCCGATCGTATGAACTGTTCAAATTAAAAGGCTCTTGGTCGTGGACGTTCTGCTTGACACTTTACTGTGATCGTCGCAAGGCGGTAAAAGTGCACAATGAGGTATTAGTGTTCTCTATTTACACAAATTCCTCGACACGGAAGTAAAAAACTCGGAGGGTGGCGCGCTGGCCGGGGCTCGGAGCAGTTCTGCCCGCTACCACGACTGAGACACGACTGAGCTACTAGTTCCGCCTTGTCTGCAGCCACACACAGCGGCTAAGCGGCCACACGTCCCACCGTAAACATTTAGGTGGTGGACCACGAAACAGATGCATCAAGTGGAAAAAAGTGTCCATATTGCTTGTTGTTACGCTGCTAAAAGGCCCATTTCATGACCCACGGGATGTGACGCGGGTGTACGACCCGGCACGACCGAGCGAGCAATGCGGCTGTCCTCTCAGGCGCTAGACGCGTGCGGCCGTCGACATGCCGTGTGACGTTCAGTGTGGACCTCCTGAAGCCACTGACTGTATACTGGGGTGGCAGTGGTGGGGTGCCGACCAACGCAGGCAGCGATACGGGGCGACGATGAACACCATTCCTAATGGGTCACGATACTGCTCACACGACGCGTATCATGACTATCTCCCAACAAACAACATTCAAATGTGCTTCCCACGTGAGAAGAACACTACATAATTTTTTCTTCTGTGCAGCTTTTTAAGAGGCGGCACTCCTAGCTTCCATTTTCGATTCCAATGAAGCTCTTATTATTTGTATTACTGGAGTTGTATACTTCATACCAGTTTGTCGTTTGTTGCATGTCGCATTAATGATGTTGCGATGTTAATAGTCAAAGTGTATCTTCACTATTAACGAATCAGCATCGTAGCTCATCTGATCCAGTGTCAAAACAGTAAATGAAGAATGGTGATCCAGATGTTCTCGACCTGTCCATCGTGGCAGCTCGACCGTGCCAGACCGAACTCCTTAGTTCTGAAATCACTAATCGGCACATAACGCGAATATCGTCTTTTCCACCTCCAGTTTTGCAATCCCCGCTGCGAGGATTCGATATGACCTACAGCACAGCCTTGGAAGAAGGACGTTACTGTTTTGTAACACAAGAAACATTATTTCTCCGTTTCTACATGGCTCGCGTTTCCAACACAACTACGAAACATGTTAGCAGAGTATTCTGCAATGGTATCGATAATAATAATAACCACAGGTCACCTGTGGAGAAACAAATGTGATTGGTAACCCATTGCCTCAAAAATAAAACTGAGTACATCTGTTGCAATTTGTACAGCCAATCAACTAAGGTATTCGATAAGCATTTTGCACAACTGGTATTACAACATTTGCAGTTAAACAGTGATTTTTCCGATTTTTTATGTACAAACAACAAATAACTTGAAATTTCGATTGAACGGAATGTATTTAATCCCGAAAACAAATTAAAAGATGAAAATTAATAAGCATATAACAAAGGTAATAGAATTTAGTGAAGGCAACTCAAATGATGAACAACAACCCAACCACCGATTCGTTAATGAACTGAATCGCTTCGTTTCGGAAAAAACTAGTTTCTCGCTCACCTCAGTGTGTCATATCTCCTGCAATAAGTGTCGTTTAATGATATAATTATGAAGATATATTCAGTGGTAAATGTGGATGCTGTCTGTAAAATGCACCGCAAATAGAGTTAGCAGAAAAGGCGTAATGAATTAAAAATTCATACCTGATGCTAAGGTTTTACTGCGTGAACAGCCAAAATGTAGTTAGCGATAAGCGTTTTTCATTTCATTGTTTTGTGGTGGTGTCAACGACAAAAATTTCAAGGAGTTTTAAAATTATGCGTTAAGTCTTTTGGAGTTCGCTAAGTGCTCTCATACTTAAATACTGAATGAACATAGTCTGGGTAACTTCGGCGCCATGAGTTACACTATCTCACGACATAGACACACTTTCTAACTTTAATGCATCAGGTATTGTATTAAACTTGTAATGTAAAATTGTATTTCTTAATAAGTAGGTTATGACTGAATTTTAAATTTTTAAATTCAGTCAGTAAATATATGAAGTACAGAAACTCATATTTTATTGCCACTGGGAGCTGTTAGATAGGCATCTATACCTGAGGCCTGATGACACGGTGACCATTTTAGCCATTTAATAGCATAGACACGAGAATTAAATTGGGTTTTGCTAATTGAGGAGCAAAATAACCAGCTGGGTCACAAATTGTTGGTGTCATTCAAAATTAAAATATTAAAATTACACGCATGTTTCACTTAGATTGAACAATGAAGCGATTATTTAATAAGGAAAGTAGAAGTGAAGAAAATCGGAAAGCTGAAAACGAATCTTGCTTCTTTTTTTATCTACTATAGCTACTCTTCCTGCTTGCGTGACTATGCACATCTTTCCTTACTTCATTGACGCCACTCAGGATATTGTTTATTTCCAATTCCGTTTAAGGGTGGAATAAAATTTTGCAGATCGTGTATTCAACAGCAAATAGCTGAAGATACTACGTGAACATGGGGAACCAGCTTATTTATCACAACAAATATCAACTTAGACATTATTGACGTTACTAGGTGCAGAACTTTTCGTAGTCCACATCTAAAAATTTCAGAGAAACTTGGCGACCAAACGTTCTCACGGCTGACTTTCACACAGATAGCCGTCTGAGAGCCAAACAAAACAAATATCGTGGAAGCTTTACGAGAATCGCTACTACGGGGAAGTTCCAAGAACAATTTCCTGAAGATCAGAGGAGCTCTGGTCATATTATATTTACAGCCTTCGTCCAAGAAAAACAATAAACCGTGAAGGAATGTTACTGGTACGAGGGCTTCTGGAGCGTTACGAGAAACAGCAAGTACGTAGATTTGCTGGTGGATTTGCAACTACCTAAGAAAACAGGATGACGCAATTAATTCTGGTCATGGATGATGGATTAAAATGATTTGTCATTCGTATGAAAACATTGTATTAAGTTAGAACTCAGGTGTTTATATACAAAATTAGACAAAATACATTCAAAAAATATGACTCCGCTAAATTTACAGTGAAATGAGGAACTGTTTATGGAATATGGACTGATGGACATAAATGTAATTATTCTGTCAGTTTCTTGCACAGGTGCGACTCTCTGTCATTTAATTGTGAAGCACGTACACGAACTTACTCTTATGTTTTTCGGACTTAGTCAAGCGTTATACTTGGTGACTAAGAACACTTCCAAATATCGAAATTTATTCCAGAAATTCAACTTCACTGTTACCTACCCATGTATTTGTTATGTAGTACAGTTGGTTACAATTAAAGTTCAGGTACTCACAGAGGTTCAGTGTGGGCTGTAATTATCGTATGGCAGCAAAACTTCAGCAGGTACTCCAGCACGTTAATGCAGAACCACTATATGCCAGAAAGAAATTAATTCCAATTTTGGCCACCAGCTGCAACTATAGCGCTATGAATGTAAGAAAGATGTATAAAATAGTTTTTCATATGTAATGGATTAGGAAAGGAATGTAGGTGGAAAAAATTAGTCAAGTGAGGAAGTCATAATGTTGATTTTATTATTACTTGCCACTTATACAAATTGTTGAAATTGAGCTCTGGAGACATCAGTAGTAGGGTAAGGGGTTTTTGGCGCATGACGTCATTGAAGATGGCGGCCGTGACGTCAGCTGATGACGCTAGTACCGTTATCCGAGATGGTGGGTTTTGGCAGGAAAGTGCCACGCCCCCTGCCATGCCCCCAGGGCGAGAAGATTGAATTTTGGTGAGAAATTGAATTATGTGCTAGTACACGTCACCTGGCAGTCTCCTGTCCCACCCTTCCAACTTTTTACATGATGACGCATTATCGTTTAGGAAAATTGGCATAATATCGAATTTTGGAGGAAATTTTGCTCTAAGAGCTTACTCATGCAGCTGAGGGGAGTTAGTATGGAGTTGCCCCCACTGGAGACTGCTCATGATGTCATTCAGTTCGAATATAATTTCTATAAATTTGTATTAATTTGTTGAAATTTGCTTAAATTTGTTTACGTTTCTTTAAACATTTTGAAACTTGTTTAAATTTATGATCTACCTACAGCAGTAACGGGTTAGTGTGGTCTTACCAGCACAAGAGGCTGAGATATCAGTGCTTGTTGAGCTGTCGGTGTGGAAGGAGCATGTGTTGAATTAGCAAGATGTTGGTGCCAGACAGAGGAGTTTTAATAGCTGTGTTACATGCACTCATTCAGCTGAGGATTGCAACCACAGCACACTGCATGAAGAATGGAAGTGAGCATTAATGCTTGAACATACAAAGAAGAAGAATACACTCCTGCAAGTAAATGCTTTGCATTAAGACGCATTACAGAATGCATGGAAACATCTGTCTCTGTTGGAACTTTCTGTCATTTCTGAAACCACATATAAGTGCCGACCCCACAAGACACAACTGCTTCCTATCCAGCAAACCAAAGAACTGAGCTAGTTGTCGAGCTACCCTCTAGAGGGCGTCATAATAGTTCACGTGATCGTGCAATTCGGTCAATAAGAGTACAGCATCATGACAACGTCACATGTTTTTCTCACCTGCATGTGTGCCCCAGCCTCCTCATCCCCCCCCCACCCCCCACTGCAGTCTGGAGGGGAAAATGGCGGGAAAAGGACTCAGCCAATTCTGTGCTGCTGGAGAGGGGAAGGAGTGCACTTTATTTATTTTTGTAACAATTTATTTAGGGACAGATTTCACCCACTTTATTTATTATGCTGATAGAAAACACTCACCCTGACATGCTTGGGGTCACAATATACACTTTCAGACCTGGGAACTACTAGTAAATAATGCATTACACTGATGTGTAGAGATGCAAACACCTTGTGAATTACCGAAATAATCCAGTACACAGCTAACAGATGTGCAAACTACTCGTATATCACCGAAACAATGCATGCGGAAAGCTATGCAGACACACACACACACAACGCTTAAACACCCGAAGATAATGCAGTGCACGTAAAAAACGGAGCCTATCAGCGATTCGACCCTGGATGGAAAGCCTAAGTGCACCCTATAATACATGGAAACTGTCCAGATGTGGGAGAGGAAGGTTAGCTTAGTGTACTTTTGGTAGGGAAACTGACGCAATTATCGATCCTAATTACTTAATTAATCACAAAGATTGGTCCTAGTTAACAACTATATGCATAGTGCTGCACAATGATGGCATAGCAATCCAGCGCAAAAACTGACGATACCATTCAAGTGGTGTTATCCTGCTATGAAATATTTTCGCAATACCACTCGATATCAGCGACAGAAACACTAAAAATCTACCCTACACCTACAAGTTGGTGGGAAAAATGCCGGGGTGTAACGTACTATCTTTATTCTTTTTCGTGGGAAATATGTTAAACAGACAAAACGATGGTGTTGAATAGCGAGGAGTTTAAAAAGTATATCACCTGTAAGCTTACAGCATCTATCGCTGTTTGACATCGGGTTTCACTACAGACGCCTACTAACAGTCACCCCACAGTCCCGGTAATCAAAGCCAATACATGCTATCGCAGCTGATGGAAAAAATGAGTCACAGGACTGTATTTTTCCTCTTCATACGTTCAACCATTAATGCTTGCATCCATTATTCATAAAATGTGCTATGCATGGACTCCTCAGCTGAATGAGTGCATGTAATACTGCTATTAAAACTCCTCTGTCTGGCGCCAAAATCTTGATAATTGAACACATGCTCCTTCCACACCGACAGCTCAACAAGTACTATCTCAGTCTCGTGTGCACGGTTAGCCATCTACTGTTGTAGGCAGATAACAAATTTAAAGAAATTTAATCAAATTTAAACGAATTTCTACAAATTTATACAAATTACATTCGAATTGAATGACAACTCAAGCAGTCTCTAGTGGGGGCAACACCATGCTAATTCCCCTCAGCTGCACGAGTATGCTCTTAGAGCAAAATTTACTCCAAAATTTGAAATTCCCCCCCCCCCCCCCCCCCAGCCATCCCCATTTTCCTAGAGGATGACACGCCGTCACACAAAAAGTCAGAAAGGGAGGGCAGAGGACTGCCAGGTGACCTGTAGAAGCACATAATTCAAAATCCTGCCCAAAGTCAAACTTCCGAGCAGGGGGCGTGGAACTTTCCTGCTAAAAGCCGCCACGTTGGATAATGATACTCGCGCCATTGGCTAACGCCACGGCCGGCATCTTGGATGACGTCATGCGCCAAAAAACCCCTTAAATTATTACTGATGTCGACTAGATACTATACAGCGCCAGACCTGCACCTGGTGGGCAATTGTTTTCTAGTGTAAATCAGTTCCACATTAGTACATCTACGAAATTTCCCTTCCATACGATAATTACAACCCACATTGGACCTATGTGGGTAGCTGCACTTTAAGTATAACCAACAAATACCACATAAGAAGTAGGTAGGTATGTGACATTTGAAAGTTTGATTAAGTCTGTGAAGCATGCTCAGATAGCCTAAGTGGTAAGGCAACAGGTCGCGATAAGTGGGAAATCCGGGTTGGAGTACCGGTCCGACATCAATTTTCATTTGTCGTTTTAGGATGTAACAGTATACCTGTAACAGTTATGTCCAATATCATGAATAAATTTGTATATTAGGAGTCTAATTTTGCTGAAGTGTTGCAGTATTAATTATGCATACTGAACTGTCACTCCCAATTCTGAGCTGGAATCCGTGAGTGCTGTCATGGATTTCGTGATGTTAGCTCAATAAATTCCAAACTTGAGAGAAAAGGAAACTGATTTCGAAGAAATATGTACTTAGTTTCCGTTATATAGGCGAAGGAATGCGTTGTTGACTGCTCCAGAATCCAATTTTGTTTCGTGCTGTTGTTATGGTGTTTCAAATGAAAATGGTGGTCGCATAATTCGTTTGATAAGATGGATTTTTTCCACTACTAAAGTCTGTTTATCTCAGCATAACAACGCATTTCACAACGGGTACCACAATTGCGCAACACTATAGAGCATATGGTTCAAATGGCTCTGAGCGCTATGGGACTTAACATCTGTGATCATCAGTCCCCGAGAACTTAGAACTACTTAAACCTAACTAACCTAAGGATATCACACACATCCATGCCCGAGGCAGGATTCGAACCTGCGACCGTAGCAGTCGCGCGGTTCCGTACTGCGCGCTTAGAACCGCGAGACCACCGCGGCCGGCTATAGAGCATATATGTATACTTGAAAATTGCGTCCGGCTCTGGTAACAAAAAAAAACTTAAGAGGCTTCCAGCAGCAATTGAGTGATTACATTTTATCTTACTTACAGAACACGATTCATAATGAAAACAAGACCACGTTCATTATTTTCGAGGGTAAAAGGTGTAATCACCAATATTTATAGAAAACATAATTTGATGTCTTTGCATTTTATTGCACCGGTGGCATGCACATAGAACTTTTTTTTTAAACTCAGTCAACGAAAGTACATTTCAAAAAGTTTGATTTATTGTGAACGTGGCTTTCTAGCGCTGTTTTTTATTATTTTAATTCTGTAAAAAACCAAATGGAATAACGTTGCCAGTCATTTTGAAAATCGTGTGTTTTTAAATTCCAATGCTATTTAAATGTTTTTTTTTTAATCTTCATAAATACTCAATCCAGCAAGTCTGTCAAAGTTTGAAATGCGTTCTGGATACCCAGTCTTCTAAAATTCCTGGTGAGCTTGCAAGTCATGTATTTCGTTAAAATGTGCTTCATTAATATTCTATAAAATTCACATGGCATTTTAGTCTCGTACAATCGTAAACTTTTTAAAATTTAGGATATTTTCGTATTGCAAACGTGGCTGTGATTTTGACTTGTCAATACGCTTTGTTTTCTTTGCTGACCGTAAGGAAAGAAGTCAAATGATAGGATATCATACAGGTATAGGTTTTTATCGATAATATCCTAATGTTGTTAGGGTTTCGTACTCAATCCGTTAAAGCGGAACCCATACAGAATCACTTCATTTTCCTCCTCTGTGTCTTTCACTCTGTCTGTCCGACTGGTAAAATCTCTTTCTTAGGAACGGGTTGGAGTTGAAATTTATGCCACTTTCATATGTCTACCTTCCCTTGGCGACACAAAAAAACTGAAGTTTCTAAGTCAGTGAAATCAAAAGGTACGGTGAATTACATATCTTGATATTCGCAACCTCAATAATCGAGATCTATGTGGTACTTCCCTTTGGCCTGGAATTATGTAAATATGGCAAGTAGCAAGGTTTCATAGTAAAACTACAGGAAAAAACCGAAAGTGGTTACTCTGTAATTATTTCACAAGAAAATTTGTAATCCTACAGTCTGTCTGTCCATTTCTCCGTTAAGATGCATTATTCTCAGCGACGGGTACATCTATATCTACATCTACATAGATACTCCGCAAGTCAATTTTCGGTGCGTGGTGGAGAGTACCCTGTACCGGTACTAGTCGCCCCTTGCAGCCGCGAAAGGGCTAAGCTTGTAAGTCAGTGAAATCAACAAATACGGCCGTTTACGTCACATACTTTGAGACGTGCAAACTTACTCCTTAAAACCCATAAGGTAGGCAGGAAGCAAGGTTTCACAGAATAAGTAGAGGAAAAAAATTCGAATATGGTTATTTTTTAATTATATCACACAAAAAATTGCTTTCCCCATTTGTATCCGCCTTCAGACTTGAAAATTAAAACATTCTTGAGAGTTTTGGAATTGCCGGCACTATATGTTGCCAGTGTCAATGTCGTCGAGATTCTCGATTTCCCGTGTGGACGAACTGTCTGTCCACATACACACAATGTAGTTTGCACAGAACCCTCAGAGTGCGAGTCCTAATCGCACCTGATCAATTTTTTAATTAAAGTACGAATTTCGTATGCTACGGAACGAACGGGGAGAGTGTTACTGAAGAGCTCAGTACCTAGTACACTTCACACAATGATTGCTACCCTTACTGACTCCTTACTGAACTGACTGATACCATTCTGAAAAGTCATAACACTACAGTGTACATATTTGTTGAGATAACACGTTAGGTAGATACTTATTAAGACAGAACACAAACTGTTGGGCTTCAAGGGCACGGGCTAAGACAAGAACAGTACCTGAGTTACGTGCTTTCGGTCCACTTGCTAAAGAAGATGTTTTCAAGGCATATTCTCCAGATAGTGGGACAGTGGTTTGCGGAGCTTTTATCTTGTTACTACAAGGTAGTTATAATTATTTACTTATACGTGTCTAGAACAGAATATAATATAGATAATATATCATACACACACACAAACACAACATACACACACACACACACACACACACGCACACACACACACACACACACTGTCCATGGAAGCAGGTTCTGAGGTTCTGGTAGTTTGATGCAGTTGAGTAGGTGCTGGTGGTCTAGAGGTTCACCGCACTCACACTCACCGCACTTATAATTAAAGTACAGCTTCTCACGGATGTCCAATGTGGGCTGTAATTATCGTACGGAAAATAAGCTTGATAGATATGCTAATGCTGTATTGCGCATCAACAGGTACAGATCTGACGCTTTGGATGCAAAAATGACATACAGAAATGTTTCCATATGTAATGAGTTAGGAACTTGACGTGGGCAGAAAAGGTCAGACAAGTGATTTTATTCGCTTACACAATTTGTTCAGTACGTGCGCCGTAGGCGTTGACGAGATGCCGCATACGTAAGACGTCGTGATTAACATTTGCTCGCAGTAGTTATGGTGGACGGCTGATCCCGGTGGAGGTTTGAGTCCTCCCTCGGGCATGGGTGTGTGTGTTTGTCCTTAGGATAATTTCGGTTTAGTAGTACGTAAGCTTAGGGACTGATGACCTTAAAAGTTAAGTCCTATAAGATTTCACACACATTTGAACATTTAGTTATGGTGGAATCTGAGCAACGTGTTCATGTATACTGGCCTCAGATCAGGTACAGACCGAATGTCTCCTTGGCAAACGCGTTCTTTTACAGTAGATATCCCCAAAGCCAAAATACACAGGGATTAAGATCAATAGATCTTGCAGGCCATGCTTCTTGTAAATCTGTAGAGTTAACGTATTTGTGGAAAGTTGCATTAAGCAGAATCTTCACTGGGCGAGCGACATGAGGTGGTGTCCTATCTTACATGCAAACAGTGTTTTCCACACACTTGTGCTCCTGCAAAGCAGGAATAACACGATGTACAAGGAGGTCTCTGTAAGGTGCAGCGCCGCGCGGTGCAGCCGCGCGGTCTATGGCGCTTTACCACGTTTCGCGCGGCTACCCCCGTCGCAGGTTCGAGTCCTCCCTTGGGCATGGGTGAGTGTGTAGTCTTTACCGTAAGTTAGTTTAAGTTAGATTAAGTAGTTTGTAAGCCTAGGGACCGATGACTTCAGCAATTTGGTCCCACAGCACTTACCACAAATTTCCAATATGTAAGCTGCAGACGTCACGGTACACCTCACAGGCCGTCTGGGCGTATTCTTTTCTAAGAAGAGCAGACCGGAAATAAAGGTGTTTCCGAATCCTTGCCACACAGTCACATAGGGGAGTGCAATAGCTCTCTGTGCACAACGCGCGCTTCAACAGTACCCTAAATTCGGCAGTTACGTGTATACACTCCACCCTGTAGTGCTGTATGCGCCTCGTCATTACATACACACAATAGTACGCAGCCACATGTCATCAAATTCGATCCGTGCTGCAAACCGAAGAGCAGGTTCGGAACGTTGCCGCGGATCATGAGGTTTCTGTTGCTGCCCGTCTGGATCTTGTATGGGTAGCAGTGTAAAATAGACCGCAAAACTGTCTGTACTGTTGACCATTGGACGGAAAATTCTTGTAACAGTGCACGAACACTCGCACTAGCCGGGACACGTCCTTCGTGGTCAGTTACAGTGACAGCAGCCTCGTCGAACAGGTTCCACCGGCATAGGACGCCTTCCTCTTCCAGATGTCGAATGACATACTCGTACAAATGGTGTACAGTGCACCTGCTGGTCACAACTGGAAATAACGTGCTCTCCAGCATAAATCTGTTACGCATTAACTCATTAGCACATGTACCAAGTTCCGCTGCCATGCGATACCCATAGCCCACACACACTTCCGCGAACGTAACCACCCCGTACTTGATCGTTGATCAAATTCCACACAATATGTCGTTGAGGACCTTTTTGTGGATTATTTACAATAGGACAGGGTAAAAGCACACATCTACATTAAATAAAGTCATATGCATATTTCTACAAATAAAAGTTAAAAATTAATTGTGCAGGTCAGAAAATTCATTACATTTTCCGCTGTAACTTAGCGAAATTACAACTCCGATATAATTACCCTTTCTGCGCATATGATGGGTGGACTGTGTTTGCTCTCTCGAAGTTTGAGGGTTTTAGTCTCAAGGTAGCACTAAAGCAACGGTATTTACTGAATGACTTTTGACATGTTATGGAGTATGTACATTACATTTCATCACAAAGATTGAAAAGACATGGGGATGCCAACGTTGATGAAAGACTGGATTGGTTTCAGGATAATTTAGGCATACAAAAGGCAATAGCGGCCATACAGCTCACCTTTGGAAACAGGCAAAGCTATGTTAATTGCATGTGTAGATGTAGGGGTGACAGTGTTAGTGATTCTAAACAACAATCTTCATATGGAGATATCTCTATTCCGAATAGTTTCGGAAACATAACACATTTATTATCACTTATGTACGATTTTCTTGCAAACCTCGAAAACCGCATCCTCCAGCGAAAATGTGTCGTTCCAAAAAAGTTGCACTACATTAAACTTGTCACAAAAAACGCCCTATCCATTTCCTCTACAGGGCTAATACTTTGTGTGAAGAGAGCGCGAGAGCACGGAATATCCTGGGCGCTGTAGCTTAGGTACATTTTGTAGGTCAGACCGCAAGTGTGGTGTATCAAATGGTTCGTTTCAGCTTTCTCAAAACTACTGTGCTACGCTGTAAACAGAGACAGTGTTTGAATAATACAGAAAATAAATGACAATGTACATTAAATGTAGTCTATTTCGGGAATCATTTGTTGTATGACATCTGAACATCTAAAATTTTTGTTCAGAATGATTAATAATAGCATCCCTCAAAGTATGTACCTTTCCTCCTGATTCACTGTGTATAGTAAAGAAATGTACATAAGGAAACAAAGTTCACGGTGAAGAAATTAAAAATCTGAGGTTTATCGATCTGTGAAAGATAGCAAAGAACTTGAAAATATGTTTATCGGAAGGACATGAGCCTTGAAAACGAGTTATAAGTTTCACATAAACACGATCAAAAATATATCACGGGTAATGGAATGTATAAGAGGCAGTCAAATGAAAACCCAGCACCCACGTCAACTGGATCGTGTGATGGTTGCATTCAGAAGTATGCGCGTTAAGACATTTATCCCACAGGGAGACGAGACGATCGATTCCTGTTGGCCATTATCGAAGCGACAGCCGCACCCACTCGTGCACTTCTTCGATTGACTGAAACCACAATCAGTACGCAGCGCTGTCAAGACACTCGGCATTCACTGTAACGCGCCTTAAAGTAAAATTTCTCAGAACTGCTGTCGGACGGAATCATTCTGTTCAACGATATCCTCCGCACGAGAAGAACGAAGACTACGCTTAAACCGTTGGGAGAGACTGCAAAATTCTCAGCACCCCCAGGACTTTCATTGTCTGATTTCCACATCTTTGGCAACATGAAGAAAGACATGCGTGGACTAAGTTTCAGCCGCAGGGGGAAGCGCAAGAGTAGCTGCGGTTGTCAGCGTCCGACCGCGTTCTGCGTCTCGTCTGCCAGTGGAATTAATGTCTTAAGGTGTGTGGCGGGTGTCCGTTCTTCATTTGAGTGCCCCTCCTAGTTGAATTAAATCGGGCGATGCTGAGGGAATCATAGTGGGAACTGAGACACTAGAGGTAAAAGACGAATTATGCTATCTGGGTAGCAAAATAACCAACGAAGGTGGAAGTGTATTAATTTGCAGACTCCCAATAGTAAGAAAATCATTCCAGTAAGTGAATAATTTATTAACATGGAGTACAAATTTAATTACTATGGATTCTTTCCTGAAGGTACTTGTGTGGAGTATAGCCGTATATGGAAGTGAAATGCGGACGATAAGCAGTTCAGACAAGGAGAGGCTTTAGAAATGTGGTGCTACGGAACAGTGATGAAGATTACATGGGTAGGTGAGATAAATAATGCAAAGGAAGTGATTCTAATCGGGGAACAAAGAAATATGTGGCACAACTTGACTGAAGGAAGAGATCGATCGATGGGACACGTCCTGAGGCATAAAGGAATTGTTAATTTGGTAACGGAAGTTTATGTGGGCGATGAAAGTTTAAAAGCTAGACCATGGGTTCGCTCCAGTAGACAACTTGAGATGAGTGCATGTTGCAGTAGTTATGCGGGAATGAAGGCGCTTGCACACGATGGCTAACGCTGAGAGCTGCATCAAACAACAGAAGACCACAACATATGATCACAAGCACATACCCATTCAGGTATGAAGCCATTCTCTTGGCCAATAATTTGAAAACAATTTTTATCTTCTTTCAGTTTGTAATACGTAAACACCATCTTACTGCTGTCATTTATCATTTTGAAGAGACCGTTTTCTACTTGAACATGGTTCCGCAATTTCCGAAGGAACGCTGTAGATAATAGCGATTAGAAGCAGGAACTGGTTGAGATTGTTCCATACGTTCTCAAAATGCATCTGCTGATCTTTTTCCCCAGAAGAGTCTGGAGAGAGAATTCGCTAGAAGTGCGTACACCGGACGTTGTCCTCCTAAAAGCTCATCTCTCTCTCACGCATGATTGTCTTCATCTACCTTGAACTTAACCAGTAAGAGTCGTGTACAGCTAATGTAGACTACGTCCCCAGACAATTATCGTCATTTCTACGTATGTTGGAGGGAGTAGGCAAAATATTTTGGCATTGGGAGGAGAAAGCTGGTGATTGCCTATTGGTGTGATCTGTTCAACTTTCCGGTCGTCAAGTATAGATCTTTCGTCGAGCGAGCAGTTGTTGAGAATCGCTGAAATGGAGGTTTTCCATCAGTATATTTTGAAAGGAACGTGATTGGTATAAAGTCTGAACCGAAACACTGGTCTTTATTAAGTGACTTAAGTGAGACCATAAGGACTTTATTGGGGATGTTCTACAGAATTTATTTATTTCGTGAAACGGTTTTCGGTTTACAATGACATCTACAGATTTTAACTGACCACATTCATCAAGGAAGATACAAATTAATGAACTTCATTGAGAAAGGTGGTGCACATCGAGTGTCGGGTACAAACACAGACTGAATGTCATCCTTGAGAGTGCTTTGGAAACGTTAATCAAAATGCTAAAGAGTAAATGAATGTAGAGGGAATAAACCAGAGAAACATTAACGCTAAATACCATGTGTGTGTTTGCGTGTGCGTGTGTGTGTATGTGTGTGTGTGTACGTGCGTGTGCGCACACGGAGGTGCAGTGGAAGGGAGGAGGACAGTATGAGCAAAGAATTACACAAACAAAAAAGAACATGTATCTAGTAAAACAACGTAATAGCCTATGTAACTATTTAAATTAACACTCTCAAAGAAAGTGATTTCATGCAAGACATGATTACTAAAGAATAGCGTTATTCTGCCCCCCCCCCCCCCAACCCCCATGTGATACGGAACTGACCACCACACGCAACGAGAGGTTCAAATGTCTCTGAGCACTATGGGACTCAACATCTTAGGTCATAAGTCCCCTAGAACTTAGAACTACTTAAACCTAAGTAATCTAAGGACATCACACACACCCATGCCCGAGGCAGGATTCGAACCTGCGACCGTAGCAGTCCCGCGGTTCCGGACTGCAGCGCCAGAACCGCACGGCCACCGCGGCCGGCACAACGCAACGAGAGGCAGGCCCGCCTGTATAAGAAGGCAAGAAGTACTTTGCTGTCAGCGAAGAAACAGTAACGGGAAAGCTCAGTGACTTCGACCGTGGGCTTGTCATTGAATGTCACCTGAGTAACAAATCCACCAGAGACATTTCAGCCCTACTACAGCTCGCTAAGTTGAGTGTCTCTGACGTGGGTTTGAAGCGGAAACGCTAAGGAACGACCACAGCTAAACCAAAACGAGTCAGGCCTCATGTACTGTCGGAGAGGGACAGTCGATAAATGTAAGGGTATTTGCAATAATCCGCATTACATCAGCGGAAGGAATCGGTCGTGAGTACCAGATGCTGCCAGCAGTCCAGCTGACACAGTGAGTGTACACACGCAGTTGAAAGGAGTCGGGCACAATGGCGGAGCAGCTTCTCGTATTCCACGCATTTCCTTGTTCGGTGCCGAGGGACACTGGAGGTGGTGTACAGACCAACGGCACTGGGCGGTAGATGTTCGGAAACGAGTGATTTAGAGCGATGCATCACGCTATACTCGTGGCAATCCTGTGGAAGGCTTTGGACTCGGCGAAAGCCTGGAGAACGTCACCTGTCATCGTGTACAGTGCCAACAGTGAAGTGCGGGTAGGCTGCTGTTAGGGTATAGTGGTGGTTTTCGTGGTTACGGTGTGGTCCCCTTATTTCGGTTAAATAAATGCTAAATGCGGAAATATATGAATACCTTTAACAGCACTGTGTACTATGCACAGTAGAGGAGCTGTTCGCAGGCGGTGGTTATTTCTATTACCATATCAATGACACTTTCATAAAACGATATCTGCAGTTCAGTGGTCTGTGGACCATAACATTCCCGGAATTGACTGGCCTGCCCAAAGTTGCGACTTGAGTCCACTAGAACATCTGCGGTACATATTAGAATGTCGGCTTCACATCCAACGCCACTACCGTCTTTGGTTACGGTCCTTGAGGAAAAAGGGCTACCATTCTTCCGGACACATTCACACACCTCACTGCAAGTGCTCTCAGCCGAGTTCGGGCCGTCATAAACGCGAAGAGCGCACGCCATGTTCTAGTCCAGTAATAGGTGTCGAGATAGTTTTCACCTGATAGTTTATCAATAGTATGAGGAATTTCTGTTACTGTAGGGAAGGTGTATGTATTATAAACCAACACAATATGCGGAGTACAAGGAGCTCCTTAGTAAAATAAACAAACCACTTTTGATTCTGTAAGGGACTGTTGTGCACGGCGACCGTATAGTGTAAGCAAGGAGAGGCACACAGCAATCACTTGCAGTCCTATTAGGTTTTCTTACTCTTGCACATCCAGATTTCGGCTGTAAATAGCGGTCTTCAAGGCTAAAATACAAGGAAATGACACAATCAGAATTAATTTACTTTACGTAGAGCAATAAGTAAAACATCATGTTATCGAATAGCAGCTATTCATACTGATCAGTATACCACTTGAGTAACAATGCAAAAAACTTGCAGCGGTACAAGTGGCCTGATTCGTGGTGTATATTTCTTTCATCAACCCCATTAGTCCAAATACGCCCAAGGTTTCGGGGCAAGAGACGTTACGACCCAGGAGGGATCTAATATGGGAATTTCGGCCTGACTTTAAAAGGACAACAGATGGCACGGTATTACTTGAGAACCTGACTTACGATTATTAGTGGATCGTTTTGTCTTCCACTTTGTTCGTAGAGTTCAATACAATATCTATTTTATCACGAAACAGGTAAATAACTATTCAAATTCTAGCATTAAAGGCTAGGTAAAATGACAGTTTGTTTTACCGTCCTTCTGCAGACAGCATAACGCAGTTGGAACTACATCATACGTTTCTGTATAAAATTTTGCATCAATAAGAGGGCATTTGTATATTTTATTAACTGTACCTGATTAAATAAGGCTTGTCATGTCGATCTTCATTATTTTACTACTATGTTAACAGGTCTTTATAAAAATTGCTTGTAAGGAATTTTATATTTCTTTTACCATGAGCTTTAGTAAAAATTTGCTGGACGTTGTCCACAATATTTTTTCTACTCTTGGTCTCCAACGAAATACTCGCCGTTACCATTTCAAAAAATGGTTCAAATGGCTCTGAGCACTATACGACTTAACTTCTAAGGTCATCAGTCGCCTAGAACTTAGAACTAATTAAACGTAACTAACCTAAGGACATCACACACATCCATGCCAGAGGCAGGATTCGAACCTGCGACCGTAGCGGTCTGTAGCGCCCAGAACCGCATGGCCACTCCGGCCGGCGTTTCCATTTCCGCAAGCATTCTTGGTACGCCTCTTGCTAGATAGCGCGAAGCGCCGTCTGCGAATTTTCTTTTATCTCATCTGTCGTTGCAAATCTTCGTCCTTTCAAAGGGGTTTTCAACTTTGGAAATACGAAAAAAACTTCGCAGGCGCCAGGTCTGGATGAGCACAGAGGATGAGGTAGCACAGTGATTTCATTTTTTGTGCAGTAGTCACGCATCAACAGGGATGAATGGGCGGCTGCGTTATCGTCATGCAAGGACCATGAATTGTCACATTTCAGGCCGTTTCCATCTCACATTTTCTCGCAGGCGTCGCAACACATCCCGATAGTACCATCGATTAACAGGTTGTCCTTGTGGCACAAATTCATGATGAACTAATCCTTCGGTAGACGTCGAAGGACGTCGTGAACGAGGGTCAGCTTTAACTCTCGTCCCGCCATTTTTAAACGGTGTGAACCACTCGTAATACCACGCACGGCTTAAGCACTCATCACCGTAGGCTTCCTGCATCATTTGGTGTGTCTCTGTAAAGGTTTCGTTGAGTTTGACGCCAAATTCAATGCAGAGGCGTTGCTCCTCTAAGTCTGCCATCTCGAAATTCGCGAACTGTGCGACACTACGTTCTACTCAATACAGCACTGAAGAGTAACTTACAGACATACTACAATGAAACTTCCGACAGTTATAGACTGAACACAGGCGTGTGGAGGGATTCCAACCGCATTTCGCTCCAACATTCTGTTAGCGCCAAGTTACGAATGTTCCGGAATTTTTTTGAACAGACCTCGGGAATCACTTAACTACTGTGATATGAGTGACGACGCTAGGTTTTAGCTTTTCACAAATTTATAATTTGTGTGTAACTGTTCTTTATCAAGGCGATCTTCAACAAAATCTTTTTAATTTTTCAATTTGTATTTCTAAACTGATATAACAATTTTGTATAGGATAGTTGCATGAACCTATTAGTGATCCTTTGCGTAGGTCTGGGTGATCGCCTCACTGTAAAGATAGAAGCAAGCAAGTTCTAAGTAGGAGTTTCTTGAGTATTTCGAAGTGATGTGATTTAGAAAATAGGGTTTTAAACTACTGTATTGAAATGAACCTCTGTTAGTTAATTTGTAACAAAGACGAAGTGACTTGCACTACATGACATAAACTAAGGCTCCCGTACTTGGTGTAAACAACCGCCTCAGTTTCCTCATGTCAGTACACCAATAAGATCGTATGGTGACGTGTACTGCCGCGAGGTTGTTGGATTGTAAGTTAAATGAACGTTGAACGGAATGGATAGCTGCTGCTGGATAACACGGTGTTTTACTTATTGTTCTATGTAAAGTGCACAGCGGTTCCTGATGGAATCAAAGTTCGCTATGTAACGTAAGTTAATCCTGATTCTGCAGTTTCCTTCTAGTTTAGCACTGAAGGTAGCAATTTATAGTCGCAATCTACACCTGCAAGAGCAATAAAAACTGAAGGAATTGTGACTGATTGCTATGTGCCTCTTCCTTCTTAAAACAAATAAATACAGAAGTTCTGGATGAATATAAATGGAGCGGACTGGAGAAAAGTAGGAACTAAGTAAAGTTTGTATGAGAGGAAACATTGATCTATGTTTGGTGTTTTAATGATAAATCAAGAAGTGACAAAAGAATCAGTTAACGTGAAGTTGTTTCGCTTCCCCGAGGGTATATTAACATTGTCTCGCCACCAGTAGAGGTGTATGGAATCACACAGGGAATGGGAGATGATAGTGACGCCAGAAGGACCTTGACTACTACAAACCTTTAAGTCGACTTGCAGGGTTAATATATCGACGTAAGTCGGTCGTGTAAGGCGAGGGTGGGGAGAGAGGGACTGTGTAGTGGCCCTCTCCCTCTCTATACGGTGGAGCGTTGCGGCTTCGGCGGCGCCCGTCGCCCATAAAGCGCCGCCCGTTTATTTGTTTACTGCCCAAAATACTGGGACAGGCACTCCGCGACCTGCTCCGCGCGCTAACCACCTCCACGAGGTTATTTTTATTCTCCGGAACGGCTCGCGCTGCGCGAATAACTTTCTCATCCCGCTGATCCCTTGTCCTCCCGGCAGGCGTGAATTATTGCGGGGTGGACGGCCGCGCGAAGGGATCAAAAGCTCAACAACTCTCCTCTGCTGCAGTTCATCAAATACCTGCTGCGCTTCCGTATCTCATGGCCAGCCGGATGACTCATCCGAAATAGAGCCCATATCTCTCGCTCGGTACTGAGTTTCACAGATTAACGCAGCGCCATACGGTGCTTATTCGTCGTTGATAAACACAACAGGTTCCTCGGTGACGACTTACGATGGCTGATCCACAACTCACGGTTTCCCATTGTGGATCTCGAGGAAGGAATGTTTATTGTCGCTTCATTAGAGATGTAGCATGTTAGATTGACGAATTTATAAGTTGTTCATTGGCTCTGTGAGACTTTTGACCTGTTGTTCGCTGTCGTGTTGCAAACAGTATGAACGGCATGTGCTACAGTCACCTTTCATAGTACTCTGTTTTGCTGAAAACTTACATTTTGAGAACTGTGTCTGTAAAAGCATAAGATTTACCCTGAAGTGCCAGAAAAACTGGTATAGGCATGCGTATTAAAATACAGTGATATGTAAACAAGCAGAATACGGCGCTGAGGTCGGCAACGTCTATATATGACAAGAAGATGCTGGCGCAGTTGTTAGATAGGTTACTGCTGCTACAATGGCAGGTTATCAACATTTAAGTGAGTCTCAACGTGGTGTTCTAGTCGACACACGATCGATGGGACACAGCGTCTCCAAGGTATCGATGAAGTGGGGATTATCCCATACTGCCACTTCACGAGTGTATCGTTAATATCAGGAATCGGGCAAAACATCAAATTTCCGACATCACTGTGGCCGCAAAAGGAACCTGCGGGAACGGGACCACGACAACTGAAGAGAATCTTTCAGCGTGACCGAAGTGCAACCCTTCTGTAAATTGCTGCAGATTTCAATGTTGGCTGTCAACAAGTGTCAGCGTGCAAACCATTCATCGAAACATCATCGATATGGGCTTTCGGAACCGAAGGCCAACTCGTCTACCCTTGATGACTGCAGGACACAAAGCTTTAAGCCTCGCCTTAGCCTGTCAACATCGACACTGGACTCTTGATGACTGGAAAGATGTTGCTGGTCGGATGAGTCTCGTTACAAATTGTATCGAGCAGATGGACATGTACGGATATGGAGACAACCTCATGAATCCATGGACACCGCAAGTCAGCAGGCGACTGTTAAATCTGGTGGAGGCTCTGTAATGGTGTGGGGAGCGTGTAGCAGGATTGAAATGGGAACCCAGACACGTCTAGGTACGACTGTGACAGATGACACGAACGTAAGCATCCTGTCTGATCACTTGCATCCATTCATGTCCATTGTGCATTCCGACGGACTTGGGCAATTCCAGCAGGACAATGCGACACCCCACACGTACAGAAATGCTACAGAGTGGCTCCAGGAACACTTTTATCAGTTTAAACCCTTCCGCTGGCCACCAAAAAAAATGGCTCTGAGCACTATGGGACTTGACATCGCAGGTCATCAGTCCCCTAGAACTTACAACTACTTAAACCTAACTAACCCAAGGACATCACACACATCCATGCCCAAGGCAGGATAATAACCTGCGACCGTAGCAGTCACGCGGTTCCGGACTGAGCGCCTAGAACCGCTAGACCACCGCGGCCGGCGCTGGCCACCAAACTCCCCAGACATGAACATTACTGAGCATAACTAGGATGTCTTGGAACGTGCTGTTCAGAAGAGATCTCCACCCCGTCGTACTCTTAGTGATTTATGGACAGTCCTTCAAGATTTATGGTATCAGTTTCATCCAGCACTACTTCATGCATTAGTCGAGTCCATGCGACGCCGTGTTGGGGCACTTCTGCGTGCTCGCGTGGGCCCTACGTGATATTTGGCAGGTGTACAAGTTTGTTTGGCTCTTCAGTGTATAACTGAAACAGCAACCAGCAGCAAGTGTGGTTTACAAGATTTATTTGGGTTCAACCACGACTGGTTTCTGATTTCTTACAATTCCATTTTAAGATAGTTGTTAAAGGTTTCCTTGCTCTCTTTCTGGGCCTCATCTCGTATTTATTATTCGTTCTTTGCACTAGAGATAGAAAATGTTTTTTTCACAATTCTGTAAAATTAACTGGAGATTAAGCTGTTTTGACTTATATTAAAACATTCATGGCAAGGTTTTAAAGATGATAAGACTTGAAAGGTGGTGAAAACTGAAGTGCTGTGTGATTGTACGTGACAAAATTGCATTGGGGTTTAGTTATGAATTTTAAAAGCAACTACGTGAGAGCTGTTCGCCTCGCTGGTAAACCAATTACAGCACACCATTCTTTCTTTCACTGCAAACCACACACGTTAGACATTTACAAAGCGTGGTTTAGCTTCATATGAGTAACGTAAACAATATATTCAAAGACGTTTCAGAGGTGAAGATGTTAGGTCACCGATGCATTGAGTAATTTACAAATAGGAATGAAAAGAAAAATTATTTTCGATAATTTATGACATGACATTATACTGAATGGTTAGGACTATACATACAATACCATGTACTACACACAGTACATAAGCACAAAAAGATAACTTTTCTGTTACAGTGATTCATATAATTTTGAACACTGAATCTATAGTTGCATTATACATTATAAATAGTAATGTTTTAATACATCAGGCTATGAATATCGTTCTCATTTGAATTTTACAATAAAGGTGTTAGTACTTCATGCTTCGTTCATACAAGATGGGTAAAAAATTTTATGGAACTACTTTTAAAGTACTACCACTACCTTGGAATACGAGAATATTACATTGGTTTAAACGATGAGAAGATCTGTAGGAAATTATTTAGGAAGTATGTGGTGGGTGAGTGTTTATTCATTCAGAATGAGAGCAGGAAAAGCTTTCATACATACATGAATCTTAATATCCTCTAGAAGATTCATTTTAGCACTCTCATCTGATCTGCAGCTTCTTTTCTATATTTACTAATCTATGATTATTTTCTAAAACATAGTTGACAAACGCTGATTTGCTTAAGTTATTCAGTCGTTCTAGTCGTGTTGCAATATAGAATTTCTGGTCGTTACTACACTTCAGTTTATAGGTTACTGATCTTTTTTGGGGAATACTATCTGTTGAAGTTAATGTGTTAAAATTTAAAATTACCAACGAAAACACAGGGGGGTCCCTTCACACAGAATCATAGAACATCTAATATTCCGTGACATTTCACATTTTACTGACTTTAAAAACTTTTCATGAATGTTTTGATAGGAATCAGAAGAACTAAATTCGTGAAAAGCATTTGATTATGGTCGGTCGCGGTGGAGAAAAATCTACTGTTCCGCATTGCGCAATGTCATTCATAGAATAAATGCTTTGCTCTCGCTTTTCGTGCCAACATTTCCACACCCCGACCCACACTTGTTCGCTCCATGAAACAACCGCGCAGACGAACTGCTTATGCTTTTTTTTATTTTCTTATTTATTTTACTGAAAGCCGAAAGCTCGTTCCATTCTACAGCAGATGGAACATCCCTGGACCACCTGTAATCATGAGGCCAGCCTAGATGGGCAAGGGTAAGATCCGATACATCGTAATGGTATCGATTCTGTAGCCATACAAGATACAAGCACAAGCTCAAAATGAACAGAGATCGGGAACGAAACCGGCCGTGTCTTTTACAAGAGGACCATTCTGGCACCTTGTGCTAAGCGATTGAGTGAAGACACGGAAATCGCAAATACGGTTGGCCAGAGTGAGATATGAACTGCCGTGGTCCAGAATGCATTCCCAGCGTCTTACCGCTGTAGGTAGCGACTTATGTCTCATGAAATGAGACAGAAGTTATACCGTCGCAAGTGTACGAAAGAACATAGATGCAGAGCACACTTTTGGTAGTGCGGAAAAAGCGTGTCCAAACGTAGCATAGCTTGGTATAAATTAATCATTCAGTGAGAGTACGCGATTGTGTGTCAAAATATGTCTATTAGTACGCAACGGATAATTTCAATTTGAAAGTATTTCTGCATTATGCGTATTACTTTCATAGAATTGTTAAAATATTTGTTTTTACGTTAAGGACTGCTTTGACGGTTACGTTACAAGAAATATCATTATTATTCATTTTCATGTGTGTATGACACTTGATGTAATGAAAGAGACTGAATAATCTGGCTCAATTAGTTTCTGCAGCAGCTGAAGCGAAAGAAAGGAAGAGTCTAATCAAACTATTGGCAGGAAGTCACGGTAGGGCTGTTCGCTCGCCAGAACAGAAAAAAATGCTCTTCTTCCAGACGTATTGGCCTGTTTCCGAGCTTTGTATGTAAGTTGCCGACTGTGGATGATTTTGATGACTGTGCGGCTGGTCCCGGCGGAGGTTTGAGTCCTCCCTCTGGCATGGGTGTGTGTGTTTGTCCTTAGAATAATTTAGGTTAAGTAGTGTGTAAGCTTAGGGACTGATGACCATAGCAGTTAAGTCCCATGAGATTTCACACACGTGGTTCTGATGGATGCTTATAATTTGCTGTCATGTTTGCGTTGAATGTCGATGAGAGAAGGAACTATGTGCTGGCATGTGGCCTACTTCTATCGTATAGCATAAAGGAGGCCGCCAACAGCAATGTCCTCCTCCGATGGTCGGATCACTGTCAACAGTGCCACATGTCTTCACTAAATGAGAGACTTTGGGGAGGTTTGTAATTTAACCCAGGAGATTCGCGCCAAAACTGGAGATCTGGCATCTTACGTGTCCACCTTTCCTTCCGCTGCAAGCCAAATGCTGATGGAGGAACTTGCTTCTACCACTAGGTTTACCGAACGAGGTGGCGCACTGATTAGCACACTGGACTCCCATTCGGGTGGACGACGGCTCAAACCAGAGTCCGGTCATCTTGTTTTAGGTTTCCCGCGATTTCCCTAATTCACTTCAGGCAAATGCCAGGAGGGCTTCTTTGAAAGGTCACGGCCGATTTCCTTCCCCATCTTTTCCTAATCTAATGGGACCGATGACATCGCTGTTTGGCCATCTGCCCCAAGTCAACTAATCAACCACCAGGATCTGAATCATGTACCTCCGAGGCATTTGAAAGGCGGCCGATCTCCTTCCACATCCTTCCCTAATCTGATGCGACCGATGACCTCTCTGTTTGGTCCACTTCCCAAAATCAACCAAAATTGCGGTCCAGTCAGCAACCTCCGCACTGCCGCCAGTGAGATGGACTTCCGCGTTGTGATAAGCTGCGGCCACAGGCAACAACGGACAGCTCTAGAACAGAGTTCCAGGG
Source organism: Schistocerca serialis cubense (assembly GCF_023864345.2). Classification (NCBI taxonomy): domain Eukaryota; kingdom Metazoa; phylum Arthropoda; class Insecta; order Orthoptera; family Acrididae; genus Schistocerca; species Schistocerca serialis. The sequence continues at coordinate 912,241,467 of NC_064641.1, read as the reverse complement.
TAGGTGCTCGTAGCTACATTTCGTAGTGGAGATAAGCCTCTACAAGTGGAGTCGTCTGTTGCCTTCGCTTAGGGACAAATGTTTACTAAGGTGACTGACAGTGTGGCTACCAGGGCGTACATAGTCTTGTTGACACTGTATTCAGTAATGCATGCTTTGACAGGCCTCTGCTTAGTTGTATCTGTCCGCAAGCACATCCAACGAGTTGTTGTACAACTTTAGTTAAGTATCACAGCACATTAGAGCGTCTCACTAATTTGTGCGCACTGTCACAGTTCCTCAATCCACCTCAGAGCATCTAAACCTAATGCGATGTGTACGAGCCGTTCTACGGAGACGACCCATACACACCAAGGGTGCCTTCGGTTACAACCATCAGTTCCATGGATACCCAGGTGGAAACTCCGTAGCAGATTGCGTTCGTGGCGTGGTGTGGAGGAATTTACTCTGGATGACGACGTATCTGGACTCAGCCATCGGCCCAGAGCAAGAAGAAACATGACGAGCGGACCTGTTTATAACCCATAAATGTCTCTGACTGAAAAGTAGGATGCCAGCTACTTTACTCTATCGTCCTCAACACCTTTAAAAATTTTCCCAACAATTTTGCCATGCAGACATATTCGCAGTCATTTTAACATACAACTGCTTCTCATTCCCACATTTTTCACTAACCGTAACTCGCGCACACCCGCTAGTCCTTCTTCGTAAGTCGCTCATGTCCATCCTCACCCACCTTGCCCATTGTCATTCACTTATTCAGCCCAACTCATCGTCATTATTCCTTCGTGTATGTCAAACTGTCGCTGTCACTGTCCACTGTCTTACAGGCAGAGTCTCCTTCGTTTTATTCTCCTAATACTGCCTCCCTTCACTGTCACAGGCCTCTCTCTTGTTCGCTCTTATTGCCTCTATCTTATTCTTTCCTTCTCACTGCCGTCGTCTTTTCTCAATGTCACTCTCTCTGTCTTCCTCTTTATCGTAGTCATAGGTTCTGTCTCTCATTATCACTGGCCCTCAGCCACATTCACTTTATCTTTTTCTTTATTCTTCATCCAGTGCCACTGTCTCTTTACTCTTTTCTTACTACTGTTCTCTCACTGTCAGCTACGTTCCACTGCCACTCTGTCCCTATCTATCTTTCACACTGCTATTGTCTCTTCGTCCTTGCTGTACGACCACTACTGTCTACTATGTTTCAGTATTTATTACTTTCCTTTCTCTTTGCGATTTCCGTTGTCTTATTCTCTCAGTATAAAAAAGCGCAAATATATTTGCATGCGAAAATGTTTGGGAAAATTTTTAAACGTGGTGAGACAGGTAAAACGAGTCATGTGGTACAGCACTTATCAGTCAGAGTCTTTTAATAAACAGGAGCATATTCTACAGGAGAAATTTTCCTCCAGTTCGGTTCTTTTCCGCGCTACAACAGGGCACATTAATCATATGAAAGGAATTTTATGGATCTGTAAAATTTTGATACTTCCCATATTTCAAAATTAAATGACACAGATGTATATAATTTATACCGGATTTTACGTGAACAAATATTTTGCATGTGCTTGAGTATTACAACAACATGGGGTTCCCTTCTGCTGATAATGGACTCCGTCCTAGGTCTGTTTATAAGTTGCGTTTCCGCCTCACATCGGATTTCGCGTGCATTTTTACGTGTACAAGTAGGGTAAGTTTGAACCTCTGTATCTCAGAAACGGATAAAGAAAAAAGAAAATTTTCAAGCTTGCTCCACATCGGGATCTTGGGAATATGTCGTGAACATTTCAGCCATTTGCTGTGCATAGCTGGCTTGGAATCAGCGGCTCAGTTTTGGTAACCAAAAACCAATTTTCTCAGGATTCCTCAGGACTCGCCCATGAACTTAATGGTGCCTTTGTAAGCCCCTTAATGCGCATCATGTGTATTGCAAAAAGAACCAACCGATTTGCCCCATTCGCTGAAGCTGGAGGAAGCGTGTAGTATTCAAACTCTGACCCTGTACCGTAGGATAGTTACAGTGAAACGATCCTTCCGTTGGTTATACAATTGGTCCCTAGTCCAAGGGCTACCCAAACCATTTTACACTACCTTGCTATCACAAAGAGAAACGAGCTATGAGCTTCCGAAGAATCCAGTATTTATGCGCGGCGTTTTGGGACGTATTACCTAGCGCATGCTATTATCAACGACCGAAGGTTTAATCTAAAAGGTCTGGCGCCCACGCCAGTCGCAGTTTCTGATGTCGTTGGATCAACGTGGAACACTCAGGGTGCTGTCAGCTGCGGAGTCTCACGATGAGCAACGTGCTCTGAACGGTGTGCTCCGAAATAATCGTGCCCGCACCAGCACTGTGCTCCGTCGTCAGGTCTGCCACAGAGCGCGGGTCCCCCTGCCGTCTCAACGTTCTGTGAAGAGGCGTGGACGCCCAGCACCTTGTCGCCTGCTCGTGGTGTCCCCGTCATTCAGCTAGATTAAACAGACGATCACAACACTAGAACGTGAACACCGGACCAGCTTTCCTGTTTCTGACGAGGGAATCTTCCCATCGCAACCCCTCATGTTTAATGGTAAGAGGGCCCAGCGAACAACCCGTCAAGATCTCAATACAGATGAAGCGTGAAAACAAGAAAAAAGTGTACTGAACTGCGAAAAAAACGAAATAGAAACAGGGACTGGTCTAACCCCAGAAGTGACTGGTCGAAGCACAGGAAGTGCAACGTAAATCACTTTGCTAGAGCAACGGCCCCGTGATTAAGTAGTCCCAGTGATGGACTTAAGAGCGGGGGAGCCATGTTCGAAACTCCTTCATGCCAATTTTGTTTTTCTGTCCGATGCATCCAGATTTGTGTCCGTGTCGTGGTGTAACCTCCGTTTGCAACAGCGAGGTGTAAGGAAGGGACCTAAAATGAAAGACGCCTCTGCACGACTCCTCTATTAGCACCCGCAAGGAAATGGCTTTCGCATGGGAACCGCAAACGTTTGATGAAAAGACAAGTCAACCGAATCCTCCACCAAAAACACGTCTGGTGTGTCATACAGGGCAATAGTGACAGTATGTGTGTCATATGACAGAAATCTCTTATTGACGCACCTAATTTGTACGCTTGGTGGGTGAGTGAGATATACCTCCTTGTCCGATTTATAATTTTTATAATGAACACGAATGTGACCACTCCCAAGGAAATGATGAAAACATAATTGTTTGTCACATACGCTGCAACAAATGAATGTAACGGTTTCACAATCACACAGTTTCTCTGTGCTCTGTCAAAACATACGTTTTTTAAAGTTTTTGGAGCTGCGTTCCGGTCTGGAAGTTTTCACTGTTGAATTCCTTAATTGTAACAGATTTTACACCCGTTTATTTGTTGTTTTCATTTCTGTGAGACGTCTATGTGGTGTCTCGCCTGCTCTATTCGTCAAATTTACTTGCGATGGTAATGTGTTCTTGCCACCTGACTCACATTCTATAACCAATGTATAGTATGATAATTGCCAAGACTACAGAAAGAGAACAAAAATTTCAATGACCGGATGGTTAGTTCATAATGTCGTGAAAAAAATATGAAGATAAATGGCACGAGAGAGTTTTGAACACGCCTCGTCCGCTTAGTAGTCCAACAGCATAATCACTTATCCACGACGCCACGGCTGTCCAACCACCCTCGATGTTGCACTTGTTGGGCCGTTCACTGTTTGAGTTTTCCTTTTTTTTTCGCAGTTCAGTACACCTACTTCCTGTTTTCATTCTTGATCTGTGTTCAGTTTTTTACTGGCTATTTGTTGAGCCATTTTACCAATAAATCTGAAGGGGGATGCGATGGGGAGTTTCCAGTTTCTGAGTTGCTCGATCCCAAGCGGAGGGTCATACATAACAACGTGCCCTTAGTCAAACTCGCTTATGCCAGTGGATTTCCTCCTTTTCGGCCTGTAACGTCTCTAGAACAATTTCCCATAGGTCTCTTCTGCCTACATAACTTCTTTCAGCCGAAATCACACGAGACGAGGCAGCTAATGTTGACGTGAACGCGGACGGAACATCCACCGCACAAGAGACAACACCGTCACCACGCGGGACGAGCTGGGTAACGAGATTTGCGCTCTCAGCGCACTAAAGCGGCCGTTATCGGCTTTATTTGGCTCGCAGACCACGCAGTTTCCTTACGAAAGTGTACGAGCGTAAAATGGTGCAATAACACTGCTAGCGATTCTCGAAAAACAGCGGAGAAAATCACGAAAAACATTGTGGACTCGTCGATAGCTTGAACAGGAAATTTATGATAGAGAAGCATTACTTAATGCTGTACAGCCAGCTGAGTTACTTAATAATGGTAGTTATTAACTAACTCCATTGAATTTTCATCAGATCTTCGGTTTTAAATTGAATATAATTAAGAGAAAGCATTTAAGTCAGTTTGCGCATACATAATGTCCATATTACGATGTTTCGTTTACTACTAACACTCAGAAATGATTTTCCTGATGATTGCGCCTGCAGTGAAATATATGTGCTGAAAGGACATTTAAGTAAGGTTCCTGTAAGACTGTTTAATAGATTTATTGATTATTACAACATCTGTTTCGGGAGATTTCCATTTTCAAGTACGTCTGCGTTGCCCTCACGTATACGTAACATGTGGTGTGAATGTATCTGGTGACCGTTCTTATTATATTTCACGTGAAATTCTAAAATGTTGATTTAACGTCGATTTTATGCTGTTTTTTGCAGTGTGGTAATATTTTGATATAGTATTCTAAATACTTCCTGCTATTTTTTTGACACTTCACACCATAGATATTTTACATTTACGTAGTAAATAGAGTCACACTGGATACGTCAGGAAATAATGTACTTCGTCACATATATTTCAATATCGAGATCCGCTTCCCAATTTCGAGCGAATGGAATAGAAAGATTATTTCTAAACTGCTCACCTTCACTGAAAAAGATATTTACCGGCAAGACAGAAACATGAGCCTATCCATAAACTCAGTAATAGCAGAAAAGTTCAAGTGTGTAACTTGATTTACCTTCAGACGAAGACTGACAGCCACTGGGGAAACATCTACATCTATATGGATAATCTGCAAATCACGTTCTAGGGCCTGGCAAAGGGTTCATCGAACCGCTTTTACAATAATTTTCTCTTATTCCAGCCTCGTACAGCGCGAATAAGATACCAACACATATTTTTCCGTGCGAGCTCAAATTTCCATTATTTTATTACGATAATCGTTTCTCCCTATGTAAGTCGCATCAAAAAATATATTCGCATTCGGAGGAGAAAACTGATGATTGAAATTTTGTGAGAAGATATCGCTGCAATGAAGAACTTCTTTCTTTTAATGATGCCAACCCAAAACCTGTATCATTTCTGTGACTCTCTCTCCCATATTTCGGGACAATATAAAACGTTTTGCCCTTCTTTGAAGTTTCTCGAAGTACTCCGTTAAACCTATCTGGTAAGGATCCCAGACTGCGCAGGAGTACTCCGAAAGTAGACTGACAAGCGTAGTGTAGGCAGCCTCTTTAGTAGGTCTGTTATTACGTTTAGTGAGTGTCCTGCCAATAAAACCCAGTCTCTGGTTAGCTTTCCCCACAACTTTTTTATGTGTTCCTTCCAGTTTAAGTATTTCCTAATTGCAATTCCTAGGCATTTAGTTGAATTTACGGCATTCATATTTGACTGATTTACCGTGTAACCGAAGTTTAACGGATTCCTTTTAGCACTCATGTGGATTAGCTGACACTTTTCGTTATTTAGAGCGAACTGCCAATTTTCACACCTTACAGATATCTTTCCTTCAACGTTTTACAATTTGTTTTCGTGTTCTGGTGTCTTGACTAGTCGATAAACGGTATGCCAGTCGTTGGCCTACCCAACAAGATTTACAGCAAATACAGTGTTTATAATAAATAACATCAACTACTGCGGATGATACTTTTATTAAATTAATACGCAGAATTTTTGGTAGCTCACGACGCTGTCAACTTAGCTACTGCTTCAATATGCCACACAACGTCTAAAGACTGTATATTCAAATATCATTATTTGATATTTAATATGCAAATCGTAGCTGAAAGAAGCGCTTTTGACAGATCATCATTGTGCCGTACCATTGTAACGGTATACTTTCGTAGCACACAAGTTATAACATTAAAACCCTCAACTACAAACAGTCATTACCTACCAACATGTAGTTTCCTGTCGTTTTATTGTAGTGCGGCAGGCCGCGGTGGCCGTGCGGTTCTAGGCGCTGCAGTCCGGAACCGCGGGACTGCTACGGTCGCAGGTTCGAATCCTGCTTCGGGCATGGATGTGTGTGATGTCTTTAGGTTAGTTAGGTTTTAGTAATTCTAAGTTCTAGGGGACTGATGACCTAAGATGTTAAGTCCCATATTGCTCAGAGCCATTAGAACCATTTTTTTTTATTGTAGTGCGTCGTAGGCACAACGACGCCTTTTCGGGAGATCCTGAATTCACAGATTTTTGGAGCAAGCTATATTCACAACATGTACTGTATGAAAAAGAAAACCCAGAAAATACGCAGTTTAATTGAATACAATATCGCGGCTCGCATGTTCTACTTGCGACGTAAAACGTTGTCACACCAAACTGACCACGTTCCTCTCCACGAGACAAAAATCAGACATGTCATATTCCTGATTTCACACTCCGCAGCGTCGTTGAACGTGGCATTCCACGCTATTACGTCACCACTCCTTCTCCACGTGCGTTCTGACGTCCCATGAGAGGACGGCGCTACCACGTCACATGTTCATAACGCCAGCAGGAGGCGTCCACTGTAGCAGTAGACAGACAGTAATCATAAGTTTTAGTTACATCATATCTTTAAAAAAATCGTAAGCGTGTATAAAGGATGCTCAATATACTAGGGAGTACCCCCCCCCCCCCCCCCCAAAGAAAAAGAAAAAAAAAAGTACCGAATCACACTGTCACGAGCGGAGCTTGTGAAGTACGCATGTCTGCCGCTAGGGTTGTATATCGCAATTCATTGTCAATTCAGTGCCGCCCTTGTTGAACTGGCTTGTTTTTTTCATCTTTAGTGACTAATTTTGCTAGCGCTGTTTTGTCTTTGTTTCGTTTTTATAGTGGCGATCTTAAGTGAACAACGTGTAGCTGTGAAAGTTTGTTTTCTACTCGCTGTTTCAATGTTGAAAACTCTTTCCGTAGATGACGCTACCGATAAAACTCAAGTATACGAATATCTTGCTCGATTTAAAAACGACATGTCGATTGGTGACAAACCTCGTTCTGGACGTCCACCAGCTGCCCGAATCGGCGAAAATACTGAAAAAATCTAGAGCTTGAGCTCACAGAGAGTCGACAGGCTATTTATCATCTGTCAGAGATGAGTGGGATGTCTTGGAATTCAGTTCAGCAAATTTTAACGGAAGAACTGGTAATGGAAAGGGTTACTACGAAGTTTGTTCCTCGGGTTCTGCCTGGAAATCAAAAGCAACGTGGAGCTGAAACATGCCATGCTTTGAAACAACAGTTTGAAACAGATCCAGATTTTATATCAAATCTCATTACTAATGATGAGTCATGGTGCCATGGTTACTATCCAGAAACAAAGCAAGTCAAATCAATGGGAGACGTCATCGTCACCTCGTCCAAAAACAAAAAAGTGTCCTATATCCAAATCAAACATGAAAACAATGCTGATTTGCTTTTTGGTGCCAAGAGCGTGGATCATTCATAGTTTGTTGCCCCAGATCAGACTGTCAATTAAACCTTTTATTTGGAAGTTTTAAAAATATTGGTATAACAGCAGTCTTCAAAAAAGACCCGATTTGTGGCAGACGGGAGACTGTTCTTTCCACCACGATAACACACCGGCACACACAGCCATCTCTGTTAGACAGATTTTGGCTAAAAATGGCGTGGTTCCGCTACCCCACGCACCTTACTGTCCCGACCTGTCTCCCTGCGACTTTTTCTTATTTCCACGCATGAAGAGGGCCACGAAAGGACACCAATTTGACAACACTGAAGAAGTCAAGAAAAAAAAACGAAGGGGGGGGGGGGGGGGGGGGGAGCTGTCATTCATTTCTAAAGACGACTACAGAAAATGTTTCGAGCAGTGGAAACAACGATGGGACAAATATACTAGGTGTAATGGAGAGTAGTTGTGAAGAGGATAAGTTGTTTTTGTAGACAGTTTGAAGATACATAGCTTTTAAAAAATAATTCCCATTTTTTGGGTACCCCCTCGTATCATTGCAACTTTTAAACACAGCATTAGTTGCGTAAGATACTGTGTATTTCATATGCATGAGAAAAACACAGAAAGATCTCATCAATGTATCCTCATTTAAATACATAGTTTAGCCCAGGTTATTCGCTAAAAGTTCACTCTCATGGACCAGTTGGACTATCAGTCGCTTGGAGAAATAAAATTACTCGTTGTGACTTTCATTATCTTCCATAGCATTTTTGTTTTCAACGTTATTAATTTATTACGACAACATTAATGGATGTGGAGTTGCGAGAAAATTTAGTTATGAAATAATCATGTATGAACTGGAGACTGAGTAATAGGACGCATATATGTGTCATAAGGGAATATTTATTTCCATTATACGCTGTAATGAACGGCGACTAATGGGTATAAGCGAATTATGTGTCCGCGAAGCCTAAAATCTGCTGTTGTATGTTTGCTGTTCGTTCTGTTTTTTATTACTCTGTTGTGTTTGATTACTAATACTGAGGTCAGAGACGCAGGAGTTACAGTGTTCATATCCCTGTCCTGCCACTCTGATTTATTTCTCTTTTATTTCTCTAAAGCTCTTCAAGAGAATATCAGTTTTCTTCTCCATCTTTGGACGGCTGAACATAGTCTTCGTTTTTAATGACCGACCTGTCAGATTGTCCTGAGCTCATTTTGTCCCGTCCATGTCGACAACGGTATCTCACCTGTTAACTCATTACTGCTTTCCTAGGCAAAGAGTTTTACGTTGAAATTTAATGGGACAAAGAGGTTACCACTGGTAGAGAGTTCCAGTTCAGCGTTTTCCTTATAACGCAACAGTTCGTGGTAAACATCTGAATAATGTGATCAGTATGGCTTTCAATATTGGATATCTGCACTTCGAATACGCCGAAAATGTTGAAACGTGTTGCCGTCGTCGCGTGCGTACTGTTCTGTTCCGCTGTTTATTAATAACCCCAGTGACACTATGAACGAAAAACATCGTAGCAACTTCTATTTTCGGAAATATGATTCAGTAACTACTGAATACAGTAGCATATGTTGTTTCAAAAACATATCAAGCGTTATACCAAATAATATCTCATTTATCTATCTATCTATATCCGGATCCGGCTCCAGCTATTGCCGGGTCTGGGTGCTGACGTGTCCTCTCGACTTGGCTCGGTCCTACCCCACTTTTCTTCCTCCACTTGCTGCCAGGTCATACCCCTCCTTTCCACTGATATTCTCACTCTCATGTTCCACCGTGTTCTTGGGCGCCCTCTAGATCTATTTCCATCCATCTTTAGTTCTTCCATAATTTTGGGGAGTCTCTATCCTCTTAATGTGCCCATACCATCTTAATCTATTTTTTTCTCAATTTCTTCTCTCATACTTTCTTGTTCAAGCTCCTTTCTAATCTCTACGTTCCTTACTCTGTCCATTCTGGTTTTTCCCTTAACTGCTCTGAGAAATTCCATTTCCCCTGAGAAATTTACCTCATTTGTGAAGCTTGTAATTCTGTCGTGACTGAACATAACAAGGTTAGTTTCTTCATCGGTCTATAAATTCTTTAATTTTAAAACATCCATTTTGTACAAATGTGGAGTTTTATAGGTAAATGACGTTGATGGGTGGTAAAACAGCCACATCTTCGTACTTTAAAATCATTATATTTTTTGAGCTGACGTACCTAGTTTGTGAGGTATGCCAGATCGGTATCAGGAGTACGGAATAGAGCTGCTGTCTGCAGAGAAGAAAATGACTCTCCATCCAGTCAGTACCACCGCTGGTTGAATGCCATTATTGAGGTGCTAATGACTTCACTACCGAGGAATGTCGCGTCTTCATACAGGGCCCAGGATCCATACCTATAGTTTTCAGAACCTGTTGCGACATTGTGGCTTACGTCTCTGTTAACGACAGTTTGCCTCAACAGGCAAACAAATGATCACAGCTTCATAAATACTGGATATTTATTCAAGAGAAAGAGCTTTACAAATTGCGCTGTCCACTTTTGACCATCATGCAAGCATTTATTCGGCTTGGCGTTGATTGATATAGTTGTTCGATGTCCTACTTAGGGATATCGTGCCGAATTCTGTCGAATTGGCGTTCTCAATTGGAGAGAGATCCGGGACACTTTTGTGGCCTACATCTGGTTTGAGAATCGCGCAGACAAGCAGCAGAAACTCTCGGTGTGTGCGGGCGGACATTATCTTGCTGAAATTTAAGCTTAGGATGGCTCGCCATGAAGTGCAGCAAAACAGGGCGTAGAAAATCGTCGACGTACCGCTGTGCTGTGAGAGCGCTGCGGATGACAACCTGCTATGAAAGAGATGGCATCCCAGACCACCACTCCTGGTTGTCAGGCCGCATGGCAGGCGACAGTTTATTATCTCACCGTTGTCCGGGTCGTCTCTAGACACGTCTTCGGTCTGGACTCTCATTGGCTGGAGTAGAGTTGTCTTCAGTGATGAGTCCTGCTTCCAACTGAGCCCCGATGACCAGCGAATACGTGTCTGGAGAGGGGGGGGGGGGGGATTCAAACTCGAGTGTCGCCCGCCACACGACCCAACGACCTACAGTGATGCTCTGGGGTGTCATTCCTTTTCCTTGCGCAGCCCATTCAGTTGTCACCTGCGACACCCTTACAGCACAGCGGTACGTCGACGATATTCTACGCCCCTTTTTGTTATTCAAGGATTGTATTTGTTTACTGCCGCAGGGACGTAAAAATAAAAGAAACACTTACCGCAAATTTAGGCAATTGCAATTGGTCTGTGGCAGAATGATCTACTTAAATAACTGTTCTTTTGTATCGATAATATTTATGACTATTCGTTGTCTACTACAATTTTTGATTCCAGGTAAATCGCATAATTTGAAGTAAACAGTATTGGAGTGAATGAACCTACATTTTACTCATAATTCTCCGAGTTCAAATATGGTCAGCGCACATTCAGTTTCCGTAACAGATAATAATTTACAGGACACAAGAACAAAGCGGAAAACGAACCTCTCACTATTACAGCCGAAGAGTTAACAGCATACAACTGTCACAGATGTTACCACACAAGAAGAAAGAGTTAATATCTACGTCAGAGAGCTAGTCCGAATGAAATTACTAAACTTAACGTAACGTAAACTACAATAAATTGCTGTTCCTGTCTCATTGTTAACAAAGAAAACGAAAAACAACTGCGAATACTGTGCAGGAAGCAGCGCGACTCCTCGAGGTCACTAGTCCTGTTGCATTTCACTGTAGTTCTCAGGTTCCTATCTTGCCTGTAATCTACATTTTTCAACCACTGGTTGTATTCCGGAGCAGAGCTTGACTCTTTGTGTTGCTCCTATTCCAAGCACGGTCAGTTTATCCGAAAAAGATTAGGCGACGGCACAACACGTCCCGTCTCGTATGTAATCCCTCACTTTAGACAAGCCAGGCAACCTTCCCTTCACTCCAAAACTTGAGAGCTTCGGTGAAATTTGATTTCTCGTGGTTCTTCCTGTATCGGTAGCTAACTTCGTTGTCATCTGTTCTGAGTAACTGTAGCTTCTGCTTCTTTAACACACATGTTGAGTGCCACACTTTATTTCTTGTTTCTGATATGTGTGTGTTTGTGTGCGTTGTTAATGGCTGCTATTCTTCTGCCATTAAATGGACACAAAACTACGTTATCTGATAGCCACACGTCTCTACATTATCCAGCATCGCTATTCTGACTTCCTCCAGTTCTGTAAACAACTAGGAACGTGAAATTATTAATAGGACGATAAGTATATTCGTTTTCTGTCTTTTATTTTCCTTCTTACTTCACTGGAAATTTGACATTTAGTTTCCGATAAAGAGAACTGCGAAACTCTTAGACGAACATCAATTCGACTTAAGGCAAGGACAGTACAAACTTATGAATAAATAAAACAAGTACATACGATTTTTTGACATACAAAAAGCGTTCAACAATGTGAAATGGTGGAAGATCGAGCAGGTGTAAGATACAGGGAGAGAGGTGATATATATTGCGTACGAGAATCAAGAGGGAAAAATAGGAATGGAAGAGCAAAAACGAAGAGCTCGACCTAGAAAGGGTGTGGGACGGGGATGTAGTCTCTCGCCCTTACTGTTCAATTAATAACTCGAAGAAGCAATGACTAAGATAGAAGAAACAGTCAGGAGTAAGATTAAAATTCAGCGTGAATGAATGGTAAGATGACAACTATCGTCAGTGATAATTAGGAGGAACTGCAGGATCCGTTGAATAGAATGAACGGAATAATGAGTGTACACTGCAGATTGAGAGTAAACTAAAGAAAGGTAGAAATAATGACAAGTAGTGGAAGTGAAATTAGCAACAGACATAACATCAAAGCCATTGACCACAAAATATACGAAGTGAACGAATTACGCAAAATAACAATGGGTGGACGAGGCATCGTTTACATAAAAGTGTACTACCACAGACAAAGAGGGCATTTCTGGGCAAAATAAACCTTCTTGTATGAAAACTAGGTCTTAATTCAAGAAAGAATTTTTTGAGAATGTCACTCATACAACCGGAAACAGAAGAGAACTGAAGCGTTTCTGATTTTATCTATAGAAGCATATTGGAAGTTCGGTGAACTGATGAAGAAGTTCTCTTCATAGTCTACAAGGAGAGAAACATGTGGATTACATTGATAAGAAGAAGGGAGAGGATGGCAGAACATGAGCTAAGAGTTCAGGGAATGAAATCCATGGTGATAAGTGGGAGCTGTTGAGGGTGAAGCTGTAAGGAGGAGGAACAGATTAGTATTTAACGTCCCGTCGACCACGAGGTCATTACAGACGGAGCACAAGGTTGGATTAGGGAAGGATGGGGAAGGAAATCGGCCGCGACATTTGAAAGGAACTATCCCGGTATTTAACCGAAGCGATTGAGGAATATCACGGAAAATCTAAATTAGGATGGCTGGTAGTGAGTTTGAACCGTCGTCCTCCCGAATGCGAGTCCAGTGTGCTACCCAATGCGCTACCTCTCTCTCGATAAAGCTGTAAGGGAAAACAGAGATTGGAAGATTGGAGTACATCCGTCAAATAATTGAGTACGTACGATGCAAGTGCTACTCTGAGAAGACGAGTCTGGCCGAAGAAAGGAATTCCCCCTGTAATATTCTCCATTAATTACGGTGATCTGCCATACGCATATACGTCGTTTCTGCATTTTTCTGGAATGCCTAGTATCCACCTTGCCTAAAGTCGCCGGTTAGATCTGTTGCTGTCTGTGGGAACCAAGCAAAGAACGTCTTTGGATATAGCATCCATTCGATGGAACTTTATGCACAGTTGTTTCATTACTGCCGTGGTGGCTTGGCCATCTAGTGGACACGTTTCGAAAAGTGTAAGCGAGTATGGGCTCCTTTGATACAACACGACATGCTATCGTTAGTAAACGAGCACTCCAAATGGAAACCGACAGTGCTCGCTTTCTATTGCAGCGTATCGACCATATACGGGCATATTAGTGTGAGCCTGAGCAGTTTACCGCAGTAAGGCAAAGGGACGATTGTCAATAGGGTGCTACGTACCCAAGTGGTCACCTGTCCGAGTACAGGGCACGCCCGATACTGCTTAACTTTGGCAAGACGCTGAAGGTGGAGCCTCCATTTTGAAAGTCTACTATGCGAGGAGATGCAGTTGGGCAGATAAATCCTTTGCACAAACGCATATCTTGTATTAACTCGTAGAATACAGGTAGTGAGTCTGTAAACGATTATGTCAACAGGTTATGTCGGTACGATCAATAATTCGACAAATATACATGTTAAGTTTCAATAGATTCTCACTATAGTATCGAAAAAGAAGTAGTCGAACAAACAAAGTACCAAGGAAAGAAAAATAAGCCCGATGACTTGTTGTCAGAAGGAAATATTTCAAAACAAAACCGGGTAATGTAGAAGGTTATGTCGGTTACCACGTACCGACAATAGGAAATAAAGAACAGGGGTCATATAGAAATAATGAGGCAGTAATCTGACAAACTGGTGGGCGATATTACGTAAAAAATAAAATTTTATTTTCCTTCTCCCACGTCTTTCCAAGAAATGAAGCCTTGGGAAACGCTTCCTTCCCCGTTCTCTGCTCTCTAATTGAGTGATTTTGATAGCTCGCGGTTCCTGCAGTCCTCTCAAGCACAAATTTTAATGAGACTTTTACTTCCTCGTTTGCCTCTTCCGATAACAACGCGTATAATCGCAGGTGCCTGATAATGAAGAAATGTCTCTGCAGCTATTGTGCATGAAGTGGTCGGTGCCATCCTATGCAGTGAAGAGAAAGCGCCAAGAACGCTTCTATGTGCGCAAATCGGCAGCCGACAGTCCACTTAGGCGCCCACCCCTTCGAAACGACGGGATGGAATCGCTCGGAGCACAAAGTCGAGAACGCATTTCGGCACTGATGCTATGTTATTTTGCGCGAGCCCTGTTTTAAACACTTCACGAGAAAGGTCGATGGCATCAACATCACTGTTTACAAGATCTGCTAGTCTTAAGAGCGCCGGGCGTTTGTCAGCATCTGCTTGGAGAGAGAAGGTCGGGGTCTGATGAGAGAAGGGAGAGAGAGAGAGATAGAGAGAGGTGGGGGGGGGGGGAATTGTCTGAAGGAAGTGGTTACGCCGTTGTGAGGGTCCTTAACACGGAAGGAGCGGACAGCGCAGCGGAGTGGCGGAGTGGTTCTTGAGTCGCCGGCGGCTGCGAGCGCTGCGTGACTCGCGGCCCGGCGGTTCCGCCACGGTGCACAGTGGGGCTCCCCCCCCCCCCCCCCCCCCCCCCCCCGTGTTTACGGCGCTGACTGGCCGCGGCTGCAGCCGTCACCGCCGCTCCACTCGCTGCGGCTCTCCCAAGCGTCAGCCAGCGCGGCTCGGCGCCGCTGGCCCCTTCCGTACTGTTGTTCCCTTCTCAGCAGCCCTGCAGGAGAATTCGCGTAACCGCTCGCTTCCACGCAATAGCTGTCAGCTTAATTAAATGCCCTCGATATACACTGAGGCGACAAGTCATGAGGCAGCGATATGAATATATACAGGATGTTACAAAAAGGTACGGCCAAACTTTCAGGAAACATTCCTCAGACACAAATAAAGAAAAGATGTTATGTGGACATGTGTCCGGAAACGCTTAATTTCCATGTTAGAGCTCATTTTAGTTTCGTCATTCCAACGTGATCAAATTGTAAATTTTCACAGTCAACATGTGTGGGCTGACGAGAATCCGCACGCAATTGTGCCATCACGTCATCAACACAGATTTTCTGTGAACGTTTGGTCAGGCATTGTTGGTGATGTCTTGATTGGGCCCCATGTTCTTCCACCTACACTCAATGGAGCACGTTATCATGATTTCATACGGGATATTCTACCTGTGCCTTTGCAAGTACGACACAACATATGGTTCATGCACGATGGAGCTCCTGCACATTTCAGTCGAAGTGATCGTACGCTTCTCACCAACAGATTCGGTGACCGATGGATTGGTAGAGGCGGACCGATTCCATGGCCTCCACGCTCTCCTGACCTCAACCCTCTTGACTTTCATTTATGGGGGCATTTGAAAGCTCTTGTCTACGCAACCGCGGTACCAAATGTAGAGACTCTTCGTGTTCGTATTGTGGACGGTTGTGACACAATACGCCATTCGCCAGGGCTGCATCACCGCATCAGGCATTCCATGGGACGGAGGGTGGATGCATGTATCCTCGCTAACGGAGGACATTTTGAACATTTCCTGTAACAAAGTGTTTGAAGTCCCGCTGGTACGTTCTGTTGCTGTGTGTTTCCATTCCATGATTAATGTGATTTGAAGAAAAGTAATAAAATGAGCTCTAACATGGAAAGTAAGCGTTTCCGGACACATGTCCACATAACATACTTTCTTTATTTGTGTGCGAGGAATGTTTCCTGAAAGTTTGGCCGTACCTTTTTGTAACACCCTGTACAATGATGGCAGCAGTGACGCGTGAACGAGGTATAAAACGGCAGTGCCTTGCCAGAGCTGTCATTTCATTTCTACTCAGGTGATTCATGTGAAAAAGTTTCCAGCGTGATTATGGCCGTACGACGGGCATCACAGATTTTGAACTCGGAATGGCAGTTGTAGCTAGACGCATGGATCGCTCCAAATCGGAAATCGTTACGGAATGCAATATTGCGAGATCCACAGTGTCAAATTTCAGGCATTGCCTCTCGCCCTACAGGGCAGTGGCCGAAGATCTTTGAACCGTGGATTTATTTTGAAAATCTTTTCTTAAAGAACTTACTTTATTTACTAGCGATTCATCAAGAACATTAACACATTTAATCGCACTATGTAAGCGTGGGAGTAGTTGCCAGTGGGTAATTGATGAAAACAAATTTCTTTCAACAAATGGAAATTTTATTCCGAAAAACCCTTTCTCTTTAAAAAAAAAAAAACAGATTTAAAAATTATAATCAGAAAGCACCCTCTAAATATCAAGTTACAATTTATTCAGAGGCAGAAATAATAATAATTTTTTTGACGGTATGAACTTTCAGGCTGAGAACCTTGCCGCTCCCGTTTAATACGGCCGTAGTCACGACTGCTCACAACAACCTCTGAAAGACTACAGTGGTACAAATCTGCAACACACCAGATTACTTTAAACTAAAAATTTTAACAACTCACACACAAACACATAAACTATGCACCCCGTAGGAGGGATGGAAATGGTACAAAACACTCACATTAAAGAAATTACTTGCCATCGAAAGTGCAACTTGTTTTTAAAAGAAAACTTTTACGGTGGAAGAGTGGCAACTTTATATACTAAAATTACCACTTAAATAAAAGCCCATTAAATGCAACCTTACATAAAATATACAAACACGCTCTACATTACACATATATCGCCTCTCAAGATGAAAAGCGAGATAAAAACATATTTCAGGAACTCGGCCTTTACACCTTAAGCAATAAATTCGTTAACACCGAATCCAACAAACATGACAAAGGCAGCTATTAACTTACGGCAGACCGACAGAAAGACAGACAGACAGTAACTGCCTATCAAATGCGGACGGGAGACAGACGAGTAAGCTGGGGACGAGAGACTGAACAAGGAAACAAGTAGAATTTATCAAGTAAATGAAACAACATATCGCGAATCACTTAACTTCTAATAAACTGCGATGTCTGGCGAAGACCTGGCGCAGCACCCCCAAAACGCTCTCCCGAACCGCCCGCTGCCAGCCGCTTCAACGGACGCAGGAAGGCGCGCCGATCTCCCGTCTCACGGCGTCGCAGCTCGCACTGGCCAGACCGATGTCGTAGGTTGGCTCCTGTTGATCTCGTGTCGGCTGCGAAGCCACTATCCCTCGGTATACGGCACAGCCCACTGGACTGACGTGGCGACCTCACATGCGCCGACGCTCAAGACGGACAAGTCATCTTGTTTCCCAGTGCACGACCGACCAACCGATCGATCCAACCGCCAATGATCATTGCCTGACAAACTCGAGCAGACTGGCGGCCTAACACATACTACCACTCCGGACGGCAGACAGTCACTGACTGGCCCACACCGACCCGGCTGACCAACTGGTCAGACTCGCCAAGACTGGCAGACTGACCCTGCCGAGCTCATAGCGCCCCTTAAATGCACGTGAACAGGCAACTTTTCCCCTTTCCCACCAGAGGGAGACACGAAAGCTAAGATTGCCACAGCGGCGCCACCGCCAGAAACGGAAGGCGACTGCTTTACACTATGTGATGCGGCGCGCTCTTCAAAACAGCAAATTTTACCACGGCTCAATCTTAACTCAACGATCGAAAGCAGCGGAATTTGCTTAGAGTTGTTAGTGCTAACAGGCAAGCAACATTGCATGAAAGGTGTCTCTTGAAGCACCGAACACTTCAGCTCTGTCTTTTTTTTTTTTTTGGAAACAGGTGTTGACTCCTGCTCACTCATCGCTTATAGGATATGTAAAGGATGCTGCGTTCTGGGAATGCTATACAACAATTCAAGCAAGTAACATTTCTTTCTTTCCTGAGGCCTTTGTCCTGCTTCAACGTGGGGTCGGCCTTGTTACTATTGATTAGGGAGTGTTAGTTGCAGAGGGTAGCAGGGTGCCCTTCCTCCCGCCAGCCCGAACCACCCGGGATGGAATTAGTGTATCCCAGTCGTCTGCATCTAGTGTAATCCACGGAATAGTGCGAACATTTTCAAATGTCTGCGAGTCGTGTAACTGAGGCGGAACGTAGGGACCAGCCCGGTATCCACTTAGCGGGATGTGGAAAACCGCCTAAAAACCACAGCCAGGCTGGCCGGCATGCCGGCCGTCGTTGGTAATCCACCGCGCGGATTCGATCCGGGGCCGGCGCGCCATCCGAGTCCAGGAAGCAGCGCATTAGCACTCTCGGCTACCCTGGTGGGTCAATTCAAGCAAATGAAATTAATAGTTTTTCTTACAAATAAGAAGAATGACAATACTTAACTTGTATTTACAACAAGTGGTCGCAAGCAATGGGCGACACGCAAATAAATCTGAGTCCTTTTCTAAATGCAGTGATCATGCAAGTTTGTCACACAGTTTGTAGATCACTAATAACTGGTATCGTAGCACTCTCTGCTAGACTGCGCCAATACTCTGCGAATAATGTCCAAATACTGAGCCAATACTGAACGGGCTAAGCTGGCAGGGGCGGCGCTTATATTCTCTTCTCGTAGAGGCCGCTCTTGTCGTGGTATGGTCCTAATCAGCGCACCATTAGTCGACGTCGCATCACCGCAGTCTCTTCTCTTGCTTTCTTCATCTTCGTTCTCGCCCTTGTGGTTACGCCAGAACAGCAGGCACCACACGAGCACCAATTATTTACCAATATTCGAATTCACATATCTCCGAATAATGGACTCGCAACTACGCAGGACACTGTTGTCACCACGACGGATGATTGCTATACATTGAGGACATTGCTCAGCTGCCTTTCCTCGCCAAAAACAACAGCGCAGCATGGAAACTGGACAGTACCTGCATTTATGTTCAAGCATGTTTTCAAACTTTTGTCAGTAAAAATCTTCTTTTTCCAAACATATTCAGTTCACCTTTACTGGTTACTGCTAAATTCTCTCTCCCCAATTCGAGGCACTTCCTCATTATTGCTTACGCGATTCATCCATATAAACTTCAGCATTCTTCCCTAACATTACACTTGAAAATCCTCCACTCTCTTTTAGCCCGTATCTACAAGGCGACTTAAAAATCAAGTCACACATTATTATGCCACGTCAAGTAGCTTTTATTGTAGCTGTACTACACCTCAGAGTAACATTAACACATGAAACTATTTTCCATCGTAGTCACCGTCTCTGAAAACAACGGTCGGCACTTACTACCAATCTTTCAATTCGTCGACGAATAAAACCACTCTTTGGCCCCTGAGCCATCGTCGGAAAATTTAACACTGCTTCTGATCAGTTCCTCTACTGCGTTACAGTTCGTCATCCATTGTCGATGCCCATGGCCTTCTTTCCGAATCAGCGTCACCGACATCTGTGCCGCCTTGATCAAGTTGCTGGCACTATTCCACTACTGCTGAACGTGCGTGCGGCCATCGTGGCTCAGTTCGAAGCGGGACTGATCACTGAAGACAATTCCGCTACAGAGGCCAGACCGAAGACGTGTCATACGACCCGACAACCAGGAGTAATCTCTGGGCAGCCATTCCTTTTCATAGGAGGATCCCTTTCGTTGTCATTCGCGAAACCTTCGCAGCACATCGGTACGTCGATGATATTCAACGATCCATTCTGTTGCCCTTCAAGGCAAGCCATCCTGGGCTGACGTTTCAGCAAGATGAAGCACGCTTGCACACGGTAAGACTTTCTACTGCTTGTCTCCGTGATTGCCACCACACACTACTTCGGTCAGTATGCAGTAAGGTCGCCGGGTCCCCCCTCCCCCCCCCCCCCTCGCCCCATTAGAGAACGTTTGGAGCATTACGAAGAGGGCCTCAACCCAAGTCGAGTTTTCACGATCTAACGTGGCAATTGGATCAAAGTTGCACTATATCCCCCAGGAGGACAAGCATCAATTGTATCAATCAGCGCCAAGCCGATAAACCGCTTACATAGAGACCTCAGTTGACTTGCTCAGTTTGTGAACGTCATTCTCCAGTTTTTATGAAATTCTGATCCGAAAAAACTGCTTGCATGAGGACCACAGTTGGACGAACTCGTTATTAACTTGCTCAATTTGTGAAGCCCTTTCTTTTGAATAAATCAATTTTCTGAAATTATGATTATTCGTTGTCTGTACATGTACATCACATCTCCCGATTTCCATCCCATTCGTATAATTCCATCGTGGTGCGTTGTTTATTTGTCTTGGAGTGTATATTTTCAAGTTTTTGTACATCGCATATAGTGACGATAAATCTAAAACAAACACAAGTGTAAAACATGAGATGACATGGTTATGTATAGTGAAATAATTTCTCACAAATGCTGCGCTAGTATTGAGTTTGATTGTGGCAAGATTTCAGTGTGGTGCAAAGTTCGTACACAAGCTTTAAAGGCTCAGAGGTGTAAAATTGTTTCCTTTTACATATTGAAAAAATTCGTGTCCAATGCAGTGAGTTGCAACTGGAATCTGTAATGCCATACAAATAACTGCTTACAACAGTTTGTGGAGGTATGAGAGGAAATGTTTGTTCAGTCGTAAGTAAAGATGGTCCTCGAAACATAGGTGAGATACTACGAAAATGTAATGTCCAAAAAGGAGATTTCTTACAAAAATTAACATGTAGAAAAGATGGCGGTGATCTTGTTTAAGTCTCTAGGGCAATGCTTCAGTGTTGTCGAAGCTCTATAGACGACAATTGAAGACACGCTGGGAAAAACGGGCTGATCCTCAAGTGTAAAGCCCTAGAGATAAGTTCTGCCATCTGTTGCTGGGTACGGGAACTATCAAACTTGAGATTTGTCTCACTCCTGAATAGTCTAATGTGATATTCAGGCCAGCCGCGGTGGTCTAGCGGTTCTAGGCGCTCAATCCAGGACCGCGTGACTGCCACGGTCGTTGGTTCGAATCTTGCCTCGGGCATGGATGTGTGTGATGTCCTTAGGTTAGTTAGGTTTAAGTAGTTCTTAGTTCTAGGGGACTGATGACCTAAGATGTTAAGTCCCATAGTGCTCAGAACCATTTGAACCATTTGTGATATTCAGGGGTGAGACAAATGTCAGTTTTGATAGTCCCCGTACCCAGCAACAGATGGAAACCGTTCGAAGTTTTTACATTTAAGGGTTAGCCCGTTTTTCCGCGCGTGACTTCAATTTCTTTCGCTTGCAGCCGTTTTTGCTTCGCAGCTGAAAACTGGAAATAGCACTGCCGGGTGTCAGGGAACTTCTTTCGGTGTCTCTACTACCATACTGTGTGGGGCCCATAAAAGCTGGGCAGTATTTACTTTGGATCTACACACCTTTAATCTGAACCTGTGGTGAGGATTGTACAACTGCGAGTTTTTTGATAAGTAAACCTCAGTGTAGTTTCTGAATTGAAAGCTTATGACAAAGCAGTTAATGTTATTTATGTAACATTGTTAAATTTTACTATAAAATGTTTGAGTTAATGAATTAATAAGGTTAAAAGAAAGAAAAACGTGTTTTGACACTTCTGTTTTTCTATTTTTCTCTCCGCTTAAGGTTATTACTTTGTGTTTTACTATTGTCAGTAATAATAGATTACAGAGAGAATTGACGTGTAATAGTAACGGGCCAACTTTAGTGTTACGCCGTTGTCATTCACCTACAATGTTGCTTGTAGCCGCCACCAAAAGTTTTATTTATCGCGTTCAAGTGACGGATACAGCCTTCATGATAGTTTACTGGGGATTTTGATATATTTTTGGAGTTATTTGCACCTGACAGTATTTAGTGAGGAATCTGGGTACGTACTGTAACCACCTACACATCTCTCCTGTGACAACTGCTAAGCTGATTACAGCGCTCCCGGTAGAATTTGTAACAAACATATTGATAAGTACTCGAAGGAACGAGAATGGTCTCTAATATTTCATACAACGGAAAGTATCCTCCGTCATGCTCTTCAGAATTATTTTCGGCTATAAATGTAGATATGCATGTGTAGGTGGGACTCAGAACTGCGAATTGCACTATGTAAGACGCCTACACTTCATGCGACCACATAAGTCGATGTTCCAAAAAAAGATATCGATAACTGAAAACATATTTAATACACGGTGAATATGAGCTCCGTTTCTGTCCCGCTTACCGCACAGCACATTTTGTCTCGCAGCGACGGTGGGCGGGCAAACCGCACTGGCAGCCAGCTGGCTCATTTCTCTGTGTCGTGGCTTTAATGGACACCTGTCAGTGACACGGCCCACTCCGTTTTCAATTACATCGTAAAACGCTGTTACTCTAGATGCACCCAGCCGCAAATACCCCTTCTTTGAAGCCGTTCCAAACTACATTACGCGAACCGCTCTGTAATGATCACCTCAGAACCACACAAAAGGGCTCACCTATAAAATCACAGAGAAGGCCGAATTTATTCGCCCATGCAAGGATATTCGCGTATATCGATGTTCAGAGACAACGAACCAGTTTTGGAATGCGGCCGTTTCAGGTTTTGTTCCTATGTTCTGTGCGCAAAGAAAGAATATACCACGGCTACAATAAACAACAGAAATTGTTCAGTCGACTTCCAAGAGACGTGTTTTTTTTTCTTTTTTGGGGGTACTGAAGGGGGCAGTCAAACGAAAACGCCGACAGATTGGGAAAAAAGTTAAGTGTTCATTGTTCGAAAAGTAATCACTATAGTTGTTAACACATTTATTCCACTATGAGACAAGATGATCAATGCTTTCATGTAACAAGTTTGCAGTTGAAACTTCCTGGAATATTAAAACTGTGTGCCGGACCGAGACTCGAACTCGGGACCTTCGCCTTTCGCGGGCTAGTGCTCTACCAACTTTTTTTTTTTTAATTTCCAATGTCAGGCTTACCACCTTTGCTGACATTCATTTTGTTGTACTACCGCATAAATAGTGTCTACAATGTCCATGTGTTGACAAATAGTGGCTAATTAGAAAATTAATTAATTAAGGAAATGAATTAAACTGAAAATGTCCAAATGAAAGACATGAAGACATCGCGGATAGTACAAATAAAAAAGAAACATGGTCCTGTAGCAACGAAATGAAATTCGTGTCGGGGGCGACACCTGCTCACGACCCGGCGTTCAATAGAGCAAGAGAGCCATCTATCGACTCGTTCTTCAGACGTTGGTGTAAGACTGGGTCGTCTTCTCGAAATTAACTAATGGTCCGTAGGTGTGATCGATGTCTGTCTCGGCTTCTGCGTCTATGTCATCTCTCACCCGTCACACCCCATCTGGCCGGCGGGTCGGTAAATGTAAGTCGCAAGTAATTAGTGAAGTCTTGCCCATATTTCTTATGCTGTTGCAGCTTCGTGTGTCCATCAAGGAGAAAATACCAAAAATCCATTTTGTCCTTTTCCGATTCGTTATAGAAGTAGCTCACCACCATTCCCCGTACCCATGTCACTGCATTGGTTTTTTGGACCGGAAAATATGATTCTTGGGGGAAAAAAAGTGTGTCTCATGAAATTGTGTGAGGGCCGGAACGTAACAGGAACGCCAATATCTGTTGTGCCAAGTGCCACGCTGGAGCCGTCCCACTACATCCTAAACGATGTTCATCAGTGTCCACTGTTGCGCAGCCTGAACATAGTGGAGTGTCTGCCAAATGAATCGCGTGCCGCCGTTGATTCGTTGCAAACTTCCTATTTACCACCACATACCATATTGAGCGTAGCGACGGTTGGAGGTAAACGTTCCGTATAACTCGCCATATCTGACGCCAGCTCTTGTCTGGGTACTTCTTTTCCAGGGTATTCCTGGGGCACCGGCGCAGGAAGAGTTGGTACACATCTCGCGTCGTCGGTAGTCGTGTTGTTGGGAAGGAATCTCTGACATAGCTAAGCTCCAAATAAAAAGCCTTGAAATGTGTCATCTTGGATGCCCCACATTGACTGGGGGTAGCTCTGAAGTGGGCGCTAGTACATCGGCCAACGCACCCGAGATATTGCGAAATTGACCGCGCCACTGTCGTAAAATGGTACTGACGAATAACGCCCGTGCCTTTTCATATACGCTCACTAGACCAAGTCCACCCTCTCCAGGTGGTAGCGTAAGCGTTGTGTATTGGGTCTTAAACAGGTGTCCCACACTCACGTAGGTTCTGAAAGTTGCTTGTATCCGTGATGCCATTGTGCGCGTTAAAGGCAGGATATGCGCTACGTGAGTGAGTCTCGGTGCTAGGTATACGTTAACATAGGTCACCCTCTGAATCATATCCAACGGTCTTAATTTCTGTAACAGCGCCATCGTCCGCATCAGCTTCAATATGCGTCGGTAGTCATCCGCTGCTGTCCGCTGCACATCCGTGTGGAACGTAATACCTAGGCATTTGATGGTCTTAACTAACATGAGCGGACCTTCCTCCCCCGGTGTAATCCTCGACCGACATTCATGCAGCGTGACTTCTGTAGATTAAGCAGACTTCCTGCCGCCATCCCGTATCGCTGTATCCATGCCAACACCGTACGTACTTCGTCGCCTTTCCTTGCCACCAGCATCACATTGTCAGCATAAGCGCGGCAAAGAAAGGTCAGATGTGGCAACGGCACTCCCTACAACCGTCTTCGGAGACTATATAGACAGGGTTCCAATGCCATTGCATACAAAAATATCGAAAGGGGGCAACCTTTACGAACTGACCTGGAAATAACAATGTAGTCAATGCCCCGCCCATTCACCGAGACCTATGATCGTACGCCGTGTAACAGTCGCATGATCACTAGAATGAAGGCCTGTGGGATTCGCAATCTGCCCATCACCGCATGCAAAAAGGTATGATCCACTCTGTCGAACGCATGATCGAAGACAATAGCGACGAGTGCCCCACGCACTCGGCATGCCGCTGCTAATGCGATGATATCTTTGTAGTCACCGAGCGCCGTATGTACGTTACTCTTACCACCGAGGCAAGTTTGATCTATGAGGAGTCTATCAGAAATTGAAGACCGCAGGCGAGCCCCAAGGATTCGCGCGAAAATCTTATTGTCGCAGTTCCAGAGAGTGAGTGGTCTATAATCTCCTGGCCTTCTGCCACCGCGTGGCTTAGGTATTGGGATGACGATACCCTCCGTGAATTCGGCAGGTATCTCAGTTTGCGGTAACAGGAGTTCGTTGTACATCTGAATCCAGTCCCGTCCCATGAAGTATGCAAAGGCGCGGTAAAATTCAATTGGGAAGCCGTCCTGTCCTGGGGACTTGTTCGGAGCCCCCCTGGTAATTGCAGCTGTCAGCTCGTCCTCTGTTATCGCTGTGATGAAAGTCTCTGCATCCAGTGGTGGTCCTCTATCTGGCATTTCCGAGGTGACATCATGTAGTGTCTCGTGGTTCACTTGTGCAGGTCCATATAACTGGCGGAAATATTCAGTAAACACATGCGCAATATCACGCTGGTTCACAACTTGCTGGCCAGTTTCAGAGATTAGTTCCCTGATCAATGTCCTGCGTCGTCGTTGGCGTTCACGTACTACCTGGTGCATGGAGGGGGTTTCGGCAGCAACTGTGTCCGTCAATCTCGCCCGGACCATTATTCCTTTCATTCTTAGTCTCGTCAGCTTTAATAACTTGGCTTTTATCCGGCGCATGGCCGTGTGCCTTTCCGGCGATGGTTGTTGGGTCACCAGCTCCCTCAGGACTGTAAAATAAAAATCAGCCGTCGTGCGGTTCCACTGCGATTTGTCCTGCCCGTATCGTATCAACGTTCTCCGTAACGGTGGTTTTGCGCATTTGATCCACCACTGGAGAACCGAGGTGTATGCTCGTTGGCGGCGAACGCAGGTCTCCCAGACCACCTCTATCGACCGGCGACATGCAGCGTCACGTAAAAGTGCTCAATTCATTTTCCAGTGACCCTTACTCCGTCATATCTTCTAACGCGTTAGTGAAATCGTACAGACGTACGCCATATGGTCCGTAAAAGCCGCTGGCCAGATTTCGGCATTCAGTATTGCCGACCGTAGAGTTCGTGTCACATACACTGTATGAAGTCTACTCGCCGAGTGTCCCGTTACAAACGTATAACCCGGTCTGTCGCCATGCTGCAGTTCCCAGGTATCAATAAGCGCCATTTCGGTAATCAAAGCACGCAGTTCAATGCATGGCACATAATGAGGTACTTGGTCCTTTTTGTCGACGACACAGTTAAAGTCGCCGCCCACTATATAGTTATCATAGCGCCCAGCGAACAACGGTGCTATCTCTTCGGTGTAAAAGGTCGCCCTTTCTCTTCGTCTTGTGGAGCCAGACGGCGCGTATAAATTGATGAAACGAACGCCATCGACACTGATCGCTATGCCACGTGCCGAAGGGAGACACATGACTTCCTCCAGTCCTATTCCTTCCCTGGTGAGGATCGCCACACCGCATCCACTTTCATCGTGCACTGAATAATGTGCCTCGTAGCCGTAGAAATGTGGCGGCGATGCGAAACGCACTTCATGTGGGAGTACAATATCCATGTCCGGAGCGCGTAACATATCTTTCAGCATTTGAATTTTGAGCGGTGTCCGAATGCCATTAATGTTGCAATGCGGTACGCCTGGTGTGTGTTCATCAGTTGTAGGGGGTGG
Source organism: Schistocerca serialis cubense (assembly GCF_023864345.2). Lineage (NCBI taxonomy): Eukaryota > Metazoa > Arthropoda > Insecta > Orthoptera > Acrididae > Schistocerca > Schistocerca serialis. The sequence continues at coordinate 912,214,517 of NC_064641.1, read as the reverse complement.
GGGGTGTCATTAAGCGTCTATCTGTACTCCCGGCGCTCCTCACCACACTAAGTTGTTCAACATTCCCCGACCCCTCCCGGCCTCTGGCCAGGACTATCCTCAATCGTCGTGTTCGTGTTTTCATTCTGTTCCTGTTGGTCCATTTCTTGCGCCCAGTCCCCCAGCATATTTCCGGGACTGGCCGAAGGAAGGGAGGCAACGTTGTCACCGCTCTGATGTTGGACAATTGTCATCTCCACTTCTGCCTTCCGGTCACCAGAGGGAGAGTTCAAGTTATCGTCGCTGTGCAATTCTTGCATCGTCATCTCGCTATCTGTTGAATCCACTGGTCTCAGGTCGATACTGTCGTTGTCGTCAACTGTCCCCTCGGGACTATGGCTATCGTCAGCAGAAGTCAGTCGACGCTTCTTTCTTCTCTTCGGCGAACGCTGTTTCCGTTGCCTTGCTTCCGCATCGGCTGTTTGGAATCCTCCGTCTTGGGCCTGGCCTATCACGCTCTCGGTGGAAGCACTGGCAGCCACCACGGATGAGCCTGGAGCGGCCGTCAGCTGCAGCTCTTGTGTGGTGTCCTGTGTCTGCTGTGGTGGAACCGGTGGTCGGAGTTCCAGTCCGTTGGTGTCTATGTTTTCTATAGGGCGCAGCTGCTGGTGCCCATCGGAAATCTCCCGCACGTCTCCTCTCAGGGCTTCCACAAAGGTCAACGGTACGACAGTCATCTGTTGTGGCGCCTGAACGTCGTCCCGTGGGGTTTGCACTAAACGTCGCTGGAGGCATTCCGAGCGGACGTGACCTTCTTTCCCGCACCCCGAGCAAGTGCGAGGTTGCCCATCATAGATTATAATCGCTCGACAACCTCCTATGTACAAATAAGAGGGGACGTGCTTTAGCAGTTCTAACCGTAATCGTCTCACCACATTTAAAACGGGGTATGTGGTAAAACTCGTCCATTTTTCGTCCACATGAGATAGAACTGTACCGTATGGTCGAAAGGCGTCGGTAATAAGTTTAGACGGGACCTCAAACGGAAGTTCGAAGACTCGTATAGTGCGGATCCCCATTCCCGTGTGATCGACCGTAACCGCACCAACATTCCCGTCGGCATGACAGAAACGATACCCGTTCGGTGATCGTTGTAGAAGTCTTTCGCAAGCAGCCTCGTCAACAAGTTTGACTTAGACGACGCTTGAAACTATCGATAAATGGATTCCTACGATTTCCTGTGGATCGATTTTTACCTCTTCTCTTAAAAAACGTTCATTCTCGTATGCCTTTGGTCGTGTATAGTCGTTCGTAAAACTGAACTTCAAAGTCGTTTTTCTGTACGAGTGTGCCATCTCGTTCTAGACTCACAACACCGCACACGCGAAGCTGCTCCGGCGTAAACAAACAGGCACGCGCACCACAGCGCGGCCGGCAGGCAACACGGTCCCCACTGTGTCACTGCCGAAGACAGACTGTGCCAACTGAGCTACCCAAGCACGACTCACGCCACGTCCTCACAGCTTTACTTCTGCCAGTACCTCGTCTCCTACCTTCCAAACAGGAAGGAGGTGTATTGGACCGTGAAAAAGAAAAAAAAAAAAAAAAAAAAAAAAAACAGAAACAGTGAACTGTCCAGGAACAAGAAGAGCAATAAAAACAGATGGTAACAGAAATAGGTTTGTCATTAAGTGTTTATGATATGGTACTGCCAAGAGGGCGAACCGCGTACAACCCTCCCTCTTTCTTTTCTTTCGCTGTTCGCTTTATTCAAATTTGTGTCTGTGTCGTGGTGTAATGTTTGTTTGCAAAAGCGAGGTGTAAGCTGGAAACCTGTATTAACAGATGATTCTGCACAATTACTCTATTAACAACCAAAAGGAAGTGGCTTTCGAATGGGAACCGCAAACGTTTTATGACAAGGCGACAAGCCACGCGGGGTAGCCGCGCAGTCTAGGGGCGTCTTGTCACGGTCCGGGAGGTATGCCCCATCGGAGGTTCGAGTTCTCCCTTGCGAATGGGTGTGTGTGTTGTCTTTAGTGTAAGTTAGATTAGGTAGTGAGTAAGTTTAGGGAACGATGACCTCAGCAGTTTGGTCCCATAAGACCTTACCACAAATTTCCAAATTTCCAAGGTGACAAGTCAACCCAATCCTACTACAGAAAACACACCTGTTGTGTCATAATTGGCAGCAGAGACGATACGTTTGTCACGTGACAGTCTTATCCACGCACTTCATTTGTACGACCGGTAAGAGAGTGACGTATGCCTCCTTGCCTATACAGGTCTTCGTATGAATGTGAATTTAATCACTACCACGGAAATGATGAAAACATAATATTTTTTCACATACGCTGCAACAAATAAACGCAACAGCTTCACAATTATATAAACTCTCTGTGCTCGGTCAAAACATATGCTTTTAACGTTTTTGAAGTTGCATCCCGTTTTGTAAGTTGTGGCTCTTGAATTCCTTTGTTGTAACATAATTCACACCCATTTATTTGTTGTTTTCATTTCTGTGAGAAATCTGCGTGATATATCGTCTGCTGTCACTATTATTTGCGACGGTAACGTATTCTTAGCACATGACGCATATGCTGTAACCAATGTGCAGTTTGACAACTGCCAAGACTACAGAGAGACAGCCATCGTTTCAGTGACCAGACGGAAAGTTAATAATTTTGTGTAAAAAGTAAAGATAAACCACACCAAGGAGTTTTGATCACGACTCGTCCGCTTCACGCACCAAAAACCGTGATCACTTAACCATGACGTCATAGCACTCATGTCATCTCTATATTGCACTTGTTCATTTTGGAACGTTCACTGTTTCTATGTTGCTTTCTTTCACATATCAGTACACCTTCTTCCTGTTATCAGGCTTCATCTGTGTACAGTTTTTGACAGACTGTCCACTGGCCCAGATTACCACTAAATCTGAAGGGAGTGCGGTGGGGAGTTTAGCTTCTTAGACAAAGAGGCCCGTGCTGGGTATAGTCATGGTTCCGTAGGCGATAGCAAACGTTTTCCCATGAAGGCACGGACCGTCTTGCCTCACAGTGGGATAAATTTATTAACCGTTAAGGCGGTCTTCTTCAAAATAATGAACAGTTACTTCTATTTTCCATCTGTCTCGTTTTTATTTGACTCCCCCTTATTTGTGACTACGTCGCTTGTAGCTATGAGAAGACAGCTTCCCTTTCTGGGTAGGTGGGTGCAGTGTAGTGTTGGCAGAAGAGCCAACACTATGTTACTACTGGAGGCCGAAATGCACGCGTTTTAGCTCACGCAGGCTAGCGTGAGGAGGGATGGACTATACTCACGTGAGGTCTGGAACATGACAAGGAATGAGTATTCAGAAAGCGGACGTAATTAGTTTCATACTTAACTTTAATCCATTAATGATGAACGTCGCTCTTGATGGTACATGAGTCACAATATTATCATAATATTATCTGTTCGCATAGTACGTATAATAACTGAATATGGCGCCTTGCTAGGTCGTAGCAAATGACGTAGCTGCAGGCTATGCTAAACTGTCGTCTCTGCAAATGAGAGCGTATGTAGTCAGCGAACCATCGCTAGCAAAGTTGGCTGTACAACTGGGGCGAGAGCTAGAGAGTCGCTCTAGACTAGACCAGCTGTGTGGCGGCGCTCGGTGTGCAATCACTGATAGTGGCGACACGCGGGTCCGACGTACACTAACGGACCGCGGCCGATTTAAAGGCTACCACCTAGCAAGTGTGGTGTCTGGCGGTGACACCACATGCAGTGTGTACAATTTCCTTTGTTTCAATTTTCAAAAGCGCTATCACAGAAGCAGTGATGTGATACTGTCTTTCGAGAAGCACTTCTGTGGAGCTGTGTGGCACAACATTAGCGACGTGGTGAATTAGATGCTACGTATTAACTACTAGAAAATAGACTGGTGAGGGTAACCTCTCATGAAATGGATGGATGACTTCCTAGTCAACCCATTTATTGAAATCCCCCGAAAATGATCTGCTGCATGGGTATAGGAACACGGATATTTCTTAGGTAACAAATATAATACAGTGCTATCCGTAAAGCAACTAATTTCCTTTGGTTATCGCTGTTCGTAAAGAAAAGGCTGTATCAAACACTGCGGAAGTCATGTTTTGCGCTAGCGCCAGTGACGCATAGTATGTTGAAACTCAGTAACGTTTGCCGTATGAATTCAAATTGTGCCCGCAACGTATACACTAGGAGTTCATTGGTCCGTTCCACAGTCTATCATCTCGGCAATAGAATCCAAATCGGTACCTGAATCAGCGGTCCTTGGATGGTGTCGAAGCACTTCCACATACGCTGCCTCTATTCGCTGCGGTATTGCGCACAGATTTTGCGGCTGGGTAAGGTGTTTTCAGTGTCATTCTCTTCATAGCTTTGCCTTCTGTGTCTTCGTTCTGAAGGATTGTAAATATGGCTTTCTCCTAATTTCATTAAAAAAATATGGGAAATTTTTCAACCATTTCAAATTCTCAGCACGTATTATTCTTGAGTTTTCGAGATATAAACTGTGGGGCAGAGATGAATTGTACTACACTGTAGAGCCAAAGAAACTGGTAAACATGCCTGATATTGTGTAAGGCCCCCGTGAGCTTACAGAAGTCCGCAACACGACGTGACATGGATTCGACTAATGTTTGAAGTAGTGCTGGAGTAACTGACTCCATTCATCCTGCAGGGCTGCCCTTAAATCCATAAGAGTATGACGGGGGTAGAGATTTCTCCTGAATAGGATCAAAGCGTCCCTGATATGCTCAATAATGTTCATGTTTGGGGAGTGTGGTGTCCAGGGGAAGTGTTTAAACTCAGAAGAGTGTTCTTTGAGACACTCTGTAGCAATTCTGGACGTGTGGAGTGTCGGTTTGCCCTGCTGGAATTGCCCAAGTCCGTAGGAATGCACAATGGACATGAATGGATGCAGGTGATCGGGCAGTATGCATACGTACGTGTTAGCTGTTGTAGTAGTATTTAGACGTATCAGGGGTCCCCTATGATTCCAATTGCACTTGCCCTACACCATTACAGATACTCCACCAGCTTGAACAGCCCATTGGTGACATGTAGGGACCAGGGATTCATGAGATTTTCTCCATACCAGTACATGCTCATTCGCACGATACAATTTGAAACGAGACTCGTCCAACCAGGCAACATGTTTCCAGTCATCAACAGTCGAATGTCGGTGTTGACGGGCTCATGCGAGGAGTAAAGTTTTTTATCGTGTAGTCATAAAGGGTACAAGAGTTGACCTTCGGCTCCGAAAGCCTATAACGATGATGTTTCGTTGAATGGTTCGCACTCTCACACTTGTTGATGTACCGCAATTGAAATCTGCAGCAATTTGCGGAAGGGTTGCACGTCTGTTAAGGTGAATGATTCCTTTCAGTCATCGTTGGTGCCGTTCTCGTAGGATACTTTTCCGGCCGCAGCGATGTCGGAGATTTGATGTTTACCTGATTCATGATATTCACGGTTCACTCGTGAAATGTTCGTACGGGAAAACCTCACTTCACCGCTACATCTGAGATGCTGTGTCCCATCGCTCGTGCGCCGACTATAACACCATGTTCAGAATCAGTTAAGTCTTGATAACTGCCAATGTAGCAGCAGTAACCGATCTAACAACTGCGCCAGACACTTATATAGGCGTTGCCTAACTTAGCGCCAAATTTTGCCTGTGTACATACTGTGTCTCTGTATTAGAATACGCCTTCCTGTACCAGTTTCTTTGGTGCTTCAATGTATATGTACTTACGGCCGAATTATGGCTTCAGTCACGATGCTTAAAACAACACTACAGGGAATGCCAAGAAGATCAAACTGTTTTTATCGGTAATAATTCACACATTATATAACATTTAGACGTCATTATTAATACAACATATTAGGAAACGTGTGCCGTTCAAGAGCCATAAAAAGGAATCTATATAATAAGATCTTAGGATTATGAAGTAGTGGTTCACTGCCAGTACGGGTGGAAATAAAGATCGGGAAATGCATCACTTTAGCTGATGTCAGTCGCTTACTGCCACCAAAAATTGGCTCCATTGTTAAAGCGTGACAAAACTTTGGTCTCTTTATAACGAGCCGTTCTCGCTGTCATCAAACGGTGTCTGTAATGGGTAAAATCGTGCGAAGTGAAGTCTATGAGCCACACTTGGTTTAAAACACAACAGAGACTAATGTTAATTATTTTCCTCATCTATGATGTCACATTGTTCTAAAACGTCTGAAAAATACGTCGGAAATGTGGAAAGTGCTATGCTTACATTGATTATCTAGGACCGAGTTGTGTTCAAGTACAAGAAAAAACACTTAAGGCTCAGTTCAGTGACTTTACCACGTCTATGATGTCACAATACTCTAAAATGGGTCACAACATATAAAGTTTACTTTACAACATTATCTAAACACGTGAAGTGTTCAATCTGATAATGTGTGTACTGTTTCTTTTGTTCACCTCCCAGACTTGGGGAGTGGCAGCAAAGACAATGATCTAAAGAAAAAATACAATCAATGACAAGTATTACAAACAAACTTCTGCTTCATTCTAGGAAACTAAGACTCAGCCGAGTAATAATTTCACGTGTTTTATAATAAGGCCTTCAGCCGTGTTACAGTTTGTTTTAAAACACAGTATTTATCTTAATATGTGCTACTAGGAATTGTTCGTCTGAGTTCTAATTCAGGTCTTCATCCGTTTGTGATTTGAACTTATGTGTGGCCTTCAGCCGAGCAATAATTTCACTTCTTTCACAACAAGGCCTTCAGCAGTGCTACAATATTTTTTTTGAAGCAAACTTGTTTTAAAGGCAAAGTATTTGTTGAAAAGTGTGCTATTTGGAATTGATCTTCTGAATTCTAAATCAGACCTTCAGCCGTTCGTTATTTGAAAGTGTTTGTGGCCTTCAGCAGAGTAATAATTTCACGTCTTTTATAATAAGGCCTTCAGCCGTGTTACAGTTTGTTTTAAAACGAGGTCTTTACCTTAATATGTACTATTAGGAATTGTTCTTCTGACTTCTAATTCAGGCCTTGAGCCGTTTGTTGTTTGAGGGTGTTGTTGGTGGCCTTCGCCCCTAAAATTGTGGAATTTTTTTTCTGTGATAAAGCTTTCACCCGTCATTCAGTCAATTGTGTTCTTTTAAGAGATTGTTTTAAAATTTTAATTTCTTTAAATAAAGTTTACGTATTTGTTGTGCAACCGAGAGTAACAGATTACGGTCCCGGACCTTATCCTGCCCCATCCTGAATATCCAGCTCTTAATGCTACTAAGCGAGTGTTATATTAAAAGTAGCAGAAGGAATTTATCTTTCCGCCACAGTACTGTGATGACTCTTATTACATTTTCCCCTTATTCTTACCACTAACGAAGAGAACTGCTGGGGAGATGGAGTTTTTCCCAGGCATAGGAAATGCAAATGCCGATAAGTTGGAGTATTTATCGAGAATGTCGGAATGGAGACCATTTATTGCAATCAGTGACATCCGACAGCTATATAACAACCAATTTTACAGACCTTAAAACTAATGTAATAACAACTTATAACGGTAATCTGGAAGCACCTTATAGCTCCCTGCTATCGTATTCCAATGGCGAGCCTCTTTGCATACAGAAAAGAATGCCCATCTGTGCGAGGAGTTCTGCAGCTTCGATGCTGCAGTGATAAGCCCCTAAGCACGGTTAACGTGTCACGTACCCGAAGAACAAGGAAACCGCAATTGTAGGAACGCGAAATCAAGCGCCAGCAAGACAGCAATATCTCTAGCGATGTAGAGCCATTATGTGCATTCATCTTACTGTATTTTGTCTTTATGCTGAACACTAGCAAGGAAGACCGCTGGGAAGGCAGTGCTTTTGTCAGATTTTGTAAAAAAAAAAAAAAAAAAGAAAAAAAAAAAAAAAAAAGACATACATTGGAGTACTGATCGAAAAATGTCGGAATCGAGAGCGTTTATTAAATTTAAGGACAATCGATAGCCACATCACAACCGTTTTTACTACGTTTAAAACCGATGGAATAACAGGTTTTAACAGTAATTCGGAAGCCCTTCTTAGGAGCCTGCAATCATATTCCAATGACGAGCCCCATACATACACAAAAGGATCTGCCGCATCTTGGTCACTGGAGTAAAAACACCCATGATCAAGGTTAATTTCTTACGAGTTTTTAAAAAAGTGTTAACTAGGTAGATTTTCATGACCCAGCTTGCTGAATGAAAATTCCGCCTACTGGTCGAATCGGAAGTCGTGTGTAAACAAACGCCTGTATCGCTACGCAGGCGTTGTCTAAAAGCAGCAGCAGAAACAGTGTGTCCGCCACAGTACCGTCTAACAATGCTATGTCGTAGTGTGTCACACGTGAAGTATCGTCTGCCTGTCTATAGTGGTGGTGTGCTTTTAACGGCGAACTTACGCAGGAAATGTGTTTAGTGCGGCAGCAGACCCCCCGGCAGCGTGCGATGGTTCACACGTTGCGAAAATGCAGCTGTCAGTGCTGTGACGTGATCGTCTTCTCCAAATTGATGGTACGCGTCCCACTAGCAGGCTGGTGCAAAAGGGACGACTGTGTGATGGTGCCACTGGTGTGCATACGTGCAATTTGGAGAAAACGATCACGTCATAGCGCTGACACATCCATTTCCAAAACGCATGCACTATCACGCGCTGCCGCGGGATCGGAATAAACACGTCGCACGTAGCATTTCCTGCAAAAGGCCGCTGTTAAAACCACGCTACAACTGCAGACAGGTAGATGATAACTTATATTTCATACACCAGTTTTTTTCTTAAAACCTACATAGTAACATTGCATGTGGGACAAAAAATAAGTTTGTCCTGCTGCTTTAGTCAACACTTGCGTTGTGATATAGCTGTTAGTCTACGTACGACATCCAATTTGACCAGTAGACAGAATATTTGTTCGAAATGCTGTGACCTGCTAAAGTGTCTAGACAATATTTCTTTTTGTATGCATAGCACATTAACCTGTTTAGGGGGGATATTACACCAGCAGCCAGACTTCACATAGACTGACATTTTTTCTGTATGCAGAGAGACTCGCCGTAGGAATATGGCAACAGGCTTCTGTGCAGTGCTCCCTAGGAGTTTAATGTACAACTAATCACGCGTAGGCCGCAGTGTTATTTTATCCTCATTGTGTTGTATTAAGCTAGAGATAAGTGAATTCGAACGTGTGAAACTGTTTCCTACTGTTTGAATGCACTATATCTCTGGAAGTCTTAAGAATTACGCTCTTGTCTTTGGACAATGACACTGCTGAAACAATTTCTACAGAATGAAGCGTCTTATAATAGTTATGGTTGAGTCTGTGCTATCGATTGCTCCATACGTCATCTTGTTACAACAAAAGTGCATTGCACCACATTCCATTCTGGTGAGGGCATGATATGGTAACTTCTGGCGTAAACGGTTTGCTTCGGTACATCGATAAAGTTTGAGAGACACCTATGGTTATACTTTAGTAGATACACAGATCTTTTTCACACTCTAGGTGTAGCTTTACAGTGCGAGAACGTAAAAGATACGTGGTGGTCTTATTCTACAGTGTTTACAGAGAAAGTACCGACTCCAGAGTAGTTTACGCAATATACTCCAGTTTTCGTTTCTTGGCTTTGAGGTTTTACATCTCCACCTTCTTTTCGTATGCATCACACATAACCATGCTGCGGAATAGTCCTGTAAACAAACTGCAGGACACCACATACAGACTGCATTTTCTGTATGCAGAGAGGCTCCCTGTTGGAATAGGACATTGTGAGATGCTTCTCTGTCCTATGTGATGCGTCTGTATTACCGTTACAAGCTGTTATTCCATCAGTTTCATACTCTGCAGAAGGTTGTTGTTATCGTCTTGCAGCTCGAATTCAAATAAAGAATACAATATAGTCTTATATCTGGGAATAGGATGGATCGTGTGTTATGACACTGTACCAGACGCCTTATGTGTATTAAACATTACCAAACAGTATTTCCGGTGTGTTGGACTCTACTATGTGCCAATTGCTTCTGTGTAGTGTCGCGTAACGAGTAACATATAGAAACACTGTGTGTTGTTTAATAGCGTTTCAGCTGCTTGTCTACTGGCATGCAACTAAATCATTAACTATATTCTGTGACCCGATGGCTAAAATAAACTACTCTGATTCCGCCAAATACGACACGAAAGTGCTATATTAAAACAAGGGGAAACATGGTAGTTCTCTACAGTACCATCAGTGGCACGTTATCATAACCAAATAGCGGGATTTACCATTAAATTATTCCGCTACCTTATAATTCGCTGTCATTTTGTGGAATATGCTATGAAGTCATTAATTTGTATACATCATGCACGTACTATTTTGCCTTAGGAGACTACACAATAAAACTACATTAAAGAATTTCAGATTCTCTCTATGATGCTTCAACATCAAGCAACAGTCATAGGAATTATTCTGGTCCAGTAGTTCTATAAAGTTTGCTCGGTGCAGTATAATACTCACTTGGAGGTGACATCTCTCATATTAAACGACATATTAAACGACTATATTGTACAATAAGTGAGTTAGGGTTGACTGCTTAACATGAATGACTTCCAATTGAACAAAACTTGTATAACATATTTTCATGTCAAATTACAAGCTCAGGAGTGGGCAAATGTATTGATGATGTTTCCAGGCATGTGAATACATGAAACTTTTACGTCTTCCTTGGCTAGAGAACATGGTCTTACCAAGCTGGAGATCAGAATAGATAATGTGTATGATCCCTGTGAAAGGCCGTTTAGGTACGTACACGATAGCTTGCATCTTTATTTTCAACTACTCTGTTATGGAGTATAATTATGTTACTACGACTATTACTGCTAATTCGCCATCGCTGTTGCAGCTGCAATCGCATTACTTCATCTCTGTTTCCCGCGTATTACGATGTCGATATGATCGTCTCTGCAAACCGGTATTGTCATGGCGCCACAGCCGCACACAGTGCGACGCTGAAGTACAGTACCCCCTAATATTCACAGCCACTTTGTTTAAGCTTTGCTTATTGGACGTCAGAACACGAACATGATTGAGGATTTGATATTAAACGTATGTTTCAGCTTTATAAGCAACATAAGTTGGTGGGATCTCTGATGTCATTTCCGGCTATGATCCTGCAAAGTGTGAGACGTCTCATAATGAATCGTAATTAATTTTATTTTTTTACAGGTTATCGACACTGAAATACTCTTCAAAAATATCCCATCTCTCACTTTTACTGCGTTTGGTCGTCTCATAAATGCGTGTGTGTCTAAATATTCCACGTCGTTCTCCAGTGTAAGAGATATACCGCAATGTAGACCCTTATTCCCTCCCAAAATCGAACACCTTATTCTTTCCTTCCCTCATAAGACAACTGTGTTGTGCATGTGTGTGTGTGGTGGTAATTTAATAAGGTGATGGTGTAGTTTATTACAAGTATTATTTTTGTGAGTCTTAGTTTCCCACAAAAGCATCAGAAATATGTTTGTAACACTTGCCATCGACTGCATTTTTTTCTTGTGGTGCATTATCTCCGTAGCCCGTCCCCCCTAAGCTGGTGTGGAACGAAGGAATCATTAGGCGATGGCTCCACACAAATTATCAGATTGAAGGCACTCTATTTAGTTATCACTGCTAAGTAAACATTAAAATTTGCGGTGCGTTTTAGGAAGCTGCAGCATCATAGGTGTGGTAACATAATTAATTTCTAGCTTACAAAGGCCCTTTTGTGTTGAAACTCGTCTAGGTATCCAACTATTTTTGTAGTATTTGTTATCGATTATATTTTTGAAGTGATACGTTTTCTTCATTTTCGCCTTCCCTCTGACGCATATTTTAGAGTCCACAGTCAAGACGAGGGATGGGTCAAAAATAATTTTTGTGTAAACACAATGGTCAATGTATGCATGTATTCACGTAATAGTTAAGGCTTCCATGTTTTCAGTAGGCTTCTGGCATGTCAGAATCACTTGCAGTATTACTTTTTTACATTTAAGAGGCGGAAACCAACAAAACACATTTACGTATTTCAAATTTTGCGGCTTCTTTCAACAGCTGAATCAACAATGTTGACGATGCAACCCACGTTTATCTCTTATGTGGGTTAAAGTGTGTCTGCATAATACTATTAATATGTAGATTTGCTTTGTGTGTTGTAAGCGTTTCTCTATCGTGTAAATGAGGCAGAAACGGTTAACCAGCTCAGCATTCTCCTAGACAAGTGTGGAGAAACAGCGCAAAGTCTGGCCGGCAGAAGCGATTCGAAGTGACGGGGAATCACACCAAGACGGCTCTCGCCTTCCCCAGTCTGATACAAACACACGCTTTTAAGATAATACCTCAAAATTCATCAGATGACTTACTTTATAACGTCTTGTACCCTTGTACAAAACAAGCTGCGAGCGTATCCGCTCAGCGTTACTATGAGAACAAATATGTTTTAGTTAAGTAGCTTATGGGAAAGTTGTAATTTTGCAACATTGGATTTCCCGGATTGGTGCTAATTTTGAGGACGTCTAGAGGCCTACTAGATTTTATACAACTTTCTGGGGAAAACCCGGACCTATTTTCTTGCATGGGGAAATTCGATTGATTGGAAATAAACAGACTGCAATAAACCTTTGTTAAAATTCAATAAATGAAGACCGGCCGGTAGATAGTTCCTTTGTTTTAGTCTATTAAAAACCCAGAGGTGAGCACGCTTAGGCGCTCTGCTATACACTTACAGGATGATCCAAAATGATATTTTCAATATTGATCATGCGTATTTCAGAAATCGGAAAGGTGTCATGTGCTGCATAATGTCTGCACACACCTTGAGCAGCCTTTTTTTTTTTACCAATGTTACTTACTGACTGCCCCCCCCCCCTCACCCCGCCCTCCAGCAGTTGACAGAGTGTGTGGAATGGTTAGTACATAGTACAGAGCAGATCTGACATCCAGATCCAACGGAACCCCAATAGATTTTTTTTTTCTGTGGTCGAGACCTGCTGGAACTGTGAATTCGCATCAGAGCAGCAACAGCACATCTTAACGAGGACATGATAGGTCGGACATGTTCAATATCGCTCAGATGGCGCACACATTTAAGGTGACCACCCATGTCCCCTTCCCGCTTTTTCGTGATGGTCATGATTTTTGTAGCTCTGTCCACAATCTTTTCAAAAGTAATCCAGGACACCTGTTTGTTTCAGATTTAACAATTATGAAACACAATTTTCAACATGTAAACGGCATCACAGATATTCGGATTTAGGTTATGACATGTTCGATATGGCTGACATCAATGGCGAATAGCGAAATTCTACATGACCCGCTGATGTGTCGGAACATCGATGCTTTAGGCGACATCCTGAATGGCTGTTTCCAGCACACCGGTGATTTTGGGGTTACTGCTGTGCCCGCATGTGCTCAGATCCGGAGAATATGGCAGCCAATCGAGGCCCATGGGAGTGGCCTCTGGGTAGCCCAGAGCCAGAATGTGGCCCCCAAAGTGCTCCTCCAGGACACCAAACATCCTCCTGCTCCGATTTAGATAAACTACATCTTGTCGAAATCAGGGTCACTTTGGCTAATGGGGATAAAATAATTTTCCAAAACCTGCATGTGCCGTCCGGTAGTCATCGTGCCATCCAGGAATATCGCACCAATTATTCCGTGACTGGACACTGCACACCACACAGCAACCCGTTGAGGGTGAAGAGACTACTCTAGCGAAAATTGCGGACTCAGACCCCAGATGTGTCAATTTTGGATATTGACAAACCCATCCAAATAAAAGTGGGCTTCGTCGTTAAACCAGATCATACTAATTCCCATCATGCCCTGGGGCCAGCCGTGCTGTTTGAACGCCCTAACACAAACCGTTCAGAAGTTATGACGATTTCATTTCACATAGTTCAATAATCGCCACACATTAAATACTGTATGTCTGCTCGCACTCCCTCATATTAGAAGATATTAATAAAATACAAGCCAATGAACTTTTAGTAACAAATTAAAGTGATAATTTGCATTTATTACATTTAATTAACACTTTCTTGCAATATCAAATTTTTAATGGGTTCCAGATTTGGGTCTAGAAAATATGGTTCCTTACACATTGAACTCCGTTAAGCAGCTACTAGAACCTTAGTTGTGTGTGAGCATTATGTCGCCAACCGCACGGGGTCAACGGAGGCGTCCGATCCCACACGTCTGCATTGTCCCGTGGTGTAAGTGTGTTGTGGTGTGTGACGTCATTACGGCGCGGATTTTAGTTTATGAGGTTGTTGCGTTTGTAGATGTCGTCTTGTTGTGTTACGGCGTAGAGTTTATTTTGTGGGCTGCTTGTGTTTGTAGATGTCGTCTTGTTGCGATTGGTGGTGTCCTGATTTCTAAAGGGGGCAATGCCAGTGTTTCGGAGTGCTTGTGATTGCAGAATTGAAATTGGGATCAGTGAGTTATCAATTACATTTTTGTTTTGTTTAGGTGACTGCGATGCCAATAGGTGTTATTTGTTTGCTGTTTGTCGAGCGGTAAGGCGTTTAAATTATTGAGTGGGTTCTTTTGTTAGTTATGAATGTGACTATAAAATACAATAGCTCTAGGATGCGTGCGGAGATGGACGAGAACATAATGTCTCCCATCACGTTTCTGCAAATGTTTGGACTCTTAGCAGAAATTGTGAAACGTTGTGTGTGCAGAGAGAACATGACATGAGCTTGGCGAGAGTTCCAGCGTCTCGGACCAAGAACTGTTGTATGTGGCGGGCCCGAAGGGATAATCTATGGCGCTTCAACAGACGCGGTACCTGGTTCGAGAAATCCAGGTTGGCTATGAGAGAGATTATTTTGATAACTTATTATTTTTGTTGCAGGTCCTCTATCAGTTTTTGTGCGCATGAGACTGGAGTGAGTGAGAGGACGGTTTTAGATTGGTTTTCTTTTTGTAGAGAAGTGTGTTTGGAATATTTTAAGTATAAGGGAAAGCTGGGTGGGCAGGGGGTGGTGGTAGAGATAGATGAATCTCAGTTTGGGAAGAGAAAGTATGGGAGAGGTAAGCCTCCGGTTGGTTTATGGGTGTAGGGATCCGTTATTTCGAGGGTTGGGTATGCAGATTGTGTTTTCATAGTTTTGTAGGGGTATCCTAAGAGGGAATTGGTGGGGTTAATTGAAGAGTATATAGAGGAGGGGAGTACTGTAGTATCAGACGCTTTTTAGATGTATAGGGGATTGGGGAAGAGGGGCTATGGTCATTTAGATGTAGGCGACTGTTTAAAGTTCAAAAATTACAAAACTGGTGCGTGCACCAATAAAATAGAGGGTTTTGGTGGGCGGTTAAGTCATAGGGAGGGGGATAGGCCCTCTTCTAACCGGAAATCTCATTTAGATTAGTATTGCTGGCGGAAGAGCGTGCCTGGGGAGTATTGTATTTTTTGCGTTTTTTTTTTGAGGGCAGTGAGTGAGATGTACAGGCCAAGGGGGGTTAAATGGTTCAAAAGGCTCTGAACACTATCGGACTTAAGTTTTGTGGTCATCAGTCCCCTGGAACTTAGAACTACTTAAACCTAACTAACCTAAGGACATCACACACATCGGTGCGTGAGGCAGGATTCGAACCTGCGACCGTAGCGGAAGGGTGGTTAGTTGAGGGAGTATTGTACTTGGGGTGGTCAGCTTATC
Source organism: Schistocerca serialis cubense (assembly GCF_023864345.2). Lineage (NCBI taxonomy): Eukaryota > Metazoa > Arthropoda > Insecta > Orthoptera > Acrididae > Schistocerca > Schistocerca serialis. The sequence goes on along the minus strand of NC_064641.1, from coordinate 912,198,815 downwards.
TGTAATGGTTGTGGTTTTAAATGGCTTGGGCGGGGGCGAGTTGTTTTATGATTATGTCGCAGTGGATCTGTTTTGTTACAGTTGTTTTTGAGTTGTAAGGTGTGATTGTGTTTAGTTTATTTTGTAGCTTTTATTTGCTGTCATATTTTTGTTTTCTTTTGTGGGGGTGAACTTTGGAGGTGATGATTGGGGTTGGAGTTGGTAGGTTGTGGGTGGCTTGGGAGTATTTTTTTGGTTGTGTTTTTTTTCCTTCGTGTGTTTGTGTGTGTTTGATTGGGGTGGCTAACCTAGTATGTAGCGCCAGAATTTAATCGTGGTAAGCAGTCATTTTTTTGGGTCTGCTGTCCACGAGTAGTGATGTTTTGTGGGGTCTTTGATGTGTTGTGGGCTTGATTTTATGTATCGCAAGTGTAGGTGTTCGTTTTTTGGTATCGTCAGCTGTGATTGATCTACATAACTTAAGGGAAGTGTCCGATTCTAATTTTTGTTGTTTTAGTTGTTGGTTTTGTGATATCGATAGTTTCGGTCTGATTTTTGTAGTTGTTGGTTTTTATTTTGTGGTATCGACAACTGCGGTTGAGCTGAACACGATAGTCTGTGGTAATGCACTTTCACAATCCTTGTTACTTTCGTGTGTAATTTAAATCTACCGATCGGTAGGAGGCGCGCAACCGTTGGCGTTGTCAGCACTGAAATGCAAGCCAGGAAACGTCCCTTCTCTCGTGTCCCCGCTCCAATCGGTACACCATGACCATCTGCCAAATTATTGTCTACAGACTGTGTGTGTCCAGGACAGTTATCTGATTTGATCCAGATGTCCGGCGTTTTCAACGGTTTTGTCTGGGATCGGCAATTTGAATATATGAAAGACCTAACCCAGCAATAGTGAGTTTCATTGGTTATGCGTTAATTATACTTGGAACAGCGTAATACACAAGAATACGTGAATCAGTGTAAATGATGAAAAGAAGAATTATTTCAATCAATATTTAATTAAATGAACATGTATGATAATTTACCTTATCTTTGGCTTACCCTCTGAGATATGTCTTCACTTGCCCTTGAGGTAGGACTACTTTTTGGCTGTATAATGTAGCACTGCTTTTCTTTCAGCTGATGAAAGTACTGCAGGTAGTTTCCACTCAGAAGAATGAATGGATATCTCAGTCAGTTAGAAATCACTAAAGAGGGGTTTCAGTTGTAAGAACGAATACATAGTTACACTGACAGAAAAACTACTGATTGGTTTCAGTTGAGAAGAAAGAATGAATAATTTAGTCAATATGCAAAGATACAATGGGTCGAAAGTTTTCATTCGGTTGCTCCCACGTACGGGTGTCAATCAGAAGAATGAATGAGTGGTCCGACCAACTGAACGATTGTTTTCATTCTGTTGCTGCCACAGACTAATTTCACTCTAAACATGAATGAATAATTCAACCAATAGATGAAACTACAACCAAATGAGTCGATTGTTTTACAGCAACCGAATGAATCGATTGTTTTCGTTCGGTTGTTCCATTCACTAGTTTGTAGACTGAACTTTGTATGGTTTTGTCCAGTACAGACATCTGTTGGTGACTGTGAGAACAACATGTGGTACAGAGGCACAACGTTTGTCGCTTTCTATAGTGAAGCCATCTGTTGCTCACAGTAAGCAACTAGGATGAGATACTTTATTTTATTTCGCCTCTTCGGGGATTCCAGAATAGTATTTCGTGTAAAACTCTTGTCCAACCCATACGAATCAATAATTCATTATTTATATGTTATAAGCAAATCTTGGTTTGTAATATTTATAGAGAAATAGACAATGCAATTGTTCAAATATTCTGTCTGAATGATTCGTAGATATGAGGGAGCCTACTAATGTGAGTGATGAGCCTGTCCTTAAACGACTTTTGCGAAATCATTGACGCAAACGTAGTTGACAAAATGTTCGAGGTGTGACCTCGATGATAAGAAAGCGCTGATGGGGATGTCATCAGTCTGGCGTACATGGCCAAAAGTGATAGTGGCATGTTGCAGGGGCAAGAGGGGTGGGTGGGGCAGCGTGCACATGGCCGTATGAGGCTCACAGAATCACCTTGGTGGAGATAAGGAAGTGCTGGACCTGCCATCAGTGAAAGAGATGAGTTGCCCGATATGTGTTCCTACCCATATTGACAGTGACCCACTAGTTTCTGAAATGACATCATGCAGATTGTGTCCATTCCTACTGCTTGATATACATATATACTTCCTGACTGCGCCTCGCAGATAACACCGAAGCGAAAAGGAAAGGAAACGGTGTAGGGGAAACAGTGCAGGGTGCTGGTAGTGGATTCTAACCTCTCCTGTCCTCTCATTTTGACACTCATCCGTGGCAACAAACACTCTATAGTGCGCTTCAGCAGATGGAACCACGCCCCAAACCAGCCGTAAGCCCCACAAAAAACCACGAGATTGAGTGGCATTGGGGCTGACTCTAAGTAAAGAATGAATATGCACAACATTAGATGGCATCTGATCGCTGTGCTGTCACTGCTGAAAGTGTTTTGTGGAACAGTTAGGCTCGTCAGTGAATATCTCCCATCTCGTCTACATTCTTCAGAGTATGCGGTTAACGATTGTTACCCTCCTGTTCCAGAGGTCTCCACCGCGGTTGCCATGTCGACGGCGCGCCCGAGCGCCGAGCTGCTGAATACGGCGACGATGACGACGACATCGACGTCCACGCTGCCGGTGACGCTGTCGCCGACAGACGCGGTGCCCGAGGTGAGTAACCTCTCTGCGCCGCTCAATCGCTTTAACTGCTTCACAACTGGACGCACCAGTATCATTATTTACGACGAATGCTGCATTTGAAGCACAAAACAAAATTCATTTCTTTCTCTATGAGCTTTGCTAAGAGGTGAGACATCTGCATTGTTATTTTCGGTATTGCAGTCGCTGCTCTGTCTGGTCAAGTCTTAAGCAGAGCTATGGGCTGAATATAGCCAGGAACTGATCTGTTAGTAGCATAAAAGATCATAGACTTAAATATTTGACAGTCAACAAATGAATGTCAATAACACGCTGCTGCATCGCCAGCCTTAAATAAAGGTATTTACTCGATACGCTATATTTCTGATACGTAAATAAAGTCAAATAAGTCTGACCGGATAGGAAGCGATCCTACTCTTCCTGTGTGATATCGTGCTCATGTGTTTATGTTGAAGTTCACTGTTACGGATATGGTAGTATTTGCCATGCTCGTACGATGCAATAACAAGTGGTAATATTATGATGTATAGTACAGAATCTAACTCGTACGTTAAAATGAACTGACGAATGGTTTTTAGATGGCAATCATCAACAATCAAGCTCCCACAACCAGCGGAGTTTCACTGACGAAGTCGCTACTTTCCTGTGACTATTTGAAATCTGACGATCATCTGTGAAGGTGCATACTACAGTTACAGAAGATAGACTCATGTTTTGCTCCAGGTTTTATTTCAGGCATTATAAAATTTTGAGCGTACTAGTATGCGGAAAGTCACATACTAACCACCACTTACAAAGCTCTGTTTTGTAAGCCATACCGGAAATATAAGCAAACCAGATCCATAAATATCACGTACAGGGGAGTAACAGAGAACCCATATCGGGCAGAGTGGCACTGTGTTAAAGAGCGTATGTGTCTGACCGGATAGGAAGCGATCCTACTCTTCCTGTGTGATATCGTGCTCATGTGTTTATGTTGAAGTTCAGGAAATTTTTTTTTCGCCGAATTGTTTTGGTCTAAACATTTATTGGATTTCCATTTAGGAACAATATTTTCTATCCATCATCTGTTAGTGATATTGGTGTAATGATACTTACACGTGCTAACTGTATTATACACTACATATCGTACAATAGCTTGTATAGTTCAAATGTAGGTGTAGGTTGTTATAATATCTCCAGAATAATTAGTAAATATAGAGGAAATAATATATAAAATTATGAAATTTTGGTAAAACGTACATAGATGATGTAGTAATGATAAACGGAAAGCTTCATACCCTAGTGTGTTTCCTACCATAGTGGGTAGCTTTTTTAAACCTTTTCTATTTTTAGCAAAAACGGTTCATTTTTCGAAGACATATACTACGACAAAAATATTTCTAATGAAATCCTGCTCAAAGGAAGTCATTTGCAAGTTTCAAGCAAAATAAGCAGTTTTAGAGATATCCCCTCTAGAAGATTAAAACTCCATTACCCTATGTCTTTAGCTTGATTTTCAACTTCGATTTTAGTTCAGTTAAATCTTTCTTCTCTCCTCCACACTATTTGAGTTTTATGTTACACACAGAAACAACTCATCTGTAACACATATACGTTGGTAAAAAAATTTTGAAGTATAAAAGAAGACAGAGATAAATCCCTTTTAAAACTAACATTTGTTTATTGAGAGCAATTCTGATATAGTCTTCCGCCCAATATTATGCGCCTAAATATTTACGTCTATATTTGTCATGTGAATTACAAATTATTGTCGAATTAATTAACAATTACTGCCTTTAATTCATTTACACTTATTATGTATACAACACCTACACCAGTAAAATATCTCAATATCTGTTGAACAAATAAGCCACATGACATCATTTGTAATATTTTTCCTCGAGTTGAGGGTCGTTTCATGTGAACTGTGGAGAGGGATAAGTTTCATTCGCTCCAACACAAGCGCAGTGGTTAGACACTGGACTCGCATTCGGGAGGACGACGGTTCAATCCCGCGTCCGGCCATCCTGATTTAGGTTTTCCGTGATTTCCCTAAAATCGCTCCAGGCAAATGCCGGGATGGTTCCTTTCAAAGGGCACGGCCGACTTCCTTCCCCGTCCTTCCCTAATCCGATGAGACTGATGATCTCGCTGTCTGGTCTCCTTCCCCAAACCAACCAACCAACCAACACAAGTTTCCGGCCCAAGCTGATCCCCAGCCACAGCTGGTTTCGTAGGATATACTCGGTGGGAGTGATGACGTGGTTCACCAATAGTGAGTGGGAAACGAGAGAATATGACAGCACTGCTTGTCTGACCCACAAATCCACTAATCTACTGAAATCTGACGTCGTTTAAGGTGTCATCACAAGGACTATTGGGGCTGTTTCCTGTCTTTGTGTAGAGATAGTGGCTGATTTTTTCTCGTACTTTTGCAGTGGCCGCAGAAGACGAAGCTAGATCAGTGGCTGTTAGTGGAATATTACGAAGATTCGGGGATCGGTTGAATAGTTGGAAAGACTGCAACTTTCTTTTACGGAACACGGCTGAACTGTATGATCTCGTTCTGATGCTATCTTTACTTTCCTTCGTCTTGATAATATCTTTGTCGTCTGTAGCATGAGCTGCAAGTAGCACGAGACATCTTAATATCCCGCAACTACAATTTTGACCCATTATCGCTTTTACAGCAATGTGAAAATGTACTTCATCGTTCTCAATACTGGTTCCAATAACAAAACTGTCTAATTTTTGTACAAACTGAGTAACAAACTTTTCTTAATTGCTGAGATTACTAAGGAAGGGGGACTAAGATTCAATATACTGTCGTCTCGTCCACGGAGAAAATTTCTCGTGGTGACCGCTTCATCAGTAACTTTTGACGTTCTGTAGTCGAGCCGTGTCACGAGTCGGCCTGTCACGCTGGGCTTCCGTGCGCGCTTATCTTTGGCTGGAGGGCGTCCACATGCGACTTCTGGGAGGTCTCCAGGCGAGAATCACTCTCTCGCAGCCAGTCGTCCTAGGAGGGAGGCGGTGCCTAGCTGGAAAACTCGTGAGGGTAGCAATGCACCTGCGAGTCCCGGTTTGGCTGCTGTGCTTTCGACGACTAGCGAGCGGGCCGCGTTCCGCCATAGCTGCTGGTGTTGCGGGGGGAGGGGCCCTTTCCACCGCGGCCTAAGGACTGTTGTTGCAAACCGTCGCCTGTGCCAGAGTCCTACTCCACGTGCCGTCACAGGACCGTAGCAACCGGTTTGGTGAAAAGATTACACTGAAGACCTCTATCAGGGGGAAGATTTGTTTGACGTGATAGAAAAAGAAACAGGAGACGACTGCGAAGACAAAGGGGATGCAGTATTAGAATAAGAATTTAAGAGAGCTTTGGAGGACTAAATATCAAGTAAGGCAGAAGGGATAGATAACATTTCATCAGAATTTCTAAAATAGTTGGAGGAAGTGGCAAAAAAATATTCACATTGGTGTGTAGAGTGTGTGGGTCCGGCGACATACTACACTCCTGGAAATTGAAATAAGAACACCGTGAATTCATTGTCTCAGGAAGGGGAAACTGTATTGACACATTCCTGGGGTCAGATACATCACATGATCACACTGACAGAACCACAGGCACATAGACACAGGCAACAGAGCATGCACAATGTCGGCACTAGTACAGTGTATGTCCACCTTTCGCAGCAATGCAGGCTGCTATTCTCCCATGGAGACGATCGTAGAGATGCTGGATGTAGTCCTGTGGAACGGCTTGCCATGCCATTTCCACCTGGCGCCTCAGTTGGACCAGCGTTCGTGCTGGACGTGCAGACCGCGTGAGACGACGCTTCATCCAGTCCCAAACATGCTCAATGGAGGACAGATTCGGAGATGTTGCTGGCCAGGGTAGTTGACTTACACCTTCTACAGCACGTTGGGTGGCACGGGATACATGCGGACGTGCATTGTCCTGTTGGAACAGCAAGTTCCCTTGCCGGTCTAGGAATGGTAGAACGATGGGTTCGATGACGGTTTGGATGTACCGTGCACTATTCAGTGTCCCCTCGACGATCACCAGTGGTGTACGGCCAGTGTAGGAGATCGCTCCCCACACCATGATGCCGGGTGTTGGCCCTGTGTGCCTCGGTCGTATGCAGTCCGGATTGTGGCGCTCACGTGCACGGCGCCAAACACGCATACGACCATCATTGGCACCAAGGCAGAAGCGACTCTCATCGCTGAAGACGACACGTCTCCATTCGTCCTTCCATTCACGCCTGTCGCGACACCACTGGAGGCGGGCTGCACGATGTTGGGGCGTGAGCGGAAGACGGCCTAACGGTGTGCGGGACCGTAGCCCAGCTTCATGGAGACGGTTGCGAATGGTCCTCGCCGATACCCCAGGAGCAACAGTGTCCCTAATTTGCTGGGAAGTGGCGGTGCGGTCCCCTACGGCACTGCGTAGGATCCTACGGTCTTGGCGTGCATCCGTGCGTCGCTGCGGTCCGGTCCCAGGTCGACGGGCACGTGCACCTTCCGCCGACCACTGGCGACAACATCGATGTACTGTGGAGACCTCACGCCCCACGTGTTGAGCAATTCGGCGGTACGTCCACCCGGCCTCCCGCATGCCCACTATACGCCCTCGCTCAAAGTCCGTCAACTGCACATACGGTTCACGTCCACGCTGTCGCGGCATGCTACCAGTGTTAAAGACTGCGATGGAGCTCCGTATGCCACGGCAAACTGGCTGACACTGACGGCGGCGGTGCACAAATGCTGCGCAGCTAGCGCCATTCGACGGCCAACACCGCGGTTCCTGGTGTGTCCGCTGTGCCGTGCGTGTGATCATTGCTTGTAGAGCCCTCTCGCAGTGTCCGGAGCAAGTATGGTGGGTCTGACACACCGGTGTCAATGTGTTCTTTTTTCCATTTCCAGGAGTGTATTTGACTATCGGAAAAATATCATCCACACAATTCCGAAGACTGCAAGAGTTGACAAGTGCGAGAACTATCGCACAATTAGCTTAACAGCTCATGCATCCAAGTTGCTTGCAAGAATAATATACAGAAGAACGGAAAAGAAATTTGTGAATGTGTTAGATGACGGTAAGTTTGGCCTTAGGAAAGGTAAAGGCAACGAAGGGGCAGTTCTGACGATGCGGTTGATAGGGAAGCAGGACTGAAGAAAAATCAAGAAACGTTCATAGGATCTGTCGACCTGGAAAAGGTGTTCGACAGTGTAAAATGGTGTGACATGCTCAAAATTCTGAGGAAAATAGGGATATGCTATAGGAAGAGACGGGTAAAATGCAATATGTACAAGAACCAAGAGGGAAGAATGAGGGTAGACGACCTAGAACGGAATGTTAGAATTAAAAAAGGTGTAAGACAGTGATGCAGATTTTCTCCTGTACAGTTCAATCTGTACATCGGAGAAGCAATGATGAAATAAAAGAAAGGTTCAGGAGTAGAAGTAAAGTTCAACGTCAAAAGATATAAACTATGCGATTCGCTCATGAAATTGCTATCCTTAGTGAAAGTGAAGCAGAATCCCTTGATCTGCTGAACAGAATGGACTAATAAGTGCAGGACGTGGACTGAGAGTAAATCGATGAAAGTCGAAAGTAATGCGAAGTATCAGAAATCAGGTTAGCGAGAAACTTAACATCAGGATTGATGGTCACGAAGTTCATGAACTTAAGAAATTGTACTACCTAAGCAGCAAAATAACCAATGACGGACGGAGAAAGGAGGTCATCAAAAGCAGACTAGCAGTGGCAGGAAAGGGCATTCCTGGTCAAGAGAAGTGTACTAGTATCAAACACAGGCCATAATTTGAAGAAGAAAATTCTGAGAATGTACATTTGGAGCACAGCATTGTATGGTAGTCCAACATGGGAAAACCGGAACAGAGGAGAATCGAAGCATTTGAGATGTGATGCTACAGACGAATGTTGAAAATTTGGTGAACTGATAAGGTAAGGAATGAGGAGCTTCTGCGAAGAAACTGAGAGGAAAGGAATATGTGGAAAACACTGAGAAGGAGAAGGAACAGAATGATAGGACATCTGCTAAGACATGAGGGAATGACTTCCATGGTACTAGAGGGACCTGTAGAGGGCAAAACCTTTATAGGAAGACATAGATTGGAATAGATCAAGCAAATAATTGAGGACGGAGGTTGCAAGTGGTAGTCTAAGATGGTTGGTATAGGAGAGGAATCCGTGGCGGGCCTCATCAAACCAATCAGAAGACTGATGACTCAGAGAAAAAACGGAGCCGAGTTTCTTGCTTGGTGCGCTAACTTGAGTAATGCTTGTTATCTAGGTGGACCTCTAAGGGAAGCCGATACCCGCTAATAATCATCTCGCTGTTTAAATCATTTGATATGTTTGACAAAGTTGAGCCTTCCGTAGTAAAACCTCCTTCTAATTACGTGCTGTCTGTTCACTGCGTTGGTCCTTTGCTGAGACAAGTGGATAAGAACATACGATCTTACATTCTGTATATTTTGCCGTTGTGAACAGCGTAAAGATTTTGTGTGACTTTTAATGCTATACAAGTATTTTGCAGCCATTCATATGAAGGTAGTCCATCCTGGGCTCTCTAAGTATTAATGGGTTTGTTTACTTAAGACCGGTAGTGAGGGTCTTGCAATCAAAAATTTACTGCGTCTGGTAAATTAATCGAATTTGTATTAATTTATTTTAGTTCTCTGTTACATCACTTGGTTCCAGGAATTTCCTTACTTATCCTGGAGGAAGGGACGCAGTTAATCCTTAGATATAATCTGCAGGGTGTGAGATTCAGCTGTTTGTTATCACGCTATATTGCGGGTAATAATTTTATTGTGTTTGTCGTAATGGTCTTATGAATGTTTTTACAACGAGTTAATTAGGCCTACGGCTACCTGGCCGCGTTCTTGTGAAGTGTGTCAGGGGTTCTACAGCCCGGTGCGAACCGCTTGCAAACACCAGAAGGATGTTCAGAATATTTTGCAGTTGTTTCATCTTCACATTTCTTATTACAGTTGTTGTATATGTCTTTTCTTAAAATATACTTCAATTGATTTAAATATCACTGGATGTGCCAAGTTAAGTTTCAGCTGGGTATTACTTCCAGTTTGTTCATATTATTTCACTCACTGCTAAAAGCTTTTAAGAGTTGTTTGATTTTATTTGAAGCATGTACCATAAACATTATGTAATTTCACTCTCAAATCCTGACTGATGTAAAGAATATCTGGTAAATTTCATCATACACTAATCTTTGCCTTGCTGTGCTCTCCGTTTAGATATTTATGTGGATTCTTGTAATCTTAATAAATCATAATTCAAATTTGCATTAACGAATGATGTTTAATCCCCATATGCCGAGGTCTTCCTTGTCCTTCCTAGTAGAGGCGTATTGAAACATTACAGTTATTTTTTTAGAAAATTGTCGGAATATCCCCCAGGTACCACCGCCACATTGTTTTTTTATAATGTCTCTGAATATAGGATACTAATGTTTCTTACATGTCACCAAAAGTTCCATGTTGGGCCGCAGGACGTGATGGATGAGAAACCGTCCACCTGTAACAAAGAACTTCGCCTCATTATAACATTCCTCTGCTATAAATGAACCAATTATTCCAAAAATGCAAGAAATATACCTTTTGTGAAACGGGGGGGGGGGGGGTGGAGGAGAAACAGGGACGTGCAATCCATACGACGGAAAACTTTTCTGTTTCTTACTACTACACCAACTATCAGTACTTTCCCCATGTTTAAAAATATAAATTATTTTCCCCGTTTGCTGTTTTTGGGGCTAATTTTCGTGGTTTGTAATGGGAAGTCTGAGTTAATATTTTGAGAACTTACAAGAATAACTTGTAATAATAAAGGAAAGGAATGTTTAGTGACCGTCGAGGTGGTCAGCAGGTCTGCTCTACCTGTTCACGAAGTCACAGAGTGGCCCGCAGATAATGAACACGTTACCCAGATAACTGTGAAATTGACGAATTGGTCTCACCTGTCCGGTTCAGGTAGCAAAGCCTCAATAAAATACAGTAAAGTAAGCTGCTTCGAAGGAACTATCCGCATAGGAAGAAAGTCGGTAGATGTGATGTATATGTACAGACATACAAACGAGTACAATTTCAGAAAAAACTCGGTCATTTATTCAAGAGAAAGAACTCCACAAATTGGGCAAGTCAATGCCCGTACGGACACCTCTGACCCTTATGCAAGCAGTTGTTCGGTTTGGCATTGACCGACGGTTGTTGGATGTCCTCCTGACGGATATCGTGCCAAATTCAGTCCATTTGGCGGCGTTAGACCGTCAAAAACTCGAGCTGGTCGGAGAGCATTGCCAATAAAGCCCCAAACGTTCTCAGTTGGGGAGAGATCCGACGATCTTGTCGGAAAGGTAGAGTTAGGCAAGCGCGAGGACATGCAGTAGATCTCACCTCGTGCGGGTGGGCATTATCTTACTGAATGACTTGCCATCAAGAGCAACAAAACTGAGCGCTGAATGTAGTCGACATGCCGCTGTGCTTTAAGGATGTCGCAGATGATGTCCAAAGGGGTTCTGCTACGTAATGCAGTGGCATCCCAGACATATCACTCGTGGCTGTCGTGCCGCATGGCGGGCGGCAGCCAGGTTCGTGTCCCACCGCTGCCTGGAACGTATCAGGAACATTTTCGCTGGTCATCGGAGGTCAGTTCAAAGGTGGATTCATAACTAAAGACGATTGTGTTCCAATCAACGAGATTACAGGTCGAATGTACCCTACACCACTGAAAATGGAGCTGTCGGTGTACGGAGGACAACAGCAGCCAGCGCAAAGGACGCTGTGCGCTGAGCCGTCGTTCTATGAGCCACGTATTAAAGGTCCTGTTCTTGTTGTCACTGAGGCACGAGCTGCACGTGGAATGGATCCGGTGCTCCGACTGCCTCTCTGACGGTTGCTCAGTCCTCACACTCTGCCGTCTGTCGAGATCCACCGCTTCGTTCTTGACATGGTGTTCGGCCGTCATTCAGTCATTTCTGCCACCATCGTCGAGTAGGGGCATAGCTCCTATTCAAATGCCGAGTGTTAGCCAGTTACTCCAGTCGCCTTCTCTGAGCCCGGTTGCACGTCCTCTCTCAAATGTTGTTATTTGCATATAGTTATCACTCACCTGTCTGCACGACGTAGTTACTGTCCAGCTAACTACAAGGAACATAATTAGCAAAGACTTTATGCTCTGGTGTCGACAAGTCCCGTGTTTATTGTCCTTGCCAGCTGCATGGTAAAATTGCGCTGCAGCGTCACACATTCATCTATCGGCCTCCAAACATAAAAATTTTGCGTTTCACGTCGATATGACTATCACTTGGTGACCAGTTAGCATAACGTCTTCGTGGTACGTGGTTTTTTGTTAGAGTGTATTTCAAACAATAATGCGAGCTACAGTGAAACAACTTGCGTCATTTTGAAGCTATAACCGGAACAACAGCTGTCTTCTATCGTAATTTAATAAAAAACTCAGTCTATACGGCAAATGTATAATTTTTTAGAAAACACCATTTATATAGACTTATTGTTTTGTTAAATTTGCTTGTTTCTTGTACAAAGCCATTCGACCCTCACAGTGGTATTCTTTTCACGAGTGTCAGGTGTCTGCGGACACGACAATAACCTACCAGCGCAAAGGGTCCAAGAGTTGAGTTCGTTTCAGAATCACGAGAAGGATATGTACCAATGTAATTATTCCAGAATTTTACTTTATTCGCGAAGAAAGCAGTATTTTAAATGTAGCCTGGTGTAATATTCGACACTGTCAGATGGCATAAATGTTTTACTTAGTAAATGAGGGATAATATACAAAATACAGCCGAGTAAGAAACCGTTACGACATAAACCTTATAGCAATTGTGAAAGGAAGTTCAAGGAAGAAGGTGTTGAAGCAGTGTAACCCCTTTTCATCATTGTTTCTTTAATTGCATGTAAACAAAAAGAAGAAGGAATAATGGAGTTTAACGTCCCGTCTACAACGAGATCGGGAAACGATGGGGAAACGGGCTGTCCCATTTCAAAGGAAGTACCTCCGTCATTTGCCGGCAGAGATGCAGGAAAAGCCTCTGAAACCTTAATATGGCTTGATGGATAGCAGGGGATTTGAATCTTCATGCTTCTGAATGAGAGTCCAGTGTGTGTCTTAGCACTGAAGAGCGCAGCCCGATAAGAGAAATGAGAGTATAGTTTTGTAATGTGATTATCACATAATTATTTAATGGCAACGTCTTCGGATTCGTTCAAGACTGTCATCTATGTCCTAGAACTCCTTTGGATTGGTTTTCGGTACATCACTTATTGTTCTTGTGTCAACGTGCCATCATACGTTTATCTTGTTGCAATTTTCAATTTTACATTATCTTGGCAATTATGATTTCTAGTGATAAATCATTTTACAGTACGTATGACGTGTGACACATCTGTGATAATTTTCGTGAGTATTTTGATCGATTTTACACGTTTTCTGTGTCTCTTACTTCATTTGGCATTGTCGTATTGTCCACTTTTGTATGTTGTACAGCAACCGTTGATGATGGTTCAGAACCGCAACCGGTAGCAAAATAAAATAACATTACTGCAGACAGCAGTGTGTGAAACGTCCCCTTAGAACCATTTGTACAGGACTGTGCTTAAACTGACACACAATGTTTTTTAGCGCAACGCAATCTGACTTTCAAAAATCCCTACAAAAGAATGGCCCTGACTAACATTAAACTATACCTTTCAGAAATCACTTACCTCACAAAAACCTTCATTACTCGAACTACTGCAGTACAGCGAGCGCCACTACTGCCAGCTAAATAAAAGATTCAAACTACGGAAGGCACTAACTACTGATAGGGATAGTTAGCAAATGAAAGATGTTAATAGAGAACAAACAATGTATTTACCTTAATAGTCATAATATATGTAGCAGTTCATGACAAATTACAAAACTCCGCCATCTCTCTCCCCACATCCACCACTGCTGGCGGCTCACCTCCAACTGCACAACGCTACGCGCTGTTCACATCCAGCTGCCGCTGCCCAACACTACAATGGCAGACAAAAATGCAAACTAGCCACAGACTGCACACAGCACAGCCAGTGATTTTCATACAGAGAGCGCTACGTGGCGGCGGCGTTACCAATATAAGTACCTAAACAGCCTACTTACATAAAGAAAACATAAACAGCCTACTTACATGTGTTATGTATTTATTAAAACGTCTTAGATTGATTGCAGATGATGCTGTCATTTACCGCCTGCTAAATGATCGAAACTAATAGCAAAATGACTTAGAAAAGATATTTATATGGTGCGAAAAGTGGATATTGACTCTAAATAATTTAAACCGTTAGGTCGTCCACATGAGTACTACAACAAATCCACTAAATTTCGTTTACACGATAAATCACACAAATCTGTAGACTGTAAATTCTACTAAATTCTTAGGGATTACAATTATGAACAAGTTAAATTGGAAGGATCAGATAGATAAAGTAGTGGGGAAAGAAAACGAAAGACTGCGATGTATTGGCAGAATACTTAGAAAGTGCAACAGATCTACTAAAGAGACTGCTTACACCACGCTTGTCCGCCCTATTCTGGAGTACTGCTGTGCGGTGCGGTATGTACATCAGATGGGGATGACGGAGGACATGGAAACGTTCAAAGAAGGGCAGCTTGTTCCGTATTATCGCTAAATGGGCGAGAGAGAAATACGGACATGATAACTGAACTGGGTTGGCAGTCATTAAAACAAAGTCGTTTTCGTTGGGGGAGGACCTTCTCGTGAAATTTCAATCACCAAATTTCTCCTCAGAGTGTGAAAATATTTTGTTGGCGTCCACCTATATAGGAAGAATCGATCATCATCTTAAAACATGAGAAATCGGAGGGCGTTCGGATAGATAAGTGTCCATGTCTCGTGCGCGCTGTTCGAGAGTGGAACTCTAGAGAAATAGATAGCTTCACCATGTTTCGATGGACGCTCTGCCAGGCATTTAATTGTGATTTGCAGAGTAATTATGCAGGTGTGTATGTAGATACAAAAGCAACGGAACACATAAATTTTTGAAAATACTTTAGGTATGGAAATATGCTTTTTATTTAATTCACCTTGAAATAAGTTACGTTATTTTTCCCTTTAAAACGTTGACAACGCTTTTCATGGCTGATGTACAACCGAGAAATCTGGACAAGTATGTAAGATGAAACCTTCCTACCCAGAGATGGACGAAAGTGACAGAGCCCTGTGTCCGTCAGATGCTTCACACTAAGGTAAACCTCTCACACCGGGAGAGTGAAAAACATTCACACGGCCGACGTGGCCGCAGAGACTGGTTTATTTCGGTTGGTTTATTCCGTTCAAAAATCGAATGAACCAAAAAACAATCGAGTGGCCAATTTATTGTCAAAACGAAACTTCTTCCCAATCACTGCCACCGAAATCTATATTTCATTTTCGGTTGCATCTTAACGCCCATTTAAAAACCGAGTAATGATCCTGAGAGATTTTTGCAATTAATAAAGGGCGTATTCTTGTTTTATTTCATCGCTAGTACAGAGATTTGTGATAGAAATTTAAATATTTATTGCTGTGGTCGAAAGCTATCAGTTCTTGCGGGTGGCATTCACCGTCCATTTATTAGCAAGTTCCGCAATCAAGTGGGTATTAAATATGATATTTCATAAAAGTCGATACAGAATAGAGTCACCACGACATAAAATGGCTCCGAACAGCGACCTGTAGTAGCTAAATTCCTATCACTACACGTCTTACCAGTCTCCCTTACTTGCATGTTGAAACGGTAGATCTAACGAGAAACTCAGTATTAAAAGTTTTTCACTTGACTGAGATTACATAAAAACACCAATAAAATAAAATATGAAGTAACAGATAAGCAAGATTATTTTGTTACAAGTTTCGATTTCGTATTATTTTGGCAATTACGGTTTCCTCTGAGAACTTATTTTAAAGCATGTAAGGATTTGCCGGCTGGAGTGGCCGAGCGGTTATAGGCGTTACAGTTTGGAACCGCGCGACCGCTACGGTCGTAGGGTCGAATCCTACCTCGGGCATGGATGTGTGTGATGTTCTTAGGTTAGTTACGTTTAAGTCGTTCTTAGTTCTAGGGGACTGATGACCTTAGAAGTTATGTCCCATAGTGCTCAGAGCCATTTGAACCACGTAAGGAATGTGATATATCTTTGACAATTTTTGTGAGTATTTTGATCGATTGTATACTTTTTCTGTTTTTCTTATTTTGATTGTCATAGTCGAATAGTCCACTTTTCTATGTTGTACAGCTGCCGTTGATGACGGTTCATAATCGAAACTGTTAGCAAAATGAAATAACATTATTACACACAGCATAGCGTTATGCATTTTTTTAAATTTTTACTTGCTGTTGTTCATCGCCTATCCAGACGTTCAATTTGAGGTAACTGCTCAGATTGTCACCTAAATCGTTTACGTAGATCGGGCACAGCAGAGGGCCTATAAGAATTCACTGGGGCAAGCCCGATATGACCTCTATTTTAGTCGATGACTTTCCATCAGCTGCTACGAACTGTGATCTTCCGAAAGGTGATCACGAATCCGATATCATAACTGAGGCGATACTCTATAGGCAAGCAACTTGATTAGATCCAAAAATATAGAATTAGTTTGAGATCATGTATAGATAGCACTTAATACTTCGTGAGAATAAAGACAGTTATGTTTCACAAGAAGGATATTTTCTGAATCCATCTTGGCTGTTTGTCAATAAATCATTTTCATCGAGGTAATTTTTCGTACTTCTGGCCTTAAATGTAAATTTTGAATAATTTAAAACGTTTAATAACTGCCGCCACACGTTAAATTTTTGTTTAATAACTTTTTATTTATTTAATTTAATAATTTAATAATGATAAGGTCCCCCATGAACCGTGGACCTTGCCGTTGGTGTGGAGGCTTGCGTGCCTCAGCGATACAGATGGCCGTACCGTAGGTACAACCACATCGGAGGGGTATCTGTTGAGAGGCCAGACAAACGTGTGGTTCCTGAAGAGGGGCAGCAGCCTTTTCAGTAGTTGCAGGGGCAAACAGTCTGGATGATTGACTGATCTGGCCTTGTAGCAATAACCAAAACGGCCTTGCTGTGCTGGTACTGCGAACGGCTGAAAGCAAGGGGAAACTACAGCCGTAATTTTTCCCGAGGGCATGCAGCTTAACTGTATGGTTAAATGATGATGGCGTCCTCTTGGGTAAAACATTCCGGGGGTAAAATAGTCCCCCATTCGGATCTCCGGGCGGGGACTACTCAAGAGGACGTTGTTATCAGGAGAAAGAAAACTGCCGTCCTACGGATCGGAGCGTGGAATGTCAGAGCCCTTAATCGGGCAGGTAGGTTAGAAAATTTAAAAAGGGAAATGGATAGGTTAAAGTTCGATATAGTGGGAATTAGTGAAGTTCGGTGGCAGGAGGAACAAGACTTTTGATCAGGTGAATAGGGTTATAAATACAAAATCAAATAGAGTAGTGCAAGAGTAGGTTTAATAATGAATAAAAAAATAGGCGTGCGAGTAAGCTACTACAAACAGCATAGTGAACGCATTATTGTGGCCAAGATAGCCACGAAGCCCACGCCTACTACAGTAGTACAAGTTTATATGCCACTAGCTCTGCAGATGACGAAGAAATTGATGAAATGTAAGATGAGATAAGGGAAATGATTCAGGTAGTGAAGGGAGACGAAAATTTAATAGCCATGGGTGACTGGAATTCGAGTGTAGGAAAAGGGAGAGAAGGAAACGTAGCAGGTGAATACGGATTGGGGGGAAGAAATGAAAGAGGAAGGCGACTGGTACAATTTTGCACAGAGCATAACTTAATCATAGCTAACACTTGGTTCAAGAATCGTAAAAGAAGGTTGTATACATGGAAGAATCCAGGAGATACTAAAAGTTATCTGATAGATTATATAATGGTAAGACAGAGATTTAGGAACCAGGTTTTAAATTGTAAGACATTTCCAGGGGCAAATGTGGACTCTGACCACAATCTATTGGTTATGAACTGCAGATTAAAACTGAAGAAACTGCAAAAACGTGGGAATTTAAGGAGATGCGACCTGGATAAACTGACCAAGCCAGAGTTTCAGGGAGAGCATAAGGGAACAATTGACAGCAGTGGGGGAAAGAAGTACAGTAGAAGAAGAATGGGTAGCTCTGAGGGATGAAGTAGCGAAGGCAGCAGAGGATCAAGTAGGTAAAAAGACGAGGGCTAGTAGAAATCCTTGGGTAACAGAAGATATATGGAATTTAATTGATAAATGGAGAAAAGATAAACATGCAGTAAATGAAGCAGGCAAAAATGAATGTAAACGTCTCAAAAATGAGATCGACAGGAAGTGCAAAATGGCTAGCAGGGATGGCTAGAGGACAAATGTAAGGATGTGGATTCTTATCTCACTAAGGGTAAGATAGATACTGCCTACAGGAAAATTAAAGAGACCTTTGGAGAAAAGAGAACCACTTGTATGAATATCAAGAGCTCAGATGGAAACCCAGTTCTAACCAAAGAAGGGAAAGCAGAAAGATGGAAGGAGTATATAGAGGGTCTATACAAGGGCGATGTACTTGAGGACAATATTACAGAAATGGAAGAGAATGTAGATGAAGATGAAATGGGAGATACGATACTGCGGAAGAGTTTGACAGAGCACTGAAAGACCTGAGCCGAAACAAGGCCCCAGGAGTAGACAACATTCCATTAGAACTACTGACGGCCTTGGGAGAGCCAGTCCTGACGAAACTCTACCATCTGGTGAGCAAGATTTATGAGACACGTAAAATACCCTCAGACTTCAAGAAGAATACAATAATTCCAATCCCAAAGAAAGTAGGTGTAAGCAGATGTGAAAATTACCGAACTATCAGTTTAATAAGTCAAAGCTGCAAAATACTAACGCGAATTCTTTACAGACGAATGGAAAAACTGGTAGAAACCGACGTCGGGGAAGATCAGTTTGGATTGCGTAGAAATATTAGAACACGTGATGCAATACTGACCTTACGACTTATCTTAGAAGAAAGATTAAGGAAAGGCAAAATGTGGTGTCACCGCCAGACACCACACTTGCTATGTGGTAGCCTTTAAATCGGCCGCGGTCTGCTAGTATACGACGGACCCGCGTGTCGCCACTGTCAGTGATTGCAGACCGCGCGCCGCCACACGGCAGGTCTAGAGACACTTCCTACCACTCGCCCCAGTTGTACAGCCGACTTTGCTAGAGAGAGTTCACTGACAAATTACGCTCTCATTTGCCGAGACGATAGTTAGCATAGCCTTCAGCTACGTCATTTGCTACGACCTAGCAAGGCGCCCTTATCATGTGCTATTTATCTTGTGATGCATGTACCGTCAGACCGATGTTCACCAATTATGGATTAAAGTTAAGTATTCCAGCAGCTACGTATTATTTTTACTAGACTCAACTCCTTTAACTGTTCCATACCTCACGCCAGCCTGCGTGAGTTAAACGCGTGCCTTTTGGCTACCGGTCATAGTGGCTTGGCTGTCTTGCCAAGTCACAACACAAACCTACGTTTCTAGCATTTGTAGACTTAAAGAAATCTTTTGACAATGTTGTCTGGAATACTCTCGTCCAAATTCTCTAGATGGCAGGGGTAAAATACAGGGAGCGAAAGGCTATTTACAATTTGTACAGAAACCAGATGGCAGTTATAAGAGTCGAGGGCATGAAAGAGAATCAGTGGTTGGGAAGAGAGTGAGACAGGGTTGTAGCCTCTCCCCAGTGTTATTCAAACTGTATATTTAGCAAGCAGTAAAGGAAACAAAAGAAAAATTCGGAGTAGGTATTAAAATCCATGGAGAAGAAGTAAAAACTTTGAGGTTCGCCGATGACATTGTAATTCTGTCAGAGACAGCAAAGGACTTGGAAGAGCAGTTGAACGGAATGGTCAGTGTCTTCAAAGGAGGATATAAGATGAACATCAACAAAAGCAAAACGAGGATAATGGAATGTAGTCAAATTAAATTGGGTGATGCTGAGGGGATTAGAATAGGAAATGAGACACTTAAAGTAGTAAAGGAGTTTTACTATTTAGGAAGTAAAATAACTGATGATGGTCGAAGTAGAGAGGATATAAAATGTAGACTGGCAATGGCAAGGAAAGCGTTTCTGAAGAAGAGAAATTTGTTAACATCGAGTGTAGATTTAAGAGTCAGGAAGTCGTTTCTAAAAGTATTTGCATTGAGTGTAGCCATGTATGGATGTGAAACATGGACGATAAATAGTTTGGACAAGAAGAGAATAGAAGCTTTCGAAATGTTGTGCTACAGAAGAAGGCTGAAGATTAGATGGGTAGATCAGATAACTAATGAGGAGGTATTGAATAGAATTGGGGAGAAGAGGAATTTGTGGCACAATTTGACGAAAAGAAGGGACCGGTTGGTAGGACATGTTCTGAGGCGTCAAGGGATCACAAATTTAGCATTGGAGGGCAGCGTGGAGGGTAAAAATCGTAGAGGGAGACCAAGAGATGAATACACTAAGCAGTTCAGAAGGATGTAGGTTGCAGTAGGTACTGGGAGATAAAGAAACTTGCACAGGATAGGGTAGCATGAAGAGCTGCATCAAACCAGTCTCAGGACTGAAGACCACAACAACAACAACAATTTTTATTTAAAATTGTTCTATAAAGATATCGGTCTGTGTGATGGAGTTCCACTTCTGTTGCACCTGGTCGGTCAATACAGTGACGGATGGATGGATCTGGAGTTGTCGTCCGATGATATCCCGCATGCACTCTATAAGAGACAGATCTGGTGATCGAGCATGTCAAGCCAAGATGTCAACATCCTGTAGGACATTATGGGCTACCGACAGCGTTATAATGGCGAGCGTTATCTTGTTCAATAACATCCCCTGGTACGCTGTCCCTGAATGGCAGCATAATAAGTCTAATCACCAGACTTAAGTACAGATTTTGCAGACAGGGTGCGTGGAATAATCACGACAGTGCTGCTGGCGTTATACCAAATCGCACGTCAGAGCGTAACTACAGATGTAGGTCCAGTGTGTCAAGAGCACAGACAGGCCCTCAAAGGCCCTCCTCCTAACCAACACACGGCCATCCCTGCCACCGAGACAGAACGATCAGTCGTAAGACCCCCGCCGTCTCCTCCAGTGAGCTCTCGCACGACCTGTAAAGGGCTTCTTATGGGGTAGTAGACGATATTGATCTTGAATAAAATATATTAATGTGAAAGTGACGGCTAACTACCACTGATTACTGAATAAAAAGGGATATTGTAAATAACTTGTATTTATTGTAAATTATCTCACGATAGAAATTAGATCATATTTAACAAATCATGAATGAAAACAAATTAAACAAATTGTACACTGTTCTTAGATATACTACACTGCTAAGATTGGCTCTCAGCTCTTAATGTTAAGTTGATGCGAAGTTAGATTTAATTATGCCCCTGGATAAGCAAATGGTAAATGCGATCTGACTGCGTTCCTATAATCTCTTTTGTGTCAGAAATAATACGCACTTCGGACACCACCACCAAGAAACAAACCAAACAACATGCAAAAAGACAAATAACCAACAACGAATCGTAAGCGAAACTGCACGGATGCTCAGTGGACGGCAAGAACACGATCCAACAACTATTTCTGAGCTTTACTGACGCTGCTGCAAGTTTTAAAATACCGTCTACCGGCGTGCCGGCTCCGTCGATACTGCTGGGGCGACGACTGCAGCTGCAAAGTCGCTGAATTAAGAAAAGTCTCTCAAATATCTTGAGCAGAATAAACTACTCAGAAACTACTAATATTTCCTCTAAATGGTATACAACGCTTTCAAGACAGGTTCAAACAACATTTAAGGTGCAGCCCAGTGTGCCTTGTGCGTGACTGCCAGCCTATAAGGCGGAATCAACTGCAATTATACTAGTAGTCAATGCACTCAATGCACTGCCTATCGTGGACGCTGATGTCCTACTGCAGCTGCAGACTCTTAGATCATACACAGCACAGTATTCAGAATCTAAGTCCCTATCTCAGAGCTACCGAACTTTGCGACTGTCCGCTTTCACGGCAAAAGACGCTCTCCTAGAGGTGGCAAAAAATAACGTAACTGATAGAAATAACAGGTTACTGAAAAGTAACGGTTACTGCGATAACCGATCCTCTGATAGAGGCAGTTATATCAATAACTGTCTAATGTCAACAGTGCCTCGCGCCATCTGTTGACCGAAGATCGTACTACGCTTTCCCGTCAACTCATTGGAGATCTGGCTAGGAACTAAGGAGAGTATAGACCATTTGGAAGGCGTTCTATAGGCCATGGGAATGACTGTGAGACTTCGCGCCATCTGTTGATACGAACTTTGTACTATATCGTGCGCCTTCGTTACTTATAGCACAAACAATTAAATAAAGTTAATGTCCGAGCGGTGGCTGATACGAGCTGCAGTACAGGCATTAACAAGTACGGTCGTTCCCTTAAGCCACCGCCTCATATGTCAATTTAGCTTGGACGGGTTGTATAAAGAGAGGTACCATAAGGAATTCGAGCGACTATGGAAATAACAGTCAGAGATCTGTATTTTCCTCTGGCAGTTACCGTTATTGGCTCACAGTTCTCGCTCTCTGGCAGTTATCGGGCTACCATTACAGGTAACCTGGAAGTTGGTAACGGAATAACTGTGTGTCTGTGTTCCTCATACAGTGACTCCAGTCTTAGACCCCAGTGATATTACAGAGACGATAGTTACTGGAGCGAACAAATATTTACGTACTTCTTCGGAAATAGCCGCTGACCATCGCGAATGACAAATAACATGTCAGAACGTATAACATAATACAGTTGAATATAATAATTATTATCCTCCAGTTGAATATAATAATTATTATCCTCATCATATGTCAGGAGATTGTCAATGTGAATATATCACAGTAACTGCTAATATTTACAGAATTGATACACTGTCAGAATGAAACACAGTTACGCACTTTTAATAAATTTATCATACACAGAATACCCGATCTCCACTGTTGCAACCAAGTGCTGTCAAAACTAAAATATAGTAGAACTTTTACCTAAGCTGGTCTATCAGTCTCTGTTACGATATTCATCTACAGAGTAGAAGGAGGGGTCAATGGAAGCGTTTCATTCCACCCGTCTGCTTCGACGTAAAGGTGTTGTGGTGTGTGAATGTCATTACGGCACGGTGTTTATGAGTTGGTTTGTGTGTGTGTGGGGGGGGGGGGGGGGGGCTGCCGATCTCGATCTAGTTTGCAGTGCCGGGATTTGCTGGTGGTAATTAATTTTTTTTTCTAGCTGTGATGTTTTGTGTATTTATGGAGTATTGAATGTGATTTAATTTATGTATGGATGATTGATTTGTGGACTTTTGGGATTGTGGTTTTATTTTTCGCAGTTGTAGGTGTTGGTTTTTTGGCCTATATAGGTCACCGTAAATGACCGATTCCCATTTCCATAGTTGTATGTGTTGATGTTCTAGTATCGTCATCTGAAGTTGACCAATGTAGGTCAAGGGAAATGTCCGATTCCAATTTTCGTACTTTTAGTTGTGGGTATTGGTGTTTCGGTATGGTCACCTATGGTTGACCTATATTGTTCATGGGAAGTGTCCGATTCCTGCAGATTTTTGTTGGTGTAGCAGAATGCTGTATTTTTTTTCTTCATTTTGTGTTTTGGGATAATGGTGTGTTTTTTTTACTAGCTTGTCCTCACCCTAAAACCCCCAACTTCCCGCAGTTGTCCCGTTGGTTTGATTGTATTTTTGATGGGAGATGTTATTGTACTATTTATATGTATCTTCATGTTTGTTGCCATGTGACGTCATAGACACACTTAAAATAGCCATTTCCGGTATATTGATGAGGGTGGAATCAGACACTTCTGTATCAAATAGTCTTTCAAACACATTGTAAACTGTGCTTTATCTGAAACCAAGTTTTTAATGGTTGCTGACTTTCTGGCAGTTTATTGAAAATAAATGTTCCTGAATATTGGACCCCTTTTGGACCAAGGTAAGTGATTTTAGGTCTTTATGTAGATTGCTGTTCCCATTTCTAGTACTGATATTATGTATTGAGCTATTGGTTGGAAATACTTGTAACAAATTTCATTAAGGAATAAATATACTAGGAAGCAGTGGTTAGAATACAAAGTTCCTTGAACAGGTTCCTACACGATGTTCTTGAATTTATACCACAAAAGATTTTTATTACACGCTTTTACATGCGAAAAACTTTTGCTACGTTTGATAAGTTACCACAGAATATGCTCCCTTATGAAATAATAGAGTGAAAAAATGTGGTATGCCCTTCCCAACTGAATTTATTACCGAGTTGTAGTCCCAGAAATGTAACACTGTCAACCGTTTCGATCTGCATGTATTCGTATGTTATGCTGTAGCTGGAGAAATCGAGTAGTTTCCAAGCGTACTCAAAAATGGTTCAAATGGCTCTGAGCACTATACCACTTAACTTCTGAGGTCATCAGTCGCCTAGAACTTAGAACTAATTAAACCTAACTAACCTAAGGACAACACACACATCCATGACCGAGGCAGGATTCGAACCTGCGACCGTAGCGGTCGCCCGGCTCCAGACTGTAGCGCCTAGAACCGCTCGGCCACTCCGGCCGGCAAGCGTACTTACACTTTCCCCAATAGGACTAGCTTTTACAGCACAGGAGTAAACGAATCTGTCACATTACGTATATTTTTTGTTGTATTATAAGGCTGTACACTTTATTCTATTATGTGAGCAGCACAAGAAATTAAGCTTCGAATTTAACCTACAGTACTCAGTTTACATATTACTTCATACTTAAAAACGCACGTTGTTAACATTTTACTTAAACAGTGCTGTGGCGAAGTTCCGCGTTCTTTCTGTCGCAGCTGCGAAGATAATACTTCTACTAGCGACCGATAACCTACAAACATATAATATGAAACACTAATAATCGTTCTAACATCAACTAAAATGTACCCGAAGTTGATAAGCTAAGGTTACGACACGATTCATACGACATTCCTGCCATTTCACACTACTCGCAGTTATACTGATAACTAAACTGATGGATTCCAACTACACTCCAGGAAATTGAAATAAGAACACCGTGAATTCATTGTCCCAGGAAGGGGAAACTTTATTGACACATTCCTGGGGTCAGATACATCACATGATCACACTGACAGAACCACAGGCACATAGACACAGGCAACAGAGCATGCACAATGTCGGCACTAGTACAGTGTATATCCACCTTTCGCAGCAATGCAGGCTGCTATTCTCCCATGGAGACGATCGTAGAGATGCTGGATGTAGTCCTGTGGAACGGCTTGCCATGCCATTTCCACCTGGCGCCTCAGTTGGACCAGCGTTCGTGCTGGACGTGCAGACCGCGTGAGACGACGCTTCATCCAGTCCCAAACATGCTCAATGGGGGACAGATCCGGAGATCTTGCTGGCCAGGGTAGTTGACTTACACCTTCTAGAGCACGTTGGGTGGCACGGGATACATGCGGACGTGCATTGTCCTGTTGGAACAGCAAGTTCCCTTGCCGGTCTAGGAATGGTAGAACGATGGGTTCGATGACGGTTTGGATGTACCGTGCACTATTCAGTGTCCCCTCGACGATCACCAGTGGTGTACGGCCAGTGTAGGAGATCGCTCCCCACACCATGATGCCGGGTGTTGGCCCTGTGTGCCTCGGTCGTATGCAGTCCTGATTGTGGCGCTCACCTGCACGGCGCCAAACACGCATACGACCATCATTGGCACCAAGGCAGAAGCGACTCTCATAGCTGAAGACGACAGGTCTCCATTCGTCCCTCCATTAACGCCTGTCACGACACCACTGGAGGCAGGCTGCACGATGTTGGGGCGTGAGCGGAAGACGGCCTAACGGTGTGCGGGACCGTAGCCCAGCTTCATGGAGACGGTTGCGAATGGTCCTCGCCGATACCCCAGGAGCAACAGTGTCCCTAATTTGCTGGGAAGTGGCGGTGCGATCCCCTACGGCACTGCGTAGGATCCTACGGTCTTGGCGTGCATCCGTGCGTGGCTGCGGTCCGGTCCCAGGTCGACGGGCACGTGCACCTTCCGCCGACCACTGGCGACAACATCGATGTACTGTGGAGACCTCACGCCCCACGTGTTGAGCAATTCGGCGGTACGTCCACCCGGCCTCCCGCATGCCCACTATCCGCCCTCGCTCAAAGTCCGTCAACTGCACATACGGTTCACGTCCACGCTGTCGCTGCGTGCTACCAGTGTTAAAGAATGCGATGGAGCTCCGTATGCCACGGCAAACTGGCTGACACTGACGGCGGCGGTGCACAAATGCTGCGCAGCTAGCGCCATTCGACGGCCAACACCGCGGTTCCTGGTGTGTCCGCTGTGCCGTGCGTGTGATCATTGCTTGTAGAGCCCTCTCGCAGTGTCCGGAGCAAGTATGGTGGGTCTGACACACCGGTGTCAATGTGTTCTTTTTTCCATTTCCAGGAGTGTATGTTGTTATTTAACTGTAGCCCCTCGGAGTATTCGGTATTCGCTAGCGAAAAATAGCTTGGCAGTTATTAATAACCGTTAACGATAACGGTTATCAAAGAATAACTGGAACTGTGATAACGGTTACTCCAGAATAACCGTTTGGCCCACCTCTACGCTCTCTTCTCTGCCTCGCTCTGCACGATGCTCTTGCGATAATCTTGCCGCTAAACTCTAATCAGCCAATCCCGACGCTGCAAAGACCTCCCACATCTCCCTCGCGGAGTGATACAATTTCTCTGTCCTAACAGCGGGCGTTGACCCTCAGCGTTTCCCGCACTTTCTTATGAACTGCCCAATCAGAGATCAGCCCATTTGCCGCTAAAACAGCGCACGACCGGGCAGCGCCAGAGCGTATGTTGGACGCTCTCTGTCTGCTCGACATTTCCCCCCTCTCTCTCACCTGGCACCCGGCGGCGTTCCTTTTGATCCTTGCAGGTCAGTGGCCGCCTCCCCTGGGACCCCTGGCCCCTGCACAATGCTCATCCGGCGCTCACCGGCCTTTGCCACCCCGCCTCTACTGGAAAATGCACTTTGCTTACACCTACAGCATGCAACTAAATATTACCATTACCAAAGCCCGTATTATTTCAGACATGTCTCTAATCATCACGTATCTCTCTTTCTAATCCACCTAATAAGACTATTTAACCATTATATGGGTTTATTTACTCCAAATATGCAGAATAATCTGCGAAATGAATGTCACAAATGAAAGGACCTTTCAACACCACTGAAATCTCAAGTGGCGGTGGTTTGGGTTGAGTGGAATGCACGCTACAGGGCGTCTGGCTCTGACCTGTCCTCGAAGTAACCGATTCGTTACAGTTCGTTGTGTCATTGTGATGCCAAATGCTGATTAAATTGCTACTGCAGATGCACAGAGCCATACGTGGAACACGATGATCTCCCCTCCCGGTAGTGCCACATGGACGTCTGTGGTCCGGTCTTCTTGTGGCTGTACATTCTCGCGACCACCGGTGCTAAGAATCATGTACAGTAGCTACATTCCTAACAAGTCCTTCTGCAACATCGCGTTCCTTCTGCTACGTGTTCCTAGCACCTCGGGTTCCTATTACACAACCTCATTCAAATTCAGTGAGGTGTTGATAATGGCGTCTTACACCAAAATCTGTTTATCATTCTGAGATTTTATGTTTTCCCTCAATTTACATTATTTTCTTTTGCTCTCGTTGTAGATCCTCCTCTCTTAATTAATTTTCTTCTGCTATTTAATTTTCGGATGGATAACATTTCCCACATTTTGCGCTTTTGAACCACTACCATACGCTTCAGCATTCCTAAATCGATTTCTATGGAAACTGTATCGTGTTCCCACTCACATGTAACTTTTACACCACTGGCCATTAAAATTGCTACACCACGAAGATGACCTGCTACAGACGCGAAATTTAACCGACAGGAAGAAGATCCTGTGATATGCAAATGATTAGCTTGTCAGAGCATTCGCACAAGGTTGGCGCCGGTGACGACACCTACAATGTGCTGACATGGGGAAAGATTCCAACCGATTTCTCAGACACAAACAGCAGTTGACCGTCGTTTCCTGGTGAAACGTTGTTGTGATGCTTCGTGTAAGAAGGAGAAATGCGTACCATCACGTTTCCGACTTTGATAAAGGTCGGATTGTAGCCTATCGCGATTGCGGTTTATCGTATCGCGGCATTGCTGCTCGCGATGGTCGAGATCCAATAACTGTTAGCAGAATATGGAATCGGTGGGTTCAAAAGGGTAATGGGCAATACGGAACGCTGTGCTGGATCCCAATGGCCTTGTATCACTAGCAGTCGAGATGACACGAATCTCATCCGTATGGCTGTAACGGATAATGCAGCCACGTCTCGATCCCTCAGTCAACAGATGGGGACGTTTGCAAGACAACAACCATCTGCACGAACAGTTCGACGACGTTTGTTTGCAGCAGCATGGACTATCAGCTCGGGGACCATGGCTGCGGTTACCCTTGACGATCCGTCACAGACAGGAGCGCCTGCGATGGTGTACTCAACGTTGAACCTGGGTGCACGAATGGCAAAACGTCATTTTTTCGGATGTATCCAGGTTCTGTTTACAGCATCATGATGGTCGCATCCATGTTTGGCGACATCGCGGTGAACGCACATTGAAAGCGTGTATTCGTCATCGCCACACTGGCATATCACGCAGCGTGATGGCATGGGGTGCCTTTGGTTACACGTCTCAGTCACCTCTTGTTCGCATTGACGACTCTTTGATCAGTGGACGTTAAATTTCAAATGTGTTATGACCCGTGGCTCTACCCTTCATTCGATCCCTGCGAAACCCTACATTTCAGCAGCATAATGTACGACCGCACGTTGCAGATCCTGTACGAGTCTTTCTGGATACAGAAAATGTTCGACTGCTGCCCTGGCCAGCACGTTCTCCAGAACTCTCACCAACTAAAAACGTCTGGTCAATGGTGGCCGAGCAACTGGCTCGACACAATACGCCAGTCACTACTCTTGATGAACTGTGGTATCGTGTTGAAGCTGAATGGGCAGCTGTACCTGTACACGCCATCCAAGCTCTGTTTGACTCAATGCCCAGGCGTATCAAGGCCTTTATTACGGCCAGAGGTGGTTGTTGTGGGTACTGATTCCTCAGGATCTATGCACCGAAACTGCGTGAAAATGTAATCACATGTCAGTTCTAGTATATTTGTGCAATGAATACTGGTTTATCATCTGCATTTCATCTTGGTGTAGCAATTTTAATGGCCAGTAGTGTAATATGAAGCATACCGTAAAACCGTTCAGTTTGTTCCACTGTCACATGTTCATCGCTTCTGTCTGCTTTCAACACTCTCCGCTTTCAGAGCTATCAGGAGCACACTCCAATAGAACGTCTAGATAAACCAATTTTTTTTTTCTACACTAAGCGAAATGTTCAGTACAAAACCTTTCGCAAGGAACACCCCTGGCAGCTGTTGTGGACCTGTCGCGGCTGCTTCTCACGTCCGCCACGGCCAATCACGCAATGCGCTCTTTGTTCACACCTCTGTGGCAACGGCGCAGTGGTAGGCAGCTGTGGCGTCCAGTCAGCGTTACCGTTACGGCAGCTGTCTGCACTTCGCTGTTGAAACGTGACAACTGCGCTGCTAGTTATTGGGCTTTTTCTTTAATTTTAAGGACGTTTTCCTGTTAGAACCTTTTCTGATTTACATGGTCAATCAGTTGTTTTCTGTCATTCTGGTGCGTAAATAACAGAACTTGAATATTTTTATTTACTTTATTTCTTTCAGTTTTGGAGCCCTGTGTCTCATTTTTAATTTTATTAACCATCACAATTGTGTTTATTGACTAAACTTCAAACTTTTTCATAATTCTTAGATGTTTATAAAGTACTGTTTTTCAGTGTCTGTTGTTGAAGCAGTACCGCGAGACCGCTACGGTCGCAGGTTCGAATCCTGCCTCGGGCATGGACGTGTGTGACGTCCTTAGGTTAGTTAGGTTTAACTAGTTCTAACTTCTAGGGGACTAATGACCTCAGAAGTTGAGTCCCATAGTGCTCAGAGCCATTTGAATCATTTTGTTGAAGCAGTACAGCGTGGAGATCTTACGCCGACAGTCAGACTTCTGTTCAATTCAGCTCCATGTTTTTTTTTTTCCTTTGAAGATCTTCATAGCTTTCATGGAAGGTTATATGGTGTCACCGCCAGACACCACACTTGCTAGGTGGTAGCCTTTAAATCGGCCGCGGTCCGTTAGTATACGTCGGACCCACGTGTCGTCACTGTCAGTGATTGCAGACCGAGCGCCGCCACACGGCAGGTCTAGAGAGACGTCCTAGCACTCGCCCCAGTTGTACAGCCGACTTTGCTAGCGATGGTTCACTGACAAATTACGCTCTCATTTGCCGAGACGATAGTTAGCATAGCCTTCAGCTACGTCATTTGCTACGACCTAGCAAGGCGCCATTATCAACTGCTATTTATCTTGTGATGCATGTACCGTCAGACTGATGTTCACCAATTATGGATTAAAGTTAAGTATTCCAGCAGCTATGCACCTTTTTTGCTAGTATCAATTCCTTGTCATTTTCCAGACCTCACGCCATCCTGCGTGAGCTTAAACGCGTGCCCTTCGGCCTCCCGTCCTCGTGGATTGGCTGTCTTGCCAGTCCACAAAAGGTTAAACTAATAAAGAGATAACTTATATTCACATCTACATAGTTCGCAAACCACTGTGAAGCGCAAGGAAGAAGCTGCTCCTCATGAGACCCGTTATTCTTTTCGGATTATCAATGAAATTCTCAGACAGTTCAAACATACCATGACCATTCGTATTTTCCTTCTTTCCATGCATTCAATACGGCCTATTAGTTTCATTTGGTACAGGTCGCAAGGAACTGAGAAGTATTGCAGGATGTGTCGCACTAGTAATTTGTCAGTAATCTCCTTTTTAGACTGATTAAACTTGTCTGGTATTCGACCACTGAACTGAGGTCCACCACCAGCTTTATCTACGACTGAGCCTGTCTGTTTGTTCAATTTCAATTCACTACAAATGGTTACTTCCAGATATTTGAGTTACCCGTTTCCAGTTGTCACTGAGTGATATTGTACACACAGGACATGGTTTTGTTTCGTTTTGTGATTTACGAACATTTTAAAGAAATTGCAAATATTTGTATCACTTTCAAATCGTGCCAGATCCGACCGAATATTTGCGTTGCTTTTTTAGACAGTACTTCATTACTGTTAATATCATCTGCGGGAAGTCTAAGATTACCGTTAATATTGCGTGCAACGTCTTTAATATACTTGCTGTAACGGTATAAGCGCACCTATTTTTATATGTGGTACTTTAAAATGTCCACACATCAGTGTGTTGGTTGTTTGTTCCCTGCGTCGAAACGTCGTCCCACAAACATATGAAAAACTTTACGACCTGATATCTTCTGCGCGGTTGTACTCCACAACACGTAAATCTACATGAAGGATACACTTCGATCTTATCGGCTTTGAGTATGTTGTAGTCTAAGGCGAAATGAGAGTTACGTATTCTTTTTATACATGCCAAAGAGGTAATTAAGGGGGCGAAACAACCCTTTCAAAGAAATTGAGTTTAATATTTCTGATCGAATACCGTTGAAACGCTGGCAGAAGGATTGTAGAAGGAAAACCTCTTCAAATAAAAGTTGTACGTTTTTAATTAACATTACAACGGTACACAAAAATTTGTCGAAATCCATTTTTTTTCGATATCCCCTCCCATCTCCTCTACTTTATTTTTCATTTCGACATTTGACAAATGGAAAAAAGGATAGCATCGTTAATACCAAATTCAATCAAATATCACGAAGTGGAATTTCAAAGACGCATTTGTCAGAAATAAGCTACAAACAACTTCATATCGTTGAAAGTGCGCCCAGTATATGTGCGCCTCAGTGCCAATTGTCACGTTGGATTGTTTAATAAGTGTTTTCCACATAAATTGTTTTTGTTTTATCAAATCTGTGTCCACCGATGTAACGTACATTGAGAACAATACAATTTTCTGTTTGTATCTGTTACCATTTCAGCAGTATTCATTCAGAAATACAAAATATTATTTTTCCAAATAGTGTTTCAGCCTCTTAACGGCCACGTATAACGGACACGTATAAAATAATAAGTGTCTCTTATTTTACTCTGCTCTGAACTGCATATTCAAAGCCAACCAAAATCGAGGTGTACCCCTTGGGTAGGTTTACTTGTAACTGGACTACGCCTGTCAGTATAAACTAACCGTTTTGCTTCCACACATTCACACTTCAACAGCTGGCATTCTGCACAGAGGAAAATTGGCATTAATGGCTTGTTCCTGTCATTTGTACTTGGAGGTGATAACGAACCTAAAGACACACGACTCCTAATGACTGTAATTATTAGTGCCGGCCGTTGTGGCCGTGCGGTTCTAGGCGCTTCAGTCTGGAACCGCGTGACCGCTACGGTCGCAGGTTCGAGTCCTGCCACGGGCATGGATGTGTGTGATGTCCTTAGGTCAGTTAGGTTTACGTAGTTCTAAGTTCTAGGGGACTGATGACCACAGATGATAAGTGCCATAGTGCTCAGAGCCGTTTGAACCATTTTTGTAATTATTAGTGTGAGAATGACGTAAATAGAGGTATGACGTTCTTCAGTACACCGTCCTCAGTTAGCAACAGAAATATGTGCAATTATACCCATTATGTCATGTACAATAGGATCAGCAATGGTTCCAAACTATTTCGCTGAGCACACCTGAATTCTCTTCTACATCTGTTGATGATCGTCAGTAGGCGATAACACGCTTCTTGCTCCAGAGCAAAACATCCTCATCAGAGTTATTAATTTCACTTGATACTCCTATGCGATTGTACTTTCGATAGTAATCGTAGGTGTGGTATTGAGTGAAATCCTTTTTGGAAATCAAGAAATACTATATCTACGTGACTGCCTTGATCCGTGGCTTTCAGGACGCCAGGTGAGAAAAGTATGAATAGGTTTCCACATGAGCCGGCCGGTGTGGCAGAGCGGTTCTAGGCACTAAAGTCTGGAACTGCGCGACCGCTACGGTCGCAGGTTCGATTCCTGCCTCGGGCATGGATGTGTGTGATGTCCTTAGGTTAGTTGGGTTTACGTAGCTCTAAGGTCTAGGGGACTGATGACCTCAGATATTAAGTCCCATAGTGCTCAGAGCCGTTTCCACATGACCATCATTGTCCAGCACTTTTCAAACAGTGGTCTTGCACTGTCCTCCACTAATGTCTGGAACGATTAGTAGTTTTTATCTTTTAAAGTAAATAAATTGGAATGAATGGTGAAATGGGTGTGGGGCGTTTTCAGAAGTCAGTTATGGAACTTCGGGGAATGGGAATGAGGTGACGTTGGCTGGGAGCTGAACACTCTCCGACCAGCGTGATTCATTGTTTAGCATATTGAAATGAGCGCTTTATCAGGCACCACTGTCTCCGGAACAATGCGTATTCGGGACGTCGTGGTGAGCGAGCAGTGTGAATGAGGGGGCAGAGAAAGGCGGGAGACGTAGGCGGTGCTGCGCTGGAGTTCAGGTAGAACAGCATAGTGGAGGGGCGGCGGGGGCGGCGGCCGACGGCCGACAGCTGGGCGGCGCGGCGCACAGTGGCGACCCAAGTGCAGACCGAGGAGAGCGGCCGGCCCGTCTGCAGCGAGTGGCCGCCGGGCGCTGAGTGGCCCTCCACCCTCCACCCTCCACGCCGGCCCGTACAGAGTGGCTGGAGAGGTCTGCCACACTCCGCCCGCCCGTTCAGTTCCGGTCCGCGCCTCGAGATTGCGGACGTCACTCCGGTCGGCCAAGCAACGTCCCCACGACCACGCCCGGGACCACGACCACGACCACGCCATCCTTGGACACGTCCCGGCACCACTCGCAGCGAAACCCGCGGACGTGTATCTGTATTGCAGTCATTCAGATTCTGTGTCGATGGTCAGCTTTCGCCCCTGCCATACACTGTCTTGGGATGTCACGTAATATCGTGTCGGACCTGCAACGCTGCTAAATTGTTGCCGGTGCAGGATTTTGTCCGCTAACTGATCTCTCGATTACGTATCAAACGTCCCATGAAATTAATGTCTGGACGACCAGCCCATATGCTCCAATTCTCCATACCAATCTCGAACAACTGAAGCCCGGTAAGATGGCGTGTTGTCATTCACGAAAGTTCCACCGTTGTTGGTGTTCAGCTAGCACAACACAAGCATTTCCAGTCAGCCGGCCGGAGTGGCCGAGCGGTTCTAGGAGCTGCAGTCTGGAAACGCGAGACCGCTACGGTCGCAGGTTCTAATCCTGCCTCACGAATGGATGTGTGTGATGTTCTTAGGTTAGTTAGGTTTAAGTAGTTCTAAGTTCTAGGGGACTGATGACCTCAGATGTTAAGTCCCGTAGTGCTCAGAGCCATTTGAACCATTTGATTTTCCAGTCAATGATCGGTTCAGTTGAAGCAGAGGACTCAGTCTATTCTATGTAAACAAAGCCCACACTATTATGGAGCCACCATCAGCTTGCCCAGCGCCTTGTTGTCAACGCACTCTTACCGAATGAAACTGGGACTCATCTGACAAGGCCACTGATTTCCAGTCGTCTTGGGTCCAGCTGATATTGTCACGACGCCAGGAGAAGCGCTGTAGATGATGTCGTGCTATTAGATAAGGCACTCGCGTCCGTTTTCTGCTGCCATAGCCAGTTAAAGCCGCATTTCACCGCAGTGTCCTAATGGATACGTTCGTCGTTCGTCCCACATTGATTTGTACGTTTATTTCAAGCAGTGTCGCTTGCACAAATACGCTGATGTCTGTCGTTCATTGAAGCCCGCCCATGGTGAGAGGTAATGCATGGAATTTGGTTTTCTCGAGACACCATTGACACTGTGGGTCTCGGCTTACTGAATTCCCTAACGATTTCCGAAATGGAATGGCCCATGCATCTAGCTCCACGTACTATTCCGTGTTCGAAGTATCCGTCGTGCACCCATAATCAGGTTGCAAGCTTCTTCACATCAGTTATCCGAGTATAACGGGCACCTCTGCTAAGGGACTGCCCTTTTAAATCTTGTGTACGCGATGCTACTGCAATCTGTATATGTGCATATCGGTTTCCCATTACTTTCATCTCTTCAGTGTATATCGAAGTAGAGGTGACTGAAATAAAAGGTAGCTTCAGGAACGTTCTCTCCTTCAAAATCTTGAAGCCTCATTGAAGACAACGGGTACATCGATAGAATTCGAAGGAGAAGGGCATCTCTAATAGAACAAACAAAGTTCCAGACGCTAAAGGTATCTGATACCCCTTATCCTAAAAGACGCTCTGCGTCCTGAATTTTGCTTGGAATACGGAGTACTGAATTACCAGCTCACAGTCTTCTGTCACGCCAGAGACTCGGACAGAACTTTCCCTAACTCTACTGGCGTATCCCATCTCATTGTTTCAGCGTGCCCGCAATGAGTTAAAGTATTCATTCACGACCTGAAAACTAGAAATGGCGCCGGCTTTGCTTACTTCTGTGGGGATCGCCTATCTTTGGCTATGTTCAAGTTTCCGAAAGAAGCCGGCATCTTCATCTGAATTTAGGAGGCCCTTCGATATGCAGTAAGTCAGTACGAGACGTCTTTGTCACGGATTCGAAGACTGCAAATGTAAATCTGGAAAAGACGCTAACAGCCATGTGCTCTATTTAGTCAAGTTACTCTATTAGTGTGAAAGTCAACATAAGCATGTTCGTTTGGTATGGACCAGGGGCACTCTATTATCTCACGAAACGAGTTGACGGAACACATGACGAAATGAAGTCTGATTGATGGCCAGCCTTACTTCACTTACCTTGCACATGCAGATTTTGTTGCTGGGATAAAGGAAAAAGTCCATCAAGAATTGTCACTCATGCTGGAGATTGTACAACAGTCCAAAGGAAGTGATTATGCCGCAATATAGCCGAGCATTCCACGGAAAATCTGGTTCTCCAAAATCAGGCTCTCTTAATGTCACTACTATAATACTAACTCGGGTTGTCACAGCTGCTATCTTTTATGTCTGTGTAGGATGAAAGTTCAGCCATCTCCGTATTGCGAAATCCACCGAACTGAAATTGCAAACCTCAACCATTTGATATTAGAGTGTTCACTCTACGACAGAGAACGCCGCAAGTTTCTCAAGGCCTTGAACAGAGCAGGTTCAAAATTGTTCAAATGGCTCTGAGCACTATGGGACTTAACATCTGAGGTCATCAGTCCCCTAGAACTTAGAACTACTTAAACCTAACTAACCTAAGGACATCACACACATCGATACCCGAGGCAGGATTCGAAACTGCGACTGTAGCGGTCGCGCGGTTCCAGACTGAAGCGCCTACAGCCGTTCGGCCACTCCGGCCGGCTGAATAGAGCAGGAATTCCCTAACTTACATCTGTGACGGGCCAGATTGGCAGCTGTCCACACCGGGCTATGCCAGTATTGCTGCTTTTCTGCAAGAAGGGGATATCCAGTTATAAGTCAGACACAAAGAATCCAGCGTGAGACGTTGTGATATATGGCTGTGTTGAGTACGTGTACTTACAAAGTTTACCGTGGACGTTTAACTGGTATTAATGTAATTTCTAACGTTTATACTATATACATAATATTGTGTGCCAGATCTGTAGTTACTCACTTCTCTGGCTAAATGGTTAATGCCAGAGGCCAATAAATAAAAATAAAAACGGGTAAGGAGAGTTATTAAAATTCATATTGAAAGGAAGCCAATGATAAGATTCACTGCCGCCACTGAGGACAGTGGGGAAGAACTGCAACAGCTGTTGAATGAACAGGTGTGTTCTTACATCTCGTCTGCCCCTCCCTTCCGCTAAGATATGGAACCCGATGTAGGTGATGCCACTTGGAACTATCTGACTGGACCCCACTTGCAGCTGTGAATCAATCAGTTAGTTAGAACAGCGATTAATCGAAGCTAATCATGGTAATGTGGGTGAACAGGAAGGGTAATACTACAGTCACAAGAATTATAAGTGCCGAAATTCGACTCCATAATTTCGATGTATTGTGAAATCAAGATTTAGAAGGCAAAGGCAACATAAAACAAATGTTAGCCTTTTCACCGTTGTGGACGCATATTCATGTGCCGAACTGCGCTTCCCCAGGGCCGGGCTGTGTGGCCGAGCGGTTCTAGGCACTTCAGTATGGAACCGCGCGACCGCTACGGTCGCAGGTTCGAATCCTGCCTCGGGCATGGATGTGTGTGATGTCCTTAGGTTAGTTAGGTTTAAGTAGTTCTAAGTTCTAGGGGACTGATGACCTCAGATGTTAAGTCCCATAGTGCTCAGAGCCATTTGAACCATTTGAATCTACCCCAGGTGCTGAGGACGCGTGTACGGGCACTGCTTGGGTTTTCCTGCATGATATGGACGTCTGCATGCGTCCTGAGCCGTCCACCTCTCACTGCTTCTGCGGACGAGTTGCTTCAGTATCTCAGCGAATAAAAAGAGTTTGTAGCTTCGTTTCGAAATCTTAAACCGTTTATGAATTGCGACGGTTGTCACGACCACAAGTTCCCGATGCGCAGGGATGGAAACAGGCCCGTCCTACGCAAACGTCAGTTGGACATAAAAAATCAATAATTCGAGAACGACATTAGATATCATTATGCTTTCAGTTTTAGATAAAATTCCGATATCTTACATACATATTATATACTGCAATGTACGAGCTAAAATCAGCCGTAGACAAAGTTTAAGAACGAGGAGAGGTGGACTGGGTTTTACTAACCGTCAGTATCGAGGTCTTTATAGACGAAGCACAATTTCCGATTGTGTCAAGGATCGGGAAGGAATTAGGTCGTGCCCTTTCAAAGGAACAATTCCAGAATTTGCCTGGAGCGATTTAGGGAAACCACGGAAAATCTAAATCTGGATTATCGAAGAAGGGTGTGAACCAGACACTAAGTTTACACGATGCTTTTTACCTCTGCAAACTCTTTAAAATTCCTGCAGTGTTTTACTTAATTCGACAGATCAGGTAACTATGACTAGTAACGAAAATAAATTCAATCCTCTAACTAGAAAAATGGGAATCCCTGGAGGGTAGGCGACGTTCAAAGCACTATTGAGAAAATTTAGAGAACCGGCATTTGAAGGTGACTGCCGAACGATTCTGCTGCCGCCAACAAACATCGTGCGTAAGGATCACGAAGATTAAGATACGAGAAATTAGCGCTCATACAGAGGCATATAGATAGTCGTTTTTCTCTGGTTCTATTTGCGAGTGGAGCAGGAGGGGAAATGACAAGTGGTGGTACAGGATACCCTCCGCCACGCACCTTACGGTGGCTTGCTGAGTATTTATTTAGATGTAGATATCAGACAGTAAGATGTGGAACAATCAAGCTTTTTCGGCGAACAGTTTTATTAAAACGGATGAATATCTTCTAAACTAGGTACCGTACAATGACACAATTTTGTAGGTACATTCAGTTGCATGTTTGGGTACTGTCTTCAAAAAGTGTTACGAATGGGGTAGTGTCAATGATGTAATAAATTTAAACGTCATGAACACTAAGGCAGTTTTTCACACATAAAGAAGTGGCAGTAGCAACATAAATCTCGAAGTCATACAGTTGTCTGTAAATGGTAGAATGCCACTTATGACAGTGTTGAGTACTTTTCGGCATCTTCTCGACAGTGAATAGGTTGAACGCTTCAGTGAGCTCACAATATGCACTGCGAATAAACCGAAGGGAAGCAAAAGTAATTAGGAACAGCAGAATTGAGATTAGTGATAAAATTAACCTCATAACGAGGCATCATCTCTCAGAAGAAGCGAAGGAATTCAGCTGCGTTGGAGACAAAATAACATGACTGCCGAAGAATGGAGAACCCTTAAAAACGACTGACACATGTTAAAAGGGCCAAAATAAGACTACTTGAATCAAATATGGGTGTTCACTTGATAAAAAATTTCTGATAATGTACATCTGGGGCACAGCATTGTACAGAAGTGAATCGTGGACTGTGGAAGAAACAGAAAATAAGAATCGAAGCGTTTCAGATTTAGTGCTGTAGACTCATATTGAAAATTATGTGGAGTGATAACACATGAGGAGCTTCTCCGTAGAATCTGCTGGTAGAGGAACTTGTGGAAAGCGGGACGATGAGACACGAATTAAGACATGAAGGAGTTACCTCCATGGTATTGCAGGGGCCGTAGAGGATAAAAGCTGTACGGGAAGACGGACACTGGAATATATCTGACAAATAATTGTAGACGATGGGTCTAAGTGCTAACAGGAGGGCATTGCCACAGGAAAAGAATTTGCGGAGGACCGCACCCAACCGCTCAGAATACTGATGCTCCGAAAAAAAATCGATGTTGCAGATTGTATGGTGTACCGAACAAAATTTGAGACTTTATGAGGATTTATTAGTAGAGAGAACGGGGACTCATAGACAGAAGAATAACCAGCTTCATGTGTGCCACAATGAATTGTGTTGGGACTATCATTTTCCATATTGTATATTAATGATCAGATGGACAATATCAGTAATAATCTGAGAATATTTGCAGATGGTGCACATTTCTACAATGAAGGCTATCTGAAAAAATCCAGACAAATATCCAGCTGGATCTTGATAAAATATCAAAGTGGTGCTAGAATTGACAGTTTGTTAGAAATCTACAGAAACATAGAGTGTGCACTACTCACAAACGCTGAAAAACACTATCCTAAGATTACAGCCTCAGTGTTAAACAAATGGAACCCACACTTGTTCAAATACCTGTGAGTAACGATTTGTACGATGCGAAACGGAATGATCACATTGTCTCAGTAATTTGTAAGTCAACTGGCAGACTTCACTTAATTACTGGCAGGACATCTGGAAAATGCATTCAGTCTGCAGTTAAGAATGCTTACAGATCACTTGTGTGTCTCGTCTTACATTACTGTTCAAGAGCATCCGACCCATACGAGATAGAACTAACAGGAGATACTGAGAAAACTTCAAAACACTATTACCTTTGTGCACTACCATTTGCATATATTTTTCTTTTCACATCTCCAACAGTATTCTGAACATCAGATATGTCCACACACCTGTATGCATCGTTGTTCATAGCGTACATTACTCTTGGTGACATCAAAGATCACAATATATGATATTACACTGTTTAAGTCATGATTACCTTTGCACTGAATGCTTAAAGACTTATTATGCGTCAATAACAGCAACAGTGTGTTACATCCACCTACATCTCCATTAAAAACTTCCCCTCAAAGGCAAAGAATGGCAGCACACACGCAGTACGTGGCTGTTGAAGCGGTTGCTTTCGTGCCACTCATTGTATTTTCAGGACACTTATATACACTCCTGGAAATTGAAATAAGAACACCGTGAATTCATTGTCCCAGGAAGGGGAAACTTTATTGACACATTCCTGGGGTCAAATACATCACATGATCACACTGACAGAACCACAGGCACATAGACACAGGCAACAGAGCATGCACAATGTCGGCACTAGTACAGTGTATATCCACCTTTCGCAGCAATGCAGGCTGCTATTCTCCCATGGAGACGATCGTAGAGATGCTGGATGTAGTCCTGTGGAACGGCTTGCCATGCCATTTCCACCTGGCGCCTCAGTTGGACCAGCGTTCGTGCTGGACGTGCAGACCGCGTGAGACGACGCTTCATCCAGTCCCAAACATGCTCAATGGGGGACAGATCCGGAGATCTTGCTGGCCAGGGTAGTTGACTTACACCTTCTAGAGCACGTTGGGTGGCACGGGATACATGCGGACGTGCATTGTCCTGTTGGAACAGCAAGTTCCCTTGCCGGTCTAGGAATGGTAGAACGATGGGTTCGATGACGGTTTGGATGTACCGTGCACTATTCAGTGTCCCCTCGACGATCACCAGTAGTGTACGGCCAGTGTAGGAGATCGCTCCCCACACCATGATGCCGGTTGTTGGCCCTGTGTGCCTCGGTCGTATGCAGTCCTGATT
This sequence comes from Schistocerca serialis cubense, assembly GCF_023864345.2. NCBI lineage: Eukaryota > Metazoa > Arthropoda > Insecta > Orthoptera > Acrididae > Schistocerca > Schistocerca serialis. The sequence continues at coordinate 912,157,929 of NC_064641.1, read as the reverse complement.
GTGGCGCTCACCTGCACGGCGCCAAACACGCATTCGACCATCATTGGCACCAAGGCAGAAGCGACTCTCATCGCTGAAGACGACACGTCTCCATTCGTCCCTCCATTCACGCCTGTCGCGACACCACTGGAGGCGGGCTGCACGATGTTGGGGCGTGAGCGGAAGACGGCCTAACGGTGTGCGGGACCGTAGCCCAGCTTCATGGAGACGGTTGCGAATGGTCCTCGCCGATACCCCAGGAGCAACAGTGTCCCTAATTTGCTGGGAAGTGGCGGTGCGGTCCCCTACGGCACTGCGTAGGATCCTACGGTCTTGGCGTGCATCCGTGCGTGGCTGCGGTCCGGTCCCAGGTCGACGGGCACGTGCACCTTCCGCCGACCACTGGCGACAACATCGATGTACTGTGGAGACCTCACGCCCCACGTGTTGAGCAATTCGGCGGTACGTCCACCCGGCCTCCCGCATGCCCACTATACGCCCTCGCTCAAAGTCCGTCAACTGCACATACGGTTCACGTCCACGCTGTCGCGGCATGCTACCAGTGTTAAAGACTGCGATGGAGCTCCGTATGCCACGGCAAACTGGCTGACACTGACGGCGGCGGTGCACAAATGCTGCGCAGCTAGCGCCATTCGACGGCCAACACCGCGGTTCCTGGTGTGTCCGCTGTGCCGTGCGTGTGATCATTGCTTGTACAGCCCTCTCGCAGTGTCCGGAGCAAGTATGGTGGGTCTGACACACCGGTGTCAATGTGTTCTTTTTTCCATTTCCAGGAGTGTATTTTAAAAGTATATATCAGAAGGATCCACTCGAACAGCACGAAACACAAGTGCTTTACCTTCCACATCTGATCATTAATTTGAATTCTTATTTTCTTTTAAAGATTCCTTGTAAAACAGTTTTAAATTACCATTCATTCAACATACTGAAGTTACATGCCAAAAGTAAATACTGGTTCTCGGTATGTTTCGCGCCATATTGACTGCTTAAGTAAACTGATATTCTCAAACAGGAAAGTGTTTTGAACAAAGATTGCAGGACTTCGTATTAAAAATGCAGGCTCGAATTTTCGTAATGAATAACTAGCGATACAACCGCTAACGGCACTCGATTTTTGGGTCACCAAACGAACCACTTCGAGCTTAGTTTAAACAGCCAGAAAATTATTTCCATGAATCAGTTAAAGCAAAGGGAATACGAGATGAATTAGTTTCCTGAAATAGGACAGTTCTGAATTAAACGTGATATTGTCATTCATAAAAATCGCACAGTGCGGTGAACTTACATTTGTACCGTTTAGCATCCACAAAGGGAAAAGAATAGTTATAAACAATACAACAAATGGCTCTGAGCACTATGCGACTTAACTTCTGAGGTCATCAGTCGCCTAGAACTTAGAACTAATTAAACCTAACTAACTTAAGGACATCACACACATCCATGCCCGAGGCAGATTTCGAACCAGCGACCGTAGCGGTCACTCGGCTCCAGATTGTAGCGCCTACAACCGCACGGCCACTCTGGCCGGCCAATACAACAATTTTCGTTCGTATGCAGATTATTATTATTTGAAAAGAAGATTGACATAACATCGATGTAGTTTGCGTACTTTTCTTTCTTACTACTGACTGAAAGAAGTACGTTTACGTTACTTTCAAAGAAATGGCATCACATTACGAGTGTTTTGGATAATAACCACTAGCCACTGACGCATAAATATGAAGTAAAGTAAAAGTGTGTCATAGAGGCAAGTGGCGGGGAGAGAGTTTGATAAAAGATACCTTATACTGTGTTTGCTGATCAGTATTTTTTCCTTTTTTTTCCGCCTGCAAACGGTACTGCCTGCGAGTTAACAGACAGCGCACCGCCCTCTGTAAACACGGTAGGGCGTTCTTCCGACTCGCGACCCTGCCATTAGCTGTTAATGGACAAAAAAAACTGCTTTCAATAACCGTTGCGATTCGCTTTCAGTCAAAACGCAATTTCCAGGGCACTCTCCATCATAGGTGATGCAAATTACTTTCAGATTAGCTATAACCATGACCTTCTGCACCAGAGTCTAGCGCTACGCGGATATGTTTGGTTGCCACAGCTAACTAACAGGGTAGGGGACTTTTTATTGCTGCATCCTTGAAACAGATTCCAAGCAGGTATCAACGATCATACTCTATTAATGTGTACATATCAACGTTCTAAGTACAAGTATACTGTAAAATTAAGTAAGCGCTTTATAGCGTCCTTAGATTGTGTGAATAAAATTGAACCTCAAGTGGAGGCATGTACGGAGCTCTTTCTCTCCGTTTAGAATTACGTGCTTTGTGCTGTTTGCTAGAAACCCAGTGACCCAGTTTGCCTGGTGTTCCGTGGCTTGAGTTTCATTCATTAAGCGGCAGTGTGGAACTGTATTGAAAGTCACACGGGTTTTACCTGGACGCCTGTATCTACTGATCTATGGGTCTCGTGGACGAAGGGGGGGAGTGTATTTCATTCTAGCCTTGTTTTCGTAACCCATGTTGATTGCTACAATGGAGATTTACACAGAAATGCCATAGTATTGGAGTATAAATCATGTCCCAAAATTCTACGACAGACCGACGTCAGAGATCTAGACCTATAATTTTGAGCATCTGTGAGACAACTGTTTTTGAAAACAGTTATGACCTGTGCTTTTTTTCCCATTCGATAAGATCGCTTCGCTCCTCCAGATACCTACGGCACACTGCTGCTAGACGAGAGGCATATTCTCTCAGATAATCTTCGTGGAATCGAACTGATATCCCGTTAGGTCCAGTAGCCCTTACCCTGTCGAGTGATTTCAGTTTCATTTCTATCCCTTAATCGGTTATTTCGATACCTGTAATTTTGTCGTTCGGGTGACGATTTAAGGGAACACCACAGTGCAATCTTCCTCTGTGAAAGAGTTTTGGAAATAGACGTTTAGTATTTAAGCCTTCGCTATGTCGTCCTCCATTTAAAAACCACTGTGGTCACAGAGTGCCTGAAAAGATGGCTTCGTTCTCCTTACGGACTTAACATAAGATAAAAACTCCGTACGATTTTCTGTCGGATCAGTAGATGGAGTTTCACTTGCGAATTCGTTCAGCGCTTCATGTACGGCCCTCCTTCTGTCAGCATTGCGCTAATTTTGCTTTCGTTTAGAATTTTGTTTGTGTGTGAGGCTTTGGCTAAGCTTAAATTTGTGGTGAAACGGTGAACAATCTGCCCCAAAACACTTGCGCCTGCACCAGCAGTCTACTTTGTCGTCACATCAGCCGCAGATCGCCCCCACCCCAGACGTGCGTGAAGAGCAGTGGACGTCCAACACAGAATCGCCTTATCGTGGCTTCGCGGTCCTGCAACTACTGTCCACACACACACACACACACACACACACACACACACACACACACACACACACACACATATATATATATATATATATATATATATATATATATATACTCAACATAGTGGCAGTCGAACAGCTAACTATTCTGAGACGCTCGTCACAGGGTCACAGGGATTCGGGCCATAAAAACCGGCTGGTCCCGGCGGAGGTTCGAGTTCTCCCTCGGGCATGGGTGTGTGTGTTTGGACTAAGATAATTTATGTTAAATAGTGTGTAAGCTTAGGGACTGATGACCTTAGCAGTTAAGTCTCATAAGATTTCCCATACATTTGCTTTTTTTGCCATAACAACGTGCCCTTTTTCAAAGGCTCTAATAGCAGTGGATTCACCAATCTGAGGCTCGAATCGACACTGAATTGACTGCTCATTAGTCTTGATCAGCTTATGCCTTCCCTGCCGCGTCAAGTTCCCGCAACACCAGTCTAGCCGTGAGCACTGATCATAACATATTGCCTCATACTTTATAAAGCTAACAGAATATTTATATAATTGGTGTGGAAAACGACCACACCAGGTTTTTCCGGATGGTTACGATTGAAGTGCAGCTACTCACAGAGGTCCTCTGTTCGCGGTAATTAGTGAATGTCAGCGAAACGTTGTGGATATTGTAATGCGTTAATGAGCAACCGATTTACTCGGTACAAAAAAATTTGTTCCTATTTTGGAACTTATCCGGCGCTATAAGCGCAAGAACGACCTATAGAAATGTTTCATATCTAATGGATTAGGAACGGGACGTAGTGAGAAACGGTGAAACAAGAGTGAAAAGCTTAATGTTGATAATATTATTCACTGCCGCTTACACTGTTTGGTCAGTATGAGGACCTGAGGTGTCGTCGAGCTGCTGTATCTGTAAAATGACGTCATCAACGGTCGTTGGCAGCAGTTCCGGTGGAATCTGAGCAACGTGTTCCGGTATGCTGGACTACAGATCAGACAGAGACCGAACGTGTCCCTGGCTAACGCGTTTTTTTGTGATAGCCCTAGAGCCAAATGCCACATGGATTCAGGTGATGTTGCAGATCTGTAAACCTTCTAGGAATAACACTTCGTGGGAGGTTGCAGTGAGCAGATCTTTCACTAGGCAAACGTGCAGAGGTATTGCCCCATCTTGCATGAAAACGGTGGCTTCCACACAGTTGCGCTCTTCCAAAAGAGGAATCACATGTTGTATAAGGACGCCTCGATAACGTGTAGACATCACGGTATACCTGACAGGCCGTCTTGGTTCATTTACTTCGAAGGAAAATGCATCAAGGATAAAGTTGCTTGTGAATTAACACCACACAGTTACATAAGACGAGTTCAGTGGCTATTTGTGTACAACAAGTGGTTTAACAGTACCCAAATTCAACAGTGTCCTGTATGCGCTGCATCCTGTAGAGTACAACATTGCAAATGTTACCAGCTTCGACCCGCGTCTAAAAACTGAAGAGCAAATTCGGAACTTGCTGCGGATCATGATGATACCGTCGCAGCATCGTCTGTATCTCGTACGGGTAGCAGTATAAAATAGACCGCAAAACCTTCTGTAGTGTTGACCATGGAATGGCCAATTATTGTGACACTGCACGAGCGCCTAGAGTACCAAGGGCACCTGCTGTAGGGTCAGTTACAGCGGCAGCATCGTCGTCAATAACTTCCACGAGGATAAGATACCACAACAAGCTCACCCGTGTTTTTCAATTTCTTTATCATCTTGTTTATCCCTTTAATGACATCGGGTCTCTTCTTAGAGTCTCTTTTTCAGTCGGTGATACGCTCTCAATGCAACACTGTAATTGCTGCTGTTCACACAAAAATGGTTCCAATGGCTCTGAGCACTATGCGACTTAACTTCTGACGTCATCAGTCGCCTAGAACTTAGAACTACTTAAACCTAACTAACCTAAGGACATCACACACATCCATGCCCCAGGCAGGATTCAAACCTGCGACCGCAGCGGTCGATCGGCTCCAGACTGTAGCGCCTAGAACCGCACGGCCACCCCAGCCGGCGCTGCTGTTCACATAAAACTTTTTCACTAACAACGCACGGTCTCTCTTCTTGAGAACCAGAACCATACTCTATACTCACGTTATGGCTTGCTAAACGGCAGCGTGGCTGTCATACCGTCGCACAGACAGAGTGTCACCTGGTGGCCAAAATTGGAACCATGTTTTCCAGAACACATCGATTCCGCATTAACGCATGAGCATATCTTCCATACGGAAATTACAGCTCGCCCTGGATAAACATGGGCAGCTGCACTGCAAGTTTTACCGCACAGTACTTATCAAAGAGAATAAATTAGATATAATGTATCACAGCAGAGAAAAATAGTCTCTATAAATAAGGAAAAGGTGATCACCTTCATCACCTTTATTGTGGACCTTTCTCCAACCGAGTGTCATTTCGAAGTCCATTCTCCCAGGGGAACTCGTTCTACCTCTCTTATGGGATTCCCTGCATTTCTCTTATACCCAGGATCCCATGTGGACTGCCGCTTGTCCAGTCTAACTTGGGCGGTCTTGCCAGTAGTTTGCCCTCCCACGCGCTCAGCTCTCAGGATCATAACGGAGCACGCAAGCCTTTGCAGCACGACAGTCCCTGAGGGGATAGAGAGAGAGAGAGAGAGAGAGAGAGAGAGAGAGAGAGGGAGAGGAAGAGAGAGGGAGAGAGGGAGAGAGAGAGAGAGAGAGAGAGAGTGTGTGTTAGAACTTCTCCAATGTCAGCTCTTACTTCTTTTAAGAGAATCCAGGAGATTGAAAGAGAAATACATAGAACACGCCCGTAGACGGCGCTAAAAGCGGATTACATGTACAGTGAGACACACTGTTAAGAACCAAAATAAAATTTAACCTAAAGCAATGTAACCAACTATAACAGACGTTTAAGGAAACACCAGTATGTTATTTTCTTTTTGTACATTATATACATTCATGTGGCTTCAAGTAGAACAAAATTCTAAACTTAGGAAATGCATTCGCAGGTGAGAATACAGGCAGCCTCCAACTGTAGTCTGGAATGACGACGCTGGAAAGTCGATCCCAGCCGGGACTCGAAACCAGATTTCTCGCTTGTCGCGAGCGGTCGTCTTAAACATTTCGGCTATCCGTGCACGCTTCATGGTCGAGACATTAATTTCCACCAGTAGTCGCCCATGCGTCATTTACCTGCTGTCGCACGTATACCGTAATTCCTGCACAGGGGAGAAATTTTAATCGAAAGTCTGTAGCCTGGTATCGACGGATACTGCAGTATCTGTATTTGTAAGAGGTACGGTGCAATGTTTCTCCGGACAAGCACGCAAATGCCAATAAATTTTCTGTATTCCATATCGGCTGTGCCCGCCGCAGCACCTCTTCCTACGGACATCCACGCATGCCTGAAGGAACACTGCATCATACGTTTTAGATACACACGCACTGCAATAACGTGAAACTCTAAACAACGAAAAGGACAGTTTGTACGACGAACCTGAACGACAATTAGACTCCTAAATAAACTTTATTACTGTTTTAAAGGAGTGATTTCCTCTTTTGCTGTTGGCAAATGTTCTTTTCAATTCAGCAACTTGATTCTGTATCGTCGGCTAGTAGACGGTAAAGTTTAAATTTTCTCCACTGTATATCCTTCAATTTTTTCCCTATTTACTCACAGCTTTCGTTCCATCCGTTTCCAGGCCGAGTTTCCTTATCTGAAATTGAAACATTTATCCTTTCCACTACCCCTGAAATTTTGTCTTATTACCATGAAAATACTCCGTCTACTTGTCCGCAAGCATGTGCTTGCTCGTGCAGACAAATATGTACAATAAAACAGATTTTCAGTAATAGTTCATAAAAATACTAATGTAATAACTCATTACTTTTTGACACTCGGAATATCTCATAAATAAATACACAATGAAATGATCGACATATTCTAATTCTGGTACCAATGACGGCTCTCCTATTGCGCTTCCTGAAAACCAGCCACCACCGCCTACACCACTTTCCCTAGTTTTGCCCGTGTCTTTACTGATCATTCTACGTTATGTCTAGTTAGATGAGTAGCACTCTTTCGTTTCCCCTCTCTTCACTTCTATTCTGATCTATTTACTCCTCTTCTTCGACCCAATGTCGTCTTGCGTATTCTCTTCACTTTTCTGAAGCACGTTGTGGTTTTCTCTGTAAAATCTGTGAGGCAGTTTTAAATTTTCTGCCAAACCCTTAGCCAACTTTTGAAATCCATTCTTAGGAACCGCCATTAAACTGGAATCTTTCTTCATCTTCTCTTCCTGAAATGTTCTTGCTTATGCAGGGCGTTGACAGAACGTCTTCCAAGGTTCTCTTCTCTCCCACAATCTGTCATTTTGCATGTTGTGGTGTGCGTACTGTGAGACCTTCGGTACACACACCATCAGATTATTTGACCTGTCACTCTAGCGAAGTAGGCCAGTGTCAGCAATATGTCTCGTGGTCTTATCGTGGCGTGTTTGTCTTCTGCCGTTAGGTCAGACGATAGAAATGCCACTTGCACGCTTAGAGTAGCAAATTGACGGTGACCAGCTTTAAACAGAACTTGATTAATTTTCACACACATTTATTAAAATAATAACCAGCATAAACATTACTTAACTTGATTCTGGATGCTGTTTACAATTGACAATCTGAAGTTCCTTTGGTCTTGGTACGTTAATCTTGTTCTCACATATCTCTGATACCTGACAAAGTGTCTATACATTTATCTTCATGGCTATGTACAGGAATATAATCTTATTAGGCGCAGACTGAAACTTGACTACAGACTAATGCAGACTAATGCAGACTGATGCAGACTGACTAATCGGAGGTCCGTACACTCATTATAATACCTCGAGCGTTCAGGTATCACTGCGCGAGTGTGATCCGCGAGGAGAAAAGGCTCTACGTTAGCAATGTCAATGGCTGCGTTACATATTAATACGCTGATCGGCGGAAGCAGAATTTGGTCCGTCTCTACGACAGCGCCATCTCGTAATGCGGAGACGGACGAGCGCTGCGCCTGCACTGTTGTGCTTAGCGGGGCGCTCTCTAGTGGGAAACTTGTATACGCGCTGCCTACGCGGAACTATGTACACAACACATGTCCTCCCACTGCAGTCTTCTTCGGTTCACATCATTCTTCAACTGATCTCTACATCTTGTCCCAGGTCATCCAATTGCTCTTCATCCAGATTCTATCCGTTCTAGGACTCTTCTCGGAGTATCGTTCCCTTATCTGTCTCATTGTGCTACAATAAGTTCTCCGTAATTTTCTTAAACGTTTGAAAAAACTTTTATCTGAGGTGTCATAGGTGTTTGCTCACTTCTTTTCAGTGTAGCTTCAGGAACATTAAAACGATCAGCGAGAACCCTACCAGTCGCTTCGGCTTCCAAAACACTTGAAACTGCTCGTGTCGGTCTAGTTTCGAACCACTTCTCTCGATCTTTACGGGTATGCTCATTTTTCAGGCTTGTCAGTACGCACAAAAAACAAAACAAAAGGAAATTCTTATGTGACCTATAATACTTGGCAGCTATTGCGCTTTATAACGTGGTACAACAGAAATTGGCTCGAGAGAGCGGAATTTCGTTATTACGATGCAATGTACATTAGACTACTTAACAATTAATACTATTATGAAAATATTATTTCTTACTTAGAGAAAGTAATAAGGAAATGTAGGCAACAAGAGTGAGCTGTAGTTCATATGGACGGTAATTTCAATCGTCTCGCGTATGCAAATGAGGTAGTACTACTAAGTGAATCAAACCATAAATTGAAAGAAATATACCAGAAAATGGACATTACGCACAGAATGTTTAGGTAAAGGCGAATCAAGACAAAATGCAATCATACAATTGGGAAGAAGGCAAGAGCAGAAAGAATTTCTTGAGTTAGGTGGCATACTTGCTATTTTGGTCTACCAGTGACAACAGCATAGCAGTGGGCATCAAGGAAAGAACAGTAGTGAGAATGGAATGCGTGTATTCCTCAGGGACAGCTTCAGCTCAAAATCAGTATCAGAGAAATTTTGGTCTACCAGTGACAACAGCATAGCAGTGGGCATCAAGGAAAGAACAGTAGTGAGAATGGAATGCGTGTATTCCTCAGGGACAGCTTCAGCTCAAAATCAGTATCAGAGAACACTAAGATGGGACTCCATAACACGTTAATACACCCAGAAGTCATGTATGGTTCAGAAACTTCAAGTATAACTAAACGAGAAAAGGAAGAACTACTAACATTTGAAAAAAGAGTAATTAGGAAGTTTTATGGACAGATATTAGATATCGAACGATAGAGGAGGAGGAAAAAAGAGACAATCCGGCTCCTGATGAAACAACTAACAATCCTACAAAAGCTACAAAGCAGAAGAATCCAGTGGTCGTACCCTTCAGTCGGTATGACAGAGGAAAGGCAGGTGACGAAGGCACTTAAGGGGAAACCAAAGACCACGTCTAACGTTGCCCTGGATTGACAATCTAACGGAGGACCTGGAAGCCCTGGGGATTGAAGGCATCGGGAGGGACCCAGCAGAAAATAGAAAGGAAAAGAAGCAGTTTGTGGGAGCAGTACGTAGTTTACAGGGCCTGTGGTCGCTGTAGACGTATGTTTGTATGTATGTGTGTTCGTGTGTATGTATTTATGTGTGTACCCGTAAGAGAATAAACCTCTCACCAAAACACACTCAACTGGTACATCGTACAAGTTCCAGTAAATGACGGTGTGATGCCTGATATTTATTCTAGCACTACAATGGTCGGCAGTTCCGCAGCAAACCCGAGAAACAACTTGTGACCCAAATTAAACTCCAGCCCATACTAACCACAGTTTCCCTACTTACCCTGTGATCGGTGGTCCTCCTAGGTTGCAGATCCACTACCACTAACCATTTTTGTGCTTTAAATGATAGTTGATGTTGAATGTGTAAACAAAACTTGGCAGTATGTTTGTATATTTGGCTCCAAGACGTAAACAACAGAGATGCACTAAACTGTCTCGTAGTAAAAGTGTTTCCAACTTAACACTAGGCTGTAAAAATACAGCGCTGTCTTGAAAACGAGCACAGCTGTAACTGTAAAGGCCCCAACTTGCTACTCTCATCAATATTGTGTGAGGACTTCTCCTATTGAGTTCAGGCTGCATCTTTATTTATTGTGGATTGTGACGTGATTCATATGGCGTTAAACAGGCCCTACATTTTAACAACAACGTATTTTATGAATTGCATAAGTCTCATATAATTTTAAGTCATGTTGATGGTCTAAAGCACAAATAATTCAGTGTTCCCATATGTCAGTCAGAATCCTTCACAAACTACTAGTTCCGCTTGCATGCGTATCGTGTTGTAGGTAATTGATTGAACTTGGCTGAAAGGCGACTGGAAGGGCTGGAAACAGACAAAAACTAAGGTCGCTATAAAGTAACCAAATAGTAATCTAATTAAAAATTATGTTGATGTATGTTAAGCTCTTCAGTCTGATCAGAACATTACGAAACTGTAATAGGATGTGGTGGTGCACAGTATTTCAAAGGTTATCGATGTATCTTTATCTGTATTTTAGGTAATGAATAGCAGTTAATACATTATCTGTTAAGCGAAACTAGTTATACGATGAAGGTATTTTGACCTCTTGCTTCGAGAGGCTTTTCTGAATAAAGTGTCGATTGATCGATCAGGCTTTTGAACAATTAGCTCATGAAAGGTTTCCCTTTGAACACTTATTACGTGATGGTCAACAGGACTTTATTTGTGTTGGCTGAAAATATGTGTAATGTTACATGAGAATCAATGTTTATAACGTAGAAGTTCAAGTTATATTTCGCAAAGTATTTTCAGCTGAACCTATAAATCGAGAGGTCGGAATCGATACTAAGCTGACAAAAAACGAGGATAATTAAACAGAATTACATCTCAGTATCCACAAAGTCATCGGATACCACCCTACATCGTGTCGGACCTCTTTTGTCCCGGCGTTGTGCAGCAAGTCAATGTGCAACAGGTGGTTGCAAGTCTCTCGCATAATATAGAGCCACGCTGCCTCTATACCTGTCCGTAATTGCGAAAATGTTGGCGGTGCAGGATTTTTTGCACGAACGGATCTCTCGATTACGTCCAATAAATGTTCCAAACGATTCATGTCGGCCGCTCTGAGTGGCCAAACATTTCGCTGGAATATTCTAGAATGTTCTTCAAAACAATCGCGGACAACTGTGGCCTAGTGGCATGGCAACTTGTCTTCAAAAAAACTTCCATCGCTGTTCGGGAACGCGACGTCCACGACTGGCTGCAAATGGTCTCCAAGTAGCTCACACTATTACGTAGCCACCACCAGCTTGCACAGTGCCTTTTTGTTGACAACTTGAGTCGATGACTTCGCACGGCCTGTACCACTCTAACTTTACCATCAACCGATATCGGAAATCATCTGACCAGGCTTCGGTTTTCCGGTCGTCTACCGATATGGTCACAAGCCGAGGAGAGGTTTTCCGGGCGATGTCGTGCTGTCAGCAGAGGCGCTCGCCTCGGTCGTCTGCTGCCACAGCACACAAATGCCACATTTCACTACACTGTCTTAAGGGGTACGTTCATCGCACGTCCCTCGTTGATTTCTGCGGTTGTTTCGCGCAGTGTTGCTTGCCTGTTCGCACCGACAACTCTAAGTAAACGCCGCTGCTCTCGGTCGTCAATTGAAGGCCGCCGGCCACTGCGTTGTTCGAGGTGACGAGTAATACCTGAAATTTTGTATTCTTGGCACGCTCTCGACATCGCGTGTCGCGGCATACGAAATTTCCCAACGAATTCTGAAATGGAATGTCTCGTACCTCACGCTCTACCAACCACTCCGCGTTCAGAGTCTGTTAACTCCTGCTGTCCGGGCAAATCACGTCGGAAACCTTTTCACATGAATCACCTGAGTACCAAGTAACAGCTCGCCAATGCACTGCCCTTTTATACCTCGTTTACGCGGTACTACGCCATCTGTATTTGTGCATATCGCTCACCGCAAAGTTAAAAAAATGGTTCAAATGGCTCTAAGCACTATGGGACTTAACATCTGTGGTCATCAGTCCCCTAGAACTTAGAACTACTTAAACCTAACTAACCTAAGGACATCACACACATCCATACCCGAGGCAGGATTCGAACCTGAGACCGTAGCGGTCGCGCAGTTCCGGACTGAGCGCCTAGAACCGCGAGACCACCGCGGCCGGCCCGCAAAGTTAGTCGTTCATCAGCTGGTGGTGCTGTAGTTATGCCATCAGATTCGAATTACGTACAACCAAGTTTCTAAGACTTCTCCTGACACTCCGATTTAGGTTTTTCGTGGCTTGCTCGACGTGAAAACAGACAACATGGTCATTTGTCAGAATGTACACCGATCATGTTGGCTCGAAGATAATACAGTGTCCGCCCACGTTAATGAAGCACCTTTCTAAAGCCTGAATGACCACCTTTTGGATCGCGGACTGCTTCGAGGCGTGCAGGAAGAGAGTCCGTGAGTTTTTGTAAGGTACCGACAGGGATGTGGAACCAGTCCGACTGCTGTGCCGTGGCCAGATGTGCCGCGGGTTTCTCGGTTGAGGATCCATGGAGCGAACAGCCCGATCGAGGTGATCCCACAGATTCTACACTCCTGGAAATTGAAATAAGAACACCGTGAATTCATTGTCCCAGGAAGGGGAAACTTTATTGACACATTCCTGGGGTCAGATACATCACATGATCACACTGACAGAACCACAGACACATAGACACAGGCAACAGAGCATGCACAATGTCGGCACTAGTACAGTGTATATCCACCTTTCGCAGCAATGCAGGCTGCTATTCTCCCATGGAGACGATCGTAGAGATGCTGGATGTAGTCCTGTGGAACGGCTTGCCATGCCATTTCCACCTGGCGCCTCAGTTGGACCAGCGTTCGTGCTGGACGTGCAGACCGCGTGAGACGACGCTTCATCCAGTCCCAAACATGCTCAATGGGGGACAGATCCGGAGATCTTGCTGGCCAGGGTAGTTGACTTACACCTTCTAGAGCACGTTGGGTGGCACGGGATACATGCGGACGTGCATTGTCCTGTTGGAACAGCAAGTTCCCTTGCCAGTCTAGGAATGGTAGAACGATGGGTTCGATGACGGTTTGGATGTACCGTGCACTATTCAGTGACCCCTCGACGATCACCAGTGGTGTACGGCCAGTGTAGGAGATCGCGCCCCACACCATGATGCCGGGTGTTGGCCCTGTGTGCCTCGGTCGTATGCAGTCCAGATTGTGGCGCTCACCTGCACGGCGCCAAACACGCATATGACCATCATTGGCACCAAGGCAGAAGCGACTCTCATCGCTGAAGACGACACGTCTCCATTCGTCCCTCCATTCACGCCTGTCGCGACACCGCTGCACCATGTTGGGGCGTGAGCGGAAGACGGCCTAACGGTGTGCGGGACCATAGCCCAGCTTCATGGAGACGGTTGCGAATGGTCCTCGCTGATACCCCATGAGCAACAGTGTCCCTAATTTGCTGGGAAGTGGCGGTGCGGTCCCCTACGGCACTGCGTAGGATCCTACGGTCTTGGCGTGCATCCGTGCGTCGCTGCGGTCCGGTCCCAGGTCGACGGGCACGTGCACCTTCCGCCGACCACTGGCGACAACATCGATGTTCTGTGGAGACCTCACGCCCCACGTGTTGAGCAATTCGGCGGTACGTCCACCCGGCCTCCCGCATGCCCACTATACGCCCTCGCTCAAAGTCCGTCAACTGCACATACGGTTCACGTCCACGCTGTCGCGGCATGCTACCAGTGTTAAAGACTGCGATGGAGCTCCGTATGCCACGGCAAACTGGCTGACACTGACGGCGGCGGTGCACAAATGCTGCGCAGCTAGCGCCATTCGACGGCCAACCTGGTGTGTCCGCTGTGCCGTGCGTGTGATCATTGCTTGTACAGCCCTCTCGCAGTGTCCGGAGCAAGTATGGTGGGTCTGACACACCGGTGTCAATGTGTTCTTTTTTCCATTTCCAGGAGTGTAGATTGGGTTTAAATCCGGGAATTTGATGGCCAGGGGAGTAAGGCAAACTCATCCTGTGGCTCTCAGTACCAAGAACGTACACTGCGAGTTGTGTCAGACGTTTCATTGTCCTGAAGGTAGAAGCCATCGTGCCAGGGAAACCAATGTAGGGAAGGACACGGTCTTCAAGGATAGATGTATTCTCATGTTCATGTATTCTGCCTTCCCGAATGACGAGATCACGCAAGGAATATCCCACAACCTGGAGATTTCCGACAACTGATGCAGGGCGCTTGGTTTCAGACGGTTCTCGTCGTGCACGTCAAAGGTCATGTTTTCTGCGCAGCATAAAATGTGATTTATCTGAAACGGCCTCCTGTCTTCACTCAGTTTACGTCCCCTTGGGGCAGTGACGTGCGAATTTCAGCGTTTGTCGTCAATGAACAGCAATCAACATAGCTGCATGAAACAGACACTTGCTGCGAAGGCTTATACGCAGCAAAGGTCGCTGAATTGGCGTTGAGGAGACGCCGTTGGTAGTCCCTCAGTTCGCTGGGAGGTCAGTTGCTCAACTGTTGCCCATCTGTTCATCCTTACACATCTCCGCAACCATCGTTCACTCACGTCATCTATAGCCCATGGTGCACCACAGTCGCCTCAGCGCCGGTTTTGGATAGCGCCATTCTGCCATGCACGATATAATTTAACCACAGCGGCGTGCGAACTGTTTACAAAGGAGCTCCTTCGGAAATGCTTCCACCCTAGGCTCGAAAACAAATGACATGCCATTTAGGACGTCAGATAAGTCGCTCCGTTGTCGCATTACGACAATGACAGCTCTGGGTTCCGTGTCCCGCAACATGCTTTATGCAGGGTGGTCAGAAAATGTCTTAAACGCTTGTACGAATGTTGCAGTGTAGGTTGTTCTGAGACATAAATGTCTAGGAAAAAATCTGATACGTTGCGCCGTTTCCTAATTATTTAGCCTTGAAGTTAGCAAATAAGGTTGTCCCGCGCAAAAATTCAAGTTTCAGCTGACCAAACAAGGCACTCGTTGGACAACAGGTGTTTCAGGTTTTCTATACAAACTTGCAACAACTAAGTTTCGATCTCTTACTGTAATATCAACCCTGAGGAAATCCGACGGCATGATGACGTCATACGGGGCAAAATCAGCTAAGTACCCACTTAAAACTTTGTTGCCGAACGATGGAAGACACAGCTTTTCATCAGTATCTTCGCTCTGAATTACAAGAGCAGCATTTAAATAACAGAGTTGTGATTCCATTTGTCCAGGAGGATGTAAGACTGACAATAATGAAGTTATGGACAAGGAAAGCACCAGGACTTGTTACAATACTCGCAAAAATGTTGCATAGGCTACTGGACCAAATTGTGCCATTCATTACAGTATTATTTAACGAATAGCATTTGCAGGGTCGGGTGACCAGAATCAGGAATATAGCGAATATCATTATACTATAAAAGGGGGAAGAAGACGTAGACCAAAGACAACCTAAATCTTACAGGCCGATTTGTTTGGTGAATGCCCTAGCGAAATTACAGGAAAAGGTTCAGGGCCGCCTCCTGAGGGACCACAGACAATTATCAGGCATAAGCCAACTGCAGTACGGTTTCAGGGAAGGAGAATCTACCGAGAATGCGATAAATCACGCAATGAATATTGTACAGACGACTAGTATGTGATAGACATAATGATTGATATTGCTGGGGCGTTTGATAATTTGTGGTGGACTGCTTTGTTCAAAAGACTGAGACAGATTGACTGTCCATTGTGTCTCTATAACAGTCTACGAGATTACTGTACAGACAGGCAGGTGCAGTTAGAAGGTCCTGGAAAGAAAAGTGAAAGACGTCAACCAAAAGCTTACCACAGGCTCTGTTTGTGATACAGAGTTCTCGCATCTTGGCATACAGCCATTACTGTACGAGCTTAAGAGTATAACAAACACGAGAGGCTGTATGACCTACGAAGACGACCTGCTAACACAAGGGCTAAATTAGAGGAAAACAGTAAGTCAGTTCTTGAAAGACTAAGCAACTGGTATGTAGAAAATAAACTAACCACAGAAGCGCAAAAAGCAGTCTATGTGTTACGAAAAGGAACATTATCAATAACGAGAAATCATTCAATCAGAAGAAATGACTAATTTGTAAAAGAAACGGAGATAGATGTGCCTTGGAATTAACATCGACGAAATCGAAACTTTTATGCAAGTACTAATATCATCTGACAGAGGCATTAAAAACCGAAATAAAATAGCAACAGTTGACCAAAGTAGTTTTCAGCTGCCACTAAGTGCTATAAGAACGTACCACAACGCAGTCTTACTAGTTACTATGGGCTACGGGTCAAGCGTGTGGGCTTGTAAAACCAGATAGGTAAGTACAGCACAGGCTTTACGTCGAGCGCAGAGGAGTGTTCTGCTCCTGACAGGCCGACTGAGGCGCTGCTGGTAATTTAAGGTTTGGTACGTCTAGACCTAGAGGCAAGAGAGAGAAGTGCAAGATAGTGGCTCAAAAAGCCTGTATTCGATAAGGTAAAGGAGACGCCGGGCACAAGAGCCTTACCGAATAAGGCAGTAAAGGCATACATTGATAGATAATGGCAAGAAATCTGGGACAGGGCAGTAAAAGGGAGGAGGAGCTACTAGCTCCTTTCTGACATAAAAGAAAGACATACTTCCTTCCCACCAATGGAGCTGTACTCTACCTGTCGGGACATGGTTGCGAGATGCCGGCTACTTAATAAAAATACTACAGTGCACCAGGGACACTTGAGAATGTAGAGCGATCACATCGTATGGGAGTGTGCCGTTAGACAAGATGTTGCAGCGCAGGAGAGGAATGCATTCGGAAATGCAACAGTCACCATTGATCTTTATTTTACAATTGCCATTTCCGACTTTGGCCCACATAAACAAATACTCATCAGCAATCAACTTCTTCTTTCTTCTGGCAGACAAAACAAATGGCATACTGGGAACAAGTGTCCCATAGGGAACTTTTGCTAGAATCCCAACTGTCTCCGCAATAACTCACGTCTTCCAGGCCAAAATGTTAGCATCTTGAAACGCTTCAAGACCACCTTAGTCTGCATGATTGCCCCAAACAACAGCTAAGGTAAGCCATGTTGAACCTACAAACACAGATTGTACATCACAAGTGAAGTTCAGACGCAGTCGACGAAAAACACTTGGTCAACGTGCCTCAACAATGCCTCTGCGACGTCTAGGTTACCGTCGTCGCTGGCGGCGCAGTGTACCTGTGTATCGGAGCTTAAAAGCAATTGACATTGACTTGGCTGGACAGTTTAATAAAGAGCAATTAATTGGAGGTCTCAATGTGTTTCGTGGACTGCTGCTTAACTTCACTTGTTATGTACAAGCTGTGTTTGGAGGTAGTACATGGCTGACACTGGCTGTTGTATGGGGCAACCACGCAGATTATGGTGGCCTTGAAGCTTTTCCAGATGCCAGTATTATTGCTTGGAAGACTTGGAGTATTGCTGAGACAACAGGACTGTTGGCTAAACAGCCTTTTGGTACATTGGTTCCCAGCATGCCATTCATTTTGTCTACGAGGAAGAAGAAGAAATTAAATGCTGATGAATATTTGTTTATATGAGCTAAAGTCGGAAATGGCAATTGTAAAATAAAGATCAATGGTGACTGTATGTTGTATTATAGACAATAAAGTTCCTTATCTCCTATCCTTATCTCACTTTTTTTAAAAAAAATAACAATTATTATATAACTAGTGTGGAATGGGTTTCGTGCTAGGCAGCGCGTGACCTTGAACTGCACGTAATTCCTCTGACTTGGAGTATTTTATCTGGAACTGTGGCATAAACTGAACTCGCTCACAGTTAAGATACCACCTTACGAACTGCAAGCCTAAACGGCTCATTGACAACGAAAAGAGTTATTACATCATGATAACGAGACGCGACACAGCTCATCATCCACCTGCTGCATCGTGTGAGCAGGAGACGCGCCTCGGGGAGGACCAGGAAGGACTTGCTGACACCCTAACAGCCGTCCCTCTCTCGACCGCTGCACCATAGGTGGCACATGAGAGCAGCCCCTGCTAATAATGAGTTGCACCTCACCTTAGCGCGCCAGGGATAGCCGCCCAGACAAATGAGAGATCCAGCTTGGTTCTAGTACCAAGTATAGCACTGTAGTGTATTGTACGTGCTGTGTAGTACAGTGTTGCAGTAATGTAGTCCAGAATTGTACATTACAACATTTGCTATCTAACAATGCCGCATCGTGTAATAGACATGTAGCGCGTCCCCTCTGGATTCAGGATGAACGGATATCTGTGCCAGACGGCCAAATGCTAGTATACAGACTTTTTTGAGCTACTATTTGTTTTAATATAGTTAGTCTTTGTAGGTTAATCCCTCATTAAGTAGCATAATATTTAGTTATTACTAACACATTTGAAATTATATAGAAACATATATCATATTAAATCTACACGGTATCAACAGCAATTGAGTGATTTATACCAACTAAATTAACAAACGACGGAGATGATCCCCCGTGGTACACAAAACCTGTTGAAACACTATTGCAGAACCAACGAAACAAACATGCCAAATTCAAACGAACGCACGTTCCCCACAGAGTATACTGATGCAATTTCTCTATACTTAACAATCATCTACAATCTTTCGCACGAAGAAAGATCCGTACCCAAAGACTGGGAAGTTGAACGAGTCATACCTATATTCGAGAAAGGTAGTAGGAGTAATCCACTAAATTACAGGCCCTTATTATTAACGTCGATATGCAGCAGAACTTTAGAACATATATTGGGTTGGAACATTATGAATTACCTCGAAGAGAGCAGTCTATTGACACATAGTCAACAAGGATTTAGGAAAAATTGATTTTGTGAAACACAAGTAGTTCTTTACACACACGAAATGAGTGCTATTGACAAGGGATTTCGAATGGATTCCGCGTATCTAGATTTCCAGAAGGCTTTTGACACTGTACCACACAAGCGAATTGAAGTGAAATTGCGTGCTTATGGAATATCGTCTCAGTTATGTGACTAGATTCGTGATTTCCTGTCGGAGAGGTCACAGTTCGTAATAACTGATGAAAAAACATCTAGTATAACTCAAGAGATTTCTGGCGTTCCCCAACGTAGTCATGTAGGCTCCCTGCAGTTCCTTATCTACATGAATGACTTAGCAGACAATCTGAGCAGCCGTCTTAGGTTTGTTGCAGATGATGTTGTTGTTCATCGTCTAGTGAAGTCATAAGAAGATCAAAACAAATTCCAAAACGATACAGAAAGGGTGTCTGCATGGTGCAAAAATTCGCAAGTGACCCTAAATAACGAAAAGTGTCAAACCATCCACACGAGTGCTAAAGTGAATCAGTTAAACTTCGGATACGCGACAAATCAGTGAAATCTAAAGGCCGTAAATTCAAATAAATACCTAGGAATTACAATTACAAACAACTGAAATTGGAAACAACAGATAGAAAACGTTGTGGCGAAGGCGAATCAAAGACTGCGGTTTATTGGCAGCACACTTATAAAATGTAACAGTTCTACTAAAGAGACTGTCTACCGTACGCTTGTCCGTCCTCTTTAGGAGTACTGTCGCGCGGTGTTGGATCCTTACCGGATAGGATTAACGGAGTACTTTGGAGAAATTCAAACAACGGCAGCACGTTTTGTATTATCGCGAAGTAGAGGAGAGAGCGTCACTGACATGATACAGGTTTTCGGGTGAACGTTATAAAATAAAGGTATTTCTCGTTTCGGCGGAATCTTCTCAAGAAATTTCAATCACCAACTCACTCCTTTTGTTGACGCTGATCTACATAGAGAATAAGGGAAATCAGAGATCACACGGAACGATACAGGTGTTCCTTATTTACCCGCGCTGTTCGAGACTACAGTAATAGAGAATTATTATGAAGATGGTTCAATGAATCCTACCAGGCACTTAACTGTGATTTGCGGAGTATCAACGCGGTTGTAGATGTACTTTATTCATCCCAATTCATGTGCAATTTTTGGTCTGCTCTTTTATATAAAGACTAAAAGGAAGTAGAAAATAAATGAATACCAGCAGTGTGCTCTATCGACAGATCTGCCAAAGATCGCCGTTTATTCTGCATCACAGGGCGGGCGAAGCTTTGACTTCCAAGTTATGGGCTGCTGTGTAAACGTCCAACACGTTGTTGTCTACTAGTGGCTTCACCTTCCTTCAACCACATTCTACGAGTGCAGATGTTCACGACAGTAGTGCGCAAAGAGGCGACCAGCTGCGCCGTTTCCGAAACGCCCGTCCAATGCGGCGGGCCATAACGCTCTGCCCATTATCAAACTCGTCTGTATCAGGTGATTTCGTCACGTGCTCAAAACAGCGTCGCGGTCACCAGTGTACGTACAGTGTGAACAGCGCCACCTCATCACTATGGGCGCCGACGGCGCGGTCGTACTACTGATGGCTCATTCAGCGGCTGGTGTGAGGCACTGCGGACGCCAGCTGCCTGCCAAGACGGACAACTAAAGGTGAGTAACGAACTGAGGCCTCATCTATTCTTAGCACCGCAGGCGCATTACTGACCGCCTCACCGCCGACAGTAACACGTCAGCTGGAAGTCATCACCGCTTCTACGTGTACGACGACAGGCAGCGCTCAGATCCTAATCTACAGAAATATTCGTTGTAGTATTTCTGGATCCATCATATTCGGCTACAGTTGAGGAGGCAGCACTGGCAAGATGAGATAATGTGGTGTGACGTGACTATGACAGGTGGTTTGTTCGGTGCGGGTATCGTGAGAAAGACAGCCTATATAGTGGTCCTCGTCTGCGACTGGCTGTCGCGTTCGCACCAAAATGATATAATTCTGTTACTAATATTAGAGAAACTAAACCGTGTATTTACTCGCATTTCACGTAAAAGCATCTCCCAATAACAGGCTATCACTCCATTATTTCAAAAGTGTTAATAACCAGCAGAATAACAAAACGACAATTACACGAGAAGGCGGACGAAGCACTTCGGAGATCTTCGGATCGCGCCCAACTTTGGTGGCGGGTGAAGTGGTTCGGCTGTAAGATCGGAGTTGGTTCGGCAGACATGGAAGACAGACATGTTGTCTGCCTTAGTCGGTATCAGTTGAGGATTTAGTAGGCAATGTCTGGTTATTTCTTAGTGTAACTGACAACAATTTCATAGTAAAGCGGCTCCCGAGTCGTGCTTGAGTAGTTCAGTTGTAATCCGCCAGGAAGTTCAATATCAGCTCACACTCAGCTGCAGAGTGAAAATTTCATTCTGGAATTTGACACTAATTACGCAAATACGCAATTCATTGTTATGTTTTTATGAATATGTGAAGACTGGAAATTATTTGATCCATTAAGTGGAATAATTGTGCAATTTTTGGCTTCTTTCTAATAAAAAGCGAGTGGTATCCCATATAAACGAACCAATTGAAAATTTAATTGTTCTTACCATATCAGTTCTTCGCTATGAGTTTATTACAGACTCAGGTTTACGGATTCAGGACCTATGTGCTGTTTTCTGCGCAGGGGATAACAACTATAGAACATCAATTAGAACTCATACATTCTACTCAGGGCGTACTGCACAGGTTCTTCCCAAATCTCCCTGTATTTCCTTCGATAGTCATACTGTAGCACTGCTACAGAGTAGTCGTGTCCGTGGCTAACAAAGTAAATCAGGTGAAGACGGTGCCTCTCGATCAACAGGTAGCCCTTTCCTCCCGTTGCTTTCTTGGAGCAGCACATCTACGTAAGCAAATCCGCTATCCCAGAACTCAAAACCACTTCTAGGTAGCGTGTCTTACGGCGTCCAGGGGCAATGGAAGTTTAATTTTCAACGTTTCATATAATCATCGTTCGATTAAAAAAAAAAAAAAATTGTGTCTAATCTACTCATTTAGAAATATAATTTTATATTGTACGTTTAACACGATAATGCGAGTATTAAAGGTAGAAACTGTGTATACGTCTTGAGGCAGCCCACTCTCTGTGCGCAATTTAACGAAAGTTCATTCATCAACTATTTGAGAATGAGAGCACTTTAGCGACTTGCAACAAAATTTTACACATTGTTTCAAACCTTTGTGGGACTTTTTCTCGGTGACAGCCTCTCCACCAAATGATGAAAAGAAAAAAAAAAATAACACGTACATTTCCTATGTTCATGGAGTAAAACATCAGCTTCAGGAATGATGTTTCAACTTATTACTTATTTACTACTAATTCTAATTGCAGCGCACTTTTCAGACAGTATACACATATAGAGTTTACCTGATAAATCATATCATTGTACAACATGTAATTCACGAGTTAAGACGTCATAAAAATGAGATGCGCGAAAAACTGGTTTTTGCTTATAATGGAGCTCAAATTACCCAGATTATATTCGTCCAGTGTTTCATAATGAGAGCCCTTAGCGACTTGAAATGAAATGGAAATTTCGTCCATAAATGACGTGATGAGGACTGTAACTGCTGATAAATGAAGAGTGTTCCACATTTGTTGAGACAAACTTTGACGGGTTGTACATGGTGTCTTCAGGAACATAATCGAGAATAGAAACCCCTGTCCGAAGACGTCATCGAGCGATAGAGCTACAGAGCGTCAGAGTTACAGGCGCCGGTGCCTGCCATTAGGCGGCATCTTCGGCTGCAGACTTGACGCTGATAAAGGCTGATGGACCGCAGGTGAAACCACAGAACAGCAAGGAAGAGAAGCCAACTCCCGTGTTAAGAGAGGGAAACACAGACCGATAGCAGCGCCTCTGGTGGTATGAACTGAGAAAGGATAAGCATTGCGGGTTGCATCCCTCCTAGCTTATGTATGTTGAAGGTTGTTTTTTTTAATTTTAATTTTCTTATCTCAGTTTTCTGGGCGTGCTATGTAATTGTTTTGGCTAGCATCATAATAACATAATTTCAACACAGCTATAGCACATTGCGATACAGCGGTGAGAAACTTATTATTCAGGAATACTTCTAGTCCAATTTAGCTGCTACAATTTTATTTAGTTTCAGTTATTTACACTACAAGCTTCTTTCGACTTACTGTCAGCTTCAAATGCTGCGTCTACTTCTTGTGATGCACAAGACATCCTGGAGCTTTTATATTTTGATACAAATCAGTATGAGCAGTGACTGTCAGATGCAAGCTTCAAAAATAGACTTGCAAATTGACACTTATATTGATTTGTATCAAGGTATAAAAGCTCCAGGACATTTTGTGCGTCATAAGAACTTGACGCAACACTTGAAAGTAAGTCAAAACAAACTTGTAGTCTAAATAGCTGTCAAAAGCTAAATAAAAATTGTAACATCTTAATTGGACTAGAAATATTCCTGCATATACTTTGACGTCTTACAAGCTGTGGGGTCAATGGAGAAAGAAAACCTCTTATGAAGAGAATAATCGGCAATTAAAAGGATGCAATTAAGAAATCATTATCACAGTGTTAATTAATGAAGAATTATAAAATTTGTTACAACTATGTTTCAAGGCCGTAATTTCTGAGTAACCGCGCAGGAAACTTGCACTACTGACCATTAATTTCTTAATACATCTTCCTAGATCTTACGACTATAAATGCTTCAACAGAAAAAAGGAGACATCAGTATTAAGTACCGTACCAGAAATAGGAAAGGTGGATGAAAACAGTGAAATGAAAACTAAACTCACTTTTATTTCTCAAGCATTATATTAACAAGTTTCACCAGATATTAGCAGTTTCACAAGGAACACCTGCCACACGTTTGGAAACACACCCTGTTTAGCCTATGCCTACTTTTATTCATAAATTTTTCTTCGGAGAAATCATTTTTACAAACAAAATAAGTAGCATAGTTCACATCAGGTGACAGTTTACAAACATTTTTTCCACTCCAGAAGTAACTCTTGAGGTTGTTTTGGAAACCTGTAGGTTTCTGAGTTGAACCCATGTAAAATTCTGATCAACAGCCGGGGAATGTTCTGAAAAAACATAAAATTATTGATTAAATAAAACTATTGCTGTCATATCAAAGTTATTTCAGAAAACAAACGGAAACCACACAGCTTAATCCACGATAGAAGAAAATATATTTCATTTATAGGCTACGAGATTATTAATTGAAAACTAAATTTCATACCTTAGGATTAATTGTGGACATTTTTTCAGTAGGAAATCTCTTCAGTCCCACGGTGAAGTTTATGAAATTTAAAGTAAAAGATCTGTTTACAATGAAGATCAGCAGTATGTGAATATGAAAGCCGACTGTAATCGTAGACTTCAGTACAGAACAAGACGATAGAATATGAAGAACCGACTTTGGACGGCTCTCATTGGTCAATTCCAGGTTCGTTTTACCACTAGCGCCTCTGGTGGTGTGGAAGGAACTACGTGGCTTGTTGCCTCTTCTCTCATACAGCTTTCACCCCCGTGGGTGGAACGTCCCGCAACGTTGTTCGTTGTCCAGCGATAGCTGGCGGAGAAGACGGAGTTAGCTGCTGTGTAGGCAGCTGATGCTCTGTTGCCTCTTTGCATGACGGTTTCAGACACAGTTTTCCATGTGTACTTTATTTTTTTTTCCTGGACAACGAAACACACTAGACATTTTATGGGATTCTAGGAGAAAAATAAACTGTGAATGGAAACCCGTGTGCGAAACCGTCATTCACCGAGGCAGCAGAATATCACATCCATATGAGGCAACGCCTGTCTACTCTACGCAGCGGCTATCTGGCTATCTCCATCTCCTCCACTGGCGATCATGGCAGTCAGTCACGATCACTGAGTAACAGACGACGTCACGAGACGTTCCGCCTACGGCCTGTCAGCGAGCAGAGTCACGTTTGGCGCCGAACCGGTGGCCAGGTGGTGGGCGCTGGCGCCTACAACTTCGGCGCTCTGTAGCGTAGCCCTTGGATGACGTTTCCGGACGCGGTTTCCTATCCTCAATTTGTTCTTCACGATACCCTCTACAACCCCTCGAAATTCGTCGCAACAATTCTGGGGTACGCTGTGTAACAAAACAGGTTAAGATTCACACCATCATCTTGAGGTGGAGAGCTGTTTCGTTACATAGCTGGTGTTGGTGAAGAGCACCGACGCCATTCCACAGTAGCAAACCAAGTCCAAAGCAGGAGGTTACTCTGCGACTTTCAGAGGGAAGTAGAGTCGAAAAAAATGCTGCATACTGCTAAATGCTGCATGCCCTGTGCATTGTGCATTATGTTTGCATTATCGCTTATAACATGTTACTTAGATGGTCAACAAACTTTAAGCATAATTTCAAATGTTTACAAAACTTTCTCTCGCTTACATGCTTATAGTCAAATATTTAACACATCGTAAAGGAATAAGACATTTTAAGCTGTTTTATGCGTGGTAATTCAACTGATTGAACCATTGGAAGTTTATTTTCACATATGGAGGGCTTATTTCAATACTGGTGCAAGTGCATTACCTCCACATTTCTGCCTATAGCGCTTCTACAATTAATGATCCAAAAAAACAGAAAGAAAGGTTCATTTATAGCATTAAGACATACGCATGGATATTTTTGTAAACTCAACTGCAGATTTTTCAGCGCTCATTTAACTTTAGGACTCTGTATCTCACATTGAACAAAAATGGACTTGTACCACTATTGAAAGAAGCCCTTCATATATAATCTTGAGCTCTAGCAACTGAATAACAATATGAAGAATCAGTAGAAAAGTATATAATATGAGCACCGACAGCTGAAGGTATGCGTTCTTGAGAAATAAGCCACAAACAGCTGTGGTGTGACCCTTTAACAGTACTGCCGCCATCACAACGTTGGAGACGCATTTTCAGGAACGTCTAAATAAAGTAGAATATATATATATATATATATATATATATATAAATGGCAAAAATATATTAATGAGGTAGCATAATGTGATAGACAAACTACGCAACTCACAAAACAAATTTAAACATAGTTACCAGCTTTCTTATGTTCAGACCATGGATTGGACGACCAATCATTCCGAGTCATGTTATAATAATTTCGACGAATTAGCGACGAAAGGCAAAATTTGAAACAGAAGGCATGGAGAAGATGGTCAAAAAGATGGGCATCCCTAAAAGAAGACTAATGAAGTTGTAAAACCAGGAAAAAGGGACATAGAGATGAATGGCGATATTGAATTGGAGTCGGTATCAAAAGACAATACGTGATGAAAAGCGCCACAAAAAGGCGCCATAGAATAGACAAGAATGAATAAAAGGACGGTAGACGCAAAGCAAATAAAACAGATTTTTGTGGGACGCTTGTGATGCACGTCAGTGAAAACGTTGACGGGCCGCTGCCAATAGAATAGTGAGCGCGTGCGTGAATGACTAGTAAACTGTAGAAGAGACAGACGGAGCGTAAAATAGTGATTAACCTGCATAAGATCTCTGGGAGACCTTCTTGAAATAGAGATTAACTGTTAAAAATGTAGTAAAAGTATTTACAACATAACAATGTTTTACTAATTACAATGTAGACAATCAAACTTGGACAGTGTATTATAATGCTTTAATGCAGTTTGGGTATTTAGTATACATTCTGCATGACAATACCTGTTATGCAAAATCTCAGTGTCTTCTAATATATTTAGAATATGGGGTTCGACCTTGCGACGTACAACTTTTAAGTTTTTTGATGAACGAGTGACTATATGAAAGTTGCAGGCAGATTAAAGCTGTGTACCGGACTTGGACTCGAACTCGGAACCTTTGCCTTTCGCGGGCAAGTGCTCTACTACTGTTCAAGTCTCTGTCCGGCACCCAGTTTTAATCTTCCAGGAACTTTCATATCAGCGCACACTCCGCTGCAGAGTGAAAATCTCATTCTACTGACTATGGTTTTGTTCTCGTGCATGGATACTTAACGCCGATCTGGAATTTGTCAAATTAGGTGCTTTCGGAATCTAATCTGGATACTCTTACCGGTCTGTCCTATGTATCGGATCGGGCAGTTGTCGCAGCTAATTCGGTATACGACGGTAGGAGAAAATTTGACAATTGTGGAGGGCTTCCTATGTCTACGCATGAGCCTTCTTTATTGGGAACGAAAAACGCTGGAGTTAAATGTTTCCTCTTCAAAGAAGAACCGATCCTATTGGAAACCCTGTCGAGATTCGGATATCTATTATAACGGGCTTTATCTTTATCTTGACCTCTCTCGGTGATTATCAATTTGTTAGAATGGCTATTGTGGAAGGGAGGCTCTAGCTTTTAAAAATTCTTCTATTTGGATGTACTTGAACATGCAGCGCTAACGTTGTGAAGCAGGTAGCACTGTTAAGGAAGCATACAATAGCCGTTAGCGGTTTATTTCTCAAGTATGTAATCACTAGACGGTGTGCAAACTGATTTGAGCAATAAATGAAACGCTTTTAGGTCCTCGCTCTCTCTATAAACAGCAGTTAACAACCATTAGAAAGCTTTTCAGTAAACTATTTCACTTTAACAAATGAATTCTGCAGGAATTCTACCGATATGTTAGGCTGCCTTCAAATGTTAAGTAAAAGTATAAATCCTATTCACATGAATAATACCTCACAAATAAAGTACGCGTCTGCTTACCCGAGGTCGCTAAAGCACACCTGTGCGGTGGCGTTGGACTCTGTCATAAGCCAGTTCAAATCCTGGTGGCAGAAGACATTTTCTCCCCCATTATTTGTCCGACAAGGGGAGAAGTGGCGGTATACAGTTGCTGATCACCTGTCTTTGGCCACTGCCCTTGATTAAGTTCCGAACTTCTTTGCACTGTCTCAGGGAGTGAGGACATGTGACACTGTTGATCATGGACCGTCCTTCAAACAGGGACGTTAAGCCCAGTTGCAAAAAAATTGTTCAAATGGCTGTGATGACTATGGGACTTAACTTCTGAGGTCATCAGTCCCCTAGAACCTAGAACTACTTAAACCTAACTAACCTAAGGACATCACACACACACCCATTCCCTAGGCAGGATTCGAACCTGCAACCGTAGCGGTCGCGCGGTTCCAGACTATAGCGCCTAGAACCGCTCGGCCACTCCGGCCGGCCAAGTCAGGTTGCACCTCAATGCTATTCGAGAATAGTAGGCTGTGTGCCGACATCAGCGGTCAGCACTCTCCCCTGTCTCATCATCCGAAAACACAAGAATGACACCGAAGTGTACATAATCAATGACAGTTCTCCCACAAGGAACAGATACATCCAAGACACAGACAAAGCGTGAGGAGGACTCATTCTGTCGGATGACAGAAAAGCCTTTCTCAATACGAAGTTACGTACACATCGCAGCCTCATGGCCAACTATGCCACAGAACTCTATCTTTCTTGTAAACATGTAACTACGTAACGTTATTATAATGTAATAATCGAAAATTGAGACATCTACATTGTTGTTCTCTACCATCTCTAAAGTGACTACCACATTTCTTATACCCTAGGTGGCTTAAATGAAAAGAGCTTGCTGCTGCTAGTGGGCGAGATAAATACTGATAG
The DNA here is from genome assembly GCF_023864345.2 of Schistocerca serialis cubense. Classification (NCBI taxonomy): domain Eukaryota; kingdom Metazoa; phylum Arthropoda; class Insecta; order Orthoptera; family Acrididae; genus Schistocerca; species Schistocerca serialis. The sequence goes on along the minus strand of NC_064641.1, from coordinate 912,128,963 downwards.
GCCGTCGGGATCTGATGCAAGTACTGTGTTAACATCCCGCCTAGTGCAAGACCGCGGGGAATGCGTGGACTACGACTGTGCTCGGAGGGAGCCACTGATTGGATGGACTCGCAACGCTATGCAGTCGCAACGATAATAAATAAAACATTTAGAAATTAACGAAGGAGATGTATTCTGAAATCAGTACAGAACAAAGTACTATTAACCGAGGGCAGCCCTCCACTGACAAAACAAACCACATTGACCAGTAACTATACAATTTTAGCTTGAGAATAGTTTGAGAGCGCATACAGAAGCATGCGGACTAGGTTTGAGCAACAACGAAAAAACAAAACAAAAAAATGGGGGATCCAGGTTTCGGCCTTTTATGTCATTTTCAAGTATTTGCTAAAAGAAAAGACCACGTAAAACCTCAAACGGTCGAAACGGTGATCGAAGCCGAGCGTCATTACTAGACGTTGCCCGAAGTGAAGAGCCGCTAAATTTAACAACAGCATGGCAGAGCGGTCAAGGGCGAGCGGTCACGGGCGAGACGGAACCTGGTGGTCCTCCAGAGATGTTCCAGAATGCCCGGGGCGGCGGTGCTCAGGGGTTTTGTTAGCTGGCCGGCGCCTCACACCAGTGTGCCTACGGCTGAGAAAAATAGTTCTGGCGTCAACCTGGTGGGTGGTCAAGATGCTAGCTGTTCGCCTGCTGGGCCACGGAACTGGCAGCTTCCGCTTTGCCCCAGGGGTTTTCTAATCAGGCGCAGCCTCGGCCGCTGGAACGGAGGGCTTTTCTGTACTCATGTGCTCCTCAACCCGGAGATGCTCCGCTTGAATCTTTTGTAACGGCCACGGCCGTATTGAACAAATTATTAATTCTTCTCACAATGATGACAGCTGAAATGTGTTGATAGATTTCATTTCCTCTGTATCTAGAGAATCATCATTATAAGGTGTCTTTTCTTTCTGTAATTAATTTGATGCCCTAATTCACGACTGAACGGTGATTTTTTCCACAGTGTACAAACTCCAGGGATCGATGATATGATACGGAACAAAAAAGGTCTATTGAACTTATGTCCGGAAATGAATGGTGAACGATAAAGGCCGGCCGTGGTGGCCGTGCGGTTCTAGGCGCTCCAGTCCGGAGCCGCGCTGCTGCTACGGTCGCAGGTTCGAATCCGGCCTCGGGCATGGGTGTGTGTCATGTCCTTAGGTTAGTTAGGTTTAAGTAGTTCTAAGTTCTAGGGGACTAATGACCACAGCAGTTGAGTCCCATAATGCTCAGAGCCATTTGAACCATTTGAACGATAAAGCCATGCTACTGGAGCCCCCCCCCCCCCCCCCCATTCGATCCATCGACCAGGGAAGATAAGACTGAGATGTGTCTGGACATTAACGGCGAAGTGGGCTGGAGCACCATCATGCAGCAGCCACATAATCCTTCGAATCATCAATGCCACTTCTTCCAGCAGGGGAGGCAAAGTCACCCGCAATAAATGCCGATAATTCCGACCGCTTAGGCGACGTGGAAAGAAGACTGATCCCAGAATAACGTCGACAATTATGCTGGCCCAGACACTCCTGCTGCACCGATGCTGGTGGTTCGCTGTCACCATACCATGGTGGTTCTGCATACCATCCCACAGATGACTGTTCTGAAAGTTGAAGATAACACTCCACGTAAAGGTGGCCTCATCTGTGAATAGGGTGGATGAGACAGATCCAGGTTTCTTGGTGAAGAAACCAATGACAAAACCGTTCCCAATGAGGAAAATCTGCTGCTAGTAAGCGCTGCATACGCTGTAAGTGATAAGGATAGTAACAGTTGTCGCGGGAATATTCCACACGGTCGCCCGGCTTACCCTGTACTGGCGAGCCAACTGCCTGGTACTGACATGGCGGTCGCCTTTCACAGTGGTAAACATGTTCTTCTCCAGGTGTGGTATCCGAACATTTCGGGTACGTCCTTCACGATTCCCTGCTGTTTCAAACGATCCTGTCTCACACAAAACGACGAAACACTGTTGCAAACACTGAATGCTGTGCTGGTTGTCGGTGCGGATGGGTCTCCCGATACAACCTGGCTGCCTGCCGCCCGTTGACTTTTGTCCTTCAGTAAGTGAACACCATGTCGGAAAGCTCTCTATTCGAATATGGAACCACTGTGTGCAACGCTGTATCATGCTCACTACAAGGTGATTCAGTAAGAGATGGGAATCGACAAATTACCTACCAATCACTATGGCAGGAGAGTGCGCTAGTGCATGACGTATGAGGAACAGTACCGCCATTTAGGAGAAAACCATGAGTAGTATAACTGTGGATGCTTGATACAGTGCGTATTAGACCGCAGTCTCTTTAACAAAGTATGATTGTGTAAATGGTCTCTAGCACGGAAACCATGCATTTCCGAACTTACGATAATTAGACCTTTTTTGTTCCGCGTCCTCTTATCGATTAATCTCTAGAGTTTATCCACAGTGGAAAAATCACTCTGCATAAGTCTGTATCAAATTGATACACAAATAATAGATAAAGGAGTTCTTTGTTCCTCTTCAAGAGGTCCAGAATCCATCACCTAATTTCATATTCATTAATATCATCCTTCGTTTCCGGTCTTACACGGCCCGCCACGCGCTCGTCGTGCCACGTGGCATTCTCGGGACGCTTCGTAACACAATGTGCTATAGTTGTTGACTGCAGTCGCAGTAAGTAACAATAACGAGAGGGCACAAGGGAACGAGAACGTTGGATTATGACGTGCTGAAAACGTCTTAAAAATTTCAGTGAACAGTACTCTCTAACCCACCACCCGTTTTTCGACTTGGATGTGTGAACGGCCTGCTCTATTCCCAAATACAGGATCTGAGTTTTAGAGTAATTTCGCTCTCCGAACTGATGGCTATCTTAGTACTCTATTGTTATTACAATTATAAATTTCAAAAGAACTCGACTGTACCAGTGTTAGCAACAGCAACCCTCACCTTGATGGGCACGACTTCTGCATTATCATTTCCGTCAATACGACACGAATTTTAGTGTCATGTACAGTGCCAAAAAAAGAGATGACGTCACTGTCAGTTATTTCTCCTATAGAACGTAAAAGCGTCGCCGTTTAACCACACGATTTTCTTTGACTGGTTTTAAATACTATTTGCCTGCCTTCTTTGAAACGCCCTACTAAACCCGCAGAACAGGACAGGCAAAGCAGCAGCTCAGTGACACAAGTAACTGAAACTAACATAACGCTCAAAACAGGGTGTTAAGCAATAGATGGCACGAACACGAGCCACGCACGGCTCAACCTCCCCCTCACTCAAACATCAACCTGGGGAGTCACACGTCGAAATGAAATTGACTAGTAGCTCCTAAACGAAGGCAAGACAATGGCCGAGAAAAGCCACAAGAGAAACACTCGCTCGGACTCGCCCCCGCAGACCAAACACGCTACCCGACATCCCCGCGCCAGGAAGGTTCAAAATGGTTCAAAAGGCTCTGAGCACTATGGGACTTAACATCTGAGGTCATCAGTCCCCTAAAACTTAGAACTACTTAAACCTAACTAACCTAAGGACATCACACACATCCATGCCCGAGGCAGGATTCGAACCTGCGACCGTAGCGATCGCGCGGTTCCAGACTGAAGCGCCTATAACCGCTCGGTCACACCGGCCGGCTGCCAGGAAGGAAACGATCAAGTCCCGCAAGACGACCAATTAAAAACAATTAGTAAGTCAGCAACGAAAATAGCGAGATACCATCTCGGACTTCAACAATGAAGAGAAAACATGCCCGTAGGAAACCTGACATCCATACACTGAAGGAGGCACCGAGCTAAGCCTCACAAGATGACGAAATTGAAGGAACTACTCGAAGCTGAAAACCCAAGAGCTACCACAACCTAAGACCTGAAGGTAATGTATTGAAGTAATGCATAAACAGTGTCCTCACCCGGTCGAATCGACTATGCATAAACAGTGCCCACACCCTGTACAACTGATACAACTGACTGTCAGTAGGTTGCGTTCCTTTCAAAACACAACTAGTGTCCTCAAGGGCTGTAAGAGCCTCAAACCAAAATTGCCGCTCCTGTCTCACCCACCACCGCCGACGTGACGTCAACCGGATTAAGAAGGGCAGCGCGCAAACAGGCGACTAATTCGGGAACACTGCCCTCAATCGGTTGGCGCCTTATTGCCAAGTCGTAAACAAGGTGGTCGTTTCTGAGCAGGCCGATCTCCGTACACTGTCTGTCTGCCTTTACGATAAGCACCTGAAACAAGTAACAGCCAAAACAATATGGTGCACAGAACGCAAACGAAACAAGAGTGAAACTGACAGCAACTAGAATGGCAAGCACAAGCGCAACCACGCTCTGCTACCAGTGAGACGCCCTGCTAAACCTGCACGACAGAACAGATAGAATAAATTGTGGAAAGGGGCCAAAGTAAGGGGCTGTCAGTTACACTCGAACATACAAATTTATTATTTGATGTAACATTACAAGAGCCCAAAAACTTTCTTAAGCACACAGCTTTAATCTTTAGGACTTAATTACCGACTGAAAGGCTGATAACTTAAACGGCTGAAGGTCTGTAACTTAAAACGCAAACATAATCAGAAATTTAAAAGGCAAGGCTTATCTTAAAACAGTTCTTTAAATGGGCTGAAGTAAACAAGTTAAATTCAAATTGGCTGAAGGCCGAAGACCTAAAAATTCAAAAATTTTTATTTTTTAAATGCCAAAGAACTTACGTGAAACAGTAGCGTACTTTAAACTAGGCTGAAGGCCTTAAGAGTAAAACAGCTCTAATTTAAAACATAAAAGCGGCTATAAGCCATACAAGTACCAACAACAAGAACAAATGTTTTAAAAAATACGGCAGTCTACACAAAGGTGCCCTGATGTTCGAGGGTCGACCTGTAATTCAAACACTAACGCTCTCTTAGGTGAGACAGGCAGTCGGGCCAACCATTCTCGATCCGACGACAACCCAACACACTGACAGTCAGCGGACCCACTGACAAGATAACTTCCACTTCACCCGACCAGGGCACAACAGGTAGTTCAACCGAACCACGTAGAAGATATTGGCGCCCACAACCAACCATACGCGGAGCTGTCAAACTACGCACCGTGCTGGACAGCAACAACACGATGAGGAAACTACACTTCCTGAAACTTACGTCAACGTCCAGGGCAAGTAACCGGAACGTTAATGGCCGCAAGGCAGAAGATCCCGCTGGTGCACTTCAATTCAAATACCCAAATACAGTGAAACTCCACCAGGGGTTGGCTAGAATTTTCCAACTTGAAAACCATGTTGTTGCTCGCGAGAATATCCCAACAGCTGACAACGAAATCCAAACGACACAATGTGAACAGTCTTGACTTGCTGGTAGGTTGAATCAGAACTCAACTTTCGTTTCCAGGGTCGGTGTGCCAAGGACCTCGTAGCAATGGGAACAGCGCCACACCCTCCGACACCGTGTAGAGGCCGCCAGCGGGCCCCGGCCAAACTACGCCCCGCCGAGAACTCCTCACTGCTCCACACCAACCGACTGACTCCTCAGAGCCAGTACGCCGGCAACATTAAAAATAACTTGTCAGTCAAAATCACACAAACTAAACACAGTTTCACGAACACTTGCACGAAGAACCAGACAATGCTAACGGCAGTGACTGTACAATAACAGGGACGAATGACGAGTCGGCACACACAGCCAACCCATAAGCGATCGCCGGCAGAATACGCGTCGCCCGGCAAGACGACCGATCGACGACCAACCAAAGTCGTCCCCAACTCCAATCGTGTCGGTCGGCAACCGTCGGGCGAGTCATGGCGGTCCGGACCTCACTGCTGCTGCGCCCCGACTGAACTTGTGCTGCGTGCCAACTCAAGCACTGCCAGGTCCGAACTAATTACTGGCACGTTCGAACTAACTGGTCGACATACGACAAATGCAGCAAATATAATACGGCAGGGCCAATATCAATAAGCGCCGCAGCTGGCGCTCACGGGCAGGCAGAGCGGCAACTCAGTGACAAAAGTAATTGAAACTAACATAACGAGGTGGCAGAACGGTCAAAACAGGGTGTTAAGTAATAGATGGCACGAAGAAGAGCCACGCACGGATCATTCTTCTTCCTCATTCTCTTGGCATTTTTCCCGTATCTTCACGGTTTCGGTGTGTTAGTCTCGATTTGCCAGTGCTTACCTCACCCTTTCTCGTCTAGTGTTCTCACGTGTGAAATGATGACAATGTTGGCCAATCGTGTCACTGAATAGGTACGCGGGTACCAATCCTGTAGTCATGTAGTCTAATCTGGGGAACAGCCGCAAAACCACATTCAAGCTGAATGGGTCACCGGATCTCATCGTTGGTTCGCCGGGCGGATCCGATCTGAGGCCGGTGCACCACACAGATCCTGGAATTTGTGTGTTAACGCCGGCTGCTATTTGGGTGAGATGTTAATTGACGCCCGCATCTCGTTGTCGTGCGGTAGCGTTCTCGCTTCCCACGCCCGGGTTCCCGGGTTCGATTCCCGGCGGGGTCAGGGATTTTCTCTGCCTCGTGATGGCTGGGTGTTGTGTGATGTCCTTAGGTTAGTTAGGTTTAAGTAGTTCGAAGTTCTAGGGGACTGATGACCATAGATGTTAAGTCCCATAGTGCTCAGAGCCATTTGAACCATTTTTTTGTTAATTGACTACATATCCAAGTATTAAGCAGAATATCAGCATGATTACCTACAAGTACGTAATAATAACGGTCAAAAATCCTAGACCTGCAATGGTAGCTGAGAACTATCTGTGCTATGACGCTTGTGACTGCAGTGTCCTAAACAGGCCCGAAGGTTAATTGGAGTAAGACGAAAATAATGCACGAACTATGAACTATCAGTTTAATAAGCCACGGCTGCAAAATATTAAAGTGAATTCTTTACATACGAATGGAAAAACTGGTAGAAACCGATCTCGGGAAAGATCAGTTTGGATTCCGTAGAAATGTTGGAACACGTGAGGCAATACTGACCCTACGACTTAGCTTAGAAAATAGATTAAGGAAAGGCAAACCTACGTTTCTACCATTTGTAGACTTAGAGAAAGCTTTTGACAATGTTGACTGGAATACTCCCTTTCAAATTCTGAAGGTGGCAGGGATAAAATACAAGGAGCGAATGGCTATTTACAATTTGTACAGAAACCAGATGGCAGTTATAAGAGTCGAGGGGCATGAATGGGAAGCAGTGATTGGGAAGGGTGTGAGGCAGCGTTGCAGCCTCTCCCCGGTGGTATTCAATCCGTATATTGAGCAAGCAGTAAAGGTAACAAAAGAAAAATTAGGAGTAGGTATTAAAATCCAGGCAGAAGAAATAAAAACATTGAGGTTTGCCGATGACATTGTCATTGTGTCAGAGACAGTCAATGATCTGGAAGAGCAGATGAACGGAATGGACAGTGTGTTGAAGGGAGGATACAAGATGATCATCAACAAAAGCAAAACGAGGATAATGGAATGTAGTCGAACTAAGTCGGGTGATGCTGAGGGAATTGGATTAGGGAATGAGACACTTAAAGTAATAGATGTATTTTGCTATTTGGGGAGTAAGATAACTGATGATGGTCGAAGTAGAGAGGAAATAAAATGTAGACTGGCAATGGCAAGGAAAGCGTTTCTGAAGAAGAGAAATTTGTTAACATTGAATATACGAGGGTAATCCAAAAGGTAATGTCTATTTTGCTATAAGTACACAGACCTGTTTATTTCTACTATGGTTTACAGCTTGAACATTTAGCTATTTTTCAACATAATCACCATTTCTGTCGATGAATATCTGTAGACGCTGTGGTAGTTTGTATGCCCAAGTCATACCAACTCGCCGCCATGCTGTTCAGAAAGTTATGAACCTCTCCTTTCACCTCGTCGTCGGAGCTGAATCGGCTTTCCGGCCAAATGTGTCTTTAACCTAGGGAACAGGTGGTACTCACTGGGTGCCAAATCAGGACTATAGGGAGGGTGGATGGTTATGTTCCACCGAAACTGTTGCAGAAGAGCAACGGTTTGCCGAGCGATGTGTGGGCGAACGTTGTCATGGGAATGTGTACGCCCTTGCTCAGCATTCCTCTTCTCCGGTTCTGAATTGCCCGGATTTCAATAGGCGCAGTGTCCTTTGCGTTCAATAAACGAATAACTGCGCGCAATTCGCCCTTGACGGTAACATCCAACGGGAGCTCCATTCTCAGCAGCTGCCAAGCCACAACTGAGCGCCTCAGCGCGGCGTGCGCATCTTTATATACAGAGCGTGAAGCATTCTTCATAACAGTGTGACCAACTGCCACACAAACAGAGTTCTGTACTTATAAAAAGATTGGAGACCTTACTTTTTGGAATACCCCCGTAGATTTAAGTGTCAGGAACCTTTTTTCTGAAAGTATTTATATGAAGTGTCTTCACGTTCAGTGTTTACATTATTTGTGGTTTTATTTTCGTGGGCATCAGGTATTATGCCACTACGTAGAGCCCATACAACAGAAGTCACCAAGACAGTAGAATGTATATGCGATAAAAAAGTAAGGGAGTTTAATAATGAAATGACTAAAAACTACTGACGAATTTCCGTACTGAGGAAAACAGGAACATCAAGCGGGTAGTCACGAAGAGAAATAAATAGAAGGATAAATGTAGCTTAGGGTTCATTTGGGAAACGTAACACTGTGTTCTGAATTAAATTCCTAATGTGTCTTAAATGGAATGTCTATAACTGGCGTATGCTGCTAGCATTCGCTGACGGAGGTAAAACATGGACATTTATTGCGGGAAAAGTTTAAAAACAGTGTAGGATTGGCCAAGAAACATAGGAATGATGCATCAGAATGATATAAAGAAGGGACAGAAAAGTGAGATATGAGGACCTTGTAGTGAACCTTACACTACTACTATAAAGGGTGTGTGTTGTGGATTGGCAAGACAGCCAATCCACTATGAGGAAGCCGAAAGGCACGCGTTTAAGCTCACGCAGGCTGGCGTGAGGTCTGGAACAGGACACGGAAATGAGACTAGTAAAAAAGGTACGTAGCTTCTGGAATACTTAACTTTAATCCGTAATTGGTGAACATCGCTCTTGACGGTACATGTTTTACAGCATCAATAGTAACTGGTAATGGCGCCTTGCTAGGTCGTAGCAAATGACGTAGCTGAAGGCTATGCTAACTATCGTCTCGGCAAATGAGAGCGTAGTTTGTCAGTGAACCATCGTTAGCAAAGTCGGTTGTACCACTGAGGCGAGTGCTAGGAAGTCTCTCTAGACCTGCCGTGTGGCGGCGCTCGGTCTGCAATCACTGATAGTGGCGATACGCGGGTCCGACGTATACTAACGGACCACGGCCGATTTAAAGGCTACCACCTAGCAAGTGTGGTGTCTGGCGGTGACACCACAGTATTTCCATAACAGCGTGCAAAAATTTAACAGGATATAGAGGATCCTCCGCTGAACAATTTGAGGTAGGGAACCTGGGGTCGGAGAAGCCAGCTTAGGGAGATAATACGATAAAATCACATTACTGTGTACATTTTTATTTAAATTAGTTATCTGCAAACAGGATCACTGACACAATGAACGTGCCATTTTTACTGTTCCTTACAAAATTTGCTGAAACTGACGGCCATAAACTTAAATGCAAGCATGACATGGGTGAGTAAGATTCTGACGCACCCTGACAAATATCCCAAGTGTGTTTCGAATCGTCTCACAGGCAGCTACAATTTTGGCAACTAATGCCATCTCCGTGTCCACTGGGGTCTCATGCAATAGTGACTTCAGATATCCACACAGGAAATAATCAATGGGATTCAAGTGAGGTGACCTCGCAAGCCATGGAAATGACCTCCCATTCCAATCCAGCGACCAGGAAGTATGAACCGAACCGGTACTACTCCAACGTACTGTACTGTACGTCTCTAAATAGCACTGAGTAATGAATGCGTCTGTCGTTGATTCACAGCACGTTCTTTCAATGTAAATCTGATTCATCAAAGCCACCTTACGGATAAGTAAAGTAAACAAAACCTGGATCATGACTTCCTAGTAATCAAGCTCGTCCTCTTTGTTTCCGCGCAGGAAATGAAGAACGTACACGTAAATAAACAGCATAACACGGGTGAACGTGTTCACATATTAGTTGAAAATAAGCTGGAAAACAGTAATGCTAGAGAAAGCGGTGGATAAGTTTACTTAATCTTTAAGCAGGCTTCTACCACAGATTCCCTACTCAAATTGATCAGTGGAGCATTCTCTATGACCTGATACGTATTCGCACGCTGTTACAGAAACATCCTGTGACGGTTGGCTGGGAATAATGTTGTGGGTTGGCAGGAGAGCCAACACCGTATTATTAGAGGAAGCCGAAAGGCACGCGTTTTAGCTCACGCAGGCTGGCGTGAGGTCTGGAACAGGACAAGGAAAGTAGAATTTAGGAAAACGGACGTTGCTGGTGGAATACTTAACCTTAATCCATAAATGATGAGCGTCGCTCTTGACTGTACATGACTCAGTATCCCATAGTAACTGGTAATGGCGCCTTGCTAGGTCGTAGCAAATGACGTAGCTGAAGGCTATGCTAATTATCGTCTCGGCAAATGAGAGCGTATTTTGTCAGTGAACCATCGCTAGCAAAGTCGGTTGTCCAACTGTGGCGAGTGCTAGGAAGTCTCTCTAGACCTGCCGTGTGGCGGCGCTCGGTCTGCAATCACTGATAGTGGCGACACGCGGGTCCGACGTATAGTACCGGACCGCGACCGATTTAAAGGCTACCACCTAGCAAGTGTGGTGTCTGGCGGTGACACCACAAATAACGCTAGACGAAATGACAAGAAACAGAACAAGGAGGTCCTTTGATAAGATCCCGTGAGCGTTTCTAGTCCACCTTATGGAAGAGGCACTGACGATACAAGGATCCAGCAGGAGAAATACGTGTACAAAAACCTGAAGGTAGTGAAGTGCGGAAAAGTCCAGGAGAGACAGTAGATGATAAATGATTGACGATAACAGTGAATGTGATTCTTGTGTTATGTGGCATTTGTTTTTCGTGTGAGACATAGCAACCGAAGTAACAGTCGTAGCCTTTGAAAATTGATCCGAAATTGTGTAAGATATCATTACAAAGTAGGTTTGGACCATGCGCAGTGCAGGGGCGTTTGAAATTAAGTCATGTTGGGTGCATAACGATTTTTGAACTTAGTTTTCTTGAATTCTGTTAACTATAAATTTTATATTTCTTGCTTCTTTATGCAATTATCACGAACGTCGTTGTTGCCGAGAATGATATGCGGTAAATACCTATACAATGCGGCATTGCATGGCAATCGTTTAAGTTAAGTTGTCAAAAAGCAATCGGCAGGGACTGGAAATATTCGTATACAAGTGCTTCTTCCCCAAAGTGAGTGGCGTCATGGCGGAATTTCACGAAGTGACTCTATGAACTCTGGTAGTGCATGTCAACTGAAGGCGTTGCAATCTGCTGTGAAAAGTTGAAGACGAAGGACAGATGACGTTTCTTAAAGGTATTCAGTTTTTCACTTTAGTTAGACTCAGTTGGAATCTCTGGTTATTTGTAACTCAAGGAACTGTAAAAAACCAACAAACATACCAACCCAACAAATGAAATTTGCTTTAGAGGAAGGAACTGTTACGTAAGCTGTCGTTATAAGCTGGAGTTGTAGTCGAACGCTGTAATCGATATGACAATATGGAGTAGTTGTTAAGTGAACAGTCGTAAAATAAATGTGACAAAAAGCTGGTAGTGAAACAAAATACGTTGGTAATATAGCACTATATATTACGACAAAGTGTGTCAACAAAACGTAAAAACTTGCCAAAGTATGACTGAGATAGCTGTTGAAGGTTTCAACTTCGTAAGAGAAATGACTAACAGATGAAAATTCAGTTCTTACACTTATGGAAGAATGTGATCTGATATGCAGATGGAGATGAACACCTTAGCAACCAAGTCGAGACTATAGGAACGGCATGTATATAAACTGCACCCAGCCAAGATTCTTGGTTCTTAGGATGGTTCAGTGTATAAGCAGAACGTACAAAGTAAGCTTGTTGAATGTACTGTAAGCCCCAGAAGTAGGATGGCCAATATCAGTTCAAGAGTGCGATTCACTTCGCAGATTACGAGTACCGTAGTCTTACCTTCGTCGTTCATGTGTATTGCATAAACACTTACCGGGATTTTTCTTCTGTACTGCTAATCTCAGTACCAAACTAACTGTTGCTAAAACTTGGGAGTCTTCCACTTCCTTTGTGCTACTTATAGCAAACATTTCTGTGAACACGATTCCACACTTGCTCCTCCAGCTGCTTGCTTCCTACAGTAGTGTGGCAGTTAATTGGGACAACTGTGCACATTTATTACTGTATGTATAATACAGTTAGTAGCTCACTGAATATTAACAACTAATGTGTCTTCCTTTTGCTTTAATGATCTCCTGAACACGGTTTGGCATAGATTGGACCAGGTTAGAGCAAACGCTTTGTAGTTCGGTGTCATGAATCCACACTTTTACCGTATTAACTGACAAGCAATCTTTTGTTGAACAGTCCATTTTAGCAAGACACGTTTTCAGAGTACCCCACTACTTCTCAATGGGATTTAAGTCTTGTGAAATACCAGGCCACTGAAACACATTAAGTATAGACTGCTTCAGATGTGTGACGTTGAAACGTTCCTCCACTATCTGCAAAAGCCTGTGGGAACGGCACGTTCCTGCGCCTACGGATTTACAAATTTCTGATTGAATTCATCACGCCATCATCTGATTGGAACTGGTGCCCCAGGGCCACTTGCATTGAAGAAACCCCAAAACATTTTTTTTTAGGAAGATGTTTTATAGCCTGTTCAGTATACTCAGTTCTCATTGTTTCATGGGTTCTTCGCCCGACAACCCTTCCTCTATAACCTTGAAGAATAAAATGTGACTCATCAGTGAAAGTTACAGATTTCCGGTCATTGAAGCTCCAACATTTACTTATTATGGCCATGCATCCATCCTTTTCTTGACGACAAGTATTAACAAATGCTTCTTTATTCGCTTCTGTGCCTTCCAGCCATAATCAAGAAGCCTACGCCATACCGCTGGAGTCAGTTTCAATCCCAGTAACCAATAAATCTGAAGCTCATTACTTGCCTTATGAGGACGAATTCTAATGTATGACGTAATCACTGTATGATGTAATAAGTCTTGAAACACTAAAATTTCTCACGTCAACAACAGAGATAAGTCTGTTAGGTCACAGATGTGTGTTCATAAAGAGCAACTAATTTAGCCGCTTGATTAGGTGAAATGTCCATTTTAACATAAACACAAAATTTACCTGTCGAGAACACACAAATGACACAAGCTGTTGCTACACAGACAAGTACTCATCTGAACTGGAGGGGACCTACAGTCATCGTTCATAGTCAAGGCTACATCAGTCCACCAAGAGTCCAACAACTGGGCGGATAAAACTGTTTACAGCTAACCAACTTAAGTTCCTTGTAAGATAAGAGCCTGTCCCCATTTCGCACACTACCGTTCTTTGTCACTCTTATGACAGGAAGGAGGGAAGCGATGAACCAGAAGCCGCCTTCTGTATCCACTGTCGGGTACCCTGGTTCAGGTCAGCAGAGCCAAGAGTGACAAGAGATCGTCCTTGTCTGACGTGGCGCTAGTCCGCGTCGCGCGTGATGCTCTACCGTTCACAGGAGGCTGTTAATATTTGAAACATCGATCCGCCCGTCTATATTACCGGCAGTGACGTTGCAAACAAAGGGGGCAACGAGCCAAGGAGACAAGAGGATCAAGCAGGTGACTCACATGGAGAAAACCTACCCTTTTAGGAGTTTCGTTCCTGACAGATAAATATCACGCAACATATTATTTGATTTCTTTTGACAATTTTTTGTATCTGACGGTAGTATAGCCTTCTGACTCTCTTACTTCTAACTTGGCGTTATTAGCGACAACATTTAGGTTAACACTGCAGTAACAGTAATCTCTATTAACAGTAATGTTAATAGAGATACACACACACACACACACACACACACACACACACACACACACACAAACATACACAGGGAGAGAGAGAGAGAGAGAGAGAGAGAGAGAGTGAGAGAGAGAGAGAGAGAGAGAGAAAATAGTACGGGAAAAATCCGCGGTAGAGACCTGTATCATTAAACGGCCGAGTAGTCACGGTGGCCAGATTGCAGATTGTCTATGTAACAGTTTCCAGGGGACCAAAAATTGGATTTACAATACTTTATATAATTATCGAATGGATTTAAAAAAGTCTTTCATATTCTACTCATTAAGGGGTATACTCTTACGTCAAAGGTTTAGCACAGTTTCATGTGTTATAGTTAGTAACTGTCCATACAGTGTGTCCTAGGACGAGTGGTCATTACTGAGATATATAATAGAAGCGATTTCGAAGCAAAAGTGCCTAGTGAACATGGGCTGATAAATGCATACCTTAAGAGCTATGAGCACTTCTTCGCCTTCGATACTGTGAAACGTCTATCTTCTTCTGCAACGTGTTTGCTTTCCATATAAAGAGAGACAGTAACACGAAATAAAAAGGCCGGTAAACATGGGTCCTAATGGTCCTAAAATATATTACGAGCAATGAGTACTTTTGCGATTTCGTTTCTGTTCAACCCATCGCTTATACTGAATAGGAGCTCATGGCTCTTAAGGCATACATTTTAGGGCCGATGCTTATGAGATAATTTATTCTTTATTTGGTGCATAATACCTCCTCTCAAAATATGGAAAGCAAACGGCTTGCTGTAGAAGAGATTTGTTTCGCAGTATCGGTGAAGAAGAACTGCTCGTACCTCTTCAAGTATGCATTTTACAGCCAGCGACGACCGGACGTTTCTGCTTCGAATGATCGTTCCTGTCATATCCCTGGATACTGACCTTATATACTGCGCTATCCTGCACGTCTTGAGGCAGTGCATCTCACTGCGCGAAAATGACCCAGACTGTATTCATAGAATAGTTCACACTGAGAGATTTGAGCGTCTACCAACAAACATTACTCGATCTCAAGACTGTTTTTAATCCATTTTCAGAAAGCATTAACAATGCGACACTTTTTTGGGCGTACGTTTTTCTACTTTTACGCAGATTTATGTTAGTGGCCCTCTGACATCGCGGAGACTGCTTCTACACGGTGGTAAATACCGGTAAACGCAACGTGGTTGACCAACAGAGGCGGAGGACATTCGCCAGTGAGATTTTCACCGTCTGGTTATTCCCGAGAAACGATGTGCTTGGGTACATTCGCCATACTGTAAAATATCAACTAGAAGCTTGAAATGAGCAGGGGGCCTGTCAAACAGGCTTTCCTGATCGCTCGAGGAAGAACATCTGACGGAGTCCTAGTAGCGACAACCGCCGACCGCGACCACAAACACACGTCGTTGGACCTCCAACACCCGGGTGCTTCAGTAATACAGTATGCCGTAAGTCTGCACAAAGCTTCGCAAAGTGTGCGAGTTATATCAGAGTGAAGCAACGTCCGCAGCTCATGGTCTAGTGGCTAGCGTTGCCGCCTCTAGATCACGGTGTCTCGGGTTCGATTCCCGGCCCGGTTTGGGGATTTTCTCCGCTCGGGGTATGGGTGTCTGTTTTCCTCAGCGTTTCATCATCATCATCGTCATCATTCGTGACAGTGGCTAGGTTGGACTGTGTACAAAAATTAGATTGTGTAAAAATTGGGACTTTGAACGCCCCACAAACCAATGATGTTTGTCAGAAAGAAGTAACCTATGAGTGTGCAAGCGGACAGTGAGTGCACTTTACTTCTTAAATGGTATCCTTGCTCCTGAATGTGTGTTCGAGGGAAACAATACACTTCCAGCACGGAATGCTGCAGACCTCAGTGCGATGGACGGCGGTTAATTTCTGACTTTCTGTTCGTCTTGATACGCTATTGGTTGAACATAACCTCGGTCAGCAAATCGGTCGTGGTGCTTTTGTGTATATAGGGTGATTCCGTGATGGTGTCAAAAACTTTCAGGGATGATGGAGAAGGTTAAATCTTTCAGTTTGCGCTAAGGAATTCTAGTCCAGAAGCGACCGAGTCGAAAGGTGTGAGCTAAAATCTACTCAGCTTCGACCATAGTCTCAAGCAGCCCTCAAACTGAGGGCACCATATTCCGAGCCCCGATCATGACGTACAAAATTTCTGCTCAACATTCCGCAATATCCTCAGAGAATTTGTGCTGTCGATGGACGCACGTAAACTGATGACAGAGAGACTGAGAATACTAAGTTTACGGTACAGCAATAATGAATTCCGTTTACCTACACAAGTTTCACAAAGTAACTACATTTACAACAATTGTTCAAAATGTAGTCCCCAAGGGTCAGTGCAGGCACGGCATCGCCCTATAGAGTTCTTCTGTACCCACTCTAACACCCCCAGCGTCGTTTGAACCGTGTCGTAGGCAGCGAGAATTCTTGCCTGGAGATCCTCTTCAGTCTACATAGGCGTCTCCTACACAAGACAATCCACATGGCCCCACAAGAGGACACTGAACGATGTGAGATAAGGTACTGGCCACGAAACAGGACCTCCTCTGCCTCTCCACTATTGAGAGAATGTCTGATGCAGGTGTTCACGAACCATCATTCCAAAGAGGGCTGGAGATTCTTTATGTTGGAACCACACTCATCGACGAATAAGAAGTGGGATATGTTACATCTTAGTAGCAACAGGTCATGTATTCCACTGTCAGAAGTATCAAAACGATTATCGCTTATAACGTTCGACTCGGTCGTTTCCAGAGCAGGGTTCCTTACCTGATATGAATACTTTTGCGCTTATCGAACATTCCTAAAACTTTGTAACATCATCTTGGAATCACCCAGCATGTTTATAAATATCATTGTATGTATCTATGTATGTACGTTCGACATCAGCTCTGAGGCACACGTGTTATACTCATCACATAGTTTCAGAAAAGAAGCACCTGCCTCTCATAGGTCTGTGGGTGGGTTGCAAAGGGCGTCACACAGATGTATAACTCAGGAACTTCTGGGGCAATTTTAACTAAATTATGCACTTACGTAACTCATTCTTCGTATAAACCCCTGTTAGTGGAGCTGAGAGGCGTGTGGTAGGGCGTGACATAGATTTATAACTCAAAAACGTCTGGACAATTTTAATCAAATTAGGAACATACGTAGGTCAGTACAAAATATTCTATAACGGCCGATGTCAGTATTGAATCCTTAGTCTTTTGGTTCGCTTGGCTCATTGGTGGTTGTCCCAATGACGTTTCACCCCCAGGGGAAGGTGGTGGGTGTATGAAAACAGTTACATATGAGGATATCTCTGTAACGCCTGAATCAGTTTCTGGCAAACTTGGTTACTGTACAGTAAAACATCTCAAGGACACCTATGTCTAAGAGTGCGGGTGAAAAGGGTGTCATAAAAACATAAATTGGAAACGCAATTGTAAACAAATTTGGTACATGGAGTGTTTCCATAAGAGCGTGCAAAATTTTAACAGGACATAGAGAATCCTACACTGAGCAGTTTGGGGTAGGGAAACTGGCGTCGGAGAAGCCATCTTAAGGAGATGATAGAAGTAAAATCACAGTACTGTGTACTACTTCTACTTGCATTAGTCACAGTTGACTGCAAATACCATCACTGACGCAATGAATGTATCCCAGAAAATGTGCTGAAATTGGAGGCCATCAACCTCAATGCAAGCATGACATCGACGAGCAATATTCTGGCGCACCCTGACAAATACCCCCGGCGCGTTTCGAATCACGTCACAGGCATCTACAATTCTAGCGACTAATTCCATCTCCGTATCCACTAGGGTCTCTCATACACAAGTGGATTTAGATATCTCCATAGGAAATAATCTAGGTGATTCGGGTCAGGTGACATGGCAGGCCATGGAATTGGACCTCCCATTCATATCCAGAGACGAGGAAATACAGCACTGAGACGGTTGCGGACATCCACACTGAAGTGAGGCGGTGCACCGTCATGTTGTATCCACATCCTCTCACGAACAGCCCACAACTCAGGCAGAGCTCTTTGCACGAACCTCGAGTACAGGTGGCCACTCAGACGGCCAGGTAGAATATCTGGCTTGTCCTCCTTGTTTCCTTTCAGGAAATAAAGAATGTAAATGTAAACAGTACAGTACACCTAAACTTGTACGTATGTTAGTTGTAAATTAGCTGGGAAACAGTAATGCTAGAGAAAGCGGTAGGCAAGTTTACTTCCATATCTCCTTAAACTGGCTTCACCGACCCCAGGTTCCCTACCTAAAATTGTTCAGTGGAACATTCTTTATCTCCTCTTAAATTTTTGCGCGCTCTTACGGAAACAAGCTGTAATCATGATACATTATTGGTATAAAAATATTGTTAGAGTGAGATGCCCCTATTATCCATAGACCCACAGTAATGGTAATGGAAATGAGAAGGGTGGCAGGGAAAAATGTTCGATAACGAACTATTGGTATATTTCTACTACACAGAGTGTTCCATGGATATTGTGACAAACTTTGAGGGGCTGTAGAGGGTGTGTAGAGGAACACATCGGGAAGGGTAGGAACTCGTGTCCAGAATCGTCATCGAACGCCGCTACAGAGCCTTGAAGTTTGCGACACCAGCGCCTGCCACTAGGCCACTCTTTCATCAGCAATTGTGACTGTACGCTGACAGGTCCTTGCCGGAACGCCTCACAATGTTGTTTGTTATTCAGTGATCTCAAGCGATTGCCACCACAGCCAGAGGTGAAGATGCAGCTAGCCGCTGCGTAGAAAGGTCTCGTCTTCTATGAATGCGATACTCCGTTGCCTCGGTGGTTGACGGTTTCGAATACGGGTTTCCTTCACAGTTTATTTTTCTCGTAGAACCCTCCAAAATCTCCTATGTTTTTCGGTATACAGAAGAAAAATAAACTTCAGATGGAAACCCGTGTCAGAAACCACCATCCACCGAGGCGACAGAACGTCATCTTCGTAGGAGGCGAGGCCTGTCTATGCATCATCCTCTCCACTGACGATCGTGCAAGCAGTAGCAATCACTGAATAACCAAATAACATTGCGAGACGTTCTGCTTACTGGCCGCCATCGTTTACAGTTCGCTGTCGAAGCGGTGGCCTAGCGGTAAGCATGGAGCGCCTATTACTTCCCCTAAGTAGCGTCGTTGGATGACGCTCTCTGACAAAGGTTACTATCATGGATTTGATCCTCAGCACATCCTCTGTAACTCCTCGAAGTTTATCGTTACATTTTTAGAACATCACGTATTATGTTGCCTTTGAATACCTTAAAAGTGTGAAGCTCACTCTGCATCTTAGTTGCGTTGTTCAGTGCGCGAACCAGGTCGCGGCAATGAGCAGTCTAGCGAGTCAATAATTTGGCAGCTTATTTCTGGGCCAAAGATAGTACCACACGTCTGCATACCATGGATACACTTAGCCGTCCTCTTTGGAGTCGGCTGATGTAAATCAGCGGAGAAACAGACAGCTGTTTGTGTGTGTGTGTGTGTATCTGTGTGTGTGTGTGTGTGTGTGTGTGTGTGTGTGTGTGTGTGTGCGTATGTGTGGGCCTAATGGTAGTTACTGCCTTCTACCGGACATTTTCGATTACTTGTTCCACGTTTTGCCAATAATTTCAGTCCTCCGCCCGTCTTCTCATATTGAAGAAAACGGTTTTCAGACACCTACTTTGCCGCGAATTTTCATTATTTAAACTCAAAAGAACCCGTTTCACTTCCGAAGTTTAAGAAAGTAACTACGTCTCAGTTTGGTAACAAACACGAAGTGGACATAATACAATGAAAATCTCGTGGATAATAAAGAAAATGGCTGTAATTTTGCTCAGTTATAACCGTAAGAGTCAAATAAACACGCACTTGGTCACGTGTACGCCGTAATATGACGTTCTACGAATGTAAACCTAGTTTACATAGCTGAAATATGTCAAAATCAATCTTTCCGCCGGTAACGTGTCTTGCACCAATAGCGCATCAGCCGGCTTGCTGTGATTGGTTCGCGCTCGGAATCTAATAGTTGACGCAACAACTTACAGGCAACGGCACATAACAAAACAAAACACCAAATTTCCCGTGAAATAAAACACTGCACACATGCATAAAAACTCAATCATCTAAAATACACGTTAAAACACATGTAATAGTAGCGACAATAACACAAAAGACCATGACAGAAGCCGAGCAATAACAATTGTTAATAGTGGGTCAACAACCTCAATACAGATTATAATTCACTTCATTGAATTTACATATATTTTTAAAGAAAGTAAATATTAAGAAAGGTTCGTTACAAAAGAAAAAGAGTAACTGAAATTGCGTGAGATGTTCATAAAGTCTGCACAGGGGGCAAAGCGCTTGGCGTTGCAGCTTACCTTTTTTTTTACCCGGAAAGTCGTTAAGTCAGAGCCAGCTCGTTTGTACTGGAGGCGTAGTTATTATATTTCCATTAGTCGTGAAACTGCCATTGATATTTCCTCTTGCTTAGTGTAGGCTTTTCCATGCAGTCGTGTTATCTTCGGTATCATTCCGATGGTCACACGCCGATTTGTTGTACAAATCGAAGTTCGCGTGTGTACGATTACAACGTTCCTTACACACATTTTACCGTTCCTAACGTCCCATACAGCTTTTTAAAACAGTATACAATTCACTTTCAATCGCCGATCGCGAGGTTAAAGTCCGTCCGCTTTTAGCAACCACGATCGCGAATTCACAATTCCGTAGAAAAGAGTACACACGTCATAACGGTTTGAGACACTTCAAGACGACAGTTAATATTTTCAGGCGAGGCAGTTCATTAAGCTGCAAACAAGATAATAACTATAAAGTGCATCAGTCTATGCAACGCAGCTGTATGCAAACCAGTTCGGTTCTAGCAACTACAATCACGATCCACTCACGTGCGCATTGTCACTGGCGTTTAGAGCACTCAATGAAGCTCACAGTATTCATGATCTTACATTTTGTTTTATAACGTCCACGTGGAGATTAAGTTTATACCGTGACCGAGAAATATGAACGAGCCTTCAGTTATCGTGCGTTTCTGTCTAGAAGAATTACGCAACATAAAAGCGCTTACGCCACGGTACTACACACACACTGAGTGACACTGTTCGACTGTAACTATCGGTATCTCTCCCGCGTCACAGATCACACAACGGATGTGCATATTACATTTAGTTTTATACTGTTCATTTATTAGAAGTATTACAAAGAAAATAAACATATATTAATAACTTGCATACTTAATCAGAGATTCATGTAGCAATATGAATAAAGGAAAAAAACAGCAAATTTCATACAATAGAAGAAAACAAAAATACTATAAACTATCAAAGACACAGATACAGAATAAATAAACCAGGAAAAAAAAGAGGGAAATATTTCTCTCGTTGTTCAGCGATGTCTACATAACGTAAGTACATAAAGAAAATTGAATCGTATTTTCCTGTTTAATAGT
Organism: Schistocerca serialis cubense; assembly: GCF_023864345.2. Classification (NCBI taxonomy): domain Eukaryota; kingdom Metazoa; phylum Arthropoda; class Insecta; order Orthoptera; family Acrididae; genus Schistocerca; species Schistocerca serialis. The sequence goes on along the minus strand of NC_064641.1, from coordinate 912,107,422 downwards.
ACCTTAATATGGGCATATGTGTAGAAGTGGTTGTGGAGCGTGAAATTGCCAATCAGCAGGTGCCTGGTAACAGGCAGTTTCCTACTCATAGGAATTTAATGAGACCGGCTGTTTGCCTAATTTTGCCATCGGTGCTTGGAAGAATAGAAAAGAATGGAAGATATCTGTGCGCACAATAATAGGGGTTTGGTGAAGGGCCAGCTGACCCTTGACATTCGACTCGTTGCCCGTAAACAGACTTTACGGCACCCAGCGTAACGCTCGATCAGAGCTGCGGGCATAGGGGCAGGCAGCTGAGCTCCCGCTGTATCGCTGCCCGATGAACTCCTCTGCCCACTGCCCACTACATAAAGCGGCTCTCGCTCAGCTGCTCGGTTTCCTCTGACAGAGGGCGTGACTTGACACCCCTACCACCAACTCAGGGGCAGACCTGATGGCAGTGAGGCAGGGTTTGTTGATGTGCTCTGCAAATCAAGGTGCAGTGGCTTGCTGGTCTTACACTTCCTCTGTATCTGTACTGTAATCCTAAACAATGCATTTGGTATGCTTATGTATATGATATGTGATAAAATGTGTGGTGTCACCGCCAGACACCACACTTGCTAGGTGGTAGCCTTTAAATCGGCCGCGGTCCATTAGTATACGCCGGACCCGCGTGTCGCCACTGTCAGTGATAGCAGACCGACCGCCACCACACGGCAGGTCTAGAGAGACTAACTAGCACTCGTCCCAGTTGTACAGCCGACGTTCATAGCAATGGTTCATTGACAAATACGCTCTCATTTGCCGAGACGATAGTTAGCATAGCCTTCAGCTACATTTGCTACGACCTAGCAAGGCGCCGTATTCAATTGATATTGAGATTCTATTAATGTATCATCAAGAGCGATGTTCTACAAATGTGGATTAAAGTTAAGTATTCCAGAAGCTACGTACTTTTCTTTATAGCATTCATTACGTATCCTGTTTCAGACCTCACGCCAGCCTGCGTGAGTTTAAGCGCGTGCCTTTCGGCTTCCTCTCATTGCGTCTAGGCTGTCTTGTCTAGACACAACAAAATGATTCGCCAAAACCATCTGAAACCGTATAACTGTATACGAATCAACTTTAAACAAAATAATCCGAAAACCGGAAACTGTACACAAAATAAACTATAGTGTGAAATTCTGTACTGAACTGCTAATTTAAGAGTGCAATAATTGGTGACGTCACAGTACGTGACTCACAGTTCCAGAAAGCTAAATATTGGTTGATGCACACGTTCGTAGTGTTTTTGTTTCGCGTGTTAGTATTCCAGTTGCTATGGGTTCATTTATCGATTGTCATTTTTATTTGTAGTTTGCTGTTACTACACTATGTGATCAAAAGTATCCGGACACCTGAGTTAGAATGACTTACAAGGTCGTGGCGCCCTGCATCGGTAATGCCGGAATTCAGTATGGTGCTGGCCTACCCTTAGCCTTGATGGCAGCTTCCACTCTCGCAGGCATACGTTCAATCAGGTGCTGGAAAGTTTCTTTGGGAATGGCAGCTTATTTTTCACGAACTGCTGCACTGAGGAGAGGTATGGATATCGGTCGGTGAGGCCTGGCACGAAGTCGCCGTTAAAAAACATCCAAAAGGTTATCTACAGGATTCATGTCAGGACTCTGTTCTGGTCGGTCCATTACAGGGACGTTATTGTCGTGTAACCACTCCGCCACAGGCCGTGCATTATGAACAGGTGCTCGATCGTGTTGAAAGATGCAATCGCCATACCCGAATTGCTCTTCAACAGTGGGAAGCAATAAGGTGTTTAAAACATCAATGTAGCCCTGTGCTGTGATAGTGCCACGCAAAACAACAAGGGGTGCAAGCCCCCTCCATGAAAAACACGATCACACCATCATACCACCGCCTTCGAATTTTACTGTTGGCGTTACACCCGCTGGCAGATGACGTTCACCAGGCATTCGCCATACCCACAACCTGCAATCTGACCATCGGATCGCCACACTGTGCACCGTGATTCTTCACTCCGCAATCGTTTTTCCACTGTTCAATCGGCCAGTGTTTACGCTCCTTACACCAAGCGAGGCGTCGTTTGGCATTTATCGGCGTGATATGTGGCTTACGAGCAGCCGCTCGTCCATGAAATCAAGTTTTCTCACCTCCCGCCTGTCATAGTACTTGCAGTGGACCTGATGGAATTTGGAATTCCTGTGTGATGGTCTGGATAGATGTCTGCCTATTACACATTACGACCGTCTTCAACTGTCGCGGTCTGTGTCAGTCAGCAGACGAGGTCGGGCTGTACGCTTTTGTGCTGTACGTGTCACTTCACGTTTTCACTTCACTATCACATCGGAGACATTGGAACTGGGGATGTTAGGACTGTGAAAATCACGCGTACAGACGTATGACACAAGTGACACCCAGTCACCTGACCACGTTCGAAGTCCGTGAATTCTGCGGAGCGCCCCATTCTGCTCACTATGTCTAATGATTACTGGGGTCGCTGACATGGAGTACCTGGCTCTAGGTGGCAGCACAATGCACCTAATATGAAAAACGTATGTGTTTGGGGATGTCCGGATACTTTTGATCACATAGTGTATTTTATTTTAGATATTACTATTTTCTTATTTGGAGATAATGATGGCGCTGTAGACGGTTCAAAATGGAGCGTCCAAGTGGAGAAATCGGATCATTTCTGACGTCTTATAGTGTCTCATTTCAAGAGAGGGGCGACAGCAATGGAGGCACTCAGAAACATTTGACATAAGGGGATAATGCCATTGGCCAGTGCTCGGCAAGGAAATTGTTTTCTTGTTTGGAGGGGAAGCGTTTTGACATTAGTGCCTCTCCACGTTCAGAAAGACCTTGACGGTTTGACGAAGATCATTTAAATCCATTAATTCACAATGATCCACGTCCGTGTAATATAGAACTGGCAAGTGCAATGAACTTTGATCATTCACATCGTGCGATATGTGCAATTAATGTACAAGTTTCAAAAATCGGGTTTATGTGTACCGCATTCTGTAAGCCAAAATCACAAAAATCAGCAGGGGAACATATGTGTATCTTTGCTTCCTTGTCATCAACTGGCTGTCCACCCCCGGTAGCTGAATGGTCAGCCTACGGATTGTCAATCCCCTGGGCCCGGGCTCGATTCCCGGATGGGTCGGGAAATTTTCTCCGCCTAGGAACTAGGTGTTGTGCTGTCATCATCACCATCCTGTCATCCTCATCGACTGCAGGTCGCCGAAGTGGCGTCAAATAGAAGGACCGGCAGCCGGCGAACGGACTTCCCAATGGAGGACCCTAGCCACACGATTAAATAAATAAAATCAACTGGCTCGTGAACGACACTGACATTCCTATCCTGGATCGTTACTGGTGAAGAGAAATGGCGTCTTTATGTTAACATACGAGAAAGAAAGAAATGGTTGAGCGGAAACAAAACAGTAACTCCCCATACAAAGCTGGCCGGAGTGGTCGTGCGGTTCTAGGCGCTACAGTCTGGAACCGAGCGACCGCTACGGTCGCAGGTTCGAATCCTGCCTCGGGCATGGATGTGTGTGATGTCCTTAGGTTAGTTAAGTTTAAGTAGTTCTAAGTTCTAGGCGACTGATGACCTCAGAAGTTAAGTCGCATAGTGCTCAGAGCCATTTGAACCCCATACAAAGACCTGTGCACAGCCACAACAGATAATATTACACATCTGGTGGAACAGCGACGGTGTGGTGTCCTACGAATTGTTCCCAGAGTTGTAACCATCACTGCTGAAATTTGTTGCCAACAACTTGTCTTGCAGACAAAACCCAACAACAAAGACGAGGAACAACTCGTGAACTGATGCAACTCCAGTATAACAACCGCCCGCATTCTACCAGACTGACGAAACACTACCACAGAATTTGTGTTTGGGACGTCATTCCGCACCCACCTTATTCACGTTGTCTTGCACCCTCAGAATTTTACCTTTTCCACTCTCTGTCGAACAACCCTCAAGAAACTCACTTTCCGGATGAAAATGGGCCCCGAACATGGCTCGACAAGTTCTTTGCCTCTACAGTCGCAGAATCGAAAATTTACCCCAGCGTTGGCACAGAGTTGTAAATAGTGAAGAGAATATATGACTAACGATTGAAGTCTCTGTCAGTTGTGTTTGTTGTGTTTATTACACGCATAGAAAAACGCTACGAAGTAATGGAACAATTCAATAAAATTACAAATTTAAATTTGAAAGAGCAAATGTCTGAGATGCTGCTGGGAAATAGCCTCTAAATTTAAGTGTCAAAACTTACTAAACAAAATTTCAAACATTTAATGAGGCACAATCGAAAGTAACACTGCAATGTACTGGTCCTAAAAGATTTTCGTGACACATCTTGTGCCAACGGAAACTCGGTACTGATTGAAATTAGTCACAAGTTTAAGAAAAAAGTACTTTGCTTAAGGGCAATGCAAGGACGCGCAGCTAGGCTAAGTAGATTACGCTTTACTTTTAGCCACTGTGTGCAATGCGGCGACGTACAATTTCAAAACAAAATTTTCGCGAGAATACGCTGGTAGAAACTCGACTTATTAAATAACTGAAAGGGACTGGAATTCAAAATCTGTATTGTGAAACTCTGATTCATTAACAATTACAACCATCTTCATAAAAATCAATATTGAAAAAGTATTACTCTGCCATGAGATTAGTTGCTGGAATGGTAAACGAGTGACGGAATTATAACCCGGGCTGCAAGCTATGTGACCAGATAACTGTACTTCATCTCATCTGGACAATCAAACTCTTTCACCCAAACCAATAGGGGGAAATTATTAAGTCAAGATTTTAAACATAGCTGGAACAGCAACTGTTGAAATTCTTCACGATAAAGGATGACAGCCAAAACAGTTGCAGGATAAAAATTTATTAAAATTCTTGACCGATGTTTCGGTATATATAAATATACCTTCATCAGAAGTAAAAAATATAAAATTACATCATGCAATGGAGATTAATAAAACAATTGTGTCAAAGGCGTCGTCAATAATTAAGACATCATCTCCATTTGTACAACCTGACTGTAGGCACAGGGTCAATGCGAACAGTTTAGCACCGGTACTTCGTGACATAACTTTCGGTGTGAATCTTCAACTTTAAATACACCCTAAGATATAAAAAAAAGGCACGACGCACCACGAAGGTTTTATGTGCATGGAACTAAAACCGGTGGAAGTGATGTATAAACAAATGAATTCTCACATTTCAGTCGAGCTGGATGATTTATTCAAGAGAAAGAGCTTCACAAATTGAGCAGGTCAATAATGTGGTTGTTTATCTCTGTCGCTTGGTTGGCTTCGTCCTGGAATCTCATCGGCTGGAGTAGAACTGTCTTCAGTGATGAGTCCCGATTCGAACTGAGCTCCGATGATCAGCGAAGACGTGTCTGCAGTCGCCCCGGACAGCGCAGCGGTGGGGTACCAACCTGAATGTCGCCGGCCGTACGCCCCGACCACCGGGTGCCATTTATTTTCACAGCAGCACCATTTAGGTCCTCACCCGCGGCATCCTAATATCACAGCGGTACGTCGACTGCATTCTTCGCCCCGGTCTGTTGCCCCTCTCGGCAAGCTATGCTGGACTTAGATTCCAGTAAAATAAGGCCTTCTGGCGCACGGCGAGCGTTTCTACTGCTTGTGTTTGTCAAATCCTGCCTTGGCCAGCAGGGCCGCCGGATCTGCCCCCAGTTGAGAACGTTTGGAGAATTAAGCGTAGGGCCGTTTACCAACTGCGGATTTTGACGATCTATTGCACCAATTGGAAAGAGTATGTCATGCTGTCAGTCAACGCCAAGCCGAAAAACTGCTTCGATAAGGGGCAGATGTGGATCAACGAATTAATGACTTGTTTCTTTACGAAGCTGTGTCTCCAGAATAATTCATCTAATTTTTCTGAAATTGGAAGCATCTGTTTCTCTGCAAATGTACATCATACAGGGTGTTTCTAAAATGACCGGTATATTTGAAACAGCAATAAAAACTAAACGAGCAGCGATAGAAATACACCGTTTGTTGCAATATGCTTGGGACAACAGTACATTTTCAGGCGGACAAACTTTCGAAATTACAGTAGTTACAATTTTCAACAACAGATGGCGCTGCAAATGATGTGAAAGATATAGAAGACAACGCAGTCTGTGGGTGCGCCATTCTGTACGTCGTCTTTCTGCTGTAAGCGTGTGCTGTTCACAACGTGCAAGTGTGCTGTAGACAACATGGTTTATTCCTTAGAACAGAGGATTTTTTTGGTGTTGGAATTCCACCGCCTAGAACACAGTGTTGTTGCAACAAGACGAAGTTTTCAACGGAGGTTTAATGTAACCAAAGGACCGAAAAGCGATACAATAAAGGATCTGTTTGAAAAATTTCAACGGACTGGGAACGTGACGGATGAACGTGCTGGAAAGGTAGGGCGACCGCGTACGGCAACCACAGAGGGCAACGCGCAGCTAGTGCAGCAGGTGATCCAACAGCGGCCTCGGGTTTCCGTTCGCCGTGTTGCAGCTGCGGTCCAAATGACGCCAACGTCCACGTATCGTCTCATGCGCCAGAGTTTACACCTCTATCCATACAAAATTCAAATGCGGCAACCCCTCAGCGCCGATACCACTGCTGCACGAGAGACATTCGCTAACGATATAGTGCACAGGATTGATGATGGCGATATGCATGTGGGCAGCATTTGGTTTACTGACGAAGCTTATTTTTACCTGGACGGCTTCGTCAATAAACAGAACTGGCGCATATGGGGAACCGAAAAGCCCCATGTTGCAGTCCCATCGTCCCTGCATCCTCAAAAAGTACTGGTCTGGGCCGCCATTTCTTCCAAAGGAATCACTGGCCCATTTTTCAGATCCGAAACGATTACTGCATCACGCTATCTGGACATTCTTCGTGAATTTGTGGCGGTACAAACTGCCTTAGACGACACTGCGAACACCTCGTGGTTTATGCAAGATGGTGCCCGGCCACATCGCACGGCCGACGTCTTTAATTTCCTGAATGAATATTTCGATGATCGTGTGATTGCTTTGGGCTATCCGAAACATACAGGAGGCGGCGTGGATTGGCCTCCCTATTCGCCAGACATGAACCCCTGTGACATCTTTCTATGGGGACACTTGAAAGACCAGGTGTACCGCCAGAATCCAGAAACAATTGAACAGCTGAAGCAGTACATCTCATCTGCATGTGGAGCCATTCCGCCAGACACGTTGTCAAAGGTTTCTGGTAATTTCATTCAGAGTCTACGCCATATTATTGCTACGCATGGTGGATATGTGGAAAATATCGTACTATAGAGTTTCCCAGACCGCAGCGCCATCTGTTGTTGAAAATTGTAACTACTGTAATTTCGAAAGTTTGTCTGCCTGAAAATGTACTGTTGTCCCAAGCATATTGCAACAAACGGTGTATTTCTATCGCTGCTCGTTTAGTTTTTATTGCCGTTTCAAATATACCGGCCATTTTAGAAACACCCTGTAGGTACCGATTTCCATCCCATTCTGATAATTCGTTAGTTGTTCGATTTTTTTTCAGTTTTTGTCTTAGAGTGTATGTGCTATGTCACGATCATTATATTGACTTAATATTGTTAGGGAGTTGAAACAGACTAAGAAACATTATCTGGCACTGCTAACGCAGTGTCTCCACAAAGCAAAGTCCGTATGGGTAGAGCGGGTTCGGGGAAGGGTTACACGATGAAAGCAGCGAATGTTGTACATTTTTTACCAAAATCTCATTGGCGAAGAGCTTTTGGAAATTTTGTTATCTTAACGATTAAAAGCTCTCGTTATACGATGTTCAGAAGTGAACCCTTAACCAGATTAAGGAAGTTTCATTGCTGCCAAAATTTAAGTTAGTAGCGATATTGCACGGTCCACTAGTGTAGGAGAAGCGAGGAATACAGTGCGGTCGTTGGCGTAATGCGGAATCAGAGCGATTTATCTGATGTCCGAAAGGGCACCATCATTGGCTTTCGGGCCAAAAGTGAAAAGATCATTTGTGGTTCACGATGGGCCATACACGATAAGGGTTAACGACGGCTGCGGCGATGTGTAACGACGAATAAACGTACAGCTATTGAGCATCTGACCGCATAGATAAGCCAAGGAACTACCAACAATATCTCCTCAACGAACGTTCATGAAACGTTACTGCTTATGGGCTTCAGCAGCAGGCGTCTGTTTCATGCACCCGTGCTGACTGCTTTTCATCGGTGACGGAGGCTGGAATTTGCACTCCGGAAACTGAACGGACGTGGTGACGGGTGGCCTGTTTAGATGATTCACGTATCATGCTTCCTCAGACAGATGGCAGTTCGAGTGTACGGCTTGAAATGCCTGAAAGCAAATACACAGCTACAATCGTCGGCAGAGTCCATGCTTTAGAAGGAAGCGTAATGCGCTGCAAAATGAGTTCATGGAAATTCCTGAATGTTTTCGTCATTCTGTATGGCACAATGAATCACCACTACATCTATCCATGGGTGTCCATGTCCACCCCCACATTGAATCTGTTTTTTCTAGGCTCCTTGGAATCTACCAGCAGGACAATGCAGCGTGTCACACAGCTCATAGTATACGTGCGTTGCTCATGGAGCACCAGGATGAGTTTACCGTACTTCCGAACAACAGTCTCACCGGTTATAAATCCAAACGAGAATCTGTGGCTTCAGTTCCATCGGGCTGTTCGCACCATCGATCCTCAAGCGAGAAACCTAGGGCAGTTGGCCACGGCACTGGAGTCAGCATGACCGCACATCCGTGTCGGCACCGTCCAAAACCTCACTGACTCTGAAAATGCTGCAAAAGTTGGTTATTGAGGCTTTAATGCCACTGGACACTGTATATCAACAGTGTTGACCCGAGCGGATAACCGCGCAGGTTAGCACTCCGATTCCGACATACGTGGAGGCTGATAGGATTCAACTTCTATGTGTGGGGTGGAATCATTTACACTGAAGCGCCAAAGAAACTGGTAGAGGCATACATATTCAAATGCAGAGATATGTAAACAGGCAGAACACGGTGTTGCGGTCGACAATACTTACATAAGGCAACAAGTATCTGCCGTAGTTGTTAGATCGGTTACTGCTCCTACAGTGGCAGGTTATCATGATTTAAGTGGGTTTCAACGTGGTATCATAGTCGGCCCTCGAGTGATGGGACACAGCATCTCCGATATAGCGATGAAATGGAGATTTTCCCGTACGATCTTTCAGTCGGCGCGTAAGCATTACGTAGGTGTTCAACAAACTCCAGTGGCAGATGCTACGAGAGCAGCGTTTTGCCTCACAGAGGGGTTTAACTGTAGAAATTCAGAGGAGTACGTTCTGGGAACTATCGGACAACATATTACTTCCTACCAAGTACGTCTCGCGAAATGACCACAACGAGAAAATTCGAGGAATTTGAGCTAATACAAAGGATTACCCACAATCAAAATTCCCAACCGTCATTCGCAAATGGGAAAGGGGCGAGGGGGATCAGTTGGTGGCACCAGAAATACCCTCCGCCACAGAGTATTGATGCACCGAGTGGTTATAATTAAACTTTCACTTCGTGAGTCACTGTAGTCGGAAAACAATCTACCGTTTTGGTACTCAGGTTTATAGAAATGAAGAATACATACATCCATCTTTAACTAGGATGGTTGCGGTGCCTCGGCTGTTCAGCATAAAACTAGAAATCGGAAACACCTTCAGCCACCTATATTTGTAATTTCATTTTATTTTGCTATCAGTTTCGGCGTTCGTTACGGCATCTTCCGTTCCCCTGATCGACATGTCTGAAGAATCCCGACTCCTGTACAATCGAAAAAGGAGCCAACATACAGTCAGTGGTGCCTGTAAACTATTTTGCAAAAACGATTATCTAAGGGATCGTGTTGTTATAAAGATGTCTAGGGATACCAGTGCCTGCATGCTGAACCCACTCTGATTGATCAAGAGTTGGGATTCTTCCCATCTTTCGGTGAGGGGGCCTGAAGATGGTATAATGTAACGCAGAAGGTGGTAGCAAAATAAAATGAAATTGTAAATGTAGCCGGCTGAAGGTGTTTTTTATTTGCTACTTTATAGGGATGATGTTCAGATAGTGCCCCGCATGATTGGCGCGGTTAGTAGTACTGGTGTCATTACTTGCCCTTACGTGCCGCTACTGATACGCCGACGTAGGTATGAAACACAACCATCAGTGTGCATTACAGGCAGTCAACGTGGGACTGGACACGGTGAGCAGGGCTTTCCTCGTAAAGCTGTTTTACGAAAACAACAAAAGTGCTGCTGCTCTTCGCGAATGTGGACTTATTAAAGGAATACGGGGAGATACACTTTCCGCGCTGGGGTTGTAGAACACGATTCGGAAGTTCGAATTAACTGGCGATTTTCGAAATGATCATGGGAGATGCCAACGGACAGCTGCGCCACAAATTTTTGACGAAGTTACTTTTGCCATGACTGAGAATGCTGGACGCAATATGCCATCTTCAGGCAATGCACGAGCTGATACACAGTTGTTTCTGGCAGCAGCAAAGCGATCTCTAACGTAATTCCAGCCTGTTGTGGATTACGATGGTCGTTGCATTGAGCAACTTTTGTAACATGGAAACGTAAACTTGGTACTAAATTAACAAAGGTTATCGTCTTCCACATATCCCTACAAATGTTTCCAGACGGTTTTATTGTCCTACGATCACCCATCTGTCATGGAGTTCACTTATAACCACAATGTAAATTGGTGTAAAAATGCTTACGCGCCAGTAAAACTGATGTGCTACGTTTAACAAACGTCAGAAAGTCTTCCTGTCCAGAAAGTTGTGAGCATTCACTCTACACTACGATTACAGCAGTCAACTCACATTTCTTGCCACTTGAAAGTTCGTCTGTATCAGTGACATCTGAACATGTAACACCAAGAGAATAAAGGATATGACATGAGAGTTACGTGCCAGACTTTGCGCGATTGCTTTCATTCTCGGAAGTAGATACCATCTGCCTGACAGTAAAAATAGTGTGGGGAAATAACAGCGATGACATCACACGGAGAAAAAATAAGGTAAAACAGACATGCAAAATAGAAATGCATTTGCAACCCCAGTTCAGAAAATGGGGCCTTATGGGGCGATATGATCTGTTAAGAAGTTGGGATTCAGTTAAGAGTGGAGTAACGAAATTAAATTCGGAGCGAAAAGTTTCGCGAGTCTTCAATATTCGTCGCGCTCAGCCGCAGAACAGGTTATCGCACCGAGGCAAATGCGATTAGAAGCGCCGGAGGAGCTCAAAACTCCAAAGACAGTGGGCTGCGAATTAGCAGACGCAATTATAAGTGAGAGATAGGAAGCCGCTCGCCGAAGAGAATTGAAATTAAGCATTAAATCACGGAAGACGCTGCTAGAAACTAATAAACTAACGGCCTTTAAAGTTGGTAAAGGCTTCCGGAATCATCTCCGACAAAATTCATTTACTTAGGAATTTCAGTGGGAGTTAAGAATCTGTCCTCTACACAATGTTCTCAACTCTCAAAGGCCAGTGCAGAACTTAATTTCAAGAGTTGGATTGTTCTTACGAGATGTGGAGCATAATTCAGAACTTGATAGGCACGAAATGAAAAATTCTGCGTATAAAATTCGAAAGCTTTCCAAATTAATCCTCTCGATTTTGGCTGAAAGTTGTCTTTAAATGATAAAAAGATAACTGACGTACTGTGTTTTGATTAATAAAAGCTGTGCAAAAGCGATAATTAATCGTAATAGAAAATTGAGCTGTTGACATCAGAAGGCAAGCCTGTTATACGGGTAAATTGAATAATCTGACTGCAATAATTTTTAACAGTATAAACTGCCTGAATAACGAACTTTGACATGAAACCTACTATAATTACTTTTTCAAAACAGATCATAGATCCCAGAACTAAAACTGATAGACAACACAGAAAAATCTGTCTCTAAATGGCCCTGATTAAAAAAAGAAAAAGAAAAGACTTAGCCCTTACCTCTATTCTCCGAAAAGCTGGATAACGCGGTGCAGTACTGCTCTGTCTTGCGCGTCGCTGTGCTAAAGCTGCAGATTACTGTATCTACACAGAGACGCTCGTGAGGTGCAGTGAGTTCTCTGTTAGATGCAAATCAAAGTATTTTCTGAACTCACTTTGTTCCTTTCCTAATTCTGGAAAAGTCATGATTAATTAAAAATTGTAAGAGAAAGGTAGGTGAAAAATGACGCTGTAATAGTGAAAGAGTGACTTTAAAAACAATTATCTTATAATTCCTCTTCACGTAAATAAAAGATTCCATTACACTTCATCCTTATCAGATCAGTTACCATTACATAATCATGTTAATTGAACACATCGATAAATTGAGGCTTTACATTTGAAAAATAACGTTACAACTGCTCCCTCATTTTGACGCAGCAAACCACTATCTGCCACAGCGCCTACGCGCACACCAAAGATGATAACCTAACCCTGCGATACAGCTTACAACATCGCTGCTCGCTCACATGTAACAGCTCTAGAGCAAAGATATGACACTATTGTACTATCGATTAAAACTCAAATGACACCTATCAGGCAAAATTCATAACTCTGTCTATAGCAGTACCAGCTTCTATTATATTGGTACTACGCCGATAATGTTACTCCTGTGAAAGGATTTTCTTCGTGACGGTGGCTGTGTGCAGTGGAAATATGTCGGACTATTTTTTGATTCTGGAAAGACTGTTATTGGGAGGAAGCAACAGCAAAATACACTGGAGTCGAACCAAGGTTGTAATCAAACAAACTGTAATTACACAACAAGAGACGGTCATTATTGTAATATGAGATTTAAATCTGGCTCAATAAACAGCATAGGAGCCCATAAACTAATTTATCGATGGATTCAGTTCGCGGCTGAACACGATAGGTACAACACAAAATGGGAAACACTGTTAATTCCATTACGTGTGAAATTGTATAAACTATAATTTTAATTTAAACAGTCTTTGAAATGGATGCCTTAACTGTCCATTCATGAAAACTACATGGTGTATTTCAAAACTTATGCTCACTAAATAATTACGTACTTTACAACACCATAGGGTTTGTTAACGTTTGTTAAGGAAAATGATTGCTTTTCAGCTCAGTAAAACAGGATACTCGGATTCGTCGTAGCAGCTGGGACAGGATACTATCAAGGAAGATGACGAAGCATCAGACACGGTGGCTCAACGTAAAGTTTACAGAACACCACATTATTTTTGAAAAAGAAACCACATGACTGGTCTATGCATTTATACAGTACTCAACTGATCTCTTGCGCTATTCAGACAAGGGCGGAAAAAGCATCCATCGCCCTTGCTGGGTGACGAGCTCTGAAATTCCCCTCTTATCGTCGGATTTTCATAGTACGGAACTAACCGAATTGTGTCATGCATAATAAGCCGCGTTACTTTCGCATCCGAGGCTATATTACTTAATCTTGCAGTTCTTCTTGCCTCTTTCAGTTCACAAGATGCGCACCCGTTGCCTGCTAGCTACCGACTGAACGATGCCACAGAGGAGCCTTGTAGTTCGACCGCCAGATCCTACTTTTCTACTCCCTCTTAGCCAGTTCCGTTGCGGACAGACTACCCTCGAAGTTTTACATGATTACAAACCTACTTACGCTATGCATGAACCTGTATTACAGTTAATTTTTTAGCTTTCATATACTTTTAAAGTACATTACTATCGAAACTGTTCAAAAATAGCTCTGAGCACTATGGGACTTAACTTTTGAGGTCATCAGTCCCCTAGAACTTAGAACTACTTAAACCTAACTAACCTAAAGACATCACACACATATCCATGTCCGAGGCAGGATTCGAACCTGCGACCGTAGCGGTCGCGCGGTTCCAGACTGAAGCGCCTAGAACCGCTCGGCCACACCCGCCGGCTTCTAAACTGTATTCGTAGACTAATTACAATTACAGAAATTATCTTAAATGAAGAATAAAACTTTTATATCGATGTTACATCAAAGAGCATTCATACACAGAAGTCACATTAAGTAGAAACAGAAAAATAATTTAGATGAGATCACTATAAGTAATATCGATAATTGTGTTACACACTGTAATATTTACGAAAGCATTGAATATCACGTGATACAAAAACAAATTAACAGGTCCTCTTTTCAGAATGAATTTTCCACCTTCCAGCGGAGTGTGGGCTGACATCTGCCACGATGTTTCATCTCCTCTTTTGGCTATCGACATGTCAGTGCTTGCGATCGATGGATATGGCCCGGTTTCATCCTCTCGGTTAACGCTGACATAACATACAGCAGAATTTGACAAGAAAAGACTCGACGAACAGAAACAGTATGAGCTCCAATAACAGAAAAGAATCATCTTGCTACTAAAATTAGTGTTAGTCATAACCGTAGTGATGTTAGGATGCAGTCGGTTTCAGAGAACCTTCAGCGATATACGTTACAGTGCAAGTACATCTGTGACGACAATAGATATTGAAAAATGGATTTCATAGGTATGAATGTTAGACAGGCGGTCATAAAAGTAAATATTATTATGCATTCGTAAACGTAAGCGAATATTACTTTCAACACAAACTAAAGTTTTTTGTAATGGACACCCCATATAATTTCTTACACTATCAATAATACAAAATATCGCAAAATAATGGCGCTGGTTGCATCGCAAATGCGTCAATTACATCCAGAGAAAGTTACTTGAAGTAGCCAAAATGCGTCGCTAGTGCAGATCCTGAGATGGAAGCGTGAAACACATGTTGCTCGTAATCGCGGCGTGATTGACGTCCTGCGATGCAGCAGGCGCTGTACATATTGATGTTTACACTGTTATTAAGTGGACTGGAAACAATACAGATGCGTGGGGTAGCCGCACGGTCTATGGCGCCTTGTCCTTCCCGCTGTCGGAGTCGGAGGTTCGAGCCCGAGGGGCACGGGTGTGTGTGTTGTCCTTAGCGTAAGGTGGTTTAAGTTAGATTAAGTAGTACGTAAGCTTAGTTACCGATGGCCTCAGAAGTTTGGTCCCTTAAGACCTCACCACATTTTCTTTTTTCTTTTTTTTTCATCCACGGTCAAGGTAAACATAATTAATGGCTGGACAAGGATCTATATAATGGTACATGACAGATACAGGCCATGACACTGAACATTTGTGATCACTACATTGTAACTGAGATGAAACGATCACTTAAACGTAGAATACTTGCTATAAAACAAACATATGTCTTCTCAGAAACACACAAAGTGCACGCTTGTGTGCAATCACGTATCTCACATCAGAAATGTCACAACGTACGTTCGAATGGATTGCCATTTACATGGCAACACTGCTGTGCACGCTCTAACACTGGTCGACTGACTGCTGTCTGTGCTTCTAGTGTTATTGCATACATGCCCCGGTAATATGGGCTTTCATGCTGTCCATTGTTGTATGAACCTGCTGATACACCATATTTCACGTGTCCACAGACAAACATGTTCAGTTGGGTGAGTGAGGTCTGGCGACCGGGCTGGAAACCTCTGAACAGGACTGCCTTGTACTATCCACCGATTTGGGAATTGTTGGTTCAGTGCATCTCTTGCCTCCATGGCGTTACGCGCAGCATCCATCGTGCTGAACCCTCGTTATTTGACGCAAATGAAGAGGTAGGTCTTCTATCAGTTCAGGTAAGGTACTTGTGAAGAACTGTTCATTCCGTCGCCTGTTAAAAGTGCCATCACTGAAATACTGGCCAATGGTGTGATGTGTTACAGTACCACACCATAAACTGACACTCCACTGACACTCATGATTTGCCTCACGAAGCCATTGTGGGTTTTCACGTGACCAGTAGTTCGTTGTGTGAGTTAACGTTCCCATTGTTTGTAAGTCTGGCTTCATCAGTAAATAGTACCCCACGCATGAAGTCATGGCCTTGCTGCACAACCCACTGACAGTATTCCAGGCGAAATTTAAAGCCTGCAAAGAATGTGCAGCACACTTCTTCGAGGGATTCCGATCAGTCTTTCCATTTCACGAGAAATGGGGTAAGGGGTTATTGCAACGGCTGCCAGAACAGTTACTTCTGCTGATTCATATGTTACTCTTTTGGTCCGGATCCGGAGTTCACATAGACACGCGATCTCTCACGCGAACGCTTATAATTTCATCTTCTCCGGCTTACCTGCGGTCGATGAATCACAAAAATACAAAGCTGCATTCCAGAAATACAGCTTCAAATAGTTTTCTTCCCTGTTTGGAGTCAGTGTATCATACCAGCACTGCTGCTGATGAAAACCTTTTTCGCTGAGAGTGAATTTGCCTTTTATGTCTCCCTTGGATCAGACACATTGTGTAACTTAGTTTCCCAAAAATAATTTGCAAGAGAATGAACCAGATGTGAGGAAAGCCGTACCACGTTTCTCTAATATCGGTACTGAAACGTCTCGTTTCCCTAAACTCATAGGTACAGGTGCGTTGCGCCTCTCTTAGTGATTCGCGGCACCCGAGATAAACTACTAGAATTCCAGCCCACTGGATCTGCTCGAAAAGTTTTAGCGGCGCAGCAGGGTCAATTCTCAGTACAAGTACACTATTAAAACGAGTCTGTGTACCGAACGCCAGGTTCACTTTCACGCGCCAGAGAGGTCTAGCAGCTATGCTGGAGTCTATAATGAAACCCCTGGAGCTATCCAATTGCTCTCAAGAAGATTCCGAGATAGATCGAGTGGACTGCAATATGTAGTCCTCCAGCTGTCTCATAGCAGCTTCCGCCAATGACAAAACAGTGTAGTAATTTAATGTCAATAGGGAAGGAAGTCACGCAGTTAAACACCACACTTTAATTATCTCGGAAAAAAGTGACTTATTAGCTTCAATTATATCTCACGATGGTTCAGCAGCACCACCAGATAGCTACTGGAACCGCAGTCTGATAGAAGCCCCTTACATGGGATAGCACTTTTGGATCCATCCATGCTTTCTTCCGTATTTCAAAAGTTAGGTCACCAAAGATCACTCGCTATCGAATTAAGAAATACTTTTCAAAAATTGCCTCCCCCTCATAATGCACCAGGCTTGCGTCTTATACCGCACGAGGACTGTCGGTGGACTTGCCGCTTTCACGAGCTACAAGCCACTACACAATTATTTTTAATACGTTGCCTGACAAAAGGACTGAGGAACTTAGACGGTAAAGAAAGAGTGAAATGGAACTTGACTGTTTGATGGACTATGTGATGTTATTTCAGTGATTACAGAACACAGGCATATTTGGAAAAAGTTGGCACTGTGTACCCAATTAACAGTATGACGTTTCACTCCTGCTGGTCTGGATATATGCAGTGATTCTCTTGGAAAGGGTGTCATGAAGCCGTTGTATCTTCCCGTGAGGCAAAATGACCCCAATTGATGTAATTGGTCTTTGACGGCCTGGCACTTGAACAAAACTCAAGTCCGAGGTGATGCTACTCATGTTCTATGGGCGACAAATGTGGGGATTTTCTGGTGGCTAGAGCACATCAGTAGCACCTGGACAGTTTATAGAAATACGAGTCACCAGTGGACTAGCATTCTGCTGTTGGAAAACGGCACCACTATACTGTCGCATGTGTGCTAACACTTGAGCACGCAGGATGTCGTGGCGTACCGTTGTGCTGTCATAGTTCTCTGAGTCACTACCAGCCGAGACCTGGCGTCATACACGATGGCTTCCCATACCATGACGCCAGGAGTAATACCAGTATATCCGTCCAAAACTCTGGAAGAATGGGATCTGTATCCATGTCACCGCCGTACTACCTGACGATGGCCATCCGGTATAGCGGAGGAGAGCGAGTCATCACTGAATACGGCGCGCTGCTATTCATCGCCAGTCCATGCTTTCTGTCACGACATCACCTGAATCGCAGCTTTTTGTATCGTGGCGTTAATCACAGCCTATAAGTGGTGCCGTACTTCCCTAGTCCGGCTGCTAGTATCTGACGAATGGCGCAGAATGACAAAGAATGTTGCAGGAAGACTGTCACTTGTTCTTGGGCTGCAGGCACAGATGCGAAGAGTTTACGATGTGCTAGGCGATCCTTCCTTCTGGAGGAGAGACGTGATCGAGCGGATGATCGACGACATGTAACCCTGCCAGGAGGTTCGCATACAGTTAAACATTGGGCAATTGTCACATATGAATGTTCCACGATTCTGGATATCGCACGATTCGACCAGCCGTCTAACTGTATGCCGACAATGAGGGACCTTCCGAGCTCTGTCACGTGTTGATACACTTGTTTCACAACAGTACGCTGTTCGAGCCCCTATACGAGTTGCTTTGACATCCGACTACGCCTTGTGGGTACTTCACTTACTGTCAGGCAGTTTATTTAACGTTGTCTGCTAGTGAGCCTCAGACATTATTAAAGCAGTTCCATCGGCCAATTCGTGCTCCTGCCAGTAGCTCTCTTCATCATGAAGCTGTTCGCAACGTGGGCTTTTAGGTGGTGGTGGACTTGGGTGAAGGAACCAAACAGGGAGGTCATTCGTACCAACGGAGTAGTGAAGGATGGGAAGGAAGTCGGCCGTGCCCTTTCAAGGAAACCATCCCGGCATTTACCTGGAGCGATTTACGGAAATCACGGAAAACCTGAAACAGGATGGCCGGAAGCGGGTTTGAACCGCCGTCCACCCGAGTGCGAGTCCAGTTTGTTGACCACAGTGCCACGTCACTCGGTCTCGGCTTTTAATGTTTACAACATGAGCTAGAAAACACCCGAAAACATACGGGACACTCATTCGTCCCTAACACACCACAGCTGACTCAGACCAGCACCCAGATAGGACGATGGAAAGAGCAGCCCACCACCACTCGCATGAACGAAGCCTCATTCCTGCAGATACAGGAAACCCGCATATTGCCCTGGGACTGAGCCTGCTGACGTAGCAAGGAAATGGTTTGTTGCAACACCAATCAGTAAAGTTTTAGACTGAAACATCTGTGTTACTAACCAGAACGGCTAGCTTGTGACTCACCGTAGATGCATCACTTCAAATCAACCTGTCGAAGAAGAGCATGTGGAGTTTAATCTTTTGGTCTAATACACTGACAACTCGCTGACGATTAAAAAGGTAGGAAATGCAAGCCACTAACAGGATGCTGAAAGAGGAGGTCAATATATAGCTGCAGTGGAAGATCGCCATTGTCGGAGTAAGAGTAGTAGCAGCTGAGTCATATAGTACAGTCATCGAAGGAAAATTTACGGAAAAAATTCGTGTAGTCGGAAATTTCTGTACAGTGGTGGGAGGAGTGTCATGAAGAACATACTGAAAATCCTGACAGGTGGGGTGTGAGCGTGCTGCATGGTGGCGTTTATTGGTTACTTTTTAATTTTCGTCTTGGTATGTCGAAAGTGTTTCCCGTTGCAAAATCAAACAAAATTAAATTTCCTGCAGAAAAGATTCTATTCATTTTTCTTCTAAGACTAAAAGTTTCCGCTGTATACCGAGTGGGAAATCACAGGGAACTAAAAACAGTGTTTTAATGGCATGCGATTGATATTCTTGTTAAATTTATTGGGTTAACAAGAGATATTAAATCTGTCTACCACAGAAACTGTAGCAAAACCTTAATAACTGATTGTGTTCTGGGGATGTAACAATGTGGAGGGAGTTAGGAGGATACACGAATGACGTAACGTAGACCGGCGGATTGTGTCACGCACTTCCCTCCTTCATAGGTCACCAAAGTAAAGAGCGATCTGACTTGTCCTAACTCTACCTTATCAACCACGTCCCAAGAAGCAACTATATGGTGTCTCACAAAATTATACCGACCGTTCTGCAGCTCGCCTTATGAATCGCTGGCGACACAGTATACAAGCATGCCGAGGATATTTACCTATCACCAAGTGATTATATGGAATATGGGTATGAGTTACCAATAATACTAATGCAAGAAACGCGTATGGACTGAATTTACGCTTAGCTCAGAATTCCATCCTACAGCGCTGGAGGGAAAATAGATTCTTGGGCACCCTGTACAGCGGCCGCGCTGTTCTTCCAGTTATCACATCTTCTTCCCCCGGGAGCACTGCTCGCTTTTAATTTGCAGACAGACTTCACCTGCCACGTGTTTCCTGTGCAGTTCTCCTATGAGAGTGGACAAA
The DNA here is from genome assembly GCF_023864345.2 of Schistocerca serialis cubense. NCBI lineage: Eukaryota > Metazoa > Arthropoda > Insecta > Orthoptera > Acrididae > Schistocerca > Schistocerca serialis. The sequence goes on along the minus strand of NC_064641.1, from coordinate 912,087,238 downwards.
GTAACTCCGCTGATCTCGTGTTCACATCGTAGAGTGATTGTCTAGTAGGTGAGCATTTATTTGTAGTTGTCAAGTGAGTTACTATGTAAAAGCGATGAAAATTTGCAGCTGCCAACTGTCTATCACATTGAATAACCTATCCGAAGTATAGCACGCAGTCAATATTTATTCGACAATGTAGATTACATAGTGCACACTATCACTGGCTCGAATACTTTACACAATATAAGCCGTATCAAATGCACCACGCCAACCTCAGCTCTCTCAACACCTGGTGAGGCCTAGAGGCGTAAACTCATTCCTGCTGCAACAGACATAGATTCCGTATGTGCTATGGAATATTTCAGTGTGACTCTAGCAATCCACTGCCGCAGATTACTGCTTTCGATCTGAACACGATCACTTTCATTCCATCAGACATATCCACACCCTTCTTCTAAGATATATTGTGTGTGTGTGTGTGTGTGTGTGTATGTGTGTTGATTTTTTAAATTAATTCACGCACTCAGCTAGTTTAACTCGTCATGCGCTTAGGCAAGGGTTCTGGTGCTCATACGCCCTTTGCTGGATCTTTCCCTCAACCGGTAAACTAATTTAGCCATCATTGACGGTTTTGGTTGAAGTACCAAACTGTACGGCATCATTAACATTTCGTTTCCAGTTTCACCCACCACCTCCCCTCTGTCCTCAAGTATTATCGTCCATGTTCAAATATTATTTTTGACTATTATGCACTTAATAATTCTTTGTCTCATCTATTCAATGTTTAGAGTCAAATCTACCCATTTAAGTAAAGGTGACTCAACTGTGACATAGAGATTTATTCCATAGTTTGGTGAAAGTTCGGTCTCATTATTTCTACACGAGCTGCTGTTGTTGTGGTCTCTGGTCCAGAGACTGGTTTGATGCAGCTCTCCATGCTACTCTATCCTCTGCAAGGTTATTCATCTCCCAGTACCTACTGCAACCTACATCTTTCTGAATCTGCTTAGTGTATTCATGTCTTGGTCTCCCTTTACAATTTTTACCCTCCACGCTGCTCTCCAGTACTAAATTAGTGATCCCTTCAAGTCTCAGAACATGTCCTATCAACCAATCCCTTCTTCTAGTCAAGTTGCGCCACAAGTTTCTCTTCTCCTCAGTTCTATTCAGTGCCTCCTCATTAGTTACGTGATCTACACATCTAATCTTCAGCATTCTTCTGTACCACCACACTTCTAAAGCTCCTATTCCCTTCTTGGCTAAATTATTTATCACCCATGTTTCACCTTCATACGTGGCTACACTCCATACATATATTGTACTTTCAGAAACGACTTCCTGACACTTACAGGGTGATCAAAAAGTCAGTATAAATTTGAAAACTTAATAAACCACGGAATAATGTAGATAGAGAGGTAAAAATTGACACACAAGCTTGGAACGACATGAGGTTTTATTACAACAAAAAAAATAAAAAACAAAGTTAATAAAATGTCCAAGATCTCTTACGCGCGTCGTTTGATGATGATCGTGGGCTGAGCCACCAGTTTCGTCATGCTTGGCCTCCCAGGTCCTCAGACCTCAGTCCGTGCGATTATTGGCTTTGGGGTTACCTGAGGTCGCAAGTGTATCGTGATCGACCGACATCTCTGGGGATGCTGAAAGACAACATCCGACGCTAATGCCTCACCATAACTCCGGACATGCTTTACAGTGCTGCTCACAACATTGTTCCTCGACTACAGCTATTGTTGAGGAATGATGGTGGACATATTGAGCATTTCCTGTAAAGAACATCATCTTTGCTTGGTCTTACTTTGTTATGCTAATTTTTGCTATTCTGATCATATGAAGGGCCATCGGTCGGACATTTTTTGAACTTCTGTATTTTTTTGGTTCTAATAAAACCCTATCTCATTCCAAGCATGTGTGTCAATTTTACCTCTCTATCTACATTATTCCGTGATTTATTCAGTTTTCAAATTTATACTGACTTTTTGATCACCCGGTATATCTACACTCGATGATAACAAATTTCTGTTCTTCACAAATGCTTTCCTTGCCATTGCCAGTCTACATTTTATATCCTCTCTACTTCGACCATTGTCATTTATTTTGCTCCCCAAATAGAAAAACTTACTACTACTTTAAGTGTCTCATTTCCTAATCCAAGTCCCTCAGCATCACCCGATTAAATTCGACTACATTCAATTATCCTCGTCTTCCATTTGATAATTTTCGTTTCAAGACACTGTCCATTCCGTTCGTCTGCTCTTCCAGGTCCTTTGCTGTATAGGACAGAATTACAATGTCATCGACAAACCTCAAAATTTATACTTCTTCTCCATGGATTTTATTTCCTACTCCGAATTTTTCTTTTGTTGCCTTTACTGCTTGTTCAGTACACAGATTGAATAACATCGGGGATAGGCTACAACTCTGTCTCACTCCCTTCCCAACCACTGCTTCCCTTTCATGTCTCTCGACTCTTATAACTGCCGTCTGGTTTCTATACAAATTGTAAATAGCCTTTCGCTCCCTGTATTTTACCCCTGCCACCTTCAGAATTTGAAAGAGAGTATTCCAGTAAACACTGTCAAAAGCTTTCTCTAAGACTACAAATGCTAGAAACGGAGGTTTGCCTTTCCTTTATCTATTTTCTACGATAAGTCGTAGGGTCAGTATTGCCCACGTGTTGCAACATTTGTACAGAGACCAAACTGATATTCCCCGAGGTTGGCTTCTACCAGTTTTTCCATTCGTCTGTAAAGAATTCGTATTAGTATTTTGCAGCCGTGACTTATTAAACTGATAGTTTGATAATTTTCACATCTGTCAACACCTGTTTTCTTTGGGATTGGAATTATTATATTCTTCTTGAAGTCTGACGATATACATCTTGCTCACGAAATGGTAGAGTTTTATCAGGGCTGGCTCTCCCAAGGCTATCAGTAGTTGTAATGGAACTTTGTCTACTCCCTGGGCCTAGTTTAAACTTAAGTCTTTCAGTTCTCTGTTAAATTCTTCACTCAGTATCATACCTCCCACTTCGTCTTCGTCTTCGTACTCTTCCACTTCCATAATACTGTCGTCAAGTACTTCGCCCTTGAATAGATGCTCTATATACTCCTTCGACCCTTCTGCTTTCCCTTCTTTGCTTGGAACTGGGTTTCCATTTGAGCTCTTGATATTCATACAGGTTCTCTTTCCTCCAAAGGTCTCTCTAATTTCCCTATACCCAGTGCAAGCCATACTACCCATATATCACATTTAATTGGATCAAAACATTTCAAGATGTTCAACAGTATACGTTGTGCAAATTTGCCTTTCCGCATCATCTTATCTGGAGCAGCCTGTTCACTCTACAGTTCGCTACATGGAAACCTTTTGAGCATCACGGGGTTATATTTCGAAATTTAACTGTAATCTCACATTTTGTACTGAAAATCAAATTTTGTTGTTCCCTGAGATGGGACGACTATTTTATCCGCTTAATTATCTAATCCTGCGCAAGTATTGCAGACATGAACCGTTTCCCGTCATTATTATCACAAGTAGGCTTCAGGAACCACCGAGAGCGTCCATGCAGTAGCTGCCGACGCTGAAATGTTTCTCGAGCGTAATTTGATAACCGCCACACTTTCACAACTGCAGAATCCACTTCCTCTCATTCGGTGAGTTACGAGAGGTATTTTTTACGTCCGTTAGCAGAGGCGTCCTTAACAGACGAGGCACAGCTCATGTCCGGCCCTGTGTGCAGAGAGGCCGCGCCAAAAATCACACGGGCCGGATCTGACTCGTGTAGCGCTCGGGCGGGCGTAAAAGAGGCAAAGAGGCAAGCAATTTGTGTCTAATTAGAAGTCGCTGGGCCAGAGCGGGCGAGGCGCGCACAGTGTTTTATCCGCCTGTCGTCTTATCCGGCAGGGTGCTTTAATTTGCGGCCCGACGGTTTACATTCGCCTTTTGCTTCCGCCGGCAGACCTGCTGGTACAACGCAGTAGCCGGGATCTCGCCAGTGGGTGCTTACACTACAAAGCGTCCAAGCGTGATCTGATTCTGCGTAGGCGTGGCAGATGCGTGTTGCTCGGGAAACATAAACGCTAAAAACGTGAATAAAAACATGTATAACAGCTGTACATGTATACGTAATATACTATGCAGCGCACTTCGTTTACATTCCTGACGTTACATGAATTAAATCTTTGTTGATCCATTGTGGATACGGATCAGGGGCCTGTCAAATATTTACCAAAGGAAATTCGACGAACAGCCGAACGTTTTGCGAAGTTATTTTATTTAGACGATGAATTTCGCCATCTCATTAATGCCATCCTCAGGCCCCTATGCACTCCATGTTATACAATCAGATATATCGATACACGTATAACTGGAGCCATCAATATTCGATTACATGAATTCGTTTTCGAATGTCTAATTCGAAGACTTGACAACAACACTCAAAAAACGAATTGACGGAATCGAGATAATCATAGCTCCAGTTGTCCAAGTATCGATACATTTTGTTTCGTAAATAAAACCGCCTTTTCTTGATGGAACTTACTTTACTTTTCCCAAACGCGTTTATCCTTTTTCTTACTCTAGGGCATAGTTTTTGGCATCTGCGTTTTCTCTCATCTGGTCTGGAGGCCGCACTACCATTCATTTCAAAAACATATGCACAAAGTTGAATTCCGAACTATTTCTTTCTCGCAGTTCACCGCGTTTCTCCTTCTTCTTTCTGAAGCGCTATAATTCTTTTCTCACTACTTATAGCTGTTTGTTTGAATAATGTGCTTTTAAAGAGGTAAGTACTGTGAGCTTATTATGTATTTCCTCCAGTTTGGTTTGTTTACTACATTTACAAAACAAGTATTTCTGTGCTGGCTACGGAGGATGGCCACGCATACAAACTTGCGATATATCTGATTGTCTATACATGGAGTGCATAGGGGCGTGAAAATGGCAATAATGAAATGCCGAAACTGTCGTTTAAATGAAATAACTTTTCAAAACTCACGGCTGTTCTGCTAATTTTCTTTGGTATATAATCACACGAATAAGGTCACAAATGAAAATAAAGTGCGCCAGATGGTTGGTAGCTGTACTTAGAAGCCCTGTAAACTATGTGGCACACTTTATTTACCTCATGTGACCAGACATTCGAAAAGACAGAGGTGAAATATGTCCAAGAATGCCCACTAAATACCTAGTAGGAGCACCATCTATCTGACTCATTTTGACACTTTCCGTTGGGTTGTCGGCATGTAGGAGCTGAGCGCTGTCTAGAGGCAGGGGCAATGACGTCATCAAGGTGGCGGGAAATTAAAAAAAATGCAAGATTGCGCTGGCGTGAAATTCATATCGGTAAAAGATGAAGGTTACTACACTACCGTCTACACCGAGGTTCTGTTTGGCACAGACAGTTAACAGCCATTTGTTGGGTATTCTGGCCGAAATTTGTACTTGAATGACTTACTGAGGTATGCAATTGACGACAAAATCAAAGATGGCTGCCACTTGTCTCTGAAAACGCAAGTGTCAATGTGGTCGCCTACATGCGTAGTATCCACCGCACATGGTTAACTTTTATAACGTCACGTGACCTCATTACAAGTGGAAATAAAACGCGCTAGACAGTTGGTATCCCTACTACTGGTATATGGTGGGTGTTCTGGACCAAATCTGCCCTTAAATGTGGTACTGAAGTACGCAATGCCAGTGACATCACAATCTAGGATGGCGGTAGAGCTACGAACTATCTGGCTCATATTTTTAATGTTTCTGACCTAGGTTAACATCAGATTTACCCTAAAATATCCACTAAATACCTCTGTACTGTCTGGCACACTTTATGTACGTTTGTGACATAGATCATTGACCTTGATCTACATCCTGTCGCACTTTGGTTAACAAATCTATGTGACATTTACCGCAACAAAATTGAAATTGTTCTTACCAGCATGTATTTCTAAAAGCCATGTGAGTGCCCAGCGCTCAAAAGCCCTGATAAGGAAAATTCAAATAATTTCAGGTATGAGAAGTGTACACTGTAGTTCATAATTTTGGCGGCAGCACTGTAGTCATCAAACGCATCTCGTTTTATGAAAACTCTAGTCTTGCATAGTATAAATTTGCTGTAATCGGAACAGCAAAAAAAAAAAAAAAAAAAAAAAAAAAAACTGTGGGGCTATGCAGTAGTATCATGTGGGATGGTCGCTAGAAATTGATAATAATGGTGTTAATAATGTTAATAACATTGTAACACTGTCATTAAAGCAGAGAGTCTTCATGGAGCTGAAATACTCATTATCAATAGAAAGACATCGAAGCACTCCAGAGCAGGAACGAAAAATAAACTGGAACTTCTTAGCATCAAATTATACGGCAGAAGGAACATACAGACCAAGTGCATATAAATAAATTGAATACTGTACCAACACATATTCTGATATGAAGAACTTCAGGTCTAAATTCAGTGGGCTTATTAAAATAATGGAACTAACCAGGTTAACTAGAAACGTTGTAGAATTCTGTGAAAGTCGCAGTAAAGACGCAGGAATTAAATATTCAAAGAAGTTGGTGCGCTGTAAACTTAGCAGGAATGATAGCAACAGAGTGGAAGAGCAATCTAGTATGAGGAAAAAATTCTTATAAACAAGACTTCAGTTGTCAATAGAGCTTGTGTGCCAATAGCCACTCTAGGTAACAACAAATATCTTTATAATACTGTAGATAAGCATGAACGCTAAATATTTCGAAACTACTACTGTGTTATATATATGTGCCGTTTCCATTAGCGTAGGGCGCTAGGCGTCATTGAACAGCGATGCATGCCGCCTAGAGGGTAGGCATAAAACGTATCATCCGAGACGTCGTGGTAATAAGTCTGCAGTGAAACGTTGTGAATGTATTTGTGGTATCAAGGTAAATGAGAAGTCGGGGTGAAGTTTTATAATTTTTATTGAAAACAGTTACAAAAAGTGCTTGAAATTACGCCCTCGTGCTTGATGAGAGCCATTAAACGGCGCTGGGGTGACTGTCACACTCTTAAAAGCCGTGGCAAAGTGGAAATTGCATCGGAGGCTGCCATAATGCGCGCTATCGTTTCTTGTCATTGGTATCATTTTCACTGTGGACGTGTTCATAGACGACACATCTGCTTGCTGCCATTGGATTTAGTACATGTCATAATGTGATGGATGGGCACCTGGGCATTTGTTACAACTATTCTAAACAGTTTATAGAGAAAGTATTTGGTGTTGTTCAGGAAGACGTCTTTCCGCTGTAATTATTCTACTCAATGTCTAAGAGTCCCCGCTAATAACGAAAGTATGATTTGGAAACACATGTACTAGCTACTTGAGAGCCGGCCGGTATGGCCGTGTGGTTCTCAGCGCGTCAGTTTGGAACTGCGTGACCGCTACGGTCGCAGGTTCGAATCCTGCCTCGGGTATGGATGTGTGTGATGTCCTTAGGTTAGCTAGGTTTAAGTAGTTCTAAGTTCTAGGGAACTGATGACCTCAGTAGTTAAGTCCCATAGTGCTCAGAGCCATTTGAACCATTTAGCTACTTGAGATTCTCTTTGTAGTTTTCGGTAACATGTGGAAGGTGAGGGAACTGGTCCACAGAGAGACCTACTTATAAAACGTCGCATGCAATTTCAATTTCTTTTCAGATGTATTTGAGTTTCCTGTCGCGCAGAATACGCTGCATCCAGTTCTGATTTGCCCATCCCTTAGATACACACTTATATTTACGCCAACTATCTCATCGTTCTCAATTACAGCAGTCAGCTTTCTGTTCCCATCATTATGTGAGCTCCACTGCCTTTTAGCAGTGATTAGAACTGGATCTTTGAGCCCAAGCCTTTCTATGTTGATCACTGGGATTATAACGGGCTTCTCTCTCTCTCTCTCTCTCTCTCTCTCTGTGTGTGTGTGTGTGTGTGTGTGTGTGTGTGTGTGTGCTTGGGAGGGGGGTGGGTGGGGAGGTTAGCTTTTTCATGTCTCACACTAATAATTTAGCTTGTTCTTCAACTGGACGAAGCGTTGCCCACCTCACAAGCCCATGGTATGCGCCCCGGGCACAATAAGATACCTGGATATCAACCTGTTACGTCTGGAATAACTATTAGCCATTAAAGACTGACCTACAATGGTGAGACCTATGGCAGGGAAGTGGCGTGTTGGATTGTTAATGATCCTGCGAAGTCGCTGGTTGGAGCCTCCCAGTCGATTCACAAGGAGCTTCTTCGAAATTCCGCGACCATGACTTGTCTTCCCACTCTTCTCTGCCAGTGGCTTGAATGATGCAAATATGGCCTCGTTGGTCTGAAATTGGCGTGCGGCACAGTCTGCTGCCGGTTCGCTTAGTGGCTGACAGTCAGCCTCTTCAACTTGTGGAATGAGGCTCCAGGCCTACACACCGGCTTCGCGAGTTCATACTTCTTACTTCTTGCTTCGTAATATACAGAGTTTGCAAGTACCTTATTTATTGACACCTCCAACATGTCGTATATGAACTCTGTCGTTTGAGCTTAGGACCATCAAAACAGCGAAAATCATAAAGTACCGAAACAGAACGTCTTCAGCTTGAGGCAGTTAACCTTTTAAGGTATCCAAAAATCTTATCTAGTGTGCTAAAACCACGTACATATAATTCTGAGTATGGCAGATGCCCCGATCACGGAAGAATACAAAGAAATTGTAATTCATCCGTGAAAGAGGTCGCAGTGATTTGTCTTAACTGACAGATTCTTTATTACTGTTCGTCAGTCTAATATCTTACCCAGGTGAGCTAAAGTACTTAACAGAAGACACAAAGATAATCACAAAAGAAATGCTCATTCACAATTCCGTAGTTGGCGAAAAAATGTCGTAGAAATATTCACCACTTTTCAGTGTAAATAAAATGTTGCCTTTAGGTAAGCTACATAACACGCAGTACTACCGTGCTTTGCAGAACTGAAAGCGTTGCATAGTGTCCAGTTAACATGTTGAGTCCTAGTTATCTACGAGACGTAAAGAAACTCAGACAGGTCAAACAGTGTCCGAGTTAAGAAGTTATATCAGCCACTCAATAGTATTTTATTGTTGTTATCTAGTACACTCTCACATTTATTATTTCAACTGTCCGGGAATTATTATATGCAACATGTTTACTGGCTGTAAGCTGTTGTATCGTCGCTCCACGCATCGTTGCTGTTTAACACAGTTTACAGAACAGTATTCATATTTTCCCGGCTTAACTTGGGGCCGGTTGTCTGCAGCTAGCTTAGCTATAATAAATTACATACACAACAGTCCCTCGTGTATTAATCTGTCTGTTAGTGAAAATCGTATCAAAATCCCTGAAGTAGTTTCCGAGATCAGGCTTCGCATATAAACAGGAAAAAGTAATAGGGGATATTAATTCATCATAGCTGAGTCAATTTACAAGAAATATTTATAACTAGCACAAACAGGCCAAACTCGTCAGTCAGTCTATCTGTTGATGGAAACAGTGCCAAAATCCCTAAACATCTTCCTGGGATTACCCTTCACAGAAGCCAGAAAAAAAGTTTCGAGAGGCCTTTAATTACATACAGGATGTTTCCGTAAGACCATTTAAAAATTTGACAGGGCATAGAGGATGCTCCACTGAACTATTTGAGGTAGGGAACCTGGGGGTCAGAGAAGAAACCTTAAGGAGGTAATAGGAATACAATCATGTTACTGTAAATTTTTTATTTACATCAATCACAGTTAACTGCAAATACCAAAGTTGACACAATGTAAAAATGTTCAAATGTGTCTGAAATCTTATGGGACGTAACAGCTAAGTTCATCAGTCCCTAAGCTTACACACTACTTAACCTAAATTATCCTAAGGACAAACACACACACCCATGCCCGAGGGAGGACTCGAACCTCCGCCGGGACCAGCCGCACAGTCCATGACTGTAGCGCCTTAGACCGCTCGGCTAATCCATCGCGGCAGACAGAATGTACGTACCATTTTTACTGTCTCTTAATACCACTGAGTGCTCAGTGGGTATGTCGTAGGTTCATAGCACGTTCTGTCATGGGACAATATCAATCTACGGTCGAAGGTTCGAATCCTGCCTCGGGCATGGATGTGTGTGCTGTCCTTAGGTTAGTTAGGTTTAAGTAGTCCTAAGTTCTAGTGGACTGATGACCTCGGATATTAAGACCCATAGTGTTCAGAGCCATTTGAACCATTTGAAAAATATCAATACGAGACAACAGAATTAGCTTATGGACAAGTAAAGTAAACAAAACCTGCATCATGAGTTCCTTGTAATGAGTCTCGTCCTCCTTGTTCCCTTGCATGAAATAAAGAATGTACGTGTAAATAAACAGCTCAGTTCGTGTAAACTTGTACGCATGTTAGTTGTGAATAAGTTTCAGAACACTAGCGCTAGACAAAGTGATAGACGAGTTTGCTTCTCTATCTCGTTAACCAGGCCAACTAAGGTGACGATTCCCGTTAGAGGTTGGGCAAAGTTGCGCATTCGCACAGAAGAAGGTCAATGGCCGGGTAGCCTTTAACTATATGAAGATAGTAACTGTTCCGAAAGAACAGATACCAACGATGAGCATGCAGCTTCTCTAGAAAGAAATGATAATTAATCGAAACCCTCAGCTGCCAACAGGTATCGTTGACATACATCAATGGGGACACCTGCATGGCCATCGTTGGTATCTGTTCTTTCGGAACAGTTACTATCTACATATAGTTAAAGGCTACCCGGCCATTGGGCTTCTTCTGTGTGAATGCGCACATTTTCCCAGAACGTGTACGGGAATCGTCACCTTAGTTGGCGCGAGTAATGAGTAAGTGGCCAAATATCCTTTAGGAACATTACGAATGCCGTGAAAACATTCCCCAAACTGTGACGCTGTGACGATTGTTGTAGGGTAGTTGCTTTCAGATGTTTCAAGCCGTACATCCCAACGGCCTTCTGTCCGATAAAACGTGGTCCATCTGAAAATTCCACCTGTCGCCACCCACTTGACGTCCAGTTGTGGTAATGGCGTGCAAATTCCAACCTTCGTCCCCGATGAACAGCAGTCAGCACGGGAGCAGGAATCAGGGTCCTACTGCGGAGACCCACACGCAGGAACGTTCGCTGAACGATCATTGAGGAGGGACGTTTGGTGGCCCCTTGGTTCATTTGGGCGACCATTTACTCAACAGTCGCACACCTGTTCTCCTGTACACGTCTCCGCAGCTGTTGTGTACGCCTGAAATCTACAGTTGCCTCGGCACCGGTTTTGGGTAGCGATACTTTGCCCTGCACAGTGTTCCTTAACCACGGCGGCACGCGAACGGTTTACAGACTCAGCATTTTTCGAAATCCTTCCACCCGCGGCCCGAAAGCCAATGATACTGCCCATTTGGACGTCAGATAAATCGCTCCATTCCCACATTACGACAGTATCACTTTTTTCCTTGTCCCCCCAACATGCTTTGTATACCCTCTACTGTTAACTCTGCCACCTTTCGTCTGTGAGTTATTATTATACAGTGAGGTCGAACATAGGCAGTCGTCACATAACGTGAAGGGACCGTGTAAACGCAGTGCTATGCTACATCCATTAACGTGTATAGACGACTGGCCCAAGTAAACGAATACACATCAGTTGTTTTAACAAAATGTAAATCTGCACTGGACAAATAGGGATTACCGGATGAGCACATTTCCGATTTAGAAAACTTGTAGCTCATCTGTTCACATGATGGTTTCTGGGATAATATTATTAAGGATGTGGTCGAGATACGAGTATCAATAACTCTTGCTAATCGACACAAGGGTTGTTCGCTAAGCGCAGCTTGGCATCCACCCATTGAATCTATTATGTATATATTTATTCTTCATAAAAGCAGTTATCTGGGATACTATTAGGCTGTAAAACTCATGCAGGGTGACAATTATTGAACTATATGAACTAAAATCGTCATAATTGTCCTGGAACACGAAGTTAAGACACTACCAAACAGTGGCCAGACCTGAAGCTCTCTATGCGGCAGAAACACTTAAACTAACAAGAAATGGAGATCTTGAGAAACTAGAGAAGGTCGAAAGAAGAATTTTAAGGAAAATACTGGGAGCTAAAAGAAACGGTAATGCTGAATACAGGTTAAGACCAAACAGAGAGCTATATCTGAAAACGGAGAAACTAACTGATGTAATGAGGAAGAGGAGACTACAATTTTTTGGACATATATTCAGAATGGATAACAACAGACTAACCAAGCGGATATTCACACTACTCAATAGCTACAAATCCAAGCCAGCATGGTTCATAGAGACTGAAAAGGACTTCGAAAATGCTGGAGTTACAATAGACACAATAGAAAACAGAACACATTTCAGAAAGGCAGTTCAAAAGGCAGAATTTCAGGAGAGAAAGAAAATAACTAGACGAAAGTGGACTCAAGAAGAAAGGGAATAACACTCTAAAAGGATGAAGGAAATTTGGAAACTGAAGAAATCTAATACAATGAAGAGTAGCCAAAGTTGATTCATCGTACCCTGCAAATGGGTTATTCGGAAGAAAAAAAATCGTCATAACTTCCGAACTGTTTGCGTTATGACGTGCACACTGCACGGTTGACCGCGGGGCATGGTGGAAATTAGCATACGCATGCATGGTTTGATTTCGCGACGAAGCTCACTTTCTTTTGGACAGGTTCGTCGATAAGCAAAATTGGCGCATTTTGGGGACTAAACCGGTCAGAGTGGCCGAGCGGTTCTAGGAGCTTCAGTCTGGGACCGCGCAACCGCTACGGTCACAGGTTCGAATCGTGCTTCGGTCATGGATTTGTGTGATGTCCTTAGGTTAGTTAGGTAATTCTAAGTTCTAAGGGACTGATGACGTCAGAAGTCCCATAGTGCTCAGAGCCATTTGAACCATTTTGGGGGGCTGACTATCCGCATTTCGCGATCGAGACTACCGAACGGTACCAGAAGGTTTTAAAAGATGATTTTATCCCAATTATCCAAAGCGACCCTGATTTCGACACGATGTGGTTCATTCAAGACGGAGCTCGACCCCATCGAAGCGGAACAATGATGTCCTGTAGTTGGACTTTGCGGACCGCATCCTGCCTCAGTGGTACCCAGAGGCCACTCGCATGGGCCTCGATTGGCCGCTGTAGTCTCCGGATCTGAATTCTTGCGACTCCATTTTGTGGGGCTATATTAAAGACAAGTTGTACAGCAATAACCCCAAAATCATTGCTGAGCTGAAAACAGCCATTCAGTAGGTAATCTACAGCATCGATGTTCCGTAACTTGGACGGGTCATGAAGAATTTCGATATTCCTCTGCGCCATATCATCACCAATGATGTCAGACATACTTAACATGTCATAACCTAAATCCAAATATCGGTAGTGACGTTGATATGTTGAATCGAGTGTGTGACGTCGTAGTTTGTAACTACATAGTTCAATAATTGTCACCCTATACTTTGCAAGTACCGAACAACAGAATATCAAAATCTTGTGCGTGTTTTATGAAGGCTACATAAGACGGCATCGTTAGGGGGAGCTGAATCACCCTGTGTCAAGAGACGGACTGAGGCACGCCGGCACTTCGCCGGTAGGTGGAAAGAGAGAGAAGGCTTTCCGTACCGTCGAGCTCACATCGAGAGCTCATGTGGGCGATTTTACCTTGTTACTAACCCATCGTAAATTATACTACTCTATATTTTATTCGTAGAAAATCATAATTATTAGTTTATGGACTAGTTAATGACTGTTATAAGGTCTCCAGTGGTATCCTAAGGTGGTCATGTCATTTTGGTTTCTGTATGTTATCGATATGGACGTCAAAGAAACAGCTAGTTACATTACTGTTAAACGATCATTGGTCTTGTCGTGGCACTTTTTGCTTCTCCCCAGTCTGATACATTCGTAGCTGAAGTATGGTAGGTGATGGACGTATTTAGTAGTGCTGTGTTGACGTGTGATTTTTGTTCAAATTCAAATGGTTGAAATGGCTCTGAGCACTATGGGACTTAACATCTGAGGTCATCAGGCCCCTAGAACTTAGAACTACTTAAACCTAACCTAAGGTCGACACACACATCCATGCCTGAGGCAGGATTCGAATCTGCGACCGTAGCGGTCGCGCGGTTCCAGACAGAAGCACCTAGAACCGCTCGGCCACTTCGACCGGCGTGATTTTGGTCTGTTTGGTGAAGAAATATTTATTGTAAAGGACAGCAGGGATCAATATGATGTGTAAACTGGAAACCGAAATGAATATAAATTATGAATTATGTTAACTTTTCTTGAAGAGAAAAAGTTTGAGGTAAGACTGCAGCAATGTGCACCTAATTTGTAGAAATGATTGTTGGGAGCTAGTTAACTTCGTTCACTTGCTCAGAGCTACCCCCACATCGCTGAGTCACGCATCAGCATATAACTAACTAACCTGTTTGAATTTTATAGAAATTCTCTGTTTATATTGTGCCCTTTCTTAAATGATTGTTCAGTTTCTTATTCGTAATATTGTTCACACCTATGTCATGTGTGAAGATCACACAAAGGTTTACTCTGTCTCTCTGAATAATACTTGATTCTAAAACCACTATCTTCGAATATCATTTCATAGGAAGAGTAACTCTCCCCACCCCACTGTTTGTCATTGCACATGTGATATGCAACAGTTACAAATTTTATTTAGGAGCAGCAATCTAGCTTAAACGCTGCCTGCTTCCTGTTTGCTGTTGTGCTTTCGAGAAGTCTGCAACAATGTTGTCAAGGCACGAGGTAAGTGGAAATTTTGATTAGGGCCAGATAATTGTTTTACCTAAGTTGCGCATTTAATATAAGACAGGCTGCAGTCCCATCACATACAGTCCCGCTCAAATTGTTGTTGTTGTAGTGGTCTTCAGTCCTGAGACTGGTTTGATGCAGCTCTCCATTCTACTCTATCCTGAGTAAGCTTCTTCATCTCCCAGTACTTACTGCAACCTACATCCATCTGATTCTGCTTAGTGTATTCATCTCTTGGTTTCCTTCTACGATTTTTACCGTCCACGCTGCCCTCCAATGCTAAATTTGTGATCCCTAGATGAATCAGAATATGTTCTACCAACCTATCCCTTCTTCTTGTCAAGTTGTACCACTAACTCCTCTTCTCCCCAATTCTATTCAATACCTCCTCATTAGTTATGTGATCTGCCCATCTAATCTTCAGCATTCTTCCGTAGCACAACATTACGAAAGCTTATATTCTCTTCTTGTACAACCTATTTATCGTCCATGTTTCACTTCCATACATGGCTACATACAAATATTTTCAGAAACGACTTCCTGACACTTAAATCTATACTCGATGTTAACAAACTTCTCTTCTTCAGAAACGCTTTCCTTGCCACTGCCAGTCTACATTTTATATCCTGTTTACTTCGACCGTCATCAGTTATTTTGCTCCCCAAATAGAAAAACTCCTTTACTACTTTAAGTGTCTCATTTCCTAATCTAATTCTCTCAGCAGCACCCGACTTAATTCGACTACAGTCAATTATCCTCGTTTTGCTTTTGTTGATGTTCATCTTATATCCTGCTTTCAAGACACTGTCCATTCCATTCAACTACTCTTTCAAGTCCTTTGCTGTCTCTGACAGAATTACAATGTCATCGGAGAACCTCAAAGTTTTTATTCATCTCCATTGATTTTAATACCTACTCCGAATTTTTCTTTTATTTCCTTTACTGCTTGCTAAATATGCAGATTGAATAACATCGGGGAGAGGCTACATCCCTGTCTCACTCCCTTCCCAACCACTGCTTCCCTTTCATGTCCCTCGACTCTTATAACTGCCATCTGGTTTCTGTACAAATTATAAATAGCCTTTCGCTCTCTGTATTTTACCCCTGCTGCCTTTAGAATTTAAAGAGTGTATTCCAGTCAACCCGGTCAAATTCGGTTCTCTTTAAGCAAAGGTTAGCATACGAACTGTATTTGGTTAACAGTTTTTGGGTACATAATTTCGGTAATACGTAGACGTTTATAGAGTGGGAGATAAATCTGGGCTAAATTTTATTCAGAAAAAAAGTATGTTGGGGAGGTTACAGTATGTCACATACAAAATACGTACAAAATGTCGTCTTTCCATACCCTATAATGGCAATAGCAAACTGGAGGGATCCGCGCATTGGTACCAACTGTAGTAATAGATTTTACGAGGGTTAAGCAATCTGGGAGTAATCGCTAGACAAGAGGTACAACGTTTGAAACTGAAAATCTTCTGTTGCTACAAACATGAATCACAAGCGACTAAGGCCCCACCTTCTGAGCCATCTCGCTGCGATTTAGTGACAGGTTTCCCTTCCCACCGTGGAGGACCCAACACTCGCTTACAAATCTGTTTACAACACCACTGTTTCCTCACTGTTAACACACTTGGAAGAAAACAGAGAGCTATGACGTCAGTGTGTGTGCAGTCGTACTGTCGATTATATTCCCGCATCACAACAGTTTACCTCAGGGTGCGGAATTCCTGTTGTGATTTGGCGATAAACACAATGGGAAGGAGAGAAGACGGACTGGAGGAGATGGGGCCGCGGCCCGGCTGGCAAATCGCCCAGTCACAAAAGCCGAGTGTGCCGTCGTGTATACGCCGAGTTCGCACTGCTGCTGGTGCTGCTGCCGCCCTATGAATAGCCGTTACTGCTGACCCAAGGTCAAACATCCGCGGAGTAGGCAGCCTCGCGCAGATACTGGCGTCCCTTGTCCGCTCGTCCTCGCCTCGCCTGCTTCTGTTTGTACTGTTTATTTACTGACATCCGTCCCACCAGCGGCGTGCCAAATATACATTAAATCAAATACATACACGAATGCAGTGTGTTCAAGAATCCAATGACCAAACAGACAGGTACGTTATTATCACAACAAATAAATTTAGTTAACCGACCACCTATATTGAATGAGTAAGGAATGTCCAGAAGTTCACTGGTCGTAAATGAGAATACACCACAGCCACGTAGGTTTCACTTCATTATTGTTCTGATCAGTGTACAATGTAGTTTACGTCTTCAATTCGGAAGACTTGTTCGATTGAGCTTTACACGCCCTTATACCCTGTGCAAGTTTTTCCTTTCCTTTAAAATTACTGGAAACTACTTTCAATTTAACCTGCTTACTTTGTCGGAATTTAGGTCTCCCTCTACAATTTTTAGCCACCGCGCCTCCCTCCATTAACAACCTAACTATTCCTTATAGCCAGCAAGGGAAACTCCACATCAGGTCCCCCTCAGATTTAGTGGAAAGATGACCCAGTGGTCAGTCCGTCAAAAACTGAACCCAGATCAAGCACGAAAACAGAAAGAAGATATACTGTAAATAAATAAACAAGGTACGATGAAGACATGAGCGGGTGTCTCCCGGTTTGCAGTCCAACACCGTGACCACACAAACACGACGCCGTCGTACAGGCAAATTCACTCGATGCTACACATCTTGAGCTTGGATTATTCACGGTTCTATTTTGCTTTTCTATTTTGCTTCTTTTTCACAATTCAGTACAGCTTCTCTCTGTTTTCATGCCTGATCTGTGTTCAGTTTTTCACGGGATATCCACTGTGCTATTTTACCACTAAATCTGGGGGTGGTGCTATTGAGAGTTTATCTTGTAAGGATATGCTCTACCAACGGATGCCTCCTTTTCGTCGGGTGTGCGAGAGATTTAGTTTTTCCCCAATTCAGTACCTCTTCGTTAGTAACTCTGTCTACCCGTATAATCATGAACATTCACCTATAGCACGACCTGCCGAAAACTTCTATTATCTGAACGCTTTATCATCCGAGTTTCATGTCACTTTAAATGGTATATCATGTCCAGTGTTAGACTGAAAGTGTGTGGCGCATTCTGTATATGTGGGCCACTGCAACAATTGTTTGCATGTAATTCGTCCACTGAGTCCACAGAGGTAGGTTTTCACGTAGCCGCAGGGGAAGAAGTCTAACGGAGTGACTTGGAGGGATCTTGCTGGCCGACTTACAAGTCTCCCCATCCGATACACCGATTGCCGAAGCTACGGATTAATGCAGCACGACTGGTTCTGCAAATGGCACTGGAGCCCCATCTTGCTAGAGCCACACATCCCTCTGGCAGGTAGGGGGAAACTCCTCGAATACGTCGCGAGGTGCTCTTGCAAGGACAGCGTGTAACATTGACTACCTCAATCGAGAAGGCAATATTAGGACCCAAGCAAGTACGTGATGCCGGCTCGCATGTTCACTCCAAATTGTGTCTGTTGACCTTGCATAGCTGTTGTACTTGGGTTTTCTTTCGCCAATATATATACATTTACATCACTACTCTACAAGTCTCACGTAAGTGCCTCGCAGAGCGTTTTTCGAACTACCTTCAGTTTATTTCTCTGACGCTCCATTGTCTGACAGCTTGTGATAAAAATGAACATATAATTTTTCTGTAGGAGCTCGAATTTCTCTAATTTTATTACGATGACCATTTCTCCCTATGTATATTGGCGCCAGTAAAATAATTTCACATTCAGAGGAGATAGTTTGTGAATTCAATTTCTTCAAAGATCTCGCCGCAACGAAAATCACCTGCGTTTTATGGTTGCCGACTCTCCCTCCCCTATTTCCCGGTAATATAAAACCAAGTGCCCTTCTGTGATTTTGTCGATGTCCTCCGTTAATCCTCTGTGGTCCATCCAATGTTGCACAGCAGTACACCAGAGAACGAAGAAGCCTAGAGCAGGCAGTCTCTTTAATGGACCTGTTCTATTTTCAAAGTCTTCTGCCAATAAAATGAAGTATTTGGTTTACCTTCTCCACAACATTATGCATGTGATCGTTCCAACCTTAGCTGGTCGTAATTGTAATTCCTCGGTATTTTATCGAACTGACAGCCTTCAGATCTGTGTAATTTATCGTGTAAACTAAATTTAACGGATTTCTTTTTGTACTCATGCGGATGACCTCACACTCTTCCTTATTTAGTGTTAATTGCACATCCCGCACTATACAGATGCCGTGTCTCAGTGGCTTTGCAATTCGTTTTGATGTTCTGATGGCTTTACCAGACGAAAAATGACAGCATCACCTGCAAAAAATCAAAGCGGGTTGCCCGAATTATCTGCTAAATCGTCTGCACAGTATGTTGCTTGGTGAACGTCAGATATCACTTATTTTTCAGTCGAAGACTTTCTGTCATTTACTACGTACTGTGACGTTTCTCACAGGAAATTAATTTGATGAGGCAGAAATAAATATTTCGTGATTTGTCAGTGAAACTGAAATTAGATCAGAGATGGAAAATAATTTGAAGGAACAGTTGGATCGTGTCCTGAAAATAGGTAATAAGAGACGCCTTAACAAATGTAAAAGAAGGGTAATGGAATGCAGTCGACTGGAGCCGTTTCATGGTGACTAAGTTCGATTAGCTGCTACGATCGCAGGTCCGAATCCTGCCTCGGGCATGGATGTGTGTGATGTCCTTACGTAAGTTAGGTTTAAGTAGTTCAAAGTCTAGGGGACTGATGAGCTCCGATGTTAAGTCCCATAGTGCTTAGAGCCATTTGAACCATTTTTGAGGCGAAAGTTTGAATATAATAAACAGGTTGAAATGGATGTAGTTTGCAGTAACAGGTTTGGATATAATAGACAAGCATGGGAAGCCGCATCAAACTAGTTATCGAACTGAAGAGTGGAGACTTCTGCAGTAGAAGACCTAGATTGGTGCTAAGAGGCACATTTCTATATTTTAATACCAATTTCATTCACTTTTACCGTTCTAGACGGGTTTCTGTCTCTTTGTCTTGCGACTGTCGACTAATGTTCCTCTGTACACTTTGGGAAAAGTGGCTAAAACCTAGCCTACATAATCTAATGCAGTTACCCTTTTAATGGGATGTGTCTTTCTTTACATTCTGGCAATTTTGTTGTTACGATAGAAAAAATTATTACATTACAAAAACTTAAATTAAAATAGTGCAAAGTGACTGACGTACTTGTCAGACACAACTAGTGTTCGACAGATGTGTGTCACGAGGGACAGCAGACGACCGCCTATCACGTGTGCCCCCTGGACGCGAATGTAAGCAATCAGCTAAGTGCTCGCCGCACGCAGACGTAAAGGTTGGAAAAACCGGAGGTTTCATAGAGACACACCAGCCTTGGATTGGAAGTACTTTTCCGACATGCGGAGCACCGGCCATGTGATCGGCAACTGTTTCCCAGATTCTGCTTCTGCCCTGTGCAGTTGCATTCGCCTGAGCGACCCCGCGCGCTGTCGCATGTGAGGTTGTGATTGGAAGAGTCTGGAGACAGCGGACTCACCTACAATCGCCCTGTGTTTTGCCTCTGCAAGTGACGTACTCGATTTATATACAGTCCCGACCATCTTACGAACGAGAAACTACGTCAGGAAGGGAGAATGCAATAGGTCTGCACACATTATCGTGCCGAACAGCTGAGTAATTTTTCTGCTGTAGCAAGAAATCTGGGTTAATCTCCCTAGAGCACAAACGCTGTTATTCGCTGCGTATCGGACATGCGGGATGTTTACGCGAAGTGTGTCGCCGCCGTCCTTAATAGTGAACGTAATCAGCTTCTTTCTCGAGATGAGTCGTTTTTGTAAGGGCCGCGGCTAAGACAGCGATTACTTTTCTTTTATTAATATACTAGTATCCAAAATTAAGGCAACAAACGGAAATTTGGCAAGGTTGCGTTTATTTTGCCACAAAAATGTAAAAACGGGTGATAGTAGGCTAAAGAAGAAACAATGCAAAGAAAACAGAACTAAATCAACTCCGACATGCATAACGGTAGGCAAAAATGTTCTTCGTGTTTCTCCAACTTAACAGTTTTGCACACACATCCTGGCAATTGGTTAATGACGTCAGTATGGGGAGTGGCCATCTATGGCAGCAAATACTGGCCTGACAACGACGGGACGTGGTCTGAATGATGTCATCAACATCATGTTGAGGCAACACTGCCCATTCTTCCTGCAGAGCTGGTGAGAAACCTTGGAGAGTGGTTCAAGGATGATGACGTGATCCAAGCCGTCTTCCTAGTGCATCCTAGAGATGCTGCATGGGATTCAAATCGGGAGAGCGGGCGGACCACGCCGTGTGTACATTATCTTCCGTTTCAAAAAAAAAAAAAAAAAAAAAAAAAAAAAAAAAAAAAAAAAAAAAAAAAAAAAGAATCACCCGTGCTCTATGAGGTCGAGAATTATTGTCCATCAATACGGAGTCTGGGCCTACAGCACCTCGCAACAACTGGGCATGAGATCCCGAGATCTCCTCACGGTACCTGACAGCAGTTACATCTTGCTGATCCCTCCCTACAATTTCCTGAAGAGGTGTTCGAGTGGTCAACGTAATCCCTGCCCACACCACTAGGGATCCTCCACGACATCGGTTTTTTTCCACAATATTTGTGTCGAGAAATCCAATTCGGAAATCATCTGTGAAAAGAATATTGGCCCTTCGTTCGACCGTCCAGATGGCGTGCTGACGGCTCCACTCTATATGTTCCCTTCTGTGAAGACACGCAAGAGGTAAACAGACAGTATGTCTCCAACAATAAAGGCCACTTTGCTGACGCCTTCTGTACACCGTTTTAAGCTATCCGGCCAAATCAGTTTGTGACTGTCCTCCTTCCATTCTTCCAGTGGCCCTCCACAGCAAAGTGTCTGCAGGCGTCTTTTCTGTGCTGTACTGCGCCGTCTGTGACTGTGTACACAGCGATCGTAGATGTGGGACTACCCTGCACATACTACCCCGCACGATAGGTGCCCTGACGTAGTCGCTGGTTTTCTGTTGAGCGGAATGCCATCTTCTGTGCAGAATCGTGAATTAGGCACAGGACGGGGAAACAGCTGTTTGTTTCTTTAATTTTGGACACCAGTGAAAGCAGCTAGTATAGTCGGCATTGCCCGCGTATTCACTTTTGCCAATTTTCTGTCAGTAAGTAAAACAGAACAAAAATGAACCATTCTTGTAGCATAATATACAAAAAAGTTCAGTTCCTCGTAGTCGTGAAAACGCCTTAAAAACTTTCGTCAGCAGTATTTCGTGCTCCACAGTTTAAAACTGTGAAAAACGCTTTGAGATGTCACCGATATTCTTAAGCTGACACGACTGTAGGAGTGTATTTGTAGTAAAGAGTAATGCATTAAAACTTCATGCATGATGCGACATTTTTCACACATCTCTGTGTCTGTGACGTAAAATCTCTTGCAGTTAGTGTCGTACAATGATATATTTCTGTAGTTGCATCCACTGGCATATGTACATACTGTCTGAGAAATATGTTGCGAATAGAGTTAGTACAAAAGACGTAATAAATTTAAAGTTCAGGCATGATGCGGCAGTTTTGTCCGCATCTCACAGTTTATGACATCATGTCTTCTGAACTATATGTACTACAGTGATATAATTTTGTAGGCACATTCGGCAGCATATGTGGGTACTGTCTGCGAAATTTGTTGAGAATAGAGTGGCGAACAAAGAAGAAATAAATTTAAGTGTCATGCATGATGCGGCAGTTTTGCACGCACCTCAGTGTTTATGATATATCTCCTGGACTATCTGTGGTACCATGTATAGTGTTTTAGGTACTTTTACTGGCACACATAGATACTATCTACGAAATATATTGGGGATAAAGTCAGTAGTACAGAACTAATATATTTAAACGTCATTAACGATATGGCAGTTTTTCACGCATCTCATTGTGTATGTTGTCATACCTCCTGAACTATGATAGATAGGTGGTTGTTACCCCTCCCCCCCCCCCCTCCCCCCAGCGATTGTTGCCTGACAGTAAGAGACATGTATACGAAGTCTGGATGAAATATGTCCAGTTATTTAGGAGGATATGTGAAACTCACCCAAATACATACATACATTTTATAATATATATGGATACATCACGTGTAACACAACGTTTCGACCTGTCCCTATAGCGCAACGTTCATAGCGCTAGCTTGCAGGACAGGAAGCTGAGCGAGACCCAGATCGAATCCGAGGCTCGTGCCCTGATCAGCCTGAGTGAGGTTTTTAGGCGGTTTCCCACGCTTCTTTTTTTTCCGAGCAGTGTATCTAAGTATTGGTTCACGCGTTGCAACTCGGCGTCCACCATCAGACAATGTCATCGGCAAGAAAACTTTGTGACGGGTGGAAAACTGTGGAGGGACCGATTCAACCCGAACCGAAAGTCAAAAGTTTCGCTGTCCATCCCCGGTAATAATATAGGGCGGCTATAATTAAACTTTTGCTACATTAGCCAACGTCGATAGAAAAATATTTACCGTAATGGCTACACAGCTTAATAGAAATAATGTGAAGACTATGCGATGCCGGATTTGCGTTGTTAGTAGTGTTAGTGTCATGACTTGCCTTTTGGCTCCAAGGACCAAGGGCATGCACCGCGAAGGGCACGCGATATTCTGATCTGCTTCGCCAATATTTGATCGCTGCTGTACGAGAGAGAGGTGCTTTTGACTCATGTGTTTTCATACCCAATGGAGCTTCCACCCCACACTGCTCTAGAGGTTATTCGGTTACTCAACGCCCGAATAGTTACAGTTGGCCGATCATTCCAAACTGCGTGGCCACGAGGAAAAACTAGGTTTTATCCCGTCTGATTTCTGGCTGTGGTGTTATCTGAAGGACAGACTTTATCAACGGCATGCTAACAGACACTGGATGTTGAAGATGAGCATAGCGAGGGATGTAGCCAACATCAGTAGACTAGTCTTCAATCATGTTCCCGGATGTCGTCGATGCAGATCGTCGTTACATTCAACAACGTTTGTAACCCGGAACGTAAACATGGTCCTCAGTTAACAAGTATTACCCTCTCACGTTTAAAATTACAATGCGTGTCTTTCAGCGATTTATTCGCTGTTTCTCTTCGGCATGTCCATATAGATGTTTTCACAAAGTTTCGTTATCCTTCGATTACTCGTTTTTCATGGGGCCCTCTCAACTGGCGAAAGTTTGATTATAATCAAGCTGTACCTTAAAACATTGAGCAAGTAAGGCGCGCTGTGGAAAATACCACATCAGCTCTCATGTAAACAATCTTCTGCTACACATCTTTCTGACCTCAGCATATGGGCAGTTTTTCATTTGAACTCTCTCGCTCTTATAAAAATGGCCTTGGATCACCAACTGAAATAGACTCGAACCGTTTAATCTCTTCGGAAGAACTGCATCATGTGATGACAGAAGACCCGATTTTCGTGACCAGCGACGAACTTCGTTGTATATAAGGGTGTGTTAACAACCGGCATTTTCGCCATTGGTCACATAAAAAGCCAGAAGGATTAACATATTCTGGAACGTCTCGTTCACATTGATGAAGCAACATCGTGGTGAGCAGTTATGAAGCAAAGTTTAAATGGGCTGTACGTGTTTGACGGGAGTTGTCTACTAAATAGTTACTGTGTCTGCAGATGGTTACTTGTCTACATCCGAAAGTTTTCTGGTACCTAAATTATGAAGAATACGCCTTAATTCCAACCGGACTTGGTTATAGTAAGAAAGGGGAACTTCTCAAACAGTCAGCATCGAAATAAATTCTTTGACGGTTAAATGCCGTAGTTGTCTTATACCCTGCTGATGCTGACATTGCTTGATACGCACGTTTCTCATTTCTCAGCCTATGTGTTTGTGTCTTTGGGTCGTGCTTTTTAAAACAATCAGCAGAAGACTTTCGGCATGAAAAGCGAAAATGGGCACCACTTACACTTCTCACGTGTCTCTTAAACGGCACAACTACTTCAGTATCAATAAACATGCTTAAAATTATTATCGAAATTACCTACAATTGTCTAAACTAACTTCTTCGTCTATTTTTACTTAATGTGTTTTCTGTATGATTATGCTCCTTAATGTAACCTCTATATAAATGTTTTACTCATTATTCATGACCATTTATGGAACTGTAATTAGGGTGTAATGTCTGGAACAATGTGCTGTAAATGAATGGAAATCTCAAAACATTACTTCTAATACTGTTCCATGCATAGGAAAATAAGGTTTGCCATCATCTAAAACTTAGAGGAAAGTCCCTCAAAAACGATACTGGCCTGGCGGAGATAGAAAAGGTGGATCTTGCGAGTCGAACTGAAATGTTCGATTGTCGATTGTGCCAAGAGTTAGTTAGCGGCTAGCAGGCAAAGGATTTGCATCTTGTGAAGTGAACGAGGCAAGAAGAGCAACAAGATTACGTAATATAGCCTCGGATCGGAAGTAATTTGGCGTATTATTCATGTCATACCTTGGTTAGCTCCATGCTTCGAAAATCCGACGCTAAGAAGAGATATTCAGAACAAATAACGCAGCAACGGTCATGGATACCTTTGTCGCCTTTTTTTGAATAGCTGTAGGAGATCGACACTGCCACCAACGATCGTCTCAAGAAATCGGTTGAGTTTTCTATAATTTCATGGATCAGTTTCTCTTTCAATATAAGTTTGTCTTCTGTAAACTTTGTGTTGAGGCATCGTATTTTATCTTCAGTTGTTTACCGAGACAGGGTCCTATCTGAAGTGCTACGACATTTCCGAGTATCCTATTTTATTGAACTGAAAAACAGTTATCTTTCTTAACAAAAGCTAATAAACTTCGTGGATTAGTGAAGTACATAGTTCTCCTGTGAGCCTTATATTGGAAACACTCTACGCAATTTTCGTGAAAGCATAGTTAACGTGTATGTAGTTATTATGGGTTGTCATCAGCCTATATCTGTTCCTAGTAACAGGTAGTTTACGGGTCCCCATGTCAGTAGCTGAGCCAGATGTAAATTTCATATTACAATATCAAAACTCAAGAAGTACGAATTTGATTCATATAACTTAAGTGAACTATAATTAACAGCTATAAGTATTGAAACTTTATTAGATCCGGGCATCACATGTCCTATTTGAGCTAAACAGTTCTAGGAAATTAATGATGCTTGAAAATACAAATAGTAATCACTGCAGGTAATTTAATTGTCTGAAAAGCGTTTCAGTGGCAGTATTTTCCAATAATTAAACTGATAAAAGAACCTCATATCCAAGTTAGTAATGCTCCCCCATAAGTAAATCGTCTACTTATAATGACCATTACCTTGATGTTTCATCGTTCAGATACTAAGTGCTACTGTGTACTGGTTGTTGACATAACGTTTCAATATTCCTACTGTATTATTCACTCCAAATCACTGGTATATTGTTTGCTAAAGTGTGCTGCTGTCTCGTGTCCTATAAGCAAAAATTGTATTTCACTGTCAAGTAAAGTAGGTTCCAATAGTCAGCTTTATTTATGATGAGTAACAGTACTTGTTACAACTTTGCCTCATTAGGCTGGCGACCGTTTCCAATCTACGTAATTATAGTTTACTTTGTAACTTATAGGATCTTCGTTCAAATCTTTTGCTATCGTTTCCTTTCAATAGAAATCCTTAGAGAAACGAAAATAGTCAGACACCTTAACCATTATACGCACGATCACGATCAAATAGAAATCCAGTTGCAGGAGTAAAATTATCAGTATACTCTAATTTAGTAGTCACCGGTAGTGATATACATAATAAAATGTTGCGTAACGAAATCATTAATTAAAAGTACTAGGAGATTTTCGCTGCATCCTCTGCCTACGCCGGAAGATAAGTTATACTGCAGAATCTAAATTAATTATTAATTTTAACGACTATTAGGAGTAAATAGCTGAAATAAATATGTCTAAAATAAATTTTAAAAAATAAAACCATTTTCGAACTTCTCGTATTTTCCCAATAGATAACGAAACCAAAACGCCCTAGACAAGTCACATGAGATGGATGTTGGCTTCTCTTAGTAGAAGACACAGAACACCGACTCCAAACATGGCTTCGATCATGACCAAACTGTTGTTCTCACAGAAGCACTTTACGCACTTCAGACATCATCATTAACCGCGTTAGTCACTGTCATTGAAGAATGGGTAGACCGATACTCGGAATACGTTTGACCGCCGGATCCAAGACGATTTTTGGATGCTCCAAATTTCAGAATAAGTGTATACCTTGACCCCAGTGGTATAAATATAGTGTGCGGAAGAAAAACTAAAGCTAACTAATGGTTCAATGTGCTCTGTAAAGGCCGAAACGAAGTGTTAACAACAATATTTGTAAACACAATTGCCGAGGGAAAAAGGTCCGATTCGTGTTTTACGTGAAAATGTGTCGTGGAAGGATGAACTTGATATAAGAGGAGCGGTAAAAATTAAAAATCATAGGTGATAAAATAATTGAAACGTGAGACATTACCACGAGAGAAAATTCAACGCCTATAGGGTGAACGGCGACCGTTACAAACAAAACTGTTAGCAGCGAAAAGTCGCTTTTCTTTGTTTGACATATTTCACCGGCAGACGCTAGCGTCTTCAGAAATTTAGCAGACGCCGGCAACACGTCAGATATATCCGCTTGTGTATGTGTCATACATCTGCGCGGACGTCTCCGCTATACACAGACAGATAATTTGACGTGCGGCCGGCGGCTGCTAAATTTCTGAAGATGCTTACGTTTACTTGTGAAACAAGTCAAATAAAGAAAAATGGCATACGCCTTGTGGCTACTAAGAAATTTGACGCACGTATCACTACAACTCTGCCTACAACGCTGTCTAACTCACTCCTCAGCTGCTGCTTCCTTTTACACATCTAGATTCTTATAACTGAATTTTGGTTTCTGTAGAAGTGGTAAACATCGTTTCGTTCCTTGTATTTTACCCCTTCTACATTTCATTTCAAAGAATGTATGCCTGTCAACATTTTCAAAAGCATTCTCTGAATCTACAAACTGTATCAAAGTGGGTTTGCCTTTCTTGAGGCGTAGGGTAGGTATCGTCCTGTCTGTTCCTACATACCTGCATTTCCCTGGAACCCAGACTGAACTTAACTGAGACCAGCTTCCGTCAGTTTTCCCATTCTTCAATAAATAACTCATGTCTTTTTGCTTTATTTTGTATAAATGTCTCCTATTCTTAATTGCCGTATGTGTGTGTGTGTGTGTGTGTGTGTGTGTGTGTGGAATTTTGTACCTGTATTCCATTTAACTTTTACAAAATGGAACTAAAAAAGCAAAAACTGTACTAAAGACGCTATCATGTGAGACTACGTATTACGCAGTGCGATGAACAGTGCTACAATGTCATGCGAAACAGTACGTATCTCACAGTCGTAACACAAAAAACTAACATAGTAGAAATCCTGAGACTGCTTTGATGCAGCTCTCCATGCTACACTATTCTGTGCAAGATTCTTCACCCCCCAGTACCTACTGCAGCCTACGTCCTTCTGAATCTGCTTAGTGTATTCATGTCTTTGTCTCCCTCTACGATTTTTACCCTCCACGCTGCCCTCCAGTACTAAATTGGTGATCCATTGATTCCTCAGAACATATCCTACCAACCGATCCCTTCTTCTAGTCAAGTTGTGCCACAAACTCCTCCCCAATTCTATTCAATACCTCCTCATTAGTTATGTGATCTACCCATAGAATCTTCAGCATTCTTCTGTAGCACCACATTTCGAGAGCTTCTATTCTCTTTTCGTCTAAACTATTTATCGTCCACGTTTCACTTCCATACATGGCTACACTCCATACAAATATTTTCAGAAACAACTTCCTAACAATAAAATAAATACTCAATGTTAACAAATTTCTCTTCTTCAGGAACGCTTTCCTTGCCATTGCCAGTCTACATTTTATATGCTCTCTATTTCGACCATCATCAGTTAGTTTGTTCCCCAAATACCAAACTCATTTACTACTTTAAGTGTCTAATTTCCTAATCTAATTCCTTCAGCATCACCAGACTTAATTCGACTACATTCCATTATCCTTGTTTTGCTTTTGTTAATGTTCATCTTATACCCTCCTTTCAAGACCCTGTCCATTCCGTTCAACTGCTCTTCCAAGTCCTTTGCTGTTTCTGATAGAATTACAAAGTCATTGGTGAACCTCAAAGTTTTTATTTCTTCTCCATGGATTTTAATACCTACTCCGAACGTTTCTTTTGTTTCCTTTACTGCTTGCTAAATATACAGATTGAATAGCATCGGGGAGAGGCTACAACCCTGTCTGACTCTCTTCCCAACCACTGCTTCCCTTTCATATCCCTCGACTCTTATAACTGCCACCTGGTTTCTGTACAAATTGTAAATAGGCTTTCGCTCCCTGTATATTACCCCTGCCACCATCAGAATTTGAAAGAGAGTATTCCAGTCAACATTGTCAAAAGCTTTCTCTAAGTCTACAAATGCTAGAAACGTATATTTGCCTTTCCTTAATCTATTTTCTAAGATAAGTCGTAGGGTCAGTATTGCCTCACGTGTTCCAACATTTCTACGGAATCCAAACTGATCTACCCCGAGGTCGGCTTCTACCAGTTTTTCCATTAGTCTGTGAAGAATTCGCGTTAGTATTTTGCAGCTGTGTCTTACTAAACTGATAGTTCGGTACCTTTTGCATCTGTCAACTCCTGCTTTCTTTGGGATTGGAATTATTATATACTTCTTAAAGTCTGAGAGAATTTCGCATGTCTCATAGATCTTGCTCACCAGATGGTAGAGTTTTGTCAGGACTAGCTCTCCCAAGGCTGTCAGTAGTTCTAACGGAATGTTGTCTACTCCCGGAGCTTTTTTGCGACTCAGGTCTTTCAGTGCTCTGTCAAGCTCTTCACGCAGTATCATATCTCCCATTTCATCTTCATCTACATCCTCTTCCATTTCCATGATATTGTCCTCAAGGACATCGCCCATGTATAGACCCTCTATATACTCCTTCCAAGTTTCTGCTTTCCCTTCTTTGCTTAAAACTGCGTTTCCATCTGAGCTCTTGATACTCATAGAAGTGGTTCTCTTTTTTCCAAAGGTCTCTTTAATTTTCCTGTAAACAGTATCTGTCTAACCCCTCGTGAGATAAGCCTCTACAGCCTTACATTTGTCCTCTAGCCATCCCTGCTTAGCCATTTTGCACTTCCACTCGATCTAATTTTTGAGACGTTTGTATTCCTTTTTGCCCGCTTCACTTAGTGCATTTTTGTAGTTTCTCCTTTCATCAATTAAATTCAGTATCTCTTCTGTTACCCAAGGATTTCTATTGGCCCTCGTCTTTTTACCTACTTGATCCTCTGCCTTCACTATTTCATTCCTCAAAGCTACCCATTCTTCTTCTACTGTATTTCTTTCCCCCATTCCTGTCAATTGTTCCCTGATGCTCTCCCTGAAACTCTGTACAACCTCTGGTTCTTTAATTTTATCCAGATCCCATCTCCTTAAATTTCCACCTTTTTGCAGTTTCTTCAGTTTTAGTCTACAGTTCATAACCAGCAGATTGTGGTCAGAGTCCACATCTGCCTCTGGAAATGTCTTACAATTTAAAACCTGTTTCCTAAATCTCTGTCTTACCATTATATAATCTATCTGAAACCTTTTAGTATCTCGTTCTTCCATGTATACTACCTTCTTTCATGATTCTTGAACCAAGAGTTATCTATGATTAAGTTATGCTCTGTGCAAAATTCTACCAGGCGGCTTCCTCTTTCATTTCTTAGCCCAAATCCATATATCACCTACTATGTTTCCTTTCTTCCTTTTCCTGCTGTCGAATTCCAGTCACCCATGACTGTTAAATTTTCGTCTCTCTTCACTACCTGAATAACATCTTTTGTCTCATGTAACATTTCATCAATTTCTTCATCATCTGCAGAGCTAGTTGGCATATCAACTTGTACTGCTGTGATAGGCGTGGGCTTCATGTGAATATTGGCCACAATAATGCGTTCACTATGCTGATGGAAGTAGTAGCTTACCCGCACTCCTATTTTTTATTCATTATTAAACCTACTCCTGCATTTTCCCTATTTTATTTTGTATTTGTAACCCTGTATACACTTGACCAAAAGTCTTGTTCGTCCTGCCACCGAACTTCACTAATTCCCACTATATCTAACTTTAACCTATCCATTTTCCTTTTTAAGTTTTCTAACCTACCTGCCCGATTAAAGGATCTGACATTCCACGCTCAGATCCGTAGAACGCAAGTTTTCTTTCTCCTGATAACGACGTCCTCCTGAGTAGTCCCCGCCGGAGATCCGAATGAGGGACTTTTTTACCTCCGGAATACTTTACCCAAGAGGACGCCATCATCATTTAATCGTACAGTAAAGCTGCATGCCCTCGGGAAGAGTTGCGGCTGTAGTTTCCCCTTGCTTTCAGCCGTTCGCAGTACCAGCACAGCAAGGCCGTTTTGGTTAGTTTTACAAGGCCAGATTAGTCAATCATCCAGACTCGTGCCCCTGAAACTACTGAAAAGGCTGCTGCCCCTCTTCAGGAACCACACGTTTGTCTGGCCTCTCAACACATACCCCTCCGTTGTGGTTGCACCTACGGTACGGCTATGTGTGTCGTTGAGGCACGCAAGCCTCCCCACCAACGGCAAGGTCCATGGTTCATGGGGAGAGGGGGGGGGGCATAAACTTATGAACTGACCTTGATGGTAGTTCGGAATGCAATATTTGAGTGTAAATAGTCTTACTGTGTCACAACAGCGATGTTAAGCAGGTGCGTACGAACTGTCTTGCCTTACCTTGTGGCAGCGGAAACTCGTTACTGCTCGAAAGTGGTGAACTGTAGATTGTAGCGCAGTAGCAAACCAGTTAAAGAAAACCATGTACATGTGCAGTGCATGGAAAAGTAACTATGCTAAGCACATACTTATGAAACTGTGTACAACAAAGTGCAATTTGGTGACTCGAAAATGAAATAAAACTATAGTAAGGAGTAGGTGAAAGAAATAAATGTTCAAATGTGTGTGATATCTTATGGGTCATCAGTCCCTAAGCTTACAAACTACTTAACCTAAATTATCCTAAGTACAAACACACACACCCATGCCCGAGGGAGGACTCGAACCTCCACCGGGATCAGCCGGCGGTGAAAGAAACTGAACCTACTGAATTATATAGAAGAGTCTAGCACTTAAGACTTTATTATGAAACTGATTTTTATCGATTACAACAATCTGTATAAAATTCACTTCTTATAAAAAATATAACTCTTCCATGTAAATGTTGATGAATTGAAAAAGGAAGGCTGAATCTATGACTGAGTCCAAGCTATGTGAGCAGATCAATTTGTTTAATGTTGTCTCGACATTCAAACAAACCAACATGAAACGATCAAGAAAAATCATATCGAAAATTTGCCTTCCTCAAACTCATAATAAATTACGCCACCCCGCCCTCTCTCGCCGCCTTTACCAACATGAATTTGGCAGGATGTTTCTTGCTGATAACAATGAACATACGACAAATTCTTACGTAGAAGTTCATAGGAAAAGGAGAGAAGAAAATTTGCAGTGGAATTCTGAACAAAGGTGGGATTAAGTTACCTTAATGCACAGTAAATTCTTCAAAATAGCTGTGAAAATTACTGTGGCTAGTAGGAAAAGAATTAAATCTCAAATACCTTATGCAGTTGTAACGAAAATAGTTTTTTGGTTATATATGAGTTGCATACGTACATAGGGTATGACCTAGCCACTAAATGTTTGAGAAGACCGAAACACATAGCGTAACACAAAGCCTATTCAACGAGAGAAATGGGGGACGCCGTTCTGCTCTGGGAGGAAAGTAAAAGTGCGACACAAAATTGTCACATACAGGCCACACTAAAAAATTCAAGTGCGTATTATGTGATGAAACGGTACGCATGACGGAACTAGAGGGCAGAATTAGGAAGGCAGTTACATGTTACGTCTTCTACTGACAACCGATCTAACATCTTCTTCGAACCAGTAATGACTGTCACATCGCACAGTGAAAGTAATATCGGCGCAGGAAACAGAAATCATATGTCAAATAATTGTAGCCCGAGCAAAACAGATGGGATGTATTCCTTTCTGACGGTCAACTAGTCCATAATTGTAATAGTGACAAACTTGATGGTGCCTCATTTGCACTACCAGACCAGCACATCAGTCTGTAATGCCAAGAATGTCCAGTATCTTTTTGATGGCAGCACAGGCCATCGTATCTGTGTATTGGGTGCCACATTGCCAAATCTCTTTCTCTGTACTCATATGCAGTAGTGGCTACCACATCGGATTACCATAATGAATGTCCAAATCTTTCATAATAACTGTGCATGTGCCTTGCTGATGATGGTTATCCCCCCTAGTGGGTCCAACAATCCTAACATGAAACATAACAGAACATCCATTACAATCTTAATCTGCATCTATTGGCACATGAGATGTCACATGTCTAGTGACATATGTAATACCTAAATGGAAATAACAAATTTTCTCACAAAAAACTTAGTAAAAATGGAAAAGTTTAACATAGTAATCTCCCATAAAGTACTAACGCAAAACTGCAAATGCAATGTAGCCATGGCAGCGGAAAAGAACCAAAATAATATTCCTAGCATCTGAGGAGAGATAAAGTATTCCAGAAGTGACAAAGTAAGTGACGAAAGAAAATATGCAAAACTTTATGTGTCAAAATTGCATCTTAATAATTAATGGAAAGAAAAAATTAAAGGGAAATGTTATTTGTATGCACACACTAGAGCTACTTCACTATTTTATCCAGCTACGCACGGAACACAAACAGGTGCTAACAAGCTACGAACTCACTTGAGGACGGTGAAGATATCAGCCACAAATATAAAGGAGGACAGGGAACAACCACAGTTGGACCAACTATAGAAAGGGTTACCGAATGCATTCAGAGAATTAGAGCGGCTAGAAAAAAAAAACTATCGGAAACGCTTTAGTCACCAGTCAGTCACAAGAAGAAACCTTCAAATCTAATTGATACTATCAAAGAAAATGGAAGACACATAAATATTTAAATGATACCGCAAATTAAACTTGACTTACTGGTTAAGTAATGTTATAAATGACTTGTTTTGACGCTTCACTTTCAACATTTTTATTTCAATGAAGCCAAAGTAAATAGCTGAAACATTACTTGGCTAAAGATAGCAGCAAAAAACACACACAAGTGAAATAACCAATAGTTCCTTTCCGTGCACTAAACCTTTATCAACGTTTCTTTGCTATTAATTCGTATTTCCTTTCTCAACCGTAATCAAATGTCTCCTCAACATAGTTTTACAACTGTAGCGGATTTTGTCATTGCTGATAAACCTATCATAATAACTTTTATGATCGTTGTGTCATATACTTTTACTTTAATACGCGTATTTCCTCCATTACAAGATAACCTCTCTACTCAGTTGCCACATTTACTCTCAATATATTGATTTTACGTTTTAAATCAGCATTACATGTACGATTCTCATGTTCCGCTGTTACCCTTATTACCTGTGTACCGAAAATTCGCCGCAGTCGACATCCCATGGTATCACAAATCATTCATTAACACTGTATACTTCATCTTACGTTTTCAAAATCATTGACATGACAAACATACTCATAAAACCTAAATACAAATTTTACCATAACATCAAAAACTTTAAGCAGAAGGAAATGTCATCATTTTATTTTATCTCTTCTTAGCTTTGGATTTTCGCTGTGAACGAACATCGCTTGCACGGGTTCATTAGGTCCGTCAATTTAGTTTTCATTAATTTTTGCACTGGTTTCTGAAAGGGAAAGTTATATAACATGGAAAGAATACTATCACAAGGAACTGTTTCCACAAAATGCCATCTTATAACATTCAAGTGTAAACTGTAGTGCTGTAACAGAAAAAAAACGTAAGAGTAAAATCTAATGCAACACATATATTACGAGTGAAGATGTAAAGCTATTCTGTACATTCTTCTTCTTTAACTTCAGCATTCATGCGTATCTCAAAGTCTTTCACTAATTTCCTTCATTTTACTTTCCTTTTTTTATTCTGAACCTATTGAATGACATGGAAGGCACTAGCGTTTAAAGAAACTTTATTATGAAACTGGTTTTTAACTAGTACAACAGTCCATACAGAATTCACTTCCTATAGGGATATAAGACTGTGCCATGATTCTCATTAATGAAATGATAAACGAGAGGTGAAGCTATGATTCTGATTACAAGCCATGCGAGCACGTAATTTTGTTTCATCTCGTCTCAGCAGCCAAACTAACCAACCAGAATCAAAAACGAAGAATCATGCATCTGCAAGTTGTTTTTTCAAACCGTTCAGTATCGAGGTCGACACCAGACTGTGTCACTTAAATACACGATAATGCCACACTAGCAACTACAAATTATTGACTTGGTGTAACGTATCGATTATTAAATACGTCTGTCTGAAAAATGCCCAGTGTACAAGTATGAGGTATGATTCATCGGATAAAAAGAGAATTCTCATCACTCTCACTGACCACGAAAAATAAACAAGAGACCCTGGGCATCTTACAACTGTTTCGCAAACATGAGTTATTAAATTGATGGTGCGATAATATTTACAGCTGTCAGTATTTGCCTTCATTGAAACTAGAATTTTTATATTCCGCTTTACGTCTGAGGGTATTTCACCTGTCTAACGTGTCTTGCATTGTTTTGTGATGGCTGGCTCTCTGGAGGATATCAACTATTCTGGGGGAAAGTCGTCCACTCCCGGGTCTTGTTTAGTCTTAGGTCTCTCAAAGATCAGTCAGATTCTTATCACAGTATCGTGTCTCCCGTCTCATATTTATTAACTGCCTTTTCTATAATATTGTCTACAAGTTCGTTTTCCTTGTATAGCCTCTGTATAGTTGTTCCACCTTTCATTGTCTCTCTACGTAATCGTACCACCTTCAATGTCAGTCTTCCCTTCTTTGCTCAGTGCTGTTTTGTCAACAGCGTTCTTAATATTGATATAAATCAGCGCTTGGCTTTTGGTGGCCATGTATTCCTCCCGAAAATACATTGAAAGTTCTTCTATGTCTGTTTGTTTAGTATGTCTCCTCGGTATCTGGTGAGGCGAAAGAGTCGTGAACACGCCAGTGCAAAATACGAGAGGAGACTGAAGTTATTATGCAGCCAGACAACATTAAGAGAGAGGATGGCTATAAACTTCGATCGTCCAGGCCACCGGCTATCCCAGTCCGACGGAGTGCGAGCAGAAGCCTCATTGGTCATGGACGCAACCGCCTAAACAAACAGCAGATGTGTGATCTGCTAGACCAATTGTTCATAAATAAAATATTGCAAATGATAGTTACATGAAGGGGGGCTGAGACAGGATCATTTCAACAGATGCTCAGATTTGGTCATAGATGAGTGATACAACAGATTCGTTTCGACATTAAAATAATTTTTATCCTTCCAGATACTGTACTTTCGTTGAAAATAATAGAAAATCGCGTCCAACGCTATTACCTGAAGATCAGATATGATATAAAGGTTGAATAACAGAAGATAAATAGAAAATAGTGGTAGATAATGAAACGTTTACTAACTGAGCTAATGCGTTTAAAGGTTTCAAACATTAAGTACTTAACCATGGTTAATAAAATATATTCAGTAACGAAATAATAAACAGACTGTTGCATAAAGGAAATTTAATTTCTTTACCTGTGTGGTCACTTAGTGCCCGTATTCATAAGGCTGGACGGCCTTCTGAAGCAGGGAAGTAGGTTCCCGCAACCGGTAAGGAAACTAAAGTTCTTTAATGCAACTGGTTGTTTATTATTTCATTACATACAGCTACAATTTCAGTGAAACGTATTCGCATGAAGAGCTTCCGTACCATACCACAGACTGTCAGCTGATATTATCGTATCTATATATTGTTTAACATTTATCATATGAAAGTCACCATGTAAGCAAAAAATTATGCCACAATGTCACTGCAGGAGGAAATACTGACTTTCTGCAGTCATACTTTTTTTTTCTCAGTAAGGTTACTGAAATGAGTTTGTTGGTGGTTACCGTGGCATGTTATTATGGAATCTTATCAACTCTCCCGTGCTCTCTACTTTGTAACACCGCGCTCCTCTCAATAAACTTGTTTCTTCTTTTTCTTCTTTTGCTACGGCCTTTGTTCGGCAACGTGCGCATGATCGGCCGGGTTAAGTACGGATGTAGCATGGTTAACGTTAAGGGATGCCTCTCAATAACCTTGTTTCTGCTGTCTATATTCTCCATCTTTTCTCTTCCGTTAAAATCGATACCATATTTCCCTAGAGTATGAATAGTCGTAATTTTGATGACCATCTTTATGGTTTCGATCCTTAATGTCTTATTTTATATTTCTGTAAAGTTGCCATTAGTATAACTGAATATAACCTATCATATTAGAAAAGGTCACTTACTCTTCAATATGAGGTTTCATCACAAGAAACGTAACGGATATATCTTCTTCGTTGGTTTATTTCCAAGTAATTTATACACACAGGATGACACAGCTGCCACTACCGACGGCTTATATGCAACTTTCAACGCTTTCAAACGCCATTTGCAGGGTTTTCATAATCTCTAGCTCACTATGTACAATCTATTAGTTCTACAGGAAAAATAAATGGGACCTTTTTGTAAGAAATTTGATGTAGTTAAATTTTGTTTTGAGATACGTCCTCTCTAGAGACTGTAGCTTTCGAATTATTCAAGAAAAACGTAACAAGTGGGCATAAAAAGCATTTTTCTTGAATAACTCGAAAACCGTGGCCTCCAGAGGAAACGTGTACCAGTAAGAAATTTGACTACAATTCATTTTTTACTAGAAGGTCTTGTTCATTTTTTCTGTAGGACTAAATGTTTCCGCGTAGCGGGCGAGAAAAAGGAAAAATCTCGCAGGTGTTGCGAGATGCATAAAACCCCTCACTAGGAGCACCTGAATCATCCCGTATAAGTTCGATAAATGCCGTGGCTCCAGTTTTTCTTGCAGTAATACTAAGATTGTAGACTGTTGTATTCTGGTGGTGTTCCTGAACCACTCTATGTAATATCTCCTCATTGAAAGCTGTTACATTGGTGATCAACAAATAAAAACCTCTTTACATATGTAACAATACTGAATATCTAATATATATTTACGCATCTCGTTATTAAGATACAAATTAAGATGTATTGCGGTTTAGTGTACAGGTTTCATGCATGTAAATGTAGCTTATAGAAAAAAAAATATTTTTCTGACTCTCTGTGTTCGCATAGTGTAGATATTTTCTGGGGATAAGATCATTTGTTTATCACTTAAACGAGTTCCAATTTTTGAAGATTACAATATAGTATGTATAAATAATAGGTGTCTCTTTCTTCTTAATAATCTTGAAGTTATGTTATGAGAACACAGGCGCTGCTGTGTTTCGTTACATTGTTTATAACAACAGACCTATTTCTGTGTGATTGCGATCTTAACGCAATCTATGAAAAGTACGTAGTTCAGTGCAATATTTCAAAATATTAATTAAATAATTCAACCTATTATACACTGCTGGCCACCGTAAATGCAACACCCTGAAGGAAGCATCCGAATCAAGTGAAATTTACACCATGGGTTTGCAGCGATGAGATATGCAACTGATTAGAATTTCAGCGCAGATGCACATCACGCGCGCCTGTGGCGCCACCTCATAGCGCCATTTAAGGCTTGGTGATTTCGACGAGTGTACGTTCGGCACGTGTGTTTACCTTGTGGTTGTTTCACAAGACGATCAGTTATGCCTCGTAGACAACAGTGAACATCGTTTGATCAAGTATCCGAGTTCGACAGAGGAAGGATAGTGGCTTACCGAGATTGTGGCTTATCATACAGAGAAATCGCTAGTAAGTGTTGGACGAAAGCAAGCAACTGTAATGCGGATATGTGACCGTTGGATGCAGGAGGGTACGACGGACCGACGTGGTCGATCGCATTCACCTCGGTGCACCATTGCACGTGCTGATAGGCAAATTGTGCGCATGGCAGTGACGGATCACTCAGTGACATCCCGAACCATAGCACAGCACATTGCGTCTGTAACGCATCGTCCAGTGTCTGCGCGTACCATTCGACGCCGATTACAGCAGAGTGGTCTGTCCGCAAGACGTCCATTGCTTCGTCTACCATTGACGCAGAACCACAGACCTCTCAGTCGCCAATGGTGTGATGACAGACGGATGTGGACGGCAGAATGGAATGACGTTGTCTTTACTGACGAGGCACGCTTCTGTCTGCAGCACTACGATGGTCGGATTCGAGTGTGGAGACACCGTGGAGAGAGGATGCTGGACAGCTACATTATGCACCGCCACACTGGTCTTGCACCGGGTATTATGGTATGGGGCGGTATTGGATATTACTCTCGCACGCCTCTAGTACGCATTGCCGGTACTTTAAATAGCCGGCGCGACATATCCGAGGTGCTGGAGCCAGTTGTCCTTTCTTACCTTCAGGGCTCGGCCACAGCCATATTTCAACAGGATAATGCGCGACCACACGTGGCACGCATTGTCCAAAGGTTTTTCGTCAATAACCGGATTGAAGTGCTTCCCTGGCCGGCTCGCTCTCTGGATCTTTCGCCGATAGAAAACATGTGGTCCATGGTTGCTCAACGAGTGACCCAGATTACATCCCCAGCTGCCACACCAGATGATCTTTAGCAACGTGTGGAAGCTGTTTGGGCTGCTGTACCCTAGGAGCACATCCAACGTCTCTTTGACTCAATGCCGAGACGTGTGGCAGCGGTGATCTCCAACAAGGGCGCCTACTCTGGCTGCCGATTCTGGCAGGAACCACATGTCACAGACGTCTGTAAACGTAATCATTTGATACTTGGTCAACATGTTATCTACAAAATAAATTTTGTTGTGCTACCTCTTGTCTTTCTTGGTGTTGCATTTACGGTGGCCAGCAGTGTAGAATAATGGTTTGCTACATAGTACATATGGTGTTGATGACCATATGACATCAATGTCTCAGTTCCTGTCACACTATTGTATATGATTGTTCCTTTAATGCTCTTGGAGCTATAGTTGGTGTTAGATTGTTGGTGGAATAATTATTTATGCAGCTGTCAAATTTTGAACGTTTATTTGATAATGACGTTTCATGACAACTATACTGCCGGTGAGTCAACGAGGTTACATGGTTACAGTCATTTTGCTTCTTTGATACTGTCTAGAATTTGAAAACTACCACGTATTAAAATCTAGGAATATATAAAACAAAGTTAAAGCATGTGATAAATTCAGACTAGATGGAATTTCCATATTCGACATCGAAAACAGGCCCGTGATAGCAGCAGTAACCCACAAACTTTCTTCCACCGGGTGAAAACAGAACGACATACCGCGGGCGATATAGAACGAAGCATTGAGGTCTTACACATTGCACAAAAAGGACCACTAATAAATGTTCTTGGCGAAATCGAAATATATTTGCGTGCACAAAACTAACCTCAAGGAGTTCTAAATGACAGGTCTATTTGAAACTTAAGCATTAGATACAAAATTTTATTTAAATTATCTTTCCAAACAAGAGATGAGTAGAAAAACAAAAACTAAAAACTTATCAGAGAACATGTTACACGAAATTAAAAGTAACGAATGAAGAACTTGCATTTACATAAATGACATCGGTGAACTGTTACAGTCATCACACACCACTACCTGGCACAATCAATTCCATAAAAAAACAATACTATCGTAGAACCTTATAAATAGGAAATATACAAGGACTATAATATAGCTGATATGAGCAAGCTGTGACATAGAGAATACCACAGAAGCAAACTGTAGCCATGTAACGTCGCTCATTCAACTGTCAATATAGCAATCACGAAACGGCATTATCAAATAAACTTTCAAAATTCGACAAATACATAATTAATTATTATATGTAGCGAATCATTATTCAATAAAAGTTTTGATTATAAACTTCAAAATATGCCATAATGTACAAAACTTCGTACTTTTTACAGACTTCTTGAATATGGCAGTTACGCCGAAATAGGCCTATTGTAGCAAACAATATAACCAAACACAGCAGAGTCTAGGTCTCATGACATAACAGTGTTCTTACATGACATACATGACCCAGATGGGCCCAGATAAGATGAAATTCTTGCTGTTGCTAATAATTTACCAAGGGCTAAAAACATTCTCTACAGTTATATTTAAATATGTACTCAGTAAGCCACCTTACGGTATGTGGTGGATTGTAGTTCTGGTGTCACTGACAGATCCCCCCTCCATTTTCCATTTTCGAATGGCCTGATGGAAGGGTAATTGCCGATAGATGTTTGTATAAAAAATAATTTCTCAAATTTTCTCGTTGTGGTCAATTCGCGA
The DNA here is from genome assembly GCF_023864345.2 of Schistocerca serialis cubense. NCBI lineage: Eukaryota > Metazoa > Arthropoda > Insecta > Orthoptera > Acrididae > Schistocerca > Schistocerca serialis. The sequence goes on along the minus strand of NC_064641.1, from coordinate 912,046,005 downwards.
TACCTATGTGGGAAGAAAGAATATGTTTCTCGACTCTTCCCGCAACGCTCTCTTGCAACGTTAATAGCAAACATTTCCGTGAGCGACATAGCGAGTGACGTAGCGTCTGCCACAGGAGGTTGTGAGATCTCTGTAATGCTCTGCCGTCGAATAAACGATCCCATGACGAAACGCACCACTCTGCGTTGTATATTGTCTACCTCTTCTATTAATCCAATCTGGTAAGGGTAGAAGACTGAAGAGCTATAATCAAAAATCAATTGAACAAGTATTTTGTAATCACTTTTTTTCGTGAATGAGTTACATTTCCTTAATGTCTTCTACTGAATCTCATATTGGCATCTAACTTGTTTCATGCGTTCATTCCACTTTCAGTCGTCCAGTAAGGCTACGCCTAGGTATTTCATGGTAATTACTGGTAGCAATGATTTCTCGCCAATAGTGTAATCGTAGAATAGTGAATTTCCATACTCATTCAGGCGCAATGCGTTACATTTACTTACGTCCAGGGTCAAGAGCCGATAACTGTATGGCTCATTGATGCCTTGCACATCTTCCTGCAATTCGCCACAGTCTGTACATAATATTCTTTTGCGAAAATGACTTCTTGTAGCGAGATTGTTTCTTTATTCTTAAGCAAAGACTTTTTTCTGTTTTGGAGACTACGTTGGTATGGCAATTTGTGGTAATAGTGGATCGTTTACGTATGTCACGGACTTGCTTTCGTACATCAGTGTTGATCACGTGCAAAAGAAATGAGGTTATGTTCCTAACATGTAAGTGGGTGTGAGTTAATAACAAAAAGATTGTTAAATATTTCTTTGCATAACTACTTTTCCGGTAATATAGGGTGCCCTTAAAGTCTCGTTGTAATATCAAAATATCATCAGTGGTGACTATTACACAATGTTACACATCGTGGTTTGCTGTGAATTGTTTACCAGCTTCCAAGTTCTTTTTCCTTTTATAGTAGAATTTCAATGTGTGCCCCACTCGTCAGCATTTCAGCATCAACAGTTGGCTTATCTGAGTCCCAATGTTCTAAACTGAGCGAGGTGGCACAGTGGGAGTATGATGTTTTAAATGAGCACCTGGGCACAATGGTTTATGTTTTCTGTGATTTAACTAACTCACTTCAGGCAAATGCTGGGATGGCTCCTTTGGACAGGTATGACCAACTTCCTTTTGCATCCTTCCCTATTCCGACAGTACCGATGACCTCGATGTTCGCTCTCCCCCCTCCTCAAATCAACCAATCAAACAAATTCTAATGTTGTGGCGAGTTAAATGCACAGAAATGTGGAACACATCTTGGTCAGAAGAGAGCCACGTTTTCAGGTAGTTATTGTCAGCATTTATGAAGGCTAGTCCATGGAACACATGAATGCATACATCAGTGGGCAATCGTCAGCAGCAGCACTTGGTCCATTTGCATATTGTATGCAAAAAAGCATAATTGTTTTTTTACACTTTATAGGCAGCTGATCTTCTTCCGTACAATTCATGTGATGCACGATGAACTTACTTCTAAGGATCACACAGAAATGCAGTTTGCACTCTGTCTGCGCATGCACTGCCTGTCTCTTTAAGATTTTGAGCCACTTCATTATGCTTACTTCAGGTGGCGGAGTGCTCCCAGTTAGGCACCAATAGCTCAATAGTACCGGATGACGCGGTGCACCCGCTCCTGGTCTTTCGCCATTCTGATGAACTACACATCAAATTGCAACAAAGGACGAACTAAGAACACCTTCAGAGCTCAAAATATTATACAACATGCCGCGATTCTCTAACTATAACACAGGCTTGTCCAAGAATTCGGCTCATGATTTGTATGGCACGAGTGCCTCTGCACTCAGGCTCGCTGCACATTTCCCCACCGCTACAGCACACTGTCTGAAAGTGAGGTGGGGGTGGAGGGTGGGATCGGTAGGAAGGGGGGGGGGGACTGAGTGACTTAGTTTTATATTTTATATTTCTCAACAACAAAGATCAAACACAAAACAAATTTCAGTACTGTTTAATAATTCTTGGCATGCTGGAGGCATAGTATTACACTGAAGAGCCAGAGAAAGTGGTACACCTGCCTAATATCATGTAGAGTCCCCGCGAGCATACAGAAATGCCGCAACACGGCATTTCATAGACTCAACTAACGTCTGAAGTAGTGCTGGAGGGAACTGACACCATGAATTCTGCAGGGCTGTCCGCAAATCCGTGTACGAGGGGCTGGAGATCTCTCCTGAACAGCACGTTTCAATGCATCCTAATTATGATCAATAATCTTCATGTCAGAGGAATCTGGTGGCCATTGTTAGTGTTCAAACCCTCAAAAGAGTCTTCCTGGAGGCACCCAGCAACAATTCTGGGAGTGTGGGGTGTCGCATTGTTGCAGTTGCTGTTGTTGTTATTGTTGTTGTGACCTTCAGTCCAGAGACAGTTAGATGCATCTCCCCGTGCTACCCTACCCTTTGCAAGCTTCTTCATCTCGAAGTACCTACTTTCTCCCAAGATGTGCTCCACATTTCTGTGCATGTCTTGGTCTCCCTCCACAATTTTTACCCTCAACGTTGCCCTCCAGTACTAAACTGATGATCCCTTCATGCCTCGGAACATGTCCTACCAACCGATCCCCTCTTTTAGTCAAGTTATGCCACAATTTCCTCTTCTCCCCATTTCAGTTCAGTACACCCTGAGTAGTTACGTGATCTATCCATCTAATCTTCAGCATTCTTCGGTAGCACCACATTTCGAAAGCTTCTATTCTCTTCTTGTCTAAACTATTTATCGTCCATGTTTAACTTCCATACATGCCTGCACTCCATACAAATACTTTGGAAAAAGATTTCCAGACACTTAAATCTATTCTCGATGTTAACAAATTTCTCTTCTTCAGAAACATATTCCTTGCCATTGCCAGTCTACATTTTATATCCTCTCTACTTCGACCATCATCAGTTGTTTTGCTCTCCAAATAGCAAAACTCATCTACTAATTTAAGTGTCTCATTTCCTAATCTAATTCCCTCAGCAGCACCTGATTTAATACGACTGCATTCCATTACCCTCTTTCTGCTTTTTTAATGTTCATCTTTTATCCTCCTCTCAAGACATTGTCCATTCTGTTAAACTGCTCTCCTAGGTCCTTTGCTGTCTATGACAGAATTACAATGTCATCGACAAACCTCAAAGTTTTTATTTCTTCTGTGTGGATTTTAATTCCTACTCCAAATTTTTCCTTTTTTTTCCTTAATTGCTTTCTCGAGATATAGATTGAATACCATTGGGGATAGGCTACAACCCTGTCTAACGCCCTTCACAACCACTGAATCCATTTCATGCCCATCGACTCTTATAACTGCCATCTGGTTTCGGTACAAATTGTAAATAGCCTATCGTTCCCTTTATCTGACCCCTGCCACCTTCAGAATTTGAAAGACAATATTCCAATCAACATTGTCAAAAGCTTTCTCTAAGTCTACAAATGCTAGAAACATAGGTTTACCTTTCCTTAATCTATCTTATAAGGTAAGTCGTAGGGTCAGTACTGCGTCACGTGTTGCAACATTTCTGTGGAATCCAGACTGACCTTCCCCAAGGTCGGCTTCTACCAGGTTTTCCTCTCGTATGTGAAGAATTCGTGTTAGTATTTTGCAGCGCTGACTTATTAAACTGATGGTTAGGTATTTTTCAGACGTGTCAGCACCTGCTTTCTTTGGGATTGGAATTATGACATACCTACTTTTGGTAGAGTTTTGTCAGGACTGGCTCTCCCAAGGCTATCAGTAGTTCTAATGAAATGTTGTCTACTCCCTGGGCCTCGTTTCGGCACAGGTCTTTCAGCGCTCTTACGAACTCTTCACGCTTGCCATTATCCTGCTGGAATTGTCCAAGTCCATCGGAATGGACAATGGACATGAATGGATGCAGGTGATCAGATAGGACGCTTACGTACATGTCACCTGTCAGTGTGGTATCTAGACGTATCAGGGGCGCCATATCACTCCAACTACATACGACCTACACCATTACAGAGTCTCCATCAGCCTGAGCAGTCCCCTGCTGACATGCAGGGTCCACATATTCATTAGGTTGTCTCAATACCCGTACACATCCATCTTCTCGATACAATTTGAAACGAGACTCGCTGACCAAGCAGCATGCTTCCACTCATCAGCAGCCCAATGTCAGTGTTAACATGCCAAGGCGAGGCGTAAAGCTGCGTGTCGTGCAGTCATCAAGGGTCTACGAGTGGGTCTTCGCGTTCCAAAGCCCATATCGATAATATTTAGTTGAATGGATCGCACGCTGACACTTATTGATGGTTCAGCATTGAATTCTACAGCAATTTGCGGAAGGGTTGCACTGCTGTCACCTTAAACGATTCTCTTTAGTCGTCGTTGGTCCTGCAGGGTCGTTTTCCGGCCACAGTGATGTCAGAGATTTGGTGTTTTACCGGATTCCTGATACTGACGGTACACTCGTAAAATGATCGTACGGGAAACTCCCCACCTCATCCCTACCTCGGAGATGTTGTGTCCCACTGCTCGTGCGCCGACTATAACACCACGTTCAAACTGACTTAAACGTTGTTAACCTGCAGTGTACCAGCAATAACAGATCTAACAATTGCGGCAGACTCTTGTAGTCTTATATGGGCGTTGCCGACCGCAGCGTCGTATTATTCTTCTTTATAGATCTTTGCATTTGAAGACGCATCCCTATACCAGTTTCTTTGGCACTTCAGTGCATTTTTACTTTGTACAAAATGTCGGCACAAGGACAGTTGCAGACAATTTCACAGATTTAATCACTCAGGTTGCCGCGTAATCACGACTTCCTTAGTGTTGTAAATAAAAAGGATCTGTCACATTAACACGTGTGTCAATAGAGTTATTGTAGCATTTTGGCAACCTTATTATAAAGGCGTGGAAACGCTACTTGAGGGTAGCAACCTAAACGTCCAAGACGGTTTTAACGTAAAGTGATTTTTCGTTGAAATGGGAAAAGTAAAAGAATTTGTCATTAAAATGGGAATTACCTTGCAAGTCAATCAGTTACGTCTCCACATGCACAGGAGTGCTTTCAGCTGAAACAGACGTAATATTAGTAGCGCCCACAAAACAGCTAGGAAACTATTCAAGTAGGCCGAATTCTTTCAAGGCCACAATGACTTCAATTGTCAAGTTTTGTCTAACGATAATGTGCTTAAGGAAGTGGATTATGTTTGTCAGCTTGTGTCCTTCCTTTAACACGATTTTCTTTTTAATAGCTTCCCATCACATAACAAAGCAGTTGTTTTTCACCTTGCAATAACTTTGTGTGAACAGTGTGAAGTCAAGTCCACTGCAAATACAAAGTCTGTAGTCAAATCTGGGTGTTCTGATTTTCATTAATGCCCTCGTTTTTCCTTCATATCTTCAACAACCGCTAGTTTTAAATGGAAAAATCTTTACAGGCATGTCCCTTGACTTAACGTAGGTACTTTTCAGCAATATATAAAGTCTCCATACTCTTCGTTTAGTTCCATGGAAAAATATTGCAGTTGACAGTGGAACGATGAGTGAGGCTTGTGAAATTTTACTATTCAAACCACCAATTTCTTCATGAGCTACATGCCTGAACATTTAGCACAAAGTGCTTTTTGATGTCATCATCATCAGTTATCTGCTATATTAGCAGGTCCTTTGCCTCCCGTTTTCTGCGATCCATTGCTTCCTTCTTAAGGCTGCTGTATGTTGTACCGTCCACCATGTCATCCAGTGTCTGGAATCTCTTCCTGCCTCGCTTCCTTTTCCCTTCTACATAACCTTCTAAAACTGTTTTGATCAGTCCGTCATTCTTTCTTAATATATGCTCAATCCAATTTCTTTCTCTTCTCTTTATTACGTCTAGTAACTGTCTTTTCTCTCCAACTCTTCTCAATACCTCTTCATTTTCTACTCTGTCCACCCAACTTATTCTTTCCATCCTACGCCATGTCCAGATCTCAAAAGCCTCCATCCTTTCTGTGTCTTTCTTCCTCATAGTCCATGTTTCAGCGTCATATAGAAGAACACTCCACACAAGACATTTTATGAGTCTCTTCCTGGGTTCTCTGTCCAGATCGCTGCAGAAAATTCTCCTTTTATTACAAAACGCCTCTTTTTCCATCGCTATCCTTGTTTTAATTTCTGTGGTGCACTTTGATGTGCGGAACAATAAATTTCAGCTGTCGGTCGTACGTTTTTGGTCTGTCATTGTTAACTGATTTTTAAATTCCTTCTATATGGTATTGTAAATACGTTTCATAGCAAATCTGCTATACCCGTCGATTATGTGATTGCATAGTAGATACTGAAGAGTCTCATCGCTTTCTTCTGTCACTGCCATTCTCTTTTACGCACTTGTGACGACAGATCGCTAGAGTGCCTCTTCTTTGTGCGAATAGTCACTGGACCTGTGAACATCTTTCATACCACGCACAAATCGCGAAGCGCAGACAGCGCTGACATCACTTTTCTGCCCAGGTGACGTGGGTTGCGCCGACCGAAAATGGTACACCGCAGTACTAAGCAAAATGTTGCACTGTAGCTAATGCTACCGGGAAGTTGGGACAGGCCGGGTCTTGACCCACAGGCTGTTGGCACATCCGGTCCGCGTGACGTGTGGCACACCGTGGCTGGCCCTGCTCTAACAGTTCCCACGTTACGATTTTTTGAAGTGGTATCGAAGCTTTATGGACACCCTGTACACTATCGCCATACCCTCTCTTATAGCGCATCCTATAGAACCATGGCTTCCCTGTGAACGGCGGCTTTGAATTTCCATGTGGCATTAACGGCGATTCGACTGTATTTGAAAAGTTGGCTAGTCACCGTGAAGCCGAAGTACCTTAAGTCAAGGGGCATGCCCGGCAGTGGGGAGCCATTGCCACCCACAGCAGCAGCAGCAGCAGCAGCAGCACCCCAGAATCGGCCGAACGCGGCCTCATAATGTAGAGCACAGAAAGCCGCGCCGTTCCCTGCAGGGCAATAAAGGCGAGCGTGCGTCTCTCCAGCTGCAACATTACGTCACTAGTTCTGATTACGGCGCTGTGTGCGGGCTCCGTTTTTAGCCTGCTGTGGCTTTCTGAGTTATTTATTAAGCGATTGTGAAAGCACATTGCTTCTCATGGGTGATTGCACTTCGTCGTCGGTTACTTGTGGCTCGCAGTCCAGTGTCCATTTCTGATTTTCGGCAGTGGCGCCCTTCACCGTTAACAATGGAGCATATTCACAATGAAAGTGGATTCTTCACCATTACCACCACAAGGCATTTCGCCTATTGGCAAGCTATTGGCACAATTGCTGTCTTCGTCTGATCCTGTTTAAGGCCAGATGCTTCGTGGTCTTGTACTTACCTCTTTTCAGCGTTTAGTTCTTGTCATTTTCATTAGCCCTTTCACTGTGCCTTCTATTGCTGTTGCTAGAATTACACTGAGATGACACAGCTCTTGGGGTAGCGATACGCACATATACTGATGGCGGCAGTGGACTGGTGAAGCTTTCATTTGTTCTCAGGTGATGTATGCGAATAAGATTGCAGACTTGATTACGGCCGCACGACGGGAAGTAATAGACTTTCAATCAGGAACGGTATGTGATGCTAGACGCGTAGGACGTTATGTTTCGGAACTCGTTAGGGAAGTCAGTATTGCTAGATGGTGTGAATACTGCGCCGAGAATACCAAATTTCAGGCATTCAGTCTCACCACGGGCAACGCAGTGGCCGACGGGTTTCACTTAACGACAGAGAGCAGCGGCGCTTGCGTAGAATTGTCATTGCTAACAGACGAACAACACTGCTTGAAAGAACCGCAGAAATCAAAGTGGAACGTGCGACTAACGTATACGTTAGGGAAGTACTGCAATATGTGTCGTTAACGGGCTGTGGTAGCAGAAAACCGACACGAAAGCCTTTCCTAACAGCACGACATCCCCTACCGCGACTCTCCTGGGTTCGTGACCACGTTGGTTGGATCCTAGATTACTGAAAGACCCTGGCCTCGTCAGTCCAGATTTCAGTTGGTAACAGCTAAAGGTAGCTTTCGAGTGTGGCGCACACCCAACGAAGCCATGGACCCAAGTTGTCAACAAAAGGCACGGTGCAAGATAGTGGTGGCCTTATAACGAATGGCCTGTGTTTATAAGAACGGATTTGGTCCTCGATTATGGTCAACTATTCGGAGACCATTTGCAGCCATTCATGGACTTCACGTTCCCGAACAACGATGTCATTTCACAGGTCCACAACTGTTTGTGATGGATTTGAAGAACATTCTGCAGAATTAGAACTAATGGAACAGTTACGGGACATGATCGAGAGCTCAGTTCCTGCAAAAAATCCTGCACCGGCTGCACTTTCGCAATTGAGCGGCTTCAGAGCCAGCTTAGCAGGGGACGTGGAGCACTTCGAGGCGCTACAACACACCTGCCACCGTCGCGGTATATTTCACACCCAGTCTGCTTTCCTTTTCTTAACAAAGTTTATGAGATTGGTTGTTGCTCTTTCATTTGGATTACTTCACCGTTCTCCTCTTTATTTACCCATTTTGATTTCTCTGTTCTCCAGCAAACTCACAGTTTGTATGCTTCAGTCGTGTCTCATTCTCTCTTCTTCAGTGTGCAGTTTCCACACAGGTACACTGAAATATTCCACACCAAGCCTTTAGTCAACCTTCCGTCCGTAACTTCAGTACCATTTTGCTGCACAATAAACGCAATAAACGTTTCGTTTCTGGAAAGCTGGCTTTGCCCTGCAGGTCTTGATCTTATTTTATTTCCTTTCGTACAATTTTCTGTCTCCCGGCTGCACGGTCTCCTGTACCGCACAACGCGTTCAGGTTGATATTCTGTTGTTAATACATTCATTTCTTGTTTGTCATGAACTCTCATCTCCGTAGGTGTCCTCGTGTGGATCATCATTTCGTGCTCTTACAGTCATTCTTCAAGGCCATGCAGTGGTCTTTTGACAGATGTTACTTTAAGACACAAGGGATTTAAAGACATTAGCTTCCAGTGAGCATTGATTTACATCAAAACCGGTGCCGGACTGGGATTTGACCTTGGGTCTCCTGTTTACTAGGCAGGCGCGCTGACCACTGTGCCATCTCGCCGCGGTAGTCACCACAGCCGCAAGAACTAGCCTAGCGCGCCTTCCATCAAATCCAAATTCTCAATTTATACTACCCACCACTTTGCTCATTAGCCTCATTATTCGAGGCATCTCGCCGATTCCCGTAAGATTTCGATTTAGGTAAGCATCTACAGTGCGGGGATCAACGGCCTTCTACGCCTTATATATATATATATATATATATATATATATATATATATATATATATAGTGAGTCACCTAACATTACCGCTGGATATATTTCGTAAACCACATCAAATACTGACGAATCGATTCCACAAACCGAACGTGAGGAGAGGGGCTAGTGTAATTGGTTAATACAAACCATAAAAAAATGAACGGATGTATGTTTTTTAACACAAACCTACGTTTTTCTAAATGGAACCCCGTTAGTTTTGTTTGCACATCTGAACATATAAACAAATACGTAGTCAGTGCCGTTTGTTGCATTGTAAAATGTTAATTACATCCGGAGATATTGTAACCTAAAGTTGACGCTTGAGTACCACTCCTCCGCTGTTCGATCGTGTGTATCGGAGAGCACCGAATTACGTAGGGATCCAAAAGGAACGGTGACGGACCTTAGGTACAGAAGAGACTGGAGCAGCACATTACGTCCACATGCTAACACCTTTTTAGCGGTCTTTTTCACTGACGCAAATGTACATTACCATGAGGGGTGATGTACACGTTCGACGGGCGTTTCATAGGACGTGGAGGACGCATGAATTGGCCAGCCCGTTCTCCTGATCTTACACCTCTGGACTTCTTTCTGTGGGGTACGTTAAAGGAGAATGTGTACCGTGATGTGCTTACAACCCCAGAGGATATGAAACAACGTATTGTGGCAGCCTGCGGCGACATTACACCAGATGTACTGCGGCGTGTACGACATTCATTACGTTAGAGATTGCAATTGAGTGCAGCAAATGATGGCCACCACATTGAACATCTATTGGTCTGACATGTCGGAACACACTCTATTCCACTCCGTAATTGAAAACGGAAACCACGTGTGTACGTGTACCTCACCCCTCATGGTAATGTACATGTGCGTCAGTGAAAAGGACCAATAAAAAGGTGTTAGCATGTGGACGTAATGTGTTGTTCCAGTCTCTTCTGTACATAAGGTCCATCACCGTTCCCTTTGGATCCCTACGTAATTCGGTGCTCTCCGATACACACGATCGAACAGCGGAGGAGTGGTACTCAAGCGTCAACTTTAGGTTACAATATCTCCGGATGTAATTAACATTTTACAATGCAACAAACGGCACTGATTACGTATTTGTTTATATGTTCAGATGTGCTAACAAAACTAACGGGGTTCCATTTAAAAAAACGTAGGTTTGTATAAAAAAACATACTTCCGTGCATTTTCTTATGGTTTGTATTAACCAGTTACACTAGCCCCTCTCCTCACGTTCGGTTTGTGGAATCGATTGGTCAGTATTTGATGTGGTTTACGAAATATATCCAATATCCAGCGGTAACGTTAGGTGACTCACTCTGTATATATATATATATATATATAGTATCTATTCTTTCGGACATGTCCTTAAGAACAGACATCACACACACACACGCACACACACACACACACACACACACACACACACACACACATATATATATATATATATATATATATATATATATATATATATATATATATACAAAATTATTTTAACTCCAAGCATCAGAAAAACCTCATGCAGTTGTTGCTGTTGTGGCCTCGTGTGCTTACTCCTTCCTTCTCTACTTCTAGCGTCTGCATTGCCAACTCTTCGATGAACATGGTAAACAAAGTTAGTTAACAACAACCCTATAACCCTATCTTATTCCAATTCCCATTTCAAATTAGTCTCTCAACTCAGTTCCTTCGTGATTACTTTCTGCCCAGCGTACAAGTCCTCAATTGGTTTCCTTTTCCTTTAGTTAATCTTCAGTTTTAGAATTTGCATCTCTTATCGGTCAGATGCCTTTTCTAGATTTATTGAACACAAACTCATTCGTTTTCTTCTTTCTATACATTTTTCACTTATCACCCTAATCAGTGCTATAGGATCTCACCCACAGAAACTCGTGTATGTCTCTCTTTTCTGAAACCAAATTGCTCTTCTCCTACGTCCTCTTCCATTACACGTTCCAGTCTACAGTTTAATATAAGCAGCATAAGATATTATACTTTTTGTTCTGTATTCGGGCGGTTTCTTGGTTCCCGATGTTTTCAGGATTGAAACTATCACTGGCTTGACACAAAGTCTTTTGGCCATGTATCACGCACGTATATCGCATTGCACGAAGCTGTATCTTTTCCATTCATACGCTGAAGTTATTCAGTAACAATACCACCCATTCAGAAGATTTACGTCCCGTCATTTCCTTTATTGCTTTTTCTACTTCAGGAGTCAGAATTGCAGCTCCTTTTCCCTCTGTCCCTATCTCATCTTCCACTTCAGTGGTTACATCTCCTTTCTCCTTTGCTCCATATAAATCCATCAGAATAATATGTTACAGTTGTGTAAGAAAATTACGAAAAAGTCAGTGATGGTAAGACAAGGCAAAATTTTTAGACTCGCATCTGTTACTCACAACTGTTATTTAAATAATCTCCACAGGTTTCGACAAAAATAATCTGTTTGAAGTGTAAAGGCATGTGAAGTATTTATTGTCCGTGATTCTCCCCGATAAACCAGATGGCACACACACACACAGCAAGGCAAACTAAATATAGAAGGAGGAGGCAACAGAAAATTCAACGAGAGAGCAATACTATACAGGTTCTACATATACATATTAAAAAAATGGATGTATGTACGTATGTGGGTTTTTGTTTGTGAATGTATGTTCTCAGGTCCTCCTAAATCACTGGACCGATTTCTGCCAAACTTGGTACACATACCCCCTGTCAGATACAAATAGCTGTCGGGGTAAGAAGCATAATAGTTCAGCCGATATGGCATCATAAACAATAAGATCCGTGAAAAATTACTGCATCCTGCATGCATTTAAATTTATTGCTTTTGTGCTACTAACTCTACTCGCAATAAATTTCGCGAACACTCTCCACATATGATGCTAAATGCTCCTACAAAAGCTTGTCATAGTACCAACTGTAGTTCAAGAGATATGATGTCATAAACACAGAGATGCGTGAAAAAAGACCTGCTGAATTTTGCATGATGATTAAATTTATTACTACTTTCAGATTAATTTTATTCGCAACATATTTCGCAGACAGTATCCACATATGCCGTTGAATGTACCTACACAGTTATATCGTTGTGAGGCACACAGTTTAAGACTTATGTCGTGAATTCTGAGACGCTAAAAATATGCCTCAGCAGCGTGGAGTTCTAATAGATTTATTCTTTACCACTAAGGCATCATAAGAGTTAAGACAACTGAAGGAAATCTGAGACACCCAGAAGTGATTTTGACAGATTTTAACTGCGAAGTGCAGACGGCTGCAGGCGAAAACAATTGCCTTCTATAGAGACATGGAGAGGCGTTGCGATAGAGACGTTTGCAAAGTCGCGTTGTAGACAGACGAAGCAGCTGAACCCAGTGTACACAAGACTCTTCTGGATCACGTTTCTTAATTTGCTTACTGCACTTATACATTGAGCAAACTTCTTTGCAAGGCTATTTCATAATTTCAAAGACGTTTTCGTGAAAACATGGAATGAAATTTTTTTCGATAGTCTGCTACAAACATGTCAATTTTTTCTTTTGGTTTCTAATATGAAATTGACAAAACGAATACCTGGGCAGTGCTGCGTTTGTTACCTAGTATTATAATTTTTTTTTTTTTTTTTTAACAAGAGGTGGAGCCCCTCCACGCCCACACCGGCATGATGGCCAACACAAAAGGTCTACTGCCATCTCTGCATAAGGGTTAGTATTCACTAAAGTGAGGTGTCGCAGGATGTGGGTACTGCGATGTTTGCGTACGTCTGGTTAGGATTAACCATTAATACGCGCTCATCTGGAGATAGATTGGTCGAAATCTGACGAAGGGTAGCGGTTTGAAGGGCAGAGGAAAAAAAGTGCCAAGGCAAGAGCCAAGGGAAAAAAACCTCTGCGAAAGTTAGGTCGGGCGGCAAGAGCAGTAGCGGTTGTCTTGCTGCCTGCGATAGGTTGTGCAAGGATAGGCTTTGTTAGTAGTGGGTATCATGCATGTCGATACCTTGACGTTGTGCGTTTGTGCTGCTCGGCGGCTGGCGCTGGGTGCTGGTACAGAGTCCTCGTTCAGCGTCCTGCGACCTGCAACAGTTATGTTTGTTATCGGTCTTGTGTCCGATAGGTCATATACCGGAGGCACAGTGTGGGGGAGTGTTGGGAGATTGTTCGTGCGTCTGTGGGCGAGCTCGTCGGTGTCCCTGCTGTGGCCTGTTGGTCGGCTCTAATAGCAGCTGGTAGTTGCCAGTCAGTATTGCTGTTATGCAGGGGCTTACCGACGTTTGTCGCTGTTTGCGTATGTTAGTTTACCATAGGTGGTTATGCCCTAGCTAGCAGTGTCTTTGGTCGCTTGTGTTTCCACCTGTGGTTGTGATCGTAGTTTCCCAGAGTGAGGATGAAAGGATTGTTCGAGTGTCTCGAGTTCCTGTATAGTCGTGTAGCGTGTTTCTTGAATACTTCCTTGAGGGTATCAAGGCGGTATTCATGGTGAAGATCCACGGTGCGTGTGTAGCGTGGAGCATTGCTAATGATTCGTAGCACTTTGTTCTGTATGATCTGCAGGCGGCGCAGTCGTGTGGGAGCTGCATATCCCCAGACGGGAGCTGCGTACGTCATCAGAGGTCTAATCAGTGTAGTGTATAAGGACCTCGACACCCTCCTAGTCAGTGTGCTTTCCCTGTTGAGCATTGGGTAGAGCTGTTTGAGCCTCGCGTGCGCTCGGTTGGCAACGTATTCGATGTGGTCCCCCCATGTAAGTTTCCGGTCCAGCCAGACACCAAGGTATCTGACTTTCTCTCGGAAACGTATTGGGCGTGTATGTAGTGTTATCGGTCTACAGTGTTGGTGTTTGCGCAGTAGTTTCGGTCTGCGTGTGAACAGAACTGCTTCGCACTTGTCGACGTTTACTTTAATACGCCATCGCTCCAGCCAAGGCTCAGCTGTTCTGAGTGCTGTCTGTATTCGTGAGTTGATGTTCGACGGTTTCCAGTCTTGCGCGAGGATGGCTGTGTCATCCGCGTAGACGGCTAACGTCGTGTTTCGTGTCGCTGGGTAGTCATTAATGTACAGGTTAAACAAGATGGGCCCCAGAATGCTTCCTTGGGGTACTCCAGCTTGGATACCGTGTTGTGTTGATTGTTTATCCTGCACGTTAGTGTTGAAACATCTGTTCGTGAGATATGAGTGTATGAGACGTACGAGTCCGTCTGGGAAACCAGCTTCGCTTAGTTTGCGTATGAGTCCGTTGTGCCAGAGACGATCGAAAGCCTTTTCGATGTCTAGGAACACGGCCCCTGTGGCTTTGTTCATGTTGTAGCCGTGTGTTATATGTTCGACTACGCGGAGGAGTTGTTGTGTTGTCGAGTGGTGATTCCTAAAGCCGAATTGCTCCGGTCTTAGGGTGTCGTTGGCGATGCAATGCCTAGTGATACGTTTTAGTATTACCTTCTCAACAATCTTGCTGAGCGAGCACAGCAGACTGATGGGACGGTAATTTTGTGGGAGGGAGTGGTCTTCCCCTGGCTTCCTGAACATCAGGACCTTGGCCGCCTTCCAAAAGTCAGGGAAGTGTTGGTGTGTCAGGATGGCATTCGTTAGGTGTGTGAGGTATTCTACGGCTTTATCCGTGAACTCCTGGAGGACACGGTTTTGAATTCCATCAGGCCCAGGGGCTTTTCTAGCGTTGGTGTGCTTGATAGCCCATGTGACTTCATTTGTGCTAGCACGTCTGATTACGTCGCGCGAGGGCTGGGCTACAAGTCGTGTAACCTCCTGGTCCGTTTCAAGTGTGAATGCTGGGTCTGAAGGAACCAGATTCGGCATGAAGGACGCTGCAAGTGTTGTGGCCATAAGCTCTGCCTTCTCCGTCGCGGAGTAGGCTGGGCCGTCTGGTCCTTGTAACGTGGGAATGTAATGTTTCTCCCTGGTGAAGTGTCTGGCCAGCTGCCACACGCCAGGACGTGTGGTATCCAGCCGAGCGAGTCTCTGTCCCCATTGTTCGTTTCTGAATGTTTGGATTTTATTCCGTATTATGCCCTGGAGTCTGTTGACGTGCAGTTTATAGAACGGACGCCTGGTACGCTGCCAGTATCTCCTGAGGCGGTTCCTCATTGAGATAAGGCCCAGGATTTCCTGGGGCAGGGCCGTCGAGTGTTGTCTTGGTGTTGTAAATGGAATGGCGTCAGTCATTGCGTCTTGGACGGCAGTTGTGAGAGCCTCCACAGCCTCATCGATTTGCTGTGTGTTGTTAATTTCGTGAGTGTCAGGAATGCGACTATCAAGCGTTTCCTTAAACAGTGTCCAGTTCGCACGTTTGTAGTTAAGCATCCTGCGTGGTTCAATGTCCTGCAGTGTCTCTTCCATGTGCAGTATTACAGGCATGTGGTCTGAGTCCAGATCGTTTTCAACCGTTAGGTTGAGTGTGCATGTGATGCCCTTTATGAGGGCTATGTCTAACACGTCTGGCCTATGTCGGGCCTGTGTAGGCACGAACGTCGGAACGTCCGGCCCAAGTATAATGTAGTTTCGGCCTAGTGCGTGTTCGTACAGTTTCTTGCCGTTGGAGGTTCGTATTCGTGAGTTCCAATCGGGGTGTTTTGCGTTGAGGTCTCCAGCGGCTATTACCCGCGGTGCCATGTTGAGTACTGTGCTGATATCGCGTGTTACTATGTTTTTAGGAGGATTGTATAGCGATACCAGTGTGGTGTTGGCTCCGTTGAACTTGACCCTAACGGCCGTAGCCTCCAGTCTTTCAAGTGCTGGGAGCTCGATGTTCGTGTGGTCTATGTCTCTGTGTATAATGATTGCCGTGCCGCCTCCCCTCCTGCCATCCGCTCGGTCGGTACGATAGACGCAATAACCTGGGAGGTTTAGTTGTTTGCGAGGCGTAAGCAGTGTTTCGTTCACAAGAGCGATTCGGATACCCTTTCGCTCCATGAACGCGGCCATCTCGGCTTTTTTGTTTGCGATCCCGTTGGCATTCCAAAACAGGATCTGTGTGACTGTGTTTAAGTCTGCGTTTCGGGGCTGGTGTGGTGTATTATCCATGTAGTAGTGTAAAGAGCGGTGTGATAGTGGCTTGGAAGCTAGTCCAGTTGAGCGTACCCGACATGAACTGCATAAAGAGTTGTGAGACACACCCCATAATCTTCGTGACTATTTCGGTGGTCGTGCGTCCGGGGAATAATGTTTCCATTATTCTCTGGAATGTTGTTGTGATGTTGGTCATGTCGGCCTGGGAGTTGTTGGTCGTGTTAGCGGCCGCTTGTTCCAGTGTTGGCGTTTGGTGAGGGCTGGCCTGCGAGTCGGTTGTTCGTGTGGCAGTTGTGGGCGGCTGTGTATTTTCTGAGGTGAGTGGGTGTGTTATGTGGGTTGTTGAGTTGGTGTCCGGGATGTGTTCGTGGGTGTTGGTGTTCTGTTGCCTGTGTAATTGTTGTGGTGCGGTAGTATTATAAAGATGGCTGTCTGTATTTATATTCATCTCCTCCTAAAGCAGTGGGTGGACTGATTTCAGACAAACTTCGGATATATGTCCCTTAATGTTAGGCAACAATCGCTGTGGGCGTAACAACCACGTACCTACAGGGTGTTTCAAAAATGACCGGTATATTTGAAACGGCAATAAAAACTAAACGAGCAGCAATAGAAATACACCGTTTGTTGCAATATGCTTGGGACAACAGTACATTTTCAGGCGGACAAACTTTCGAAATTACAGTAGTTACAATTTTCAACAACAGATGGCGCTGCAAGTGATGTGAAAGATATAGAAGACAATGCAGTCTGTGGGTGCGCCATTCTGTACGTCGTCTTTCTGCTGTAAGCGTGTGCTGTTCACAACGTGCAAGCGTGCTGTAGACAACATGGTTTATTCCTTAGAACAGAGGATTTTTCTGGTGTTGGAATTCCACCGCCTAGAACACAGTGTTGTTGCAACAAGACGAAGTTTTCAACGGAGGTTTAATGTAACCAAAGGACCGAAAAGCGATACAATAAAGGATCTGTTTGAAAAATTTCAACGGACTGGGAACGTGACGGATGAACGTGCTGGAAAGGTAGGGCGACCACGTACGGCAACCACAGAGGGCAACACGCAGCTAGTGCAGCAGGTGATCCAACAGCGGCCTCGGGTTTCCGTTCGCCGTGTTGCAACAGCGGTCCAAATGACGCCAACGTCCACGTATCGTCTCATGCGCCAGAGTTTACACCTCTATCCATACAAAATTCAAACGCGGCAACCCCTCAGCGCCGCTACCATTGCTGCACGAGAGACATTCGCTAACGATATAGTGCACAGGATTGATGACGGCGATATGCATGTGGGCAGCATTTGGTTTACTGACGAAGCTTATTTTTACCTGGACGGCTTCGTCAATAAACAGAACTGGCGCATATGGGGAACCGAAAAGCCCCATGTTGCAGTCCCATCGTCCCTGCATCCTCAAAAAGTACTGGTCTGGGCCGCCATTTCTTCCAAAGGAATCATTGGCCCATTTTTCAGATCCGAAACGATTACTGCATCACGCTATCTGGACATTCTTCGTGAATTGTGGTGGTACAAACTGCCTTAGACGACACTGCGAAGACCTCGTGGTTTATGCAAGATGGTGCCCGGCCACATCGCACGGCCGACGTCTTTAATTTCCTGAATGAATATTTCGATGATCGTGTGATTGCTTTGGGCTATCCAAAACATACAGGAGGCGGCGTGGATTGGCCTCCCTATTCGCCAGACATGAACCACTGTGACTTCTATCTGTGGGGACACGTGAAAGACCAGGTGTACCGCCAGAATCCAGAAACAATTGAACAGCTGAAGCAGTACATCTCATCTGCATGTGAAGCCATTCCGCCAGACACGTTGTCAAAGGTTTCGGGTAATTTCATTCAGAGACTACGCCATATTATTGCTACGCATGGTGGATATGTGGAAAATATCGTACTATAGAGTTTCCCAGACCGCAGCGCCATCTGTTGTTGAAAATTGTAACTACTGTAATTTCGAAAGTTTGTCTGCCTGAAAATGTACTGTTATCCCAAGCATATTGCAACAAACGGTGTATTTCTATCGCTGCTCGTTTAGTTTTTATTGCCGTTTCAAATATACTGGTCATTTTTGAAACACCCTGTATCATAGGTGGTGATACATGGCGTCATCAAAATGGTATGTGTGAAAAGCTGCCCCATCAAGCATGATGTTTGAATTTATTGCTTCTGTGCTACCAAATTTATTCGCAATATTGCGTAGACAGTATCCTCATACAAAGATTATTGCTTCTGTGCTACCAAATGTATTCGCAATATTGCGTAGACAGTATCCTCATACAAAGAGTGTGAGAAAAGTAATGAGACAGATAATACTGCGACCGATTTGGCAACACTGTGTTGTTATACTCGTGTAGACAGGTGTGTTCATCCCTTCCAGATGCTGAGTCCGAGTTTCAGTTCCGTACAGCCATCACTTGATTTTTGAGAGCGCCATCAGTTAAATTGTGTTTTGTTATGTGTTGTGAAAATGGAGCAGCGGAATTTAAAGGAATCTTAGTCCATCAAGTTTTGTGTTAAACTTGTGGAATACGGAGTATGACCGTTGGGAAGTCGAAACAGGCCTGTGCGGCACATTCCTTAGCAAAAGTCCAAGTTTTTCTCAGACAGAAATCATTTTTAGAAGGCCGAGAACACGTTGAAGACGAACCACGCTCAGAGAGACCTTCAACTTTAAAAACGTAAGGAAGCCTCGAACGTGTGAGTGCTCTTGTGAAATGAGACCGACGTTTAACAATAAGGAGGATAGATGAGCTGTAAAAACACTTTCACTTTACAATAAACTTCGACAAAAGTTTTACGCATGCGAAATGTTTATGGCAAAATGTTTACGGAAAACCTCACAACTGAGCTGAAGGATAATCAAGGAAACGCGTGCGTTGATCTTCTTGAAAGGACTGCCAATGACGACGAATGGTTCAGTCGTGCGATCACAGGCGATGAATCCTGGATTTTTAGTACGATACTGAGACAGAGCGGAAGAATATGCCACACTGAGACATCTCCTCGACCGAGAAATCCTCGAATGAGGAAATCAAAGATCAAAACGATGCTGATTTGCTTTTTTGACAGTAGGGATACAGTTCTTAAAGAATGTGTTCCTCTAGGACAAATTGTCAGCCAAGTATTTTACACAGATGCCCTAGAAATGTTTTGGAAAAGCGTGAAGCGGGTGAGACCAAATATTGCAGACATGTGGGTGCTGTGTCTTGACACCACTCCATGGCACGCGGCCACTTCCATTGTGGAATTTTTGACATCAAACGACATTCCTTTTGTTTCACAGCCCTGCAGTTCACTTGATCTGAGTCCTTGCGACTTTTTCTTTTCTCTAAGTTGAAAAATGTCTTGAAAGGACGTCATTTTGGAACTTTGGAGAACATTCAAAAGAATGTGACCGTTATGTTAGAGACCTTTCAGGGCTGCTACGAAGATTGGGAACAACGGATGCGCCGGTGTATAGCTGCCGAAGGGAACCATGAGGCTCATACAATAAGTAATGCCCCACACTTTTTAAAAAAAGCCGTTAATATACACAGACAAAGGTCCTTGGTGCTTCACATTTTATGTTTGCTCTGTGCGCCGGTGAAGTTTCGAACCATCCTGGCAGAGCCGTAGCACACCGTTAAAATGGCGTCTACATACGACTCACGTTACAAGCAGTGTGCTGTTATTGAATTTTTGTGTGCAGAGAGAGAAACAGTCCTGAACACCCATAAACGTTTCTGTGCAGTGTATGGCGATGCTGCAGTTGATAGCATTACAATTGGGCGATGGGTGAAGGAAGTTACAGCGTTAGGAAATTCAGAAACAGAGCTCCCTGATCAGCCACGCTCAGGACGTCCTGTCACAGCCACTGTTCCAGACATGATGAATCGTGTGGATGCCATTATTCGTGCAGACAGGTGCATCACAACTCGACAATTAGATCTACAGTTGGCGGTCAGCAAATGGAAGTGCGTCTGCAATGATCGGGACTCTCGGCTATTCAATGAGGTACTATCGGTGGGTTCCACGAATGCTCACAGAGGACGACAAGGTTCAAAGGAAGGCCATTTCATCTGAATTGTTGAAGCGATTTGATACTGATGGAGAGGCCTTACTGTCATGGGTCGTTACAGGGAAAGAAAGCTGAAAGCTCGGTGTACCACTTTGCGCCGGAAACAGAAAGGCGGTTCATGGAGTGGCATCATCCTCATTCACCACAAAAGAAGAAATTCAAGAAAACCCCCTCAGTCAAAAGTATTCATGGTGACAGTTATCTGGAATTGTGGTGGCGTCATTCTTGTGGATGTGATGCCAAGACGGTCAACCATCAGTTCAGAGGCATATGTGAAGCCTTTGAATAAACTGAAGAACCGTTTCCGAGGTGTTCGATCGGACAAGAATCCAGAAGAAATCTTGCTCCAACACGATAATGCATGCCCACACACAAGTCTGACAACCGAGGATCACATCGAAAAATTGGGTTAGACATCATTGTCTCATCCACTCTTCAATCTAGACCAGCCACCCTCGGACTTCCATTTCTTTGAGCCGCTTAACGATTATCTACGACGAACACACGTTGAAGATGACGGGAGTGTCAGTCATGCAGTGAAAACACGGATACGCCTACAGGACAAGAGCTTTTACCAGCAGGGAATACATGCTCTTACACAATGTTGGCGTACGACCATAGAACAAGATGGAGACAGAAAAATTCTGACTCTCAACAATAAATATGTTGTGAGAAAAAAATTTGGGTCATTACTTCTTGAACGACCCTCGTACATTGAAGGGGACAATACTGTTGTTTGAAACAAGTAACAGCTTCGGTAAATGAACAATCAGTCTCACTACTCTTCTCAAACACCTCCTAAGCCGCTAAATGCACCTACAAAACTATATCATGGTTCCACGCAAGCGCATTTCAGGAGATATGACGTCATAAACACGAAGAGACGTGAAAAACAGCAGCATTTTATGTGACGTTTAAATTTATTACTTCTTTGCTACAAATTCTATTCGAAACAAATTTTTCAGACAGTGTCCAAATATGCCACCGAATCTTCTTCTTCTTCTTCTTCTTTATCGTCGCCTTGTCCCACGTCACGTAGGGTCGGCGTTGCTCTTCTGGAGCCTTCTCCTCCATAGTTCTCTATCCATTGCCTCTTCCTTCTTCCATCCTTTCTCCTTTAGATCCCCGGATATCTTATCCTTCCACCTCATCTTCGGTCTTCCTCTCCTTCTCGTTCCTTCAATCTTTATATCTTCAACTCTGTTTCCGATATACTCTTCCCCTTTTCTCTGTAAGTGTCCGTACCACCTTAGTCTGCGCTCTTGTATCTTTTTCCCCATGGGTCCCACTTTCACAACTCCTCTAACAAATTCATTTCTAATCTTGTCCTTCCTTGTTACCCCACACATCCACCTCAGCATCCTCATTTCTGCCACTTCCATTTCCCTTTCCTGGGATACTGTGATTGGCCATGTCTCTGCTCTGTATATCATAGCAGACCTTACCACTGACTTGTATACTTTCCCTTTCAACCCAATGCTCACCTTCTTGTCACACAACACACCACTCATTTTCCTCCAGTTGTTCCAACCGCAATTTATTCGGTGTTGTATCTCGCTTTCCAGTCCTCCATACCTCTGCATGTACGACCCCAGTTATTTAAATTCGCAGACCGATTTCAGCTCATCATCCTGGATCTTGCATTGCCTCATCTGCACATCCTTTAGTGCTAAATATTCTTTGTCCTGCTAATTTTCATCCTTCTTTCTTCTAGTGTCCTCCAATCCTCCAGCTTTTCCTCAAGTCTGTCGATGCTCTTCTCACAAAGAACCACATCATCCGCAAACATCATATTCCACGATGCTTCCTTCTTTACATCTTTCACCATCATACCCATAATCAGGTCAAAGAGGTAGGGACTAAGCCCAGACGATGTAACCCTACTTTTACTGGAAACTTCTTTGTCATGCCCACACTACTTCTCACCTGTGTCATTGCTCTTCTGTAGATTCCCTTCACTAACCTCACATACTTCTCTGGCACGCACTGCTCTCTCATACTTCTCCATATTTCGTCCCTTGGGACTCTGTCATATGCTTTCTCCAAATCAATGAAAGCCATATGTAGATCGGCTTGCAGCTCCCCATGTCTCTCCACTATCTGCCTTAAAGCATGTATTGCATCAGTCGTTCTTCTTCCAGGCATGAACCCAAACTGTTCTTCACACACCACAGTCTCCTTGCGTAATCTTGCTTCTATAACTCTTTCCCAAATTTTCATTGTGTGCGCCATCAGTTTAATACCTCTATAGTTACTGCAATCTGGCACATCACCTTTCCCCTTCAATATTGGGATCAGCACACTTGTTCTCCACTCGTCTGGCATCTCCTCCTGTCGCCAAATCTTCTTCATTAAATCCCAAAGGAGCTCAATTCCCTTTTTACCTCAACGGGGATCTGGTTTGGGCCAACAACCTTCCCATTTTTCATCTTTTCAACTGTCTCTTCGAATTCATCTCTACTTATATCCGTCGTTAATCCTTCGTTTGCCCCTCCTTCCTCAGTTTTCACTCTTACGTTTTCTTCATTCAGCAATTTCTCAAAATAATTCAACCACTTTTGGATTATTTTTCCACTATTTTTCCTTCTACGTAATATGTAATCAATTTGGCTTTTATTTTCGCCACTCCTGTATATTATTAGTATTTCTCTTTTTCGCTGGAAGTAGGTATTCGTAATCACTAGATCAAAAGCCACTGCAAATTCCACTATCTTTTTTCCTTCCTCATTTCTCTCGCCATACCCCCATCCTCCATACCACCTCTCTTCCCCATCTTTCCTTCCGCCAACATGACCATTTAGATTCCCTCCGACCATCACGCTTTCATTCTCTGGTATTCCGACCATTACTCCATCCAAATCTCTCTAAACTTTTTCCTTCTCGTCCTCTGAACATCCCGCTCGGGGTGCATAGGCTGTCAGCACTGTCACCATTTCTCCGCCAAACATCATCTTAACATACATGATCCTATCATTTACTCTGCTGACTTCACATACCTCTTCTTGAAGCTCTCTGTGCAGAATAACACCAACTACATTTCTTGATTCTGGGCTTGCAGTACTATAAAGTAGCTTATAGCCTTCAGCTAAGATCTTTCCCTTATTGCCCTTCCACCTTGTCTCTTGCACACACAAAGCCTTTATCTTCCTCCTCTGCATCATGTCTACTATCTCTCTTCCCTTTCACGTCATCGTTCCCACATTTAGAGTTCCCACTCTGATCTTGAACACCTTTGGATCCTTCGCAAAACGCCTCCCCCGGTGATCCGAATGGGAGGCTATCACTCGGGAACATTTATCTTGAGAGGCATCCATCATTCCTCTTGTTTTGGCAATGTTTTTATAGCGGATTCCCTTCCTGCCGACAACCCCCTTCCCTTGTTAGAGGGGCAGAAGCCACAGAATGCATCTATAAAATTATATGATTTGTCATAAAACCTAAGGTGCGTGAAAAACTGCCACATTATGTATGATGTTTAAATTTATTAGTTCTGTGATACTTATTGTATTCCCAATATATTTTGCAGGTAATATCCTCATACCCCCTTAAATCTGTCTACAAAATTATATCATCGTATAACGCATACTTCAAGAGATGCGACGTCCTAAAATTTTAGAGGAGTAAAAAAAATGCCACATCATTCATGAAGATTTATTTATTCGAACCTATAGAGGCGCCTAGAAAATCCGGGATCATCTCACACGGAGTCTACTGCAGGAGTACATGCAAGGTTTCGTGTCTAATAGAAAAATGGAAAAATTAATACCTCGGAAATGCCAAGTTTGTCAGCTAGTGCTAAATATTTTAGGATATGATAGTATAGACAAATTAGAATAAAATATTTTACATAACATGTGTTCAGTTTCTGTTCTTTACCTACACACATATTCACAGACTATGTTAAATCAGGCTAATGATTAATTTCAAAGTTAATTTTAATACATTCCATCTATGACTTCATTACACTTTCGAATTCTCTTGACAACAACATGCGCAGCTCTTCTGAGGCCACCTGTGGGTTCTTTCATGAGGGAGCACTATTGATAACCTGAAAGTTCAAATCGTCTGACAGTATCACACTCATTCCTCTGATGATAGACTCCAATAAAGCGACTACGATTCAGCATTCCTATTGCAACTAAATATCTCTCTCAATGCACTGCTAAACACTTTATTTATTAGCGTATTTCTGGCTCACAACTCCATCACTAAATGTCCAATAGACCGAATCTGTCCCGTTTGTGCTCTCACACGCACGCTACTGTAGTAGACACTGCGCAAGAAATTCCTTGGCAGCTCGTAGCGCTGTTGCCAGCTTTCAGCTGCGATGTGCTAAAGGCTGCTGACCATAACAGTAGCCGTCCACAGAGCTGTAACGGTAATTAGGCGTTGATATAGAGACGTTTACGAAATCGTGTAACTTTATTCGTTGAGCTAGGCCTGAGACGCTGCTATGCCCAGCCGACTGCAGCTGTCGGGCACCAATTATAACTCGCATTGTTGACGAAACACGACAATGCTCTGTGTCCAGGAAAGAAAGCAGTAGGCTGTACCAAGTTCTAGGTGGTAATGCCCGCCAGCTAGCGCTTGCTGCTATGTAGCTCGCTGTCAGGGATACACAATGCACAACCGACTTAAGGTATCACATTTTCGAAGCCCTATAATTGTCTTCCACTGAGTTTGAACTTTGACTTACTGGTACGCGCATCATTACTCTGTAATTGTGCAAAAGCGTGGCACCCTACGAGGTCGCCTTTGGACTGGATGCTTCTTCAGACAGCAAGATGTCGTCATCTGTGAAGAAAACGCTAGAGCTCAGAAGTTAATGCGACAAGTACAGTGGGTTAATGATTTCGGATTGGCACCTAAATTCACCAAAAGTCTGCCCAACATCGCCATGGACGCTTCACACAATAGGAAGCTCGTCACAGCCACTCTTAACTGCATTTCGCCACTCCATTTTACGGGTCTATGATGGTCGTCAGAATCTCGGCTCCCAGTGTTGAAATGACGCAGTTGTCTGAGGAAAACATTTCACACACACTGCCGCTCAGAATCGACACGGAAAGGCCTCACGGGTTGGCATAAAGGGCGTGAATGCAACAACCCCTTTCGTTGCAGTGTAGATTCCCACGATCGAAAATGACAGTCCACAGGGGGTGAAGAACAGAATGATGGTCTTGACAACCTTTGACAGTGCGGACACCTTCGCACACTTCAGCCTTTCTCTAAGGGCACTGTGGACCTGAATACACGCTAAACGCGATCTCACCCCCTTGGCGTGCACTGAAAAAGCAATTTTTTTGCTCCTGTGTACATGTTGGAAGCAGTACGGGCCTTTCAAAACCATTCGAAGAAATCTGAATGTGAGACAAGGCAGCAAAGAGCGTTTATTCTTTTCCAGACCTTCTGTTTTGCGTCCTTCCGTGGCATGATCACAGAGGAGTATGGCACTGACACAAACGTGGATAAAACGACAAAATTACCCTCTGAGATTGCTCAATCGAGCAAAACACTCGGTAGCAGACGCCCCCATTTACTAAAAATTTCATAAATGTCCTCTACAGAGAAAATCCTTGCAGTACGTCATGCGCCTGCAGGTAGGCAACCATGTGGTACTGTTCTGCACAATTTGCTTTCCTGCATGCGCCTATGTACCTAGGTTTCCTCTGTATAGGAACATTCTTAAAATTCTCAATAAATGTGGACGAGGAGGATACTCCCGACGTTGTTTTCGAACTGGGCAGCAGACGTATCTGTTTTATTCACGCATGTGTCAAAGTCTCAATCCTCCATTGTCAAGCTACAGCAAGAGGAGCACTGATGAAGAATAAAAACCCTGTGCTGCTTCGGATCGCCTTAAAATTTCGTCGAATGGTTTTGAACGGTCCCTAGTGGTGTTCACCCTGTACACAGAGCGAAACGTGTGGGCGCACTGCGCTCCAAAGTAGTGAGATCATGTTCAGCAGCGTCGCTAGCCCATGGTGTCGTTAAAGGAATGTTGAAGCATCAGCGAGATGTCGGCAATATCAAAGAGTGTTAAGACGGTTGCTCACCGCTCACCGCTCTGAAAACTGTCTGTGTCTGAATGAACGTGCTAATGTTTCCTTTGGCTCCATTTATGCAACCACTTGAGGCCTTTTCGTGTTGAGTCTGAGCGGTGATGTGCCTGAAATGTTTTATTTATCCACTCCTAAGAAAATGGAGCGAGTTCAATGCAAGGTGTAGTGACTCTGACCTCCATCCAGAGCAGTCAAACGACAGGGTGAAATGTGCTTAACAGGGTCTGTGCCGACTATCCCGTCGTGTGACACGTCAACGGCTGTGTTGGGCAGAATTATGATGAAAGTTGGTGCCAAGGGGACATCATTAACCAAATTTACACGTTACGTGAACTTCTGAGCTATGGTATCTTTTCCGCATGTGTTGACACCCGTCTATTTCAAGGTAGCCACTGTTTTGCACCTTCAGATAAAGAGGCTGTAGCCGCCTTTGACCCAAACATCAAACGTAAGCATCGCAACGGAGACAATTACGGAGATTCGAATAAGTAGTCCGTTAATTCTGTTAGTTCATGGTATCCTTACACGAAGATTTTCAATCCGGTATATACCACAAGAATAGAGACACTGCATGCATAATATACGTCATATTTTTGTATGTGGAACACCGATACGCATAGAAACATTGCGTATGCGTGTTGAACGTCTACGTTCTACCAGCTGACTAAAGCTTTTTACGAGGGGATACACTATAAAGCACCGGAATTATTTTTTAAAAACTATATATTTTCAAGTTGCTTACAAAAAACGTTATCCCCTTCAAAATACTCTCCATTACAATTAATACCTTTGTCCCAGCGGTGCTTCCTCCGTTCGAAACATTTTTCTTTGTGGTCATCTTTAGAACTGGCAGACAGTTTTTCCCCCGTTTTCTTTTTTTTCCTGACTTCTTAAATGTTATCAAATCTGTGTCCTTTCATCCCCCTTTCCATGCTCCAAAGTAAGAAAAGTCGCACAGACCCAGTTCAGGTGCGTGGGGTAGCGGAACCATGCCACTTTAGCCAAAAAAATGTCTAACAGAGACAGCTGTCTCTGCAGGTGCGTTGTCGTGTTGGAAGAACCAGTCTCCTGTCCGCTACAAATCGGATCTTTTTTTGACTGAACCGACTTCCAAGATAACCCCCTAATCCCTGTCAGTTGGTCAATTGTCTGTCGGCGGTCTTGAACACAAGCTCTCGAGTGTTTCCGATGCTTTCGTCGATTACGGCAGCTGATGGACGTCCAGAACGACTTTTGTGATCAATAGGCATGTCGGCATTTTTAAATCAAGCAAACTACTCGTAAATTGGAATTTGTGCCGTAGCGTCATGTTGGTAAGCTATTTTTAACATTAAAACACTTTCAGCAGCATTTTTACCGAGTAGAAAACAAAATTTCACAGCTGCACTTTGTCACTTGCCATCATAAAAAACGAAACAAGAACGAAACAGCGCTAGCAAAAACAATCACTTCAGATGAGCAGAACAAGCCAGGTCGACAACACACGTGACACTAAATTACTGTCGCTCAACCATTTCGTCTTTGTTGCTTTCCTGTTGCTTCGGTTTTTGAGAGCTCGCTCACGATGAGCAACTGTTTCTTGACAGCGGACACGTTTTAAAGGGTTTTTGTAGTGCAGTCGACCAGTGCACTGAGACGGATTGTTTTGAGACTGCAGTGGTTTGTGCTCTTATCATTTGACAAAGGACAAAACAACGGAAAAGGAAGTGTTGCATTCGCCCGCTTGTGTCTGAAAGACTAAATCAAGGGAAATTCACTTTTAATATTTCAAGAACTAAGATAACCCAGAGAAATTCTTCAGTTATTTCTGCATGAGTGTAACGTCATTCGACGAGCTAGTCACAATTCTGGGACGTGCCATCACCAACCAAAATACAAATATGCGACTGGCGAGTCCACCAGAAGAGAAGCTCGGTGTTACATTAAGGTAGATAGCATAAAATTACACATTTTTATTTTGTTTGATATTGTTTATTATTCGAGAAAACCAGTTATTAACAGTAATCGATACATTTTGTATAAAATATGTCCAAAGCAACTGACTGAAACGGCAGAAAATTAGTGCAGGTATAAAGTTTAAACACTGTTGAGTGTAGTGACGTCGTACGTAGTTTGTGATACATCTAAAGGCACAGAAAAATTAGTCACGTATGAGTTTACACTGTTGCAATCATGAGGTAGGTTGATGGTCAGACATAGATGTTGCAGTAAAACTCGCGTGGGGGTGGAGAAGCTAGAACACCGAACGCCAGCACTGAAACGTCTGTCATTTGATAGACACGTGTCTTGGAAACGTCTTATTACCTCTCAATTTGTGCATCGATCATTCAAAGTCTGGGTATTGCTTTCAGCATAGGTACAAGAGACAATGCAAAACGTGTTGCAGAGTCATCCATTGATGAAGCGGTTTCTTTCTTGTCTCGAAGTATATAAAGTTTCTTCCTAACTCTTCTTCGTTTTATTTAGATTGTAACAGGTATGTGAAGAACGAACAATAGGTGCCCTTTAACGTTGTCTGTTTCCTCAGGTTCCTCATCGCTTACTACTGGTTCAGCATTTCCACTTGTTTCAGGTACTTCTACGGTTGGTTGAATAAACAAATGCTGATCGTAAAATTTGTACTTTCGGCGCTTTCCGGCTGGTTGTCCAGACTTGGCCGATTTTTGCTCACGCAATTCTCTTGCAAAGCGTGTCCTTAGATTTTTCCATCTTCGTTGTTCCAGCGTTCCTAGGAAACGAAGACAATAAACTGAAACGCTGGACATGTTGTAAATTTTAGTTTTTTTATGAAATAAAAATGAAACCTATTATAATTCAGTTACTTTAAATCATTTACGAAACTTCATAAATTATTATAACTCCTTTTCAGGTATCTGACAACTGAATGAAGTTTCAACGATCTTTCATACAACTACTTGATTGTTACAAGCACAATCCGAAAAATAGTTAAAGCAACATGCAGTGAAGTATGGAATGTCTTGCAACCTATGGTTATGCCAGAGAAATTTGAAGAAGAGTAGTTGCACATTGATGAACAGTTCTATAAAAAAAAAAAAACCATCATAGGTGCTCAATACAGAAAACATATTCGAATATTTTTTAATTATAAAAAATTCTTTTCTGTGGTGTTGATGGCATCGATCGAGCTGAATATCAATTTGTCTTCATTGATGTTGGTGCAAATGGAGTAGCAGGTGATTATTCAGTTTTTAATACTTCGGATGTTGGCGAAAAGCTGTAACGTAACCTTCTGAACATGCCGAACGGCCGAACGTTGCCTAACTATCCAGAACGCGAACCAAAGCCTTTTTGTTTGCTAGCTGATGAAGCTTTTTGTTTATTGAGACACATTTTGCTATCATTTGCTAAAAAAACGCTAACCCCATTAAAGAAAATTATCAACCATACGCTTACAACTACTCGTCCTATGGCTGAATGCATATTTGGTATACTGGCGAACAAGTGGCGTATTTTCCATAGACCTCTTGAACTTACCATCGATTTCTACGATTCAATAGTCAAAGCAAATCGTGTGATCCACAATTTTGTGCGTCGAAGAGATGGACTCAACTTTACAGATATGGCTTATGAATGTTCACTGCAGAGTATTGACATTGAACACCAGGCTATAACTGTATCTGCTGTCAATATACGCAACTATTTTGCAACCTATTTCACGTCCTCTGGTGGATTTTTTTCGTGGCAGTACATTGGACATTGATTTCACTACGACTCAACAGCAGTGAAAAACTTACTTGTTCCATCCACAAAACATTATTAAGAAGTGTAATATAATAACAATGTTAAAAATATGTCAATAAAAGCAACTTTGTAAAATAAAAACTTACTTGCTTCTGTTTCTTGTTCTGTAGTGTGTTGTCCCCAGATCGTACTCCACACGTTTACACACACTTCATCCAAAAGTTTGCATTTCAAATTAGCGTCAGAATAATCTTTTAAAGTTTTATTGAACAATGCAGGCCTCTTTTCTACTTCATTTATGAGCAATTCATTATCGATGTCTTCATCCCTCGCAACAGCCATTTTACGAACTTCAAAGTTTCCAACTGCAGACGAGACGGCAACTACATTTTCGTCCGGGTGGGCGCGGACATATAAACTGTGGGAGGGGAGACAGGACGAAGACAGTTGCGTCGCCCGTCTGTCGGCGGCCAGAGCAACTGAAAAGTTGCATCGCTGTCGCGTCGCTCCGTGTGCGCTCTTACATATGATTGTGCAGACTCTGCGGAAAAGACTAGACAGTTGCTTGACAAACAAGTCTCCCGTGTGCGCCCACCCTTATGGAAGGGCAGCGGCAGAAATGCGTACTACACAAGCTCCGCCCACGACAATGTTATTGAGGTTTTATTTGGGTATCCAGTCGTATGTCATTTCCACTCTGTTCATTTACATGCCGATAGTCGATAATGGCCATTACATTACTCTCACGCAGTTTAGGGAAAGAAACAAATTTGTTTGCATGACCATCCTCCGCAGCAAGCACAGAAATATTTGTTTCGTAAATAAAAACGCCTTTTCTATCTTCACTGTAATTTATTTCCCCCAGATGCGTTTCGCCTGTTTTTCTTTTTTCCCCCTAAGTAATCTTTAGGGGGATCTAGAACGATACAGATTTGTTTTGGTATGTATTATTTTTAGATTATCGAACAGTTCACGTCACGTTTTTTATGCAAATAAATAATTACTTACACTCTGTTGGCGTATGCGCTTCCTCTCATCTGGTCTGGAGGTCGCACTGTCACTTCACTTCCGAAGCATAAGCACATCTTTATATTCCTAACATTTTCTTTACACTTTTACCGTGTTTATTTTTTACTTGTGATGCACTATTACTCTTTTGTCACTAGTTATATATATTTCTTCGAAAATATTCTCGAATTTCGTACTCTGTGCTTAGGTAATCGTCACCGTATTCCCTAGAAGCAGCAGCAGAATATCAATTACACAACCTGTCCTCAAATACCATTTTTAAAGACGTGCGGAATTCAGTAGAATCAGCCAGCAAATCGAAATCACAATCGAAAAATAATTACGTGAACAAAAAACAGAAGCACACCTTCACTACTCGAACTTCGGAACAAGAATGAAGATCGATATACAAACGCATAGGAACTCGAGTGCCAACTGAGGAAATGAAAACTTGTCTCCATAACCAGCTTCATCCCTGTCACAAAAAATTGAAACAACTCAATATACGAATTAGTCTGCCCTATCAGCTCATGAAAAGTGTACTGGTCCTCCAGTAATACGGTGCGTAATATAGACTTTGAGGTGTCTCTCACAGGACGGTTACACGTACGAAATTGAACTAGCAGAACTATTTCCTAATTCTCTCTTTTTTCTAACTTGCCTTTGCTGAAACTGTGAATGATTATAAGGAGAACGAGAAAACATTTTAGTATGACAGTGAAGAACTGTAAGATTAAAGTCGTATTTGTTAGTACCGCCTGGGTTGGTAAATATACTTTCTCTGTGTCTTGCTAAAAGGTATATTCAATGAAAAATCTCCGTTGGACTGTAAATGTTTTACAATCGAATATTTCATTTAAGTGCGCAAGGCAACAATGACAACTCTATTGAGGGTAGAATTCGAGCAGTTACATGACAAAACCTGACAGCAAATGAGATCATTGTCCTGGCTTCAGTATTTTATCTCTAGTCGGACACTCCCCAAGCGACCAGGAGTGCTTGACGTGTTGAAGAAAAATTCGTGCAGAGCACAGCGAAGTGGGATTCTGCATTTGGCAGGTGGACATTTTATCGATGTCAACAGTATTCAAGCGCCGGCTAAGAACTTTTGGCACTGCTACTATCCGGTATGTTTTTCAAGTTCCTTCTCGTCGGTACTACTGTCACTTGGGATGTCAATGTAAATGATGAACACTTTATTTTTCTACACAGGTGTCATGTCTGGTGCACTGTGTCATAGCATTCGATCTGTCCGCATTCCGCAGTCCCCAGAATTTCTTCTGCCTCTTGGTACCACTTTTTCCGTGCCCCCGACAGATGACAATTTTCGCACGCGTTCCAGTCGATCAGTCGTGCCACAACATTATGCCTCTGCTTGTGATCAGTGAGAGCGATCGTTTTGCAGCAGGTTTTGGTCACTTGTTTCATCAGAGTCCTTAGAAAGTTTCTTTGGCTCAAGAATGAGATTTTCACTCTGCAGCGGAGTGCGCGCTGATATGAAACTCTACTGGTACATTAAAACTGTGTGCCGGACCGAGATTCGAACTCGGAGCCTTTGCCTTTCGCGGGCATGTGCTCTACCATCTGAGCTACCCAAGCACGACTCACACCCAGTCTTCACAGCTTTACTTCTGCCAGCACCTCGTCTCCTACGTTCCAAGCTTTACAGGAGCTCTCCTGCAAACCTTGTAGAAGTAGCACTCCTGAAAGAAAGGACATTGCGGAGACATGGCTTAGCCACAGCCTGGGTGACGTTTCCAGAATGAGATTTTCACTTTGCAGGAAAGTTTCATATCAGATCACACTCCGCTGCAGAGTGAAAATCTCATTCTGGAAACGTTACCCAGGCTGTGGCTAAGCCATGTCTCCGCAATATCCTTTCTTTCAGGGTACTAGTTCTGCAAGGTTCTCAGGAGAGCTTCTGTAAAGTTTAGAAGGTAGGAGACGAGATACTGGCAGAAGTAAAGCTGTGAGTACCGGTGGTGAGTCGTGATTGGGTAGCTCAGATGGAGAGCACTTGCCCGCGAAAGGCAAAGGTCCCGAGATCGAGTCTCGGTCCGGCACACAGTTTCTTTGCTCTTTTGGTGATTTATTTATATTATCATTATTGCTCTAGATTGCTCCTACACTATACTAATCGTAAATTTCACTTACTAAGGATAACTTGATAGATGAAAATGTGGCAAGGTCAGATAAATGCAATAAATAAATTCTCTGGAACGCTGACTAGCAGAATACGGCGCTGCAGTCGTCAACGCTTGCATAAGACAAAAAGTCTCTGGCACAGTTGTTAGATGGGTTACTGCTGATACAATTGCATGTTATAAACATTTAAGTGAATTTGAACATGGTGCTGTAGTCGGCGGACGAGCGATGGGACACAGCATCTCCGAGGTAGCGATGAAGTGGCGATTTTCCGGTACAACCATTTCACGAGTGTACCGTGAACATCACGGACTCGGAAAAAAGCATCAAATCTCAGACATCGCTGCGGCCGGAGAAAGATCCTGCAAGAACGAGATCAAGGACGACTGAAGAGAATCGTTCAACGTGACGGAACTGCAACCCTTCCACAAATTGCTGGAGATTTCAGTGTTGGGCCATCAAAAAGTGTCTGCGAGCGAACCATTCAACGAAACATCAGCGATATGATCTTTCGAAGGCCCACTCTTGTACCCTTGATGACTGCACGACACAAAACTTTACGCCTCGCCTGGGCCCGTCAACACTGACATTAAACTGTTGATGACTGGAAATGTGTTACCTCGTCGGAGGAGTGTCGTTTGATATTGTATCGAGTGGATGACGTGTATGGCTATGGAGACAACCTCGTGAACCAATGGATCCTACATGTCAGCAGGA
The DNA here is from genome assembly GCF_023864345.2 of Schistocerca serialis cubense. Classification (NCBI taxonomy): domain Eukaryota; kingdom Metazoa; phylum Arthropoda; class Insecta; order Orthoptera; family Acrididae; genus Schistocerca; species Schistocerca serialis. The sequence goes on along the minus strand of NC_064641.1, from coordinate 912,011,930 downwards.
GACTGTTCAAGCTCAGTAATGGTGTGAGGCGTGTGCACTTGGATTGATATGGGACCAGGATACGTCCAGATTCAACTCTGACAGGTGACACGTAAGTAAGCATCATGTCTGATCACCTGCATCCATTCATGTCCATTGTGCATTACGATAGACTTGGAGAATTCCAGCAGGAAAATGCGATACCTCACTCTTCCAGAATTGCTACAGAGTGATTCCAGGAACACTCTTCTGAGCTTAAAAACTTTCGGTGGCCAGACATGAATATTATTGAGAATATATGGATTGCCTTGTAACGTGCTTTTCAGAAGAGATCTCCAACCTCTCGTAGTCTTACAGATTTATGGACAGCCCTGCAGGATTCATGGTGTCAGTTCCCTCGAGCACTAAAAAATGGTTCAAATGGCTCTGAGCACTATGCGACATAACTTCTGAGGTCATCAGTCGCCTAGAACTTAGAACTAATTAAACCTAACTACCCTAAGGACATCACACACATCCATGCTCGAGGCAGGATTCGAACCTGCGACCGTAGCGCTTTCTCGGCTCCAGACTGTAGCGCCCAGAGCCGCACGGCCACTCCGGCCGGCCTCGAGCACTACTCCAGACATTAGTAGAGTTCATGCCACGTCGTGTTGCGGCTATTCTGGTTGCTCGCGGGGGCGCTAAACGATATTAGGCAGGTGTAAGAATTTCTGTGGTGATTCAGTGTGTATAGCAGCACAGAAAGGAGCGTGCGAGTTTTCCCGTTAATGAAAGTGGGACTGGTTAGGGTCTATGCTGTGCAGAAAAAACCAAGCTGTGACAGTACATGCACGAAATTTCCACCAGACCCTGTTTGCTATTACTTTTATTTGTTTAAGAAAAAGAAGAGTTCCATCAGGCTAAACGAACATGGAGGAATTAAAACGGCATCCAACTATGTGTTTAAATCCAGATCTCAGTAGAGATTGCTACACGGTTTGAAATCTGATTTCAAATTAGAGAAAATTACATCAAAGGAAAAATCCTCCATCTTTGGATATTTACAGATGGGAGCAAATCAAATGTTTTTGTGCATATTTTTCCGCGTCATGAAAGTACATGCCAGCAGCGATGGGGTTGTTTCTCATGATCTGAGTTGTTGCTGCTAAAACAGTTTATGTGAGTGCTAAGTAAATAAACTCTCTGTTCTCCCATCACTGACTGCTGGGCCAATATGTGATGGATGGCTCGTGACATTGTTGAATGAGCTTTTGACCGTGAGATTTTCACACAGTGAAAGTGTAAACACAAAGACAGCTTCTTTCTCTAATGAGTGAATAATTAACGGGAAGGCCAAGATCGAGCTGAAAACGTTTCGCTATTAGGCAATGGCCGTTGCAGTCCTTTTCTAAAAAGGCCTTCTGAGAGAATAATTACTTACTATGTTAGTTAATGTCACACAAAGAATAAATGTTTTACATATTTCTACTAAATAAAATACTTATAATAAATTTAGCTCAGTAATTATTTGAAGAAACTTAATACACGAACGATACAATAATGTACCGTGCAAGATGAGGACAGAGAATTAATCGGCATCGACAAACGAAAATTAGTTACATTTCCTTGTATTAAAAGATAAATCATAAGACATGCAAGCAGCATCTTCGAACGTAGACATTAATCAACATTAATCTGTGGCATTATAGTTTCTTTACACTGCGTAATTGAGTAATACATAGAGAGATTTTTTTAATATTTTCGTGGTTTTAGAAAAAAGGTGTAGTTTCACAGTCTCGTGAGATTGATGTGGGCGTTATGAACGCGGTGGGCTTGAATGCCCTAAGCCTCAGAGTACATTAACTAGTAGAGCCTCAGAGGTCTGTAAACTCGACCCGATGGCCTCGTGATGTTTACCACCAAGTCACGAGGCACACATCCAGAACAAAGCAGGCAGAGTGGTCGGTCGGTATTCAGCTACAGGTAGGGAGACCTGGGAGTGCTTTCGTATTCACCAGTGTTTGTTAAAGGTCGCTGCGAGTCTGGGTGAGAACAGGTACAACGACCTGTCTAACAACTGTGCAGGGAGGGTGGGTGGGGGGTGACGCTGCATGAGTAAAGCGTGTCGGCAGTGGCGTGGACAGAGCTAAACAATGGCCTGTTGATTTGACGGACGGGACAGCGAAGAATTAACTGTGGGTGTAAGCGCCAGTTGTGTGTACAGCCAGAGAGCAGCAGAATGTAGCGGCAACACACACATCACGACTTTACCGCCCATGACAATAACATCTGCGGTACACCGGGAATTTCAATTCGTAATTCGTAGGAGTGCCTGCACAACAGAACACTTTTATTACAGGTTTCCACTGACCGTCATGTACCTATCAGGGTTCGTGAATTACAGGTTGCAAAGTTTGGGCAAATTCCATCACTATTCCTGTGGGTTAAGTGAGCTTCGTACTGAATACTGAATGTGTGTTAACTACTTTGCTTCTTATGCTGCACTTGATTTGCAACTTTTTCTCCTCCAACTTCACCGGCTATTCTGGAAGTGTGGGGTATCGAATTGTCCTGCTGGAGTTACCCGAGTCCGTCGGAATGCACAATGGACGTGAATGGATGCACGTATTCAGATAAATGCTTACGTACGTGTCACTGGCAGAGTCGTATCTAGGCGTATCAGAGGTCCCATATCACGACAAGACAGTACCCGTGGTCGCCCGCATCTCGTGGTCGTGCGGTAGCGTTCTCGCTTCCCACGCCCGGGTTCCCGGGTTCGATTCCCGGCGGGGTCAGGGATTTTCTCTGCCTCGTGATGGCTGGGTGTTGTGTGATGTAGTCTGGCATTAGCTGCCGCAGCGGTCGCACGCTCCTCAAGTTTGCTCCGTGAACGTTCAGTATTTACGTCAGTGTTTTCGTGTTTTGTGCTCGTTTATTGACGTTTTGCACGTGAATTAAGCGTTATCAATTGAGCATTTGGTCTTCTTTCGTGTCATCTTTCTACGAAGTGCCGTTGGGATTTCGGCGTTGTCCGAGATTTCTTCGCTGCAGAACACCATGGCAAACTCCGTGAGGAAAAACACCGTGATTTTCACCTTCGACAAGTACACCCGTCGAGTACAGCCCTCTGCACTTGAAATACACGACTGGATTACCGAGGTAATTGGCCTTCATTCTGAATCTGTTCATACCATGCAGCTGGACTCTGATGAATACTGCATTTTTGTAAAGTTTAACGATTCCGCGAGTGTAGACCGCTTTCTGGCAAAATTTGGTTATGAAACGGAATTTATACACCGTGATGGTACTAAAAGTACTGTCAAACTCCGGAATTCCGAGTCTGTAATTAGGAATGTTAGGGTTTTGAATATTCCCATAGAAGTAGACAATTCGAAAATTAAAGATGTCCTTTCAAAGTATGGGGTTGTCAGGCAAATAGTCAACGAAAGGTGGGCTTCGCATTTCAAGCTGCAGTGCTTTAACGGCATTCGCTCCGTGGAGATGGAAGTGAATGCAAACATTCCCTCCCACATCTTTGTTGACGGGCACAAGGCGCATGTTATGTACTCAGGACAAACCCCTACATGTCATGTATGTAACGAGTCTGGTCACCTCCGTCAGGACTGCCCTCGCCGTGTATTTGTGCTAACAAATAACCTTACGCAACGCCGGAAATTGACACTCAACGATTTGTTGCCAGCCAGTAATACAACAGAGCCAGCGGCGGTCGTGGATCCTGTTACTACCTCTGAAAATGTTGCACTTAATGTTAATGACTTTCCGTCTTTAAAACCTGCATTAACTGCTGAAATTCCGTCCCGTGACAGCGAGATTCCCACAAAAAAGCGTCCTCTAGAGGACACTGAAAGAAATGTTGATGAGGACTCTTCCTGTGAAACACCCGTTGCCAGGAGGCCGAAGCCCAGTCCTGAAGATCTGTTGGAAGTGGAAAAAGGAGATGGAATGAAGGTCGATGTGGCTCCCACTTCCGCACAAGGACTTACACCGCCACGAACAGATAGTGACGCAGCGGGTAGTGATTTTTCACGGAAATGTGACCCTGAGCCTGAGGTCACGGCTGAAATAACCGCATCAAGTGCACAACCCATACAGTGCGAACCGTACGAGGAAGTACCAGGTAAAGAACCTGCTGACTCCGAAGCGCAACGCCGCGCCGAAGGAGGAAATACACAAGCATCACCGCCTCGCCAGCAAAACAACACAACAGACACCACGCCGGAACCAAACATTGACGACTCGCAAGCCACGGCCGTTGCCCCATTTAGCCACCGCCGGCGGCTGCGACAGACACCGGGCCTTGCTGTCACGCGTCATCAAGCGAAAGTCACACCAGAGAAGAAAGACATCAAGAAAAAGAATATCAAATATGAAGTCATCAGGTCCAACACTGACGAGGAGAAAGAGAATGGCCACAGTGACTTATAGCAATGCATTGTCAGGATTTCAGGATACTTTTCTTCTCAAGCTATTTGTTTAAAAGCAGCGCAAATTTTCTAGGCAGTTAGTACATGTAATGGGCACACAGCTTGTAAAGATCGTGCCTTGTAGGGAAGCACGTTTGCTGCTATAATCATACCGAACCTCATCCCAAATAGCTTCTTCCGGTATGTCTGTGCTGCAAGCTTATAGCATTACTACTATTAACATTAATAAAATACAGTCACCCTTGAAATTGGCAGCACTAAAGGAATTCTTGTACCAGTCCGGAACAGATATCGCGTTGCTACAAGAAGTTGCGATAACGGAATTTCGGATCCCAGGCTTTTTTGAAATTGTTAATGTTTCTACGGAAGCCAATATCGGTACAGCCATTCTTATAAGGGAAGGCATTCCGGTGACTGAAATCGAACGACTAGAATCAGGAAGAGCCATAGGCATAAAACTTTTCGATGTGACAGTGATTAACCTTTACGCCCCATCAGGAACTTCCCACAAATTGGATCGTGCGAAGTTTTTCAAGATGAACTGATTTATTTATTGAGGAAAAATCCGTGTTCTCTTATATTAGGTGGAGATTTTAACTGTGTTTTAAACCAGAAAGATCAACAACCCAACTTCAACTACTCGCCACAGTTAAAAAAATTAGTAAGTGATCTACACCTTGAGGATGTGTGGGAACTTCAGCACCCGACGTCAGTCGGGTTCACGTATATAACCAGCCACTCCCGCAGCAGACTAGATAGAATTTACGTGTCACCAAATTTGCAAAATTATTTATTAAACGTTGAGACTATTCCAGTGTATTTTAGCGATCAAAGTACACTTTTAACTTGCTTTAATCTAAGTGTACAACCAACCCGTCGATTCAGAGGCCAATGGAACTTAAATATCTCTGTTTTAACTGACGAAGAACTGGAACAGGAAATAAGGTTTGCGTGGACTATGTGCCTCCGCACAGTAGACAAGCACCCAACAGTCATAGACTGTTGGACAAGGAGGGCTAAACCAAGGCTGCGGAAAGTTGTCATGCAGTATAGTGCAGCCAGGCACAGGGAGTTGAGGAATACAATGGAGTTTTATTATAAAGTTTTAAGAGACTTATATCAACAGGCCCATGATGACGTAATTCGTCTAAATGATATCAAAAAAATAAAAGCCAAGTTATTAAGCATTAGACGGCAACAGATGGAGGGACTCAAAATTAAATCGAAAGCCACATCAGTCGTAGCAGATGAAACAGCTTCTCTGTATCACTTGGTGCGGCATGCTAAAAACAGACGTCAAACTTTAATTGATGAAGTCCAGACGCATACTGGTACGAGGCTCACATGCCAGAAACAAATACTGGACGAAGTCCACAGGTACTATGAAACCTTATATGCCCCTACCACAGTGGAAGATGCAGCTCTCGAGGACTTTCTCACTATTTTAGGTCCACAATTGTCGGGAACAGACAACGCTGACATCCTGTCACCTATTACTAAAGATGAAGCGCATGAGGCAGTGCGTAACTCACCTCTCAACAAATCTCCGGGACTTGATGGCCTCCCTGTGGAGTTTTATGCCCGCTACTGGTCTATAATTGGGGACAAGATCACTTCCATGGCAAATGAGGTCCTGAACGGAAAACCGGTCCCTGCAGAGTTTAAGGAAAGTAAAATAGTACTGATTCCTAAGAGTAAAGGCAAAACCAACTTAAACAATTTTCGGCCTCTTTCGCTACTAAATTCTGATTACAAAATAATTTCGCGTATTATCAACAAAAGACTCTCTGCCTTTTCCAACAAAATATTGAGTCATCACCAATCTTGCTCTCCGACCAGAACGATATTCGAAAGTCTATCTGCATACAGAGACGTCATTGCAATTACCTCAGTGACAAGTATAAAATGTGCTTTAATCTTCATAGATTTCAACAAAGCTTTTGACCGCGTTAGTCATAGATACCTCTTTGCGACGCTGTCAAGAATGGCTTTCCACCCCCAGATTGTGAACATGCCAAGGAATATTGCAACAGGTGTAAATGCGAAAATAGCAATCAATGGCCAAACATCTAAACCCATCCAGATAAGGCGAGGGGTTCCACAGGGCAGTCCCTTATCTATGTTTTTATTTTCAGTATCTTTAGAGCCCTTCCTCCGCACTGTCCACGAAAGATTAACAGGCATAACATTGAGTGGTGAGAAAACTGTCATACGAGCTTATGCTGATGACGTGGGCGTTGTAATAAGGAATAAGGAGGAGACAGTTACACTGGAAAGAGAAATCCAAAGATATTGTCTAGCGTCGGGAGCGACAGTAAATGAAAACAAAAGTCAAATATTGAATCTACGGGGCCTAGATCACCTTCGACTGGCATGGGCAAAACAAGACAACAAACATAAAACTTTGGGAATCACCTTAATGGCATGTCCGATGCGGATGGCTGCTTTTAACTGGACGGAAACTAGGAGGAAAGTTCATGGTGCTGTAATGTAGAACATCCATCGAACTATGGACCTGGTGCAAAAAGTCAGATTCATCAACTCCTGCGTTTTGTCTAAAGCGTATTTCACTGCGCAGGTATTTCCAATCCCTAAACTAGTAGCGAAAGGGATCATGTCCACTGTTACCAATTATTTATGGAGAGGAGACATATTCAGGGTTGGTGCGACTACGGTTATACTGGATGTCAGAAACGGGGGCCTCAGTTTGGTGCATATTGGCAATAAAGCGTCTGCTCTGTTCCTCAAACGGACTTTCCATATACTCAGAGAACTTCCACAATGTATAACCGCAAAGCTCTTTGAGGCTGTGACACCCCATAGCCTGCAAGCACCGATTGATGTGCGAAGGATTAATGCCCGTCTGCAGTATGTGAGGAACTTTTTCCTCGAAGCAAGTTATCTTAGTGACGAAATCAGAAGCAACACACGTATCACAGCGCGCGACATCATACTTGAAAGGAAGTTAAATGAGGGTAGAAACAAAATTGAAACGAAATTCCCAAATTGGGACTGGAAAGCTGTATGGCGGAACATCAACTATGCCGGGCTATCTACAGACGCTGTTTCCGCATGGTACAAAACAGTTAATAATGTCATCAGCACCAACGAGAGACTATATGGGATCGGTTTAAACCAGACACACCTTTGTGGAAAATGCAATCTGGTGGATACACTCAGCCACAGATTCACCTGTGGTGGCAATGTGCAAAACTGGAATTGGATCAGGCAACAAATCGCCTTTCTCACCAGATCCTCTACGGAATATATAACGCCGTCGCTCCTCCTGAGACCGGACGTGACATACTTTCCGAAATTAAAAACCAACGCCATTAGCTGGTTACTGGGAAAATATGTTAGTTATGTCATCCACACACTTGGGTCAGACAACGAGATAGAATTCCGCGTTTACATGAAGTGTGAATATGCAAAAATCAGCACGTATCGCAACCACAAGAAGCACTATGGCAACATGCTGAAGATCATTTTTGAAAGAATGGGTGTTGGTTAAATATGTGAAACCACTACAACACCTTGAACGAGAACGAACAGAAGAAAAATAAAAGTCACTTGGTTCCTTATTATTATTTACTTTAACCTTGCTTCCGGAACTTTTTTTTTTTTTTTTTTTTTTTTTGTATGTGTTTAATTGGATTGTATTTAAACTGGTTCATAGTCAAGAAAACTGGTATTAAATATGCTATTATTTTTTATTCAATGGACAGTTTACAAATTAAACAGTGAATTCAACTTTGTAGACAAACCCACTGATTGGGTGACAATAATTTGCACCTAGAATAATCTCAGTTATCTTGAGCAAAGTTTATACTGTAACCACTTTTAAAGTTTGTTTTACCATTATTACTGTATTAGACATATTTAGCATATAAATAGTTTAAAACTGGTTCTTTTTTTAATGTTGCAAATGGTTTAATCTTTAATTGTACTGTTGAATACTTGAAATGTATGTTTTAGTAAAATACAATAAAAAAAAACCCCGCCACTGCCTATATTTTGATAAATAATCAGCATTGGCGGCCGAAGATTTCCGGCATAAGAAGTCAGCCTCATTCTGCCAACGGCCTTGTCAAAGAAGGCGGAGGAGCGGATAGAGGTTCAGGGCACTCTCTTGTCCTAGGGGTGGGAAGTTGCCCCTAAAGGCGGAAGAATCGGCAATGATCAACGACATGAGGATGCAGAAGGCAATGGAAACCACTGCATTAAAGACACGTAATGTGTATCCACAGGACATGTGGCCTGTATTTGAAGAAGTGTCATGATGATCTCTCCATTGGCAAAAGATTCCGGAATAGTCCCCCATTCGGATCTCCGGGAGGCAACTGCCAAGGGGGAGGTTACCATGAGAAAATGATTGAATAATCAACGAAAGGATAACGTTCTACGAGTCGGGGCGTGGAATGTCAGAAGCTTGAACGTAGTAGGGAAACTAGAAAATCTGAAAAGGGAAATGCAAAGGCTTAATCTAGATATAGTAGGGGTCAGTGAAGTGAAGTGGAAGGAAGACAAGGATTTCTGGTCAGATGAGTATCGGGTAATATCAACAGCAGCAGAAAATGGTATAACAGGTGTAGGATTCGTTATGAATAGGAAGGTAGGGCAGAGGGTGTGTTACTGTGAACAGTTCAGTGACCGGGTTGTTCTAATCAGAGTCGACAGCAGACCAACACCGACAACGATAGTTTAGGTATACATGCCGACCTCGCAAGCTGAAGATGAACAGATAGAGAAAGTGTACGAGGATATTGAAAGGGTAATGCAGTATGTAAAGGGGGACGAAAATCTAATAGTCATGGGCGACTGGAATGCAGTTGTAGGGGAAGGACTATAAGAAAAGGTTACAGGAGAATATGGGCTTGGGACAAGGAATGAAAGAGGAGAAAGACTAATTGAGTTCTGTAACAAGTTTCAGCTAGCAATAGCGAATACCCTGTTCAAGAATCACAAGAGGAGGAGGTATACTTGGAAAAGGCCGGGAGATACGGGAAGATTTCAATTGGATTACATCATGGTCAGACAGAGATTCCGAAATCAGATACTGGATTGTAAGGCGTACCCAGGAGCAGATATAGACTCAGATCACAATATAGTAGTGATGAAGAGTTGGCTGAAGTTCAAGACATTAGTCAGGAAGAATCAATACGCAAAAAAGTGGGATACGGAAGTACTAAGGAATGACGAGATACGTTTGAAGTTCTCTAACGCTATAGGTACAGCAATAAGGAATAGCGCAGTAGGCAGTACAGTTGAAGAGGAATGGACATCTCTAAAAAGGGCCATCACAGAAGTTGGGAAGAAAAACATAGGTACAAATAAGGTAGCTGCGAAGAAACCATGGGTAACAGAAGAAATATTTCAGTTGATTGATGAAAGGAGGAAGTACAAACATGTTCCGGGAAAATCAGGAATACAGAAATACAAGTCGCTGAGGAATGAAATAAATAAGAAGTTCAGGGAAGCTAAGACGACATGGCTGCAGGAAAAATGTGAAGACATCGGAAAGATATGATTGTCGGAAGGACAGACTCAGCATACAGGAAAGTCAAAACAACCTTTGGTGACATTAAAAGCAACGGTGGTAACATTAAGAGTGCAACGGGAATTCCACTGTTAAATGCAGAGGAGAGAGCAGATAGGTGGAATGAATACATTGAAAGCCTCTATGAGGGTGAAGATTTGTCTGATGTGATAGAAGAAGAAACAGCAGTCGATTTGGAAGAGATAGGGGATCCAGTATTAGAATCGGAATTTAAAAGAGCTTTGGAGGACTTACGCTCAAATAAGGCAGAATTTCTCAAACCATTGGCGGAAGTGGCAACAAAACGACTATTCACGTTGGTGTGTAGAATATACGAGTATATGAGTCTGGCGATATACCATCTGACTTGCGGAAAAGCATCATCCACACAATTCCGAAGACGGCAATAGCTGACAAGTGCGAGAATTATCGCACAATCAGCTTAACAGCTCGTGCATCGAAGCTGCTTACAAGAATGATATACAGAAGAATGGAAAAGAAAATTGAGAATGCGCTAGGTGACGATCAGTTTGGCTTTAGGAAAAGTAAAGGGACGAGAGAGGCAATTCTGACGTTACGGCTAATAATGGAAGCAAGGAAAAAGAAAAATCAAGACACTTTCATAGGATTTGTCGACCTGGAAAAAGCGTTCGACCATATAAAATGGTGCAAGCTGTTCGAGATTCTGAAAAAAGTAGGGGTAAGCTATAGGGAGAGACGGGTCATATACAGCTCCATTAAATTTCCGGAATGCAGCCGCATAAATTCTGCTTCTCCTTCTAATATTTCTGCTGTATATCTTTCAGCCATCTTCAGAGAGAGCCGTACGACTGACGCTCCAGCGCTCGCTCCACCCTTTTAAACTCGCGGACCGCGCCACTGCGCATGCGGCCACAGATGAACAAGGCGCCAGTGATGTTGATCGGCGGCAAAGACGTAACATATGCATGAGTTACGTCTGTGGCTGCGCATTCGATCCATGCTGGGAGATCGATGTATTACTGGGAGCTGATCTGTAGCGACGTCTTTGTAAGTTCAATATTGAAAGTGCCGGATTCCATAATTTATCTAATGTGAAACCGCTGTCTCTATTAATTAAATTCTTCGCCAAGCGGATTTCAATGGCGTCTTTTACTACGGAGTCCCAGAAAGATGAAACAGAAGTCAGAATTTCGACATTTTCATTTACCATAGAGTGACCAGAAACAATACAATGCTCTGCCACAGCCGATTTACTGGGTTGTAAGAGCCGAGTGTACCTGCGATGTTCCGTACACCTCTCTTGGACTGTACGATTCGTTTGTCCGATATATGAAAGGCCACATTCACATGGTATCTTGTAAATTCCAGATTTGCGAAGTAGTAAGTCACCAGGAGTGCAGCCGTCTTCGCCGGTGGACGAAAAATCATTTTTACTTTATGTTTAGTGAGGATTCGTCCTATTTTGGATGAAAGGCTTCCCACATATGGCAGGACAGCCATGGATTTAAATGTTTCCTCGTCATCTTCTGCATTCCTTACGGACACCTTAGGTTTTACTTATAGTGCCTTACGTATCTGTTGTGGAGAATACCCGTTGTCCTCAGAAACTCTCTTCAAATGTAAAAGTTCGTCTTTTAAACTACTTTCATCAGATATGACGTGTGCTCGGTGTACCAAAGTTCTTAGAACACTACTCGTCTGCGAAGGATGGTGACAGCTATTTGCATGTAAATATAAGTCCGTATGGGTCGGTTTCCTATATACTGCATGACCCAGAGTGCCATCTTCTTTACGCCGAACCAAGACATCCAAAAATGGAAGACATCCCTCCTTTTCCACTTCCATTGTATACTGAATTTGTCCATGGATGGAATTCAGATGGTTTATGAAGTCCTGCAGTTTGTCCTCGCCATGGGTCCACACTACAAAGGTGTCGTCAACGTACCTCCAAAAAACTGTAGGCTTCAAACTAGCAGACTGCAGGGACTTCTCCTCGAAATCCTCCATAAATAAATTGGCCACCAAGGGTGACAAAGGACTACCCATGGCAACACCGTCAGTCTGTTCAAAAAAGTCGTTATTAATTAAAAAGTATGTGGAGGTCATCACATGGTGAAACAAAGCTAAAATCTCCTTATCAAAACTTTTTCCAATGAGATCTAAAGATTCAGAGAGAGGTACCCTAGTAAATGGCGACACTACATCAAAGCTGACTAATAGATCAGAGGTGTTCAGTTTCAAAGATTTTAATTTGCCAATGAAATCTGCAGAGTTCCTTATATGATGATCACATTTTCCCACAAGCGGCCTCAATAGTGACGCCAGGTGCTTGGCACAATGATAGTTGGGAGAACCAATATTACTCACGATAGGACGTAGAGGAACGTCTTTCTTATGGATCTTTGGGAGTCCATAAAGCCTTGGAGGCACTGCACCACTTGGTTTCAGTCTTCGTATGAGTTCCGGTGTAAATGGGGAGGCATTCAAAAGCGACGCCGTCTTCCTTACCACCTTGTTGGTGGGGTCCTTACTGATCTTCCGGTACATACTATCATTCAGTAAGCTGTATATCTTATCATGGTAGTCGTCACGTGACATTAAAACAGTGGCATTACCTTTATCAACAGGGAGAACCACCGTTTCGGTATCTTGGCGGAGCATACGTAGTGCAGTCCTCTCTGCCACAGATATATTGCTTCTTTGTGGGCGAGCCTTCTTAACAGCTCGACAAGTTTCGCGTCTTATTTCATCTGCAGAATCCGTAGAGAGTGGTCGAACAGCTTCTTCAACGGCACTGATGAATGCAGGTATAGGCAAAACCTTTGGCGTGGGTGCAAAATTCAGTCCTTAGCTTAAGACCATCACCGTAGCATCGTCCAAATCTCTACCCGTCCCGGAGCGTCGAATGATACTTTCTTGCTGTGGAGATGGCTCAAGTCGGCTGAACTTTGCAGTCTGTCTTGATGTCGCTACTTCACGAACCCAGTCTGATTTGGCCCATGTTGTACCTTCTATCCAGTTCCAAGAGTTGCTGGATAACTCCACAGGCATCTTCAGGTGCAGACGATAAAGTTCTTGAGAAACAAGATCCAGCTTCCTTCGTGTAAATCGGATCCTCTCCTTAACGCTAGCAGAACCAGCTTTAAATAAAATCTAATTCATGGAAGTCGATTTTATAAAATGTACTAACCTGGCAAACTTCGGAATTATGCCATGGTCACGGCACCTCAGTAAAAAACTTAAAGAGCTCAATAATCTCGCTCTCAAGTGTCGTAGCTTGTCCAGTCGTCGAACACATAAAACCATCTCCTCCCCGAAGAGGTACTTGATGTGAATCTTCAGGTTTTCGCGGCTGCTCCATTACATTTCGGGAATGCAGCCGCATAAATTCTGCTTCTTCTTCTAATATTTCGGCTGTATATCTTTCAGCCATCTTCAGAGAGAGCCGCACGACTGACGCTCCAGCGCTCGCTCCATCCTTTTAAACTCGCGGACCGCGCCACTGCGCATGCGGCCACAGATGAACAAGGCGCCAGTGATGTTGATCGGCGGCAAAGACGTAACATATGCATGAGTTACGTCTGTGGCTGCGCATTCGATCCATGCTGGGAGATCGATGTATTACTGGGAGCTGATCTGTAGCGGCGTCTTTGTAAGTTCAATATTGAAAGTGCCGGATTCCATGATTTATCTAATGTGAAACCGCTGTCTCTATTAATTAAATTCTTCGCCAAGCGGATTTCAATGGCCTCTTTTACTACGGAGTCCCAGAAAGATGAAACAGAAGTCAGAATTTCGACATTTTCATATACCATAGAGTGACCAGAAACAATACAATGCTCTGCCACAGCCGATTTACTGGGTTGTAAGAGCCGAGTGTACCTGCGATGTTCCGTACACCTCTCTTGAACTGTACGATTCGTTTGTCCGATATATGAAAGGCCACATTCACATGGTATCTTGTAAATTCCAGGTTTGCGGAGTAGTAAGTCATCTTTAACGGAACCCAGGAGTGCAGCCGTCTTCGCCGGTGGACGAAAAATCACTTTTACTTTATGTTTAGTGAGGATCCGTCCTATTTTGGATGAAAGGCTTCCCACATATGGCAGGACAGCCATGGATTTAAATGTTTCCTCGTCATCTTCTGCAGGTCATATACAATATGTACAACAACCAAGAGGGAATAATAAGAGTGGACGATCAAGAACGAATTGCTCGTATTAAGAAGGGTGTAAGACAAGGCTGTAGCCTTTCACACCTACTCTTCAACCTGTACATCGAGGAAGCAATGATGGAAATAAAAGAAAGGTTCAGGAGTGGAATTAAAATACAAGGTGAAAGCATATCAATGATACGATTCGCTGAAGACATTGCTATCCTGAGTGAAAGTGAAGATGAATTAAATGATCTGCTGAACAGAATGAACAGTCTAATGAGTACACAGTATGGTTTGGGAGTAAATCGGAGAAAGACGAAGGTAATGAGAAGTAGTAGAAACGAGAACAGCGAGAAACTTAACATCAGGATTGATGGACACAAAGTCAACGAAGTTAAGGAATTCTGCTACCTAGGCAGTAAAATAACCAATGACGGACGGAGCAAGGAGAACATCAAAAGCAGACTCGCTATGGCAAAAAAGGCATTTCTGGCCAAGAGAAGTCCACTAATATCAAATACCGGCCTTAATTTGAGGAAGAAATTTCTGAGGATGTACGTCTGGAGTACAGCATTGTATGGTAGTGAAACGTGGACTGTGGGAAAACCGGAACAAAAGAGAATCGAAGCATTTGAGATGTGGTGCTATAGACGAATGTTGAAAATTAGGTGGACTGATAAGCTAAGGAATGAGGAGGTTCTACGCAGAATCGGAGAGGAAAGGAATATGTGATAAGGAGAAGGGACAGGATGATAGGACATCTGCTAAGACATGAGGGAATGACTTTCATGGTACTAGAGGGAGCTGTATAGGGCAAAAACTGTAGAGGAAGACAGAGATTGGAATACGTCAAGCAAATAATTGAGGACGTAGGTTGCAAGTGCTACTCTGAGATGAAGAGGTTAGCACAGGAAAGGAATTCGTGGCGGGCCGCATCAAACCAGTCAGTAGACTGATGTCCCAAAAAAAAAAAAAAAAAAAAAAAAAAAAAAATTACTACAACTGCGTACGCCCCACACCATTACATATCCTCCACCAGCTAAAAACAATCCCTCGGTGACATGCACGATCCGTGAATTCATGAGGTCGTCTCCATATCCGTAAACGTCCGTCCGCTCGATACAATTTGGAACGATGCTCCTCCGACGAGGCAACATGTTTCAAGTGATCAACAGTCCATTGTCGGTGTTGAGGTCCCAAGTGAGGCTAAAAGCATTGTGTCGTGCAGTCATCAAGGGTACACATGTGGGCCCTCAGCTCCGAAAGCCCATTTCGATGATGTTTCATTGAATGTTCGGCACGATGACACTTGTTGATGGCCCAGCACTGTAATCTGTAGCAATCTGCGGAAGGATTGCATATCTGTGACGTTGGACTGTTCAGTTGTCGTTAGTCCCGTTCTATCGGGGTCTTTGTCCGGCCGCAGTTACCGATCTAACAACTGCGTGAGGCACTTGTTGTGTTACATAGGCGTTGTCGACCCCAACTTCGCCTTTTACGTATCTCTGTATTCGAATACGCAAGCCTGTACCAGTTTCTTTGACGTTTCAGAGTATATTAAGTTACTCTCTTGTTACACTGTTTTATATTTGATATGTGAGGGTACATCCTTCAAATTTCCTAAAAGGATTCATTTCAGCAATGTCTTTCTCGGTTAATCTGCAATCTTGACTTCCATATATTAGAACAGAGGTAGCTAGTACTTTATAAAATTTTAGTATCGTAATCTTTCTCGTCTTGCCAAGTAATGTTCCATGTATTCTGCAACGCATCATAGGGAACTTCTTTTATTTGTAAGTGATATCGTTTCCATATTCAAACCTAATACCACAGCCTAACAGCGGAAACTATGACACTTGTTCTATTGATTGTTCGTCTAATATTATTTTAGAGCGTGCTAGAAATTTCGCTTTGAGCGGCAGTACTTTATTCTTTTTGCCGAAATTCCCAGATAATTATGTGAATGTGTGGTGTCTGGTATTTCGGACATGTGTGAAATAACAGACACCACGCTAAATCCTCAGCTGAAAATATATTGTGTAAACTGAAGGTGGAGAGGTGAGAAAGCAAAGGAAAGGAAAGGAAAGGAGATATCCGTCGCATCGGGACTTTATGCGGAATCAGCGGTGACGAGTGAAAATATGTGGCGGACTGGGACTGGAATAATTGTTTTTACGTATTTGGTTTGGACGATGTATTGCAAACTGGAGGTCATTTTCTCTCTACTAACTAATTATACTATCTTCGACAAGTAGAAAAGTATTTATTTGTGTGTGTGTCCTGCTTTTAATCTGACACCTGTCGCCATTTCCGTTTCCATTGTCTAACAATGTCGTCGAAGTAGATATACTGAATAGTAGATGGAAAACTACACCCTTATCGCAATCATTTGTTGACGTTTGCTAGTTTTATCTCCTCATTTGTTGCACTTATTATAATTTTTGTGTGGTTTTATTATTTGCGTAAAATTTTTAGGATACATTCGTTTTTTCATTACATTCCAGAGTTCGCTTTTCATCGAGTCGAATGCTTTTTCATAATAAATGAGTACGATGTGAGTTTCCAGACTGTTTATTGATTTTTTGGTTAACTGAGGTTAAATAGTAAGACTGGCGCTACAAGATCGTCCCTGCGTAAAACCATTTCCCTCCGGCGTCAGGAGGGTATCAGCTATCTTTCTGGTTCTATTGTCATGCTTGCGGAGAGTTGGTCAGAAGCGTTTAGAAGGCTCATTCCTCTTCGCTTTTTTTCTTTTTTAGCGGTATCGTCATATCAGCTGCATCGCTGGCTGCCACGGTTAGGGCACCAGCCACGTCTTCCAGCATGCTTGAAGAGGTGTAACAGCCTCACGTGCAACTTTTAATTCTCCGTATTTAAGGAGTTCCACCACTGACTGCCGGTTCCATCCGACTCTGGTGATCTGTTTCCGGTGCTCCTGCCATATGGTGTGGTGTCATCTACTTGATACACAAGATAATCACCTTTATCATCTGAAGTTGTTATTTCTTGCACTTTATATCTGATAGTTTTTACTGTAATCCTTAGACTGTACAGAGATTAGCATATAATACTGTTTTTCACTGTGACACGATTTTTACTTGCCATACATTTCCCTTGCCTAAAACAAAATTGAATTGCAGTTTATGAAGTTAAAGTGACTTTTGGAAATTGTGTTCTACTTTCACACCTCTGTTTTATTGTTATCTGGTTGCCCTCAAGTACGTAAGCCGAGAATACTTCTGCATCCTCTGCTGGTACAATTCATCTCACTGCTGTAAATGTGACGCAGAAACACGAAGGCAGTTTATAACGTTGTCACCTTTATTGTAACAGGCTATTCTTTAACGAGCCTGCTGGAAATTTCTCACCAATATGAATGCACTTCTTT
Organism: Schistocerca serialis cubense; assembly: GCF_023864345.2. NCBI lineage: Eukaryota > Metazoa > Arthropoda > Insecta > Orthoptera > Acrididae > Schistocerca > Schistocerca serialis. Next base: position 911,994,462 of record NC_064641.1, on the reverse strand, counting down.
ATTGTTCATATTTTACAATATCAATTTACTGTCTTGAAATGTGAAGAAATGTTCAATTAAAATAGTGAAACGATTTTATCCTGATTTTCAGAAATTTGCGGACGAGATATCTTGACAACACAATCATACACAAAATCATAAAGGGAAAGTTCGTATTTTCGACAGAGCAACGGCGATTTCATTTTAAAGATTATGAAAGTGGGGACCGATACGTTTCGACCAGGAATGGTGTTCATTAATGTGTGATTGTTAATGAACTTCATCCTGTAGACGGAACACGTGCGAGACAGTGTATTTGTCATCTGCATACTGTGGGAATTAAGCACTCAGAACAAGAACATTCAGATCGTAACAACCAATGAAGAAAACATACGACAATGAAATGGTTTTTCCTTTTAGCAGCAGAGAGAGACAGCAACAGATTTACACGAGAGCTCACGTATGTGAGAACCACTGCTGGATATCTGTATCGTCGTGACCCAATGTTTCCCCACGTAACACAAAGGAATACTACGTTCCATGCAACTTAAATGGACACGCGATGCAAGGAATCACGCCGCTGGAAACATAATTTTTAAAACATCTGGGTAACTGGGAATAGACACGCGGATTCAGAGTGCCATACAATAGTGTAACAGGTGTAATCACAGATACGGTTCTTGGTGACTGCGGAAGGAGTACTGAACAACGTTATATCAGTACGTACTTCGTTTCAGACTATTAACTATAGCTGTTATGAGTATTATGTTTTTAGGTTCAGTAGCACCTTGAAGCACATGTGGCAAGAGCTAGCTGTTGATGGTTATTTTCCCCTCGGTTATAGGTCAGATGCTAAAGTTCGGATACAAAGTGTTTAGTCCGCACTGACAGGCCGTAGTCCTCTTAGTGGTGCGGTTACGACCGTGCGCAAAACATCAGGTAATAAATCATGTGACGTGTTTGTGGGAAGAATAAGGTACCACATATGAAAATAGTGACACTATGTATATAGGTCATCCATCCCAGGAATACAGAATCTCGACGAGTTTTGCCTGTTATCGATATCGATACTGGTGAGATACACACCAACCCGTTAGTGAGAGAAAGAGGTCTGCAGACCAGCTCACAGACAGTTGCATACCAAATGACAAAAGAATTTTTTGTAACGTAGTTACAAGACAATAACATTCGGCTGGTTTACCGCACTTTTCCCGTGAAACATTGCTTCTTGCCAAAGTTCGTGGTTCTAGTTCAACGGGAAGTACTCTATATGTTTTGATAAGAGTGTTTGCGAGTATCAAAATATGTGACGTAAATGGCCGTATCTTTTGATTGGACTGACTTAGAGGAGTAAATTTCCTACACCGCTGAAACACCGTAGACCTTAGCGTGTGACATAAATTTGAACTTACACGTCAGTCCGTTCCTGAGGAAAAGGGTTCTAACCGTCGGACGGACAGACGGACAGACAGACCATATAGCGACTCTATGCGGGTTCTGTTTTTACCGGCTGAGGAATGGCATCCTACAAAGTAACACTTCAGGTGAGAACCATAAGTGAAACACTCACGCGAAAGTGGCTTAAGTCAACAGCTTAAAACAGTCTCACGAAAGTAAGTACAGCTTGATACAACGACGGACTAACGTTCACACTGAACTGAATTAAATGGTGAGGTTTGTCTACTGCCTCGACTATCGACCACGTCATCCTTAAAATGAATTTTAGCAGCGTAGCCTCTGACTGGCTCTTGAAAGGCAAATACTTTGTGCTAAGCAAGACGAGGGTGCCCTGTGATATTGTATGAACCAACTAGATTATTGCAGTAACTCTTCAGGCTTTCCCGGCGATCTAATGACATCTTGGGTTGTCGGGTGTATTGCAAATTCACAGATTCTTTTTAGCAGCTAATACTGGACAACCTTGTTATTAATTTCTGCGATAAACATGGTTTCAGTAAAAAATTATGAGTATTGGATAGTGTGCTCTATACACTATGTCTAATTACATGATATCTTAGACGAGGCACTCATTTACTAGTGCTGTACTTGCCTTGCAGAAGACTTACAATTGGGGATAAAGTACAAATTGAAAGCTTAACGTACTGGTATCTGGTGGCACTAGGACCACAGTTAATGGGTGAGAACCGGACTTCTGTGTATCTGAGCTCCATTTGCAATAAATAACGAAGAAAGATTCTTCAGCCCCCTTGATATCGCTCCTACAGGGACCACTCAGAATAGATTAAACTAGAATGCACACAAAAGCATTTAAGCAGCAGTTTTTCACACACTCCATTCGCGACTGAGAGGGGGGGACAAACCTTAACATGTGGTACAGTTAAAAGTACGCTTTGCCATGCACTTCAGAAATGTTTGCACAGTTTGTATGTAGCTACACATAGTTTTGGAGGTAATGCAGCCGTACACATCTTGGGTTTGTGTGGCCTAATCAAAAATAAGAAAAAGGGCCAGAAAATTAGTTGTGAACTCTCCAAAATCGCAACGCAGGCTGTGAAGGGATAGCTTTGTCTAAGTCCTGGAAAAGTAGCGATTGTTGACAGAATTTCAGTCGGTCAGAAGTCATCGAAATACGTGGGTTATAAAATTAACATCTTTGTTAGTGGAATGTGGACATAAACTTTTAGGGCACCCTTGAAGTTGTGAGACGTCGACGCTGCGCTCAGATCCATATTGGTTAACCTAAATATTTACAAAGAGGAGCAAGAAATACATCTTTGACTACAGATGTCCACCCCTATTGGCTGGCACACGAATATAAACAGAGAGAGGACGAAAGTAGAATACGGTTTTGGAGCGACAAGTGTAACAGATTCTGTAACCGGTTGACCACTTGAAGCGAGTGTAAGGAAGCGAGACCAGTGTCTTATGGGACAACTTCTTACTGGTGGCCTCTTACATTATTTAGCATTCAACCAAATAATGTGATGCGAGAAATACGAAAGAACGAAGTCTTTCTTGTCGGAAGTGCTCTGCAGAAAGTTCTTTCCGAGACAGGCACAACCTCAGGCAGTCTACTTATTTCAGTGCACTGACAGGCAGACTTCTCAGGCAGGTGACTCGATGGGCAGACTTCACTTAGGAGACGAGAATCTCTCATCTGGCTCAGTCGAACTTAGACGGGCTTGAAAGTTGTTGGTAGGGAGCCAGTGAGTGAACCTGCAGCCACTTGACCTGCCACCTGTAGATTATGAGTGTAGTGAGGTCCAGCTGCAACAGCGGGGCGAACTGCAGGGAAAGTCGAGTCATTATAAACGATATTCGGTAATTTCACTCTTCATTCTCAAACTCGTTTGCAGTTGGAGGTTCAAAGTGCTTTCAAGTGTAGTCGTAGGTACAAACGCATACTCATCTGTAGCGAGTACAACTTCCACGGATGTAAATGTTTTGTACAGAGACACGTTCACCTGAATGGTATTTCACATAACTTGTCCAGGTTTGCCAAGACATTAGCTTATTATTTTCAATGATTTTTGCAAATTTTTTTTGAATTTATTAGTAATAAAATGATGTCCTAGATATCCATATTTAATCTCTCACTAGAACAAACTCCTTAATAATGATTTTGAAGACTAATGATTTATGCATGTCAGATATATATATATATATATATATATATATATATATATATATATATATATATATATATATATATATAACTCATACTCCACACAAGAACACCAACAAAAATGGAAAACACCTGATAGACTTTTGCAAAAGCCACGACCTCGCCATTATGTCAACAAAATTCAAGAAACCAACACGAAAACTTACCACATGGAAATTCCCCAGCGGAAAGCAAGAACTACAAATCGACCACGTAATAGTCTAGAAAGACTCACAACAAGAAATTTTGAACATAGACACCCGTAAAGGCTACTTCGACTCAGACCACCACCTACTACAGATCAGGATTCGACTTTTGCCCAAGAAAAAGCTCCATAAGAACAAAATTGTTAGACCAGATCCAGAATACGTTACTTTAAACCAGACACAAATATTACACAAAATTAAAATGGAGAAAACGACAGACTGGACACAACTTTCACGAAGAATCCGAGAGGCCATGAAACTAGCACAAGCACCACGCACACGGAAACACCGTTGGTGGAACCACACTTGTGACCAAGCTATTGGCCAACGAATCAGTGCATGGAAAAAATTTAGTAGCCATAAATCCCAAGAGAATTGTATGAACTTCTTGAAAACACAGAATCAATCAAGCAAAATCATTCGCAGTGAAAAACGACAGTATGATTAACGGCGACTGACGGAGATCGAATCGGACTTCATGAAGAACAATACAAGAAATTTCTACAGAAAGTTCAGAGAAAATATGACTGGATATCAACCACCCAACTTGTGCTTCATAAAAGCGGATGTAACCCTAGAAACCAATACCAAAAACAATTGTGACATTCTGGCAAACTACTTTGAAAAACTGCTCAACACGGACCCCCCTATGGAAGAAATGATGACAGAAACGAGCACGTACAATCCAGATAGTGAACCTCCAACTCTAGAAGAAGTTAAAGAAATAATCAAGTCATTCAAGAATCGTAGAGCACCAGGAGAAGACGGCATCATCGTGGAAATCTGGAAGTTACAAGACCCAGAACTCACCAAAGACATCCACAGGATGTTGGAAGACATCTGGAAGACCATGAAAATTCCTGACAACTGGAAAACTGCCCCGATACACCCACTACACGAAAAAGGTGACAAGACTGACCCGAACAACTACAGAGGAATATCCCTACTACCGATCACATACAAGATCCTCTCTAAAGCTTTACTGAACAGACTAGAATGCCAGACCGACCACTTGGTTGGGGAATACCAAGCAGGCTTCCGTAAAGGGCGGTCTTGTGCGGAACAAATTTGGAACCTGAAAATGATTTTACAACACAAACAGAACCTGATCATTACCTTTATCGACGTCAAAAAGGCGTACGACTCTATCGACCGGAAAACTCTCTTCAAAATTCTAGCAGAATACAAAGTAGACAACAAAACACGGGCTATCATAGAGCAAACTTTAACCAACACGACCTCCAAAGTAAAGTTCTGTGGGGAACTATCAGAGCCCTTTGAAATTCGCACAGGTGTCCGACAAGGCGATGGCCTCTCACTTCTCCTTTTCAATCTGGTGTTAGATAAGGTAATAAAAGAATGGGAAACATCACAACAGGGGACAACCTTAGTAAACCTACAGATTAAATGCCTGGCTTTTGCAAATGATTTGGCAATTGTCACGAAATGTATAAAGGAAACAAAAGACGCTATTGAAAAACTGCACGAAATCGCTTCCATAACTGGACTACAGATCTCTTTCGAAAAGACACAGTTTATGAGCACAAAGAAACTCTCATCTCTGAACACAAAGTATGACACGATTTACAAAACGGCAGACTTAAAATACCTCGGTGAAACACTACCAATGAGTGGACGTAACATAGACTCAAACGAAGAAAGATAGACTAAACTGGACAAGGCATACAAAGTAGTGTGGAATCATTACAACAAGAAGTCTATCTCACAAAAACCCAAATTACGCCATTACGACACGGTGATGCTCCCCGAGGCTCTATATGCAGCAGAGACCACACTAATCCTAGGGCATACACGTATCAGACAATTAGAAAAAGTAGAACGGAAAATACTTAGGAAAATATTTGGCGGAACTAACAACAATGGAATATGGATCAAGAAACCTACAGAGGAACTATACAAACATACGGAGACAATCACAGGAAAGATTAGAAAACGCAGACTACATTTCTATGGACACCTATACAGAATGTCATCACATAGGCTGACCAAACAGATCTTTGACTGGGTAACCACTAGAAACAACAAATGGGTGGCAGAGGTAGAAAACGACCTGAACCAACTCAACATAACAGCAGACACAATTAACGACAGAATAAAATTCTGAAACGTCATTAAGAAAAGTAAACTACATGAGATACAATGTGACAAACGAACGGGTAAGAAATGGACCGAAGAACGCAAGCAAGATCACAGCCGGAAGATTAAAGAAATATGGACAACCAAAATGGCAATCAAGATGAAGCCGAAGACACAAAGCCGACAAGAAGCATGGACAGAGGACCGGAAACAGGAACACAGCGAGAGAATGAGGGAAGTTTGGGCAGCAAGGAAGGTAGCAGATGGAACTGGCCATGTAGGTTAGTCCAAATGCGCTCTTTAAGGGCAAAGCACCAATAATATATATATATTGCAGATTCAATTTAAAGCACCTCCAACAGCACGAAACAGCTTACACGGACCAAACAGGTAGCATGTATGTTGTGAAATTCTGGGTCATTCGAATGAAGAAATTTTGTGAAATGGGAGGAACATTTGTAAATAATTAATCTAACAGAGTACATTAGTACTCTTTGTTGTTCTTACCAATTCACTGGACACAGAAACTCTGCAAAACCAGAATTTGGAAACAGAATAAAACGGTCCATGTGACGTATGATATTTGAGCAGCCGACTGAAACATACGCTAAACGACAATGACATCGGCATATTATAAGGACCTCCGTATGCAACACGTGATTTCAGCTTTGTAAGAGCGTAGGTCTGTCCACACTACTACTTTCATGCAAGATGGGGCCATAAGGTAGCTTAATTATTAACGTAGCACTGCCCTACCTATTTTTATTCATACTCTATGCTCTCATACTACTCCCTGGTCTATTAACATAATGAGTCAGTAGCCGTGATATTCTTATTACAATCCGTGTTACTACATACAAAATGCATGTGTAGCTCCACGTATTTCGTATGGTCAAGCTAGAAATTGAACTCGCTGTCACTGTACACTTCTGTTTACGAGAAGCTGTAATCTTCCGTTCGTAGGGACAGCAGTCTAGCAGAGAGGCGGTGGAGGGCAGCAAGCGACCGACCTTCGGCACGGCCATAAATGTGTAGTTTTAAAGTGGGATCCAGGACCCAGACACAGCGTCTCAAAGGCTGCTTTGGAAGGTGGCTAGAAAGGTGTTTAGCTTCTGTCCTTGTACCCGACTAAACATAAAACAAAAGTCTCCCTCTTGCAAACGCTCTGTCGATATTTTGAAATTTCGTTGGAGAGGTGATCGCAATCTCGGCTAGAGATTGGACAGACCTCGGAATCATTAGCATCACTGGTGAGTGACTTGGGCTCGGAATCGTTATCATCATTGGTGGATGACGTGCAGATTTGCCAAAACTAGAGAGAAGCCAGAATTTTAATAAAAACACACTCTGCCTTCTGCTTCCAGGAAGGACGAACTTCGCCGTTGACTGCCTCTCATAGCCGGCGCCCATTCACTCACGAGTGATGGAAGTTATTTGGTGCAATTAGTCCACCAATGCTTTTCCGTGGTATAACTCAGGAGACGCGGTATTCGTTAACTCTGCGGAGTTAATCATTTCGGTAATCGATTACCGCAGTTACTTGATTTGCAGATTACGCTTTGCATGTTTGAACGGTGATTGCTCTTCAGAGTTCGCTTCCCATAAGCACTTTCGGATACGCTTTTCGCTTGACCGTTAGCAGTATTCATTACGCGATCTCAAATTTGATGTTAAGATCGGAGTTAAACATAAGTCTTCCTTTAACTTTGCATTCATTGTCGTCTTGTTGAACGTTTTCCCACCTGAATCCACGCTGGGGGAAATAAATACCATCTTTTATCAGCGTACATCTTCAATAAATGCCTCCCTTAACTAACATGTGGTGTCGGGTGGTGGTTCACCTGTGTATTTCATGCATGACTATTAACTTTAAAGTTCAGATAACCCCTGTTAAATTCAGATTTGTTAGGACTTCATCCGTTGTGTGACTTGTTTCTTACCTACTGCATAGGGATCTTAACTCAGCATTGGGAGCAGTGCGACATTCATTTTGCGACTTAGGGGCATGCAGTACCAACAACAGCAACTATCTGACCTCACAAGGCGACGCAACATGTTGCCTGTCAGCTGCAAGGTTTGCTCAAGAAACCTTCGATAACGTTCACATAATTCTTAGACAACTTCAAGATGTGTGGCCTTCCTCGACCAAAATTCATGTGACTTCTGATTGTAGCCATATGTAAAGGATCGTGTCTATGAGGGATGTATCGGGACTCTTCCTAAACTAAAGAATACCATATGATGACATATGGTTCTGATTACAATGGATATTCTGCGAGCACCTGTCGATCATGCCATGTTATAGATAGAGCACGTCGCATTGTTCGGAGATCATATTCAACACGTTTTGTAACTTGTGACCACAAACGTGCGAGAAGCACCGTTATCACGTGTTTGATCGAGCCGCCCCATTTTCTGCATCCACACCGCATTCTGACTGCTTAAAGCGCCGTATTTCCACGTGGTGGCAGGAAGCGAAACTATTACTTTTTTCGCATACACCGTGAGTGCAGCGATGAAGGAATACACCTACGATGTTTCAGCGTGCTGCCATATATACAGTCCGCACTGGAGCACTCGGAACTCCTGTCTCTTTGATTAAACATATTCACTAAATGCAGTTTTTCACAGTGAACATAAAACTTCTTTCAGTTATACACACTAATGAATATAACGTATTGCAAAACAAATGCGTTAACCTTCGCGCCAAAATGCAGTCCATATCTGCAAATTAAATCCACAATGAAAATACTTCTTCGAAAAGTGCATTGAAATGTGGGCATCTTCTCACTTGCATCAACCATTTCGACATGTTTGGCTTCGAATGATTTTCAAAAGCAAATATCTTTTTTTTCAAAATAACATACTTTTTATTACATAATGCATATTACGTATTTGTAAATGTTTTGTGTGTGATATCATTGAAAGAAAGTTATATACTGGCAAATGGAACACTGATATTCCTTTTCAGGGTTTTATCGAAAGTTCTGGTTTTAATGCTGCTTCACAATTATTTTGAGTATTGCAAAGGACTTTGACAGAACACAATAATGTAACAGTGGCATTATGTTCTATTAGAAGTGTTCTTTTAGGTAACTGTTACGCGTAAATATATAAATCACAATCACATTCTAAACAATCATAACAAATTTCCTGTATGTCTTTGTTGAACAACATGGGTATATCATCAATGATGCATGTATACCAATGTCCTCTCGATTTCGCCAGTATTATCCGAAATATAGTTTAGAGTAAACCATCAACATCTTTCTTCTCGTTATCTGAAATTAGACGGCTGAGAAGTACCTCACTTCATGGTTAAGAAAAGTGCTTCGTAATGGTCCGTCCGTGTTTCAGCAGAGAATTCCGCTCTCGCACGTCTTGCAAGGACCTGTACAATGCAGTTGCCTCTACAGGGTGAAAAGTATTTTAACCGACAAACTCTGGGAGGTTGTAGGGGACATCAAAACAAACATTTTTCCCTAATGTCATTTTTTCCTATGAGGAATATTTAAACCGGTAGAGGAAGATTTATCTGGCGGCAAATTAACTAAACCAACAAACACTTTTCCATTTTTTTATGACCAAGAGACAACACATTAACTCAACCCAATTTCATTTACAGTAGATTTTCAAAAATGCCTCCATTGACACCTAAATAAAGATTACACCGTCGGATCATGTTCTATCTGACACGGGCAAAATCCCCAGGTCTATTCTGAATTGTTCCTGCTGCTGCTACTATCCGGGCAACCAGATCCTCTTCTGATGCAACAGGAGTTGCCTAAACAATGTTGCGCATCTCTCCCCACACAAAAACGTCCGGAGGGGAGATATCTGGTGATCGAGCAGGCCATGATAGAGGACCACCTCTGCCAATCCACGTTTCTGGGAACCATCGGTCCAGAAATCGACGCACATGGCGACTGAAATGTGCCGGCGCCCAATCATATTGGAACGACATGTGTTGTCTTGTAGAGAGCGGGACGTCTTCCAGCAACTTCCTCAAATTACAGCTTTCTTACCGTGCGACGGCGTCCCTGTCCAGGTAATCTGCTAAATGACCCGGTCTCACGCAGACGTCGGTACACAGCAGCAAAGGTCGTATGATGCCGGATACGGCGATTAGGATATTGTTGTTGATAAACCCGCTTTACAGCTCGTCCGTTGTGGTGTGCTACGTAGTACGCACCAACCATATCAGTGTACTCACCCCAGGTGTATCGATCCACTAGTAAACAGAAACAATGCACTACTACACTGGCGGACAGCAGTTGCCTACAACTGAAGAGCGTCATACCCCCTCTAACAACTGAAAATCGTAATACGGCCTTTAACAACTGAAGAGCGTAATATGACCTCCACTGGTTTAAATAATACTCATAAGAAAAAATGACATTAGGGAAAAATATTTGTTTTGATGTCCCCTACAATCTCCCAGAGTTTGTCGGCTTAAATACTTGTCACCCTGTATATCAATATAAGTGTTTACCATAGCTTCGTACTTGTACACGAAAATTCGTTTCATTTTACTTACGTGATCTAAACTTCGTAGGCGTTTCTCTATATTTCACGTCTCACTCTCCAGTCTTCAACCACCGTCTGGTAGAACTCATTAGATTCCTCTGCTGTTACAATTGTCGGCCTTTTTCGAAGAAATTACTCGTGTCTGCCGAAAACGCAGTGAGCAGATAACTAAATTTCTCCTCGTAACAGCAGTTCTAATATTACTGCTGTACAGTACCATTACGAGAGAGCACAGAAGCACAGACTGATGTTAACAGCTGGTGTGTGCCCGAGCGTCTGACCGTGACCCGAATGATTGGTGGAATCAACTTCTCCTACTGACCGTGATATTTTCACAGCCTTGTGTCATGGTACGTGTTGGAATTCTCTTAAACTGCGAGATGTACTTAAATTCTGATTATCCTATAAGTATCGTGCCATTCCGTATTTCAGTTTCTTTTATAACTTCGGACATGTTAGTCTTCGTGTGTCACCTCCTCATTTGTAACCACCCAGTACGTAGTTACCAGTTGCGTGTGTTCCACGTTTCGGGCGGTAAAACTCCGTTTTTCCCTATTTGCGAAAAACAGTCACGGTGTCGGCAGTATAGATCCGTGACAGCTGATATCGGATTACAGGGGCGTAGGCCCGGCGCGCCGCTGCATGCTTTTGTGCCGCTGCTGCCACACAATTATCCGGCTGCAGGGTCGGCGTGGCGTGCCTCGTGATAAAAGCCCCCTCCACCACTCACCTCGGCATTCGACTGGCACCCGCCCTCTCGTTATATTCCCAAACAACGGCGCGCAGCTCAATGTGCCCACTCGCTGTGCCCTACGGGGATAGCTTAACGCACTCTGTTCAGATTTCCACTTCCTATTTATGAACTGTGTCAAGGTCAACGCGAGAACACAAGCGTCACTCTGCTATTGCACAGCACTTTGCAGTCACGAATGTAGCCTGTATCGGAAAGACTTCACAAACCAACGGGACTGATTTTCGCATACTAAAACAAGAAAAAATATGCATTTAAACAGTACGGTGTTACTACGAACGATTCATATGTTTTTAAAGTTCTTTGTTACTTGACTGATCTACAATTGCATCTGTATCTACATGGTTAAGCGGCAATTCACACATAAATGCCTGGCAGAGGGTTCATCGGACCATTTTCATACTACTTCTCTACTATTCCACCCTCGAATGGTGCGTGGGAAAAAGGAACACCTAAATCTTTTCGTTCGAGCTCTGATTTTTCTTATTTTATTATGATGACCATTTGTCCCTACGTAGGTGGGTGTCAACAAAATATTTTCGCATTCGGAAGAGAAAGTTGATGATTGAAATTTCGTAATATATCTCGTCGCAAAGAAAACAGCCCTTGTTTCAGTGACTGCCACACCAACTTGCGTATCATATCAGTGACACTCTCACCCATATTGCGCGATGACACGAAACGAGCTGCCCTTCTTTGCACTTTTTCGATTCCTGGTAAGGATCCCTCACCGCGAAGCAGTATTCCAGCAGAGGTCGGACAAGTCTATTGTAGACTGTCTATTTAGTGGGTTTGTCGCATCTTCCAAGTGTTCTGACAACAGAGCGCAGTCTTTATTTCGCCTTCCCCACAATATTATCTATGTGGTCTTTCCAATTTAAGTTGCTCGTAATTGTAATTCCTAGGTATTTAGTCGAATTGGCAGCCCTTAGATTTGTGCGATTTATCGTACATCCAAAATTTATCGGATTTCCTTTAGTACCCATGTGCATGACCTCGCACTTTTCTTTGTTTAGTGCTAGTTGCCACTTTTCGCACCATATAGAAATTCTCTGTAGATCATTTTGTAATTATAATTGATCATCTGATGATTTTACTGGACGGTAAATTACAGCGTCATCCGCAAACAATCGGTTATCACCTAGATCATTTATGTAGAGCGGCAACAGCAGAGGGCCTACGACACTATGCTGTGGAACGCCAGATATCACTTCCGTTCTACTCTATGATTTACCGTCTATCACTACGAAGTGTGACCTCTCTGAGAGGAAATCACCAATCCAGTCATACAGCTGAGACGATACTCCATATGCACGCAATTAGATTAATGGGCACTTGTGAGGAACGGTATGAAATGCCTTCTCGAAATCTAAGAATGTGGAATCGATCTGAGATCACTTGTCGACAGCACTCATTACTTCATGGGAATAAAGGTTCAAGTGGTTCAAATGGCTCTGAGCACTATGGGACTTAAAATGTGAGGTCATCAGTCCCCTAGAACTTAGAACTACTTAAACCTAACTAACCTAAGGACATCACACACATCCATGCCCGAGGCAGTATTCGAACCTGCGACTGTAACAGTCGCGCGGTTCCGGACTGAAGCGCCTAGAACCGCTCGGCCTGGGAATAAAGAGCTAGCTGTGTTGCACAAGAACGACATTTTCTGAAACCGTTTTGGTTATGTATCAAAAAGTCATTTTCTTCAAGGTGATTCATAATGTTCATGTACGGTATAAGCTCCAAAATCCTAATGCAATTTTTGTCAGCGATATGGGTATGTAATTCAGTAGGTTACTCCTATTTCCTTTCTTGAATATTGGTGTTACCTGTGCTACTTTCCAGTCTTTAGGAACAGAACTTTCGTCAAGTAAGCGGTTGCATACGATTGCTAAGAAAGGCCCCAGTGTGTCTGCATACTATGAAAGAAACCTAATTGATATACCATCTGGAACGGAAGACTTGCTTTTTTAAGCGATTTGAGTTGTTTCGTATCACCTAAGATATCTCCTTTTATGTCACTCATGCCAACAGCTGTTCTCGTTTCGAATTGTGGAATATTTATTTCGTCTTATTTCGAGAAGGAATTACGGAAAACTTAATTTAGTAACTCCGCTTTTGTGGCACCATCATCGGTAACATTTCCATCGCTATTGCGCAATGACGGTATGACGGTATTGACAGGTTTTTTTTTTTTTTTGCCACTGATCCATGAGTAGAGACGTAATCTCGGCGAGTTTGCATTCTGCCCACCAGTTGGCGTTACGAGTGTAGTGCCTTGACAAAATGGTGACTAAGCAAGGGAACAGTGTCTGTGCGTTGGAATCTGCGAGACGTTAACCTGTTACAACAGTGAAGCGTGCGTTCAGAAGGAATTGTGTAAAAGAGCCGCCATGTAAAGAGAGCAGTCTGGGGTGGTATCGATAGACAATGGATGCCCCGTAAAGATAAAAGTACTGCTCGAGTAAGTGTGCCAGATGCAAGCGTGAAGAGGCTGGAGGGTAAATTTTGTACACAGTCCAAAAAATTCAATGGTCCTCGCAAACTACGAACTTGGAATTCTGTAGCAAAATGTACATTTCAAACCGTAACGTCTGCAGCTGGGGCGACAATTATAACTAGAAGATTATGCCTGGCGAATTTTGCGCCACGATGGAGGAAACACTTTATGGTGAACATTTCGCCCTCGAGCTGATAATGAGCACAGTATGGGGCATTGATAATCCTCACAAAGTTGTGGCGCATCAACGAGTTTTCCCAAATGTTAATGCTTTCTCTGTAGCGTCACAGATGTAGACGTATGGGGTGTTTTTTTTTTCTGTGAGAACACTGTGACAGGTACCTCTAACGTTCACACAGTTCAAAAGACTGAGGGGAACACATATATCAACGCCCGGAATGTTGAATCTATTCGACACGGGCGATACCTGTGGTCTTGTGCGCAGCTTGGTATCCTCGTTTATAGGCAACAATTAAGATCATTCGCCATGTACAGGCTGTGTTATGCTTTATAGTGTCAGGTGATCTCTCAGAACGAAGTGAGTCCCAGTGTTCCACTGTCGTCTAATGAAGAACACAGATGGCAGTTGTCATTTGAGGACTTATTATTCAAACAAGCACGGGCAATGCGACATCTGAATGCAGTGCAAATTACAAGGGTGGCCTGTCTAATCCAAAACGGTTGGACTTTCAGTCGTATTGCTGAAAATGCCAATGAGCCTCCATGTCTCATTCATATGTTGTGGACACGCTAAATGGAGACAATTTACTTATTTATTTATTTTTATTTCATTTTGTTCGCTTTCGTTCGTTGAATCTTCTCGGGGTGGACGTCGTAAGACATCCGTTTAAGTTCTTTGTTGATCAATTACCTCAGTTTTTTTTTATTACAGAGGGCTGCTAACCCTCTGACCGAACACGCTGAGCTACCGTGTCGGCGACAGCAGACAAGGTGTTGTGCACATAGTTCCGCGTAGTCAGCGCGTGCACGACTTTCCCAGTAGAGCGCGCCCCGCTAAGCACAACCGCGCAGGCGCAGGGCTCGTCCGTCTCCGCACTACGAGATGGCGCTGTCTTAGAGACGGACCAAATTCTGCTTCCGCCGATCCGCGTATTAATATGTAACGCAGCCAATGAGATTGCTGCTAACGTAGAACCTTTTCTCCTTGCGCATCACACTCGCGTGGTGGTACACGAACGTGCAAGGTAGTATAACGAGTGTACTGACCTCCGATTAGTCAGTCTGCATTTGTCTGCACCGGCCTGTACCAGTCTATAGTCAAGTTTCAGTCTGCGCCTAATAAGATTACCATATTCCTGTACATAGTCCTGAAGATAAATGTATAGACACTTTTGTCAGGTGTCAGAGATATATGTGAGAATAAGATTAACGTACCAGTACCAACGGAACTTCAGATTGTCAATTGTAAATAGCATCCAGAATCAAGTTAAGTAATTTTTATGCTTGTTATTTTTTTAATAAATGTGTGTGAAAATTAATCAAGTTCTTTTTAAAGTTGGTCACCGTCAATCTGCTACTCTAAGCAAGTGGCATTTCTATCGTCTGACCTAACAGCAGAAGATAAAAACGCCACGATAAGACCACGAGACATATTGCTGACACACGCCTACTTCGTTAGAGCGACAAGTCAAATAATCGGATGGTGTGTGTACCGAAGGTCTTACAGTACGCACACCACACAAGGCGAGTTGGACAAAGTGACTGACGCATTATAATCCCCAGTGATGACCGATATCTGGCCACCTCTGCGTTGCGGCGAGGTACGGTTACCGCCAGTGCCCTGGAAGGTGGTCTCAGGAGAACTACTAGAGCAGCCATGTCGGTTAAGACTGTAATGAACGGTTACGATAAAGGCCCACACGATCCATATTTCCTTGACAGGACATCACTTTGCAGCTCGTCTTCAGTTCTGCCGTTCCCATCTCCACTAGCAACTTCGTCTCTGGAGAAAAGCGTTATTAGCAAACGAGTCCAGGTATCCTCTAAAGCGAAGGAAAGGCCGTGTTCGTGTGTGGAGACGCTGTGGTGAGCGGTACCTGCAAAGTGTTGTCAATGAAATCGCCAGATTCGGCCAAGGTTCTGTAATGTTGTGGGGCTACACGGATCTTGTCGCTGAGCATGTTCGTCTTACCGCCTGGCCGATCCTGTTGCACTCTTTGGTAGCTGCAGCATATTAGCGGTGACAATGACTTCCTTCTAACGCCAGGGCGGGCACCAGTAGAAGCCTGGACGCTGAAGTAATGGAATGTCCGGCTGTGAGTCCCGATCTAAATCCCATCGTGAGTAGATGGGACATTCTTGACAGACGTGATCGTGATCGTCGTTTTGAGCCACAGATTGTTGAAGAAGTCTCATGGAGTCTCACTGAAGAAAGGGGATGGGTATTGCAGGGTGACCTCCGTAGATGTTTTATCGTGAGCTACCTACAAACCTCAGAGGACGGTTATTTGTGGCAGACCTCAGAGTGAACCGACTGCCATCAAAATAAGCCTCGCGTGAGGCCACGAAGACAAGACAAAAGGAATCAGGGCTTGTGCGGCAGTGCACAGCCAGTGGTATACCTCCTCGCTGCATTTACGAGTGTACGAGTGGAGCAGGAAGGGGACTGACCAGCGGGGAGTAATGTAACCAAGTCCATTGTACATAGTGAATCCTACGACACCAGTGGGCATCAGTCCCCTCGTTTGAAAAAAAATGTTAATGTCTATAAAAATTAATAATTTCATGCCGAAATATGTATTTAAAACAATGTTGAAATTTTTATATAAAATTTTGGAAGATCAGCTGTATTACTTTTATCAAAAATGTAAAAGCAATTGTGTGTGACAAAAGATGTAAGCTCTTTGCTTTGTTTAGTATCTGTGTTCTTAAATGTGTTGAGACTTGGCGGGAAGGTGTGGTGAATGGTGGTCAAGTCGTGTTGTGAAGCTCCTGAAAGCAGATGTATTGTTTGAATTGTTAAACTGTGTGTGAAAAGTTTGACAGCACAAAAATTTAGAAGTGCAGATAGTTTACTTCAGTTCGTAATATGAGAATTACATGAATTTCGCAATCCTCAGCTCATTTTCTACGTACTAGCAAAAGCTACGTAAGTTATCACGCCCTCTGAAGATGATATCGAAACGAATATCAAGATAATTATTTAAATAAAAAACTTAATGTTTTAGTGCGTGGATATGGCCCTTGAAAAACCATACTTCGAAATAATGACTTAATGTTCGGGCTGACGAGAATTCACTGAATATGTAGCGTGGAACAGCCACAAGGTACCCCGTGTCACGTATCGCACGTTTGGTTTGTGGAGTATGTATCTAGAGTGCTTGACAACAGCTAAGGAACAGAGACATTGTTGGTCATGAATAATCATCGGCAACAATAGACGACATGAAGCATATACATACGTAACAGAAGAGGACTGGTATGTATACAGCGAAAAATTGTTGATATCGGACTCTCAGTAAGAAATATGCACTTCTTGGACACTACTGCATATTTTGCACCTGTCGTTCAGCCCGGCTACCTAACTGTTGAGGTGTCCTTCGAGAGGAGTGGGTTTTCGTTCAGAACGACGTCTGCCAAGAGTATCCCTGGCATGTACTAAGAGTTTGGGTCTGGGAAACATGCGAACCACTCCATATGCTCTTGTCCTTCACCTCACAGGTCCTCTGTGGGCACTGTCGTCCATAAACAGAAAATCGGGACCTACTACACCACTAAATAGCTGTACGCGATCCAGAATAAACTCGATGGTTTACAACGGTGATGTAACGATACCTCGCGCAAAGGCATACAGAGGTGCTCGGCCACTGTGCGTAGCGTCACTCCAGATAATAACGCCTTCATCATACACATGAAAATTCTGTGGTGCGTAACGTCTTCCCTCTCCCTCCAAGCTAACTGGTGGCGAGAATCTCTTGACACGTCTCAGACGCTTCAATTCCCTTCTTTTCCGATTTTTCCACACTCCATCGTTTCACTACTAATTCCGTGCTCCTAAGGTACGAGTACATGACCGGAGATTTCTTCGTTAGATTAAGATCGATGTTTGAAACTAGCAGAGTTTTCTTGGCAAAGAAAGACCTCTTTGCCTGTATTTTGCTTCCTAGATAGCTCTAAATTCCTTGATATGGTCTAGAGTGAGATCGCTAATATGGGAATTTAAGTTTATCGCTAATCCCATTTTTACTGCTTCTCATTAAATTCGTCTTATTCTCGTTCAATAGCCGGCCGCGGTGGTCTCGCGGTTAAGGCGCTCAGTCCGGAACCGCACGACTGCTACGGTCGCAGGTTCGAATTCTGCCTCGGGCATGGATGTGTGTGATGTCCTTAGGTTAGTTAGGTTTAAGTAGTTCTAAGTTCTAGGGGACTGATGACCACAGATGTTAAGTCCCATAGTGCTCAGAGCCATTTGAACCATCTCGTTCAATAGTGTGTACTCATCAGTCGGTTCTTTCAGTCCACAGGTTTTGCAATCGTTATCCTCGCTTGCACTGAGCAATGTCAACAGCGAATCTTATCACTGACACTCTCTTATTCTGAACTGCAATCCCAATGTTGAACAGTTCTTTTGTTTCCGCCATTGATTCTTGATCAGTAAACCTGTGAAGCGGAATGCATCAAAGACCATCACTGTGGACAACTGTTGCTGACCCTAACCAGCGTGTTCACTATACCACCGAACTCTTTCTCGACGATAGCTTGGTTGAGGCGGGATGCATTTAACCGGCTTCCTAGCACACAAACCAGCCTGATTTAATCGCCGCGATATGGATTCTGGCAGAGACACGTTGCGTGGTCTGCAGCGATCTACCTAGGAACGGGATGTCTGTTCCATTTCGCCACTAGAGCTAAGTATCGATGCTTTTTCTGTGTAGTGATCCATCTACAACGGCCGGCATGCTTACGCACAGCTTTTCCACCTTCAGAGGCCATTTTCAATCGCGCGGTGACTCTTTCGGACACTCGCTTTACTGTGGCCACGGCAGTGACATTTCGACCGGCTGCTAGCCGTCCAACTGCTCGTCCACAACCGCAATCACTCCAAAACACGCCTTTCACACATGCTGCTGTACCACACGGAATATCGCATCAATCGGTTCCACAACAGCCATCGTCATACGTCGTACTGCATGAACTGTCTAATGCAGACATAGTATTCCTGCACAGACTTCGCTGCAGCTAACGCCTCCGGCCTTCTACATTTCCTTTTCTTGTCACCGGTCGGGTGTTACGTAGCAGTTTCCGGTTGTTCCATAGCAGATGGCAGTTGTTCCTTACCAAATATCAGCTGCTTCTCATCAGCTGTAGAGCACTGTAGATGACCACTGATGTGACAAGACATGGGACAGCGAGACACACATATACAGATGGCAGTAGTACCACATACACGAGGTATAAGAGGGTAATTCATCTGCGGAGCTGTCATTTGTACTCAGGTGATTCATGCGAAAAGGTTTCCGACTTGGTTATGACATCATTAAGTGAATTAAGAGATTTTGAAGAAGGATTGGTAGTTGGAGGTAGACGCATGGGGCACTTCATTTCGGAAATTTTTAGAGAATTCAATATTCCGAGATCCACAGTGTGAAGAGTGTGCCGAGAATACAAAATGTCAGGCGTTACCTCTCACCACGGACGCCGCAGTGGCTGAGGGCCTTCACTTAACGGCTGAGAGCAGCGGCTCTTGTGTAGGTTGTCAGTGCTAAGAGGCACAAGCAACACTTCGTGATTCCCGGCGGGGTCAGGGATTTTCTCTGCCTCGTGATGACTGGGTGTTGTGTGATGCCCTTAGGTTAGTTAGGTGTAAGTAGTTCTAAGTTCTAGGGGACTGATGACCATAGCTGTGAAGTCCCATAGTGCTCAGAGCTATTTTTGAACACTACGTGAAATAACCGCAGAAATCAATTTGGGATGTATCACGAACGTATCCGTTACTAGGACAGTGCGGTAAAACTTGGCATTGGAGCCCAATGGCCGCAGACGACCGAGTGCTTCTGCTAACAGCACGCCTCTCCTGGGCTCGTGACCGTACTGGTTGGAACCTAAACGACTGTAAAACGTGGCGCGATCAGATGGGTACAGTTGGTAAGAGCTGATAGTTGGGTTCGAATGTGGAGCAGACCACACGAAGCTGTGACCTCAAGTTATCAAAAGGAGCACTGTACAAGCTGGTGGTGACTCTAAATAGTGTGGGCCGTGTTTACATGGAATGGACTGGTTCCTCTAACTGAACCGATCGTTTGCTACAAATGTTTATGTTCGGCTACTTAGAGACCATTTGCGAACATTAATGGATTCCATGTTCGGAAACGACGATGGAATTTTTATGGATGACAGTATGCCATGTCACCGGGCCACAAATGTTCGTCGGCCGGGGTGGCCGAGCGGTTCTAGACGCTACAGTCTGGAACCGCCCGACCGCTACGGTTGCAGGTTCGAACCCTGCCTCGGGCATGGATGTGTGTGATGTCCGTAGGTTAGTTAGGTTTAAGTAGTTCTAAGTTCTAGGGGACTGATGACTTCAGAAGTTAAGTCCCATAGTGCTCAGAGCCATTGGAACTTTTTTTTTTTTTAAAACAAAAAGAAGTAACGTCGTTTATAGGGTCGTTTTTTCACTTACTTTGGTCTAAGAGTGAACGAAAATAACTCTTTCTTCGTTTGCCCCCGTCACCACAAAATTTAGAGTGTTCACAAATGTCAGTAGCTACAATGTCACAAATGTTGGTAGTTCGTTTGAAGAACATTCTGGGCAATTCGAACAAATGATCTGGCCACTCAAAAAGAAAATCGCCCGACACGAATCCCATCGAATGTTTGTGGGGCGTAATCGAGAGGTCAGTTCGTGCACTAAATTCTGCAATTCAATGGCAACACCCTGCAATTATGGGCGGTTATAGTGGCAGCATGGCTGAGTATTTCAGCAGGGGACTGCCATTCACTTGTTCGGTCCATGCCTCTCTAGTTGCTGCGCAACGCCTGGGAAAAGGAGGTCCGACACGACATTAGGAGGTATGCCGTGACTTTGGACACCTCATTGTAGATGTAGAACAGTGGCGTGTCAGGAGCGACGCGCCGCTTCTGCCGTCACCCTTGCACCCTCCGCGTCCAGTCCTCGGGAACGTACAGCTTACGTGGCGCCGTTAGAGCTGCATCCCGCGTGAGTAGCCGGCGGCGGCGCGGCTATCGGTGTCGGTGACGTGGCGGCAGCGCGACGCGACGTGGATGGATCGCGCGCTGCCCCTGTGTGGGGACTGGGGAGCCGGCCGCCAGGCATCACCGGCGCTCGGATTGTCCAGGAGCCGCCCGCGTAATGGCCGGCGTAAATCAATCACGCTGGAGCGAGGCCTCGCCTGGCCTTCATTAGTCACCAGGACCTGCCCCGGCCGTCGCTATCTCTGCGGCTGGCCACTTCATTAAGCCGCCACGCCGCCGTGTCCGGCAACAGCGCATCTGGCGGCGCATCTGCCGGTCCTCATAACGGCAGCCGCCGGCCTGATGCGGCACAGCTTCCAGTGTCATAAACCAGAATGACCGAGAAAAACTCAATTTTTACGTAATTGATGGCTTTATGCACATCTCGTTTGACTCATACAGAATCCAAAAGGTTTCTCAATAATTCAGGTAATGTCGGAAAATCGGAAAAAAAGGTAGGAAAGATAGTCCCATAGATTTCAACTTCAGTCCAACACAATTTCTTATACAGTGCCACAAAAAAAAGTAAAATTTTTCACAGGTATCCAGCTCAGTCGAGATTCATTGTTCCAAAATTGTATTCAGAAGAGATGAAATGATTACATTTGACATCATTACATTTACAGATCAATAGCACAAGCGGTTCAGAGGTACCAGGTATCTACCCATGTTGCAACACCAATACCAGTACGTAGTGTAGCCTCCATGGGCGGCAATGCGGGTCCTGACACTGACATCCAGTTGATCGTATAGATGGTGAATACAGATACATACGACACACCTGCTCCACCTGTTCAAGCAGTTCTGTGAGTTGTTGTTTGACTAGTCGCACGAGTCACTTCGCGTCCCGTCACAACACACGCATGCTCGACTGGAGACAAGTGCAGAGGTCATACTGGCCAGGGGAGCTGCTGCACGTTTTACAGAGCACGCTCAGTTTCACGGGCAGTTTGTGGGCGAGCATTATCCCGTTTGAACAACGCATCACTTTCACATTGAAAGAGCGGCAATTGAACATGGCTAGCGACCTTCTGGACGTACCGAGTACTGGTTAACGTCCCCTCCAGAAATACAGAAGGTGAACAAGGGTTGTAGCTTATCGTAGCCCAGACCATAAGACCTGCAGTGGAACAGTGTGTCTTGAACGAATGCAGTCTAGGAGACAAAGATTACCAGGTCAAACGAGCATCACCTGCATAAAGAGAGAACATGCTTCCATCGGTGATGACTACGGCGCGCCGTTCCATCTTCCAAGTGATCCTCTGTGAGCACCAGTAAAGCCGTGCACGTCAATGCTGTGACGTGAGCGGAAAACTGGGTAGAGGTGTGTCTGCCCGTAGTCCCACTGCTAATAAAACGGATTCGCAACAGTTCGTGTTCATACGTCTGAGCTCTGACCCGTGCTGTGGAAGCTGTACAATCTGCCACTGGAGCCCTTAAAATACGACGATTCTGACCAACGTCTGTCTAGCGTCGATGTCCATAACATTGTGTCCCGGCGTGAGAATTTTCTTGTGACTACTCATACTAGCATCGTTGCACAGCTGACTCAGCACGTCCAACTTGTGAGGCAATTCTGCGAAAGGACGCTTCCGACACTCGGACAGTCACTGTTTGGCCCCTTTCAAAGTCGCTCATTTGGCCTTAGGAAGCACGACTGCATCTCCATGACATGGTTGCCTCATTGATTCACACGTTTGCACCACGCTGAGCCTTCTGGCTGTGAGCTTTCTCTTTTAAAGGGTAGATACAGATCCCAAAATGAGATTTTCACTCTGCAGCGGAGTGTGCGCTGATAAGAAACTCCCTGGCAAATTACAACTGTGAGCTAGACCGAGACTCGAACTCGGGAGCTTTGCCTTTCGCGGGCAAATGCTCTACCGACTGAGCTACCCAAGCACGACTCACGCCCCGTCCTCACAGCTTTACTAACATACAGATGTTACTCTGGTGGCAATGCCACTACCCTATCTGTTGGCAGACGACGTTGAAACCATTATCACTACACCTATCGTCCCCCTGTGGCACGTATTGTCATTGGATTGAAATCGATGTCGTCTTCTCAGGTGTGTTAATTTACTTCCGGCAGTGTATATGTGGATGACCTTTCACTTAACATTTAACAAGCAAAATTAGTAGCCTACTTGTTGCAGATGGTACTAGCGTTGTAACAAATCCAAATACAAAAAAGCAACAGATGAGTTGGTAAACGATATTATCCGAAGAATTTTTAAGTAATTCTCTGAAAATGACCTCGCTCTGAATTTTGTAAAAACACACTACATTCAGTTCTGTACAACAAATAGTCATGCGAAGAATTGAACTAGCACATGAGCAGGAGCCAGTAAACATGGTTGAATTCTCCAAATTTTTGATTGTATATACTGCTGAAAAGTTGAACTGAAAGAAGCATATTACTGAGCTCCCCAAACTATTAAGTTCAGCTAGTTTTACTCTTTGTATAATTGCTACTTTTGGAAACAAACTTATCAACCTCCTGACATAATTTGCAGATTTTTACTCAAAAATTTCTTACGCAATGATTTTTTTGGGGTAACTCATCACTTAGAAAAAAAGTATTGCTTGTAAAAAGTCAGCACTAAAAATTATATGTGGTGTTCAACCAAGGACGTCATACAGGTACTTTTTCAAGGAGCTAGGTATTTTAACTGCGTCGTCACAATACATTTATTTGCTTATGGAATTCGTTATAAACAATTCATTAGAATTTGAGAACTACTGTGATCTCCAGGCTTACAGGAGAAATTCCCTTTATTACCAGCTGTTAAAACTTCAGTGACTCAGAAAGGAGATGAATATGCAGTAACAAACCTTTTTCCATCACGTGCCGAGTATCGTAAACTGTCGGACAGACAGCGAAGCAAATCTTAAATATAATATAAAATCATTTCCACTAAGCAACTCCCTCTATTCCACTGACGAATTTCCGCTAAAAAACTGATAACCGAAAAACATAGTGTAGTTGCTTGAGCAGCATTAAAAATAATAATGGGTTATTAATGTCAGTACTAATCATATATATATATATCCTGTAAACTGATTCGTTCCACGTCGTTTCGATAAAAGAAGCGTTCAAATGATCTGTGGAACATGTGACTAAGTAACTGAATTGTGCTGGGTAGGAACAAACCTTGAGGATCTGCTACATGACTAACGGTCGGCAATTCGACGTTACGAACTGATAATGGTTGCAAGACTTAAGAGAGTTCAAGCCACGTCTATAGCTTTTACAGACCTGGAGAAAGCGTTCCTCAAAGAAAATGTTGTCAGCTGTTTGACATTCAAAAAATAAATAAAAAGACGGTGAAAAGGGATCGTCGCTGGGCGTATATTACGTGAAACAGATTCTGGCAGAAGTTACCTTCATTAAAAGTTATCTGTTTGTGGGGAAGTTATCTATTCTTAGTTATAGGTATGTTTGGGGATATTTTACTTTTTTATGTCATAGGTTGTCAGAAACCTCCTTCATGTGTATTACAGCTCTCAATGGGTGTGGATATTGAACACGAATAATGTGCAACGGATTCTTTTGGAGGGATCAATGAAGGAGTTTTCCGTCGTAGAACGCAGCATACCTATTGGCAGTCTGTGCCATTAATATTTATAATTGTTAAAGGGGTATCGGGTTTGTTCAATCATAGAATACTGAAGCTATTCTGAATAAATTTGCTTTATTTCTTTCATAATTTAATAAAATCTTAGGTGGAGGTGAAGCCTCTTATTACTTTACACAACTGCACGCAACACGCACGCTATTTCTGGGAAAGGTGGAATTGTTAACAGACGGGATTGCATCTCATCAGCCACTAGTAATTTTCCCGCTACTTTAATATTAAAACACATAGGACAGGATAGACAAGAGCTCAAACTTGCACCTAGTGCCCAGATTCAATACTAGAATGCAATGGGGTGAGGACAGAGATCGGCTTGGCATTAGACGATGGAGCTTTCTTTTCTATACTCCTTTTCTGTGCTGTATAGCAACTTCAGTTAGAATTTAGCCAGTATCAAAGGATACTGCATGTGCACGTGGTGGCTATGACCACGTGGGTTCAAAGCAGCTTTCCACGTGCTTACAAGATTTTAATCAAACGGTTGAAACTGTGTAAATGCCTGTACCGTGAGGCGGTAGCAGTATATTTAAATAATCTATTGCTTCTACTCGAGTTTCTCTATAGGCGAGCGTAGCTGCCTTGTTACTAGTTCGTCACACGTGGAACACGTGGCCCCTATTTGTACACAGAAAACACACATTAAAAATCAATAAACCCTACAAAAATTCCTAACACAAATAAACTGAAATTCACACGGTTTGTTACCCAACTCTATCGCATAGATGGACAATTTCACTATCCAAGCCTAACGTTGCCTACCCCGTGGCGTGAACACAAAGACATACATATATCACTCTCAATACACAAAAATCATACAACAGAAAATAATCAAAATAACCATGAGCGGAATCATTGGTTTCCCTATTCAACGCTGCGCTGAAAGAGAGTGGGTTGGTCACAAATATCTAGTATTCCAATACCTTTTTCCATTACCAATCGAGACGGACATGCTGAAGGCCCGTCCACTCGCTTACCCTTTCTTCGCAGAACCGCACCTTACCATGGCGGAGCTCCTGAGAGCCTCTGGTCTTCGGTGGAGGGGGTAGCCTGACCAACCTCTCCCCGCTAAATCCTATGTCCTCACATTCTCTTTGACAAAGTTTTGCCTGTGGCCGATCTCTGCCACTCATGCCCAAGGAAACAAAGTTGGCACTACTACAGTCTACACAGTCTACCAAGAGCTGTCTGCTTCCAAACTAATGGCTGACATCGCTTCAGGAAGGATGGGAATATATTGTAAAGGATATTTCACGTGCGTGAACATATTAACATTAAATAAATATTCTACATCATAATAAATATTCTACAACATAATAAATCGTACCATCCTACATCATGGGAGTTTCGTGGCGCCCGCGGTGAGGCTGCGTTACGAGAGAGAGGAAAACGGCAAGTGGCCGCAACCGTGAATATCTATCGATTATGCTGTCCTTTTAAGAAGGTACGATTGCAAAACATCGTATTTAATCATGGAACGGTACATACAGTACCGTTTCAACAGAAGTAAGCTACAGACAAAGAAAGTAAGATACCAAACATAGAGGGGATGGACGAAGATATAAACACATATAAACATAGCATATTACCAAAGCTAATACGCTGAAGGGAAACAGCTGGAATTCAAAACACAATGCAGTGTTCTGGGAATGGATACATACAGGTCCTGTATAGTTTTCAAAGAAATGTTATACCATTCTTGCGACGAAACAGTGGCAACTTCAGGTATCGATGGTGGAGGTGGATAGCGATCACGAACATTTCTTTCCAAAGTGGATCACAAAGGCTCAATAATATGGATATGTGATGGCTGTGGTGTCCAAGGGAAATGCGACAATGCATCCTTGTGCTCACAAAACCAGTCCTGCACGTTGCGAACTGTGTAAGCAGGCGTCATGTTGTCTGGGAGCATAGCAGTACCATTGAGGAGTACATACTATACCACGGGACGTACATGATCAGCCAAGCTGGTCACATAACCCTTGGCAGTAATACCACCTTCCGTAATAGTGATGGGGCCCGTGGAGCACCACTATATGGCTGCTCAAATTATCACCCAACCCTCGATATGTTTCGCTCTTAGCTTAATCAGTCTGCATCGTAGACCTGGGACGGCGTACGCCAGTCTTAAATGCCTTTTTCCGTTGCTCCGTGCTCTCCCGTTATGGGCCTTTGCGTTACTGATGTATAGTTTTGGAATTCCAACTCGCTCTGGAATTTCCAGCTCATGGAGCACCCTCTGTGTTGTTTTGGTGATGACAGCGCTCGTGAGCGCAACGCTCAGTTCTGCAGTGTCTTCTGCAGCTGTCGTCATCCTCTTCTTCCTGACAGTCCTTTGTCTGTAACTATCACTCATCACACACATTCTTTCGCTTTGTGACTTTGGCGTGTGATTGTTTTCCCGCTGTCCCTCTATGCGGGGTAAATCTTCGATACAGTGTCTCTTGAAACACGTCCATCCCCTGTATGTATTGTATCTGACTTTCTTTGCGCGTGTGTCGTTGGTGATCAAATACAACAGCGACACCTGCAAGCTTGGCTAGCGTCTACATTTTTCTTCCATCAGTCATTTCTCGAGGTGTATCCATATTTTACCCAAATCCTTGTACAGGAACCATGAGGAAGGATACAAGACCGAAAAAGTTCATATTAAACGGCTGTCAGAGAGTTATCTAGTCTTTCGACTTTACTTTTCAATCTATACATGTTTGAAACAATGACGAAAATGAAAGAATGGTCAAAGATTCCTTTAAAAATTGTTTTCGTTTGATTTTAGATTTCCTACTGGATTGGTTGGTTGGTTGTAACTTCGTTTAGTTTTACATGATCTTATGAATTTCCAACTGCAAAGGGAACCAAATATCTCTGCCTGCGAGAATGCAACATGAATTTGGCCTTGTTTTATAATCTTTCTAACAAAATGTGCAAAACTCATTAAATCCTGAACTTTATTATAAATCTCTTCAATTAAAGAAACTGGTCCCTGTGCGTTGATAATTTTCGTAGCAAACTGATCCTGAATTGAAAGTATCTTACCTCGTAATGTACTTGCTTGGAAACGGGGTCCCTGCAGTTCTCTGTGCACCAACTGCAGATTTATAACTACATTAGCTGAAAGCTTAGCCCAGTGCTCTAGGCTGCAAGTAGACAATTTATACATCATTGATTGAGACACTCCTTTAAATAAAAATGACTTGAATCTAGGATGTGGGTAACGCTCATGTGTGAATATTTCTGTAGCAGACTTTTTTGTTATTACTGATATATTAATACTTGTATGAAATTCATCTAACACCACTCAGTAGCATTGACAATGGACAGCTCTGATAATAAATTCTTACGCACATTAATGTTGGACAAATCATTAAGTAACATGAAAAATACCTTAAAATTAAAAGTTACTCAGTCTTTAATGAAAATTTTAAAGTCCTCTGATAAGGATGTATCGTTCAACATTGAAACATAACTTCGTGACTGCAGAGCTACACTTCTTCATACTCTTTCCATTCTAAATCACTAACCAAATACTTCTCGTTTCTTTCAAAATATTCAAATAAAATTCGTTTTACTTAAACACAGACACACTTAACTTTACGTCTACATTGCCACGACTCCTTTGTTTGGCTTCTGTCTCGCTACTAGCGTAACGACAGAACTTCCGCGCTCCTCGTTGCCAAGCAGCGATGACAAAACAAAACACTTCTTCCAGCTGCCACAGCTACTCTGAACAAAGATTGCGAGCGAATAATAAGCCATTCAAAACTGTCGCACAGTGTCTACGACATCCATAGTACGTACAAATTCCGGACATGCAAATAATAGACCTGTTTCAGTGGTTGACGATATCGGTCATAAGATTCGCTGATGACATTGCTGCTCTCACTGCAAGTCAGCAACAATTGTAGTATCTGTTAACTGGAATGAACTGTCTATTGATCACACACTAACGAATAACAGTAAAAAGAAGGCGAAAGTAATGAGGAATAGCGGAAATGAGAATAGCGATCAACTTAAAATTCTAATTTTCGGACCGCAAACTAGATGAAATTCTGCGACTCTGGAAGCAAAATAACACACGACGGACGAAACAAGGAGGACATTAAAAGCAGATTAGCACAGACAAAGATGTCATTTGTGCTTTAAAGAAGTCTGACAGTATCTAAAATCGGCCTTAATCTGCGGAAAAAAATTATGATAATGTATACTTGGAGGACAGCATTTGCGATGAATTTGGGAAAAACAGAAAGGAAGGGAATAGAAGCATTTTACGTATGATGCTGTATAAGGATGTTGAAATGTAGGTCGACTGATAAGGCATGGAATGAAGAAATACTCTCCAGAATCGGTGAAGAAGGGAACATATGGAAAAGACTGACAAGAAGAAGCGATCTCAATAGTGTAATGTCAGTTAAGAAGAAGGATGATGGCACATGTGTTACAACATCAGGGAATAACTACCATACTCTGAAGTCTAGAGGTAGTCACAGGGAAAGAAAGCACACGCAATAATGTCCCATTAATGATCCTGAAAGTGGGAAAACAGAAAATAAACTTAAGGAAATGCTTATTCATGTATAGCACTTTTTTGCTTACAAAAGTGCACATCTGGTCATGTTAAAGATGTGTAGTATTATTTTCATGCCATCTATAATTTGCTGTCGAATGGCATTATAAAAGTCCAGTAAACTGTGTTTTGAAAACTAGATTTTTGTAGGATTGTTTGGGATATGTGGGTGACTTTACTATGTAGTGTAGTACACAGTTTGTATACATCGTTTAATTCAATGGTAATCTTATTTCTGAGGAGAAGTTAACAGTATATGATTATTTAACTGTTTTAGTAGCTATATTTATTCTAGTTGCAAGAGTTTTTCGATCGTTTGTGTTGAGTGACTTTACTTTGTAGTTTAGATTTTTGCCGCAGTAGAAACTAGCGTCGTCTTGTTTACCTGTCAGTGACCATTTCCAAGGGGCCAAAGATAAATATTCACTAGAGTTCCATCCTCCTACAAGAGCAGGGATCAGCACCAGCAGTAGTAACTTATCGGTTGTGCGCATCTGGTATTCTTACGTCTGAGTCGAATCGTGTTTGCTAACGTATTCCAACTTTTTTTGCGTAAATTTTAGTGGATATTTTTTTGTGAGGCTACTTTCTCTTTAGTTTGGATATTTGTTTCCTGCAGTAGCTTTTGTGTACGATGAGTTTGTGGAAGAAAGTAATTGTCGATCGACCAATTTTCAGTACAGAAATTTATTTATATTTTTATAAGTACGGATCTTGTAATCTTAGGCCATAGTGAGAACTCTGCACAACCAAGTTTCGTGTTTGTTTATTTACCTCGTTTATAGTTTGTGTACATAACTACCTCAGTAGCGTCAGAGTCTGGTAATTTTCTCTTTGTTGTGGGTCTGTTTGTGGTTTCTCAGTTACTTCTGACCGCTTCGTTTGCATGTTTTGTTCCTTTTATTAAGTTTCGTTACACAGTACATCACTATAGGGATTGTACTTTTTCCGAGCAGACATGAGGAGGTTTGCCTGCTGTTCTTAAACGGCTGGAAGCTATATTGGCCACAGTCGACAGGATTCTGGCTAATGGTGGGTGCAGAGCTATAGGATTTCCCATGGTACGTCAGGCGTGTACTACATGCAGAAACTGTGTATTAGATACTAGCACACGTGTGGCTTGCACATGCGATGGGTTCAGTTTAGAGGAGTTTTCTTCTAGCTACAGTTTACCGTAGTTCCCTGGAGCAAAGAAAGCTACCTACGGACTGAAGAAACGCACAGGCCATTCCTGTGTACAAGAAGGGTCGTAGGACAAATGTACGTAATTAATGGCCTGTAACGTTGAGGTTAATCTGTCGTAGAACTATGGAACATGTTTTACACTCAAGAAATATGATGTTTTGGGAGAACGGAAATCTCCTCTCCTCTGTAAAAATCAACACGAATTCCGCAAAAAGAGATCTTGCGAAACTCACCTCACTCCGTTCCTCCATCAGATTCATGGCGCTGCAGGCATCGGTGCCCGAGCTAACGTCGTAATCCTTGAATTCAGGAACGCATTTGAAGACGTCCCGCACTGACGTCTAGTGAATAAAAATCGAGCGCACGTAGTATCGGACCCACTTTACGACTGGATTCGATACCTGCTTGCAGATAGAATACATCACGTCACTCTTAACAAAATCATCAGATGCAAATGTAATTTCCGTAGTACCTCAAAAAGTGTCATAGAACCATTACTTCAAAAAATTCAAATGGCTCTAAGCGCTATGGGTCATCTGAGGTCATCAGTCCCCTAGAACTTAGAACTAGTTAAAGCTAACTAACCTAAGGACATCACACACATCCACGCCCGAGGCAGGATTCGAGCGTGCAACCGTAGCGGTCACGCGGTTTCAGACTGAAGTGCCTAGAACTGCACGGCCACACCGTCCGGCAGAATCGTTACTGTTAGAAGGTATGTAAATGATCTAGTAGAAAGCTTCGGAATCACTTTAAGACTGTTCGCAGACGCTGCAGTTGTCTATAGGAAGGTAGCAACGCAAGAAGACAGTATCGATTTTCAAAATCATCTGCAGAAGATTGATGAATCGTGCAGACTCTGGCAGTTGAGCTTGATATTGCACGGACATAGGAAAAGAAATCTACTACTGTGCAATTACACTATCGATGACAATTTGTTAGAACAATATCTGCTGCAAAATATCTACGAGTAACTGCCAAGAGTGATCTTAAGTGGGATCACAACATAACACTAATAGCAGGAAAAGCAGATGACAAGCTGAGACTCACAGGAAAAATCTTAAGGAAATGTAACTCAACCACGAAAGAAGATGCAAGAACCGCCCCACTTCTACTTAATCTCCAGAAATGTCTCAATTTAGCCATTGAGTATCTGGAGGATGGCATTAGATGCATATAGTGCGAATGACCGTGCTTGTCCATGCGAGTTTCGGGGAGATTAAGCCCATCTGTCCTAGGACTGCATAGGTGAGTCGTCGTATATGATTCTTTCTACCTGTTTTGCCGGCAAGTTCTCAAAATACGTCCCTCGCAGAAGCTGTATCAGCGGGGTTTCTCAGTAAAGTGCAATTCTACTTCCTGTGATTCTAAGTGATGAAGCAGGAAGCTATATTATCCGGAACAACTTTCAAAACTGACGCCATTATGACTCCATAAACTGACAATATCAACACAACTGATAATGCTTTAATTGAAGACTAACAATTTCCTGAGATATGGTCTTACGTCAGAATTAGATCGAAAGGCATCCTATCGGCAACTGGTGACTACGCCGGGCAGCCCGTACCTCGCACTCGCATTCGTGATACTTCGTTGCCGTTCGTACATTTTTACTGGCTTAAACGCTATTCATTTGTTTATTAATGATGATAGATTTCTGGCGTTGTAATATTATTATAAGGAAGCACTTATGACCTATAGGCTTCTCCTAATACTTGTATTGGAGAAAGCGACTTTTATTAGCAAATATGTATCAAGCAAGATTATTTCCTTCACCACAGAACTACTGTTCTTTCCCTACCTACCTCGCTGCTGATGTAACGGGCCTTCTCATGTCCAGCGAGAGCCCCGCACAAGACCGTCCATTGTTGCTACGATCGCATGTTCGATTCCTGCCTCGGGCATGGATGTGTGTGATGTCTTTAAGTTAGTTAGGTTTAAGTAGTTCAACGTCTAGGGGATTGATGGCCTCTAATGTTAAGTCCCATAGTGCTTAGAGCCATTTGAACACCGTCCACTGGCAACGCCAATGATCCAGCTTCAGGCAGCGCGGGAACTAAAATCTTACTCCCGACTGTGTGCGTTCTGCAGTAACGCTTTAGCCACTGCATATAATATAATAACTGCTGGCGCGATGAAAAATGGCGAAACTGGAAAAAAAGGGAATAAAATGGGGCGTGAACCGAAGTAGTACCTTACGAAGTGGCTTTCAAGCCACTTGTTCGATCGATTCTTGAGTACTGTTCGTCAGTGAGGAACCCTTACCGGGTAAGACTGATAAGAAGATAGAGAAGATCCAACGAAGACCAGCGCGTTCCGTTATGGGACGGTTTTCTGCGGTTGCTGAACATTGCCTTGGCACGGGACACGGCATGAACTATGAAGAAACCAAGATCCTCGCGTATGCTTCCACATACTGGAACTCCATCATTAAAGAGGCGGTCGAAATACGTACAAGCAGTGACCTAATAAACAGAGACACGGGGTTTCACCTGAGCAAAGCCTGGGTTCCAGCCTTGGCGGCTCTAAGGAATCGTCAGCCACAGATTACCGACCGCACCGAGTCAACGCAGATGGGAAGCCTTAGAGCAGACGCGCCAACACATCGCGTGCGCGAACGGGGTCCGTCGCTCCCGGCCGCATTTTCCCGCGCCGCGGTGAGCTTTCGCAGACCGCCACCCGTTTCTCCAGCAGAGGGCTCTGGTATTAGACGCTGTTCACGATTGGTCGTCGATGACGTTATGCCCCCGCTGGCGCCTGCGCTGTTCTAGAAAGCCAACATATAAATTGGAGAGCTTCTCAGCGACGCGAACCTCGAAAAGGCCTACGACCGTGTCTGGCATCCCGGTCTCCTGTTCAAACTCCAAACCTACGCCCTTCCTATCAACTACATCCGTCTGGTGGCCTCCTTCCTCTCCCACCGCCCCTCCTATGTTACCATCCATAATCCCAATTCCCACATCTTCTACCCCTCTGCAGTTGTGCCCCAGGGCTCTGTCCTCTCCCCTCTCCTCTACCTCCTGTACACGGCGGATATGCCCCAACCCCCCCCCCCCCCCCCACCAGTACACCTCTTGCAATATGCTGATGACACCGCATTCCTCGCCCTCGCTCCTACCCTCCAACGGTCCCAACGCCTTCTCCAGAATCACCTTGACCTTTTTGCTGCATAGTGTAACTAGTGGCTCCTGAAACTCAATCCTTCCAAGACCCAGGCAATCATCGTAGGTCTACCACTCGCTCCTTCCGGCTCCTGGATTTCTCCCTTACTGTCTGCGCACGTCCTGTCCGCCTCACCCTCACCCTCACCTATCTTGGCCTCACCATTGACCGTCACCTCACCTGGATCCCTCATCTCTGCTCCGTCCAATCCAAAGCCCACAACCGCCTCCGAATCCTCAAACTCCTCTCTGGCCGGACGTGGAGGTTGCACCCCTCTACCATCCTCCACACCTACAAATCCTTAATCCGTCCCATTCTCTGTTATGCCAGTCCTGCCTGGATATCTGCCCCCCCCCAAAATTCTATAAGTCCCTCCAGATCCTCGAGCGTCATGCACTCCGCCTCGCCTTCGGTATACACCTCCCGTCCCCCACGCAGATCCTCTGTGATCTCATTCCTTTCCCCCATCTGCTCCTATTCCTCGAACATATCCGCATCCTCTACACCTCCCGCTGTCTTGAACCCCCTCACCCCCTGGTTGCTCCTCTCGTCTCCCATCCCTGCCACCTGCCACGTCTTCACCGTTGTGTCCCCCCTACCCTCCATCTCTACACCCTACATCTCCTTTCCCAAGGTGGCTTCCATCAACTCCCCCTCCCGGACAATGCCCTCTCTCCCTCCATTTATCCCTCCTATCAACTATGATCCTAACTCCCCCTCCTTTCCTCTGTCCTTTCCCTGGGCTCCCTCTTCCCCCCATCCATCCTTTTTTCTCCCCACTAAACCTCTCCCTACCTCCCTTCTCCCCCCCCCAAGTCCTTTGTATTCCCCTCCTCTGCCTACCCCACTCCCTGTCGCGTCTGCCCCCCCACCCCTCTTATGGGTCCTCATCCTCCATCAGCTCCTTTCCCGGTTCCCCCTTCGCTTTTACTCTCCTATCCCCCCTTTTTTGTTTTCCCATCATCTGTCCAGT
Source organism: Schistocerca serialis cubense (assembly GCF_023864345.2). NCBI lineage: Eukaryota > Metazoa > Arthropoda > Insecta > Orthoptera > Acrididae > Schistocerca > Schistocerca serialis. Next base: position 911,960,049 of record NC_064641.1, on the reverse strand, counting down.
TTCCCCCTACCTGCTCTCGGCTGTGGTATGTCACATTTGCCAACTTTTTAGTGCAGTGTTCCAGTGACTATTCAGTGTTGTTCGTCTTTCTCGTGTTGCGAACAGAAACCATGCTGTCGCTAGGTGTGAATTTTACGTCTTTGGCGAACAGAATCCAGACTGTCGCCGTGCTTTTTAATTGTCTGTCTATTGTTTTACCTGTCTGCTTCGTATGTATTTTATTAGCATCATCATCCCTCTGTTCTTTGTTTTAAGTTCCACAATTTCTTTTCGCCATGTTACTCTTTAAGTCTCCGATTTTATCGCCTGTTTTTATTATTTATTCTCTTGATCTTTCTCACAAAGTCTGTAGGCTGAAGAGCGGCATACTAAGCTGCTGCCAGCCCGCCCCCTTCGGGGGGAATTGAAATTCAATAAAGGAAAAAAAAAAAGAAACAAGCGACGCGACAGTAGCATCTGAAGATGGCGGGCAGTTGTCTCGCTGAAATATTGTGCGGTTTTTATAATATTATGCGGCGTAATTCCCGGGGACTTATGAAGCATGGAATGGTTTAGACATCACGAGATGGATAACGGAGTCCAGTGTCAGACTAGAGGGGCGCTGTGTACTGAAGAGAGTTTTAGGCCTACTACTGAAATTTCGAGACAGTTCTTTCCGGAAAGAGTCAGACAACATATTACTTCCTCCCACATGCGTCTGGCACAATGACCAAGATGAGATAATTCCAGGAATTAGAGCCAGTAGAGAGGCTTACGGATATTCATTCTTTCCGTGAGCCATTCGCGGCCGAGCAGGGAGAGGGGCATCAGTTATCGGTAGAAGTATTCACCGCCACATAGCTGTCATATGGCTTACGCAATATTAACGTAGATGTGAATCTTTTGCGGTGTTAGAAAAAGTGTAACTCCGGTCCTGGTTGGGAAAAGTGTAACCCCAGTCCGATTTTCGGCTATATGAACGTGGAAAACCACTTAACACCATCCTCAGAATGACCGGTGGAATCGACATACCAACCTAGAAACAGGCCAGGTCAGTCGTCTCCCTAGTTTATTACGTTACTATACAGTTATACCAAGAGTACCACAGGGACCGTAAGGTTGCTCTTTGTTGTACCTGGTAGAGTATGGGAAGATCCCAGAAGCTTTAGAAGGCTTCATTTCGACCTTCAAATTTCACTGTCTTTTCCTCTCTCCTTGTCCGAACCGTCTAGAGCCACTGACGTATACATGTACCCACTGAAAATGCTGGAAGCCTGTTTTATTCCGTCTTCAATAGCTCTCTGTGTACATCGAGAAGCTGTCACGGGTCTTCCTTACCCATAGCCAAAGGGTATACCGTTTAAATTGTGCAGGAAAGGGATGGGCGGATGGCGTCAGACATGTAAAGGGTAAGGTTAGCTACCGTCGGACAAGCAAACACTTTTGAAAGTGTAGTTTATCAGGACTTTATTGGAACATTTAACACAATAAACAATTCTTTGGTCGTTATTTTAAACAAATATCACATACGTGTATTAAATGACACAATAGTTCATCGATTCACATACGGCGATAATTGTAAAACTGGAAAAAGATGACAAAGATTTGTATAGCGCTCCTCACATGAACATCTAAAGCCCAGATACAAGCGTCTGGAGTACTAGTTTTTTCCCAAAGAACGAGCCACGCGGGGTAGCCGTCTTGTCTCGGTCCACGCTGCTTCCCCGTCGGAGGTTCGAGTAATCCCTCGGGCATGGCTGTGTGTGCTGTCCATAGCGTTAGTTAGTTTAAGTTAGGTTTGGTATTTCGTAAGCTTAGGGACCGCTGACCTTAGCAGTTTGGTCCCATAAGATCTTACCACAAATTTACAAATTTACATAGAACGAAAACAAATTAAATTTTACCACATAACGTAAGGTGAAGTGATCGAAAATGCTAAGGTGTAAGACGGAACGTAGCAAAGAGCTCCCTCTGTACGGATATCAGCACCTAGACAGAAACGAGAGCCTAGAGAAAAACTTTCTGAGCAATAAAAACTCCTTTACGTACCTTATGTACTGCATCTGCTCTCCACTTGTGAGGACCTACTCTCAACAACCAACAGAAAATGATCATAAACAAACCCTACCGTATGGCGGACATTGAAACTGCAAATTCCGTAAGATTAAGGAGTGGAGTAAGAATGACAAAAGTATCTGTGGCACAATGAAAACTCTTTGGGGACCAAACTTTGGGGACTTCTTTGGGAAATGATTCCATGTATATCTCTGTACAAGCCCAAAGTTCCGTTGTATTGCGTTGATGCTCCTTACACGAGAATTACGTCTGGGGCAGTAGAAACATTCTGCATCCTTTTATAAATGATGTTTTTCTAAAATTGCTCGCAGTGTGCCCGTAAAGGCCGTGTTCTTGTTTCCAAGGACCCCTGGCTAAGCTCATAGATAATTTTGGCAAGGAATTGATACTGATGGAACCGACCAATAAGAAATCTAATATGCTTCGATTCGGTCCTTTAATTCGAACTGTTTGTAATCCAAACACTGCAAGAATTGGTCGCACAAGCCTTCCGTGCGCGGTCTCATTTACGGAAACTCTACACTCTTCCAGAACAATTCCAATAAACAGCAGTCAGCCACTGGCCATGCCTACTACCGATCCTCGCATTAAGGAGGACGACGGTTCAATCCCGCGTCCGGCCATCCTGATTTAGGTTTTCCGTGATTTCCCTAAATCACTCCAGGCAAATGCCGGGATGGTTCCTTTGAAAGGGCACGGCCGACTTCCTTCCCCGTCCTCCCCTAATCCGATGAGACCGATGACCTCGCTGTTTGGTCTCTTCCCCCAAACAATCCAATCCAATCCTACTACCGACCTTAAGTCACATTCCACTGCATGTCGATTCGCCACGTAACGTCTTTAAAACATACGTGACTATGTCAAGTAGCAAGCTGCAACACGTCCCTCAAAATAGAATCTCTCTCCAAGACAACCTAAATCCCACAGAAGTCACTCAACTCTCATCCGCATACAAAAGTGTGAGAAGAATGCAATCTCAGATGGTTTAAGTATAATTTTATCACACGTCATATGGGCATTCCTGACCTTGCCTTTGTCTGTGATGAACACTTGCAGATTTGCTTTCATGACAAATAGTTGTTCAGTCGAGGAAGACCACCACTTTTTAAGCAATTTTTGAAGTGGCATAAGAGGCTGTGTAGAAGGAGGTTCAAATGGCTCTGAGCACTATGGGACTCAACTGCTGTGGTCATAAGTCCCCTAGAACTTAGAACTACTTAAACCTAACTAACCTAAGGACATTACACACATCCATGCCCGAGGCAGGATTCGAACCTGCGACCGTAGCGGTCGTGCGGTTCCGGACTGTAGCGGCTTTAACCGCTCGGCCACTCCGGCCGGCCGTAGAAGGAGGGATATCGCACATCCCATCGGAGGAGGTCTGATGGGGAATGTATACTCCAACTGCTTAATTATTTTGAATTTATTTGATAATCATATCAGTATTTCTCCAAAAAGTTCTGTGCATTAAAGAATATATTCACCAAGTCTTCATTCTGGGGCTATAGTCTCACCAGCGCGCGCGCGAGCGCACACACGCACGCACGTACACACACACACACACACACACACACACACACACACACACTGACACTCACACTCACACACACACACACACACACACACACACACACACACACACACAACATTAATCATGTTGTTGCTCTTCTTACACCAGGATTTCGTCCTACGATACCGACAGAAGCAGTACTACTCAACACGTCTTTCATCCGACGCTTGTGTCAACGGAAAGCTTCGATTTGTTTCTCGTTGCAAACTAAATGATTTTTAAAGCAGATCTTTACGTGCCCGTTCGACAGAACAGATCCAAATTAGTCTATTGCGATATCAGTTTTATCGAAATGTACAAACGTGAACAGTAGAACGTGATAAATATCCAGTACTCTAGTAGTGACTGAATAGCACTGCTGTATGGCGGTAGCAGTCACTCTGGCAAAGTCGGTGCTGACACTGCTGAAATACTGGATACCTTCGTGTTTTTATCGAAATGTACAAACGTGAACAGTAGAACGTGATAAATATCCAGTACTCTAGTAGTGACTGAATAGCACTGCTGTATGGCGGTAGCAGTCACTCTGGCAAAGGCGGTGCTGACACTGCTGAAATACTGGATACCTTCGTGTTTTAATTTCCCTGTTAATACATATCGACAAAATGAATATCGGGGTCGCAAAAATCTGCCTTAAAATCATTTTGTTCGTGGCGAGAAACAAAAAGCTTTTAGTTGACATTTGCCGTCAAATGGCAGACGTCATGAACAGTATTTGTTTACTTGCGCCCACTCCATATTCACATGGTAAAAAATGAAATGACAAATATCTGCAAAATCACCAGAGAAAATGTGCCAGACGACTCTTAGGAGAGACTTCGCGCACCGGGTGCTTCAGCTGCCCCCTGTCATTATATGCAGCCCGTAATGTTATTGGTGGCCTTCAAAAACCACATCCAACTATTTCATGTTCTCTCCCTCGTTACGAGCGAACTGTTAATCCTATAGAGAAAAGTAAAAGGACCTTTTTGGTAGGAAATTTAATGTATGTGGTTCTTTTACTGGGACCACACTTTTAGAGTTTTTCAAGAAAAACGTACAGAAGAGACCTTCAGACTCACACACTCATTCATCACCAGTCCGAATTTCTGGGATGTTGCTCATGGTACTTCCTCCTACCGCTTCTACCATTGTACAAAAAATTTTACTATATCATACTGGTGTTCCGACTAACACACATTGACTGCTACAGTCACCGTGGTCAGTACGAAGGAACATATTAAGTCCAAACGTCAAGGCACACAAACCGTCAAGTAATCCACCACAACACAACCCAACACAGGTAAGAGATGCACTTCAGTGATGGAACTACTCACACCTCGGGGTAATGGCATCCCGTTGATGGACGAAAGCGAGCGAGCGACTACACGAACCAATCCCGGCATTCGACGTTCTTTGGTCTCTGTTCTTTGACCTATTACAATTAGATCCAAACTTAACCATTACAAGCACAGTGGTTTCGTAGCTATAAGGCCTGACGAATACTACAATGTAATTGTTTATTTTATGCTGTTAATATTCACAAACACAAAACTGCTAGGTAAAATTTACACAGACGTCAATTTTACAGTTTGTAAGAGCCTCACAAAACCACTGGCCTAATAAGACAAGTCAATGTAGACCAGAAAATTTCGGATGTGGGAAATACTTCGTTCCGTTGCAAATATTTGTGCAATGAATGGAGGGAGTGCCACGAATAACATACTAGTAATCCTGGCAAATGGCGGCCGAGTGTGAGAGTGCGTTTGAAGGTCACTTTTGTGAGTTTTTCTTAAATAAATCGAAAACTACAGCCTCTGGCGAAGACGTACCCCAGTACATTCAATTTCCTGCCAAAAGACTCTGTTCATTTTTTCTTTAGAACTAATAATAGTGTGCGTATAGCTAGCGAAATGACATGAGAATTGATGGTTTTTTAAGGCCATTTATAACATTGCGAGTTACACAAAATATCATCTGCAGGGGATCTGAATCATCCTGTATCTGTCGTAACACAATTAAGCCCACGTATTGTTCAAGAAACGACCCTCATGCCTTGATTACGGTTGTCTTTTGTACACCACTGTGCACAGGGCGCATATGACGTCAGTATAGATGAGCTCGGAACTTCGGTGCTAAATCACCTGCTGCTTTACCGCTCAGCTCTTGAATGCTTCAGTATTCGCCTTTGCTATGGACATGCATGCTCTCCGCTTAATTAACTGTCAATAGCGCGTGTCAGGTTTCGCGTCTAATGGAGGAAACTGACCGAGGACACGTCAGACAATGGGCTCGCGGCTGACGCCAGCAGATCGACCAAGCGGCGAGTCGGCGGGGACGCTCCGAGGAGACTGGCAGTTCCAAATCCGATGGTGCGGCGATGAGGTTCGCAGCGAGTCGCGAAAGACGCCCTTGAATTGTGTGCGTGTTGGGCTGCAATTACAGCGGCTGTGACTTTGGGGGAATCCGCCGCCGAACGACATCGACGAATGACTGCCGATACGTATGTACATACATCCATCTATTATTCACTTCCTTTTTTCTCTTTTTACTAAGAACGAAAGGAAAGACTATTGGAGCACTCGTTTTTTTAATTTTTTCTTTCTTTTTTTTTACTTGCAGTACCGAGGAAGGGTGCATGTTGCTGACAGACACTTATCATTTACAACGTTTTTATTGTTTTTAGCAGCTCTACTCTTCACTCTCAGTCTCTCTCTCTAGCAAACCCAGGCAGGCACACACACACACACACACCGATTAGAAGAACTGTGTACAGAGAAGTCGTCATAAAAATACATTGTCCTTAGGTCATCGCTTTGTAATGCAGCACACTTAAATATCCGTGTCAATTCTCTGAATATTATTGAAGACATTATTAACAGTAAAATTATTACTGACTGCATGTGTTTGTTGATGATAAATGTCCTCTTAGATGTATAACTGTTTTCAGCGAAAAGACGAAAAACAAAAACAAAACGACAACAACAACAAAGCACAAAAATGCTTTATTGTCAGATGCAACGCCATTTGAGACAGACTATAATTTTCTGTCCTGCTCCTTTCTTTATCTACTTTCTTATAACTGCACTGCTGTGAAGATAAACTGAGAGCATTAACGTAAAGAGATTTAATAATAAAGAACTTATGCCGAAGACCCTGGAATCGTTCGATTCCGATACTAGTCGATTCTTAGAGAAATGGCGATTCTTGGAATCGTAATCGCAATATGACATATCCCTAATTCAGATCATTATGGATAAACATTTTTACTGTAATTTTTTTCAGTAATATAGTATATAAAAGAAATGCTACCTGCAGGCTAGATACTTAAGATAAAATATACTTTTTTTCAAAAATTACTTTAAAACTTTAGTGCTGTTACCTTTTTTTACTATATACTATCCCAGGAAGTGACCTCTTTAAAGTTATGATCAATTCCAGTTGATTTTCCCTAACAACCCTACCATAACTCTCAAACTACTTTTTCGATTTGGTTACCCAACGACTACAGCAGGAGTCGCAAAAAACATTTTCCAATGTAAAATATCAGTTTAATTTTTTTTATACAAGCGCCCCTTATCAATTAATTTTCTAAATGCAAAATTCCAGGATATTTACGAGTTTTGGGCATTTTTCCAGGCATTTATACAGGGCATTTGCCCCACTCATAAATGCCCAGGCATTTTACACTACTAGTCTTGCATGACAAATGCAATCGCATTGATGACGTTGCAAAAGAATAAATTGACCAATCATTGCTCGGTTAACTGAAGTATACAAATTACAAGAAATAAGGAAAGAAACCAGATATGAGGCGATCGAGAGAGAGAGTTCGTCGATTAATGATAGAACGTCAATTGGACACTGTCCACTACCTGCGTGGCAGCAAATTGATTTTGGGCTTCGATAACGATCATACTTTGGAGCTATTGTCACTGTTTTACGCAAACGAGTTTGAAAAATAATATGTTTGAAATGATTACCTGTCAAAATCAGGTGTTCTTCTTTGTTATCATAGTCAATATTTCCCTTGGTTGTGATCTCTGCAACTGGATCCATTAAAAGCTAGTTTCTTCATTTCCGCATAATCAGATACTCCTGTATGATTTATAGCTTGTTTTAAAAATGTCATTCGTGATTTTCCTCGGGCTTCTTTCCGTTGTAACGTTCCTTCTAGGACATTTACAAGGAAGTGGTGTGTTGTATTATGTGACCAATCAACTCGTGTCTTCTCCACTCTCTAGTTGTTCTAAATGACGTTTTTCCGCCAGATAGACTTCCTGGTTGGTCGTTTTATTCGTCCGTTTCATCTTTAAGAGGCGTCTCAATCACCATACCTAAAATGCTTCAAGAGATGTAATTTAATTTTTGCCTGTCGTACACGTTTCACTGCCATGCAGTCCTGTGCTCCAAATGTAGCTCTGAATCATCTTATTCCTCACTTCATTATTTACTTTGTTAGAATACAGCATTTTTCTTTCATCCGTGGACATTAATTTTGCTGATTCTTTGTTTATGTCTTCTTTGTTTCTTCCATCATCAGTTTTATTAATTCCAAAATACTGGTACGATGATGTTTATTGCCTATAATTCTGGTGATTATTTATTCTGCTTTCTTGCAGAAAAAGGTATTTGTGCCCTTTTTGAGTTAATTAAATTTTGTGTTTACCCTTTACTACTCTATGCATAAGTTACTTTTATTCACTTCTTATTTTTACTTTTTTTTAAACTGTGCACGTGTAGTTCCGCAGGAACAAACTAAGGAGCAAACTTCCATGTTCAGGAAACGAAACAGGGCATCAGAAAAGTTAACAATAGGGACAATGAAATATACACCAATCCTATACAGACGTAAGGCTGCTGAGTATATACTAACATATTAATGATGTAACTCATAAAATTACTTTAATATATATATTTTTTCGAGGTACTTTCCAACAGAATAGAAGGAGTGAGCAATCAGGAAGTTCTACAATCTAGACTTGAAAGTGCGTCATTTACTGTTAAAATTTTTTAGTTCTCGTTATATCTTATTGATAATGAATGCTGCAGAACACTGCACGCCTATTTGCACAAGAGCCAAGCACGTGAATCCAAATGCAGCTTTGACTCCTGCCTAGAGTTAACTGAGTAGAAAGTGCTAATTCTTGGGAACAGAAAAATCACTCTCATAATTTCCAGACTCCAGAACAGCGGTCGAGATGGGGCTTGCGAACTTACACCACACACTGCTCGAGCGGTCCGCTTCTGAGCCGAAAATACCACTTATGACCAAAAGAGTTACCCCAGAATATAATGTGGTATGTCACGAGCGCATGAATATAAGCACAGTAGACTAATTTTCGTGTTGCATTGTCGCCTGTTGCAGATACGGTTTGTTGTGGCGTAACAAGCTAGCTACGCCACACTGAGAAGGGAGCCGAAAGGCACGCGTATACACACGCCGACTGGCGTCAAGTCTGGAACAGGATAAGTATTGAATTCTAATAAGAAAAGTATGCAGCTCCTCGAATACTTATCTTTTATTTATCCTTGTGGTACATCGCTCTTGATAATACAAATAAGACTATCTTCAGATACGGTTAATGGCGCCTTGCTAGGTCGTAGCCATGGACTTAGCTGAAGGCTATTCTAACAGTCTCTCGGCAAATGAGAGCAAAGGCTTCGTCAGTGTAGTCGCTAGCAAAGTCGTCGTACAACTGGGCCGAGTGCTATATCGTATCTCGAGACCTGCCTTGTGGTGGCGCTCGGTCTGCGATCACACAGTGGCGACACGCGGGTCCGACATGTACTAAATGGACCGCGGCCGATTTAAGCTACCACCTAGCAAGTGTGGTGTCTGGCAGTGACACCACACGGTTCTTATGGTAAATATAGTAGCATTCAGTTCTTGAACAAGATCCTAAGTATGGGCTTTTCAAGAGAGTTTGATGTCTGTCTGAACGCCTACGAATTTGAATTGTTCAGACTCGCTAAACATATGCCCATACCGTGTAATCAGAATGTCAGTTTCAGTTGAAATGCGTGTTACAAACTTTAGAAACTGACTCTTACTGTGTTGTAGCATCAATTTATTGTTTGCGAGCAATTAGCTCGAACTGTACTATTTGATACATTGTCCATATTGCTTTTAACGTCCAAGCTAGTGTCATCAGCAGACAGAATTGTCTTATAAGAAAGCATATCATTTACACAAATAAAACCAGAAAAGCAGTAATAGTCTCAGCACTGACACTGTAAGGCACCCCCCTCCCCCCATCCACCTCGACCGTGCCCCCATCAGACGCTACACAATAGCTGTTATCATTCTTGTGGAGGGTGACCCTTTCCCGTCGGTTCTCGAAGTATGATAAGAACTAACTCTGAGCCAATCCTCTTATTCCATAATGATCCAACTTCTGAAGTAACATTTTGCGACACACACAATCAAACGTGCCAATTACGTCAAAGAAGACGAGTAATGTTCACAACTTCCTGTTGAATCTGTGCATTGTGTCACTGAGGAAAGAGATTATAGCGTTTTCACTTGTTGAACAACTTTTACAACCAAACTGTTCCTTTGTCGCCAAATTAAGAGAACACAGATGTATACACCGAAGAGCCGAAGAAACTGATACACTTGCCTAATATCGCGTAGCCCCCCCCCCCCCTCCCTGAGAACACGAAGAAGTGCCACAGCACGACGTGGCGTGGGCTTGACTAATGTCTGAAGTAGTGCTGGAGAGAACTCACACCATGAATCCTGCAGGGGTGTCCATAAATCCGCAAGGGTACGAAAGGATGGAGGTCACTTCTGAACAGCACGTTGCAAATCTTCCCAGATACGGTCAATAATGGTCATCTCTGGGGAGTTTGGTGGCCAGCGGAAGTATTTAAACTCAAAAGAGTGTTCCTGGAGCCACTCTGTAGCAGTTCGGGACGTTAGGGGTGTCGCATTGTCCTGGTGGAATTGTTCAAGTCCGTCGGAATGCAGAATGGACATGAATGGATGCAGGTGATCAGACAGGATGCTTACGTTCGTGCCACCTGTCACAGTCGTATCATCTAGTCGTATCGGGGGTCCGATATCACACCAACTGCACACCACCACACCATTACAGAGCCTTCACCAGCTTGAACAGTCCCCTGCTGACATGCAGGGGACTGTTGCATCCATGTCCATGGATTCATGAGGTTGTCTCCATACCCGTACACATCCATCCGCTCGATACAACTTCACCGGGTAACATGTTTCCAGTCATCAACAGTCCAATGTCGGTGTTGACGGGCCAAGTTTCCTTGGCGATTCAGTGTATATATAATTCATTAAGACTAACATAAGATGCTAGGTCTAGTGCTCTACGGATTTTATGTGAGATGTTGTCGATACTACTAGATTTATTTTCTTTCAGAACATATAATGCTTTTTTGAGTTTTTCCTTCGTAAGTTGTGGCCTCTTTTCCATTTGCTCTACCTTTTTCTTCATCCGGTATTTTACCTAACTGTTTTGGATCGGAATATAACTCTTCAATATGTTGATTCCATCTGTCAGTTACCGCCTCATTTTGTATAGGAATCCTTCCACCTTGGACCTCAGCTAATCGTTTCACAGTTTAAGTTTCCCGAAATGTTCTCGTACCTGCTGTGTGCCTTTTTATGTTTCCTTTTTTATTGCTTTCAGTAATTTAGGCACATGCGGCTACCAGACACTCATCTTTACCTTTAATTGCTTCATTGTTACCGAGTTTCTTAGTACATCGTATTTTGATTCATTGTTAGTTTGCATTTTCTCTTTGTTCAGTTAACGCTATTATATAATCATTTAACCATTGTTTTCTTGGATTTGTCTTGTGAGAGACCAACGGTGCCCTTTTCTACCCCTTTGACTGCCTATTTTACATTATGCCAAGACTTGTCTTTTGGCCAGCAATGTCTTTCAGTTGTAGGTTCGCCTTACTTTTATATTTCTCTCTTAACTTCAGTATTTTTAATTTATTTGTTGCCTGCCCCTCATATTTTACTTTTAATTTGTAATTTATTTTCGGTAGTTGTTAGCACTGTATTGCATCTAAGGTACGGCCGCAGCATATATCAGTACTTTGATTTCTTTGTTTCTTTCTGAAAACAATGCAATAAATCTGATAGACCTCGGATTTTATCCGTGTATAACGTCTTCTGGCTCTTAAAAATGTGTTTGTGATCACCAGCTCTTTTCCTGTGAACAAGTCATGAAGTCTTGTCCTCTTTCGCTTCTAGCCTGCTACTTTGAGCTTCTTGTATGTCTCCTACCACATCATTACAGTCACGCATTTTAAAAAAGAGTCTGTTTGTCACATGTTGCAGAACTTCCTTAAGCTGATCGTACACTTCTCGTATTTAATCATCGTTATGCCCATATGTTAACATATGTCCTTGGTTGGCTGCTGAATCTACTGATTTTCTTTTCATTTTAATTAGAACGATCCTGTCACTATACAGCAAACAGCTTTTGACTATTTTCCCCGTTTCTTGGATAATAGTACACAATTTCCAGTTACTTTGTTTTCATCGCCTACGTATTTTGTACGGAATTTGTAACTCCAGAAACCTCTTTTATTTTCCCATTTAATTTCGACGACTCCTAACTCATATAGCCTTGTCATCTGCCAGTTTATGATCTCCAGTTTACCGCAAACACCCGATGATCTCACAGTCCAATGTCTTCCTTTTTATGTAGTTTCTTTGCTTCAGTATTATTCTTTCTTGGATATTATTATGACAATTCTCCGAGCCCCTAACTACCCCCCGCCCCCACCCCAAACAATCGCCCGCCCCATCCCAAGAGATTTGAAAAGGGGACTGTTCTACTTCCATAAAATTTAATACCAGTATGATATATCATAGGTACAGGTGGTTTACTGAAGTGAGATATATCGGAGGTTCTTTTTGCTTCCACTTCACAATCAGGTCGATGGTTGTCATCTTCACGTGTCTGTTTTTGCTCTACAGTTGTACCGACTTTATCTACACGTATAATCAACGCTAAGAGTGCTGCTGCCCACCTGTAGGTTACATCATTTCGTGTTTGCCGCCTAGTAAATCATTTCTTCGGTACCACCTGTATCTTTAAGGTATGTCTATCCTACCCCCTACCACCAGGGTGGCGTCTGATGCAGGAGAAAAGGCAAAACCCCAAACTAGAAACAGGTAAGATTTCTTACACTTAGTAACAAATTTTGAAACCACCACGCTTGGATGTTATGTTGCCAGACCGTGGCGATGTTTCACCGGCATCTTGTCCGCCCCTGGTAGCTGAGTGGTCAGTGCGACGGAATGTCATGCCCAACGGCCCGGGTTCCATTCCCGGCTCGGTCGGAGATTTTTGCTCCGCTCCGGGACTAGGTGTTGAGTTATCCTTATCATCATCATTTCATCCCTATCGACACACTAGTCGCTGAAGTAGCGTCATCTCGAAAGACTTCCACCAGGCGAAAGGTCTATCCGACGGGAGGCTCTAGCCATGGCGATCGAGATGGCCGAGCGCTTCTAGGCGCTACAGTCTGGAACTGCGCAACCGCTACGGTCGCAGGCTCTAATCCTGCCTCGGGCATGGATGTGTGTGAAGTTCTTAGGTTAGTTAGGTTTAAGTAGTTCTAAGTTCTAGGGGATTGATGACCTCAGAAGTTAAGTCCCATAGTGCTCAGAGCCTAGCCACACGGCATTTCCAATTTATCTGCATCTTCAGCTTTCAACTGTTTTCCTGCTCGTGGAGGCAGGCTTTTATCACACAAGGACTTGTTTTCGCTGAAATCATCATTTCGACATCGATCTGTAAGCTATTGTCGCTATTATGTACCGATTCATAACATCTCACGAAAAGCAGTACTCAGCTCTTTGGTAACTTCTACAGACATGACGTCTAAATTCAGGCCCATTTGATTTAGACGCTTACGATGCCGACAACGGAAGCACCAGTCCTTCATCCAGAATCCAGGTAAAAAGTCAGGGCGACTGCTCTACTCGGGCCATGCTTAAGATTGACTCTTAGGAAAACAGTCGAATAACCAGAGTGACATACCTTTTATGACCAATCTAAGTACACACATCAAAAAAAGTTTTGCATCGCCCCGATTCTCAGAACTCCTGAAGATATACGTTGACTATGGATATGATATCACAGACACTGACCCTCTGACTGTTCAGAGATGTCACTAAACCCGCCCCAAAATGTGAACAATCATGCATTAGCAGCGCCTATTAGACGGAGGGGGTCCTACAGCCGATCAGTTACATTCATTCCACCAGGATGGGAGTACGCGTCTTGTGTTGTCTGTAGTTCACCCATGCCTATACTGTCGATACCGTGGTTCGATTGTTACGGTGTGTGAAGGGCTCTCAGCAAGGGAAGTGTCGAAGCGTCTCGGAGTGAACCAAAGCGATGTTGTTCGGACATGGAGGAGATAGAGAGAGACAGGAACTGTCGATGACATTCCTCGATCAGGCCACCCAAGGGCTACTGCTGCAGTTGATGACCGCTACCTATGGATTATGGCTCGCAGGAACCCTGACAGCCTCGCCACCATGTTGAATAATGCTTTTAGTACAGCCACTGGACGTCGTGTTACAACTCAAACTGTGCACAGTAGGCACGTCCGTGGCGAGGTTCGTCTTTGGAACTATGACACCATGCAGTGCGGTACAGATGGGTCCAACAACATGCCGAATGGAACGCACAGGATTGGCATCACGTTGTCTTCACCGATGAGTATCGCATATGCCTTCAACCAGACAATCGTCTGAGACGTGTTTTGAACACGGTCAGGCTGAACGCCTTAGACACACTGTCCTGCGAGTGCAGCAACGTGTAGGTTCCCAGCGGTTTTGGTGTGGCATTATGTGGGGCCGACGTACGTCGCTGGTGTTCATGGAAGGCGCCGTAACGGCTGTACGATACGTGAATGACATCCACCGAACGATACTGCAACCATGTCGGCAGCAGATTAGCGAGCCATTCGTCTTCATGGCCGATAATTCGCGCCCCCATCGTGCACACCTAGTGAATGACTGACTTCCTTCAGGATAACTTCATCGCTCAACTAGAGTGACCACCATGTACTCCAAACACGAACCATATCGAACAAGCCTGGGATAGATTGAAAAGGGCTGTTTATGGACGATGTGACCCACCAGCCACTCCGAGGGATCTACGCCGAATCGCCGTTGAGGAGTGGGACAATCTGGACCAACAATGCCTTGATGAACTTGTGGATAGTATGCCACGACGAATAAAGGCATACATAGATGCAAGCGGATGTGCTACTGGTATTGGAGGTACTTGTGTGTACAGAAATCTGAGCCACCACCTATGAAGGTCTCGCTATATTGTGATGCAACTTGCAATGTGTGGTTTTCATGAGAAATAAAAAGGGGGGATATGTTGTTTATGTGGATCTCTGTACCAATTTTCTTTACAGATTCCGGAACTCTCAGAACCGAGGTGATGCAAAACCTTTTTCTGATATATGTAGGTCTCCGTAGCAAGTTCTGTGAGGGACACTCCTAGAAGTTAGATTTCTCGACTAGCGACTATTATCGTCAACTTCAATTTTCAGCTGTACCCGTTGAGCGAAGGCTGGCTTTTATCACACAGGCATTTCGGTTTTGCAGAAATCGTCATTTTGCTGATAATTTATAAGTAAGTAATGTACTATGTAAAGACTTTCAATAATTAAGGGAAAACTGTGTGTAATTGTGGGAAGTGAGATATTCATAGTATCTGCCTTCGGCCCTCGGAACTCATACAAAATCTTATGGGACTTAACTGATCAGGTCATCAGTCCCTAAGCATACACACTACTTTAACATAAATTATCTTAGGACAAACACACACACCCATGCCCGAGGGAGGACTCGAACCTCTTCCGGGACCAGCCTCACAGTCCATTACTGCAGCTCCTCAGACCGCGCGGCTAATCCCGCGCGGCTCACAAAATTAATATTCAGAATTTTGCACTCATTAATTAATATTGATTTTCAATTAATTTTTAGCCTCAGTGCTTCTCTTATGTAATCGTGTATAATTATGGAGTACAACCTGGTATAGCTATCCCGTGACAGTTCGGTAATCACCAGTAGAGGGAGGTTGATCACCTTATTAGAATTCGCAGTTTAAGGTATTGCGCCAAATTCAGTTAACTCCGTTATGACAAAAGTCTCGTGAAATGATAGCAAGGGGAAAATGTAAGGCACTTCAGATCTTATAGAGGCTTTCTACCTATGCGTTGTTTTGAATGGACAAGGAAACGGGGTAAATTTATAGTATGGGTGATACTAGAAGTACCGGGTGGATATATTTTAAGCGCAGCTACACACAGAGCTACAGAGTGTGCTGTAATTATCGTGTGGGTGCAGAACTTGGCAGATATTCCAATATGTTAAGAGATTTACCCTAAAAATTAGGTCACTATGTGGAAATCAGGCATTGCGGATGCAAGAATGATGTATACAAATTTTTCCATAAGTAGAAGTTTCGGAACGGCAAGTGGGCAGAGAAGGTAAAACAAGTGCGAAAGGCATAATAACGTTAATTTAATTGTTAACCGTCGCTTAATCAGTTTATTCAGTAAGAACACCGGAGACGTCGACGAGAAGTTGTAACCGTAGAACGACGTGATCAGCAGGTGCTCGCAGCAGTTCCAGTGCAATCTGAGCTATGAGTTCCAATGCACTGGCCTTCAGATCAGGTAGAGACTTAACGCGTCCCTGTAAACGTCTTTTTTAGATACCCGTAGAGCCTAAACCCACATGCACTCAGATCACGTGAACTTGCAGGCCATGCATCTGTAAAACCTCTCTATAAAACACTTTCATGGAAGTTTGCATTAAGCAGATACACTACGTGATCAAATGTATCCGGGCACCTGGCTTAAAATTACTTACAAGTTCGTAGCGCCCTCTGTCGGTAATGCCGGAATTCAGTATTGCGTTGGCCCACCGTTAGCCTAGATGACACTTTCCACTCTCGCAGCAATACTTTCAATGAGGTGCTGTAAGGTTTCTTTGGGAATGGCTGCCCATTCTTCACGGAGTGCTGTACTGAGAAGAGGTATCGATGTCGGTCGGTGAGGCCTGGCACGAAGTCGGCGTTCCAAAAAATTCCATAAGTGTTCTATAGGATTCAGGTCAGGACTCTCTTCAGGACAGTCCATTACAGGGATGCTATTGTCGTGTAACCAGTCCGCCACGGGCCATGCATTTTTAACAGGTGCTCGATCGTGTTGAAAGATGCAGTCGCCATCTCTTAATTGCTCTTCAACGGTGGGAAGCAAGAAGATGCTTAAAACATCATTGTAGGCCTGTGCTGTGATAGTGCCAGGAAAAACGACGAGGGGTGCAAGGCCCCTCCATGAAAAACACGACCACCCCATAACACCACCGCCTCCTAATTTTAATGTTGGCATGACACGCGCTGTCAGATGACGTTCGCTGGGCATGCGCTATACCCACATCGTGCCATCGGATCGCCACATTGTGTACTGTTATTAGTTACTCTACACAACGTTTTTCCACTGTTCAATAGACCATTGTTTAGGAGTGTGGAAATTCGCTTACTGACGTATGAGACAAGTGACACCCAATGACCTGACAACGTTAGAAGTCCGTGAGTTCCGCGAAGCGCGCCATTCTGCTTCTCATGATGTCTAATGACTACTGAGGACGCTGATACGGAGTACCTGGCAGTAGGTGGCAGCACAATGGACCTAATGTGAAAAACTATGTTTCTGGAGGTGTCCGGACACTTTTGATCGTATAGTGTATCTCACTATACGAGTGACATGAGACGTTGCCCATCTTGCACGAAAACAGTGGTTTCGTACAGATGTCAGGGTACACCCGAAAGACCCTGTGGGTGTATTCTCCTCAAAGAAGAACGGACCGAGAATAAAGGTGCTTGTGAAGTCACCCCAAGCATTCAGCTAAGACCCTTGCAACGGCTCTTCGTGCACAACACGCTCTTTAACAGTACCCCAAATTGGGCAGTTCTGTGTATTCACTGCATCTTCTAATGTAAAATGTGTATCGTTCCTCCATCGATCATTGCCCACTGCCCGGCCACATGTGAACTTCGATTCCTGCCAGAAACCGAAGAGCAACTTCAGAACACTGGTGTGGATCATGAGGTTTCAGTTGCTGCACCGTCTTTATCTTGCGCGGGCACCAGTGTAAAGTATACAGCAAAACTTTCTGTACTGTTGACAGTGGGATGGACAATTCTTGTGACAGTGCACTAACACTAACACCAGCCGTGGCACGTGCTGTACGGTCAGTGACAGCAACAGCGACCTCGTCGATAACTTCCACCGGGGCAGGACAGCTTCCTCCTCCTGGTGCCACACCAAGCTTGCCCTTGTCTTCGGATCTCATTATCATCTTCTTTAAACAATTAAATGAAACCGCGGCTGTCCTAAGACCTTTTAATCGGCGACACTCTCTCAGTGAAGCCCTGTATTATCTGCCGTTCATATATACAGTTTCACTAACAGCGCACGGTCTCTCTTTTCGATGGGCACACTGTCCACTCTCGTTATTGCATGTCAGGTGTCAACATTGACGTCAGACCCACACATAAACAGTGTAGAGCACCAGTTCGCAACTAGTGGCCATGATTCATGCATGTATCTCTGCCTGGCGTTCCGTCGCCTGATGCTGGTGACAATACAAGTGGCTACAAAGATTCAGGTAGCAGTTTCAAGCTCAATTAAGCTCAGTAAGCTATCGTAAGCAGCAATCTGTTGTGTGGATCCATACCAACAATTAGGCTTGCTGGTCTTGTTTAGGGTTTGCAACTGCCGTATGGATACAAATACTAACAACCGTTCACTCGCCTCTTATGCCATGCGACTGCACAACATCTCAGTGTAATGGATGCCACACAAGATGGACTCTCAGTAGCCTGATGCAAGAAGCTATCAGTGGATGAGCAATTTAAACTTTCATAGATCCTTCACCACTGTCTTAGCACAGTATTTTTTCTTGATCAACATGAACTATGGTTTTATCCACCCGGCAGAGATTGTTGTGTGTTAACTGTAATCCTCTTATAATGCGCACTGTGTTTTAGCACTTTTTTAAAATAAAAAGTCAAATTTTTAAGCCTTGCGTCTATTACAGCACAACTTAGCTATTTCATTGGAGCTTCAGTTTTGATGCTTTCGACGTTCAACTTACGGTGTATAAATTCCAAGTTCAGCTATTCGATGATAAGTCTTTCAGGAGCTTACTCGTTTAATAAGTTTACCACTTGAACATTGGGACATCATACATTCTCTCTAGACTTGTAAAGAGGAAAGCTATTATCATCTGAGATGCACCTATAATGGTGTGAAACTGACTTTGTTGCCTAGTAAAGTCTTAAGGCATGTATACTGTTAATGAAGGCTTAAAGAATTTACGTTCATTTTCAGTGAAAATTTAACGGATTCTTATGATTATTTTTGGAGAAGTTTTGAACACCTATATACAGTAACAATGCGTTATCTACGATGTGGCCTAGTGCCCATTCAACAAAAATCTCCAAGGACGCAAATACGGGGCCTGAAAGAGTGTATTATATTCTGGTATAGGCACGCGTATTCAGATACAGAGATACGTAAAGAGGTACAATAGGATAGTGCGGCCTGCAACGCCTATATAAGACAAGTGTCTGGTGCAATTATTGAATCGGTTACTGCTGCTACAATGGCAGATTTAAGTGAGTTTGAACGTGGTGTTACAGTTGGCGCACAAGCTATGGGACACAGAATACCCTAAGGTAGCGATTAAGTGGGTATTTCCCCGTATGACCATTTCACGAGTGTACCGTGAATTTCAGGAATTCGGAAAAACACCAAATCTCCGACATCACTGCAGCCAGAAAGAGATTCTGCAAGAATGGGACCAACGACGACTGAAGAGAATCGTTCAACGTGACAGAAGTGCAACCAATTCCGCAAATTGCCGATGATTTAAATCATGAACCAGCAGCAAGTGTCAGCGTGCGAACCATTCAACGAAAAATCATCGATATGGACTTTCGGAGGAGAAGGCCCACTCGTGTACCCTTGATTGCATTACACAAAGCTTTAGGTCTCACCGGGGTCTGTCAACACCGACATTGGACTGTTGATGACTGGAAACATCTTGCCCGGTCGGACAAGTAGCGTTTCAGATTGTATCGAGCGGTTGGACGGGTACGGGTGGGAGATGGCCTCATGAATCCATGGACCTTACATTGCAGAATGGGGCTGTTCAGACTTGTGGAGGCTCTATAATGATGTGGGGGCCGGCCGGTGTGGCCTAGCGGCTATGGCGCTTCAGTCTGGAACCGCGCGACCGCTACAGTCGCAGGTTCGAATCCTGCCTCGGGATGTGTGTGATGTCCTTAGGTTAGTTAGGTTTAAGTAGTTCTCAGTTCTAGGGGACTGGTGAACTCAGATGTTAAGTCCCATAGTGCTCAGAGCCATTTGAACCAATTTTTGAATGGTGTTGAGCGTGTGCAGTTGGAGTGATGTGGGATCCCTGACACGTCTAGATACGACTCTGACAGGTGGCACATACGTAAGCATCCCGTTTTATCCCCTGCATTGATTCACGTCCATTGTGAATTCCAACGTACTTGGGCAATTTCAGCAGGACAATACGACACCCCACACGTCCAGAATTGCACAGAGTGGTTCTGGTAACACTCTCCTGTGTTTAAAAACTTTGTCTGGACACCAAACGTCACAGACATGAACATTATTGAGCATATCTGGTATGCCTTGTAACTATATCTCCATACCCTCGTATTCTTATGGATTTATAGACAGCCCTGTGGCATTTATGGTGTCAGTTCCGTCCATCTCCACTTCTGACATTAGTGGAGTCTATGCCATGTCGTGTTGCGACACTTATGCGCACCTGCAGGGGCCCTACATTTTATTAGGCAGGTGTATCAGTTTCTTTTGCTCTTCAGTGAAAATACGTCTTTGTTACTTACGTTCTGCTTTGATACTCAACAAGCCGTTGCTCTTGATTCGCGAGGCTGAATGTAGTCCGTGTAATCAATTCGCAAAAAAGTGATTGGTAAGTGGTTAAGAAACTCTTTCCGCTACAACAGTACATTTGAAGAACACCGCCGGATGTAGAGCCGAAGATTTATTCCCGTTTACTGTTCTGATGACGGCGGCATCCAGAGAAGGGCGTAAAGCATGTAGACTGTCGGAAATGAAGGCATAAAGCTTTCGCAGGGCCGCAGTTGCCTGTTGGACCGCCGGCGTCGGTGTCGGATGAATATGAAGCCTCTAAAAGCGGCGTGCGCCCACGCGCGCCGGCTGTAAAAACAGATTTATACATCTACGCGGCTTATGATGACGTAGCTGTCTGGAAGGCAGACAAAAGGGAAATAAACAGCGCCATAAAGCGCGGATGTTTGCGCCCTCGGGGAGAGGCGCTCGCTCAGGCAATTAGCGCGTTGGCCGCCGCGACAGGTGGAGAGGTGCCTGTCCGTGGCAGCTGTCTGCAGGCGGCCAGGCCGTCTGCCGCCGCCTTGCGAATATCCAACTCGAGAAGCCGCTAAAAGGAACTCTGTAGCAGGCTTATCGCAAGAGCTTCTCCCTGCTTCTAGACGGAAGCTCTCTGCTCCAAGACACACTAAATTTAGATGGCCGTTTTGGAAAAAATAAATCCTTAAATTGCTAAAGTAATTTTTCCATCTGTTTTGTATTGCTTGTCTCTAAGTTCTTCACTGTTCCTCGTAATGCAATTTCAGTACTGTCCTGCGACTGTTCGTGGCTACCACACCTCATGCCCTATTCTTCTTCCTCTGCGCTATCCATATTAGTGTTAACAAACCCCTTTGTTAATACTGTGTCCTCTGCGCTAAAATTATCTGTAGAAACCCATCTTATCTAATACTTCTTTCTGTTCTTACAATTCCACCACACACAAAATTCCTACCGGCAAGCTAGACTCAACACTGACCCAAAGAGATTTCCTAGTACCCTTAGGTGCACAATTTGGTTATGCTGACGACTGGGCTCTAGCAACAGCCCACAGAAATATAGAAACTGCCGCAGATATCCTTACGAGTGACCTAGGGATTCTCAGCGAGTACTTTAGAAAATGGAGGCTACAACTTAGTGCTACAAAGACGGAAGTATCTGCCTTCCATTTGAACAACAAATTGGCCAACAGAGAACTACATGTATATCTAGACGGGAAATTACTAAATCACAACAAACACCCAAAGTACCTTGGGCTTACCCTAGATAGGACACTAACATTCAAAGAACACCTGACGAAAACTGCAGCGAAACTTAAAACACGCAACAACATATTGCAGAAGCTCTGTGGCACCACTTTGGGCTCCACAGCATCTACCTTAAGAACATCCGCACTTGGCTTGGTGTATCCAGTGGTAGAATACTGTGCCCCAGTGTGGCTCAACAGCAAACACACACACATGGTAGATAGCCAACTTAATGCAACAATGCGTATTATATCAGGCACAATCAGGCCAACTCCTACAGTGTGGCTGCCCGTTCTCAGTAACACAGCCCCTCCTAACCTGCGCCGAGAACACGCTCTGGTTAGAGAATTTCAAAAAATCATGACCAACCCTCAATTACAAATCCATGAAGATACTCACGACATCCAAGCAAACCGCCTCCGGCTTAGGTATCCTCCACTAAAGACCGCACAGGCTCTGCACCAAACCAACTTTAAAATAAATGACCGATGGAAAGAGGAATGGGAGAGCAGAACAGCAGTAAACTGCCACAGTATGCCATGCATCTTTAGTAAACCAAAAGGATTTGATTGCCCTCTCAAAGTTTAGTCAACTCTTAATCGCATCAGAACCAGCTGTGGGAGATGCGCCGACTCCTTGCACAGATGGGGTAAACTTCCTTCTGCCGCATGCGACTGTAGCACAGAGAGACAGACGGTCAAACACATCGTGCAGGAATGCCCACTAAGGGCACATGAGGGTGACCCACAGGATTTCCTAATGGTGACCCAAGAGGCAATCGACTATATATTATCTAAGCTGCACGTCTGCTTGTGATTGCTCTTCTGTGAGCGTAAATTTACAATTGTGCGTATCAAGTCGTAGTGTGATGGTTCGCGGTTTAATAGGTTCATCTTCTCTCACACTCTATAGCTAACCGCACTGCTGAGTGTAAATCTGTGGGATCCCCTGCCCGTGACATCGTTATACTGGCAATGGCTTCATCTAACACATTTATCCACCTTTTGTTGCCAAAGATCGATTATAGCACGATGGTAATATAAGAAATTTAATCACAGAATCATGTCGTAGCCCTCGCTCACGTGTGACAAAATCTCTACACATTTTTCAAATTTAATTGTATCCAGGCAGAAGTTGATGTCCACCAACGCTAACGGTATTACGTCATAATATCCCATCCCACTCAGTCTGTTCGATGGTGGATTTACATTTTTTATGTTTCGTCGAATCACTACTAGCGACCGACACATGCGTCCAAAATAGTGTGCAACCATTTTTTCCTACTGTTCCCCTCAACCCATAATCAACCTCTGCATGCGACTTTATGGTACCCATTCTCACTGGCAATGACCGTGGGAGGGCCTAGGATTATCATTGGCGCTTAACACCTTATTCTTCCTCAGTCCTCTCTTCTAAGACTGTTAACTCCTCTTACTTTATCTACATCACCTTGAGGCTGGTGACACTGCCTACTTAAGTGCCCCTTTCTTGTGCACCTGAAACAATTAGTACTAGGTGCAAACACTGTCCATTTACCTGCTTTCCAGTCGACAATTTGATGTCCTCACACTCTACAGGGTGTTACAAAAAGGTACGGCCAAACTTTCAAGAAACATTCCTCACACACAAATAAAGAAAAGATGTTATGTGGACATGTGTCCGGAAACGCTTAATTTCCATGTTAGAGCTCATTTTAGTTTCGTCAGTATGTTCTTCCACCTACGCTCAATGGAGCACGTTATCATGATTTCATACGGGATACTCTACCTGTGCTGCTAGAAGATATGCCTTTACAAGTACGACACAACATGTGGTTCATGCACGATGGAGCCCCTGCACATTTCAGTCGATGTGTTCGTACGCTTCTCAACAGCAAATTCGGTGACCGATGGATTGGTAGAGGCGGACCAATTCCATGGCCTCCACGCTCTCCTGACCTCAACCCTCTTGACTTTCATTTACGGGGGCATTTGAAAGCTCTTGTCTACGCAATCCCAGTACCAAATGTAGAGACTCTTCGTGCTCGTATTGTGGACGGCTGTGATACAATACGCCATTCTCCAGGGCTGTATCAGCGCATCAGGGATTCCATGCGACGGAGGACATTTTGAACATTTCTTGTAACAAAGTGTTTAAAGTCACGCTGGTACGTTCTGTTGCTGTGTGTTTCCATTCCATGATTAACGTGATTTGAAGAGAAGTAATAAAATGAGCTCTAACATGGAAAGTAAGCATTTTCGGACACATGTCCACACAACATATTTTCTTTCTTTGTGTGTGAGGAATATTTCCTGAAAGTTTGGCCGTACCTTTTTGTAACACCCTGTGTAGCTCACCTCACTGCTGTGCGCACACGTGTTCGACTCCCTATCCATACACATCTTGACAACCTTCTTAAGAAAATGTCGAACGCCCTCTGCTCAGCTTTTTATAAAATAATTTCATTACCTGCAGCATCCTGTCAAGATTCATACGTACACTCATTAACTTTCCTTATTCCATGTGCATATTGTACCACAGTTTCCGTATTTATCTTAGTTATTATGTCTGGCACTATTTTGTTTCATATATCTGTGTATTAACCCTTCTTTAAATTCTTGGAATATTGGGGTTCCCTTAAGAGTTTTTGTATACCCTACATAGCTTCCCCAGTTAGTCTCAGTTTTGCAACACTCAGTAATTCCTTATCAGACCAACCTTCCAATTCAGCCAGGTTTCCAAGGTGTCCCACAAAGGGTTGCACATCCTTGGTCACCTTACCAGATGAAGAAGCAATGCAACTGTGTTTGGCAAATCTACACGCCATTGCGAAAATCATGATTCTACCAACCCACACAGTTCTTTGTTATCTGCTGTTGACTGTGCTACATTTGCTAACGATTTGCATACTGTTTCCAGCTGTGACACATCTTGTCAATGACAGCACTCATTTTGAGAACTAATACTCACAAGAGAAGGAAACAAAATATGAGTTCTTAAACATAATTCCTATGACTAATCATGAGCTATTTCCACTCCCAGCGTTGTCTAGCCATATGCCTCCAACGATTTCGTGTGTAAACTTTTACTGGAACTGCCGCTGAGTGGTCCTGAAGGCTGCACTTTTCACATCTAACAGCACTAACCAATCATGACTTCCACTACCTCTAAAACTAGAGATATCTACTGGTTCTCTTCTCAGAATAAAATCTACTTCACAAAACGAACGACCATCAAACCTTTTCTCCATGGCAGAAATACAATCAAAACCTTTGGACTTACCATGCTATAGGCTGTGGGTTCAGATGGTGTTCTAAGAAGACGACGTCAATGACCTGACGCCGGTGTTAGATGACCCATGAATTGTCACCCGTGAAGAGTGAAATGAGATGTCAAATCGATAGTAGATTTTTTTATTTAACTTCTTCGTTCCAGCTCATGACCATAGTACATCAGGAACAGTTTGGTGGAGGTATCCAGATGCTTCATATACGAAACAATAGATGTCCAACGTTGCTGGCAGCTCAAAGAGTGGGACTGGACGTGGCGTCACTCGAACGTCGCCGTCACACTGTCGGCGACATCTCCAGCTCCGACTGTGGTGACAGCGTAGCAGCACAGCTGACAAATACGCTAGGGCAGATGCTCTCTGCTCCGGCAGCAGCCGCTTTCGTGACTCAGGGCAGGTTGCCCTGTCCCGTGGTCGAATAGTGAACCCCGTACTTCATTCCAGGGTGTCACACCAGGCGATACAGACTCGAGGTGTAGGCTCCAATTCTGGGACGAGAATATTATAGTACACGAATGGCTAAATACTTATACACTGTGGACTATGTTCGCTCAGGACTTACGGCCTGTATCCTAAACACTCCATGGCCGCACGTGAGGAAAGACTTCCGTCCTTCTACTAGCACATTGCCGTGTCGGCTGTTGCTGTACTGCGCCCGATGCGTGTTGCCCGTGTTCTGCTCCGCAAAGCATACCACTCTTGGCTGCCTGCGGCTGCCTGTGCTGCAACTAACTTCCACTCTGGCATACTTTCTGACTAAATACCGTCGATGCTTTCAATATGCTTTGACACAAGTAAATAAAACATTACAACTTGTATAGAGCGGGTGGAAGCTGACGAACAGTTGACTATATTATGAGCTGTTGCAAAAAGATCGCTCAGACATTATAATCAGAGGCAGAACGCTGTAGGACGAATACTCTACTGGATTTACACCAGGCGAAACGACAGGACAGGATAAGCGGACATAAACGAAAATACCGTTTACTGTTGGTCCTCCAGCTTCAGGCCGATAGAGTGCTTGAACACAATACACCAGTCATCGCAACTTTAGAAAAAAGAAACATTTGCATAACTGACATTGCTGTCCCAGATGGCAGAAGTTCAACGAGAAATAGTTCCAAAAACTTTTACGATAAGAGGCCTTCAAAATCGAACTGCAGCGACTCTTCTGTAAACCAGGTGGGTGTTTATCAGACGAGAGTATCGTGAAGACTGCTCCACAAAAGCGGGGCACTACTACTATTATTTTATATTGCAAAATGATCTGGCGGACAGGGTGAGCAAAAATCTGTGGTTGTTTGCTGAAGATGCTGTGGTGTACGGGAAGGTGTCGCTGTTGAGTGACTGTAGTAGAATGCAAGATGACTTAGGCAAAATTTCTAGTTGGTGTATGAATGCCAGCTAGCTCTAAATATAAAATGTAAGCTAATGCTGATAAGTAGGAAGAAAACCCATAGCGTTCGAGTACAGCATTAGTAGTGTCGTTTAAATAACTGGATGTAACGTTGGAAAGCGATGTGAAATGGAACGAGCGTGTAAGGGGTGTGGTAGGGGAGCGGAATAGTCGACTTTGGTTTATTTGGAGAATATTCGAAAGCGCGATCCAGCTGTAAAGGAGACCCCATAGAAGACGCTGGTACGACCAGTTCCTGAGCACTGCTCGAGTGTTTAGGATCGACACCAGGACGAATTAAGGGAAGACACCGAAGCAATTCAGAGGTGGACTGCCATACTCGTTACCTGTAGGTTCGAACAACATGCAGGTATTACGGAGACCATTCAGGAACAGAAATAGGAATCTTTCCAGGGAACACTACTGACAAAATTTAGAGAACAGGGATTTGAGGATGACTGCAGAATGATCCTACTGCCGTCAACTTTCGTTTCACGCAAGGACCACGTAGATAAGACATGAGAAATCAGGTTCATACCGAGGCATACAGAGAGTCGTTTTTCCCTCACTCTATTTGTAAGTGGAACCGGAAAGAAAATTACTACTAGTGACACAGAGTACCTCCGCCACGCTCCTTACGGTGGGTTGCGGAATATGTATGTAGGTGTAGATGTAGATGGAAAACCAGTGAATGTCGTCCCACTAGTTCTCGGTAGTGCCAGAAGATCATTGACATTGATCGAATGTCCATCAGCCAACCATAAAAAGATGCTTTACTGGGCTCTGCACGAATTGTTCACTGATATATGACACAGTCCTGGACGCTTGAGAAGTGTCCGACTAGAAAATACTAAATCCAATAGTGTTCTAATAATAGTAATAATAATAATAATGAAAAAATGTATAATATGCAGTTCATGAAATTTAAATCTTATTAAAATTGTATTAAACAATTTTCTCGCTACGTTCTTGTCCAGTGTGAGTAATGGGATCTAACAGAATCATATGACAACAGTTTGGGAGGAATAAATGTGGAGAATAAGCTGATTTGTCAGAGGAAGAGCGAATGATATTAGGATAGCATTAACAGATTAGATGGAAACGAAACAGAAACGGAAACGGATGGGAAATGAGTCGATAGTTTACAGTGTGACAAAGACAGTATTTCCCTGTCGAAGAAAAAGGGAACAGCTGCGATATGCGAGAGGAATGGTACACTGATGGTAACACATGGAACTATAATAGCTTCTTGAATGCACAGTGATTTTGGGTAGCACGCAGGCCACAGGGTAAATATTTACACAGTAGTATGGCTGAAATGTGAAAGAAGACTTAATTATATACAAATGTACAACCGAAATTCGGGACGTATCCAGTCTGGTACTGCAGAAGACGTGGAAAACCTCAAAGCTCCATCGGAACATCAAAAAACCATATGATAAATTACGACGGTCAAACAACAATGAAAAAGAAAGAAAAAAACACAACGTCAGATATCTCACAATGATGAGAATTGACACTGTGTAATGTAATGTGCGTAAGTAAGTGAGAAGGTCCAGTATGGTCATAATTCACCAACCGGATCGCTCAGTAAAATCAGTTACATCCAGATATTTCAAATATACAGAGTTATTTCCGATATACAGAGTTATCCGCCTTGATATCTAAGGATTTTCTTGACGTCGTTCTATAATGTTGACTAAAGAGGACCTGGCCTGTCAACATTAACGGTCACAATACCATTCGAAAATATTGTAGTCTCGTCATTTACTTTGCATTTAAAATTCTGAAAAAAATTTATTGTTTTTAATGAAAGCTTCTACCGGGCTCCATATAGGTTTTAAAATTTCAGTTAAACTTAATACAAAAATTTAAGTGGCAGGAGTAAATCTCATGTTCCCCATTGAATGTGACACGCAGTATCCTCAGGCTGAGAGCGTTACATACGCATCAGGATCAATTTGAAAAGACAACGAACGAAATTTGCTTTTTTAATGTAACTGTAGTGGTCATGAAGTGTTCGCCCCTTGGTAGAGCACGTTATTGAAAGTGCATTGTTGTTGCTAATAGCGTGCTATAAGATATTTTCAGATTCTGGATCCTACTTACACATCAGTATCTCTGTAAGAAGAGTGTTGTTAGTGTAAATCAACAACAGTTAATGAATTTCGTTATTTTACTTTTTTTCATGTTGACACAAAGTACACCCTTCTACCGCCCTTACTTGGAAACGTGCATTATGGAAAATGCATTGGTATAAGATGCTTTGCAGAGAGCTTCATACACGAGGTTTACCGGAAAGTCAATAGGGGTAGTGAGTGACAATCATCGTGTGACCGTTCTCTCTTTCGGTGGCACAAGATGTCTGACACACTTGCACAGCAATACAGTATGTCCAAGGACTGCCATTACTACAGGAGGGCCCTCCACTACTGCTTGACGGGGCGCTATGCAACGCCAGCAAGTACAGTCCGAGTGGTCCTCGACAACACGATGAAGATCGTTGTCCTTCTGTCAAGAGTGTCCCCTGCATGTTCAGTTCGTTTCTAGTCTGGTGGGACCAGCTGACCATTCTAGAAGCCTGATGTTTTAGTGTTGCAAGTAATTGTCCACCTGACCAGTACACTGGCCATTATCTTACACTAAATGGAACCGAGCTGCATATATCCAAAGAAAAGTGTCTAACTGCCGTTGCAGGACGCTTTCTGTTTGGACGAGAGCCATAGTACTACCTTTGTTAAACACATGATGTCGCGTACGGGCTCCTAAATGTATGCTGCCGCAGATGGGAAGCGTAAAATGACTAAGCATCAATAGTTCCACGAGAACTGCAAGGATATAGAAGCATGCATAACTAGAGAAAAGTTAGATGCGGTCTATAGGGAAAATTAAAGATTTCTTTGCAGAAAAGAGAAGCAGATCTATTGATATCATGATCACAGGCAGCATGCAACTGCTAATCGAAGTCGAGAAAACTGAATATAGAAGGCAAACGAACTTGGATGCAACGTTATAATTTTTTTCACATTTTATTTTTTACTACTCGGGTTAGAGGTGACTGCTTGACATCCGAATCATTACAGAGTGAATCGTGGTAGAAAGTAGATGAAGATCAGTTGGGAGATATGATACTGCGAACAGAAATTTACAGGACTCTGAAAGACGTAAGTTGAAAGAAAGCCCCTACAGATGGACGAAAACCAACGCGATAACAAGGAAACACAAAATTCGGTACTCTATTATCTCTCTTTCATGGTATTCTAGTTTTATACGTGTCAAAGCCGAAATTTTCTTCTCTGACTGTTACTTTACACCAGTTTTCATAATCTGTGGTTTGGCGATCTGCGGTTTAATCAAGGAACGTTTTTTAGCCTGTGGAATCATTTCTACGAGAAGTAACAATGAAAATGATGTGTCGGTAAGTGAGGTGGCCAGGAAGCACCATCAGACATATACAAAAAAGGGAAAAATTAATAAGCTTATTTACGATACACAGGGTGTTCAAAAATTCAATGCCCAGTCGATTATGGATGTTGGAGACAAAACGATTATAGTTGTAAAGCAACCATGTGTCTGAAACTGATATTATTGGCCTATTGACTGTGCAGAAAGTTGCTCCGTGTGATTGAGAATAAAACGGTGATAAATGTTTTGCATTTTTTTTTATTCTGATCACTACTGCATTACAATAAATGTTCAAAATAATCACCATTAACCTCAGCGCAGATCTGGTATCTACGTAGCACACAGTTCCTTGTTCGCAGGAAAATGCTTGGAATATTCTGTATTTGTGTGGGTGCTACAAGAATTCTTGCAACCAATTCCGCTCCCAAGTGTACAGGGGTCGACCACACGTCGGCTTTCCAGAGAAAGAAATTTAATGGGGTAGAGCCGAGGATCTTGCAGGCCAATGTACAGATCCTCCTGGCCGATGCACCGAATGCCAAAAGTACTGCTTATTACCGCTCGAAGTGGTTCTGCAAAGTGCGCTGAGGCACCGTCATGGTTCAAATGGCTATGAGCACTATGGGACTCAACTTCTGAGGTCATCAGTCCCCTAGAACTTAGAACTACTTAAACCTAACTAACCTAAGAACATCACACACGTCCATGCCCGAGGCAGGATTCGAACCTGCGACCGTAGCGGTCTCGCGGTTCCAGACTGTAGCGCCTAGAACCGCACGGCCACTCCGGCCGGCAACACCGTCATGCTGGACCACATCCACCACCTGATACTTAGCTGTACTTCCTCAAATAACGTCGGGGTCGGGAGGTGGACTTCCAAGAACACTTTGTACATTGGCCACTTGGCATTCGGGAGAACGACGGTTCAATCCCGCGTCTGGCCATCCTGATTTAGGTTTTCCGTGATTTCCCTAAAATCGCTCCAGGCAAATGCCGGGATGGTTCCTTTGAAAGGGCACAGCCGACTTCCTTCCCCATCCTATCCTAATCCGATGACCTCGCTGTCTGGTCTCCTTCCCCAAAACAACCCAATCCAACGTTTCTGATAACGTCTCTCAACTGTGTAATACGTGAGTTTTCATCCGACCATACACGCGATTTGTGACTATTGAAAATGACTACCCGAGTACACTGAGCGTCGTTGTAAACATAACAACTTCAGGGAAGCGAGTGTATTCATTAGCCTTTAGCAGGAAACAGCCAACATATTCAAGACGACGTGGATAGTCATCTGGTCTCGTGGCCTGTACTCTAAGAGGACGATACAGATGAAGCAGCAGTTCCCGTAACACATCCCATACTAAAGTGTGGTGAATACGGAACACTGCAGTAACTGCTCGCTTACTTGTCTCTGAATTGTACTCAAAGTGTAACAAGCATTTCTTCCTCAACGTTAATTGTACACACCGTCCGTGGTCTGTCCGCATTAGCCCTGACTACCTTAAGTGTCCTGGTATTTCGCAGTCGAACTCAGTTTGCAGTAACTGTGCGATAATATGGGCACCTGCGTGCAGGGAAGCCTTCCCGCTACTTTCGCTGGGCTCTCCGACTATTTCCTTCAGTCGTACCGTAAACAAGGTGCATGTCTCGCAGTTCTCCCCATGCGCAGCGCTTCATGTCGACACTTGAGCCGTCGTTCAGTCACTAACACTACGCTCTGTTTACTGGGTTAGTGTGGAAGAGCATTACATCACAACATGCGACGTATCTCAAACTATTATTTGGAGTAACAACCTTAGACACAACGACTTTTATCTGCCCTAGTCGCGTATTATCTACGCATGCTTAGTGCTTACGCAATATGGGTTTTCGACGCAAGATTGCTTTACGAAAAATATTTCTTATCGTATCCTGTATCATCCCTGTTTATTTGAGCACTCAATTTTTGAACACCCTGTATACACTCAATAACTGAGATACGTAACTTTGAATTGTTGGGTGTTCTTCTGCGGCGCTGGGTTACATACAAAAAGAGTGATGTTGTTGACAGGAACAAATAGTCTTGACTACTGATACAATCCCATAGTCTCTGACTAGTAGTCATGCTTAGTAGCGTCTTGCTACGCAGATGTAATTTACCACTGCAGTCTTCCGTACTAAGTTTAATACAGGTCTGAAGATACTCTGAGTGTGGCTGTTCAAAAAGACGCACCGGCCAATCAGTATCGCAGGCAGTGAGGTGATGTGAATTTAGCGTGCTCTTGGCTTGTTTGCGTGGCGGCCCCCATCGAAACGGAAGCAGCAAATGACATACAACTGAAGTCACGGTCTGGCGCGGGATTCCTTATGGCAGCAAAGCGCTGTCACGGCTATCGCACACGCCCTGGCTGTCAGTTTCTACATCGGCCTGTTGACTCGACCTGTTGTGTTTCCGTACATGAACGGCATTCCAGGGGATGCTTTCCTAAAGGACAACACTCGCCCACGTACCGCTGTTGTAGCTCAACATGCTCTACGGAGTGCTGACATGTTACTTTGGTCTACTCGATCGCCGGATCTGTCTCCAATCAATCACGAACGGGACTTCATCGGACAACAGCGTCACTCACAACGCCAGTAAACGACCTTGTGTTGACCGATCAAATGCAACAGCCATAGGACTCTATGCCACAAACTGACGTCCAGCACCTGTGGGACACTACGACGCTATTCATGCACGTTTGGATTTTGGCATTCAACATTCTGGCGGTTACACTGGTTACAAATGTACCTGGGATTTTGAAACGTTAATCATATGAATATGTTACCTAGACAAATTTATTTCCGAAATTGCATTGTTCTAGATCAATAATTTTCGATGTTTCGATTGGTATACATCCATATTTGAAAGCTCAGATGGTATGCTAGTGATCTCTCCCCTCCCCCTCATTCTCTGTTCCTTTCTACCTCTCTCTCTCTCTCTCTCTCTCTCTCTCTCTCTCTCTTTATGTGGGTGGGGAGTCGGACAGAATCGACCAGAATGCCGGCGGGGGAGGGGTGGGGGGTGGGGGGGGTGAGTCAAGGAGTCTTGTGAAATACCTCTGGGGACAGGTATTACTAACGTCAGTATAAGTAACGACATTTCGCGGAAGGCGTCTATACCGAGAAGAAGGATTCTGTACAGTAGCCAAGACGCAATCTTGCCTCACACGTGGCGCTTTGTGTGGCTAGCTTTCCTTTTTTATGTAGGGAAGGAAATCTACACACAAGTTTGTTTAGTGTGACGCATAAGTGGTCGGAAACATTTGGCTGATATTCGAGGAAACCAGTTTCCTGCAATCGCAGTTAACACCTTGAATGCGTGATGGTCATATTTTTCGTTCCTTTCTTTATCCACAGAATGCGGTATGCTATTGGAGGTACTGAGCGAAAAACGCACGATAGAATCTGTACATAAAGTCAGATATGTGATGTGCTGTATGGTATCTGGAGGTGTAAAGACTTATGATTTCTTGATGGCTTCTAGCACTTTTCTACACTTTGAAGTTGTCAGATAAATGAAAAGCATAAGCGACCCCGACGTAAATCTCTTATGCGACGACTTATGATGTCAGGAAAGATAGGCTACAGTTTTATTTAGAAATATTGGTCCTTATCATTGATTCTGGTTTCTTTACCGTTTTCTTTTTCATATTTTTTCTCGACTTACTTTTCTTCTACGCACTCAGATAATCTTATCAGGTTTCAGAAAGATGATATCGTTACTTTGAATGACACAAAAACAGGTAGATAAATACAAGGCATAGGCAAAATAACGTGAACAGTGATAGTAATAGGATGGTTGTGTTTGACGGTAAACAACGCCGGTAAGGCAAGAGTCGTGTTCAGTACGGACTAGACATCAGTGCAGGTTGTTTAGAGTACTTCACACTTCGCATTTGCATTCAGAGGCCGAGGTCTACGTGCAATGTAAATTCTAACAGAGTTCCAAAGAGGGCAGATTGTGGGGTTCCGATCAGATGGAGCACCAGGAACCAAGACAGCCAACTTATAGAATGTCTCAAGAGCAACTGTTTCAAAAATCATGACAGCCTACACAAAACATGGAAAGACATCATCGTGTAAACGTAATAGTGGGCGCAAATCAAAACTAAATGACAGAGATCGTCGTACGCTGGCACGAATTGTGTCAAAACAACACAAAACTACGCCGGATAAAGTGACTGCAAAGCTCAGTCTTCGAGACCACGTTTCCATCGACCTGTCCGCCGAGTTCTCCATTAAGCGAATATTCATGAAAGGGCTGCTATACCAAAAATGTTAAAACATGGTGTCAGGAGCATAAATCCTGGACGGCTGATCAGTGGAAACACGACGCATCGTCCAACGAATCAACATTTTCGTTATTTCCAAAGCCTGGCTTACCTCTGGAGAACACTCATAGAAGCTTACAGTCCCCCCTGGTTGCTTGATTCCATCGGTTAAGCATGGGGGTGGAAGTGTGATGGTGTGGGCAGCCATATCAAGATATTCTGCTGGTTCCAACATTACTCTCAAACCCCATGTTACAGCCAACGATGATGTGAACATTTTAGGTGATCACGTGCGCTCCATGATTCAAATGTTGCTCCCCAACAACGATGCATATTTCGGGACGATAATGCGCCCATTCACGCAGCTGGGACAGTGCAGACGTGGCATGAGGAGCATGCAACTGCAACGTTTTACTTGGCGATCGCAGTCCCCGGAGTTGAACGTTATCGAACCCTTGTGGACGGTATTGGAGAGCAGACTCCGAAGTAGATTTCGCCTCCCTCGTCATTACAGGAGTTACAAGAGGATCGGGTCGAAGAGTGGCATAATATTCCACTGGAGACTATGCAGTCATTATATGAAAGTATTCCAAGAAGAATCGCAGCTGTATTACCGGCAAATGGGAGACCAACATCTAATTAGTTATCCATTCCCAAGTAAATATAGGTGTGCCCACCCGGTTGCCCTGCGCTCTAACGCACTGCTTCCCAGAGGGAAGGCGTGCCGGTATCCGGCACGAATCCACCCGGCCGGCCTGTGGATGGTTCTTAAGACGGTTTTCCATCTGCCTCCGCGAATGCGGACTTGTTTCCCTTACTCAGCCTTAGTTACACTATGTCGACGATTGCTGCGCTAACATCGTCTCCACGTACACGTACACCACAATTACTCTGCCACGCAAACATTGGGGTTACACACGTCCAGAATGAGACGTTCCCGGGTGGGAGGGGCTCCACTGGGGGCGAACCACACAGTAACCTCGGGTTGGGTGTGGAGCAGGGATGGGGTGATTGGACTGTTGTACCCTAATGTGGGGTTGTGTACCAATGAGGGCAACGGTGGGGTCAAAGCCGCTCCGTCTTTCTAGGTTCCCAGTTACATACATACAAGTATAGGTGTTCACATTATTTTGCCTATCCTCTGTATATTACAGTGATTATTACATACGGGAATGGAGAGAAATCGTCTCTAAATACAGTACATATATCACTGAACTACAGAAGTAACGTTAAGGTGGCCTTCAATTATTACATAGTCACTGACGTCCAATAACAACATTATTTCATCTTTCGCGGCAGTGTATATGATCAAAATACTCATTTCTGTGTCTGTTTATTATAAATCCCATTAAGGTGCTTCATACGAACAGTCGAAACGTAAGTAAGACAATGACAGTGAAATTTTTCGATTGCAACTGCAGAAGAATTACTATTTTTGTATTGTTATAGGAAGCATAGTTCGCGCTGTAGTAAAAATACGTAACGCTTTCGTTCTGTACGGGCCAGCTCCAGGCTAGTCTATCTCTTCTTCTTTGCATAACTACTGCAACCTATACCCATATGAACCTGCTTATTGTGTTGAAGACTTGGTATTCCACTAGAACGTTTATCCTTCACACTTCTCAACATAAGCAAACTGACGAATCGTTATGCCTCTAGGAATGTTGTATCAACTGTTCCGATCTCCTAGGCAAGCTGTGCTTAACTTTCTTATTTTCGCAATTCGTTTCAGTACCCCTTGTTAATTATTCGATGTGCCCATCTAATCTCCAACCTTGGGCTGTAGTATCACATTGCAAAACGTTTTATTATTGTTGGACAGTTTATGGTCTGCATTTCATCTCCATACAAGGCTAAAAGCCAAACAAACACAATCAGAAAAATACTGCCTAAATGGCTCTGAGCACTATGGGACTCAACTGCTGAGGTCATTAGTCCCCTAGAACTTAGAACTAGTTAAACCTAACTAACCTAAGGACATCACAAACATCCATGCCCGAGGCAGGATTCGAACCTGCGACCGTAGCGGTCTTGCGGTTCCAGACTGCAGCGCCTTTAACCGCACGGCCACTTCGGCCGGCACTGCCTAAATCTTAAATTTATATTATGTGTTGAAAAATTTATATTTTTATATCTGTTTGCTGCAATGCTTTTTTTGCCACTTCTAGTTTGCATTTTGCCATTGTCAGTTATTTTGCTACCCAGTTAACAAAACTGATTTATTACTTTTAGTGTGTCATTTGCTAATCTATTTCCCTCAGAACTTGGCTACCTCCAAATCCCTTGTTTCGATTTTATTGGTGTTCATCATATAACCTCTTTTCAAGGAACTATCCTTTCCAATGAACTGTTCATCCGATTCCATAGCCGTGTCTCACGTAATTACGATGTCGTTTGTGGTTTTTTTGGTGTTTCTTGTTCAATTTCCTTTCCAAGTTTGCTCTTGCTCAATGTACAGTGTATAACATCAGGTCAGACAACAAGAATTTCGAAGAGTGTACTCCAGTCATCATTGTGAAAAGCTTTCTCTAGATGTACAAATGCAATAAACCTAGGCTTTTGTTTCTCCCACCTATCTCATAGTTCTAGTATTAGTATTTTCACGCGGTTTTACATTTCTTGCAAATCCAAAATGACCTCTGAGGTCAGGTTAATACAGTTTTTCCATTGTTCCGAAAATATATCGTGTCCGTGTATTGCAAACAAGATTTACTGAACTGACAGGCCGGTAATATTCGCACCTGTCAGTACCTGCCTTATTTGGGATTGTAATTATTAAATTCTTCTTCCAGTCTCACGCCATGTTGCCTGTCTCATATATCTTGCGTGCAAGGAGGAGTATTTTCGTCGTGGCTGGCTGCCTCTAACATTCCAACAATTCTGAGGGAATGTAGTGTGTACCACGTGCCTTGTTTCGACTTAGGTCTTTCAGTGCTCTCTCAGATTCTTTTTGCAGGATCTTATCTCCAGTCTCATATTCATCTTATCCCTGTTCCATTGCTAAAATACTGTGAACGAGTTCTTTTCCATTTTACAGCGTATCTGCATGTTCAGTCAGCCTCTCACCTTTTCCTTCTTTGCTGAGTACTCGCTTGCTATATGGGCTCTAGATAAAGCAAAGGCTTTTTCTTCAAAGTTCTCTATAATTTCGTTACAAGCGGCATCGATGCTTCCCTAGTAATTCATTATTCTACAGCTTGTCATTTGTTCCGTAATCTTGTCTGCTGAGACATTTTGCACTCTCTGTCAGTCTTATTTATTAAACGGTGTATTTTCTTTGTCTTGTTTACTAGCTATTCTTTTATATTCTCTCGTTTCATGAATTAAATTCAATATCTCTTGTGTCTTCCAAATTACGCCCCGCATTTCTGCACAACAGATACCCTGCTCTCAACACTGTATTATCTCACAAGACTATTCCACTATTGTCGTATCCCTTTCCACGACTTGAGCCAGTCATTGCCTAAAGATCTCTATCAACTCTCAATAACTTCTAGTGCCTCAGTTAATCCAGGTCCCATCTCGATAATATCCTAACTTCCAGAAATTTATTTAGTTGGAAGCTGCAGTTCAACCTCCGAATACATTAGAGTCAGAGCGCACATCTGCCCTTGGAAATGTTTTGCAGTGTGAACCACCAGGTGGTAGCTATACAATGTGGATCACTGGACGGTTCTCCAGCTTGACGCGGCTCACACTCCGGAGGGACCAGTGACCACTGTACCAGACCAGCCACAGGCGTCTGTTCCTTGTCTGTAGCGTCCCTCGCGCATGCAGAGTCTGTATATTTTCCGCCGCCAGCGAATACCTGCTTGTTTGTGGACGCGTCGCTTGTTTGCTTTGATGAGGCACCCGACTGCGCGCGAATAAGCTGCAGCCGCCGATCAAGGAACTGCGGTCGTTCTCCGACTGCACGACCACCTAGTCCAGCGTTAAGGTCGTCGGTGTTAGTGACGTCAGCAGCTGCAGAGATCGAAGGCTAACGTTTCTTTATGTTAATCCTATAAGATTTCGTATGTGGACTTTACAGTGTAACATTTTACGTGGCGTTCATATGTTCCCGAAATTAATATATGCAAGTCATCTAGACGACATGCCAGTTGGTTTTCATAACTCAAAAGAAACAAAGAACGGAAGAAGCAATGTAAATGTTCAACAATGGCAATGCAGAACTACTTTACTTTTTGAAAGGACAGTAACTCAATCGCTACCCATGAGAGTATGTGAACGGGCCCCAATTACCAACATGTATCACTATATCCTGGCATGAGTGAATAAAACAGCTTACGGAAACATCATCGGCTTGTCGCCTGCATATGAAGCAAAGTGTCTGTGCAAAGGTTTTGCAGCATCCCCGTGAAGTGACAGGCGATAGTGATACGTATTGCTTGATATTTACTTCACGAAATAAAGTATATCAGCAGAATATTATGTAGCAATTCCTGTTTAGAAGAAAATTATGTACTTGAGTACTTTTCACCTGAATTCCTTTAACTATCTTAGAGAATATTATTTTGATTCGTGTCTGTGTATGTACAGCTTATGTAATAAGTGCTAGGTATGCATAATGTGCGCCGAACATCGAAATATAAATAAATAAATAATGAATCATTCGACATTTTAGGTTAGAAGGGTAAACATATAGCTACGAAATCTCACTCTTGGGCATAAAGAATTCAACAAGTAACTGCACAGTATCCTACGTAAGATCTGCGGTCACTATTCATTCAACAGGAGATTGAAAATATCCCTCTTTACTCCGGTGTTACTTCTTATCGCATTGTCAAGACGCCGGTAATTTCTTCCTATCCAACAGGGAATCAATATCTCTGTCTTGTTGTCAACGTCTTTCTCGACATTTCACATTCCTGTTTCTTCCTATATATGTCTTGTCGTGTCTGTTTAGCCTTTCACTGTCACCTGCCTGACTATTCCCAACACGAATTAGCTCTTGCTGTCACTGTCTCCTTCGCTGCCATCTATATAATGTTACTCCCATTTGGCAGATGCTATATGTTGCGAGAGATCTACTGATCACGATGTTAATCTTTGATAATTTTCATCGCCTGCTAAAAAAATGGTTCAAATGGCTTTGAGCACTATGGGACTCAACTGCTGAGGTCATTAGTCTCCTAGAACTTAGAACTAGTTAAACCTAACTAACCTAAAGACATCACAAACATCCATGCCCGAGGCAGGATTCGAACCTGCGACTGGAGCGGTCTTGCGGTTCCGGACTGCAGCGCCTTTAACCGCACGGCCACTTCGGCCGGCACCTGCTAAAAGCAATGCTACTTCATTGTTTGATAATTTTGCACCTTTCCGTTTCCTACACATCTCCGACTATTTCCTTTCAAGTCCTCCCCTCGGTTTAGTTCCCAAAATAATTGTTTCTAAGAAGTCTGACAGAAGATTGTTGAGTCTGAATAACATCCAAAGAGTTTTGCTTTCCTTTTTTCTGGAGCTGCTGTGATTTTTAACTGCTCGTCAACCTTTCTCAAATAATTTTTATTCTATTTTCTCTCTGTCTATCTAGTCTTCGATGGATCTTTCCAAGACCGCATGTCCATTACTTCTCCGTGTCTTCAACAGTGTCCAGTTACCACTGCCGTGCAGGACCACGCTCCACACAACCTTCTGGTGTTAAACGAAACTACGCCGTCGCCGGTTTCCGTCTGATATTAATTAATAGACCATGGCTGTTTGATAATTTCTATCCACACCATCCACTGTGCCTCTATGGCTACCTGCCATAATTGAATAAAACGCGAGAGGAAGATTCATGTTACTCGACGATTCCCGTGAAAGACTAACCACCGGCATTAATCGAATTAATGTTCACAGAAATGCTGTGGACCATAGGGCATCGATTAGGTATTGTTGGCAGGGTCGGACAGGAATACTGTGATCGTCGAACCATTCTTCAGCAGCAAGATCTGTGGACATAAGGAACATACTAACTTTTATGAACACATGCATCCTGTTAATGGTTCTGTATATCGTTTACGAATTTCATTGCACATGCTATGAGGTTAAAATCTTACAGAATAACGTAGAACGTGGGAGAAATCAGAGGAATAAATGCGCCAGGACCTTGCACCACATGGCCATCACACCTCCATACTACTATGTCATTTGCTGCGGCGGGCATGACGTCAGAGGTGCGT
Organism: Schistocerca serialis cubense; assembly: GCF_023864345.2. NCBI lineage: Eukaryota > Metazoa > Arthropoda > Insecta > Orthoptera > Acrididae > Schistocerca > Schistocerca serialis. The sequence goes on along the minus strand of NC_064641.1, from coordinate 911,919,690 downwards.
GAACTCGTCGTCAGAAAATTTCGGAGACATTTGCTCTCTAACACTGCTCTTCAGGAAAAACCTATTGCCTGACGACAACCACTTGCCTATCTTCCGAGTTTGTCTTCGGCGAGCCTCTTGCAAAGGATCCCTTCAATGTTGCCAACCCAGTCTGTCATCTTTGTTTTTCCCACCGGGCTGGAACTTAATGGCTTCGCTGTCACTTCCTGTCGCCAGCAGAGGCCGTTGTACAAAATCGCGAAATGTGCACCACGCTGGTCTTCCGTTATTTCCCTTACACACCAATGACTGGTTCCAAGCTATGCCTATAAATTGGTAAAAAGCCCTTTGTAGCAAACATGTGACTGTGTGGCAACTAACTAAAACTTCGGAATCACTGAAATATGATTGACAATTTTATTATTATTAATGGTATTGTTACTATATCTGTTTGTGTCGCTAATTTTCTGTGCATATCTCTTAAGATATAGACGTTAGGTCAGTTACGAAGATTTACCCTTACAGAGTAGAAAAAATGGGAATTTTTATATATAAATGATTCGTCTTTTTAGTGGAAAGCAAAGACATTGGAAATGAAAAATCAAGATATGTATAATACCCTGTCAACATCGAGGGCGTTTGAATGAAAAGGAAAGCGTAATGCATGATGTGCAGTCACCGTATGTGTATCAGAAGACAAAGAGCAAAGCTCTACACGGTCCAGTCACATTCATCTGGCCGCCGTCTATGATGAAAATCAACGTGCGATAACCATTTACAGATAATAGGGGCCAACACTGACGGTGGAGCGTATATGAAGCGTATCGGAGAACGCGCGAAACAGTGTAGTCGTCGTCGTATTGCGGAAACAGAGCGATTTGTACAACGTCAATTAGGCCATCAGCATTGGCTTTCGGGTCTAAGGTCAAATCATTTCGGAAACGGCTGACTCTGTAAATCGTTTCCATGCCGCCGTGTTTAAAGTATCCCGTACATCTCAAAATGGCATTATCCAAAACCGGAGGCCAGACAACTGTGTTTCACAGGGTCAACGACGGCTGCAGAGATGTGTATGGGCGAATAGACGTATGACTGTTGAGCAACTCGCGGCTCAGCTGAACCAGTGTTTCCTCAACCACTGTTCAACGAACAATGCTGCATACGGGCCTCCACAGCAGGCGCCTCTTTCAGGCACCCATGCTGACTGCTGTTCATCGGAGACCAACTGCTGGAAGTTGCACGGCAGTGCTTCAACTGAACGTCCTCCACTGAGTGGTGACAGGGGGCCTTTTCCCTGGGTCACGGTTTACGCTTCATCGCACTAAACGAAACATACTGCAACACTCATCGGAGGTTCCAGGCTGGAGGAGGGAGCGTTGTGGTCTCGGAAATACTCGTATTTTCCTTCTGGGAGACACGGTGGTTAAACACAAGTATGGATCTATTCTGGGGACCATGTCGATCCGTACATGTGGTATGTTTTTCGTCGGAACGATGTCATCTACCAGCAGGACAATGCAACGAGTCACGACAGCTCACAGAGTACGTCGTTCAGAGAGCACCAGATCGAGTTTACCGTATTCCGCTGGCCACCAGACTCGCCGTGGTTAAACCCAATCGAGACTCTGTGGGATCACGTCGATCGTGCTGTCGGTGCCATGGGTCTCAACCGAGAAACCTGGCACTTCTGGCAACAGTGTTGGAGTCAGCGTGACTTCATATCCCTGTAGTTATCTTCCAGAATCTCATTTACACTCTTCCTGCATGTCTCGCTGCGGTCCACCTCGCAAAATGTGGTTATTCAGGCTTTTCACAGATGGTCACATTCATGTGACTTTAAACTGCAGATTCACGTATAGTTTATAAGGACATCTTCGGAGAAGGAACACAAATCTGAAATCGATAAAGAAGCGGAAAGATCTGACTGTGTCCTTTCAATATACTTTAGGGATTCAGGGCAATTGCTGAAATCATAAATTTGAGTAGCTTGAAGGGGTTTTGAATCGTACTTCATCAAAATACAAGTCTCTTAACCGTTATTCCGGTTCGCTTTAAACCACAGTGATAGATTTGGTATACCAATAACTACAATCAGCGCCCATTTAAAGTTCTGTAAAGGTTTTCAAACAAAAAACTGGTACATTTTGTTACTCTCACATTCTCTTCGACTAGATGAATGTTTATTTATACCCCAGCTCCTCCAATGAGAAAATAAAATCTCTCCATTCAAGTACCGGTAGGAAAACAGGAAAACAAATGAGAGATCTTTCGTCCCATTTCGATGTGCTGTCCTCAACGCGAAACACGCGGGACAAAAGATGAAACATCACGAAGGAATTACCTGAATGGGACATATATTAGTACATGTAGTGCACAAACAGAAAAATAAATGCCTACAGTTTCAGAAAAAAATGGTTGTTTTATCCAAGTATAAGAGCACCAGATATTGCGCTGTCTATGCCACGTTGGTCCATCTACGGCCCTTAGGCAACAGTTTTTCGGCTTTGCACTGCTTGACAGAGATGTTGGATGTGCTCCTGAGGGATTCCGTGCCAAAAATATCTCGAATTGGCGCATTAGATCGTCAAAATCCCGAGCTGCTTAGAGGGAACTGCCCATAATGCTCCAAACGTTCCCGGCTGGGGAGACATTCGGTGACTTTTCTGGCCAATGCAGGGTTTGGCACGCACGAAGACAAGCAGCGGAAATTCTCGCCCAGTGCTGGCGGACTTAACCTTGCTAACTTGTAACTGCAGGACGGCTTGGCTTGAAGGGCAACAAAACAGGGTGTAGAATATCGTCCACGAACCGATGTGTTGTAAAGGTGCCGCCGATGACTGCCAACGGGGTCTTGCCGTGAAAATAAATGGCACCTCAGGTCATCACTCCTGATTGTCGGACAGTGTGGCGGGTGACATTGACGTTGTTGCCCTAACACTGTCCCGGTCGTCTCCAGATACGACTTCGCTGGGTATCGGGGCTCAGATCTATGCTGGACTCATCTCTGAAGACTACTCCGTTCAATGACACTGCGCGACGAAGACGTGTCCGGAAACGGCCTGGAGGGAGGTTGGATGCCAACCAAACTGTCTCCTGCCATACTGCCCGAAAATCCGGAGTGATGGTCCGGGATGTAATTTTATTTCATTGCAGGGCTTCTTTGGTTGTCGTCCGCGGCACCCCTACAACACAGCATTACGTCGATGATATTTTATGCAGTATCCTGTTGCCCTTCAGGGCAAGCGGTCCTTGGGCTACACCGCAGGAAGATAATGACCTCCCGCACACAGCGAGAGTTTCTACTACTTGTCTTCGTTCTTGGCAAACCCTATCTTGGCCAACAAGGTCGCCGGATCTCTCCCCAGCTGAGAACGTTTTGATCATTATCGACCGAGCCGTCCAACCATCTCGGGATTACCTTCGCGCTGCGTCACTTTTTTGTTATTTTTTTGTTTTGTTTTAGTGCTTATTATTATTATTATTATTATTATTATTATTATTATTATTACCACCATCGAGAGAGAGGTAGGTCCATCTCTGCAATTAAGTAAAAGGTGCTTTTGTTTTTATGGCATACACTTATTCTCCAGTGGTCTGAAATTACAAGACGATAAAATACAGGGTGATTCAAAAATAATACCACAACTTTAGGAATTTAAAACTCTGCAACGACAAAAGGCAAAGCTAAGCACTATCTGTCGGCGAGTTAAGGGAGCTATAAAGTTTCATTTAGTTGTACATTTGTTCGCTTGAGGCGCTGTTGCCTAGGCGTCAGCGTCAGTTGATGCTAAGATGGCGACCGCTCAACAGAAAGCTTTTTGTGTTATTGAGTACGGCAGAAGTGAATCGACGACAGTTGTTCAGCGTGCATTTCGAACGAAGTATGGTGTTAAACCTCCTGATAGGTGGTGTATTAAACGTTGGTATAAACAGTTTTCTGTGCCATTTCAGCCAATAAAGTTTTTGGTCCCTTTTTCTTCGAAGGTGCTACTGTAACTGGACTACAGTATCTGGGGATGTTAGAGAATTGGCTGTTCCCTCAGCTCGAACAAGAAGCACAACAATTCATATTTCAGCAGGATGGAGCGCCACCACATTGGCACTTATCTGTCCGTAACTACCTGAACGTCAACTACCCGAGGCGATGGATCGGCTGCCAGGCAGCCCGTGACAGAGCACTTCATCACTGGCCTCCAAGAAGCCCTGATCTTACCCCCTGCGATTTTTTCTTATGGGGGTATGTTAAGGATATGGTGTTTCGGCCACCTCTCCCAGCCACCATTGATGATTTGAAACGAGAAATAACAGCAGCTATCCAAACTGGTACGCCTGATATGCTACAGAGAGTGTGGAACGAGTTGGAGTATCGGGTTGATATTGCTCGAGTGTCTGGAGGCGGCCATATTGAACATCTCTGAACTTGTTTTTGAGTGAAAAAAACCTTTTTAAATACTCTTTGTAATGATGTATAACAGAAGGTTATATTATGTTTCTTTCATTAAATGCACATTTTTAAAGTTGTGGTATTCTTTTTGAATCACCCTGTATAATTTACAGATAAGGTACTATATTCCAGTTTTTTGTCCTCTTATTTCCCTGTGAGAAATAACTTTTTCGATAGTAAATTTCCTAAGGTTAAATTAATTTATGGTTCTTGCATAAATTTTTTTTCGGTTCAATTGTCGCGTCACATTCGGAATTCCAAACTTTCGATAATAGCCACCATCATTTCCGTCAAGAATTAAAACAGACTGTCGGGAACTGGCAACTCTTTTGTACCCATTTAACGGCATGCTATTGGCTGGATTACGTCATGATGACGAGTGCAGAAGTGGCGCGTTCTACGTCTATAGATTTTTCTTGTGCTCTCCAGCCAGCGTTGGTTGCAGGCGGAGGACTGCGAGAAGTATTTTTCTGTATTCAAGCAAAATCAATCGACGTAGAGAGTACCACCTCCGTACACCCCGCCATGACGTAATCCAGCCAATCGGATGCCGTTCTGTGGGTATAAGAGAGGAACGCTTGCCAGTTCACTACTGTCAGTTTTGGCTCCTGATGAACTTGATGGTGGATATAATTGAAAGCTTGGAATTTTATCCGAATTTGACGCGGCAAGTGAACCGAGAAAATTTTATGCAAGGACTCCGCCACGACAAACTTCGTAGCCACATTTATGGTTCTGCTTATGATTTTTCGGAACTTGTTTTCACATATGCGTCGCCCTGGATTTGTGCGTTGTTGTCATGCGTACACCAGGAAACCGATTTTTGGCACTTGCGAACGCTCTTCACATAAATACTTCATATTCAGTGAGTGTGTTCACAGAAACGTGTTTTGGTTGTGTGTGTTTACTGTCTATAGTGTTGCCTACTGACGACGTGTGCTTTTCGATCGACGTTCGTTTGCATTGTGGTGTCCGTCTGCTATTTAATATTGGTTTGTTGTGTAGGAGCGTGTGTTGTAGCGTGTCGTGGAGGGTGTTGGGGGCAAAGAGGGTAAATTTGAGATGGGTAAATCAAGTATATCTTATAAGCTAACACATTTCTCTTCTCATGCTTCGGAATAAGTGTATGTTAGAGGAACCTCCAGCTGTCGTTGACGGTACGACGCCGCCCACTGGGCGGCTGTTTGAAGATACGGTAGGCGATCACGCGGACTTAACTCCGAACAGAATAGTACCCGCTCCACTACGGTAGAGCCCCGCGTACAATGAGGACTGAATCCTTCATTAAAGACAGTCACGTAAATAATACCCGTCTCCTCGACTAAAGGTGCTCTTGCACGACATTGTGTCCCTGTTTGGTAGGAAGATAACAACAAAGATTTGGAAGAAAAATTAGTCGTTCACATATGGATAAACAGCTTGTGGCAGGTGTCGTGTTCGTGCACGTCAAACCGCGCGTTGACGTCTTCCAGTTAATCGTAAGACTCTGACAACTGACAAGGGGTGGCCACAACGATAGGTTCACAAATTTACTTCAAACTTTGTACACCCTTAGCAAGCCATTAAACCCACACAACGTGCAACTAGTAAGGTGCACTACTCTGGCAATTTCGAGAAAATCGCAAGAGAAGTTTTACGTCTCTATTATGTAACTGATATATCTGTGCATACGTGACGGACATTAGAGTTCTGCCGGCCGACGTGGCCGTGCGGTTAAAGGCGCTGCAGTCTGGAACCGCAAGACCGCTACGGTCGCAGGTTCGAATCCTGCCTCGGGCATGGATGTTTGTGATGTCTTTAGGTTAGTTAGGTTTAACTAGTTCTAAGTTCTAGGGGACTAATGACCTCAGCAGTTGAGTCCCATAGTGCTCAGAGCCATTTGAATTTTGAACCATTAGAGTTCCTGGTAGACAAGTGGTTAGCGTTCGTGCTTCGTAAGACTAGCGGGTATGACGCGAAATGACTATTCCCACTCGAACTTAACTAATAAACAATTTTATTCTTCGTTGGCCATATTATTTACTGTGTATGACATTCGAGAGATAATGAAAAAAAAACTAACAAAAAAACACGTGTACTATAAAGTTAACGCTGTGTGCACTATATAAAAATGATTCAGAATGTATGCAAAATTTAGTTTACTGACAACATTTCTTTTCCCAAAACAAAGACAGACATAAATTATGCTAAACAGGATTTGAATGACTGCGGTAAACAAATAACAGGTGATTTAAGACCACAACAGACAAGGATCCTGGGGGGCAGATGTGAGTCAAGTACTCTGCCCTAAAAATGTGGATAGAGAAATCTGAATTGATCTCACGCTGAGCAGACTTTGATTGATTAAATCTACTGTGACTTCACTACATAGGTACAGCTGACAGCAAGTGGCGATTGAGATCTGTAAGCTCTGACAAGGCTGGAGCTGCAATACGTTACCCTGTTCGCTTCATGTAGCGATCTAACTTGTAGCTGGCGAGATGGGTGCGGCGGAGGCGAGAAGTGAGGCGGACCCTGTGAATCGACTTTGGCCGCGATAGAAATGCAAAAATCTCACAGTCTAGCGATCAGGCAGGCAGACGAATCGCAATTTACTCTCTCCCAGAGCCCTGAAATCATGGTAGATTTCACTCTGTGACACACCCATTCGCTGGTTTTACCAAGGACCGATTTGGCTCACTTATACGACAGAGCGAACGAGGATACCAAGCGTCAAGACTGGTAAACCAAAACCGAATAAGTGTGCCCTCGGCAAACGAGCAGTCCGAGACATTTGAAGCCACACTGTTGGTACAGAAAGGCTCCCCAGTCTAAACTACAGGCAAGTGAAGTCAGTCTCAGGACAGATCCCAAGCACCAACTTGCCTGAGCATCGACCAGAAGTCCTCTTACCAGACCAAAATCCAGTACTCGAGTGTTTCGCACCTCTTCAGGAAAAAATGTCGTTTTCCCACATAGTGCATGAACGACACCGCCTTCATGCCGTCTTGAGCCAATCAAAGGGCTCTAGAGGCGCTAAATCTCCCCTCCCACTCGACAGCACAAACTCATGTCGAACCAGGGCAAGAGTTACAAAACCTGCATCTGTGGAAAAAAGAAAACCGCCCATTACTGGTTTTTCTAAGTTTTCGTGGAGAGGGAAGATGCTTATCTCCAAACTCGCATTGCTTCCCCATGGCAACAAGCGAACAGATACAATCTGATGGATCTTTTTCTAAATTGCCTGTGCCTTGGAGCTTGTTAGTCCTATCTATGAGATGTAATAAAGACTCTACCTCTAAATGTTTCTCAGATGCTGGAGTATCTTATACAACCAAGGTGGCTGATTGGTTCAAAAAATGGTTCAAATGGCTCTGAGCACTATGGGACTTAACATCTGAGGTCATCAGTCCCCTAGAAGTTAGAACTATTTAAACCTAACTAACCTATGGACAGCACACACATCCATGCCCGAGGCAGGATTCGAACCTGCGACCGCAGTGGTCGCGCGATTCCAGACTGAAGCGCCTAGAACCGCTCGTCATGCCTGATTGGGTCACAGTCATATTTGCAGTATTGGCAAACACAAAAACTTGTGAATTTTTGTTACACGTCGCTCTGCACACAGTGCCTGGTTTACGACTCCACTGTGTAGATGTTTCCCTTCAGTCCATCGCCCCCACCCCAGCCTTCCACTTGCGCCAATGCAGGTATCGCGGCATTGTTCTACTGGAGACCTGTCTCAGCCAGGGTGTGGTCTGTCTGTTACAGCTGTGGGCCTGTCCAGCAAGATTTACTAAGGGATGGGCTCTCTGACAGTTGCTTCCAACTCTCAACATGCTGTTTCTATGAGCTAAGAACCATAAAACTACCCATACTTTTAGCGTTCTACCCAGTTCCATTAACGACTGCTCAGGCTGTTCACTTTCTAGAGTCTTGCTCAAGGTGTGTCAGGTTGTAAAAAAATCTTTAAGAATTTTCCTTACACGAAAAATAGGTGAGAGAGTAACATGTCCTCTCTCATTATATTACCTCTCAAATGTCATATAAACTAAATAATGTGACCAGTGAAGAAAAAAATGTAGATTAAGATGTAAATGTTGGCTGGATTCGAACCGTCGTCTCGTCCACGAACTTCTTGCAAAGTGATAATGCTAACCACATCTTTTTCTTGATTAGATTTTGTTCATTATTGTTCGTAGCATTTTTTCAATTTCATCAGTTATCCATTCATTAAGATTTCTTTACTGTCATTAAATCAGGTAGTTAACTTTCTGACCAAACATACTGAGCTACTATGCTAGCTTTTGTTTTTGTCCCACATGCAACAACAGATTAAGTTACTATACTTAATTTAGTCATTATTGTAAAGACTTAATGAGAATGACTTCTCAGGCCCGGCGGCTTTGCACAAATACATCAGTTACATAATAGATGCATTAAATTTGTCTTGCTATTTTCTCGGAAGTGCCAGAGCAGTGCACCTTACTGCTTGCACACTATGTTGTTTTGATAGCCTACTAAAGGTGTACAAAGATTGAAGTAAATCCTTGATGCCAACGTCTGGCCGCCCCTTGTGTGTTCTTCAGACCGAACCTGCAGCACTGTTGGTGCTGATTTCTACTTCAGAAGGGTTGTACAAGGGCGCTGAAAGCAATGAATCCTACGTGCCACCACAGAACGGAAGACCGTGCGCCAGTACTGGATTTAAAGCATTTCATCCCCCTCTCTCTCACCACCCCCATCGCTCTCCCAATACAATTCAACGCACCACGTTTGCAAGACCCTGAGATCCGGAGCAGCGTTGCCATCTTTTAGAGAAAAAGTTGCACGCCCACTTCTCGCAGCGGATATGAGGGATTAATCTCTCATGTAGTGTCCTTGTGTATTTCATACACAAATGTCGAGTATCAACATAAAAGCAGTTAAAACCAAAGTATACACTGTTATCCATGAAAATTACCACGTCACGAAATTTTATAAATTGTTCTTATGCAGCATAGCACGAAGAATATATGATTAAGTTTGTAATTTGGGGAAGTAACGGGTACGAAATTCAGTATCCAGATGTGCCACCTGTGGCAGCAAGAATGGGTCCAACCCGGCTAGGCATGGGCTCGAACTGAAACCGGATTACACATAGCGTTACGTCACTGCTTCAACTCTATGAAAGAGTTCCTCGACTGTAAATTCTGTCGTCTGGTATCATGCCGGCCTCTCAACAACTCCAGACCAAATGTTTTTAACGGAAGACAGATCAGCAGGACGTACTGGCGAGGGTAACAGCCGAACATCCTCTGTACTGAGGAAGGTGCCGACAGCACAGGTAAATTGTGGTCTTGCGTTACCTTGCTGAAACGCATCATTTCGATGTCTGTAACATAGGGGACATCCATCTGACTTAATATGTCGGAAATGTAACGGATGCTGTCCAAATTAAGGACTATTCAACCAGAGGTGATTGTATTGTATACTCGATGGCACCTCATGTTACAACGCCAAGTTTTGCGCCGTAATAGGATGACGAAAGCCACCTCCCAACCTTCGTTCCCCTTGGAGCCTCCAAACGCAGCAGAGTTCGTCGCACTGTCTGTACGGATATTTGACTGGCTACAAACAAACACATGTGCAGACTTCAGGCACTTGACGAGGCTGTAAAATCCTGTATTTCCGATCGAACAGTACGTCCGTCCTCTCGAGTCTGCTTGCTTTGGGCCGGTGAGGCTCTGCACGGCATTGAGTGTGATCCTCCTGAATGGCAGTCGAGGGATCTCGGCCAGCACAAGGAGCGTAACGATAAACCACGTTGTTGACAGGTCACGTTTCGTCTCTGTCGAACTGTGACACACGCTGCAGTAAGCTCCTCAGTGTACACCAGGCATAACGTGATCATTTCACAAACAGACGATATTCAGAGCGATTTAAGGACGAATAATCTGCTGCTCAAGCTTTACTTTACTGAATGTAGATGCTTGTTGCTATGTGCTTTGTGCAGTTGCCCTGAAATGCTAACTATTTGCATATCGAGGTATGTAGTACGCCTACAATTCATGCCAATTCAATGTTTGCTGCCTATCACCTTTGGAGAGTTGCTATTTTAATGGCCAGGGGATATATGCATCAGGAGGGGTTTTGAATGTGAGTAGACTGCAGAGCTTTTAAGACGGCTGTAATGTTTAAGCGGCTAAGAGGGAATTTTCTTCTTAAAGCATCAAAATATTGCGTTTAATTTCGGTAGTTCTACCTAAATTTCTCCCCCTCAGATTTCAATATGTCCGAAAAATCACATTTCTTCACTGAAACGTCATTTTTTATCTACTGGTATCGGTAATCATTATGACTGTTATTAATAGCAGCCGCAGTAGCAATACAGATGGAATGAAAGTTATTAGTTCTTAGTCAGGACTGTTATTCACATTATAATTATATAATTATGTAATTATATAATTAAATATATTCAAATTAATTTAATCGTTTTAATACTGATTTTTACGAATTATCTTATTAAAATGTGTTAAATCATGGACCGATTTATTAGAGAGCACGAAGGCCTAATCTGCTAAGGTAAAATAAATAAACAGTCTTGCAGTTCTCCTGCAATAATGCGATACATGTGAATAAACGAAAGGAGACTCATTTGGATAGTTGATATCGTTTCGAGACGTTTTTACTAACAATGGAACCTTTTTTTAATAATAACAATTTTCTTCCCACGATTTCGACAATAGTTCGGAGTAACTTCCACGCACAACCCTGTTATATTAACCAGGCCGTTAACCAATGCTAAGTTTATTCTTGGAAATCAGTTAACTCATAATAACGAATCACTCTCTAATAAAGTAAAAGAAATTTTGATTTAATGGTGTCACAACAGTTGAACTTGCCTATCATTATGAGTTAATGAAATGCGTTGACAACGGGTGACAATGAAATTACTGTGGTTTTTACTACCAAATTTATCGTTATTCCATAAGTGTAAAACATTGTCAGTACTAGGTAAAAATATCTTCTATTCGCAGTAATAGATTCTACTGAAGTATCCCAAAAAGCTAACGTGAAGTACTGTTAATTATGCTCCCAAATAGGCTCACCGTTACTAATAATAGGAGTAATGAGAAGTGATTACGAATACGTACCATTCCTGGAAATGAATACTTAAAAACGATAATACAGGTAACTGACAGTAAAGATTCTTACATACCTTTATTCTCTGCGTTGACTGCACGACTGAAAATTTAAAACGCACTGACATCTTCCTTGTGCTGTGTGTACAATGGTACCATACCCTTGAATGTTTGAAGTGGGACACACCTGGAGATGGAGCGCTAAACAGAAAGGGTTGAACACTAAATTCCAAAATCCGACCTTCACCGAGGATGTGAAGCATATATTATGGCCACCAGCTTTCCAGTCGCGCAATGATTACGATTCAAAGATAGGGGAAATAAGTGCTCGTATTGAGGCGTTCAGACAGTCGTTTTTCCCTCGTGAGATGCGCGAGTCGAAAAGAGGGGCGGAAATATGACTTTGGCGCGAATTGTGCCCTTCGCCACACACCGATGGTGGCTAGTGGAGTATATATGTAGATTTAGACATGACTCAAGTATATTTACATAATGTTGCGTGGTGGTTACATAGCATAACCGTATTAATAATTATCAAAAGACAACACCCAAGCTAATGTGTTACCTGTTAGGTATGACTTTTGCTGACCAGAAAAATAAAAGAAACGATCAATCTATTCTACTTATTATGGTAATACAAACTATATTGAAATAAAAAGCAAAGCACATTAGAAATAGATCTTTACTCTCTTGTGGAAAAGTGAGATATAGACTACAACGAAACAAACATAAACTGAATCAATAGCGTAGAGGTTTTTTTAAGTCAAAGTAAAGAAATGAGAGGACAGCTGAAGAATGGGAAGGAAACTGAAAAACAAAAGAAGAGGGAAAAAAACGGGAAAATAGAAGGAAAACGAAAAGGGAAGAAAATGAGGGAGAAAATCATAAGTATAAAAATAAAAAGGGAAATCGTGTGGATGGTATGGTATGAATTATTTATCAAAGCAGATAAGTATGTGAGCCAAACGGGCAAAGATCACTAGCAGATTCATTTTAATAGTGCTTACGAAAATAGAGATTCCTAAGAATAGTGCAGAAAAGCCGAATTAAGTGATAGCAATTTATGCAAATGCGATCGGAAGTATTCAACTCCGTATTTTGGCAAATGGGTCAAAAATATGACGTAGCCAAATCAAAAATTAATATTTCCTGCCGAGTCTCGAAAGTAGCATGATATTTGTAAATGTTGTGATTAACTTCCGCATATATTAGTATATAATTTTAATGACGCAGAATGGTCAGTGGGAAATAAATAATATTACTCTGAACACGGCCATTAAGATATTAGGTGATGGCATTCCGGGCAATCATAAAAAGAGATCTGATGATACACATGAGTGCTGTATTCCTCCACAGCGCCTTGAGCAATTTTATAGCGTACTCGCAGAAACGGATTTTGAGAGATATGTTACAAACAAGTTTTCCGTAACAGGGTGCCAGCGAGTGCCTCGTGAGCTGTTTATAACTCTCAGCTCACTTCTTTCGCAGAACTTATAAGGTACAACTTTTCAAACTCTTCAGGCGAACTCTGCGTCGCCTTTCTGAATTACGTAAATTTAAGGGTGTCGATGTAACTGTAAGTTCTGTCGATATAAAGAAGAAAAATAATTATTTTCCTCTGGCGTAAATGAAATGAGAAAATATTTTGTAATCGCATAAATAAATAGCCACGTGAAGCACCCTTATACACCATTTTCCCTGCATTACCTTAGTCTACGGGTTTCTTTTTTTTCCATAAGCTTCCATAGACTGTTTAAGATACACACTTCTTTGGATGCATCCACAGGAGCATGGTTAAACTTCCTTCACCATGTATACAACAGATTTAAATGGTACTGTAAAATAGCGCTTTTAGGCCTATGAGCAACTTGAGATGTCGGATTAATAACAACAGTTACTAAAAAAATGTCATACCTTAGCTGGTTTCCTCTCATATAAACCGCAATTTTGACTTCGTTGTTCGCTAAAACGTGATGTGAAACTTTGTCGGCTTCCTTCGTGTTCGGTTTCACTGTGCGGTGCAGCGCCAGAACCCGACTGTGCCGTCTCCCTCTGGCTTTCGGGTCTGTGGTCCCGTTTTTCTTCCGCTGTGTGGTCTAAGTGCTGATTGTCATTACATCTATACTACTGTGTAAAAACAAGTCGTTGTTTGTTGTTATCAAAAATATCAAAAAGTTCCACACAGATTTTTTTCCAAATTTTTCTTGATATTCTAATAAACATTCAGATGGACATAAGCTATATATTTTTAAATAAGTGATAACTTATATACTGGAAAAGTTGTTAGTAAATAAGCCGAAACTTTCTAGACCAATTTGCTTCACATTGTCACACTGGATGTACACCATGTTTTTTAATATGTATAATAAATATACATACAACAATATAACAGGGAATTGCTGTTTGCAAAAATTGCAAAAGGCTGTTGACCAGTTTACTTCAAATATTGACTAGACGCTCTAATAAATGGTCCGACATACAGAGATGTATGTTTTTAACGTACATGGTATATTAGTTTATATATATTGTGTGGTGTCACCGCCAGACACCACACTTGCTAGGTGGTAGCCTTTAAATCGGTGCGGTACGGTAGTATACGTCGGACCCGCGTGTCACCACTATCAGTGATTGCAGACCGAGCGCCGCCACACGGCAGGTCTAGAGAGACTTCCTAGCACTCGCCCCAGTTGTACAACCGACTTTGCTAGCGATGGTTCACTGACAAAATACGCTCTCATTTGCCGAGACGATTGTTAGCATAGCCTTCAGCTACGTCATTTGCTACGACCTAGCAAGACGCCATTATCAGTTGCTATTGATCTTGTGATTAATGTACAGTCAAGAGCGACGTTCACCATTATTGGATTAAAGTTAAGTATTCGACTAGCTACGTCCGTTTTTTCTAAATTCTAATTTCCTTCTCCTGTTCCAGACCTCACGCCAGCCTGCGTGAGCTAACACGCGTGCATTTCGGCTTCCTCTAGTAATGATGTTGGCTCTCCTGCCAACCCACAACATATTGTATAAAGAAGAGCCATTGTTACCAAATATCTCAAAAGGTTCTTAATTGATTTCTTTCAATTTCTTCATGTTCGTGTAATAAAAGTTTGGCTGGACATACACCACATATATTTTTATGTTTATGATGTATAACTGTATACATACTATATAAAGGAGATATGTTATTAGCAAAAATCTCGAAATGCTGTTGACTGACGTATTTCAGATTTTTACATGATAGTGTAACAAACATTCGTACAGACACAGGCTACATATTTTTAACATACATGACATATACATATATCTACACTCCTGGAAATTGAAATAAGAACACCGTGAATTCATTGTCCCAGGAAGGGGAAACTTTATTGACACATTCCTGGGGTCAGATACATCGCATGATCGCACTGACAGAACCACAGGCACATAGACACAGGCAACAGAGCATGCACAATGTCGGCACTAGTACAGTGTATATCCACCTTTCGCAGCAATGCAGGCTGCTATTCTCCCATGGAGACGATCGTAGAGATGCTGGATGTAGTCCTGTGGAACGGCTTGCCATGCCATTTCCACCTGGCGCCTCAGTTGGACCAGCGTTCGTGCTGGACGTGCAGACCGCGTGAGACGACGCTTCATCCAGTCCCAAACATGCTCAATGGGGGACAGATCCGGAGATCTTGCTGGCCAGGGTAGTTGACTTACACCTTCTAGAGCACGTTGGGTGGCACGGGATACATGCGGACGTGCATTGTCCTGTTGGAACAGCAAGTTCCCTTGCCGGTCTAGGAATGGTAGAACGATGGGTTCGATGACGGTTTGGATGTACCGTGCACTATTCAGTGTCCCCTCGACGATCACCAGTGGTGTACGGCCAGTGTAGCAGATCGCTCCCCACACCATGATGCCGGGTGTTGGCCCTGTGTGCCTCGGTCGTACGCAGTCCTGATTGTGACGCTCACCTGCACGGCGCCAAACACGCATACGACCATCATTGGCACCAAGGCAGAAGCGACTCTAATCGCTGAAGACGACACGTCTCCATTCGTCCCTCCATTCACGCCTGTCGCGACACCACTGGAGGCGGGCTGCACGATGTTGGGGCGTGAGCGGAAGACGGCCTAACGGTGTGCGGGACCGTAGCCCAGCTTCATGGAGACGGTTGCGAATGGTCCTCGCCGATACCCCAGGAGCAACAGTGTCCCTAATTTGCTGGGAAGTGGCGGTGCGGTCCCTTACGGCACTGCGTAGGATCCTACGGTCTTGGCGTGCATCCGTGCGTCGCTGCGGTCCGGTCCCAGGTCGACGGGCACGTGCACCTTCCGCCGACCACTGGCGACAACATCGATGTACTGTGGAGACCTCACGCCCCACGTGTTGAGCAATTCGGCGGTACGTCCACCCGGCCTCCCGCATGCCCACTATACGCCCTCGCTCAAAGTCCGTCAACTGCACATACGGTTCACGTCCACGCTGTCGCGGCATGCTACCAGTGTTAAAGACTGCGATGGAGCTCCGTATGCCACGGCAAACTGGCTGACACTGACGGCGGCGGTGCACAAATGCTGCGCAGCTAGCGCCATTCGACGGCCAACACCGCGGTTCCTGGTGTGTCCGCTGTGCCGTGCGTGTGATCATTGCTTGTACAGCCCTCTCGCAGTGTCCGGAGCAAGTATGGTGGGTCTGACACACCGGTGTCAATGTGTTCTTTTTTCCATTTCCAGGAGTGTATAATCTCTCTCTCTCTCTCTCTCTCTCTCTCTCCCCCCTCGCGTATATCTGCACGTGTAGACTAATCTCAGAAACTGCTGTAGGATTTTGATCTGGATTTCACTCATAGATACACTGATTCACTATAGAGGATTTTGTATATAATTTACAAATATTTCGTGAAAATAGTCTGAATGATTATGAATTAAAGTTAACAGCTGCCATAACTCTAAACACCAGCAGAAAGTGTGACGAAATTCATGTCTGCTGTGACGGCGCGGTAATACTGTGTTCGGCTAGAATCTGAAAGGTTGTACGATCTATTTCTGCCTGGACTACGTTTTTTTACTTTGCCTTTTAACCTACCATTCACCTCTCAACGATTTGGAGATTCACCAGAAGCGACACATGGGTCGGATAGCGTGTTACACTGGTACTTCCCCTTCCCTGCTTGGATAATTGATTTGGAAGAAGCAAGTCGCCTAAGTGAATACCAGTTGGGGGATGTTTCCAGAATACCAGTTGATTGCAATCGTTTCAGAAAAACTGCATAACAAAATAAAGCATGACGAATCCTAAACCTGTGGTTTTCAATTCTTTATACACAAATTAAAAATCAGCATAGAACGCAGTTTTGCTTCGTTTACTAACGAAACTTTTCCAGCAGCGCAGGAGATGACTTAACTATCAGCTTTCGGTTTTCTTTGAATCAAAGATAGATGCGAACATGATTCTCTGCTTAATGGGAACAAAGATATTATTTTTGTACACACTTTCAAAAAGTAATAGAATCTCCACTGTCGAGAAAGAGATTTATATCTTATAAAGATCATAAAAACATGGGCACGATCTTCTTGAATAGAATTCAGAAGTCTCCTGCGGATGAATAGATGAGATTTCAAAACATTTCTATTTATAGTTGATGAACGCATTTTGCAATATGACCACAACTGCCGATTTCTGCTTCCCTCAAATTATCAGCTGCAATTCGTACTCTTAATTCACGTCAAGTTTTTCTTAGAGCGACGGGAGTTTCTGGCCTTTGACGCATCGTAATAAATATGGTCAATAAGGAAAAGAAACGACTTCATCATCAGGCTGAGATGTGAGAAGTACAGTCTCACGTAATTCAATACTTTTATCCGGTATGTTGTCTGCGATTGTTTCAGAACAGCTGCTAAGCGGAGAAAAACACGCGAATCAAAAAATGTGGTGTCTTCTTTTTAATGCTTCATTAAAAACTTTTCGAAGAACTACTTCAGCAACTTCG
The DNA here is from genome assembly GCF_023864345.2 of Schistocerca serialis cubense. Lineage (NCBI taxonomy): Eukaryota > Metazoa > Arthropoda > Insecta > Orthoptera > Acrididae > Schistocerca > Schistocerca serialis. Next base: position 911,902,184 of record NC_064641.1, on the reverse strand, counting down.
CTTCCATTACATACAGTTCGTTCTTTCCACAGCGCAGCAGATGACTTCATGTCTCGGCGTTCTGCTTTCCTCGGATGAAACCTAGATGTGGACACAATTCTTTGCGGGGAACGACGAAGAAGTGTGTCGTAAAGATTTCGCGACAAAGAACTACGGCAATGAATCTCAACAATGCATTATAGTGCGCACTAAGCTTCACAAGAGGAGTGTTGTAACACAGGCTAATTATGTAGATCATGTGTGTTTCCTTCTTTTGTTTGCGCCACCTCAGCCAGCCTCCAATACATACTGAACCACACACTCACACACACACACACATACAGCCACGATTCAGTATATATTTACACTAGTTGTACAAATTTTACTTACATAAAAATGTGCTAGCATCATTGCCACGTACGCCACTCCAAAAGCCAATTCAATATGGAACATATTACATTCATGCCTCCAGACAGCTTTCCTGCCGTGCACTGCATACATCGCGTAAGCTGTATGAAAGTGAAAGTGTAAAACTTCTTAACGCTGTTCGTTGAATTTTATTCGGGACTCGCAAACAAAATACGCTACGCCAGTCATGCCGTCTGTCCGTAGATACTTAATGCTTCCAGTGCGACGCCGTGCCTGTCGCTAGTAATACATTCAGAGGAAACGCTGTTAGGAAAAATCTCGAAACGCTCTTGACCAATTTACTTCAAAATTTTTACACACTTCTTTATAAACTCGTAGACAGTCATAGAAGACATATTTATAATATACATACTAGCAAATATCTCGAAATGTTCTTGGGTGATTGATTACAATTTTTGCTGATACTCTAATAAATGATCGGGTAGGTATACTGTACATAGATTTTTTTAAATATAATGTACTTCTTGTCTGATAAGGGTTTTAATGTGACTTGCATATTCTACTTAAAATATAATCCTTCAACACCATTTATTTCTCACTGTTCTCTCACTTCCCCCCCCCCCCTCCCCCCAACAATCCCCGTCAATTCATTTCTAGTTATGGGCCGTTTATGCTGGAAGCATGCTTCGATCTCGCCGCATGCCTTGTTTTTCTGTTGCTCACGCTCTCTTTCATGTCGGTGAGCGTGCTGGTCTTAACATGACCTGACACTATACTTGATTGGTCCCATTTATGAATTTTAGCTATTCTTACTTGAAAAGCGCTGGTCATAGAGGCCAGCATGTCTATTACTGTACACAGTGATGTGCGCTGACAGCATGTTTTAATTGAACAAATGTCAGATCGCTTCATTATTTGATTTTATCCAACATGAAATTTTAGCAAGTACTAGTTCCATTGTTTTGTTTATGTTATATTATATATGTGATATTCCCACCCTCTTGGTGGGGATCTGGTCTCTGTATGACGCGTAATTTTGACACGTAGGTTTAAGGATTTGTAGTTATTGCTTCTACATTGTCTTCAGATTTCATGTACATCTCAAAAATACGTTGTTACACTCGTTGAATCCATGGACAAAGGTTGAATAAAGCGACATTTTGTTGCAATTCGTTCGCTGTTTGGATTCACTTACTAATATTTGTAACATGTGAAAGAGAAAGGTTGTCAGCAAGAATCACGCTAAGATCTTGACCAATGTACTTAACAATTTTACACTATACTCAGATAACGATCGGACGGACGAAACTACATATTTTAAAAATGTAATCAGTATATAAATATGTGTACATAATATCTAAAGGGTAACGTCGTTAGCAAAAATATCGAGAAGTTTTTGACCGATTTGTTTCAGATTTGCACGCGGGTCGTCGTCGTCGTCGTCGGCTGATACTCGTATCCGAGTTCTCATTTCTCTCCTGAGATTTCCTTTGTCACGGTTCAGGCTTGGAAGTGTCGATGATGGCTTAGCAATCCAATCCTAGCGTGGAACAGGCGGCCGCAGACATTGCAGCTGATGCAAGGTGGAGGACGTGGCTGAGCCTGGAGGAGTTTACGTCTCCGGCGTTTGTCATTCTCCATTCTTCGACGTTCCAGCTCAAAGTTTTGAAGAGCATTTGAAGTAACTGAGTGCCAGTAACTTCGATCTTCTGCTATTGTCGACCAGTTACTCGGATCGATGTTCAAGTTTTTCAGATTTTTCTTGTACTGATCCTTACAACGTTTGAGAGGGGCACCTCGTGGCCTTTTACCTGTGCCCACTTCGCTGTACAGCGTTTGGCGTGGAAATCTATCATTTTTCATCCGCTGGACATGTCCGACCCATCTGAGTTGATGCCCAATGTCAAGAGCTTCCATGGTATACATTTTTGCTTTCTCAAGAACAGCCGTGGTGGATATGAATTCATCCCATTTCAGGTTCATGATATATCTTAGCTTCTGTTGGTTGAAGCGTTCTAGTTTCTTCAGATCACAGCAATATAACGTCCAGGTTTCGCAACCATATAGCAGGGTGGAAATGACTACAGCTTTGTACAACATCAGTTTGGTGTACAGTGTTAGGTCTTGATTCAGGAAGATACGCTTTGTAAGACGTCCAAATGCTACATGGGCAGCACCTAATCTATTCTCCATATCTTTTCCAGATGAGCAGTTAGAAGACAGTATGCTTCCTAGGTAGAGGAAATGGTCCACCTGTTCCGAGGGTGTATCATAAATGGATATGCTGAAATCAGGAACGGAGAACCCAGTAGTTGGCTGCGCCATCACCTTTGTCTTTGGAATATTGATGGAGAGACCAAATCGTTCGTACGCCCTGCTGAAGGAATCAACTGACAGCTGCAACTCTGCAGGTGAATGTACTGGAAAAGCATTGTCATCAGCATACTGCAGCTCTGTCACAAGAGTGGTACTGGTGAACCTTTTTGAATGGAGTCTGGACTGGTTGAATAATCCTCCATCGAACCTGTACTTTAGTTCTATTCCTGCAGTGTTTACGGATGTCTCGTAAAGCATAGCTGCCAGATACAATGCAAATAATGTTGGTGCAAGAACGCATCCTTGTTTAAGCCCACTTGTTACTGGGAATTCACCAGCTGTTCCATTCTGGCAGAGGACCTGTTCAGTCATATCATCGTGGAGAGCTTCAATCAACAAAATGTTCAGGGCAACCGACGCGTTTTAAGACCATCCACATGGCTTCTCTGGGAAGTGTATCAAAGGCCTTTTCTAGATCGCAGAAAACAAATAGTAAAGGCTTTTGCTGTTCTTTGTACTTCTCCTGTAGTTGTCGTGCACAGAAAATCATGTCAATTGTCCCTCTTGAAGGTCGAAATCCGTATTGAGACTCATGTAGTATAGTCTCTGAAAGTGTCTGGAGGCGATTTAAAAGGATTCTTGCAAAAATTTTGCCAGTGACAGAGAGCAGAGATATTCCCCGGTAGCTACCACAGATGCTTCTGTTGCCCTTCTTGAAGATGGTGGCAATTGTGGAGTTCTTCAAGTCAGCTAGTACCTTGCGGGTTTCCCACATTAATAGAATGTGTGAGAAGAGTCTAGTTTTTAGAGGCAAGCCGCCACCCTCCATAAGTTCCATCGGGATACTGTCAGGTCCAGGAGCCTTCCCAGGTTTCACACTCTTGAGTGTCTGCCAAAATTCTTGAAAAGTTGGAGAATCAGCAATCCACGGTTGTGGAGGGTGCTGTGGGACATTTTTGAGAAAATCTCCAGCGGCAGTAGAAGGGCGGCTTAACAGTGAGCCGAAGTGCTCTCTCCAACGATTTCAGATGTCCTGACTTTCAGTAAGAATGGTGGAGTTGTCAGCAGCTTTCAGTGTTCCTGATGAGGAGCGGATAGTTCCATACAGCACATAGGGTATATGCCTTGTGATACATGTAAATACACAATAGAGATACACTGTTAGCACAAATTTTGAAATGTGATCCACCAATTACTACAAATTTTTACACGATGCTCTAATAAATATTCGTAGTAACATAAGTTGCCCAATTATTTAAAAGAACAAATCGCAGGTTTTCTATTGAAACTGACTGCTGGAAAGAAAATGCTGTAGCATTTCGTTCTGTGTTATCAAAATATCCGGTTTCGATAAGTTTGTCCAAGTTAGTAACTACGAGAAGATGGCATAAATGGTTTCTCACAGACATATTCTTCCTCTTTACATATAGTTTTAAACAAGATTGTATACGCGACCATCTGGTGTTGTGTTAGCTTCCGCGAGGTTGGCTTTAATAGAAAATATGAAAGTAGTTTTTTATAGCTTATTAGGGCTCATACGGAATAGTTAGACATGTGAATCATCCGAAACGTTGTAAGGCCACCATTTTGCAAATTAAAACTATGAAAAATATTGTCTTTGAAGCTACTAACTCCACAGATCCATTACCTGGAGAGGTCTCTCTCATAAGTTGTATAGAATGATAATCACTTACCCATTAATTTTAAGCGGCTTCAACTCCCAATCAAGGTTTTGTTTGCTGTAACATTAAGCAAGGGTGAAGGTCAGAGAGAGGGTGGTAGAGGACATGGACATAGAGGAGGGAGGAAGGGAACAGGCATAGAGAGGGGAAGGACAAGACGGAGAGAGGGGAAGTGAGGAACAAAAGGAGAGAGATAGTGTGGAGAAGATTATCAAGAGAGAGAGAGGAGAGGAAGAGATAGACAGAGAGAGGGAGAACAGAAGGAGATTGGGATGTATATCCAATTCCCATACACATTTAGCAATTGCGAAGCATTACCGGCTTCGATGGTCTGCTTATATTATCATTAAATGGTTCCTTAATGTCGGCCAGCTCTTCAACTTTACCTCGTTGTTCTCACACCACAGCTGAGGAGTGCTATTCAAGTAAGAGCAGGCGTTGGCGTGGCCCGTCATTCTACCCCAACTGTTTTGTTTAGCCACATGTTCAAAACCCCTTCAGCCTCGTTATCGGCTCCTGATCACTGTCTCCAGGAAACGCTGCTGGAGGCCTGATGTGCATATGGCTTAAGGATGCTTTTGTATTAATTGATACCCTGATGACGCGGATAAGCAGGAGGAATGTACTGTTTTCTACTACTCGAATTTGGGGCTCTCTCTGTGAAGACGACGCCTTTTACGTAGCCATGTTAGTCTCATGGCGAAATACCTGTCCAAGGTACCTGGTGCCTACAGCAAATTATGTTACGTAGAATCCGGAACCAAGCACCAGTTGCAATTCAAAAGGATCTGATTGTGTGAACGATGTGATAGTTCTGCATAAGTTGGATCTTGATGGGATCACAGAAAAACTCGACAATAGTTTCCTTTATACCTCTACAACAGGAAGCCGAAAGTAGTCTTCCAGTGACAAGAAATAGGAAAAAGGCTTGAATCTAATGATGAATAGAGGGGGGAGGAGGGCGAGGGGTGCCACAGGGTGCAGCTAAAGGTCCGCTGCTTTTCTTGATATACCGCAATGGTCTGCTGCTAAGAGTGACAGATGAGTCAAACAATTTCTCTTTGCAGAGGACGCAAGTTTTATTTTGAAAGACGCGGTATGTAGTACAAATGACGTAGCTAAGGTCAGGGTGTGGCTTTTGTAGAACGGAAGAAGCTTAACTGCAAGAAATTACAGTGTATGCACTTTGTAGCATGTAACTCTTGTAAAAGGGAAATTTTGAATTTTGCTGTCCCCATTTGGTCAGTCAGTCAGTCAGTCATTTTGAATTAGTAGGACTGATGATACATGGAAGACGTCCTTCCTTGGTTCGAAGTATCGCGTTCAAGATCTGGTGCAGAACGTGTAGGCTGCTACCGTTACTATCAGAATGATCCACATCGTCTCCGACAGTGAAACACAAAGGCTCGTTTAATACGCTTTCTTTCAGTCTTTTATCACGTATGGCGTTACATCTTGCGGCAACTCTGTGCTCTAAGCAAGAACATTCTTAGCCCTAAAAAGAGCTGTCAGACTGATTTGCGGTGTCAGTTCGCCAACGTAATGTGATATTTAATCGTGTACACTCTCACAAAAAAACGCGTTTCATGAATTCTTTAATGCTTTTGTTCATAATATTCAGAATTCTGTGAAGTATGTACTGGCTCACTCGATGATCAAGTAGTTTTGGGTCGTGTGGACCCGCGGAACTTGATAAATAAACAAATAAATATTTGTAAATTAAAGGATCGTCAACACGAATTATCACTTTACATCGAAAGCGCGACTACCTGAGCACATGCGAAAGTGCATACGGACCTCTTTTGTGTACCTAAGTAGAGAGTGCTTCTGTTTAAACAATTAAAGAATGTTGTTGGAAATTTCGGTATTTCATAAATATTAGTAAAGTTTCAGAACATTTATTTTAGTAAGAGCTCTGATAACCTCGTAATTGAGGGCCCATAAGCCAAATACACACACAGAATCTTTCATAAATTACATAAACTGATGATAAATAACTTTTGAGGAGGGTTTCAAACCATTGTAGTACTAAGCTTGTATACTCTGCTACTTTTTTAATACTTTGTATGCAAATCAACAATAGATTACCAAACAAATCAGTGAATAAGAGTAATCATATAACACTGACGTTAACGTTTTACCATTTACATTAATGCCTACATGTCGCCCGAATATGAGCCCCACGCATATGAGGATGGTTTGATAAATCTGTTAGATCTCCATGAAGGAATGGAAATTATTTTTCACCTTGACTGTTGGTAAGCTTGATGATTCCAAGCATAATTTAAAGAATTGTAACAGTGTACACCGAGCGAGGTGGCGCAGTGGTTAGACACTGGACTCGCATTCGGGAGGACGACGGTTCAATCCCGCGTCCGGCCATCCTGATTTAGGTTTTCCGTGATTTCCCTAAATCACTACAGGTAAATTCCGGGATGGTTCCTCTGAAAGGGCACGGCCGACTTCCTTCCCCATCCTTCCCTAATCCGATGAGACCGATGACCTCGCTGTCTGGTCTGCTTCCCCAAAACAACCAACCAACCAACAGTGTACAGCGTACAGTTCATTGTTGAGAGACGTCTGATTGGGTCAGTGTATCGAGTGCGATTGAAAAGGGAGAAAACCTAGATTCGTGCTGTTGTCAAAAATTTTTATTTGAAAGGATGGTTTGCAGCAGAAATCAGAGTCGGATGAAGTTCTCGCGGGCTCTGCACCATCATCCAGCACCATTTACTTTTGCATTGATGACTTTAAGCATGGTCGGACAATTACTGAAGACGAAGCACACTCATTGAGGTCACCACAAAGGGAACCATTGACACAATCCATGATATGGTAATGCAAGAACGCCGAATAAAAGTTCGTCAGATTTATGAGACTGTACGCATCGCAGCTAAGCGACTGCATAGTAACCTGCGTAGAGAACTGGCTATGAAGACGCTGTGTGCGGGGTGGGTGCCGCGATTGGTCGCAGTCGCCCAAAAGCGCATCCGGCACAGTATTTCGTCAGAATGTAAGACAATGTTTAACCGCAGTCAGCAAGACATTTTTCACCGATTTATGGCTGTTGAAAAAACGTGTATCCATCTCTACAAACCTGACTCAAAACGGTATCAAATTAATGGGCAAAGGGAGCTGAAAGTGCACCGAAGAACACAAAGACCATTTAATCAGCTGATAACGTGATGGCAGCTATGATTTTGGGATTCCCAAGGAATAATCCTAATAGATTACATGGTAGAACTATAACTTCTCACTGTTGTGTTTCATTGTTGGATCGTTGGAACCTTGCACTGCGTGAGAAAAACCAATATTGGCCCGCAAAAAATGCTCCATCACCAGAATAATGCATCTTACCATACATCAGCGACAACTATGGCGAAAGTGCATGAGTGAACTTTGATCTGGTTCTTCATCAACCTCGTTCACGAGACATAAACCCAAGTGACTACCTCTGTTCCCAGCTTGATACCTTGCCCAGTCTTGGGCAATTCCAGCAGGACAATGCGACACCCCACACGTACAGAATTTCTACAGATTGGCTCCTGGAACACTCTTCTGAGTTTAAACACTTCCGCTGGCCATCAAACTCCCCAGACATGAACATTATTGAGAATATCTTGGATGCTTGGAATGTGCTGTTCAGAAAAGATCTCCACCCCATCCTACTCTTACCGATTTATGGGCAGCTCTGCAAGATTCATGGTGTCAGTTCCCTCCAGCACTACTTAGTTGAGCCCATGCCATCACGTCGTGTTGCGGCACTCCTGAGTGCTCGCGGGGTCCTACACGATATTAGGTAGGTGTACCAGTTTCTTTGGCTCTCCATTGTAGAAGGTGTTACATTTTCGACAGTGCCAAACTTGGTAAATGTATTTTTTATGGATAAAGAAGCGTATTTCATGTGCTGATTTCCCTATATAGGCTTCTTTCCTCAGCTTCACAGTAATACTGGTACAGTCTGAAGAAAGAATAATTTCTAGCACATAATTAAAAGAAAGTCGTAGATTACAGTGTAACTATAGTATAGCACCCATCATCGAATCATTTGAAATATCCATTTTTACAGAACATTCTTTAGAGGTAATATTTTGTCATTAAGTTGGTCTATGTGCTCTGTGTACGTAGAAATACTAGTGTCGATAGAACCTAAACTGTGGAATTCATTTAGTGTTTTGCGAAAAAATTTGGTACTTCGTGGTGGAGCGAACATTGCGTAGCTGCGGCAGACAAGCCTGTTGGTACAGCAGGTCACTCTTTCGGTTTGTTTACGATGGCTCCGCCGCGCCATCACCCCACTCTACTCTTTTGTCGGTAGTTGTTTATGTTCGGAGCGCTGTTACATTTTGAGCACACGTGTTCGGAGATTGGCGGCTTTGCCCTCGTGCCAGACACACTCCACCCGTTCTCATACATATTAACAACCGACTCAGGCATCCGCTGAGCGGGGTAACAACACAAATTTGAGGGATATCTCCATCTAGATGTACATATATTCTCCGTAAGCCATCGTACGGTGCGTGGCGGAAGGTATCCTGTACGACTACTTGTTTTCTTTCCTGTTCCACTCGCAAATAGAGCGAGGGAAGAGCGACTGCCTGTATGCCTCCGTATGAGCCCTAATACCTCGTATCGTATTTTCATCTCTAAATTTTCTCAATAGGGTTTATCGAAAAGAATATCGCCTTCTCTCCAGGGATTCCCATTTGTGTTCCCGAAGTAACTCCATAAGAACTATATGTTGTTCGAACCTACTGGTAACATATCTAGCAGTCCGCCTCTAAATTGGTTCGATGTCTTCCTGCAATCCGACATACTACGGATCCCAAATACTCGAGCAGTACTCAACAACAGGTCGCACCAGCGTCCTATACACGATCTCCTTTACAGGACAACCGGTTAACCACTCGTTCCTAAAAAATTCTCCCAATAAACCTAAGTCTACCATTCGCCTTCCCTACGGCAGCTATGGAGAGTTACCTAAATATTTTTTGTAATTCTGACGCTCCCATACATTAAAACATAGAAAGTAACCCAATCGTACATAGTAAAAACCTGTTTAGCTGTAGAACAAAACTTTGAAACGTTCTGTATTCTTCTGAAGTGACTTAGCAGCATCGTTTTGCCATGCGAAATTTTTATGAAGGGAAGATCTTAATCGTAGAAAACTAAATGGGCCAAAACTTTTACATCGCAATTAAACAATTGTACAGTTTACTACTCCACATTTTATTCAAAAGAAGTCATAGTTTATAGCTTAAGTGTTTGTTAATTACAATTATTAGATCTCCAGTGGTACGACACATACGGTGTTGTTGTTGTGGTCTTCAGCCCAGAGACTGGTTTGATGCATCTCTGGATGCTACACTGTCCTGTGCCAGCTTCTTCATCTCTAAGTACCTACTGCAACCTACATTCTTCTGAATCTGAGTAGTGTATTCACCTCTTGCTCTCCGTCTACGATTTCTACCCTCCTGGCTGCCCTGCAATACTAAACTGGTGATCCCATGACGCCTCACAACATGTCCTACCAACCGATCCCTTCTTCTGGTCAAGTTGTGTCACAAACTCCCCTTCTCCCCAATTCTGTCCTGTACCTCCTCATTACTTACGTGATCTATTCATATAATCTTCAGCATTCTTCTGTAGCATGACAATTCAAAAGCCTCTATTCTCTTCTTGTCTAAACTAATTGTCGTCCATATTTCACTTCTATGCATGGCTACACTCCATACAAATACTTTGAGAAAAGACTTCCTGACGCTTTAATCTATGCTCGATGTTACCAAATTCCTCTTCTTCAGAAACAGTTTCCTTGTCATAGCCAGTCTACATTTTACATCCTCTATACTTTGACCATCATCAGTTAATTTGCTCCCCAAATAGCAAAACTCATCTACTACTTTAAGTGCCTCATTTCCTAATCTAATCCCCTCAGCATCACCTGATTTAATTAGAGTACATTCCGTTATCCTCGTTTTGCTTTTGTTGAAGTTCATCTTATATCCTCCTTTCAAGACCCTGTCCATTCCGTTCAACTGCTCTTCCAGGTCGTTTGCTGTCTCTGACAGAATAACAACGTCATCGGCAGACCTCAGAGTTTTAATTTCTTCTCCATGGATTTTAATTCCTAGTCCAAATATTTCTTTAGTTTCCTTAACTCCTGGCTCAATACACAGATTGAATGACATCGTCCATAGGCTAAAATCCTGTCTCACTCCCTTCCCAACCATTGATTGCCTTTCATGCGCCTCGACTCTTATATCTGCCATCTGTTTTCTGTGCATACTGTAAATAGCCTTTCGTTCGCTGTACTTGACCCCTGCCACCTTCAGAATTTTAAAGAGAATATTCCAGTCAACATTGTCAAAAGGTTCTCCAAGTTTACAAGTGCTAGAAACGTAGGTTTCCCTTTCCTTAATCTATCTAGATGAGTCGTAGGGTCAGTATTTCCTCACGTGGTCCAACATTTCTACATGCAATATTAAGTAAAAAATGCCCTGTTTTGTAATATACTGCAATCACAAACTATACTAGGGTTTAGTACTCTAAGGTTAAGAAAAAGTGGAGTCAGTTTTGACATTAAAATATCAGTTTCGTTACATGGAAATATTAACACCATTCCAAAATTTTATTTTCCGCTCTCGTCAAACGCAAGCATCGTAATATGTATGTAGCTATATAACGTAAGTCATTTATATCTGTCCACATACAAGTAAGTCATCACCTCGTCACTTTGCAAGTACATTGTGTTTTAAATAATATCGATAACATCATACTTTGTTGACATTAACTACTTTGTAACCCCATATCTACTTAATTTCATGTTGCCTACTTAAAGAGTTCAGCACTTTACTACCTCAAAAAAAAGGAGACCGCTTTTCTAAGGAACTATTTCTTGTAGTATTAGTGCGCGACTGCTTTTCGACACTGGCCATGTCCTTGCCCTCTGAAATGCTCATCATTAGCAGTTAGCTCAGTGACATGGACCAGCAGTTTATCACAGATATTTTGTTGTGCGTTCCTCTGGGAGACAAGAAAGGTGATGACCTATGCACATTTGGGGCTACAGACGTTGGGAAACATTCTGAGTAATGGAATGAAGAAATACGCAGATTTACTAGAACTTATTTTGGAGGACAGTGCCACTTACTACGTATGGCAAGTATTTTTGCATGGTTGGGTGCAAGAACGGGTCTACATTAAACTGCTTGTTGGGTGACGCTAAACCCACCGGATTCGATGAAACTTTTTATAGTATAAAGGCACAGCTGAGAGTCGAATATCAATTTCGACCTAATAATCCTCGGCAAAAAGTTCTCTCGTAATATGAACAGTTTGGCTGTATCTGTTTCGAGATAGTAATTTTAATTCAAAAAATAACAATGAATTTAAATTAAAAATACAAACAAAAGAAGTCCTGCGATGGATATATCACAACTATGCTGTAAGAGCGTTTCATAGAGAAAAGATATTGTTAAAGCTTGTAGGACAAGTAGAAGTAAGGCAGTCAATGACCACAGGGACTGTTTGTATGCCATCGTGCTTTACTAAGAACGTGCTGGTCACGTACCCTTATCTTCATCCGACCTCTGAGCTGAGTAGTGCAATGTATGTTGTTCTGTGTGATAAACAAAATTTATGTCGATGAAACCTGCATTACTACACAGAAAAATTCCTAAGCTCAGTCGAGGAGAAGTGCATCACTACTACTTATGTCACCATGTGTCAGTGGCAGTCGGGTAAAATTAGAAACCGGGGTTTTCCGTTAATCGTTTCTGCGATGTTTCCAGATTGTGTTCCCGAGGAATACAAAACGAACCTATGTGGCTATATCGTGAGTTTACTGACCGTAACAACTACGAAGTAACACGACCCTAACTGATAAAGCAGAGAAGTAATGAAGAAATGAGAACGTTGGTTAGGAATGGGGCATTACCTGTGGCAACCCATTTTTGCAATGGTACTTCACAAATACTCCTTTGTAGGATTTTTTGCTCATTATTTTCACATGCCTATTTTACATTAAGCCGAAACTTTCCTTAATATGTAGTATTTAAAACTAAAAAAATGTACCTAAATTTGGTCTGTGGCACAATTTTTCACACAGCAAATGATTTTTCTAATTGGTGCTCCTTTATCAGTAATATCACGCATATCAAAAACATGCTCCTTACCTTCTTTGTAATCAAGCAGCTCCTCACTCGGCGTCACAACGGATGAGTGGAATCCACTAGTCAACAGCGGACAGAAGACGTGGACGGCCACCCATTCTACCTAACTTCGGTGGTCTCACGAGAACGTGTTTATCCACCGTGGCGAAGCCGCTGCAAGGCACACACTTGTTACGTAGACATAGATTCTTTTGTAATGCATTCACAGACTCCAGAGAGCTGAAAAAAAATGTGCATCTAAGTCGTCGAAAATTTTCACCATTGACGGAAGATAATCCGTTACTGTGCAACTGAAAAGTAACGTAGCAGAATGTACAAAGGAAAAGTAATTATATCGATGGATTTTGATGTCATAAATCCACGCTGGTGATGGTTTGATGAACCGCTTGCGATTATTCGTTAAGATGAGAATATATTATGAATTTATTTGCTCACTTACTTGGACTGGTGAAGTAAAGTGTTTTCCCCACGAATTACGCTTATAACGCGTGCTGACCGCTTGATTTTTCACATAAAGGCAGTCTCAAATGAGATCACTGAAATTTATATGATGTGCATATTTCTTGTAATTTAGGATTTTTACGAACCGCCCTTCAGTGAACAACATGCAAATCTAGAAAAGTTACTGAGAAAGTAAAGAAATAGAAAAGCTGGACCAAGATATTGCGTGAGTAGTGCATTCCAAGATAAGTGACATAGCACCTGGTTCTTATGTTACCATTGCACATAGCGTATTAGCATGTTAAGCTGTGCGGGTTCTCCGCTTACAGTTACTAAAAACTTGTATTGAACCCCTGCATAGGGAGTCGGTATTCGTGAATATGTCAATGTGTGGTACGTATTTGCTCTGCGATTTGAAGTTGGGGTCTGGCAACAGGAATAAGGTAGTTTCACAATTCGTAAGGGCTAAATGTTAAACCTTCATTAACCTAAAGACTGTGGAGAAGACAGCAGTTTCCTCGAATTTACAGGGCAGATTGAACGGTTTGAATAGCGATAACCGATTACCGATTACCAATGAATTTTCAGTGAACCTTGTGTATCGCTTAATACAATTCTCAGCACCTATTTTCTGGTGGAGAGCACTCCAATTGCCTAGTATAGAGAGCACCTTTCACACAATATAACAGAGGTGAGCTGGGTACGCCTGACTGGAACTGAGCGAGCGAACGATAATCTTCCGTCCCACCCAGAAACTGCTCTAAATAACCCACCAGCATGTAAGTGGACGGGTTGTATGAAATTTAGCTGTATTTACCGCCCACTCTACAAAAGTCTACGTATTACCAAAACTATAAACCTACAAACTATTATTCAACACAAACTTGTATGCTAACCTTTGACTAAAGGGAACCCAATTTGACTCTTGTAACTGGCCTGAATACAACTTTTCTTTATATTAAATGTGCAAGTGAAGTAAAAGAATTGTCTGGCCATCATCAGAATATTCAGGTACCTTATGCCTTGAGAACATTGTTACAGATTGCCGAAAGTACAGCAGCATACAGCTAGCAGACAGCGGCTAAGCGAGAGTTCTGTTTATAAATAAAATTTACAAATTATATGTTGCATACCGCATGGTGAACTGTGGTAATGCATACGATAAACAGTGGAATAGGGGAGATTAACTGTTCCTAAGAAATGATACTTCAAGTCAACGATTTTAGAATGAAGTATGTATTCATGAAGACAGACTAAAACTTCGCGTGATGTTCACACTTGACATTGGTCCGAACAGCACTATGCTTAACAGAGTGAACAATGATTTTAAAAGGGTACAATAGTAACAGAGAATTTCTATAAAAACGAAACGAGACTGTACTACGAGAGGACCAAAGATTGCTTAACAGTCACGTAACTTTATCTCTCTATCTCTGACGAGTATATCGATAACATGCAAAAACGAAAATGACTTTAGCACCTTACAAGGGTTCCTGCAGTCGGTGCTACCTACAGAGCCACGGCCACAACGGAGGGTTTCATGGGACAAGCTTGTGACCAGAGCCACCACTGCTCAATATCATTCTCCTCCTTTACTTCGAAAACTGTTTACATAAACGTCATCTCTGCATTTATATAGATGCTAGCATCATTAGTTATATGTCGGGCCCTTTTTTCATTTCTTCCTAAATATGAAGAAGAGTAATAACAGTTTTGGTACAGACACAACAACAGCATTGTATCCAAATTTCGTATAGACATCGATTCTACAGGTTCAGCAGTACTCAGCAGGTGCAGGGTCTGGATGTCATCCATCATATGTCATTAATAGGTGCCATTATGAGCAGTGAACTTGTTTGGAGTCCCACAACTAGGTTGTGTCATGTGAATGGCAGCAAGTGGGACAATCCTCATTCAGAGGTGAGGGGAGGACATTTATACGAGTCATGTTACGCACCTGGAGGATAACTGACAAAGAGTCTACTATGTTCCGACCTTGGAAATAGGAAACTTGTTATAAGTTCTATGGGACCAAACTGCTGAGGTCATCGGTCCCTAAACGTATCACACTACTTAATCGACAAGACACATCCATGCCCGAGGGAGGACTCATCTCCGGCGGTGAGAGCCGCGCGAACCGTGACAGAGCGCCCGAGACCGCTCGGCTACCCCGCGTGGCCTTCCAACCGTGGATCCATCATAAAGATCTTCAGGCGAGCGTACATTTAGATTACGGCCAATCGACGTACATAGTCTGACGAAAAATGAGAAGCAACCGGAAGGCTAGAAAAACGAAATGAAGCTTCAGTGAATGATAAGGTATGTGCTGTTACTGCAGTGATTACAAAATCGATTAAAATTTACAAAGAACTTGGTATTGTGAACCCATTTATCAGAGTGACGTAGCAGCGTCTTTGGCTTCGATACATTCACTGATTCGGTTGGGAAGGGTGTCAAAAAGTCGTTGCATCCTCTGTTGAGGCAAACTAGTTTACAAATGTTGTGAATGGTCCTTAGTATCCTGAACAGTGGTACTAGGATGGAGTTGACCGTCGAGTTTGTCCCATACGCCTTGGGGACAGGTGTACCTAAACATAGCGCAGACAGTTCATAGAGCACGGGCCATGGACCTGTTTTAAAATTGCACTGCGATCTTGTTCTGTGAGATGTAAGATATGTGGACGCCGCATGACCCAGACATATCGTTCTGCTGTCAGAGTCAACTCAAACGTCACCAGCCGTCATCTGACATCACATATGACGGCTCTCCATACCAGGAGGCCAGGACTAACACCGCTGTGGCTCCCCAAAGCACTGGAAACATGGAGCATCCCCCCAGGTCACCACCATACTCGCCGGCGATAGTGATCTTGGGTTGCGCAGAACTGCGAGCCATCACTGAACACGGTGTGACGCCATTCATCAGTAGTTCATGCTGCTCGATCACGGCACCACTCCAGTCTCAGCCGCTCTGAGTTGCTGTGTCAACGGCAGCTTACACGCGGGAGAGTTATTCGCTGGTCACACTGCTGCTAGCCTCCGAACGACTTTCCGGGTTAATGTAGAGTGTTGCAGGGAGTTCATTGCTTGTTCTTGGATGGGAGACGCAGATATTAGGAAGTCCCGAAGCGTTTCGTGCACGATATGGCGACACTTTGTTGTGAAGGGCAGACGTGGTTGACCAGAACGTTGACAACGAGTACGCCTGCTCTCCCGTTTCAACGCGGTCCAAAATCGGTCCATTCTCACGTCGGAATGCCCCACTAATCTGGATATTGCACGATTCCATCAAATGGGGACCACCAATGAGCCTCCTTTCATAACCTATCAGACGCTGATAACGCTGTCTCAGACGAGTACGCAGCATCTCCGTGTCCTCACACTCAACATCCGATGCTGTTAACGCCCTTGTATAGTCTACCAGTGCTGATAACAGAGCTAAACAATACTGCAATAGTACTGCATTCTGTTGGCCGTCCTACGTGCCACAGAGAATTGCAACTGTAATCATTAACATACTCGCCGTTGATGTATACTAGGACTGTTGATATTTTTAAAAATATAGGGAATTCGATACATCGATACTTAGAATGGAGTCATTACCAGCCCTCGATACATCGAGAAGAGAACCTATATATGAACGACCCTTAAAAATATCGGCTGCACATTGTAAATATACTTCCGGTTTTAGAGCTGTATATTTTTGTTTTATTGTTAGATATTCTGTACTTCAACAAGCTAGCAGTCTTTTCATCCCTCTCAAACCAAGAATTCAAATGAAAGCGATGCACGTTCGCGCTTGGCGATAACCTCTTTGTTAACGATGGTAACTATGTGTAAGTGGCAAAATGAAAGGTGTCTGATGGGTCCGTCGTTCAGTTTCGTCACATATCGGATTTCTTAGGAAAACTTCATGGCGACATCCTTGCTTTTTTTATTTTTTATTTTTCATTGCTGCCAACGTCTGGGAACAAGCGACTGTAGTGTCAAAATTCCGTGGTGAAGTTAAACGTTGCAATTTCTGTTGGTAACGCCGATTACGTCAGCATTGCCCCTCACACGTATCCTCCCAACTGGTATGGTATTTCTTCACATCGGAAATCCTGTTATTCCATTCCCACATTGTGACATCTGAACTTGCTTCACACAGTCAGAGAGAATGACTGGGCGCGAAGGAAGCTCGAAAATTATTGAGACTCCTTCCAACAGTGGACATAAAATTATCTTCTACTACAACATCAAAAGAACAATTTCTAATATTTACCGAAAATTGGAAAAAAATATAATATAAAATAAAAATATCGCCACTCGAAATTGCCATTTAGATAACGATATATCGGCGAAAATAACGTCATCAATGTATGTCCATGTATACTGGAGGAAATATCGATATATCTATGTTATATCCGTAGCCGTAGTATGTCTGCTAACTTACATTGACATACGACCACGCCTTCCGGATGCTTCAAATGGTTCTGAGCGCTATGGGACTTAACTTCTGAGGTCATCAGTCCCCTAAACTTAGAACTACTTAAACCTAACTAAACTAAGGTCATCACACACATCTATGCCCGAGGCAGGATTCGAACCTGCGAACATAGAGGTCGCGCGGTTCCGGACCGTAGCGCCTAGAACGGCTCGGCCTCCCCGGCCGTAATGTGAACAGTATAGCTGTTTTTGTTTCGAGATAGTAATTTTAATTCGCAAAATGACAATGAATTTAAATTAAAAATACAAACAAAAGAAGTCCTGCGATGGATATGTCGCAACTATGCTGTACGGGCGTTTCATAGAGAATAGATATTGTTAAAGCTTGTAGGAAAAGTAGAAGTAAAGCAGTCAATGACTACAGGGACTATTTGTATGCCATCGTGCTTTACTAAGAACGTGCTTGTCACGTACCCTTATCTTCATCCGACCTCTGAACTGAGTAGTGCAATGTACTTTGTTCTGTGTGATAAACAAAATTTATGTAGACGAAACCTGTATTGCTAGACAGAAAAATTCCTAAGCTCAATCGAGGAGAAGTGCATCACTAGTACTTATCTCACCAAGTCAGTGGCAGTCGGGTAAAATTAAGAAACCGAGTTTTTCCGTTAATCGTTTCTGCGATATTTCCAGATGTGTGTTCCCGACGAATACAAAACGAACCTATGTGACTATATCGTGAGTTTACTGACCGTAAAAACTACGATGTAATATGACCATAACTGATAAAGCAGAGATGCAATGAAGAAATGAGAACGTTGGTTAAGAATGTGGCATTACCTGTGGATGCTTCACTTTCTTGTCACGGAGTGTACGCAATGCCTTCGACTCTTTGCATGTAATCGATAGGGCTTTACAGGAGAGCTTCTGTAGAGTTTGGAAGGTGGGAGACGAGATACTGGCGGAAGTAAGGCTGTGAGTACCGGGCGTGAGTCGTGCTTCGGTACCTCAGATGGTAGAGCACTTGCCCGCGAAAGGCAAAGGTCCCGAGTTCGAGTCTCGGTCGGGCACACAGTTTTAATCTGCCAGGAAGTTTCAACAAATTTGTTGTGGGTCCTTCCTTTCAGTCTTTCAAAAAAAATGGTTGAAATGCCTCTGAGCACTATGGGACTTAACATCTGAGGTCATCAGTCCCCTAGAACTACTTAAACCTAACTAACCTAAGGACATCACACACATCCATGCCCGAGGCAGTATTCGAACCTGCGACCGTAGCAGTCACGCGGTTCCGGACTGAAGCGCCTAGAAACGCTTCGCCACCGCGGCCGTCCTTCCAATCTTTTCTCCTACTTCTGCGCACCCCGAGGTTGTGGTCATAAAACATTATTTGTCTCGAAGACATATTTCATTTGTGTTCATTCAAGATTTAGTCGTCATGCTTAGCATAGCTTAGTCAGTATTTCACTCTCTAAGCTCTCAGTTTATTGGAGACAGTGTAGTGTCCATTTCACACAACTTAAATTTTAGTCTGTGTGAGGTATAGAAGAGTAGACTGCGTACATGAATGAAGTAATTATTCAGCTAACGAAGGATGTTTGTAGAAGTACTGCATGTCACAGAACTATAATTTATTTAAAAGTGTTGAAAAAAAGACTTTATTATCGCTGAAGGACAAAGACTCCAAAAATAAAAAAACTCGACTTATGGATCTAACATATATGATGAATCGGAATAGAAGGAACTGAAATATGGTTCGGTAAGAACAACTTTAACATTTGAGGACACACATTGAGCTTAATACGAGCTATTATTTGTGGTAGTTGAGGATAGACGTTTATGAATAATTGTTTTAAGTACAGTTACTGAGGAGGAGAGGAGGTAGAAAGTACGATAAATCATTTTGAAGTACTCGTATTGGTGGTGATGCCAGTTATAATTACACAAATGTAAAACGGTTGAAGTGCTTGACGCAGATTCCCGAAAACCATAGGTACAGCAGGTGCAGAAAGCAGTCAGGAGAAAATAAAAAAGATAAAACAATGAAATGTGGTATATAAATCAGTGTGGAAACTGATTACTCTTAAAAAATCTATTGCTTGGATAACTGTTAATAATTCATAGCAGCCTTCATCAAAGAACTGCATCATTCGAAGACCACAGCCGACTGAATGTGCATTTCCATTTACTACAGTGGACATGTTTCGCGATACACGAATGAATTTACAAAAGCCGAGTGGAATCAAAGCGGAAATTCCAATGTTCGTATTACTTGCAGTGCAGGCAGCTCGCTGTTCCACTACGGGTCTCGCCCATATGACGGAGAACTAATTTATACAATGTGGTGTTTCCACTACAGTGAACCAATAATTGCCGTTTTTTCGTTATCCGTCAAAGTTTGAGTATACGTATAGCGCTGTGTACAGTTACACGGTCTAGTGACGTTAGTGATAGCACATCCTATGTTCGACATCAACGTGCAGTAATCACTCAATCAGGGCAGGTGGCAGCACTAATGGTTGAGGGTATATAAAAACACTGTAGTTGTTGTCTTAATGCAGAAAAGGAACGATTTGTCTGATGCCCAAATGGCCATGTTAATTTGCTTTGGGGGGAAAGGTGGGAGCATTTCCGTAACGGCAAACTATGTAATCTGTTCGCGTGCTGCTGTCGTTACAGTATACCGTGGATGCAGAATGGCGCGATCCAAAACCGGCGCCGAGGTGACAGTGGTAAGCCACGGGCCATACATGAAACGGGTACTCGAAGGCTGCAGAGATGTGTACGGGTGAATAGACGTGCCACAGGTGAGCAACGGACTGCCCAGATGAACCAAGGGACTAACAACAGTGTCTTCTGAACGGCTTTTCGGTGAACGTTGCTGCGTATGGGGTTCCCCAGCAGGCGCCATCGAACAGGTGGCCGTTTCAGCTGAATCGAATTTCACGCAACATCGGACAGATGGTCGTTGGCTTGTAGTGCTTTGCAACAATAGTCGGTAGGGTCCAGGCCGGAGGAGGGAGCTTTAAATTGTGGGGAATGTTTTCGCAACGTTCCCCGAGTCATCTCGTCATTCTGGAAGGCACAACAAATCAACACAAGTACGAATGTATTGTTCTGGAACATGTACAGCCGTATATGCAGTCCGTTTCCCTCGACACGATACCATCAACCAGCAGGACAACGCAACGCGTCACACAGTGCGTGGTTTGGAGAGCACGAGGATGCGTTTACCAAACTCCCATTACTGTCAGACTCCCAGGGTTTAACCCCAATCGAAGTATCTGTGGGACCAACTCGATCGGGCTTATCGCGCCATGATTCCTCATCCGAGAAACGTAGGGCAGCTGGCCACGGCATGGCTCGACGTCACTGTCGATACCTTGCAGAACCTCAGTCACTCTCTTCCTGCACGCCTCGCGCTGTACAAGATGGTCATTCAGGCTTTTGACCTCGTGTACGTGGCCTTCATTATCTAAAAGTGTACCAGTTATCCTCTTTCATGGACACTGAACGCTGATTTCCTAAATTTAGTTCTGGTTCCAACCAACTTCTACTAGAAAACCAATTTTTATGGTAAAATACTATAGATTGCAACTCTTGTAATCTGTTCCACGTCTTCTATACATTTCACACTGTCTATGACATAATGAAAGTAGCAAATCCCTTCTTATATCAAGGCCAAATGAAAGTGCTCGTGAATGAGGAGTTGTACCAGAATTTCCCATGTCACTCTATGTGAGAGGTATGTAAATAAATGTAGTACTAACACCAATTAGACTAATAATTTTCCGTTTACAGTGAGGTAAATAGAATATTTTCTAAAATATGACGTGCAATATTATTTATCTACAGGATTTGGACGAAAATACAGAAACACCACGAGAAATGTATATATAAAGTCGTATGAATATACTAACCAAGCCTGCGGGTTGCTGTGTTGTATTTGACGACGAAGACATCAGTGCAAAGCTAGTCGTGGTCAGAACAGAGTTCTGAGTAGTTGTGGGCACTTTATGCCGGAACTAAGTGAACTCGAATAGGGGCGAATTGTTGGTTCTCATATCATGGGCCTTTCCGTAACCAAGGTAGCCGATCTGTTTGGTGTTGCCAATGGCACAGTATCGGAGATTTATACCACATGACTGGAAAGCGAAGTACATTATCTGCTAAGTCACAACGCCGACGAAAGTGTGTGTCGAGCGACCTTGACGTACGGCCGTAGAAGAGAATTGTGACGAAAAATAAGACGGAAACAGTGGCAGAAGTCACTGCAGAAGTGAATGTCGCACTCGCGTCCCTGGCAACACCAAAAGAACACCAAGGGATCTCCATAAAATAAGAATTGCAGGGAGAACTGGAATACCAAAGCCACTTAACAGTGACGCACGTAACATATGTTATTGTGTGGGGTCCGCCTTTACCAAAACACACGGCACTCACAAAAACTAGTAACTGAAGAAAATTATGAAATGAAAAAAGTTATAGTTGAAGGAATCAAAATAATATCACATCACAGCCAATACAGATTAAGCGTGGAATATACCAAGGAGACTCATTAAGTCCTTTCTGGTTCTGCCTTGCTCTGAACCCACTATCCAACATGCTAAATAATACAAATTATGGGTACAATATTACTGGAACGTACCAACACAAAATGACACATGTGCTATACATGGATGATCTAAAACTACTGGCAGCAACAAATCAACAACTCACCCAATTACTAAAGATAACAGAAGTATTCAGCAGTGATATAAATATGGCTTTCGGAACAGACAAATGTAAGAAAAATAGCATAGTCAAGGGAAAACACACTAAACAAGAAGATTACATATTGGATAACCACAGCAACTGCATAGAAGCGATGGAAAAAACAGATGCCTATAAATATCTAGGATACAGACAAAAAATGGGAATAGATAATACAAATATTAAAGAAGAACTAAAAGAAATATAGACAAAGACTAACAAAAATACTGAAAACAGAATTGACAGCAAGAAACAAGACAAAAGCTATAAATACCTATGCTATACCAATATTGACCTACTCATTTGGAGTGGTGAAATGGAGTAACACAGACCTAGAAGCACTCAATACACTTACCATAAATATAGAATACATCACATACATTCAGCAACAGAAAGATTCACATTAAGCAGAAAGGAAGGAGGAAGGGGATTTATCAACATAAAAAAAATCTACGTTATGGACAGGTAGACAATTTAAGAAAATTCTTTCTAGAACGAACAGAAACTAGCAAAATACAAAAATCAATTACTCATATAAATACATCGGCTACACCACTGCAATTTCAAAACCACCTCTACAACCCTTTGGATCACATAACATCAACAGACACGAAGAAACTAAATTGTAAAAAGAAAATACTACATGGCAAGCATCCGTATCATCTAACACAGCCACACATCGATCAAGACGCATGGCTAAGAAAAGGCAATATATACAGTGAGGTGGAAGGATTCATGATTGCAATTCAGGATCTAACAATAATCACCAGATACTACAGCAAGCATATTATTAAAGATCCCAATATCACAACAGATAAATGCAAACATTGCAAACAACAAATAGAAACAGTAGATCACATCACAAGCGGATGTACAATACTAGCAAATACAGAATACCCCAGAAGACATAATGATCTAGCAAAAATAATATATCAACAACTTGCTATACAACATAAACTAATAAAACAACACGTCCCCACATACAAGTATGCACCACAAAATGTACTGGAGAATGATGAATACAAATTATACTGGAACAGAACCATTATAACAGATAAAACAACACCACATGACAAACCTGACAGCATACTCACCAATAAAAAGAAGAAATTAACACAACTAATCGAAATATCCATACCCAATACAACAAATATACGGAAGAAAACAGGAGAAGAAATTGAAAACTACATCCAACTGGCTGAGGAAGTCGAAGACATGTGGCATCAGGGTAAAGTTGACATTATACCAATTATACTATCAACTACAGGAGTCATACCACACAATATCCACCAGTACATCAACGCAATACAGCTGCATCCAAACGTATATATACAACTACAGAAATCTGTAATTATAGATACATGTTCAATTATCCGAAAGTTTCTAGATGCAATGTAACATATACCGTACAGTTAAAAGGAAGTCACGCTTGATCAAGGTCCGCGTCACCTTCCATTTTTAACCAGACATAACGTCTGAGACAAAGAAAGAAATAATAATAATAATAATAATAATAATGATGAATCCTCTGACCTACTCTATCTCTCTCTTTCTCTCTCCCTCTCTCTTTCTCTCTTTTTCAGGCACACACACACACACACACACACACACACACACACACACACACATATACACACACAGAACCTTTCACATAAATTATTAATTTCAGGCATAGCCATAACAGTTTAGTAATCGTAATTTTTGCTATTTTGCCTACATTAAGTTGTGTATAGTCTCAGATGCCAAAATGTAAAAAAAAAACATACACCGTAAAAACGTAGTACAGCAGGAAAACCACACTATGTGGTAAGAGGGTATGAATAAATAATTTTATGTGCTCCTCGAAAACCTTTAATTACGACTTAGAAACTAATATTTACATCTATTTAAACATTAAAGACCATTTCTGATGTTTAAGGGCCATAATAATAAAAAGCCACTGATGATGCTGCAACTGCAGTGAAATATGTCTGATATAAAAAACAAAATTGTGTTTTGCTAAAGGCGGATCACACATAAAAACATATGTTATTATTAAAACAAACACAGACGAAAGACGTTCAACCTCAAGATATGCACATGTCCGTAACGCAAAAACGTGGTGACGAAGTTATAAAACTGGCAATGGATGAAAATCATTTGGTCGGAAGAGTCTTGTTATATACTACTTCAAACTTCTGGTCGAGCTTAAGGTCCCAAGAGTGAAACATGACGAGGATTCGGTGATTTGGGTAGCGATGTCACTGTAGTGAATGGACCGTACGATTATTTTGGAAGCTCGCGTTGCTGAAAGGATAATATGACCACTTTGGCTGATCAGGCCCATCTCTTGGCACAATTTTTGTTCTGCAGTGGTGATGCTGTGTTACGGGACGATAGGACCTCTGTTGACACAGCTCGCATCGTCCAAGAGTGGTTTTGTGAGCACAGGGATGAACTGTCGCATCTCAGCAGGTCAGCAATGTTACCAGATCTGGCTATTACTGACCCTTTGTGGTCTACTTTGGAAAGAAAGGGACGGGCTCACTATCCACTTCCATCGTCGTTACCTGAACGTGCCACTATTTTGTACAAAGTATGGTCTAAGATTCTCTTGAAAACTACACAGGACCTGTATTTGTCTATTCCGAGACGACTGGAAGCTGTTCTGAACGCCAACGTTTTTCCTACACCGTACTAGGCATTGCGATGTGTTGTGTTCAGATACACATCCACATGATTTCTCTACAATTCACAATTAAGTGCGTAGCACCGGGTTCGTGTAATCTCCTTCAAACTATTTCTCCATGGTTCCATTCTTTAACGAGCACTTAAATCTTACTGTGTGAGCTTTGATTTCTCTTAATTTATCATGATTATCGTTTCTCGCTGTGTAGGTGGGAGACAACAGAATGTTCCTACATTCGGAGGAGAACGTTAGTCGCTGAAAATGCACGAGAAGATTCTGCCGCAACGAAAAACGCCTTTCTTCTAATGACCACCACACTAATTCAAGCATCATATCCGTCGCACTTTTCCCAATTGTGCGATAGTACAAAACGAGATACTCTTCATTGAACTTTTTAAATGTCCACCGACAGTCGCATCTGATGCGGATCGCACTCCGCACAGCAATACTCTAGAAAAGGGCGGACAATGGGAGTTTTCGCAGTCGCTTTAGTGTATCTGTAGCACTTTCTAAATATTCCGTCAATAAATGGCCTACACACTTTTATTAGTTAGAGTCAATTGCCTCTTTTCGCAGCATACAGATATCTTGCCTAAATCATTTTGCAGCTGGTTATGATCGTCTGATGACTTCAGAAGACGGTGTCTGACAGCATATTCTTCAGACAATTTAAGAGGGCTGCTCAGATTTTTGGTCTTTCCATAATTTTGTCCAAACCGTTTAGGTCATCTTGCTATCTAGGTTATTAAGAAAATCAAGAGTGATTAATCTGCTAAGAAAAACATGCGTGATTTCAGGTCTTAAGAGGAAAACGACCATTTCCTAAATTCGTTACTGCCAGAAATAGTGTCACACACCAACCAGACCGTGTTACTTTTATCGGAGTCGTCCTTCTGGAACTTTAGAACGGAAAATGTTTCTTTTCGAAAATAAAAAGACAGTGCGCATTTGGGTTCGCCTGAAGTAAACCCATGACGGAAACTGGAATCTATCGTCAGCCGTTTTCCCCGTGAAACGCGACAAGCGGCGCTAATGGGAATGCAAACTCCGCACGTCCACGCACAGAGGGGAGCCGTTACGCCGAGTGATGAATATTCATCTGCTGAGACGTGTCCACTTGCGCCCGGACCGCCAATCCGCCACGTCCCGCCGCGAACGAGCGTCCTCGGATGCAAGCCCACGTGACGTCACATTCATTTCGTGCGTCACAGTGTGACGAAAGGTCAGCTTCAGAAATTTAAATTCGGCGAATCGGTAAAATCTTCACATCTGACGAGAAACAGACTTATTGAGTGACAAAACAACTCTAGTTACGTGTCTGTGGCTCGCCTAAAACGGGTCGCGGGTGATTAGACAGTCCTCTCATAAATATAGTTTTTCGTACTTCGTTATTAGTCCACAACTCCAAAGAAACTAACATTCTTGATGTGCAACCGAGTAGGTTGCTGCAGCGGTAAGACACAGGGCCAGTATTCGGGAGGAAGATGGTTAAGATCCCTGTCCGGTCACCCGTAGTTAAATTTTCCCGTAATTTCATACATAGCGAATAAGGGGAATAAGCACTGCCGATTTCCTTCCTCATCCTTCCTAAATCGGAGCATGTGCTCAGTCTGTAATGACCTCTCGGCGACGCGACATCGGAAACTAATCTTCCTTTCCCGTTGTGAAGAAACTGTACTTTTACGCAAGAGGTACTCATGGACTTGCGATCAGATGCCAATACCATCAGTTAGGCCCGAAATTACGAAAGCGTACGGCGTAGAACTAATGCACAGATAAACTGCCCTTTAAGAGAAAGAACGTGAAACCTAAATAGCACATACTTCACTGAGAACAGTTTCAGTGCTTTAGCTTATCAGAGAAGACTGTGGTGTCCGTACTAACTTTCTGGTTGAAACTTCCTGGCATACTGAAGCTGTCTGCCTGACCGAGACCGAAGTCGGGACCTTTGCCTTCAGCGATCAAGTGTGCTCCCGACTGAGCTGCCCAAGCACGACTCACTACCCGTCCTCACAGCTTCACTTCCGCCGGTATCTCGTCTCCTACATTCCGAATTTCACAGAAGCTTTCCTGCGAAACTTGCAAGACTAGCACTTCAGGAGGATGCAACAGCCTGGGGGATGTTTCCAGAATGAAATTTTCACTCTGCAACGGAGGTGCCCTTATATCAAACATTCTCACTGACTAGAACTGTGTGCCGCACCGAGACTTGAACTCTGGACCTTTGCCTTTGGCGGGAAATTGCACGCAGTGGAGTTACTGTCAAGTCTGGAAGGTAGGTGACGAGGTACTGACGGAAGTAAAGCTCCAAGACAGTGAATCTAGCAGATAATCAAATATGCAAAAGGAACGGCCCAGTAAACCACATTACGTACGGGATATTTAATGAAGTTCCCGAAAGCAGAAGATACAAAAATGCAGCAAATCAAGCACTCAGAAAGGGAATAGAGACCTCTGCGACTACTTTGAGAAAGGATTTCCTTCACTTAAATTAATATCCGATATTAAGAATTCCTCTTCTTCAGAAAAGCTTCCCATAGTCGATCTCCGTTATTCATCCTATATTATTCCATCAGTTATTGTACGGCCCAAAAACCTAACGTTATTCAGTTTGTCAAATCCTAACGTAATTCCTTCAGAATTTTAATTCGACTACATTTAAGTATTCTTGTTTTACTTTTTTGATGTTTATGACCGATCGTCTTGCCAAGATACTATGCAACCATTCATCAGCGCCATCAAAACTTTTTCTGTACATGACCAAATTACAATGCCATCGACAAACTGTGATGTTTTTGGTTCATCTCCAAAAAAATGGTTCAAATGGCTCTGAGCACTATGGGACTTAACATCTGTGGATATCAGTCCCCTAGAACTTAGAACTACTTAAACCTAACTAACCTAAGGACATCACACACATCCATTCCCGAGACAGGATTCGAACCTGCGACCGTAGTGGTCACGTGGTTCCAGACTGCAGCGCCTAGAACCGCACGGCCACACCGGCCGGCGATTCATCTCCCTGAGCTTTCAGTCCCACTCCAAATTTCGCCTTGGTTTTCTTTGCTGGTTCGTGAACGAACACAATTAATAACATCGTGGACAGGCTAAAGTCATATTTCGTTCTCTTCACATATTCTATTTGTCCTTCATCCCCCTTGACTTTTATCATAGCAGTCTGTGTTTTAACTTTGCTAATTTCACAATTTCCGACAGTTTATGCCATTTAACTATTTCTACAAATACTATAAACGTAGTTTTGCCATTCGCCGACGTGTGAGCGGTAGTATTGGTTCACGTGTTCGTACATTTCTCCCAAACCCTAGCTAATCGTCCTCGAGCTTCGCTTCTATTACTTTCATTTCTTCTGGAAATAGTTGGTCTCAGCAGCTTGCAGTCATGACTTTTTTAACTGATAGTTCGACAGTACACACAAGTGGCACCACCTGTTTCCTTGAGTACTGACGGTATTTCTTATGAAGTAATTTTTGCTCGTGTCTAGCTCTCCCAAAATTTCTAGTAATTCCTTGGGAATGTACAGCCGTTCAAGATATTCCTTCCGTCTTCTAGCTTTCCTTTGTTTGGTCAATACTCACATTCCATCTGAGTCCTTGATATTAATATAACTGCTTCTCTTTTCTCCAAAGGTCTTTTTAATTTTCCTACGAACAGCGTCAATCATTCTTCTAGTCATGCATGGTTCTAGACATTCCAGCTTCGTCATTATGCAGTTCCTGTTAATGTCATTTGTCGAGGTCTGTATTCCCTTCTGGGTAATTGATTTGCTGCGTTTTGTATTTTCTGCTTTCCTGAATTTACTTAAATACCTTGTATGTTATGTTGTTTACTGGGCCGTTCCTTCTGTCTATTTGATTATTTGCTGCATTCACTTTCTGAAAGCTAACCATTCATCTTGTGTTTCTTTTTTCTATTTTAGACAACTGTAGCCTGAAACTCTCGATAATGTGTTGTTCTTCCAGTTTATCCAGATCCTACCTCCATAACTTTCTACCGTTTTTCAATCTCTTTAGTTATAATCTGCAGCTGATAGCAGCCAATAAATTACGGTCAGAGACCACATCTGCTTAGAATCTGGTTTATTAATCTCTGCCTTACTGTTTTATGTATTTCAGACATTCCGGTGACTTCATATCTCTTCTTTCATGATTCTTAAACAAAGTTTTAGCGATGATTAAATAACAACATGTGCAAAATTCCAACATGCGGATTCCTCTTCCATCCCTTTCTCCCAATCCATGATCTCCTACTACTGTTTTCTCGTCTTGTTTTTCGTGCTATCGAATTCCAGTCCGCAATCAAACTTCAGTCTCCCTTAAATAGAGGGAATAATTTATGCTATTTCATTTGCTGTTACTCTTCGAAAAACGGTTCAGCCGAAATTTCTACGTTTTGCACAACACTGTTTCTATGAGTAACCGGTTCCTTACCTGGGCGGTAATCATTCCCGGAGGGGTAAAATAAATTTTCTGATGCGTAAAAGCTAATTCTGTTTCAGTCTCTAAACTAAATTATTTTCAAATATCATTTCTATGATCACAGTTTTGTGAAACTCTAATAATGATTTTATAAGTTATGAATAACTACTTTTTCTAAATTATTGGTATTAATCTGGTGGAGGTTACAGGTTCCTCACATAGACCTCCCGCTACACACGTATGTTGTGCTTTGTCTCGTATATTTCGGATGATAAAAGTCAGAAATATACGCAGGAAATGTTAATCATCTCAATAAAATGTCTTCTGAGAGTTGTGTATAGCACCTGCACTCTTCCAGAACGTGCTCCATTACTCGATACCAAACTGTGGCTATGGCATTCCGTCGGGCAGGCCGTTCGCCGGGTGCAAGTCTTTCGATTTGCGCCACTTCGGCGACTTGCGCATCAATGGGGATGGAATTATGATGATTAGGAGAACACATCACCCAGTCCCTGAGCGGAAAAAAATCTCTGAGGCAGCCAGGAATCGAAACCGGGTCCTTAGGATTGACATTCTGTAGTGCTGACCACTCAGCTACCGGGGGCGACAATTAAATGAATTAACTGACGGCACGACACAGAAATAATTATATAAGGCTGTGCACATTATTATTGTTACAAATATTATTATTATTATTATATCGTGAAGGTGGATGAGCCTAGCAAGGCAACGCCGTAGAGGACAAATGAAAAGGCCAAACCACCATATAAAAGACCAATGTGACCACCTTAGTAGTCCGCAGCTCATGGTCGTGCGGTAGCGTTCTCGCTTCCCGCGCCCTGGTTCCCGGGTTCGATTCCCGGCGGGAATCCGAGTGGACTGTGCTCTTAAATTTGGTTGTTCCTGAAAGAAAAATTCATGAAAATACCCACAATCGGATCTCCTGGTGGATACTTATCGAGGGGAACCGTGCACTGAATTAAACGAAGACAAGAAGAAGAAAACGGAAACAATTCTTTTGAGGAGTGTTGCATGGAGTGTGATGATGAATAAGAAATGAAAACTAGAAATGTGAAGAGGGAAATGGAAAGACATAATATAAGTGTTTTAGGGTTAAGTGAAGTTCGACGGGAAGGACAGGATAATTTAAATCTGGAGAATATATGATAATTTGTAAAGGACTGGGAAGGAAGGAAAATGGAGTTGGAGGTAATTACAGCAAACAGCTAAATAAGAAGATAGCAATAGTTATTTTAGTTAGTTACATGGTGATATCGGATATATTAATTATTCAGGTTCACAAGCCAATATCAGGTGCAAGGAAAGAGGAAGTGAACAAAACATACGAGACTGTGGAAGTGTACGAAGAAAGTGGAAGAGGAATAGCAAGAACTGTAAAGGAAGGAAACTGAAATAGTGGAGCGCGAAAGGGTAGAAGAATGCAGGTGGAGATCATCAATTGGGAAAAAAGCCAAAGGGGGAAAAAATTATAACGCTCTGTGAAGTATTTAATATCTGGACTGTTAATACGTGAATTTAGCATCCTAAACGAAGATAGTAAACGTGGAAAGATCAAGATTATATAACTAGATATCAAGTAGACTTTGTCATAATCAGCCAGAGATTTAGAAACAGTGTTAAGATAGGAAAAACCGTCCAGGAGCAGACATTGATACTGTGGTGTCACCCCCAGACACCCCACTTGCTAGGTGGTAGCCTTTAAATCGGCCGCGGTCCGTTAGTATACGTCGGACCCGCGTGTCGCCACTATCAGTAATTGCAGACCGAGCGCCGCCACACGGCACGTCTAGTCTAGAGAGACTCCCTAGCACTCGCCCCAGTTGTACAGCCGACTTTGCTAGCGATGGTTCACTGCCTACATACGCTCTCATTAGCAGAGACGACAGTTTAGCATAGACTTCAGCTACGTCATTTGCTACGACCTAACAAGGCGCCATATTCTTAAAGAATGTATTGTGAACTGATAATATTGTGAATCATGTACCGTAAAGAGCGACGTTCATCATTAATGGATTAAAGTTAAGTATGAAAATAATTACGTCCGCTTTCTGAATTCTAATTCCTTGTCATGTTACAGACCTCACGTCAGTATAGTCCTTCCCTCCTGACGCCAGCCTGCGTGAGCTAAAACGCGTGCATTTCGGCCTCCACTAGTAACACGGTGTTGGCTCTTCTGCCAATACAACAGATACCAACCATAAGTTACTCACAACAGATATTAGGACAAGATAACATACAAAGAAATAGGATGTTGGGAAACTGAAGAATTGTTAGACTAGCCGAGTGGTCTGGGGCGCTGCAGTCATGGACTGTGCGGCTGGTCCCGGCGGAGGTTCGAGTCCTGCCTCGGGCATGGGTGTGTGTGTTTGTCCTTATGGTAATTTATGTTAAGTAGTGTGTAATCTTAGGGACTGGTGACCTTTGCAGTTAAGTCCCATTAGATTTAAAAAGAAAAATTGTTAGACTGGCTAGACACAAAGCATTAAGAGCCTGAAGTCGTCCAACATGTGCCAGTTCAGAAGTAAGGAGTGCAGCAATCAAGTGATTTACAAACAGTAAGAACAGTGCCCACATATGAAGTTGTTGGTTTTCAAATGGGGCTACAGTGTGCAGGCCAAGCAAGTGGAGCAATGCAAAGGAGTAATGCAGGGAAAGTATCTTTTGTAACAAGTGTCTACACTCACTGTGGATAGTTACCTTCGTAACCTGAGAAGGAATTGTGGGTAGCACTTGCGATGCACCATAAATGTCTTCATCATTCGTTCTAACACTTACACACACACACACACACACACACACACACTTAACAGACAAACGCACTAAATATCATTCATCTTTCACATCTTTCATCATCTTAAAAATAAAAGTGTTCCGAGAAAAGTTTTTCATTGTACAATTTAGTTAGGTGCTAATGTGCCGAAGGGGTGGGGTGGATCGGGGGGGGGGGGGGGAAGGAAGGGCGGCAGCAGAAGGCAGGGGTGGGAGAAGGGGGGGGGGGGGGAAACTACTTAATGTTTAGTTGCACTCACGGATAATGGTGTAAGAAAGAGTGGAAATCATTACTTTAAATGCTCACCAAAAACAAACTACTCAAGCAGTTTCCGAATTACCATTCTTCAGAAAATACCATCTCACAAATTCTGAATCATTAGTAATGCCTCGTCTGGATACCACCGAACAGAGGCTGCCTGTAAAAACATACGTGTGCTACTCTCGTACACTGATCGGTAAAGGTGGGAGTTTCTTGAGAAAGTGAGTCTCCTGGAACACACGAGAGACTGCCGGAGGGAGGCTGGTGGCTGCAGCGGCTGACGGGCCGTCCCTGGGCGCCTCGTTACGCCGAGTGCCGGCAGGGGGAGATACACCTCAACTCGCCAGCTACTGGCAGGCGGCGCGCCTCAGGCAGCGCTGCAGACGCTGCCTGCGTCTGGTCGCGGGCCGCTCACCTCCTCAGTTGTCAGATAGTGTAGACGCAAACGTTTGATGCTGATTAGCCCCCTAACATCTGTATTGCAGGATCAGCGGTCTGTTTTCTGTTTTAGAGAAGGGACGCATAATTTGTTTCTCTGAGAAACAGCGCACATTGATGCTCATATCCAGCCTCGGCCAGCGAAGGTGTCAACACGAGGGCTTTAAAAGAAACTGTTAAGATGTAGTGCGTTCACGAGACCCAGAAAGCAGGACATACCGACGTCCAGATTAATGCCGTGTTCAGGGGCTACGAAAAGTGTTCGATACAATTCCGCGCTTCCGTGCAATGAACAAAGTACGAGCGTACGGAATGTAAGACCAGCTGTGTGATCGGACTGAAGAGCGTCTAGCAAACAGGATACACTGTGTGATTCTCAACGGAGAGAAATCTTCAGACGTAAAAGTAACTCTGGGCGTACCCCAAAGCAGTGTGTATATACAGTGTGTTTAGGTAAGGGTGTCCAAAAATGTTACAGGAGGCAGATGACGCTCCACTGAACAACTTCATTTAGGGAACCCGGGGTCTTACATGCCAGCTTAAGAAGACAATAGGAAGAAAATCACGCAACTGCGTACATTTTTATTTACATTAGTTACAGCTAACTGCAAATACTGTCATTAACGCAAACAACGTACCTTTTGTATCGTATCTTACAAAATGTGCTGGAACTTACGGTCATCAGTCTCAATGCAAGCATGACATCGGCGAATATTTTGATACTTCCTGTCAAATATCCCTGGTATGCTTGGAAGGACATCACAGGCAGCTACAGCAGTCGCAAATAATTCCATCCCCGTATCCACCGAGGTTTGATTCACAAGTGACTTTACATATCCCCGAAGGAAGTAATCAAGGGGATTCAGGTCAGGTGACTTCACAGGCCTCCTCTTCAAAATAGGGTGTGCGAGTGGTCCTCGTGTTGCCAGGTCCCTCGTTTCTTCTTTCCAACGACGAGTCTCTAACACTCGTCGATCGAGAGAAATGAACAGCCGACGTGACGGATTATGCCTGTTAGAAAATCGTTCCCTATACAGTCTTTCAGCAGCGGGACCATTGCAGCGTACCTCCACATACACAAGCCATATGACACTGAGTTCTGCGAAACTGTACTGGTACTGCACCGTTGTGTTGCACTGCACTTCTCTGAATAGCACGTTCATTCGTAGCATCTTCTGTCACGGGACAATGTAAATAAGATACGACCCACCTTATGGACAAAATGTGCATCGTGACTCCCTAGTAATCAGGCTCGTCCTCCCTGTTTGCTTGCAGGAAATAAAGGACGTTCCTGTAAATAAACGACACAGTACCTGTAAACTGTAAGCATATTAGTTGCAAATAAGCTGGAAAACAGTAATGTTACAGAAAGCGGTAGACAAATTTACTTCATATCCCCTTAAGCGGGTTTCTCCGACCCAGGTTCACTAGTCGGCCGAAGTGGCCGTGCGGTTGAAGGCGCTGCAGTCTGGAACCGCAAGACCGCTACGGTCGCAGGTTCGAATCCTGCCTCGGGCATGGATGTGTGTGATGTCCTTAGGTTAGTTAGGTTTAACTAGTTCTAAGTTCTAGGGGACTAATGACCTCAGCAGTTGAGTCCCATAGTGCTCAGAGCCATTTGACCCATTTGAACCAGGTTCACTACCTCAAATTATTAAGTGAAGCATTGACTATGTCCTGCTACGTTTTTGCACGCTCTTAGAGAAACTAATATATACATAAAACTCTGTCCCAATAACCTTTCTTGACGGCCCAACGGTAACGACCGACCGCCCTGTCATCCTCAGCCCACAGCCGTCACTGGATACAGGTGTGGAGGAGTATGTCCTCAGTACACCGCTCTTCCGGCCATTGTCAGTCTTCCTGAACGGAGCCGCTCCTCCTCAGTCCAGTAGCTCCTCAGTTATTGGCCTCACAAAGTCTGAGTGCACCTCGCTAACCGACAGCGCTCGGCAGACCGGAGGGTCACCCAACCGAGTGCTAGCAAAAACCAACAGCACTTAACTTCGATGATCTGACAGTAACCGGTGCTACCAATGCGGCAAGGCCTTTGGCACTGGAAAAATTGCTTCACCAAACAGCAGTTAATGTACAGTAATGAAATTTTGGGAATACATCTGTATAGGTAAGATATTTAAGTGACTAACATTGCGTGACCTCGGGTTCACATAAGTACCAGATAAGCTCGACGCGCAAGTCGCCGAAGTGGCGTCAAATCGAGAGACTTGTACCCGGCGAACGGTCTACCCGACGGGAGGTCTTTGTCACACGACATTTTACCAGGTAGGCCACTGCTAATGTGAAATGGTGGTACATTAATAATCGGTATAATCCTCACAATGTTGAATGGAAGCATGGAAACGAGCATCCTTTGTGTTGTACAAGAGCTGGATGTCAGTTTGTGGATTGGAAGTCCAGGCCTGTCGCAGTTGGTCGGTCAATATAAGAACTGTTAATGCTGTTTGTGGATGACGCTGTAGTTGCCGTCCGACGATGTCCCATACGTGCTCGACTGGAGACAGATCTGCTGATCTAGCAGGCCACGGCAATATGTCGACACTCTATGTAGAGCGTCTTGCGTTACAACTGTGGTATGTTGGCAAGCGTTATCCTATTGGAAAACACCCCACGAATTACTGTTCATGAATGGCAGCACAACAGATCGTATCACGAGGCTGACGTACAGTTTTGCAGCCCTGTTGCGTGCGATAACCACCAGAGTGCTCCTGCTGTCGTATCAAATCGCACACCGGATCGTAACTCCACGTGTAGGTCCAGCCTGTCTAGCACGCAGATAGGTGGATTGGCGGCCCTCAACGAGCCTCCTTCTAATCAACACACGGCCATTACTGCAACCAGGGCAGAAACATCTTTCATAAGAAAACACACTAGACCTCCACGCTGCCATCCGATAAGATCTCATTTGACACCATTGAAGTCGCAAATGGCGGTGGTTTTGCGTCAGCGGAATGCAAGCTACAGGGTGTTCAGCTCGGAATGTCCTTCAAGTATCAATGTGTCTTTTATGCCAACGGCTGCTTTCGTTACTGCTGCAGATGCAGAGCCATACGCCGAACACGATTGTCTTCCGTCTCGATAGTGCCACGTGGCCGTCCAGAGCCCGGTCTTCTTGCGGCCGTGTTTTCTCGTCACCACCGCTGCCTGACATCATGTACAGTGGTGACATTCCTACCAAGTCTTCCTGTAGTACAGCAGAAGGAACATCTCGCTTCTCGTAGCTCTATTGCACGACCTCGTTCAAACTCAGTGACGTGTTGACAATGGCGTCGTTTTATCCTTAAAGTCATTCTTGACTAACGTAAACTCACCACGTCCGATCTCAAATGTTAATGACCCTCACGGCCTTTACAGCGTGTGTATAAAACGAACCTGATTTGCATCGTCATAGTGGTGCAGCTTGCGCCACTCCTACGCGACTGGCACCTAATTTGAACAGACATCAACTTTCAGATGTATAAACACGCCTACCGACTGTCGGCTATGTCACACAAATCCTTTTTGGTGTTGCGATTATTTTTTCCGTTGATGTATATATACACGGTGTTTGAGATATAAGTAGATATTGTGATCATTCGTACTTTGATATGTACTCACTTCCGCGTGTTAGTTCCTTTTTCTCTGCGTGTAACAGCCTTTCTACAAAACGACATCACACACAACCATGCCTTAGGCAGGTTTCGAACCTGCGACCGTAGCGGTCGCGCGTTTCCAGACTGAAGCGCCTAGAACCACTCGGCCACAAGGGCCGGCGAACATAAATGAAACTTATATACAAAGACAATAATTACTCTCCTGTCAGCGCGGTTCATGACCGTCCCCCGGGCATTACAGAAGACGGGGTGTGGTTCTAAATAGGGTGTTTTATCAAAACGTTTGGCAACTTCTGCTCTGCAACGTGCTCTCATGGTAGCCACAAGGTTGGTGAGAAGTTAATATGTTCTTCCACCAGCGTGATTGACATCTGTTGGATGGTCGTTGGTGCTCTATGACGTGCTGCAGCGTATCTTCCCAATGCAATCCACACATGCTCGATGGGATCTTAGTGGTAGGTACTGGTGGGCCAATCCTTTTACCGAATAACCTCTCGTTCCAAGAGCTGCTCCACCTGCGCTGCTCGATGCGGTAGCGCACTGTCATCCTTAAAAATGAAGTCAGGACCGAATGCACCCCTGAATAAACGGCCATTTGTGTGGATTACAGTGCAACAGTAACAGTGACTTGTGAGTGTACCTCGTTCAAAGAGTTGTAGATGAGAATGTCCACATAACATTATGTCAACCCACGCCTTAACACCTGTACAATCATAACGATCATAATATTTGGTAACGTTTTTGGGAAATAGCCATGTTGCAAGCTATGTAACATCAGGGAATAAACGGTCTAGATCGCCATGGTTATTTTATTACAATGACCAATTTCGACCTAGTCTTCGGCCATCTTCAGACAGCACCATCAGCTGAAGTTGCCTAGAAAAGTGAGATGACCCCAGTCGCTGAAACTGCAGTCTCAGCGACTGAGGTTGGCTGACTGTTCCAGCCATCGTGAACTTCAGCTGATGGTGCTGTCCGAAGAAGGCCTAATACTAGGTCGAAACCGGTTATTTTAATAAAGTAACCATCGCTGTTTTTTCACTGATTTTAAATA
Source organism: Schistocerca serialis cubense (assembly GCF_023864345.2). NCBI lineage: Eukaryota > Metazoa > Arthropoda > Insecta > Orthoptera > Acrididae > Schistocerca > Schistocerca serialis. The sequence goes on along the minus strand of NC_064641.1, from coordinate 911,864,787 downwards.
ACGATCATGTTAGGCGATGGACGTCCCTCATGTGGCGAGAGTCGGGAACACGTAATGGACACAGGGACATTGTCGAACTTTACAGTTTTGGTATTCCAAGTATTATGGTGTGGGGTGGCATAACGTTATGTGGGCATACCGACCTCCAAATCTATGAAGAACGTACTTACACCAGTAAACGTTATTGTGACGCTATACTCCTTCTCCCATGTTCGTCTTTCCAGTGGTGCATTCGGCCCTATGGATGGCAATGCAAAACCGCAACAAACAGCACAGGTGGAGCAGCTCTTAGAATGAGGGCTATTCGTCGAATTGATTGGCTTGTCCATTCCCCCGTCTTAAACCCCATCCACCGCCTGTGGGACGCGTTTGGAAGACTGCGTCACGTCCTCATGCATAAGCGACCTCTGAACTACGCTGATGCAGGAATGGAAAGCACTTCGACAAGGACTCCTTCCCAACCTTGTCACTAGCATGGGAGTCCTTTGAAGAGCATCCATTGCCATCCGTAGTGGTAACACACCCTATTATGAACCATGTCCAGTCTTCCGTAATGTCCAGAGGATCGTCGTGAACCGCGGTGACAGCAGAGTAGCTTTTGTTCTCGTATAAAAGTCTCATTTCTATTCGACTCCTTGCGTATATATTTCTGTTACCTTCTGCACTATACTCTAGCATCTCTTTCTCAGTGCGGCCCATGTTACATCGAGCTGTATTAATTGGTCATGAAACATCATACGAAAGTCACTTATGTCATTAAATTTTGTACCATTGTTGTTTTCTATGCCACGAAACGAACAGCCGCCATGTTAGATTATATCTGAACAGAGCGAAAATAGCTACATCAATTTGTTGAGTACTGACATACACCACACATTTGTTTGTACGCTTCACTGGCATCTGTTCATTGAAACTGACTCGGTAGTAGAGGTCGCATACGCACCGTCATTCGACGGCACTTGACCAGGAGAAAGCTGCTTGCGAGAACAAAAAACATGAAATATAGTACATGGTAGTTCGAGTGGGGAGAAGGAAATCCAAGTTAAACGTCAGCGTCCGGCATTAGATTTCGCTATTGTCTGTACCTTCTCTTGAAGTTAGGGAACGGAAAAGTATCGATGATGGCATTTTGGCTGGAGATTCTGAGCTTGCTGGACTGCTTCGAATGATTTGTCAGCTGTAGGGTATGCACTGGTACTTGACTCATCGGATTTCTCCTCTTGTCATCATTATTTACAATAGACTCCATCCTAATCTATACATGCAGCCATCATAGTCATCCACTTTAAAAGATTCGTTGAAGAGCACTGCTGGGTATTGCTAATTTGTGTATGCTGGTTTCACGTTGCTTCATTATAATTATTGCACGCGGTTTTTGTATGCAGAGTGTCATTATATTAAGAACACCTGAGTGTCTAACAATATTCTATTCGGTATGTTCTTCATCGGGCACACATATGGTAAATTCATTTCATCTGAACGGTTCTGTACAGGAAGGTGTTTGAATATCCCAGTTCTTCAAAATTATTAGTTCGTGTACATTCAGGAAAGGGAGAATTGTATATTTTATTATCTGACCCTGATCTTCACTTGTGATGCGTTGTCTGAGCGAATTGCTATCATTCTGTATCAAACAACATACATGATCAACTGTCATTGATAAAGGTGACTGAATGCCAAGTATAGTGTTTCAGATGAGCAACTTCTGGAAACTGTCGCATCACCTACTATTCATGTGATTTACGATGCCTTGTTGGACAAAACCCAGAAGTAGACACTATTTCAGCCACAGATTTGCTATTAACTCACGTGCCACCCAAATTTATCACGGTATGCCATGGTGTTACGTACAGAAGACGTCGCACTGAGTTAAGTAGTAACGCTGTGCTGTTTGTTTCAGTCGGTGATGGTGGGCGTGAACGGCAGCTTCCAGCAGGACTCGGCGCTGGAGTGGGAGCTGGTGCAGCGGAGGCTCCAGTGCGAGCAGCGCCTCGCGGCCAGCCGCAACGTCACACCTGCCGGTGAGTGCGTCGAGTGGCTTACGGCGTCCGCGACATAAGCTCTTCCTCGTAGAAGCTCCAGGGAGTGTGACAAACGTCCTTCACGTGAATCCTACGTCGTCAGATCCATCGCTCGCGCTTGTAGGTGCAATGTAAACACGGAAAGTGTTGTTTGTCACAGAGATAAATTCAGCATGAGTTCACCGACAACAAAGACCCACCCACACATAGTACATTGCATACCTACATACCCATGCGCAAGGCTTATATGTTTTATCTGCAACAATGGAGAAAAATACATTAAAACAGCTACAATACCCCAGCCCGACCAAGGTTTACGGGACGCCTCCTGGCCATTAGGCGAATACCGGAATTGGAAACCCCGTCCCAGTCATTCCTAATAGTGACTCCCATGGTTTCACATGAACATGCTGAGATATTTGAAACAAAAATGGACACATGAAAAAAAAGAAAAAAGAAAAACAGACTGCCACGGTCCTACGAGTCGAGAACGATAGTCGTAACACGAACTGAGTGGGTGCTGAACAAAAAGGAACATATTCTAGCTAATGCCTATGATGTGCTCATAAACAAAATGAAAATTGGGGTGAAGGTATGTGCAGTTAGCAAATATCTGGGTATCTTAATCACAAATTATCGTACATCTGTTTTAGAGATGAATGAGCTGGCTCCGAGCACTATGGAACTTAACTTCTGAGGTCATCAGTCCCCTAGAACTTAGAACTACTTAAACCTAACTAACGTAAGGACATCACACACATCCATGACCGAGGCAGGATTCGAACCTGCGACCGTAGCGGTCGCGCGGTTCCAGACTGTAGCGCCTAGAACCGCTCGGCCACTCAGGCCGGCGATGAATGAGCTATCTATCTCGGTAATAGAATAGATAAAGAAGGAACCTCACAAGGCTTTATGTAATAGTAAACTGCTGATAACGTGAATAAATAAGAGTATAAACTTAAAAAGCAGAAATTTATAAAATGTTATGATAGGACCTATGGATTTGTGTGAAGCCTGAATACAGGAGAAGGCAGTAACGAAACGAATATATCGATGTATATACATGAGATCACACTATGATTTTTATGTATCATGACGTTCTATTTGAAATGGTTCATACTTCGGAACACTGCCTCAAAGCATATCTTTGATAACCTCTTCGCCTTAATTTTACGGCACGCTGTATTACATACAATGAAGTGTTTCTTTTTCTCAGGCGAACTAGGTCATAACATTATTCCCTAAGGCATCTAGGAACACGAATCATCAAAATAGAGGTATGTTGTTTGCCTCGAAAGTTTCAATGTCACGAGGCATAAACGTTACTGGAAGCCCATACTAAATATACTCGTCATGTTTACTAAGAGTTGAAACACTGATACAAATACGCATGAAAGATTTGAGTTGTATGATCTATATGTTAACTCCTAGTCTTTATGACCAGCGCAGTACCAACTGTTATGCATAAAATTAGTGTTGAGCAAGAGACAGCATCTTGAAAACCAATTTCCAATATTTTTTACACCTTTCTTATCATTTCTACTGTGTCAGCGTGCCTATTACTGAGGCTACAATAAGATGGAAAATCTTTTACCCAGATTTCACGCGACAAGTGAATCGGGAATATTTCATGAAACTCGTTTACCTGTTATATATTAAACTAATTATTCGATTGTACGACAAACCATGTCGGAAATTGGGGAAGCCTGTTAATGATTCCTTCCACTCATTACCTTTCCTCCCTTCATCGCATAATCAAAGGAAATACTAATTCTGTTTATTTTTAAAACTCTGGAAATAATAAGTCACTGTTATAACACCTGTGTGCCGTTTTGAACGTATCATATCATATTAGAACTAGTTTTATTTTATTAAATTACGTTCAGGTGAGATACGTGTGCCAGAGATAACAAATGTACCACAAGTACTGACATCTCCTGTGGCTGGTGACTGCTGCACAGGAAGTACAGCATCCATCATCACTCTCTCATTTAACTGTGAGTGTCGTCTTAGTGGTAGTGCGAGGTGCCCCGTACACAGGAGATAAGGACCAGAGAGAACTCAAAGCATTACACTCCCAACCAAAAAGTTTGTGGTATTTTCTGCCCTTGAAACTGAAACTGAGCTAGTGAGATTCATTACGACTGTTGCAAAATCTCCAGTGTCCCGTGTCAAGGAGATTCAAGCATATGGCGGCCCCCCTGTGGGTCCGGGGTAAGAATAGGCCTGTGGTATTCCTGCCTGTCGTAAGAGGCGACTAAAAGGAGTTTCAACCGTTTCGGTCTTCCATGTGATGGTCCCCCTTGGGGTTTGACCTCCATTTTTCAAAATTCTACAGAAGTACGAGCCTTTTGGGGAAGGGCGCCTTACGTGGTGTACCACTGGTCCTCAGTGCACTAAGACCTTGGCACTCAGCATTGTACCGGCGTTGTAACCATACCCACTATTCCTCAAATTGGGCCTAAACGCCTGATAGGTTGTACAAGTTACGCCCATAGTGCGTCCCCATCTGCACCTACGATCATGATGGACTTTCCATGGCACCAGAAATCCAGCACGGCAGCCAGCCCGTTGTGGTGGGGTCGTCATGTACCCTCTAGGTTGTAGCCCCCTGACAACACAGGGATCGTACTGCCGATACATGAGCTGCACCTTCCCCACATCGGCCAAGGAGTAGATGCCCGTCTCCTTGGGGCATCAGGACTCCCGGCAACGGTTATCCTGCCAGGTGGCCCTTGCTGAGGCTGGGTGGCGCCCGTGGGGAGAGCTCCTGGTCGGAGTGGGTGGCATCAGGACGGACGTTTCGCAGATGAAACGTCAACACGTATCAGGTCGCTCTGCGGCTGAGTCTTTCAAGAGGAAAGGTACTGTCTCTAGTTCTGGTTCTCCTGCCCTTTCCCCCTTGGCCACTCCCTGGGAGGAGGGACAGGCCCGCCGGCTAGGGGCGAAGTACTTCCCCTGCTATTTGGTCTGTTCTCGAACCGATGGGGGAACGTTCGCCCCCTCCAAGCCCATGTTCTTTGTTCAGCACATTGAGGACAACTTCGGGGAAATCGAGGCTCTCAGTAAGATGCGTTCGGGGTCCGTTCTTATAAAGACCACATCCGCCACACAGTCTGTGGCGCTCCAGGCGTGCGACCGCCTAGGGGACATCCCAGTGTCCATTGTCACTAAATAGGACGCAGGGGGTTATTTTTCATCGGGACCTCCTGCTGCAACCTGATGAGGAGCTCTGGGCCAACCTGGAGCGCCGAGGCATGCATTTCGACTGGCGAGTACAGCGCGGCCCCAAAGACCATTGCACCGACACCGGGGCCTTTATCCTCGCCTTCGAGGGGGATGTTCTCCCAGAGAAGGTAAAGGTGATGTGCTACCCGTGCAACGTGCACCCTTACGTCCCACCTCCTATGCGCTGTTTTCGGTGTTTGCACTTTGGGCACATGTCATCACGGTGTGAGGCTGAGCCCCTTTGTGGCGATTGTGGACATCCTCTTCGTGAGGAACATACATGCACCCCACCACCTCGGTGTGTTAATTGTCCTGGCATCCACTCGCCTAGATCCTCAGACTGCCCCGCATATCAGAAGGAGAAGAAGATACAAGAACTCAATACTTTGGATCGTCTCTCTTATTCTGAGGCCAGGAAGAAGTATGACCGCCTCAATCCGCCTCAATCCCGTGCCGTTGACCACTTCGTTTGCCTCAGTTGTGTCAACTCCTTCCGCGGTATCCTCACCCCTATCCTGTCCCCCCTCCGCCTCCTCCCCCCAATCCGGGGTCTCTGCCTCTGCCTCCCAAATCCCTCCCTTCCAAATCCTCCTCCCCTGTGGCCCCCTCCCCCTCTGCCCTGGGGGCCACACTTCCTCCTCCTCCCCCCCCCCTGCCGCCTGAGAAGCGATCCTCTCAGGCGTCCATCGGGGAAACGTTCCGGACCCCAGCTTCCGAGGTCTGGCGTTCCAAAACGGACCCCACGCGTGAGGACCTTCTTCGGGTCCAGCCCACCATCCCTGTGCCTCCTCGGACTTCCAAGAAGGCCTCCAAGAAGAAGTCTCTATCCCCCTCCCCGCCCCAGCGCGTTTTGTCTGACGCTCCATCCGTGAGTCGCTGCTCCCGGGACGCTCTGCTGCCAGGCGCTCAGCTGGCCTCTCGTCAGCAAATGCAAATGATGCTGCCCCTCCTCCCTCCTACACCACCAGGGACAGCGGCCGCAGCTGGCGATGACACGATGGAACAGGATCCGCCTCCCGCCAGTTGTAGCGTTGTTCCCTCGAAACCTGGCCCTCCGCGGCCGTTGAGGTGACCAGCTCTTCCCCCGTCTCGTTCCCCCTCTTTTTTGACTAGCGATGGCCTTGTTACATTGGAACATAAAAGATATTCGATCTAATCGGGAGGAATTACAACTGCTCCTCCGCCTGCACTGTCTGCTCGTCCTTGGTCTCCAGGAAACCAAGTTGCGCCCAGCTGACCGTATTGCCTTTACCCACTATACCTCGGAGTGGTATGACCTCACCCCTGTGGACAGTATCCCAGCTCATGGTGGGGTCATGTTGCTCGTTCGGGACGATGTGTATTACCATCCCATTCCATTGACCACCCCACTCCAAGCAATAGCTGTCCGTATTACTCTTTCTGCTTTTACTTTTTCAGTTTGTACCATCTACACTCCATCGTCATCCGCTGTTAGTCGGGCTGACATGATGCACCTGATTGTTCAGCTTCCCCAGCCGTTTTTATTGTTTGGCGACTTCAATGCCCATCATCCCCTTTGGGGCTCTCCTGCATCCTGTCAAAGAGGCTCACTCTTGGCGGATGTCTTCAACCATCTCAATCTTGTCTGCCTCAATACTGGCGCCCCGACTTTCCTCTCGGACTCTACTCATACCTACTCCAACTTGGACCTCTCGATCTGTTCTACCACACTTGCCCGTCGGTTCGAGTGGTATGTCCTATCTGACACCTATTCGAGCGACCACTTCCCCTGTGTCGTTCGTCTCCTGCACCACACCCCATCCCCACGTCCTTCGAGGTGGAACATACCGAAAGCTGACTGGGGACTTCACTCCTCCCTGGTGACCTTTCCGGACCATGATTTTCTCAGTTGTGACAGTCAGGTCGACTACCTCACGGCTGTTTCATCAATGCTCCTGAACGTTCCATTCCTCATACTACCTCTTCTTCACATAGCGTTTCCGTCCCCTGGTGGAACGAGGCTTGTAGAGACGCTATCCGTGCTCTACGACGTGCTTTACGCATCTTTCGCCGCCATCCTACGTTGGCGAATTGTATTGGATGCAAACGACTCCGAGCGCAATGCCGTAGAGTCATCAAAGACAGCAAAAAAGCTTGTTGGGCCTCTTTCACCAGCTCCTTTAATAGTTTTACTCCCTCTTCTGTCGTATGGGGTGGCCTGCGCCGGCTGTCGGGCATTAAGGCCCACTCCTCGGTACCTGGCCTGACCACAGGTAATGAGGTCCTTGTTGATCCTGTAGCTGTCTCCAACGCCTTCGGCCGGTATTTCGCGGAGGTTTCAAGCTCCGCCCATTACCACCCTGCCTTCCTTCCCAGGAAAGAGGCAGAAGAGGCTCGGCGACCTTCCTTCCACTCGCTGAATCTGGAAACTTATAATGCCCCCTTTACTATGCGGGAACTCGAACGTGCGCTTGCACTGTCCCAGTCCTCTGCTCCGGGGCCAGATGCCGTTCACGTTCAGATGATGGCACATCTTTCTCCGGCGGGCAAAAGCTTCCTTCTTCGTACCTACAATCGCGTCTGGACCGAAGGTCAGGTCCCCATGTGTTGGCGTGACGCCGTCGTTGTTCCTATACCCAAACCCGGGAAGGATAGACACCTTCCTTCTAGTTACCGCCCCATTTTTCTTACAAGCTGTGTCTGTAAGGTGATAGAGTGCATGGTTAATGCTCAGTTAGTCTGGATTCTTGAATCTCGACGGCTACTTACCAATGTCCAATGCGGCTTTCGTCGCCGCCGCTCCGCTGTTGACCACCTTGTGACCTTGTTGACCTTCATCATGAACAACTTTTTGCGAAGGCGCCAAACGGTAGCCGTGTTCTTCGATTTGGAGAAGGCTTATGATACCTGTTGGAGAGGAGGTATCCTCTGCACTATGCACAGGTGGGGCCTACGCGGTCGCCTGCCCCTTTTTATTGATTCCTTTTTAACGGATCGAAAGTTTAGGGTACGTGTGGGTTCCGTATTGTCCGACGTCTTCCTCCAGGAGAACGGAGTGCCTCAGGGCTCCGTCTTGAGCGTAGCCCTTTTTGCCATCGCAATCAATCCAATTATGGATTGCATTCCACCTAATGTCTCAGGCTCTCTCTTTGTCGATGACTTCGCGATCTACTGCAGTGCCCAGAGAACATGCCTCCTGGAGCGCTGCCTTCAGCGTTGTCTAGACAGCCTATACTCATGGAGTGTGGTAAATGGCTTCCGGTTCTCTGAAGAGAAGGTTTGTATCAACTTTTGGCGATATAAAGCGTTCCTTCCGCCATCCTTACATCTCGGTCCTGTTGTTCTCCCATTCGTGTGTGGAAACAACTAAGTTTCTGGGGCTCACGTTGGACAGGAAACTGTGTTGGTCTCCGCATGTCTCTTATTTGGCGGCCTGTTGTACACGTTCCCTTAATGTCCTCAGAGTTCTTAGTGGTTCATCTTGGGGAGCGGATCGCACTGTCCTGCTTCGCTTGTATCGGTCCATAGTCAGATCGAAGCTGGACTATGGGAGCTTCGTCAACTCGTCTGCTCGGCCATCCCTCTTACGCCGTCTCAACTCCATCCACCATCGGGGGTTACGTCTTGCTACCAGAGCCTTCTAGACTAGTCCTGTCGAGAGTCTTCATGCTGAAGCTGCCGAATTACCATTGACCTACCGGCGCGACGTACTGCTGTGTCGTTATGCCTGCCAGCTGTTGTCTATGCCCGACCACCCCTCTTACCAGTCCTTCTTCGCCGATTCTCTCGACCGTCAGTACGGGTTGTATGTGTCTGCTCTGCTGTCCCCCGGAGTCCGCTTCCGTCGCCTGCTTCGACAATTGGATTTTGCCCTCCCTACCACCTTCAGAGAGGGTGAGAGCCCGACACCACCTAGGCTCCAGGCTCCGGTTCATATTTATCTCGACCTCAGCTCACTCCCGAAGGAGGGTACTCTAGCTGCAGTGTATTGCTCACGGTTTGTCGAACTTCGTGTCGACTTGCCGGTCACACATTTATTTACACCGATGGCTCGAAAACTGGCGATGGTGTCGGCTGTGCCTTTGTCGTCGGGGCCGCCACCTTTAAATACCGGCTCCTCGACCAATGTTCCCGCTTAACGGCCGAGCTTTTTGATCTCCATCAGGCCGTTCAGTATGTCCGCCGCCACCGCCATTCATCGTATGTACTCTGCTCTGACTCACTCAGTGCTCTTCAGAGCCTTGGAGCTCCCTATCTGGTCCATCCCTTGGTTCAACGGATACAGCAGTCCCTCCATTCTTTCGCTGATAATGGTTCTCCTGTCAGCTTTCTGTGGGTTCCCAGGCATGTAGGAGTGCCTGGGAATGAGGCTGCGAATGATGCAGCCAAGGCTGCAGTCCTCCTGCCTCGGCCAGCCTCCCATTGTGTCCCGTCATCTGACGTTTGTGGGGATGTTTGTAAGAGGCTTGTGTCGTTGTGGTGGGATGCTTGGTCATCCCTCCAAGGAAACAAGCTCCGGGCAGTAAAACCGCTCCCAACTGCTAGGACAACCTCCTCCCGACCATCTCGGCGAGAGGAGGTCCTTCTGACCAGGTTGCGGATTGGGCATTGCCGGTTTAGCCACCGCTACCTGCTCTCCGGTGACCCAGCCCCACAGTGCCCTTGTGGTCAGGCATTAACAGTGCGCCATGTTTTATTGTCGTGTCCCCGCTTTAGTCAATCTCGTGTTGTCCTGTCCCTGCCATCTACTTTACCGGATATTTTAGCTGATGACGCTCGAGCAGCTGCTCGTGTTCTGCGTTTTATAACTTTGACTGGCTTGTCCAAACACATCTAACATTTTTACTTATTTTATCTGCATCTTTGTCAGGTCTTTCTGGTGTCCCCCCTTCCCTTGAGTTTTACTAGATTCCATGTGCTCTAACAACAGTGACTGGGCGCTAATGACCTCAGTAGTTGAGCGCCCTGAAACCCCACCAAAAAAAAAAAAAAAAAAAAAAACTATGGCGGGTAATAACATCGGTTGTAGAAATGGCAGAAAGGGACGGGATCACCTTGAACACTCATTGCATATGCCTGCAGGCTGTTTCGGCTGCCATTCAGAGAGCAGGGTGCAATCAACTGCAGATTGTGGAGTATGTTGGGACTACAGACCCCTTTCGTCAAGCTCCGATTTCATACCCCTTAATTCCAGCGACTGACGAAGGACTTCTAGAAGACCGGCGATGCTCACGAAGTTTCAGCGAGGTTCGCAGCAGGCATCATTGCTCCCAGATGATATCATGGCCACGTGAATAAAATGGAAACTCTCATCCGAAGTAGCTCGCTGTGTGTGTGACAGGTACACAATAGAGGTTTTCTAAATTAGGCCATTCACTGTCCAGTCCAGACGATGATAGTTGTGTACGATTTAAAGCACTGTCATCCAGGGTCGAGAGTATTTAAGCCCCATTGATCAACTGCCGAAAAAGTAGCAACGGAAGATCAGAGTTTGAATCGCTCCTTAAAAGCAGGAGAATTCACGTAATACTATGTGCACAAAGCTCGTAAAAGTCCGAAACTGACTGCACTGTGATTTTCGGAGTCAACTTAAATCTACACCGAAAGGCTGGATGAATGCTAAATTGAGGTGTTGTATTTGTCACCGTAGTCAGAAAATTCAAATTCACCGAGTTAGAAATTGAAACTGCATGTGGACATAAACGTACAACTGGATCTTGCTGTCGACCAATAGAATCATCCACAGATGTAATCGAAAATTTCACACAAAACCTCGGTCCGTTAGCATCCATGTTAGCCAAACATACCGTCATCATCAGAAGAAGATTCAAACATTCTGCAATCAATTGCGATAATTACAGTTTTATAAGTGATGAGAGTGACATAAATCCTGGGAAACAATACTAAATGTCTTTCGTGAAAATTACCCAGAACAGACAGTTCGGAAGCCTGTTCGTGATGGAAATGTATTTGATGTAATGACAAGAAATAGACCTGTCTTTTTTGAGGACGACCACTATGATACTGGTATCAGTGACCGTGAGGCAGTTATAGCAACAAAGATTACTGAGGTACAATGGGATACTAAAACAATTAGAAAGGTTTATATGCCAGCAATCTAGAGAAAGTAGGAGAAGTATTATTTCTCAGTAAAGAACCTGAAACACGTATTTGATGGGTAGAAACATGCAGAAAATCAGTGACTCATTTTTAAGAGAATAATTGACCATCAACTGCATAGACGCGAGTCTAGTAGAGCAGTTCATGAGAGGAATCACCATCCATGGTAAACATTCGCTGGAGGAACTTCTAAAAGAAGTTAAGAGAACAACGCTTGGACCCTAGAGCAACTAAGCAGAATATTATCGAAATATCTCTCATAAAACTCAAAGAAAGTCTAGTCACATGTAGAGACTGTTAGTGGCTCCAAATTTAGTGTCCAGTCACTCATTGATGACACAGAAACTGAAACTGAGGGTAGCAAAGCGATAACAGAAATAGCTAAAATTAAACTCCAGGGCCCGTTCGAATATCTACCACATTATATACAGAAGCTTCAGCTGGGGAAAATCTTTCTTTTAATCATAACATATCGCAGATCCGTAGAACTGTGTCTAATAGTTGGAAGAAAGTCCAGGGCTGAAAGATCTATAAGAAACGTAGCAGCTCTACTGAGAACAATCGTCCAGTACCCTTGACATCCATCTGTTCTAGAAACTTAGAACATATTATAAGCTGAAATGAAATGTGGTACCTCAAAATAATGATCTCTTCCAAGCTAGCCACCTTGGATTCCGAAAATAATGGCCATATGAAACGCAACAAACGCTTTTCGAAGATGACACCATGGCTCAAGGCAGTAGATGCAGTACTTCATGACTTCCGAAAAGCAAATCACTCGCTACTCCAGCTACACATACTAGCGAAAGTACGATCGTGTGAAGTATCAAGTGCAACTTTTTACTTGTTTGAGGATTTCTTGTTAAGGAGGGTTCCTCGTGTTTCCTTGGATGGAGAGTCACCAACAACTACAGAAGTAATTTCAGGCATGTCACAGGGAACTGTGTTGGCACTTTTGCTGTTCACTTTTCTATATTAACCCTAGAAATGTAACGCGTTTTCCGTAATGCGCATTACCAAGGGGATATTACTTTACGCTCACTGTAAAAAAAATCTGAAAGGGGGAAAATATGTTAATTGTTGTGGACTTACATTAGCAACCTTCTTTTTAAAGAAGTGCTGATGTGTTACTAACGTCCTCAAACTGAAAATGACATTCAATGGGAAAAGTGATATCTACTATGATGTAAATATTTTGGGTGAGCTTAACTGAAAAATTTAAAACACTTCTGCAGTCAGGTAGAAGAATGCAACATTTTCCACAATTTTGGAATAAAGAAAGACTATATTAGAATATTTGCGAAAGGTAGACATAGTCCCACCCCCTCCCTCCCCTGGTATTACGAGCATTAATGACCTTGCGGACAATGTTAATTGAAATCTCAGATTTTTTGCATATGACGCAGTAATCTGCAGTGAAGTACAGTCTGGATAAAGCTACACAATTATACAGTCAGATCTTGATAAGGTTTCGAAACGGTGCAACGGTTAGCAACTGGATTAAGTGTTTGGAAATGTAAGATTTTGCACTTCAAAAAGTGGAAAAACGTAGTGCCCTGCGATCGTAATGTGAATGAGTCACAGTTGTAATCAGGCTACTGATACAAATACCTGGTACAAATATTTGTATGGATATGAGGTGGAATAACCACACAGGCTCAGCTCAGTCTTAAGTAAAGCAGGTGGAGGTTCTGATACGTCTTATAATCTTGAGGAAATGCGGTCATTTCACAAAGAGATTCAAAGTAGTAAAGGATAAAGCAATTAGTCGCAATGATGTTTATTTCACAGCTATCTTTCGTGCAGAAAAGTGTAAGTTAAAACATTGAAAACGCTTGTACTCGTATATGCTCATAGTTCCAACAGGACTGCATGTCAGACGTTGAGTTCACACTCCCTACGGAATCAGACCTCACAAAGACGCTGGTTAGGTGTGTGGTACCCGTAGCAAATAGGGCTAACGAGGGATACTGACAGAGAAGAAAAGCACAAATGGTCACAGGATTGTCTGAACCTTGGGAGAGCGTCACTGACGTGCTGAAAAACTGAGCTGGCTGGCGCTTGAAGAAAGACGCAAGCTGTCTCATGAAAACAAAGTTCGAAGAACCAGTCGTGAGTAAAAAAACTAGAAACAGCCCCCTACGTTTATAAAACGCGCCAAGGGCGTTTAAACATTCCATCTGCCCTCTGTAAGTGAACTGAACGGCAATAAGCCTTAATAAGTACTTCAGTCCGAAGTTGTCTCTCCGACACACTTCACAGTGTCTCGCAATATGCAGATTTATTTACTAATGATGCCGATGTGTTAGATCTTTAAAATTTAAAAATACCTCCCCGGAAATAGTCCCTCGCCACACCATTTGAAACTGTGATTGCAATACTTACGTCACTCACTTCACGGCGTAAGAAACTCCTCCGTAAGGTATCGAATACCCTTGTTTTGTTTTGAGTCAAGCGGCTACACTGGCGGCAACTAATTTCATTTCATCTTCTACTAGGGTCGAGAGCCCGATGTGAAATAGCCAAGTCAAGAGCGGTCGATCCACGTGGCGGGCTACAACACAAGGCTTTCTCTTTCAGTTGAATGTTCGGGAGAACTAGCGTAGGAAAGGAAAAAGGAAATCGTGATTTGGTCGTCCGTGATGGGACTGCATTAGGTATGAACCTGTGCCCGTCGACGACTAGTGTTATGCGTCATCAGGTATAGCTTCATAGACAGGTCAGGGCGAAATGTGAACACACTGCCTAACAGTGCAAGCAGTAATAGGTTATCCTAGACTTTAACGGGTAGCAAACGATAAGTGTTAATAACGTGCCACAATGACGTAGGAGAAGCGAAGACAGACACTTTGATATAAAACACTTGTGATCTATTAAGCCGGGAAACGATGTCAAATTGAAATAAATAAACAACTACTGTCTGGAGAACAACTTTCTATTTCCGTTACTTCACGTCTATGGTCACAAATCTTGTGTCATCACATTACCGGTTTCGGCGTATAATGAACACCTTCAGATCTGTTTTATAAAAACATGTTCTAATATACTAGAGCCACAGTGACATCGTAAAATGGTAAACACAAAATCTGCGCCAGCATTGTCAAATGTATGTAAATAATGGTATATACAAGAGTCATCCCGTCAAAACACTACTGTCCAAAGAAAAATTTGCTTTGAACAGTAGTGTTGCTGGCGCTGATTTTGTGTTTTAGCATTTGGCGATGTCACCACGGCCTTAGTATATTAGGACATGTGTTTATAAAACAGATATGAAGATGGTCATTAAAGGGCTAAACCGGTAATGTGATGACACAAAATTTGTGACAACAGACGTGAAGTAAAGGAAATTTATTCTATATTCGGGTCACTGTTCAATTCACGACTATGTCGCAAATTGTGTATCTATTTCCGACTAGCAGTTCCAGTCTGCGTTGCGAATCACTTTCAGATGGTTGAAATGGCTCTGAGCACTATGGGACTTAACATCTGAGGTCATCAGTCCCCTAGACTTAGAACTACTTAAACCTAACTAACATAAGGACATCACACACATCCACGCCCGAGGCAGGATTCGAGCCTGCGACCGTAGCAGCAGCGCGGTTCCGGACTGAAGCGCCTAAAACCGCTTGGCCACAACGGCCGGCTCACTTTCAGATCTGGCGCCACAAAGGCACTATGCGACACCAGACCAGAAGATGAACTGGAACGCAGACTGAAACCGTTAGTCGGTAGAAAAAAACTTGCAGTCAGACGGCGGTTATTTATTATAACAAAAAAGATCCATAAGACATGACGTGAATTACGGAACTACAAACTGGTCATCAACGGGGACCTAAGTTACAGCGCATGCGTGCCGTCCGAGATTTTGGCTGCATTCGTCAATGAGTATTGAAAACCTAATATTCTAGGATTTACAAAATTTACCTCACAATTTTGTTAATTTTAACACTGTAAAATTAACAATTAAATCGTTTTCTTTTCTTAAATTTTTCCCTTAGAGAGAACTGCATTTGTAAGAATTAAGTTTCGATCGGATTGGAAACGCAATTACTGTTAGCATAACTTGCTTAAAAGTATTTTTATTTCATTATCCTTACCGCAAAAGTTAACGTAATAATGTCAACGAATGTCAATAGTTTAAGGGGTGGCAGGGTATTAAAAATCTCACTCTGTATTTGGGCGATCAATTTGAGATTGTGTCCGGGTTGATGGACAAGTGTCACACATTAAATTGTTCGTCTCGACCTCTACTACGAGGTGTGTCCGAAAAGTTTGGTGAATGGTCTTAGAAAATAAAGAAAACAAGAGCTACAAACATAATACCATTATTAGCCTTCAAAGTAATCACCATCAGCTACAACTCACTTCTGACGTCGCTTGTAAAGCTATCAGAATCACTTCTTGCCGTTATGCTCGAAGCAACGTTGTCACATGCAGCGTCCGCGAAGCTGAAGCCTTTCCAGAATTGATTTAAAGCGGAGAAACAAAATGAAATCTGCCGGTGGAAAATATGGAAAATAAACAGGGCGTTAAAGAATTAGCCACCTCGTGTTGAGAGAGAAATTTGGACACGTAGATGTTGCAGATGTGTAACAATCGTGACCATAGTACTTCGAGTGATTCCAGAAGAAGCGTTTCCAGACAGTTTCCGATGGATTCACTACCGATGGCAGAAGTCTGTTATAGCTGATGGCAATTACTTTGCAGGCCAGTAAAGGCATTTTGTTTGTAACTCTAGATTCCTTTGTTTTCTGAAGTAATTGACCGAACTATTCAGACGAACCTCGCACATCACTGTGGTACGTTTTAAATAATTACCGTTTACGCTCTGCAAAAAGAGATACCCTCTTAACACTGCTTTATTGCCTCAGTACGCTGCAACGAAAAATATTTCTCAATAAAGGATATCGGTTCGATATGTCAGTCGGTGAACACGTTTGTATTCTGTTCAAATGGCTCTGAGCACTATGGGTCTTAACAACTATGGTCATCAGTCCGCTAGAACTTAGAACTACTTAAACCTAACTAACCTAAGGAGATAACACACATCCATGCCCGAGGCAGGATTCGAACCTGCGACCGTAGCGGTCACGCGGTTCCAGACTGAAGCACCTAGAACCGCACGGCCACACCGGCAGGCTTGTATTCTGTATTTCCATCTAGACCTCACAATCAAATAGTTGGCCTTAGACTCTCCAGTGAGACATTATATAAGGGGCGATCAAAAAGTTTCCTTTCGAAGGTCGCATAGTGCAGAATCAGCAATCCAAACAGGCAAAAGCGCCGTGAGCATTTGGCAATCATCCGAGCAACACACCACGCTCGAAACACCTGTCGGTTTGGCAAAACTCCGTGTCCTACTGCGTGCGAAGAAGTCCGTAACTGCCAAATGCACAGAAATTGTCAACACTTGAAGACCTTTTTTAACGAGCCGAAGCAGTGTTGACCGCATGGGGTAGATAAAGACTATGGGGCGTGAACTCGTGTGACCTCCCATTAGAGCCGGCGTAACTTCTGTCTTATGGCATTTGCGATAAGGGGACTTTATCATCATGTAACAGCCGCACCAAGAACGGGACTTGATGCAGACAAGCTGCCCTATACACAGTCTACATTCTAAGGTGAATGTCTACCGGAGTTTGCCCTTCGGCAGCCAGGGAAAGAATAACAGCACATTGGTCCTGTGTGGACGCATTTGATGATAACGTCGCCATTGCTAACGTTTCCGCTTTAATTCAGCTGCATCAGGAGGACCCAATGCCGCACTAACCCCTTGCCTAAATATCGGTGCTTAAATAATCTACTGGCATCGGAGTTGCGCTACTTTCCATTTAGGCTACACGAAGATCACGAACAGAAACTTTTTCACAGACTCTTAGGTAATACTACCCTAACATAAACCGTCTTTTACTGAGGTTTCTCATACAGCAGACTGAATACAATGTGTAAGGACTATGAGCCAGGGATTCAGTCCTTATCTTCATACAAGAAACACCTCATTTCAACCCAAAAACATTGTTGGTGTAATAATACGTATACTAAAAACATTCTTGTAATGATCGAATTCTAAGGAAATTTTATAAGGAGAACAACTGAAAACAATAAGAGTCTGAAAAAGAGTTGTGTATTACGTGTATTTAAGATTTCATCAACCGAGATTGCAAATGACACAGTAATAACAGTAAACATTCGAATAGTTACAGAGATAAATCAAGGTACGGACCGATAATAGTAAATAAGTGACATGCCAGGACCGTTACCGGATACGTTCTATAGCGCTATTCGAACAACAGAAGATTTTTCAGTAGAATTTATTAGAACTGGAGGAAATATAATACAAATGGAACTTGCAAAGATTTTGCTGAATCTTTTCGGATCAAGAAAAATTTACAAAACTGTAACAATGCCATAATTATTCTGTTTCAAGGGAAAGAGGACGGACAAAAAAACAAACAAGAAAATTATAAATTTATGAGTCTCTTCTCCTTAAACTTATTGTCTTGCGTAAGGAACAGATTTTCGATTCTGACCAATGAAAGAACCACGCTAAAACAAGCAGCCATCATGAATGGAACTGCTGAACGAATTTACAAGCTAAATTTTCAATCTGCCAGCGAATTAAAAGTTTTTGAATAAACTTAACATTTTACTCGCTCGCAAGAAAATAAAATTCGTACTAATAGCGCCTGAGAAACAAGGCATTCACTCAAAAAATTTTAGTACAATGGAGAAATCATACACCAGCATAGCATGTTACATTAAAACTCATTAGCACAGTCACGACACCACGTTCCATTCAGTGCCATGGTGGTCAATGGCTAGAACTCTTTGGCTCATCAATATAAGTCACGTTAGTGTGACGGCCTCGTAATTCTGTAATGAACAAAAGATTCTCCTGATGTTTATTTAACTCAGAATTGGATTAAACACAATACTTCTAGATACATGTCTAGGCAGTTGGACGCATCTGCTTCGCGTGTCTATTCACAGTCCTGTGGATGGCTATCGTTTTCGCCTACAGCCGTTTGAGCTTCGCAGTTGAAAGCTGTCAAAATCGTTGTCGTGTGTCAGCTATTTTCTTAAGTTGAATCAACTGTACGAGTGTCTTTGTAGTAAAGCATAAATGTATTAGAACTTTATGCACGACGCAGCATTTTTTTGCATATCTAATTGTTTATGACGCCATACCTACGGAACTGTCTCTCGAACAGTGAGATATTTGTGTAGGTACACTCAGCGGCATATATGGACACAGTCTGCAAAATATGTTGCGAATAAAGTTAGTAGCAAAGAAGTCCCAATAAATTTTAACGTCATGCATGATGTGACATTTTTTCAAGCATTTTAGTGTTTATGACGTCACATCTCCTTATCCAAGGCCCACGAGAAAGAAGCGTACGTCACGAAGGCGCTCAGCTTAGCTCACCAGACAAAACGCGTTTCTAAACATGTCAACTTGCGGCTGAGTGTTTACGTACTAACGAGGGTTGCATCTTCTACTGGAATCTGCTGCTATAATGTCTTACTGATTAACAGTACTACAACAAAATTTAATTTAAGATCAATACTCGATATAAATGGTATAACGGCTTGTTTATAGCATTAATTCTCTTCTGCTTAACATTCCTCATTTCATACCAGAAGTGGTCCCTTCTGCAAATGATAACAATTTTAGCATGATTTACATTTGGGCCTATGGACTTCCGATCATTGTAGGACTAATAACAGTAAGACTCAGTAATAGTGGATTCCAGTAGAATATGCAATTCTCTTTTGTACGTACACACCTAGTTACGGGTTAACAGCTGTAGAAACGTAGTTTGGCTGCTGAGTTGAGCGATAAAGCTACCGCAGACCTACACTATGTGATCAAAGGTTTCCGGACACCTGATTGAAAATGACTTACAAGTTTGTGGCGCCCTCCATCGGTAATGCTGGAATTCAATATGGTGCTGGCCCAACCTTAGCCTCGATGACAGCTTCCACTCTCGCATGCAAACTTTCGGTCCGGTACTGGAATGTTTCTTAGGGAATGGCACCCCATTCTTCACGGAGTGCTGCACTGAGGAAAGGTATCGATGTCGGTGGATGAGGCCTGGCACCAAGTCGGCGTTCCAAAACATCCCAAAGGTGTTCTGTAGGATTCAGGTCAGGATTTTCTGCAGGCCAATCCATTACACGGATGTTACTGTCGTGTAACCACTCTGCAACACGCCGTGTATTATGAACAGGTGCTCGATCGTGTTGATAGATGCAAACGCCATCCCAAAATTGTTCTTCAACAGTGGGAAGCAAGAAGGTGATTAAAACATCAATATAGGCCTGTGCTGTGATAGTGGTACGGAAAACAACGCGGGGTACAAGGCCTCTACATCAAAAACACGACCACACCATAACACCACCGCCTCTGATTATTAATGTTGGCACAACACATGCTGGCAGATGACGTTCACCGGGCATTCGCCATACCCACACCCTGACATCGGATCGCCACATTGTGTACCGTGAGTCGTTACTCCATAAAATGTTTTTCCACTCTTCAATCGTCCAGTGTTTACGTTCCTTACACCAAGCGATGCGTCGTTTCGTACGTACCGGCGTGATGTGTGGCTTATGAGCAGCCGCTCGACCGTGAAATCCCGCCTAACTGTCGTATCACTTGCAGTGGACCTTGATGTAGTTTGTAATTCCTGTGTGATGGTCTGGATAGATGTCTGCCTATTACACATTACGACTCTGTTCAACTGTCGGCGGTCTCTGTCTGTCAACAGACGAGGTCGGCCTGTGCGGTTTTGTGCTGTACGTATCCCTTCACGTTTCCACTTCACTGGCACATCGGAAACAGTGGACCTAGGGCTGTTTAGGAGTGTGAAAATCTCGCGTACAGACGTATGACGCAAATGATACCCAGTCACCTGACCACGTGCGAGCTCCGTGAATTCCGCGGAGCGCCCCATTCTGCTGTCTCACGATGTCTGATGACTATTGAGGTCGCTGAAGAGGAGCACCTGGCAACAGGTGGCAGCACAATGCACCGAATACGAAAAACGTATGATTCGGGGGGGTGTCCGAATACTTCTGATCACGTAATGTACCTTCGTGACGTACGCGCCACCGTCTGTCTTTCTCGTATTCCTCGTCCTGATCTATGTGTCAAAGACTCATATAATTTTATAGGGACATTCAGTGGCATACGCGGATACCGCCTGCAACATGCATTGCGAATGGTGTTAGAAGTAAAAAAGTAATAAATTTGAACGTCATGCACAATTGGGCGGTTTCTCGCACATTTTAGTGTTTATGGCGTCATAACTCCTGTACCCCTGTAAAATTCATTGCGAATACAGTTGGCAGAACAGAACTAATACATTTAATCGTCATACATGAAGCGGCAGTTTTCAGTCTTTTCATTTGACACAATATCTTAACTATGACAGGTAGGTATACCCCACAACAACTCTTGCCTGAGATTAAGGAATGTGTGTACCAAATCTCGTTGAAATAGGTGTATTTGTTGACGAGGAGATGTACATATACACGTAGACTGATGAGGCAAAACATTATGATCCCTCCTTAATAGCTTCTTTGTCCGTCTTTGGAAAAAAATACGTCACTGATTCTGCGTATCAGGGGTCCGGAAGTTTGTTGGTTGTTTTGTGGCCATTAGATGTCTACGCAAAGCTCATGTGATTCGCGTAAATAACGGGTCGCGGATTGGTGTACGCGGCGATGGCGCCCGATAGCGATACAGATGGGTTTCATAGGATTTACATCTGTCGAACTCGGTCGCCGAGACATCAACGTGAGTTCACTATAATACTCCACAAACCACAGTAGCACGGTTCTGGCTCCTAGATACGGACAATTATGTGGCTGAAATGTGACATCGCCGTCGGGAAGTCCGTCAAGCATGAAGGGCTGCAGGTGGTTTGCAGCTGACTGCGTTTCTTCTATTACTACCACAGATCCCATGCAAGCGCAGAGGGATGTCTCCCACAGCATAATACTGCTCCCACCAGCGTGCGTCCGCGGCGCGCTGCACATTTCGAGTTAACGTTTATCTCGATGACGGAATTTGTGGACACGACCATCGACGTCGTGTAGCAACTATGTGATTACCCCGTAGCGCGGACACGTTTCCATTGATCGACAGTCGAATCCCAATGGTCCCATGTCCACTGCAATTGTAATTGACGAAGTCGTCGTAGCAACATGTGAACACGTAGAGGTGGTTTGCTGTGCAACATTGTGCGATGAAAGGTGTGCTCTGAAAGAATTGTGTATGCAACAGCATAGTGCTCTTTCGGAAGAGATGTCATCTATTCTACTTTACAGAGCAGACCAGCCTCTGGCCCCGTGTTATGTGAAGAGTCGTGGACTTCAAACCATTTAGCGCCTAGTAGTAGTTCCACTACCTTTCTACGTCTTTCTGTAGATGATCACTACAGGAGCTCGTGAGCATTAACTTATTTGTCCGTCGCTGACACAGAAGACCGCAAACCTTCTTTCTTTCCGTTCTGGGCAAGCTGTGCAGTCACCAGAGTACATGTAAAGCTTAATGGGGCAGGGTAGATGCTAGCTACAATGAAGTCGATAATTCGATTGTAAGACTAGCAATTTAATTTGATATTCCCCACATATGACAAAATTTACAAAAAAAAAAAAAGTGAATTTCTTCGTCCACCCTCACACTCCTGAGAATGGCACATCAACAATTTGCAATTACGCGCCCCTATTACCGGCAGCTAAGTTGATAAATACTCGGCATTTCGCCCGCTTCTCAGCACGCAAAGAGCTCTACCGCAGAACTCTGCACGGAACACGCGTTGCTGCAGTGCTGCGATACAGACCGTATATCTCCCTTCGAAGACGATGGCCAAGGCGCCGTCTCCAAGTCCGTACCCCTCGATGGTTGAAAGCGAAGTGCTCTCTCTCCACAGTTCTCCCGTCTCCCACGCGTACGAAAACGCAGCGGGAGAATACTCAGTTTCAGCCAATGTCGAACGCTCTATCATCGCCGACATACCTCGAACGGCAATTCTGAGAACTACCCAATAATCGAGTAGGTCATAACGCCCCTAGGCAAACGAAATTCCCGCCTTCGCCACGTGTTGCTCAGCACAGGTGGCTACGGATGCCGGGCTACCGCCAAAAGCACCGTACTGTCCCGCGTTTCCGGTGACCGCTACCTGCCGCCCACGGCGGCCCGGCGAGCTACGGCCAGGTGCAGACTTTATATTCCACAATTCTCAACTTCCTACACTTTAAGTTAGTGACTTAATCATGCAGTCATGCAAGGAATACTGCTCGAGAGTGCCTCATATTTATCATAATTCAATAAAATTATAATCTGATGCCCTTGCCAGTCACTTTGTGATTAATACTAATGTTGGTAAGCTAACGTGTAAGTGCTCATGTCCTGACACCTTACAATTCAACCAGCTCCGCAGTTTCCGATATATTCGTTCATAGGTTCTGCGTAGCAATAATCCGTTCCTCTTCAAAGTCGCTTATCTCAATGCAATTTCCCATTTGCAGTCCATATCTTCGCTAGGATGATCGCTCGTTCGTGTCTGTTCCGCTTAATTTTGTTACCGCGTCACGTGCCTGCAACGCCACGACGCAGCATCCAACGTCGCTGAAAGCAGTGCACATGATGTTTTAGCTTATCAGTGCACAGACATCATTTTTATAATACGTATGCATTAACTTTTAATTCCCTACATTGCAGAGACATTACAGTTTTGCTGTATTTTACAGTCTAGACACCCATGTAAATTAGCTCAATTACCGCTATGCTTTCATTTCAACGCCGCTTCAGTAGAGTGTGGTAGCGTCACCAAACGTCGCTTTGATCAGTATCAGAGTGGAACGTGGCCGTGTGACGTGGCATCGCCGAACGGTTTCGGAATGCTGTTGCAATGAGTGCAGCAGTTACTGCCTCGTGTGGAAACAGCGTGTTCTGATGAGCTTACGTGTGCGAGAATCGGACCCATCTTTCACGTTAATGGCAGCGAGCGCGGTAAACTGAAATCCTTTAATGGAGGAAGCGCGTCAATTATTCCAGCAGTAAATGCAAGCGAATTCGGTCACGTCTAATGCGCGAGCAATATTGGACGGCGAAACAATCCACAAATGGCATTCGTAAAGGAAGCACGTAGCGCGGTCTGCGTGACGCGCATGCGCGCCACCCCTTCCACTGCCCTCAAATGGCGACATCAGCTGTCCACTGCGTAGCGCCCAGGTTGTGACATTCACGACAAGTCCGATAAACATTTAAATGGGGACAAGCAGTAGCAGGTGATGTTAAATAGCACGTAGAGGAATAAATAGAAGACACGCACTTATCTCGGTGACCGTATAAAACAGGTTTACTGTTTTACTGTAACGAATAGCCTATCCTACAATTATCGTGTCTCAAGATACGTTCATGGGATCTGTCAACGTAGAAAAAGCGTTAGACAATGCCAAATGGTGTAAGATGTTTGAAATTCTGTGAAAAATAGGGGTAAACTACAGGTAAAGAAAGGTAATATAGAATCTGTACATGAGCCAAGAGGGAACAATAACACTGGAATCCCAGAAAGAAGTGCTCGGATTAAAAAGGGCGTAAGTCAGGCATGTAATCTTTCATCAGCACTTTTCAATCTATACATGGAAGGAGGAACAATGAAAATAAAGAATATTTTAAGAACGGAAGTAAAATTCGCTGATGACATTGCTACTCTCAGTGAAAGTGAAAACCAATTACAGGATCTGCGGAATGGAGTAAACAGTCTAATGAGTGCAGAACACAGATCGAGATTAGATCGAAGAAAGATGAAAGTAATGGGAAGCAGCAGAAATGAGAATAGCGAGAAACGTAATATCAGAATCGGTGATCACGAAGTAGACGAGCAGGCCGAAGTGGCCGTGCGGTTAAAGGCGCTGCAGTCTGGAACCGCAGGACCGCTACGGTCGAAGGTTCGAATCCTGCCTCGGGCATGGATGTTTGTGATGTCCTTAGGTTAGTTAGGTTTCATTAGTTCTAAGTTCTAGGGGGCTAATGACCTCAGCAGTTGAGTCCCATAGTGCTCAGAGCCATTTGAACCATTTGAAGTAGACGATGTTGAGGAATTCTGCTACATAGGCAGCAAAATAAATCATGACTGGCAGAGAAAGGAGGACATCAAAAGCAGACCAGAACTGGCGAAAAGGGCATTCCTGGCCAAGAGAAGTCTGCTGGTGTCAAACATGGGCCTTAATCTGAGGAAGAAATTTATAGAATGTACGTTTGCAGTACAGCGTTGTATGGTAGTGAATCATGGACTGTGGAAAACGGGAAAAAAAGAGAATCGAAGTATTTGAGATGTGGTGCTACAGAAGAATGTTAAAATTTGGGTGGAGTAATAATATAAGGAATGAGGAGGTTCTGCCCAGAATAGGAGAGGAAAGAAGTGTATACAAAAGACCGACAGGAAGAAGGGACAGAGTGGATCGTATGACATCTGTTGAGACATCAGGGAACAACTTCGATGATAGTAGAGGGAACCTCAGAGGGTAAAAACTGCAGGGAAAAACCTAGAGTGGACTACATCCATGAAATAATTGGGGACTTAGTTTTCAAGTGCTACTCTGACATGAAGATGACGGCCGAGGAGAAGAATTCGTGGTGGGCCGCATCAAACCAGTCAGAACACGGATATCTAAAATAAAAAAAGTTAAAAAACATTTCACAATACGATACATTGTAAAGGAAGCGCACTAGAATCGTGCAACAAGTACTACTGACATTCCAGTTTACGCTACTTTCAGTCTGGTAATCTCAATAGGCAGTGTTCCAATTAAAAAAGTCTATGTTTGTACAAAAAATACACTATCTAAGTATGGTGGTATCTGTTGATTGGCTAACAGTACAAGTCTTTGACTACCAGACCATTCTGTGAAAAACGGACATCAACACAACTTTCAATTTAAAATTTTAGGTGCTTCAACTTATGTATGTAGTGATTTTGATAAATGGGGACAAACTTTCTGTCACCAACACGGATCCTGTATGAACTCAACGCCTTCCACCACCTCCCCTTTTCCTCCAGCATATCCACATCCTTTACACTGTCTGCAGGCTTGAGGACCCCCACCTCCTGGTGTCTTCCTTCCTATCCACTCCACCCCCCCCCCCCCCCTACGCCCATAGCAGCGCCTCTACCGCTGTATCCCACCTTCTCTCCACGTCCACACCCTCCATAGCCTTCATCAGATCAATTTCCAGCACCTCCCCCTCCCAGATGATGAACTTCGCCATGACGTCTACCCATCTCACAAACTGTAGACCATCCTTCTTTCCCCCTCCCCAGGGTCCCCCCTTTGCCATCCCCTATTTTCCCCTGAACAGTTTTTCCTCCCCCCCCCCCCCCCCCTCTGAGTCTCTGAACTCCCTCCTAGCTGTTTTCCCTCTCCCATCATTCCCTCCCCACCATCTTTTGGTGTGCCCCCCCAACCCCATCTTCCATCCCGTTTTCTGCCCCTCCCTAGCACCACTACCAGCCCCCCTACTCCTTTCTACCTCGTTTCACCACCCCTGGCAGATCGTCCCGGTTTTTTATTCATTACTGGGTGTGCTGCATCAATGTTGTGTTCAGTGCAGTTCTACAGTGTCATCAAGTTGTGTAGATTTTAGTCTGGTGCTCGACTTCTATATAGTTTTGCTATCTGTGGTTTTTCCATTCTAAGCCACCCATTGTGTGGCTGTTTGAATCATTCTGACTTTTTATGCTCCAGCGGTACCTGGACTTTCGTCTTTTAATTCTTCCCGTGTGTGGTTTTTGTGTAAAATAGGTTTTGTCGTCATTTTACTGTCACATCTTTTTGTATAATTTCTTCCATTATATTCCCCATTGTTTATGTCTTTGTTCAACCATGTTTTCTCCTTTTTATTGCTTTAAATGTCCTCCTGTAAATTTGGATAGCCTCTAGGCTAAAGAGTAGCGCCTATGCCACTGTCAGCCTGCCCCAGATGGGGAATTGAAAATACAATAAAGGAAAAAAAAATCTTTTGCATCACCAGAGGCTCCTCTTCAAGCAGCGGAGGCAGGCTCACCTGCAACAAGGTCAGCTATGCCTCGCATATGAGGCGGTGTGGTAAGATTACTGGACTCACGACACAGTCACCAATAATCCCCGCCCATTCATTGAGGGTAAACCAGTGCTGATGCATTCTTGCCGCCATACTATGTAGATTTTCCATGAAGGTTAAGTCACCTCCATTTTCAAATAGGTTAGCTGACAAAAATTATGGCATTGTGGTGGCCTGTGCAATGAACCACCAACAGGACTGTGGCTGCAGAGGCAAGTGCGTAAGTAGTGAAGCCTGTACGTGCTGTATGTGATATGGAGAACGTTCCACCAGTCGTCTGGCTTACCCCACTCCGATCAGGACTCCTGCCTGGTGCCAATAATGAGCTCACTGTCAAAGATGTTTTATCTCCACCTTCAACATTGCTTAACTACTCAGAACGCATTTCCGGCCATATGTCCTGATGACCGTTGTTCCTTATCTTACCAGGGATCGTTCCCTGTAGTTTTCCCAATTTCTCAGTATCCTTGCTTTCTACGAAGGCAATTCGGACAGTAAGTTCAGATCGGTGGCGAAATGAAAACCAATGTGGTGATGTTTTACACTGATGTGTTGGGTAGTGTTTCTAGTATGCCTGTCGATTGTGGCAAATCGATTTTTTCAATTCTGAGCGCACGGTGAGCATGTAAAGATGCCTAGAAAATAATGTCTCCCACCAAGCATGAAGGCCTGGTGAGAGATATTGCCTGATGTCATGCAGCCCACATAACATAACTGTCTTGCGTTTGGGTTTTCATGACAGGTTTTGATCACCCACAACAGAGCCCGTAATTGGCTCGTTCTGAGTTTCATATCTGCTCATATGAACTGCTGGCTATGAAGGCAACATTCTGATACAGACAGCGAGCTGTTGAGGATACAGGATTACTTATGTAAAAATCAACACTTATTCCTTTCAGGCACTGTTTATAATGTGTATGTTTTACAGATATTTTGTTGAAATATGGTAATGCAGCACACTTTCTAAGAAAATTAGAAGTATTTTGAATATTTTTGATCCTACTTAGAGTTATTAAAAAATACAAAGAAATTGATGCAATTTTTTTCCTGTATCCTCAACAGCTCGCTGTCTGTATCAGAATGCTGTCTTCTTAGCCAGCAGTTCATGTGAGCAGATATGAAACTCAGAACGAGCTTACTCAAATGGAGGTACCATTTAATCCAATGTTATACATTTGAAGGCTACCAAATTTTTACCAGATGTGCGTGAAATGAATGGCGGGGATACTAGACCTATTTCATTCCACCGATTATGTATATTACAAGGATAAAAATACATCTCATCTTACATTTTAATTTTTATAATTTTTTTCCTAAAATGTTATTTTCTCTATAATTTAGTCAATTTGGCAATAAAGCTTAGGTCTACTACATAAGTATGAACTAATGCAAGTTACAGGAAAAAATTAGAACAATGCTTTATGAACGTTAGGAAATATTTGTAACCGAATTTTGAAAAATACAACTTGCGGGAAATTACGAATCAAAATATGAGTCCAATTAAACTGTGCCTCAGAACATTCCTGGAGCATAGTCTTCATCTTGCATCATTTCTTCACTTTCAGGCTTCCTCTTGGCATTCCTTTTAACGCTTCTTGCTTCTTTGGTATCTCGAAGAGCGAATCTTTCAGCTTCATGCACCTGTTGTCTCTCACACGCAAGCAATTGATCTTTTATATTACAGCCACATTTTATACCTAAATTTCTCAGGACATCCAACCTTCCTATCACTCCATCACTGAAACATATCACTTCATCTAGTACACCAACGTTTAATGTATTTAGTCCTTCAAAAATATTCTTGGGTAATCTTTCCCATATGCAATGGTTGAAACTTTCATTTGTATTCTGAGTGCCCCCATGAAGACATTTTCTAAGCAAAACAGGGTCACTGAGGTCTCTAAAAATTCGTTTTATTTCATTCATAACAGGCTCAGGAAGAGAATACTTATGATTTCACCACTTTCTTTTACGTTTTGGTAACCACACCAAGAATTTGCTCCTTTGGGGCAAAGTCTGTGAACAGGGTGTTCACCTGTGGACAACTTATGAAAGTAGTCGGCCCATACAGCGTTTCTCATTGCTGTAACATCATTCAAAGGTGCGGTTCGTCTAACGGCCAGTCCACAATAACACTGAAGGTCTGTTTCAGTTTCTGTCAATCTGCCTCGGCCAGACAGAGATTTTCCATCAGGTAGCAACTTCCCTTTCATTTCTCTTCGTAGCTTCCTCAATCTAGCACCCATCCTCCTTTGCACATGTGCACAGTACTCCAGATTTGTTACCGAGGTATTACCATAAACATTGAACTCAGTAATTTTATTGAAAGCTTTAGAGTCCCCATCGCATAGTTACTTCGTATATCTAACGTTATAAGGGGCACCGACCTCTGAAATATTTTTAGAGCTCCATCACACTCCATACCTCCACTGTAACTATCATAATGTTCAATATGTCCTTCAGCGTTACAATGGCCGGTGTGGCAGTACTTAGATAAGCACTCAATATAAACAACTTTTTCATCCTCCAGAGAAGTAGCACTTACAACACCACTCAAGGAACAATGTCCTCGACGTTGCCATGTCCCATCAAGTGCAACAGCAATGTACCTCGTTCCACTAATACTTACAGTTTCTTCTACTGCTCGTTTCATAGGTGCTTTAGACACAACCGTCAAGGCACCTAAAAGTATTTTAATGTACTTGCTGAACCTACTGGTTGGAGGAGGAAGGTCCATCAAACCACAAAAAGCTTGAGCAGCCTGCAGCCTTTTTTCCTGTTCCTATTGCACGCATTGCATACTCTAACTTCAAATTCACATCGTATGAGTTATGCACAATGTACGAAGTTATTTTCGAGGTAGATTTATTGCAGGATTTACATAGAACAACTAATTTTGACGCTAAACCCTTCCTGCTACTTTGTTGTTCACTTATTTCCAGACAGCCCACACAATCAAATTGTTTACATTTCACCACTCCCTTTATCAAAGAAGACAAGATGCCCACATCAACAACAAGAAATCCACTACAAACAGAGTCATTGTTAACACAAAAATTTGAATCATTACAAGGCGTGCCATGTTGGAGTTTCTTACCTGAAGAACTGATACATAGGTTACTTCCAACAACTTGCTTTGTTTGTGGACTGGTTACCACGGAATTTCCTTTTATCGACTTTCTTGATGCGTGGCATAGTTCGTGTATACTGCACAATAAAGGATATGACTTCGAGAAATATATGTAGCACTTGGGCAACAAACATTCAGTAACACCTGAACAAACATCTTCAGCGAAACAAAAGTAAATACTAGCAAAGATAATCACTAACAGGCACTAGAAACCGGCACTATTACCAACATATACAATGTATCACACGTGTAATCGCTGGAAACAGAAAGTTCACAGTTCTTTCCGAAATAGTACTGGTTTCTGCAACAGAAATAAAGGGGGCGTGGTGGCATGCATGACCGTAACTTTAATTTTTTTTGTATATAGATCATTTTTCAATTGAAGCTCTTTAATGTATATATCAATGTGATCCGGAAAGAGTATAGAATTTAATAAAATCATTAAAAAATCGATTTTTCCACTATTTATAAGTATCAGGTATCCTTAATGATTGTAGAGAATTGGCGGAAACCACAGGCGGTAGCCTTCTACGACGAGGGTACTGGGAAGTTGGTACAACGCAACGACAAATGTCTAAGTCGGAGCGGTGACTATGTAGAGAAGTAGATGGAAGGTGTAGCTAGTATACTGATAGTTAAATATTTTTGATTTTCACAGTGGTTTCCAATTTAGCTACCGATTTGAACTTCCTCTCCGAATAGCCCTGAATACAATAACAGAATGAGTGACAGCAACTTGTTTACAGAGCAGATACCACAGGAACAAGCAGCAGCGCCCGCACTGTTGACGTCAGTAGGGCCAAAACACTTTCACCATACACATGATATAAAAGTTCTGAGGACATTGATACCTATCCATCATTTTCCCTGTTTGTTTCTACAGCGTACTATTAGTGCCAGAACGATGTTGCAAATATGAGAAAGCTAAAAGTACAATAAAGTGTAACCGGTTTTTACATTTACATATTTTATTTTTTCCCGCCATTTGCCTTATTTTCTGGTGGTCACATCGTAAGCTCTATTCTCTGAAGTAACATTCTTTCTGCCATTACAGATTTCTTATGTACAACGTTTGCCACTTTTTGCGCTATTGAACCAGTCTTACTTCTCTTGTTCTAAAGATACTTTCATACCACTGAACGATAATTTTCCAAGCCCGGATATTATGGATCTTTTTCTACATTCATAAACTAAATGAACTGTATTAGGGAGAGCTGGCAGAACCAACCCGACTTCTGCCACACCACCTACCCCCATCCTAATCTTCTGCGAGCGCCCACCTGGTAACAACCAGTGAGCGCTAGTTTGGTCAAACCTCTCCCGCGCACAGCTGTCACACTGCTCTGCTAGGTCAGGAGACGATCAGCGATCAGCTGCGTTCGACCGCTGTGATCTTTAACGTAACTGCTGTGCAGTGTTACGTGCTTTCTTACTCCGTGCGGTATGGCTGTAGTACGGAATGTGTGTGGCTAACAGTATAACTCCTCAGCAGTCTGGTGAGACTAATAGGATCGTGTAGAGCGAACTCATTACTGCAGTCAGAGTCCGTATAAACAGCAAAACTGCTTCTACCGGAGCCATAAGTTCTTTCACGTAACTTCAAACCAGCAACATCCTCCTTCCCCCATCCCCTTTTCCCTCCATGCTCAACTGTTAATAACGTTGTAATTCTGATGCAGGTATGTTGCAACTTACTATAAGACAAGCATCTATACTTTAATCTGAATTAGCTGGCAGCTGACGTATGAAGTCCGAAGTTACGATGTTATCGCGACAGTGGAAAAATAGCTTTGAAGTTTCCATTTCGTGATAAAATCAAATAAAAGGTGTGTAACTCATGTACGGTATAAATATGAATATGTATTTAAGCATGACAGAAATTCATTCTTAAAATGCAGTTTGACTCATTCTAAATCAGTTAACACTCCCTCATGATGGAATTTACGGAACACCATGTGGCACAGAATGGATGGTTGAATATGAAAAAGCCACACATATCATTACTCACCCAAAAGTAGCTGATGTTAGAAGCCCACTGTTCTTGTGGAAAGAGCTGTCTGTAACTCATCTACCTGACACTGTAAATCAGTGGCGCCTAAGATTTCGGCTTGCGGACCATTCCTGGGCCTGACCGCCAAAGCGCTCAGCCTTGGTTCACATTTCCCCCACTGCCAGGCTGGGCTGTGTGAGCGCAAAGAGTGGGAAGAGGGTAGCACAGCGAACACGTCGCATTAAAATAGCAGTACAGTCGCATGGCATTCACTTGCTTTTATATTTTACATTTCTGAACAACATATATCACTAACAAACCAGGTTTTCACTGAAACTTCCTGGCTGATTAAAAGTGTGTGCCGGACCGAGACTCGAACTCGGGACCTTTGCCTTTCGCGGGCAAGTGCTCTACCAGGAGAGCTTCTGTAAAGTTTCGAAGGTAGGAGACGAGGTACTGGCAGAAGTAAAGCTGTGAGGACGGGGCGTGAGTCGTGCTTGGGTACCTCATTTGGTAGAGCACTTGCCCGCCTAAGGCAAAGGTCCCGAGTTCGAGTCTCTGTCCGGTACACAGTTTTAATCTGCCAGGAAGTTTCATATCAGCGCACACTCCACTGCAGAGTGAAAATCTCATTCTCAGGTATTCACTATTACTTATTTTTGGGGTGCTGAAGACATAAAATTGTTCTTATCTGGTACAATCTATCGGCATACGGACAGATGCAGAAAATTTCGCAGAGTTTTACACTCAATTTGCCACGTAATCGTGACTTATTGAATTCCACAAGCTAAGAAAATGGTCTTTCACACAAATATGTCGGGAAATATTGTAGCATTTTTGCAACTTCATTATGGAGACTACGAAAATCTACATGAGAAAAGCAATGTAGACGTCTTGGACTGTTTAAACGTTAACAAGATTTGTGATTAAAACTGAAATTACCTTGCAGGTCAATCAGTTCAAAACGTTCAAAATGTCTGTGAATTCGTAAGGGACCAAAGTACTGAGGTCATCGGTTCCTAGACTTACAAACTACTTAAACTAATTTATGCTAAGTACAACACACACACCCACGCCCGAGGGAGGACACGAGCCTCTGTAATATTTACACTGGCCTAAAAACATTTATGAAATATCGTTGAAACTGATGTCCTGTATTCGTAGGAAACGGACGACTTCAGCCTGAAGTCATTTTACAGCCAACGTTTTCACTTTGCAGCCAATACTGTGTGAGGCGGCCGTTATTGTTTGCTGCGTCACCGTGTTGTCCTTCATTCTGTGCTGTGCAGTTTCTCTCCATTGTCGTTATGTAACTGTTGCAGATGCGATTTTTTCAAACACGCTAAACCATAAGATGATTTGAGTTTCGATTACGAACAACTTTTAAGGGTCTTTTACTTCAGTGCACGCGCACTGCTTCCTCAGAAAACTGAAACACAGTCTTAAGGCAGCTGCACTGCGAGGGCAGGGGGGGGGGCCTTGTTCCCCCGTCACTGTTCCTCAGTGTATGTGGGGCCTGGCTTACGTCCTTTGCTCTCTGCAACACAAGGACTTAGCCAGGATTTTCTCAAATGGAAGGGGAGATGTCCAACTTACTTTGTTTCATTCTGAAGATTTCCGTAATGAACGATAAATCATTTTATTCTAGAATGATCTCGGAGTCTTCACGAATCTCCTTACTAAAGGGTGCTGTATTTTGACAAACCAATGACAAGGAAAGGGAAACTCCCTATCGCAGCCCCCTCAGGTTTAGTGGTAAGAGGATCCAATGGACATCCCGTCAAAAACTGAACACAGATCAAGCACGGAAAGAGGAAGAAGGTGTAGTTAGTTGTAAAAAAAAAAAAAAAAAAAAAAAATAGAAACAGTGAACGGGCCAAGAACAAGAAGTGCAATAAAGAGCAGCCAGGAAAAGAAACGGCGTTGTGGTTAAGTGGTTATGTTGTTGGACTGCCAATCGGGCGAGCTGTGTTCATGTGTTTCACTTCTGCCATTTTTTTTTCGCTGATCGCTGTATTCAGATTTGTGTCTGTATCGTGGTGTAACGTCCGTTAGCGTCAACGAAGCGTAAGATAGGGAGCTATGAAGACAGTTGATTGTGTATAGTTACTGTATTAGCAGCCGTAACGAAGTGGCCTTCGAATTGGAATCGCAAACGTCTTACGACAAGGCGACAAGTCATCCGAATCCTCCACCGGCCGGCCGGAGTGGCCGAGTGGATCTAGGCCCTAGGTCTGAACCGCGCGACCGCGACGGTCGCAGGTTCGAATCCTGCCTCGGGCATGAATGCGTGTGATGTCCTTAGGTCAGTTAGGTTTAAGTAGTTATAAGTTCTAGGGGACTGATGACCTCAGATGTTAAGTCCCAGCCGGCCGCGGTGGTCTAGCGGTTCTAGGCGCTCAGTCCGGAACCGCGCGACCGCTACGGTCGCAGGTTCGAATCCTGCCTCGGGCATGGATGTGCGTGATGTCCTTAGGTTAGTTAGGTTTAAGTAGTTCTAAGTTCTAGGGGACTGATGACCACAGATGTTAAGTCCCAAAGTGCTCAGAGCCATTTGAACCATTTGAACCTCATCCGGAAAACACGCCTTGTGTGTCACATATGGCATTAGTGGCAATACGTGTGTCATGTGATAGAAATCTCTTTTCGACGCATCGGATAGGTACGACCTATCAGTGAGTGAGATATGCCTCCTTGCCCTATTCAGGTGTTCGCAAGAATGTGAATGTGATCACTCCCAAAGAAATTACGAAAACATGATAGTTTGTCACATAAGCTTCAAGAAATGAGTGCAACAGCTTCACAATCACGTAACTTCTCTGTGCTCCGTCAAAACACATGTTTTCAATGTTACGTCCCATTTTGGAAGTTTTGGCTCTTGAATTCCTTTGTTGTATCATAGTTTACACTCGTTTATTTGTTGTTTTCATTTCTGTGAGACGTTTATTTGGTATCTCGGCTCCTCTCACTATACATCACATTTTCTTGCGACGGTAACGTATTCTCACCATAACTAAAGTATAGTATGACAACTGCCAAGACTACAGAAAGTAAACAAACATTTCAGTGACCAGGCAGACAGTTCATAAAGTTGTGAAAAAAATGGCGCGAGAAAATTTCGAACACGGCTCGCTCTTTGGGCAGTCCAACACCGTGAGCGATTAACCACGACCCCATTGAAGTTTTAAACTACTCTTTATTGTAGTTCTTGTTCTTGAACCGTTCAGTGTTTCTATTTTCATTTTTTTTTTCACAGTTCAGTACACCTTCTTCCTGCTGTTATGCTAGATCTGTATTCAGTTTGTGATGGACTATTCACCAGGATATCTTGCCACTAAATCCAAGAGGGGTGTGATGGGGAGTCTACCTTGTAAGAAGCAGTTACTCTACTCTTCTTTCAGTCTGGATTTGAGCTGAAGAAATGATCAGGAGTGGACAAGCGATAATTTTTTGGGACACCGTATGATTATTACCGACAGGTTGTTTGAAATAAAGAGATCTCTGTTCAACAGAGAAAGTAGAAGAATGTAGAGGATCTGAAATTATTCAGCCATACACTTTCCCAAGTTTCCTCGTTTAAGTATGCTCATGTCACTTCTTTCAAGGTAAGAAAGATCATTTTCTGCATTGCAGACTTTCCCGGCAGACAAATTCACGAGCCTAAATATGGAAAATTTGGATAATTATTTATTTATCATGTGGCTTTTAGTGCCTGGGAGTCTCCGAATAGACGCTCGGCTCGCCTTAGATGCAACACACTTCATTTAAGCAGGGGGCTGCAGCTTTACGAAAACTGGAATCTGTCAGGAAAGAAAGGAATTAAGAAGGAATTCCCTGTGACTTAAAATAAGGGACGAACCCGGCATTTGCCTAAATTGAAGTTTGGAAGTTTGTGTAAGTTCCTATGGGACCAAACTGCTGAGGTAATCGGTCCGTAGGCTTACACGCTACTTAATCTAACTTAAATTAACTTACACTAAGGACAACACACACACTCATGCAGGAGGCAGGACTCTAACCTCCCCGGGTGGAGGTGGTGGGGGGCGGGGTGGTAGCGAACCGTGGCAAGGGCCCTGAGACCACGCGGCTACCCCGCACGACACTTTAATTGAAAATGGGAAACCACAGAAAACCGTTTGCACGTTTCCCGGCGGATACATACGAACCACCTCGCCTTCCGAATACAGGGATTGCTAGCTTAGCATCTCAACGAGCAGATCCACACCAAGTCAAAGGAGAATTTGGAAAAAGTTAGTTGTTGTATATTGTTTCAAAATAAAATTCATCATAACAGTTCTGACTTTGGGTGTTCTTCCTTTAATTATACATTTTAGTCATTTTCTACTGCATGAATGCATGCATATTTTAAGATTTAATAGTTCATAGAACTGCTGGTTTCAGTTAATATGGTATCACAAGAGTGTAAATGATTTTTGACGAAAGGGGGAAGGAGGGGTGCAGGACGCAGTCGCGCTGGAACGAATTCAAGCAGGCTGCTGAAAAAAATCTTATAGAAACGAGCGAACTGTTGAATGTGCTATCACCACATACCCCTTCCGCTCTCCACAATCCCCTCCCCATCGTTTCGTATCGGAACTGAGCAACGCTGGGTAAACCGATTGGGCGATATTTTGCAATTGGGACCACTAATGATAGCACAGTGACCTAATTTATTTTTTTAAATAAATGCAACCATCACCGATTGGAAGGTATTTTTGTTGATCATCGCGGCTATTTGTCGATACAGACAAATCCAAGAGCATTTTCATGCTCTTATTTTAATTTAATGTAATTTGAATGCTATTTACTGCTCCTCTGCCTTGTGAAATACTGGAATATTTCAAAACTAAAGTTCTTCCAGCCTCCCGAATAAAGACATAAACCGCTATAAAACTTCCTGACAGATTAAAACTTTGTGCCCAACCGATATCAACCGATATTCGAACTCGGGACCTTTGCCTTTCGCGAGTATGTGTTCTATCGAGTTTTTCTCTTCTTCCAGCTCAAAAGTAGGAGAGAAATCAAAACGCTTTTCTTTGGAAAGTACATACCTCAAAGTAAACAAAATGCACCTTTCTTGAGTTTCCGAACGTACCATAGCATGGGAGCTCTTCACCAAGGAAATGGTACGTTTTCTCAAAGAACTAAGGGAAATGAGACAGAGAGAGAGAGAGAGAGAGAGAGAGAGAGGGAAAAGAAAATCTCCGCTGCTGAATGGATACAAGAGCGGTCCTCTCCGGCGCTTCTGCCTCTGGGCACTTCGTCTCTTAGAGCTGAAGGCGACAACCGCTTCGTCGTGATCTCCGTATGCCTCTTCATCGTGTTCAACGTCAGCTTCTCATACTCGGGACGTTCTAGAGGCGAGGGAGATCTCGTAACACACTCCCCAGGGAATTAGAAAAAATATTTTGGGTGTTTCGGGTTGCACACAATAGCCGTACGTCGTTAGTGCTGGTTGTTCCAGAAGTCCATCACATTCTTTGGGCCATCGCGAAGCAGGTAATGCACTGCTGGGGCTCGTAGCTATGTCATCGCGTACGTCTTGGCTCTTCGGTAGTACGTTCAGTCCGGAAAAGAACGGTCTTATGGTCAATGGCCTCTTGTCCTACGTGAAGAAGGAAGGACATCCTCGTCGTCTCTAGATGCCATACTTCCGCAGAGGGGCCGCACATAAGACGGTGCGCGTCGTCGTTTCCGTTGACACTTGATCCGGTGACGTGTTTGCCGTTAACTGCGTGGAACCGAGCTTTTCTTGTTTCTGTCTCAGGGGTGGTATGGTGAATTTCCCGACATATCGCCGGCCAGTGGATTGTGGGGTGCCGTTCTTCCACAGGGTTGGTGGGGTGTCTGCTCGTAAGTATTCGATAGACATCGCGTGCTGTTATCCGTCTATTGGCCGGTAGATCTGCGTAACGAAGCTATATTCAGGAAAAAAAACTGCTATGACGAAATGATTCGGAAATGTTCTTTAGCATCACCGGAGCAGTTAGAGAAGCTAGCGCCTCTTCGTCTATCAAGAGTCCCCTCAGATTAGGTTGTTATCTACACCAAGTTTTCAGCACCACGTTGAGATAAAACACCAAGATACGATTGTGAACGTGTAAGAGCTTGAGTCCTCCTCTATCAATAGGTAGGGTCAGGGAATTGTATCGTACCTTGAAGAGTAATCACGACTGACGAAGTATATATGCGCTACCAGAATGCGTGGAGTGATTGCCTTCAGCATCCGAAGAATGTGTGCCTATTGCGGGACACATGAGGCCAAGTAGATGCTTATGTAGACATCACCGACTTAGCTACCCAAGATCCGTCCTCGCGGCTTTGCATTTGCCAATACTAAGTTTCCTGCCAGGAAGTTTCATATCAGCGCATACTCTGCGGCAGAATGGAAATTTCGTTCTGGGAATATAGCCCAAGCTGTGTGTAAGCTAAGTAAGTCTTCGCAATAACTTTCGTCGAGGAGTGTTACTCTTGCGACTTTCGCAGGAGGGCTTCTCTGAAGTCAGAAAGGTGGAAGACGAGGTACTGGCGGAAGGAAAACTGTGAGGACGGTGCGTGAACCGTGCATGGATAGCTCAGTGGTTAGAGCGCTTTCCCGCGAGAAGCAAAAGTCCTGAGTTCAAGTCGCGGTCAAGGACACTGTTACAATATGCCAGAAAACTCCATATCAGCGCACACTCCACTGTAGAGTGAAAATTTCATTTAGTAAAACTGCTACAGATTGGTAACTAGGCCATTCTAGTAGTGCGCACTTGGTTCAAATGGCTCTGAGCACTATGGGACTTAACAGCTGAGGTCATCAGTCCCCTAGAGCTCAGAACTACTTAAACCTAACTAACCTAACGACATCACAAACATCCATGCCCGAGGCAGGATTCGAACCTGTGACCGTAGCGGTCTCGCGGTTCCACACTGTAGCGCCTAGAACCGCTTGTTGACACGTAGTTTTGGCTTACCGTAAAGCTAGTGGACGAATCAAAATCTGTTTTCCTGTTCTTCCTTGGTACAAACTTATCCATAGTTATGAAATATCACAACAGTGCACAGCACAAAACAATAAAAAGTAGCAGTTTAACATTAAATTCAACTGCAAGTAAAAACTGAACTGATTAATAAAACTACCGCTGAGCAGAAGTAAGGCCAACAAATGGTATTGGCTAAAACAGGGATGGGTGACAGCCGATAGTGCTACAGATGTACAGACAGTTTAAATCCACCGTTCGCCTCGCTTAATATGGACAGTGCTTATAACTTATTCGTCGTTGTAAATTGAAAATCAAAATATCGTGCAGTTTCCCTCCATGGCAACTAGGTCGCGTGTAAATTCATTTGGGTGACAAGAGGGGTTCGGACCCCCAGGATCCCCCTCCCAATTTGGCCACGCGCTTTCGCAACACCCTCTCGCTGTCGGGCATGTACACTGTATAGTACTTGCAGTCATCGTTAAATAAACAGCCAGCAGTCGAGGCCCCACTGTCTCTACCCAACTATGTCATTAGAATGAA
Organism: Schistocerca serialis cubense; assembly: GCF_023864345.2. Classification (NCBI taxonomy): domain Eukaryota; kingdom Metazoa; phylum Arthropoda; class Insecta; order Orthoptera; family Acrididae; genus Schistocerca; species Schistocerca serialis. The sequence goes on along the minus strand of NC_064641.1, from coordinate 911,825,717 downwards.
TGGCCACACAGGGGCCAGACATGCCTGAGGTTGATTATCTTCACCAAAATCTGAATACAGAAATTAGTAACGAATGTATGTGCCGGCTCCAATATCATTTCAACCAGGAGTTAGGCAAGTTTGGTCGGTTATGCATGATTCAGCGCCTAATCTGTCGATTTTATGTGCACAGCTGACCTGAAAGCATTGACAGTTAGACGTCTTTTCCTTGTTCACCACTGTATTAATTTCCTATAACGCTACCGCGTATTTCCGCTAAAGGCCGAGTGGAATAACATCCTGGATTGGTAGTAACTAACGCAAGAAACGCTCATCAACAAAATTTGCGTAGATCACCGCACACTGCACTGCGCTGCCAGGTGGGAGACTGATTCTTAGGCGTCCTGTAAGGCAAGCAGGGCGTTCTTACGTGGAACCCAGAAACGCCACTACCTATTCAGTTTACGGACGGACTATACTCTGGGATCTGTTACTATCTAGCGAGCACCTGGGTAAGTGGCTAAACAATACAGGCGGAATAGGGGTCAGCAGCATCAGAATTAGTGTGGAACCTTAGTCCCTGACCTTCTACTTAATTTTAATGTGCATGTTGCAACATATGGCAAACGAAAACGAGAGAGCTGCATTTTCTATTCGTGGTGCCAGTTCGGAAACGTAAGTTTCAAAATTCTACACTTGATTATTCTGTAAAGCAACATATGCTATATAGGACTGCAGAGTTGACCCGAACGGTTATGTAGCGAGAGTAGTTTTTACAATGTCAGCTATTTTTGTTGCCAGTTTCTTTTAACGGATGCTAATAATTGGCAATTTTCTGCGCTGTGTGCTGTGGCTGGCCGATGGAGAATATAAACTACTCGTAGTAACACGCGAATCTTGCTGTGAAGTGATGTCAGAATGAAGTGCCTCTCATAAATGACGATGCGTAAACCAAAACTCGAAAGAAGTCAACGAATAAGGCAGTTCAGTGATGCCGTATTGAATTTCGCCGTATTTAATTCGTTTTTGTATTATAAACTGCATGTTATGACAGCATATCGTTTCAGGACAACGGAAGGGCACTGGAGATTTATGATAAAACCGTGTAGTTAAATGACAGTTAATGAAACAACGGCTGTAAAGTCTTTCAAGAGATCCTAACAGGAAAGGCACTGTTGTTGAATGTTCTGTGTGTTCACCGGGGGTTAAAGGTGAGGGACGTCGAATTGAGCTGCCTTCTCGCGGGATGAGTCTGCTAACGTTGACGTGGACGCTGACAGAACACCCACCGCACATGACACAGCGCCGTCGGCATACGAGACGGTTTGGTTACAGTGATTTCCGCTCTCAGCGCTCTCCAACAGTCGTTGTCGGCGTTATTTGGCTCGCAAACCACGCAGTGTGATTAATAAAATAGATGCGCGTAAAACAGCTGCGTCAACTCTACTAGTGATTGTCGAAGAAGAGCGGAGAGAATCAGCAACTAGTGCCTTGAAGAGCGAATTGTTGGTAGAGGAACACAACGTAATTCTGTGCAACAATCTGAGATACTCACTAGCAGAACTTATTCGTTAATTCAATTGAATCTCTCTCTCTCATTTCAAGTTTGAAAAGCATACTTTCTAATGTTATTTTCCGCACTCATTACATCCATATCGTCGATGTTGCACTGACTACTGTCACTGTGAAATAATATGCTTCATCACATAAATTTCAAGATCGAGATTAGTTTCGTAACTTCGGTCCAATAGGAGAGGACACTGCTCACCATCATTAAAAATGATATTTACCGGCAAGATCTAAACAAGCAACACATTAGGTTCTTATTCGGGACACCTTTCGAGGCAAGGCACTTCTGACATTAGACCACTGGCTCATGTTTGGCAGCAGTCTCATCACGTGGCACCTCTTGAAAACACAAGCAGTAGCCACCAACATCAACCAGATTGCACGTATTTACAGTTTATGTCAAGCTATTACAATTCAGACATGAATCCACTTCAGCACCGAGGTAATTACGGTACCTGAAAGTTCAGTCGTGTCTGATTACATTGTAAACGTGTGTTGCTCATTTGCCGTAATGTTAATATTAGATCTAGAGATACGATTAGCTCTGGTTTACATTGGTTGATTGTGAAAGTTCTACTTCGCCCATACTCATTTTCAGGTTATCACACAGAATACTGAAAACAACAGAAGTAATTTCTTTGCTTTCAGAAACTTTGTGTTAAGACATACGTTTCACAAAGCAAACCTTAGAAATAAATTATAAGCAAACTTTGCAAATAAATTATTGCTACAAAAACCAGTTCTGGGAATCACTACCGTTTGGTCGCTAATGTAATATTTACATTCAATGGAACAGAAATATCTGCCCCCGGGATTTAAATGATTTTATCTCAAAGCTCGTATATCTAGCAATATTTATAACTCTCTTTCAGATTTGATTAGCTGTGCTCGCGTAATGAATATTCCCTGTCATAACATGTCTTCTCTCCTATAAATTTGTGGTGATATCCTCTTTGGAAAACAGTGGCTATTGACCGATGATCTCTGGCCGACGCGGACAGTGTTAATTTGTCTCTTCAGTTTGGTGTGGCGTAAGATTTTTAATTATCAGCAGACACAATTAAGCAGGTTGTACACTTCAGACAGATGCGTAAGATTACTGAAGATTTTAAATAAAAGTCTGTACTCTACACGAGTCAAAAACTGTGCAAGGAAAGCGGAATTCAAACTTACAAATGAGTTACCGGAAATTCGCAGGCGCTTCTGGTATTTCCTATGTACTGCGATGCAAATTACAATCCTTACCACTAAAAACTTTGCACTGGAACAGCTGCAAGTTAGCGACATCGTGAAGAAGTATGTCTCAACTTTTACCAGTGATTTTTTTTTTACTTTTGCCTCAAAACCACTTTCTGCCGAAACAGTCGAAACACTGCTGATTCCGTGCTGTAAACTGTTCTTCTAAGAAAATAAATACGCGCACTTCTTCATGGCAGAACATTTAACTGTCAAGGAAATGCTCTTACGTTGCACTTTTCCTAATTAAACAGATTTCCTTCTTGCGCACTTCGTAATTTTTCTGTGTAACTTACGCCCAGCCTCTGCTCCTCTTCTCCCATTTGTTACAGAGCTCACAACTTAGGAAGGTTTATTCGCTGGGCAATAAACATTTTATAAATTTTACACTATACATTTTTCTCTCTTGTTAAGTTAAAAAAAAAAAAAAAAAAAAAAAAAAAAAAAAAAAAAAAAAAAGAATTGTTACCACCGAGGCAACGTTCAGAAGTAAGTCAAACTCTACGACAAAAGAAAAAGAAGAAACACTGAGTAGGCGAAGTTACACATCTTTCCATTCAAACTGAGGAATCTTCCCTCAATAGCACCTCAGGAAGGTCCCTTTAGCCATCATATCGCACTTCACGGGTGGTAACTGCAATCTGTTTTGCATGTTATTACACGCACTAATAAATACAATGGTGCTTACATATTGCAAACAAGTTATTACACGGTCGGAGAGCAAAAGAAGGTTCCGTTATTCATACTATCTTTATATGTATGGGGCTATCAAAAACTTTCCGCGTGAGAGCGTTCTTGCTGCGTATATGTCACCCAGAGAGACTCTGATGCCCTTACACACACATCAAAAAACGTTTTGCATCACCCCGGTTCCCAGAATTCCTGAAGATAGACGTTGACTACGTGACTGTGGATATTGTAATACAGACATAGTCCCTTTGACTGTACAGAGATGTCACTAGACAAGCCCAAAGATGTAAACAACCATTCATGAGCATCGCCTATTAGACGTATGGGGGGGGGGGGCGGAGGGGGGGGGGCTCTGACATCCGATCAGTTCCAGTCATTCCACCAGGATGGAGGTACACGGCTCGTGTTGTCTGTAGTTCAACCGCGCCTAGACGGTCAACACCGTGGTTTGATCGCGTCCGCATTAATACTTTGTGCCAAGAAGGGCTTTCAATAAGGGCGTCTCGGACTGAAACGAAGCAATGTCTTTCGGATACGGAGGAGATACAGAGACAGGAACTGTCGATGACATGCCTCGATCAGGCCGCCCAATACTATTGCAGTGGATAACCTCAATCGACGGACTATGGCTCGGATGAACCCTAACACCAACGCCACCGTGTTGAATAATGCTTTTCGTGCCGGCACAGGACGTCATGTTTCGACTCAAACTGTGCGCAATAGGTTGTATGATGCTGAACTTCACTCCCGACGTCCTTGGCGATCTTTGCAACCACCATGCAGGGCGGTACAGATGGGCCCAAACACAGGCCAAATGGACCACTCAGGATTTTTTTGATACGAAGGGATGTAGTTTAATGAAGGTAATTTTATTTACTTGCTGTACCCTATCAAATGTCCGGTGAAAGTCATCTGTCAGCGTGTGTAGTGCCGACAGTAAATTCGGAGGTGGTGGTGTTATGGTATTGATGGTGTTTTTCACGGAGGGGGCTTGCATCTCTTGTTGTTTTCTCCTTGTTTCCAACTGTTGAAGAGCAATTCGGGGATGGCGATTGCATCTTTCAACACGATCGAGCACCTGTTCATAGCGCACGGCCTGTAGCGGAGTGGTTACACGACAATACAATCCCTGCAATAGACTGGCCTGTACAGAGTCCTGACCTGAATTCTATAGGACACCTTTGGGATGTTTTGGAACGCCAACTTCGTGCCAGGCCTCTCCGACGGACATCGATGCCTATTTTTAGAGCAGCACTCAGTGAAGAATGGGGTGCCTTTCCCCAATAAACCTTCCAGCACCTGATTGAACATATGCCTGCGATATTGGAAGGTGTCGTCAATGCTAGGGGTGGGCCAACACCATATTGAATTCCAGCATTAGCGATGGATGGTGTCACGAACGTGTAAGCAATTTTCAGTCAGATGTCCGGATACTTTTGATCACATAGTGTAAGTGATGTCAACAGCGTCGGGTGTAGAGTGATCACTGTGAAAGAGACGGTGCTGCTGCATATTCGTCTGAGATAGCACTATCAGCATATGACAGAATTTGAAATAGCCTCCATTCTGGTCCATTTGGTCGTATGGTCGATCGTGCAGTATCCAGATTTGTGGGGCATCAGAAAGTGACACTGACCCGATGTTAACAGCATTGCAACTAGGGTTCTTGGTAAAATATCGATATATCGGAATATCGATCTCTTCCGATACGCCCAAATAGATTAACGATGTATATTGACAAGGTATCGATACATCGATATTAAAACGGCAATATCGAGTGCCGATATTTTTTTTTATATTGCACTTTTTCCACAGTTTTCGGTAAATATTTGAAGCTGTTCTTTTGAAATTGTAGTTGAACATAATTTTACTTTCACTGTGTGAAGTGGTTTTACTGCTTTTCGATCTTTCTTCACGTTTAATGTTTCTCTTTGACTGTGTGAAGCATGTGTGGATGGCACAAAAGAAGAAGTCCGATTGCACTGCGGGGATGGCGGTGTGAATGGAATAACAAAAAAAGAGCACACTTCTTCCTTTAAAAAACAATTTTCATCGCAACTAGAGTGCTGTTTCTACACATCCGCATTCTTCAAAACCTGTTCATGAAATTGAGGACCAAAAATCTGAATAAAAAGGTCGGTCTTGCGCCGGGCGGGGACGTCTGAGGGGAAGTGCTGACGTTATCGGCGCTCGGCGCTACCTACAGAAACCGCAAGGTTTAGAATCGCGAAACAATTTTCACGCAACTGCTAGTTCGCTGGCGCTTGTAGGAAACGAAAAGACCAACAGGGAAGTCGACATGGAGTGTTCCGGACAAATCCGATACGTGATGAAATAGATCAAATTGACCCATTGCACAGCTTGATGTGCCTCTTACATGCAGTTACCACATTTTACCATTGTTAGCAAAGTGGTAATCGCAAAGCGTTAACGTGCTTCGTTTTCCTTTCAGTTCGTGCTCGAAGGCTGCTAGGTTGTTGCTGTACACAATATCTAACGGCTAATCAACACTTAAATATACGGCTCTAAAACCGGCTTCATATTTACAATGTGCAGACGATAATTTTATATGTAGATACGTCGATATTTCCTCCGTCGATTAATTATTACAATTTTTCGACATATTGTCAACTGCTAATGATGTTTCCTTAAATATCGATATATCGAATACTCTTTCCAAAAATATCGACAGTCATTATCTAAACATGAGAGCACCCATAATCGTTGTCAAAGTTGTGGTCGACCACTTCTGACCATCACAAGTCGCCCTGTTTGGCACATCGAAACTCTTTCACAGCTGCGCCTGCCACCTGCGGACAAGCGATTGGCTCACTGCAACGTTCTGTGTCTTCTCGAACCACTGGTTGGCGACTAGTAGCGGCTGAACCAGACACTTACCGCCCCATACGACCCATTCGTCGGCTTTCGTCACCCCAACACAAGCGACTGCTTTTGTAGTGGTGGCGTCGCCAGAGAGCATGGACTGCTCATGGACGGCGTCGCTTTGTGTTCAGCGATGAATGGCGTTTCTGCACTACGCCGGATTGCTATCGTCGGATACTTTGTCGGCGACTTGGGCAGAGGTGAAATTCTTGCAGTGTTTCGGAGAGGTACAGCGTCACGGTGTGAGGAGCCAACGGGTATGACATCAGGCCACGGCTGGCAGTGGCTGAGGGAACTCTTGACAATCAACAACACGTCACCGACATCCTGCCTGTTCATGAGTTACCTCTCGCGCGATACTATCGTGATGCCATTTTTAACATGACAATGCTCGTCCACAAGTAGCACGAGTATCTAAGAGCTCTCTACGTGATGCCGAGGTGCTACCGTTTCCAGGAAGGTACCCTGACCTGCCCCCGACAGTACACGTGTGAGACGAGCTCCGAAGTCAACTCGGTCCCAACGCCAGTAACGATGATACCAGGAACCAGTTACAACCGTCGTGTGCACTCGTGTCTCAGGAGAGGATAGTGCGGCGTTATGACTTCCCTGCCAGCTGAATGAGTACATACATCCAGGTCAGAGCACGTGCAACATCATACCAACCCAGTTCTTACGAAATGACGGTCTTGTTCTTATTCCTTCAAAGTTTTAAGGCTCTGGGCATCTTAAGATGTCATCGAAGAAGTGCTTTTAAGTCTCAACCGGAAAGTAAAATGACAGTCATACTTAAAAATCAAAATAAATCACAGTCAAATTTTAAAAAAATTGATATAAATTAGTGCAGTTGCACATTCGTAAAATTAATTTTCGAATGATAATTTATGAAAGACGATCTACATCTGCTAGGCTGACAGAGGGAAGAAAAGAACAAAAAAATCATACCCATACTAGCACCACCTTTCGGCTGGTAGCTGTGCCAAAAGAAAGAAAAAAATGGCAAGGATTACAGAGATTAACTGCACGATGGTTTATAAGTTCTAAGCTTTGGTGAGTGAACTTTGTGATATGTTTTTAGCCTTTTAAGTCTTCAGATCGTTTGATTCTATTTTCCGGTGTGATGTTGGCGGTACCCGGAACGACATTAAAAATAAAGTAATGCATGAAACAGACTAGACGGTTTTATTTACAACAAAGTTACAATGCTACGTTCCAGTCGTATATAATAAACATGCGATCCCTGTCAGATTCTATAGTCTACAGAATTTGGCTCTCAGTTAGCCCCTCTTTAAATATAATCCGCCATAGACCCCATAAACAAAAAAAAACCACTTCTAGTAGTTGGAGCCGGCCGCGGTGGCCGTGCGGTTCTGGCACTGCAGTCCGGAACCGCGGGACTGCTACGGTCGCAGGTTCGAATCCTGCCTCGGACATGGGTGTGTGTGATGTCCTTAGGTTAGTTAGGTTTAAGTAGTTCTAAGTTCTAGTGGACTTATGACCTAAGATGTTGGGTCCCATAGTGCTCAGAGCCATTTGAACCATTTTTAGTAGTTGGAAGAAAGCACAGTTCACATCAGTCTACAAGAAGGGTAGCAGAAGTGATCCACAAAGCTAACGTCCAGTACTGTTCACATCCGTTTACTGTGGAATCTTAAAATATAGTCTTATTGTATGTCGAAGAGAATGAATCCTCCATGCCAGCTTGTGTGGATTCCGAAAACATCAATCAAGTGAAATTTTACCCGTTCTTTCCTCAAATGACTTACTGATACATTTATTGTACACAGGTACAGGTCGTATTTATCTATTTCCGAATTTTAAGCGTTTGACTCAGAACCACACCTACTTTCATTTTCAAAAAGTACGATCGTATGGGCTGTGAAGCGAAATTTGTAACTTGATTTATTATTTTTCGGTAGGGAGAGCGCAGCAAGTTATCTATGATGGCGAGTCATCGACAAATGTAGAAGTAATTTAGAATGTACTCCAGCGAAGTGTGTTGGTACTCTTACATTGACTGATGGAAAAGAACTAAGTAAACTATTATTTCACAAGTAATTGCCATAACTTTTAACACATTTATCCCACTGTGAGACAGGACGGTCACTGCCTTTATGGAAGAACGTTTGCAGTCGCCTATGGAAGCATGATTGTACCAAGGCGTGCATTTCTTCGTACAAATCAAATCGAAGGCCACGAATCTTTTTCTTCTGTGGTCCTAAAATATGGAAATCGCATGGGAGACATCAGGACTCTGTGTACGGGCTTCCCAGTATAACTTCTGAGGCGTAGTCGACAAAGCTTTCAGCACAATGCACAACCAACATGTTACCAAGGTTGTTTAGAGTACCTCTTGCCTCCATATTTAGTACCTTTTCATTACTTGTCCGGTCTGTCAGTGTAACCGTAACCATTGTTCCGTAGCTCCACATTTCATAAGCTTCTATTCGCTTCCTGAATGTGCCGTTTACTGTCCACAGTTCACTTCCATGAAGAAAGGGCCTGCTGAAAACAGTAACCAGTATAATGACCACAGAATATGGACAGAGAGTAAGCCAAAGAAAAATGAAAGTGGTGAGGAGTAGCAGAAGTGACATCAGCGAAACCTTAATGCCATAACGGGTTGCCACGCAGTATAAGAAGTTGCTGAGAAGCAAACTAACCCATGGTCGACGAAGCAAGGAGGATACACACTGATCAGCGACAGCATGTGACCACCGACCTACTATCGATGTAAAACCGTCCAGGCACAGCAGCGTCACCTGGCGGGGAAAGAATGCTGGTCAGACACACGCACGGTGCGTCCGCTGTCAGTGAGCGTGCTGTCCTTGTGTAGAATGGGGAAGACACGAGATCTGTCTGTGTTTCACCGAGGGCAGGTGGTGACGGCCCGCAGACGCGCCGTGAGCATTTCTGAAACTGCCGGATTTACCGGGCATTCAAGGAGTGCTGTGGTGCGTGTCTTCTACACGTGGAGAAACCAAGGTGCAGCCAAGTCCAGACGTCGTGGGGTTGGGCGGCCACCTCTCATTACAGATGGCGGGCGACGATGGTTGGGCTGCCGGCCTGTGTGGTCGAGCGGTTCTAGGCGCTTTAGTCTCAAACCGCGCGACCGCTACGGTCGCAGGTTCGAATCCTGCCTCGGGCATGGATGTGTGTGATGTCCTTAGGTTAGTTAGGTTTAAGTAGTTCTAAGTTCTAGGGTACTGATGACCACAGATGTTAAGTCCCTTAGTGCTCAGAGCCATTTGAACCATTTTTCTGATGGTTGGACAGATAGAACAAAAAAGAGGCGGTGAACTGTGGTGGAACTAACATCAGACTTTAAATGCTGGGCATAATACAGGTGTGTTTAAACACACAGTGCAGTGAACACTCTCAGCGTTGGGCCAGCCGACGTCCCAATAACGTGCCAATGTTAGCACCACGATTTCGGCCACAGCCACTGAAGTGGGCATGTCGCTATTGGCACTGGACACTGGCGCAGCGGCAGAACGTTGCTTGGTCTGATGAATCCCAATATTTTTTTTCATCATGCTGTTGGGAGGGCCAGAATCAATCGTCTTCCAGCGGAACAGCTCCTTGACACCTGCACTACGGGACGGAGGCAAGCTGGCGGCGGCTCTATTATGCTCTGGTGAACATTCACGTGGGCATCCGTGGATCCAGTGCAGCTCGTGTCAGGCACCTAGACGGCCAAGGAGTATCGTACACACTAGACTCGTATTCGGGAAGACGAAGGTTCAATCCCGCGTCCGGCCATCCTGATTTAAATTTTCCGTGATTTCCCTCAGTCACTCCAGGCAAATGCCGGGTTGGTTCCTCTGAAAGGGCACGGCCGACTTCCTTCCCCATCCTTCCCAAATCCTATGAGACCGATGACCTCGCTGTCTGGTCTCCTTCCCCAAACAACCCAACCAACCCCAGTGTCGTACACTGCTTGCAGACGAATTACACTTTTTCGTGATGGTCGTGTATCCTGACGGTATTGGCATTTTTCAACAAGATAATGGTCACGCCACAGTAATAAGAGTGTGATGGAGTGGTTCGAGAAACACAGTGGCGGCTTCCAGTTGATGCTCTGGTTCCCCCTCCCAACTCGCCAGAGCTGAACCCGATCGAACACGTCTGGGATGTAACTGAAGGTGGCGCCAGGGCTCATCGACGTCCTTCCCATAATTCGGTGGCTTGTGAGTGCAGATGTGGTGCCAAATCCACGGCCTCATTGCTTGTCGTCATACCATGACAAGTGGCCGGTGTTGTCCTTGCCAGAGGTGAACATATCGGCTATTAGGCAGGTGATCATAAAGTTCCGGCTGATCGCTTCTATGCAGGTTAGCAAATGCAAAGATAGCATTTTTGGCGAAATTAAGTCTACTTCTGTCATACTATGTCTTAACGTTGAGTAGAAATGTCTGGGAATGAAATCGTACGTCTCTAGAGCAGGTTTTGTGGACGTGATGCTTGGTCTGTCAGGGGAAAGGAAAAGAGAAACATCGAGGCGTTTGGAATGCGGCGTTACCGAAGGAACCTGAAAAATTATGGGACCCTTAAAATGAAAAATGAGGAGACCTTTAGTGAAATCGGTGACGAAAACTATATATAGGACACTGACTAGCAGAAGAGCGACGTGTCTGAAGACCTCAGGGATTATTCTCAGTGTTACTAAAGAGAGTTGCATAGGCCTACAGCTGTTGAGGAAGACAGATTGAAATACAGTCAAGAAATTGCCAAGGACCACAAGCGCTAGGCTCTGAGATGAAGATGTTAGTAGAGGAGAGGAAGCCTTGGTGAACGCATCAAACCACTCAATAGACTGATGACCAAAAGCAAATTACCATCCTGAGAGAAACATACGGAGAATAATTTGTACTTAAATTTACATCACATGATGAAATGTTTCTTTCTTCAGAAACGTTTGTCGTGATACTGCCAGCCTAAAATTTACGTCGTCTTTACCTCTGACAACGTCATTTATTTTGCTGCCCATCCAGCAAGAATGTCTAGTAGCTTTAGTGTCTCATTTCCTGACGTAGCTCCCTCATTGTCATCTGAATTAATTAAATGACAATGACACTCCATTATCCGTGTTTCAACTTTTTTTATGTTTATCTCAAAACTTCTTTTCAGGCCACAATCTATTACGTTCACCTGATTTTCCATGTTCTGAATTCCTTCTGGCATAATTAAAGTGTTTTTTACTGTACTTAAAGCTTTCATTTTTTCTGCTAGAAAATTAATTCCATACTCGAATTTCCCTTTAATTTTCTTTACTGCTTGCCCATACTGCAAACTGAAAAACGCGGACAATAGGCTAAAACCCTTCGTCATTCCCTTCTCGATTACAATTTCATGTCTTTCGAATCTTATACCTTCACACATACATGACGCTTTGTAATTTTTCACGAAGCCAAAAAACTAATTTTAATGAAAACGTTTCAAGAGTTTTACGAAACTCGAACACGTTAGGTAAAACCACTCCTAGCACGACGGAACTGGGGCATGGTGCGTTATGGCGCACCTGATCCTTGTGATATCTTCAGCAGTATTGGGCAGCGGCTGATACTATTTGTATTCCGTGAATAATTTTTTTCCTTCCATTATTAGCATTCATATTCTCTGTGCCGTCTTAAATGTGGTTGCAAACCCGTTACGGACTACATCAAACGATGTACGTCTCTTCAACCTACGGTACCAAAAAAAATTGAGAAGAAAGAAAAATGTCTCTTATTCGTTACAATGCTTTACAGATTCTAGTGCTAGCCTTACCAAGGGAACTTTCTTTACGCGCTTATTTACATCTTTAACAATTTGTCGTTGCCTGTTTCATGTTGTGAAAACACTATTAAAAAATTTCGTACGGTAATACATGTTAATGTGACCAAACTCGCCATTCGGTATTTTAAACAGTAGTATTGGCAATTTTTAGGGAGCTTCACCAATATCCTGGATATAATAATGTGCGAAAACGTCATACATATAGTGAATTAGAGAAATCCTGAAAATTAATTTTGATGGACAAACAGGTATTTGCAGCATCGTTATTTGTTGTTAACTCGCATGAGTGTTTACAGCACGGGAGATAGAGTAAGATCGTAAATGTCCATTTTCGAACGCTCTCCTGCCGTCAGCTCTACCATAGTAAAAATTCTATGAGTACAAAATTTTGGCTTGCATTGTCCAAAGGAAACCCGTGGAGTAAACTCTGTTAGTCAGGTGAAATACTATTGGTTAAGATCACAAAAATAGTTTATTGGCGATTTTGCGCTATTTTTTTTAAACATCAGTTAGCTGCTACTGAGTGGTATAGCTTATCTGAAGACCCTGTGTCATCTTTCGTTGCCTAAGATAGTATTGAAACTTCCTTTTCGATTAGGAACCATTCAGATCAGATGTAGCTTAAAAGCTATCAAGATACATCGGTAGAAGCTGCAGTTACTAAAATTCTGGATGTACCCCCTTTACTCGTTGGGTTTGTAGACTAACCACAGCTCCTTTCACCAAATACCTATCACTTTTGTACAAATAGTATGGAGTACCTGCAGGAAGCCTATGTTTTGACATAGGACGGGGTCTTCGCTACTGTCCTAGATTTTGCTGCCAAAAAACTACACAGAATTATAATTTGCCCCAACCTCCCCCTCCTGACACTCCCCACCAGAAGAGCACTAACTGTAAGAAAAAGTAAACAACTGACCATCATACAATGTAGGATTTCCACTATTTCCCACACTTCGACAGCACCTCATAACAGCACGGTACCTGTAGAATAAGATGTATGGAAAAGTGCATATGTCCATCACATGTAACCGTTGGTTAGCTGACGTTTGAACAAATTAAGAATGTTTTGACTGCACACAGTTTACTCTTTTTAGACATGTGGTACTTTTGTCATTTCAGTGCAGCTCGACGGATGCGAAGCGCGGAATCTCTACCACAGTAGCATCATAGAGTTGGAGCATTTCCAACAAGAAAACAGTCGTAAATATGAAGTGTGGGAATTATGTGACAAACACCCAAGTATCATAAGAAAGAGCGGATATCGACAGTATTGGAAACGCTGTAGTGCATAAGCTGAAATAGTTAGGATATGTTCGATGCGTAAATGATACAATGATTTTTCGCCACACCTTGAAGGTCACCTTTCTTGCCGTGCAAGACCTCGTGGAAATGCCTAGTGTTACTACAACCAACATATTAATGGAAATGTTGTAAGACCTTAACTTTTCCCGGCGAATCGAATGTTCAAATAACTTACGGGTTTGCTGCCGGGTGACGTCGTCGAACCGGTTTTTGGAACATCTGAATTCAAGCCACCAGAATATGGAGGTGGAAAAGATGGGTACCTTCCCTTCCTTGATGTGTTGGTCAAAAGGAACACTGATGGTACGTTGGGACATTCTGTTTATAGGAAGCCCACCCACACTGACTTGTATCTGCGAGCTGATAGTTGTCACCATCCAGCTCAGCGTGAAGGAGTACTTCGCACCTTGGTTCACAGGGCCCACGTTATCTCAGACCCTGAAAGTTTGGCAGCTGAGCTAGCACATCTCGAAGTCACCTTTCGTCAGAATGGTTATAGTGAGAAGCAGATCAAACGTGCGTTGCGCCACCAGCCTTCTGTGCAACGGGTGAGTGACGATAGCAACGAAGTGGCACCTAAGTCTACGGGCTTTTTGCCTTACGCAGGAAGCATTTTCAATAGGATTGGCCGTATTTTGCGGAAATGTAATGTGAAATGTGTTTTTCGACCACCTTCTAAGATTAAGGCCTGTTGGCGTCCGTAAAAGATGGTCTTGGTTTGCGTAAGGCTGGGGTCTATCGTATTCCTTGGAGTTGTGGCATGTCATATTTTGGTCAGACAATCAGGACTGTGGAAGACTGGTGTATTGAACATAAGCGTCACACACGCTTACAACAGCCGAGCAAATCCGCTATTGCAGAACATTGCGTTGACACCGGTCATCCTATGGAATACAACAACACGGAGATTCTGGCTTGCACGTCCCCTATTGGGATAGTGTTATTAAGGAAGCTGTTGAAATCAGACTATCAAGCAACCCTCTGTTAATAAACAGAGATGGTGGATTTTGTTTAAATGCTGCTTGGAATCCGGCTCTGTCTCTCATAAAAAAGCAGAGGGACAGATTTAGTGCTACCTCACCCCTCACCTGTTAATTAATAGTAACTATGGATATTTCTGATTTTGGTTATCTTTGGTTGTGTTGACACTTGTTCTGTGTATGGTGTCTTCCTTGTTTCTCTCTGTGAACCGAGGCATTAAATTTACTTCCACATTTTTCCTTACTACCATTTGTGCCTTGAGAATGGCAGGGTGTGCTCCTGTCGAAATATCGGCGGTGTTCGAAGACGTCACCCGGCAGCAAACCCGTAAGTTATTTGAATGGAAATGTTTCTCTTCACCTTAAACCAAATTTTTTTTCGGGCGTACTACATTTTCCGACTGATTTCGTGTGGTGGCCAGTTTTGCAGCAGCTGTATATTAATTGTAGCAGTAAGTAACAAACGCAGTTTTTCATTTACTTCGCGTTCTTAACGAGGCATCTTTTGTGAGCTGGAAACAAACAGGCACATATAACAACGACGGCACAAAGCATACATCACAAGACAGAAAGTACAAGATCGTATACAGTCGCAAACAAGCACTTACTCATACGTTAAATAACGATGTTATCCAAAAGAAATAGCTTAACATGGCTTCTCGACAGATAATTACAAATAGTACATCCCAAAAACATCAAAATACACAGACATCTACCAGAAGGCAGGAATATACAAAGACCTAAGAACTACATAAGTTGTAAGATACGTTGGCCAATCGGCAGACTATACGACAACCGTGCAAACTAAAAATCAGGGCCCGGAAGTTTCGGACAAGTCACTCAAATTTTGCACAACATATAGTAGAAGTAAGTCACAGACTAATTAAAAGAAAGAAAGACTTGAAAATAGTTACAATAAATAATGTAAGACAGCTGCTAAACTTGCAAGTTAAGTATCGCATTCACAAGTACAAAACACAGGCTGTAAGGAACTGTCATTAAACGACCAAATGAAATCGAGAAGCAGCTCACTATTTACATTAATTGATTTCATAGCAGACCAACAACCTAATATGTGATCACAAATTCCAATCTTCTGTCAATATATAACAATTTTGTACTCTCTCTCTCTCTCTCTCTCTCTCTCTCTCTCTCTCTCTCTCTCTCATACACACACACACACACACACACACACACACACACACACACAAACTCTCTCTCTTTCTCTCTCTTACATAAGCAAACATACAGAGAAGTAGAAAACAAGTGAATTAAAGAGTTTGGAATGTTGGAATTAGGTAGAGAAACATACGGAAATGACAGTTGACATAATGTTACGTTCGAAATTGCAGTAACTGTGCAATACAAAGCGCGACTTTCAAGTCATGTTGCACATGAGAGAAACCTGCTTTACCTTCAAGCAACGAATTTTATTTTACTGTAAAATATCTATGTCAACTGTTTTAAATATTAAAACCAACTTGTGAAAATGAAATGACAAGTAATATTCCGAGACTCCAGCTGACGATGTCTTGTTAAACAAGTGGAAGCGGGTTTGGATGTATAAATAAAAGTTCATGTGCTGTATGCAGAAAGTTTTTTGGTGGTAATAACTGTAATAGATTAATTTTGAAGTACGGGCTCATATTAAGTGCAATCATATGACAATGTTGTAGCACTTTCTATGTTGTTTTCATTTTATTCCCATGGTACGTTGCAGATGTATCCGTACGTTTTTGTGCTGGAGCGAACTACTACAGATACTCACTCGAATATCTCACTCACTACAGTGTTAGATCAGTCTGCAATGTATTTTGGGGCCGGCCGGTGTGGCCGTGCGGTTCTAGGCGCTTCAGTCTGGAACCGGGTGACCGCTACGGTCGCAGGTTCGAATCCTGCCTCGGGCATGGATGTTTGTGATGACCTTAGGTTAGTTAGCTTTAAGTAGTTCTAAGTTCTAGGGGACTGATGACCACAGATGTTAAGTCCCATAGTGCTCAGAGCCATTTGAACCATTTTTTGTATTTTGGGCAATTATAATTCTGATAACACTCAACAGTTTTGCATGTGGCTGACATGTAGCGTTAAGTGTTACAACATGGACCAACTGAGTTCTGAAACTGTCACTGAACGAAATGTTACGAAAGGGTTCTCTAATTTACCGGATGGTTATCGAACTCTGTTGGAAAAGGAAGGAGATTCTGTCATTTCCTCTGCTACGTGAAAGTGAAAGGATCTCATTTATTGAGATCGTAAAGCAAAAAGGGATGGCGAAAGGCGCTAATGAGCAGGGCCGCGCTTTGTGAAGTGAGAACCAAACCTAAGAGCGAGAAACTTGTCTCATTATACGGCATATTCAATTCAGCAAGTAGGCCACGTTATTTCGTACACAAATGAAAGTATAAAGTAGCTATCGTGGCGCCGCTGCCATGAGTTGCAAACATGACATCGTCAGAAAAAGGACGAGAAGGATCAGTAACGCAGTGAAGTAATCAGTTACTATACTACTTTTTCGTGACTTGATAATACAAATTGAAATATTAAAATTACTAGTTTGTGATACGGGTAAAGAAAATGGAGTAACTTCTAAAGCGGATTCCGGAAGGAATGACCAGTATTCAGGCACAATTATTCAAAGGAAAAATGTCTAGTTAACATAGCCATACCTTAGTATCTATCATCACTTGGTGATGTTCGCTACTGTGGTCACTTCTCTTCCACTGAACAAGTGCTCATAGCTCCCAAGGTAAGAATTTAAGAGCCCAAGTTTACAAGAAAACTTTTTCTTGTTTTGGTCTGTACTACCTCTTCCCAAAATACAGAAAGCAAAGAGCATGCAGCTGAAGAGATAGGTTTTACAGTATCGTAGATGAAGAAGTGCTCATAGGTCTTTTAAGGTGTCCATTTTAGAGCGCATGTTTACTAGACATTTCTGATTCGTATTATTGTTCCTGCCATATCACTTTATATTTACCATTCCTCATGGTACACACTGTATTATTCCTTAAAGAAAGCGTCCAGGCTGTGTTGATAAATCTCATCGCATTTAGCAAAATGAGCACTCGTTTAATACCACACAGTACCCTTCAATATTATAAGAGTCGATGTGTATACATATAGATAGGTATGTGTTTTCCACATCTCGTGTAAACCACTGGACCCATTTCATCCAAATTTGGTAGACACATCACTTAATGTCTGCAAATCATCATTGTGGGTGTAAGAAACTCGTATTTACCAAAGTGTTGGGGGTTCAAAAGCAATGTAACAGACGACGCGCGAATAGCCATATTTTAGCGATCCAGTATTTGAGAACGAGACCACTTGTTGGCTTGCAACAAGCTTTACAACAAAATTTCAGGCCTTTACGAAACTTTTTCTCGCTAAGAACCGACACAAAATCATGAAAGGAAAAAAGGTAAGCACTTACTACATTTCCGTTATTCATGCAGTAAAAAAACTGCCGTATGAAGCATGACGTTTTAATTATTACTTCTCTAGAACTAACTGTATTCGTGACATATTTTGCAGACAGTATTCACACGTACCACTGAATATACCAACAAAATTATCATTTTACAACAAATAGTTCAGGAGATATGACCTCACAAATTCTGAGATGGGTGAAAAAGTGGTGCATCATGCAAGGCATTTTAAATTAGTGCTTCTTTGCTATTAACTCGATTCAGATAATTTCCTCAGACAGTAGCCACATATCATTGTGTAGCAGAAAGATCAGGACATATGACGTCATAAGCTGTAAGTAGCGTAAAAGTGAACCTGGAGGGCATAATTGGCTAGCGATACAGGTGAAATACGTGTACAAATACGGGTGATATACGTTAAGTATATTTGACGAGTGTGTACGCGTTCACAGCCACGGTTAAGGAGCTAATCCTGAACAGCTGGAACGACTTCAACCATATTTGGTTAGATATTACTTAATCTGGAAAGAAATACTGTGGGGATGAGAAACACCAGGGTGCTATTCGAGTGAGCATGATAAAGTGGAGAGAGAATGGAGGAGGAGAAGATGGACAGACAGAGAGAGAGAAATATGAGATGGACACAGATAGGGGGAGGAGGTCATGGACAGACAAAGAGCGAGGCGGAAATGGACGCGGAGGGGGTAGTGGAGAAGATACACAGAGAGAAGGAAGAGGAAAATTGTGACAGGGGAGAGAAAGAGAAAGAAAGAGAGAGGGGAGGGGAAAAGGGGATGAACAGAGACAGAGGGAGGAAAAAATGGAGAGTGAAAGAAAAGAGAAGGAATGGACAGAGAGAGGGGAGAGGAGTAAATGGACACAGAAAGGAAAGAGGGGGAGATGAACAGAGGGAGGGGTCGAGGAGGAGATAGAGAGAGAGGCTAAGAGGAGACGGACAGAGATGGGGCGACGGATGAGACGGAAAGAGACGGGGTGAAGAACAGATAGGAAAGTTGATATAGGCAGACAGAGGGCAAGGACAACATGACCTAACCGAAAATTGGATTAACCACATACCCGGGCAATGCCGGGCGCTCAGGTAGACCATCTCTGAAACTTTTAACGTTTGTGAATACCTAATTGAAATTGATAGAAATCGTAGTTAAATAGAACTGTACCAGCTATATTTCATAAAATATATAATGTTGTATTTGAAAAATTGTAAGTAGTTCTGTAACTCACAGTAAAATAAACAAAATACATTCTTAATCCGGAGAGAAAATAGCCGTTTACATTTACCTATCTGAATAGTCCGACCCCGGTAGCTGAGTGGTCAGCGCGACAAACTGTCAATCCTAAGGGCCTGGGTTCGATTCCTGGCTGGGTCGGAGATTTTCTCCGCTCAGGGACTGGGCGTTGTGTTGTCCTAATCATCATCATTTCATCCCCATCGGCGCGCAAGTCGCCGAAGTGGCGTCAAATCGAAAGACTTCCACCAGGCGAGCGGTGTACCCGACGGGAGGCCCTCGTCACACGCCATTATTATTATTATCTGAATAAATAACGCTTCCATTTATGTTCTTTATCTTGCAGAGAAAAACACATCTGTCGAGAGTGGCCTGTCGGCCGAGGTGGCCGAGCGGTTCTAGGCGCTACAGTCGCAGGTTCGAATCCTGCCTCGGGCATGGATGTGTGCGATGTCCTTCGGTTAGTTAGGTTTAAGTAGTTCTAAGTTCTAGGGGATTGATGACCTTAGAAGTTAAGTCCCATAGTGCTCAGAGCCATTTTTTGAGAGTGGCCTTATGTTTTCCTGTAGATATAGCGAACCGCCCGAATTGTAGGAGAAAAATGAGCTGCTTTACTCCTGTGTGATGTTGGTATGACGTGACAACCTTCCTCTTTAGTGATCCAGAAGCCGCGTTCCGTAACACCACTGTTACGTAACAGCCCACTTTATGTGTCGGACCGACACGTGCCACGGAGAATTAAATGATGTTTAACTATACGGAAATGACATTCCAGCTTAAGGAAACCAAACTCCGGTTTTGCGCAATCCGCGTTCAAGTGACGACATAGTTCCATGGCTGTGCCTTTCAGATTTCAGCACCACTTTCGATGCTGACGAAGCGCTGTCATGCTAACGCTAAAATAGCTGCCAGTCGTTGATTGATGTCGTGTAATGACACTGAATACCCGTAGTGCAGAGTTAACGCTACACTTATCCTAGTCGCCTTAAAAATAAGTAATGTCCGTAGTACTGAACGGCTGCAGAAATCACTCGGTCCCATCTGCGGACTGCGTGTCTAACGTCCACCAGAGAAAATAAAAATTTGATTTTCTCTACTGCACGTAATTACTGTAAGAATTTAAAAACTTAGAATAGTGTCAAAAACTATTTATTGTTTCTGAGCACTATGGGACTTAACATCTGAGGTCATCAGTCCCCTAGATCTTAGAACTACTTAAACCTAACTAACCTAAGGACATCACACACATCCATGCCCGAGGCAGGATTCGAACCTGCAACCGTAGCGGTGGCACGGTTCCAGACTGAAGCGCCTAGAACCGCTCGAACTGTTTACTAACACCTACAATTTTACGTTAAAATGGCTCTGAGCACTATGGGACTTAACATCTATGGTCATCAGTCCCCTAGATCTTAGAACTACTTAAATCTAACTAACGTAAGGACATCACACAACGCACAGTCATCATGAGGCAGAGAAAATTCCTGACCCCGCCGGGAATCGAACCCGGGAACCCGGGCGTGGGAAGCGATTTTACGTTAATGGTTTAACACAATAAGCCAAGTCTTAAGTTAGATATTAGGTACGCATCTTTAGACAGTGTAGGTAACTCATTGTACGCTAATTACCCGACTGTATTAACCCGCAATTTGAGAGTGAGAGCACTTAATAACTTCCAATGAACCTTACACATAATATAAAACCTTTTTGAAACGTTTTTTCGCTGGCACCCTACACAAAATATGAAAACGAAAACATTTGTCGCTACTACAAAAAAATGGCTCTGAGCACTATGGGACTTAACATCTATGGTCATCAGTCCCCTAGAACTTAGAACTACTTAAACCTAACTAACCTAAGGACATCACACAACACCCAGTCATCACGAGGCAGAGAAAATCCCTGACCCCGCCGGGAATCGAACCCGGGACCTCGGGCGTGGGAAGCGAGAACGCTACCGCACGACCACGAGCTGCGGACTGTCGCTACTACATTTTCGATGTTTGTGCAGTAACAGTGCAGCATTAGGAATGATGTTTTGATTTATTACTCATTCGGTAATAACGCTATTCGCAGACAGTACACACATGTACCAGTGAATACACTAGCAAAATTATTTCATTGTATGACACATAGTTTGGGAGGCAAGTTGTCATTAGCATCGAGATGCGTGAAAAACTTCACTGTCTTCAACCACAAAGGCTTACAAACTTCACGTCATATATTTAACACGTTAACTCATTAGTGAAGTAATCACCAATTTAAAACTATTTCGTATATGGGAGTTAAACTGTTTAATGCATTTAGTGGGGGATTACTGGTTTGCTAATACTTGTGTGAAACAACACCAGAACGAGTTCGAATTTCTCTCAATTAATCGTCACTTTGGGAGTTACACATTGATCGGCCACAACATTATGATGACCGATCTAATATCGATATAAATCCGTACAGGTGACAGCAGTTTCACCTGGAGAAGAATGACTGCTAGTCAGACGCACGCACGGTGCATGTGCAGTGTCAGTGAGCGAGAGCGTATTGTCCACGTGTAGGAGGGGGAAGGCGCGCGATCTGCCCGAGTTTGACCAACGACAGTGTGTGATGGCCCAGAGCCTCTTCACGAGCATTTCGGAAACTGCACGACTTTTCGGGTGCTAGAGCAGTGCTGCTGTGAGTGTCTTCAGCATGTGGCGAATCCAAGGTGAAACCACGTCCAGACGCCGTGGGGATGGGAGATGTTGGACAACGTAGGCTGGGAAGACTGGTAAGACAGGACAGGCGTCCAACTGTGACGGAACTAACATCAGATTTTAATGCTGGGCAGACAACAAGTGTGTCTCAACACTCAGCGCAACGTACGTTCGTAACGCTGACCCTCCGCAACCGACGATCCATGCATGTGCCAATGTTCATCACGATATCGGCGACTACGACTGAAATGGGGCACGTGAAGTTGGCAAAATGGCAGGGCGTTGCATTTCGGACGAATCCCGACACCTTCTTCATCTTGCCGATGGAAGGGCGTCCTCTAGGGACACAGCTCTTTAATAACTGTAATGCAGGGCAGAGACAAGCTGACGGCGCCTTATGCTCGGGGGAACATGGGCATCCATGAGGTCAAGTGCAAGGCACCATGACGCTCAAGGAGAATCGTGCAATGGTTGATGAAGTACACCGATTCATAGCTGTTAAGTCTCCCGACGACAATGCTTTTTTCAAGAAGATAACGCTTCATTTACAAGGCTAAGAATGTGATGGGGTTTGGGGAACTCAGTGGCGGGCTACAATTGATGTGCTGGCCGCCTAATCCCCCAGATCTGAACCCTATCGAACACATCTGGGGTGTGTGTTACTGTGGGGCCAGAGCTCACGCCCCCCCCCCCCCACCCCCTCCCTCTACCCGTAATTTACGGGAATTAGGTGACTTGTGTGTGCAGATGTGGTGCCAGGGTGCCAGGGACCTACCAAGGCCTCACTACCTCCATTCTACGATATTTTGCCGCTGTTACCCACGTGGTAGTTGGACATAGTGACTATTACGTAGATGGTCATAATGTCCTGGGTGATGAGTGTTGATGAACTAGTATGTTAATAGAATTGTCTTCGGATATACGGTTTTGAATTTGTAATAGCAGACCTATACATGGTCCACACCACATCTCGTATCCCCAATGCCAATGGACTTGGGTGAACATACTCCATAACACAATCCCTCTTGCCATGACAAACCTCCAATGAAACGTGCATACTTCTCCGGACCTCTCCTAATTTCTTTCCGCTATAGGTTGAGAAGGAATAGTCAGATGTTGGTCGAACTTAGTACTACCTCCTTTGTCACTGACACACATTTTCTTAGGAATACGTCATTGAGCATCAGTATGACATCTGCGAGTTTTACGGTTGGTTGGTTTGTGGGATCAAAGGGACCAGACTGCTACGGTCATCGGTCCCGCGAGTTTTACGACTAGATTTATAAGCTCTTCCTATTTTAAATTCTTCAGACGCACACTTCTACATATTTAACTGCTATTATTGTTTCCAGTAGTCATCAACGATGTAATCAAACAATAATGAGTGCTTTCACAAACTTACGCTGAATAAATTACATTTCTTATTTTTATTGTCAACTGCCGGTTCCTGTATCAGGTTTCCATTGTCAGAATTTTGCTACAATATCCAAACGTCACAACCTTCCTAGATATAACTGCAGCAAAAGCGAACATCTTCTGAGACTTCAGAGTTTCCTGCCAGGGCAGTTTTCAAGAGATGAACACGTGTAAAAACATATCATACGATGTGCCAGGAACAGAGAGGGAGTAATAGAGAGAATATTGAAGTTAATCTTCTGTATGACAGAACATACATCGTCCAATCATGTTAAGGTGACCATCTGTGAAAAGCCTCGGTAATCAGTTCGTACTGTGCGGACCAGTGCGAGACATGCAGGAAAAGAGTCAGCGAGGCTCTGGAAGGTACCTACAGGGACGTGGAGCTAGTTGTGATCGGTTTCTCGTTGAGGATCTACTGTGTTAACAGCCCAATCGACATGGTCACGCAGATTCTCGATTGTGTTTAAGCCCGGTGAGCTTTGTGCCCGAGGGAGTACAGTATCTCATGCTGGTGCTCTTCAAATCATGCATATATGCTGCGAGCTGTGTACACATTGCATTATTTTGCTGGTAGAAACCATATTTGCCAAGGGGAAAAAACCATGTAGGTCCCCAAGGATAGATGAATACTTGTGTTGATACATTGCACCTTCCAAAATGATGAGATCCCCAGAACACAGCGCTCCGTCCTCCTGTCTGGCCGCTTTACTTTCCAACGTTTCACACCATAGACGCCAATGGCCATCTGTACAACGGAACATAAAACGTGATTCATATGAAAAGGCCATCTGTAACCATTCAGTGGATGTTCAGTCGACTTTCCCGTATTGGGCTTAGCGACACGGATTTATGTAGTCGTTCTACGTCTACAGATAATTTACATCATCGACAGGCACCTGCTGCGGAGGCTCAAACGCAGTAACGTCCGCTGAACGGTCGCTGAGGAGTCGCTGTTGATAGCCCCTTGGTTCGTCTGCACGGTCAGTTGCTCAACAGTTGTATATCTACTCACCCACACACATCTCCGCAGTTGTAGTTCACTGTGTCATCTAGAACCCTGGGTGCACCACGGTTGCATCTGCACACGTTTTGGGTAGCACCATGTTGCCATACACTGTATACTTTAACCATGACAACTGCTTTCCAACTGAGCCTTGCGCAAGTACGTCCATCCTTGGACACAAAAATTGCTCCGTTTCCGCGTTACAACAGCGACTGTTGTATGCGTCTCCCCCGTTTCCACCTCCCCCCCTCGCAGCACACTTTATACACTCTCCACTGATAGCGCTGGCACCTGCCACCAGTGAGTGTTCATTGCACGTTGACGTCGAACATAGACGGTGGTCCCAAACCTGTACACACAAACTGCATACCAAAGTACTGGGTGCTTGTTGACTGGCAAACGCTTCGACCTCTCTGATTCGAAATGACCTGCTATCAGGAGCAAGAACAGCAGTGTAACGGTGCAAGAGCAGCGGTGTAGCCTGCCTGCAGGCGCCTGACACTCTTGCCACAGTTTCTAGCTGTACAGGTACATTTTTAAAATCCTCAGTAAAGGTGGTTGGGTGCCACTGAGGGTTTTGCCAAACTGAAACTTCTTAGAGGGACACTTTGCGTTTTGTTCACACATGCCTCAATGTCACGCCGGTGGTTTATAACGGACACTAGTTGTTTCAGCCGATACACAAGAGCAAAAATTGCATTGCGCTGCCCTCTAAACGGGTGCGATCGCGTACGGTGGGGATGCAGCCCTACAACGTCCTTAGAGAAGAGTTGTAACACCACAGAGTGTCAGAACGTCCAAAGATCGTGTGATTCTGACATTTTCGACGGAGAAACGTCTGGGAATTAATGCCCCAGGGAAAGGAAAGGTTTTTTATCGATGTTCTTTATGACACCGTCTACTTCCATTCGTTGTGGATCCTGTGAGCCAGTGTGTCTGGAACAATTTCGTCGGCGACTCGTAAGAAAACCGCGTAATTCAGCGCAGTTATGACCTCCATCGCAGAGGCGTCGAAAGGAGGGGTGAAATGTGGGTAAGAAGGGGTGTGACGACCTTCCGGTCGTGTGACATGACCACGGTGGCGTTGAGCCAAATTTCGGTGAAATTTGTTGCCAGTGTGGCTTCATTTACCCTCCTTTCACGTCACACCAACTTCTGAGCTGTGGCTTTTTTTCGCATGATTCGACACTGTGGTGTTTAAAGTGTTGTCGGACCTGAGGGTGATGTCGCAAGGCGTCACATTCTTGCACCGTTACAAAGGAACCTTTGAGCCAAATTTCAGACATATACGTCGCAAAGGGGGGAATTACGGGGTTCCTAAAATGTGATTCTTTAATTCTGTTGCGCAGTGTAATAGTGACGCGGCCTCGTTTCGCGAAGGCAGCAGAAGTCATCTGCGGCCATGTGATTTGACTGGCGTAGCGTACTTGTTTTCGTGGGGAGGGACACACTAGTAAAACTCATAGAACCACGTTATGTAAGTGAATATCATCACTTACATGTAACTTATGCGATGTAACCAAGACACACCAGGAAAATTATTTGGAGACATGAACGTCATGTGTTCCATATAGAATATTGGCGTTTAGAGTGACATCTAATGGCCATGATGGGAGCACATTGTGATGTAAGTGATATGTGTACAATGAACGTTAACACTGTATGCGAATCATGGGGATATGTATGTGTGAGTGACTCCTGTTTCGGAAGCTGGCAGAGGTGAAACAAACTAAAGAGAAACCCGCATGATCTGCATGTTTACCTCGTGTTATAGTACTCCTCTTTTGAAGCTTAGTACGCACTGTGATGCGTCGCTGAGACTCAATGCCGGAGTTCTTTGTCGTGGACTCTTCATAGCAGACTTCTTCACCATGCCACGCTAAAAGTCGTGTCCACACCTGGGATTGAAAGCAGAAAGCTGGAAGTTGAGTCATCCTACTAAAGCTGCGTTTGTTTCTATGCATAAATAATTGAAAACCATAGATTTCGGATCGCATGTTCTTTTCACTATCCACTTGTTCTGAAACGACTGTAATCAACTCCATGTCACTTAGACCAATTTTTTTTTCTTTATTGTATTTCAAGGCCACATCTGTTGCGACCTGGCAGCAGCTTATTAATCATACAATAGAAGACATCTGAAATAACATAAAGGAGAGAACATGACGTACAGAGATATGAAAAGGGGGAACATCATGAAGGAGAACAGACACAAAGGGGGGCAACTGTAAATGGGAGATAAAGGCGAGGGAGAAGAGAAGAAGGACGGGAGGAGAGGGGGAGGAGGGAAGAAGGGATGGAGGGAAAGAGAGGGGGGAGAGTAGGAGGTGGGGGGAGACTGGTGGGGGGCGCACCGAAGAGGGCTGGGGAGGGAAGGATGTGGGAGGGAAGCAGTCTAGGAGGGGGTGCAGGGACAGGGAGGAAAGGAGAAAAATCTGCTCTGGGAGAAGGACGGGAGAGGAAAAAGGGGGCCCTGGGGAGGGGGGAGGGTAGAACAAGGCCAGGTTACAATTGGAAGGAAGGGTATATGTCACGGCGAAGTTTAACATCCGGGAGGGGGAGGTGCTGGAAATTGCCCTGATGAAGGAGATGGAGGGTGTGGTGGTGGAGAGTGCGAGGGAAACAGCGATGGAGGCGCGGAAACGGGTGGGGGGTGGAGAGGAAGGAGGAAATCGGGGGGTGGGGGGATCTAGCCTGCGGATTAGACCACTTGCAAGTTCCTAATCACATATACAACCACAGCAAAGGGAGCTACAATGTAACGTGAAATACGAGCCACGTTTCGTTTCTTGCGAATCTCAACATCACTGAGAGGTGAATGTTCGTTTAAAAGGCTGAGTAAGAAAAGAATGACGTAGGCAGGATTTGATCCTGAAACTAGCCGAACGCTCTACCTCTGGACTGTCAGACCAGATGTCGAGTTCATTACGCTTTTCGATGTCTCAGGTTCCTGCTACTCTCACGAGTTACGGCAGCTATTCGCAAGGTGTCAGTGGCATCGTTTTCTCAACTTAGCTTAAATTCAGTTAATCGTAATTCAGGCAATTTGTGTGAAATATTTATAAATTATGCACAGAAATTTTCATCATGAATGTATCTGTTAGTCGCAACAGGATTAAAATTCCTTGCGCAGTTCCTGAGATTAGCCTGCACATATACTCATGGATGCTCGGAATGCTAGGAGGCGAGCAAAAACCTCGATGAATTCTTTACTGATTTACTTCCAAATTTGACACGATCAAGTAGGACGTAACACACCTCTTATTTAGTGAACGCTTACACATATCGAAACGCGGTTTTCGGTAAACGTTATAACATCGAGGGGCAATTATGTTTTTGTTTAGTTGATGTTTTTACAGGTGGTATCGACTGAGATATTAACGCAAGTACTTTTTTTAAAAAAATGGAACCGTATAGTTTCAATAACTGCATTCGATAGCTCTTGATAAGACGGTTACAGTAATACAGGGTTTGTTAATGTTGGCGCTGAAACCTGTCGTAAAAAATCCGAGAAATGTCCTAGGACTTGAGACCACAGTGGCCGGAAACGGCAGGCGGTGCAGACACTACCGAGCAAGCGTCTCGGACCAGGATGCGTAGATGTACACCGTAAGGTACGGCTGCGCTGCGAGAATAAAGCTTTATTTCTTCTTGAACCAGTTTACAGCCTAGGTGCAGGTTCTACAACGAGCGTTGTGTTTGGAAATAATACATAGGCTGGCATGTAACGAATCACAAAAGGCTTGGGAAAACCATTTCACATTTGTGTATCCTTCCATATTTACGTGAGCTGAAACAGATATCAACTGTTCATTCCTCAAAAACAGAGAGGTCTCATGCTCTGAAAAAAGCAACTACTGTATTAAATATGTTATAAGAAATGTGGTGTCACCGCCAGACACCACACTTGCTAGGTGGTAGCCTTTAAATCGGCCGCGGTCCGTTAGTATACGTCGGACACGCGTGTCCCCACTGTCAGTGATTGCAGACCGAGCGCCGCCACACGGCAGGTCTAGAGAGACGTCCTAGCACTCACCCCAGTTGTACAGCCGACTTTGCTAGCGAAGCTACACTGACATATTACGCTCTCATTTGCCGAGACGATAGTTAGCACAGCCTTCAGCTACGTCATTTGCTACGACCTAGCAAGGCGCCATAGCATTTGATATTTATCGTGTGAAGCATGTACAAACAAGAGCGATGTTCTCCAATTATGGATTAAAGTTAAGTATTCCAAGAACTACGTTATTTTCTGTATAGGATAATTACTTTACCTTGTTCCAGACCTCACGCCAATCTACGTGAGCTTAAGCGCGTGCCTTCGGCTTCCTCTCATAGTGACTTGGATGTCTTGCCAAGTCACAACATAGACAGTCAAATGTATTGACATTCTGACAGCGTAGCACAAAAGGGACACTTCTCGAATATTTTTACGACAGGTTTCCACGTCATACACTCCTGGAAATTGAAATAAGAACACCGTGAATTCATTGTCCCAGGAAGGGGAAACTTTATTGACACATTCCTGGGGTCAGATACATCACATGATCACACTGACAGAACCACAGGCACATAGACACAGGCAACAGAGCATGCACAATGTCGGCACTAGTACAGTGTATATCCACCTTTCGCAGCAATGCAGGCTGCTATTCTCCCATGGAGACGATCGTAGAGATGCTGGATGTAGTCCTGTGGAACGGCTGGCCATGACATTTTCACCTGGCGCCTCAGTTGGACCAGCGTTCGTGCTGGACGTGCAGACCGCGTGAGACGACGCTTCATCCAGTCCCAAACATGCTCAATGGGGGACAGATCCGGAGATCTTGCTGGCCAGGGTAGTTGACGTACACCTTCTAGAGCACGTTGGGTGGCACGGGATACATGCGGACGTGCATTGTCCTGTTGGAACAGCAAGTTCCCTTGCCGGTCTAGGAATGGTAGAACGATGGGTTCGATGACGGTTTGGATGTACCGTGCACTATTCAGTGTCCCCTCGACGATCACCAGTGGTGTACGGCCAGTGTAGGAGATCGCTCCCCACACCATGATGCCGGGTGTTGGCCCTGTGTGCCTCGGTCGTATGCAGTCCTGATTGTGGCGCTCACCTGCACGGCGCCAAACACGCATACGACCATAATTGGCACCAAGGCAGAAGCGACTCTCATCGCTGAAGACGACACGTCTCCATTCGTCCCTCCATTCACGCCTGTCGCGACACCACTGGAGGCGGGCTGCACGATGTTGGGGCGTGAGCGGAAGACGGCCTAACGGTGTGCGGGACAGTAGCCCAGCTTCATGGAGACAGTTGCGAATGGTCCTCGCCGATACCCCAGGAGCAACAGTGCCCCTAATTTGCTCGGACGTGGCGGTGCGGTCCCCTACGGCACTGCGTAGGATCCTACGGTCTTGGCGTGCATCCGTGCGTCGCTGCGGTCCGGTCCCAGGTCGACGGGCACGTGCACCTTCCGCCGACCACTGGCGACAACATCGATGTACTGTGGAGACCTCACGCCCCACGTGTTGAGCAATTCGGCGGTACGTCCAACCGGCCTCCCGCTTGCCCACTATACGCCCTCGCTCAATGTCCGTCAACTGCACATACGGTTCACGTCCACACTGTCGCGGCATGCTACCAGTGTTAAAGACTGCGATGGAGCTCCGTATGCCACGCCAAA